>NC_072398.2:170585000-173085000 GCF_028858775.2 Pan troglodytes
CTCATATCACATCACTCTGATCTCTGCTCTGTCATCATGTCTCCTTCTCTGACTCTAACTCACCTGCCACCCTCTTTCACCTATAAGGCACCTTGCCCTTATATTGGGCCCACCTGAATAATTCCAAGCTAATCTTTGCATCTCAAGATCCTTAATTTAATCCCATCTGCAAAGTCCCTTTTTCCATGTAAAGTATCAAATTCACAGGTTCTGGAGATTAGAATGTGGACATCTTTGGGAAGCCATTACTTTACCTGTCCTAAACTTGGATTATTCATTACAAAAATAAGCATGTTGGAAACACTTCACTTAACCATAGCTCTTTCAGGAAAGATTCTAGTACCAATAAAGAAATACCATCCCCTACAATGTTGAGAGCATGTCTTTCCACTCTATACTGACAAAGAAGAATAAATATTTTGAATGATGAGATAAAAATTGTGATCCACTATGAATCAGTTACAGTGTCAGAGAAAATGCTATATATTCACCAAATCTTATTTATTTTTATTCTGGCATTTAGCTATATTATACGTGCACCACTCTTGACTCTCAGTGTTGTCTTGAGACAAATCCTCACCAATGAAATGACAGTGGCAGAGATCTATGTCACTCCTGGAGTGAGGCAGTTAACAATAGGTATGGCTTTCACATGGCAACTTCCCTGTTAGAGGGACTCTGAGGCCCTAAGGATGACCAAGACACAAATTAGAAGAATCCTGGGTCCCTAATGCCTGTGTGGTAGAGCCCCACCTTCCTGCTGCTGAGACACTGAGAGTTGAAGTCGCTTCCATCAGCAGCTGGCCTACCATGACTAGTTACCCAAACACTGATGTGCAGAAAGACTCTCCATCCTCAGCTCTGTACCCTTAGTGAAAGGGGTTAGAGTCTGTGCTCCATCTTGACCACATTAGTTTTTTTCTTACTCCTGTACTGCAAGAAGAGACTTTAGATAGTTCGATAGACTATAATTTGGATTAGGGAATACTAGAAAAGAGTGGTGGCTATTGATCTTCTCATGCTTCTGGCCAGAATAATTTTCACAGTATTACAGAATTTAAGGAGCCACAAGGTCTCCTAATAATCATCTCATCTTGTCTCTACCAAACAGATGGGGAAACTTAGGGTCATAGAGTTTCAGGGATTTTCTAAATTATTCTAGTGAAACTCAGAAGTAGAACTGGGACTTGAATCAAATGCAGCATTGAGCTCGGTACTCAGCATAGTGCTTGGTGTACCAGGTGATCTGTGAGATGTTGTTAAATGAATGATTGAACGATGTACTCATCCTTCAGTGTCCACCGCAATGCCACATTCACCATGGAATCTTTTTGAAAAGCTCCCATTTCAAATTAATCTCTCCTATCTTCTCTCTTCCTAAAAGATGATATTGATTCTCTATATAGCATTTAATAAAATCTGCCTGAAATGTTAATTTGTATGCATCTATCTGGCCCTGGGGGACAAATAGGTTTTATTTTGTTTGCCAAATTAGATTGATTGGTGGTAATGCCTGGATCACAGTAATACAATGGAGTGTGAGATTTTGTCCAGCTCAGTGGAAAAGAATGTCATAAGTGAGAAGGAATGTCTGCCATGGAAAAATGATTAGAATATACGGAACATGTGGCATGTGTTTACCAATCACAGTCTATTGTTTATTAGAATAAAAGCTTCTTTAGGACAGAGATAATACGGCTTTTTCTTTCTTATAGTCTACATGGTGCTAAGAAGAGTATCTTGTAAATAATAGATGCTCAAAAATATTTGTTGAATTAGACTGAAATTAAATTCACATGAATCTGAATCTATAAGTCTTTTAAAACTGGAAACTTCCATCTACTCCTTATCCACTTATTTTTATTCTTATATCTATAGTCAGGTGGCACTTAACAATGGACATATGTTCTGAGAAATGCATCATTGGGCAATTTCATCATTGTGCCAACATCACAGAGTGTACTTACACAAACCTAGATAGTAAAGCCTACTACATACCTAGGCTATAAAGGATAGCCTATTGCTCCTGGGCAATGAACCTGTAGAGTATGTTACTATACTGAATACTGTAGGCAATTGTAACAGAGTGATAAGTGTTTGTTTATCTAGACATATGTAAACATAGGAAAAACACAAAATATAAAGGGTAAAAAATGTTACACATGTATAGGGCATTTAATATGAATGAAGTCTGCAGGACTGGAAGTTACCCTGGGTGAGTCAGTGAGTGGTGAGTGGATGTGAAGGTGTAGGACATTACTGTATATTTCTGTAGACTTTATGAATACTGTACACTTAGGCTGCACAACATTTATAAATACGTTTCTTTCTTCAGTAATAAATTAATCTTAGCTTACTGTAACATTTTTACTTTAAAACTTTACTTTTTTAAACTTTTTATCTCTTTTGTAGTAACACTTAGCTTAAAACACAAACACATTATACAGCTTTACAAAAATATTTTCTTTATTTATATTCTTATTCTACAAGGCTTTTTTTTCTGTTTTTCAATTGTTTATTTATTTTTACTTTTTAAATTTTTTCATTAAAAACAAAGACACAAACACACACACACACACATTAGCCGATGCCTACATAGGGTCAGGATCATCAATATCACTAACTTCTTCCCTCAAATCTTGCCCCACTGCAAGGTCTTCAGGGACAATAACACACACAGAGCCGTCATCTCCTAAGACAGCAATGTATTCTTCTGGAATACCTCCTGAAGGACCTGCCTGAGGCTTGTTTGCAGCTAACTTTTTAATTATAAGTAGAAGGAATACATTATAAAATAAACATAAATAGAATAGTATAGCAAATACATAAACCAGAAACACAGTTATTTATTATCGTTATCCAGTATTATGTACTGCACATAACCGTATATGCTATACTTTTATATGACTGAAGACACAGTAGGTTTGTTTACACTAGCATCACCACAAACACGTAAGTAATGTGTTACATGCTCCAACATTATGACAGCTACAATGTCACTAGGCAATCGGAAATTTCCAGCTTCATTATACTCTTATGGGATTCCTTTCATGTGCATGGTCTGTCATTGCCCAAAACCTCCTTATGTGGCAAATGGTAGTATATTCAAAAATTTTTTTTGAGGAGTGCTCTGAATCTCTGTGGTTAGTTTACATGTAACAATGAATCTCTTAGAACTATTTACTTCAAAATATGTATTGATTCTCCCTTTTCTGGTCTTTATATTACGTAAAGGTATTCACATTAGTATATCCCTTCTGCAAGAGTATAATAGAAATAGTGCCCTGGAGGATTATCATAGTGTGCCAGCCAGAAACTCTGCCTACCAAATGATAGCAAACCCACTGACAAACACACTGAATTGAATTGTATCTTAAACACAAAGAAAGAAGAAAAAAAAAATAAAAAGAAAACAAAAGTAAAGAAAAGAAAAAGAAAGGAAGAAAAAGAAAGAGGTAGATATGAAAGGGAAGGTGACTAATGTTGCTTTAAACAGAAATGGAGAAAAACTTTCAAATACCGCCATGAACAAAATCTGGGGAACTAGCCAGATGTTCTATGTGATATATTGTTAAAAAAATCAGAATAGTTGGGCTTATACCCCAATATCAAATTTACATGCTTTCTTGAGGAAATGTAAATTATTGCTAAATCATTATTTTACAAATGAAGGAACCGATTGTAGGCCCAGGGCTGAGGAGGAAATATGCTTTAATAATACAAAACTTATATTGTCTCTTCACTTAAAAGCAAGAGTAGAGGAAGCTGGACTGCATTATCTGGGGTCTGTTTCAAACAGCGTTAAGCATCGAAATTTAACTGTTGTATCTGCCTTTGAAGGTTGTCTCCCTATGCCCATTTTTGTAATCCACATTTGGTCCTCAAGGCATTTGAGAAAATGACCTGGTGGGTTCAGCCCTCATCTGCAGCAGCCAATTGCACACCTCCCTGTAGATGTACCACGTGTGTCTCAAACTTACCACACCTAGCATTGAACTTGTCCCACCAGAAAATCTGTTCCTCCCTATTCTGTGCCCCACTTCTACTAATGGGATCGCCAAGCTGTCAGTCATCCAGGCACAAAGCTCTATGCTTAGCTTTGGCTCTTCTTTCCTCTTTCATGTTCTACACTCTTCTAGAAGCTCAATAAGTCATATTCATCCTACCTCCTAAGCAAAAGAGTAGAGTCTCTGGGGACCATCAGACTGAAATTCAAGACCCAGTTCTCCCACTGAAGAAGTGTGTGACCATGTGAAAGTTGCTATCTTCTCTAGGCCTTAGTTTTTAAAATCTATAGTGGAAAGTATACCTTGTAGACTGGTTGTCCAGGTTTTCAATGATTTAATGAATGTAAACCACTTGACACCATGTCTTTTGTAAGTTCATTGAAACCCGAGTACAACTGATAATTGCTTCCACTACATATACCTCTATTATTAATGCTGCCACCACCATCCCACCTCCCTTCTCTTTCCTCATTACCAGGATTCTCACTTAGGACCTCAGAATCTCTTTCCAAGGATCTTGCAAGCATCTTCTGCTCTGGTTTCCCTGCCTCAAGCCTGTTGCTTCAATATATTTTTCATATGTTTTTCACTGTTATCTTTCTGGTGCTTAGCTCTGACCAAGTCATCTGTGATTTTAAAAGTTTCTATGTCTTTCCACTCTCATGTCCTCTGCTCCTCTGCCTATGAGAGTCCTTATAGGGTAGGAAAGGACATTCAATGGAAGACTATACGTCTTTGCACTTACTACTGCCTTGGCAACTACCTCTAATAGAGACTTGAAATTTTTGGAAAAATAAAAACTAGAGTTATAATCAAGATCAAATCTCAGCCTCTTGAAAAGGACTAAAGATATGGGTCAAAGTCAAAGAAAAAAATCATGCCTTTCTATTAGGGTGGAAGTGTGTGTGTATATGTGTGTGTGTGTGTGTGTGTTAGGGAGTAGTGATAATAAATTGCCGATTAAAAATCAGTCTCTTGCTTTAGGGTGCATTTTCTACCCATTTATCCCATGAGATCCCAAGAGTCACAGCAGAAAAACATGGGCTAAATCTTAGGCTAGAGGCAAGAATTTCTTTAATTCTCACATATTCAGCTTAAGTGACAAGGGCAGGTTTTGTAGGCCAAAGCCCTATGGTAATAAACAAGTTGAATTTCACTGGGGGATTCTGGACCCTATTACATCTCTTTCAGGTGTCTTTAGTGCTGCCACTAAGTATTTGGGGATTCATGGCTTGGGAGTCTTAGTCAGGTGGCTTTCTGATTCATCACAAGCAACAAAGGCATTTTCTTAATTCATTTCAGAGAATGGTCCTGAAGCACTTCCTCTTTGGCAGGCACATAGCACATGGCCTGGGATATAAAGATAAGTAAGGGTCAATCCGTGTCCTTGAAACATTAAAACTTATGGCAGACATAGACACATAAATAATAAAGATGTAGCATGAAGAGTGCTATAAGAGATGAATATATAAATTTCTCTGGAAACATAGATGAGAAAGCAATTAATTCTGTCTAGGAGGAAGGTTATAATTTCCAGGAAAATGAATCAGAATGAATGAAGATAGGGGAGTGAGAATCCAGGGGGTCTAAAGGCATGGAGAAGGCCTGCATGTGGGGGTCACATACCTAAGGCCAAGTGGTGTGGGGAGGGAGGTTGGCCAAAAATTAAAAAGAAATAATTAGTTAACCAAGCCAGATTGATATGCATTGTATGGGAGTATCTTTTTTTTAATTCTGCAGTTTTGGCTGGGTTGTTTGCCCCAGAGAATCTTGCCATTAACTATGGAAGTTTTAGAAATGTTTTACATAGGAAATAACATGTCCAAATCTAATTTATTATTATTTTTTTAATTTCACAATTTTTTTTTTTTTTTTTTTTTTTTTAGAGATAAGGTCTTGCTATGTTGCCAGGGCTGGTCTTGAACTCTTGGCTTCAAGGGATTCTCCTGTCTCAGCCTCTCAAAACCTTGGCATTACAGGTGTGAGCCACAGGAACTGCCTGAAATCTATATTTTTGAAAGATAATATTGGTGGCATACTTGGCATGTACTGCAAGACCACTTAAAAGACTTGCATTAAGGCCAGCCATGATGGCTCATGCCTGAAATCCCAGCACTTTGGGAGGCCGAGGCGGATGGATCATGAGGTCAGGAGTTCGAGACCAGCCTGGCCAATATGGTGAAACCCCGCCTCTACTAAAAATACTAAAAGTAGCAAAGGGCGTGGTGGCACCCGCCTATACTCCCAGCTACTTGAGAGACTGAAGCAGGAGAATCTCTTGAACCTGGGAGGCGGCGGTTGCAGTGAGCCGAGATTGTGCCACTGCACTCCAGCCTGGGCAACAGAGTGAGACTCCATCTCAAAGAAAAAAAAAGAAAAGAAAAGACTTGCATTAAATGAGATAAGATAGGTACGATGAAGAAGACCTGGATAAGGGAAATAATCGTGGGCAGCAAGAAGGAGGATGATGCTACAGAAATGTCAGTGGTACCATTGCACAGATTTGGTGATTGACTAGCTGTGAAGAAGAAAATATCAAGAACGACTCTAAGATTTGTAATGTGGGCAGTTGGGTGGATGGAGATAATGCAAACTACATAGAAAAGGAAGACAAATAAGCAGTTTAGGGAAGAAGATGATGGTTTTCTATGTTTTAATTTGGTGAGCTTTTGTGTACCTTCTTACCAGAAATATTGGGTAAGCCACAGGAAATGGGAAATGTGGAAACAGGCTGGGACTTGGAATGTAGATTTCACACATAGGTGGTCAGCAAAGAGGAGGGCTTTGAAAGGACAAGAATGATGGAATCCAGCAGAGAGAGAATGTAGAATGAGAAGAAAGTTTGGAGCAGAACTCTGAGAGACTCAGCCATTCAAGGGTGAACAGTCTTCCTCTGTACCTTTTATAATCTCTTCTTTCAGCTTATGACTTTAACCTCAGCTTCCTGAATCTTTTCATTGAGTTGACATATATGGTGAATTTCATCCAATATTTTGTTTCAATAAATGTTACAGCTATTTAAAAAAATTCTGTAAAAAACGATTTCCTTACCTTCTGCCAATTAAAAATCAGTCTCTTGCATGGTGGACTCTTCTGCGGCAGATTTGGAACAGGACGTAAATTGAGCCATGATTTCTACACAGGCAATTTAAGTGGGCCATATCCACAGGCAATACTGTAAAAATATGCAGTTTGTGCCAGGTACAAAGCAGTGCACAGTGTGAACATACAAACCTCGATTCATTGGTGTTCTGAACATGAAATCCCTCCATCAAACAGCACTGCCATCTGCTCAGAGGCAACTTTCCTGCAAACCCACCCCAGTACTAGAGAACAATGGAAACGGAGGCAGTTGCTGGGCTGTCTTTTCCTAGACAAAAGACTCAGTATTGCCAAAAGGAGAGGCTGCCCTGCAGCAAATTGCTGTGGATTCAAGTGTCCCCTTCATCCAGATATCAGGAAACATCATGGGCCTGTGGGGATCTTGAAGAGATGGAAGTATCCACAGTTGAGAAGAAGATCCTTCTTTAGGAGGGGAGGTGTCTTCTGAGAATTCCACATAAGTAAAGTTGAAGCACAGAAAACACCCATAGTAGCTTAATGTCTCATTATAAACATCTCGCAAGAGGCCAGAGTAAATACCCCATGTTGCTATGCCATGGGGCCTTCACCCTGATCTTAAATGTCTTATGATTTGGAGGTCTGGAAGAAGCCAGTACTCATTTGGAAATGGATGGAATATTTTGAAGAACAGCCAAATACTGAATCCAAAGCAAGCAAATATCCATCCCTTCCTAATGGTGCTGGATGGGGCACAGAGGCAGGAGAGCCGTGCAATGGTATTTCATGTGCTCTTGCCAAAAGCCAGAGGCTTTTTTTCCTCATTTATTTTAAATCATCCTCTCCAAACTCACCTCATAGTTCAGACTGCCAAAGCCCTTAAGTTCTAGTGGTCTGCTTTCCTTTTCTCACACCCTTCTAAAACATATTGTGGTGTTTGATCTCATGCCAAAGATTGACCACTGGGGAAATATGGAAATGGAACCACTCAGTATTTTATAACCAGAAGGGGACAGGGGGGCATATGATTCCAACAGTGTTGCCTACCCAGACTATTGCAACTGGTTGTTTGAAACCTCTGTACTTCCAGAGAAGTGCATAGAAGTATAAAGGAAGAGGAATAAAGAAGCTTGTAGAAGTCCCACCCATAACTGTATCATCCTAAAGAAACCATTGTTGCTATTTAATCTTGCTGTCATTTTAATTTTTGTTTCTAATGGAGCTCATATATGCTAATTATTTCCTTTATTATATGTACATTTTACCAAATATTTAAAACTACAAAACAAAGTGTTTGCATTTTATTCTCACAACAGTTAGATATTCCCATTATATAAATAATTTTATAAATTCAGAGAGGTTGGATGACCCACTTAATGTCACACAGCTAACGAATAATCAGGCTGGAATATGAACATAGGTTCCCTGGCTTCATGTCTACAGTTTTTCTCACTACAAACAGAGCTGCAAGATTTTTTCTTTCTTCTTTTTTTTTTTTGCTGGAGTTGTTCACAGTGTTAAACAGCCTAAATTTCAAGCAGCGTGTGAATGGACAATGCAGCCTGGACAGATTAGTATCCACAGGTGTTGAGATTCAGTGATAAAGCTCTGGCTTCTTTGACCTCTGCAGACTTGGTTCCAGAATAGTGTTCCCGCTTTCTTAAAGGAGATAATCCAGCTTGTTTAGGTCCCCAATTTCCTATCAGTGGGTTGCTGAAAAGCTTTCCCTTGTGGGTTGTGATGCAAACTGAGTGCAAGACTCACACTTCATATTGAAAATAGGTAGAAAATAGCTAGTGGACTTTTTGAAGAAAAGTGTATTGCCTTTGTTTTATGAGCTGTAATTTGTACAGTCTTAATTTTAGATCTTGTTGAGTTTTTCAATCAATTGGTATGGTTGACCCGCGTTCGACAGTTTGATCTCTGATGTTTGTTTGCTGTACCCTTGTTTTCTTGGATTTAATGCAAGATTAAAAATAAGCTTTAAAACCATAAACAGAATTTACTTGTTTATTTTTCAAAAGTAAAAGTGCTTCCAGACCGAGATAGGATGTCTTGTTCCAAGTTCCAGTCAAGGCTACATTTTTTTGTAATTGAGTTATGACTCCACAATTGCTGTATTTTATGAAGGAAAATTCAGAAATCACCCTCCCATATCATATATTATGAATATATTTTTCATAAAAAAGTTAACTACCTACTTCCTCCCTGGAATATCACTGGGGTACTCATCATGTCTCATTCGAATTGTTGAAAACCACTGATGAGACCATAAGCACTTCCAAAACCTTTTCCTGTTCTGGCTCAAAGTTTCTCCACTGAAGTTCTCAGTGGCAGCTAAAAATGTGCCTTTCATCATTCAGCATCTAATTTGTGTCTACCAGAAAACGTTGTATCTCTTAACAACACACTCTGTTTTGAACAGGATTTACTGAAAAAGAGATATAAAGGCACTTTTCCTTTTTGCTTTCCTTTCATTATGAATCTATAACCCAGAAACATGAGTTCCTTCAAATCCTGCTCCAGGTAAAATAATCAAACTTGGACCTATGGTTTGTAACCATTTTTTCCCACTTGTTAAACTTTCTCAATTTATGGCCAAGATATTGCACATAAATTCATATATAAATTACATAAATGAATTAATACTAAAGCTTGATGACTTTTCTAATTATAAAAAGAATATATTTTATTGTAAAATATTTAACAAATATAGAAAAATAAAAATAAAATCGCCAATAATCCTAGCATCTATAAAAATCTGCTAATAGTTTGGTTTCTTTGCTTCTAGTTTTTAAAATGTGCTTGTGGTAGGTGTGAGCACATGTTCAGAATATAACACTGCATATACATTTTTATATCTTGTTTTTTCACATAGAAGTATCATGTAGGCATTTTAACCTGCATAAATTTAATTGCTGATGGCTTAATCGAGTACATAATTCACTTAGGTATTTTCTCCTATTATTGACTACTTAAGTTGTGTTTGCACATTTAACTTAAATGATATTTTGTTAATTTAGAACTAAATACAGGAACTATTGGCCACTTATGATCAGATTTGTTTATGTTAATGCAAAGAATATTCATTGGTTTAGCCAAATGTAAAAAACAGCCAATAAATATCAGAATCCTTTCGTTTTATGTTGTTTTGATCATTGTCCCTATTAGGAGACAATGGTTAAAAATTGGATTTGAAGTGGAAACTGTCCTATATTCTGATCTTGGTTTAGATATTGTCCTTCAATATGTTAGGTATTAGACCTTAAGCAGGTTATTAAAGTTCTCTATGCTTCTACAAAACAAAGTTCATGATAATACCTATTTGATAAAGAAATCGTGATGGTTAAATGAGATAATGCATGTAACAGGGCTTTTAGTTAGGAATAAGGTACAAGAAACATACATACATGACACAAAACAGCATCACCAGTGCTAAGGTATGGTGAGTATCAGGTCTTATGGGACTAGACAGAAGAATCACCTACCTCAGACAGGAAAGGCAGGGGCAGGGCTCAGATTAGGAAAAGCTACTTGATAAGTAAGTAGGAAGAATAGTTGGGAGTAAAAACGGAGTTAAGTGTTTTCCAAAGGGCCAAAGAGGAGCAAGAAACAATTTTATACGGGGAGGGCTTAGGAAAAGAGGCATGAGATAGGAGTGCAATAAAGACAGTTGCCCCAACCATATTAAGATGAGAATAGGCACTTAGGATATATAATGAGTGGGAAGCACCACAGACTTTGATATCATCTACGAGGATCAAGACTCTAGATGACAGGATTAATAGCCATGTACAATGTAGTTGATAGAACCACTATGATTTCTACTCATAGTTCCTATGGAAAAGTAGAGAAAAGTTTTTACCTATGGTCCTAAGAACCAATATAACTACTTTTATATTTTGTTATTTTGGGGATACTTTTCTATACATGATTACTTTTATACGGTGTGATAATTCTGTGTATATAATTTTTTATCATTTTTTCCCAACTTCGTGTTACACTAGGAACATTTCCCCATATTCTTACCAATCTTTCAGAAACGTCATTTTAATAATTATATAATACTCCAATATAGAGATTTATCACAATGCATGTAAACTTTCTCCTGTTTTAACTTCTAAGTCTGTTGCAGTTGCTTTCTATTGTTAATGTTAGAGTAATCACATTTTTCATTTGTATTCACTTTTTACCTTAAATCCTTAGGTTAGATACTAAGGAGCTAATTATTGTGTTAATGGAAAGGGTTGTACCCAATGCTTCTGGGGTCCATGTCACGTTCCCCCTACCAGTCTCTCATTTTATTTGTGGCTGGGATGGTCCATTCTAACAATTAGACTCATTTTACATTGACAACATCTCACCTTAAGTGTACTGCCCAGTTTTCTTTTCTTTAACCAACACTAGGAAGCTCACAGGTGCTTTCTTGGCCTGTGCACACATGATGTTCAGCAGTGTAGGGGATCGAGCATTCCTAAGAGCAACTCTTGACCAAAGGCTTGATGTTGGCTGATGTCATTATAAATGTCCCCATGACTTTTGGATAGAAAATTTAGGGTAGCATTTTGTATACTTCTTGGGAAGTGCTAGCAAAGTTGATTCACCATTTCTCACAGTGGGAATCTTGATATTGTACTTATAGTATGCTTTTTCTTCTTTTGTTGTCTCACTCTTCTGAGTCCTTCATTTTTGTTCTAAGGAATGACTCCTGAACATATTTTCTCGTCAAACGTGGAAAAACTCATGCTAAGGCAAAGGGATCATAATATACATGTTGCAAATCTTGCTTTTAAAGTGTTAATCATTCTTCATACATTTGTTCTATTAAAATCTTATTTGCTAGCTTCCCCTGAGGGTGGAGCTCCTCAATGAAGAGTATACCTTGAGTGATATCTGAACAATGACCACCAATCTTATTTCATCCAAGTGCCAACAATAGTGATTTATCTTTTTCAAGTTGAGTTGTACCTAGGCTGCAAATATAACAAGAGCTAAGATAAGTAATACATTAGGAGCTCCCACTCCACCAGTGGATGATGCCTGCAAAGTCTGTTGCTACATGCTCAGAGTCCAATGCCTGTAGAAAACTAAACACAGTGTTTTTAAAAACCTGGTGTCCCAGGAACCCGACCTACCATCTGCTTTGAATTTTTGAATCTTACGTTCCACCCTGGCTCTGTATTATTCATGGAAGCCAGAACCCTACAGAAAACTGAGCAGTTCCTTGAGCCTTGCTCCTTTTTTTCATGGCCCGGTGAATTCCCAGTGCTACTCCTGGGCAGTATTCTGCTTGTGTGTTCTTCAACATGATTTCATCCACACTTTCCTAATCCGTGATTTCTGCTCATATCTGATTCAGGACTCCTGTTACTGACATCGATTTTGTTGGAACTGCAGTCACCTATATGAAATACATTAAGCACAAAGCTAGAAGACTGTCAAAACAAAGTTTAGTGATAAGTCCTAGAGATCTCATGTACAGAATAGTGCCTATAGTTAACAATACTGTATTGTATACTTAAAAATTTTCCAAGAAGATAGATCTTAAGTGTTCTTATAAAAAATAAATAAGGCAACAGAAAACTTTTGGAGGTGATGGATAAGTTTATGGCATAGATTGTAGTGATGGCTTCACAGATGTCTACTTATTTCCAAACCCAAATTATATACATTAAGTATGTATAGATTTTTGTATGTCAATCATATCTCAATAAAGTGGTTTTTAAAAAGGCTTAAAAACAAGTTTAGAGAATATAGAACAGATAAAGATGGAACAGAGATAAGGACTTGGGTGAAAAATTAAGTTGCAGAAGTTCAAAAGTGAAAATTCCTGGATCCCAGGCATGAAGTCCCTTTGATATATACTTTATGACTTAAGTGTCAAACTTTCTTCACCAATGGCCTCTTGAGAATGAAGTTAAGAGGCACATCTTTGTAGGGGTGTCCAAAATGCCCCACGTTAAGATAATTTCTGGAGGGCAGCTAGAAGTTATACATAATACACTTCACATTTTACAGAATAAAAGGTTATGCGTAATTAGCTCACACCTTCTCACTGTACTCCCCAAGATGAAAAATCTTAATGCTTTCACTCCATCACTCATTTAAGACCTGCTCAAGAGAAGAAGTCACATTCTTTATGGAGATGCCTCTCATCTGATAACACTTTATTAAATTGCAGGCATGTCTCCTTGCTGTTACCTGACCACTCTGAATTATTCATAATCAGAACTTAAAACTGTTTCTTTATCTAGAAATTCAACTCTTGCCTTGCATAGCCTATGCAATTTACTGTGTACTTTAGAGACAATAGCATTATTTATTCTTCCAGAATTACCTGAAGTCCATACCGTTTATCCATCACAGCTTGCAAGTATATTTACTGTTTCTTTGATTGCTTTTATCTGATTATTTTTCAGCTTCCTTTCCTCCAGTGACTAATACGCAGGAAAAAAAGAGTTTCAGTTGTCATTCTATAATGGGTTATCCCAAACTTGTGATGTTCCCTGCTGCCAGTGGAATTCTCACTATCATTAATTCATTTATTTAGCAAGAATTTACTGAGTGTTCTCCCAGGAAGAATACAGTAGTGAAGAAAAAATAACTGTGGTCCCTGTGAAGTTTGAAAGTAGCATATAAATTTGGGAACCCCAAAAGGGAAACTTATCCCCCTAAATACATTGGATAACCATCAAGGGGTTGATATGCTCCAGTAAGTTTTAGGCAGAAAAAGAGGGTTTCTAATCATGTTGGGGAGAAGGAACAGTTTCTTCCTATTTTTGTATGTTGGATATCTCTAGGATTTTGGACAATCACTTCATTATCCTGTGTCTCATTTTCTCTTAAGTATGAGAGGAAGATGATAATTTTTATTTCAAAGAACTAAATTCTGTGAAAAACTTTTATCATAGAACTAAATTCTATGATAAGTTTTATTTCATGATTAAATATGTATATAGTGCTCAGCACAGTGAATAGCACACTCAGAAATATTAGTTATTGTTGTGGTTGTTACTGATGCAACAAAGAACCTTGGGATTTTAGTATTTTGAATTTAGGATTCAGGTACACAGTTATTATCCATGAGTTCTGCCTAGAGGTAACATAATATTGGCCTTGTGGTCAGCTAAGTGAAAAGCTGGATACAGATATGAGGATGAGAGCCTGAATACAAGCAATTCAGGAGAATGGAGAAGGTAGGTGCTAGAAAGATGTTATGAGAGAAAGCTCACCTATCCAAGAGTTGTTAAGCAAGATCTTATAGGATGTGACATCCCGAGTTGAGCTTCAGAGAATAAGAAGGGCTTAGCTGGGAAGAGAAGGGAGATTATAACTGTTAAGGAAAAGAGTAAAGTGTTTGAGGAACAACAAATAACTTATTCTAGCTTTACTATAGGATATAGAGTACCCATTACATTTTGGGAAATGGTGAAAGAAGATATTAGAGAGAAAACAGGGGCTATATATGTAGAATCTTATATAAAAATTATTAGGGGAGGTAACTAATACTAACAATTCCATGATATCAATGGGTTAACCTAAATAAGTTTACTTCTCAATAATTTAACAATTTAATGTACATAGCCTATGAACTCATAGAATCTTCCAGATAGTGCTCTAGCGACCCAGGTTCTTTCAACTTTGTCATTTCATCATCTTTAGATACCTTAAAGTATTGGGGTCTTTTGCTAAATCATAGACTTCTGGGGTTAGAATGCCATTCTAGAATTAAATACTCCAAGCCAACATTTCCCAAATTGTGTGCTGAGGCAACCCAGGGTGCTGCAGCCTCCTCAGAAAGGCATTTTCCTAAATTTCAAGAAAAACACAATGATGCTTCACATCTTTCAGAGAGCATGGCAACTACCACCTCGAGATAGTTTAGAATTTTAACACCAAATCACAATATATTCCTTTCAATGAGGTCACATCTTTGCATAGCTAGGATTTTTATTAAAAACCAAGCAGCAAGTGTGTGTGGGCAACGGGGTACGTGAGAACTCTCTGTACTTTCTGCTCAATTTTGCTGTGAACCTAAAATGACTCTAAAAACAGTATGTTAAAAAAAAGAAACAAAACCTAACATAACGTGAAAATCAATGTGAAACAGGGAGTGAAGGTGATAGCGCAGTCTTTTTCCAAAGTTGAGAGGTTATATGGAGTGTCCAAGAGGTACATGCTTCCTATTCATAAGTAATTTTGGTTACATAAAAATGAAATAAAATATTTTTCTTTATATGTATTATTTTTTCAAAAAGTTACTCAGTAGTTAGGATACAAATACTTGTTAATTTGTTTTTACCCAACTACATAATAAAATTATTAAGTATTTCTTTGGGCTGTGAAAAAAATTACTCTGATACTAAATGTGCCATGAACCAAAAACATTTGGAAGACTCTCTATTAAGCTGTATTAAACCCTTTTAGAATTAGAAGTCTGTGTGACATACTCCTTTTAATCTTTCTACCTTAATTAAATTTTGTACTTTTAGTATTTACTATTGCCTTTTATTTCAGTGTTCTTTTTAAAAATTTGTATAAATTTAAGGGGTACAAGTGCATGAATTGTTACATGAACATATTGCATAGTGGTGACCTCTCAGCTTTTAGTGTAACCATCACCCAAATAATGTACATTGTACCAATTATTCAATTTCTCATCCTTCACCCACTTCCCACCTTCCCACCCTTCAGAGTCTCCAATGTGTATGATTTCACACTCTGTCCATGTCTACACATTATTTAGCACCCACTTGTAAGTGACATTATGCAGTATTTGATCTGTTTATGAGTTATTTCACTTAGGATAATGGCCTCTACTCCCATTCATGTTGCTGCAAAAGAAATGGTTTCATTATTTTTTATGGCTGAATAGTATTAGTATTTTCTTTATCTAATAATCTGTTGATGAACATTTAAGATGATTCCATATCTTTGCTATTGTGAATAGTGCCGACGGGGAACTAATATCCAGAATATAGAAGGAACTCAAACTGCTGCTATTTTTAAAGCAAAAGCCATGCTGTGAATGATATACAGTCTACAAAATTTTGCTCCTTTTGCTTGTACCATACAATTCAGCACTTAATTTTATATTTCTATTTTTAAAAATGTTTACATTTTCTATTGCTATCTGTACTATATAGCCCTTGTAGGCATAGAGGTCTCATGTTCTTGTATCTGTGTGCATATATCATAAATCAATTTCTTCTAAGCATAAGAAAAATTAGATACATACACGTTGCTCTGTTAGTAATTGTTATCTCTAGGAGAGTTATTTTATAAATTTTAAGTGGTCAGATGAGGAGTTGGATGTATTTTATTTTTCTGCCTGTTTCTTCAACATTTTTCAAATAGACAGTTTTTAGAGACACTCTGCAAGGAGTGCTTCTGGCATAAAGATTTGTGATAGCAGAAATCAAGCCAAATTTTATTTGGCAATATCTGTGCGACAGGCATTGTGTTACCTGCTTTAATGTAGTATTATTTTATTTACTTCTTACAACTGTCCGAGGAGGTATTTTTTTTCCCCCACAAATAAGGAAATGGAAGTTCAGTTCAGAACTCCTGGATTCTTGTCTGGTTGCATGAAAGTTTTAAAACTCAAGCTCAAGCTAGTCACAAAAACACATATAATTCCATTTCTGTAAGATATCCAGAATAGAGACAAGAAAGATTAATGGTTGCTTGGGACTGCATGCTGAGGCATAGGCATAGTGGTGGGGGTAAGGGTAGCTGGGGAATGAAGGGTGTTTGCCCATCCATATGGGTTTCTTTTTGGGATATACCTGTGAATATATTAAAATTTGGTAAATTTTACATTATAAAAAGTGGAATTTTATGGTATGCAAATTTATCTTAATAAAGCTATTTAAAAGAAAATCAAACAAACAAACTCAAGCTCTCTATTGTTTAAGCCTGAAGGACAATTTAGTAATGAACTTCTGTTACAACCTAATCCAAAGGATTCAGTAGGATCCCAGAAAATGCTTAAAGGCAATAAATTCTACATGGGAAGGAGTATTCCTTATAGGATTATTCACTCCTCCTTAAAATGTATCATAGCACCTCCTAAAATATAATTAAAAACTGGGAAATTATGAGTGCAGTATGGCTAGGTAAGGGAGGTCCTTTAAGTCAGTGCACCCCGCATCTAGCATAAGGCCTGTCACATCATGTCTTCTCAACAAATATGTGTACAATTGAAGTTGCATCAGTGACATTCAGTAACAATAGTCTATTCCTGGGAAAAAGAATCCTTTTATAGAAAGAATAGCCTATTTTCCTGAGATGACTTGAAAGAAGCACATTGCCCATTTGTGTTTTCATGTAAGTTTTTGGGAATCTCCTTTGTCATTACGGTTTAATTACCATGGAACCCCTAATCCAGGCCAGAAATTCCTCGCTGCCCACATTTCTTTCTACTTCAGAATGTGTATCTAATAGCAACCAATTACTTTTCCTATTTTCTCACTTGGAATCTGTTTTGGGAGCAGGGAATTGCTATCTTATAAAATCGGTAACATCTGTGACGAAGGGCAGCTGAGTGGGGCAAGGTAGCGGGCTAGACAGATTTCCTGAGTGGTAAGGTTCTTTTCCTCCACAGGGATTGCTCCAGGACAGTTACTTGTAAAGCCTTCTATGGCTTTTCAAAAATCTTTCCAACCCTTCAGCCCCCCTTTTTCTCTAAGGGGGAAGAAAAGAGTTTTGTGTTTAAGAGGTCAAGTGACTTAAAGGAACGCTTCCAGCCTTCTGAAAAGTTTCCATTTCAAACACATGAAAAATAATTCTGAAAGAACAACCCCAACTCTGCTTAGCTTCCAGGTATGGCTTTGATTTCCATGCTGGCATGCATCTGCCCCTCACTATTTTAGCTGGTCTTCCAAGAAGTCGGGCTTGGTGCCTGAACACTGGTGCTTTTTTACGTTTGGCCACAGCAGACCTAATGCTGAAGTTGGAGCTTTAAAGATTAGAAACTGCATTATTCTTATAAGCATCCTTATGCTACATGGAAATGAGTCTTTTATCATTTTCAGAAACAGTTTTGTACTTCAGAAACATATCCAAGATGCAATGGTGTTGGATGATTTTAAGAAAACAAGGGAAAAGAAATGATCCTCTAAAATGTATTAAATAATTTGTTTTAGATTCTTTTCCCTTATTCTGTTCTCTCTCTCTCTCTCTCTCTCTCTCTCTTTTTTTTTTTTTTTTAAACAGAAGTCTCTTCTGTATTCTTTGGCTTAACTGGTGCCTTGATACATCTGCAATTTTCAGATAAGGCAAATTCAAGGGTGAAAAAGATGGTTTTATTTTGGGGGAACTAATTTTGTTGTTGTTGAACAGCCTCTCTGCTCTTTGAGCAGACAACAAAAGTGTCATTATCTGGATGTGGGAGCTGCTGATAAATTATTCATACCACTAATGATGATGCTGAATCTTCCTGGGGAATGCTGTGACTTATTTTTCTTTTCCTTAAAAGATGAAACCAGTTGTGTAGGCATGTCTGGCACACATGCATGCTTGAGGCAATCAGGTGTGATGTATTCCTGACATGCATCCTTTTCCCGCCATTCTCCAGGCGTGGGTTTTAAAATCAAATCCTCTGGATATTTGGCCTTCTTTTGTGTAATAGACATAAATTTTTAGATAAATTCACCAGCTTGAAGGAGAAAGAACTAACCCATAGCTACTTGTGATTAAGAATTTGACACCGTGGATCACATTAGTATCTTAATTGCTGGTTGCAGGTGCACATGCCTTTGAAAATGCCGAAATGTTGCAAGCTTGGACAATATAAATAAAAAGATAGGGACACTGTACTATTGAGGTGAAACTCAATAGTCTTTATTGAGAGCATATTCTATGCTAAGTCCTTAGTACACATTATCTCATTTAATCATCATAACAGTCTTATTTTGCTAACAAGAAAACAGAGTCTTAAATAGGTTGAATAATTTTTCTGAGTCACTCAGGTAGTAAGTGATGAAACTAAAAGTAGAATCAAGAATATTATGCCAAACCCCATGCTATTAACCATGCAACTGTTTTCTAAGTGCCTACTATATGGCAATCAGAATGCTAACTGTTGGGAGTATAAAGGCAAGTAAGTCATTGCTCCTGCCCTCAGGGAGTTTACATTTGGAACTCATATACTTTGATTATATTATTCATTCGTTGAAAGATAGATTATATTACTCATTCGTTGAAAGAACGTTAATTGAGTGTCTGTTTCAGTGCTGTGCAATATATGGGATGGTGGTTCTATCTTCAGAAACAAAACTTGGGACATGCCATCTGGCATGTATTATGAATAATGAGATGGGATATAATGGAATGGAATATTTCAATTGAAATGTTTTGGCACTGCTTGTAGAGAGGAAAAGGGGATAAAAGGGCTGGGGAGCTAGATATGAAGAAAAGGGAAACTATGAAAACTGAAGGAATAGCTGTCTTAGGGTTTCTCTTTTGAAGAACACGAGGCCATGTCCAGAAGAGATGGATGTTGTCCGTCTCTGGAAGCCTCATGCTTCATATAAACTCTTCATATGGGCTTAAGACTGGCAGGTAGAGAAGCTGGAGGACAGTAGAATTCCTAGCTCTGCCCGTGCCTTTTGTTGCTGAAAACCTGACAGTTGGTGAGCAGAGAACCAATAAAGAGACAAGCAGAGGAATTTCAATTTTCTCAGCTTAGGACATAGGTGGAGTAGGTTCACCTAGGAGTGTAGCAGAGAGAGATGTAAAGGTCGGGCTTATTACAACCTCTCACTCACTTCTTCCTATGCCATGTGGCTAGAAAAGGCAATTATTCTGTTTGATTTGGGCATTGTGTATGATCTTTCTAACAGGCATTTGTTTTGTAGGAAAACTGTTGAATTAGCTTTGTATAAATATGGTTGTTTTTACCTTTTAATCATAAGAAATGCCACTTTCATTTGAAGAACATGTTTTAGGTTCCAGTTTTTAACTTTTACTCTCCCATGGTTTTTCTTGGAATACAAGGCCAGTGGTGTCATTCAATGATAAATTATTGAATAAGAGGGTGAGAAATCTTTTCTTTGTGGTCTCTTCTACACTAGTATATCATTAGTCAAACTAATCTTCTCAATGGGATATAGAAAATTAGAAGGAAAATATCTCCCTTGTTCTCCCAAGGAAGGCAGAGAAATATGGAGATCAAAAAATTAGGAGCATTTGTCCAACAAATCTTCAGAAGCAGTTGGAGGGGAGGCAACTTTGCTTTAACCCAAAGATAGGCAAATTCATCTTTGGATCTTCCTTGTGTGTGTCTAGGTATTGGTAAGGAAATTAGTTCAATTCATTAGATTTTGATTGATTATCCACTGTGCGTTGGATCTCTGCAAGGTAACACGTGTGTCAATTAGGGTAGACTGGGTTCTGCTGCAATAACAAACAATCTTCAAATCTCAAGTGAGCAAAACCAAATATCGATTTCACACCCAACGGACATTTCCAAAACATGTTGACATCAGACGTTTGCTCACCACAGTCACTGAGAGATCCAAGCTGAAGAAAGCTGTACCTGGATGTGTGTTTCTACAATGGCTGCAACAGGAAAATATGTCATGGCTCAGTCTCATTGGATCTCGAAGCTTCTTTCCACAGGGGCCACATATTACTTATGCTCCTATTGCCTGCACAAAGGAAGCCATTTCTAACTTCAAAAGGGTGGGGAAGTAAAATCCATGTGCTTGGAAGGAAAACTAGAAGTATTTGGTAAGCGACTTTAAAGATTACTACGTAAGCAAACTGCCCTCCCGCAACATAAAACTCATATCAGCTATAGGATGAAGAAAGGCAGGTACATGTGGTTCCAGCTCACCTCCAAAAAAAGAAAACTGAAGCTTTGGAGGGAAAGGATGTGCAAAAGTTTGGTTGATTGCTTTTATTTTTCATTAGCTTTCAGAAAACACAAATGAAATCCTCAATTTATCTATTTATTTCTTGTTGAGCTAACATGTCATACGGTTAGAAACTAGGTGAGAACAGTGCTAGAGGATTTACATGTATTATATTTCTTTTAATCCCCTCAAAATCTTTCCGTACTATGTTCTATTTTTATATATAAATAAAATAATATATTCATAAATATTTTACTAATATATATTATGTATAATAGTATAATGTAATTATATCATAATTATACCACTTTATATTATTATATTATATGTTATATAATAACTTGGTAGTGATGGAAATAATATTATATAATGTTATTCAGTAAAATAGTACATAGTACTATTACATACTATATAATATTATATAATATTATTTCCATCACTCCCAAATTTTCCTTGTGCTCCAATCTCCCCCGTCCTTGCTTTATTGGCAAAGAAATGAAAGGCAAAATGTTCAGTTATTCATTGCTCATTACATATTTTTTTAAAGAATCTGTACACCAGGTACTGGGCTACTTCCTGGGAATGCATAGATTAGAAGACCTGGCCTCTGCCTTCAAGGAGCTTACAATATACTTGAAAGGCAGTCATGAAATAAACATCAAAAGATTTCTAGCTTTGCAATGTGGCAAATCGACTAATGCAAAATGCATTTCATTGTAAACTAGAAATTCTGGAGAGAATAGGTGACAAAAACCCAAATCAAGATTGGAATAAGTTTGCCAGGCATTAATCATATTAACGTTTTATCAAACAGAAACTTACTCTGTTGATCTTGTATCTTGATTTTGTATACTTCAAACAAGATTCAGTTTCAACATATACTTTTAGTCATTCTGAGACACATCTTTCTGTCTTTATGGGTGTTATGTGAAATACATTGAGGAATAACTTCCACATCTCAAAAGACTGTTCTTTTAAAGAACTGGGCTTAAGACCCCAAAGCTTAGTAAACACCTCAGCAGTGGCATATGAGGGGCAAAAACACAGAGTAACAGACATATCTCCCCCACCTTCTCCAGCTTTACAGAATGAATCGAGGGTGCAACATTTCCTCATTTCTTGAAACCAAGCTTGACATCAAATGTGCCTGCCTTCACTGCTTTCAGAAATAATTAGGTGTTGAAAGCTCTGACTAGAAGGATTAGAGATATGAATACCAACTTGACAGATCAAATCAAATACATTCTGATTTGATTGCATTACTAAGTCAATTATTATTTCTTGTCACATTAATTATGGCAAGAGTTATAAAATGTGTCTTCCAATAATTCCCTACCTAAATCATTATGGCCATATTCTTGTGGTGAATCTGTATAAGGTCAAGGCTACACATTCATGTTCACAATGCAGGAGGGACTAGAAGGAGGGAAGAATTTTTATATTTGTCTATTCATTTATTTAATATTTAAGCACCTATTCTGTATGAGGTATTGGACTTAGTTATAAATGTTGGGGATACAAAAATAAAAAGATTCAGCCCCTGCTACCTTCAAGGAACTCACAGTTCAGAGAGTGAGGCCGACCCAAGACAGACAAGTCTATTTGACAATGCAGGAGGGAGAGAGGGGAAAGGAGGCATAATAGGAGAATGGAGAGAGGGTTAATTCTAATGGCGTATTCAGAGAGGCCTTCACAGAGGATTTTGTTTGGATCTCATGTTATTTTTGCATCAAGCCTACCCAGAAACTAGGGGACTACTTGAAAACTAATGAGGATAATGTTTTGAAAAATAATAGTTATTTGTGTGGTGGATGCTTAGTAGTCTAAAGGTAATGCTTTCTGATTAGAGTTGAAAGAGACTAGAAGATATTGTGCTGAACAAGGTCATCGCTTATAGAAAAAATGGCCCAAGAATGTAGTCCAAGCATGCATCAAGGCCTAGAGAGCAATCGCATTGTCACTCTGCTCCCAAAAATACATGCGCCTAAAGTTTTTAAATGAGACTAAGGAATACTTGATGTTGAATCAAAATATAAAGGGTTACTTTGGTATATGAGCGTGCACTTACATGTATACCTGAGTTGGGCACAGTGGTTGAGGTGGGGACAAGCTAGGAAGGCATGAAAGTCCCTTCCATGAGCCAAATACATAGCTAAGCACATTCAATGGCCCTTAGCTCACTTAGCCCTCATGTACTCCTCTTGAAGAAGATAATATTCTCAATCACTTGCAGATAAGGAAATTGAGAATTAGAAGGGATGGGTAACTTACTTAAGATTAAACAACTAGTATATGGCAGTGTTCAGATTCACACTTGGTTGTCACTGATTTAAAAAAAAATCATTCCGTTGTGACTATGGTGCAACTTTAAATCTAGACACTATTTTTCCCAAGGTGGATCAGAGTAAGTCAATAACTTTCTCAGGATCATAAGGAAACTTAGTGGCAGAGCTGGAACTTAGACTCCAAACACACAAGCTGCCTCCAAGTAATTTTATTCTCTTTTCAAACTAGGTATTAAGCCACAGTATGTGGTCCTGCACATCTTGTAATTTACATATATATAGTATATAAAGTGAGTGATACAGATCAGACCCAATAGTTTTGGAATGAGCAAACTGCTGTATCTAGTAAGTTTGCAAGGATTCAACATGAGGTCAAATTTCAGACACTAATCTCACTTGTTTAATGGAAAAAAGTGGAGGAAAAAGAAAGAGAATCAATTAAGCACTGTGCTAACAACAGCAACAAAAATAGTTACAATAGCTACCATGAATATGGTATTTATTATAAGGCATTATAAGCATTTTATGTGGATTAACATATGTAATCTTCAAACAACCCTATGAAGTAGGTTCTATTACAATTCTCATTCTACTGAAGTTGAAAATGAGGAGCAGAGAGGTTAAGTCTCTAGCCCTAGGTCACAAAACTGAAAAATTCTATTCTCAGCATTCTAACCCAGGCAGTCTGGCTCCAGAGCTCCTGCTTTACAAATGTTTTCTTATTTAACATTGGATGTGATTATATGAAATATTTTTATTGCCAATTTCCAGATGAGGAAGGTGAGGCTCAGAAAAGGGGAATGAAATGCCCAATGACTCACCAAGAGCAATGGGCAAAAAGAGGATTTTAAACCCATGACCCTGTGTTTGTTTGGGGTACTAGTAGCCTGTTAGACCAGAAGTATTAAAAAGTACCCTTGGGTATCAATAAGATCCTCATAAGACTGATGTGGCAGAAGACATGAAGTGGACTTCTCTTTAATCTACTAGTCATTGGTTGATTGAATCTGCTTGTTCATCCCCTGTTGTTCCCAGTTCATTTCAGCTTTTGGAATTGATTATTTCAACCACTGGGTAAGTCCCACCTGTTATCTGAATTATTCTCAACCCAAACAGACCATGTCATAGAAGCCTCACACGCACCAACATGTAAGAACTAGAATTTATCTTATTCCATTTAAGAGGCAGCCATTGTATAAACACTACACTCTAGAACCAACTGCATTGGTTCAAATCCTGATTTTTCTTATTTTTGTCTGTACTACCTCAGGTAAACTATTCATCCTTTTATATATCTGTTGAAGAAGATGATAACAGGACCCTGCTCCTATGGTTGTTATAAAGATGCATATACTAATTCATATACAGTGCTTGGAACAATACCTGGCACACAGTGGGTACGCCATACTTTGCAGCTTTTGCAGCCAGGGATGCAGCATTCTAGGAAGCAACTTTTTCCTGGTGCCCATTACAATTAAGGGTGCAATCCCACTTCTAGCCATCTCTTCAAATCCTGATCTGACCCCCAGACCACTCACAGAATTATCACGCACTGCCTAACCCTTGCTAGCCCCTTCTGAAATCTTGCTTTCTGGGTGCCTAGGCCTTTGGCTGGGACACAATGTCACATAAAATTTCCCATTTGAAATAGTTATGATAGGGCCATCCTCGTGACTTTAAGGATCCACACAGATTTGCAATCTCCATGGATATCAAAATGAGAGATGACGAAGCCTGAGTTTTCATACCTCACTGGGCACCATCTCGCTGACTCTTGGGTCCACTCAAACAAGAGGCCAGTACTGTGCAATATCACTGCAGATCTGCTCTAACCTGGCTTCCTCCACTTTCTCAGCACCTGCTCCAACATACAAGTCTTACTTGCTGCTGAATGTATATGAGTTACATACTGCTTAGAGTATGTTGAGAACCATACTCTATGGTTCTAGAACCATCTAGAAGTCTAGAGTATGGTTCTAGAACCGTCTAGAGTATGTTCTAGAACCGTCTAGAAGAATATTTTTTCTGGTGTTTTAGCCCTGGACCTCTTTAATCCAATATTTTGAATAAAACATTTCAATATGTGGGTAAGATTATAAAAGACATGTGACTAAGATCTAAGGAGATGTCTTATGGTAAATCCATGTACTAAATAGAGATGGAATTTGGATGGGAACTAAGTTACATACCCATTGTTGACTCTTATTTTTTTGTGATTTTATTTATTGAGATATTTTGGGACTAAGTTATTTATAAAATGAAATTATAAAACATTACTGTCTGAAGTTAGGAGATCAGTAAAAGTGGTGTCTCAAAATTCTAACCAATTCTAAGATCTATTATTATGAGACTGATAATTTTACATTTTGTGGTTTTAAAGAATCTATTTATTTTTAATATTAACAAATAAAAATTATATATATGTATACATATTTGTGGTGTAAAATGTGATGTTCTGAAATATGTGTAAATTGTGAAGTGGATAAATCCACTGTGTGATTTTTAATAAATGCTATTGGCGCAACCTATTCCAGAATCCAAGACTATACAGCAAATGCTCACTTACTTTTTAGCATTTAGATAATTCATCCCTAACAGAGTTCATTTTGCTCTCATTTTCCAGATTTTATACAAGAATTCTCTATTTTGCCAGAAGTTGAAGATCTTTCTAATACTCTGTACTCAGGAGGGAGGCAGAGCTTCCTATATGTGGTGGCTGAAATAATTTGGTCCAAATGGTTGATGCCACAGGCAAAATATCCAAAGATTGTTCATTTGAAAATTATGACTCTTTTTCAGAATTTTACATCGCGTTATTTGTTTTATGGACTATTCAGTATGCATTGCACCAACACTAATTACTGCACTAATAAGTCAGCGTGCTACCAAGATGTTTTGCCATTATAATTACAGCCACATGTTGTTGTCCTTCCTCAAATAGTCCAGGCTTAATTGCATCATTTTTCAGGAGAATTTATGTGGTGCAGCTTAATTCAAAATTACTACATGAATAAATGAAGTGTAAACTTTTTTTTGTACTGACTCACATACAGAATAAATGTTCTAGAGAGGAGAGTAGCCAAGTTTCGTTTCCCCATTGTCTGTGGTTATTTCTGTGATGAACTCCCAGTGGTGATTTATAGAATGGAGGTCGCAAAATGGCAGAGGAATGAGGGTGAACGTGTAGAAAGAATTTTGTGAAAGGTGCCAGGAGCATGGGTTCTAATCTCTGCACTTCATTTACCATACGACTTTTGTGGTTTATTTTTCCTTTTTGAAGCTTCAATTTCCTCATCTGAAAATTTAACAAGTCATTCAGATGATCTCTGACTCACTAGCTCTCTCATCTAATAATATTTTGCTTCTACTAGTGTAGTTCTATGAAGATAATATTAACAGTCTGCCTGCCCTTAAAGGAATTACTCTTCTTTCCCATGCTAAAAATGAATAATAAGATGCATAAAATAAAAATCAACGCAAGTCTTTTGAATTCTACATTCTGTAACCACCCCTGCTCCCAACATTAACCTACATAACCTCTTCCTTACAAGTGCATATATTTATTTTTTCTTCAATTTTCCTTTTTTTCTTTCTACCCTGTCAATAAAATTGAATTTGATTTTGTGGATATGTACATATTGCTATCCTGATCTTCGGAAGTTGGACTCCCACTGCCGATTTTCTTGTATGTTGGTGTGGAGAAGTCATTTCATGCCCCCTGCTCTGCCCACTCAGACTGTTCTTTAGTTTGTGACTTGAGCTCTAACATTTTTAACTAAATAGTGCTGGCTATGTGGTGAATAAAAATTGGCCTAAAAATAAAACTCTTTCCTTTTCTTCCATAGAAAACTATGCTGTGGTTGGATATAACAAAGACTGCCAGTCCATGCCCAAGAGCTCCTGTTAGCCAGTCACATTTTTTTTCCTGCAAGGAAGACTGGTTTAAGAGAGATTCACCTCTCCCTTCCCACCCAGGACTGAACAGAGAGACAGGAAGGAAGGAAAAAGAGATGTAACTATGAAGAGGCATATGCTGTTGAGAGTCTCAAACTGTGACCTGCCTTTGCCTCATTCAGGCAAATCTTTGAAACTTGGTTTCCTCATGGTAAATTGGAGATAATCCTGCCCACATGATTAAATGAATAACATATGAAATATGTGTTTCACAAGACCTCTAAAACAGGTTGATTTTCTATGTCTTAAAAGTAAGCCGATAAGTATATGCAGTTGCTGATAAGAGCATTCTAGGCAGTGAGAAATGGGTCAACAAAATTATAGAGGTGGGAAAACGAGGTGTGCTCAGTGACCCCCAAAGTGGAACTAAAATTTCGTGAAAGAAAATATTAAGAAAGAAGCATAGAATGGTAGGTAGAGCCAGGTCTCAGAAGGCTGTCGACATCAGGCTGTAGAGCTAAGCTTTATGCTTGTTCTGTAAAGTAGGATTAAGTAACAAAACCTCTGATGTCACAGTAGGAAGTTTGCAGGGTCTCCACGAGTTCACTTTTTGCAAACACTCTTGTACAAATTAGAAAAAATTCACACCTTCCACACTTCTTCCATTAGTCAGAAGTTTATCTTTATGAGAGATGTATAATGTTATGGTGTCTCTGATGTGAGTCGTGCTCTCTGGAGATAGGGCACCCTTGTGCAGTGAACAATTGCAGGAGACACAGAACTTTTGACCTGTGGAATTTTATGACCCTCGATTGTGGAGGGGAGTGAGGAGTGATAAATTCATCCATTCACCCTTTCAGAAAATATATTGTAAGGATCTCTTAAATGCCAGGCAGGGTGTCAGGCACTGGGGATACAGAGATAGAAACACTTTCTGATGTTAATGAATGGTGAGACTACATTATGAACAGGTAAATAGGGTTCTGAACATTCCAATGAGTTTATACCAGGTGCTAGCTATGCTATGTTGAGAAAGACTGTGAGCCCGCATGTTGTCTCTAAAGGATAAAATATCTGGATTGGCCATAGCTTTATCCCATAATCTCAGGAAAAATAAGTGGTGGCATGCATGGTACCTGACATGCTTGGTTTAAAGTAGTGGTGCTTAACTAGCATGACTTTGCCATCGAGGGGACATTTGACAATATATGGAAACATTTTTGGTTGTCACCCCAGGGGAGGGGAGGTTGCTACTGGCATCTAGTAGGTAGAAGCTAGGGATATTATTGAATGTCCTACAATGCACCGAGCACCCTCCCCCTTACCTCCAGAAAATAGTAATGTTTTGGTTCAAAATATTGAAAGTTGTGGCATTGAAAAACCTTTATCTCAATAAACATTATTCATTATGCTACTGTAACAGTTCATATGGGAGATAATAGAGTAGGAGGTAAAATTTCCAGCAACAGTACTAGGTAGAAAATGCACCTAAGAGAGAGAATGGGATCATAATGTAAGAAAGAAAATTTCTTAATTGACTGGAAATGGAGGCACAGTGATGGAGAGAAGTTAAAAACAGGTTTCAGGATTATAGTTTGAATGACAATAAAAATGGTGGTGACATGACTAGTAACATGTTGGTTGGATGTGATTATTTGTAGGGGGTAAGGAGAAGTAATTGATTCAGTTTTTGATATGTTAATAGGACAATCAGATGAACACACCCAGGAAGACTCAGAGATATGGGGGGAGTTTGGGCCACTGGAAGCATCTGGGCATGGGAGGCATTGGCAGTGTACTTGAGATGTGAAAGTGAGTGGCATCTTCAGACAAGCCTCACTGAATGACAAGAAATACATGTATGCATTTCTCACAGGCTGTGGCTTTGGCGGCTAAAGAACTTCAACATTATTCATCGTCCTATCCCCTGCTTTCAAAGAACTGCAATGTCCTATCCCTTTCTACACCCACATTTACTCCCTTCCAGGCTAAATTCCTCTGAAGTTAATAGGTACAATGGACAAGGAGATGTGGGGAAGGAGTGGAATTTATTCCACACTTCATCAATTTCCATTACATTACATGGGTCTTGAAAGATAAAAGGAAAAGGTCTAGGGGCAAAACACATTTTAGGTTTCATTGAAACAGGGCTTGAGTGTTCCATTCATTCAGCCAGAGACTGTGAAGCAAAGCATTTCAGGGCTGGAACTAGTCCTGTGGAATCTGGTACCCACGAGACCAAGGAGTGGGAGATTTTGAGTCTCCCTTCATCACAGAGAGACACAGCAATTGGATTTTATGAGTGCTTCTGTTTTTATGAGATTAGAAACTTACTATCGATGAGACAGAAATAGAAGTAAACTTTTCTGCCTATCTCTTTCTTCCCTCCCTACTTCCTTTTATTTTTCTTCCTTCAACATTTATTACATGCTGACTATAGACTTTTTATATGCCTCAAGGATAGAGAGATGACATTTTATAGTAGTCAAAGCAATTTTGCATTTTGTTGTTATCTGTTCCTCACACTCACTCTCCACAGGGCAGGCCAGGAATTATTATCTTTACTTTTCATATAGGGAACTTGGGCTGAGAATAGTTGGAACTTACTTAAAGTTAAATGTTGTCTTTGTTCAAGCGACTATGACAAAATACCAGAAACTGGGTAGCTTACAAAAAGCAGAAACTTATTTCTCACAGTTTTAGAGGTGGGTAAATCCAAGATCAAGGTTCTGGCAGATTAGATGTCTGATGACTCAGATGACACCTGCTAGCCATGTCCTCATATGGTTGAAAAGACACACTCTCTAAGGCCTCTTTTATAAGGGCACTAATCCCATTCGTGAGGACAAAGCCAAATACCTCCCAAAGGCCCCAACTCCAGATACCATCACATTGATGATTAGGGTTTTAACATATGAATTTTGGGAGGACACAAACATTTAGACCAGAGCATATAGCTAGTTGGTTATATGCCCAGGACTAGAAGCCAGCTCTGCTGATTCATTGAGCTGAGTTAGAATAGCAGAGGAAACTTTGCATAGTGATCCATAAGTTTTGAAAAAAAAAAAACCCTACAAAACCAAAGCATATGAGGAGGGGGGAAAGAGTATAAAAATAAGTCCTGAGTCACAGGACTCAATTGACTAGCTGTGTGAGATTCCACTAGGCTTGATTTCTTCTTCTGTGAAATGAGAATGCAAGATCAAATAAGTTGTTTTTCAACCTATTTTTAAACAGCTAAAACATTTTTCCAAATAAAATATTCTTTAAGACCTTGATATATAGATAAAATTAAAGTGAATTTGCTTATATTGAAATAGCAGCAGGGACTCCAGAACAGGCCTACTTGATCCCTGCTCTATCACCTCCTTCTCTCCCACCAGTGGACACTTAAGCACCTGAAAACCTCAGGATTCGGCAGAAGGCAGTGTGAAATCTCCTAGGCCACATCTTCCTAGCCTAACCTATGTTTCTAGTCATGATCATCCTTTATCTAGCATGCATATAACTTTCAGCACCATGATTTCATGTTTCAGATGAGCTAACTGGGGGTGTGATAGGTTAAGAAACTTCCCCAAGATTATTTAATGAGTGCAAGATGGTGCCAATACCTTGGCTTTTTTTTTTTCTGCCTGTAGCTTCCTCCCAGTGGATCTGAAGTCTCCTGCTTTGAATTTATCAAAGATAGAAAGGAACTCCTATGTAGTAGCTGTAGTGTACTGGGATCTAAGGTCTTAGGGAGTTGGTCAGTTCACCCTTCCTGCTTGGTGGAGAAAAAGGCTCTGTGTTATTTCTAGTTGTGTATCATGCCATGCCAGCCTGTCCCATGATGTTATTTTAGCCATTGTCTATTAATCAACTGGAGAAAAAAGAACAGGCTTAAATAATATGGTTATAAGGGAATAGAGAAGATGGAATGGGGAAGTATGTTCATTCATCCATTCAATAATGCCTACTGTGTGCTAGGTACTATAGGTGCTGGCAATATGAAAGTAGTCACAAGAAATATGATTCCTGCTCTCCTGAAGTGTACAGTCCAGTGATAGAAATAAAGCATTCATCAGAAGATTGTGCTAGTCTGAAACAACAAACTGATAAATTCTAAGAAAGAAACACGGTTTCTGTGAGAATTGTTTAGAGCACCTAAACAATTTTGGGAGTTCATTAAAAGCCTCCCTGAGGAAGTGGCCTATGAAGGTAGAGGGTGAATTTATTGAATTTATCAAAGATTGAAAGGAAAAGTGGTACAGGGAGAAGGAATGGTTGGAGTATGGGGAAGAAGACAAGTGTGGCTGGACTGGAGAGAATGAAATGGAGATGACATGAAATGGGGCTGGAGAAGCAGCCAGAATGTAAACCATTGTACTGACAATGACCAGCCAGGCTGTGTGGATAACCTGGATTTTATCCTGAGTGCAGTGGGGAACCTGAAGGAAGAGCTGTCGGCATGAGGTGACAGGATCAGAATAAAGTTTTAAAAAGATCTCCTTGGATGTTGTATGGAGACTAGGCCAAAGACCTAAAATATTCTGGATCTTTCTTGCCTTTAAAGTTATTAGACACCACCAGACAGACTTCTGGAGACAGTCAAATAGGTTCTAACCTAAGATCTAATGAAAGCATAATGAAAATATACCTTTTAGTACTTGAGAATTTGACATATATGGATATATATTTTTTAAAAATAGACCTGATTTTAAATTTGGGTTCATTAGCTATATGATATCAGACTGTTTCACATCTCTGTCCCTTAGCTTCCTCATCTGCCAAAAATAGATAACAATACCTATCTCAAAGAGGTTTTTAAATATAAAAACATTTTAAAAGGGTGAGATGCCTGACACTGAATATTAATTCAATAAATATGAATGATTTGTATGCAATTTAAATTTTAGGTTTTGAGCTGATGATTCTTTAGTTTATAAATGAACTAAAAGCTGCCTGACACACAGATGTTTAAATAAGAAAGCTAAACAGATGACTAAAAATTGTTTATTGAGCTGAACAAGGACAGTTAATACTACCTGGGTTAACAGGTGCTTAATTGCCATTTCCTGCCCATGGAACATGTTCCCGGGAGCCGTCTGCTCCAGTGGGTTCCCAGGGCACTGAAGCCTTGTGTGAAGCCTCTCTTTGAACACCTCTTCTAGAGGTACGACGTATGTATTTTGACAATCTGAGCCCAAAGTGGCCCAATATTTTCAGCAAGATTCAGAGCTAGAGCATCTTTTGCAATAACAACCAGTTTAGCTTAAAGCTGGAGGCTGTGCTGACCAAGACGAAAGACAGCCAATGCTTACTTGGCAACTGGAGCACACAGCCAGTTGCAGCCAAAATGCTATCGCCCCATTCACAATGGAGTGCCAACCACAGCAGTCTAGCTCTTCCAGGAAGGGTGCTCATGGTGTCCCACCTAGGTCCCCTTTATGAGGCCAACAACCCATCTATTGGTGATGTGAATGTTTGTTGCTAACAGCTCAGAGCTATCCTCTTCCTGTGGGAAATGCCGTTGGCACCAAAGAGGTTATGCCTCCTCTCTCCCTGGACATATACTGCAGGAAATGAGTGATTAAGGTGGGGCTGCAGAAGGCTGGCCTCTTGCCTGAAGATGAGGCAATTCATCTCGCTCCAGTACTTGCTGCAGGATTAGGCTGAAGCTAGTCTCCAGTTGAGACCACATCTTTAGTTTTTTCCCCTTGCCTGTCCTGGTCCTCACACTCCCTTTCTCCTGGGAATATACCCTTTAATAAATCATTTGCACAAGAATCTCCATCTCAGACTGCCTCTAGGGAACCCAGTCACATTTAAAGCATTGAATTGTTTCTTGGGAAACCTACCAATGTAAGTAGAAAGGCATCTGTGATGCCACAAAGTAAGACATCAGAGAGTCATAGCTAAGAGTATGGCCTGCAAGGCTAGACAGATACGGGTTCTGATCTTAGCAGCATCATTGACTGGCTGTGTGACCTTGGGAATGTCTCTTTAACTCTTGAAGTATAAATTTCTCCATGGATAAAAATGAGATGAGTGGACGTACCTCAAATGAGATGTTGTCAGAGATAACAGTTTGAAAACTACTTGGCCTTTAAATTTTTATAGCATGCTGCCTTACATAATAAAATTGGGTGATGAATGCTTGCTTATCCATTTATTTGAAAAATCTTTACTGACCATTCATTGTGTGCAAACATAGGAACCATGTTTGGGCTGGATAGAGACCAGTCCTAGGCAGATCAATAGTGGTTGTGAGAATGACAAGTGTCATACAGTAGTGACACTGAGGGACAATGACTTACTATAATTGGAGGATATGGGAATTATAATTTTGAGGAGGCAGTGTGAACGTTTTCATGTTTCTGCATGAACATATACTTTATGAACAAAAGTGATTGGCAACTTGGGTTAAGTAATGACTGAATAGAAAATTTAGGATAGTAAAATGCCTTAAAGAGGGAGTGAGAGGTTATCTCACTAGAGGTAAGGATTCGAGTCTCAAAGGAGGATAAAACAAGGAGTCATTTGTATACATCCCAAAAGGTTCTAATAACTTAGATGTCATTTCCAGAGAGGATTTGATGATTTTAAATAAGATAGGCTTATGACTCTCTCTCTCAAAAAAAGAGGGGCAGCTCTCCAGTGGTTCCATAAATTCCCAGATTCATAATTTTGAATTTTGAAATTCCTCTCTCTGTACATACAGCATGACATCTGCCCTCATCACTTTGCTCTAAGGGGCAGCATGTCATAGGGAACTAGTACAGTTGTTTCTGTAAGTAGTAATAAGCCTGGTCTTTGATCCACAAACTTAATGCTTGCTCACAGGATAAAATAAATATAGATATTAAAATTGTATCAATGTTATAAGTTATTAGATAAGAAACCACAAGTGAATTATTGATGTAAGTCATAAAGCATGAATTGGGGTTCAGCAGGCAGAAGTGAACAAAGGCATTCCAGGCAGAGGAAGCAAAATGAGCTGCAGGACATATACATGAAAATAAAATATGGGGATACTATAAGTAGATAAACATTTCCATTGCTTATCATTTAGGTCTGCATTTCTTCCCCATTATGCATAGCCTATCTCCTTTCTGTTCTCATAAAGCAATAGTGTTTGGCCATCACTAGTGCTTCTGAATGGTGTTCTGTTTTAGGGAGGAAAAAATTAAGCAAATATTAATATTAGGTCTTGAGGTGATACATTATAGATGATGGAATATTTTTTCCTAAACATCAAAAGCAATGTTAATTGAAATAGAGAAGTTTTGATTGCTCAAGGGGCATTAAAAGCCAGCAAGGAGTCAACCTGAACATATGCGTGGATTGGAGCAAGTTGGTCCACATAGCCCCGGTAGAGGGAGATTACCATCTGCAGAAACAAAGAAAGTGATTCAGGGGAGAAAAATCAGGGAGCACGTACAGAACAGGCTTGAAAAAACCCTTTGGATGCCTGGTGTCATTTTTCTCCATCCTAGTCCTAATGGTAGCTGCCCAAGGCTAAGGGTTTCCCAGGGGATATTTCTGTGGTTAAGAAGTTCGAGTTATTTAATAACATATTTGGAAAGCTTTCTCAAGTCCACTTTAAATGAAAAACATTAACTTAATGATATAAGAAGACAGCCTTTACTCTTTGAATAATGTTATTTTTGGAAACATGCAAATGCACATACAGTTATAATGCTGGCAGGCACAAGCATAGAGATGCTACAAGGAAGTCGCTTACCTGCAGTAATGGTAATAGTAATAGTAACTCCTTACATCCAAGTAGCACTTTCAGTGTGAAAATATTGTTACGTAGTCTTATTGGGTCCTTGAGGAAGACAACCAGGAATTATGAGAAAAGTAGGGGCTTTGGAATGGGACAGACCTGGGTCCATTTCCTGGCTCTTCCACTGCCATGTTATCATAAGCAAATTTCCTAACCTCTCTACAAATCAGTTTCCTTATTCACAAAAATTGGAACACAAACACCTTGCAGAGTCAACTCTGCATTTACCCCAAATGTGGAGGTCACCTAACATAGGCTGGCATAGTAGGTTTTTAATAACTTAACTATTTGTTAAGTGCAGGTGAATTAGGATACCCTGTTTAATTTTTTTTTCTGAAGAGAAAATAAAAACTTAAAAGAGATAAATGACAATACCAAGGTCACCAAAGTAGAAAATAAATAAGTTTAAAACCCACCTTTTGTATTCTTAAGATGAGTTCTTTCCATGAGACCATGCTGCAGTCTTGGATGTGCCAGTTTTTGAGCAGCTCATTTGGGGCCAATGAAATTGAGTTTGTAAGATAAACCTGCAGAAGATTGATAAAAGCCCTAAATCCTGACCCCACCAAAGATGTCCACATTCCTGTTTCCAGAATCCATGAATATGTTCCCTGACATGGCAAAATGAGCTTTGCGAATGTGAGTTCAGGATCTTGAGATGGGGTATTATCCTGAACTATCTGGTAGGCACAATACAAGAATCTTTATAAGAGGAAAGCAGGAGGTCAGAAAGGAGATAAGATGCTATGCTACTGACTTTGAAATGGAGGAAGGAGCCACAAGCAAGGAATGTAGGCAGCCTCTAAGATTTTCTCCTAGAGTCTCCAGAATGAACACAGCCCTGGTGACTCATTTGAGACTTCTGACCTCCAGAATTGTAAGATAATACAAATTTGTTGTATTAAGTAAGCCATTGAGTTTGCAGTAATTTGTTACAGTAGCAATACGAAACTAATACAGAATCCAATAAAAACTTTAGCCCAGGAAGTGGTAGAGAAAAGTGGACTTTCTAAATTTAATCTATACACATAACAGTGATAATGTTTTGAAAGTAAATGTCTGATACTGCCTCTTCCTGAAACTAGCATTGGATATAATACTCTTATTTTCCTCAACTGTAAAATGGGAATGATAATAATGGGTACTAGAGAACTAAATAGAAGTATTTTGTGGATCATGATACATCAATTAAAGTCTGTTATTGTATTAGGCCATTCTTGTGTTACTATAAAGTAATATCTGAGACTGGATAATTTACAAAGAAGAGAGGTTTAATTGGCTCATGGTTCTGCAGGTTATACAGGAAGCATGGTGCCAGCATCTCTTGTGGTGAGGGCCTCAGAAAGCTTTCAATCATGGTGGAAGGTGAAGGGGAGTCAGCGCATCACATAGAGAGAGTAGGAGCAAGAAGTGGGGGAGGTGCCACACTGTTTTAAACAACCAGATCTCAAGTAAACTAATAGCAAGAAATCACTTATGACCAAACGAATGGTGCTAAACTATTCATGAGGGATCTGCCCCCATGACCCAATCACCTCCCCCCAGGCCCTACCTCCAACATTGAGAATCACATTTCAACATGAGATTTGGAGGGGACAAGCAGCCAATCTATGTCAGTCATTATTATATATATGAAGTTTAGAGTTAATAAAGTGTTCAATAGTAACAGCCTAGATAATTTAGCTGTGGGTTAGAAGATATGCTAAAAATTCATTGAGAGAAGCTTACATTAGATAGATTTTAGTTGGTCCAAATAAATATTTTTAAGAAATGTATTCTTTATGCTTAAATGGGGATATCTAAGCAAATATAAAGAAAATTCCAAATATATTAAAGTGATTGTTAGACTTATGGAATTGTAGACTCTCACAGTTGGAATGGACCTTAAATGATCCTGGATCCAGTTATTTGGTGAATGCTATGTTTTCTATTAGGCATACCAGATAAAAGATTCATGGGGAAGCAAGACTGTTCATTTCCATGGCATGTTTGGATATCTACCATTTATTCAGTGGCTGGATCATTGGAATCCCACCACAACCCTTTGAAATAGATCAAGCCCATAGCAATTGCCTATTTTTTAGGAAGAAGAACAAGCAGAAAAAAATAAACTTCTTGCCCAAAGTTATACAATTGGTTAAAGTAATCTCAAACAATTTCTGGGCAAATCCTTTCATGGCTTGGTTGAACTGTGTTTCATGGAAACCTAGGATTCTAAAGAAGAGCTGGGTATGCTGTATGGGGCCGGGGGGAATCAATGCTGAGCAAAAGAGGCATAGCACTTGTCATTGTGGAATTCATAGTCTAGTGGAGAAGACAGATAATGAAGCATGGGAATTTCACATGGGAATTTCAGGTAAATAGACCCAGTGGGTGACATGTGGGATCACAGGTCAGTAAAGCCTTGACTCCTAGAATTTTGGTTCCAACTCCAGGTTATGTTTCTTATACAATGTGCCCTCTTCCGGAAGGTAATCAATTCATCATATTATCAAAGATTGACCTATCTGTGAACCTTATTTGCCTCTTCTCTTCCTTGGAGTGTATGTAATGAAAGCTAAAATAATGGCAGAGGCAGGCACGACCACGCCTAACAACATTGCCTAAATTTAAGAATCACTCCAAAGAATCCTACTGAACTTAAGGATTGTAAAGGCATTTAGAGATTCCTGTGGTGGTGGACTCCTTGCAACTTGAACTTCTTGAAGTCACCAAGTTAGATGAGCTCATTCCTGGTGTAGGTGAAGGGAAGGAGCAAGACTTTCTTAAAAATCTGGTTTGTGTGGGAGATTGCCCAATGGGTCAAAATTATAGTTGGATAGAAGGAATAAATGTTGCTGTTCTATTGTGCAGTAGGGTGACTAATACTAACAATATTGAATTGTATATTTCAAAATAACTCATGATTTGGCTCTCTGTTTGTCTGTTATTGGTGTATAAGAATGCTTGTGATTTTTGTACATTGATTTTGTATTGTGAGAATTTGCTGAAGTTGCTTATCAGCTTAAGGAGATTTTGGGCTGAGACAATGGGGTTTTCTAGATATACAATCATGTCATCTGCAAACAGGGACAATTTGACTTCCTCTTTTCGTAATTGAATACCCTTTCTTTCCTTCTCCTGCCTAATTGCCCTGGCCAGAACTTCCAACGCTATGTTGAATAGGAGTGGTGAGAGAGGGCATCCCTGTCTTGTGCCAGTTATCAAAGGGAATGCTTCCAGTTTTTGCCCATTCAGTATGATATTGGCAGTGGCTTTGTCATAGATAACTCTTATTATTTTGAGATACGTCCCATCAATACCTAATTTATTGAGAGTTTTTAGCATGAAGGGTTGTTGAATTTTGTCAAAGGCCTTTTCTGCATCTATTGAGATAGTCATGTGGTTTTTGTCTTTGGTTCTGTTTATATGCTGGATTACATTTATTGATTTGTGTATGTTGAACCAACCTTGCATCCAGGGATGGAGCCCACTTGATCATGGTGGATAAGCTTTTTGATGTGCTGCTGGATTCAGTTTGCCAGTATTTTACTGAGGATTTTTGCATCAATGTTCATCAAGGATATTGGTCTAAAATTCTCTTTTTTGGTTGTGTCTCTGCCTGGCTTTGGTATCAGGATGATGCTGGCCTCATAAATTGAGTTAGGGAGGATTCCCTCTTTTTCTATTGATTGGAATAGTTTCAGAAGGAGTGGTACCAGTTCCTCCTTGTACCTCTGGTAGAATTCGGCTGTGAATCCATCTGGTCCTGGACTCTTTTTCGTTGGTAAGCTATTGATTATTGCCACAATTTCAGAGCCTGTTATTGGTCTATTCAGAGATTCAACTTCTTCCTGGTTTAGTCTTGGGAGAGTGTATGTGTCGAGGAATTTATCCATTTCTTCTAGATTTTCTAGTTTATTTGCATAGAGGTGTTTGTAGTATTCTCTGATGGTAGTTTGTATTTCTGTGGGATCGGTGGTGATATCCCCTTTATCATTTTTTGTTGCGTCTATTTGATTCTTCTCTCTTTTCTTCTTTATTAGTCTTGCTAGCGGTCTATCAATTTTGTTGATCCTTTCAAAAAACCAGCTCCTGGATTCATTAATTTTTTGAAGGGTTTTTTGTGTCTCCATTTCCTTCAGTACAGCTCTGATTTTAGTTATTTCTTGCCTTCTGCTAGCTTTTGAATGTGATTGCTCTTGCTTTTCTAGTTCTTTTAATTGTGATGTTAGGGTGTCAATTTTGGATCTTTCCTGCTTTCTCTTGTGGGCATTTAGTGCTATAAATTTCCCTCTACACACTGTTTTGAATGTGTCCCAGAGATTCTGGTATGTTGTGTCTTTGTTCTCGTTGGTTTCAAGGAACATCTTTATTTCTGCCTTCATTTCGTTATGTACCCAGTTGTCATTCAGGAGCAGGTTGTTCAGTTTCCATGTAGTTCAGCGGTTTTGAGTGAGTTTCTTAATCCTGAGTTCTAGTTTGATTGCACTGTGGTCTGAGAGACCGTTTGTTATAATTTCTGTTCTTTTACATTTGCTGAGGAGAGCTTTACTTCCAACTATGTGGTCAATTTTAGAATAGGTGTGGTGTGGTGCTGAAAAAAAATGTATATTCTGTTGATTTGAGGTGGAGAGTTCTGTAGATGTCTATTAGGTCCACTTGGTGCAGAGCTGAGTTCAATTCCTGGGTATCCTTGTTAACTTTCTGTCTCGTTGATCTGTCTAATGTTGACAGTGGGGTGTTAAAGTCTCCCATTATTATTATGTGGGAGTCTAAGTCTCTTTGTAGGTCACTCAGGACTTGCTTTATGAATCTGGGTGCTCCTGTATTGGGTGCATATATATTTAGGATAGTTAGCTCTTCTTGTTGAATTGATCCCTTTACCATTATGTAATGGCCTTCTTTGTCTCTTTTGATCTTTGTTGGTTTAAACTCTGTTTTATCCGAGACTAGGATTGCAACCCCTGCCTTTTTTTGTTTTCCATTTGCTTGGTAGATCTTCCTCCATCCTTTTATTTTGAGCCTATGTGTGTCTCTGCACATGAGATGGGTTTCCTGAATACAGCGCACTGATGGGTCTTGACTCTTTATCCAATTTGCCAGTCTGTGACAAACAGAGAGCCAAATCATGAGTGAACTCCCATTCACAGTTGCTTCAAAGAGAATAAAATACCTAGGAATCCAACTTACAAGGGACGTGAAGGACCTCTTCAAGGAGAACTACAAACCACTGCTCAATGAAATAAAAGAGGATACAAGCAAATGGAAGAACATTCCATGCTCATGGGTAGGAAGAATCAATATCGTGAAAATGGCAATACTGCCCAAGGTAATTTATAGATTCAATGCCATCTCCATCAAGCTACCAATGACTTTCTTCACAGAATTGGAAAAAACTGCTTTAAAGTTCATATGGAACCAAAAAAGAGCCCGCATCACCAAGGCAATCCTAAGCCAAAAGAACAAAGCTGGAGGCATCATGCTACCTGACTTCAAACTATACTACAAGGCTACAGTAACCAAAACAGCATGGTACTGGTACCAAAACAGAGATATAGATCAATGGAACAGAACACAGCCCTCAGAAATAACGCTGCATATCTACCACTATCTGATCTTTGACAAACCTGAGAAAAACAAGCAATGGGGAAAGGATTCCCTTTTTAATAAATGGTGCTGGGAAAACTGGCTAGCCATATGGAGAAAGCTGAAACTGGATCCCTACCTTACACCTTATACAAAAATTAATTCAAGATGGATTAAAGACTTAAATGTTAGACCTAAAACCATAAAAACCCTAGAAGAAAACCTAGGCATTACCATTCAGGACATAGGCATGGGCAAGGACTTCATGTCTAAAATACCAAAAGCAATGGCAACAAAATCCAAAATTGACAAATGGGATCTAATTAAACTAAAGAGCTTCTGCACAGCAAAAGAAACTACCATCAGAGTGAACAGACAACCTACAAAATGGGAGAAAATTTTCACAACCTACTCATCTGACAAAGGGCTAATATCCAGAATCTACAATGAACTCAAACAAATTTACAAGAAAAAAACAAACAACCCCATCAAAAAGTGGGCGAAGTACATGAACAGACACTTCTCAAAAGAAGACATTTATGCAGCCAAAAAACACATGAAAAAATGCTCACCATCACTGGCCATCAGAGAAATGCAAATCAAAACCACAATGAGATACCATCTCACACAATTAGAATGGCAATCACTAAAAAGTCAGGAAACAACAGGTGCTGGAGAGGATGTGGAGAAATAGGAACACTTTTACACTGTTGGTGGGACTGTATACTAGTTTAACCCTTGTGGAAGTCAGTGTGGCGATTCCTCAGGGATCTAGAACTAGAAATACCATTTGACCCAGCCATCCCATTACTGGGTATATACCCAAAGGACTATAAATCATGCTGCTATAAAGACACATGCACACGTATGTTTATTACGGCACTATTCACAATAGCAAAGACTTGGAACCAACCCAAATGTCCAACAATGATAGACTGGATTAAGAAAATGTGGCACATATACACCATGGAATACTATGCAGCCATAACAAATGATCAGTTTATATCCTTTGTAGGGACATGGATGAAATTGGAAATCATCATTCTCAGTAAACTATCGCAAGAACAAAAAACCAAACACCGCATATTCTCACTCATAGGTGGGAATTGAACAATGAGAACACTTGGACACGGGAAGGGGCACATCACACTCTGGGGACTGTTGTGGGGTGGGGGGACAGGGGAGGGATAGCTTTAGGAGATATACCTAATGCTAAATGACGAGTTAATGGGTGCAGCACACCAGCATGGCACATGTATACATATGTAACTAACTTGCACATTGTGCACATGAACCCTAAAACTTAAAGTATAATAATAAATCAAATAAAAAACAAAAAAAAGAAGATTAAAAGAAGACTACATTTCTAAGTACTTTATTTAAAGTTGGTTATATTAAAAAATCAAACTGGGACAATGATGAATGGTTTTAAATTTTCCTTTAATATGGTGTCTTTTATTTTGTCTTTACCTCTGACTTGGATAATCATCAGTGATAATTTGGATTTTATGGTAATGGAGGAAATCGGCAAGTCACTTGTGAAATATTATGGCGATAATGGTTTTGTACTAAAGATAAACCCTTTATCTTCTCCAAAGTAATATGATGTGTCAATAAATGTAAATAAGAATCACATATATATTTGTTTAGCCAGTAACCTTTAAAGAAGCTTGCCATGCATGATAATAAAGGAGTTTAAATATCTTTCGTTTTAGTCAAAAAAAAAAAATAACTAAAAGAGAAGATTTTGGATATTCTCATTGCAAAGAAATTCTCAATGTTTGAGGTGATAGATATGCTAAATGACCTAACTGATTATTACACAATGTATACATGGATTGAAACATCAGACTATATCCCATATATCTGGACAATTATTATATTAATTAAAAATACAATAAAACTTGAAAAATCTGATTCTTTTTTTTTTTTTTTGATATAGAGTTTCACTCTGTCACCCAGGCTGGAGTGCAGTGGCGTGATCTCGGCTCACTGCAACCTCTGCCTCCTGGGTTCAAGCCCTTAGCCTCTTCAGTGGCTGGGACTATAGGCATGCACCACCACACCAGCTAATTGTTTTGTATTTTTAGTAGAGGCGGAATTTCACCATGTTGGTCAGGCTGGTCTTAAACTCCTGACCTCAAATGATCGGCCTGCCGCTCCCTCCCAAGGTGCTGGAATTACAGGCATGTGCCACCATGTCCGGCCAAAAATCTGATTTCTAACCCGATTAATGACTGCTACCTTATGTGAAATCATGCTATGTCAGAAAGTACAGAAGTGATAAATTCTACAAAATTTGAGGCATTATCATTACTTCAATTAGAATTAGAGGCAACTCTAGGGAAAGAATCACAATGTTTCTTGAGTATATTTCAAAATCTGGAAGAATGTTTTGCTCTTGTGTATGTGTGTCTGTGAGAGAGGAAAGAGAGAGAGAAAATAAAAAATTATCCTTCAATGTGGAGAATGTGCCTTGTTCCAGTGCCATCCTTTGCCATTCTGGGCTGGAGAAAATGCTCTATCAGGAGCTCCATTCTGAAGATTTTTCTGCAAGTGGGACTTGAATATCACAACTTAATCTCACATCCTCACTCTCATACTAATAATACTTCCATTTAGGTCAAGCTCAGTAGCAAAATATGTAGATTTTAGTACCAGCTCCAAGTCCATTTGAAATATTGACCTGAATAATACTTTTAGGGGAAGAGAGTAAAGACAGAGGGAATAGAAGGGAGAATACATGATTTGAAATACACAACATTTATGCTGAAATAATCATCTCTGACATTCCAATTATCCAATCTATAGAATTTCTTTAAGAGCTCAATCAGGGCATTGCTTTTAACTTTTGATCAACTCTTTTCTTCTTTACATTGCTTCTTCAACTTTCCAGATTAAATTTTTATCTAGGTTCCCTTCTATCACCATGTTTTCCTCTTGTCTTTTTTGCTATTTTCTATTTCTTTCCTTCCACTCCACATCTTGTCTTTTATGCCTAGCTGATTTCTTCTCTGTTTGTTTCTTAAAATTATTATAGTGCAAAATGGTTGAGTATGGATCTAAAAGTACAGGTAATAATCTAGAGTCAGATTTCTTAAATACTGGTTCTACCACTTGTTGAGTATGAAGACTCAAGAAAGTTACTAATTTCTCAGTCATTCCATTTGTTCATCTATACAATGAGTGTACTTGATTGCAAAATGGTTGAGTATAGATCTAAAAGTACAGGTAAGAATCTAAAGTCAGATTTCTCAAATACTGGTTCTAACACTTGTTGACTATGAAGACTCAAGAAAGTTACTAATTTCTCAGTCATTCCATTTGATCATCTATATAATGAGTGTACTTCCTTTATAACATTAAGGTCAGGATTACATGAGATAGTACATATGAAGCACTTAGCATAGTGTCTATCACATGGGAAGCACAAAATGAAGATTTATCATCATCATCATCATCATGATCATCATCATCATCATCAGTGTCATCAACATCATCATCATCATCAACACCATGTTGCCACAACCTATAGCTCTAGCTTTGGCCACTGTCTTCTTAGCTTCCCATTTATCAGCAAAAGTCCGCTGGCATTTCCACTGACATCTTTGAATCCACGTACCTAATTCCAAACTTACATTTTTCTTTAGAAATTCTAATTAGATTTGAATTCCCAGACATTCTGACTCATGATGACTGGAACCACAGAATAACTAATTAAGAACTTGGTTCTAAAAGTGTCTGAATAAATAAGGCTATAGAAAGACTTGTTGAGGTAGGAAGGATTTGATAACACAGGAAATGTAGATGGATAGATACACTGGCAATTGTGTTGTTAGGAAATTGCCAGAGCCTCCTGAGTAAGGTCTTAGAGTGACTAGGGTTTTATGAGCATTTTACTATTGGAGTTGCTTCCATTGCACATGTTTTCTAAATTTAGATCACAGGTCAAGGCACACCACAGGCTCACGATTAGTTATCTCACAGGTAATTCTTTCTTTACATGGCTTAGGGTAGCCTGCCCCATTTGGAGCTACAATCCTAGGAGAGTTGAGATGTGTCTAATTCCTATTTTAATGGACTTAACAGACCTTCTTGGCTCCCAGCATTTAGCCAGTGGGCTCAGTACCAGCTTTGACTTTCAATATTCTATCTAGGACACTAATACCACAACCTTTTATTTATTGATTTTTTTGTCTTCCTTCTTTGCTTTAATTGGCCCAAGTGTCTTAAAATGAGAATTTTGACTGGATTTTATATTTCTATTACTCTCTGTCTGTATATATTGAAAATTACAAATTCACAGTAATAAATTAAATTCAAATCCAACAACAAATGACTCGTTCTATTTGTTTCCTGTTTGGAACTCTTTTCTCCAACAGTGAGTTATCTGGCTTCCATTATCCTTAACATATTTTCTTATCTAATCAATTCACCTGTATGCTTCCAGTCTCCCATTGCCATTATAGCACCTTCCCGATGCAGAGGCTCTCCTTATTCTACATATGCTTCCACACTCTGTGCTGGGTCTCTGTAAATTCCCTCTCACTGGGATCCTCTCCTTAAGGAAGGCTCTGACACCTGTGTTATACTGCCCCAGTGTGTGGAATCCCTTCTCACTATGTAGACTCCAATCCTTCCTTTGGCTCTCTGTCCTCCACACCCCTCCCCTATTCCCTGTAAAATGCTCTCCTACTATGCTTGGTCTCTGATACTCTATACCAGTCTTCTCCCACATGGATGCTCTACCCACTCCCATTTAGGCTTTGATACTCTGCACTAGATCATCCCTCTCTGTAGGGTCTCACCCCACTTAGGCTTTCACCCTCCATGCAAGGCTGACTTTCTAAAGAAATACCCACCTCATACTGCCTGGACTCTGACATCACATACCAAGCCATATCCTTGCATGCATGAACATCCGCTTTGCCACACTTGGATTCTAGCTCCCTGTGCTAGGTTCTCCCCATGCATATATATTGTCAAGCCTACTTGGACCTTAATATTCCACATCAGTCTTCCTTCAAGGGGATGCCCCTGCATGACACTCTCTTTACCCTCTCAGGCTTTGACAGCCATGATCAAACATAATCTCACCCTGCTGTAGCTCAAACTCCCCTCTCTGGGACACCATGGCTCTCTTTTGTTTACCAAACATATTCGCCTTCTGGTACACCAGCTAAAATAAATAGTTACAACAGTGAACTGTCCTGACAGGAAACAAATAGGAAAGGGAGAGAAGAAAGTGAAAAGAAACCCCAGCTCTTTCACTTTAGATGGAGGTAGATATCTGATTCACCTGGGAATTGTTGAGCTTTCATTTTTACATACTATTCTGGCTTTGAGTTTCTTCCTTGTTTCTTACAGCTGGAGAGAGATGTACAAGCTTATGCATGTATTTTTTAAAGTAATTGTTATATTGTATCCAGCGTATTTTTATATGATTTAAACAGAAACAGAGGCTTCCTGGATCAACACATTCTGGTGTATTGATGTAATGACACTTGAGTTGAAATCAAAAGAGTAAGTGAGGAATTAAATAGATGAAGGGGGAGGACAGACTGTTAAGGCAAATCTGAAAGCAGAAGAGAAGATGTTGGGGACATTATGGTTGCAGTACAGAGAGTGAAGGAAAAAGTATGGTTGAGGATGAGGCTGGAGAAGAAGAAAGTAGCCAGATTACATATAGCCTTTGTGTTTAACCTAAAAGGAAAGGGAGGCCAGGTCTGATGTTCTGAGGAGTTCCCACTAGTTACCTTTCAAAGGCAATGGGTTGCCTCTAGCAATGAGGTTCTACCTTGTTCTACCAGGTAACCAGGTCAATGGAATCTGGCTAAAACAGTGGCAAACTCTTAAGGAAAATTCACCAGGCACTTTGTGTGTCAGATCCCTGGCTCTTTTCTTCAATTCCTGCTTACTTCTTCAGTTTTCTGACTGTCTTTCTTGGAGTTCAGCAGGTTTCTTACTCTCTGGTACATTCTCAAATGAACTCCCAGGTGGTAATCTGACTGTCTGCCCCAGTGCTGCCTCTGAAGTCTCAGACAAAACCTGCCTCCCAAACCCACATTCCCACTTAAATCTGGGTTCACACCAAGTCCCATTATGCTTAGATCAAATTTCACTCAACACATTTCAGCCAGAGAGATGGATCTATAAGGTGAATGATATTGTCTCTCAAATCAGGAGGTTTCTGTCATCCTTAATAAACACCTTATCCCCCACCAAGATTCTCTAGGATGGCATTTGTTTGTGTTTCTTTGTTGTTCTCCTGCTAATTTGAACTTTATGTAATTTATGCTGCCTTTACAAAGGTCCCTCTATTTTCTATTTTTCAACCAGAAAGGCCAACAACAAAGTTCATAGGGAAGTCTGGATTATGAGTACATGGAATCTCATCTGAGGATGAATTTAATTCACAGGCATCTCTAAATACTTAGTGATGGTTAAAATGCTTGCAGGCTGTGCCATGGCACATGAATACAATTAATTACAGTATTTTTAAAAAAGAGATGAAATTGGGGAATTGAACACTGACCAAACGTGTAATACCTCAACTGTGTTTACATATCCATGTGTTGAGGTCTTTAGTAGAAAACTCAGATAAAGATTTCAAAGTGAGAATAAGAAAACTCTGAAGTGGCTTGTAAAACCTTCAAGAATCATAGTCAATTGACTGAGGTTCCTTCCACAGAAGAGAAAACTGCAATGGAAACAACATTGACTATGAAATCTAAGAGAGTTCAGTTTTCCAGTCCTGGTTACTAGCTCTGACTCTGTTATTGCAGGTAAGTTAGGAAACATATATGTCAAATATGGAAGCATATTCCATACACCTAGCAAAAATTCCAAAGTGTAGGCACTCAATAAATGTTAACTCAGTGTGCTAGGCCATTTTTGCACTGCTATAAAGAAATACCTGAGAATAGGTAATTTATAAAGATAAGAGGTTTAATTGGCTTACAATTTTGCAGACTGTACAAGTATGGCACTGGCATCTCCTTGGCTTCTTGGGAGGTTTCAGGGAGCTTTTACTCATGGCAGAAAGTGAAGAGGGAGAAGGTGTCTCACATAGTGGAAGCAGGATCAAGAAAGAGAGAGTGTATGGGGAGGCACCACACACTTTTAAACGACCAGGTCTCACGTAAACTCAGAGCAAAAGCACACGTATCACAAAGCGAATGGCCTAGGTCATTCTTGAAGGATCCACCCCATGATCCAAACACTTCCTACAAAGCCCCACCTCCAACATTGGGGATTATATTTCAACATGAGATTTGGGTAGGGACAAATATCATTCTGCCCTGGCCCCTTCCAAATGTTTTCCTTATCACATTTCAAAATATAATCATCCCTTCTCTAAGTTCCCCCAAAATCTTAACTCATTCCAGCATTAACTCAAAAGTCCTAAGTCCCAAATCCAAACTGAGTTTCTTCCACTGATGAACTTATAAAATCAAAACAAGTTATTTACTCCCAAGATGCAATGGAGGTCTAGGCATTGAATAAACAAAAGGGAGAAATTAGCCAATAGAAAGGGAATACAGGCCCTATGTAAATTTGAAACCCAGCAGTAAAGTCATTAAATCTCAAAGCTTAAAAACAGTCTCCTTTGACTCAATGTCCACATCCTGGCACACTGCTATAAGAGGTGGATTCTTAAGGCCTTGTGTAGCTCCACCCCTGTGGCTTTGCAGGGTTCAGTCTCCAGGCCTGCTGTCATGGGTTGGAGTTGAATGCCTGTGGTTTTTCCAGGAACAGGATACAAGCTGCCAATGGTTCTACCATTCTGGGGTCTGGAGGACAGAGACCCCATTCTCACAGCTCCTATAAGCAGTGGCCCATGGGGCACTGCATGTGAAGGCTCCATTCCCACATTTCCCCTGGGCACTGCCCTAGTAGAAATTCTCTATGAGGGCCCCAGCCCTGCAGAAGCCTTCTGCCTGGCCACCCAGGCTTTCTCATACATCCTCTAAAACCTAGATGGAGGCTGCCAAGTGTTCCTTACTCTTTCATTCTGTGTACCTACTGGCTTAACACCATGTGGAAGCCACCAAGGCTTAGAGCTTATATTCTCCAAAGTGGCAGCCCAAGCTGTACATAGGCCCCTTTGAGCCACAGCTTGATCTAGAGTGGCTGGGGTGTGGGAAGCAGTGTCCTGTGCAAGGAAGAGGGGCCCTGGGCTGGGCTTACAAAACCATTTTTCCCTCCTACACCTCTGAGCCTGTGACAGAAGGGACTGCCTTGAAGGTCTCTGAAATGCCTTTGAGGTCTTTCCCCATTGTTTTGAATATTAGTCGTTCTCCTTTTTAATTATGCAAATATCTTCAGCAAGTGATTGCTCTGCCACTTGCTTGAATTCCTCTCTCAAAAAAGCATTTTTTTCCTCTGCCACTGACTAGTCTGCAAATTTTTGAAACTTTTACACTCTGCTTCATGTTTAAATATAAATTCTAACTTTAAGTCATTTATTTGCTCCTACACCTGAGCACAGGCTGTTAGAAGCAGCCAGGCCATATCTAGAAGGTTTTGCCGCCTAGAAATTTCTTCCCCTAGATACCCTAGGTCATCACTCTCAAGCTCAAACTTCCACAGATCCCTAGGGCATGAACAGAATGCAGCCCAGTTCTTTGCTAAGGCATAGCATATATGACCTTTGCTCCAGGTCCCAATAACTTTTTCATTTCCATCTGAGACCTTGTCAGCCTGTATTTCACTGTGCATATCACTAGCAGCATTTTGGTCACAACCATTTAACCAGTCTCTAAGAAATTGCAAACTTTCCCTCATCTTCTTGTCTTCTGAACCCTCCAAACACTTCCAACCTCTGCCCATTACCCAATTGCAAAATCATTTCCACATTTTAAGGTATCTTTATAGAAATGCCCCACTCCTTGGTATCAGTTTTCTGCATTAAGCCATTCTTGCATTACTATAAAGAAATATATAAGACTGGGTAATTTATAAAGAAAAGATGTTTAATTGGCTCATAGTTTTGCATGCTGTACACGCACGCCACTGGCATCTGTTTTCTGGGGAGGCCTCAGTGAACTTTTACTCACTGAGGAAGGTGAAAAGGGATCAGGTGTCTCATAGAGTGGGAGTGGGAGCAAGAGAGAGAGATTCAGGGGAGAGGTGCCACATACTTTTAAATGACCAGATCTTGTGTAAAGTTAGAGCAAGAGCTCACTTATCACAAAGGGCATGGAGCAAGCCATTCATGAGGGGTCTGCCTCCATGATCCAAACCCCTCCCACCAGGCCCCACCTCCAACACTGGGGATTACATTTCAACACGAGATTTGGGTGGGCACAAATATCCTAACTATATCGCCCAGTCTTTCTGTTTGGGCTACAACTACAAACTCACTTCAGCATATTTAAAGTTTAGATTGATTCTTGAAGCTGTCCTTTGAGAATGGATAAAGACTAACATTATTTGATTAATTCTATAAATTGAGACAAGCCACTTTGGCTTCTAGTACTTTTCCCGGTTTCTAGGAATCTCTTTTTGACAAAATATATATATGAAAGATACATTAAACAATTGAATCTTTATTTCTCCAAACCATTTGCCTCCCTGACCCTATCCCATTCAAAGAAAGCTGAAATGTAATTTCAAGACAGATATGCTTTTCCTTTTCATTCTAATTTGGTATAGCACAAGCCACGGGCATAGTGGTTTCTTTTTCTTCCAAGTGTGCAAACTTCTCCACATGTAACATTCAAGAAACTTGCTTATTTTGAGAACAGGATCTTATGATGTTTTCACTGATTCAATATAGTTTAAAATGTTATTGTTTTAGATGAGAAGAATTACTACTCATTTTAGAGCATTTGAAGACTACAGAATTTCCCCCCACATATAATATAATTAAATAAAAACCTACTGCATAAAAAACTGTTTTCCTGAGAAAGTATTCTTTGAGTGCCTATTCTGTACCCACACTTTGATAGGCACTAGACATCGGCAACACAATAGATATAAAGTTGTTGCTTTCATAGAGTTAGTAGAGGAGAAAGGAAATATAGAAATAAAGAAACAAATCAATGATTAATCATGATAAAATTTGTGAAGAAAGTAAATGAGGTGGTGTTTTTCAAAGTAATAACACATTAGATAAAATGGACAATATGGGCTTTCTAACATGGCTTCTGAGTGAAAACTGAAGGAGAGAATGAGTCACCCATAAAAAGAGTTATGACTAGAGACTTTCTGGTGAAAGAAAGAGTAATTGTGATTAGGAGACAGAAAGAATCTTGGTGAGAAAGAGAAAGGAGGTCAGAGTGCCTGGTATGTTGTGTGCTGGGGGAAAATGATACAGGATAAACTTAACAACTGAAAAACTGAAGAACTTGGAGTATGATGTTGAAGGGCAGGCATCCAGCACAGGAGAAAGATGTAGGCTGGGAGGCTAGGCCAGTCTCGCTTTTTCACGTTTTTCTGCCTGCTTTATATTCACTGGCAGCTGATTAGATGGTGCCCATTAGGTTAAGGGTGGGTCTGCCTTCCCCAGCCCACTGATGCAAATGTTAATCTCCTTTGGCAACACCCTCACAGACACACCCAGGATCAATACTTTGTATCCTTCAATCCAATCAAGTTGACACTCTGTATTAATTATCACAATATGGACTCAAACTAAGTGCCTGTCAGTAGTGGATTGGATTTAAAAAATGGTACATATACATCACAGAATACTATGCAATCATAAAAAAGAATGAAATTATGTCCTTCACAGCAACATGAATACAGCTGGAGGCCATAATCCTTAGCAAATTAACACAAGAACAGAAAACCTAATACTGTATGTCTCACTCATAAGTGGGAGCTGAACATTGAGTGTGCATGGACATAAAGATGGGAACAACAGACTGCAGACTACTAGACAGGGGAGGGAGGGAGGAAAGTGTGGGTTGAAAAACTACCTATTGGGTATTATTCTCACTACCTTGGTGGCAGAATCATTTGTATACCAAACTTTAGTTTGGTGCAATTTACCCATGCGACAAACCTGCACATGTGCTCCCCTATCCAAAATAAAAGTTGAATTAAAAATTAAAAAAAATTCTTTGCCTCTATAAGGAACCGGCTTTGTAAAATAACCTCTCCTTCACATTCATTGCCTTTCTAATGAAATAAGGACAATATTACAAGCACATTTCCTTCAGAGTAGTTGTAAGGATCAAATCAGGTGTATGTAAAACACCTGCACTAAATTCATGTTCAATAAATTTAGTACATAGCACAACACAGTAGGACAAATATGAACTTTGAAATCTAATAGATTAAAAAGAGTTCAGCTCCCAGCTCAGCATCTAATTGCGGATGAGGCATTCCTCCTCTGAATTTCAGTCTCCTTATGTATAAAAATGGGAAAAAGAATTTCTTTCTCTCATGCAGGTTGTGGAGTGTGTCTAAAGTGCATCCTCTGGTGGCACACAGTGGGGCTTATCAAACACGACAGGAGACAGTGCACACTTGCTCTGCTTATGTGGAGACTGGATCAACTATCTTTTGCTGCCTTGATCTGATCACTTTCCTAGTTTCCCTGAAGGGCACTAAGAAGTGGAAGATGTGGCAGGCATGAGCTGGCAGAGGGCTGGGTGCTGAACTGCGGAGTGAAGACCTGTCATCCATTAGGAAGTCAGTTACTTTGTAAATTCTCAGAGAGAATGTTCCCAAGAAAACCCAACCCCCATCCGCAGGTACCTAGGCACAATTTTCAAAACTCTTCACCATGCAACTTTCATAGTGAATAACAAAGAAGTATTTTTATTTTCTCTTTTATCCTGGTCGCCGGAGTTCTCTCAAACCCCAGTCTGAAAAAAATTTAGCCCTGGATGTGCAGGGTTAGTAGCTGCATGAACATGCGATCTTCCAAAGGGGCACACATTTCTATCCCCTTTTGCATAGTGCTTCACCAGAAGGGGCTTTTGGAAAACCTGGCAGGTTCAAGGCCCCAACCATGGCTTCTCTACCTTCTCAAACACAGATGGAGAGCGATAGGTCACAGAAAGGACCAGCCTGGTAGCTACACAGCTCTATGCTCTTGTCACAGGGCCATGCACATGTCTGCTTTCTCTTCACCCCATCTTAGATGAGAAAGAAGAAAACTGCAGAGAGATCATCTCTTCTGCCTCAAGCCAATTACTGAAGATGGTAAGATGGGAGAGTGGCAGAGCCAGAAAAAGAAGCCGCCTTGACTCTGCCAAGCACTCACTCCTGCTGCCAACTCCAACTCTTTGTCTGCAGACAGTCTGTGCAGCCGACTAGGACCTGCCTCAAGCACCGCATCTGCCCGGGGCTCTTTCCCAGTATAGTTTCCTGCTCTCCAGCCCACCCCGGAGGATGTCACTTTCAGATCCCTCTCCCAGTCCTCCGCGACAGCGTCCTGTCAGTTGACTCTCCCCCACAAGTCTTTTTTGACAAACCTCAGAGATGCAACAGCTGGTCACCCTTCAAGACTTCCACATGTCTCTGCTGCCACTTACACAGATTTCTTTCTTCCTTATTGATTTTTTTTTTCCATTTCTCCTCTTCTGTTTTGTGGGTAGTCAACTAATAGTTTACAGTCTCTTGTATTGCTCAGTTCCGTCTATTTAAAGTCCCTACCTTGTGGCAACTCCTGCACATATGGACCTTCCAATTATAAAATTAAAAGGAACAATAATAGATACTAACATGTCTCTGCTTACATTCTGTTTTACTGTTCAAAAAGTATTTGCACAAGCAGTTGCATTAAACTTCTCTCCGAGATAAGCACCTGGTGCAAAGATTTAGTTTTAAATTTTTATGAAAGATCAAATAGCTTCAAAATAATAATTATAATGTCTATTTAATTTTTTTTTTTTGAGAGAGAGAGCCTTGTTCTGTCACTCAGGCTGGAGTGCAGTGGCATGATATCTGCTCACTACAACCTCCATCTCCCGGGTTCAAGCGATTCTCCTACCTCAGCCTCCCGAGTAGCTGAGATTACAGGTTCCCGCCACCGCCCCCAGCTACCTGTATTTTTAGTAGACATGAGGTTTCACCATGTTGGCCAGGCTGATCTAGAATTCCTGACCTCAGGTGATCCACCTGCCTTAGCCCCCCAAAGTGCTGGGATTACAGGCATGAGCCATAACACCCGGGATAATGTCTATTTAATTTTTAAAAGCATCCATACTCCTACCATCAAACTTATGAAACAGAATATTATCAGCTCCTCTGAGTACCCAGGAACCAGTTCTCTATCTCGGTGCCCCTCTTCCCTCCTCTCCCAGAAGTCATGGTCATCTGGATCTTGGGTTTATGAATGCCTTACTTTTCTTTGTAGTTTTAACACATATCATGTGTCCCTAAATAATTAACATATAGTTTTGTTTATTTTGAAAGACGGGATGTAAGTAAAATTATACCATTTGCATCTTCTCAAACTGTGCTGTTTAACATGATGGCCACCAGCCACATGTGACTGAGCACTTGAAACATGGCTAGTCCCAATTGAGATGTCCTGCACATATAAAATTCACTTCAGATTTCCAAGATTTACAACAAAAAATAATGTCATATATATCGTTAATATTTTCATATTGACTACATGTTGACATGATAATGGTGAACATATTACCTTAAATAAAATACAAATTTATTGTTAAACTAATCTCACCTGTTTTTTTTATGTTCTTAATATGGCTGCTAGAAATTTAAACATTAAATATGCATCTCACATTTGCAGCTTGCATCATATTTCTATTGGACAGAGCTACTCTGGAACTTGTATTTTTCTTAGTGCCTTCTTTATGAGTCTCATTTATATTGCTGTCTATAGCAGTATTCACTGTGTGTTGTAATATGCTTTATTCCTCTATTCTATCGTTAGTAGATGTTTGGATTTGTTCCATTTATGAATACTGCTGATAGAATCAGCAAGAGTTTTCTAGAGTAATTCTAGGTCCTAGGGTTTGCACCTATTCATATCACTAGGTAGATGAAGTTGCTTTCAGAAGTGTTTATGCCATTTTCACTCCTACCAGCAGTGTAGAATTCCCATGCTTTTTGTATCAGCGTCAGCAAACATTTTCTGTAAAGTGTCACATAGTAAATATTTTAGGCTTCAGCATCAAGAGGCAAAATTGAACAACTATTCTCCCTGAAAGGCTAATAGTCTTTTTAAACTTTTCATTTAAAAATGTAAAACCATTCCTGGCTTATGGGCTATACGAAAGAGGGTGAAAGGCTAGATTTGGCCTGTGGAGTTCAACAACTTTGGCTCTACCTCCTTATCACCACTTGATATTGTCAGTCTTTAAGTTTAGCCCATCTTATGAATGCAAAGTGATGTTTCACTGTGTTTTTAATTTTTATCACCCTGATTACAAAGGAGGATGACCATCACTTCACTGGTTTATTGACTTGTGATGTTTCCTTTTCTTCAAAAAATGTTGGTTTAAATCTCTGGCCCCTTTTATTAATCTGGTATCATTTCATAGGCAATGGAACTACATTTGCCTGAGAGGACAGACTATGTGAATGTTCTAAGATCCCATAGCTGGAAGGAACAAAATGTAGACCTATCCTTTTTCCTCTAATTATAATCTCTTTGATGCTCTCTTTAAAAACAAATTAGCCAAAAACTCTAACACTATTATAGTGATTTACAGTCTTTTTTGATACTGCTATTCATTTTACAGATAAATGTCTTTTCTTCTTAGCTTCTAATAGATTTTATAATGCCTGTTTGGATAAGGGTAGTAACATTCGTATAACTTGAGGTAAGCTTTAGAAGCATCATACTGCTTAGAGTGTGTAGCTGATTTTCTCATTGCCGATTTTGCACACTGTGTCTTATCTAGTCTCCATTTCTTCCTAATCAAGAAAGCCTAACTATATATGGACAGTACTTTGCCCAGCTGAAAAGCCTGATTTCCCAGGCTGTCTTGCACCTTGTGGTAGCTATTTAACATACATGGAAGTCCATTAAGTGGTGCTTCTGGAAATGATTTTGTTCCCCTGATACAAGGGAATACATTCAAGGAGCACTGGCCTTTTGATTCCACCTCTACTTCTGCCTGGAGTTTAGCCTCATGCCCAACAGTGCAGGAGCCAATTTCAATCACAGAAGCTAGAAAGTTCCTGGATTCTCAGTGGCTTCCTGAGCACCTGCACTAGCCTTGGACTACCTCCAGATGTCTTATTACCAGAGAAAAATGAAGCCTCTTCTACTGAAATAAGTTACTGTAGTCAGGCTTTTGCCGAAGCAGCTAAAGCCACTCTAATTGATGAAGGCAGAAACATGGGCTTGCAGAAGGTCTAGCTAATGTTTGAATCACTTTTAGTGACTATTTTTTTCAGGAAAAAAATAAATTCCAGAAAAGATACATCATATGAAGTCTTAAAAATGTTTATAGAATTATCATATATTTGCAGAAAACATTTCCCATTTCCCTGACAGCATTTCACTCTGTAAAAACTAGGAAACTAGGCTGTAATATAAAAGAACACTGTTACTTCGTTTTTTTTTTCTTCAGTTATCCATGAAATGAATTAAAGAAGACTGAAAGAAGAATATTTGTAGAATTTGGGAAGAGGCATTGGGTCACCATCTAAAATCGCAGAAGGAGAGAAGCATGGTATGGGAGAAAAAGTATGGGATTTTGAAGTTGATCAGACAGACCTGTATTCAAATCTTAACTGAGTCATTTAGCAGCTGTTAGGTCTTCGGCTTTCTGAGATTTATTTAGACCGAGCTGTTATAAGGATTAAAGGCATTTTCAATATCCATTACTTCTCTTAGGTCCTCTTTCTTCTTCTGAGAGTGATTTGGTAAAACAAACTTATAATGAATGAAGAATAATTAATGCTAGACACAATACATCCTGAAACGAATTGCAAATGGTTGTAAGAATCCTTGATAATTAAATGACTCGGTTAAAAAATAAAGAAACATACTGATTGTTCTTTAGCCTTAATCTTTACCATTTCCGGTACTTGGCAGACTAGTATAATAACCACACCATCAACTACCCCTCCACATACACATAGTTAGTTAGTTGCCTTACTAACGTCTTCTAGTCCCCACTCATTCTTCTAATCTCAGCACTGATTTCACTCCTCACAGGATGCCTGGCCTGAAGCTCTCCAATACCCCACCTTTTCATACTGTGTTTATTCCTGATTTGTATCCTAATTCCTTGCATTATAATTTCTTGCTTACTTGCTGTTTTCTTCCCTAGACTGGGAACTGCCAGAAGGCAGGGGGCATGTTTAAGTCACCATCTTATCCATAACACCAAGCACAGTTTCTAACACAGTAGATGTTTAACAAATACTTCTTGAATGAGTGAGTGAATGTTTGACTTCTTGATGCCAGGTATGGTTGGGTCTACTTGTATGCAAGGTCAATCCAACTGGATTGCAACCAAAAGAGTTCAAATACAATCACGTGTACTGTGAATCCATTTGTGGAATAATCATATAACTGAAGACAATAGCATTGTATGATGCCTTGAAAAAACAGAGACAAAGAGTAACAATGTGAGGCCAGGTGTGGTGGTTCATGCCTGTAATCCCAGCACTTTGAGAGGCTGACACAGGTGGATCACTTGAGGTCAGGAGTTCAAGACCAGCCTGGCCAACATGCCGAAACCCTGTTTCTACTAAAAGTACAAAATTAGCCGGGTGTGATGGTGCATGCCTGTAATCCCAGCTACTCGGGAGGCTGAGGCAGGAGAATCGCTTGAGGTAGGGGAATGTTAGGGGGAGGTTGCAGTGAGCTGAGATTGCACCATTGCACTCCAGCCTGGGCAATAAGAGCGAAACTCCACCTCAAAAAAAAAAAAAAAAAAAAAAGAACAACAACAACAACAACAAAGAGAGTAAAGAATGTGCCTCCTCCATTCTCCATCACTCCAGCACCTTTCACAGGAATGGGAGCTCTTATTCAAAGAAACATAAAGGAGAATGCAGCAACAGTGTCCTTAGAATCTGAGACCTTTGATAAAAGAGCAATATTTCCTTAGCAGTATTTCTGGAGCACAGCAATAATATATTAAGGAACAAATGTGCCATTTATAGACTTGATCCATATAGTAATATAATATTTGTATGAATATAATAAAGTCATATAGATAAAATATGAGTAAATACAAATATTTATAAATCTATATAAAAGTAGATATAAAATAACATTGTTTTATAGTTTAACATATTAATATTTACACATTAATAGATTGTTTCATGTTTAAATTTTTGGTGAATTAACAGGGAGTAACTTTCTTAAAATGGCCTCAATTAGAATTCTAAGCGGAAGAGCCCTATAAACGGGTATCTTCAACACCTCCTCCTCCATCCTGGTTACCCAAAGACCCTTCTCAACCAGATAACCATTAAGTATGTTAATATATTCATATAGGCAGAAACAAATGTGTTAAATTTGGGAATAAAGACTCAGAATTGATCATGCACAAGAAACTATTAAGAATTCCTGATAAATATATGCTGTTAGGAAATGTGTGAGGTGGAAAAGTTTTTGATGAACTTGGTATGTTTTATCTCTAGAGGAATAACAATGGGGCCAGAACAGTAATAAGAGGAAAGCCTAGGAGATCTCACATCTTTCAGAATAAATTTCCATGAGCTGAAGAGCTAGATGTTAAAATAAAATAAAACAGTAAATGTGGTAGTTTAAAAAAATCGTATCAGAAGGGGAAGGCTTTCTAAGCTTAAAGGCATCTTAGGAACAAGAACAGAGTAGTGAAAAAATAGTGAATACAGAAAGGTATTTAAATTAATACAACCTATTTTTATTTCATTAGGATGGCAATTACAGACAGTAATAAAAGTTTTGGAGGAAATATATTTTAAATCTCGACATAAATTATTTTACCAAAATGAATTTTAAATTGATACATATATGATATATATAATAATCTTATATATATATATCTATATATATATCTATATATATATATATATGAAGAGTTTAGTGAGGCGATCTGTGCATGTGGAGGGGTAGTTAGTGGTGTGGTTGTTATTTAGTCTGCCAAGTACCAGAAACGGCAAAGATTAAGGCTAAAGAACAATAATACGTTTCTTTATTTTTTAACCTAATAATATATTAACATGCAAGATGAGAAATAGATTTTGTGTAGAAATAAGTATCATAAAGGAAGTTAAAAGGAAATTACTAATTAAGAATATTTTTTCACCACTTTAGATGCAACACTAATTACACTACTTAAAATATACTCTTATAGATAGAAATAGAACAAGTCAATTTTGAGAAATGATCAAAGGACATGACTCTGTGGTTCTCAGAAAAAAATTAAGAAGAATTCTAAATGACCTTAGGATCTATGAGTAGATGTTCAATCATACGCATAATTAGGGGAATGAAAGTTAAAGCAGGATAACTTCTTTTACCTAGAATAAAAAGCCTGGTAAAACCATTCTTAGCTAAAGAATAGGGAGACATACTCCTCAATGTCTAAGTCAAATTAGTATAATCGTAGTGAAGGGAAATCGAGCCATTCCTAATTTTTTGTTTTAAATAGGTACTAGGCTTAATAGCTGGTGATGAAATAATCTGCATAACAAACCCCCATGACACAAGTTTACCTATTTAACAAATCTGCACATGTACCCCTGAACTTAAAATAAAAGTTTAAAAAAATGCATACATGTCTTTTGAGTCGGCAATTTCATTTTTAGAAATTTTGACTGCAGCTGTAACAGATGCGTTCACACATGTAAAAGATAAATTAACAAAGATGTTTATTGAAGTTTTGCATGAAATAGATGATAACTGACAACAATGTAAATGTCAATGAATAAAACAAATTGTGGTACATCCATAATATGTAATACTATACTGCTATAAAAAAGAATGAAGTTTTAAAAAAATTAACATATACCTGTCATGCTTATCATGTGACGTTTAATCTTCCTAACAATTTTATGAAGTAGGTAGTATTATTATATCCATTTTAAAGATGAGCAAACTGAGGTTAAATAATATGCTCAAGGTTGCAAAAGCTATTATGTGTTGAATTCAGAATTCAATTCTGGCAGCCTATCTCTAGAATCTGTCCTAATCACAAAATATGCTGCCTATGACAATTATATTGCTCATGTATACTTTTTTATAACAGCGCAGAATATGATTATCATAAGCCCATTTGTATTAAATACATCCATAACATATATGTTTATGAAGCAATCGATATTTCTGGAAAGATACACAAGCAACTAGTAACAGCAGGTATCTCTAAGTACTATGTAGGTAACATTTGCATTTATTGTTATAGCAAAATATTGGTAATATCTCAACTCTGAAAGTATTTAGTCTATAATACAATGGAATTATTGTGGCCACTACATTTTTTGCTTAAAAGAATTCATAGCAGTGGGGAAAATGCTTGTATTATTATATTAACACAAAAACAACATATACAATATGTTCGTGACCATATTATATTGAAAAAATATACTTAAAATTATTACAGTAAAAAATGCCCCAAAAAATGACATGGCCGGGTGCAGTGGCTCACGCCTGTAATCCCAGCACTTTGAGAGGCCGATGCGGGCAAATCACGAGTTCAGGAGATGGAGACCATCCTGGCTAACACGGTGAAACCCCGTCTCTACTAAAAATATGAAAAATTAGCCGGGCATGTTGGCACTTGCCTGTAGTCCCAGTTACTCGGGAGGCTGAGGCAGGAGAATTGTTTGAACCTGGGAGGCGGAGGTTGCAGTGAGCCGAGATCATGACACTGCACTCCAGCCTGGGTGACAGAGCTAGACTCCGTCTCAAAAAGAAAGAAAAGACATTAGTTAGTCATTTGGGGGTAGTCTAAGGGTTTTCCAGCTTTCTACATTTTTATATTTCTGAATGTTTTGTATGTATTGCATGTAGTGTAAAATACATTTTATTTACAAAAATAATGTCACCAACTCTGGGAAAAGCAGACTTAGAAGGCTGAGGGTTGGGCTTGGGACTATAGTGATGTCATTAAGATCTATTAAAGATGGTATTTGGCCAGAGGATTTTAGCAATACTTGGCTCCCACTCCCCACTTTGGTCCTATTGTAAGATACCCCTCCCCTTAAGGTCTTGAAGAGGAGAGGGGAATATATGTATAAGGAACTATGGCTATGCCATGAAACCCCTAATAAAAATCCATTAAATGGAAAAAGAAAACCCAGGGCTAACACAAAGCCTCACAGAAAATTCACACTAAATTAAAACCATATGTATCGGACGATATTGGTCTAGAGGATCATCAGAATAAAGGAAATGCCACTGCAAAAGAAGGTTGAAGAAGGAACTTTCTCCATGTTCCTTGTCAAAAGTTCTAAGATAGTTTCTGGCATTAATTGTGCCGCTTTGTTACATTACTTACTAGAGCAGCATATGGCTGTTTTGTTAAAGCCACATAGACACACGTCTGCTCAAATAAATTAATGTTCCCATCTCAACTGGATGATTTGGCAGGAATAGCACACTCTGCAGCCAATGTGTAGACTGACCCACACAGCTCCCCAACTGAAGGAGCTGAAGTGGAACATTATATATTATGCGTATAAGCAGTTAAAGGCAGTACATTTTCTTTTAAAATTTTTTTCATAACAACGTCTATTGATTTTTGCCTAGCATGCGGTTTAATGCATTTGTGTTAGAATTTGAAAATGCAGGAGAGGCTCTGGGAAATGGTACACAAATTGGGAAGGAGGACAAGATGTGTGTTTTAAATGAAGAGAATAAGATAATAGGCATCTCACTACTTACTAAAAAAGGATACTTTGTTCAAAAGATGAGATGCACGTGCACACACACACACACACATATGCACATTACACTTTTACGTACATGTACCACTTTCTGACTGTCTGGCTACCCTGAAAGTTTAAAAAGCTTTCTAGATCTATATTATTGGAGAATGAACAAAACGTATTTTGCATTAGGACTAATTTATCCTTTTTTGACGATTCCAATTCTTTCTGTAATTATCACTGGACTAAACAACTTAGGGTATCCTCTATTCTCTTACTCAAGGGAGTATCAAAGTATTCTGTGGTGTCAGTGTTTTCCAGTTATCTATTCTACTATACTATGAGAAATTGCAGTGTGCTCCCTCTCTGATTTGCATGGAAACACTATATAAATATAACTAAATATGTTTGCCATGTAGAGTGTATGAACTGAGAGGTATAGTTATATTTCAATAGGAGCACAAATTCTGGTATCAAACCTTTACTATTATAGCCCACTACAGGATAGCAAAGTGGTTAAAATAATGGGCTTTCAAGTCATTCAAATCTTGAGTTCAATTCTGACACCTTTTCTTACCAGCTGTGTGATTTTGGGTTGTCCCTTCATTCTCTGAGCCTGATTCCTCCTTGGTAAAAGGAGGATAAGTATCAAGGTTAAATGCAATGATATATATGGGCAATTATCAAAATGCCTGGCATATATTGATAATTCAGAGACAGGGTAAAAGGCCAGGGTGGTGGGCACAGCACACTGAAGAGTAGGGCTAGTGAGAGTCATATGAGCCTGGAAAGTTCATGACCATGTTCAGGATTCTCAACTTTAAGGATCTGACTATCTTTAAACTTGGTTAATAAACATATTAAGAATTTTTAATGCAACCTTAAGGGCATTAAGAAGGTACCCTTAATATACGGACGCATTCTTAAAAGGCTTTTTTCAAGGAATATTTAAAAGGTACCTAATGTGCAGTAATACTTTTCTAGGCACTATGGAATACAAGACAGTCAATCAGTCAGAGAATCTGCTCTCAAGCTGTCTGAACTTCAATTCTACTCAAAATTCCAGTTTTACACCATATTAAGCATTTCGATGCCAACTAAGACATCACTTCCCAAAAAGTTTAGATCTACATTTTAAAACTAGTTTTTAACTTTGGGAGGCTGAGGCAGGTGGGTCACGAGGTCAAGAGATAGAGACCATTCTGGCCAACATGGTGAAACCTCGTCTCTACTAAAAATACAGAAATTAGCTGGGCATGGTGGCATGTGCCTGTAGTCCCTGCTACTCGGGAGGCTGAGGCAGGAGAATTGCTTGAACCCGGAGGTTGACGTTACAGTGAGCGAAGATCGCGCCACTGCACTCCAGCCTGGCAACAGAGCGAGACTCCGTCTCAAAAAGAAAAAAACAAAAAAACAAAAAAAACCCCCTAGTTTTTAAAGTATTTTAAAGATAATACATCTCTCTGTCTCTCTGTCTCCATCTCTAACTCTGTCTCTGTCCTCCCTTTCAATCCCCACCACCTCATCAGCTACATGCAGTTTCCTGTCCTCCATGTAGTAAAACCAAATCTCTGCATGGTCTTTGGCTGTTGATAGTAATGTGTCTCTAGAATGTACTTATGTATCTGGTTCTGTCAACGTTATTTTGTTTGGATTACCATTTTGGTACTGGGGATCTGTGTGTGTGATTTTAAAAAAATCTTAGTTGTTGTTCTGGTGCTTATATAATCTTTCATACCTTATGAACGCTGTAGATTCCAAAAGGTAAAGCTCATGAAGAACTTGCGGTTATAATGATACAACTTCAGAGCTTCAGAAACAGCTACTAAAAAACAGTGATTCCACCCAAGTGAATGAAGCTCTATTCTACTGGGACTGAACAGAGAAACTTAAGAGAGGAAATATTTGGAATTTGGAAATACTTGAATTCTTTTGAACTTTAATTAAAATACCAATTTAATTTTTGAAATTTGCTTTCACTTTGGGAATTTAATAACTGATTCATATCATTCAGATTGGAGTACTTTTTGTATTCCAGGCAATGCATTAATTTAAGTATTTTTGTGTTGTCATTTGAGGACTTTACATAACCTCTGGTGTACTGTATCAGGTAATGTGCCTCCATATAATTTGAAATGAGATTCAGAACAGACAATGAACTTCCAGCCCACGGTGCAAGGTGGCCGTTAGTCAACATAATTGATGTACCCTGCTGACCCATATCCAAAAACATATCCACATATCTACGATCCTTCTGGCTGGAGGGCTGTTGTGTGGGCTCTAGAGATTGGGGGTGGGGATCTCTGTTCACAGAGACCCTCATGTGAGTGATGCTCCCTAGAGAAAAGCCTGAATGATCATTCCTGTTTTGGCGCTAAAAGCTGAATTACCCACCAACCATCCCAGCAGCAGGGGTTGCTTCTGGTGGGAGAATCCCTCTAAAATCATTATTGTCTTGCTAAACTTCAGACCTTTGCCTCAAGGTAGACAACCCACCGTGAGTTGACTTGGGCTTGAGTTAAGATCAATAAGTTGAGGAATGGTATTGCCTAGGTTTTCTTCTAGGGTTTTTATGGTTTTAGGTCTGACATTTAAGTCTTTAATCCATCCTGAATTAATTTTTGTATAAGGTCCATGTCTAAAACACCAAAAGCAATGGTAACGAAAGCCAAAATTGACAAATGGGATCTAATTAAACTAAAGAGATTCTGCACAGCAAAAGAAACTACCATCAGAGTGAACAGGCAACCTACAGATTGGGAGAAACGTTTTGCAATCTAACCATCTGACAAAGGGCTAATATCCAGAATCTACAATGAACTCAAGCAAATTTACAAGAAAAAAACAAACAACCCCATCAAAAAGTGGGTGAAGGATATGAACAGACACTTCTCAAAAGAAGACATTTATGCAGCCAAAAGACACATGAAAAAATGCTCATCATCACTGGCCATCAGAGAAATGCAAATCAAAACCACAATGACATACCATGTCACACCAGTTAGAATGGCGATCATTAAAAAGTCAGGAAACAACAGGTGCTGGAGAGGATGTGGAGAAATAGGAACACTTTTACACTGTTGGTGGGACTGTAGACTAGTTCAACCATTGTGGAAGACAGTGTGGCCATTTCTCAAGGATCTAGAACTAGAAATACCATTTGACCCAGCCATCTCATTACTGGGTATATACCCAAAGGATTATAAATCATGCTGCTATAAAGACACATGCACACATATGTTTATTGTGGCACTATTCACAATAGCAAAGACTTGTAACCAACCCAAATGCCCATCAGTGATAGACTGGATTAAGAAAATGTGGCACATATACACCATGGAATACTATGCAGCCATAAAAAAAGGATGAATTCATGTCCTTTGTAGGGACATGGATGAAGCTGGAAACCATCATTCTGAGCAAACTATCGCCAGGACAGAAAACCAAACACCGCATATTCTCACTCATAGGTGGGAATTGAACAATGAGAACACTTGGACACAGGGTGGGGAACACCACACACTGGGGCCTGTCATGGGGTCGGGGGAGTGGGGAAGGATAGCATTAGGAGGTATACCTAACATAAATGACGAGTTAATGGGTGCAGCACACCAACATGGTACATGTATGCATATGTAACAAACCTGCACGTTGTGCACATGTACCCTAGAACTTAAAGTACAATAAATAATAATAATAATAGCACAACAGGGACTAGTGGTTAGAAGCAGCCAGAGCAGGCCAGCCATATGGGGGCTGCCACACTGCCTCCGACACCTGGCTGTGTCAGCATGGTAGATGGAGTTGAAAAGACCTGTGTTCAAACTCCAGTTCACCTACACATAAGTGGGAATGCTGTGGTTATAAATTGAATTCAGTTGTCTTCATCAGAAAAGTGAGAATAATACCTAACTTATAGGATTTTTCTAAGGACTAAATGAGATCTATGCATAATATTTAGCACAGTGTCAGGCACAAAGTAAACACTAAATGTTAACTATGATAGAATATTCATAACCATGTGTATGTGGCTATGTTATATAAAATTGGGATAAGCTGTTTTCTCCTGACTATTCCTCGACCTAGACAAGTATCAAATGTACCTCTCAACAAGGTTGTATCAATTTACATGATAATAAAGGTATGAGTAAGCCCCCCAGAGAAAATAAGTTGAGGAAACAAAAATTCAGGAATTATAGGAAACAATGTTCTTTTTTTCTCTTTGTTCTTTCTTCAGCCCATAAAATAGAAATCCTTTCCCTCTCAGAAATACTGGCAAGCAGCCTCTGTCAATCTCCCCTCCCCCTCTACCCCATTTTGTCATCAGGGCCAAACCATTTTCTCCATTACAGCTTTATCTAATGACTGACATTTTGCTCATTAAAAATTAATGCATTTGCAAAAAGGTATACAATTTAAAAATTTAAAACTTCATTTTCCCCATCAAAATCCCAGACATAATCTTTCTAGAACATTTCTATGTAGATAAAAGTATTGTTGTACATGTAAAACAAACATCTTCTACCTTCAATGTATGAGAATCTTTGATCCTCAAATCCCCATCAAATATCATCAAGTTAGGATGATTATGAGAAACTGTTAGTTCTAAGAGAAGAGTTGAATTCTAAGGTTAGATGTTAACATAAACTGGAAATTATCTAAGACTCGTGAAACAAGTTGCAGTGCTGTTGCCACTCTCACTCTATAGATGAGAAAACTGAGGACCGAGGAGGTTAAGCTCAAGGCTCATATGCCCGGTAGGTGGCTAGAACCCATGATTTCTAAAGCCAATTTTTTCTTTTAGCTCTGTCACCTTGCTTGCCTCACCTCTATACCTTTCCCTTGAATTCACAGAATAATCTGGGAGACACAAAAGGCATGATTCTGTTGTTACATTTCAGATTTGGCTAAATTGTTCTCCATGTGCTTTGGTTAGGTCTACCTTGAGAGGAAGCTGAAGGATAAAATGTGTTTGAAGCTATCTGCTCCCTTACATAAATCACCACACACAGGGGTCTTCCATCACAACCTCTCTAGCATATCATTAAAGGACTGGGATATTTATGAGAAGCTGTTATTTCTTCTAAAAAAGAGTTGTTCCCAGCATTTGAGGTGCATGTCTCCTCACCCAAATGCTTTATGCTAGAGCACCTGTTGGTGGCAGAGTAGGAAACAGTTGGCAGTGAACTATAAGTGTAAGAATTTGAAGGTAACTAGGTCTTATTACCGTATGCCTGCATACAAATATTATTTCCCTACTGTGGATGGAGGAACAGAAGCCTTGTGTCTGCAAAGATATGAACATTTGTTTGGGAAATTTATGTTGATATATAACAGCATATGGTCTTTTTCATCATGGATTTATGTACAGGAGGCAAGCTTCATGTTCACAGTTAGAAGCATTAAGGCTAGAGCCACGTGAAGTGACCTCGCGTGTGGCTGCCTTGGCTGCAATGAGAAGCACTGTGCTTGGCACACATAGGCAATCAAGTGCTCTCTGAAAGAAAAATCGTAAACATGACTCATAAAGAATCTGATCTTCGAAATTATCAAAGGGACACTGACATTACCCTTAGATACTGACTCTAGAGAGAACCACATCCGCTTGGTGTAAAACAGCCACCATATTTCAGAGAGGTTTTCTAGTGCGTAGCCTAAACAAACCACATAAAGCTAGGAGAAGCAAGAATACATTACGAGGTTTTGCCAATAACTGAAAAATACTCTTTATACTTGCTTTAAAAGACAGAAGGTGGGAACCAGAAGGCCCCTAGAAAAATAAGATTGCAAATGCTTATGATTAATAAGCTTTAGGTTTGTTGTGTTAATTTACTGGTTTTCTATGGTTGATGTTATGTTTTATTGATTGATTTTTTTGGTTCATGTTACTAGCAAATTTAATATTTATTTCCATTTTATTTTTCATATTTATACCATGCATTCCAGAAAGACTAGTGGTGCTGAGAGAGACTGGTTACATTTAGAGGATATTGGACTTGAAAAATTAGAAAACCTGGATTCAAATTCTAGCTCAGTTATTTCTAGTAGTATCTGTGAGTAACTTATGAACTCAGAACCTCAGTTGCTTTATCCATGTAGTGAAGTTAATTATTGGCCTGCCTTTTCAACAAAAGTGCTATCAAACTCAAATACAGTAATATGCATGAAAGTGCTTTTGAAATTGGCTTGAGGGAGGGAGGGAGGAAGGGAGGGAGAGATGGAGAGAATAAATATGGGTATAAATATAAAAGTATGTGAGTATGCATTAGTTTGCTAGAACTGCAGTAACAAAATACCAGACTGGGTGACTTCAACAAGGGAAATTCGTTTCCTCATAGTCCTGAAGACTGGAAGGTGCCAGCAGGGTTGATTTCTTCTAGAGCTCTTCTAAGGCTCTCTTTGGCTTGTAGATGGACATCTCACTGTGTCTTCAAATGGTCTTTACTCTGTGCACACAGATCCCTGATGTTCCTTTTTGTGTCCAAATTTCCTCTTCATATAAGGATGCCAGACAGATTGGATTGTGGCCCATTCTAAAAGACTTGTGCTAACTTAATCACCTAATTAAAGGCCCTATCTCCAAGTACAATCATATTCTGAGGTACTGGAGGTTAAGACTATAACATATGAATTTTGGGGGTACATAATTTGGTCCATAATCATACTGCATTTTTATTTCCTTCACACACTGTATTTAGAGTTTCTGGTTTTGTGTGGACTTTTTGGCTTTCTGTTATCATCATTTATAACATAAAGGAACTAGACCACATGCTCCTTCCAACAATTCCATTTATGACTATAGGATAATATATCAGTTTTGTTAAGAAATATCAATGAGCATGAAAAGAAGATGGTAGCTTCAGTTTGAAGCAAATAGAGAAAATGAATAAATACATTCACAATCTGTGTAAAATTTTTATTGTCCCATTGGTATGTTTTCTGTAAGTCCCATGAGGAAAGCCTATTTGGGGAAGCATACAAGAAATATTCCAGCAGAAATTTAACATTAACAATTGTAATGATAAAACACTCACTTTTTTACAGCTTCAATCTGTTTGATGTCACAAGGCTAACTCTCCTCTGGCTTTCATTCTTTGGCTGCATTCTTCTTGTTCTACAACTACGGGCTTCTACCTCTACCTCCCCCTACCCCCACCTCCCCTTCGTCACCTCACAGCACAGCTCCTCCATAGAAAGTGCAAAGCCAAAGACCTGCCCCATCTCTCTCTGTTCTTTCTTGGCACCTAGAATCTTCTGTGCACAGTCTGGCCCCAGATGTGAGTCTAAATAATTGTCTAATTTACTACCCATCTGCATTGATAGATCACCTATGTGGAAGGCTATCACCAGGTTTACATAGCACTCACTTGTCCTCTCCTAGGTCTTCTCTGACAACAATTTGTTCACCCACATAGCACCTGTACTTCTCCTTATATTTCCTCTATTGGAACCCTTGTCATATTGCATGTAATTACTGTTACAATCTCTGCCTTCCCTGCTGGACTGCAGTTCCTTGAAGACAGGAAGTGTATCTGCCTTCTTCTTGGAGGTTTCTATTTAATTTAGCATGGTCCCTGATGCAAAGTAGATATTAATTAACCTTCAAAACATAGGGTGATATAACAGTTTAGAGCATGTATCCTGCAGTCAAACTGCCTCCATTTCAGCCAACATGTGATCTTTGGTAAATTACTTAGCACCTTTGTTATACCTAAAGTGGAGATAATAATACTACTTACTTGGCTGAACATGGTGGCTTACGCCTGTAATCTCAGCAATTTGGGAGGCTGGGGTGAGCAGATCACTTGAGGTCAGGAGTTCAAGACTACCCTGGCCAACATGTCAAAACCCCATCTCTACTAAAAATACAAAAAATTAGCCAGGCATGGTGGCAGGCACCTGTAATACCAGATACTCGGGAGGCTGAGGCACAAGAATCGTTTGAACCCAGGAGGTGGAGGTTGCAGTGAGCAGAAGTCATACCACTGCACTCCAGCCTGGGTGACAGAGTGAGACTCCATTTCAAAAGGATAATAATAATAGTACTTACAGACTTGTGAGGATTCCATAGGTTAGTACATTTAAGAATTTAGAACAATGCCTGGCACATAGAAAATTTCAGAAAAGGTTAGCAGTTGGTATTGTTGTTAGTAGTTAAATGACTGAACAATGGGTTAGTGGGATGAGGGAATCAATGGATGAACAAGTTTTAAGTTGATGTTTGGCAATAAGTCTCCAGATTTGTATCACTAATATAGTTTGGCATATATATATTTTTTCCTTTCAAGGAAAAGACATCTAAAATGTCATTAAAACATGATACGTTTGTGCTTCACTATCAAGTTTTTCTTGTCAACAATGATAATATGGGGTCTGTCAGAATCAATATTCTGGCATGAATTTTTAAGAGGGAATGGACTAGGATACAGTTTTCCCTTAGTATTTCTGACAGTATCTGGAATACATTCACATCAGAAGGTTCCCTTTCATTGTATGTTGACTTTTTATCTTTTAAAAACTGTCATTCCCTATGGTGCTGGCAAGTAGTAAGGAACTCAATGAACATTTGTGGAAGGAATGAGTAAATAAGAGAGGGCAAACAATTTGATGATTTATTACTGTTCACAAAGTTCACTGCTAGAAAAATACTGGAAAATTGCAACTGGAGAATCAATAGGGATTACCTTGGGCTCTAACTTTTTGGATGTATGAGGTTGGGGAGCTCATTTATATTCTATGAGCTTCCATTTCTCTTTGATAAAATAAGTATAATTGTATTCATTTTATGGTGGTATGGAGATTAAATGATATTATTAAGTTGAAATACCTGCTACATAGTAGTATCTATAAAAATTTATATTTCATTTTCTCTGGTTAGTCATCAGCAAAATCAGGACATATTTTTCAAATGTTTTTCAGTTTCTCATTGTCATGAGGGAATGGTGATAATTACTGAGACACCATAATTATTGGTGAGAAATGTTTTCCATTTCTTTGAGACTGTCTAACTTTTTAAAAAAAATCCCAAGTTAAAAATGTTAGTTTTATGATGGAAAATGAATGTCAGGAACAGAAAAGCATTTTTCAAAATATTAGAGTTTTGGCCAATTGTTGGGATTTGAACTCTTGATTAGTTCATAGATCTACAGATTAAAGAGTGTCTGTGAACCTGATCAAAACTTGGGGACTTTAGCTTGAAACAGACTGTCACAAGATCAATACAACTACTTCTACAAAGTATATAGGCAAGAAGTAAAAATTGATTCTACTGCATTTGAAATTGTATTTACATTTTGACCTAATTCCTCTTTAATTCTTACATACAAAAACAATGCTGTTATACATGTACGTCTGTCAGTTGTTGATGGCTATCATTGCACATCAATCAGAGGAAGTGATGATATGGGAGAATGGAGATATGGGTTCTAGTTCTTGGCCTATCCTGCTTAGCTGTGCACATCAGTCAAGTCGCAGCCTCCACCTAATGGCCAGTATGAATCCAGGGCAGCCTTTCTCCCCCAAAGTCATGAGGTTTTATACAAGGAATACCCATCTTTTCCTAACATGTTCCAAAAGCTCTTGAGGTAGAGAAGCTCAAACAGGCAAAGGCTATGAAAACAGTGAAAATTTTAAAAATGAGATGGTTGAGTTCATTTGTTGATAACTGTCACAAGGAAGAAGCCATATTCATCAGCTATTAATCTGATTCTAAATTTTCATTTTATTGTTGAGCCTTTTTTTATTTTTAAAAAATTTCAGAGGCAACACAGTGAAATGCAAAAGGCCCTAAGTTAGAAATCACAAGGAACGTTTTCTTGCTGAATTCAGCTTTACCATTTTCTTAACATATTTCTTTGGGCAAGTCATTTAGTCTCTCTCTCTTTTATTTTTTGGTAAAAATAAAAATAAATTTCCCATTCTAGGTAATTCATATGTCCTTTCTGATCACCAAATTTAATTTAACTTTACTTTGTCCATAAGGTGCTATTAGCCAGTGCCAGGCACTGTTCCTTTATGTGTAGTTTTATTGCTACATTCAACAAAGAGTGTTTGACATTCATCATTTGCAGAAGGCTATGCTGGATTCTGGACTACTGTTGTAGTAGTTATAATCTGATGAGGGATGGTGTGTAAAATATGCTGATGTGTAAAATACTATGCAAGAAGTGTGACTATATCACAATAGAAATACAGGAGAAAGGATGGTTAATTCTTCCTGGGATGGTGGCAATGTCACCAAAGGCCTCAGAAAGGTGATGACACATAGGCTGAGTCTTGAAGCATAAACAGGATTTTTCTAGATGGGGAAAGATTAGCAAAACAGAGAGCAGACATAAAAATACTTAGAAAAATGTGAAATTGTGAAATATTACTGGTATTATTTATAACACCGTTACAGTGGTCTGCTCTGGACCTTGAAAGCAGCAGTGACTATAAGTCTATCTTAATTAATCAACTGGTCAGAATGACAAACGAGAAAAGCCAGCTCCTTTGACCATTCATTTTTCTTCTTGGTGGAGTATCCATGTGTGATCACTATTTTGGAACTGGCTACACCAATTGCTTCTCCATTGTTTTTACCAATTGCTTGTACCATTCCCTCATTAATATTTATGAGGCACCTGCTATGTATAGGCATAGGCTATGTGGATAGCCTCTGTGCTGAGTGCTTTGCATATATTATATCATCCTTTTACTTACTATGATCAAGTGATAGATATATTTTTATTGCATTTACAGAAATAAAATTGGGTGCCTTGTGGATTGATGTGACCTCACCGATGACATAGACTTAGTCAGTGGCGGGATTACAAAACTGGTATGTCTGAGTCCAGTGCTCATGGAGCTTCCATATTTTGCTGATTCCCTAAAATTTGGTGTATAAGGCTATGGCATAACATATTGGGTATATATAAACATATATAATCTGTAGTGAAGTCTGGTAGATTAGATAACCCTTCTGTAGCTGATTGGTCTGCAATGATTTTTCCCATTTGTTTAGAGTCGTCCCATTCACAGAAGTGAGACTCCATTCCCAAGTCTGTTTAATGTGATCATGCCCCCTTGCCAAAAGCTGACTGGCAAAATAATAGGTTTTTTCCCCTTTGGATGCATTTTTTTTTTCTATTTGTTTGACCTGAATCTGGGAACTAGTCAGTCGCTGGTGGAGACACCCACAATATATGACACTTAGAATTTCCTAGAGGCCATTTGCCTCAACCTGGGAAGAAAACCATTCTTTTTTTTAAATACTAGCTTTGTTGAGATATAATTCGTATGGTATAAAGTTCACCATTTTAAGGAGTATAATTCAGTGGTTTTACTATATTCAGAGTTGTATAACTTTTATCAGAAATTCCAGAGCATTTTCATCACCCCAAATGGAAACCCTGCACCCGTTAGCAGGCCCTTTCCTTTCCTCCTTCCCCCTAGGCTAGGACAACTACCAATTTACTCTCTGTCTTTGTGATTTGGCCTATTCTAAACATTTTATATAAATTGAATCATATGAGTAAGCCATTCTTTAGTAGAAGTGACTAAAGTTGATATATAGAAAGAAGTACAGAGAAGAAATAAGTATAGATGAATATAGAGAGATTTTAAGAAGCATTTGCCTCTCTCATTTCAGTTGCCCTGAAACACACTTGCATTCCTGTCTTTCTATAATTTTGTTGTTCAGACTGTCTTTTGACAGTCTGACGAAGATTAACTTGTTTAACTCAGATGTGCTGATAAAGTTGTTTTCTCTATAAGTAATTTGAACATCCTCCCTAGCCATTCATTATTAATCAAGAGTAAAAGCTGTCCAATACAGTTTAAAGTTTAGTCTAATGCAATAATGTGAAACAACAATTTAGCTACTACTCAGATTCTTTTGAAGAAACACACAAATCCTTGAAAATGTGAATCCTTCTTTGGTTTGGTGGAGAGAGGATGGGCTTTGGAATCAGCTCATGCCAGATTTAAATCCATGTTCTGTCACTAACCAGGTAATCATCTCAGGCTAGTCATATCATTTATTTGAGGCTCAATTTCTTTTTCTGATAGTCAGGATAATGCTAAATAGAGCTTTTGGAAAGATTAGTACAATAATATATGAGAAGAATCTAAGACAGTGCCTATAATCCTATAATAAGCCATAAATGCCATTTCCTTTGGGAGTCTAGGCATATCTGGGGAATGTATGAATGGCAGAGTCTACTAGAAAGTAGTATTTCCCCCTCAGTAGTGTGGAGTTGTTATTTGCAAACTGGTTATGAACTAACCATGAACTCTCTGGTGAAATGTGAATGAAAGTGTATTACCCAGGGCCAGGGTTTAAAAGAAGCAGGTGTATCTTTGTTCTCTCTCTTTCACCTTAACTGGCTCAAAAGTCCTTTGGGATGGCAGAGCTGCAAGACTGTGGGAACTGAGTCCCTGAATTTCTACAAAGAGAAAAACTGCATGCCAAAAGGGAAGAGAAGTGTTGGACTCTCATATGAGTGAGGAATAAACTTTTATTTTGTTAGGCCATTGAAATTTGTGATGTATTGATTATAGCAGCTAGCATTACCATAATTAATACAACATTCATTAAGCCCCTATCCTCAGGATCCCATTGAGAGAGCACAAATTATAATGTCCTAGGGTCCATGGCCTTGTTTCTTCATGGAACACGAAATTTTATTCATCTGAATACAATGGCATTTATGTTGTCTTTATGAGAGTGTTTTCAGAAAGATCAATGAAATAAAACTGTAAAATTCATGAGGCTATTCCATGACCCTCGAATTATTTTTTTCTACCTTTATTCAACATTCATTCAACAAATATTTATTCAGCACTTTGGATAAGAGAGAAGAAATAGTGAAGTTATATTTAAAAAAATAGATAGAAATACCATACTGGGTAATTGGAGGGTAGTGCTCAAGGTAAGCTGTAGATCATAGGTGTATTATAACAGCCCTTTGGAAAAATCCTCTGACTTCAAGATATGTTTGTTTATTGTGTCCACCTTTAAGTTTTTAGCTGTTGCTCATCAGATATAATATGTCTAATTTTTAAAAACTTTTTTTCTCCCCAACATCTTAAACCTGTGAAAGTCCATTGCCAGAGGATTTCTAGGCACCACAAGTGATGTAATTGTTGAGGAAACAGAGACTTTCCCCATCAATTGAGTTTTATAGAAAGAGTGAGGCCTTGGAGCCACTGAATCCTAGGTTCAAATCCCGTCTTCAAACTTTCTGAGACTCATGTTTCTTTTCTGTAAAATGGGGAAATTAAGGGCTATTTCATAGGGCCTTAGAGAGGATTTTGAGTCATTTACTTACAATGAACATAGCCTAGTTAATGCCCAGTGAATGGTAGGAGGTATGGTATTGCTCCAAGAAGTCCCATTTAATTCACTACTCCAGATTCTCTGGTGACCTCATGACTCACAAGCATTCTTGTGCAATTTGGCTCCTCTCTGTTTTTCAGATAAACAGAGGACTCTCTGACCAAGTCTGACACCAGTATATGGATGTATACACAGATATGTGCATGACTGCACATACACATATGCATACATGTGCACATATAAACACACATGTGTGTGCACATACAAACAGGTACACATCAGTGCATGGTATGCACTCAGACACATTTTTCTTCTGTCAGGACATTCATGATGAAGAGTTTAATTTCTATGGCCTGAAGGTTCTAAAGATTCTGCTATTTCTGCCTACACATAAAAGTCTCTACTCAGCTTCCTGAAAGATATTTATTTGTTTTCCTGGTACCTGCTTTAGGTTTTTTATTTTTATCGTTTAGTCCCACAGAGGGGCAAAAACTCTGTGTATCAAAGGTCTAGAATATTTAAAAAGTTGTCTTGATCAACACTCTATAAATAAACTAAATTAGAATCCTTTAAATATGATATGATATTTCTGGGAACTTAAAAGCCCTGGTGTGAATTGAATGTTCCTTGGTTTTCTGTAAAAACACTTGAGCTGGTGAAGTGCTTAGTAAACTTTGACCTTTGCTCTGAAAGTATGCGTTTTCCCTGGGTATGCTGTTAGCTTTTTGTACCCATGTTACTGAAAGAGAAAAATAAAGGAGGAGAGGATTTAGTGGGAAAGTTTGTCTGTACATGGTTCTCAGATGAGAAAGCCCAATCTAAAACATAAAATAGTGGGGACAGCATTCAATCTGCCTCTTCTCTGACTGCCTCTACGCGTGAGTATAACATGAATCTGCATGAATCTGATGCTACTTTCATATTTAGGAAAGTTAAAAATTCAGTCCACTTAATGTGCAGGAGAAAAACCACCCTCCCTTTTCTCGTTTTTATGAGTTCTCACCCCCATTAGAACATTCAACAAAACCAGTTTCAGAGGAAAGAAAAATCATTGCCTAAGGATCAGGGGTAGCATTTATGTAACACTTACTAAGTGAGCATCTATACATTTTGAGCATCTAATTTAACTCCCAATATCATAAAAACACTCTGAGGAAGGTACTATTATTATTATGCATATTAATAGGTAAAGCAACAGAGACACACATTAAATATGTTGTTTAATAGTGGGGTCAAGGCTTGAACCCAGGCAATCTGGCTCTTGACAACTTGGCTTTAATGACCGTGAAAAGCATGTGTCAAGTATCTGTCAAATTATTAGTGAGAGGCTGTATGGTACTTGTTAAGAGCATGCATTATGGTGTTAGATACCTATAAATTGTAATGCTGGGTCTGCCATGTAGAAATAATTGTGTGTGACCTTGAGCAAATTATCCAAGCTACCTGAAGTTCTTTACCAGTAAAAGATATAGACAATACCATTTATCTGATAGAGTTCCTTGTAGATTTAAGGAAGTACAGATGCTAGGCACTCAATAAATGTTAGCTATTATGATTATTTCTCTGTCACTAGTTTGTGAGCTCCTTAAAGGCAAATTGCTGTCATCACTATTGTACTGTTCGGTGCCCTGCACCATGCATGGCACATAGCAGATAATCAATAGAGTTGGAATGACTGAAGAAAATGATACTTTTGTTTTGAAGGGCATTGACTCACTTCTGAATGTGTACCTTCTATCCCAAAGGGTCTTCTGTGTTTGTCTTTGAGAATAAGGTCACTGGGATGCAGAAGACCCTAAGTATAGGGACCTTTATGAAAAGATAAGCCCTTTGCTTAAATAGCTCAGGTTATTTTCCTTCCAGGAAGCTCTGTACACTGACACAACATCCCCTTATGGCCGAATCTCATGAAAAGTTGTATGCTGTTTGGTATCACAGAGAGCCAGCCTGACAAAAATACATACAGATCGCTCTGGGCTATTTGTTCATTCACCAAGTATTTATTGAATAACTTCTGTGAGTCTGACTCTTGAATACCAGGGGTGGAAAATCAAGCAACATCAGTTCTCACTCCTGAATCAGCCTATAACCCAAGTTAAACATGACAAATATATTGTCCCCATGCTCTTCTAAACCATACCCAGGATGAGGTATCACTGGTTGCCTTCTGCTACTCTGCTTGGGCCGAGAAGTTACTAGAATGAAAGTCCTTAGCAGGAGGCTCTCTGATTTGGTCACTGTATCATTCCCAGGACATGGCCATAATACATGTTCAATAAATATTTGTTGGGGAAAGGGATTGAATGCAGCTGGCACCAATGGTGAATCTTTTTGACTCCTTTGATTTTGGAGATGTTATCATTTTAATTATATAAATTATCAGTTTAGCCAAGCAAAACTGGTCTTATCTCCTGGATTGTAAGGAAGGTAAATTCTTCCAATGAAGACCTTTATGCAATTGGTTTAGGATGGTTTTATCCCTTTTCCCTCTCCACATGCTCCTTAGGGATACATATGTTATAGATGACAGGTGGTATGTGCTACCGCCCTTCCTTCACAATTAGTATTTAGGAAAATAATACAGAAAACTGCCTCAATGTGTGACAAATATAAAAGCTACAGATTACGTTAGTCTGGCACTCACAGTCACTAAGTAATCATCAAAGTGACAGAGACTCTACAGCTTCAAATTCTAAAACATTTGTGTATCTTGCTTGCAAATCCAACTTCTGCTGTGGGGCAGCCCTCTACTCTTAAAAAGAAGCTTCAGATTCAACTCTATGATGACTGTTGTCTTGTTCCTAATTTCAGTGGTTCTTCCTTCCAGATGGGATACAACCTCATTGCATTCTAGATATTTTCATCTCCTCTCACCCCAATCAACCTACCCACATAACTGTGGAATGCTGTGGCCTTTCTCTGTGACTTAAATGGGGAAGGTTACTTTTGATCTCAGTTCTTTTAGAAAATCCTCTTACCCATCAATCTAGGGAACTAAACAATGCAAATGCCTCTGAAAGTTGTTAGCCTCTTTGATGCACCAACAGTGGTTCACTACTTACTCCTGCTCACTCCTCACCACACCCAGCATCAGGCAACTAAAGTTCTAAAGGCTTGATATTTTATTGCTCTTTGCATTTGTATTTATGAGTCAGAGTGACTGCCTATGAAAATATGTAGCTTGTTAATAAATAAATGAAAGGATAAATGAAAGGTGATTAAACCACATGGATGAGACTAGAGATACTACACTTCTCATATTTATATTCACAGGTGAAACAGAAAAGTGGCTTAGTCAGTGCTCTTCCTTCAGGTCCTCAGCTTGTATCATCCATGAAGACGTGGCCAGTGTTCCACTACTGGAAGCCCTTTCTCAGCCCTGGATGACTGAAAGTCCCTCCCAAGCCAAAGGAGCCCCGACTGTAGCAGATCAAAAGAGAGAAGCGAGAACATAGTACCAAGAAGACATACACCTCATGGTGGACGGTATGTTCAGCCTCCCAGACTGCACTTCAGTACAGAAAGACTTCCTCCAAATACTGTCAACCTCTCTTGGCTGAAGACAGCTGCCTTGACGAGGGTTTTGCTTCTTCCCAGTGCCAGCCTGCATCCAATGAGTAGTTGATGGGGACTGGGTATATCGCCCATGCTCAAAAGGGCCATTCAATGTCAGAGTTCCCCAAAGTTGATTACAAACTGAACTTCTCCTCTACCTAATCTGGTTTTCTTCCATTTCTGTACAGGTATTGATCCCAAGTAGTTCTAATGCCTTCCTGCAGCTGCTCCCTTTCCCAGAGACTGCTTTCTAGGTAATCCAGTTTACAATAGATTTCTTCATTCTTTTCACTGGTGATTTTAAAATCTTGATATAGGAAACAGCTTCATCCCACTGGTCCCACTGTGTTCATGACTGTTTCACCAAAGGAAGGGTGCTAGGCTAGGTAGGTAATACTCACAATGTAGACTGTTGAAAAAAATGAAATGGTAGTGAAAAAACAGAGACACAAAAGGCTTTAAAATCATGTCGACAAAGGGTACTTCCTACTGGTGCTATGTGGTCTTGAGCAAAGTACTAAGCCTCTCTGGGCCTATCTTACATACTTCATAAGGTTGTTGTGATAATTATACAAGATCATGCAAAATGAGAGCCTAGGGCAGTAAAAGGCAAAATTATTGGTAATTTCTACTAGTAACCATTGTTTGTGTGATTCATCTTTTACACTAAATGTAGCCAGAATAAGACGATGTACTTAAAGTGTGTACTATTTTTCTAATTATCTGCTGGAATGTGATGTCAGTTTAATGAGTTTTAATTAAACTGCAGTGGAATTACAGGAGGGTCAGAGAATTGAATTCTGATCAGCCAGAGCACATAGTTTCAATCAGTGTATGTCTATGACCTGGAATTGCCTGTGCTCTTATCTTAGGCGCTTCAACTGGCCAGAGTTGATTTCCTTTGTTTCCAGCCCCTTGCACTAAGACTTAGTTATCTTAGATAGTATCCTTGCAGCAGTAGGGTAAGGGACATTGTAGTAGAATGGGAAAATCCCAGACTTCTCAGTTATAAAAATATGGTTTCAAATTCTGCCTCTGTTACCAGCTATACAGATTTGGAAAGTCATGTAACATCACTGAGCATCAATTTCTAATCTCTAAAGAGTGGAGGATCTCCTTGGCTTTGGTCCTTAGCCCTTCAGATTCCTGTTCCAGTCTCTTCCTGGAATGATTTTCTAAAGTATAGATTAGACCATGTTTTTTTCTTTGTTAAAACTCTTCAAAGACTGGCTGTATCAGTATTAGTTGTTGGTGGTGATTGTGGGGGATGTTGAAAATACAGGTTCTCTGTCCCATCTCAGACTTAGTAAATCATAATCTCCTAGCATGAGGCCAGTTATCTATAATTTCATTCAGCTGCCCTGTGAAACCAAGTTTGCACTTATTACTGTTACCTCTGCATGGTCTGACCCCAGCCTACTGTCAGCATTATCTCACCTCCTTCAGGTCACTGGCTATCTGTGGCCAAACCAACGGCTGACAGCTTTTGATACAGTATATTCCTGTCCTTGCTGGTGCAGCTTCCTCTGCTGGAATGACTTTTGTATGTCACTTTTCTACTTGGTAATCCCTTACACATTTTACAAGACTTCACAGAAGAGATCTTCCGTAAGGATTTTCCTCCCCCACATCCAGGAAGAATTGATTATGTACTCTTTACAGGCTCCCCAATAGGCTACACAGAATCTGAAAATTAAGTGCATAACTCCCTAATATAAACATTTCACTTCTTGCTTGTGAGCCTGTAAATGGCTGGATATAAGTAGTATTATTTGTCTTTATATCATCAGACCCTGCACATAGCATATGGCCAAGAAAATCTTGATGAAGAAATACAGTCCACCTTTTGAAATTATGAACCCTCTTATAGAGATGTGTAACTGTGACGACTGAGGGCACAGAACCACAAGTTGTAAAAGATCCCTTTGCCTTTGTTATGGTAAGAAACAAATCAGTCACTCTCTTTGGATCATTAAACTTGGCCCATTTCATCTGGGGCTTTGGACAAGCTGTTTCTATTGAATGCTGCCTTCTTCTCTTCAGGGAAATTAGCAGTTTCAGTCTGCAGCTGTGGCATTAATACAGGTGCTGACATATCAGGATGCTCAAAGAGTAAAAGTTTTTTGCGTGGGAAGGTTACCAAAGCTTTTCATTTTAATCCAACCCACAGGCACAGGGATGATCTAAATGGCACACTATTTTATCCATCTGCGATTGCCCAGGGAAGTGTGCTGTATTTTATGGACAATCTCTTGGCAGGAGATATATCGTCCAGTGGTTTTTCTACCTGCTGTCTGAATCACAATTGAAGGTCAGATATATTATGGCTCACCTGCCAATGCTAACTACCTTTCATAAAATTATGGTCCTGCTGAATGGATGAATGCCCCTTACTACACACTTTCCGTCAGAGTTTTGGAGGTAACAGTTACTGATGCCAGTTGGTTCTTGGCAACAGCAATAAACTTCAAGCCATAGACAATGAGAACCCTTGGACCTTCTGATGTGTGGCTCATGCCTTAAGATCTTTACAGAGAATACAAATGGTGATGTTAAATCAGACTGAACTTTCTCCTACTCTCCTTAAGCCTCTTTTTCTCTCCAGTGTCATTTTCCACTGCTATAAAAAAGTTAAGCGTCTGTCAAACAAATATTTATTCTTTGCTGAGTCAGAAACTCACTCTATAGCTACATATTTTTTACTCTTTTTCCATGTAGGAACAGTGATTTTGGACTCTAGTTGGGTGATGAATTCTGCTGAGACATCCTCATATGAAGAGGGTACATGCAAATTAAAATTGAAGTATAAACTTGGGTATTACTTGGGGAATGAGTTACATAGGTTCACAGCCCAGCAACTGTCACATTTCTATAGTTCTTGACCTCTTATTAATTTTTACCACGTGTATTCTGAAAGTGATGCAGTAGAATGTTGCCAGCGTGTACTCTAAGCTAAACAGAACTGGGTTGAAGTCCTACCATTGCCACTATAAATGCATGGCCTTGAGTGAGTTATTCTATGTTCCTGAGAGATAATGGTGGCAAAGTACCATATAGAGCATATATAAGCACTGAGTAAATATTAGTTGGTTTTAATCATTTTATCAATGCCTACCTTCTTTTATGGTTATTAATTATATATTAATCCTTAATATATGTCTCTGCCTCAACATTATAACAAGACAAGAGCTCTATAGTGATCATTTCACCTACAGTTCTCCAAAAGTATGCATATTGGAATTTTGATTATATTACTATACATAAAAATTTTTATTACACTTTAATATAACTCTAGTATTTTTTCTAGAAATACAAGTTTCCTGGAAGTGACTTATCCAGATGTGTTATATGAAAAGGCATATATAATAATAATTTTCTACTAGGAAGACTTTGTGTTGCACCTAACCTATAGCAAGATCCAGGAAAGATCAAAAACGTGAGTTTGGGTTACACTGCGACTAAAAGCATGGTGGCCACACCTTGGCTCCTTTAATTACATTCTGTATAAGTTCGGGCCAATGAACCTCTCTAAGTTTCAGTTTCCCTTTTCACAAAATGAGAACAATAAAATGTACCTACTTCTTAGACGTTTTGTGAGAATAGTTTAAGAAAAACACAGGTGAAACACTTAGAATAGTGTCTGACACATAGTAATTAATGAATACATGCTCACATCCAAATAGTAGACTTGACCTGTCTGAAATCTAGTACCTAAAGACATAGACAAAATAGGAACAAAAACAATTAAAGCCTTCTTAGCAATAAGTGGAAATCTATAGGAAATATTCGCTATTATTTTCTGGTGTCATTTCAAAGAACTTTCAGATTCACCAGTGTTTTGGGGAAATAGCATTTGAAAGATGTGCAACAAAGTGTATGTGGAGTACAAAATATGACCTATTTGAAATATTTTTTCATTTACAGGCTTCCTAATAGTGACCCTCCAGGGAGAAAGTGAGGCAGCACAGCTCACTGTTGTGTTGATCTGATCCTTATCCTTCCACAGCCATTGCTGACTGAGAAAGAAATGAAAACTGAAATGTGGTAACTGACAGGAAGGATTTCTCAGGCATATGTTAAAAAGTCGCCGAGTGACATAACCAGGTAGTGACATTGAAAGTGAGCACTCCAAAGTTTTTAATTTAGTGGGACTAGTGATCAAGTCCCAGACTACCCTTTAGTACTTCTTTGGCTTATCATAGCAGAACACAAGGCTTGAAGGTGCTAATGAATTAATAGATGAATGAGTAAATAAGATGTGGAGATATTCAACAAAAGCTACTTTTATCATATGCTTTGCAGAGGACAAGAGCTCAAGAAATAGTTAATTCATTAATTAGTTAATTAATTGGGAGATAGGAGCAGGTGACTCATGAACCCCAATGACTCAGTGATAATTGTAATTTTCCTTCAATATTTAAAAGCATTTCTCAAATAACCTTTGCTTTTTTACTGCATAATTTTGAGATTTTTCCAAATATTTACTGGCAAAAAAAGTCAGCATCTTTTCTATGACTTGGCCATTCCTATAATGTGCAGGGAGAAGGGCAGGCTAATTTTTTAGATGGAATGCGAGATGTTCCCTGTGGGAGACTGAATCACCCCATAGTTCTTGATTCTTAGTGATTGATGTAAAAATCTATTTGAAGTTGAAAAACTATATAGTTATGTTTCAGTTCTCACCACTAGTCACAACAATATCCCTATTTTTTTTTTTGCATGTAGTCCTTTAAAAAAATTATCTCTATCTAAAATAGACCAATAGTATTTTGACTCATTGTTCTGTCTCTTTTTAGCTTCAGATTTTTAAAGGTTGGGGCTTCTTAGTACAGACCTTAGGGTTTTTTTTTTTTTTTTTTTTTTTTTAGACGGAGTCTCACTCTGTTGCTCAGGATGCAGTGCAATGGCATGATCTTTCCTCACTGCAACCTCTGCCTCCCAGATTCAAGTGATTCTCCTGCCTCAGCCTCCCAAATAGCTGGGATTACAGGCACCCGCCACCACACCCAGCTAATTTTGTGTCTTTTTAGTAGATACAGGGTTTCACCATGTTGGGCAGGCTGGTCTCAAACTCCTGACCTCAGGTGATCCACCCGCCTTAGCCTCCCAAAGTGCTGGGATTACAGATGTGAGCCACTGTGCCCAGCCCCTTAGGTTATTTTTAAGACATGGCATTCTTTTAGCTATTAGAAAGGGTCAGAACCTTTTGTGCTATCTTCAAGCATCTGTGGGAATATTGGCTATCATATCTGAAAGTGAAGTTCACATGCCTAGCAAGGGTTTATTTATTTGTCTAATTAACACATTGAAAATGATTACTGGAATGAGGCATAAAACTACAATACAGGCCATCCCAGGAGTGGTAACTCCCAAAGAAGCATACTTTCTTTTAAGTCCAGTCATTTTAGCCATGAAACTTCAAGGGTATAATTGCGTTTTTATATAATAGGTAGGAATGTTTTCTAAGAGAATATTATTAAACAAAGACTACTGAAACTTTGAATTGGTTTCTGCTATTGGAGTTTGATATGTACTTTGATTCACTTAGGTTTTCCCACCCTTATTAAGAAAGTCCTATTGGCTAACTTTTTAATATCAAGAATGCATTATGCTGCATTATAAAGGTCCACATGCTTTTTAAGAGTTAGCTAAATACAGGATGTTATGACTCTTTCATCCCATAGGCGTCTAGAGTTGCACTGTCCAATGTGGTAGACCCTAGCCAAATGTGGCTATTTAAATTTAAACTTAATTTAGTTAAAAGTAAGCAAAATTGGCCAGGCACGGTGGCTCACACCTGTAATCCCAGCACTTTGGGAGGCCGAGGCTGGTAGATCACGAGGTCAGGTGATCGAGACCAGCCTGGCTAACATGGTGAAACCCTGTCTCTACTAAAAATACAAAGAAAAATTAGCGGGTATCATGGCGGGCACCTGTAGTCCCAGCTACTCGGGAGGCTGAGGCAGGAGAATGGCGTGAATCTGCGAGGCGGAGCTTGCAGTGAGCTGAGATTGTGCCATTGCACTCCAGCCTGGGTGACAGAGGGAGACTCCGTCTCAAAAAACAAACAAAAAAAAGTGAGCAAAATTATAAATTCAGTTTCTCAATCACAGTAGTCACATTTCAAGCACTCTAGAGGTGTAAATGGCTACGGTATTGGATGTCATAGTTTCCATCAGCATTGAATATTCCATTGAACAGCACTAATCTAGGGTGACCAACAAAGGTATCTCAAATATAAGAGACTTAATGGAGATCTGCAGGGTAAGTCACATGATGGTGCACTCATCACCATTAGCTCAGGAAATTGGAAGAAAATGTATTTATCCTGAATGACATAGAGTCTTCCATAGTCAATTACTTGCACGTCACTATTTTTGTCCCCTGTGCTACTCCCATTTCTTCAATTAACTTTTTGTTTCTCAAATATTTCTTTAAGAATGGCGGCACACTGTCTGGTAGGGGGTAAGGAGAGAAAGGAAAAAGGATTAGAGGGCACACTGATGTCTAAGCAATAAAACCCTGGTATTTTGGGTTGAGAAGTTCTCACATTGTAAGAACTTCTAAAGTTTCATTTTAGAAAAAAAGGACTCTTTACAGCATTGATTTCTGCTTTTTCTGGCAAACCTTAACTTCCTGGTTCAAAGAAAAGACGTGTATAAATGAGACCCACAAGGCTTCTTTGACATCAAATCTCTGTTACAGCAGAACATTTTGATAAGTTAAGTGTAAATGAACCAGAAACATATGGATTAAATTTCCCCATGATAGTAAGAGGTTAGAAAAATTGTTGGGGGAATGTACCTGGGAAAATGCATTTGGGGGCTTGCTGGGCCCTTGATGCTTAAAAATCAGAGCATATTATTTTGCTGGAAGCAAAATGTAAAGTAGAACCCGTCACCTCAGTTCTGTTCCTTTTGCAAAGCTTCTGAGGAAAATTAGAAATGACAGTTGCATTTCCCTTTTAGCTGATAGGACTGTGATGATGTAGGTTGAGAGGGAGCTGGTGCCCGTACCTGGCACAGTGGTGGGAAAAACGGAGTGTGGAGTGGGGTAGGGTGGAGTGGGGTGCTCCCTTCCTGTGCCAGTGAACAAGAGTCAGCTGATAAGGTGGGGTGGCCACTGAGAAGAAGCAATGGTTTGTGAAAAGCAGTCCTCTTTGTACTTGGATACACCAACAGGGTCTTTCTGCCTTCTTGGGTGCACTTGAAAGGTTTTAAACTAGGGAAGTGACATGATCATATCACTCAGTGGCCCTGGGGAGCGTGGCTACAGAAAGACTCAAGTAAAGGAAAACAAGTCAGGAATATTAGGCAAGAGATCATGGGGTCCAGAATTTAGGGGAAAATAGAAAGCATTTACATAAAAAAGAATGTTAGGGCTTTGTGATCCACTTGATATGGAAGATGAAATAAGAACCGAAGGCAACAATTAAGGAATCTGCTCCAACTCCCACAACTTTTTTCACATCCAGCTCTTTTCACTCCAAAGTTTCTGACATATAAATCAAACAAGAAATTCATTCCTTCACTCATTCATTTGATTATTGGTAAGTATTTTTACCAAGTACATCCTATGTGCCAGACAGTGTGAGGTGTTTGAGATGATGATGCTCAGCTTTGGGCTGATTATGATTGTTGCAGGAAGATCAGCTCACTAGTATCTTACGATATTGTTATCCAAAATCATTCGTGGAGACAGACCAGATAATTGGTAAAACTTAAACCATCCACATTTCAGCTAGACTCATTCAGAACTTTTGCTGTTATAGTTTGGCTGAAGGTCTGAAAATGAAGCTGCTTGCTTTTCGAAATCAGTTTGTCTATCTGTAATGAGCCCTTGGTTAGAATCACTTGTCAGGCAGTGATATCCTGTGTTAGAGGAAATTGCCATGTTAATACTTATAGGCCCTTATAATCACTTTCTCCATGCAAGATCTTAGACCCCAATGCACCAAGTCAAGCCATTGCCCCAAAGAAGCAACCCATTTTTTCAAAAAGGCAACACATCCCCTTATGTTGTCAACAGAAGTTACAACACTTCCACCCACGGCTGGCCTTGGCCAAGAAGAAAAGCATCTATGTTTTCCTTTTGATTCAAGATCATACAGTTTGATGAGATCTCCTTTAATTAAAACTTGTTTAAAACAAGGGCTAGAGGGATGAAAGGGGGAAATGTTAGGATGATCTTCAGAATTTATTGCACTGACCCTTGTACTAACACCATGAGAAGTGATAGAGCAGGAATTTAAATTATCTACTTTTCAAACCCTTGTTCTTTCCACACCACCACAATTTGTCGATTTGAGGATATATAAGCTGAATTAATCAAGTTATTCACCTCTCCTCCAAATTGTCTTGACCAACAGGTGCTACAGAGAGAGTGGCAGAGAACAGACAGTCTGCAGACCAAGAAGTTAAAAAAAAAAAAACAGTTGGCAAGTCACTCCTGAAAGCTAAAGACTTCTTTACTCTGCTACAGTATTTCTCACACAGGTTAAGCTTAAACATAAAAGACATGAAAGTCTCCTAATATATAATATATTGGCTGAAAATGTGATGATGTGGAGATTCTTGTATTCTTGACTGTGACTCTCTATGTGTTCCATGTTTTGTGAAAGATTGTTACTTTTGTGTCATTGTCAACTATCAATCGCTGTGTTCATGTATTGGGTTCATGTTACCCACCTATCTTCTGTGAGGAGAATAAACTATGTTTTTTTTATTTATAAAAAAGGAATGCAGCTGCCCTCTTGGTACCCAAGTTCTTGTCCAGCATCTAGGAAGAATCAGGTCACAGGAATGAATGGAAGGGTGGTGAATGTGGAGGATTTTATTGAGCAGTGGAAGTGGCTCTCAGTGGGGTGGGGAGCTAGAAAGGGGCTGGAGTGGGAAGATGATCTTCACCTGGAGTTTGGCCATCCTTAGCCAAACTGTTCTCCAAAGTCCTGCTATCAAGCCGTCCCTGAAGTCAAGCTGCTTCTCTCTGATGTCCAGTTGCTTCTTCTCTTCTCTCCTTCTCTGTTGCTCTGCTCTGCCACTCAGCTGCTCTGCTTCTCTGCCTCTCCTCTGCCAGGGGAGACTGGGGTTCTTATGGGTACAGGATTGGGGGGGCGGGTGGGCCAAAAACAACATTTGAGCAGGAAAATAGTAATGCATGTTCTCACTTTGGGCCACAGTCCCAGGCTTCAGGGTGTGGCCCTCACTGGGGACTGCCCTTTTCTAGTCAGTATTTCCATGCCTCCTGTCCATATCACTAATATTTTGGGGATTTATTCAAAATGCATGGATAGGAGACCCTCTTTAACTATTACAGGTTAATACAAATGCTCTCTTGGCAGGTTTAGGTGAGAGAAATGCCTTATTTTCTACTGTCTTGGAGATCTCAAGATCATCACGCAGACTTCAGAGATAAACAGAAGAGGGGCTACTCTGGTGTGAAATCTTATATTTACATTCCTCATCACTCACTGAGAACCTTAGCAAATATGATTTAAGACGTAATATTTATCTGAATATTTCTCCATCTCAGGAGATTAGAAGTAGCAAGCTATGTGAGAAAAGGGAAAGGAAGGAGTGATAAGCAGATTAGGGAAAGTTTGAGAAAACCTATTAAGGAAGATGAAGAGAGTGAGTTAACATGATATTTGCAATATGTATCACTTATAAACAATAACTACTGCCTGATTAATTATAAACATATAAACCAAAAAAAGGAATGCTAATGAACATTAAAGATATATTTACACTGATAAGATCTCGCTATTTTCTCTTTTCTAAAACTTCCAAAGACTAGCCATTGTTTCATAAACAAAAAATGTAAGTACCTTAGAGAGACACAGCTCCTCAGGACTAGCCCATATAATAGAGATAAAGCAGGTCCCAGTACTTAAGAGCAAGCTATGAAAATAGCCCCAGTTTGAGCCTAGGTTCTACCAGTTTCCTACTAAGTAAACTTGGCCAAGTCACAGGATCTTTCTGCATCTCAGTTTCCTCATCTGTATAATGGGAAAAGTAATAGTACTATGACATAAAGTTATGTGAAGATTAAATGATTTATTATACTTAAGGTCTTAGACCAGTGTTGGGTGCATAGTTAATATTCAAATGTCAGCTACTACTCTTTCCTCTCCTGTAAGAACTCCCAGCTGCCTCACCTACTACTCTATGTGTGAGCCCGAACTGCTTTTCATCAGTGCTAGTCTGTACTTATCATTTCTTTCTGACACACATGTATTATTTTAAAACTCAGTAAAAATACAGACGTTTCTAAAAAGGCTTTGATTAAATCTTCATCTCTATAATAGAAACTTTATCTGCATTTTTAAATCTTATGTCTTTTCTATACTTTTCACATTTTTTTACAGTATAAAGAAACCCTTCTAATACATTTCTTGCTCAACTACTATTATTTCTGCTATTGCTAACTCCTGCTGCTGCTGCTGGCTACCATTTCTTGGGAGCTTACTCTGTCAGGCACTGTGCCAAGTGCTTCATATGCATTATCCACTTTAAATCTTATAAAAACTTCAGGAGGTTAGTACTATTCATTCATTTAAATCATGTTTATTCAGGGCTTACTTTGTGCATGTCAATGTTCCGGACACCGAGAATATATTAATACTAGTGAGCAAAACAAAGTTCCTATCTTTGTGGAAACTTCATTCTGTTGCTCCCATTTTAAGAAGGTATCTGAGTCTTGCGCAGTTCACATAGTGAAAGAGGTATTAGCCAGGCCCAAGGCTATTGATTCTAGGTCCCATACACAGCCACCTTTTCAAGGTGTCATTGTGAAATTTTAGTTTTCTTTCCATTTCTATTTTCTTCTTTTCCTTCCCAACATCTTCCATTTCCTGTTTGGAGATCCATAGGGTTCTAAGGAAATTGATTCTATCTTAGCTCCAGGGATGGAGAATGTGACCTAGTCTAAGGGAAAATACCCCATGACTTTAACTCTGCAGACCACAGGGACTGGTTCAGGGGTACAAACGTGACCCAAGCTGGTCAGTGAATCCACTTTCCTTGGATTGAGGGACAAAAATACTCTTTCTTCTGGTGGATAGCGTAACGTTTGTATATGAAGCCTGAAACTTCTATAGTCAATTTTGCCTCTATGAGAGAAGCCAGTTGAAAATCAAGTCAATTCATGGAGGAAGGCAAAACCAAGAGAATTTCAGAGAAAAGAAATTAGAGCTCTAATGACATTATGAACTTCTCATTCAAACTATGCCTAAAGCTCCTGTATTTCTGTACTTGTAAGAATCACAAGGCAATAAACTCCTTTTATTTTTAACCAGTTTTATTTTAGTTGCCTGTGTTTTAACTGTTTTTCTTTGTAACTGAAAACATCTTAAATGATAGACAAAACAAAGGTCAGTGCCTGTTCTTCCTCTTGGCTCCACTCATTACTTTTATCTCTCCTTCATCTCATCTTTACTTATCTTTTTTTACTCCACTTTCTTCTATTCTCTTTCCTACTTCCCCACCCTTGCATTCTCCCAAAATTCATATGGCTTCTATCAACACTACTTGTAGGCACATTAACAGATGTAATAATGAACTCACAAAATATTTATTTCATAAAAAAATACATAGGGCCAGAAGAGACTTTGAGAAATAATGTGTTCCAGCTCCTTCCTTCAGGTAGGTAAGCTATTATTAGTCTCACAAGGCAGATGAAGCCCAGAAATATTAAACAACTTGTTCAAGCTGGTTAACAACAGACTGAGAAATCAACCCTAAATCAGAGGGTCAGAGAATCATGGCGTTCAAAAACTCTAAGTATCTCAGAGAGTCTCTGGGTTCACCCTACTCATTTTATACTTTGGGAAACTGAGTATTGATGAGGTTTAGTGACATGCTTAAATTCACATTGCAAATCTGAGGTAGATCTAGGACAAACATAAACTTTCTGAAGCCCTCTCCAGTGTTATTTCCACTACATTAAACTGGTTCTGCCTTTTAAAGTCATTTTTAAAATATGTTGGGTAATTATTGAAATTAATCTGCCATACTTGAGGAGATTCAGTGCTTTATCCAAATGGCTTGTTAAATCCCCTCTATTGCCTTGATCTCTGTTGGAGGCAGATTCATTCATAACGCACGACCCAAGCACTCAGAAACAACTTTAACCATAAATCCATAATACTCTTTTACCCTTTGTTGAAATCAGTTACTTTACTCAAAAAGTGTTCTTAATTAATTTTTAATACACAATTTTCTTCCTTTCTTAAAATTAACTCCAGTGTTTGTGGTGGAGCAGGGGTTTGTGTAGTAAAAGCTGACTTCCCACCACCACCGCACTGACATGAAACAGTCTGGATTTTTGTTATGAAAAAACTTCCCCAAGTAAAAAACAACGACTTGGGGGAATTTTCTATCATTACAGCTGTTGAAACCTTCTTTCCATTTATTTTAGCTTTAGCGCCCAGAAACAATATAATCTCATGACTCCCAAACAAGTAAGAGTTTTTCCAGCCCAGTGGACTAGGCCTGATGCCACCAAATTGCTGAAGCTCCCTTCTTAACTGTTTACACAATTCTTCCAGGTTCAAACATAACTGTTCTTCTCTCCATTGTCCCTTCATCTGCAACTAACACCACTGCGGATCAAAAGCTCTTATTCAGTTTCCCTTCCAAGTCCACAACTCTCAATTTTCTGAGTGGAGAGCTGGGAGTGGGAGGGAGACTCCATTCCTCACTAGTCTTCTTAAGCATTCTTCACACTTGATTATCTTCTCTAATGAAATAGGTTCTAATATACACAATTGTATCTGCCAGGACTTTTATGTTATGACTGCGTACCAATAAACTCCAACTTCTCACTTGAATAAAGCAAGCAAGGTTTTTGTTTCATTTTGTTTTCCTCTCATTCATGTTGCCTATGCAATGTCATCATCTGGAGATGCCCCTGTGTGTCCTCATTGTATGTGTTCACTACACAGACTGAACAAGAAACTTGATGTTGCTGTGGCAGAGGGAAAAGAGCATTCTGGAAGGTCTAACCTCAGCTGATACTCCAGCCCAAAAATAATACATACATCACTTGTGTTCAAATTCATCGGTCAAATAAATTCAAATTACCATCCCTAATTACAACCAGAGTATGAGAGAGAGAAAGCCACAATATGTGTGCATGGGCCTAAAGAACCAAAGACTACCATATGACATTTAAATGACAATGTTTTTTGAAAAAAATATGAATTGACTGAGGAAGGCAGAGAAGGAGGAAGAGGAGAAGGAAGGTGAGTGAACTTTAAGAATTTTCTTATGGTGCTTAAATACTGTTTTTCTACTGCCTAGACCCTTGAATTGCAGCCATATGACATTGACAGAGGCAGAGCCAAATATCAGTCTCACAACTAGAATATGGACTCTTGTGTTTACTGGGAGATGGAGAGGGTTTGGGAGCCCACAGGGTAACTTTCAAACATCGTTAAGTCGCCAATAAGAAAAATTATGATCTGGGTCCTATTTACCTCGGTTTTTTTTTTTCTGTTCACTGCTACACTCTGTCCAAATGAAGATTCTTGAGTCCCTTTTTCTTTATTAGTGTTATATTTTATTATTATTATTTCAAATTTTCCCTAATCATTTTCTTAAGTAAACATTTAAAAAAACTCATCAACTGAATGATGACCTTAGATCAGCCTTCTGTAAATAAAGTTGTTCTTTTTAACTTAATGCTGTTTTGTTTCATAAATTTGCATTCAATAAAGTACTTTAGAACTGTCTAGATTATTTTCAATCTATCATACTTACCAAACAAACATGTTTGGAATGTAATTATTTGATACGAAAAAGACCTAAAGATTATAGATAAAACCCAATACTTTTCCATCACTAATAAATGGGACAATCTTAAAAAAGCTCTTTCTGTCATTTTCTTGTGTTAATATAGGCCTCTTAATCTTTGGAGATCTGTTAAAATTAAAAACAGTTGTGCAAATCATAGCCTCAGGGACAAATCAGAAGTAGGCTTGAGAAGGTGGGTAATAACAAACTCCTCCGAGCTAAAGGAGCGTGTTCTAACCCAATGCAAGGAAGCTAGGAACATTGAAAAAAGGCTAGAGGAATTGCTAACTAGAATAACCAGTTTAGAGAAGAACATAAATGACCTGATGGAGCTGAAAAACACAGCATGAGAACTTTGTGAAGCATACACAAGTATCAATAGCTGAATCAATCAAGCAGAAGAAAGGATATCAGAGATTGAAGATCAGCTTAATGAAACAAAGCGTGAACAAGGTTAGAGAAAAAAAGAATGAAAAGGAATGAACAAAGCCTCCAAGAAATATACAACTATGTGAAAAGACCAAATCTACATTTGATTGGTGTAACTGAAAGTGACGGGGAGAATAGAACCAAGTTGGACAGCACTTTTCAGGATATTACCCAGGAGAACTTCCCCAACCTAGCAAGACAGGCCAACATTCAAATTCAGGAAATATAGAGAACACCACAAAGACACTCCTTGAGAAGAGCAACTCCAGGACACATAATTGTCAGATTCACCAAGGTTGAAATGAAGGAAAAAATGTTAAGGGCAGCCAGAGAGAAAGGTCAGGTTACCCACAAAGGGAAGCCCATCAGACTAACAGAAGATCTTTCTGCAGGAACCCTGCAAGCCAGAAGAGAGTGGGGGCCAATGTTCAACATTCTGGAAGAAAAGAATTTTCAACCCAGAATTTCATATCCAGTCAAACTAAGCTTCATAAGCAAAGGAGAAATAAAATCCTTTAAAAACAAGCAAATGCTGGGAGATTTTGTCACCACCAGGCCTGCCTTACAAGAGCTCCTGAAGGAAGCATTCAATGTGGAAAGGCTGCACCAACCACTGCAAAAACATACCAAATTGTAAAGACCATCGACACTATGAAGAAACTGCATCAACTAATGGGCAAAAGAACCAGCTAGCATCATAATGACAGGATCAAATTCACACATAAAAATATTAATCTTAAATGTAAATAGGCTAAATGCCCCAATTAAAAGACACAGACTGGCAAATTGGATAGTGTGCTATATTCAGCAGACTCATCTGATGTGAAAGGACACACATAGGCTCAAAATAAAGGGATGGAGGAATATTTACCCAGCAAATGGAAGCAAAAAAAAAGCAAGGGTTGCAATCCTAGTCTCCGATAAAACAGACTTTAAATCAACAAAGATCAAAAAAGACAAAGAAGGGCATTACATAATGGTAAAGGGATCAATGCAACGAGAAGAGCTAACTATCCTAAACATATATGCACCTAATACAGGAGCACCCAGATTCATAAAGCAAGTACTTAGCGACCTTGAAAGAGACTTAGACTCCCACACAATAATAGTGGTAGACTTTAACACCCCATTGTCAATATAAGACAAATCAACAAGACAGAAAATTAACAAGGATATTCAAGTCTTGAACTAAGCTCTGGACCAAGCGGACCTAATAGACATCTACAGAACTCTTCACCCCAAATCAACAGAATATACATTCTTCTTGGCACCACATTGCACTTAATCTAAAATTGACCACATAATTCAAAGTAAAACACTCCTCAGCAAATGCAAAAGAATGGAAATCATAACAAACAGTCTCTCAGAGCACAGTGCAATCAAATTAGAACTCAGGATTAAGAAACTCACTCAAAACCACACAACTACATGGAAACGGAACATCCTGCTCCTGAATGACTACTGGGTAAATAACGAAATTAAGGCAGAAATAAATAAGTTCTTTGAAACCAATAAGAACAAAGACACAACGTACCAGAATCTCTGGGACACAGCTAAAGCAGTATCAAGAGGGAAATTTATACCACTAAATGCCCACAGGAGAAAGCAGGAAAGATCTAAAATCGACACCCTAACATCACAATGAAAAGAATTAGAGAAGCAAGAGCAAACAAATTCAAAAGCTAGCAGAAGACAAGAAATAACTAATATCTAAGCAGAACTGATGGAGATAGAGACATGAAAAACCCTTCAAAAAATTAGTGAATCCCGGAGCTGGTTTTTTTTTTTTTTTTTTTTGAAAAGACTAACAAAATAGATAGACCACTAGCCAGAAAATAAAGAATAAAAGAGAGAAGAATCAGTTGGACACAATAAAAAATGATAACAGGGATATCACCACTGATCCCACAGAAATACAAACCACCATCACTTTGTGAATATTGTAAACAACTCTATGCAAATCAACTAGAAAATCTAGAAGAAATGGATAAATTCCTGGACACATACACCCTCCCAAGACTAAACCAGGAAGAAGTCAAATCCCTGAATAGACCAAAAACAAGTTCTGAAATTGAGGCAGTAATTAATAGCCTACCAACCAAAAAAAGACCCAGGAACAAACGGATTCACATCCGAATTTTACCAGAGGTACAAAGAGGAGCTGGTAGCAATCCTTCTGAAACTATTCCAAACAATAGAAAAAGAGGTAATCCTCCCTAACTCATTTTATGAGGCCAGAATCATCCTGATACCCAAACCTGTCAGAGACACAGTAAAAAAAGAAAATTTCAGGCCAATATCCCTGATGAATATCGATGCGAAAATCCTCAATAAAATACTGGCAAACCAAATCCAGCAGCACACAAAAAGCTTATCCACCATGATCCATCGGCCTCATCCCTGGGATGCAAGGCTGGTTCAACATATGCAAATCAATAAACGTAATCCATCACATAAATAGAACCAGTGACAAAAACCACATGATTATCTCAATAGATGTAGAAAAGGCCTTGGATAAAATTCAACACCCCTTCATGCTAAAAACTCTCAATAAACTAGGTATTGATGTAACGTATCTCAAAATAATAAGAGCTATTTTTGACAAACCCACAGCCAACATCATGCTGAATGGGCAAAAGCTGTAAGCATTCCTTTGAAAACTGGCACAACACAAGGATGCCTTCTCTCACCTCTCCTATTCAACATAGTATTGGAAGTTCTGGCCAGGGCAATCAGGCAAGATAAATAAATAAATGGTATCCAAATAGGAAGAGAGGAAGTCAAATTGTCTCTGCTTGAGGATGACATGATTGTATATTTAGAAAACACTATCATCTCAGCCCCAAATCTCCTTAAGCTGATAAGCAACTTCAGAAAATCTCAGGATACAAAATCAATGTGCAAAAATCACAAACATTCCTATACACCAATAATAGACAAAATAGCAAAATCATGAGTGAAGTCCCATTCAAAATTGCTACAAAGAGAATAAAATACCTAGGAATCCAACTTACAAGGGATGTGAAGGACCTCTTCAAGGAGAACTACAAATCACTGCTCAAAGAAATAAGAGAGGACACAAACAAATGGAAAAACATTCCATGCTCATGGATAGGAAGAATCAGTATCATGAAAACGGCCACACTGCTCAAAGTAATTTATAGATTCAATGCTATCCTCATCAAGCTACCATTGACTTTCTTCAAAGAATTAGAAAAAACTACTTTAAATTTCATATGGCACCAAATGAGCCCGTATAGCCATGACAATCCTAAGCAAAAAGAACAAAGCTGGAGGCATCACGCTACCTGACTTCAAACTATACTACAAGGCTCCAGTAACCAGAACAGCATGGTGCTGGTACCAAAACAGATATACAGACCAATGGAACAGAATCAAGGCCTCATAAATAACCCCACATGTCTACAACCATCTGATCTTTCACAAACCTGACAAAAACAAGCAATGGGAAAAGGGTTCCCTATTTAATAAATGATGTTGAGAAAACTGGCTAGCCATATGCAGAAAACTGTAACTGGATCCATTCCTTACACCTTATACAAAAATTAACTCAAGATAGATTAAAGACTTAAATGTAAGACCTAAAACCATAAAAACCCTAGAAAAATACCTAGGCAATATGATTCAGGACATAGGCATGGGCAAAGACTTCACGACTAAAACACTAAAAGCAATCACGACAAAAGCCAAAATTGACAAATGGGATCTAATTAAACTAAAGTGCTTCTGCACAGCAAAAGAAACCATCATCAGAGTGAACAGGCAATGTACAGAATGGGAGAAAATGTTTGCAATCTATCCATTTGGCAAAGGGCTAATATCTAGAATCTACAAAGAAGGTAAATTGACAAAGAAAAACAACCCCATCGAAATGTGGGTGAAGTATATGAACAGACACTTCTCAAAAGAAGACACTTATGCAACTAGTAAACATATGAAAAAAAGCTCATCATCACTGGTCACTAGAGAAATGCAAATCAAAACCACAATGAGATACCATCTCACACCAGTTATAATGGTGATCATTAAAAAGTCAGGAAACAACAGATGCTAGAGAGGATGTGGAGAAATAGGAAAGCTTTTATACTGTTGGTGGGAGTGTAAATTAGTTCAACCATTGTGGAAGACAGCGTGGCGATTCCTCAAGGATCTAGAATCAGAAATACCATTTGACTCAGCAATTCCATTACGCAAAGGATTATAAAGAATTCTACTGGCCGGGCACGGTGGTTCACGCCTGTAATCCCAGCACTTTGGGAGGCTGAGGCGGGCAGATCACCTGAGGTCTGGAGTTCGAGACCAGCCTGACCAATATGGAGAAACCCCATCTCTACTAAAAAGACAAAATAAGCCAGGCGTGGTGGTGCATGCCTGTAATCCCAGCTACTCTGGAGGCTGAGGCAGGAGAATGGCTTGAACCCGGGAGGTGGAGGTTGCTGTGAGCCGAGATCGCGCTATTGCACTCCAGCCTGGGCAACAAGAGCGAAACTCTGTCTCAAAAAAAAAAAAAAAAAAGAATTCTACTATAAAGACACATGCACACATATGTTTATTGCAGCACTGTTCCCAATAGCAAAGACTTGGAACCAACCCAAATGCCCATCAATGATAGACTGGATAAAGAAAATGTGGCACGTATACACCATAGAATACTATGCAGCCATAAAAAAGGATGAGTTCATGTCCTTTGCAGAGACATGGATCAAGCTAGAAACCATCATTCTCAGCAAACTAACATGAGAACAGAAAACCAAACACCATATGTTTTCACTCATAAGTGGGAGTTGAACAATGAGAACACATGGACACAGGGAGGAGAACATCAGACACTGGAGCCTGTTGGGGTTGCAGGGCTGGGGGAGGGATAGCTTTAGGAGAAATACCTAATGTAGACGACGAGTTGATGGGTGCAGCAAACCACTATGGCAAGTGTATACCTGTGTAACAAACCTGCACATTCTGCACATCTATCCCAGAACTTAAAGTATAATAATACTAATAATAAAATACTATTTTGAAATAATCTATCATGTTAGTTTTTGTTTTGTAATGGAAATTTCTCTACTAATGTAAATAAAGCATTTTGATATGATTTTAAAAAGAGCTCTTGTTACTGTGGCATTGAAGAGAAATTTTAAGTTTTTGTGGGTGTTAAAGAAAAATGAATAGGAGAAGAGAACAAGGCTATACCCTTGGATCAACCGATTGACTATAAATAGGAATAAGACAACTTCTCAGGGCCTTTTCTGAGGACAACTCCCTTAGGCCTTATAAGTTAGGAACCTCCTTTCTGTAAAGAAAGGCCATTGATTAGAAATGCCCCATGTAAGGGAAGAGTCAATGGTATCATTACCTGGTACAGGAAAAGCTTCATGAAGGCAGAAACAATCAGTGGTATTTCTTTAAAGTATAAGCCCAATACTGAACACATAGTAAGTCCCACATAAATGTTTGTGGATTGGTTAAAAAAAAAAACTTAAATTAACAAATGAGGGAGGCCCCAGGAATGCTTTAAATAGACATGTCTAAAAATAAGAAATAAATTTTTCCCAAAAAGTATTGACATTGGCCAACTAGGAAGCAGGAGGTAAGACTCTGTGGCATCTGATTACATAGTTAACATAGCATCACTTAGGTTAAATAATTGATTTTTTCTAATGAGTGGAAAAGTCCGATAATTCCATTATCTCTAGGCATATTCTTGTGTATATTATTTTATTTTAAATATTAAGCTTACTTTATATCACCTTGAAAAGTAGAACTTGAGACAATGAATAGAGGTTAAAAGAGGCCTGCTTTCACTTTAATTTTTACAAAGAAATTTCTAACAGCCAGAGATTTTCAAAAATGAAATCAGTATTTTAAGAGTAGAGTGTCTATCTTCAGAGGACTTCAGTGGAGGTCCCCCTGGCATATTTATTATGAAGTGAATTCCAGCATCAAATGACTTTTAGGGTTCCTGACCTTCAGTGGCTCATTTTCTTTTATTCATATTCATATGTTTTTTGTCTAGATCAATAATGGCAAATAACTGACTCAAGTATTATCAATCCCTTTCCCATACCCATGCCAGACATCACTAATCAATTACAGCCACTGTCAGTTAAGTGGAGTTAGCACTGAGGATGAAAATTCTTTGATATTGACCTCAGCCTTAGCTCATACCTGATTCTGTAGCCTCATTGTTTCAAATTCAGGATTTGGTAATGTTGGGTGTTTTTTGCCAAGATGCTACGGTCTCAAATATCTCAAATTAGCATTTAACATGAAGTCCTTAGTCTTGGTCAATTTCCTAATTCAATTATTTTACATTTTGACTTGTTTTTCCTCACCTATTTGGTGGAGTATCTCTCTCTTGCTCTTTTTTTTCAGGATTGATCTATAGATTTCCTAGCTAAATTAAAATTCATGTCCAAACCTCTGGAACTCAGGCTTATTCCCCAGACTGTGCATTTTTCAAATTGCAGGAATCAAATACCGTATAGTTGAAAATGTCATTTAGCACAAATACTAAAGGACTATTTCTGTTCAGCCATGAATCAAGTGCAAAAAATAAATTGACCGGGAAATGCACTCAGCTGATCATCAATAAAAAAGAGAACCACCTATGTAAAAGGCATCTACTCACTAGGCAGGGAATTTCCATAATCCCCAACCTGATCATCTCTGCTGGTCTGCTGGTTTCACACACACAGGAGCATGTACGCACATGCATGCACGCGCGCGCGCACACACACACACACGTCTGCTGCTTATCTCCATCTGCATGTTTTACAAGAATTTCCAACCTAACAGGCTCAATATGGAATTCATCATCCTCCCTTCTAAACCATCTCATCTTCCCACATCTTCTATTATTCATTAATTCAACAAGCATTTATAGAGCATTCATATGTGCTAGAAATTATACAAAATGTTGTAAATATAGCAAGGGATGTGCAGATCTATTCCCTGCCCCCATGAAGCTTGTTGCATAGTAGAATATACAGAGTAAGCAATTACACAAGTGATCAATTGATCCCTAAAGCTAGAAACTGAGAGTCATGCACACTTCTGTCTTGCTCTCATCCCTAACATCTAATAAATCACTAAGTTCCTCCAGATTATATCACCTAAATCTCTTTTAAGTCAGAACTTTCCTATGCAGTTCTATTTCCCCTACCAGGGTTTTGTTTCTTACTATCTCTCACCTGCATCGATATAATGGCCACTGGTATTTTCTTCCTCAAATGAATTGCTCACATCTTCATCTCCAAAATGCTGTTTCTAAAATGCAAAGACCATCTTGAAAACCTCTAATGATTTCTTATTCCTAGAGTATAATTTCCAAATTTTTAACTAAATTTACAAGGCCTTTTAAGATTGTCTAAGATACTTGCTTCTAACCTATCAACATTTTCCATGTGTATATAATGCATGACACTTTGATTTTGCTCATGGTGTCCTCTCTGCCTAAATGCCTCCCTCTGTTTGACTTCATTAACTCTTAACTCTCTCTAAAACTCAAAATTTATTTCTGAAACTTGTTCTGATTCTCCACTGATGAACCTGGAGTTTCCTCTTTGCACTTCCTGAGCATCTAGAGATGTTTCAATCATTGCACTCACTCCTTTGTACTAAAATTGTCTTTTTACAAATTTAACACCCTAACATGACCTTGAAATCCTTCAGAACAGGGACCCTACCTTTATCATCTCTGAGCCCCAAGACCCATTTAAAAAATATAAAAATAAAAAAATAAAGTTTAACAGCTAGCAGCCACCCTATAAATATGTTTGATATATGGTAGAATTAATAGTATGTACAAAGAAGACATTCGTATTTTGGAGATAAAGTATTTGTTGGTTGAAAACTACTCATGTTTTAGCACAACATCTGTCTGTCTGTCCTGCTCACATGCATAACAAATCAAGACTTAATGGCTAGGTTTCATGTAATCCAATTCATAGTAGTTACGCAGGCAGGGCTGTTCTTTGGTTAATACAAACACTGTACCTGACTAAACAATCACAGTTGATCTTTAAAAAAAAAATGCACTTTTACATCTGTTCTAATGTACTGTCAAGCTGCAGGCTATCCCACTTTATACTGACTGATTTGATCCATTTCTGTGCACTTATTTAAGTACATTGACTTCATCCTGCTCTGAATCCCTTCACCAACCAGTCCAAGTTGTGCCCTCTCTTGAGTTGGTCTTGAGATCTACTTTGTCACTCAAACATATGCTATTTTGATATCTACATATAAATCTGTCATTCATAGAACAGACCAAGTAAGAAGGTCAGAGATGGTTGTAACAGGGCCCACTTTCTTCCAGGTTTGTGACATGTACTATTTCCAATCTTCCCAGTGACAGAGATGCATCCCTTCTAGTTATCTTTGGCTTATCTTTGGCTGTCTTCACACCTAATTATGTCTTTGATGATTAAGCTGCCAGGCCAACAGGCAGCCCTTTTAGAGACAACCTTAAAAATTACGTAGAGAAGTCACTAGACCATCCCTTAGTAATCATCCACCCATAACTCTAAGATGTAAATATCTACTTATTTTCATTTACATAATTTCTCCCAAGTAAACAGCAAAATGGCTGAAGTGATTGGAACCAACTTATTTGCTTAAAGAGAGCAGTAGTCACCATTTCTTTTTTATTTTTTTCTCTTTTGCTTTTATGGTTTTATTTCAATCTTAGGTCTGTGCTCAGAATTTCGTGTGGATTATATTATTATGTCTTAAAATGAACACTATGTGTTATACACTATTTACTCATTTTACAAATGAGAGAACTGAGCTTTACTTTAGCAAGGTTAATCTACCTTACTGATGAGACACACAGTACTCATCAGGTGGTAATTCACAGGCTTTGGTAAAGAAAATATTATGCAATTCTAGCCCTGCTAAATGGAGGCAAAAGAAACAGACAATAAATTAATTTATTTTAAAATACACATGCTTCTATTGGCTGAATATCTAGCATGTATAAAGTTCAAAGGCATAGAATACAGAAAATGTAAACTATGAAAAAATATTCTTTTGAAAAACTACATTTTAAAAAAGTATTAAACATTTGGAAAAGAATAGAAATTGTGTAGTTGATATAAAGTAGTGTATTAAGTAATTCATCCCAGTAGAAATTTTATGAACAATTTGGCAGTCAGCAGAGAATCTTACCAAAATTACCTAATGAATTATGATTTTATTTTAAGCCTATTACTCATCTGTCAACAAAAATTATTTCAATTATATGTATATATGTCTATGTGCCCATTTCTATACTGTATTATATATCAATCTATCTGTCATCTAATGATGTCTTCATGATATTCGTATAGTCATCTGATATGGTTAATATAAAGATAGAAAAGCTTCACATTTGAATCATCATTGTTTGTAATACCTTTCCAACATAATTTTACAAATTAAGGTCTTAAGGGCAGTTTCTTTCTGAGTAGTAACAAGTTTATCACACTCTCTCAGTCCAAGTGATGCGATACCCAAGCCAGCAAGGGAAGATGAGGGAAAATGAGATGGATTCTAAAAACAGAGTGAAAGCCAGGTTGAGCAAAGTGTCAGATACTATGGATTGGGATTGAAGACTTCCTATTGTTAGTCTCAGATTTTCAATTGCTGAGACTGGCTTTTCTAAAGTATGTTCTCTATTTGAAGACTTCTCTTCATAGTTAATTTTTTTATATTTAAAATTAACTTTTTAATACACCTAATATTAATACATTGTGTACAGATGCTATGTACCATATTATAAATTCTGAATGAACAAAGATGATATTTTATTCATTTCTTTACTCAGTAATTCATTTAACAAAGCATTTTTTAAAAATCATCTTGTCTGTGTCAGTCAAAGTTACAGACTTCAAATAACTTGCAATCAAACGGGGGAGACTGAAAAGCAAATTTACCCAACAAAACTATCCATTCTCAGATCCGAGCTGCATGATGGGGAGGGCCCATAGGGGAGAATGCTAACTTAGTGTTAAAGTGGATTGTGCTCCAGAAAGAGATTTCCAGGCAAGAAGGCTAGTCCTCATAAACACTGGGGAATTAGACTACACTGCACATTTCAAAAAGTTATTTCAATAGAGTTCACAGGGTAGGATATATGTAAGGAAATGCAGTCAGAAACAGAACTGGAAAGAGTCAGTAATAGATCCTGGACAGATATAGATATCATGCTAAGAGTTTGTATTTTAACACAAATGAGGTAAAGCCACTGAAAATACAAGGAAAGAGACAGAATGCAACTTGATTTAGAATGATCTCTCTTACATCAGAGCAGAAGGTGTACTGGAAGAGGTTAGACTAGAATTGAGGAGACCACTAAGAGTCTCTGGAAACATTGCAGGAAAAACACAGATATATATATTTTTAAAAGGATTGGTGGAAGGATATTAGAAATGATGTAGCTCACACATGGTGGTAGGAGGTTGAGAGCCAAGGATGTCTGATCTCATGTTTGACACACAGAAATCACCCAGGAAAATGTTTGTAGAATAAGTCAGTAGAAAAGTAAATAATGAAGCCTAAACACCATCATTATGATCTCATTATCATCAATATCATTGACTGAATGCTGATTAGGCACCATGGTCTTATTAAGTTACTTGGACCTATTAACACATTGAATATTCACAATAACCCTATGCGATGGGTTCTATTATGCTTCCCTTTCATAGAATAGGAAACTGAAATTTGCCAAAGATACTTAGTAAGTGGAGTCATAATTCCATACTCAAAAGTGCAACTAGAAAATCCTGTCTTCTATAGCATTCCAGGAGGTTGACATTTATCCACTGTCTTTTGAATGTTCAACAATGCTATGAAAAGCTAGTTTCAATTTTTTAAGGAGATTGCCATCAATTTTTTTACTATGAAATTTATATTTGTTTTTTATTTTTAATTTCCAACTTTTATTTTAAGTTCAGGAGTACATGTGCAGGATGTGCAAGTTTGTTACATAGGTAAAATTGTGCCATAGTGGTTTGCTACACAGATCATCCCATCACCCAGGTATTAAGCCCAGCATCCATTAACTATTCTTTCTGATCCTCTCCCTCCTCCCACCCTCCACCCACCAACAGGCCCCAGTGCGTGTTGTTCCCCCAACGATATGTCCATGTGTTATCATCATTCAGCTCCCACTTATAAGTGAGAACACGCGGTATTTGGTTTTCTGTTCTTGAGTTAGTTTGCTAAAGATAATGACCTCCAGCTCTATCCACATCCCTTCAAAGGACATGATCTCATTCCTTCTTATGTCTGCATAGTATTTTCATATGTTCATTAGAGTACTATTCACAATAGCAAAGACATGGAATCAACCTAAATGACCATCAGTAATAGACTGGATAAAGAAAATGTGGTACATATACACCTTCAATATTTTACAGAGTACCCTAGATTTTCCTGTCACAGAAGTTGTCAGGATGGAATGCCATGGAATATGGATGGAACTCTGCCTTGGTACAAGCCTAGAAACTTGGGAAAATATAAGATGCATATGAAAGATAGCCGCGTTTCTTTTCTTATGTGAAAATCAACTCACAGGAAAAAAACTAGGAAAAAAGTAAAATGGTGCTTTGTATTCAGTTGCTCCACTGGCACTAAAAATAACACAAGTGATGCTGCATTTTTCTTTTCTCCATAACGTACGACCTAACTGCATTTGGTTATTGCGTAAGACTAAAAATAATTTAATTGAAAATGAACTGTGGCTTTGCTTTTTGCAAATGCAGGCACCTTGGTTTTCAAATTAGTTTCTTATGCTTCTACCAGGCCTTGCCCTTGTTTTAATAAAAGGAGAGCCCTCAACCCTTTGGACATCCATGGGACAATAACTGTCACCATGAATGTCAACAAGCCAAACTGTTGAGTTTAATGTTTTCTGTTGAGCTTTTTCATTTCCCTATTAACTGAAAAACAATTCATCATCATCATCATCATCATCGAATCATCATCATAACGATTCCTGTACCCTGTATAATGTTTGAGAATCTACAAAGCAGTTCCATTTAGAGTATCTCACTTGATACTTTCAAAAATATATCACGTGAGTAAAACAGATATTTCTTTATTGCTTATGAGAAAACAAAATTCAGTTAAGTGACTTCCCTAGATGGCATATTTGAAGAGCCAAAACATAGAACTAACAATATAAATACAATATTTTTCTAGTGATTAAGGGCCTACCCAAAGATTAAATAATAAGGAACACTCATAATACACATGCCTTTAAGATAGGTAAGGAAAGTAGCCAAGAGGAATAGGCTTTATTATAATAAAAACATTTTGATTTAAATATTGAGAGATATTTCCCGGTTAAGAAGACAGAATAAAACTAGATTAGGATTTTTATTTTCCAGAATACACAATAAATGCAATAAAAATAACAAACAAAAAATTTGAAAATAGCCAACGAAATCATCATCATCACCAAGAACAGCCAACAACAAGAAGGATAAGAAAGTTAAACTAAGAATCAAAAGGTGGTGGCCAAGGGAAGATACAGAAGATTCAGTACAGCAGGCTGAATGGTGCATCTTTTCTGCTCCAAACATTATAAGCAATACTGAAGATAGAAGTTGAACAGATATAGTTGTGAGAATTCACACTCTACACCCTCCAAATTGGAAAGAAAACCAGACTGATGGAGAACTAGAGAACAGGCAGCCCTGGAAGATGTGAAGTAGCATTTCACTTAGGTATATAGCATGCATTTTTTCCCATTTAAAAAAATTTTGGTAAAATATGTGTAACATAAAATTTACCATCTCAGTCATTGTTAGGTGTGCAGTTCACCAGTACATTCATATTATTGAGCAACCATCACCACCATCCATCTCCAGAACTCTTTTCATCTCACAAAACTGAAACTCTATACACATTAAATAACTCCTTATTCCCCCTCCCCACAAACCTTGAAACAACCATTCTATTCTCTCTATGATTTTGATACTCTAGTTACCTCATTTAAGTGTAATCATACAGCATTTTTTTTTCAATTGCTCATTTCACTAAACATATCTTCAAGGTTCATCCATGTAGTAGCATATTCCAGAACTGAATTTCCTCGCCTTTTAAGGCCTAGTAATATTCCATTGTGTGGTGTGCGTGTGTGTGTGTGTGTGTGCATGTGTGTGTATTATACAGATACACAAGACATTTTGCTTATCCATTCTTCTGTCAAGAAACACTTGGGTTGCTTCCACATTTTAGCCATTGTGAATGATGCTGATATGAACAGGGACTCAAATATAGGTTTGAGTTCCGACGAACAGAAACTCAAATATATGTTTCAGTTCTGACGAACAGAAACTCAAATATATGTTTGAGTTCTGACATTCAATTCCTCGGTATATATACCCAGAAATAGAATTACTTAATCATATGGTAATTCTATTTTTAATCTTTTGAAGAAGTGTCAAAATTTCCACAGTGGCTGTATTGTGTTACATTCCCTCCAAAAGTGCACAAAAGTTCTAATTTCTCCACATTCTCACCAACACTTGTTATTTTCTGTTTTTTGTTTGTTTGTTTGTTTTTGTTTTTTTACAGTGGGCTATTCTAATGGATACAAGGTGGCATCTTGTGCTTTTGATTTGCACTTACCTAATTATTAGTGATATCAAGCATTTTAAAATGTGCCATTGTTCATTCATGTATCTTCTTTAGAGAAATATCTATTGAAATCCTTTGTCCATGTTTGAATCAGGTTGTGGTTGTTGTCGTTGAGCTTTAGGAGTTCTGCATTATTAATCCCTTACCAGATATATGATTTGCAAATATTTTCTCACATATCATAGGTTGCTTTTTTACTCTATTAGTAGTGTCCACTGGCTGAGAGTGGTGGCTCATGCCTGTAATCCCAGCACTTTGGGAGACCAAGGCAGGTGGATTACCTGAGGTCAGGAGTTCAAGACCAGCCTGGTCAACATGGTGAAACCCCATCTCTACTAAAAATACAAAAATTAGCCGGGTGTAGTGGCGGGCACCTGTAATCTCAGCTACTCCAGAGGCTGAGGCAGGAGAATCGCTTGAACCCCACAGGCAGAGGATGCAGTGAGCCGAGATTGCACCATTGCACTCCAGCCTGGACGACAAGAGTGAAACTCTGTCTTAAATAAATAAATAAATAATGTCCATTAATGTGCAAAAGTTTTTAATTTTCATGAAGTCTAATTTGTCTATTTTTTCTTTATTTCCTGTTCTTTGATGGCATATCCAAGAAATCATCATCAAATCCAATGTTGTGACATTTTTGCTCTATGTTTTCTTCTGAGAGTTTTATAGTTTTAGCTTATATTTAGGTATTTGATGCATTTTGAATTAATTTTTATATATGGTGTTCACTAAAAATCTAACCACTTTTTTTCCATGTGAATCTCTTATTTCCCAGCACCATTTGTTGAAAAGACAAATCTTCAAACTTTCCCCACTGAGTAGTTTTGGCACCCTTCTCAAAAATCCAATCTGTGAGGATTTATTTCTGAGTTTTCTATCCTATTCCATTTTTCTATATGTGTTTCTTTATCCCAGTACCACATTGTTTTGATTACTATACACTTGTAGTAAGTTTTAAGATCAGAAAGTGTGATACCTCTAGCTTTGCTCTTTTTTTTTTCAACATTACCTTGCCTATTTAGGGTCCATTGAGATTTAATATGAAGTGTTGGACGGATTTTTCTATTTCTGCAAAAAAAAAAAATCACTGGGATTCTTTATAGGGATGGCATTAAATTTGCTTTTGGTAGTATGGACATTTTAACAATATTAAGTCTTAACAACCCATGAACATGGGGTATCCTTGCATTTATTTGTGTTTGCTTCATTTCAGTAATATTTTGTAGTCTTTAATGTACAAGTCTTTCACCTCCTTGGTTAAATTAATTCTCAAGGATTTTTTTATGAGATTATAAATGCAGGGGGCACATATACATACTTGTGCATGTGTATACACACACACACAAACACACACACAACACACACACACTCACTCACACTGGGACAATTTAGACATGCTATTTAACGTGATGTGCACATATTTGGGATGTGGGGGGAAAGCAGAGTACCCAGAGAAATCCCACTCAGATTTGGAGAGAATGTGTAAACTCCCACAGACAGTGGTCCCAGTCAGGAACTAATTTTTTTTCCTTCTAATCAATGTTATAATGAGAACCTGCTGTATAATCCTTTTAACATGCTGCTGAATTCATGTTGCTAGTACTCTTTTGAGGATTTTCACATCAACATTCACAAGAATATTAGTCTGTAGTTTTCTTTTCTTATAATGTCTTTACCTGGCATTGATATCAGGGGAATGTTGGCCTCATATAAAGAAATAGAACGTGTTCCCTTCTTTTCAACTTTCTGGAAAAGTTTGAGAAGAATCATTATTAGTTCTTTTTTAAGTGTGTGGTGGAATTCACCAGCAAAGAAATCAAGTCCAGGCTTTTCTTTTGTTGGGAAATTTCAATTACTGATTACATTACTGATGGTTATTTTTTAGAGATGAGTCTTGCTCCGTCACCCAGTCTAGAGTGCAGTGGTTACTACAATAACAGCTTACTGCAGCATCAAACTCCTGGGCTCCAGAGATTCTTTTGCATCAGCCTTTTGAGTAGCTGGAACTACAGGTGCTGCCACACCCAGCTATTTTTTATTTTTTAATATTTTAGACATGGGGTTCTCCCTATATTGCTCAGTCTGGTCTCAAACTCCTGGCCTCAAACTGTCCTGCCACCCTAGTCTCCTGAGTATCCGTGATTACAGGCACTTGCCATCACACCCCTTATTCAATCTTTTTCTGAGTTATAGATTTATTCAGATTTCTATTTCTTTGTAATACAGTCTTGGTAGGTTTTGTGTTTCTAGGAACTTGTCCATTTCATCTAGGTCATCCAATTTGTTGGTGTACAGTTGGTTATAATGCTCTCTTACAATGTGTTTTATTTCTGTAGAATCAGCAATAATGTCCCCACTTTCAGTTATTTAAGCAATTTTAATCTTCCATTTTGTAAGCCAAGTAGCTAAAGATTTGTCCATTTTGCTGATCTTTTCAAAGAACTAACTTTTGGCTTTGTTGATTTTCTCTTTGTTGTTTTGTTTACTTTCTATTTTATTTATCCCTGCTCTCATATTTATTATTTTCTTTCATCTGCTAGCTTTGGGTTCAGTTCGTTTTCTTTTTTCTAGTTCCTTGGATTGTAAAGTTAGGTTGTTTGAGATCTTTCTTTTTTAATGTAAGCATTTATAACAATAAATTTCTTCCCTGGCACTGCTTTTGCTGAGTCCCATAAGCTTTGTTATGTTGTGTTTTCATTTATCGCTAAGTGTTTTCCAAATTTCCTTGTGATTTCCTCTTTGATTCATTAGTTATTTAAGAATATGTGCTTTAATTTCCACAGATTTGTTAATTTTCCAGTTTTCCTTCTGTGATTGATTTTTACCATCATCTTGGTGTGGTCAAAGAAGATACTTTGTGTGATACCTATCTTCTAAAATCTACTGAGGATTTGTGATCTAACCTATGGTTTGTCCTGGAGAATGTTTCATGAGCACTTGAGAAAAATGTATTCTATTTTTACTGGGTAAAGTGTTCTATACATGTCTGTTAGATATATTTTGTTTATTGTGTTATTTAAGTCCTCTATTTCCTTACTTATCTTCTGCCAAGCTTTTTCTATCTCTTATTGAGAAGGGGATATCAAAGTTTCCAATAATCGTTGTAGAACTGCTTATTTCTCCCTTCAATTCTGTTAATTTTTGCTTCAAATATTTTGATGTCTGTTATTAGATGTATAAATGTTTATAATAATCATATCTTTTTGTTGTATTTAACTTTTTATTAATATATAATTTCATTCTTTGTCTCACTCTTCTTTTTTGTTTACTGTTTATATGAAATATATTTTTCCATACTTCATTTTTAACTTACCTGTGTCTTTCAATCTAAAGTTAGTCTCTTACAGACAGCATAGAGCTGAGTCATTTAAAAATATTTCTACCAATCTCTGTCTTTGATTAGAGAGTTTAATTCATTTCTATTTAAAGTAACTAGTGACAAAGAGAGATTCACTTAGGTTATTTTGCTTTGTTTCTATATGTCTTACAGATTTTCGTTCTTCATTTCTTGCTTTAACTGCCTTTTGTGTTTAGTTCATTTCCTTGTGATGAAAGGTTCAATTCCCTTCTCATTCCCTCGTATGTATATTCTACAACTATTGTTTTATGTGTTACTATAGGGATTACATTTAACATCCTAAAGTTATAACACTCTAATTTAAATTTATACCAGCATAATTTCAATAATAAAAACTCTGCTTTTTTCAGTTCCATTCCCAACCCTTTCCATTATCAATATCATAAAATAACATCTTTACAGGCTTTGTGTCCAAAAACATAAAGAATTTTTATTGTACTAGTTTCTTAAATGATTTAGAAAACAAAATATGATGTTATAAACTACAGTTACAATAATACTAGCTTTATAATTGCCTGTGCATTTACCTTTACTGAAACATTTATTTTTTCATATGATTTTGAGTTACAGTCATCTTTTCATTTCAACCTGCAGGACTTCCTTCAACATTTCTTGCAAAGCTGATCTAATGGTAACAGACTTCCTCAGCTTTTATTTATCTTGGAATGTCTTAAGTTTTCTCTCAATTTTTAAGAAGGTTTAAATATAGAATCCTGGTTGAAAGTTTTATTTTTTTTTTTAGCACTGTAGATGTCAGTCCACTGTCTTCTGGCCTCCAAAGCTTCTGATGAGAAATCTATGGATAACATCATTGAAAGTCCCTCATATGAGACAAGTCACTTCTCTGTCATTGCTTTTGAGATTCTTGGTGTCTCAGATGAGTATAGCAGGAGGGAAAAAAAGATTCTCAATGTGGATCTCTTTGAATTTATCCTGCTTTGAGTCCATTGAGTTTCTTAGATATTTATATTCATATCTTTCATCAAATTTGAGTAGTTTTCAGCCATTATTTCTTCAGATAATCTCTGTCACTTTCTTTTTCTCTTCTCCTTCTAGGATCCCCAAAATGCGTGTGTTGGTCCACTTGATAGTGCCCCACAGGTCCCTTAGGCTCTGTTAAATTTTCTTCAATATTTTTTTTCCTGTTTTTCAAATTTGATAATTTCAGTTTCTTTCAAATTGTTAATTTCAAATGGTCAAGTTTGTTAATTCTTCTGCCTGCTCTAATGTTCCTTTAAATATCTCTAGTAAAACTTTCATCTTAGTTATTATACTTTTAAGCTCTAAAATTTATTTTTAGGGTTTTTAAGATTTTCTATCTCTTTATGGACATTTCCATTTTCTTCATACATTGTTTGCTTGACTTCCTCCACATTTTTCTTTAATTCTTTAAGCACCTTTATGACAGTTGTTTTAAAGTCTTTGTTTAGCTAGGTCCACCTAACTAGTCTTTCTCTGGGACAATGTCTATTGGTTTAGTTTTCTCTCTGAATGAGCTATTATTTCCTGTTTCTTTGTATGTCTTATAATTTTTGGTTGAAAACTGGGCATTTTGAATCTATGAAGTAATTTTGGAAATCAGATTCTCCCTTTTCCTCAGAGTTTGCTCGTTTTTGTTTTGCTTTTTAAAAAATAATGTTACAGGCCATCTCTATTCTGAAGATAAGCCTGAGGTATAAACTTAAGATCTTCAAAGGTATTTTCTGAGCCTATACTTTTCCCTGGGCATGTATGGTGCTTTTCTAATTTCTCCTGTATATGCAGTTTATTTTTGAATGCCCTAGTCTTCAACATCTGTCTCCCAAAAGGGGGGAAAAGAGCAAGATAATGGTGGAGGAAAAGCATCAGCCCTTTAAATCTCATGGAAGTTACTTCAGCTATAAAGGGTGAGGTTTGCAACAATATGGGGCAGGAAGGCAATAATGGCTACCTGCTTTTGTGTCTGCTCCCCCATGAAGCAGCAATCAGTAATCAGAACATAGAATGCCTGTTTTTCGAGGACAGGATTTTTTTTGCCCACCTTGGCTCCCACAACCTGCATGCAAGATGCGCCTGGAATACATGCACTGCTGATTGCCACAGGGATGGGGAATGGTAAATGGGTAGGTGCTGCTGAGCTAAGAGGTAAAATTAACTGAAATTAACCACCATTTACTATTCAAGGCTTTCCCTAGAAGTTGAAAGACTTCAATAGATTCCAGAGTTCCAAAATAGTTACATCAGACAGATTTTGTCAGTGCAATTGTTCTCTAGTTGGGGGTAGAAATTCCTGGTGATTCCTACTCTGCCATCTTCCTAGAATCTTTCTATAGCATAAATCCATTAATTTGTTAATGATTGTTTGGATTGTTTACAATTTATAGCTAACACGGATGAATGCTATGAATATTCTTATGAACAACTTCTTGACAGAATATATTTTCATTTACCTTGTTTAAATATCTAGAAGTGTGGTTTTTGAGTAAAGTCATGTATGTTTAACTCTAAAAAAAACTGCAAATAAAAGTTCTGGAAAGTAATTATACACACTATCATAACGTACAAAAGATCTTGCTCAAAAAATTGTTGATGTTATGTTTTCATTTCTGTTTATGAGAAACATTTTGTTTTCTCTTGTGATTTTTTTAATCCATGGGTTATTTTAATTTGCAAGTATTTTGAAGGTTTAAAGATACCTTGTTATTTATTTATAATTTAATACTGGTGTATAGGAAACTTTCCCTTTGTTTCAATCTCCTAAAATTTATTGAGACTAATTTTATGGCCAAGCCTATGCTATTTCTGGGTGAACATAATATGTACACTTAAAAAGAATATGTATTCTTCAGTTTTAGAGTGTAGTCTTCTAAACATGTCAATAAGATGAAATTGGTGGATACTGCTGTTTAGATCTTCTAACATCTTAGCTGAGTCTTTGATCCAATTTTTTCCCCATTTTTTTCTATAAATTACTGAGAAAAGGGTTTTAAAATCACAAACTATACTTGTAGATTTTCTATTATTCTTTTTCTATCTGTCAGTTTCTGTTTCATGTAATTTGAAGCACTGTTATTAGATGAATACATACTTAGAATGGTTATATCTTTGTGATACATTATTCCTTTTATCAATATGAATGTCTTTTATTTTCTGAGACTACTTTTCCTCTTGCCAGTTGACTTACTCTGATCATTAATATAACCACACTAGCTTCCTTACACATAATTTTGCATTGTTCTTTATCCTTTAGTTTTCAACCACTAAATCTTTAGAGCAGCATATAATTTAGTCTTTTTTTTATGCAGTATGGCAATCTGTTCTTTTAGTTGAAATGTTTCGTCCATTTACATTTAATAAAATTATTTAGATGCTTGGGTTTGAGTCTATGCTTCAGAATTTTTGTTCATTTGTTTTTGGTTATTCTATCTATTATGTTAATCTGTTTTTAATTTCCTTTTGTATTGTTGAGTTATACAGTTTTAATATTTCATTTCATCTTTTCTTCTTGCCTTTTAATATACTTCTTTGTGTATGTGACTTTTAGTTATTGCTATAGAGATTACATTATCCTTGTATATATTCAAATAATATTATATGACTTTAAAATTAATTTAAAACCTATAATAATATAAATGTTTTTTCCAATTTTGTCTTATCATTTGTGATTTTATCATATATTTCACTTCCACATATACTATAAGCCACACTATGTATTAGTATTATTATTATATTAAATACATTCTCTTTTATAGAATTTAAAATATACTGCTCTACCTTCCTTCCTGAAATTTGGAGTATTTATATGATACTATTTCTCCTCAGCATGATAAACATCTTCTAGCATTTCCTCTAGTGCAGGTCCGTAAGAGACAAATTCTTTCAAATTTTCCTTGTCTCAAAACGACTTTATTGTTGCCTTTATTTTTGAAAAATATTTTTACCAAATATGTGTAGTTCCATTTCTTTCTCCTTTTTTTGCTTTCTACTTGTGTTAAGCATTGGAATGAAGTATTTTAAAATAAGTCACATTGACTTTGGTGTTGGAAGGAAGATAAAAATCATTGGATTTCTAATGTAAGGTTTATAGAGAAGATGGGGTTTAAACTGTATTTAAAAACAACAACAACTAGAAACTAATGGCAACAGAATACATTGGAGAAGCTTGTTTCTTCTCTTAGTTCCACTCCTAAGCTGTGGCTCTCTACCCCTTATTTCCTTCTTTCTAAGGGAGGAGGAGAAATAGATCTGACTGGGAAGACATCATATCAGGAGATACATCAGGTAAGAACCTGGTGTTTATTGAGTCACATCGAAGTCGCTGCATTGAAAAAGACAGTATAAATCCTATTTCACTCTCTTCTGAACACTCTGACATCTTGCATTCTTACCAAGATTTTGTTTCTAGGTCAAGACACAATTGTTTACCTCCACAAGAGTAGCTACTGTAGGATAAGTATACTTAGTCTTTGCAGAATAAATTCTCTCCAAAGATTCAAAGTCTGGACTTGAGGTAAGATGCTAAGAGTTGCTCTTTCTGGCATCAGGTAATTCCTCAGTTCTCCAATTCAGTCCTAGTAGGGATGCATGGAGAGAAAATGTTACCAAGGTCTATTAATAAAGACTGTTGTTCACTATTTACCATATATTATATTTTTATTACTTGTTGGAATCTGGTTTGGGGGAAAGGGAATGGGATAAGATGTTGCTGTTCCAAAAAAGAACTCCAAAACCTGTGAAAAAGTAGAGGAGGAGAAGGAAGAACCCACATATTATATTCGCTATATAGCAACACTAAAGTATGAGGGACAGGTAAAAAGGTAAGAAAGATTTCAGTGATCAGGCATGGTGGACAATGCCTATAATCCTAGCACTTTGGGAGGCCAAGGCAGGAGGAATCCTTGAGCCTAGGAGTTTGAGACCAGCCTGAGCAACAAAGGAAGGCCTCATCTCTACAAAAAATAAACAAAATAAGCTGGGTATGGTGGCATGCACCTGTAGTCCTACTCAGGAGACTGAGGTAGGAGAATCACTTGAGCCCAGGAGGCTGAGGCTGCAGTGAGCCAAAATCACACCACTGTACTCCAGTCTGGGTGACAGAGTAAGACCCTCCCTCAAGAGAAAAAAAAAAAAAAGAGAGAGAGGGAGAGATTCTATATTTACATAACACATACACACATATATATGTATACATATGCATATGTGTGTATGTATATGTGTATGTGTGTGTATGTATATGTGTGTGCGTGTGTGTGTGTGGAGAGAGAGAGAGAGCCTCTATAAAGTGCTTGGCCCAGTTCCTGAAATGTAGTGTTCAATAAAATGTGTCTTAAACAAAGATAAAGACTTACCATTTATTCCTTCATCATGTTGAACTTTTTGAGTAGAGGAAGAAATAAGGGTAAAGAGGTGATATGAAATATTAGATCCAAGGAGATAAAAGGTCTTAAATATACCTAATGTTAGCCTACCATATTAAATTTGAGAAGTGTAAGGCAGACCAGGGGGAAAAAGACTCCCATAAGATTATATGACAAGCGACAGGCAGAGCTGGTTAGAGGACAAGCGTATATCCCATATTGGGAGCAGAAAATGTAAATGTTAGGAAAATTTTTATGTTTAATACAGTTTGTGTTATCAGTGACCAACCAAATGCTTGACATATATTAAGTGTTAAATAAATTATTGTAAAAATAAAAAAAGATGCCGGGCATTGTGGCTCATGCCTATAATCTCAACACTTTGGGAGGCCATGGTAGGTGGGTCACTTGAGCCCAGGATTTTGAGAACAGCTTGGGCAACATGGTGAAACCCTGTCTCTACAAAAAATACACATACACACACACACACACACACACACACACACACACACACAAATCAGCTGGGCTTGGTGGTGTGTGCCTGTAATCCCAGCTACTCAGGAGGCTGAGGAAGGAGGATCACTTGAGCCCAGGAGATTGTTGAGGCTTCAGTGAGTCGGGATTGCACCACTGCACTCCAACCCGGGCAAAGGAGTGAGACTTTGTCTCAAAAAAATAAAAATAAAAAAAGAATAGAAAAAAAGTCAAGTATTTAGAATATTGATAGGATATAAAATAGATACAAAAACTAGAGACAGCATTGTCAGCCCAGAAATAACTAAAGTCCCTTGTCTCCTAAGGAGATTCACCTTTGGCTTGATACCTTGAATTCTTAATATACTGTCCTGGGTGGGGAAAGGGAGAGAAGGGCTTAATTTGAACTTTTTGAAATTGAGAAGGACATTTCATTCCAGAAACTATAACTTAGGAATCCTTCAAGCTGGCCACTCAGAACCAACAGACTACAGAAAAATTCATTTTAAAAAGAGTCAAGTGAGGTTTATGAATAACAGAGGGTGTTGAGGAAAATAGGGCTGCAAGAAATTACGGACATTCCTCTGCTCTCCCAAACCTGTCTTTAGAGGGCCTCCTGTTTAATCGATAACCCAGTTTAGATTCTAAAGGTAATGAAAGCTGGACCCAAGTAAAAGTGTATCTGTTTAGAATAATTCAACCTTGAGAGAACCAAATAAGAACTTAGTCCCAAACATCCAAGAATTATTTGGCATCAAGTAGGTGCCAGTGGCAATGTAGTAGGAGATCTATTGCAAAAGTACATGACAGAAAGTGGCATTTACAGAACAGTAGAGTAAGGCTCCAAAAATATGCTTCTTCAAATAAGCAATGTCAATACTGGCAAAAATGTCAGAATCAAAGTTTTCTGCACTCTGGAAATTAATAAAAGGTTTGTAACAACCTGAGGAGGGTTATTTCAAGAAAATTGATATGTCTTAATAAGAACAGTAAGCCTATTGGTGTTTTTACTTACCCTATTCCCATCTCTCTTTCCTCAACCTTGAAAACCAACAGACTTTCAACTACAGTAGCTGTGAAAAGCATCAGTCCAGCAGACTTTGGAAGGTTCAGCATTTTCTTAAAAGCTCCATCTCCAGCAAATTGTCACTCTTTAACCTATCAGAAAATACCTGAAGAGCTATATTTAACTCAGGTCTTGATCTGTGTTAACATCCCTGTATTCAGTACATTTGTCAGAAATAATCACTGGCAATTGGTTAACATTGCAGCTTTTTGAGGTGGCAGTATCAGCTGTAGCTAAAAGAGGCTGGCCAAAAGAACTCAGAGAAATTAGAGAATGAGATGTCCCTAGGGTGCTCTGAAAAGGTCTGACATATTCCCGGGAATCTAGAAAGACACATGCATAAGCAGAGTTGTGTGCGTGCACAGGAAAAGCCATAGAAGACTCCACTTTCTCACTTCTAGCTTACCTTGAAGCTTTGCACAGCAGAAGGTGAAGATTAAGACAATTATCAATTGCTTACCAGAGCCTTGAAGGCATGTCCCAACACAAACACACACACAGCCTCTCAACAAAAGTTAATTGGTTCCAAATAGTTAGGGATCTTGGTTCAATCATTAGCTGACCACTAAGCTAATTAAACACACATGACAAAGAATACAAACTTTACAAAATTAGACCAGGAAAGTTACCAAACAAACAGCAGGAGCAACAGCAACAAAAACAGCCCTAAGGAGGAGAAAATCTGCTTTATCTACTTACCAAATTATATTACTTAGCATGCCCAGTTTCAACACAAAAATCATGCAACATGCAAAGAAACAAGAAAATATGGCCAATACACAGGGGTAAAAACAAAATCAAGCCCCAAAACTGTCAATGGAAACTATTTCTGAGAAAGCCCAGATGCTGAACTTAATCGATAAAGATTTAAGTCAGCTACTATTAACATGTTTAAAGAAAAAGGAAATCATGTCTAATGCATTAAAGAAAACTATGAGAACCATGTGTCATCACATATAAATATCAATTAAGACATAGAAATTATTTACAAAAAAGGAGAAGAAAAAAATTCTGGAGTTGAAAAGTAAAATAATTTAAATAAAATGTGTGTTAGTGGGGCTCAAGTGCAGGTTTGAGCTGACAGAGGAAAGAATCAGTGAATTTCAGTAAAACCAACCTCCAAATATTAAAAAAAATTTCAAAAATTTTGAGATTTATCCAGTCAGAGGAACAGAAAGAAAAATAAATGAAAAAAATGAGCAGAACTTCAGAGACTTGTGGGACACCACCAAGCATATCAACAAACATATAATGAGAGGCTCAGAAGAATAGAAAGAGGCAGAAATACTATTTTTTAAAATAATGGCCATAAACTTCCTAAATTTGATGAAAAACAATCTGTCCATTCAAGAAAATCAATTAACTCCAAGTAGGATAAACAAAGAGATGGATATCTCAGTGATGGATGGATAGTCAAACTGCTGAGAAATAAAGATAGAGAGAGTCTTGGAAGCAGCAAGACAAAAGTAATTTATTTATTACAAACAAGGGATCTTCAATAATATTAAAAACTTACTTCTTATCAGAAACTAGGAAGGACAGAAAGCAATGGGAAGACATATTTGATGTGCTTTGTCAACCAAGAACCCTATATTCAGTAAAACTAACCTCCAAATATAAAGAAAAATTAAGCCATTTCCAGATAAACAAAAACTGAGAGAACTCATCACTAGTACATCTGCCCTACAAAAAATACTAAAATAAAAATAAAAATAAACAATATCCTTTGGAATGAAATAAAAGAATACTAGATGGTAATTTGAATCCACATAAAGACAGAAAGAACACCAGGTTAAGATAACTACATAGCTAAATACAAAACACAGTATAAACTTATTTTTTACTTATAACCCTTTTATTATCAAGTTTAAAAGATACACAGATAAAGCAATAATAATAAAACTGTGTTGATAGGCATATAAAGTATAAAGATGTAATCTGTATGAAAATAAAAGCACAAAGGAAGTGGTTAATGGAGCTACATTGAAACAAAGTTTTTTGTAGTACACTGAAATTAAGCTGGTGTTAACATGAAGTAGATTATTTTAAGTTAAGATGTTAGATGGTGTACTAGAAAATATATCTTTAACATAAAAGAAAAGAGTAATGGAGAAATAGAGAAACAAAATGTAAGATGTATAGAAAACAAACAGTAAAATGTCAAATGTCCTACCTTAGCAGTAGTTATATTAAAAGTAATTGGATTAAAGCATTTCAATCAAAAGGTAGAGACTGATAGAATGAAACTCAAAAACCTAATGCTATCACACTTTTTAGATTCAAAGTCACAATTTAAAATCTAAAGAGACTCACTTTAGTTTCAAAGACACAAATAGCTGAAAGTAAAAGGATGGAAAATTATATATATACCTTGCACATAGCAACCAAAAGAGAAATTGAGTGGTTATACTAATATCAGACAAAATAAACTCTAAGAAAAAATGTTATTAGAGTATTAAAAAGACATCTTATAATGATAAAAGACTCAATCTATTAGGAAGATATAACTATTATAAATATACACATATATATATATGCATCTAGCAACAAAGCCCCAAAATACATTAAACAAAATCCAAAAAAATTGAAGGGAGAAGTAGACAATTCAACAATGGAAGTTGAAGACTTAAATACTTCACTTTCAGTAATGGATACAACAATTAGGCAAAAGATTAATAAGGAAAAATAAAACTTGTACGAAAGTATAAATCAACTAGACCCAACAGAAATCTGTAGTTCACTTCAACCAACAACAGCGAAATGCATGTTCTTTTTACATGCACATGGAATATTCAGGACCTTTCATGACACATACACACACACACGCACACACACACACACACACAAAGTAGGAATAAAAAGCAACATCTTCAGCTTGATAAAGGCTACCAAACTCCCACACTTAACATTATACTTAATGGCAAAAGGAATGAAAAATGTCCCTCTAAGCTTAGAAATAAAATAAAGATGTCCACTTCTATTCAACATTGCACTGGACCTTCTAGCCACGGAAATTTGGAAAGAAAAAGAAATACATGCATCCCAATTGGAAAGGAAAAAGTAAAAATGTTTTTGCAGGTCTTTTATATAGAGAATCCTAAGGAATCTACAATACAACTGTTAGAAGTAATAAATGAGTTCAGCAAGGCTGCAAGATACAAGATCAATATCCAAAAATCCACTGTATTTCTAAACACTGGTGATGAACAATCTGAAAATGAAATTTAGGAATATTTAATTTATGATGGCATCAGAAAGACAAAATGCACAGGAACAAATTTAACTAAATAAGTGTAAGATAAGTACTATAAAACATTACTGAAAGAAATTTTAAAACTCTAAATAAATGGAAAGATATCTCATGTTCATGGATCAGAAGGCTTAATTGATGTACACACTCAGCACAGTCCCTATTAAAGTCTCATCTCCCTTTTCTGAAGGCATTGACATGCTAGAACTAAAACTTTTACAGAAATGCAAAAGACCCAGAATATCTAAACAAATCTTGAAAAATTGAATTAGGGGAATTCACATTACCTGATTTCAAAACTTACTGCAAACCCACAGTGATCAAGATCATGTAGTACTGAAGAATAAACATACAGATAAATGGAAAAGAATCGAGAATCCAGAAATAAACCCAGATATTGTAAACTTCCATTTATATAAAATGTTCATAATAGGGAAATTCATAGAGACAGAAAGTAGATTGGGAAAGTAGATTAAGGAATGTGGATGAAAAAGGAGTTTCAGGCAGTGACTGCTAATGGGTACAGAGTTTCTTCTGAGGGGGACAAAAATGCTATAAAATTAAATAGTAATGATGGTTACACAACCCTGTTAATATACTAAATAATACTGGAGTTCGTACTTGGAATGGCTGAATTTTGTGCTATGTAAATTATATCTCAATAAAGCTATTATTTAAAAGATAAGTAGAAGAATAACCTCTTTAGGTTATAAATATTTTTAAAGAAGCTGTATATGCAATATAGGATAGTTTCATATAAAATTTAATATTTCTCTAAATTTAATATAGAAATCACAATACACTTTATTGAAAAAAGGTTTTATTTTCTTCTTCCATATTCCTCACTCTTTTTTCATCCAGTCAGTGAGCGTCCATTGTACTCTACTGTACAAGCCATCTCTACTCATTTCTACCATCTTATTTTCGGTCCCTTTCCTTTTTCATGCGTATCTACTTACTTTTATTAAAAAAAAAAGGCAAGGAAATAGCATCTCTTTTTTTTTAAGTCTTAGTTTGCTTTTTCCCAAACTTTCCTCCAAGAACATTCTCTGAAGTGACTCATTTGTCAGGAATAACGGCTCACCTGCTAGAATGAGAGGAGGCCGAGAGCAAGGGGAATGATGGAAAACGCATTCACAGTTTATCAAGGTGAAAGCATCGACACTTCATGTTCCTTTTAGAAAAATAGAGAATTAAAAAAGGAAAGAAAGCACTCTCATTGACATTCACATGCCCGTTTTTGAATATGAAAGTGGAGACAGAGATAGAGATGTGGGTGGGAAAGAGTCTCCTACAACACTGAGGTTGAAAGTATCTCGGAATTATTTCCTTCAACTCCTCACTTAAAAATGAAGAAACCGAGGACTAAATGACTTTCCATAGTGACTGGGCAAGTTACTGAGCTCTTCCGGTTTCTTTTTCAGTGTCTCTTCCACTTTGTCCTTACAGCAAAGATTCCAACTGTCCCCAGTCTTTGTTCTTTTCCCTTTACATTTGGAAAAAGGATACTCTGGATTTTACAGAATACATGACCTATCACTGCAGATATTCCAGTTCCCAGTAGGGATGGCTGGGAAATATGCAATTTATGCATCTCTTCCCTGAGGGAAATCAGGGGCCTTCCAGTGCTTTTGTTTTAGTTATCTTCAACTGTGATGAGGAAGAAAACTTCCTAGGAAATGACAAATACATAGTTAGCAAAAACTGCATTTTGGTACAATTTTATGGTGCAGAGGATCCCCAACAAAACTCTCCAAACTGTTGCATGAAGAAAGGAAAAGAAAAAAAAAACCTCTATCTTACATAACTCAACTGTATTTTGGGGTCTTTTGTAGGAACTTAACCTGTACTTAACAAGTAAAAACATGAAAGAGGATTTCTTTCTTCATGGAAGAAGTGCAATGGTTCACACATGTAATGCCAGTGCTTTGGGAGGCTGAGGTGGGAGGATCTTTTGGGGCCAGGACTTTGAGATCAGCCTGGGCAACAGAGCAAGAGCCCATCTCTACAAATATTTTCAAAATTAGTTGGGCATGGTAGCACATGCCTGTAGTCCCAGATACTCAGGGGGCTAAGGGGATTGCTTGAACCCAGGAGTTTGAGGTTATAGTGAGCTATGACCATGCCACTGCACTCCAGCCTGGGCAACAGAGGGGGACCTCATCTCTACAAAGAATAATTTTAAAGAAAAATGTCCATGGGAACAAGGAATGCACATTACCTGTCTGTCTTAGTCTTTTCTGCTGCTATAACGAAAATACCATAAACTGGGTGGTTTACAAACAATAAACATTTGTTTCTCACAGTTCTGGAGGCTGAGAAGTCTAAGACATAAGTGCTGGTAGATTCAGTGTCTGGTGAGGGCTTTTTCCTCACAGACAGCAACTTCTTCACGTCCTCACATGTTGGAAGTGGTAATGCAGTTCTCTGCGGTCTCTTTTACGAGGGTATTAATTTCATTCATGAAGGCAGATCTCTTATGACCTGTTTTCCTCCCAAAGGCCTCACCTTCAAATACCATCACCTTGGTGGTTAGAATTCAACCTATGAATTTTAGGGGGACACATTCAGACCATAGCACCATCTTTGCACTCCCAGTGTTTAGCAGAGTGTCTGCTGCATGACATGCATTCAATAAAGGGCTGCTCAATAAAGACAAAAGTGAAATAGGGAACAAATAGGAAAGCTAGAAAAGGGAAAATGTATGTGGTAGGCAAACTAACAAAATTACTAGTTTGTGAAAACTAAAACTGCTTTTAGGGGAACATTTCCACAGGACCTTTTATCTTTTTTTGCTAATTCTCACAATTTAGAGTCCACAGGGTTAGCTAGATTGAGATGCAGAGGCATTTTGTTATTGAGGCTTCCCCTAGAGGTTCCAGATTGCTTGCTTGGCCCTGATTCTGGATTTGAATCTTATCTTTTAATGAAAGGATACATTTGTAGTTAGTTTTTAAGAGTACTGTGGTCGGCATTATTCCAAACCACCTGAATCTCAGGAAAAGGTCCATCTGCTCCCCACGAAACTCATGATTTCCTTCAGCCTGTGACCAAAGTTGCGTCTGAATATAGATAAATCGGACAGCCAGGCCAGGTCAATGAACTGATGAGTGAAGCCAGTAATACCTCCAGTCCTTTCAAGGCTCCCCAAAGGGGGCTGATAAAGACGTTTGAATGCCCTCCATCATCTCAATAGAAGACATGTAATATACGAGAGACAGACCAGAGCAGAGTGTTTTACTCTGACCCTGAAGAGATCTATTTTCACTCTAGAGAGCACTTTCTGTATTAATACTCAGCCAGTGAAAGGCAGTGCTTTGAAGACAATAAAACTAGTAAGAAAATAATTATTTTAAAGAAGGCAACGATCAAAACTTAATGCCCCAGAAGTTGTGCTATGGAAAGTAGGACTTTAAGGGACATATCAATTTATCTTGCACATCCTTGGCCACTAATGGATTGTTCCCTGGAGCACATTTCCAATTATTTTAACCAGGCTACTTTTAAATGACTCAGGTGGAGAGGATTTTTACAGCTTCCATTGGGGGAGAGTATTCTGCGGTCTGATACACATCACTGTTTCGAACTGGTTGGTTTGGTAGGAAAATTTCCTTTTTAAATTTATTTGTTTTGTTATTTTCCACTGAGAACCTCCTATATTGGGAAGAATTGGGTTACCACATGCTGGTTTCGTATCCTTTTCATTTCACTGTGAATCTCTGTTCTCATGAAGTTTCAATCACACTTCTGGATATCACAGCCTGCTGCATCAATTCTATCCAGTCTCAAGATCCTTGGGTGAAACCCCTGGGGAGGGCCTCACTCTTGCCATCAGGAGTGATTTCGACCAACACCTGCAGGCATCCTTCTGGCTGATCCATTCAGTTGCCCCCTCCTCCTTCTCTAAGGGCTGATCCCTTCAGACATCCCCCTCCTCATACACAGAAACTAGTCATTCTCCTCAAAGTGTTTGTGTGACAGTGTTCTTGAACTTTTAAAGACAATGAAAATATTGAGAATTATGAAACACTTCGTAATAACATTTAATAAAATACTGCTACTCAGATGTCTGTCCTATAGTATTTACTTATTCTCTCCAATACAGATATCATGGGCAAGAATCATGTCTTCTACTTTCTTGTATCTCAAGTTTTGTATCTCTCAGAGCTTGTGTGCCTGCATGTAGCAGGCACTTAAGATGTAGTTTTTAAAAATGTAACTGAAAGAATGTGATTATCTGGATGTTTTAAACATTGCTATGAAACTCAGGATATATATATATATTATATAAATATGTATATATGATATATATATAATATAAATATGTATATATAATATATATTTGAACCGTGTCACCTTAATAAAATAGCTAGTATGTTGCTGTCTTCATAACTAGTTAATATATCTTCTAATTAAATTTGCATTTATACCACAGTCTCTCTCCAGTGAGTTGTCATAGTATAATTAAAAAAATGAATGGACCTTGGATTCAAACAGTCTTTGGTTTGTTATCTACTTAAAGTTGCGTGGATCATCTAACCTCTCTGAGCTTCTGTTTCCTTGTCTTCAAAATTAGCTTAGCAATAATTATCCCATGACCTTGTCTTGCAGATTAAATGGGATCACTTATTCGAAGGTACTTAGTCTGGTGCCTGGCGTGTCGTTTTTAAGTTGAATCAATTAAGATGCTTTAGTACATGGCACAGAAAGTCAAACTAAAAGTGGATTAAATGGTAAGGAAAATTTATCTCGTATTGTAAGAAGTGTGCAGGAGGGCAGCTTCAAGGTTGGTAAATTTAATGGCTCAACAGTGCTCATGAATGTGCTTTGTATCTTTCTACTCCACCATCCTTCATGTGATAGCAACGTGTCTGCTCAGAATTACAGAATGGCTGCCACATATGTGCTTGCAGAGACAACAAATAGGAGAGTCATTTCATTTCATGTATCTCTTCTTTATAAGAGAATAATTTTTTTTCCAAAGCCAGTAGCATATATTTTCTTCATATCCTGTTGGTCAATATTGGGTTATATGTCATGTCCCAGCAGCAAGAAATCCTGGAAAAAGAAGTTTCTGTCATTTTCAACCTTTCTGAAGGAAGTAGAATCTGCCAGGCAGGAAAAAACTGCAGAAAGTCTAGTGAGGGGCAAGGCTAGTGAGTTGTCAACCTCTTACCCTCTTCAGGTCAATGACATGTCCTATTTGGTAGGCATACAGTAGCTTGATAGTTGCTTTAATGTTTACCAATTTTATTCTATACCTGGGGAAATGAAGCAGATGATTATATAGAAACACATAGTCAACCTGAATTGTAAACTAATCCTAACTCTGTAATGCAGAAAAGAACTCTGGAGCTATACATTTGAATTATTTATGTGCCTACACATCTTCTTACCAGCTATGTAACACTGGGAGCAAGTCCTTTAATCTCCCTGATCCTCTGTTTCCCAATCTACATGAATAATTAAATAAAGCCCTTGTCTCATAAGCTTAGGATGAGCTTTAAAGAAGATAATATTCACATTGGCATCAAAATTGTAACTGACATATTGTAGGCTTGCCCTCACCATGGATTCAAACCAAATCTAAGTGGTCTGTTTAAAGGCATTTGCCTTTTCTCCTATCATAGCTATTCTGACAATCAAAATACATCATAGAAAGATGACTACTGAGACTGAGGATCCAAATCCTGTTTCTAGCTCCACTGTTTGTTTGTTTGTTTTCTGTGATCTTAACAGGTAGATTTTCTTGTCTCCCTGTTTCATAGGGTTGTCACAAGAAATTACATGGGCGAGTCACTGTGCCTTCTCATGTAGTAGGCACTTGACTAGTGAACAGATGACATCTTTGAAGTTTTTATTTTCTTTTAGTAAGAAAGATGGAAAAATACCAGGTGCTGGTGATGTAGAAAAATGAGAATGCTCATACCCTGCTGCTGGGAATGTAAAACTGTACAAGTTTGGAAAATAATCTGAGTTTCTAAAAAAAAACCATATACACCATATTACTCAGCCTTTCTATTCCTAGATGTTTATTCAAGAGAAAAGGAAATACGTATCAACACAAAGACTTGCATGCAATATTCATAGAAGCTTTATTTGTAATTGCCCCAAACTGAAAACAACTCAAATACCCATCAACAGGCACAAGGATAAACAAATTATAATATATATCTACACAATGAAATGCTACTCTGCAATATAAAAAGAGACTATTAATCCATGCAACAACATGTATACATCTCAAAATAATTATGCTGAAATGATTCAGTCAAAGAAAGAACACATAATATACGATTCCATTTATATAAGCAAGTAGAAGATGTAAACTAATTGCTAGTGACAGAAAGCAGATCAGGGGTTACTGGAGGTGGGGGTCAGGGAAGGACAGGATGGAAAGATTGCCAAGGGACATGATGAAACTTTAGGAGGTGGCAGGTATATTCACTCTCTTGATTGCTGTGATGGTTTCACAGTTGTATACATACATCAATAAATATATGTTGTATACTTTAAAATGGGCAGTTTATTGCATGTAAATTACACAGCAAAAGGTGTTTTTTTCTTAAAAGATGTTAAAAGTCATAACCCAGTAGGTGCAATCTTCTGAAGCATAGAGACACAACCAAATGATTAAGTTAAGTGGACCAGGAGCAATTACCATGTAACTGCATTTGTAGGTCAATGACTAACAAAAGTCTAATGAATTATTTTAACCTACATGAGAACTTTAAAGGAAAAGTGGCTTTGAAGATAGGATGTGGGTCTCAATTAGAATCTTAAGCAAAATAGGGCGTGTCTAGACTCACAATTCTTACCTTGCTTAATTGAAGTGAGTCTTGCCTTTGCTGTGGAGCTGGGAGCTTGTGCTTTCCATTGTCCCCATTTTACTTGATCCAAAGATCTTGATTTACTGTTAATCCCTCTACCCCCTTGCAATTTGATGGCCATGTTCTACTTCTCAAGCACCTCTCTAGCTTATTATTTCTTTAATTGCACCCCTTACGCATGCTGCTCTCCTTGGTCACATTTGCTCAATTAGTTTCTTAATTCTAGACCAGGGACATCACAGCCTTGTATATCATGGTTTTCTAACTACCCTGCACACTCATGATAAATGATGAATGTTAAATACCTTTAACAGAAGGAGTTGCTCCCATTCCAATGCCAAGGCAGACTTGTAATTTTGTAGAGGGTCTTGTAAACTGGTATCTTATTTTACAGGGGGAAAAACAAAAACTAGTAAGGTGCTAGAACAGGGAAGACATATAGTTTTCAGCATGTCCCACATGGAAATACAGGACAGAAAGAAAGCCGAGATTTCAACTGCAGAAACATGCAGTCTGCATTGAGTTGCCTACCTTGTGCTCATAATTGCAAAAGCCCTTTCTGTTTGGAAATCCTGGGCATGACATTCTATTCCCGATGTGCTTTACATTCCCCATATCATTTGAAAACAATCATCATTCTTTCCTCTCCTGGCAATGAATTGTGATAAAGAGAAGAATGCCAAGGTTCTGAGGAGAGAGAAGACAGATTATGCAGAAGCCAGAAATAGGAGGTAACCCATAGCAGCAGCGTCTAATCCCAGCTCCAGGATATCTTTCTATTCTGCAGGCACCATTTTCTGCTCTTCAAAACTCTTGGGGCAGGGAATGTGTTTCATGAGCTCAGAGTGTGGTCTTGAATTCTATTTGAAATCAGATAATCTTAGAGATGTAAGAGTTTTTACTTAATCCAACCTTTTTATTTTATGGGTGAAAAAAACCTGAAGTTTAGGGAGCGAAAATTACTTGTCTTATGTCCCACTGTTACTAGGAAGAGTTGGAAAAATTGGGAGAAAGGAAACTTTTTTGACAATAGAAAGGTCAGACAGCAAGCTGGGCCCGTGACAGCAGGATGCATAACCAGAAGCTGAAGTCTAAAAGAGAGTGAACAAGGAGCATAGGCTAATACTTAAAGCAAGGACAGCAGAGGCTGAGAGGGATTGACTGGCTCAACCCACTGCCGGATGGGTCTCTTATTGAATGTGGTATCTTAATCAACCATCTCTAGTAGACTACACAACGAGGGCAAACACTCAAAATTCAAATTGAAAATTGTTTCCTCTGGGTTGGCAAGGCACAGAATTAAAAAAAAATCCCCATAAATCTGGACTCCCATATGTGGTTCTCAGCTGGTGTGAACCCCTGAATGAATTACATGCAGCCAGATAAATTAATGGTACACACATGGGGGACCAACTTGAAAGGAAGAATTGCGTCTGAGAAGACTGCCAGGCATTAAGGAACTCTGGAAAGCAGACAGAGTCCACATTGATATGGCATGCTACAGAGGACCCCCAGTGACATTATGATCAAGCACAGGAATAATGTATAATAAATAAGAAATGACACAAATTGAAAGAAGAGCAAAAAAGCAATAGCAGAATGCCTTAATATTCAGCCTCTATTAGTTGGATGGAACTAGGTGGGTGTTAACTCTCACTTTCCTGCCTGTCGGAAATGCTGCCATTTGTGTGAATTTAGTGCTCTTTATACCAGTTAAAGCCTGGAGCCAAATGATTTAGGATGACCCCTTTTCCTCCTGGCCTCATACTAATTGACTTGAGAGTGAGTTACAGTCCCTGCAGAATAGCAGCCATACACTGGGTATATTTTTAATGTCAATTTCTACAGGAGCTTTTACCCAAGGAAATTGTTGTAACAAAGATTCTCTCTATCCTACATCCTAGGATAGATGTAGGATAGATATTGATTTTTAGCCCATTAGGTGGAGGAATGAATAGATGGGAATATGTAAATGGAAAGTGGGATGGCAGTCAGTCACTTAGGTCTTTATGTAAAAGGGTGATACCCAGATATTTGAGTGGTTGTGATTTTTGACCCCTCTTTAGAGAGTTCTATAGATTTGGAGAGCTGGAAAACAGGAAGTTTAAATGATTTTTGTGGCTATAATCACAGGGCTGGCAGGTAGAATTAAGGTTAGCAAATTCAGAAATAAGGAATATCAACAAGTGATTGTAGAGATGCTTTCTTTCTGTCATTGATGGCAGCTTTTTGTATTTATGTCTAAAACCTAAAAGTTAAGATTATTTAGATGCCCAGGAGACAGAATTGCTGTGGTGCACAACTCAAAGGACACAATTCACTAGCAAGACTGGCTGGAGCAACCACAGATGGGTGAAGACCATGTCCTGTAGTACCTTATAGGTCAGAATAAGGCAGGGAAGGCATTTGTAAGATGCAATCCAATGATGTGTTAAAAAATTGAAATGAAAACTCCAAAGTTCAAAACTAATTTACTTAAAAAGAGAACTAAAGTTGATTAAAGGTTTTCTCTATTGTGATATATTTTCATTTGTTTTTTTTTTCAAGCAGACAGAAGTGAAAAGGTGAAATATATTATGCAAGAGAGAGACATCTTATGTAAGTTTTGGTCAGAGGACACCGAAAAAGCTCTAAGTTACTAAAGGAGGCAACTTGAACAATACTGGCTGAAGAAGTATGGGCTCTGATTAATGGAAACAGACTTCCATGGTACAGAGAGAAAACCAGAACATGTTCACATTTTACCCAATGTCTATGTCCTAAAGTGGGTGAAGGGCCAGGTCTTAGAAGTCAATCAAAAACAACCTTTTGGCCAGGTGTGGTGGCTCATGCTTGTAATCCCAACACTTTGGGAGGCTGAGGCAGGCAGATCGCTTGAATCCAGGAGTTCAAGACCAGCCTGGGCAACATGGCAAAATTCTGTCTCTACACGAAATACAAAAATTAGTTGGGTGTGGTGGCATGTGCCTGTAGTCCCAGCTGTTCGGGAGGCTGAGGCGGAAGGATCACCTGAGCCCAGGAGGTTGAGGCTGCTGTGAGCCGTGATTGCATCATTGTACCCCAGCCTGGGTGACAAAGTGAGGCCCTGTCTCAAAACAAAACAATAGCAACACCACCAAACCAAAGAAACCACAGAACCACATTAACCTTTAAATTAAAAACTCAATTATACCAGTAATTCCTAAAATCCAAGTGAAATGCCAATCCTTTTCATTGTGAGTTAGCACTAGATACCTCATTTGGAAATGAGGAGATACAGTATTTTTGTCCAAGGTCACAAACATAGTAATTGTCAGAACCAAATGAAGAATCAAGACCATCTAACTTTGAACCCACATGATTTCTTCTGATCCAGCACAGCCTTCTTCCTACTTCAGAGGGGGCAAATCCCTGGCATATTACTTTCACATTCACCTTCAGGAGGTAGCTATTTCTTAACAATCATGGTAGATATTTCTTATCAATCAGGATCCTCTGACTCACCCCTGATGTCTTTTCAGAGCAGGCTTTCAGCAGCTGCTGTCATCTGATGGGAGGCGGCATAGGTGAAGAAAACTCTTTTTTTTTTTTTTTTAATTTTGCCTTAGACTAAGATGCGTTCATAATTTAAAGCCAGGTTAATTTTTTTACCCTTTTCACTTTCCACTTTGTTGGGATAATAGAACTCGATTGGTCAGCATCATTCTTGCCGATTTTACTTTACACTACTCTTACCAGCCTGGGGTTTTGCTAGAATCTATGATGCAATGGGGAAACGTTTTGCTCTTAAGTAGTGTTTCATACATCCTGGAGGGAAACCTGAAAAAGGGCATGGGAGGTGAAGGGAGCTTCATCTAAAATCATTCCCTTTAAGAGGAACCAAATTTCCTTTTAAAGTATCAAATTGTAAACATGGGGCCTGCATCCTCTGAGATTTTATTCTGAATCTTTTAATACGGTGTAAAATAATAACTGCCCATACCTTGTATCTGTCTGTCTGAAAGTTACCTCCACTGGTCTCTTCATTGACAAATGAGTACTTCTGAAGAATAGGTTTTATTTACAAATAAGGTAAATAATAGCTGATAAAGTCTTATGAAGAGAGGCAGAACAATGTAATAGAAAGAAAACAGAGTAAAGAACTGGTGTTTACACTAGCAACAGAGTCAGCTTTGTGCATCTGAATAATGGGAAAGGCAGTGAGGATCAAAGAGAAGGTACTTTTATACTATATATAAATGCTTATCATAGTTATCCTCACTATTATTTATTAAACTTTCTCTGTATCAAAATTATGTGATAATGGGGGATGATGATTTTCCTGAAAATACTGCGAGCCAGGCAGAGCTGGCATTTTCCCCACCACTGAGATGAGGAAACATAGGCTTAAAGACATTAAGTTATGTGGTTAGTAACTTGGGGAGCTGGAATGAGAATCTAAATTTTCTAACTCACAGTCAGGTCTGTCTCCATTTTGTGTTGGTATTTTAGCATACCTGATCATAAGAACCACCTGGAGCTCTTTTTAAAGTAGAGATTTCTGGGCTCAATTCCTAAGCTTCCAAATCAGCATCTCCTAGAGTGGGATTTGTGTATCTGGTTTTTATCTAGTTCAAATAGTGGTTAGCCAGGTTTAGGAACCCAAGCTGGAGAATTTCTGTTAGTGACTTAATTACTACCACAAGATATTCTCATGCTGTTTGCAGTCATACAGTTTGGAGCAGCCAGATAGAGGAGGATGTATGTGACCTGTGAGGCCCACTAGACTGTATACGAAGGCCTTAAGTTCTGCCTCCTAACAGGCTGGACAACCATAGGCAATTCCATACCTCCTCCTGGGCCTCTGTTTCTTAATCTGTAAGTTGGGTAGTTAAACTGGATATTTTTAAACTGGATATTTTCTTGAGGACTCTTCCCACTCTTGATCCAAGATTTTCTGAAAATAAATAAGGGACCAATTGTTAATTTTATTTAGTATGCTCTAAAATGACTAGATGCACACTCTGTTGGGGTCTTTGAGGAATGCCTGAAAATGATACCCTTCTTCCAACTTGTACTCTGTTATCATGCTCTAGCTGGAGAGATTGTTTCCTTCAGCTACACGAGCATAAAAGCTCCTTCTTGCTCTATGAACTCTGCAGTCTTTGACCGCTTCCAAAATATAGTGTTCCATGATCTTTGCATGGCTGGCTCCTCCTCATCATTAAACTCTCATCTCAACAACTACCTAATCAGAAACAGTTTCCCTGATCACCTTATTCTCTGTAGCCCCCTTTCAGCAAAACTGTGTCATCTTGTTTTATTTTTTTCCAGAAAATTTACCTCTACAGGAAATTATCATGATTTTGTATGTGCTTCTTTTTTTTGATACTTAATCTATTGAAAATTAAACTAAAACAGGTACCTTCACCAATGTATTCTCACCATCTAAAAGAACCTGGCACATAGTAGGTATTCATTACATATTTGTTAAATCAGTGACAAATAAGTATAATCTTCTTAAATTTACTTGAATATGTTAATTAGCATATTACTCACTCTGACTGGCCTTTTCATTTTTCTGGTTCTTCTTACCTTTTGGTCTCTCATTGTCCACTGAGGTTTAAACTGGAAGGCCTAGGGAACACATATGCATTTCCTCTGCTATTTTATGACTATATCTGCTTGATTAGGTGTCTCAGCTGAGCAGAATTTTTGGACTGACATTCTGAGAGGCAATGCAGGGCTACCAGATGGCCAGCTTCTCTCTCAGATGATGTGGAACCTGGCTTTGGCCTGCAGAACCCCCTCTATCTTCCAACCACAGCAAACACCTCAATGAGGACAGCATTGTACTGAGATGTCAACGCATAAAGCTTTCTCCTAACATTCTACTCTGTTTCTTTAGAGAAGTACTGTCTAGCATTTTGAAAGTGAGAAATGCAGTTGTCTATGCTCTTTTCAGAGACAGAAGGAGTAGGAGTAGGAGGAGGAGGACAAGGAGCAGTTTGTCTTACTGCATATTCCTCCTCCCTGCTGCCATTTAAAGACCTTAACAATACCCATATTGTCAGCCACACCTCTCCCATCCTCTTCTAACTTATGATCCAGACCTTCGGGGCTGCTGATAGACAGAATGGCTCCCACTTTATGTTAGAGTATCCCTGCTAGCTATATTAGTCATTCTCACACTGCTATAAAGATATTACCCAAGAGTAGGTAATTTATAAAGGAAAGAGGTTTAATTGACTCACAGTTCTGCATGGCTGGGAGGCCTAAGGAAACTTATAATCATGGCGGAAGAGGAAGCAGGCATGTCTTACATGGTGGCAGGCAAGAGAGAGTGTGGGTTAGTGTAGGAAAAACTACTATTTATAAAACCATCAGATCTCGTGAGAATTTACTCAGTATTACGAGAACAGCATGGGGAAAACACCCCTATAATCTAATCACTTCCCTCCCTTGACACGTGAGGATTACAACTTGAGATGACATTTGGATGGGGACACAGAGCCAAATCATATCACTAGCTGTTTATAAAATCCCAGTGGCTAAACAAAGTAAACATCGATAGCTGTTCACTTCACAGTCCAATTCCAGTCAGTGGCTCTTCTTCAAGAGTGATTGGATCCACACTCCTTCCATCATGTGGCTCCTCCACATCCAGGATCTCCAGGATTTTCTGCACTTAGAAAGTGGGCAAAAAAGAGAACCCATGAAGGATTGCTCAGGGTGCTTCAGGGCCAGGCTGGAAAGTGACAAACCTCACTTCTGCCCACACTCTCTTGGCCAGAACTCAGCCAATCTCACCAAAAATGAGAGAAACAAAATATTCCAACATGCCAGGAAGTAGAAATATGCTTGGCGATCACCTGGCCAGTCTAGATACTACTTCATTTGTATTCCCAGAGTACTATATTGCAAGCAGCAGCATTTCCATTTGCAATGTTCACCAAACTTCTCTTAATTTTTTTGACTCAGAAATTTGTTGAAATATCTTATTTCATTTTGCTCTCCTGTAATGACTTTGTTCCTTTTCAAACTTAGGTGTTTTAATCTAAGTGGGATAAGTAGTAAAGGAAATGTTTGGTCTGTGCCATCATCTTAAATTGAAATAAAATATCTCAATTTTTAAAGCCATTCAGCCCTTCCCAACAATGAGGATTTCTCATTGACTATATTTCAGTCTTAAGCCTCTAGCTCAAAAATTTTGACTTTCTCTATCTCTATAGAATATTTTTTTCACGTGCACTTAGTTAACCCTTCCATGTTTTTCTCTTTCCTTTCTTTCTTTTCTTTCTTGCTTTCTTTCTTATCTCTTTCTTTCTCTCTTTCTTTCTCTCTCCCTCTTTCTTTTTTCTTTCTTTCTTTTTTATGTAACCTGGAAAACCACAACATTTTTCTTAGTTTATTAACAAGGACAATTTTGTTTCTTCCTCATAACTCTACTTTCCAGCCCATCGTCTTGGGGCTTATGTTTTTACAATCAAAATGCATTTCTTCCACAGCACTTCCTCCTTAGTGAAAGTATGCAACTGCATGCACAGGTAAGAAAATTGAATATGTAAAGGCTCTGGAAGTAAATCACAGAGAACTCATGTTTGTACCAGACAGGTGACAAGGCTGGAGAGAAGAGGTTGGAAGCAGTGGCCTTAGTTCCTGGACAACTTTTATTCTCTAGTTCTAGTGACAGGGTGACCAAAATAAATACACCAAAATGCAATATTTGGAACTTAGAATATGCACAGGAATTATATATTATGAAATATTATAAATTAGGCATTTGCCTATTTTCTCATTTAATCCTTCAGCTTTATGAGATAGATATCATTAAATGTTATGCACATAAGGAATTAACACTCAAATAATTTATCTAATTTTTAAAAACACACAGATAGCCAATTACAGTTTTCCTGTTTGAATGCCTGTGGACACTTTCTTCAACACACTTAAACATGTTGCTTAGAGTCTGCAGTCTGACATTCTAGACTAGTATTGAAATGTGGTAAGAATAAATACTAGAATCCTGCAGCCAGAGAGAACTTGGAGCAAGGTCTGGGCTTGTAACTTACTATGTGACTTTGGGTAAGTGAGTCAAACTCTTCAGTTTCTTCATATATAAAATGGTGAGGATTTTAACGACTTCGTAGGCTTGGGATGGGGATTAAATAAAATGTAGAAAGGCTAGCATAATGTTTAGGTCAAGAAGGAACCCAATAAATGTTAGATATTATTACTATTTTTTTCATCCAAGTATGAATTTTTTGGCTCAAAGAATGGAAACATCCTGGTCAGGGTCATAACACAGCCAACTAAATGACTGACCTGGGATGTGCAGCATTGTCTTCAAACACCAGAGAAACCCCAATCTGTCTTCCATGCCACTTTCTGCTATACAGGCCTTCAGTCAACATTTTAACAAATAAAAGAGAATTGCTTGGCATGGTTATAGATATTGAGCCGCAAGGAATTTGTAGACACCATTTTTTTCCCATGGACTCATCCTTGGAAGTACTTTAAGATAATAGTTTTTCTCCTCTGTCCAGAAGAGTTTAAATGTCGACCTTTTTAGAAACATGAAGACATGGTAAATGAATTCTCAAGTGCATCTGCAGATACAGGAACATGAGCCTAGATTCACAACAGACATGTTGTGATTTAAAATTAGAATGGAGAGGCCTATTTGTTGAGCTTCAAGGACTAATAACTGGAGCATTTTATCTTGATCAAAAGATTTTTCACGGGCCTGGAAGAATAGAAGTACCAACTGCCGTACCCCATACTTTCTTTTTCTAATAACCCAAGGTACACACACACCACACACACATGTGCATGTGCACAAGCCCTGCCTGCCCACACTCACCGGTGCCCATCCTCAAGCCACCTACGCACATTCTTGGCAAAACAAAACAAAACAAAGCAAAAAACAACTATTTAAATCTTTTTATTCATCTTTGTTGAATAGCTTTCTCCATCTGGTTTCCAGAATTCTTGTCTAAAAATTATGGGTTCAGCCTAATCATTAAAAAAAAAAACTTGTCAAATTCTGCCATACTTCAGAATTGAGAAACTTGTGAAGTAAAAATAAGAGTATAAATTAGAATGATTTAACTGACCTCAACTCACTGAGTTAACAGTGTGTTAAAAAATGAGTATTGGAAAGGGAATCATATATTTGAGATTCTGGACATTCTTTGACTCAAATTAGCCACTGTGGGGCAATTCACATCTTCTTTGGGCTTCAATTTCCTCATCTGTTAACCGAGTATCCTATTAATACTTCCTTCCCCTTAGAGTTTATTCATTCATTCTACAGTTTTGTTATTTTCTTTCAGCACCTTCTTTATTCTAGTCACTATACTGAGTTCTACAGATACAACATGAAGTAAGACACAAATAGTTCTCTGAACTAACCCACATTCTATGGGAAGAAAGCACATAAAGTAAAAAGTGCTGTGATAGAGGTATGTCCAGAGTCCCTATGGGATCAAATACATCTCAAGGGATGTGTATAATATGAGTGCACAGAGTGCTAGATAAGAGGAGGGTGGGAGATGTGTCCCACCAGTGTCTGAGCTCCTAATAGAGCTTCAGTTTCTCTGGTCCAGTTCTCCTTTGCCCTAGCAAGACTCATCCTTCTATGTCCAGGGCCCCACAACAGATTCCAGAGGCTTAACAGTGCTCTGGACCATTGAAAATGGGTAGAAAACTCTCCATGGGATGGAGAGACAGGGAACTGACATGTTGCTGGCAATGGGCAATGATCTAGATATAGTCAGCAGGTCATCCTTGTCAGGCTACAGTGAGAAGGATCACCTAATTTTCCAAGCGATGTACAGTGCTTTCTCAAACAGAAAATCTGCTATCCCAGAAAGCCCTTCCATGGCCTTGTGCTGCTCCCTGGCACCAGCAGCTGCAGGACATTTGCTCCCAATGAGTCAGCATTCTCCCTTTGTAGACTCTATCTCTGCCTGATTATCAGCTTTACTGTGGAACCTTCAGATAGTCAAGGGAAGGAACAGATCTCTTGCTCCTAACACCTTGACCATAGATCTTTAAATTGAACAACAAAAAATTTCTCATATGGTACTCTGCTTCTGATCTAAAAACTTGCTTTGGGATGAGGAATACAGGAAGAATGGTAATTCTTCTTATTTACCCTACCAAGGGAGATATGGTAAATAAGAATTGGACACAGTGGTTAATTCCAAATATCATTCCATCATATGAGCTGTTGTTATTTGTGATGTTACTAGCAGCCAGATCACACCATCTTCCTTAGCAATCCATTCTGCCCCTAGCATCACAGCTTTAAAATGGAATGGGGTACATTTCATAGACTCACAAAAATCCAGCTTTATTTATGTAGCAAGTTCAGATAAGTGATATGATTTGTTCAAATTCATACAGCAGAACCAAGGGTAGATGTCACTTTCAAGTTCAGGCTTCCTCCCAGACCAATTACTATTTTATTTTATTTTTCCAGACCAACATTTTGTTAACTGCTGATATCTTGTTTGTTGCACAATCCTTAAAGTCAGATTGTTTTCTTATCCTGGCCTTACTATTTGCTAGCTGGATGTACTTGAGCAAGTCACTTTACTCCGCTGAGACTTATATTCTAATCTGTTAGATAGAGACTCTCATCTGGGGGAAATAATATATGCCCCTTATAATCAATGTGATGATTATATGATTTAATTCATATAAAGGTTTTAGCACAGTGACTTGTATATGATAATTGCTCCATAATTTTTTTAACATTTTAGATAAAGTTGTTTTTTAAATGCTCACCTGGCTCTTGTTTTTCTCCCCTCCTTTGTAATTATAATTATTATGCAACAAATGTTACTGTGTTTTAAACACTATGTAAGGTAGATATTTTTAAAATAAGAATGATTATTCTCTAGGTTTTGTGAATAAGAAAGTAAATAAAATCCATCACTTTCTACACATGTACCCCACAAGTATATACAAATACGTAACAATGAAAACATTTTAAAATCCATAACTTCATAATTAATTTACTATGTTTTATTAAGTTTTTGAGGTTATTTATGTCGATTTTAAGCATATGGTAGAAACATTATGTAATGATATACTACTATGAATCTCTTTTCAATTTCGTGTTCAATGACATTACCTTGATTTTGAAATCAACCATGGTGGAAATATTTATACCATGAAAATTGGCAAATGCTGTAAGTCAGGGCTTGATGTATTGTTTTGATGATTTCGCTAGACTTGGTAGGTTAATAATGCTGTATTCTGTCTGTGACTATTGAGTCATAAACAACATAAATAACAGGAAATATTTTTCAGTATTAGTGGATCTAACACTATTAGTGAATTTAACAAAGATTCGGCTGATACCATTAACAAACAAGTGAAGTTTTAATATATGCCTTTGTCCATTCACTTTTTTGCTCCCTGTTAACATAAATGAAAATATCAAGCACCATTCATTTCACAATCACACTTGTTGATCAGTGAAGTAAGAGACATTTTTGCTGAACCAGACAGTATTTAAACGTTTATTTGCAGGCTGATGTTGTCAAATAATGGTTGGATTGCAATAATAACTTGGCCATGAATACAAGAGTTCAACAGAAATTAACTAATGTATTCTATGAGAATCAATTAGCTATATGGAATTTATAAAAAAGATTATTGTATATTTTATATATATAACATGTAAATTGTGTGCTACTTGTCCTGTATATGAGTGATATGTATAATAAACTTATGTACATGTACATATGCACATATTTTTCCCCCAGGGAGCTGGTTGTTAAATATTTATCAGCACACTACTGCCCCCAATTCATATCTACCTTCTAGTCATCACCTCTCTGGCTTTGGAGCAGATCATAAACTCTAGAATCCAGACACCAGCCAGTGCAGTACTTCACAAGCTCTGCAGTACTTCTCAGGATCTGTTTTCCCAGGATGACCTTGTGTGAGCTGTGAGTCATCAAAACCTGGTTCCTTTGATCTGCCCCGGGGAGAAAGGAATTATGTCCCTTTAACATGGACAAAACTCCACGGGACCTCAGCTTGCAAATTCAGGATTAAGAGAACTTGAAATTCACTGACATTCTACAAACTCAGAGCTAACGAAGCCTGTGAGGGTCATCCCTTCCAGAACTTTCGTCTTTATGGAATGAGTATCAGAACAGGCCAGTCTCAGGCTCATGTCTGAGTGATTTATCATTTTCATTCATCACCTCTAAGGCTGAGCTGGCCCCAGTTTCCCTTGTCTGGGCTATGGATGTCCCCTGCTGGAATCCAGAGCTCACTGCAGCTCAGGGAATTAGAACAAATACTGCGGCCGTAGATTCATTGTGTGTATGTGTAAGAACACACTCGCTGTCTGCGTGCCTCTCGACATGAAACCACTCTGGAAATTCACTCTCTTGTCCTGGTTTTACAGGTCGGCCCTCATTTACTGATTTCATGTCCCAAATGATTGAGAATCATTATTTATCAAGTCTTTTGAATAATGTCTACCACATGGTAAGTTCTCAATAAACATTTACTGAAAAAAATGAGCATATCCTTGTAAGGTACATTATGCGTGATCTAATTTCATCCTCAGAACAATCAAATAAATTAGGAACTATGGTTAACTCCTTCTTGTTTTCAGGTGTTGGAACTCAGGCCTAGAGGTTAGGTCACTTACATAAGGTCACTTAGCTTGGATGTGGCAGCATCAGCCTTAGGGCATAAGTGTCCCTGTCTGCAGGCTCGCTGCTCTGCTACAGCCTGCCATGCAAGTCTCCAAAGGGTTCCTTCTCCACAGCTTCTCCAAACAGAAATATCTGCTCCTTTTTGCTTTCGTATTTCCCCACTCCCAGTATTCACCCAGGGTGAATCTCGTCCTTTGTCCTGCTTGCTGTGTACCCTGGCCAAATCCCTTCGCCTTTCAGAGCCTGATTTTCTTCATCAGATAAATAAAGGGGATGGATTAGCTGACTCTTAATTTTAAAATGCCAATTCTAAAATGCTGACGCTTTCTGAATTTAATTTCAGGATAGACATGCTGAGGTCCAAATTGCTAGGGATTTCCTCTCTGGCCAAGGAAACATAACTCAGTCATATACTACTTGTGAGTTTGTATCAGGAGGATGAAATTAAGCCCCAAAGTCTGCACTGCCATTTGGGAACGTACTTTTTCAGATCAGAAGCCAATGGTCACTTACATGAGAGGTTATCAGTAGATGGACAAAAAGCACCATTTCTGTCTTCTTTCCAGTGAGCCAAAGCATGGTTGCCAATTCAGACAGCCAGTTGGGAGTTTTCAACATGTGACAAGCCCAAAGGCATTTCTGAAGCTGCCAGCACAGAGGCCTGTCGAATCTGCTAAGGAACCAGATGCAGCAGATAAATATCTTCCACAGCTTGGCATCTGGGGCCTGTGCTTGCCAGCTGAGAGAAGGGGCTGTGTTGCACAGTGCTGGGGGTGGGGAAGGCAGAGAGACAGCAGCTGAACAAATCACACGTATTTCTCATTGAAGTAGAAAAAAAGGCAATTCTAGAGAGCATTTCAAAATTCTAAAAGGACCAGATTAAATATGGATGGTTATATGTAGGTTATTATTATATGATGGACTGGATTATGAATAGGTAAGTTATATATTGTGGTCTTTGATACCATTGTTTCATTCAGTCTGTTGATATTATTTTGCATTTCTAGAATGCAATAGTCTTTATGCAATTCACTTAGTGCAATTACATTTACAAGACAATCTCTCTCTCACACACACACACACATACACACACGAATCTTGTATATCTAGCTCTGCACCAAATAAAAATTACAGAAATAAAGCATTCTTTTCATCATGAGGCAAAAAATGACTATGTGTTGAGTCATGTGTCCAGACTTTGTTTTTTCAAAAATATATTTCCCTTTTAGATTCTTCAAATGAATATTCAATTTCATCAATTTCCTCTCAATATAATTCATAATATATTTATTGAATGCCTACTATGTGCAAGAGATTGCTTGGTGCAATTATTATGAAGAGAAAGAGACAAAGTGTCTTCAAGGAGCTTATTAACAATTCCTGGCATACTAATAATCAATGGGATTTTCCTCAACTTCAACCTGATTAAGGGCATCTTGAAAAACCTTCTGCTAACATCACACTTGGTGGGGAAAAACTGAAGCTTTTTTCTTAAGCTCAAGTGTAAGGCTGTCCAATCTCACCACTTCAATGTCCTGTGAAGGTATTAGCCAATGCAAGAAGGTCAGAAAAGAAATGAAACCCATTCAGATTGAAGAGAAAGAAGCAAAACTCTATTTGCAGACAGCCTGGTTGTCTAAGCAAAAAATTCTAAGTAATCTACAAAAATGCTACTAAAACTAATATGCGTGTTTAGCAAGGCTTCATGATATCAAGTCAAAAACAATAGTTTCCTCTTATTTGCAGGGGATAAGTTTCAAAACCCCAAGTGGATGCCTACAATCATGAATAGTACTAAACCCTAAATATACAACATATTTTTCCTTTTTTTTTTTTTTTTTTTTTTTTTGAGACGGAGTTTCGCTCTGTCTCCTAGGCTGGAGTGCAGTGGTGTGATCTTGGCTTATTCCAAACTCCGCCTCCCGGATTCAAGTGATTCTCCAGCCTCAGCCTCCTGAGTAGCTGGGATTACAGGCACCTGCCACCATGCCAGGCTAATTTTTGTATTTTTAGTAGAGACGTGGTTTCGTCATGTTGGCCAGGCTGGTCTCAAACTCCTGAACTCAGGTGATCCACCCATCTCGGCCTCCTAAAGTGCTGGGATCACAGGCTTGAGCCACCGTGCCCTGCCTAATATATTTTCCTAAACATACATACGATGAAATTTAGTGAATTGTGCAGAGTAAAAGATTAACAGCAATAATTAATAATAAAATAGAACAATTATGCCAATATATTGTAATATACTGTAATAAAAGTCATGTGAATGTGACCCTCTCTCTCTCTAACTATCCTGTTGTTACTATATGCACCTATTTTCAGACCAAGGTTGATCACATCTAACTGAAACTGAGGAAAGCAAACCTATGAGGAAAGGAGGACTACTGCATATAAGAAGTAATTTTATTTTTGTATACCAGCTGTTATGGATTGAATTGCGTCCCCTTAAAACTCATATATTGAAACCCTGGCCTTCAATGTGGCTGTATTTGGAGAAAGGGGTGCTTGGGGTAATAAAGTTTAAGTGAGGTCGTAATTGGCCTTACTCCAATAGAACAGGTGTCCTTATAAGAAGAGGAAGAGATACCAGAGGGATATCTCTTCCCCTCCCCCCTCATGAGTACACTGAGGAAAGGCCACATGAGGACACAGTGAGAAGGTGGCCATCTTTAAGCCAGGAAAAAAAAAAAAAGCCTCACCAGACACTAATCCTGCTAGCACCTTGATTTTGGACTTCTACCTTCCAGAACTGTGAGTAAATAAATTTCCATTATTTAAGCCACGTAGTGTATGGTATCTTATTATGATAGCCCAAACTGACTAATGCACTAGCCACAAATAATGGAAATTAAAATAAAAATGATACAATTACAATAACATCAACAATATGAAATGCCTAAAAATAAATGTTAACGAGCCTAAACACATGTAACATAAAGTCAATATGCAAAATTTACGATATACAAAATGTAGTCTCAAAGACTAAGCTATTAAGAGTGACTTTCCCCCCTATATATTAGAAAGACAGATGCAGATGGCTATAGATAGCAGGAGTTATCATGAAAACTCACAGAGAACTGAGGAAGCTTGTAGATGCAACTCAGTAGCTACAAGGAAACTTGTAGACACCAAGTGATTTGGTCATAGTATGCATTTAATTATATGAATTTCTGAAAGTTTTTGGAATGAATGTGTGACATCTTCCTGTTCTTGATATTTCCTCTAGCTGACTTCAACATTCCAAGCATTAATTAATTTAAAAAAGGCATCAGAAGCCATGCCAGAGAGACTCTTTGTCACAGTCTGATTATGAATCTGGAATGACAAGTAAGTTTCAACTTGAGAGCCAACTCTGATAGATTGGTAGTGACTACCTAGAGCAAAAGCATTGAGAAAATGATTTTGAAACTTTATTTGAACTCAGTAGGGGAGGGATGTATGGTCAGAGAGCTATGCAAACTGTAGGGGTGTCAATATACATAACTCATATTAGCCCTCCCTTCCTGAAACCTCACTGGATGCAGGAGGCAGAGGCAGGCCCTCATTTGGCATTAAATAATGCTGCATATATTCAACTTGTGACTTTCAGTGATCATTTAGTTTAGTTGCTATGTGTGGAAAAATCTAGATTTTTCTTGCTCTTTTTACAATTGCTAAACCATTTGATTAGTTATTTTGCAGTGTTACATAAAAATGAAAAATTCTGTTGTTTAATTCATATACACACAGGGATAAACACATACACAGAGGGGAGAATTAACATTCATATATGTATCTTGACTTGCCCAATCAGGCAATGGCTAAATGACAAACCCAGATCTGAAATTTAGTTATTTTGTTCCCAAGTCCAGTGTGCATTTCAATACTACAAATATCTTCAACTTATAAGAATCAGAGCCACATATCAGAGCAAAGTGATTTGTTGAAAAGTAGAAAGTTAACGAGTTGCGAAAGAACTCCATGGACCAATCTGGTTAGATATAGGATTATTTTTATTTTACAGTTAGGAGTCCTTTATGGGACATTTCATCTACCCTACAATGTTTCATGATGATGTTTGTAATTATCTATTTTCTTGTCTCTTCCCTACTTGATCATAAGCAAACTGAAAACATTCCTTTAATTTCTACCTCTGTAGAGCCTAACACAGCACCTGGCAAACTGTAGGCACCCTAAAACAGTTGGTAAATGCATAATTGAATAAATAGAAATTATCTTAAGCCTTTTACAAGATTATGACAATTGTCAAGAAAGTTATCTGGGATTTTGAAGAAAATGTAATAATATATCTCTATTGATTTAAATATAATCCATCATTTGTTAATATCTGCTAGAGGTCCATCCTTGAGCTAGGCACTTAAATCTGCATTATTATTTCTTGCTCACTCACAATATTTGTAAAATGGATTTGATTTTGGACTTTTGAATAGATGAAGAAGTTGATGCTCAGAGAGACCAACCAATATATCCTATTTTACACAGTAAAATACAAATATTTACATTGAAAGTCCAGCTCCTCTTTCCAGCGTAATACTACTTAAACTGGGGAAATACAACTGTGTTTTAAGAATTGCCAGGAATATTTCTTACGATGATGATGATCAGTACTCTCCATAGTTTCTTCAGAGATTAATTTTTCAAATTATGAGATATAAGAACATATTTGTGAAATATTTATCTTCCATTTTTAAGTTAAAGCCTTCTTTGTATCTTAGAATTTAAAGTAAACTTAAAGTAAAACCTAGCAATGTCCTAGCAATATAATGTCTTCCTCTGCTAAGCCCTGAGCAGATCCAACCACGTTGTAATTCAAACTTACAACAATTTTCCACTTGTACCATACCTTCCCTCCCCATTTTGTCCTTTGGATAACCTCATAATGACTTTTACTGTATTTATGCAAGATCTTTCCAATTAACCCATTGGAACTCTCAAATAGAAGAGAAACAGAAAAGAATGAAAAGAGGAAAGAAGAAAAACGATGATCTGGGGTAGCGTTTAACTAGCAGGAGCTTTTCACACTGTCGGGCCACAGAAACATAGAAAGTCAGAAGGTCCTAGAGTTCTCGTAATCCAGTCCCATAATATTTACAGATGTGTTTACTTTGGCATATGCAAAAGAACACAGGGTTCATAGTCAGTCAATCTGGGGTCAAATACTGACTTTGCTGCTTTCAGCTTTATGAGCTGTGGTATGTTGCTTAGCGTTGTTTTCCCTAATTATAGATAGGAATATTGATATCTAACTCATAGAATTATTTTGAAGATCAAACATGGTAATATGTAATCACTTAGCACATTTGTGGCACACAGGAAGGGGGCTCTTAAATGTGAGCCCCTATTGTCATTATTCTTGTAATACCGTGGTACTTCATTGCACAATTCTAAATTTATAATCGTGTGAGCATTGCTTGGTGTGGGTGCATACTGACCATACTGCTACTGTTCAGCTACTCTCAGGCAGGCCTAGAGCTTAGTAGAGGTGTTGAAAAGTAAATTTAGCCACAACCCCTAAAGATAATACTTTTTAAAAATTTTGGTGCTTAAAACACTATTTTAAGGGTGATACCTAGCAATTCTACAACAATTTTTCTACCTGAATATACATTTTTCCAGTGAGATCTCAATTATCTTGTTCTTCCTTTTATTCATTCAAATTTATTGTATTAAGCTTATTGACTGACCTCAGTAACGTGGACTCAGTTCCTCTAATGCTTTTGAACTCTCTCTCTCTACAAACTCTATTGCAGGGAAAATAGAAAGACACATATGCATTTATAATAGGTAAATTTGGAAGCATGAACTAGTCATGCTCAGTGCAGCTCCTCCATTTTTCTTCGTGGGGCACGTAGAAAGGCATACATTCTCCCCTGCTCTGATATGCCATATTTTAATGAGAGACAGTCCCATTAGAGAAGACCTGTAGACTTTTGGCTATGACTGTAACTAGCTGGGTTAATCTATGTAATCTGGATCAATATTGAAGGTTTACTTCCCATGTATAAACTACATTCTCTAACTTAGTCTTATCAAAGTAAAGAAGGGAGGCAATATGTTTTGGCCCCTATCTGCTGACTAATTGTTTAAGAACTTGAGCTATTAATATAAAGGAAAATACTGTTTAAAGGACTCCCAAAAGACCATTGTGTTGAGTCTGGGATCACGAAATCTTTGATTCAGACTATTTTCATTTATTTTTCTTGCTGCCTTTTATTTAATAGGTCTTTTGCACACTACATTCAAACATTGGAAGAATGATTAGTTTCATACCATGTAACATGCTTGTAAACTAGGTTTGTATACCATTCTGAGATATTTTAGGCCTTCAGATAATAAATATTGACCTTCACTTGGAACCAAGCCAAGGCTAGTCTAGAGTTGCATGTCTTGTCTAATTTTACATTATCTTTGAGGCTCTACATTGTAACAACTGCCAATTATGCTTATGAATATTGGAGATCCAGTGTGGCTTCATCCTTTGAAATAAAATTTATTTATTTCAATGATAAATTAATGAGCAATTTAGAAGAAATGTAGGCTACTATCAGTTTAGAGATGCAAGTTCTGCTTGTATGGAGAATGCAGGAAAAATTACCACAAATCCAAAACAAAAAATTCATAGAAGAATCATATTTGTGATGTTTTATTATTGGGAAATAGTCTGGCTCAAAAACAGTGCAAGAGCTATAGCAGCAGATTAGGTAATTGAAGGGCGTTTTGTAGGTGAAGAGAAAATGGGGGATTCAGCAAACATCTTCTTGTTCTGGAAATAACAGTGGATAAACTAAAATACTGGGAAATGAAAAAGTGAGACATGTATTTACAAAGGGAGTTGAGGTTTCTGAGGCCAAACTAGATCTGTGTGAATAAATGAATAAAAAGGAATTCATCAAAGAAACCCAGAGCTAACTGACCTAAAAGGTGAAAATAGAAAAACGGAGGATTTGGGCTGAGCATGTCTGGTTTGTTCTCCCCAGATTTACCAATCAAATGAGTTGCTCACCCTCCCTTAGGATATATTGAGTAAACTGACAGAAAGAAGCCAGAAGTATAAGACTAACAGGGCTATCTCCACCTGAAAGAAAATATAAGGAATGGAGAGAAAAGAATTTTCTCCTAATATGTAACAGTGAATCATGTACAATAAGATCAATAAGTGAAAATATAAAATTAAAACACATGAAAGAAGGGAACAGAAAACCTAGTGACCATTAGCTTTATAATTACCACCATTTGGTTTATAATTTAGCAAAAATTTTCCTAAAACCTACAGCATACAAGGCACCAGGCTAGTTACTATAGATGAACTGATGTAAAAGATACATTTTCTGCTTTTAGGAGCTTACAGTAAAATTATGAAAAATATATTAAATGAATAACTTAAATATAATGTGTAAATGGTCATATAGAGGTATTCACAAGGGGCTTTGAGAGTACTTAACACAATCTAGAAATGGCTAAGCTTCGGGCTTAGTTCTTGGCTTCTTGGCAGCCAGGAGGAAGAGGTAACAATGGTGAATTTTATAAACTTCAATATCATAAAGGAAAAAATATAGCAATCCTTCAGGAAAGACCAGTGTGTCTTTTTTTTCTGTCACTACATTGGAAAGAAGCTTTTTACATGAGATTTTGTAAGAAACGTTGAATGATGTAATGGATAAAGTTCTCAGCATCAGTTCTTCAGCCCTTGCAGAAGTAGATATCATCTACTTTGTCTTCATGAATTTTGATGACAGTAAAGAGCATAATATTGTAGAATATTCATTACCAAACTTGTTGCATAGCAGAATCATTTGATATTTTAAAAACACATATTCCTAGGCATCATTCAATAAGTTCACCCTCAAAGTCTTAAATTCTCAGTTTACATTCTGACAATACCTCACTCCTTTTATCTTTTCTTACACTTTATAACCACTACAGTTGTCTTTAGACCTTATAGAGAATGCCAATTTATTAATCTTTCCATTTCTTTCCAGTCTATTAATTCTCTCCTTAGTTCTCTTTCTTTTCCTAGGTGATTATTCGGCTACTTCCTTGCCAGAATCCTCAACTCCTTAAGCTACTGTAGCACTACACATCTTCAGCCACCACTTTATAAAACGTTAACCCTCTGTGACTTCTTTTTAAAAGAAGTTCATAAACACATAGATGCAAGAACGAATTTTACAATTGATCAAATAGTGTTAAATTATCTTTAGGAAATGTCTCCAAATCATGACTGAGGACATAATAGTGATAAAGAGCACAGCGATTGTATATGACACCTGCTTGCTATTTATGGAATATAATGGACTGAAAGATATGTTTGCAACATGCAAGTACTGCAAATTGATAATAAGAGTAGGATGCACTCACCTGTGTAATAGTCCTTTCCATGAGGAACTTATAGGCTACTTGAGGAGATAAAACAGATAACAATAATAAGATTTATTGAGTGTCTACTAAATTACAAATTTAAATTTGTAATTACTAAACTTCACGATATCCCTATTTATCAAGTAGCTTTTGCCATATTAACAAACTACTTAAAAACCTAGCAGCTTAAAACAGTCATTCTTAAAATGTGGTACCCGGACCACCTGCATCAGCATCACGTGGGAACTTACTGGAAGCGCAAATTTAGGAACTTCCATGTGAGACCTTTAAATCAGAAATTCTGGGAGCTCATTGGTCTATTGTAACAAACACCCAAAGTGATTCTGATGCAAGCTAAAGTTTGGAAACCACCAACTTAAAAAAGCCGTATGTATGTATGTATGTGTTTACAGACGCGTGCGTGCGTGTGCGCACACGTGTGTGTGTGTGTGTATACACACAGAGAGAGGACTGAAAGTCCAACATACATATTGGACTTTGTAGTATGTATGCAAGTTTGCATACTTCGTAAGTCCAATATATATATTGGACTTTGTATGCATGCATGTAGGTATATGTATATACATACATACATACATACATACATATGGTTGTTTTAGTTGGTGGTTCCCAAACTTTAGCTTGCATAAGAATATATATACATATATATGTATATTCATACATACATATATATGTATATTCATACATACATATATATGTATATTCATACATACATATATATGTATATTCATACATACATATATATGTATATTCATACATACATATATATGTATATTCATACATACATATATATGTATATTCATACATACATATATATGTATATTCATACATATATATGTATATTCATACATACATATATATGTATATTCATACATATATATGTATATTCATACATATATATGTATATTCATACATATATATGTATATTCATACATACATATATATGTATATTCATACATATATATGTATATTCATACATACATATATATGTATATTCATACATATATATGTATATTCATACATACATATATATGTATATTCATACATACATATATATGTATATTCATACATACATATATATGTATATTCATACATACATATATATGTATATTCATACATACATATATATGTATATTCATACATACATATATATGTATATTCATACATACATATATATGTATATTCATACATATATATGTATATTCATACATACATATATATGTATATTCATACATATATATGTATATTCATACATATATATGTATATTCATACATATATATGTATATTCATATATACATATATATGTATGAATATACATATATATGTATGTATGAATATACATATATATGTATGAATATACATATATATGTATATTCATACATACATATATATGTATATTCATACATATATATGTATATTCATACATACATATATATGTATATTCATACAGACATATATATGTATATTCATACAGACATATATATGTATATTCATACAGACATATATATGTATATTCATACAGACATATATATGTATATTCATACATACATATATATGTATATTCATACATACATATATATGTATATTCATACATACATATATATGTATATACATACATACATATATATGTATATACATACATACATACATATGTATATACATACATACATATATATGTATATACATACATATGTATATTCATACATACATATATATGTATATTCATACATATGTATATTCATACATACATATATATGTATATTCATACATATGTATATTCATACATACATATATATGTATATTCATACATACATATATATGTATATTCATACATACATATATATGTATATTCATACATACATATATATGTATATTCATACATACATATATATGTATATTCATACATACATATATATGTATATTCATACATACATATATATAGTGGATGATTCTTCTCATTTCAGCTATGTTCCCTCATACATTGGCTGGTGAATTAGCTGGGATCTGGCTGATCTACAATATCCTCAATTGAGACAGCTCATCTCTGCTCCATGTGGTCTCTCATGCTTTAGGAAAGTAGCCTTGGCTTGTTCACATGACAGTTGAACATGATTCTAGGAGAGCAAATGGGAGTCCACAAGGTCTCTTGACTCTAGGGGCCTATGTTCAGAACTGGAACCTTTCACATCTGTCATATTCTGTTGGCTAAAGCAAATCTCAAGAACAGTTTAAATTCAGGGAGTAGGGAAACAGACTCTGCCTATTGATGAATGAGCTACAAAGTCACAGTGCAAAGAGCAAAGATATAGGTTTGAAAATTGAGGCCATTTTGCCAATGGTTTACAGCATGGTAGATATTTTTATACTTAACATATGTAAGAGTAAGAAATTACAGCTCAGGAAATTTACAAGGTCATCCATCTAAAAAGCGGAAAATACTAAATTTAAACCTAAGCCTGTTTGATTCTGACTGACCAGATCATGTGCAAATAGCTATAATACAACATAGTATGTGCTAAGTAGAATACAGGCCCAGAAAAGAGATTGTAATAGTTCAAAAGACAGAGAGATGATTTCTGGCTGGAGAAATCAGAAAATCCTCAATGAGAACAATGAAATTTGAAGGATGAGCAATGTAGGAAGTGAAATAAGTTTGAGCATAAAACAAAACATTTGTTGAAGACTACCAAAATTCCATTGGTAAATACATGAAAGCTCTTTTAGCTGGAATTTAGGGTATTTTAAAAGGAAAAGAAAGAGATACGTTTAGAAAAATAGTCACCAACATGGAGAACTTTGAATACCAAGGTAAGGAGTTCGAACTTGAAGATTTTTGAGCAACACTTATTAAAATAAGGTATTATCATATAAGTTCCAATTACATATTTATCTTCATGCAAATTATCTTTTTGTGGATGTATCCATGGAAAACACTTTACTTTGGAGTGACCTTCCATCCACTATTTTCCAACTGTCTTCCATTCTCTTTAAGGAAATATTCAGGGAATACAGATCTAAGAAGCTAATGTGGCTTTATTCAGATCTGATATTTAGTAGCTGGGGGGTTGAGTTAGGTCACACTTTCCTTAAACCAAAGTTTCCCTAGTGGGCCTATGCAGTGTCATTTATGACTAATCCTCTCAGCAAGCTGGGAAGCCATATTGATTCTGGAGTGGCTGAAGGCCCCTTGGGTGGTTGCTTCAGGGCAGCCTACTGTGTTCCTTCATTCCAGTGTGCTATGTAAACATTAAGCATTATTATTTTCTATGTGTTCCATATGTATGAGTTAAGAGGCACCACCCTAGAGGCATTCTGTGACCAGGCTCCCAAAGCACAGGGGATGGGGAGATACCTATAAAGCTCCATAACTATGAAGAGATCCTAGTACATCCCAGAAATGTGTTTGTATTTTGAAGACTCCTAAGTGACTCTAATAGCCCAGCAAATTTCTGGGCACTATTGTAGAAAGCTTCTATCCAGTAAACTTGTCTTCTAATTTCTGGACTTTGGTTCATGACAAACTATAATGGGGAATGTAATGGGTCCCATGCCGCTCCAATTCTGAACTCAGCCCACATAATGGGTTTTCTTACTAAGCACCTACAAAGGCTTTCAATTTCACCTCCCTGCACGCTTTTACTCCATGAGCCACACTTGGGATAACCTGAATTCTTTGAGAAGGCCAAACTTGGAAAGAACACAAACAGATATCCGAACACATGTTTTGATTTGCATGTGGCCCTGGAGCCTCATGAAAGACAGCTTAAATCCAGACCCATAGCTGTACACTAAACTGGAGCTTTGTGAAGACAGCTGAACTGATGGAGAATAAATTAAGTTTCCTGAGAGAAAAATCACACTAAGAGAAGTAGCCTGGCAGAAGGAAACTGACTGTTGGAGACAGCTGTGGTTTCACTTACACTAGCAGATTCCGTTCGAGCATGCTCACATCTAGAGCATCCCTTACCACCATTAACTTGAGTCACCTGTGTATTCTGGGAAGACGACTCATTTGAAGAGGAAAACAGTGTCACTAGGGCACATCAGCTCTATTTTAGAAGCCCCCACTGGAAGAGCTGGCCTTGTGAAATGGAAAGAGTTGACCCAGTGAAGGAATCCCAGAGGTAGATGCAGGGGAGAAGTAAGAAGAGGATGAACACTTGCCTGAGAGAGATGGGGTGCCGTTGTCTAGAGGAGGTCAGGAAGGGCCCAGGCCAAGACATAGGCAGCAATTTGTGAGTGGCAGCATGATAATGGAAGAGCTGGCTCTCCATTCCAAAAAGGGTATGGTGACTGTAGAGGATGGTGGAATGAAAAGTTGTAAAGATACAGAAAACTTTAGTTATATTTATTAATTAATTTTAATACAAGCTATGTATTGAGTGATTAAGAGGTACAAAGTACTGTTCTAGATCATGGATTTTTGTCAGCAATCAAAACTCAAAAAAGAGAATATCTGTTCTTATGGAATTTACATTTTAGTAGTAGATTTTTTATATGGAAAATCATGGGAAAGTGGGCGAAGGACATGAACAGACACTTCTCAAAAGAAGACATTTATGCAGCCAAAAAACACACGAAAAAATGCTCACCATCACTGGCCATCAGAGAAATGCAAATCAAAACCACAATGAAATACCATCTCACACCAGTTAGAATGGCAATCATTAAAAAGTCAGGAAACAACAGGTGCTGGAGAGGATGTGGAGAAATAGGAACACTTTTACACTGTTGGTGGGACTGTAAACTAGTTCAACCATTGTGGAAGTCAGTGTGGCGATTCCTCAGGGATCTAGAACTAGAAATACCATTTGACCCAGCCATTCCGTTACTGGGTATATACCCAAAGGACTATAAATCATGCTGCTATAAAGACACATGCACAGGTGTGTTTATTGCGGCACTATTCACAATAGCAAAGACTTGGAACCAACCCAAATGTCCAACAACGATAGACTGGATTAAGAAAATGTGGCACATATACACCATGGAATACTATGCAGCCATAAATATGATGAGTTCATGTCCTTTGTAGGGACATGGATGAAACTGGAAATCATCATTCTCAGTAAACTATCACAAGAACAAAAAACCAAACACCGCATGTTCTCACTCATAGGTGGGAATTGAACAATGAGAACACATGGACACAGGAAGGGGAACATCACACTCTGGGGACTGTTGTGGGGTGGGGGGAGGGGGGAGGGATAGCTTTAGGAGATATACCTAATGCTAGATGACGAGTTAATGGGTGCAGCACACCAGCATGTCACATGTATACATATGTGACTAACCTGCACATTGTGCACATGTACCCTAAAACTTGAAGTATAATAATAATAAAATAAAAAATAAATAAATAAAAAAGAAAATTGTGTCTCCTCTGCAATACCCAGCCAGAATAATTGAATGTAAGAATCTACGGCAGGTAGTTGTAGAAGGGTAAGTAATAAAGCTGTATTTCTGGTTAATCAAATTAGTTGGAGCTCAAAGCTTTGAGACTCGAGGTATTATTACTTACCAATGAAGAAATTGTAATATTATCCCCAACAAAATACATTTTAAAAGGCAAAATTTTTTAAATCATATAATATATTCTAGTGTATGACCCAAACATTTGGGGACTATCTCTTCTGGATTACTTCAATCACTCATTACTGTATAAATACATAGAAACAACAACTAACTTGCAATCTATTCTGTCCATGAACTTTGAATGAATCATTATTTAGCTCTTTGATAAGTATTGGGAAAAAAAAAGATTAACAGAACACAGCCCATACCTTCAATAGGCTCATGATGCACAAGCATAAATCCATAACAAATCCAAGGAATATCTACAGAAATCCATTTGTTCTGATTAAGGTATGTGCAAATTTCACTCTATTGTGGGAATTCAGGTAAATAACTGAATAAAGGAGGTGCCATTTGTGCTGGTTCTTGAAGCACAACCCAAACTGAAGTCTGTCAGTCAACCAAGGAGATGAGGGGTATCCCTGCCTAGAGAAACAGAATTTGCGCAGAAGTAGTCACATGGAAAAATGTGGAATATGCAGAGAACCACAAACTAGTTTAATAAGGCTAGAAAAACTAGATACATAATATCTTTTCCCTATATTTCTTGAGGCTTGCTTCAGTGCAATACAGGTTCTGACCCTGAGATGTGTCAATGGTGGGCAGTTTGAGGTTGCATAATGTTATGATGCTTACTTTGAAAAGGCTTTGAACTTTTTGTTTTGAACTTTTGAACTTTTTGTTCATTTGCCTAGTCACCCAGCAACTATGTCTGAGTACACCTAAAGGCTAACCAAGCCTTTTTGTGATTAGTTAGAATGACTACAGGGGCTACTAAATAAGGCAGTGGTATTTTAATAGCAGCAGGTGTAAATACATGCAAGAAATCACAATGATTACAATTGGGAAATCATCTTCTGCTACCCCCATTTCACCATTTCAGGACAGAGATAAGTAAAGATGGATTAAACAGAACTTTAAACGTGGAACAACAGGATAGGAGTGATTGGAGATTTCCTAGAACCTCACTCCACATTATAGCTCAAACATAGCAATTAGACTGGTTGGAAAAGAGTTTCAGCAACTGTGGAGTGTTATGAAGACAGGCAGAAAGAGTTTTATTTGCTATTTATAAAACACTTCTCTCTAGATTTGTACTGTTCAATACAGCAGCCACTAATAAAATGCGGCTGTTTAAATTTAAATTTGTATTAAATATTCAGTAGAATTTAAAATTCAGTCCTCAATTGCATTGTTTCAAGTTCTCAATAGCCCTATGTAGCCAGTTACTCCCTTGTTGGACAGCACTAAAGTGGAACATTTTTTTTTATCACAGAGAAGTTCTATTGGGTAGCTGTGCTCCAGATTATATCTTAAGTGAGGCATTCATTTGTGTATTAGATTAAAAGGGAAAGATTATGTACTTCTATTGTGTATAAACCAAATATGTTTCTATTGTGTACACATACTTCTATTGTGTATCTACCAAATATGTTTCATGCCCTGTGCTTGATTCTAAGAGCATATGTCAGGGAATTGCAGAAGCAAGGGCATGTGGAGGATCCCATGTCGATGAACTTCGATGAATGGTTGGTTTTTTCTTTAGTTTTGGGTTTTGTTTGTTTGTTTGTTTGCTTTTTAACCTCCTTGGGGCCCAAGAGCATATTACATAGTAGAAGTTCAATGAATGTTTGTTGACAAAGGTATCAGTTGGTCGAAATTAGTGATTTTCAATCAAATCATTTCTTGACCATTTTAATATCCAATCTGCTGCAAAATCCATTAGTACAATCAATCGAATCATGCTGTAAAGACATCCAAATCCCACTGGATCACTTATTTTTCAATGCAGAGCTTTTCACAGGGCAAATGCCACAGTGGGAAAAAGATATTAAGATATATTGGAATTCATTTTCCTCTTATTCATCCTAGAGGATGCAATTACTCTTTACAAAGACCTTGAAAATCACTGCATTCCCAGCCTTATCCCCCATGAAAATGGTTTACTCACTCATGACAAATATGCCTTTCTCTCCCCTACCTCTAAACATTCCCACACACATTTCCCTTCCCCTAGTATGCCTTATCCCCCCTTCCCCAACTTCACCTATAAAATATACTATTCTTTAAGGACCTGGTCATCTCTTTATTTTTATTGAGTTCCCTCCTCCCTCACTTACCCTAAAGGAGTCTCTTCCCCTCTAATTAAATCTCTGCTCAACAGAGTTCCTCAGCATTTAGCATAGGGTCTTACTCATAATTGGTCCTCAGTAGATATTTGATAAATGAAAGTATGAATTCTATAGAACTGAAAAATAAGTTTATGATTACAAATGTTGGTACTTTTAAGTTTTCGAAGTACTTTTAACATATATTGTTTATCTTCGCAAAATTTCTCTGAATTACATGTTACTATACCCATTTAACAGATGAGACTATTGAGGCTCAGACAAAGGTGTGTCAGTCTCTGTCTCAACATAGATGGCACACTCAGTGGGCTATGTGAAGACAGTTGAATGAAGGTACTCTGCTCCTGAAAGTTTCTATATAAGAAGTATTAACACCCTCATGCCTGAAAGGACAAGGGGAGAAAGCTATTATAAGAACTTGGTAAAAGTTATGCTTATAAGAGAGCCACACTCTCCCACCCAGCTCCCAAGAGAAGAGAGTTCTTTAAGGCCTGGCCCAGTAGTTTGTAAGAAGTTAGGGGAAGGTGAAGGAATACCTTGAATTCTTTACCTTTCTCTGATGCTTCCTATTCCCCAAACCCAACAGAAAACAGATAGCAGGACAGCCTGAGAGATGCAGTGCTTGGAGATCAGCCTCACAGAACCCATGAGGAGGCACAGGGATGGGAGTATTCTGATGGAGAATGGATGTAGAAAGAAAACCAGATTGTATCCGGTATTTAGTCATGCGCTATTGGGTTACAGACCATGATACACAACCCAAAACTTCTGTTCATTTTACTACGCTTCAGCTTCGGCACATAAAAAATAACTCTTTCCCAAAAAAGTACTTGTGTTTGTGTGTCATGTGTGTGCATGTTATATTGTCTCAGTTAAATTAAAACTTCCATAAAATATAAATATCATCTCTGTGACCCTGAACAAGTGACTTAAATACATAGACATTAGTTTCCTTATCTGCAAACTAGTAACAATAGTACCTCTCATGGTGTGGTAGGAATTAAATAAGAAGATATTTATTAAATGCTAGCATGGTGTTTGGCACAGGGGAGGTGCTTCATATATTTCAGTCCTTTATTATTTGTATAACCATCCACAGGGCCTAGTTAACACTAGAACCTCAGTAAATGTATATTGATCAAGTAAAAATTAATTAATCGAAAGAAACAAATCAGAAATAAATATGATCAGAGTGTCTTGGGAATATTGAGAAAGAAGTTTCTCACTATGGCCAAATTACAAGGTTAAGTTGTTGCAGGTTGTTTCTATAGAAAGGATGGTATAAAAGAAGTAGAAGACAAAATATGATCCCCTTCCTTTAGGAGAACCCTGTCTATCAGGAAAGAAGGATATGTAAGCAGCCTATTACAACATAGTTTGAGAAGTGGTTGAATATAAGCAGGTGAAACCTGGAAAAGGGAGCCAGTGCTTGGGGAATCAAATAAATCTTCAAAGAGAAAGTGACTTTTGAGTTGAGCTTTAGAGAATAAGAGTGTGTTTGAAGAATGAATGAGAGAGGGTAAAAGAAAATTCCAGAAAAAGGAAAAAGATGAACTGTGAAATTAAAAGAGAAAATGTGTGCTAGATCATGTCAAATTTTCCATTAACTTCACTTACAAACATAAGTGAGAGAATGGTCCAGAAATATAGCTCTAAGCACCCCGTCACGAATGCAGAGTTTCTTTGAAGATAATTCTATCTTAAAATATCATGCCAGTGTTGCATTCTGTGCCACAATATATTAGTGTTTTAATAGAAGAAATTGTTTTCTCCCATATTTTCTTTAAAAAAGATAGGACAGATGTCTAAGGCTTATATAAGCTCTTTACAAATGTGAGTTACATTATTATTTACAGACTTTAAACTAGAGTTAGAAAAGTATGGTCAGTCACTCTGGCCTTTTCAACCCCATGGGAAAATTGGTTTTCATGCTCTATTCTTCCTTCCAATATAGGTCCAAGTTCAGCGATCCAATGGCTCATCGCCATTTAAAGGAAGGATGAGAAAGTGCCTCTCGGTTTGGCAATAGAGTTTGGGAATTGTCCAGCCCAACTCACTTCAATGATTTTAATGCAAAGCACTCAGCAAATTAAACTTGTTGATGATAAAATGCTTTCCATTTGCCCCCAGTTTTGGCACTTTTATGGAAAGTTTTACTTCCAATGAGAGAAAAGTGCAAACTAAGAATATGTATAGTTCCCAAACTCACAAGGACAGCCTTGAGGCAAAGGGCAAGATAGAGTGGTGCAACAAGTGGTCTGTCTCTTCCATCTCCAGTCCAAGAGAAAACTTTCAATGGGTAGAACATAAGCATGAGATTTCCAGTCCAAAGATAGGATGTAACTTAAAATGAAAGACTTCTTATCTTTCATTTGTTTATTCACCGAATAGTTATTAAGTAATATTTTCAGTACCAAGCATTATGCAGAAGCTGATAATGCAAAGATGAGTATGAAATATGATTAGCTTTTCAAGGAGCTCATCCTGTAATAGATGAGACACAAAAATCATGTAATTATGAAACAATGTGATAATATGCATTCAGCATTCTGGGGCACCAAAAACAAGCAACTAAGCTAGCATTCAGTAGTGAAAGAGTGAGCTAGTACTAAATCTCTGGATATATTCAACCAGAAGCTGGAAAATTCCATATCAAGGTCACTGTAGACGAATTCTACTTTGGGAAAAATATGAACTGAATTAGAAGTTCTTTTTGACCACAATACTATTGACATTTTGGGACAGATAATTCTTTATAGCAGGAGGATGTTCTGTGTATGGGGGGATACTTAGCAGCAGCCCTGGCCACTACTCACTACATGCCAGGAGCATCCTCTGCGCTATAGACTGAAAGTCTGTGTTCCCCCTAAATTCATATGTTGAAACCCTAATCCCTAATGTGATGGTGTTTGGAGATGAGGCTTTTGGGAGATGATTAGGTCATGAGGGTGGAACTCTCATAATGAGATTGGTGCCTTGCTTCCTCTCTCTCTGCTCTCTGCCTTGTGAAGACACAGCAAGAAGATGGCAATCGGCAAACCAGGAAGAAGGCCCTCCCGAGAACCCAACAATGCTGGAAGCCTGATCTTGGATTTTCCAGCCTCCAGAACTATGAGAAATACATTTTTATTGTTTAAACCATCCAGTCTATGGTAATGTGTTGTACCAGTCCACACTAAGACAAGCTAATTATCAATCAAAAATGTCGCCAGAGATTGCCAAGTGGCTTCTGGAAGAGAACAATCACCTTCAGCTGAAAACCACTAGACAAGATGGTCTCCAATATTTCTTTCATTTTTGGGAATTGAACACAGCGGCCGGCTGGCATTGTTGTAATACTCAAGGAAAACTTACTTCTACTCTCTGATATTGGAGCTACTTAGATTTGACCACAGCTCTGACATGCTCGTAAGGACACAAACCTAAACTAGGAGAAAAACTGAAATCATTAGTCTCAAAGCCACAAATACCGTCTATCTTCAATGTCATCAGGCAGTCTCTGCTTGGTCAATGTAAATTGAATAATAATGTCCTGTGCTCAAGCAGTTATACTTCCTGGAAGCCACAGTTACTGACTTAGAGGAACGGCATTGTTACTTGGGCAGAATCAGTACTCAGAATAAAAACGTGCATTTAAAACTGTGCTCTGTGTAACCCCTCCTCCCATCAGAGTTCTGTCCTTTATCTGTTTTATTCATCCATCCTTCTGTGCATATGTTAAGACAGAAAACATTTGGAAGAACTACTGGACTTCAATTGAGGCCCTGGCTTTTGGTCCTAGTCAGATTATTAAACTCACTGTATTAATTTGGACAAATTAATTCATATATTGGCTTTGTCATTGAACAAATTACTTCAAGTTCCTGCTATACATGAGAAGCTCTAATGGATGGCTGGAGATACACAGGGGATGACACTGCTCTCCCACTTACAATAGAAAAGAAGGAGAAAAAGAAAGCAGGCCGTATTACATGGGATGGTGTTGGTATGTCATTCCCGCACCACTCTCAGGGGAATTGCAATCAGTTGTTTGCTCCCACATTGCCAGGTTTTTCCATCATGACCCTTTCTCCATCAAGGTGACAAACATCCCTCTCTCTGTCCCATCAATTCACGTTGACTGGTGCTAACCATGCCTAGTAATGTCAATGGGCAGGTTATTCATCTGATGTGGTGTCCACACTCAAGGTGGTTCTGTGTTTGTTCTGTGTTGTAGCTTGTTCTGTGTTTCTACCATTTGCTCCCTGGCCCCTAATGAAAGTTGCTTTTTCTGCTTCCCAGTTAAAGGAATCCTATCCAGTCCCTCCTACCTTCTCTTATCAAAATCACTTTTCCATCTTCTCTTTTTCCTTCCCCCAATCTCAGAATTATCTAATCTCAAGGACTCTGAGATTATATTGTGACGAGTATGCATCTGAGAATTTTAGAATCTTCCTCTCTGTTTTGAGAGGCCCCAACTAAACTGAGGTTTTAGTACCAGAGCGACTAGCAACCCTACCCTAATGGGAAATAAAGGGGGGCTGCACATGGGTATTCACAGCATTCCTTTCACAGGATACTTCTTTTGCCTGGTGGGTGGCCTAATACCTAGTTGTCCAACATGTGATCCAGGGGTCTCTCATGCAGGAAACTTGTTTATGTTGGCAGATGCCCTTGTGGCTCTTGTCTGACCTGTGGCCAGTTTATGCCTGCCTAGGCATCACTGTGGTGCTGGGGGCCTGATCTTGTGTTCTCCCCAATATCTTGGGGAAAATCTAGCCTAGGACAATTCCTAGTTCTTCAGGTGGAAGACACAAATTCAATGTACCACCACCACCAATAGGAAACAACCTCAAAGATTTTTACTTACAGATTCTGGGCAGGGAGTGCTCAATGAGTTCACAGGGCAGTCTTCTGGCCCCAGGTCATGGGTCATGGGAGGCAGAAATGAAAATTCAGGAAGAGAAAGAGACAACACATGACAACTAGCCGTATATATAAGGAAATAGGGTGTGGGTCACTTTAAGTGCGCAGGCAAATGCCTAAAAGTCTATTTACAGGAGGTGCAGAAAACGAGGGGTCTAGACTGCTAGGAAGGAGGGATGACTCTAAGTTTTATCTCTGGCCACTAGCTTGAGCCATTTGTGTGTCGTGTGGAACTTGAAACTGTGTCAAGGGTAACTGATTGCTGCTCTTGGTATGAGAAACTTAAACTTGTATTCAAAATGGATACTGAGGCAACTTAAAATTATAAGAATTCACTACACTGTCTCACAGAGGTAAACAGTTTCTTTGAGGCTTAATTTTTGCTTCATTTTGGACTGGAAGCAAGGAAAATTATTCTGTGAGAGAGCGAAGGATGAGAAAAATGTTCAGAAAACAGTGAAATAACTAGTCAGGTAGAACCATAACTTGACTCATGAGCTAAATGGTGCCAGTAGCCAGTATGGTGAGCTCAGAGACAGAAGTACCATATTGATACTTCCCAATAAATGGCAGTTGGCAACTTGACCATCAATTTGTAACTGTATGTACTTTTTCTCTAGTGGCCAAGCACTGGTTCTGATTGAAGAGAATGGATCATTGAAGTTATTGGCCAAGACTTCAAATAGCTTTTCATTTTCCCTTTTAGGGCCTCAAATACCCCCAAAATGAAAATAAAATGTTGATTAGGAGCTCTCTTAGATCTGTGAGAGCATTAATATTATATTATTAGTAGGACTTGAATTCCTTTTCCTACCAGCATCCCTGGTGCACCTCTCTCTCTTACCTAAGAATTACTGGTTGGGGCCAGGCGTGGTGCCTCACAGCTGTAATCCCAGCATTTTGGGAGGCCGAGGCGGGGGGATCACTTGAGCTCAGGAGTTTGAGAACAGCCTGGGCAACAAAGTGAGACCCTGTCTCTACTAAAAATACAAAAATTAGCCAGGTGTGGTGGCACATGCCTGTAGTCCCAGCTACGGGGGAGGTTGAAGTGAGAAGATGTCTTGAGCCTGGGAGGTAGAGGTTGCAGTGAGCCAAGATCTCACCACTGCACTCCAGCATGGGCTATAGAGCCAGACCCTGTATTAAAAAAAAGAGAGAGAGATAATTGATGCTTGATCCAGATGTGAAGGCTGCAACACTAGGTAAAAGAAAAAGACAGACTCCATTTCTTAATCCACTGGGGAGGTCCTCCTGAGCCTTCATCCACTGGGTAAAGAATTTACCTGCTTTCAGAGTTTTCCTCTGAGAGGCTGCTCCATCATGATATGAGCATTGCTGTCCTTTGTGATTCTATAGCATGGACTTGAAGTCAAACCTGAGTGGATATCTTGGTGCCTCCATTTACTTAGTACCTACTGTGATGCTGGACATAGCAACTGAGACTCAGTTTGCTCCTCTGTGAAATTAGAAAAATAAATATATGTTGCATGGTATTTTCAGGGCAGTGCCAGGTACTTTTATCCCTACCTCCCAGCATCCAGCCCATAGTAGGCATGCATTAAATGTTAGCCACATTTACCTCCCCACTTCTTGGATTCCCTTTTTAAAGGGGACTTTAATAGCCTCTTGTGTCAGGCCACAGAGATATCTTCTTCCTACCATAATTAAGCAACTTGAGAAATCCTGTGAGGTCGATAAATTTGGAAAACGCTTACATAAAACAGAATATAAAATGGCAAGCCCTGCCATAAGAAGCCAGTAAAAGTCAATTGCTTTATGCGACACCTCTACAAATGGCATTATGTCATTGCATAATATTAGTAAGAAATTGTAAGATTTTGTTCAGGCCTATAAAATGTAATGAGTCTCACATCATCTACCAATATAAAAATAAATTGAAAGAAAGTAATATTTTAAAAAGAAAAAATAAACCAAGCTTCCAACTTCTTGGCTTTGTCTATATTTGAGGAAATTTAGTCCATAAAGAAATAAATTTAAATGCTCTTTATTGTGGTTGATTGTCTTTCTCTTTCTTTCTTTCCTTTTTTTTTTTGTTGTTTCTCTTGATTATTTTAAATTTTTCTTTTTGTCTTTTCCATTTAACTGCGAACACCCAAAAACTCTGTTTCAAAAATCAGGCGGTCTTGGCTGAAAAATTCTCCCAATACATAAAAAAGGAACTTTAAATGTTCAAAAAATGGAAAGTCTTCATGGTGCCAATAAGGAGATGGATTTATTCATCTGGGCTAAAGTACAGGACATTAACTTTCACAGATGCAGTGGTTCATCCAGAAGTTTATGCTAAACCAACTTGAAAAGTCTTTGTACTTCCAAGGAAATGAAGGCTGTATGAGTCTGGGTTAGCAGTGTTTATTTTTTCTTTTTTTTGGTAACAAATAGTGATATGAGAATCCAAAGGCTTCCAGCTAGCATTTCTCTAAGGCAAGGTTGAATGCCCGTTGGTTCTGGAACAGAAGGAATTGATGATTCTGATGAGATTATGCCACACTACTGAAACCCTGGCTTGCAGCTATATTAAATATGATTTGGAAAAATGTAGGCAATAATCTCACAGTTCTTCAACAGTGAAGTCCCATGGATGTGAGCAAACATATCCACTAGGAATAATATATAACCAGATCTAAGTCATTGGGCTCTCTAAATAAACGGTCTGCATATTCGGGGAAGGGAAAAACCAATGTGGTATGTTTGGCTCAAAGAATGAGCTGGGGTTTTCTTCTTTGTCAACATTACCATTCAGTGGTGCAGGTGGGCTAGAGACTCTTGTGGGTAGGGGTACTTTGCTGTCTCAAAATGGAAATAGCATAGAGTAGTTTAAGCCAAGAAGGAAGGCTTGGATCCATGTAACTAATTCAAGTCACTCATAGACTGAGATAAATTCAGAGTTAAATTGAAACCTATAGGTCTTCTCTTCAACCTTTAATCCAGTGTTGGAATAGCATGGAGTAGTTAAAGCCAAGAAGGTAAGCTCGGATCCATGTAACCAATTCAAGTCACTCATAGACTGAGAGAAATTCAAATTTGAATTGAAACCTACAGGTCATCTCTTCAACCTTTAATCCAGTGCTGGAATCCTTTCTCAGATGGCTGAAAGATGGCCATCTAGCCTTGAGATGGACCTTTTCCAGGGGCAGGGAGCTCATTATCTGTGAGTAGCTCTGAGTATAATACTTTGTGTTTATTGTTATTGCCATTGCCACATGGATCATTACTATTTTAAACAGAACTGCAACAATAGCAATAATCCCCAAGGAAACACAAATCTAAGATGGCTGTAGAAGCTCATTTCCTTATTCTCTAGCTTTGCAAGAGCCATCTCAACATTCCTGAGCTCTACCAAAACAGTCTGATACCAGAGGTTAAACTTGGAGAGTCCTCACTTTATAAGCAGGAAGTCATTGAGATGACCCTTCTTCCTCCTCTCTTTGTACAGAAACAGTTTTATAGGGTCAGGGTTCTTATCTATTGCAACACATTTTGTGGTGTCCCCAATAGTGCTGTCTGCCTGAGTCAACTCTCTATGGAATAAGAACCCAAGGTCTGTGTGTGCTTCCTTTCCACTTGTAAGTTTTATTCTCTATAAATCCTATTTTAGTTTTATACAAAGGGAGTGTGTATGTAGGACCCCTTTGCATGACACAATCAGTAACACTAATTGAGCACTTATAAAGTGTAGGCTTCAAGCTAAGCACTTGAGTTTTATTATCATATTTAATCCTCCCAAGGCCCTCTGATGGTAGACACCATACTGATCACCCATTTTGAAGAAGAGAAACCTAAGTCTCAAAGAAGATGACTTGCCATGGTAAAAACTGGACTTTTAGCCAAGGTCATGTTTTTAAACTCTGCTACATAGGTGGCCACTTCTGGTATAATGAATAAAGAATAACCGTTGAAGTCAGCCAAGCCTGGGTTCACCTCTTGCTTTTTCCCTTAGTGTCAGTGGCATTAGGTGCTTTCTTAGCCCTTTGTAGTCTCAATATCTTTGTCAATAAAATGGTAACAGTATTTCTTCATAATTTTTTCATGAGGATTAAATGGGACCATGTATGTACCATGGATAGTAAGTGGGATTTTTCTTGTTGTCCGCAGACTGGAGAGTAGGCCATCAAACAGAAGTAAATATGCATTACATTTCCAACATTATAGAGCAAAAGAAACCAAAGGGCTACCCACAAGTGAGTGTCTCTTAGGGCTGAGGAAGAAGTAGGCAAACAATTCTACCACTGATGGTCAACTAGCTACCACCACCCACACCCCCAGAATATAAGAAGGAAAATGATAAAGTGGAAAATCAAATATGATGAGTCATGATGAGTTGACCTAGTGTGGGGAGGGCTGCTCATTTTTCCTCCTCATCCCAGAGGCAATGAGAGGCCCCAGGAGAATCAATGCTAAAGAATGGGAGCACCTTCAAGAAGGAGAGACTTGCATCTCATTCCCTAGTGAGACAACTGTTAATGCAGAAGATTCTTTATTTGCCCACTGTCTCTTTGAACAAGATAAAAGAGAGTTATAAGGAGAAGGTGGAGTAAAAAGTGGAAATTTCAAACAGGTTCATGTCCACCACTTGATGTGGTAAGAATAAGTTAGTTTCCTGTGAATAAAGAGCCCCCAGGAAAGGTGACTTGGGTTGAATTACCTTGCCAGTGTCACCCAAGAGAACAACTCCACACAGGCATGGGGACCAGGACTGCAAGAGGCTGAAGCATATTGCTGATGGTATTGCTGTATGTATATTTTGTGAGGGAAAAATTGAGTAGGAATGGAATATTCCAATTATGAAACTGTGCAAGAACTCATACATGACCCCTACAAAAGCATCTTTGTGTGGAAACCTGCCACACAGAATAATTTGTGTTAGCCTGAGGAGGAGTAGAAACATCCAGGAGAAGACACAACTGCAGACCCAGTTAAATGTAAATATTTTTCCTCATTTCCCATAAGCCTTTCCACCTGAGGAGGTAGAACAAGAAGGAGAGGAAGAAGGACAACATCCCACATACACACACCTGCAATTCCCTGGAGCCATGGGTCAAGCTTGAACTGGGAGAAGGAAGAGGGTGACTAATCAGTTTGGGGGTTAACTCTGTACCAGACTGAATTTTTAATAATTTAAAATAATTATAAAGTCATAGCACTCACTTCAGAAGTTAATACAATATGATAATAAAAAGATTTACTATGACATATCTGGTGGTAGTGGTTAGAAAAAAAAATTTCGTGTGTATACCCCAACCAACTTTATTACGGGTTTATCCAGTAATGTATGTCAAACACTGGGCAAATAATATCTCTTCAATAAATGTTAGTTTTCTCTTCCTTTATGTTATAGCATGTATTGGTTTTCTTCTCTGATTATAACATGAATTATAACTGTTTAGATAAACCAGCTGGAAAAGGCAAAAAAATATGAAGAGCATATTGAATATAAAACATAGCCCTCTTCCTACCTTTAAAAGCAGCATTGAGCAGCTCACTTAGCAAGATTTTCCTTAACATGAACCCATATCTGTTCCCTGAAATTCCCATGCACTGGTCCTAGAACTGCCTTCTGGAGACACAGATATTCAGTTTCCTTCTTCCTCCATGTGACACTCTTCTAAAAATGTAAAAAGAGATAGTTACTGTTTTTTTAACCCCTCCCTTTTATTAACAGGGGAAACATTTCAATTTCTCTCACCATTCTTTAGGGATTCTGGTTTCCAGTCCTTTCCTATTCTGGTCAATCAATGTCTGAGGTTTTCTTGCTGGGCCAATGTCACTCTTTAAATATGACACAGAACCTAGCCAAGCCCCAAACTTGACATGGGCTGATTATTACCACCTTCATTTGAACACTGTTCTTAAATTTGACAGTAAGTACAGCCAAAGAACGCAAAGAGACCAATTTGTCAGCTTGAAAATATTGCTTTAGATTATGCTGACCTATTTTCTTCTTAGGAACTTCTCAAAAAAAAATTCCTGGCTGCTTGGTTTTGAGATTTTACCAATTCAACAGAAGACATTTTTTCAGTCTCTTGAAAGAAATAGAGATTTCTGATGTCTAGGTGTAAAAAAGAATTGTTTCAGAAATAGGTGCTAGGAGAGTTAGAAGCTCTTTTTTCTCCATTCATTCATTCATTCATTTGTTGTAAATAAGAAGGATACACTCCACAGCTTACGGTTGATAAGAAGTATAGTTAAGGCTTTTTTCAAAGCCCTGACCATGCCTATCACAGGCACAAATCATCATTACCATCCTCATCATCCTCTCCACAGTAATCCCCACTGTCACTATCATCATCATTATTCACATTGTGAAGGGCTTGGCATGTACCAAGCCTCTTTCCACAGGGGCATTTATCACAGTTTTCTTCTCTGCCTGTTGCTTATATTAAAAATTACATAATTCCTACTAATAGTGCACATTATTCAGAAGAATTTACTAAGTTTCCCACCGGGACGATCTCATTTAACTCTCACAGTTGCCCAATAAGGTAGAGACTATTGTTCTCTTACTTTACAGTTGGGAAACTTGAGGCCTAATAAGAGCTAATAAGTGGTAGAGCCAGTTTTATTCCCAATAATAAATGACATCAGAGTGTGTGCTTTTTTCCACTCTTTATTAATTTCAAGTAAAATAAAATATACGTGTGCTGTCAAATATAGGTGGTACAAAAATATGTCAAATGCTTAAGGATGCTTCTAAGGTAAGCTGACCTACAAATTGATTTGTTAAAGTAATTGAAGGCGAAGTTGGAAGTTGAAGGAGAATCGTCCCTGCCTAAATAGTCAGCTATGGTTTGTCTTCTCCAGTGGTTTCCACAGGAAGTTGCAGTTTCTGTAGCATAAGGGGAAATAATAAAACTGAGTAAAGACTTCTGTTTTATGTGACTTGTCCACTCCTGTATTTATTCAACAATCTTATTTAGAGTGGACTACAACTATGCACATGTATTAACTATCTCACCTTGGAGAGGCCATTTAGACTCTTTAAGTTTGGTTTTCCTCATCTGCAAGCTCAGTTTAATTAATAATCCCTGCCAGGATTAACCTCAGTGGTTTTTTGTGACCATCAGATCAATTCATAGATGGGAAAACTTTGTTATTACTAAAGAGTTACATAATCTGATTATTTTTGTTGTTACAGTCATAATTGTTACCAATATTATTACTTTAGGAGTCCTAAAGAGAAAGTAGAGGGCAATAAGCTCTGTACCATCAAGCCGTAAGACTTTACATTTTTTTATTTTGTGCTTCTGTTTCCTCAAAATAACAATAAAATAGCAATTTACAAGCCCAACATACCTCATAAAACAACTATGGCTATTTATGAAAAATTTTATACTGCTTTAGAATTTAAACAGATTAACAATATCTCAGTAATGCATCAATATGTACTGGCTGTTTACTGCAACAAGCTGGTTTATTCAATACCATACTCAGCCCTGTTCATACTCTATATCTAGAAAGGCCTAACTTCCCTTAAAAAATCTTTTGGCTTGGACACTCTGGGAAATGTGTCCCACTGGCAGAGAGAGACTTAAAATGATAAAAGCTGCCATTTATTGAGCACTAATTATATATACCTAATAACATTTCCAATACTAGCCTATGAACTTATTACTATCTTATTATTCTCACAAGAGGCTGCCATTTAAAATAAGAAATGGAAGGCAAGACAGTAATATTTATTTAATATCCACTGGGTTCCAGGAATGTAATACACATATATATATACATATTAGACATAATAGATATTATATATCTATTATGTCTATTATATATAAAATATTTTATTTAATACTCATAACATGTCTATGAAAGAAGATGCCTTCAACTTAAATATATGGAAATTTTCCATTAGAGAAATTAAGTGACTTGCCTATTTTGTTCTTCACTCAACTAGTAAGCAGCTCAGTTGAGAGTCAGTCCCAGAGCAGTCTAGGGCAGAGGCCATGCTCTTTCCACCACAGTGCCCAATTGGTAGTCATACTATGGACTGACTAGTTCAAATTCTGCACTTTACTCACGGTGCACTTGAGGCCTCTCAAATCGTCCCAAGATGGAAAAGCAAGAGAGACAGTTGTGGAAAAAGTCTCCTACATAGGTGTTCTGAGCCTAATTGTGCTCCTTCCCAAATTTATATGTTGAAGTCCTAACCCACAATACTTCAGAGGGTGATTGTTTCTGGAGACAGGGTCTTAAAAGACAATTAAGGTTAAATAAGGCCATATGGGTGGGACCTAATCCAATCTGACTTGTGTCTTTATAGGAAGAAAAATTTGAACACAAAGAGACACCAAAGATGCTGGTGCAGATAAGAGACCATGTGAGGACAGTGAGAAGACAGCTCCTTGCAACTTAGGAGGGAGGCCTCAGAAGAAACCAACCCTGGTGACATATTGATCTCAAACACCTAGCCCTAGAATTGTGAGGAAATACATTTTTGTTGTTGAAGTCACACAATCTGTGGTATCTTGTTACACCAGCTCTGGAAAATGAATACAGGTGAGGAAATGAGAACAAACATGAGAAGACAGTGAGAGAGAAGGCTAGTCAGCAAGAGAAGGCCATTCGTACACCCTCTGCCCTGCTAAATTCTCCTCAGAGATCATCACCCTGTCCTAGGTTCCATTCAGACTCTAAAGTGTGAGTTTCTTGCTATAATCAATTTTTTAACATATAAGAACTACATTTTAAAAAAATCCCAAGCCACTGGAATCCCCCTGCCCTCTCCTACTCCGACTCCTAAGAAGGAAAGCCCCAGTCATAATGAGGAATAGGGTTGGAGTGGGGAAGTGGTGATATGAGGTGAGGGCACTCAAGGAAACTGAGGGAAACAAAATCAATATATCAATATGCATTTTAACAAACAAAAGATATGGAGATGCCAGGATGTCATCTTTCCAGAGAGGAGAGCTTCAGGCTTGAGAAGAGTGCAAGGAGGAGAGTAAATGATGAGCCACTGCCTTGGGCTCTGAGACTTGGGCTCCACTGATGTGTAAAGCAGATCTTTCAGAACTTTCATTGCATGTTGTTGACGGTATACACATAACTACTGAATTTTAAAGAAAACTTCAATAAATTTCTACAATACTTCTTGAATAAGATATTTGTTTCATTTAGATGCATTGCTTTGCTTTAAATGAACTAAAGGCAACCCAGCATATTTAAATTATATACAAATATAATGATGGAAAAGAAGTTCTGTGTTTTTAATTGGGGATTAAGTCTTCCATCTTGGTTGTCTTTTCTTTCTATCATTGTATTGAAATGCCTGGGTTGTGTGTAAACTCTGTGAGGTAAAGGGACAGCATTTACTTTGAATCATCTAAGTATCCAGGCACCTAAATCCTACCCAAATATACCTACTGGTTTCCCACTTGATTTATTCTACAGATAATTGTTGAGAACCTACAATGCTAGGCATTATTTTCTATATAACAGATATAAGATAAAAGTGTTTTCTGCCCTCATGCAGCTTACAATCTAGACTAGATGGAAGATGTGTGGGGGAACAGTTCCCCCAAATAAACATTCTTTGAAGAGAAAGAAGCTGGAATGTCTACAATACCATATACTTGGTATCTAATTTAATTTTCTCTTAAAATTGCTATGATATATATACTTCGTATGTCACTTATACAATAAAAATGTTGAAACTCAAAACCATTGGGTAATTTGTTAAAGATCACACATCTAGTAGGAGGTAGGCTAGGTCTAGTGTTCATTGGCAGTGTTCTTAAAAATACACCAATCTCTCCTCTTTGAAGGCAAGGCCTTTGTCTTACATTTTTTGAAATTCCTATTATGCCATAAAAAATGACCCACTAAAAGATAGGTTTAATTATTTGGGGTTGAATAACATCTTCGCTAATAAATTATTAAAATTTCCTAGGGATTAGTCCATCTTTCCAAGATTTCTATTCTCTACCTGCATTAACTTTCTAGGTTTCATCACTTTAAACACATGATACCTACTGAATTTTTGACTCTAGTCATAACTGAATTCTGGAAGTTAGGAATACCTAACTTCCTAGTTGAAGCCTCCCTGGGATGGTTAATAGACATCTCCAACCTAACATGTTGAAAGAGAGTTCTTGATTTCCCACTTCAAGCCAGAATTACCCCCTTCCCACCCTGTTCCCCACCTTAATATACTCAGTTGTTGTATTAGTCAGGTTCTCTAGAGGGACAGAAATATATATATATATATATATATATATATATATATACACACATACTATATGTATATATAACTATATATATAACTATATATATAACTATATATATAACTAACTATATATGTATATATATAACTATATATATGTACATATATATATATATGGGAGTTTATTAAGTATTGTCTCACATGATCACAAGGTTCCATAATAGGCCATCTGCAGGATGAGGAGCAAGGAGAGCCAGTCTACGTTCCAAAACTGGAGAACTTAGAGTCCGATGTTCGAGGGCAGGAAGCATCCAGCACAGGAGAAAGATGTAGGCTGGGAAGTCAGGCCAGTTTCTCTTTTTACATTTTTTTGCCTGCTAATATTCTAGCCGTGCTGGCAGCTGATTAGATGGTGCCCACCCAGAGTGAGGATGGGTCTGACCTTCCCAGTCCACTGACTCAAACGTTAATCTCCTTTGGCAACACCCTCACAGAAATACCCAGGATCAATACTTTGTATCCTTCAATCCAATCAACTTGACACCCAGTATTAATCATCACAAGTCCACCCCTTGTCAACTTGAACTCATACACATCTCCTCAGATCTTACATAATCTTCAAGTAAAGACAATAATCAGGTCATAATTATGCCTAACATAACACAACTCTCCTTCATACAACCAGAAGCGCACCAATCCCCAACCCAAACGCTATTACATAAAGTTAACAATGCTTAAATGCTGATGTGAAGTCAATAAATCTTATGTCACATGATAAAGGAAAAGGAAATAAAATGAAGATATTTTCTTAATATAAGTGTACGCATGCACAAACATGTTTTTAACAAAAGGAGGAAATACTCAAAACAACTATAGTCCTTGTTTCTGCAGCTGGTTACGTGGCCATAGCTGGTATTGATGACCTTCTTCTATTACCCATTCTGTATTCCCTTTGCCTTCAGCAAACACCTCAGCAGGTCATGGGTTTTTTCCTGGTGGAGAGACCCAAACCTTCATTCCTGAAAGGTCTGGGTCATTTGTAGTCCTTCCTGGATTGGACTGTTGTAGTTTCCCGTTGACCTTAATCACAGGGCATGGTAATACTAAGAGACACCATAATGGGTCTCCTGTATTCCATGCATAGTCTTCCTTACCTCTGTTATGTAGTAGTAGACTGACTTCATCTTGATAGTTTGGGTCAATCACCCCAGCCAACACTGTAACTCCCTTCTTAGCCTGTTGACTTAAAGACAGGAAGAGCCCAAATTGTCCAGGTGGCAATCTTAACTTCCAGGTTAATGGAATTGTTTTTGTGCCTCCTGGCAGCAGTGTTCCTCCCTCTGAAACTTAGACCTCTAGGCCAGCAGAATGTAATGTCCCAGGAACAGAAAGCAAACATTTTGCTAGTGGATCACTGGGGGTAACCCACTTCCACTTCCATCCCTTGATTCATGGACCTGTGAATCCTAGCTACGGGAGAAACAGTGCCATATATTGGACACTGATTCAGAGCATACATGGCCTTCTGGAGAACTTTGCCCCAGCCCTGCAAAGTATTGTCACCTAGTTGGCATTGTAATTGTGACTTCAAAAGGCCATTCCACCGTTCTATGAATCCAGCTGCTTCAGGATGATGGAGAACATGGTAAGACCAGTAAACTCCATGAGCATGAGCCCACTGCCACACTTCTTTAGCTGTAAAGTGAGTGCCTTGGTCAGAGGCAATGCTGTGTGGAATACCATGACAGTGAATAGGCATTCCGTGAGTCCATGGATGGTAGTCTTGGCAGAAGCATTGAGTGCAGGTTAGGCAAACCCATATCCTGAGTAAGTGTCTATTCCTGTGAGGACAAACCCCTTCCCTTTCCATGATGGAAGAGGTCCAATATAATCAACCTGCCACCAGGTAGCTGGCTGATCACCCCAGGAATTGTGCCACATCAAGGGCTCAGTGTTGATCCCTGCTGCTGGCAAATTGGGCACTCAGCAGTGGCCATAGCCAGGCCAACCTTGGTGAGTGGAAGTCCATGTTGCTGAGCCCATACATAACCTCCATTCCTGCTAGCATGGTCACTTTGTTCATGGGCCCATTGGGTGATGACAGGAGTGGCTGGGGAAAGAGGCTGAGGTGTGTCCACAGAATGGGTCATGCTATCCACTTGATTATTAAAATCCTCCTCTGCTGAGGTCACCCATTGGTGAGCACTCACATGGGATACAAATATCTTCACAGTTTTTGGCCACTCAGAGAGGTTCATCCACATACCTCTTCCCCAGATTTCTTTGTCACCAATTTCCAATCATGCTTCTTCCAAGACCCTGACCATCCAGCCTCACCATTGGCTACAGCCCATGAATCAGTATATAATTGCACATCTGGTCATTTCTCCTTCCATGCAAAGCGTACAATCAGGTGCACTGCTCTAAGTTCTACCCACTGGGAAGATTTCCCCTCACTGTTGTCTTTCAGGGATGTCCTAGAAAGAGGCTGTAGTGCTACAGCTGTCCACTTTCGGGTGGTGCCTGCATATTGTGCAGAACCACCTGTGAACCAGGCCCTAGTCTTCTCTTCCTCTGTCAACTGATAATAGGGAACTCCCCATGAGGCCATCTGTGTGGGCTCGGGAAGAGACGGCAAGGTCTCAGCATTATCCTTGCCCCTGTCTCATAACCAGTCCCTAAATTTTCACAATGGCTCCATTAAGGTTTCTGTAAAACATCATGTCCTCAGAGACTATATATACTTCCCTGTATGTATATGCATACACTATAGTAGGAGCATAATAAACGAATATATGAAATGCATTAGAATCAGAAAATGTATGTAGTAACCAAAATTTGATAAAGCTGGGGCTCCTTCTGTTGCTTTAAGGGCTCTGCTCTCTCTGCATTGTTATGTGAATGTTCATAATTACTCCTTTGCTAGTTTCATCACTGTGATCAGGCTCAGAAGCTGGCAAGGAGACCACATAAAACCTTACATCATCACTGTCTACAGCCAGGAAAGTAATGGCACATGTTGCCCAGGATCCATTTGCTTTTCCCATTTGTCTTTAGTTACGAAGTTGGCAGCCATGGGAGCATCGAGAACCTTGTTATGCTCTGGAACAAAACTGATTCTAGATGTGAGGTCAGAAGAAGGATGTTGTTTGGAAAGGAAAAGTTTCTTGGACAAAGTGCCAAAGTCAGACAGAGCTGGGCCATGTGCCGTTGTGAGATGTCAAAGTAGCATGCTCTTGCCTGTATCCTTCTCTCCCTCTGTAGAAGCTGAACAACACAGAATCAAAGTCACCTTCATGCATTTGGACAAGATCCCAGCCCAACCAGCTGCATGAGAAAGGCAGTTTTGCTGTCAGTCCTTCAGAAATGAAGTGTTGAAAGATTGGGCATGGTGTGGACACATTTTTCTTCCTCCATTTTCATTGAGTTGTTGTGACATCCATTCATGGCTGGGGCGTGGTTGTGTTCTGGTCACAATTCATTTACCATCAGTTTACAGGTTTACAGTTCACAGTTTGCAAGGCAATATAATTTACTCCTGGTTTACAGCTTTCTTTCCTTTAGAAACAGAGGTGGGGTTAATTAAGAAATGTACCCAAGGCCTTTTTTTAAATGTAAGAATTATTGAGCTTCAATTTTAATTTAGTCTTTGGGACCAGAGAGTCCTGAGTTTGAATGGCTGCCTCAGCACTTAAGAGCCAAAGGACTTTGGGCCTGTCACATCTCTTGCCTGGCCTCTGCTACTCATCTCTAACATTGGATGATCTTGAGGTCTTAATGAGGAAGCACATGCAGGATTCCTGACAAACTATTTACATATATTAAATCTTAAATAAGCATTATTTCTATATCCATTTGACAATTTTTGCCTATCACCTACTATGGGCCAGGCATGTTTGGGAGCAAAGGACACAGAAATAAACAAGACAAAGCCTCTGTCTCACAGAACTTTAAATTCTCGTATGGAAGATAGACAATAAGCAAGAAAAAAAAAACTTCAGATTATATACATTAGTTGTCATTCTCCCTTTTGCCTAAGACCCTGAGTCTTATGCTAAAACGAGGGTACCTCTGTTTATATATGCATACATAAATATACATGCATACACAGAGAACCTGCTTCCCATCATACTCTTATTACTTCCTCATAGATAGAACTCAGTAGTATTGTGTGTTCCTTTATTCTTTAATTCAAACAATCACCTTTTATCCTTTAATTCAAACAGTCTTTTTGAGGACATACTATGTGCTAGATACAGCATTGGACGTTGGAATTAAAAGGTAGTAAGAAATATCTTTCCTGTCAATTGGCTCATGATTTTGAGGTAGAGACAAACCGCCAAATACACAATTACAATACCATATATTGCTTGTTCTGTGGAATGTTCTAGTACTCTGGTGATCTAGAATGTTTAGAGAAAAGTAAAGAACATCTCATGTGACCCAAGAGGAGGGTGAAATTTTTTTTTTTGGTAACTCAGATTCAAACACCTAAATAAGAATTTTCTAGGAACAGAGAATCATTTGTGCAAATAAATAACATAAACAACAGTTTGATATGACTGACCATTAGAGAGCTTCTATTCAATTCAACATATTCTGCTCCAATTAATATGCTGCCAATAGGAAATAAGAGCAAGGTACAGGGGAGTATAAAAGGCCAATGAATAAAGCGAAGATTATAACATGTGAGTGTTACAATATAAGGTAGCAAGAAAAAAAAAAGGAAGAGGCCCCCAGCAGAATCTAAGATGAGAATGAAAAATTTGATGAAATAGTGGACGTGGGGTCTGAAGTGAGAAATTTCAGGACAGTGGGACTAACTCCTACAAGTTTTTAGTGGGAAACTTTGAGAAATTCCAGAAATTTCCAGTAATTTGTTATGACTAGAAGGAACTCATACTTCATAACTCAAATACCACTGTTTGAAGGGGGCATTCCCTGAGCCTCCAGACAAGCTCAGTGTCTTCCTCTATCCCCAGCTAGATAGTGCATTCTGTGAGGATCAAGACTCTGCTTCTGTTCAATAATGTTCTCTGTTGCCTCTCACTGTGCCTGGCACAGAATAGCCTTCAATAAATACTAACCAAAAGAGTAACTGGGGCTGGGTGCACTGGCTCATGCCTATAATCCCAGCACTTTGGGAGGCCAAGGTGGGCTGGTTGCTTGAGCTCAAGAGCTCAAGACCAGCCTGGGCAACACAGTGAGAACTTCTATCTACAAAAAATAAACAAAAGATTAGCTGGGTGCGGTGGCATGAGTTGGTAGTCTCAGCTACTTAGGAGGTCAAGGTGGGAGGATCACTTCAGCCTGGGAGGTTGAGGCTGCAGTGAGCTGAGATTGTGTCACTGCACTCCAGCCTGGGCAACAGAGTGAGACCCTGTCTCAAAAAAAAATAGCCTAATAAATAGGCTAATATTTCACACTAAGAATTTGAAATTCAAAGTCTGTGGTCTCCAAACTTTTGTTTTATCACTTACCCTAGTGAATAAATGTTTTTAAGAACTCATTCCCCATATATGCATATTTGTTCTATATAGAATTGCATGTTTTGCCCTAACAGATTACTTACGTTATAAAACATGTAAAAAAAATTGGAGGGTGGCGCCTCCAATAGCAAGAAATAAAACCTGGACAAGTGGAGATAAAGATGAAAATCAAGAAAGTTCTGGGGTTTTACCTTTAACATCTTCACTAATGAGATGTGCAACAACGGGAAAATCACTCCCCTCTCTGGGCTGTAGTTTCTCCATCTGTAAAATAAAAAGTAATAGCAGATGATCTCTAAGGGCCCTTGCAGCTCTGACATTTTATGGTTTCTATAAGGTATTCAGAAATTATTCTTGAGCTGCCTTTGTCAAAAAGCAATAAAATTTAATATAATATTTTAAAATCCACTATTCAAATACTAATGGACTTAAATGACAAGGGTGTTAAGAAGAACTAAATGAAAAGCTTGGGCTTTCTGACCTAATCAATCAACATAAATGGATGGCAGAAAAGAGTACAGAGGATGGAGTCCTGAATATTATCAAGAAAATTGACTTTTGAATTAAAGAGTCAAGCAGCAAGAATTTACCAATTGTGAAAGGTTCAATGTTAAGGATCATGTGGCACGAGCTTGAGGAAGGGCAGGACGAAGACTCACCTGGGGCAGACAGTGATGAAAACGAAGGGGGTACAGATTCAGTAATGGAGGACAATGAACTGGGGATGTTCTGTGATATGAGAGGCAGAGTCTACAGAGAGTAGCCATGATCCAAAAATGCAGACCACTATGGGGCTGTGCAGACACAGAGAGGAGCTGGCTGTTGGAATAGGAAGACTTCCAAAGATGGTTAAATCTATCTTGCTGAACTCTTTCTTCATCTGTTGGCTACTTTGAATGAACTAACTCAACACATAGTACTGATTTTAAATGTTTACTTTATAATAAAAACTAATGTACATAGAGATAAATATAATACATATGTATATTTATACAAGTATAAATTCTGGACCATCCATTAATGTACTTGCCTATTTTAGCATTAATATGATGATGTGCAGTATTTTAATTGCAGCAGCTTTGAAGCATTTTATCAGTTAGGAATTGCATTCTTCTTTGTGTAACCTAGTAACAGAAAACTAACTATAGTAGCTTAATGAAATAAGAAATTTATCATTCTCATGTAAGAGGAAGCAGAGAGTTAGAGTTCAGGGTTGATGTGGCCCTTGTTGACATTAGGAACAGAAGTTTTCTAACATTTTTCTCAAATATCCTTAGTGTGGGTTTCATCCTCATGTCATTAGTTCATGGTTGAAAAATGATTGCTTCATTTCCAGCAACACACTTCTGTTCCAGGCAAGAGCAGAAGGATAGGCTATAATGTTACCTAAAAGTGTAGAAGCGACTTTGGAACTAGCTAATGAGTAAAGACTGGAAGAATTTTGATGTGCATGCTAGTAAAAACCTAGGTTGCTGTGAATAAGTGATAATGCTTCTGGTAAGGGCTCAAAAGTAGAGAAAATCTATAGAGAAAGCCTCAGTCTTCTTAAAGAATATCCAAGTGGACATGAACAATATATTCATGGGAGAAATATAGATGGTAAAGGACATTCTGATGAGGTCTCAGATGAAAATGAGGAACACATTATTGGAAACTGGAGGAAAGGCCATCATTGTTATAAAGTGGTAAAGAATGTATACCATTCAGGACATAGGCATGGGCAAGGACATCATGTCTAAAACATCAAAAGCAGTGGCAACAAAAGCCAAAATTGACAAATGGGATCTAATTACACTAAAGAGCTTCTGCACAGCAAAAGAAACTACCATCAGAGTGAACAGGCAACCTACAGAATGGGAGAAGATTTTTGCAATCTATTCATCTGACAAAGGGCTAATATCTAGAATCTACAAAGAACTCAAACAAATTTACAAGAAAAACACAAACAACCCCATCAAAAAGTGGGCAAAGGATATGAACAGACACTTCTCAAAAGAAGACATTTATGCAGCCAACAGACACATGAAAAAAATGCTCATCGTCACTGGCCAGCAGAGAAATGCAAATCAAAACCACAGTGAGATACCATCACACACCAGTTAGAATGGCAACCATTAAAAAGTCAGGAAACAACAGGTGCTGGAGAGGATGGGGAGAAATAGGAACACTTTTACATGGCTGGTGGGACCGTAAACTAGTTCAACCATTGTAGAAGACAATGTGGAGATTCCTCAAGGATCTAGAACTAGAAATACCGTTTGAACCAGCCATCCCATTACTGGGTATATACCCAAAAGATTATAAATCATGCTGCTATAAAGACACATGCACACATATGTTTATTGTGGCACTATTTACAATAGCAAAGACTTGGAACCAATCCAAAAGTCCATCAGTGATAGACTAGATTAAGAAAATGTGGCACATATACACCACAGAATACTATGCAGCCATAAAAAAGGATGAGTTCATGTCCTTTGTAGGGACATGGATGAAGCTGGAAACCATCATTCTCAGCAAACTGTTGCAAGGACAAAAAACCAAACACCACATGTTCTCACTCATAGGTGGGAATTGAACAATGAGAACACTTGGACACAGGAAGGGAAACATCACACACTGGGGCAGTTGTGGGGTGGGGATAGGGGGTAGGGAAAGCATTAGGAGATACACCTAATGTAAATGACAAGTTAATGGGTGCAGCACACCAACATGGCACATGTATACATATGTAACAAAACTGCACGTTGTGCACATGTACCCTAGAACTTAAAGTATAATAAAAAAAAGAAAAAAAGAAAACACTAGTAGACACAGAAAAAAAAAAGAATGTGATTGAATTGTATTTGTGTCCTAGTGTTTTATGGAATGTAGAACTTTTGAGTGATGAAATAGAATACTTAGCTGAAGAAATTCCTAAGCAAAGCGTTGAAGGTGCTGAATGGCTTCTCCTGAATGCTTATAGTAAAGTACGAGAAGAGATAAACAATTTGAAGATGGAATTTTTAATCAAAAGGAAGCAGAACTTGAACATTTGGAAATTCTCAGCTCATCTATATATATATATATATATATATTTGAGATGATGTCTTGCTCTGTCATCCAGGCTGGAGTGCAGTGGTGCGATCTCAGCTCACTGCAACCTCTGCCTCCTGGGTTCAAGTGATTCTCCTGCCTCAGCCTCCTGAGTAGCTGGGACTACAGGCATGCACCACCACACCTGGCTAATTTTTGTATTTTTAGTAGAGACAGGGTTTCACCATGTTGGCCAGGCTGACAAACTCCTGACCTCAAGTGATCTGCCCGTCTCAGTCTCCCAAAGTGCTGGGATTATAGGCGTGAGCCACTGTGCCCTGCTCATTATTGTACAAAATAAGAAGTGTTTGAGAGAGAACACCAAGGGTGTGTACCATTTGATTAGGAGATTAGTGTAGATCAGCAAGGTGCTTATTCATCAAGATAACGGAAAAATCATACTGAAGGCATTTCAGAATCTTCAATTCTCCCTCTTTCATCACGGGCCTTGGGGGAATAATGATTTCAAAGGAGGCCAAGACATTGGTGCTTGCTGTCCATTACTTCCTCAAAGCTCTTTGGCTGGGAGTCTTGGGGGCTCAACTCCTAATCAGCTAAGCTGAGGAGGCCGGATGTTTGCCTCAGTAAGCTTGGAGGGCAGAGCATCAAACCAAAGCAAATTATTTCCCAACCTTAAAGTTTTAGACTTACTTGGGACTCATAATCCCTTTTATTTCTATTTTTCCATTTCAAAATGGGAATGCCATTCCTATACCTATGGCACTATAGTATTTTGGAAGCACAAAACGTGTTTGATTTCACAGGTTCACAGCTGAAGAGCAATTTGCCTTAGAATGAATTGTACTTTGAAACTCACTCATATTGATTTAGATATTTAGAAGAGACTCTGGACATTAAACTAATAAAATGATGATGAACCGAATTAAGATTTTGGAGCTATAGGGATGGAATACATGCATTTTACATGTAAGAACGACATGAATTATGGAGGGCCAAGGTGAAACACTACAGTCTGCATGTTTGTGGACCCCTAAAATTTATATGTTGAAATCCTAACCCCCAAGATGATGGCGAGGTCTTTGTGGAGGTGATTAGGTCACAAGGGCAGAGCCCTCAAAAATGGAATTAGTGTCTTTATAAAAGAGAACCAGAGAGCTCATTCTTCTCTTTTACCATGTGAGAACACAATAAGAAGTCACCATTCATGAACCAGGAAACAGGCCCTAACTAGACCCTGAACTTGCCAGAGATTTGATCTTGGACTTCCTAGTTTCTAGGAGTGTGAGAAAAAATTTCTGTTTTTTATATGCTACCCAATTTATGATATTTTGTCATAGCAACCCCAAAAAACTAAGACAGTGCTTGTCTTAGAAGTAAGGTTATTTTAAGATTTCTTGTCATTTCCAGTTTGTCGCTTTTTATGCCAACGTTGCTAATTTTTAATTTTACTTTTATTTCAGCTTTATTGAGGTATAATTTAAGTGCAACAAATTGTAATTATTTTAAGTGTACTGTTAACAAGATATGACAAATGAAAAAAACCCTATGTAACCACTTGCCCATCAAGATACAGAACATTTACATCATTCCAAAAACTGTCCTCAAGATACTTTTCAGTCAATTTCTCCACCTTCAGCCCGAGACAACCACTGTTTTCCTTTTTGGCCCTTTAGTTTTGCTTATTTTAAAATTTCATATAAATGGAAGCACACTGTATTTACTCTGTATTCTTCTAATCAGTATAATGCCTTAGAGAATTATGTTTTGAAGAATCATTCTGTTTTGGAAAAATCATTTATGCTGTTGCATGAATCAGTAGTGTGTTCTATTTAATTAATGAGTAATAACCCAATGTATAAATAGACCACAATTATTTTTATCCATTCACCTGGTGATGATATTTGGGATAGTTTCAATTTTGAGCTATTATGTACAAAACTACAACGAACATTTGTGTACAAGTATTTCATGCACAAAATGTTTTGATTTCTGTTTAGAAGCTAATTAGTGCTAGAATTACTGGGACAAGTAGTAGTGTATGGTTAACTTTATTTAAAAACTACTGACGTTCTCCCAAAATAGATATAGTATTTTATACTCTCAACATAAATCCATGAATGTTCCAGATGCTCTCACTTTTTGACAAGACTTAGTTTTTGTCATTCCTTTTAATTTTGGCCATTTTAGTGAATGGGTAGTAATATCTCCTTGTGCATGTAACTTACATTTCCCTGATAACTAATGACCTTGAGCATCTTACATGTTTCCATTGGTCACCATCTTCTTTGTAATGTGTCTGTTTAGACCTTCTGCCCATTTTTGAATTAAGCTATTTGTCTTTTGATCATTAATTTGTAGGAGTTTTTTTTTCTATTCTTGATACAAGGTCCTTGTCAATATGATTTGTAAATATTTTTTTCTGGTCTGCAGCTTAACACTTCTTTTTCTTTTTTAAAAATTTCTTTTTCACAACATTTAGAATGATATGCAACACTTTATTTTCTTAATGATATCTTTCTAAGATCAAAACTTTAAGTTTTGATGAAGTCCAACTTATTATCCTTTTTTAAAATAGATAATTCTTTTTATGTCTAAGAGATCTTTGTCTAGCCTAATGTCACAATGAAACCAACCATACTGGTCTTTGTGCTTCTTGAAAAATTGCATATCTTACCCTGAGCTTTGGGTACTGCAACTGCTATTCAATCTGCCTGGATTATGGAATATTTTTTCTCCAGATTTTTGCTTCAATCAATTAGAGTTCAATTCAATCAGCTTTCTGCTCAATATCACCTTCTCAGAAAAACTCTATTCCTCCCAAGTTATTCTACTGTTTTTCTATAACCACTTCTAAAAGTTTTATGTTTTAATTCTTTTTTTTTTTTGAGACGGAGTCTCGCTCTGTCGCCCAGGCTGGAGTGCAGTGGCGCGATCTCGGCTCACTGCAAGCTCCGCCTCCTGGGTTCACGCCGTTCTCCTGCCTCAGCCTCCCGAGTAGCTGGGACTACAGGCGCCTGCTACCACGCCCGGCTAATTTTTTGTATTTTTAGTAGAGACGGGGTTTCACCGTGTTAGCCAGGATGGTCTCGATCTCCTGACCTCGTGATCCGCCCGCCTCGGCCTCCCAAAGTGTATGTTTTAATTCTTAAAGATGTGTTGATGATCTGCTTTGCATTAATTTTCTTATATGATATGAGGTTAGCATCTAAATTCATCTTTTTGCATGCGGAAATCTAATCATCTCAGCATTGTTTCCTGAAAATATCAAAATGCCTTGTCATCTTTGTCAAATATTAATTAACCTCAAATGTAAGAGTAAAGTTCTGAATTCTAAATTGTGTTCCATCCATACGTATGTCTAACCATACTTTGGTATCGCACTCTCTTAATTATCGTAGCTTTATAGTATTTTGTAATTGGAAAATGTGAGTCCTTCAACTTTGCTTATTGTTGTTATTCTGAGTCATTTCAATTTTTATATAAATTTTAGAATCAGCTTGTAAATTTCTGTTAAAAAAAAAACCCAGAATTTTGCTAGAAATTTCACTGAGTCTGTAGACAAATTTGAGAAGAATTGCTATCTTAACAATATGGAGCCTGCCAATCCATGAACATGGAATATCTCTCATTTTATTTAGATCTTTAATTTTTCTCAGTAATGCTTTACAGTTTACAATGTACAAGCCTGACACAACTTCTTAAAACTGTATTTCCAATACTTTGTTTTTGGTGATACCACTGTGAATGAAATTGTTTTTTAATTTCATTTTTGGATCATTATTGCCAGTATATAGAAACACAGTTTTGTGAGTGTATGATCTTATATCCTGATTGTGCTGAATTCATTTGTTATTTTTTTGTAGATTCCTTAGGACTTCCTGGTTACAGGACTATGTCATTTGAAAATGAAGATAGTTTTATGACTTCCCTTCCAATCTGAATGCCTTCAATTTTATATATTTATTTATGTATTATGTTTGTATGTATCCATACATTGCCTTATTATGCCACCTAGGAACTCTAGAACTATGTCAAAGTAATGAGAGTGGACATCTTTGCCTTCTGCTTGATTTCCGGAAAAATGCATGCATATTTTACATAACATAGATGAAATTTAATTAAAAGGATTTAAATAACCTCTTTTATTATTATGAGACAGGAGTCCTCATCTAAAGTAAAAAATCTGAGTTTAATTTCTTTCCCACTTAAAGTTTTCAGAACTGTTTTTAATACCAACCAACAAAGTTCATTTTTGTTTGTATGTTTTCTCTACCTAGTCCAGCTTGACCACCAGCAGCCATTTTAATTTCAGCTTCATAAGATAGCTGAAGAGATATATTCATTCCATCAGGCCTCCAGCAGACACAGTAGAAAAAGAGGAAGCAATCTCAGGATTTCTCTCAGGTCCTCCTGGACACGTAACCAGGACTCAAGTGTCTGACCAAAGCAACGTAGGAAGAGGAAACAAGCAGAGAAAGGGAATTGTGCTTATGTGTTTTAAACTAGCATAAGATAACTTAAATAATCCTATGGGAAGTTATTCTATTTTATCACATACTAAGTACTCAAATGGTAGCTTCTGATATTAGTATTACTACTATTAGTATCATTAACCTTATCATTACTATTATTATACATTCAGACTAAACTCTGTTCCCTGAAAAGGGGCTTGATCCTCTCACTTTTCTAATAAAGTAAAAACAGCCCATTAGAATAAAAATCCATTAGGAGTATAACTGGTGATGAAAATGTACAAATCTGTTGACAATTATGACTGCATGTCTCCTGTGTGCTGTTCCCAGCCATAGAAGTGAATGGTCACCAGGGGAATGCAGGAGTGCTGACGCTGTGAAGCCTCAGCTCCATGGGTTGGGGTGACCCCTCCCCAGCTGTATGATGACAAAGCTGTCATTAGTTAGGGGAGCTCTGAATCCCAAGTGCAAGGACCTTATGCAGTGCTCTAGAGATAGGAAATACTTTCTGTCAGCTGCAAGGAGAGTGGGCAAAGAAAGCCAAGGAGTCGAAAGGGGGAGGGTTTCTGTCCTGCCTGATCCTTGGTCATCTTCGTATGAAGTTGCAGGAAGTCTGCTCTGAGAATCATTGCACAGGCCTCCTCAGCAATAACAAAGAGATCACCTCGAGATGAGGGCATTCTGTGGGTGTGAGCTCTCTTTGATTCCCTGCCAGGCAGCCACAATTTATTAAAGGTGGGTTTGTGAAGTAAGGGTTCTGCCAGGGAGAGATTGGCACAAGAGAAATGAAGACACCTAATTCTCAGGGGGTCGTCTTTGGCAAAATCCACTATTGAGGCCTCATGCTACTTGTGCTCATAGCTGCTGAAAACCAAGAGTGCCATCTGCAAACTGTGATTCATAAACACTCTGTCAGTCTGCCATCTACCCTGACATCATAAAATAACAAGAAGCTGCATTGTAATAAAGGGGAGGTTTGCAGCCTACCAATTAAACGCATCTAATTTATTTCTCTTACAGCTGAGGCTTTATTTATTAGTAAACAGCTGCATTTGTTACACTTTTTACTCAAAACGTGCCAACTGGCACTTTGAATGATCCATTAATCCTAAATAATCATCTGTGTGCTTTATAGATCCTAGATATATAGGTCTATATGTATAAGATGGTTATTAAAAAGCTAAAGCCTAACCTTGCCAGTCAGCTGGAGGGTGTAGTTCTGGGCATCAGGGTGGGTGAGTTAATGTGACATGAAGTATGTGGACACAAATGAGGTCTGGCTGAGATTTTGGAAAGACTTTGCATGTGGCTTTATTTCTCCCTTTTCCCCAAGTATCTGTAGAGAAACATGCATGTTAATTTTCTGCGATTGGGCGTTGCTACATTCTTGTCAAAGTCTAATTAGCTTGGTACTACCAGGAGCAGATTATAGGGTTACCTGTTTTTAATTGGCAGTGAACGGATGTGAGATAAGAAGGAAAATGTGTGCTCCCTCACCAGCTGAACTTTTGCAGACCCTGCTAACTGGTGTGTGCTTCTGAGGTTAGAGTTATACCATTTTGGCAAAGTGGATGCCAGTACACACACACAGTTCATTTATTTGAAAATGACTATAGTGCATGAGGGTAAGGTCCTATTTAATCCAGTTTTTGATTGTTTCCTTGATACACAGGAAAACTAGGTAATTGAGAATCACCGTCAGGGAGAAGAGCTGCATCAAGCAAAAGCTAAATGTTTTGCTGGACCACCTTTAAAGGGAGATGATTTATTGAATATTAACTTAGATTTATCCATAACCATTGATTAAAAAATAACGTTCAGTTGCACTGCTTTTTTTAATGCCAGTGGATTCACATTGAAATAGGTCATTGAAGGAAATATTTTCATCTCTAGAAAAGATTGGTTATCCTTCTGAATGTTTTGTTTTTATTTTCTGGGAAGTAATTATAAGTATAATCTATTCAGAGAAGTATAAATGACCGACTTTGGCCTACTTTAAACTCAATTAAATTAGAAGTCCTCTATAATATGACGTTGCACTTATAGTTGCTTAAATTATGTGGCTATGTGATGGTCACTGGCATATTATTTGCAAACCAATATTCTATTATGGTGTTTTTGAATTAATGGGCATTGATGGAAATAATCAGACTTTCATTTGCTCTTTTGTTTTTATTTTTATTTTTATAGCCATTAGCTTAGGCTAGGCATGCTAAATAACTCACATAGTAATTAAGATTTCAAATTTAATAAAAAACTGAAAAAGAAATATGGAAAGAGGATACAGATGAAAGAATCAAAATACAATTTATAAGTTTTGATGTTTTTATATCTCTCTCTTTTTTTCTTTGCTAAATATCAAATTTACATATAACCTTTTTCATGGCCCTATACTAACAGGATCATTACAAGGTATGTGCTAAAACCATGTCAGGAAACGAATGGATGATCATCAACTAGACACACATTTATCTGTTAGAAAATACTTACAAGTCAAATGTGCTATGTTATTTACAAAGTTGGTTCACAGTGGTTAAAGATGTGGGGTTTTCAACACGACTTCCTAAATTATATTCCTATTCTATACATAAAAATTGTGAGACCTTGAGTAAGTTACTTAATGATTCTAAGCTTCAGTTTCATCATTTTAAAAATGTAGTTAATCCCAGTTCTTGTTTCAGGGGGTTATTATAGGGATTGGATGAGCTGAATCACAAGTGCTTAGCACAGTATGTAGGACACATAAGCTATCAATAAATGTTAAATTAACAATGAACTCAATCCCTGTACAAGTAATAACCAGTAGTTAAGATTCCACAATGGGCCCTTTCTGAGATCTCACATTTCTAGTAGTTTTAAGTATTCAGGTGAATGCTAATGTTACCAGGGTAGCAGGTTACTTTACACAAGTCTCTTACTAGACAGTATCTTCAATACAGTAAGTAGTGTGCTGGAGCAGGCCATTTATGCTTGTCTCTTCCTAATTCTGTGTTTCACAGAGTCTGTGTTTAGTGACACCACAATGGTAGTTTGAAATCAGACCTGGTGAGATTATTTACACCAAGGAAATTAGCAAATGCTACAAATTTGAGATTCGTCCACTCCCCTGGTTTTAAACATTTATCAGCTCATCTTTCCTATAGAGAACAAAGCCCAAATCCAGAAAATGAGACCATTAAGTAAAGCCACTGAGAAGCCAATTGACAAAATCCATGTAAGTGTCTTACTAAGTATAGTTCTTGATGTTCTCACTTATGGTATTATCACTCTCAGTTTTCACATAGAACTAACAAGTTTTATTACTTAGTGTCTTTCTAACAGTACACTAGAAGCAGCAAATTAAAAGAGGCCAGAAAGTTGGCAAAAGAGAAACACACATCTGAATGACATGAGCATTCAAAGACATATACAGTCTGAGGTTGTTTGCTATAGGAAAAAAAAAAGAGCCCGGGGTACCCTAAAGTTATCTTCTCACAGCACTTCAGAACTCCTGTGTTCATAATGAACTCCTTAAATCATCAAGGAAAATAATAAATTATGTTTTAATTCTATTGCTTCCTCTGATAGGTTAGTGTGAATATATTTAATCATAGTCTAGGAGTTACAATATTAATGCTGATCTTGGGGACTACCATATCCAGCAGGTTTCAAATGTGTTAACTATAGAACAATATTTCAAATGGTCTATTTATTACACAGAAGCCAAGCAGTTAAGAGAAGGCAGCTTTGGTGGGAAAAGTGTTTCTGTTTTGTAGTCTTATCCTTTCACAGTGAAGCATGTTACTTCTGTGAAGGCCTTTGGGCACTCTAGTACAGGCCCAGAAACACCCATAGAAAATTCTCCCCACATTTTCCAGGCTTAGAGATCAGAGGAGATATTTATTTAAATCAACCACAATGTATTAGGGACCCAAGCTTAGCCTGACTTTCAGCTGGGGTAAGGAACCACAAGAGGTGAAGTTTCCAGGATTAAGCCAGGAGTTGAAAATATTTATATTCAATAAATAACAACATTCAGTTTTGGATAATATTTTAAGCTAATGATTGGTAATATTAACATAAATCATTGATATGTCACTTGCTGTATGTCAGGCATTTAATCCTCAAGAATTCTATATGATAATTATCATTTTAAATTCTATTTTACAGATGAGCAGTCTGAGTCTTGAGAAGGTTAAAAAAACTTCCCTAAGGTCACTCAGGTTAAGTGGCCAACTGCTCACAGTAACTTCAAAGCCCATGTCCCAAAAGAAGATGCTCAATTGTTTCCCCTATGACCTATATTAACAAGGTGCAAAGTCTGTCAATTGCTAAGACTGACAAATCTGGAGGGACCAGAGACAAATGTCAAACATAGGATACAGAACTAGGGCATAAAGCTGGCAAGAGAAGAATGAGCTAAGATATTGGAATCAAATGAGAAAACTAGGAGAGTGACTTGATTTTATGAACTAGAAGGAGGAAGACACATGCAAATAAGTTGTACTTAAGGAATCCAGAATTGGATGGGAAGTTTGTGGCAGAATTTTTGAGATATTAAGTGACTTTCCTAGGGCCATATACTCAGTTAGCAGTCCAAGTCCAGTTGTTTATCAATTGCATTATAGTTATGAAAGTCCTCTTGAAATTAATGTGATAATATTAATATGCTTTGGAATCAAAAAGAAATGACTACAAGGAAAGTTAATTTTTGTGAACCATATGAAGCCAAATAATTGAAATAATCCTTTGTTCCATTTGGAATATGGATTTAAATGTATATCACTAAATAATTTGAAATCCAGAGCATAGAAACCAATGTTTATAACCCTTTACTTGAATTAAGTTTTTGGTCTTTACTTACATTACTTGTCTTATCAGACTGGGACCAGAGGTTCAGGAAAAGGTGATCCTCATAGTGGCCCAAATTAGAGGAAATTGCTGCCAGATAATCATCATATTTCTACTACCAAAACATTAAACTATTGAATCAGGGAACAAACTAAATTCTATATGCCCTCCACACATTTAACAACATTAAAATTACATTTGGCCATAAATATTTTGCTTTTTTTTCCCAAGAGCTCCACTTTAATGTTCTGCATGGTGTTTGGTGACCAGGCTGCAGGTACAGATGAAACAAAGCATATTCATCTGCTGTTTTGTCTACTCCTTCCCTGACCCTTCCTTCTGCTGAGAAACTGTATTGTCCTAATGTAGTACTCTTTAGGTTTGATGTGGGCAGATGTGAGTGTGTTTTACAAAATCCAGCAGATTATCTTCCCCTTCTCATCTCACCATTCAATGATAATCAGTAAGTCCCTGAAAGCCCATGGTGCCAGCAATATTTGTCCGATAAGTAAAGCCGCACTTCTTAAACAGATGGGAAGGATGTTTCTTTGCCACTGGGTGAAATTGCTTTAAAACACCTCAGCAACAAACACAGATGGGGAAAGACGAGCCATTGCTGCTGGAAGTCCGGCCACATGTAATACTTGCTGCTTAAAAATCCAATATTGCATTTGCTTCATTACAGTACTTTGTCCACCAGATCATTTGAGTCTATTAACTTAATTGTTCTTTATTAACAAATGGGTCATTCTTTCTGGCAGCAGAGCAAAGCTCAAATGCCAGTTAAATACTTTGATAAATGCAATGCCGCCTTCCATCCCTTCCATTCTACTCCCTCCCTGAACATGCTGTGAGTGCAGACACACACACACACACACACACACACAGAGAGATGCTTAGTTAAATGTACTTATACAAAAGGATCATACCAAAAAATGGTTTTTAAAGTTAGCAAGCAGAAAGGAAAGTGCTTGTCTTTACAAGTAAATATCATATTTCCTTTACAAATACGTGTCATGTCTTTGATAAAAATGCTATTATTCTTTAAAATGAGCTAATGTTTTGGCTAGAGTGAACAATGACAATAATCTTGCAAGCCTTTTATAAGGTTCTCCTTTAAAAACATGTGCACTTTTTCTAATTTTTCAATTCAGTAATTCTATTATTATTATTTATCTTTCAAAATTAAAATAAAAGAAAGATTTCCTGTTGTCATTGTGTATCTTGGTCTCCCTTTCTCTTTTCTCCCAGCCCCCAGCATACATACCCCTTCTTCGTAGGTGACATTATCCTACTCACCAAACCTGTAACTTTAACAGAGGGTGACAGGGTGACCTTGACAACAGATGTTTTTATGGCAACAGATGGCACTGGCAAACCCGAGAAACTGCTGTACGCCGTCTCTGTGCCACCTGTGCCTGGTCAGATTGAGCCCATCAATTATCCAGGCTGCCCCATTCCCTGCACAGCCAGTCAGATGGATTGGCCCAGAGGGTTTGCTGTGTGCGTGACAGTAGCCAAGGGGCCAGTGAGGAGGCAGTCAGGTGAGAGGGTCCCCTTCCTCCACCCTTCTATGTTTTCCACCACAAGCCCCCATGTATTTCATGACTTCAGTGTATGTGTTTCACTCACTCATGTATTTCATGACTTCAGTGAGTAAAAGAGATTACACTTTTTTTTTCGGTGAGAGTTCACCAAATGACCTTTAAAGATAGCCAGCCATGAGTGTGGCTTACATGCAAATGAACAAATACCACTATCACATTATACACAGGAGTGTATTTTTATTGTCTAGTGATTCCACCACGTTAGAAAGCTATTCCGGGAATAGATACATAATGTGCAATACGGTCTTTGCTTATCATATTTCCAATTTGACTTATTTCACATTCTGACCATACTTTTGCTTTTAATCTTGTCTTGCTTCTCTTTGCCCAGGTTGAAGGAAATAAAGATGACTATGCAGATAAAAAAAAACTTAGGAATAATAGTGACTCTGATTTTTCTAACCTGTTACATTGGGAAAGTGGTAATTTACTAGAGATTTTTATAGTCATAATCCTTAAGCTTCTTAACAAACTTACCATAGATATAATCATTCTCATTTTGTAGCTGAGGAAATTGAGGTTCAGAGATTCAGAAACACGCCCAATGTCTGACAATTAGCGCACAGCAGAGGCAAGATTTGAACACAAGGCAGGTGGACTTTTCACTACAGAACGTGCTTCTGGCAACCAGGGAAATCGCATGATCTGTTTGGTTAGAAATGGATAATATTGGACGATGGATTTGGGCCCCAACTCACATTATTAACACAAGCAACTGGCTTGCCTTCTGCATTTTCAGCTACTATAATAATTATATTATTTATTAATAAGGCAGTATGTGATCTCCAGCAAGTAGGTCAGACATAAGTGTAACCTTTTATTGTTTTCATTAGAACAACAGGGTAGTTAAAGTCAAAACAGTTTGGCCTCTCTCTACCCGAAGAAAACTGGAGTATTGTATGAAATCATCAGTAGACCTTAATCCAGATGGTAGTGTCATTTCTAAGAAATAACATATGCTAGCTATTATGATACTTAAATGTAATGGTTTTATATCTCTCCAGTGGTCAAAGAAACCATACAACAGGTTTTAGTCTAGGAATTTTTGTAATGGTACTTTAACCCTCCAAAAGAGTATTTACATAAAGAAATTCAATGGATAGAGCCTGGTTTAACAATAAAGGAACATAAATTTCTGCCTTGTTTCATGCAATAATAGGACAGCATCTGGATTTACTACTCTCTGAGTCTGCTATTTTACATAATGTTACTGAATTGGGGACTATTACATGCTTTTTTGATTTAAGAAAAATTTCCTTAAAGATTATTTACACTCATCTTATAACAAAGAGGGCAATGTGACTAATTTTATTCTTAGTGTGATTAGCCATGAGTCATTTCCTAAGAAATGAGCTTAATTAACCAGGGAAAGAAAATTGCAACAAATCATGAAAGTGGACTGTTTCTAAGTAGGGTTAAAAACATCTTTTTAAAAACTGCCATCAAATAAATCACAAACCCTAAGTTATTATTAAAGACATTTTTGTATTTTGAAAATTTCTGACAAAAGGGTAAAAAGAAGAGAAGAATGTGTGGCAGCAGAAGTAGGTTAAATTACTTGAAATACTTTGAGAAACTGATCGTAACTCATGGTTCTTAATCAGAGATTTTGGCCTCCATTAGTGTTGCTCACAAATATTTCCAGGTCTCCCTCATTCCAGGCAGATGGTGGAATTAAGAATTCCCTACCACTTTGAAGTTAAATGTGCCATGTGGCTTGCTTTGGCCAATGGAATGAGAGAAGTGGCACTTCCAGGCAGAAGCTATAAGATCCAGCGCAGTGTTTGATCCATCTTCTTCCCACTGCTGTTATGGTCATAGTAGGATGTAACTTGATGAAAAATCCATGTGGCATGAGAGAAAAATAAACTTGTGTTGTGTTAAGTCATTGATATTTTTGTGGGTTTGTTTTTGTTACTGCAGCACAACCTAGCCTACTCTATGTAATAAATGGGTAGATATTAGATTCATCTAGAGAGATTTTCCAGTATATAAAAGCCAGTGTTCATTCAGAACTCTTGAATCAGAATCTTCTGGTTTGAATTACAAATGTATGTGTTTTTAAAGAGTCTCTCCGGTGATCCTGATGTATACTTTGCTCGGGAACCACTGGAGATTGCATTTGTGAGTGGATACATGAGGGATAATATAGCTTTGATATAGTCTTTTAACTGCATATTACCCTCATGGGCAAATATAATGAAGCCTTCCAATTGCGTTTTGCATTTCAGCTTACATAAATACTTTTGTACTGTTCCTCTTATTTGGTAGTTAAGATATGAGTAAATTATAATGTATGGCCATGACGTCGATCAATGTGTTGAGGATTTGAACCACGAATCTGACTTGCCGAGTTGGTCCCCCTTCTTTCCTCAGTAGCTGCTGTGCATTCTGTCAAAACTTGTCTGCTTAGTTGATGATGATAATCATCACAGCAATGGGAGATCTTTGTTCTACAAAGGTCTCAGAATAGTTGCATATTTTGCCTGCGAATTTGCCTTTCTCTCTATGGACAACTGAAACTCCCAGGCTAGGAACATACTGTTCAAAATATTTTGAGTTTTGTTAAAAAATATGTAGTTACTATTTCTATCTTTCTCTAATACTTATTTTGGGGACCTTCATATTTATTTTACTCCCAAGTTGTGTGTGAGAAACTGCCATCTTGAAAATGAAAAATTGAGCAAATATTATTAACTTGTGGTATCTTAAATACCACACCGAGGGCTCCTAAAATTATCCCTAGCTTGCAAGCAGAATGCTACATTTATCTATTAAATTAACATATATTGGCTGGCTCTCTATCTTTGATAAACCTTATATAGTTCTTACTATTTATAAGCAAGGACTGTATATACTTATTCACACATATGCTGTAAGTAACACCCAGACATAACCAAATCTTGCCTTTAATATTATCATTAAGGGTACAGACTCTACAGTAAAACTTTGCATTGAAGTCTTAGCGCCTTAACTTGCTAGCTGTTTGCCATTCAATAGGACATTTGAATTTCTTAAGCTTATCTTTCTTTAATTAAAAACAGCATAATAGGCCGGGCGCGGTGGCTCACGCCTGTAATCCCAGCACTTTGGGAGGCCGAGGCGGGTGGATCACGAGGTCAGGAGATCGAGACCATCCTGGCTAACACAGTGAAACCCCGTCTCTAATAAAAAAAAATACAAAAAATTAGCCGGGCGTGGTAGCGGGCGCCTGTAGTCCCAGCTACTCGGGAGGCTGAGGCAGGAGAATGGCGTGAACCCGGGAGGCGGAGCTTGCAGTGAGCCGAGATCGCGCCACTGCACTCCAGCCTGGGCGACAGAGCCAGACTCCGTCTCAAAAGAAAAAAAAAAACAAAAAACAAAAAACAAAACAAAAAAAAACCAGCATAATAATAGGATTTAACTTATAAGATTGCCATCAGGATTAAATGAGATAATCAGTAAATTTAACAAAGAAAGAAAGAAAGAAAGGTAGGGAGGCAGAAAGGAAGAAAGGAAAGAAGAATGGGAGGAAAGAAAAAGAGGAAGAAAGGAAAGAAGGAAGGAAGGAAGGAGAAAGGAAAGAAATGAAGAAAGAAAAGAAGAAAGAAAAAGAAAGAAGAAAGAAGAAAGAAAGAAAGAACGAAAGAACAAAAGAAAGAACGAAAGAAAGAATCTGAAAATTAATTTAAGAGGTCAGATATCTTACCAAGCAAATTCCCAGAGCCTTGAATATGTAATATTCATTGTGAGTCTATTAAAACTTTGACTGTGGATGAAGGTGGGAATACTAGAGGTTCAGGGAAGACTTTCTGGAGAAAGTGATGCCTAAGTTGCATCTTTAGTTAAGGGAAAAGATGTAAGAGCCAGAGAGAGTATGAAGCTGAGAGTGGGGCAAGGACCTGGGGGGCTGAGAGGACATTTCAAGCAAAGGGCAGGGGGAAAACCAGAGAGGTGTGAAACAGTAATGGTGTATGTGGGGAGCCTAAACACGTGAGCCTGTGAGGGCAGGGGCCGAGAGACTGGAGAATTTGGCAAGGGCTAGATTTTAAAGAGGCTTTTTTGCCATGTAATGAATTTGAAATTTTCATCCTTTTGGCAATGGCGGGATGCATCAGTTGGGACCTTGGGAGGAAACAGATGGCACCTACAAAAATGTAATTGAGGAAATTGTAATGAAGGGACTGTTTACAAAGGAATGGGCAGGGCTAAAGGGAAACTAACAAGACCTAGGAAAGCATCCTAGGGCTAGCAACAGAGAAGAGATAATACCTCCCTGGGCTTTAAAGGACAAAGGGATAAAGAACTTACAAGGATCTGGAGACAGCTCCAGCCAAAGCTATAGATGAAGAAAGTAACACAACAGGAGCCGTGGCCTTCAGGAGAAAAATGCAGTCAGTGTCCATTTGTGGCCTGACAAGGACAGGATGGGAGAAATAGAGTTTACCTCTCTCTCAGCCTCGGGTGACAGAAGAGAAAGGTAGAAAGCAGATAGGCTGGGGCAACATAGAAAGTCCAGCAGAGCCAGCAGGAAAGGAACATGGTCTGGTTTGAATTTATATGAGCCACCCTTGCAGCTATGTGGAAATTGATCATAGGAGATATGAAATTCTGGAAAGGAAGACCTAACCTGATAGCCACACAAGAGATGAAGAAAGCCTAAGTCAGAGATGTTCTATTAGAGAAAGAGTGGGAAAGAACAGATTTATGGGAACATTTGGATGTCAAAACTGGTGGAATTTGGTGAGTGGCTATGGCTAGTGGATAACAGAGGTGATTTAAGGATTATTCTCTGATTTCATAGATTATTTTTCTAGTGTGAATGATAAAGTGCCAAGCAATATGAACAAGTAACATGGTGAACACAGGAATAGAAGCAAGTTTGTGAAAGAATTGAGGAATTCTGTTTTGAACTCATGGAACTTGAGAGGCCTGAGGAATGTTTACATGGTGATTTGCCACCGGTATTTGGATATCAGAATCTGACTCCAAGTGAGAAAAACCAAGGCAAGAGATACAGATTTGCAAGCCATTAGACTATAAGGCAGCCAAAACTATGAAAGTGGATGACATCCCCAGGAGATGCAAGTAAAGCGATAAGGGGAGCGAGCCAAAAACACCAATATTTAATATCTGAATTCCACTGCATTCCTCTTGGGGAGCTGGGAACACACTCAGTTCTTGGCTCTTCATCACTGATCACCTAAATTTCCAGCAAGAGATTCTCCTTGAAGTAATTGTGTTGGCCTGTTCCAGGAAGAGAAAGAGAGTTAAATTGCTGGGCCTCTGGCTCCTAGTAGAGACAGAAAATATCTTTATTTCAGACTTATTGCACTTTAAAACTTAAATTGATGATTTCTTACAGACCCAAGTCACCTAAGTGAGAGAAATATTAGTTAAAACATGTCTTCTTTGTTCTTATTTCTTGGGTCTTAAGGTTTATTGGCTCCTTGCAAGTAAGTTTTTAAAGAACACCTCTCAAAAGTTCCGATCAGCTTGAGCCCAGGGGTTAGAGGCTGCTGTGAGCTATGATCGTACCACTGCACTCCATTGTTTTGACAGAGAGAGATTTTGTCTCAAAAATAAAAGGAAAATAAAACAAAAAGTTCTGATCACATGGCGTAGCAGTGGAGACCCATGAGAGAGGCTGTCAGGCTTCAGCTCCTGTTCTTCTCACTCTCCTCCTACCCCATGCTTACCTTGGCTTTTCCCTACCTCCTGCCTGGACAGTTTACTAATGGAACACGAGAGAGCAATTATGATAACAGCAGCTATAGGCTGGGTAAGCCATGCATGCATGGCTTACTCAGAACCTTGCTTCAGATGATGGAAAACAAAACAATCTCTCATGAATATAATCATAAATAGGTAAATAGGTAGATGGATAAATAGATACGAATATTTATGTACATATATATCTCATGGTTGTTTACCTATATACGAGATAATATGTATTTACATACATGTGTGCACATACATATTAGTGTCACAGATGTGTATGCATTCATGTGTATAGGAGTATGAATATATGTGCATATGTATGCCAGTGTGTTATGTGTGCAAAGGTGTAGGTTCATATATGTATGTGAATATGTATTGATGCCTTTGAGAACGAAAGAAGGAGAAAAATATGCCTGTCTTCCTGTGATAATGAGAAGACAGGAAAGGGTTAAGGCAATCACTTTGCAAACCATTTTCCAAAAAAGCTGCACCCTAAATTAATTTTGGCTGGTAATCTATATCGGGTTAAATAACTCCTCATTATTCTGTAACACAGCTGAGGCATCTCCAAATGTTTATCTTGTTTTGTAACCGGTACCTTCTGGTATATTCTAGTGCCAGCACTCCCAGCTCCTGCTATATTTCATTCTCACTATTTTTGGACCGAAGCTGCTGGTTCCAGGTGATTTAATAAATTGCTTTTTTTTTTTTTTTTTGGTGTTCCTTTTAACTTACCCATCTGCTCAACACATGCGTAACTTGCAATCTGTCGGCAGTTTGCAGAAAGACAAACTGTCAGAGCTGCATGCATTTGACAACTTTGTTCCCAATTAGATTAGTGGTAATTTTAACAGATTTCAGGGCAATGGAGAAAGGGATGGCATGTTATTAAAGCATCAATTCTGACAGACCCGAGCACATATGATTTCAATGTAAATTATTTTAAATGCTTTAATTAAAACTAGAGAAAGATTTACCCTTTTAAGCAGTAAGTGTTAGCAAGACAAATTTAAAAGGAAAGAGAGTAACCGAGTTTTCTAAATGGTTTATGTTGTGCAGGGTAGTCCAGCAGTCAAGATGACTGTAATCTATGGCAGTAATGTGGAGGCCGAGTTAATTATTCATTGCTTCCTCTCTGTAGCAGATGTGATTCAATACACGAGGTACAGTATTCAGGGCCTGGAACACTGTCTGTGAAAATCTCAGCTCAGGCTTCTTTTGGAGCCATCAGGAAATTGCCAGAATCTGTTTAACACGTTAAATATATTCATAAGAAAAAAAATCTTTTTTTTTTTTTGGCTCTTTGTTATTCCTATGTTTCAATGCAGCTGCTTCTCTCCTCCATTAAACTCAGCATCCCCGGCATCCATATTCCCACCCCATCTCCAATCTAATACCCCTGAAGCACATGCACAGATGTACACAAGTGAGTAGATTAGGCAAACTAGGGGATTCTGTACCTCTGGTCACTTTACAGACGCACAACTCACCGGAAAATGCCCCATGTATAATTTAAATGTATTGCAATCGTCACAATGCACGAGTGCAGAGCATCATTGACAGAATGTCTGGCGTTCGGGGAGGGAGGTCTCTAGAACCAAGGGCACATATAGGTGGAAAGATTTCTCTGACAAATTTGACAATGTGCTTAATTTATTTAGCCATAAATCTAGCCATTGGTTTAATGCTTTCCATTTGTTCTTAGACAACAGAGGGCATTTTATTATTGAAATCACCAATACATTAATTAAGGTTTAATATTTCCTGAACATAATTGCATAAAATTCTTTTACTTGTACATTTGCTAGACACTTGGGAAGGGTTCACCATTTTATATATGGACCTATTGAGTTGAGAGCTGTCTGCTTTTTAAAAATTATTGAAATGGCTTGGCAAGGAAGGTTATCACTATCCTACATGTAGGTTTCCTTAATTTTTTCAAATTGTTTTTAAGTAGGTTATTGTATTGTGTCTTTAAGGGCATCTTTTAGATAGATTGTTGAATTAGTTTTAATTCATTTGAATTGGTTTACACCTAGGCTGAGTTAGTTAGGATTAAATGTTTGAGGCAAACTGATTTTTTTTTTTTTTTAGATGGAGTTTTGCTCTTCTTGCCCAGGCTGGAGTGCAGTGGCACAGTCTTGGCCCACTACAACCTCTGTCTTCCGGTTTCAAGTGATTCTCCTGCCTCAGCCTCCCGAGTAGTTGGGATTACAGGTGCCCACCACCATGCCCGGATAATTTTTTTTGTGTGTGTATTTTTAGTAGAGACGGGGTTTCACCATGTTGGCCAGGCTTGTCTCAAGCTCCTGACCTCATGATCCACCCGCCTCGGCCTCCCAAAGTGCTAGGATTACAGGCATGAGCCACCGCGCGTGGCCCACAAACTGATTTTTATCTTCTCTGTTAACACTACATATGAGAAGTGCATGCATCACAATTTGCAGGAAAAGAAATTAGTAACAGCTTTTTTGAAGAATCAACACACAATAGATTTGGAGGATTATATGACCTGTGTAGGGTGAATCCATCAGAAATGGCATCCCAGGAATGATGTAAGATTTAGTATACTGAGTCAAGTTCAACAAACTGCAAACTTCCCTCCTTTCATTCCAAAGGACATACTGCTAAGCCGTTTCTCTGAATTTCAGACTCTCTACACACAAGACAGTTTTTTTCTTCTTTTTGTTTTTGTTTCCATTTTTCTTTTTGTATTGGAAGAAGAATATATCCATCAGCCTCTGATAGAAATTTGTTGCTACCACCTCCTAGGTGAATGACCTTTGACAAGCTCTTTAATCTTAGCCCCAGGTTTTTCATCTGTGGGTGTGATGATGAATAGCTGCATTGCAGAATTTTTTGAGAATTAAGTAAGATAATGCATTTCAAGTGTCAGGTATATAGTTGCTGTACAGTAAATGCAAATTTCCTCTATCCCACCACTCACATTTTACTGATGCTTTTACACAATTTTGTGTTTTTGTGCTTACATTTTCTGGTGGATCAGAAAATACAAATAGGAATGACAAACTTTCCAGGAAAGGGGAACTCATCCTTCACCTCTTCAAGGTGAGAATCATGACCTCATAGATATATACCTTCAGGACTACAATTAAACCAGTAAGTTGAAGCAAACTTGCAGCAGAAAGACAATATGAGCTTGTATATATCGCAATCAACTCGATTTTTCTCCTGCACAACTGGCAAACTAAGCAACTTGGGGTATTAAAAAAAATGCCACATTTTAAATTTCTGTATAATCATTTAATCTACTTTAGTCCTTTATCCTGCCTCAATTACAGTTATTATTGGAGCTCTCTTCTTACCCAAGGTGGTACCCAGGCCTTGAGAGCCTGACACAATCCGGAATATTCAGGACAAGCACCCTGGCTTTTAGTCCACGCTATTCACCTTCAAACACTAATTTCCTGAGTCAGCATGGTTGCTTCCAGTCTTGGATCTCTGTTGTTCCCATTTCAAAGTTGGTCCTAGGGATTCTTGGCTGGCAGTAGGTGCCAAGGTGTCTAGTGCCTATTTCCCTTTGGAGATCTACCACCTTCCCAGAGTGTCATGAGAGAGTAAGGCAGAATCCTGATTCATTGCTACCTAGAGAACCCAAAACTAAACTTGTCCTCATACAACAGCTTTGGCCTTTGGAACTCCAAAACTTTGCATCAACCATGTTTTTAAACTCAAGATCCCAGGCTTTAGTTAAAATAATAATAATAATAATAATAATAATAATAATAATAATAAAGTGTCTTAATGCTGAAGGCTGGTAAAGTGCTAGCTCTTCAGAAATCAAAACCCTGCTGGATCAGGCTGGGAGGAATGGCAGTGGCTCATTGCTGAGTCTTTCTGATGCTTCTACAGAAGGTAGAAAATAACAAAAATGTGAAATTTAATAACTACTCAGCTTCATGTGGATGGTGGCAAGATTTGGGAGAAGCTCTTTATATGTATTGCAAAGATGGCCTTTTAAGTGTCACAAAATGAAATATGACATGAAGCCCTTAAAAATGTTCCTAAAGTCAAGAATTGGGGTGTCAGATATTAAAATTCCTAATATTATTAAATACATCGATAGGGTATTTTCTATATGCCAGGCACCAAACTAATAAACTCAAGAAAATAAGCTTGTACATGTATCCACACACACACACACACACACACAGAGAGAGAGAGAGAGAGAATAGTAAAGTAGTAAACAAAAAAGAATAACTTAAATATGACAGCAGTACATACAGGGTATAGTATGGAACACAGATTATTATGTAATTAATTACTGCAGATAAAGGAAGTCTTTTTTTATTATTATTATACTTTAAGTTTTAGGGTACATGTGCACAATGTGTAGGTTAGTTACATATGTATACATGTGCCATGTTGGTGTGCTTCACCCATTAACTCGTCATTTAGCATTAGGTATATCTCCTAAAGCTATCCCTCCCCCCTCCCCCCACCCCACAACAGTCCCCAGAGTGTGATGATCCCCTTCCCGCGTCCATGTGTTCTCATTGTTCAATTCCCATCTATGAGTGAGAATATGCGGTGTTTGGTTTTTTGTTCTTGCGATAATTTACTGAGAATGATGATTTCCAATTTCATCCATGTCCCTACAAAGGACATGAACTCATCATTTGTTATGGCTGCATAGTATTCCATGGTGTATATGTGCCACATTTTCTTAATCCAGTCTATCATTGTTGGACATTTGGGTTGGTTCCAAGTCTTTGCTATTATGAATAGTGCCGCAATAAACATACATGTGCATGTGTCTTTATAGCAGCATGATTTATAGTCCTTTGGGTATATACCCAGTAATGGGATGGCTGGGTCAAATGGTATTTCTAGTTCTAGATCCCTGAGGAATCACCACACTGACTTCCACAGTGGTTGAACTAGTTTACAGTCCCATCAACAGTGTAAAAGTGTTCCTATTTCTCCACATCCTCTCCAGCACCTGTTGTTTCCTGACTTTTCAATGATTGCCATTCTAACTGATGTGAGATGGTATCTCATTGTGGTTTTGATTTGCATTTCTCTGATGGCCAGTGATGGTGAGCATTTTTTCATGTGTTTTTCGGCTGCATAAATGTCTTCTTTTGAGAAGTGTCTGTTCATGTCCTTTGCCCACTTTTTGATGGGGTTGTTTGTTTTTTTCTTGTAAATTTGCTTGTGTTCATTGTAGATTCTGGATATTAGCCCTTTGTCAGATGAGTAGGTTGCTAAAATTTTCTCCCATTTTGTAGGTTGCCTGTTCACTCTGATGGTAGTTTCTTTTGCTGTGCAGAAGCTCTTTAATTTAATTAGATCCCATTTGTCAATTTTGGCTTTTGTTGCCATTGCTTTTGGTGTTTTAGACATGAAGTCCTTGCCCATGCAGAATCTCTGGGACACATACAAAGCAGTGTGTAGAGGGAAATTTATAGCACTAAATGCCCAGAAGAGAAAGCAGGAAAGATCCAAAATTGACACCCTAACATCACAATTAAAAGAAATAGAAAAGCAAGGGCAAACACATTCAAAAGCTAGCAGAAGACAAGAAATAACTAAAATCAGAGCAGAACTGAAGGAAATAGAGACAGAAAAAACCCTTCAAAAAATTAATGAATCCAGGAGCTGGTTTTTTGAAAGGATCAACAAAATTGATAGACTGCTAGTAAGACTAATAAAGAAGAAAAGAGAGAAGAATCAAATAGACGCAATAAAAAATGATAAAGGGGATATCACCACTGATCCCACAGAAATACAAACTACCATCAGAGAATACTGCAAACACCTCTACGCAAATAAGCTAGAAAATCTAGGAGAAATGGATAAATTCCTCGACACATACACCCTCCCAAGACTAAACCAGGAAGAAGTTGAATCTCTGAATAGACCAATAACAGGCTCTGAAATTGTGGCAATAATCAATAGCTTACCAACGAAAAAGAGTCCAGGACTAGATGGATTCACAGCCGAATTCTACCAGAGGTACAAGGAGGAACTGGTACCATTCCTTCTGAAACTATTCCAATCAATAGAAAAAGAGGGAATCCTCCCTAACTCATTTTATGAGGCCAGCATCATCCTGATACCAAAGCCGGGCAGAGACACAACCAAAAAAGAGAATTTTAGACCAATATCCCTGATGAACAGTGATGCAAAAATCCTCAATAAAATACTAGCAAAACGAATCCAGCAGCACATCAAAAAGCTTATCCACCATGATCAAATGGGCTTCATCCCTGGGATGCAAGACTGGTTCAATATACACAAATCAATAAATGTAATGCAGCATATAAACAGAACCAAAGACAAAAACCACATGATTATCTCAATAGATGCAGAAAAGGCCTTTGACAAAATTCAACAACCCTTCATGCTAAAAACTCTCAATAAATTAGGTCTTGATGAGACATATCTCAAAATAATAAGAGCTATCTATGACAAACCCACAGCCAATATCATACTGAATGGGCAAAAACTGGAAGCATTCCCTTTGAAAACTGGCACAAGACAGGGATGCCCTCTCTCACCACTCCTATCCAACATAGTGTTGGAAGTTCTGGCCAGGGCAATTAGGCAGGAGAAGGAAAGAAAGGGTATTCAATTAGTAAAAGAGGAAGTCAAATTGTCCCTGTTTGCAGATGATATGATTGTATATCTAGAAAACCCCATCGTCTCAGCCCAAAATCTCCTTAAGCTGATAAGCAACTTCAGCAAAGTCTCAGGATATAAAATCAATGTGCAAAAATCTCAAGCATTCTTATACACCAATAACAGACAAACAGAGAGCCAAATCATGAGTGAACTCCCATTCACAATTGCTTCAAAGAGAATAAAATACCTAGGAATCCAACTTACAAAGGATGTGAAGGACCTCTTCAAGGAGAACTACAAACCACTGCTCAATGAAATAAAAGAGGATACAAACAAATGGAAGAACATTCCATGCTCATGGGTAGGAAGAATCAATATCGTGACAATGGCCATACTGCCCAAGGTAATTTATAGATGTAATGCCATCCCCATCAAGCTACCAATTACTTTCTTCACAGAATTGGAAAAAACTACTTTAAACTTCATATGGAACCAAAAAAGAGCCTGCATCGCCAAGTCAATCCTAAGCCAAAAGAACAAAGCTGGAGGCATCATGCTACCTGACTTCAAACTATACTACAAGGCTACAGTAACCAAAACAGCATGGTACTGGTACCAAAACAGAGCTATAGATCAATGGAACAGAACAGAGCTCTCAGAAATAACATTGCATATCTACAACTATCTGATCTTTGACAAAGCTGAGAAAAACAAGCAATGGGGAAAGGATTCCCTATTTAATAAATGATGCTGGGAAAACTGGCTAGCCATATGTAGAAAGCTGAAACTGGATCCCTTCCTTACACCTTATACAAAAATTAATTCAAGATGGATTAAAGACTTAAACGTTAGACCTAAAACCATAAAAACCCTAGAAGAAAACCCAGGCATTACCATTAAGGAAGTCTTTTTGATAAAGTAGATTGAGAATATGTGTCTTAAAGAGTGACCAGAATTTCCTGAGGAATCAAAGTGTAATTGAGGGAGTAGAGGTTTGATATAAGATAGGGTGTATGTTCAAAAACAAGAAAATGCTTGAGCAAAGACACAAAGCTGCATCCATATTTAAAGGACTATAAGTGGTCTGGAGTATGATAAAGTGGAGAGAAGCAATACTGGGTAAAAATCAGCCAGTGAAGAACTTGTTTATGATGAGAACATTAGAGGAGTCTGCAGAATTTATAATACAGTGGACTAGTTAGGAGGCTTTCAGATCGTGTGTAATGGAATACCCAATAAAAAATGGCTTAAACGATATGAATATATTATCTTATATAACAAGAAGTCAGAGTGAAGGCAGCTGGGGTTGGGTAATTCAGCAGATCAACAGTGTCAAGGTTCTGGGTCAGTTTCTCTGTGACTCTCTTAGATTTTACTAAAGAATACCAGGAGTCTGCTCAGATCTAAGCATCACATGCCAACATGGTGCTATGAAAAGATGAGAGGCTTTCTGGTAGTGCATCTCTTTATATTTTGGAAGAGAACCTGTGCAGAAGCCTTCCAACAGATTCTTCCTTGCATATTGTAGACAAAATTGGATCGCATGCCCTCTTTAAAAAAAACAAACAAACAAACAAACAAAAGAAAAAAAAACTCTAAAATATCGTTATTGGCTATTGACCTGGGGAGGAGCCACATTTCTGGGTGATACTGCTGTGCAATTCCTAAAAAATATTGGGGTATGAATAACAAGAAAGTAGAGAAGAATTGGCTAAGACCCCTTAGCCATATTTCAACACAACCGAAATTCAAAAAATGATAATAAAATAAGATTTTACTCTTTGTCATTGGACTTCAGTCTAAGTAAGAATTTAAAAGCTCATTCAGTCAGTCAGTCATTCTCTCCATAGACATTAGTTAAGCACTAGACAAGTGCCAGGCATCATGGTAGGAGTGCTGGAGGAATCAAACAAAGCACCTAAGAACCAGGGACTTATGTTTACAATGAAACAGACAAGGTAAGGGATGTATGAGTCTACAATCCAATAACGAGAGTGGCAAATGTCTTAAGGAAGATGAATATGTGTGCTGGAGTTGGATCATGAAGACTAATAATGTCTAACTCTTCACACCTTTGCCCTAACTGCTATCCTTTGCTAGTCTGAAATTGCCCATGGTCGAAGAATTTACACCATAGAAATTGGCAAATGCTACAAATCAGAGCTTTAAAAAGTTTGTTTTCTTTCAGAGAGCCAGTCGCTATATATTTACCAGCATACTACTAGAGGTATAAATATAATGCTAAGAGCATGTTTTCAGGAGAGAAAGATCAATTATCTTAAACATATCATCTCATCAAGCTAAACCAAATGACCAAACAAACAAATGAACCAAGTCGAATTTTAGTTGAACTATTAACTTGAGACCCTTATAAAATGTTCCTTAGGCTTTTCATTTCTGCTCTGTGGCTCTCTACCTTTGTATGCTTGTTAGGCTGTGCTAAACGTGAAGACAAGAAGTCATGAAAATCTCCAGGAAAATCTTCACAAGAAAGTATATTCTTTCCAGGTTTCTGACCCAACTTGGCAAAACAGGTGTCCTGGATTTCAGAAAGCATATTGCTGAAGAGATGTCTTCCAGCCCTTCAGCTGCCTCTATATTTACTCTGTCTTCTACATGCAACCTCAAATTATGAATCTATTCCATATGGCACGATCTCTCCTAATGCTTTTCACAAACAGCTCCCAATATTATCTGCACTCCAAAAAGTCATGGCCTCTTAGGGCTTGCAAGGCCTTAAAGGTCATCTCATCCACCTCAGTCTTCAGATAGGCACACTGTTAATCCACCATCCTGGAGAAAACCGAGGTCATTTTGTTTGGAAGACATATGGTAAGGTACATAACTTGCCTTTATTAATGGATGCTTATGATTAAAAAGCCTACATAGATATGAAATTCTTCCTTTGATCAATTTAAGTCTCACATTTTAGAATTCAATCTCTTCTTTGCTGCCCAGTGGGGATTAGAAAGCAGATGGTGATCATCCATAGTGTAAGAGACATTTAGACAGATGGATCTCCTTTTTCTGAAACGTTTTGGACAAATTAAATTTTATAAATTTAATTGATTTCTATTTGGAATCTTCTCTGCATAAAAGAGAATCTGTTTGAGAGGTGAGGAATCTTCTTGTGGAGTGATTGATTATCCCCTCATTTGGGTTTGTAAGCATCAGTTTTCATATATTGGGTATTCTGAAAGCAAAACCCTGTTTCTACACTTAAAAACTCATTGCAAATCATCTTTACAGGATAAATAATTCTCATTTCTTTAAGCTTTCTTCATAGATATCATTTTCTTACTACTTTGTCATCTGTTTTTCTAGGTGCAAACCCATATATATAATAAATTCATTAACAATTTTGACTGACTTTATATATTATCAGTAAGAGAAAAAATAGGAAATGATTTTATAAAGGATATGACTATATCCTGTCTGACCTGGTTGGTCAACTCCATTGCAACAGCCTATAAAAAATAATATTACCTAATACTCCATAGTTCTTTGTACTTTTTCTATACACCATCTTGCCAGATTCTCACAATAATTCAGAGGAAACAGCAAGAAAATATCAAGTGCATTTTGTGGATGAGGAAGTTAATATGAGCACATGTAGACTAATTCACTCAGGGTCACAGAACAATTTAAAGGCATAGACAAATTTAGAAAAGTCACTAGTATTTTTGGTGTGTCTATTATATATCACATACTGTACTCAGGAGCTCATTCATTTTCACAAAAAATCTATGAATTATTATTATTTACATTTTTACAAATTGAGAAATGGAGGCTTAGAGATGTAAAACAATATTTTCATGTTTGCATAGCTAATGTATAAGAGAACCAGCAGTCAAACCTAGGTCTGCCTGACTCCAAGGTATGGAACCAGCAGGTACAGTGTGACTTAGGAGCCAGCAGTTCTGGCAGCATCTCCCTTAACACGAAATTACAGCTTAAGTGATGTGTTTTTAGTGTTGATGTTGCTATGGAAACCCTCAGGTGCCTGCATGAAGGATAATGTAGTGAGATCCTGGTACCAGCAGTTGGCCTAGTGGATTCCCGATGTTCCAGATTCCTGATAATAGAAGAGGTAACAGTTCTTATGGAAGGCAAATTTTAGAGTGATTTTGGAGAATCATTCCTGTAGTCCTGCCTTTTCAACAATGTCTTAAGCTCCTACTTTAAAGTATTGAATAACTTTCTGTTTAAAATAGAGTGGTCTCTGTTATTTGCAACTGAGCTCTAATTGTTAACATATCTAATATTATTTTTACTTGTACACTTGGGCAAGGCCTCCAAAATGCTTTCACCTTCCCACATTAGTGAAACTAGAATGTTGTTTTATGCTTTGGCTCTCATTTGATTTGAATATGAAAGGAATATTTACTCTTGATTTCTGTAGTTTTGAGTCAATATAATGTAGATGATTAAAGGATTGTCTAAAAAGGCAACACCAGGAAGAAGGATCCCTGAGGCCATACTGAAGACCTGGAATTATCAGATATGGCTAAATCTAGCAGCATTGCTGGTAGAAAGTCAGAAATTATTTGTAGAGAAGAGCTAATGCTATAGCCAGGAAGATAACAGCTTGGAGCTGATCTATAGAATAAAGTATAGAGATGAGGAAATGAGGGCCAAAACTGGTGGATGGGATAGTCGAATTCTAAATGAGATGATGAATGGGGTGTGAATTAAGACAATTGCTTAGAAATGTCAAAAGATGCTTACTAAGCACGTATTGAACAACATACTAGGTGCTGAGGATAAAGCAGGGAAAAATGCAAAGTCCATCATTATTTCTATGAACTAATAGTCTAGCAATAGACATCTATTCCTAATGGCTAAATTAGCTGCTAAATCTCAGAATCTTTTTAGTCACATGCTAATCAACCACTCTATTTCCATGCTCTGAATCTGCAATGTTGAATCACACTTCATTTATCTTCATTTATGTTTTCAATATTCTGGAATTCAGAATAACTCTGATTTTCTCCTTTAGCATGTTGCCCAAATTATACTCTGATGTTAATAAGAGTCATCTCTAAGCTAATAAACAGATTCAAAATCCAGTTAATATCATGGAGCAGACAAAGGTGGGCTAACCCTTTTCAACTACCTTCCAACTCCATATGAAAAGTAGAAAGTATAGATAGACTATAAATAATAAATTCAAAATATATGAATAATATTGGGTATCTAAAACTAGGAGCTGGGATTTCAATATCTTTATAAACTTATAGGCTCTCATGCACAATGTGAAGTTGAGGCTGGCTTTCTTCTGTGTGCTAGTAATGAATTGTCCCATGTGAGTGTTTATATCTAGAAAAATTCCACTTACCTGTTCAGATGTCTGGAAACTTAACCTGTGAATGAAAAATGAATCACCTATTAAATTTCAGAACCCCAAACCTATGCAGTGTATGGATGAAAAGTCTGAATTTATACTATTCATACTAGATAAAATCCCATCTGAGAAATCACTGAAGAAACATATAAAACCTAGAAAACCCATTACACCAGGTAGAATCAGGTAAAAATCCATCCATAATTATATTCCCATAACCCGAAGCACATTTGTGAAAACTGAGCAAGAAAATTATCAGTGAAAAATAGTTTATGGTTTATAAAAAGGGTAAAGAATATGAGGAAACATACTGCCATAAGTGAGAATTAGCAAATCAAATATGTGGAAAGAACTTTAACCCAGGTATCTGGAAATAATAAAATACATAGAAAGGGGCCTCAAAGTAAATATTTCAATTATGTTCAAATATATTAAGAAGGAAAGATGTGATCAGTAGAGGAAACTGGCTTAGGGATATAGAGCACCTCTTTGTACTATCTTTACAATTTTTCCATAAGCTTAAAACTATTGGACAATTAAAAATGTTTTCTGAAAAAAGAATGAGGCAAGTCCTACAGACAAGAATAAGTCAATGAAACAAAAGCACAAGTAGGTTAGAAAAGCAAAATTAAAATTCTAGAAATAAAAATTAAAATAATTGAAATTAAAAATTAATTGAACTATAGACAGTTGAATTAGTCAATCTGAAAATAGATCTGAGAAAGTATCAGAAATAGAAGAAAATACACAAAATACGAAGGACATATTAAGAAACATGGAGGGAAGAAAAGGAAGCTGCAACATAAATGAGTTAATTAAGAATTCCAGAAAAGGAGAATAAAGAGAATGGGAAAAGACTAGAAAAAAGTAAAATGCGGCTGGGCGCAGTGGCTCACACCTGTAATCCCAGCACTTTGGGAGGCCGAGGTGGGCGGATCACCTGAGGTCAGGAGTTCAAGACCATCCTGGCAAGCATGGTGAAAACCTGTGTCTACCAAAAAATACAAAAAATATCTGGGCGTGGTGGCGGGTTCCTGTAGTCCCAGCTACTCAGGAGGGTGAGGCAGGAGAATCGCTTGAACCCAGGAGCTGGAGGTTGCAGTGAGCCAAGATCACGCCACTGCACTCTAGCCTAGACAAAAAGAGTGAAACTCTGTCTCAATAAATAAATAAATAAATAAATAAATAAATAAATAAATAAATTACAAGTCATAATACATGAAACAGAAGAGAAGAATTTAAATAGAAGATGACCTTAAGTTCCTCGTCTTATTTGGGAAGATATAGCTACAAAGACTCCTAGTTGCTTACTTCATATCCATTTTTCCATTTTTATTAGTTAAATAAAATATGTTGAGATTGGCAACATGACTAAAGTTTCATATTTCCTACTGGCCTCTTACAGCTGGGTGAACTTATAAATTAATACCTTGTCAATGAGAAATGAATATTTTGTGTGAAATATTCATAAAGGTTTCTTAAGGGGATATGATTCAGTTGTATGGAAAATCACTTTTTTGCCTTCACTTCCTCCTCCTTATTCATAGAATGTTGGTATAATAGCTCGAGTCCCAGCAGCCACATTGGGTGATAAACTGATCTTAAAGGTGGAAATTATACCCTAGGAAGATGGGACAGAATAAAAAAAATAGTCTGGGTACTCAGTAACCATGAATCTTCCACATCAGCTCTATAAGGACCATTTCCGAAATTATTTTATGAGACAGATTGATATGGTTAGGCTTTGTATCCTCACCCAAATCTCAACGTGAATTGTAATCCCCATAACCCTCATGTGTCTAGAGAGAGACCTGGTGGGAGGTGACTGGATCATGGGGGCGGTTCCGCCCATGCTGTTCTTATGTTAGTGAGTGAGTTCCCAGAAGATCTGATGGTTTTGTAAGGGGCTCTTCCCCTTCGCTCTCACTCTTCTCTCTCTTGTGAGAAGGTCCTTGCTCCCCCTTCACCTTCTGTCATGATTGTAAGTTTCCTGAGGCCTCCCTGAGCCATGTGGAACTGTGAGTCAATGAAACCTCTATCCTTTATAAATTCCCTAGTCTCAGGTATTTCTTTATAGTTGTGTGAAAACGGGCAGAGATATAAACCCTTGTGTTTAAACTGCTGCTAGTTTGGGTTTTCTCTCATATGCACCCAAGCATAAACTTAACTGATACATAGAGAAGGGAAGGACAGATTAGCTTTAGAATTTTAAGTATACCTGTATAGAGGGAACCACTAAAATTGTAGAAATAGTATGCAAAACTACTAAACCAGAATTGACATAAAAATGCTGCTGGGAGGGGGGGTGTTGGAGTATTAATTATTTAAAGAAAAATTAGGAAAAGAGAAAAAGTGGCTCTTGTAATTATAAAGACATTTAGGTCAAATATGCATGTAAAGAGTTCTAATAAAATTGTTTCACAAAATGTAAGCATGGAAAAAGCCATATATGTAAATCATACTATTATATTATATAATACATAATTTGAAAATATGTACATAATCAAATTTATAAATTAAATCGTATACTGCCAATAAAAACACAAAAAGCCAAGTCAGTCCCACTTGTTATTATAGTTCAGGACCCAGCTCATTTCTCCTTCAAACTCATTCCTCTGCCATTACCATCCCTGGCTTTGAACTCTCCACTCATTTTCATACTTAATTTTAATTTCTCTTTGAACTCATTGATTAATATGAATTCTTTTGCCTTGACTCTTGGCACGCTGAAGACTTTGGTTTGCAGCTAAATGTATGGATCACCCAATTTTTTTCAAGATCTACAATTTTATATTGTTTCTAGAATTTATGCTTTCAGCCAACAATACTCAAGGATATAGGCCTTGGAAATAAGTATTCCATTTCTATTGAGTTATAATGGCACTAAAAGAAATGGGCTTTGGAATCAGACTAATTTAAATTTGAATCCAAAAATATGCATGAGGACCATGTTAAGAGATTAAGAATAAAGGCTGCCTAATAGAAATGTGGTAAAAAGACATTAGCAGGTAATTACTAAATATGATACGAAAAGAACATAGATAGATAGATAGATAGATGATAGATAGATAGATAGATGTTTAATCTTACTAGAGATTTTTAAAACTGTAAATTGAAGTAAGACAGGTAATCTTTTACCCTCTCATATTGGCAAAGGTTATAAGGCGTGATTGAATTCTGTTTTGGCAAGGTACAGAATAGGCTCTGTTATACGCTGGTAGATAGCAGCCAGCTTTTTACTGCAGATGATCCTTTTCTTCTAAGTCAACAGCAGGGCCATGTTTCTCTATTTGCACATAGATGTTTTGAATAATGACACATGGCAGAAGTGATATATAACATCCCCTGCCCTCCACCCACTCCACCCCTCACACATTGTATTAGTCCATTTTCATGCTGCTAATAAAGACATACCTGACTGGGTAATTTATAAAGGAAAGAGGTTTAATTGACTCACAGTTCAGCATGGCTGGGGAAGCCTCAGGAAACATACAATCATGATGGAAAGGGAAGCAAACACGTCCTTCTTTACATGTGGCAGTAAGGAGAAGTGCTGAGCAAAAGGGGAAAAAGCCCCTGATAAAACCATCAGATCCTGTGATAACTCACTATCATGAGAACAGCATGAGAGTAACCACCCCCATGATTAAATTACCTCCCACTGGGTCCCTCCCATGACATGTGGGGATTATGGGAACTATAATTCAAGATGAGATTTGGGTGGGGACACAGCCAGACCATATTGTACACGTACATATACTATCCGCTTTTTCCTTCCCTGTTGGCTAGATTTAGAAATTCGGGGAGACTTTGATGCCATATATGGAAGTTGCCAGGCTCTATCCACTTGGGTCTCTCACTGACGGCATGGGTCCCACTATGTAATTCACCACCAAATGAAGTTTATATGATTAAGAAATAAATTTCTTTTTTCTTAGGCCACTAAGATTTTGGCTTATCAGTTTAAGCACCTTACATTGCCTTAACCAATGCATATACCATGAAAGGAAGCATGAATTTATAGTAAATATAAAGGGCAGTCTGGTGAAGTGCACATAATTTTACCCATGAATTTCACATTTAGATATCCATATAAGGAAAAAAGTCAGATAAATGTAAAAAATATATGTATAAGGCTATTCCTTTAGGTATTGTGTTTATAATAGAAAAAGAAAAAAGGAAAATAATTTAAATCTCACAGAGAATTGATGAATATGTCATTGCATTCATGTAATGGGTATTTTTTCATTCATTTATTTAGCAAATATTTAGTATATGTCATGTGACATCACTGTGATGGATACCAGGGAGCATATCAGTGAAAAAAAATAAGGCACCCATCAGTGTGAAACCTATTATTTAAGAAATTATACAGACATTTATGATGTAATTTTAAAATTTGAATTATAGCAAGTTGTTGTAAAGGAAAAATATGGAATGCTATGAAAGCATATAATATAAAATGTGTAACTTGTGCTGTTGGCCGGGAAAAGTTTCCTAAATTAACAGATATGACATAAAATACAGCATAGCTGGATAAAAATTACCTCTGATTTTCCCAATAATAACATTCCCTACCCTCCATCAACCAAAATATCTTTTAATTTACTTGAATATGTAAACTTGAATATATAATCAAAAGTTTACTTTTAGTATTTCATTCATCAATTTATATAATCACCTATATTATAATGTATTAGGCAAAATAATAAGCAACATCAGAAATATGGCTTTGTTGCATTTGATCTTCACGGAATATCAGACTGCCTGGCATTGAATCCTAACTCTGTCTCTTAATAGTTGTGACTTTGAACAACTTTCCTCACCTGTAAAATGGTGATAATAATGGTTACTATCATAAAATTGAGTCATGATTTAGCTCTTAAAAATACATATTTAGAACAATTGCATGGCATATAGTAAGTGCCAAGTAAGTCTTAGCCATGACAATTCCTTTCTGTCTGTGCATCTTATATTCTAATCTCGATTATCAAGAGTGACATATGAAATCAGGTAACAAGCATCTTCATTTTTGCCTAAATCATTTGAGATTATTTTACAAGTTTAAGATGCTGTCAGTTCAATTTTCATCTCAAGTAATAAATATTCATTTGCTTAACATTTAGCTAGTTTTAGTTCATTTATCCTGCAAGGTTACAGTCACTATCTGTACAATAACGCAACTTACTGTAGTGCTCTGTCTCTTTTCTATCTTCCTTCCTCCGTCTCTACCATATTCCCTTTCCATTTTTCTAAATGTGATGTTCATTTTTATCAAAGAAGACCTATTTATTGCATCTAAAAGTAAATATTTTGAACGAATATTTTAAAGCAGAAGCTCATGCTTCATGTCCCTTTGGTCTTCAATACCACTCTCAGGCTACTTTTACCCTCAATTTATTCCCCAGATTAACTCCTCACCTAAATTTTAATTTATTTTGCAGTTTTATTCTCTATTTTATATTCAGCTTCTTACTTCTAACAACATGCTTATATTGCTTTTCTATCTTTTTCTTCACTTTAGACATTATTTTTTTACTTTACTACTGAAGATAACATTTTAGCTCTTTTACAACCTGTCCCACCTATCCTACATTTATTCTATTTGCATTCTCCTATGATGTATAGTTCTGAACAGTTTTAAGTAAATAGCCAATTTTACATGGCCATACAATTATTGTTCATATCTGAACCATGTATAAAATTAAAATTACTTTTTCTATGTTGCACAAATCAAAACTTTTTCTTGGAGTTAAGAGTTAAATTATGTTTTTATTTCCTTGGTTTCTCTGATGATCAGTCCTTAAATTAAACCTAAGCCTTCACCAAAATGATGATACTTATTTTAAGTATCCCAGGTAATTGATTGGTCAGTTTATTAATCAAAGGTTCCAATTTGAATTGGTTCAGCCTACAATTAGTGATAGCTGTCAGACACACACAAGTGTAATACCCCTTCCCATCTTGTACTCAAGAGAGTATAAATTGTACTTTTCGGAATTTTGCCTAACCCAAGGTCACAAAGATTTTATAAATGTCTTCATTTAGAGGTTTATCACTTTAACATTTAGGTCTATGATTCATTTTGAGTTAATTTATAAATACAGTATGAGGTAAATATCATGGCACATTATTTTTCCATATGGATATCTAGTTGTTTCAGCACTGTTTGTTGAAATTACTGTCATTTCCCTATTGAATTGCCTTAAAAACCAAATGATCACATATGTCTTTATTAAAGTCAGTTGGTCATATATGTATGTGTGTGTGTGTGTGTGTGTGTTTGTGTGTTTGTATAAGTCTGTTTCTGGACTCTATTTTCTATTCCATTGATTCACATATGTATTTATTTGCCAATACTATACTGTCTTGATTATTGTAGCTTTCTGGTAGTAAGTCTTGAAATTACATAGTGTAATTCTTGCAACCACTCTTCAAAAATGGTTATGGCTATTCTGGATTGTAGACATTTCCAAATATATTTTGAAATTATTTTGTCAATTTCTACCAAAAACATTCTGGGGTTTGATTAATATTGAATTGTAGCTAAGTAATAAATTGATAAGAGTTGAGATCTTAATAACATTAATTTTTTTCAATCTAGGAATATGGAATATATCTGTGTATTATTTAGTTCTTTTTTATTTTCTCTAATTTATGTTTTATAGCTTCAGTGTGCATGTCTTATATAGTATAAAGCATATTTTGTGAAGCTTATTTCCAAGTACTTAATATTTTTCTATGCCACTTGTAAACTGAATTTAAAATTCTTATTTTGTAATTGTTTGTTGCCAGGATATACAAATATAATTAATTGTGTATATTGACCTTATGTCTTATAACCATACTAAATTCATATATTAGTTCTAGTAACTTTTTGCAGATTATTGAGGGTTTTCTATATACATGCTTACATTATGTTAGATATATTTTTTATATTTTGTAATGAATTCCATGTAAATAGAGGGGAAAAATAAAATAAAATTAGATGAAGTACAACTAAATCCCAGGACATAATCTATGAAGCAAACATAAGAAAACTGAAAGCTGAAAAGAAGAAGACAGACTGGCTAGGGACCTCAGGATCCAAGGAATGGGACAATGGTGAGTTCCTTGAGTTTTTTTCAGCATCACATATTCCAGACTGGAAACTGAAGTAGCTAGAAAGCTACAAATGCCAATGGATGCAGACAAAAAAAAATATCTTCATCAAAAGCTTTCTTTCTATAGATAGGGTCTAGAAAAGGGGCCGCACAGTGAGATAGAAACCTCTTAGACAATAATTGCACTACTTACTCAAACACTGGAGAAAACCGTGTGACCACTTCTACTCACACAAACAAAGGCCAAGTAGGGAACCTAGATTTTCATTCTTAACAGGATATAAAGAGAGGCCCCAATCCCTCCACTGAGTTGGTGTCGGAGAAGTCTGAGTAGGGAGTTGATACTTTCATCATGCTGGGCAGAAAAGGGCTCTCCCCATCCTGCAGTTTTAGTGGATATAATCTGGAAGGCCTGGACTTAAACTCTACTTGTCAGTAACAAGGCACCCCTCCTCATACATACTGGGGTGTATCAGAGAATGACTAGTGGAAAGTCAGGATTTTTATCACCTCTCAGAGGTAACAAACACAACCACACATAGACACGCACACACACACACACACACACACACACACACACACTCAGTGTTAATGGTGACCACATGGGAAGTAATATGACACTTCTCTCCCTCATATGCATCATGGAATCAGTGAAGTCTTAGCGGGGAGCCAAAATTCCCACCCATACCCACTAACCCCACCTTGGTGTTAATGAAGGCTGAGTGGAGAACTCATATTTCTCCTCCATCTGGCAGTGGTGAAGTAGCATCTTTTTTGCCCTTGACAGAGCAGTGTCAGAAGAAGTCAGATAAAATAGAACTTTTAAATAAGATCCAGAATTCCATAGTATAATATCAAAAATGTCCAGGTTTCATGCAAAAATCACTCATCAAACCAAAATAAAGAAAAATGTCAACTTGACTGGAAAAAGATAACAAGTGTCAAAATTGAGGGACAGATAAGTTAGAATTATCTAACAAAGATTTAAAGCAGTCATGATAAAAATGCTTAAATGAGCATGTAAGAGCATGTTTGAAAAAAATTTTAAAGGTAAAACGTGTCAACAAGAAAATAGGTGATGTAAATAATAACCAAATGGAAATTTTAGAACTGAAAAACACAGTATCTGAAATGTAAAAGCTCAATGGATAAACTCAAAAGAAGAATCAAGAGGACAGAGGAAAGAATCAGTGAATTTAAAGACAGAAAATGTAAATTACTCTATCTTAACAGAAAAACAAAGCCAGATCCTGGGAAACTGGTGTAACTCTAACAATAACAACAAAAATCTAATGGTTGTGTCATCCAGAGTCACAAAGAAAAGGAGGCAAAGCTGAAAAAATATTTGAAGAAATAATAACATAAATGTTCCTAAATTTGACAAAAGACATAAACCTACATAATCAAGAGTTGAGTAAACAGGAAAAGAAAAAAAGAAACAAAGAAAGATATAGCAGGACACTTTGTGCTCAAACTTCTAAGAACTGAAAAGAAAGAAAAAATCTGGAAAGCAATGAGAAAGAAATATGTTTGTAAAAATGACTTGAATGAAAATGGATTTGTCATCAGAAATCATGGATGCCAGGTAGAAGTGGCACAGCATTTTTCAAGTGCTGAATGAAAAGAACGGCAAACTCACAATTCTGTACCCAGCAAAGATATCCCTCAGGAAAGAAGTCAATGTATCTGCAGATTAAGGAAAACTAAGAGAATTTGTTTCCATCAGACCTAACTTTAAAAATGGCTAGAGAAGTTTCTTAAACAGAAAGAAAATGATAAAATAATAAATATTAGAAAATCAAGAAGAAAGAAAGAACAACAGAAAGAGTAATAATATTGGTAAATACGATATGTTTTATTTTTCCTGTTGAGTTTTCTAAACTATATTTGACATTGGAAGCAAAAATGATAACATTAATGTGGTTCTAAATGTATGTAGGAGAAGTATTTCAAGTAATTATAACTTGGGAATGGTAGAGATGTAAAGGGAGGTAAGGATTTTTACACTTTTCTTGAACTGATGAAATGTAAAAAACAGTAAACAGTGATGTATTATGTATGTATATGATACAATGTAATGTCTATAGCCGTAATTTAAGAACCTATACAGAAGGATACACTCAAAACCCCTACCAAAATTTAGAAAAATAGAATTATAAAAAAAGTTTAAATAACCTATGGGAAGTCAGGAAAAAGAAAAGCGCAAAACAAAACAAATAAGAGAAAGAGAACCAACAGAAAAATAAAATAAAATAAAATGGCAGACCTAAGCCTGATTATATCAATAATTAAATTAAGCGTGAATTGTCTAAACACACTAATTAAAAGACAAAAATTGGTATTGTGAATGCACTGCGATGTACACTGCAGCACTATTCACAATAGCGAAGACATTAACTCAATCTAGGTGCCCATCAACAGTGGACTGGATAAATAAAATGTTGTACATATATACCATGTAATACTATGCAGTCATTAAAAAAGAACAAAATCATGTTGTTTGCAGCCACATGGATGCAGCTGGAGGCCATTATCCTAAGTGAATTAATGCAGGAACAGAAAACCAAATACAAATACCACATGTTCTCACTTTATAAGTGGGAGCTAAACATTGCATGCACATGGACATAAAGATGGGAACAATAGACACTGAGCACTGAGGACTACTAGAGCAGGGAGGCTGTGAGGAGGGTGAGGGTTGAAAACTACCTATCACGTACAATGCTCACTACCTGGGTGATGGGATTATTCATACACAAAACCTCAGCAACACACAATTTATCCATGTAACAAACCTGCACATGTACCCTGAACCTAAAAGTTGAGAAAAAGTAAATAAATAAAATAAAATAACAAAAAAATAAACCAATTATATATGTCTGCAGAAATTCATTTCAAAATTAACTAAAGTAGCTTTGCATGAAAAAATATATTCATCCAAACATTAATCAAAATAAAATAGGAATGGCTATGTTAATGTCAAATAAAGCAGCCTTCAGAAGCAAAGAAAATTAGTAGAGACAAAGTAGGGCATTACATAATGATAGAAAGGGTCAATCCACCAAGAAGGCATGGTAATCTTAAATTTGTATGCACCAATGCACAAGCAATAGAGCTGTAAAATATGTGAAGCGAAACTGATAAAACTGAAAGGAGAAACAGACAAATCCGCAATTACAGTTGGAGACTTCGCCCCTCTCTCAGCAATTGCTGGAACTAGACAGAAAAAGAGAAAAAATATAGAACTTGGCATCATCAACCAAGTGAATCTGTAAACATTTACGAAACATTCTACCTAACAATAGCAGAATACACTTTTTTTTAAGTGCCCATAGAATATATAAAAAAACAGACCATATCCTGGGCCCTAAAATAAACCTAGGGAAATTTAATAGAATTGAAATGATGCAGAGTTTGTTCTTAAACCACAGTGGAATCAAGTTGGAAAACAGCAACAGATAGATAACAGAAAATCTCCAAACACCTCACACTTAAACAATACATTTCTAAATAATCCAAAGGTTAAAAGGGATGTCTCAAAAGAAATTTAAAAATACACTGAGCTGAATGAAAATAAAAACACAACATTTGAAAACTTGTGTGACACGATTAAAGCAATTCTGAGAAGAAAATGTTTTATGTTAGAAAAGACAAAAAAATCAAAATTCTATGATTTCAGACTGAGAACCTATAAAAAGAACAAAATTAACCCAAAGCAAGAAGAAAGGGAATAATAAAAGTAAAAGCAGAAATCAATGAAATTGAAACAGAAAATCAATAAAAGAAAAAGCCAGTACATTGAAAATATCAATAAAACAGACAAGCCTCTAGCAAGACTGACAAAAAAGATAGAGGACGCAAATTACTAACATCAGGAATGAAACAGGGGTTATCACTACAGACTCTGAGCATATCAAAAGGATAATAAGGAAACACTGTGAACAATTTATAGGTAAATGTGACAACCTAAATGAAATAAACCAGTTTCTCAAAAGTCACAAACTATTACAAACTACCTTACATAAGCTAGGTAATTTGAATAGCCATTTCACTATTAAGAAAATTGTATGCATAATTTAAAAAATCCCTCTACCCACTCCAAAAATCCTCAGGCTTACATGGTTTTACTAGAAAATCCTGTAAAACTTTTAAAGAGTTCAATTCTACACAATCTCTTTCTTTCATAAAATTAAACAAGTGGGGACACTCTCAAATTCATTTTATGCAGCTACTATTTTCCCGATACCAAGACAAAACAAAGGCAGTACAATAAAGGAAACTACAGAATGATATTCCACATGAACATAGACACAAAAATCTTTACCCATAAAATGGAAATCAGCTATCTATATTTTTAAAAACTATATACCGTGACCAAGTAGGGCATGTTGCAGGGATTCAAAGCTGGTTCAAGACTCAAAAATAAGTTATACTACACTATTCTAATTTCTTCTGACATTGAATTTGGGGTTTCTTTGTTTGTCTGTTTTCTAGTTACTAGTTTGTTAATCTGGAAGACTTCTATATTGGTTTTAGAAGGGCCTTTATCTGTGATGTGTTACATAATTGCTCACCTATCCAAGAGTTAGGTTTTTATCTACCCACAAATTTAGATACTCCAAAGGTCAATATAAGAACTAAAGACAAACCAAACTAAACAGAACAAAAAACTTAAAGACAAAAAAAGGTGACTTTATATATCAAAAATGTGTTCCATTATGCAGGATAATTTTTAAGAAAAACACCGACCAACTGAATTACATTGAGCTGAGGACAACCAGGAGGGTAGTTTGTGACTTATATCTCCTGGAGTACATTAAAGGAAACAGATACTGAATTTAAAAAACAGGATATCCAAGGAAGGCATGAGAGATGTCCTCAGACAACAGAAAGGTGCTTGAGTAGAAGGCAAGTGTTTTGTGTTCCGGCGTCCATACTAAAACAAGTGACTGCACGTGAAAAAGAAAGCTATTTCCTATAAATACGGAAAAATTTTTCTAACAATTAGAGCTGACAAAAACTTTTTTTTATGAATTAGTGAGTCTTGTATCTGCAAAAGTACTTGAGAAAATTCTGGAAAAGCACAAACAGAGATATTATAGTGGGGCTCCCTGTATGGGTGGGAGATTGAGCTAGCTGATACCCTAAGATCCCTTCCAACACAGATTCTGTGATCTTAAGGGAGCAAGGAATGGGCTGAGTTATTTTGATTTTCACTGAGTAGAGAAATCTTAAGCCCTATTTCTAGCCTAAATTGTCCTGTTGCTTGGCTTAAATGGTTTCAATTAGCTAATGTAGTGACGAGATTTAAATGATAAATATTCACATTAACAAGATTCGAGATATAATCTTGACAGTCCTGCTAGACCGCTCTGCCGAAAAGCACTTCAGGAGCCCTACAAATAGCTCTCATTACTTTTCTCCGTTTTAAAATGATGTTTATTTTAATTTCTCAGAACTCCGGGGCCTATAATTACCTAAGGTTTATACGGCAGTGAACAACTAATTAGTCTATTTTTTTAAGGCAGATGATTCATATTCAGTAATATATCCAACGCTTGCCTCTGGTGCTAACCCAAGTCCTGGAGTTCTTCCTTAAATTGCAGTTGATCTTTGAACAACACAGGTCTGAACTGCGCAGGTTCAGTTACACACAAATATTCTTCCACCTCCACCACCTCTGATGCAGCAAGACTAGTCGCTCCTCTTTCTCCTCTTTCTCAGCCTACTTAATGTGAAGACAATGAGTATGAAGACCTTTGATGACCCACTTCTACTTAATGCATTATAAATGTATTTTCTCTTCCTTATGATTTTTTAAATAACATTTTCTTTTCTCTGGCTTACTTTATTCTAAGAATTCAGTATATAATACATGTAACACACAAAATATGTGTCAACTGTGTTATTGATGAGGCTTCTGGTCAACAGTAGGCTATTAGTTGTTAAGTCTTGGGACAGTCAAAACTTATGTATGCCTCCTAACTCCCACATTGTTCAAGGGTTGACTGTACAGTGCCTAACCTGTATGATACTGATTCATGTAGTATTTCTTCCTCTACTTCCTCTGATCTGCCAGGTTTAATCAGTGCCGCAATCACCACAGAGAGGGGCTGAGGTCCCAGTTCAAGAGCTGATGTGGAGAGATTGGTTTTGATCAGCTTTCAGTTACTAGTCTCAGAGGAAACACAGCCAAATGTTAACCCCACACCTTCTGATATGTAGCCTAGATTCAAATAAAAGTCAAAATAAGACTAGTGTATATTCTAAATTAACTGAATTGAATTTAATTTACTTCTCACAAAAGAAATGATTAACTATCATTTTCATTACATAGATGTGAACACTGATGTTCACAGGGTTACATAACCTGTATCTGAACACATTGTTAAAAAGAAGCAAAGCTAAAATTCGAACCCAGGTATGTCTAACTCAAAGTACACATCTCTGGAAATCTATTGAATTCCAGAATTATGGCAAGGCAGAAATAAAAGAGAAATAAAACGTTTTAATTCTCATGAATTGCCTTTGGCACTACATTGTGTGTGAGTGTAGATATGCAGGTACATGTTTTTCCATTGGAAGCAATAATATCACTGCTGTGGTATACTTTTTGTGGTAACACTCATGTTTCTAATTCTTTATATTAATACCATTATCCTCACCACCTGTTTTGTTTTATTTTGTTTTTGCACTTCAAGAACAACGTAAAATCAGAGCTCTGATTCAGAATATTTCCTTCATTGCTTATCTGGCTAAAGATCTGAAACCATGCTCAGCTGATGTAAACCATCTCCAAGACAATGCCTTGACTATTTCTCTCTTTGTTGAAATATTTTTATAAATTGGGCAGAGGAAAAGTCAATAGAAACAAATACCTGATTTACACATCTCTTAATTCTTATTCCTCAGTTTACCAACCAGTTATCATAAGGGTCAGCGGTAGAAATGCCCTTTAACAGCAGAGGAAGTGTGGCATATAGTTAGGCAGACAGTGGCTTGGAAATAGGGTGTATTTCTTAGGAGGTAAATGATCCAATCAGATCCAATAGGGTGTATTTCTTAGGAGGCAAATGATCCAATCAGATGATTGATCTGACTGATCCAGTCTGCCCAGAGGGCCTAAATGGCACAGTGGTGGTGACTGTGGCTCCTTCCTCATCTTCTTTGGGCTGAGAGATCCAAGGCCTCTGTGACCTGGCCTCTGTTTACCTCTCCTCTCTCACTGCTGTGCTGCTCCCTCCCACATAGTTTATTTTCCTGCTAGTACACCATGCTGCTTCCACTGCTGGAACATAATTTTTTCTCTCACCTCAGTGCCTTTGCACATAGTATTCTCTGTGAGAGAAAGGAAACACTCTACTCTTTTTGTGTCAGACATCTAAATATTCTTCAAGATTCTATTCTGCTATCACCTACCCTCTTCCCCGCTGTCAGATTTACATGCTCCTCTTCGGCATTCTGGCAGCACCCTGTGCTTAAGTCCAAGAAGTCCTTACAATAATGTATTGTAATTATTGATTTGCTCATCTGATTTTCACATTAGATGCTAACCTTATTTTTGTTGCCCTAGAACCTAGCACATGACTTGGAACAAAGTTGGAAAAACAAGCAAAAGCTAGAAAGCAAGTCTTTTAGCCACATACTTTTTCTTTGTAAGGAACCTGAATTTTAGTCACAGCAATGCCACTAACTTACTGTGTCAACTTTCAAAGTTGCTCTTTGGGTGTCATGCTTCATCTGGAAAGTGAGATTATTTAACTAGATAATGACTAGTCAATATTTTTTATTAGAAGCAACACTCGTTTTTTCAACGAAATCATCCTGTAAAGGCCAAATAAAACTGTCTAGAGCCCTGCCCATTTAACCTCCCTTTTCCCATTGTCCTACTTCCACCCTCTCTTATGCTTGGAGCAGAGTTTGAAAACCGCAGATCTAGGTGATCTTTAAGGTTCCAGTCAGGCCAGCACTTTCAGATAATTTACACAGCGAACTGAACAGAATCCTTCCTCATGGATGTTTCCTTTCCCAGGTTCTGAGGTACATCTATACCCTCATTTGGTTTTAGTTTTGTAAACTCCAGTAATGGAGTATAGAAGTCATGTTATTCTGGAAGTCAATATGCTTAGTTTTGGCATTCAGAATGTTTGCTGGCTGGTTTATACGGATCTGTATTCTGTCTTATTAATGAAGAAAAAGAATGGCACATATATCTTGGCTTTGAAATTGGAGCCACATTTTAGAATCCTGTGCGGAATCAAGGCACATAATGGTGGCTAAGAGCCAGGAATAGAAGAAATTTCAGTGTTTCTATATGCATAGTTTTTAATTCCTTGTGGTTTGTGAAAGGTGCTAGATAAATTTATTATTGACCTAAGTAGTCAATTAAATGTTGGCACAGAGAGAACACCAGTGTATTTCTTTCGTGATATGATGGAATAATTAAAATACAGTAATATGAGATCATTGTTTTTAACTTGCATCTGGTTGGTTGTTTGGTTCATAGGACAGAAAAGATTAGTTTAAAATTTATAGGAGACAAATATAAGTAACTGTAGAATCTGCATCATTTTAAGCTATAATTTTTATGACTGCTAATTATATGAATAGCATCATTTATCAGTCTTCTTCTGAGGACCAGGTTTTATATATCTGAATCCTTCTAATTGATTACATAAAGAGATTACTACTACTAGCCTCATGAGATTAGTACTATTATGCCCATGTTATAAATAAGGAAATGAATCCTAGAGATGTTTAAGAACTTACTATAGTTCACATGGCTTCTGAAGGTGGAGTACATAATAGAAGTGTCAATAGTACATGGAATAAACTACATATTATTTTTAATAGATTTTTTTGTAGAGCAATTTTAGGTTCACACAAAATTGAGAGGAAAGTAGAGAGATTTCCTGTTTATCCTCTTCCCCCACATGCTTAGCACCAACTATTATAAAACTCCCCACCCAGGATGGTACATTTATTGCAACTGATGGACCTCCATTAACACATCATTATCTCCCAGAGTCCACACTTTACAGTACAGTTTGTTCTTGGTGTTGTGCATCCTGTGGGTTTGGACAAACGTATAATGACATGTATTCACCATTATAACATCATAGAGCGTAGTTTCACTGCCCTAAAAATCCTCTGCACTCTGCCTCCCTTCCCCAACTCCTGGCAACCACTAATCTTTTTTGTGACTCCATAGTTTTGTCCTTTCGAGAATGTCATATAGGTAGAATGAAACATTATGTAGTCTTTTCAGATTGGCTTCACTTCCATTTAAGTTTCTTTCATGTATTTTCATGGCTTCGTAGCTCATTTCCTTTTATGACTGAATAATAACTTTCTATTATCTGGCTATACCAAAATTTATTTATCCGTTCACCTGAAGGACATCTTGGTTGCTTTCAAGTTTTGACAATTACAAATAAAGCTGCTATAAACATTCATGTCCAAGTTTTTGTGCGCACATAGGCTTTCAGCTTCTTTGGAAAAATACCAACGCAAGCAAGTGTTGAATTGTATGGTAAGAGTATGATTAGTTTTGTAAAGCACCTCCAAATTGTATTTCCTAGTGGCAGTATCATTTTGTATTTCCATCAGCAATGTATGAGAGTTTCTGTTGTTTTGCCAGCATTTGATATTGTGGATTTTGGTCATTCAGATAGGTTATAGTTGTATCTCACTGTTGTTTTAATTTGAACTTTCTTATGACATATGATGTGGAGCATCTTTTCATATGCTTATTTACCATCTATGTATTTTCTTTGGTGAGTTGTCAAGGTCTTTGGTCTATTTTTCAATTAGGTTGTTCGTGTTATTATCGTTGAGTTTAAGAGTTCTTAGTGTATCTTGCATAACAATTCTTTATCTCATATGTGTTTTGCCAACTTATCCAAATCTGTGGCTTTCGCTTATCATTTTATCTTCTTGACAGTGTCATTCACAGAGAAGAAATTTTTCATTTTAATAAAGGCCAGTTTATCAATTATTTCTTTCATAGAACATGACTTTGGTGTATGTTTTATTTTGTTTTGTCCTGCTATAACAGAATACCTGAGACTGGCTATTTTATAAAAGACGGAAATTTATTTCCTCACAATTCTGTAGGCTAGGACGTCCAAAAATCAAGGTATTAGCATCAGGTGAGGGCCTTCTTGCTTCACCATAACGTGGTGAAAGGCATCACATGGGTGAGAGAGTAAAAAGACACCCAAACTCAACTTTTTATGAAGAACTCACTCCCATCATAACAGCATTAATCCATCTGTAAGGGTGGGGACCTAATGGCCTAATCACATTTTACAGGTCCCATCTCTTAACACTGTTGGATTGGGTATTAAGTTTACAATGCATGCTTGTTTGGGGAAGTGCATTTAAACCATAGCAGTACTGCATCTAAAATGTCATTTCCAAACCCCAAATTATTTAGATTTTCTTTTTTGTTATCTTCTCAAAGTCTTATGGTTTTTAATTTTACTTTAGACCTGTCACACATTTTGAATTAATTTTTGTGAAGGGTGTAAAATCTATATCTGTACTCCTTTTTTGCATGTGGAAGTTCAGTTGTTTCAGTGGCATCTGATGAAAAAAATATTTTCTCCATTGTATTGCCTTAACTCCTTTGTCAAAGATCAGTTGACGATATTTGGGTCAATTTCTGGGATCTCTATTCTGTTTCATTGATCTATTTGTCAATTCTTTCACCAATACTACACTGTCTTGATTGCTATAATTTATAGTATGTTTTGAAGTCAAGTAGTGTCAGCCCTCCAACTTTATTCTTCTCTTTCAGTATTGTATTGGCTATTCTGTGTCTTTTGCCCATTCATATAAACTTCAGAATGAGTTTGTCATTATCCACAAAGTAACTTGCTGGAATTTTGATTGAGATTCCATTGAATCAAATTGGGAAGAACTGACATCTTGACAGTATTGAGTCTTTCTATGCATGAATATGGAATACCTCTCCATTTATTTAATTCTTCATTGATTTCTTTCATCATAGTTTTATAGTTTTCCTCATATAGACCTTATACATACTTTGTTAGATTTATACCTAAGTATTCCATTTTTGGGTTGCCCAATGTAAATGGTATTGTGTTCTTAATTTCAAACTCCACTTGCTCATAGCCGTTATATAGGAAAGCGATGGGCTTTTTTGTCTTAATCTTATGTCCTGCAACCTTGCTATAATTGCTTATTAATTTCAGAAGTTTTTGTCAATTATTTTGGATTTTCTACATAAACAAACATGCAATCTGTGCACAAAGGCAGTTTTGTTTTTTCATTCCAATCTATCACCATTTACTTCCTTTTGTCTTATTGCATCAACTAGGACTTCCAGTATGGAAAAGCAGTCATGAGAGGAGATATCCTTGATTTGTTCCTGATACTAGTGGGAAAGCTTTGAGTTTCTTACTTTTAAATATAATCTTAGCTTCGGTTTATTATAGATATTCTTTATCAAGTTGAACAAGTTTCCCTCTTTTCCTGGTTTACTGAGAGTTTTTATCATGAATAGGTGTTAGATTTTTGCAGATAGTTTTTCTGTATTTGTTGGAAAGATTATATGATTTTTCTTCGTTACCCTTGTATTAGTTCATTTTGTGTTGCTATAAAGGAATACCTGAGGCTGGGTAATTTATAAAGAAAAGAGGTTTATTTTGGTTCACAGTTCTGACTGTACAAGAAGCATAGTGCTAGCATCTGCTTCTGGTGAAGGCCTCAGGAAGCTTACAGTCATGGCAGAAGGTGAAGGGGGAGCAGTCATGTCACATGGTGAGACAGGCAGCAAGAAATATGCCAGGCTTTTTTAACCAGCTCTTATGTGAATTAATGGAGTGAGAACTTACTCACTATCATGGGGAGGGCACCAACCCATTCATGAGAGATCTGCCCTCATGACTGCCCCCATGACCTAAACACCACCTACCAGGCCCCACCTTCCACATTGAGGATCACATTTCAACATGATATTTGGAGGGGACAAACATCCAAACTATATCAATTCTTTTGAGGTAATGGGTTACATTAATTGATTTTTGAACATTGAACCAGGTCTGCATACTGAAGATAAATCTCACTTGGTTGTGGTTTACAGTTCTTTCTATACATTGCTGAATTCAATTTGCTATTATTTTATTGATGTTTTTGCATCTATACTCATGAGAGGTACTGGCCTGTAGTTTTCTTTCCTTGTACTGTCTTTGTCTGGCTTTGGTATTAGGGACATGCTGGCCTCATAGAACGAGTTAGGAAGTATTCCATCTGCATCTGTCTTCTGAAAGAGAAGGTGCAGAATTAGTGAACTTTCTTACTTAATTTTTTTGGTAGAATTCACCAGTGAACACATCTGGGCCTGGTGCTTTCTGTTTTGGAAGGTTATTAATTGTTCATTCAATTTCTTCAATAGATGTAGGCCTATTCAGATTGTTTATTTCTTCTTGCGTGAGTTTGGCAGATGGTGTCTTTCAAGGAAGGGTCTATTTCATCTAGGTTAACAAATGTATGGACATAGAATTGTTCATAATATTCCTTTATCATCCTTTTAACATCTATGGGATTTGTAGTGATGTCCCCACTTTCGTTTCTGATGGAATAACCTGTGTTCTCTCTATTTTTATTTTTTTTAGTTAGCTCATGAAAGACTCATCAATTTTACTGATTTTTTTTTTCATAAAACCATCTTTTGGCTTCAAGAATTTTCTCTATTGATTTCATGTTTTCAATTTTATTGATTTCTGCTCTAATTGTTATTATTTCTTTGCTTCTTCTCACTTTGGATTTAGCTTGCTCTTCTTTTTCTGGCCTCCTAAGGCAGAAATAATTGATTTTAGTTATTTCTTCTTTTCTAATATATGTATTTAATTGCAAAATTGTACTCCTTTTTATTGCATTTCACAAATTTTGATAAGTTTTGTTTCTATTTTTCTTTAGTTCAAAGTATTTTTAATGTCTCTGAAGATTCCTTCTTTGAGCCATGTGTTATTTAGAAGTAGGTTGTTTGATCTTCAAGCATTTTGAGGCTTTTTGGGTTTTTCTATTATTTATTTTTAGTTTAGTTCCACTCTGCTCAAACAAGGTATTTTGTATAATTTTCATTCATATTTTATTTGTTAAGGTGTATTTTACAGTTCAGCATGTGCTCTATCTTGATAAACATTTCATGTGAGCTTGAGAAGAAAAGTACTATAATGTACTCTACACATGTCAGTTATACTTAGTTGATTGATGATGCTGTTCAGTTCAACTATGTCCTTACTGATTTTCTACCTGCTGAATCTGTCTATATCTGAGAGAGGAATGTCGAAGTCTCCAACTGTAATAGTGGATTTGTCTATTTCTCCTTGTAGTTCTATCACTTTTTTTTGCCTCATATATTTCAACTATGTCCTTACTGATTTTCTGCCTGCTGAATCTGTCTATATCTGAGAGAGGAGTGTCAAAGTCTCCAACCATAATAGTGGATTTGTCTATTTCTCCTTGTAGTTCTATCAGTTTTTTGCCTCATATATTTCAACATTCTGTTGTTAGGCACATAAACATTCATTAAGAATTGTTATGTCTTCTTGTGGAACTGAAACTTTATTATCATATAATGCTCCTCTTTTTCCCTGATAACCTTCAATGGTTTAAACTCTGCTCTGCCTGAAATTAATATAGCTACTTCTGCTTTCTTTTGATTCATCTTAACACAGTATGTATTTCTCCATTCATTTACATTTAATTTATATGTGTCTTTATATTTAAAGTGGGCTTCTGGTATACAATATATAGTTGGATCTTGTTTCATGATTCACTGGAACACTAAGTATCTTCTAATTTGTGCACTTAGACCATTGACCATCAATGGTCTATTCAGATTGTTTATTTCTTGATATAAATAATATAGTTGGTTTAATATCTACTGTATATAGTTGGATTGATATAGTTGGGTTAATATCTACTGTATCCATTACTGTTTTTTATTTGTTGCCCTTGTTCTTTGTTCTTACTTTTGTCTTCTACTTTTTTCTGCCTTTTGTGGGTTTAATTGAGCATTTTATTATTCCATTTCCTCTCTTTTGTTACCATATTAAACTATTTTTAATCTTTTTTTTAGTGCTTACCCTGGAGTTTGCAATGTACATTTACAACTAATCCAAATTTAGTTTCAAATAATGCTATAACACTTCACAAGTAATGCAAGTACCTCATAATAAATAAATAATTCTCCCATCACATTTATATTATCATTGCTATAATTTATCTTGCTTATATGTAAACATATATATACACACACATATAATCTAATACATTGCTACTATTATTTTTTGAAAAAGCTGTTCAATCTGTTGCATTAAGAATAAAAAATATGGGTGGTTCCAAGATGGCCGAATAGGAACAGCTCCAGTCTACAGCTCCCAGCATGAGTGACGCAAAAGATGGATGATTTCTGCATTTCCAACTGAGGTACCAGGTTCATCTCACTGGGGATTGTCGGACAGTGGGTGCAGGACAGTCATTCTCAGCAAACTATCACAAGGACAAAAAACCAAACACCGCATGTTCTCACTTATAGGTGGGAATTGAACAATGAGAACACATGGACACAGGAAGGGGAACATCACACACCAGGGCCTGTTGTGGGGTGGGGGGAGGGATAGCATTAGGAGATACACCTAATGTAAATGACAAGTTAATGGGTGCAGCACACCAACATGGCACATGTATACATATGTAACAAACCTGCACGTTGTGCACATGTACCCTAAAACTTAAAGTATAATAATAAAAAAAGAATAAAAAATATATGCCTTTATTTTACCTTCCCTTATTCCTTCTCAGATACTTTTCCTTATTTTATGTAGACCTGAGTTTCTGACCTTTATCATTTTCCTTTTTATTAAATAATTTCTTTTAACATTTCTTTCAAGGCAGGTCTACTAGCAACAAATCCCTTCAGTTTTTGTTTGTCTGAGAAAGTCTTTATTTATTTGTCACTTTTGAAGGATAGTTTCACAACGTGCAGAACTTTATGTTGGTGGTTTCTTCTCTCAACACTTTAAATATTGTACTCCACTCTCATCTTGCTAGCATAATTTCTGAGAGGAGGTTGGAATTATTATCTTTGCTCCTCAATAGGTAAGGTGTTTTTTCCTCTCTGACTTCTTCCAAGATCTTTTCCTTATTTTTAATTGTCTATAGTTTGAAAATAATATGGCCAAGTGTAATATTTTTGACATTTCTCCTGCTCAGCATTCTCTGAACTTCCTCAATATGTGGTTTGGTGTCTGACATTAATTTGAGGAAATTGTGTCATTACTCTTTCAAATATTTATTTTATATTAACATATTCTAAATATTTTCCTTGTCTCATCTGCTTCTGGTGTTCCCCTTACACACATGTTACACCTTTGTTAGTTGTCCCACAGTTCTTGGATATTCTGCTTTATTTTATCAATCTTTTTTTTTATTTCCAATTTTGTTGGTTTCAATTGAGATACTCTCAAGCTCTGAGATTCTGTCCTCAGCCATATCTAGTCTACCAATAATTCCATTAGAGAAATTCATTTTTGTTACAGTTTTGTTTTATTGCTAGAACTTATTTTTTGGTTCTTTCTTAGAAATTCTATCTCTCCACTTACATTGTCCATCAGTTCTTGCATGCTGTCTACTTTATTCATTACAACCCTTAGCATCTTAATCATAGTTGTTTTACATTCTCAGTCAGATAATTCCAACATTCTTGCCATATCTGCATCTCATTCTGAAGCTTTCTCTTCAATCTCTGTTTTTGCCTTTTAGTATTTGTTTTAATTTTTTATTGATAGCTGGACATGATATATTAGAATAAAGGGATTGCAGTAAATAGGCTTTTAGTAATGTGGTGCTAGGCTGTGGAGGGAAGGGAAGCATTCTCTAGTCCTGTGAGGAGGTCCCAGTCTTCCACTGAGCCTGTACCTCTGGACTGTGAACATCATATGTGCTTCTCAGTGTCCTCCCACCACTGCTTTGGTGGAACAGGATAGCTAGAGGGTGCTGGACTTGGGTATTTTCCTCATTCTAGGGCAGTTAGGCTCTGACAAAACTCCAGAAGGTTAGTTTCTCCTGAGGACAGGCCTTGTTAAGGAGAACAGGATGCGCTGGCATATTTTTAAATGATTTATATTTCCCTGGTCCTTGCCAGAAGCACAAGATTTTTCTTTATTTACAGTAAGAACCTGGTTGATATGGTTTGGTTGTGTCCCCACCCAAATCTCATGTTGAATTCCCATGTGTTGTGGGAGTGACCTGGTGAGAGGTGATTGAATCATGGTGGCAGGCTTCTCCCGTGATATTCTCATGTCAGTGAATAAGTCTCACCAGATCTGATGGTTTAAAAAAGGGGAGTTTCCCTGCATAAGCTCTCTTCTCTTGTCTGTGGTCATGTGAGATCTGCCTTTCACTTTCTACCATGATTGTGAGGCCTCCCCATCCACATGGAACTGTGAGTCCAATAAACTTATTTCTTTTGTAAATTGCCCAGTTTCAAGTATGTCTTTATCAGCTGTGTGAAAATGGACAAATATAGTAAATTGTTACTGAGAGCGTGGCACTGCTGAAGATACACAAAAATGTGGAAGCAACGTTGGAACTGGGTAACAGACAGAGGTTGGAAGAGTTTGGAGGGCTCAATAGAAGACAGGAAAATGTGGGAAAGTTTGGAACTTCCTAGAGGTTTGTTGAACGGCTTTGACAAAAATGCTAATAGCAATATGGACAATAAGGTCCAGGCTGAGGTGGTCTCAGATGGAAATAAGGAACTTGTTGGGAACTGGAGCAAAGGTGACTCTTGTTATGTTTTAGCAAAGAGACTGGCAGTATTTTGCCCCTGCCCTAGAGATTTGTGGAACTTTGAACTGGAGAGAGATGATTTAGGGTATCTGGTGGAAGACATTTCTAAGCAGCAAAGCATTCTAGGAGTGACTTGGGTGCTGTTAAAGGCATTCAGTTTTAAAATGGAAACAGAGCATATAAGTTTGGAAAATTTGCAGCCTGACAATGAGATAGAAAAGAAAATTCAATTTTCCAAGGAGGAATTCAAACCAACTGAAGACATTTGCATAAGTAATGAGAAGCCGAATGTTAATCCCCAAGACAATGGGGAAAATGTCTCCAGGGCATGTCAGAGGTCTTCATGGCACCCCTCTCATTACAGGCCTGGAGGTCTAGAAGGAAAAAATGGTTTCGTGTGCCAGGCCCATGGTCCCCATGCTGTGTGCAGCCTAGGGACTTCATGCCCTGCATCTCAGCTGCTCCAGCCATGGCTAAAAGGGGCCAACATAGAGCTCAGGCCATGGCTTCAGAGGGTGTAAGCCCCAAGCCTTGGAAGCTTCCATGTGGTGTTGTTGAGCCTGTGAGTGCATAGAGTCAAGAATTGGGGTTTGGGAAGCTCTGCCTAGATTTCAGAGGATCTATGGAAACTCCTGGATGTCCAGGAAGAAGTTTGCTGCTGGGGCAGGGCCCTCATGAATAACCTCTGCTAAGGCAGTGCAGAAGGGAAATTTGGGGTAGGTTCTCCCACACAGAGTCCCTACTGGGACACTACCTAGTGGAGCTGTGAGAAGAGGGCCACCACCCTCCAGGCCCCAGGTTGGTAGATTCACCAACAGCTTACACCGTGCACCTAGAAAAGCTGCAGACACTCAATGCTATCCCATGAAAGCAGCTGGGAAGGAGGCTCTACCCTGAAAAACTACAGGGTCAGAGCTGCCCGAGACCATAGGAACCCACCTCTTGCATCAATGTGACCTGGATGGGAGACACAGAGTTAATATCATTTTGGAGCTTTAAGATTTGACTGCCCTGCTGGATTTTAGACTTGCATGGGGCCATAGCACTTTGTTTTTGCTAATTCCACCCATTTGTAATGGCTGTATTTACTCTATGCCTGTACCCCCATTGTATCTAAGAAGTAACTAACTTGGTTTTGATTTTACAGGCTCATAGGCAGGAAGGACTTGCCTTGTCTCAGATGAGACTTTGGACTGTGGGCTTTTGAGTTAATGCTGAAATGAATTAAGACTTTGAGGGATGGTTGGGAAACATGATTGGTTTTTAAATGTGAGGACATGAGATTCAGGAGGGGCCAGGAGTAGAATGATATGGTTTGGCTGTGTCCTCGCCCAAATCTCATCTTGAATTGTAGCTCCCATAATTCCCATGTTTTGTGGGAGGGACCTGGTGGCAGGTAATTGAATCATGGGGGGCAGGACTATCCCATACTGAAGGTTTTTCCCATTCACTATCTCATGATAGTGAATAAGTCTCATGAAATCTGTTGGTTTTAAAAAGGAGAGTTTCCATGCACACGCTCTCTTCTCTTGTCTGCTGCCATGTGAGATGTGACTTTCACCTTCTGCCATGATTGTGAGGCCTCCCCAGCCACGTGGAACTGTGAGTCCAATAAACCTTTTTCTTCTGTAAACTGCCCAGTCTCAGGTATGTCTTTATCAGCAGTGTGAAAATGGACTAATACACTGATTGAGCTCCTGGAGGTCAAACTTACAAAAGTGCGAGGAGACTCTGATGACTGGGTGCCCCTGGAATTTTTTATCTGTCAGACTTGTCCATGCTAAGCCTCCAGCAATTTATCACTTATAGTTCAGGTTTCTCCACCTTGGCACTGATTTCAGCGGAAGTTTGTGCTTATGGATTTCTGTTCTAGCAGGCCACAATTCTCTGAATTTGAATGTTGGGCTCTCCAATTTAGGAGCAGTGGTTTGCCCTGTGACCACAACCCACTGATGTATCTAAGAATAATTGTTGACCCTTCAGTTTGTTCAGTTTTTTACTTGTCAGGACAGAGTGGCAACTTCCAGCTTCTTATATGCTGGACTGAAAACCAAAAGTTCCATGTATTATTTTATGAAATATAAAATATTTTGGAGGAAGGTTAAAATTAAAAAATTTACTTCAAGGTAAGAGATTAAAACTTCCACTATAAACTTTGCTTACACCCATAATGGAGTGTATAGTACTATAGTACTAAACTTGTTTTCCTCTGGCATATAACTAGAAAACTGCACAATCTATGTAAACAACTCTTTTCTTACATCGAACAGGAGGCAACCCAGAAGTGTGATCCTTGATATAAGAGAACAAACAAAATAGGTCCTACAACTGTCCCAACTTTCTGCCTGCAGGAATTTTCTGGATCATTATGGAGGAAGAGGGCGAGCCCAAACAAAACACCGGACTCTGAAACAAGTCGACAGAAATCAGGCTTTGGGAGACTGAAGCACACGTAATTTTCAAGGTAAAGTAATAGAATGAGGCGACAGAATAACTGTCATAGAAAGAACGATTACCATAAAGCTGTAAGGTGAACAATTCCCAGAGCTCACACAGGGCTGTGACTCCTTCTAAACAGCCAGAGTAAAGAAATCTTGTTTAATATCTGGGGAATTCAGTAAGAACCCCAGAAGCATGATACCTCTATACTAAACATAAACTAGGCCTAGAATAAAGGTTAATTTAGGCTGCCTTTTAAAATCCTTAAAATTAAGCCTCAACATAATCAAACTAATCTGCAAGAAACTTTATAACCTGCCTAAACCAAGTTCATCTATCTTTAAAAGATGACAGCTGGGCATGGTGGCTCACGCCTGTAATCCCAGAACTTTGGGAGGCCGAGGTGGGTGGATCATGAGGTCAGGAGATCGAGACCATCCTGGCTAACATGGTGAAACCCCCTCTCTACTAAATAATACAAAAAATTAGCCGGGTGTGGTGGCGGGCACCTGTAGTCCCAGCTACTCAGGAGGCCAAGGCAGGAGAATGGTGTGAACCTGGGAGGCAGAGTTTGCAGTCAGCTGAGATCACGTCACTGCATTCTAGCCTGGGTGACAGAATGAGACTCCGTCTCAAAAAAGAAAAAAAGGAAAAATGACAACAAAACAATGTTATGTCCACAGATTCAGCATCTAATGAAAAATTATAATATATATGAAGAAGCATAAAAAATTGACCTATAGAGGGAAAAAACAGTCAATATAAACAGACACAGAAGTGTAAAAACTGATAAAGTTGACTGATAAGGACCTTAAGACAGCTGTTAGAAATACAACCAAGGTTTCAGAATAAATCATCATCAAAATATACAGAAAAATGAAACATTTAAAAACTCTAAAATTTAAAACTGCAATATCTAAAAAATTGTTTAAATCAGTGGATGGTATTAATAGCAGAGTAGACACTGCAAAAGAACTTGAAGACATAATAATGAACAGTGAACTTGGAGACATAGTAATGGAACTCATCCAAACTGAAGCACAAAGAAAAAAGGTTGAAAAAATAATCAAAATCACAGTAACATGAGACAATACTAAGTATGCTAATGTACATTTAACTGAAGTCCTAGAAAAAGAAAGGGGATGGTCAGAAAACTCATTTGAAAAATAATGGTTACATTTTTAAATCAATTTCATAAAATCCCATATCCTTTTTTAGAAGCTAAAAAAAACAGCAAGATAAAAAAAAAACCCAAACAAACAAAAAATCACACCGAGGCACATCATAATCAAACTGCTAAAAATCAGTAATTGAAAACAACCTTAAAAGCAGCTGGGAAGGGGGGTGGGGGAAGACACATCACTTACATAAAAACAAATAAAGAATGTTTTGTAACTTTTCTTCAAAATAGAGGTAAAAGGAATACAGAACAAATTAGACAAATGGAAAATAAATAGCAAGATGGTAGACTTAAATCAAATCATGCCAATACTTACATAAAATGAAAATGGTCTAAAAACTCCAATTGAAAGGCAGAGAAAGTCAGACTGGATAATAAAGCAAGACACTATATTGTCTACAAGAAACTCATATAAGTATAAAGACACAGACTTAAAGTAATTGTAAGCAAACAGGAGCAGCTGTATTATCAAAATAGAGTAAAAGTAAGGAAGCTGGAATAGCTATATTGTTATCAAAAAGAGTAGACTTTAAGATAAGAATATGACCAGAAATAAGTGGCATTTCACAGTTATAAATGGTCCACCAACTCATTAATATGATGTAATAGTCTTAATGCATACGTACCTAATAACAGGGCTTCAAAATTCATGTAGCAAATACTGACATCTAAAGAGATAAATAAACATATCCACAATTATAGCTGGAAATTTCATGACCTTTTCTCTAAATAATTGATAAAACAAGTGGACAGAAAATCAATAAGGATATAGAGGTCTTGAACAACACTATCAACCAATTTGACCTCATTGTCATTTGTAGAACATTATACTCAATAATGCAGAATACACATAGTTTTCAAGTGCACATGAAGCGTTCATCATAACAGACAATATGCTTGGCCATAAAGCAAGTCTCAAAACATTTAAACACACTGAAATCACTCAGAATATCTTCTCTGATCACAACCTAATTAAATTAGAAACCAACATCAGAACATTATCTGAAAAATCCCTAAACATCTGGAAATTTGTCTAAGGCAAATGTCTGTGAAATAAGCTTAAGATGTCAGAGATAGTTAAGGTAATTTCACATTCAATAGCCTAATAATTCCCAACTAGTAGTATGTGTCCTCTTCACTGTCACTCATCATAAAACAACTGATTTCTATGTGTAGAGAACTCAAAAACTGTATCCATTCCCATTATTGTACCAGTAAATACTAGTTTCCCAAGAATTTGAAAGGCAACTGGATATGATTTTATTTGAGAAATGAGTTCAATTTAATGTTAAGAATATAACAAAAATGTTTGTGCAGCTCACTGTATTTTAAATGTATCATATAAATCCTACTATCTCATCCTGTACATTTTTAAAAAAACACTCTTTTCTTCCCACCTCATTCATCATGTTAGTTAGATTCATCCCAATGTTATAGCCTATGGGAACTTTTTATATCTAATTTGACTATCAAATTGTCTATTATTTTCTACTGTGGGCCATCTTCTCATTTGAAAAACATCTTTTAGAAATCATGCATACTTTGATTCTGCTCTCCTGTCATTAAAACAGATTTGTACAACCTGACCCTCTTCCCTTGGGGTAGGCTCTTTCCCATGAGCCTCCTCAGTCCACTGGGGGAATAGTTATGACACTAGAGGACTTTAACGTTAAGTAAATAGTTCAAACACTTTAAAATCACAAAGGTATATTTCCCCCATGTTGTACAGAGATAATCTTGATAATCAACCAATTCCTAGCCAAAATCCTGATATACCAGTCTATGGCGTTTCTCTCATTTAATAATGCTACCACTAGTAGAAAAAATGATATGGCTGTCCTTTCAGATACTGTTCTCCTTAGGTCAAGGGAGGGGCTGATGGAGATAGAAAGGTGATGGTTTCAGTATGTCATGTTCTTGGTGAGCTGACCCCACACTGTGTTTAATCAAGAACATTTCTCAAATTGGGTGTTTGATGATGATCACACAAGCATGCATTCTGCTACTGTCTAAAAAAGTGCCTCCACTTCTGCCTCTGCCCACTCTTCTCTGTGACAAGGATACTGACTACTGAGGGTGCTGAATTTTGCATTGAAGTTTCTGCCCTCTATAATTGTTGTAGGCACTCTTATGATCTCCTTTCACGGCAGGAGTTGCTGCTCACACTGTATCCTACAGCTATTTGTTTGTTTGTTTTGTTTACTTATTTATCACTCATTGTTTCATAGGACCTCTAGAAAGGCGAGTTCAGTCATGACTTAATAAGGATTGGGCCAATGGAAAATCTAAATGAGAGATGTGAAATTATACTTAATCATTCCTCTACTTCAGCACCAAGTTTGAACCCAATTTGAGGTCTGATGTTTAATTTTATGTGTCAACTTGAGTAGGCCACAGGATGCCCAGATATCGAGTTAAACATTTCTGGGTGTGCCTGTGTGGGTATTTCCAGAAGAAATTAGCATTAAATTGGTGGACTGAGTAAGGTAGATGGCCCTTCCCAATGTAGATGGGCATCATCCAATTCATTGAGGGTCTGACTAGCACAAAAAGGCAGAGGAAAATTGAGTTTTCCCTCTGCCTGCCTGTGCGAGCTGGGACTTCGATTTTTTTTGTTGTTTGTTTTTTTAAGACACAGTCTCCCTCTGTCACCCAGGCTGGAGTGCAGTGGCACAATCTTGGCTCACTGCAACCTCCACCTCCTGGGTTCAAGCTATTGTCCTCCTTCAGCTGATTAGCTGGGACTACAGGTGCATGCCACCATGCCTGGCTAATTTTTTGCATTTTTGGTAGAGACAGGTTTTCACTGTGTTAGCCAGGATGGTCTCAATCTCCTGACCTCGTGATCCACCTGCCTCAGCCTCCCAAAGTGCTGGGATTACAGGCGTGGGCCACCGTGCCTGGCCGAGACTTTGATCTTTTCCTGCTCTCAGCATTTCTGGTTTTCAAGCCTTTAGAATCAGACTGGATTATACCCCAACTCTCAGGCCTGTAAACTACAAGCCAGGATTCCAGATTTCAGGAATCAAGGGTGGAAATGAGAATGGCACCACTCACTATTACTCCTAGTGACCCATAAGCAAAATTTTTGCTTCCTGTTCTCCTGACCTTATGCTATTCTGGCCTAGAGCTCTTGGATCCAGAGGGAGAGAGGCTTCCACCCACACAATTATCTGATTGAACTGGTAGTTAAGACTGCCACCCAAAAGAATCATCAACTGAAATACACACCAGTAAAGAATTAATTTGTTTTATATAACATGTGTGAAGTACTTGTAAATTTGGAGTACTTTAAAGTACTAGTAACTTTAGAAAATTTTATTTATTCTTCTATTCCTGGCACATGATGGCTGCTTAGTAAAGGTTTTTTGACTATTAAAAAAAAAAAAAAGACTGTCACCCAGCCACTCTGGGCTCCTCGTGCCTCTGAATCAACAGGTAAATAAGGGAGTTACTGTGCTGGCTAGGGTGATTGATCCTGAATAACAGGGGGAAATTGGAGTACTATTCCACAATCGAGCAAAGAAAAAGTATGTCTGGGATACAAGAGATCCCTTAGGGTGTCTCTTATTAGTACTATGTCCTGTGATTAAGTTCTATGGAAAACTACAATACCCTAATCTAGGCAGGACTACTAATGGCCCATACCCTTCAGGAATGAAAGTTTGGGTCACCCAACCTGATAAAGAACCATGATTAACTGAGGTGCTTGCTGAAGGCAAAAAAGACAAGGCAGGGGAAGAGGGTAGCTATATATATCACAAGGACTGTAATCACCCTCAAGCATTTTCTCCTTAGTTTGTTATGGATACACCTCTGTATGTTTCAAATGTGTTTGTTTTCTTTGTTCTCTTATTTCCTTATCATGTACACCAATGCCTTAAAATACATCTCTCTCTCCATATACAAATGCATATATATAAATACAATATATCAACTTGACTAGGCCACAGAGTATATACAATATTATGTTTATATATATTATATTATGTTATATATTTATATAATTTTTATATATCATATTATATATTTATGTAATTTATATATCATACATATCATATGTAATATAAAATTTATATATAATATGTGTATATATAATGTATACAATGTGTATATATAATATGTATATACATATATTGGCTATTGACTTTATTTCATAGTGTTTAAGTATTAATTTTACACTATAGTAGTTAAGTTATGGGATATCAAGAAGAAGAGTAAACATCATTCAAGGACTTTACCTCCTCTTCTGAAGAATAGTTTAGTGTATTTTTGGATATACAGGGTAGTAGTGTCATGTTAGGCAGAATTATGGGCCTTGTTATTGTGTTTATTTGGAGAATAAGTATCACTTAAGGAGATATCTATGGGTGCCAAGTTGACAAGGAGTGGACTTGTAATGGTTGACTTTATGTGTCAATTTAACTGGGTCATGAGATGCCCAGATACCTGATTAAACATTACTTTGGAGTGTGTCTGTGGAGGTGTTTCCAGAAAAGATGAGCATTTGAATTGGTGGACTGAGTAAAGCAGATAACCCTCCCTACTGTGGGTGGGCATCATCCAGTCCATTTAGGGTCTGAATAACACACAAAGGCAAAGAAAGTTCGAATTTACTCTCTGCCTGGCTAATAGAGCTGAGACATTAATCTTCCCATGCCCTGGCTTCTTCTGATTCACCATCTTTCCTGGGTCTCTAGTTTGCAGATGGCAGGTTGTAGGACTTCTCAGTTTCCATAATCACATTATTCAATGCCATTTTATCTTCTTTTATAATGTGTTCTTACCAAATAACAAATTTATCATGTCTATCATGTCCTTAAATGATCTATTCTGTGGACATTTCCTCATCACATCTAGACATGCTTGAATCCTACGGTGATCTGCTTAGGCTCAGGCTGCAATAGCCATTACACATATTACTCCCATCGAGGACCTGTGAAGCATCCTTTCCAGCTCTGTGAGCCACACGAAGGTGAATAACACATAGCCTCTGACATTAAGGAGCTCACAAATTACTTTACCTAAGTCCCCTAAATTATCAGGGTATGTTCATATTATGAAGGCCACTGATTTGTTTGTGGAGCATTAATTCTTCCTATGACTCTACTGTGCATGGTGAAAAAAAAAAAAGTGGAAATCACTAGAAGGCAAGGGTGACCCAGGGTTTCTTTCCTTTTTATGTGTTAATTCAGCACTTCAAAATTCTGAATTTCTAGGAGGCTAATCTGTTGATTTTGTTATAAATTAAAGAACATGGGCATCCTATCAGATATTTTTTTTTCTCAGTGCAGAGTAGGTGAGCAATGGGTAGAGGATGATGGTTACACATTTTTATATTTGCCATTGGTTCTGAGATGTTATCCATCTTAGAGAATAAAAATTTCAAAACTAGTAACCTTCTAAAGCTTTTCAGACACTTATTATAAAAGAGTGGTATGTGTTAGAGAAATATTAGTGGTTACACTCTACACTGTGTGTTAGAGAAATATTGGCAGTTACACTAATATTAGTGTAAACTCCATCCACTGACATTGGTTTCCCACTTTGAGAATGGCTAGCAGCTAGACTCATGATCCTGTGACTCCTAAAGGAGCTTACATTTTTTAAAAATGTGTCTTCAATCCAAAATAAAGAAATGCATGTTCTCGTCTCCTGATAATCTTAGGTATAAGACTTTCAGAGACAATGTATTTTAACAACTGAATTTTAAAGAAAGATAAATATGAAGTCAAAATAATAAAATTCCCCTTTTATTTTATTTTAGAAACAATATAGAGTTTTAAAGCTATTGAACTGATTGAACTGTCTTCTTTTTCTTTCAAGCTTCTGTATTTATACCATGAGTCATTGTTTATATAATTTAATTAACATTGGCTAGTGCTGGCTAACTAAAACACTGTCTTAAAGCATTTGCTTGAAAAGTCTCCTTGTCCCTGAGCTGTCATTTCTTAGCATGATGGATAATGGATAGAAATAATTACCATGAACAAGGCTAGACAGCTTAAATTATTAGAGTTTCAAAGAATTAGCAGCCTTAGCTAAACATCTTATTTTTCAAGATGCATTATTAAAGGAAAATACCATAGAGGCTGTGATGAATCTGAAAACCATCTTAAAACAGTTCCATTGTCCATGATGGGTAAGTTTACACTAAGTGTATTTGCAGAGGCTCGTTTAAATCAGCTTGCCAAACAATACATCATAAATCCTTCCACCAAAGTGGCTTGGGATAGCTTTGACTGTCCAGTGTCAATGCAGAACACACATAAGTGGAAATGTTGGGGCTTGTTTTGTCCATGCCAGGGCCTTGATTTGTCTCTCACAGACGGCATTTTCTGTCTCTTCTGTAGGTCTAAATATTCAAGGGGTTTCTATTTGCTGCATGTGTTACAGATAAGATTCAATATTATCCCATGTATTTCCCGACTCAGGCCCATTCTCTTGGCTTGCATAGAATGCCTTCTGTGCTGCCACTTGGAAAGATTTACCACCTTTATTTTATTAGAGCGTTTTTATTGTTCAATAAAATTTTTTACTTTTATGTTCAATATTGTAAATGGTGAGGAGATGATGGAAAACTTTGAGGGCAATCAAATATCTAAGGAAGTAAGCAAATCAATTTAATAAAAGCTATATTCTTTTCAGAACTATATCTCAGACACACAGTGAGCAGAGCCACCAAAGGGCATTTATGCTGATGCTTCTTAATCTTTTCCTAGGAAAAGAGAATAGACCCAATCTCCTGTCTATGGTCAATAATAAGTCCTTTTATCTATTCTATGAACATTCAGTTTTAATCCCATCCCACTGGAAAACATTTTACAAATATTTAAGAGAAATTTCAGGAACAAAAACTGAGGCTGTGCTAGAGAAGTTGTTACTGCTGAGTTAAGCCTGTGGGGCCTGTTTATAATGATGCAACTTACCACATCTGTAACTATAGGCAAGCTATCATCTTGTCAGAGCTGATGTTTCATTTGCAAGTGGGGAAGATAATATTTATTTCACACGGATAATCTAAGGTTCTAATTGGATTACACTTAGCACAGTATTTAGCCCACCTCAGGCAAAACAACAAGAACAGAAAGTTTGCTCACATTTTGTAATGAGAGAAGTGTAATTAACAAATATAAAACAGCATCTCATTGAGATATAGAGGAGGTAAAGGCTGCCCCCAAAAGAATTCAAAGAGACAGACATAATTTAGGGACTACTATGTCCTTCTCCCACCTTCTAATGCCTAATGCACTTATAAAAACTGTTAGTGTCCTTATAATTCTCTCTGATGACCAATCCTTCTTTATCACCAAGATAATATTTGCCTAATACAATACTGTATTTCAAAATTACTTCTTGACAATTCATCTTCAACCAGTAAAACTCTCCTTCTCTTAGAACAATGATTCGCAAATTTGGCTACATATAGTAACTAACTGGGGATCTTTCGAAAAACAAAACAAACCCAATGCCAGGATTCAACCCACAGAGCTTCTGATGTAATTGGTCTGGGTGGAGCCATTGGGATTTTTGAAAGCTCCCAGATGATTCTAATGTCCAACTCAAATTGAGAACACTGCCTTAGAAGTTGATGTCAGGAAAGCAATCTGATGGCTAATGCCAGTGGTTTTCACACATGAAAGTACAACAGAATAGTCTTGGGAGCTTTTTTAGAAACACCAATACCAGAGCATGTCTCAGACCTAATAAATCCAAATTTCTGAGTGTAGCACATAGAATATATTTTTGCATGTCTCTCAGATAATTTTTATACAGCCAGCACAGCACCAAAGTACAAGGAAATCTGATTACTCACTGTGACCAAAATATAAATTGGTATCTGTTTCTGAACACTGGTGCTTCCTACTCTTTGTCCTTCCTCCCCAGCTGCTAGCTGCTTAACATAGTTTATATGTATTATCTTGCCATAGAAAGTAACAAAATACTGTTAAAAATTAACTAAGTTTTACAAAATGCTTACCAAACACCAAGAATAGGGATGAGAAATTTGTGTGCATTGTTTTATTGAATCCATGCAATAATGCTCTGAATTGGGCCCATTTTATAGCACAGGAGACTGACGTTTAGAGGAGTAAAGTAATTTTCTTGTAGTCATTCAAGTGAAAGAACTTGGTTAGGAACCCAATCTGTCTAAGTTTAGACAGTTGTTTTCAAAGTGGGACCCCGCCCCGGGTCACCAGTATCAGTAACATGTGAAAAATTACTAGGAACATAAAATCTTGAACCCCGTGCCACACTTGCTGAATCAGAAATTCTGGAGTTAGGACCATCAGTCTGTGTTTTAACAAACCCTCAACATGATTCTGATGCATGTTAACCTTTGAGAACCACCAATCTACCTTATACCATCCACTCACTGAAACAACAATCTCCTTCTCCATGGCACTGAAGAGACTTTTAGTCTCAGTGTCATATGGAGACTCTCTGTGATATTTCCTAAGCAATTGGGGCATGCATTGAGGCCCTAGATTCAGCTTCAGGTAGAGCAGACAAGACCTGTTAGGAGACAGGTTCAGTGGAAAAGGGATTGATGTCGATGTTAAAAGGAAAAGCTTAAACGAATTAAATAGAATTTATTTGAGCAAAAAGTGAATCATGAATTGGGCAGCACTCTGAACTAATGGAGGTTCAGAAAGCTCTGACCAGGAGCATGAATAGCAAGTGTTTATGGACCAGATGCAAAAGCAAAGTAGATAAATCAACAGATTTGCAGCAGGTAGGCATCTGCATTGTTTGGGCATGGCATAATGATCTGGATGCCTGTGATTGCTTACCCAGCTGCTTGCAATTGGCTGAAACTGGGCTTTTTGTTATACTCCTAAATTAGGTTTTAGTTAGTACTAATAATGCAGTTCACTATGTAGGGAATCAAGGTGTGGATGCAGCCTCAGGCCAAATTTAACTCGACACCACCTGCCAGCAAGAAAAGCAACAAGAAGAGAGAAACCACTTCCTCCTCTCCCTTGCCTTGGCTCCTCTCCTTAGGACTGTTTCTTTCCCCAGCTGACTCCAGGAATGCTGGAATTGGCAACTACAAATGATAGTAATTGTTTTCTTACTGCAAATGACTTACAATGTATGCCTCATTATTATAACACAATTATAATCACACACAGGATTATAAAAGCTTTTAATTATTTCATTTCAACCTTATTTCTTTCTCATTTATGTATAGTCTCCTCAGAATCTGAATGTCTCTCATTATTTCAGTTACAGTGAGCATTGCTTCTAGCTTTGTGTTCTCTCTCTCTCTCTCTGTTCTATTCTCAAACTAGTCCAGTTAGTAGAGAGACTAAATTCTACTATATTCTCCTATTTAACAGCTGGCATGGTCACTTTAAATGTTAATGTGTGAAAATGTGTGTAAGTGCACCTAATGTAAATGATGAGTTAATGGGTGTGGCACACCAACATGGCACATGTATACATATGTAACAAACCTGCACGTTGTGCACATGTACCCTAGAACTTAAAGCATAATAAATAAAAAAAAGAAAAGAAAATGTGTGTAAGTATTATCACCATATATGTATTTTTTCTCTGAGCTTAAAGTTACAACAGTGATGTCTCTTCATTTCGGCCTTGTACTTTAAAGTCCTTTACCATGGTAAAGAGTGATGGATTTTTCATGTATCTTGCAGAAAGCTGCGTTTTTGCTACTGTGATAGCATAAAACTGAATGGAGAGTGATATGTCAAGAGAGGGATGCGGGAGAGGGCAGTGTGCACATGGTAATGGATATTGGAAAACTCCTTTCTTTCTTGCCTCCCTCCCCAGTGTCCTTTTAATGATGAAGTCACTGAATAAGTCAAACATTCCAGGAGTGTTTTAAATCTGTGTTTGTTAGTGGAACAGCTGATTAATATGATATGTAGGGCAAAATGAAAACCACAGACCTAAGGACAAATAAATACAACTTGCAGTGAGTCAAACGTGGTTCTTCTCCTTCCTGCCCTCCGAATTAACCAAGTATTTATTGAATGTAGTCCAATGGAAAGAGGCTGAATTTGGAGTCACTCAGACCTAGGTATGATTCCCAGCTCTACCTCTTATGATCCAAATGTCAGCTCGTCTGGATATTCATTTACTTTCTCTGGGCTTCAGCTTCTTCTTTTGTAAAATGGGGAAATAATAGGTTATTGAGAAAATAAGGTGAATGAATATGCATGTAAAAATCTTAGTATAGTGCTTGACCCATGATTCAATACTATATATTTTTTCTATCTCTGCCCCGTCTACATAATTGAACCGTGGTTCTCTTCAGAATAAAGATTATCTTATGCTCTTCTTTAGAGACTTCTAAGGGTGAGTGACCATCACAATCTTCTCCCTGAACATATTCTCTCATATTACTGGGTACCCCTCTGGAAATAGAGACTCTGAAAATTAAAAGAGAATGGCCTCCCCAAGAGGATATTGTTATATAACAATGACTGTATTGGGAATTTCCTTCAAATATAGCCCCCATTGTCTACTAATTTGGAGCTGGCTGGAAAAATGAAGGGACTTTAGAACACAGAAAAGTTCTTGAATTCACATACCAATTCTCTGTGATGCACTCTGGTATCCTAATCTTTCTTCCCCTTCTGTTTTTTTTTTTCCCCTTTATCCCACAATGTCAAGCATGTGTTTCACATGAGGGAATGAAAGTAAGTAATGTGCGAAGGAAGAAAGCAATCAGATATATATTTAAATATACATGGTCATCAGCCAGAAATTCAGAAGCTGATCCTGAAACCTAAAGATCTACAAGATTGAATGTTCTAAGGCTAAGATTTGAACTCAAATTTTGCCCAGTTAGGAATATCTTGTTGTGTTAGAAAAAGTAGGAATTTTATTATCAAGCAGACAGCACTTGCTTTACTTTCTGGCCATGTGATCTCAAAACAAGTTGCTCAAAGTCCCTCTAGAGCTTTAGTTTGCAATAACACTTATTTATGGATGTTTTGAGGAATGAATAAAATGATGGAAATAAAGTGCTTGGTATGTGGAAGGTGATCAGCAATTGAGAACCATGGTTATTTCTACTTGAGGCTATTTTTTCCCATCCTTTTATTTATTACTAAACTCTCCATTTAACCTGAAAAAGAGAATTTAACTCTATCCTGTAAGAGACAATGAGTTGTCTTCAGTGAATTTCATCCAACATGGAGGTCAATGTAAAAACTTAATGCGTTGTCTTTGGCCCAGTTCCAACTCTCTGGCCCTAACTTTATCAGTAAAGTAAGAGAAATGTACCTAATGAATCTGATAGTGACACTTCTCGCTTTTATAGGGTTTGTAGCACAAGTCACAATTATAATAGATTGACTGCTTATTTGACTAATGTCTGTCTTTTACATCAGATTGCAAATCTCAATGAGAGACTGTTTTGTTCATCTCAGCATCCCCTAAGATTAAATATAGTACCTAGCACCTAGGAGATAACTTTTGTGGAATAAATCAGTGAATATGACATGGAGGTCTCACATAAATTAATTGTTCCTTCACTCAACTGCTTTAATCATTCATATAATACGTGTTTTTAATGTTTAATATGTGCAAAATCATGTGCTTTGTGGTTAGCAAGGCCATTTTCTCTGAGATTATCTCATTCAGTCTTCATAAAACACTGTGGGGAGACTTTGCAATTGCTCATTTTCCAGATAAGGAAAGTAAAACTCAAAGACATTAAAAAATTTCTCCATAGTTACACAAATGTCAGTGAAAATGTGAGCTAATAAAATATCTTTAAACTAGGCTGGGCGTGGTGACTCACGCCTGTAATCCCAGCACTTTGGGAGGCCAAGACAGGTGGATCACCTGAGGTTGGAAGTTCAATACCAGCCTGACCAACATGGAGAAACCACGTCTCTACTAAAAAAAAATACAAAATTAGCCAGACATAGTGGTGCATGCCACTAGGGAGGCTGAGGCAGGAGAATTGCTTGAACCCAGGAGGTGGAGGTTTCGGTGAGCCGAGACCACACCATTGCACTCCAGCCTGGGTAACAAGAGCAAAACTCCATCTCAAAAAAAAAAAATCTTTAAACTTAATGATATTTTACATAGTTAAGTAGTTTACATATGTTAACTTAATCCTTACAAGAAAGACTTTGAGGTGGTTACTATTGTTATCATCAGCTTTCAGAAGAAGGACAAAGGTATGACTTTCCCAAGGACACACAAATAAATGGAGGTTAAGCAATTTGCCTTGGAACTCAGGCAATGAATAGTGGAGAGGTGATTTGAACCCAGGTATTCTAACTCCAGAGTTTATTATCTCAGTCATTATGTTATGGTACTTCACAGAAATCTGTACACAACTCCCAAAGAAATAAAAAATGCTGCCATGCTTCTTTTGGTTGGGGCCAGCTGAGTCAGTGACGAGGTGGCTAAAAACTGAAGCATAGTGGAAATGATCCACGTATGTGGTTTATGAAATTCTTTGAGGTTTTTCTGTTTTTATGTCTAAGATAACACAATGATGCACTGCACTTGGTACATGCTCAATAATTTTTTGTTGATATTATGAATGAAGTATACAATGTCAAACCTAATATGTCATATCAATAAATTCAAAATTAAGCATAAATCAAAGCAATTGCTAATTATTCAGCTGCACAAATGATCTGTTTTCTTAGTATATGATATTCCAAAATAAGAGTTTTAACAAGAGTTGTCTTCAAATTTATCCTCAACACCTTCAGTTAAATCTGGTTTGATATCAGTACAGTAAAGGTGTTAATCCTTTCATCTAAAAACGAACCAACATTCCTTGGAAATGGAACCTTTAAGAGGGGAATTCACTCTTTAATATTGTTATTGATACAGGACAAGAGCTGATTCTTGAAACTCTGGGGGAAGGGGCAGGGTTTGGAGTAACAACCTTTAAATTCAAAAGTAGGCTGTACTGGAAAACAACTTCACCTTCTAGCTTAAGATGTTGATTTTAGTTTATGAAGTTTCAGCAATCAGAATACGCTAAAACGTGGGTATGTGATCTCACAACCTAAGGTTTGTCAAACTGAGGACCTCCCTATCTTGTTTAAAAATAAACTGACTGCAAAATTATGCAACTCCACTGTTTTCATTCTAAGCAGTTTTAAAAGGTGATTGTGCCAAGGAAAATCTCAGAAGTAAGGGTGAAGGCAAAGAAAACAGTCTATAATGAAACTTAGCTCCTTACAGCTACCTTAGTTTTAGCTAAATATATTCAAATAACACTGGTCCAGCTGTTTGAAGTTCAAAAGGAATAAACTCTTATCTTTGTTGAGGTAACTTTGAGATCAACTAGACAACCTCTGAGGTATAAGTCAACAAATCTTGAGTTGTTGTTGCTTTTTTAATTTTCCCAAAACTGTGTTTTAATTTCCTCCAACTAGATTGTAACTTTCCACTTTACAAATAATTCATACATCATGTATTCATTTATTCCACAAACATTTATAGAATGACTACTATGTATAAGACAATAAGAAAACGTATTTACATTTACCACTTCAGTGCCTGCTGTGTACAAGACACTCCGTAAAAATGGTTTGAATAATGCAATTTTTCATCTGACTTCTTACTCAGGTTTATCATACTTACAGTGTATTAACTTTTGTTAATTCATTTAATAAATCTTTATTGATGGTTCTCATGCTATTATGCAAAGCACTGGCAGCACAATGATAAGTAAAAAATACATGGCCTTTGCCTTACGTGGTTTCTGGTCAAATGTTCTCACGAACACATGTACAATTTTTATTGAAATGTGCTACAAAGGAGAAATTCTCATTATTTGGGGTGGAGAAAAGATTTTAACTAGTCAGGAATTCCTAAGAAGTGATTTTTAACCTGAGATCTAAACAATTATGACAACCTGTGTAGGTATCTAAGATAGGGTTCCCTAAAGGTGGGCCCTGAAACACCAATTCCTGCGCTAGTGATTTATGATGGAGAGATGGGTATGGGCTGGAGGAGAACAGAGAAGGAAAGGAGGCAAACAACAGTGTGATCTCAGGCAAAGTGGTGCAGAGAGTAGCTTCAGCCAGATCCTTCAGGGAAATTCTGGATCGTATGCCTTGCTCAGAGTTGTCCTGACTTGCCACAAGGTTGCTGGTCTTTCAAATTCTTTGACTTAGAGTCCTTGGTTAGAGGCCTCCATGGGAGGCTGCCTTAAAAATCTTAGATACCTCCTGTCAGCAAAGTCCCTGCAGTAACCAGAGGACAGGCCTCCACAAAGGAACTGACAGTGGTGGGAGGAGTGAAAGCCCACAGAAGGATAAACTGCAAAGAGTTGATGAAAAGCTTCCCAGGTTATCAAGGAGGGCCCTAGCATTGTGCTTTAGAGTAGATTGGGGTAAGTGTTCCAATAAATGCAAAACTCCTATAGCTGACCAGAGCCTTGAGAATAGGAGGTGCTGAAAGAAATGTAGAATGGTTAGAGCCAACCAAGTCTACAAGGTAGATTGGTATGGGGTGGGCTGGAGAAGGAGTTGAAGACAGGTCGCACGTTAAGACCATGACTTTTATCCAAAGCAATGGAAGGCCACTGAACAGTTCTGAGCAAGGGATCAACACACTTGGATTTGCATTTTAAAGCTTTTTCCAGCCACAGTATAGAGAACAAACAGATGCTTGGATGGAGGTAGACAAACCAACTTAAAAAGTAATCTAGAAATGAAACGGTGATAGAGCAGAGTCAGGTAGTGGTAAAGAGAATTAGACAGAATGGATAAATTTTAGGAGATAATATCACTGAGAATTGTTGATGGATTATCTGGGGGAGGGGTGTGCAGAGGTATCAAGACTTCTGGTTTGTCTGACTAGATGGATGGTGGTTTCATCCATGCAAAATTAAGAACATTGGAATGCTAGATCCTCAGGGCTTAGAGATAAGAAAGATTCACATATTCATGCTTAGGTGGAGGTCCAACACCCAATGACTGTCTACTTTAATTCTGACAAGAGATTATCTGCCACCTGGATAATAGTTCAGTAGCAATAAGAGGAACCAGCAGCCAGAGATCAATTTCCAAATGGAGGTTTGGCAGATCTAGACAGGTATTAAGTGGTCAACTTGCTCCAGGGAGGTACCATCATATGGATGAGATGGGACTGACTGGGAAGACAGACCTGGTATAGATGCAGGGATTATAGAACAATTTGAGAGACAATGTAATTAATATTCATGTGTGTGATTCAACTATAAATCAAACATATCTCAGAGAAGTTTTAATGGAATGAAATTATCAAGATTCTAGTCTGTGGTTGGGGACCAAATTTGTTTCCCATTCTTCTGCATTCTAAATACTGCTGGAATGAACATCAAAGGGATTGTGGTAATATACATCACTAGAGTCTCCTGGACAACATAAAGATAAATATATTGATAAATTTATATCAGGGTGTTAGCTGATGTCATTGGCAAGAACAAATAGGCACTGAGTACTTGGTGAGTGTCAGGCTCTGAAGTAGACACCTTGAGGATTTCTGCAAACAGGGCTGATGTCTATCTTGTTTGTTGTGAAATCCTTAGCACAAAACACAGCAATATCACAAAGTACATGTGAAATAAATAATTACTGGGTGAATGAAGAAATAAGACTTGGAGTTATTACCTTCAGTAACTTAGACTAATAAGAGAATTAACACTCATAATGCTAGACTTTTGCTTCTTCTTTTAAAAGGTCTATCAAATCTGTAATTATTTGTATATACATATTTTTACTCCTATATTGTAAAGTTTGTGGTTGCAAAGACCATATCTATTCTGTTGCTGACTGTGTTCCCATTGCCTAGCATAGGACCTGACACATAATAGGGGCTCAATATATATTTGTGGCACGACTGATGGGTAGATATGCCCCAGATTCCCAGCAAGGTAGAATGTGTTCAAAGTCATAAGAGTTGCAAAGAGATTTGGAGAGTTTAGGGATCCAGAATTTACATCTTGTTTAAAGGAATCTACAAAATACAAGGAAAAGGCTGGCATATGAGCTTGACCTTAAAGAATAGACAAAATTTTTAAAGTATGATAGGAAAAATAGAAAGTGTTATTTTAGGCAAAAGAATAGAATTATCAATGGTATCACATGTGTTTCTGTAGGTTTTTGTGACTTTGTGCCTTTTGGAAAGTTAGTCCTATTTGAAGAAAAGTTTAATTGCAGGGACCCACAGCTGGTACCTTAAGTGCCAGATGCTGGTTTTGTTTCATAGTTAATGGTGGCAACACCGCTTAATTGTATATTTACAAGCAAACACATGTTGTTTCATGAAAACTACTTGATAATTACACAGCGACTACTGGAACCCCTGATAATTACACAGTTACACGTGTTACTACTACCAAGTTATCTCCTGATAGCTGAGTAATTAACTTGTCAACTCGGCAAACGGAGCTGGAGGGGAGGCATTTGAAACGTGTGTTCCTTTTCTCACAGATGTCTGTGGGTTCAGTCAGCACTTGTTGAACTTGGTATCATTCACCTTTCAGTCACTGAGTAGTTGACATGGAGGATGAAACACTTTCTGTCTCCCTAAGCTCCTTAGAGCTCTTTGGACTTCTTGTGACTTTTTAAAACATTTAACCTTGCTGAGAATTTTGGTAGTGTCCATCCATCCATCCATCCATCCATCACATCACAAATATTCATTGAGTCCCAACTATGTGTCGGGCCCTATGTGAGAATCACTGCTGCTGCTTCATAAAGCGGTGTAGTATCCCAGTAAGAGCACAAATCTGGTTTTGAAATCTGGAACTGCTATTCTTCAGGTCTGTGATTTTTTGCAAGTTTCCTAATCTATAAATTGACTTAATTGTGGCTAACAGTGTGGTTCTTAGGATGACAGCTAAGGAAAAACCTTGGCATAAAATTAATGCTTAATGAATCTTACCTAACCACTGCTTGCTCCCACCCTCAGACCCAATTAGCCTTAATTGTTTCACCCTCTCACCAAAACAGATCCTGGAATAACCTCTACTTGGGATTGTTAACATTTCTAGATATGGTTTAAATTAAAATAACTGCCTGTTTTAATTCTCAAAATTCAGATGTATTAACTAGATCAACTGGGCATTTTTCAAAGTATATTGCAATTAACAGATTTTGCTAAATGGCACCCAAAATACCTGAAAATAGATGACACTATTAACATCTACTTCCGGGATGAAATACCATATTATTGAGGTTGAGACAGATTAAATGACTTGTCCATGTTAATGTTAGTAGGAGGTGGCAGAGCTATAATTCAAACTCATCATTCAGACTCTCAACCCATGCTCTTTATACAACACCACTCTGCCTCAAGCTAATTTACACAGTGCCATGAAAAACTTGCCATCTAATGCTTAATTATTTGTTTATACTTATTAAGTCCCTACTGTATCGTGATAAAATATTAAGCCCTGGATGAATAAAAATGGTTAAAAGTAGAATTTACTCAATGTCGGCTATGTAACAAGCACAAATTTTCTATACTCATTGGATCATCTTAACGACAATGTAGGAAAGGTGCTATTGTCATTCTCACTGTATGTATACATGAAGAACAAAGGCACAGAAATCTAATATAACTTGCCTGAGGTCATACCTTCTTGCGTGGCACAAATGAGATTTGAATCTAAGCTGATTCTCTCCAAAGTCCACACAGTCAGCCACCAAGTTCACTCTGCTCTGTTTTGCTACAAGGCTCAGCACAGGACTAGAGCAAGAGTTCACAGTCTAACAGGAAAGAAAGACACAGAAACAAATACCATTCAATACGCTGGGTGTTATGATGTGTGGTTGTGGTAGAGCCAGCATCCCACAAATCCCTGCTAGTTAGTGAAGGTCCCTGAGAAAATATAAAAGACACCAACCGCATGTGCCCTGGTTATTCCTTGTCAGGGTTTTTGTCTGAATCCCTGCCTACTCTGGGGAGCTGGAATAGACCCCATGTGAAATAAGTGGATCAGAAGTGTACTTCAGGCTAGGGGCAGGGGCTTGCACCTATAATCCCAGCACTTTGGGAGGCCAAGGTGGTTGGATTACTTGAGACCAGGAGTTCATGACCAGCCTGGCCAACATGGCAAAACCCCATCTCTACTAAAAATACACAAATTAGCTGGGTGTGGTGGCACACACCTGTAATTGCAGCTACTTGGGAGACTGAGGCATGAGGATTGCTTAAGCCTGGGAAGTGGAGGTTGTAGTGAGCTGAGATCTCACCACTGCACTCCAACCTGAGCGACAGAGCAAGATCCTGTCTCAAAAAACAGTAAATTAATTAATTAAATTAAAAAAAATAAAGAAGTCCAGGCTCAGTGGCTCACGCCTATAATCCCAGCACTTTGGGAGGCTGAGGGAGGAGACTGAGAACATTCTGGCTAGCACGGTGAAACCCTGTCTCTACTAATACTACAAAAAAGAAATAGCCAGGCGTGATGGCAGGAGCCTGTAGTCCCAGCTACTCGGGTGGCTGAGGCAGGAGAATGGTGTGAACCTGGGAGGCGGAGCTTGCAGTGAGCCAAGATCGTGCCACTGCACTCTAGCCTGGGCCACAGAGCAAGACTCTGTCTCAAAAAATAAAAAAAGGAAACAGAGGAGAATGGTAATATTGAGCTTGAAATTAGTCACAAGTAACTAGTAACCCCTTATTCATTCTCTCATCCTACCCATCTGGTCCAATGTGGCCCTCTTAGTCTTAATGATTACCTAGCAAAAGGTATACTGAGGCTAAGATTTATATACTAGCCACAGAGAAGGATAGAGTGCCCCATGGCAAATAGCATTTTGACCTTTTCATTCCTTTCATAAAAGATCCTCAGACATTGCCACAGCTCTCCTTCTAGTTAAAGAAAGAAGAGCAACGATGTGCACCAACACAACAGAAGCCTGCAAAAGTGCAGTGGAAGCCCAGAGGCATAGCTACATGCATGGCTTTTGAGGAGAAAGAGCAGCTTCCAGAGCGGGAAACGTCTGAGTCAAGTTTTGAAGGATGAATAGGAATTGCCAAACACATGGGAAAGTAGAGAATTACTGACAGTGAGAATATACAGAGACACAGAATGGAGAATGGTAAAAGGTTCAGTGTGCACCTGTGTACCTGGACAGGGAGAGGCAAATGATGAGATATGGCCATAGAAGTGACTGGAATAGATTATAAATAATTTTGCTTGTCGGTTGACTAGTTCTAATTTTTCCTGGGATTTATGGGAGATCTTGAGACATGGAACTGGGACAATTTATTTTAATGAGACCTGTTGTGGGAAGTCAGGGACCCCGAATGGAGGGATTGGCTGAAGCCATGGCAGAAGAATGTGGATTGTGAAAATTTCATGGACATTTATTAGTTCCCCAAATTAATACTTTTATAATTTCTTATGCCTGTCTTTACTGCAGTCTCTAAACATAAATTGTGAAGATTTCATGGACACTTATCACTTCCCCAATCAATACCCTTGTGATTTCCTATGCCTGTCTTTACTTTAATCTCTTAATCCTGTCATTTTGTAAGCCGAGGAGGATGTATATCACCTCAGGACCCTGCGATGATTGTGTTAACTGCACAAATTGTAGAGCATGTGTATTTGAACAATATGAAATCTGGGCACCTTGAAAAAAGAACAGGAAAACAGCAATGTTCAGGGAACAAGAGAGATAACCTTAAACTCTGACCGCCAGTGAGCCAGGCAGAACAGAGCCATATTTCTCTTCTTTCAAAAGCAAATGGGAGAAATATCGCTGAATTCTTTTTCTCAGCAAGGAACATCCCTGAGAAAGAGAATGCACCCCTGAGGGTGGGCCTCTAAAATGCCCCCCTAGGGTGTGGCCATATTCTATGGTCGAGACTGTACGGATGAAATAAGACCCAGTCTCCCATAGCACTCCCAGGCTTCTTAGGACAAGGAAATTCCTGCCTAATAAATTTTGGTCAGACCAGTTGCTCTCAAACCCTGTCTCCTGATAAGATGTTATCAATGACAATGGTGCCCGAAACTTCATTAGCAATTTTAATTTCGCCTCGGTCCTGTGGTCCTGTGATCTCACCCTGCCTCCATTTGCCTTGTGATATTCTATTACCTTGTGAAGTACGTGATCTCTGTGACCCACACCCTATTTGTACACTCCCTCCCCTTTTGAAAATCCCTAATAAAAACTTGCTGGTTTTACGGCTCAGGGGGCATCATGGAACCTACTGACATGTGATGTCTCCCCCGGACACCCAGCTTTAAAATTTCTCTCTTTTGTACTCTGTCCCTTTATTTCTCAACCTGGCCGATGCTTAGGGAAAATAGAAAAGAACCTACATGACTATCGGGGGCAGGTTCCCTGATAGAGACCAGGGATAGGAAGACAAGTCAAGAGCCTATTCAAATGTTTCAGAGCATATGAGGTTGTGAATAGGCCAGAGACTGAAAATGGGGGCTATTTATAAATAATAACCTTCAGGGTTTAGTGTCAGATATGGGGAGCGAGGAGACGGGGAAAGAAGAGATGCCTCGAAAACTTCACTAGGAGAGAAAGAGAAAGTAACACATAGTAACACAAACAGTAAAACCCTATAAATCTCTTCTTAAAGAATTAAAATGACAAAATTTCAAAAAATACGGGCACACTTAAGCTTCAGAGCCTTGTTCAATGGGTAGGTGGTGCTAAATGTGAGTGGCAGTGGGGAAGGAAGGGAGATTTTTTTTTTTTTTTTTTTTTTTGAGACCGAGTCTCGCTCTGTTACCGAGGCTGGAGTGCAGTGGTGCAATCTCGGCTCACTGCAACCTCCACCTCCTGGGTTCAAGTGATTCTCCTGCCTCAGCCTCCCAAGTAGCTGGGACTACAGTTGCATGCCACCACACCTGGCAAATTTTTTGTATTTTTAGTAGAGACAGGGTTTCATCATGTTAACCAGGATGGTCTCGATCTCCTGACTTCGTGATCCGCCAGCCTCGGCCTCCCAAAGAGCTGGAATTACAAGTGTAAGCCATCGCACCTGGCCAAGGGAGGGAGATTTAACTTGGCTTCCAGGCAGAGCTCTTCTGTCTGAGTCCTGATGACACCCCCATTGTAGATAATAGTGTCCATTGTGGGTAGATAGCTCACTCTGAGAGAAACAAACCTGTTCTGCCAGAATGCCTTGCCAGTGGCTTCTGACTTACCTACACCTGCTCTATACTGGAATCTTAACTTTCAGGTTGGATCTACCCAGCAAAAGTACTCAATTACAAAAATGCTGGAATCTCATCTTTAACTCAAAGCATTATGAAAACAAAAGTATTACTGACAATGAGTGAACTCATTCTCTGAAATTCTAACAGCTTGTATAATAGCTAATGTTTACTGAGAGATTCCTTTGTTCCTGGCCCTGTACTAAGGGATTTATGTATAGATTGCTAATGCCGTCTTTGCTGTAATATAAGTTTGAGTTTAGGTGCCCATTCTCCTCCCAAATTTGTTTGCTGCAATTCTCCACAGAATTCCCAGCTACCATGGGACCAAAAATAGGTCCATTGGTTATTTGGGCCAAAATGTAATAGAACTTTTATGGCTGGAATGGGATGCAGTGTGGTATAATGATAAGTGTTTGGGGTTTTGAAGTTATGGAGAACTGGCTGCAGTTCAGTTCAGTTCAATTCAGTATAAAAGAGAGACTCTTAGCCACTACTACAGGAATTTTAATATACATGTATTTATTATAAGATAAGTACTGTGCATGTGAGGAGGTACACAAAGAAGAATGAAGACACTGTATCTGCTCTTAAGGACCCTATAAGTTATTGGGAAAAGATGGCACAGAAATGGTAACTTTCAAAATAAATTGAGCAATATTAAGATAGTGGTAAAGAGCTTTCTCTGGGGTCATGGAGAAGGAACACTTAATGCAGCCGAGATGGTTGCTGACCTACATCTTAAAAGGTAAGGAAGACAGATCAGCCAGGAATGGTGAGTCTCAAATTCCAGGCATAGAGATTATTATGAAAAAAGACACAGAAGAAGGATACATCATAGATATATGAAAAATTATAAACAACATAAAATGAAAAGCAGGGCATATTGATGATGTGAGCCTCACAAAGTTCCCACACCTTTCTGAGTCCCATTTCCTCATCACAAAATGATTATAACATTTAACATTTTAAACAATGTAACATTTAACATTATAAACAATGGCCATGTCATTGGATTTTTGCAAAAATGAAAGATTAAAAACCAACCAAGTACCCAAAATTGTGCTTATATCAGAAATTTCAAAGTGGGTAAGATATTTCACAAAAACACTTGCTCTATGGGATGCTAATGTATGCTTTATTTTAGGTTCTATGGTTAGTTATGATTTGGGAGAATGGAGTTGAACTGAGTACAAACTCTGAGCAGATTTCTTTAGAACTAAAGCTTTTAATATACTGTTTCACCGTGAACCTTTAAGGACATGAGAGAGAATATTTAGCTCTTCCAAAGCTTTTTTTTTTTTCTCTAACTGAGCACCCCCAAGGGACTCATGTTCCATAATCACACTGGGAAATATTGGCCAAGACTGGACCAGCATATAGGATGCCTTTCATAGCTTTGGTCCATCTGACTCTTACCTTCAGAGGAATACTGTTTTATCAGTTCATATCAGTTCATCATTTTATTTGATGGCTAGAGTTTTTTCTAACCAATGACAAGTCTAAGTCTATGTCAACAATAATTCATATTAATGAAGGGTTCTATGTGTTGAGGTCTTTGGAGAGTTCCCTTTCAATCCTTTAAACAGCTGGTTCATGAGAAGGGCTACACTTTAATCCTTGACGCCTTAAGTAATTGAACTACCATCTAGATCATAATCTACCACCTTATAAATAAGGAGGCAGACTGATGTGATGGCTCTGAGTTTCGCAGTGATGGAGAAAATCACTTAGATGCTCTTCTGTGCCTCAGTTTCCAATACTTAAAAGAGGACGTTTGTTACTGGTAATCAGCACCCCTCTAGGATTCTACAACAGTGTCATATCATAGGTCAACCTAGAGACTATCAATCTGAAACACTGAATTTAATAAGGTAGGAAGCCATGGCTTAGAAAACAGAATTTCATAGTTCCACGTGGATTCTATATTCTGTAATACCTGGGCAGGAATGGAAGAAGTCCAAGCAAGAGTGGATGAGCCAAGTGGAAGAACAGTATTTCCAGCTAGCCTAAGATTATCTGAAAGAAAATAGGGCCTAACAGTCGGCATGTGTTAAATTGAGTTGATGAAGGGAAGTGGGACTGGGAATACCTGGAAGAAAGTTGTTTGCTTGAGTGAAATTCATTCAATTCAGGCGACTTCCTAATCTCCACCCAGAGTTCTTCCAAAGCTATAGACCTGTATATCCAGTCCAGAAGACATCTCCACCTACCGATTCAACAGACACCTCCAACTTAATGTGTTTAAAAGAGAACTTGTGTGTTTCCTCCTCTACATATCTCTGACATGGAGTTCAAGACAGTTCCCAGAGATGCTGGCAAGTCTAGGAAGGCAATTTCTTCCATCAGATTGGGCAGTCCTGATAGCCTTCATCTAAAAGTGAACAGGAAATATTTACCAGGGACTTGGCATTTCCTTCGTCTTCAGAGCTTTCACTTGTGCTGTCTTATTTAACCCCTAATAAAAAACAACATTAATAATTAGGTGGCATTATTCTTATTTTTACAAATTATAAAAGTGAAACTTTGATGGAGCAAATGGTTACTCAAGCTTACACAGCTAGTTAAGTCTGGGAGCTGAAATTCCTACCTACACTTGACTCCTTGACTCCAAACCCTGCATTCCTTTGAGTAGGCTGTCTCCAGCCCTGAGAACATCAAAGAATTGGTGCAGATGATGCTAGAGCACAGGGTTGCTGAGCTCTGTTCCTGGGGAGAGGCTGTTTCATGCTCTGTGTCGTGCTGTCTGTCATTAGTAAGCATCGTAGAAATGTTCATTGTCACTAGGAGAGAGTCATGGAACTATTGGGCAGGGAAAGAGATGTTAGGATACAGGTTCAGCAGCTGTCACATGTAATATATTAGGAGGATTTTACTTCCTGTACACATCACTTGAGCAACACACACACAAACACATACACACACACTCCCCACTGTAGTGCTTTCTCTCTCTCTCCCTCTCTGACTGGTTTCTGTGGAAAAAATGTACAAGATATATTTTAAACTTAAAATAGAGAGCAACTCACATTTTATTGATAACTCTCATTCACTGAGCACCTATGGTAAGCTTGTGCTCTATAAGCCGACCCAACCTAATTCTCACAGCATTCCTCTGAAATGGGTATTATAAATGGTATTTTGGAGACGAAGAAACTGAGGCACAGAAAGTTTAAAAATTGCTTGAGGTCACACAGCTAGCCAGGGTGCAGGGCTAGGAGAATGAGAATGCAAACACAGGTCTGTCAGGCTCCAAAGCCCAGGATTTCACCAGGATACTTGGCTGCCTCAGCAGGCTCACTCAGTGTGGTGCTGGGTGGACAATCTTGCCAAGAAGGCTCCTGGTAAGGAAAATTATTTTTTAAAATTACTGTTCTTTCCATTGTGTAAAAGTTACCATACACACAGCTCAGCTAGGAAAGTATATGTATATATATATCAAAGACAGCTCCTATCCCTTCTCCCTGGAGCAGACAAAACCTCTAACAAATGCTATTTCATCCTGGTTCACCTGAGAGTTGTATGGGGGAAGCGTGGAACATTTCTTGCTGCCAAAGACAAGTCCCAGAATTCTCACATCAGTGCTGCAAGACTGACACCATGTGGCCAAGTCAGCCTCCCGAGGCCCTCCCTTAACCACCTCCCACAGGTTGGAGGCTCACCAGCCTTCTCAGACTTTCTAAGGAAGGCACCTGAGAGGATAGAACAGCAAAGAAAGAACCAACCACCAGGGTGGGGAGCTGTTGGTAGAGTCTATTAGCTCTCTACAGAAGGCAAATACTATGCAAGTAGCCAACTACAAAACTAGGCTGTGGCACAGGAGAACAAGAAACTAGACTTTTTTTTTTCCTAACTTCTGTATTTATTTATCCCTTACCTTGTTCCAAATATACACAGGCAACTAAAAAGATGCATTGAAATTCCACTAGGTAATCCATTTTATAATTTGGTGGGCAAGATGAAGCAAGGAGAAACAAAATGGTAGAAATAAAAAAACCCCACACATTTGAAATGAAACAATCTAAAACATGCATAACTAGAAATGCAATACAAGGATTGTCTCTACATCTTCTACATGCCAGTGGAAAGGATGGAGGCCTCATGGTTAGTCTGAGATAAAAACAAACCATGAGGCAATGAAGAACACAACTGTTCCTCATACTACTAGCAGAAAAAAAAATCCTGAAGTCGTTTTAGAGAGGGCAGGATGTAAAGGTCATGAACAATGTCAGTTCACAGATAAGCATAATTGGCCCAAATGATCTTTTGAGCTCAGCAAATCAGAAAGCCCGAACACTTCAACTCGTCCTCTAATTTTGCATTCTTAAAATAATACAAGCTTTTTTTCTCATGATTTGTTTTGACTTTGTGTGTGTGTATATAGAATGTTTTGTGCTTCCCCTTTAAATGATTGCCGCCAATTAGTTTTGTTTGTCTAAAATGCAATAAGATTCCATTTTAAGAAGTCGATGCTGGGCTTTTACTGAGGAACACAATAAATTAATCATTAAATCAATTGTATTGATTGAAGCTTGCAAGACATGAAAAATTGCAGAGCAAGGAATATTTCCATGAAGAGGTAGGAAAGGACCTCAGCATTCTGGGGGAAGGTGAGTAAGTATGCTATGATAATACTATTTCATATCTTCCCCGGGATATGAGCTTCATTTATCAACTCTACAATAAATATGGTGACCATTTAATTTCAAACATTTACCGTAAATAATAGCTTCCATTTATTAAGTGCTCACTAAGCACTCTATTCTATGCTTAGTGCTTTCATACATTATGTCACGTAACCCTAACAATAAATCTGGTTGGAGCACATCTCTATCCCCATTTTGTAGAAGAGAATACTGAGGCTGATGTGCATGAGTAACTTGTTCGGAGTGACCCATCTAATGAAAATGTCTGGCTTGGAACCCACTTCTGAGTGAACCGAAAGCCCATGCTCTTAACACTGAATTATATCTTAAATTAATAAAATAATAGAGAGAGAGGCTTGAAATTCTGCAGCATGTTTCCCTACCTTTTTTCAGGGCTGTTCGTGCCTCCTCAAAGTGTGCCAACAGTGTAAGGAAATAGAGTTTTGGAGCCAAGATTAGGTTTTATTTGGAAGAAAATGAATATTGGTTACCAAAGCCAAGGCAATGAGTAGAGTTGCAGGGTAAGAACTGAGACACCAAAAAGCACCCAATGCAAAATGCTCAGATGAGAGCCGATGGACATAAACACCAAGGCAGATAGGAGGCATGGGGTGGGGGTGGAGGGGTGTGTCAGAGTGTTTTATTATTCACATGAAGAGGCACAAAGAGCCTTTGGCAGAAACTGCCAAGGACTTTGGGCATATACAGGCGTAGTTTTCAACTTTCGAGTCCATAGCATGTACCTTAAGCACATCATTTAAGATTCTAAGCCTCAGTGTCCTTATGTATAAAATGGGAGCAGTCAGATCTCCCTCAAACTGCTGTTGTGAGGTTTAAGTGTGATAATGTATGTGAAACTCTTAAAAGGGAACATCTGGTACAGAGTCCGTGGCCAAAAAGGATGGCTCCTTTCTCCCCTCTTTTACGCTCCCTTGGCAGAGCCTCTTTGAAGGAACTCCTGTACTGGACTTGGTAGCGGAGTGCGCCTATCCCCAGCTTTTCCCAACAGACCGCGTTGGCTTATCTCTTAAAACTCTAAACAGCAGTCCCTCAAGAAGGTCTCTCTTGGCCTGCTGCCTGTGACCAGTTACAAAAGCATAATCTGCTCGACAAGGATGAGGAGGGAAAGTGAGAGTATTGATGGCTCCAACACTCTATTTCCTTCCACTGTGTTGACACACTGTGAGGAGGCGTGAACAGCCCTGAAAACAGGTAGAGAAGCATGGAAGTGAGGGATTAATGAAATAGCAATGCAGTGTTCATCAGGATGATGCCGATGGCAGGGTGTCTGCTTTATCACCAGACTCTCTGCTCATTTTCATGGAATGAAGCAGTCTGTTTTCAGAAGACCGTCTTGATTCTTAAAGAAGCAAAGACAGATGGGAACCTACTCTGGTCTGTCCTGCCACCTTCTTTTCTGGAAATAGACCCTCTTCCATGCTTAGTGCCAGAAGTAGACTTCTTTTCAGGATAATTTGCATGGAAGAACTCATTCAAATGGAAGAAGAGGCACTATGACTTAATGAAATACTCCCTCCACCAACCCCCACCACCCACACACCTACAAATCAAGTGAGGCTTTATTTTGCTGGGCAATTTCTTTCGACGGAAGTAGACTCATTGGCCAATTTAAAATAAAGGTGGTTATTTATTCACGCCACCACCTCTTGAAGAGGCCAGAACTAAAAGGAGAAGAAGAAAAGTCTCAATTACAGTTGCAGCAGCACTTAACGGCTTGCTGAGTATTCAGCTGAGATTTGAGCTTGAAATTCTGGTACCAGACACAGTTTAGGATTCTAGGGAGGAACAGGAAATGGCCTAGCTCAGAGTATTCCTTTTCACTTATTGAGTCCATTTATTTTATGGTTCTGACCACATGCCAAAACCATTTGGAGTCTTCAAGAGTTTAAATAGCAATGTCCAATTAATAAGGCATAAAGCCTTGCAGCTTCCTCACCCCCATGCATTTAGACAGCCCTTCTCCGTTCTGAATGTCTAATTGATAGGAGACACTTGCAGGCCTGTGTTTCTACATCTATGCTGAGGATGAGAGCAGTTAGAGTGGCTTCCAGAATGGGTTCCTCTGCTTAGAGGCATTTCCCAACCCTATACTGAGCAGTCATGTCAAAAAGAATGACAGTTCCTCATGGACATTGTGTCTGTGGTTGGAATAGGATGAAAGTTCTGGTAGTTTTATTTCCTTCTGAGACATTCTGGAACATTTTAGCAATGAATTTGTCTCCTGGCTTTTTTGAACTAAGAACTCCCCAGATATTATTTTCATAATGAGACATTCTGCTGAGGGACTAATGAAATAGCATTGCAGTGTTCAAAGTGACAGTTAAAGCTGTTGTTTTTTTCCCAGCGATGTATTCATCCTTTGGAAATGATTATTTTTAAAAGTTCATGTTTAGATTTTATATTTTACCTTTACTTGAACAAACTGGAAAATATCTGTGTAACAGCTTTGTTCTAAGAATATTCGATTATGTTTAATGGGAGAGTCCATTAAACTTTTCCTGATTTGTTTTTGTTTTTTAACTGGTTTTAGATGATAACAGGTACTCATCACTCAATTTAGAAATAATAATAAGGTCTCTTTTTTTTTGGCCAAGTCTTTTAGTTTTGTTGGAGGGAGGAAAAGGATCTACAATCTCTTCCCTCTATAATTTGTAGATTATACAAACCCTTGTGCTTTTAATAGATGGTTCCTCATTAGACAGCACAACAGAATAAAATAACTGTCCTCTATTGTCCTTGAGGGGCAGGGCCAGGTTTCCCCAAAGACATTATCATATCAAACAACTGCATTAAACGCAATGTGAAACACAGGCTTTATGGGAAACCTTTGGATTTCTCCTTCCTGCCAAAGGGGTTCTAAAAGATGAGCCCCTTTGTTATGGATGGCTCTGGCATTCCTCTAATAGGTGTACCAGATGAAAGATGACTAAAGACATTCCAGATGGAAGAGTTGGCTAACAGCAGCACCATAAATACCTGATGGATATACAAGCCTCTTGGCGTGAAATATGGTCTTTGTTCTGATTTACACTTTTACAACATATTTAAAAGAATGCTACATTTGTCAGGTGGGGGGAACGGGCATTTAAAAAAACTTTAGATTTGTGGCGAGAGGTTAAAGAAAGTCTCTTTCTACTCCTTGACTGAACATTATTATGTTTTCCTCATCAGAACCACATCTTTCTCTCCAGAAACTATCGAAAGGGGACATCTTCATTTGCCTGAACAGTTTTTTTTTTAGTTGCTAGAGATGGCAAATTTCATTCTTCCACATTGATTCTGAGTAATTTTGTTGGATGAAAAGCTGTAATGTTGTGAAATAGTATTGACCTGTGAGTCCAGATATAGGACTCTTTATTTTCATAAAACTCTGTGCTTACTATTGTTTCACTGTTGGCAACAGTGCTATGCCTGGGACTTAGTAGGGCTCTTAGTAAATATTTGTTGTTAAACTGAGCCTCGGTTTTCTCAGCTGCAAAATGGGAACTAGTAATATCTGCACCATAGGGATTCAACCCCCATTCCATGAGAGCCTCTGGTGCTGTACTCCGTGCCCAGCACTTGGTTCAAGAAACCTATAGGATGGAAGGGAAATGAGTAACACCTATCAACACACATGAAGTTATCATGTATCACTTCAAAGCTTGAATTCTGAAGTCAAGCAAACCTTAGATCAAATTCCAGCTCTGCCACTTACTAGCTCAGTGACCTTGTGAAAATTATTTAACCCATCTTGGCTTCCAATTGTCAGTCAGTGAAATGTAATAAGAATAGTTCCTACTTTATAGGGCTACTATAAAGATTAAATAAAATGACACATTTAAAACTCTTAAGAAATTGCCTGCATATAATAAGTACTCAATAAATCTTAGTCAGTATCTTGGCTGTACTTAATAAAACCAAGTGCCTAGAATGAACTCTTCACTACTTTTCCCTGATCAAATCATATCTGGAATAATATTTTTATTCTTGGATATCACAATTTAAACAGATGTTGGTACATCCAAAAAGTAATCTCTGAGAAAATGAAAGGTTTGGAAATTATGTCATATGATAAAAACGGTGGAATGACCGAATAATTTGGTTTAAGAAAAAAACCCATCACTATAGACATATTTGAAGAGGAATTCAAGTCTTAAGGAACTTTTAAGGGCAAAACAGGCACCATATGGCAGGGAGGTAGACACTTCTATTTAGAAGAGAAGTTTCTGATACTTAAGGCTTTCTGAAAATTGAATTTTCTGTTTCATGTAGAAATTAATCTCCAACCACTAAAGTTAAGAGAGTAAACATCTTTTCTGTGACATGGATGCAAGCATAAGGTAGAAGATGGGATTTTATTCAACCTGAAATATTGTGTGACTCCTCATAAGTATTAGAGGTCTGACTGTCCTAATATTATATATTGGATGGCAAAAATCCAGGGACATCCCGACTCTCCAGCTACTTAGTGGTAAATGTGTGCTACAAATTCATTCTGCTAATTCCATTCCATTTTTAGAAAGTCATCACTTTACCACAGGCTTCTCTAAGTGTCCTTCCTCATGTACAAGGCCAACTTCTTCACATTTCTTCTCGATTATGTTATTTCCCATGTTCTTTAAGTTTAGATCTTAAATTTCTTCCTGTCTATCTTTTTGCCCCCTGTTACCTAAAACCATGCTCTGAGCTCTCCTGTTTCCCTCTATCTTACACTTCATTTTTCATCTTCTATCTTGATCAATAATGTGTTTCTGTTGCCTCCAGTTACTCAACTCCTATTTACTCCTCAATCCACCAACATTCCCAACACTTGACTGAAACAATCCTGGCAAAGTCAGACCTTTCCTATGCCAAGTCTAATAGATATCTTCTAGACCTTCGCATATTGTACTTCCCTTATCCTTGTCTTCACAGGCTTGTATCTTTCTGCGCACCCTCATTACACATTTAAATATGCTGGAGGGATAGAGAGAGATTATCCAAACAGAGAGAACAGATTATCATTAGCATACAGGCAGGACATTTTGAGAATGTTTAATAGCAATGGCGAATGGTTCATTTTGGTTCACTTTGGCTTAAGTATAATGTTGGTGGTGGGGCATAATAAAATTTTGCAAGGGCTTAAATTCTAGGCTAAAGTATTGAGAATTAATCATATCTATAAAAAGAAACCACTTCAGGCCGGGCGCAGTGGTTCATGCCTGTAATCCCCAGCTCTTTGGGAGGCCGAGGCGGACGGATCACGAGGTCAGGAGATCGAGCCTATCCTGGCTAACACAGTGAAACCCTGTCTCTACTAAAAATACAAAAAATTAGGAGGGCGTGGTGGCGGGTGCCTGTAGTCCCAGTTACTCGGGAGGCTGAGGCAGGAGAATGGCTTGAACCCGGGAGGCGGAGCTTGCAGTGAGCACTGAGCACTCGAGCCTGGGCGACAGAGTGAGACTCTGTCTCAAAAAAAAAAAAAAGAAACCACTTCATATGTCTTAGCAGAAAATTATCATGACTTTAAATGATGATATATTGGATGAAAATTTGTGTCAGAAAGGCCATTTAGGAGGTTACCGTAACAGTCCAGACCCATTTATTTTCCCTTCACTTTCTACCTAGTGAGCTGTGTTGTCTCACTTGAGGAGATGGCATGCAAAGTGAGTACTTGCTTGATGTCAGAACCGAAGTTCCCATTTTCACTACTATCATGAAAAGAGCCCTCCATGTGTGGGCATGGAGACTGGATCTCCTGGAGATGGTTTGGGGGAGGATGGAGAAAGGGCATGAAACAGCTTTGAAACACATAATATGAATTCCAATTATCCTTCAATTCTTTTGATTTGTTTTCTTCCAGAGAGAAAAAAATCATTTTGGTCCTCTGTATCTTTAGCATCTCTATAACACTTGCTAATCTTCAGTTTTAAAAAAGAAAGTACACCTCAGGCACAAAGCCTTCCAGGCACTAGACTCTATAGCAAGAATTTAATCACACTATTTTGTTTTCATTTATTTATTTTTGTTATTACCATCTACTTATGGCAAGTGAAATTGCTTTTCCACTTATGGTAGCATTATACATCTTCCTTTTAAAATGCATTTACGAAAGTAAAATTTAAGAAGGAGGGGTGTTGACTTGCAGAAAAATGGTTAAATAAAAGTAGAAGCGCTGTGCAGACATGGTGAAATATGAAAGGGAACACCAGTGAATTGAGTCTGGAAAATCATAGTTTGTTAATGTGGAATTTTGAGTCAGACAAAATTGGTTTAATGTCCAAGATCTACTGAACAATTTACTTAAACTGTTTTGGTCTTAGTTTCTTCTTTGGCAATAATGAAGAAAGTAATACCTACTTAGTAGGACTATTTCGAGGAATGAGAAGAAGAGACATTTCAAAGGTACTTAGCATGACACAGTGCTGATAACAAAGTAAACACATCATACATTTCAGTTCTGCCTTACTTTTCCTCCTGCTGACTGCTGAGATCAGCCATTGCTTCCTGTTCCTCCAGTCCCCAGTTCACACTGTAACTGGTGGGCAGGCCCTGGTATCTAATAGCTGCTGAGTGAGCTCTCTCCTTGCCAGTTTCTGCTGCTGACAGCCTGGCACAGGGCCTGCAGTCCGGCTCCCAGGGATGATTAAATGAATAGCAGCAGGTGGCAGGGACTCCCAGACATGCTTACCCTGCAGACGTCTTTCCTTCTTCTTCTTTGTCAAGAAGTAAAATCATTCTTCCTCTTCTACCCTTCTATGTGCAATGCAGCTAACAACCTGCCCTGTTGTTTGGGCCCCTGTGGAGAAATTCAGGAGCTCAAATCCGTGCAGTCAAAACAGCAAGAACCAGCTGATTTCTGGCTTCCTAAGAATTCTTCACCAGCTCTAAAATAAAATACTATTGCATCTCTTACAAGCTTGGAGAAGTCATTTAGTTTCCTTGCCTGAGCCACAATTTTTCTTTCTGCAAAACCGAGGTGTTATGATCCTCTTTTTGGGATTATTGAGAGAATGAAAAAGGATTCTAGTATAGTGCCTGGCTCCTGCATATGAAAGTTGCTCTATGGATATTCATCCTTTCTGAGCATTGCTACATGTATGGACAGAATCACAGTTTCAGAGCTCGAATTCAGAAGAATTTGGAGATTATTAAATCCTTTCTCCTATCAGAAGCAAGGATTTTCTCCATTCTTCAGGTTAAAATTTTTTACTCTCCAGCTATCTACCTTGAAGCCAGTTTAGTGTCACCATTTGGCAAACTGCATTTTTTATACAGTTGATTCTAATACTGAGTCTAAATTTGCCTTCATTTATCTGTTATTCTTTCTAGAGCAAGACTGGATTAGTCTAAGTTGTAATCATTTATTCAGTGTTATTCACCTGCTTCCAGGTGGCTTCTGCTCTATTATTTCTCCAACCTCTCCAGTTCCTGTTGAGGATTTCCCGCTGCCTTTGGATTCTTAGCACCAGATGGTTTTTCTTTAACCTATGGTTGGTCCCAGGAGCCTCATTATGGTCATTCTGAAAGCAGTAGATGCAGAAAGAACCCCTAAGACCTTCAGACAAATATCTTGTATTATTCTGGGATTTCTAGGCAGTGTATAAGAGTGGTTAATAAGCTAGCATCTAAAGGGGAAGTGAAGTTCAGAACTCATAGAAAGAAGTCAGAAAGATTGAAGGAGGAGAGCGGCCTTTTGGCAGGCTGGGGAACAAACACTGAAGAGAATAAATTCAGGATAGTATGCCCAGTAAATAGACCACAATCATATCAGGTAGAACTGGAAGAGGCTTTGAATTCACTAGCGATTTCATTCTAATATTATTGGTGAGAAAGTTGAGTGCTGCCATGGAGAAATTATATGTACAGCCATCCCATACCTGAGTTAGATTCTAATTCTCTAACACCTGACCCAGTGCTCTTTCTCCCATACTTCGTTGTTCTTTGCCTGCTCACTGCTACTCTTCCTCCTGATGGTTTCCCCCAGCCTCCAAGCCTCATTAGATCACAGTCAGTGGACCCATTTTTAGTTCTACAGAATCTGCACAGGAATTAGACATCCAACAAGGCTCCTAAAGACTTTAATCCTTAGAATCAATGGGTATAAAAATCTAGGATCTGGGAAGGAGAATTCAGATAGCCTAGTACAAATCTTTAGTTACAGAAGGGAAAAAAGGAGATGAAAAGAAAGCCCTGAATTTACTTTCCACAAGTTACACAAATTGTTACTGACATAATGATATCTGATTTTACTGAATGGTTATTATGTACCAGATGTAGTGTGCTGTGATTTTTATAATCATTTTCTTATTTATCACTCTAAAAACTCAATGAGATATGTACAATGTTGCCTGCATTTTTCAACAAGGAAACAAAGGCATGGAGCACTGACTTATTTTACAAGAGGTTGTACAGTGAATCAATGGGTGGCAGAGCTAAGATTTAAACCCACTTGTGTTTTAACCATTACCCCAAACTATTCAGTATTTTTGCTACTCAAGCTCCCTCCAAAACAGTAGAGCACTTTCCTGTCAATACCTAAGACATAACCATCCTTTTTATTTTAAAGTCGCCGAGAGAATAAAAGAACTTTACAAAGTCACACATTTGAAAGAAAATGTCCAACGTTTCACACCATTAGAGAAATATCAAGGAATTACAACCTTGGACTAGAGATGCTAAATTTGAAAAGAGCATTTTTGACTCATTTCTAAAGAATTTGAATTTACCTGGGAGCCAAATGATTAAGCCTTAAGCAAAATAAGCCAGGATCCAAGCCTGCTCTTATCTCCTAACTGGAAGTGAGGGATTTCGATTTTGTTCAACTCTGCTATGCTAATGTATCCATAGTCAAGCAGGTGCTGTTGGAGGAAAGTTGGTTTAATTGGTTTAGTGCAGGAAGTACAGGCTTTATTGTCATCCATTTATTCAACAAACTCTCTTTACTGAGCATCTACTACATGTTAATATGTGATTTGCAGTCCCTGCCCCCTTACAGTGAATCACAGTATAATATAGTAAATACTACATACAGGAGTTTTGTCATTTGGCATACACTGATCACCACTGGTATAAAAGGCACTGAGGTAGGTGGCAGGAATACAGAGATAAATAAGTAAAAACTGGCCTTGTATCAAATTTGCTCACAGTAGTGGGGCAGGTGAAAATGTAAAATTCAATATGATATTATCAATGCTTTTACAGAGGTCAGTACCTAATGTTGACAGCAGCAAAAAAATAGTACCTAATTCTCCCTGGGTAAGAGGTCAGGCTGGAGTGAGAAAACAAAAAACAAAAAAACAAACAAACAAAAAAAAACAGGAGGGAAACACTTCTAATTTCCACGTACTTACATGAGAGTCTTTGTTCAAAAATCTCTCTAGTTATTTTTTTATTCCTGTGGTAAAATTAAAACATACTCTTTATATAGAAATAGTAGAATAGAAAATGCAGAGAAATTGAACTTAAAAATACCATTGTTAACATTTGGCTGCATTTGTCTGATCTTTTATATAGTTAGGCTTCTTGCAGTTATTTTTTTATTCTCGTACATAAATAAACAAACTCAACTAACATTTGTTGATTACCTTCCACGTGCAAGACATTGAAGATACAGAGATAATTATGACCCACCATCATTCACATGATCTGGTCATAAAGACACACACTTAAACAATTGAGTCTTAGACACTGATGAGTGCAACAGGAAATACTGATAGAGACAGCTCAGGAAACACAGTAACAAATTCCTCTCTGGTCTACTGTACATACTAATTTAAATCCTATTATCCTTTTAAAAATATTTTAACAAAGTCATTTTCCATTTAATGAAAACTGTTTTGTAAGATCCTCATACTGTTCTGTCAAACTATTCTTTATTTAAACAAAACTTTCAGCTGTTTTGTGATATTCGCTCTTATAAATAACTCAAATGAACATCTGTGAATATTACACATTATTTTCCTCTTTCCTTTGGCCTTAAAATACAATTGGTGGCTCAATTTTCTTTCCCAACAGCCATTTCCTGCATTTTATATACAAGCAAGCTGGTGTTCAAAGGCATTAAGTTGTTTGACCATGTTAAAATAATCAGTTAGGAGTTGATCCAAGCCTGGAATGCAGAGCATTCAGTTTTCAGGGTGATGTCTAAAGACTACCCTCTAGGTCAGGGTTTTTCAATCTTAGTACTATTGATATTTGGGCTAGATAATTCTTTCTTGTGGGAGAGTGCCTTGGGTTTGTAAGATGTTTAGCAGCATCCTTTGCCAATAGCATCCCACATACACACCAGTTATGACAACAAAAACTATTCCCAGATATTGCCAAACACCCCCTGGGGGATAGACAATTTTCTCCCCATTGAGAGCCACTGCTCTAGGGGATCCCTGCTGCATAGATTTTGAAAGCTGTGACAATGACCCTCATTGACAGCAATGCCATTAAGAAGTCATCCTTTTCTCTATTTAATAGATTTTCATTCACAACCATATGTAGATAAGTGAAGAAAGTGTAACCCGTGAAACCTCAGCAAATTCAGGATGAAATAACCATAAAAGCCTTGAAGCTAAGCTTCCCTAAAGAACAAGAGCAAATACATTATTCTGGAAGGCTTTTAGGATTCAAGCTGGTGTCCAAGAGAATATATGATCCACGCAGACAATAAAAGGAAGGAAAAGAACATGGAAACAGACGTCAAATCCATGGCTGTTATGGTCTTCCAAGCTGCTGATCTCCTAGGATTTCTCTCAAACGACAAACCATATGGAGAGCTCATCTACCTTGCAAGAGTGTTTATGAGCCCTTGGGTAGTGATGTGAGGACTTGGGAAGACTCTGGCAGTCAGTAGGGAAGACTGTAAAGCTGGAGGAATTGCCTTTAGCTCATGCACAGGTGTCTGGCTTCTTAGAACACAGAATCAAGAGAATCGAAATCTTATAATGGGTCCTCATATGTGGCTACTGACTGCATCTCTTGCCCTTCTGATTTCAAGGGATCATGAAAGAAGGATGCTAGTGAGTCTCCCTAAACCCATTCAGCATAAAGTGAGCAGGATTTGGCACAAGTAAGCTTTGTGTGAACTGCTGTCATGTGGATACAAAAAATAGAACTGGGCAGAAATTGGCCTGGAGGCTTACCTTGAGATAAACTGCCATTCCACATAAGGGATAAAATGTTTTGTCAAAAGAAGACTCATTCATCTCCACCTCATGTGTCTTCGATCTGATGACCAAATTCTTGACCAATAGTAAATAGACTCCTAACTGTGGCAGAGGAGAAAGAGGTTCTAGAAATTACCAGCTGAGTGTTCTTGGGTAGGTTTCATCACTTCTCTGAACTGTAGCCTATTAAATTAAACAACTATTTCCTCAGGATGTTTCAAGATTCAATGAGATGATAGATAACTTATCTAGCACAGTATCTGTTATATGCTAAGCACTCAATAAATGTTAGATGTATTTCCCTTTATCACTCTTCAATAGTCAGACTGTGCACTACTGAGCATTCTTCTTATTTTGAAGGCCTTTTGGCATTTTGCTAAATAAACTGTTTAATTAAAATCCAGCACAGAGCAGGATAATAGCCTCCGTGAGTGAAGTGATCATGTCTTGTCTTTTTCTCTAATATATTACCTTGGTGCTTGCTGTGTATTAGATGCTTGAGAAATCTTTGCAGAAATAATTGAATATATGAGTATATGGATGAATAATTTGATCATACAATAAAGTCCTGGTATTGGGAAAGGGAAAGATAACATTTATTCAGTGCTTATCCTGTGCTTATCATCTTGATATACACTCTCCAGTCACTGATCCATTCAATTTTCTCAATTTTTATTCCATTTTCAGAAGACGAAACTACAGCTTAACTTGACTAAGGTCATTTGGCCACTAGGAGGTTTAGCTGGGCTAGAAAACCAAGTTTGTCTACTTTCTACCCCTGCTATGGGAAGTCATGGAACTAGGAACTACCCAAAGCAGAGACCAATTCTTAACCATCTTTAATTCCTGTTATCAGTTAAATTACATACCCCCAAAATATATGATGAAGTCCTAACCCCTAGTACCTCAGAATGGGGCCTTATTTGTAAATAGGATCATTGCAGATCTAATAGTTAAGATGAGATAATCCACTATGACTGGTGTCCTTAAGAGAAAAAGAGAGACACGCAGGAAGATGACCATGTGATGAAGGAGGCAGAGATTGGAGTAATGTATCTACAAGCCAAGGAATGCCAAGGGTGGTCAGCAAACAACACAAGCTGGAAGATGTAAGGCAGGGTTCTCCCCTATAGATTTCAGAGGGATCGTAGCCCTACAGACACCATTATTTCAAACTTCTAGCCTCTAGAACAGTGAGACAATAAATTTCTGTTGTTTTAAGCCACCTGGTTTGTGGTACTCTGTTATGGCAGCCACAGGAAGCTAATACATACGTCTGTACAAACAATTGACTATCATATTAGAGGAGCTCGATGCATATGTATTGACTTAATTTCAACTCAACTGCCCTGGGAAGAATGCTCTTCTCTATTGCTGGAGATGTGCAAACACAAGTGGAAAGACTATTATATGGTTATGTTATTAGGGGATTTGAATCATTTCTAAGGACCCACCTAAACCAGATCCTATGAACTTGAGATCTGAAAACTTGAAGGAGAATTATTCTGGGGCTATATTACTACATTTGGAGAGGTAACTCTGCCTAGTGTTTCTAGTACAGTTAGATTTCTATAAAGGTATCCAATCTTGTGATCTACAGCCATCAATAAGAAAAAGTATTTTTTAAATGCTGTTCAGGTATTTCTGAATGATTTACTCATCTTCAAACAGTGTTTTTACTCCATGTGCATTATGGCTTTAACTGCTTTCTTTATATCTTGCAATTTTTTAGACCTGGAAAGGAAAATGTATGTTTCAGGTATAAAATACCCTCTTGAAATAAGAAAGGAATGATTGAGACTCGCCAAGCCTTCAACAGAGCCCCAGGTTCCTCACATCCTCTTGGAATGTAAGGAGTATTAAATGACTATGAATGTGGAAACCACCAAAGCTGCAAATGAAGCAAACTGTATAAATTTAAAATTCCTGCTCTTGTGTATGTTCCTTGCTGGAAATAGAGAGCTCCTCCTTTTTATTGTTAAGGGAGTATCAGTTTATTTTTTTGGATTATTCCCACTATTGAATATTGACTTATCATTTATACAAAACTGTAAACAGGAGCCTAACACCTGAGACCAATTGTAAATTATGGAAATGTGCTCATCTTCTCTGTAGGGATTCATCTTCTTATGGGGAGAATTTCACAGAGATAAATATAATTGCTTTGCATAGGTTTGCAAGAAAGTTTAGTGTTCCTAGCTATCAGATGAGGAAGGGAGAGTAGAAAAGGACTAACATTCACTAAGAACCTACTAGGGACCAAGTTCTATGCATGTTACTAAATTTAATGATACTAACACACTGAAGCATAATTACCCTCTGTTGTGATAGAAGACAAAATAGAGGCCCAGAGTGGTGCCCAGACTTTCCCAGGGCTAGTGAAGGAGCAGAGCCAGGGTTCAAACCTGTCTGTCTGCCTGTAAAGTTTAATCTCTTTTCATTTACTTCATTGCCTTTCTGAAATGGAGTAGGAATTTCTCAGATGGGGTGAATGGAGTAACATTTATTAACGTCAACCTAAACCTTGTGCTCTTCCAAGTTATCTGATAGATTCGCTCCAAGGAGCCATTAAGAAAAGCCACTGGTGCAAGGGCTATAAATTAACACTTTCCTCATACACAGCTATAAGCAGCTCTTTAAAACCTGGGTATTATCGTCCTTAAAATAAGTATCAGTTTTCTGGGCATTTATGCTCTATCACTCTTGGTTTTTCCATCCTTGACTCCATTAAAGGAATTCTTCTTAATTCCTTTTCTCTTTTTATGGCTTTGCAAGGGGCTAATTTGCAGGCAAAATTGCTAATTTTAAAGCTGCTTTCTGCTTTGTCAGCATGAGACTGACTGAGGAGTTATTAATAGAAGAATAGGATTCCCTTTTCATCCTTTTGCTCTTGACTGTTGCAGGAGGTGGGACAAAAATCCATTATTTAATAACATTTGTTCTTCTTGAAAGGTCATCATTCCAGCCTTTTAGTTTCCACTAAACTGCAGCAGTATCAGCAGCAATAGCAGCCACTTTCTCTTCCTGAAAGGCTTCTGGAATTCCTCCACACTGCAAGGCTGTTATAAGACTGTCTTTGAGATGCACCTTGGAAATGAGGTCCATGCAGGAAAATTCTCTCAGTTATTTCTATGCATTTTCCAAATAGTAATTTCTAGCCTTAAGTATTTGTAGTTGCCCCCAGTCATCTGCATGTAGATTTCTGGAGCATAGGGTAAATGTGGTGTATATCAGTTAGGAATTGCATTCTGTGGCTAGTAGCAGAGAATAGAAATAGCAGTGGCCTAAAGAAAAGAGAAATTTATTTTTTACATTAAAAAAATCTTAAAATAGGCATTCAGGATTGGTATGTGACCTCACATTGTCATCACGGACCCAGCTTCCTTCTGCCTTTCCATTTACTGTCACAATCATGTGGTTTCCATTCTCATGGATGGCCCACAGTCTAAGACACAGGTGATTCTAAGCAGGAATCAGAACATGAGGGCAAAGGGCAAAAAGGGAGAGATCAGCTGTCTGTCCTTCTCTTATGTGCTTTCCTAGAAGACTCCCCAACAATTTCTGTCTACATCTTCAAGCTGCAAGGGAGGCTTGGAAACATCATCTTTTTAGCTGGGCCCATTGCTGCCTCCACTAAATTAGAGTTTTCTTACTAGGAGAAAGGGTAGGACAATATTAGAGTGGCAAATGGCATATCTGCCACATGGAACAAAGAGAATGACTAAATAAATTAAGCCAATAAAGCCTCTATTAAGCACCGCTTTTGTGCCTAGAAATAAAATAATAGAAAGTTTTGATTAATCCCTTTAAGGAACAAAAGCTTATTGCTCGTGTTGTCTTCTTAGCCTGGAATGCCTTCTCCTTCCTTGCCCACCTGGAAAACTTCAATTAATCATTTAAGATTGCTCTCAAACATTACCTGCTCTCTGATGCTTCTCGGAGTTTCCACCCTTTAATCCCAGAAGGAATTCATCAATGGCTCAGCTCTGACCCTGGAATACTTTATCCTCACTTTTATTTGCCCCTTATATCCTCAGGGGCAGTACAACTGCAGTGAAGATAACATGGGAGATAGATAACACTGGCTTCAACGCGCATCTGTCACTTTGGACTAGATACTTTTGCCCTTTGAGCTGCAGTTTCCTGTCTCTAGAATACAGAACGTTAATTCCCATATCAGGGGCATTTGTGAAGATTAAATGAGATGATATGTGACAAGCATGGCTGCAGGAAATTCTTAAAATATTTTAGTTCATCTTATGCTCTATCATATGCCTGTTATTATTTACAGAAAATATTTTTAACTTTCAGTCTTATTTAAACAACTGGTATTTTGTAGGGTTTTGTTGTTGTTTATCACAGTCAGCTGAAATTTAACATATTAATAAAGTCTCTGGAGATATATTACTCATATAACGTTTCCTTAAAAACCTACCTGAAGATATACTTAATCCAAAATAGAGAGACAGCAAAATTCAATGATCAAAAACAGGAAAATTTGATATGAAGAATGAATGAATACTAATCTATGCAACTTAGGATTTAGGCTCAATAATGATAGTTACAAAGTGAGACTGTTATAAAACAGTCTCTTGAAAAAAAATTAACATAAATAATGTGAAAATAACAATAAATTAACTATAATAAATAGATACAAACTTTCCAGGTTACATAAGCAAACAAAAAAATAGAGTAAAAGAGTAAAAATGGATGAAAATGAACCTACATGATTGCCCTTCTTTGTCACAGAAGAGACCTAGTAGACAGCATTCTGTTGCTGAAGATGCTATACTATGAAATGTAAATGTGGGGACATTACTTACAATTACAAATATAACTATGAACTGAGCTAAAACCAAAGTATACACCTTTCAAATTACTAGGTGAGAAGATCAAAGACAAAATCTCATAGTATAGCTAAATTGTTTTAAAGGGAAGATGAAAGCAAGCACATATTTTTGAAAAAAAACAGAACACGAAAAACAACAGATGTAAGACCACAATCATTTTGTGAAAATAATAACTAATAATTAAAATAGGATAAATGATTAAATACTATTTTAAATGCTTATACTAAATCAAAATAAAAACTGATATGCCTAAAAACATTTCAGAAAACATTGATATAAAGGAAGGACGGGGGAAAACCAGACCAATGAAAAAACACAGAATACATTTATTATTATTATTATTATTATTATTATTATTATTATTACCAAACAAACATGAAATTAAGGTAAAATGAATTAAATGCCCTAAACAAGGAGAATCACCAAAAATACAATAGATAATAGACTATAACTCTTAATAACTCTTTAAACATTGAAATAAATAGCAGCAAAATATATGAAGCAAAACTCATTGAAAAATGCAGGTTAGGTAGTTTAAAAATTGTAGGAACAGAGACCTTAACCAACACAATAAGTAATTTCACATAATGGAAGTAAAGCTAGAGAAATATATAGATATCTAAATAAAAATAGAGCTAAATCAAAGTTTACCATCTGTAAATATAAAATATACATCTTTTTAAGGGCTTACAGATTTAATAAAGAACATGTATTAAAATTTTTTAAACCTCTATGAAACTTGGGAAATGAAACTATTACATACTACATTTTCATACAAAAATGCAATAATGGTAAAAACTAATAACAAAGCAAATTTAAAAATGTTGAATCAGAAATACAGACACGGTCTTAATTTATATGCCATAGAAGAGAATATCTAGAAAATACATAGACATATCTGAAAAACTACAAAATGGAATACTATTGTGGAAATCTACTTAACTTTGCCAAGATGTACCAAAAAGAGAAGTCACTGAATTTTAGTAAATTAAAATATATTAATTATATATTTAAGTAAGATAAAATAAGTCAATGGCATAATTGCTAAATAAAGCCAACAAAAGTTCCCTTGAAAAAATAAATAAAACAAATCAACCATTAGTTTGCCTAACAAAAATAAACCATGAAATCGAGAATTAAATAAAGAAAAATATACCAGACCTACAGGGGAAGTTATTTCAAATAATATTTGTAAAACTCTATTGTAATAATTTTTGAAATTCTGAATAAAATTGATTATTATCTAGGAAAACGTATGGATTTAAAAGTAGATTCAAGAAACAAAATTTGTGATTTTGTTCTGTGAATATGGTATACTAGAAATCCTGTGAATCCTCTCACTGTAAAACATTTAGAAATAATAAATAAAATAAGAAAAGGGTATACATGAAAGCAGAACTGAGCTTACAAGACTGTAATTAAAATCTTTAATAATGAGATAAAAAGCATAGGCCTAAATTTGGACAGGTAAGCAAACACTAAAAAAGGCAGCTGCCCTATGTATAATTACAGAAAGAAATATTTATTATAACCTACAATCTGCCCAGTGTGAGATTAGGCCAGTGCAATTTGAGAAGTATAAATAGAGACCCCAAAAACAGCTGAGATCTCCAAATCATTGTATCGCTGTATCATTAGTAGATATATACAGAAATAAATATGTGAAGAAAAAATCATGAGATCATAGCAAACCAAAACTCCCATTGCAACAACCAAAAAGTGCCATAAATATTTATAAAATTATATTGCTAAAGACTATATAAATGCTTTGGAAGCAACAAAGACTAAAGGAATTGGAATTCCAGGGACACGAGAACCTTTCTAAAATGAGGCGATATCACTGACATTTTCTCTCCTTGGGGTGTGGTTCATGCAAAGGGTTTCTCACCAAAAGTGAGGTTTTTGGTGGTCACACATGGAAGGCATGGCAGATTGAAATATGAAGAGCCATAATATTCTACATTTTTTTGCCCACAACATATTTGTTGCACATGGGAGGCTGGGGTTGATAAACTCCAAGGGTAGAGTAAATTCTCCCACACCTTTCCGTCTTGGGAGACAAAATCTTACTAAAAGATGAAGGCATGCATAAAACCCACAGCTGGTCTTCCCTCAAGATAATTGCCAGATTTGGAGGTTTCAAGGGTGGAAGGCTAAAAATTGAAAATTAAAACCTCCAAAGAGCAGAGCTAAATCTCCAGAAATCTTTCAAGAATGAGCAGACAGATAGCCATGGACTGCTCAATCAAAATCCAGGAGGGCAGCACCTGAGGAAATGAAATAAATGAAGGTCATTTCACTAAGCTGCAACAGCCTGAATCCAGTTCAATGCATGTTTAGATTAAGGTGATTAGCCATTATCCTACTTAGAAAACTGAAGCATAGACAGAAGAAAAAGAAAGGAAAAAATAGACAAAGTATAAAGGACACAGGGGATACATCAAGATGGGAAATATAAACACATGTCTTATTTGTGTCTTTAGAGTACCAAAAGAGGAGCAGAGAGCAAAAGACACAAATGAAATATTTGAAGATCTACTAGAAGAGAGTTTTCAAAATGCATCACAGAAAACCCCCCAACCAATTCAAGAATCTCCATAAACTCCAAGCAGGTTAAAAACTTATCTAATCGAATTTCTGAAAACCAAAGACATGATATATAGCTATAGATAGATAAATATAGATGTAGACATAGAGTATATATGTATGTATATAAAAATATATTTACACACACACATGCACACATATACATATGTGTGTGTGTATAAGAAGAGGTAGAGAGACAAAGAGAATGCTAAAAGCAGCCAGAAAAAAAAGACACATTGCCTAGCAAGGAGTAACAATAAAACTGACAGTAGCTTCTTTAATAGAATCTATGGAAGCCAGAAGAAAATGGGTGATGTTTTTAAAGTGCTGAAAGAAAAAATTGTCAACCTTTAATTTGTACCTAGCAAACATATTTTCCAAAAAGGAAGCCCATATAGTGATCCTTTTAGACCAAAAAAATGCCAGAAGTATTAATCAGCAACAGACCAAAAATTAAAGAAGCCTTAAAGAAAATTCTGTCTGAAAGAAAATGAACCCATATGGAAGAACAAAACTGTAAGAGAAAAATGAAGAACTAGAAGGGGTAAGCATGTAGTTAAAAATAAAGCATATGGGCTCATTGAAATGATAATATCTTTAGAAATTTATGACATACATAGAAGTAAATTACATGAGAATAATAGTAAAATGGGTGGGAAGGAGGTAAATGAGGTTACACTGTTTTAAGATCTGTGTATTGTCTTTAGAGTGGTAAAAGTTCTTATTTAAAATTATTGTAATAACTTAAGAATTAATGCTGTAGTCTCTAGGGTAACCACCTAAAAAATAAATATACTTAAATAAAAATGAGTACAAGAGGAAATATTGAATAATTCAAAAGTGAGTGTTCCAAAAAAAGGAGGAAAAATAAAGTAACATGGAACAGATGGTCCAAAATGAAAACAAATAGCAAGCTAGTAAAGTCAAATCCAATTACATTAACATTATTTTAAATGTAAATGGACAAAACATTCCAGTTAGAACGCAGATATTGTCAGATTGAACTAAAAAAAATTGCCCAACTATATGCTGTCTCCAAAAGACACTGTTCAAATAAAATATAAAAAAAAGGAAACTGAAAGAATGGAAAAACATATATAAACAATAACAAACAAGAAACTGGTATACTTGTGTCAGAGAAAGCAAGCTATCAGACAATAATGATTCCTAGAGCTAAAAAGACTTTTATAATGATAAAGGGGTCAGTACACAGAAAGATATAACCACCCTGAATTTGTAAACATGTAATAATATAGATTCAAAATATATAAAGCAAAATACGACAAAATAGAACACAGAAAAAGACAAATCCTCAATTGTAGTTAAAGAGTTTAACATACCTCTCAGTAAGTATAGAACAAAGATACAAAAAAATCAGTAAGGCTATAGAAAATATAAATAACACAATTACAGTTATTAATATCTATAGTATTCTATATCTGTTTTAGTCTGTTTTCACACTGCTATAAAGAACTACCTGAGACTGGGTAATTTTTGAAGAAAAGATGTTTAATTGACTCACAGTTCTGCATGCTGTAAAGGAAGCATGGCTGGGAGGCCTCAGGAAAGTTACACTCATGGTGGAAGGTGAAAGGGAAGCAAGCACATCTTACGATGGTGGAGCAGGACATAGAGAGTGAAGGGGGAAGTGTTACAGGCTTTTAAACAACCAGATTTCATGAGAACTCACTCACTATCATGAGAACAGCATGGAGGAAATCCACCCTCATGATCCAATCACCTCCCACCAGGTCCCTCCCCCAATATTGGGAATCACAATTTGACATGAGATTTGGGTGGGGACACAGCCAAACCATATTAACATCCAACAACTGCAGATGATACAATCTTCTCTAGTGCACCTGGAATTTTTTTAATTGACCATAGGCTGGTACTGAGCCATAAGAAAAACAAAACAAAACAAAACAAAACAACAACAAAAAACACCTGTTTTAACAAAACACATACTTATCTTGAAACACTCCCTCTGGGGGAAGCCAGCTGCCATGTAAGAAAGTCCAACTACCCTGAGACCATTATGTAATGCAGAAGGCTAAGCAAGCCAGTTGGAAAGGCAATGTGGAGAGAGAAAAATGCCCATCCTCCCCCAACTCCAGATACTTTAAGTGTTTGAAGAAGGCTTCAGGTGACTCTAGTTTCAATGACTATTTGACTAAGATCCCATAAGACACCTCAAATAAGAAATGACCACCTCAACCCAATCAATGCTCCAGAGCCATATGAGATCATAAATTGTGATCTCAAACCTCTGGGTTTTGTGCTGCTTTGGTATGCAGTGTTGAATAAATGAACAAGCAGTGCAATGAGTATCTCTCTACCCCATTTACCACCAAGGAGGAAGTGGGGTATTGTCCCCTCACTTCTGGTAAAGAGAAAGGGTTTTCCTTTAATGTATATGCTCCTAGAACTTGGAATATGTCTCTGAAAATTAGGAATACTTAGTAGACGTATGTCCGGCTCTTCCTTAAAAATCTAGAGAATGTACCATTGCTGCTGCATCAGGATTGGCCTGCATTCCCAGAATTGTTCAGGCAAAAAATATGAATGAATATCTTTCCCATGGAATGTGAGAGAAAGTCCATGGACAGATAGTGTTAGGTTGTGCATAATAGGACTTCCTACTGCATAGAGGAGCAAAGGTCTGCAGCACTCAGAAGTCACAATAGACACCCTGATTCCTAGGGACTGAGGCCTGATCAAGAAATCCCCAGCAACAGGGGAACAGGAACTCTCAGCGTGACCCATGGTTTTCCCACTGCAAGTAGACATGCTTAAATCTAGGACAAGGAGGGAGACTTAACTTTCTGCGGTGCTTTTGATCAGAAGGGTTACAGTTCATCTAAAGTTTCTTGAGAACAGAAGAATATCCCTCAGTGAATAAAGTTTTAAAACATAAAGATGCTCTCTGATTCCATTCAATAAGTCCTTTTTTTTAAAAAAAGTGTGATGGTTACAACATTAAATATTTCAAATAATCTTTACAAAAATATTAATACTTATTTTCTCATGTAATCCTTAGTGATTTTTATTTTCTTCTTCATGCTGCTTTTTCTTATTAGATTTTTTATGACTAAACATACAGCATTTTTATCACAGGAATACAAGGAGTTCTTTCCACTCTAAACTATAAATCAGAGAATTGAACAAAAAGATTGCATAATATTTCCCAGATTTAAAAATTCTACGATACTAGAAAGCAACCAGTGTGTGTCCGTAATATTTTCTGCCCTTGGGAATTCACCTACTTGAGTCTGAGAAGTCCATTGGCAGCTAGCAGAAAGGTGACATGAAATCCCAAAGCTAGAACTTTACCAGAAAATAAGTCCAGAAGGAGCCTGACTTGGGAGGCCACTTTCTCTAAGTACTTTGGCAACAAGCCTTGTGGCCAACAGAAGGAAGATGCAGGCTCTAAAGTGTTTGGCCAGCACTATCCCTTGCCTGATCTACATTGCTGAATCACCACTTCAGCCATCTGCTTCACCTTCTTTTCTGAAGAGCAGTTTCTGATTATTGTTGTGGCTTATATTAATTTTCTTTTCTTGAACTTTTTTGTGCTATCATGCTTATTATTTCATTGAGCTATTATGCTATGCTAGTTGAGTTTTATATACACTTTTTACTTCTTTTAATAACCCTCCCCATATTCAAGATCAGAAAATTGTAGTTCAGTGAAATGTAGTTTTTTGCTCATTGTCCAATGATTAGAAGAGTGGACAAACCGGGATTTGCAAACATCCAAAGGCTGTGTTTCTTCCCATCCCCGTTCTGGTGCATAAACAGGTGGAGCTGGTGCTCTAGAACATGTGAATCAATGAGACATTGCTGTCCAGTCTCTAAATGGTTAATATTCTTGCCTGCTCCTGTTCAAGCTTCTTGGAAGAAGGTGTTGGATCTTTGTGCTATAACATCTATTATGACATTAACTTCAAAGCATTCGACCTGGGCGTTTGATCTACCGGCCTGCTTTTCTGACACATGCTGGAAAATAAAAGTAGGAAACCAGGAATGGTTCAGTCATACTTGTTAAACATTTACAGTGCCAGTCAGGAAAGATGTTGACCTTAAAATTAAGAATTAGAAGCACACATTCCATAAAAGAAATCAGTTCAATAAAAACAAAACCAGCGAGGCTGGGGAGAGGCTTCTGGGTGCCCGCAGGAGACGTGAAGCATAAGCAGCCACTAAATGACATATTTCCTCTGGCTTTCACTATTTATGGTACAGTGCCAGGGTGGTGCAGTTTTGTCCTGCACACATGTTTTTAATGAGAGAAGGGAGGAAACCATGCCATTTTTGTAGTTTCAAAGGCATGAGAAATAGGAAGTGGTTTCAGGAGGGGCAGAAAAAGTGGGCAGTCTACTGTTGCTGCCTCCTCAGTGTGTGACGTGACATTTAAGACATCAGGCCTATAATCCCAACACATTGGGAAGCCGAGGCAGGAGGGTCACTTGAGGCCAGGAGTTCAAGACCAGCCTGGGTAACATAGAGAGATCCTGTCTCTACCAAAAAATTTTTCAAAAAATTACCTGAGGCAGGAGGGTCCCTCGCACCAAGGAGTTTGAGGCTGCAGTGAGCTCGCTATGATCACGCCACTTCACTCCAGCCTGGGAGACAGAGTGAGACACTGTATCAAAAAAAGAAAAAAAAGAAGAAGATAAAGAAGAGAAAAAGAAGAAAAAGAAGAAGAAGGAGAAGGAGAAGAAGGAAAAAGTACTCAGGTAAACAGAAGAATTCAAGTTGTTACAGACAGGTCTGCCTTTGAGGTCAGGTATCTAATATATTTGTATTGTGATAAAATATACATAACGTAACTAGTTTTCATAATTTTGTTTAAATATATGTCCCTACTACTGGAATGTCAGCTCTTTATGAACAGAAGACATTACCTATTTAATTCACTGAGTTGTTCTCAGCACTAATGACACTGCCTGTCAAATAGTAACTATTTAATAAATACCTACTAATTGTAATATCGAACAAAATGGGCTTTTGAGATGTTATCAGACCAGATTGCTTGCTGGGCTGTATTTAAACTTGGAGAATCAAGTATGGTATAGCTTAAATACTGACTTCGGTGGATTGCTAAAGGCTGTCCCTGGTATTGTAATGAGCATGGTTCTGATTGGTGTAGCCAGAGCCAGAGCACGCAGAGCCTTTTAAGCCAGATGCCCTCTTCATAGAACGTCCTTTCCCCAGGTATTCATCTGGCTTACTGCCTCTTCTCCTTCCAACCTTTGCTTCCGTGGCCCTTCCTTTACGAGACATGCATTAACAATCCTATTTAAAATGGGAGATAATTCTCTTTCCTTAAATTTCTTGCCCTTCTTTTTAACTTGTTTTACTCTTTTGCGCTTATCCTGATCTGACTATCTTGTCTATTTCCTGCCTCTCCTTAATAAAATGTAGTCTGGAAGGGCAGAAATTTTGTATCTTCTTTGTTCACTGTTGTAATTCAGTACCTTGAACAATTACTGTGCATACTAAAGGTTCAATTAATATTTCATAGATGAATGAATAAATAAATGACTGAAAAGACTTTTTTCTTAGGGGCAATGGAGAAATGTGAATCTTTGAAAGTTTTTTGTTTTGTTTTGTTTTGTTTTGTTTTGTTTTTACAGAGGAGTAATCAGATCTGCAATGTTTTATCTCTGACGATTATAAGAATTTTGGAATTCCAAATTTCAGACCACTGCCCTCTCCCACTAACTTGTTTTCCTACAGTGTAGGTGTGCACTAGAACCAAGTGGTTTTTTTTTTTTTTCCCATCCAACTGTCCATAAAGGAAATATACAAACATCTTTTGGGCTTCTTTTTTAAGTATTTACTTGAGTAAATACAGAAATCCAGACAGAGTTTAACAAATGAAAAATAGCTACCAATTTAAAAGGTACTGCAGGCTAGGCACCCATACTACCGCAAATAATAGTTCCCTTCTAATTCTTGGTTACAACAGGCCAGGATCTATGCAAAGTACCTCATATACTTTATTCTCACAGAAAGAGAATGATCTAGGAACTATTATTATGTCCATTTTATAGCTAAGGAAACTGAAGCACATATGAATTGCATGGTAGCCTTGGGACTTAACAATTCTAAACCATGATTCTAGACATCTTACCTATGTTTATCTCATTTCATCCTATTACCCATTGAGAAATAGACACTCTTGTTCAACAGGAAGCTAAGGGCTTACTGAAGGTCAATTAACCAATTGCAAAGATATAGGTAATGCCAGATTTTTCTAATGTAAAAATCCTTTCTCTTTTAAGTATACTGCAATTCCTCCTCCAACGAACAGTTAGAGGAAACAAAATACATGAGAAATGTTATTATAGGTATTAGCCTTAATTGTCTCTGTTCTATATGAAAATGTGAATTATCTCTCATTCACTAAGCATCCCCTTCATGCCTTTGGAATCAAGCCTACCAAAACTCCACTTTGGAAAGCATAGTAGGCAAAGTCTCTCAGCCTTTAATCAACACTAAAGGCAGGTTGGCACCCCTGCCAGTCTGTAGATTTCTCAATTACATCTAGAGCAGAATGTGTGGGACTCTATGACTCATGGCTTTCACCACTAGGTCTTACCAGTGATCCTGGACCTCTTGGGATCTATTCTGGTTCCAAACCATCAGAAGCATGGTGTACTTCCTTAACTTGTACCCAGATGCTTCTCTCCTGAGCTCCATCCTGCTCCCCTTCCAAAGACGTCTATGGTTCTAATTCCTGCAAGTCATAATATCTATTATGGACTATTTCTATCTTTTCTGAGTGACTTTCCATGATCAGTCTTACTGGAGAATAGGAAATAACATCTATTTTATGTCAGGTGTCATATAAGCTGTATATCACTTAACTGCGGCAACAATCTTAGGAGTCAGGTAGGTATTATTTTATCCCTTTTATAGATGATGAAATAAATATTTAGAGAAGTTAATCCCAAAGTTACCTAGCAAGTAAGAAATGATGTTCAGAATGAACCCATGTTGGACTGTAAATGTGCAGTTAAAACTATTTCCACCCTTGGATATTTCATTCATTTTCTGTTGCTGAAAACAAACAAACAAACCTCAAATTTAGCAGCTTAACACAGTACCCATTTTTTAATCTCTCAGCTTTGTAGGGCTGAAGTCTGGTATTGAGGGTTCCCCGCTTAGGCTGAAATTAAGGTGTCAGCTGGCTGTGTTCTCGTCTAGGGCTCAGGGACTTCTTCCAAACTAATTCCCATTATTAGCAGAAGTCAGTTCCTCATGGTTGTAGGACTGAGTCCTGTTTCCTTGCTGGCTGTCAGCTGTGGTTGCTCAGCTTCTAGAAATTACTCACATTCTTTGCCACGTGGCCCCCTCTAGCTTTAAGCTGGTAACAATGCATTGAATCTTTCTCATACTTTTCTAATCTTCTAAATTCTCCTTCTAATAGCAGCCAGAAAAAAAAAAATTTGCTTTTAAAGGGTTCATGTGATTATATTGGAGTCACCCACGTAATCTCCCTTTTGTCATAAAATACATCATAATTACAGGAGTGATATGTCATCATATCCACAGGTTCCATCAACACTCAGTGGGAAGGGTAGATGAGGATGCAGCTCATTGGAAATCATTCTTAGAATTGTGCCTTTCACAGATGTTCTAAACCTGAAACTGAAGCCTGGTATTTCACTGGCAGCCACGTGGCCTCAAAGCAGGCATCAATATCCTAGTAGATTTTCTACAATCCACAAGGTTCCTAAAACAGCCAAGAGTAGATTTCTATCTTTTATTGTTTCTGTCTTTTCCAGTTTCATGAGGTGCCTTCATTCTCTCCACGAGTTGGCTGGGCTAGACAAGGACTGATGCCAGTAACAAATATTATTTAATACATATGATGATGAGAAAGTGGTGGAAGAGAAATAAAAGTTAAAAGATACATTCCTTACCACACTCCCTCCTATAATTTTTGTAGACTTGTTGAGTGTCATGTAAACTTCAGACTGCCAGAATGAAAGCTCCACGTTGGTGCCCACAAAATGAAACTTAAAATGAAATGGCTACCAACAACTGGTGCTAATTGTGATTCAAAACTGAGGATAAAGAGGTCTCTTCAACTGAATCAAAGGGCACTGCTATCTACAGAGCTGCTGGCCTATGCTCTCCCCCACCCACCACTGCACACAACTTGAGGCAACACATCGGCCTCAGATTTTAATAAGCGTCCCTGCAGGAGCATACGGAAAGTGGTCATTCTAACTTGAAAGAACAGAAGGATCCCATAACACTCCAAAGTGGAAGGGCACAACCTGGTGGAATACTTTAGCCAGTAGGAACTTTCTGTCTACCTCAGGATTTCTTGTCTTCTGTCATATATCCAACAATTAAATGGAAATTTACAGCTGCCAGTTTTCTAAATAGCTCTCCTCCGTATCCTTTTCTGAGACCCTGAAAACTTCCAAAGCATCTTGTTCTCAGCTGTTTAAGAGACTGTGAATCTTTTCAGCTTATCCTGTATTGCCATCATTTTTCTTATCACCTCTGCAAATCTAATGTTACCTTCCTGGGTGTGGAAACTGCCTAATTGTATATTTTTATATAACTCAATGCCTGGTACATAATAATAGATTAACAAAATATTTAGTAACCCACCACTAGTCAAATCAGTGTATTCTGTGTCACTTTTCCTGTTGTGCTGTTTTATTTCTAAATATCTTTTAAGACCAAAGTAACTCCTAAGCGAATTAACACAGGAACAGAAAACCGAATACCACACATTCTTATTTGTCAGTGGGAGCTAAACATCTGGTACTCATGGACATAAAGATGGCAACAATAGACATTAAGGACTACTAGAGAGGGAAGGGAGGGAGGGGTACAAGGGTTGAAAAACTAACTGTTGGGTACTATGTTCAGTATCCGGGTGATGGGATCATACATATCTCAAACCTCAGCATCACACAATATACCCAGGTTACAAACCTGCACACGTACCCCTGAACTTAAAAATTGATAAAGAAAAAAAAGATTTGTTTTATAACCAAGAGAAAAATACCAAGGTCACATAGTTATGAGTTAAGGGGTTATATTTAGGTACTGATTATTAGGGTGCGCTAACCAGAGACTTAGCTTCTGTCTCTCCTTGCAGCCACAGTGTGAGCTTGTGAAGTGCATCTGAGATGGATTCACAAAGATCTAGTGAAAGGAACAAAACCACAGGGATGAATTGACAAAGTTCAAACAGGGACTGATAAATCTGGAGAAATGATGAGCTCCAAAGGAGGGTTCAGTGTGGGTACCACCAACCTCTTGCACTACTCAGACCTATTTGTCCTTTCTTATTAATATGAAGCTCCAGGTATACATAATAATTCCATATTTTAAAATAAAGGTGTTCTCACTCTTTCTCTTAGAGGAGAGGTGGAAGTCCAATAATGCACACTCAGTGTGATGGCCAGTTGTTGATCTCCTGGAAGACTAAAGCAAGGGAGTTTGTAGAACGAGCTACAATACCACTACAGTATAGTTTGTCCAGACGGCACAGCTGATATTTCTCCACTGCTATCTCCACTATCCATTCTAGTTTCCCCTCATCCTTGTCTAGCATGTTATCTGGTCTGAGCTGCTTGCTTGGTGAGGTGACCTCGACCTTAATCCCAAAGGCCTCAGTGTTTAGTTGCTATACTCTTTTTCAAGTATGTTTGCTGAAGTTGCTCATAGACAGTCATTACCAGACATGCAAGTATGAAGAGACACCCCAATGATTTCCACGGATTCCAGATTGGCCTGCATAGTATGGTGGTCGCCCTTTCTCCTCACAGTGACAGGGTAAGTTACCACAGCCACTATAGTAATGCTCTCCCTGGCCTATTGCTCTACCAATACACGATGAGCTAAAAGTAATTAGATGGTAGTCACAGCACCCAGTTTAGTAGAACTTACTGTATTCCTGGAAATGAGTTTGCCCTCACCACAGAACTAGGATCTGAATCCTAGCAGAACCAAAGATGAAGGAAATGAAAACACAGATTCCACAACTAGATCTCTGAGCATAAATCCAAGCGGTAACTCTCAATTTCATCCCTTGTTTCCCAGAACCATGGGTTTTAATTAAACAAAACAAAGAACTATCAGTTTAAAATATATGCCTTATCCTGAAGGGCAGCATTCCACCCCGTAAGCATTGTCCCACAGCCTGTATCTAAGCAGATCCTTCAAAGGCCATCCCACCCTTCTATGAGGCTGACTATTTCTAGGTGATAGGGTACATAGTAAGAACACTAAACCCATAATCATAAGCCCATTGTCGGGCCTCCTTTGCTTTAAAGTGGGCCTCTCAATCAGAGGCAATTTTGTGTGAGACCCACATGAATGGATAAGACTTTCTGTGACCTTTCAGATGGTAGTGATGGAAAAGACTTCATAGGAAAGTAGTCAAACCTATATCTGGAGTATGTGTCAATTCCAGGAAAGATACATGGCTTGAATGACTTCCTATTCCAAAGTAAAAAGGATTTTCATGTTGTGATCTGCCACCAGATGGCTGCCTGGTCTTCCTAAGTGATTGTGCCCTGGTATTTGCTGCTACTGGATTTGCATTTAGCAGTGACAACGACTAAAACAGTCTCGGTGAGGGAGAGCTTATGTTGTTAAGTCCATATATAATCTATGTACATGCCACCATGGCCACTCTATTGCACAAATACTGGTGCCAAGAAAAGAATATGATTGACATCCTAAGCACAGATAATACTGTCCCCTTGCATTGGATATTCTCTGGTGGCATTAAATGTGAGACATAGAGTTTTGTACATTCTGACAATTATACCACCATCCTGTTCTTAATGATTCACATTAGACAAATCATAGAATTCCTTTGGTTCAAGGATTTTTTTTCAGATATAGACTTGTGCTTTTCTTTCAGCATTGACTGACACCTGACTCTATCAACCAAGAGATAATGAGAGGTAGTAAGGTTGAGTCTTGAAATAAAAAGAAAAAAAAAAAGAGGGCCGGGTGCAGTGGCTCACACCTGTAATCTCAGCACTTTGGGAGGCCGAAGATGGGGGGATCACGAGGTCAGGAGATCGAGACCATCCTGGCTAACATGGTGAAACCCCATCTCTACTAAAAATACAAAAAATTAGCCGGGCATGGTGGCGGGTGCCTGTAGTCCCAGCTACTCAGGAGGCTGAGGCAGGAGAATGGCGTAAGTAAACCCAGGAGGGGGAGTGAAAGAGCGAGACTCCATCTCAAAAAAAAAAAGGATGATCTGATGAAGCACATGCTTCAGGTGAAATTATTACATCGTTTCTAGCAAAAGAGAGGCTGGTCTCTTCTGGAGAAAATGAAGGTGCTGATTTTACTGGCCAGAAGTGTCAAGAGAATTTGGGGACTCAAAATTCTCACATTTGCTGATTCAACTCTTACAATCCCAGGTCTCATGGTGCTACTTTTTAGAAGATACCCTGACTTTGGCATTGGAAACCTCCTGAGATTATGGAGGTATCTGCTTTGTAGCTCAGTCGCTTTTAAAATTAGTTCCTGTGCCTGATTTTCATCACAGTTGTGCCCTACGACTGCTTTTTTAAAGTTGTCACAGAATCATTCTAGTTTTCAGATTATTCCTTGAGTTTAAATGAACTCTCCTGTGTCTTTAATTTTTTTAAAGTAGATCTCTGGTGCTATGAAAAGCAGTCACACCAGTGTACAACCTTTATAAGAAATTTTGTTCTCATACCAAATAAGGACTACAACTTCTTCGTCTTCCAATGTCTTACTCTTAAACTGTACTACCCCAATTTTCTACAAGTAAAAACTTGAATAATTTCAAGGCACAATATCTTACTATCAGCAATGGGTTCTTACTTTTTTTAGACAAGAAGGCAATATAGTTTTAAAATCTTGTTTTCTAGACTGATTTCTAGATTTAGCTAAATCTCTATAAAACAGAGGCTGAGACAAGTGATAATACTTTATTTAATTTTTATGGTTTATACTCAATCAAATGTATTTACTTTTTATTTTTATATATTTATTGGTTATAAGTGCAGATTTCTTAATGCACATATTGCATAGTGGTAAAGTCTGGGCTTTTGGTGTATCCATTACCCAAATGGGGAACATTGTATCCAATAGATAATTTTTCAACTTTCACCCTCAACCACCTTCCCACCTCCACACTCTCCAAAGTCTATTATTCTACTCTGCATGACCATGTGTACCTATTGTTTAGCTCCTACTCATAAATGAGAACATGCAGTATTTCACTTTCTGTCTCTGAGTTATTTCACTTAAGATAATGACTTCCATTTCCATCCACATCACTGCAAAATACATGATTTCATTATTTTTTATGGCTACGTAGTATGCCATGGTATGTATATATACAGACATATATGCACACACATATATACATATATATAATATACATATGTATATGCATATATATAATATACATATGTATATGCATATATATAATATACATATGTATATGCATATATATATATATAAAACCTTTTCTTTTTCCAATTCTCCACTACATATATATATAACCTTTTCTTTACCCAATCCTCCACTAATGGACACAGATTGAATTCATATCTTTGCTATTGTTTATAGGTGCTTTGATAAACATGAGCACAGATATCCTTTTGATATAATAATTTATTTCCCTTTGAGTACATACTAAGTAGTCAGATTGCTGGATAAATAGTAGTTCTATTTTTCATTATTTGAGAGATCTCCATACCGTTTTCCATAGAGGTTGTACTAATTTACAGTCCCACCAACAGTGTATAAGGGTTTCCTTTTCTCCCTAATCTCACCAACATCTGTTTTTTGTGTGTGTTTTTTTTTTGTTTTTTTTTTTTTTTACTTTTTAATAGCCATTTTGACTGATATAGGAGGGTATCTCATTGTGGTTTTAATTTACATTTCTCTAATGATTAGTGATGTTGAGCATTTTTTCATATATTTGTTGGTTGCTTGTATGTCTTCTTTTGAAAAATGTCTGTCATGTTCTTTGCCTACTTTTTAATGAGGTTATTTTGTTGTTGTTGTTGTTGAGTTGTTTGAGTTTTTTGTACATTCTGGATATTAGCCCTTTGTCACACACATGATTTGCGAATACTTATCCCCATTCTGTAGGTTGTCAGTTTACTCAGTTGATGATTTCTTTTGCTGTGCAGAAGCTTGCATTTAATGAAGTCCCATTTGTCTACTTTTGGTTTCACTGGGTTTGCTTTGGAGGACTTGGTCATAAATACCTTCCCTAGGCCAATGTCCAGAATAGTTTTCCCTAGATTTTCTTCTAGGATTTTTGTAGCTTCCAGGTCTTACATTTAGGTCTTTAATCTATCTTGGTTAGTTTTTGTATATGGTAAGGGGTATGGATCCAGTTTTATTCTTCTGCATGAGGCAGTTCAATTTTTCCATCACCACTTATTGAATTGAGTGTCCTTTTCCCAATGTATATTTTTGTTGATTTTTTCAAAAATTGGTTGTTGGTATGTCCCCTTATTTCTGGGTTCTCTATTCTGTTCCATTTATATATGTGACAATTTTTATAGCAGTACCATGGTGTTTTGGCTACTATAGCCTTGTAGTAAAATCAGGTAATGTGATGCCTCAAGCATTTTTCTTTTTTCTTTGAAGAGATGATACTTTATTTTAAAAAAGCAAGCCTACAGATATGATGATGGGGAAGAAAGGATGAAATAAATAAAAAAAAATGCTGAAGCAATGTAATGCATTAGATCAACCAGCCACCCTTTCTCAACATGGTAGGGAAACACACAGCAGCTTATAGTCAGATGAGTTTCCTTGGCCTTTGGGACTTCTTTCAAAGATTAATAAAGAAAATCTTCACCTCAGAGAAATTCACAAAAAAAAATTAGAAGAAAGCTGACTAGCTCCCTTTTATCTTTCATTTGTCATTGCTCTTGGTTTGCCCTATTGCACTAGATGAACTCCTACAACCAATAAAACTACAGCATCCTCTTTGTAAATATATCTAACCTGGAAAGTGACCAAATGTTGAGAAGTCATACACATCAATAAGAAAGCATAATATAAAATAGACAGATATAGCAACTAACTTTTACCTGAAGTATTGTAGATGATTTATAATCTAGGGAAAAGACTGGGGAAGAAAGAAACAATGTCACCAGAAATCCCTAGAGAACTCTTGGGAGTTTTCATTTGATTATCATGAAAATATGTTTAGCTATCCATGATTATTTTTAAAATCAAAAAGGAAAAATCATAGGCCAGGCGCGGTGGCTCACACCTGTAATCCCAGCACTTTGGGAGGCTGAGGCGGGCAGATCACGAGTTCAGGAGATCAAGACCATCCTGGCTAACACAGTGAAACCCTGTCTCTACTAAAAATACAAAAAATTAGCCGGGCGTGGTGGCAGGCTCCTGTAGTCCCAGCTACTGGGGAGGCTGAGGCAGGAGAATGGCATGAACCTGGGAGGCAGAGCTTGCAGTGAGGCGAGATCATGCCACTGCACTCCTGGGTGACAGAGCAAGACTCCATCTCAAAAAATAAAAAAGAAAGAAAAATCATAGCATATTTCACAGAATTGTAAAAACAAATGAGGGCAATGACATGAAATTCAATTTACAAAAATTTTAAAATATCATTTACTCAAATAGTTTTTAAATTTTGTTTATTCTTTTAAAGCAAAGCATGCACTTGATATAAGGCTGAGGCAAAGGGACAATGTGGGGGGGGGTTACCCACTCTTGAGTGGCCTTTGGGCCCATAAGAAGATTGTTATATTTTTACCTAAAACATGGCCAAAAACTCATATAGTTCTATCGTGGATATGTACATCTATGCTATTATTACAATATTATACAAAAGCCAATGCGTAGTATATTCTGTAACAGCATGAACTGTGTGTTTTAGTCATCAATGGATATACTACATCAAACTTGGTAAGCTTTCAATTGCTATTTATTAAATGACACAATTAGTCAATTGATCAATTCAAAAAACCCTGAGATACTTTTCCATATCTTAGGAATTAGGAAAATCTAATTTTTCTTGGTTCACCCCTCTTGAAGTCTTAATTGTACATCCAGTACAAATTATGTTTATTTATTAAATGATGTTTTAATAGGCCTTCCCAATCTTTCTCATAGCTCTTCTTCACTGTAAGAAATATAAACATTGAAAATTGTATAAATCCATGGCTAAAGAATGAGACTTCTAAATGTTGTGAGTTTAAGACATGGGTTGGGCATAACTGAATTGTATTCAGAGTGTCTTTGAAGGGTCTGTAATATTGTATCATGTCACTGTTCATAGGTTTCCAAGGGAGATTTGTTTTCCTTATAAGTAAAGGGACAAATACCAGATTGCTTTCTTTTTTTTTGCTTATTTAACAAATCAATCACACTGGATTCATATTCTACCTAGCATGGGCCAAATTTCCCTATAAACAGCATTTTTTTCTTGCCACCACCCTATATAATATGTTTTAGTTCATGGTTAATAGCCATAGAAAAGTAAACCTGTGCTTTGAAAGCCATCAAGGCTCTCAGTCCAGAGCATAAATTGGAATGATTCTGTACATCATGGGACAGAATTGAAAATGAACAGATAACTGGCATGGGCTCAAAATAATGAAAGCATACTAAGAATTCTTTATCCAGATTTAACATGTTCAATATAAGTCGACTTTGCTACACCAACCAAATGAGTAGATTTTTAGAGTTGATTCCTGGAAGAATGAGTGTCAGGGAAGTCCTTAGAGAACTCCATGGGAATGAAAAATGGCTCTCTGGCCAATAAAAACAACAAAGATGTAAAGAGAAACAACATATTAGCCATCAACAAAAGAAATTAAGTGCTTCTCATCCTTGGTGACATCAGACAAGAAGCCCATAATATTTGTGCCTCAGGTGGGAAGTAATGCTAAGCAGATAACAGCTAGTGGGGTTGATGGCTTCTTGGTAAGCAAGGTATGACAGGATCACAGCTTGGGTAATCTCAGTGGAACCAGGTCTGATTAAGTGGGAAGATGGTAGTTAAAATGGGCCACAGGTGAATTTTCTTGTTGCATTACCCAAAGCTAAATGCACGCAGTGAAGTCTTGGGAAAGCTGGGAGTCTGAACCCAGATGTCTCTCGAGTCTTCCGTGCCTGCTCAGGAAAAGGACTAAAACATCAATTGTTTAAATTAGTTGACTAGCTCTTAATGATTGAAGTTGTCCAGCAATTATCAGAGCCTAAATCACATCCATATATTTCTCATTTAATCTAGAGTTGTAAAGTATGATCTCCTGACTAAACTTCTTAACATAGTTGTAAAGTAAGAGCATTTGCCCTATGATAGCCAGTCTCAGAAGCAAATACTGCTCCTTCCCACATTCCATGAAGGTAAGGACCTGGGGATATCAAAGAAGATTGCCCAGACTAAACTCCTGTTTTTAGTGTAGACAGACAGGAATATTTTAGTAGCATTCCTTTCTCCCACACATTTCCTCCAATTGAATTATTTGACACTGGACTTTTCCCTATTATTACAGAAGTGATCAATATTCTTTCTCCCATGGAATGAGTAGCTTTCAGGGGCCCTCAGGCTGCTGGTCTCTCAGTCTATGTCTCTGAGAGCTAGTATGATGTAACTACAAGGACCACAGGGCAGGAGACAAGAACACAAAGAGTACTAATCTCAGCTCTGCTAATAGCTCATGGTGTGACCTTGAACCGACCACTTTCCTTTTGTAGGTCACAGTTTTCTAATTTGTCAAAGAAAGAGGTTTAATGAAGAATTTGTAAGCTCAACTTACGGCTTAAAGGTCCTTTAATACAAGAGTAATTTGGAGTCTAGATTTCCCTGGTACTTTCAGGCACTTCATTTACTTCAACAAAAATTAGACTTTCTGGTTATTAAGTATGGATAATGCCATGGGTGGGAAAAAAATTGTTAACTGTTGAAATTTGTGAACTCTTCCAAGTTGAATCTGGGTACCTTTGAGAAACGCTGAAAGAACTCATTTGCATATCGAATCTGATATTGGCCTGAGTGACTGGAAACTTGTCTCTCAGGTGGACAAATCACTTCATTCTCATAAATGGGTTAGTCCCTGTGGCACCTCTTTGGGAATAGCCTTTCTACTTAAGAATATTTTAAGAAGGAAATGGGAGCTATTCCATGCCCTGTGTCTTTCACCCTCTGCCTCCCAGGTCCAATGGACCTTTAGCAAGTTCCCAATCTGAGAGAAAATCAGGGAGTTACTAAGGCATTTTGCCAACAAGAATACATTTTGATTTAGTAATTAGTGCTTCTCAATCTTTTATTGTGCTCACTATGGCTGGTTGAATGTGAATGTTTCATGTATAGTTACCCAGTGGCTTTTCTTCTTCTTTTTATTCACAGACTCTAATATATAAAACATAGAAAGATATGAAAGGGTCCCTCAGGCAGTTTAACTCTTCATATATTGGTTTAAAATGTTTCAAATTTGGCAAATGCCCAGCTTCTAGAGCCCTTTAGAATAATGCTTGAAGGAGAGAGCTTATGGGATATCATATGCTACAGACTCTCAGCTCATGTCAACAATAGAGTATGTTTTCAATAAATGTTTTCTCTTGCTGTTATTATTATTATTTTCAGGAGAAATATCAATGCCAGAATTGGCATTCTGCTTTATGCAACTGTTTTCCCCAGACCACATTCTTACTGAGTTCTGAAGGTTGAACTTCACACATATGTGTTGGATGCCATTTGTTTCTCCTCCATAGTCACTCTCCACCCTTTTGAACTATGTAGTCCAGAAGCCTGACCTGCACAAACTTAGTGGGCTAGCCTGTCCTCTAACTTCCAATTCAATTTGGCCAAAAAGGACCACCAGCAGGAAGTTAGAGAGCGAGAGCAAGAGCAAGGTGAGGCTGAGTGTTTATTGCTCTTCTGTCTACTGGTAGGATTGAGGGTTGGTTAGTTGCTATCAACCAAAGGTCTCATCCTCCATCAGGTAGTTATCTTACACAACTATCCCGGTCTCCAGTTTTAGTGTGGCATGCCTTTCATGCCAGGACTCTGCCAACACACGTTGTCTCTAGACTATTAACTCCATAAGAACAGTACTCTCTGTTCTGTGTTCTTTGTTGCTGAATCCTCAGCACCTAAGACAAGGCCTGGCATATATTAGGCATTTAAGAAATATTTGTTGAGGCCAGGTGTTGTGGCTTACACCTGTAATCACAACACTTTGAGAGGCCAAGACAGGAGGATCACTTGAGTTCAGGAGTACAAGACTATCTTGGGCAACATAGCAACTCACCTCCCAAAAAATAAAATATTGGCTGGGTGTGTTGGCACATGGCTATAGTTCTAGCTACTCAGGAGGCTAAGAAAGGAAAATCTCTTGAACCCAGGAGGCTGAGGCTGCAGTAAGCCATGACAGCACCCCTCCAGTGCAGCCTGGGCAACAGGGCAAGACTTTGTCTCCAAAAAAAAATAATTATTGAGTGAACAACAACTGTTTTCTAAATATGGTTTGCCACAGGTTTTATGGGTCCAAGTACTTTCAAAACTTTAGAGGTTTTCTTTAAAAAAAAGGAATATACAAATATCTTACTGTTGCAATGCTTAAAAATATACGGCCTTATTTCTAAGGCTCCTCCCTAGACCTAAAATGGGTCCCATGCAAATAAAGGGTCCTAAAACTACAATTCTCTATCTTCAAACTCCTTTTTGAAATCTTCACTCAAAGTTGCAAGGACTCTCTCCATTGCCTTCACAGAATTATAATCCAAAAAGCATAGGATTGGAAGTCAGATACACACAGGTGGGAATTATACTCCTTTAACTTATTAGCCATGAACTTGGATAGGGAACTTAACCTTCAAGAGCCTTGGTCTACTTCCTCTATAATACAGGAATAAAAAGTCTTCCCTCAGGGCACTGCTGTGAGGATTACTTGAGGTAATTATAGAAAGGGTCGAGTCTTTAATAGGTGCTTGAGATTGTTCAGTCTTACCATGGTGAAGGCAAGAAGCCTCCCTTCCAGATTTCCTCAGGCCTGCTTCCTATGATTTCCATGGTGAGTCCCCTAAAAACCAGCCTAAGAAGCTGCTACTTTAGGATGAGGCCAGGGCCCTGTTCACATCAAGTCCTGGAGCCAGTATTTGCACAATGGAAAGTCCAGCATTTAGCAGTTTGCCTGCTGCCAAACACCCAGCCCTGTTTGCCTGGGATTCCTTTATGTCATCAGCCATAACTCAGCCCGATCTCTGAGGCACCATTTAGATGCTTCAAGCAAATTTTTTGATTGCTTTCTCAGAGGAAAAAGTCTCTCCATATTTCATTTTCTAAGGGATCCTCAAAGACATGCCAGTGGCGTTCTACATAAACATTTTATTATAGAGTTGAGTAAGCCATATTTTAGAGCCTGGAATTTTTTTTTAATTCTATGTGCTGTTATTAATGTTTCCTCTTCCAGTTACTCAAATACGAATTACACCCAAATCCTTGCTTAAACAATGCAAACTTCATGAAGATAGGAATATTTGCCTTATTCATCATTGTGCTCTCAGAACAGAGCATTGTACCTGACATGTAACAGACAATAAATATTGCTGAAATAATAAATGAATGATTGAGTACAGCATGCAAAATGTAACATCAGAGAATGATCTGGAGGATATGGGTTTAAGATAAAATAAGAAATCAAATATAGGAAATGTTTTACACCATGTAACTACGAGGGTTAAATATTTGTGAGGCAGTGAGTTCTTTATGGCTGAAGGTACTAAAGTAGAAACTGGTGAACATCTGTCAGGAATTCTATAAAGAAACTTCCCGCGTCAAATCAAAGGTTGGAGTTGGTTACCTTTCATTGTAATTTCAACTCTGAGAATAAATTCATAAATTCATACTGCCTGCTAAGTAGTGGTTTGTAGCAGTTTGGGTACCTAATTGACCTTGGAGCTGAATCCAGTTCCACTATACCAGATTTGGTACCTGTACCACATTAGCTTCAGTTTCTGCATCTATAGAGGGAACATAATACTGACTTTACAGGATTATTGTAGATTAAATGAGATAATAAATATAAGAGCCTCCCAGCACCACTCTAAGTTTTATGAACTGTTCAACAAGTATTAAATTGCTTCTCTATCTCCACACCTCAAAATCATGCTCTTATCAATAAAGCTAGAATACTTTAGAAATCTTCAAAAATGTAATGCAAGAAAGAGGCTGGAACTGCAGTTTGGAAGACCTGGTCTCTTAGTCCGTCACTGGCCCTAACCACCTTCGTGATTTTCAGCAAGCCACATGCCATCATCGGCCTCTTATTCTTCAGCTATAACATTAAGGCCCTAGATTAAATACTTACTTAGACCCCCCTCAAGCCCTGAGGTTACGGTATTTCTTCAGAAAGCTCAATTCACCTACGTTTTAGCACTCCTTAAATACTAAGAGTAATATTAGATAGGAAAACCTGCATGTCTCTATCGGGTTTTCTGACCACAGTAGGCAGGAGCCCAGGATGTGGCTGATTCTGACGTGATCTCATGAGAATATTATTATGTGGTTTGGTCTTTGTGAAATGCAATAAGCCATGTGTAATTCATTAGCCATAATCAACCTGTCTTGCAAGGTAGCCTCTCTGAGGCAGATCTCTTTCACAATAACTTCATTTTTTTTCCTAGAATGAGACTGAAGAATTAATACATTGCAACTATTAGGATTATCGTTCAATTTTTCGAAAGAGAATATTCTTACTATAGGCCTGGTATCTCTCCTGCTGCTGCACAATGGGGTTTCCCACCTCCTTCTCTGAGCCCTCCCTCAAAAACCCGGAAAACTCATTCTCTGCTAAACATATACTTCCTTAACCATTGTGGGGAACAGGTCATTATAGCCTGTTCAGAAACCCTACAGTGCATTGTTGTGTCTTTCTAAAATCTGATTAGTTCTTTGAATAAAGAGCCTGATACCTTATCATTATATTCTTCTCCCCCGGGAATAATTTTCAATACTAATAATATGAATAAGAAAGCATAACATTAAAGCAGGGTGAGCTATTCAGTGGAGATGAAGAGCCAGGGTCAAGAAAAGACTCTTTTGCCTCCAACTGGGAAATTAAACTGGCCTCTCGGTTTTGGTTATGAAGGGAAGAAAAAGATATCACTCAACTGTGAAGGCAAAAGATTTGATTGATAGAGCTGTTATCCTTGGTTAGCCTTATAACGACTTTGCTTGGATGGGTTGATCTTAAGAAAAAAATGATTTTGAAAATATGACTCTGCCTCCATGTATGTCCATATTTAAGTTACAGCTTCCCTCCCTCCACCCCCATAGCACTTTCCCATAGCACTTTCATCATTAATGAGTAGTATTCGGGTTCCAGATGATTTCAGGCCTCAATCTTGGGCACACTGACAGATCCTAGTTGTATTAAGCTTTAAAGTGTTCTTACCCAGAGGTTTCAATGAGAAATACATTTTTCTGCCACTGCAGTCTCTCCCAGGGTCTGCTACACTGACACTTCTTAGGGACCCTATACAGACCTAAATGACCTCCAGCTCAAAGTATCCCTTTGGATACCACTGGACCGTCAGTCCAGAAGGCACAGGAATACTGTGGGCCAAAAGAAAAGACAGAGAGAGGACTACCATCAGGACACCATCCTTCCAAAAAGGTTTTTGGAAAACAACCTCAATCTAGAAATCAGTGTGCTTGACTATCAGAAGCAACAAGTACTGACTGAGTACCCACTGTAATCTGGAGGTGTTTCACATTATTTCAAAACCAAATCAGTATATCAAGACCATCATTAGTATGACTATTTTATAAAGAAGAGAGTGAATCTTAGAAAGGTTACATGACTTTCCTAAGGTCACAAAAGTGTTTCAGAGTTGAAATTTGAATTTATATCAGCCGATACAGGTTTCTGTTCTTTTTACCAAATCATAGTGTTTCCCAAATAAGATTAAAATCCTGGATCTGCTACTCAGTAGCTGTGTGGCTTTGGTGAAGTCACCTACTGTCTCTGAGACTTTTCTATAAAATGATGAGGATGGAGCTGAGGACTGCTCTAGTCCATGATGCACCAAAGAGGAAGAGCTCACTGCCAATCTGGCATGAAAATAATTGTTACTAATCATAACTAATTGTTACTAAAAGAATTGTCAGAACTAAAGAAAAGTATTCAAATTACTCTTTAACAAAGATCAAAATCACTAATCATTAAGTGAAAAGTACCTTGCACCCAGGAAGATCCAAATTTTCCAATGACCATGGCTGCCCATAGCTTTCAGGATAAAGCTCAGACTTCTTACTTTAACCGACAAGGCCCTTCATTCCTTACTTTCTTTCTCTCCTCTGCCTTCCTTTTTCCTTAATCCACAGGAGTGTGTCTCCGCAGCACTGCCCCCTACCCAAGCCAGTAATTGCAATTTTCCAGTACACATGCCACTCCCCTGCCTAGAAAACAGTCTCGCTTCGTTCATTCAGTTAACTCAAATGTAAATTTAAAAGTCAGCTCCACGGTGTCCTCTTCTGGGAAGCCTACCTTGACTCCAGCTTAATTTAGATGCCTCTCCTTTGTGTCCTCCCACACGCCATGGAGACCTTGCTGACAGCAGCACTTCGTGATGGCTGATTGACTTGTTTTGCTTCTTTACCAAGTTCAGAGCTCCCTAAGGACAGGGCTATGTTGAATTTAACTCGTATCTTCAGCATCTATCACAGTAACTGAAGCATAAAAGAAGACTTTGATAAATGATTCTGAATGAGTAAATGATTAAGACAAGAACAATCAGGAAATGATTTTTTTAAAAAAAGGAAACAATTTTTATTCCTGAGAAGCCCAACTTTTTCAGCCACAGTAGTTTTCCCTACCTGTACAAGTCTATGTATTGCTCCCTGCTGTTCCCTTCTCCCATCTTATAACAAAAAGAATATTATCTGAATCCATTCCGTGATTATCTCTGATAATGTTAACGTTATGCTCTCAACTTTCACAAATACTATTAAAAATTACTCTAAAAACTCACTATTGCTTCTTATCAATTCCCACACTAGGAATTTCTTGTAGAGTTTATCCCTAGGAAAGCTGAATTTCCCATAGTAAATTAGTATTCTTTCTCTTACTTGACAATGTAAGCTATATAATTGAGTGTAACTTCATTTTCACTTTAGCTTCTAGGAAATTCAGAGTCAAATTTCTCGTCCAACCATAGCAACTATATAAACCTCCTGATTCGCATGGTTTATATTTTTACTTTATTTTCTGGTCTAATTTAATGCAGCCAATATTTATCGAGATCTTATTTTGTGCATAGACTGTTCTGGAGGCTTGGTATAAATCAATTAAACCAAACAGGAATAAAATTCTATCCTCATGGAACATACCCAGTTTGGAGGTATAATTTTTATGTACTTTATATAAATCACTTCCAGAATTAATGCAGTATATATGATCTAAAGTTGATGCTTTTATCTATTAAATACCTGGTTCCTTCTTCCTAAGTGCATTTATTTTAACTACATCTCTCAACTAAATTTTATAAATGCTGACTTTCACAGATGTGAAATTTGTAAGAAAAACATAAAATGCTGTTGGAATTAGAATCAACTTATTTCTGACTTTCTTAAATAATGGTAATAGAAAGTTGGTAGGCAGCTTCAGTGATCCCTAATCAGCATTTTATAACACATTAGCAGTTGGTGTCTGGAGTCTGACATTTGCTGTGAATGAGTGCCTGGCAGCTTTTGTTGTAAGTTTGGGATGCTTTTGCTTAGTAATGTGTTCCTTGTTGTCTAGAAGGACGGAATTTTACTCTCCAAGGCACCTACGCTGTGAATGTCAGTCTCCCAACCCATCCCAGGGCTCACCTTCCACACCTAATACTATTCTGGGGGTTTCCTGGCTATGGGTCAGATATGACTTGTGCTGTGATTATGAGCGCTTCTCCTGAGATGCACTTGTCAGTCTTCAAAAAGATCCAAATAGCTTTTTATTTACTCAGGACCTCATAGAGACAGCAAAAGCTTAAGTTGAGAGTTGAACCTGCTTCATGGACTGAGAATATCCAGTTTGTGATATAGTTCACAGAAACATAACATATATATCAATTATATGTACAATACAGTAGGAACCTGATGTTTATGTCCTAGTTAACTTCCCCAAAGGTTTAGTGAGAGTGAAATGGGTAAGTGAATGAGATTGATTCTATCTATCCTCATCCCTTTTTTGGTCCAAGCTCCTATCTTCATCCAGGCCCCCTGCTGCTCTTGCCCAACACTGCATGTTCTCTCAAAGTATCCACCAATGGAGGCCTGAGCTGAAAATTATCTCTCACTATGCAGAGAAGTGAAAGTCCATTCATGAAATCTGACCCCACCTACTCCATCTCTGTTTAACTATTTCACTCTCATTACCATATAGGTTACACATACAACAATGCTATCTAATCCCACCTAATTCACGAAGCAATAATTTAATGCATTATTACTGGGTATGCAAAACACACAGAAAGTCAAGACATAATGTAGATAAAAATGGTGGTAAAGACTTAGATCTGTTTCTAGGTCACACCTGACTGTGTAATTGAAAGATGTTTTCACCTTTTGGACCAAAGAGTTCAGTTTATATTTGTTTCATTTCTTACATATTGATGGAAAAATGTGGTTTTTGTACCACAGCAAATTAAGTATCTTCTTGTATTTTCTTTTATTAAATATACCACATTCTCAATAGATCATTTACTTTTCGTTTCAGATAATTGGTAGGAAAATGTGCTCCCAAGCTTCTGATAATACATCAATATATTACAAATGCATTTACTAGATCAAAGAAGCCAGTCTCAAAAGATGGTATACTGCGTGAATACATATATAGAATATTTAGGAAAAGGCAAAACTGAAGAGTGGAGAACAAATCAATGGCTGCCAGGGTTTGAGGAGGAAGAACAGGCTTGCACAGAAAGAAACAGAGTGAGGAAATTTTGGTGGGGGAGGGGTCATCATTAGGTATAACCATTTTAGGAGTGTTTGTATGGACCCACGTTTTTAATTTAAGAACACTGAATTGTATACAACCAGGAATAAATTTTATTCTATGTAAAATAATAAGAAATGTTAAAGGCCATGTGATTTTTTGCATGGTATAAAATGGGAAGAACTTTGGTTAGGTATCTAATAATTATGGATTTGCTACACTACTTAAGATACCATGTATTTACACCATCTTTAGTTATTAGCCTTTGGATTACAATGTCAAAGGCAATACTAGAATTTTGCTAAGGTAGATTCAACTATTTAAGTAACATATAATCACAGAATCAAATAATTAAAAGGGTTCTTGAGAGTAATTTATCATATTAACAGATTAAAAAGGAAAACCATATAATCATCTCAATAGATTAGGAAAATTAACTATCTGACATTCAATTCTGATTTTAGAAAAAAAAAAACTAGGTATAAAAGGGCATACCCTTAACCTGATGACAGGTATCTACATAAAACCTAAAGCTAGCATTATACATAAAGGTAATAGATTGAATGCTTTCCTTTAAAATGAGGAACAAGATGACAGCGTCTGTTCTCCCCACTTCTATTCAACTTTCTGGTTCTAGCCAGGGACACAGGAAATTTTGGGGAGTGACAGATAGTTCATTATCTTGATTGTAATTATTTTTTTCATGAATGCATATACACATCAAAACTTATCAGATCATAGCCTTCAATGTGTGTAGTTTATTTTATGCCAGTGATACATTAATAAAGCTTTTTAAAAAATGCCATTTAAGTGCAGTCCCTCCACCTGATAGTAAGCAAAGCCTAATCAAGTTCTTTTTTTTTTTTAACTTTTATTTTAGGTTCGGGGGTACATGTGAAGGTTTGTTACTTAGGTAAACAGGTGTCATGGGGGTTTGTTGTACAGATTATTTCATCACCCAGGTACTAAGCTCAGTTCCCAATAGTTATATTTTCTGCTCCTCTCCCTCCTCCCATCCTGCCTGCTCAAGTAGGCCCTAGTGTCTATTGTTTCCTTCTTCATGTTCATAAGTTCTTATCATTTAGCTCCCACTTATAAGTGAGAATGTGTGGTATTTGGTTTTCTGTTCCTGAATCAGTTTGCTAAGTATCATTGCCTCCAGATCTATCCATGTCCCCGCAAAAGACATGATCTCATTCTTTTTCATGGCTACATAGTATTCCGTGGTATATATGTACCACATTTTCTTTATACAATCCGTCATTGATGGGCATTTAATTTGATTGCATGTCTTTGCTATTGAGAATAGTGATGCAATGAACATTCACATGCATGTGTCTTTCTGATAGAATATTTATATTTCTCTGGGTATATACCAGAGATTGGTGGTAGAACTAGAACTACCATTGCTGGGTTGAATGGTAGTTCTGCTTGTTAGCTCCTAGAGAAATTGCCATACTGCTTTCCACAATGGTTGAACTAATTTACACTCCCAACAAACAGTGTATAAGTGTTCTCTTTTCTCCGCAACCTCACTAGTATCTGTTATTATTTGACTTTTTAATAATTGTCATTCTGACTGGTGTGAGATGGTATCTCATTGTGGTTTCGATTTGCATTTCCCTCATGATCAGTGCTAATCAAGCTCTTAGAGTCTTCATAGTCTGTCTATTTTTATTGGAAGTAGGCAGGAAGTCACTGGGTAGAGCTAGACCTGGTAATTAAGATATAGCTAAACATTCAATCCTGACAAATAGAACAGAAAAAATCAGACTTCCAGAAAGCCTGTTCACTGGGAGCAGAGAAAAACTATAGGATCCAATCTCACTGATAAGTAGGAAAGTATATTACTAAAACAAAAAAAAGACAAAGACAGATTTGAAATCAAATTCTAAATGCACCAATTCTCGTTTCTATTATACTTTCTGAGCTTCAGTTCCTGCTCTGTGAAATGAGAACAAAAATACTTTTTTTTTCTAAAGGGTGCTGTGAATAACAAACAAATTATTCTATGTTACATGCCTTATATATATATGAGGCATTCAATAAATACTGAATAAATTCCCTTTTTTTGACCCAAGTCTTTTCTGCTTTTCTGTCTCTTAAAAGCCTTATAAATAGTTATTTATCCAACTACTTATTAAGTATGTTCTTTCTATCAACTCCAGTGCCAGGCAGTGGATATCATGGAAGAATCAGGCATGGCTTTTACCTAGGAGGAGCTCATGGTCTGGTAAGGAAGAACAATATATAAACAAATGCTACATCGCCATTCTACAGTCAAAGGCAGTGGTGGAAAGAGTAGAACCACACAGGTAGAGCGACTAGTTTTGCTTAGCTGTCTCAGGCAAGGCTTTTTAGAGTAGGAGCACGAAGCAGGTCTTGAAAGATGCGTGGGAGTTAACCACGTTTATGTGGATTTGATTGTGGATTCCAAACTGAAAAAAACAAAAGCTGTACATTGCATTCATAACTATTACTAACAAAGTGCTTTTTATAACTCATACTTCATGATATAATTCTGAATCCACATGCACTGAAAACAACTTCAGGGCCTCCCTGAGCTTAGCAATCTGCCCCAATACTCCCTGTTCCATTTAGAGAGGCCTGATCATTCTGTATGATTTTAGCCTCCTTGATCTTCCCTGGGCTCTCAGAAGAGGCTCAGATGCTCAACAATCTAAGACTAAAGAAAGGTTGTCCCATGGAAGGACAAGTTCCATACTGAGTTTGTGTTTATCACAACATTAAAATCATTTAAAGGCATCATTAGAGAAGTTGCAGGCCCCTCGGGCCTGTCAGATATGGATGGAAGTCTGAATGTTATTTTTCCTGAACAATCTTCAGAGTGAATGAAACAAATTATCTTCCTCCAGGGAGATTGCTGAGCACCTTAGACAAACGTATCACGTAATCACACCCTAACCAGAAAATCAGAAACATCTGGAACCAGAAATTTTTTGAATACATATCAGAAGGTATATATTGAATAGATCAAGTGAGTATCCTCCTGAGCTAGACAAGTTAATGTGATTTGAAGCCATAAATAACAAATTGTTTCATCTCCATTGCCACCTCATGCATCTCCGTTCTTGAAGACTCTCGTAATATGGTGGTTTGATTTGAAGTTGCCTGGACACGAGATACATCCATGAAATCCTACAAGTACCAGATTCTTCATTTGGAAACTTGTGCTCATTCCACTGCAACATGCTGCTTCTGAGAGAATGAGCATGCCCTTCTCCCCAGTCCCCACCATACATTTTATCAGGGAACCCTGAGTATACGGAACCCAGGACTGCTAAATTTTTCTGAGAAAAGGGGAGAGATTGGAGATTAGGACCATGGCTCCAGGATATGCAATGAAGACACTTTCTACAAAAAAGAAACCTAACAATTACAAGGAGCTAAAAAGAAGCAAAGGAAAGAGAACTAATTATGTGTTTGGTACTGTGCTAATTATTTAAATTAAATCCAGTGATAGCTATTAATATATCCATTATAAAGATAAACAGGCTGGGCAGGGTGGCTTATGCCTGTAATCCCAGCACTTTGGGAGGCTGAGGCGGGCAGATCACGAGGTCAGGAGATCGAGACCATCCTGGCTAACATGGTGAAACCCTGTCTCTACTAAAAATACAAAAAAATTAGCTGGGCGTGGTGGTGGGTGCCTGTAGTCCCAGCTACTTGGGAGGCTGAAGCAGGAGAATGGCATGAACCTGGGAGGCAGAACTTGCAGTGAGCCAAGATCGCGCCACTGCACTCCAGCTTGGGTGACAGAGTGTGACTCCTTCTCAAAAAAATAAAATAAAATAAAATGAAGTAAAATAAAATAAAATAAAGATAAACAAACTGAAGCTTAGGGTAGTGAAACATTTAGTTAAAGAATACTATTAATAAGGAGCAGAGTACAGATTGGAATTTAAATCAACTTGACTCCAAAGCAAATGCTCTTAACCACTCTTCTGTTTGAAAAAAAAAAAACTAAATTGTTTATACAGTATATTTCAGAGTATGCAATGTGCACTACACAGTATACAGAAACTAACTGGCCCACAGCCAAGAATGAGCTCCCAGGCAGAGACGACATTCCCTCCAAAGTCATAAAGTCACTCAACCCTGCCCATGAAACTACCTGGACACTGTTGTGAGTGTGAAGTGAAGGAGGCATTTGGAATGATTGGACCTTTAAACCAGTAGTGGCTGTGTAATGCACGAGACTCCACACTGGCAGCTACTGACTTACTGTGATGAGACAGATTAAAGTGGAGTTTCCCTGCTAAGCCAGCAGAGTGGCCACTCCGTGGAAGGATCAGATTCATTACTGAAAATGTAGTGACTACATTCTCTTGTATATCTGAATGTAGTGTGAGGATACACCTCCTTACAAAATATGAATGGCACTGTGATAAATATAGTTACGTAAATACACAGGGACCCACACAAGATATGACAGAGAAACTTCAACCAATTTGTGGCTCAGGTAATGGTGTGGAGGTGATGTGTGAGCAGAAATTAGAAGGAGTAGGAGATAACTCAGTAACCGAATTAAGGGAGCACCCCAGGCAAAATATCAGCTTATGTGCAACAGCCACCAGAGGTAGAAAGAAGCAGAGGAAGGCCTGAGCCAAAACTTACCACCATTTACAGCCACCTGTCACAACCAAAAGTGCTCTAAGGAAATTTGCTGGGTCCAGCATGGTGGCTCACGTCTGTAACCCCAGCACTTTGGGAGGCTAGGGCAGGAGGATGGCTTGAGCCCAGGAGTTCCAGACCAGCCTGGGAAACATGGAAAGACCCTGTTTCTACAAAAAATTTAAAAAGTTAGCTGGGTGTGGTGGCACGTGACTATAGTCCCAGCTACTTGGGAGGCTAAGGCAGGAGGATTGCTTAAGCCTGGGAGGTCAAGGCTGCAGTGAGCTATGATTCCACCACTGCACTCCAGCTTGGACAACAAGCAAGACTCTGTTTCAAGAAAAAGAAAAATTGCAGAATAAAAATAAAATTGTCTCTGGACTTTTTCTTTTTCTTTTTGAGATGGGGTCTCACTGTCTCGCCCAGGCTGGATTGCAGTGGCGTGACCTCAGCTCACTGCAACCTCTGCCTCCTGTGCTCAAGAAATTCTCCTGCCTCAGCCTTCTGAGTAGCTGGGATTACAGGCACCCACCACAACACCCAGCTAATTTTTGTATTTTTAATAGAGACAGGATTTCACCATGTTGGCCAGGCTGGTCCTGAACTTCTAACCTCAAGTAATCCACCCACCTTGGCCTCCCAAAGTGCTGGGATTACAAGCGTGAGCCATCATGCCCAGCCATCTCTGGACTTTTAATCAGCCAATTGGTTAAAAGCTCTCTGCCCAATTTTCTCTATACTTAGTCCTACAGAGTGACCTGATTTCTCTTCCTGACACTAACTCACTGATCAGTAAAATCAACAGGTTGGCTGATTTTCCATCCAACCCTCATTCTGGTTATTTTAATGTTCCAACATAGCTGGAAGTCACAAAGTTTCATTTGAGTCCTGTCTGTATGTCCTCCATTTCTGCCGACATAAAAGGGCCATTTGGTGGGGACACCGCATACTGAAAAGGCCATGGTGATAGAAGAGCATGAGGCCGTGCTGCTACAGGAGTGTATTACCAAGACACACAACTAATTAAAATCTATAACCTGTTCACTCTTCCTTTTTGAGTAATAGTTTTGTATCCCCTTTGAAAGAAGGCTTAAAGATTGTCACAAAGTTATGGGGCTTTTACAATTACCATAATAACATTATCTAGATAGCACTTGGCAGTATACAATATGTTGTTAAATTCATTCTTTTATTTACTACTCCCACTTTTAACTATATGAAGGGGGCAAGACAGCTACTATTCTTCATTCTATTTTATACATTCTCATACTGGTGCACAGAGTTTTAAGGATTTTGTCTAATTTATTGCTGAAAAAAAAACTATCTCAAAACTTAGTAGCTTCAAACAAAAACTATCTTATTATATCTCATGATTTTGCAGTTAAGTATTTGAGCAGGGCTCAGCTGTGTGACTTTTCTCCAAGTAACATTGTGCTCTCTCAGTGGTATTCACCTGGCAGATGGTCTGGTTTAGAGGACCAAGGATGGCCTCACTCATATGTCTAGTGCCTTGGCTGGGATGTCTGGAAGGCTAGACTCAGCTGGAACTTTAGACCAGAGTATCACCACATGGCCTCTTAAGAACAGTGGTTCCAAGTTAGTTCCAGAAGATAGTGTTCCAATGAACTGGGTAGTATACTGCTTAGTTCCCAAAGATAGTACTGCAGCATGGCATTTGTGATCTAACCTTGAGAGTCATGTAATAATTCTCCCATATTTTATTAATCAGAGAAGTCAAAAGCTCACACAAATTCAAGGGGAGAAATCAAAAACTCTATTATGTTTTTCTTGATTTTATATTGTTGGGAGAAAAAAAATTGTCTATCATTAGATGGGAAGAAATGTTAAGGAACCTGTGATTATGTTTTAAGAATCATAGGCTCACAGGAAATGCCGGAACTGTGATTTAAATCCAGGACTTCTACTCCAAATTCCATTCCTTTGATCCATTATATGAAGAGTCAGCAACAACCCACATGCCTGTAGGATGTAGAGACATGAGGGAAGAGGCTGGCAGGGAACTGTGGCAAACCAGGAAGCATAGACTCAAGGGCAGACCAAGACTCTGTGGCCAGTTGTGTTGACTTATCATAAAAAGATAAAAATCCAGTTTTTTATATGAAATCCCCCAATTTTTAAATATTGATAAATAATGCAAATTTTAATGCACAGTTTGAAATCTCTCCCCTATATCACACAATTTGAGCTTTTCTGTTTTGCTTTTTGTCGGGAAGAAAATTACACAATTATTTGTTTCCTTTAAAGCAAGAAGTGGCCGGGCATGGTGGTTCATGCCTGTAATCTCAGCTCTTTGGGAGGCCAAGGTGGATGGATTGCTTGAGTCCAGGAGTATGAGACCAGCCTGGCGAACATGGTGAAACCCTATCTCTACAAAAAATTAAAAACAAATTAGCTGGGCATGATGTCACTTGCCTGTAGTCCAAGCTACTTGGGAGGCTGAGGTGGGAGGATTCCTTGAGCCTGGGAGCAGAGGCTGCCAAGATCGCGCCACTGCACTCCAGCCTGGTTGACAGAGCTAGATTCTGTCTCAAAAAATAGAAAATAATACAAGTTCAGATTGGGAGTCAGCCTCAGATTCTAATTCTGGTTTTGTTAATTGCTAACTCTGAGACTTACACTAAGTCACTTATGCTCTCTGAGCGTGCATCCTCATATGTAAAATAGGGATAATAATAACAATAACCCTATAGAACTGCCATGAGAATAAACTGAGGCAATGCATGTAAAAAGCCTAGTATAGTTCATGATACACATAAGATGCTCAGTAAATCATACTTATGATTATGGAGAGAAAAATATCCTGCCACACTATAATATGAAACACTATGAAGAACGTTGACCAGAAATCAAAAGACCTGAGTTTTATTCTAGGCTCCATTTCTGGATAACATTCTGATTTTTATCAATTCAGTCTCAATTACTTCATCTATAGAATTGGTATGGTAATATCAATGCTACCTACCTCAAGATGCTGGGAAATCAACAAACTACCTGTGTGGAAGAGCCTCCTAAGGTGCTCCCAATATTTAAGCCACACTTAAAATACCACCATGGGCCATTAGACATCTTGACCCACATTGGATATCAGCATCAGAGAAGCAAAGAGCACACTGGTCAGAGATAAGTCTAAGCTATGAATCAGCAATCAGGGAGGCTAAAAGGTAGGGGGCCCCTACAAGAGCACAGTCTACTTCAGGCTGTGAATGGATATGTTAGTCCATTTTGTGCTGCTCTAGCAGAATACCTGAGACTGGGTAATTTATAATTAGCAGACATTTATCAGCTCACAGTTCCAGAGGCTGGGAAGTCCAAGATTAAGACAGCAGCATAAGGGGAGGGCCTTCTTGCTGTGGCATCACATGATAGAAGGCAGAAGAGCAAAGACAGGGTAAGATGACACCAAATTTGCCCTTTTATAATGTTATCAACACTGCCTATGAGAATGGAGCTCTTATGGCTTAATCACCTCTTAAAGTTCCCACCTCTTAATACTGTTACGATGGCAATTAAATTTCAACATGAGTTTTGGAGAGGACAAACATTCAAAGTGTAGCAATAAAGCACATGAAAACAGAAGTTACGATCTGTACTGAGGCTGCAGGAATAGGTGAGCAGCATCGTGGGCCCTAGACTTAAATTCTGACCATTATTTAGATGACCTTGGGAATATCACTTCTCTGAAGCTTTTTTAATTCATCACAGGTATTATGAATAATATAATCTCCTCTTGAAAGAGTTAATGTGCAGATCCACTCAAAAGCTCATGTTAATTATATGAGACTGTCTCATACATACTCTTAATGAATGTTTATTGAATCTGACTCTGAGCCATTCTAAAGTCAAGCAGAAGACTAAAAATTTTGCCCCTTTGAAACTCAGGAGAAGACACACACACACACACACACACACACACACACACACACACACACACCACAAATGAGTACAGTAAACTGATAAAACCTGAAAAGTTTTGTGGATTGTACCAATGCCAACTACCTGGTTTCTATGTAGCAGTAGTATACTTATGCAAGATGTAACCATTGGGAAATAAACTAGATGAAAGGCAAGCGTGAGTCCTCTCTATATTTTTGTGTGTGTGTGACTTCCTATGAATCTGTAATTGTTTCCAACAACAACAAAAAAAAGTTAAAAAAAAAAGTCAGAAGAAACAATGGAATGTAAATGAGAGAGAGAAAGATAAATTGGTAAGACATTAATATCAGAAAACAAGGCAAAGAAGAGAGTCGAAAGGCCAGGAACATTGTGGTGAAGGAAGAGGAAATCCACAGACAGAAAAAAAAAAATAACTTAGGACCTAGCCAAATCCATGGCTGCAGATAAAAATAGGTAAATGTGACCACATGGCTAGAAAGGGAGGGTATGCTATGAAATGGGGGAAGAAACAGGGAAAGAATAGAGGTCACTGGAAAAAAAAATACCAGAAGTGGATTATGCATCACACTGTGTGTGGTTTTATATGTGTGTCCTGGAGCTTGTTCTGAGGCTAAGTCTTGAATGGTACATTTGTCTTTCTTACAGATTCGTGACCAGTTTCTTGTTTATTCAATCCATAGAAAGGTTAATTATGCTAGTGACTGTGGTTGGAAAACAATTCCTGGAAAATGCTTTGGTAACAACAGGTTGGCAGTGTATGGAAACCATCTGCTTCCTACAAATGTTAAGGTAAACTTTAAAACTTGTGGGGTTAGCAATTACAGATTGTATAGTAGTTTAATGGAGTGAAAATACATGCTGTGTTGATGCAGACTTTCTGGATCTTCTTGACACCCAGCCTAAAAGGAACACCATGTTATAAGAAGAATGGTCTTTGGGCATATCAAAACTTTGAGTAAGTCATCTTTGTTTGCATGTGTTAAGGCTAACAGAACAAGAACACCACACAAGGGAATATAGTATTTATACTGAATGTCTCCTAAGTAAATTAAGTCTCTCTGGTTTGCTCTTGCCTTGACCCACTAATGGGAACCGGATCATAGATGGAAGATTTGTTTCTCATAAAAATATTCTGTTTATTCTACAAAGGAACATAAAATGCTGTTCCTCTGACCTCATGGCATGAGCTGCTCTCAAGGGCGGCACTTGTGGTGGTTGCAGCTGCTTTGTCATAGAGCTGCCTGCTCTCCACTTCTAACGGCAGAGCTCTCCACCTCCATTCTGGAGGAGAGAAATGGAAATGGCTAATGTGCTCCCAACTTAGTAAATGCTGTTGGGGCTGCTAATCCATCACTCTAAGGGTACTCCTCAAAGAAACAGATCCTTGCTAAAACCATTCAGCTGAAGCTGAGAGGGAAAATTTTAAGTAGAGTGGAACTCAGAATTATGAATGGCAATGGGGAGTGGACACAAATCATATTTGCTAATGGAAGTGAAAAATCTAATAGGTCCCTTGTGGTTTCAGCTTCATAGCAACACCTTATAATGCCTAGGCCTTAGGTGGCTTATGTCCATTACTTATTGAGGAATGGCCATGCATACATATAAATTAAGGTCTTAGGCAATCCTAAATCTATAGGTAAGTAACATTCTCCACACAACATTCTCACCCTGATTAACTATTTGTAGTGCATCTGTTGAGGTCTGGCAAAGCCAGAAAAAAAAACTGTGTTGTCTACTTCAATTTGTATATGTGAATATCTTGTAGGAATAGTTATAAAAAATGAAACATACATCCCAGTCAGAAGACTGTAGGGCATAATTAAGAGCCCCAAATTTGGAATTAGAAAATATTTGTTTGAATACAGATTTTGCCACTATATACTTAACTTTGTGATGGGTTTTTAAACTCTCTTACTCATGGAATCCTCCTAATTAAAACTAGATAGATGGCAATATGTCTTACATAGGATGGCTGTATGTGAAAAACAGCTATTTCACTTTGTGACAGATACCTATTATTCCCTCTTTCTTAGTTCATCAAGCCCCAATTTTGCCTAGGTATTCATATGTGCCCTAGCTATGTGTTCAGAGAAATGAATCCTCCCCAAGCCTAAGTGGAAAATCATGATCGGTCTAAGCCAAACATGGTCATTCCACTTCCTCTGACAGAATCTGGTCTAGGCATTGGTATGTGACAAACTTCTGGACAAAGAGGCATATGAAAGCAAGGCTTTGGGGGAAGAAAGTATCTAACAAATGGATTATTCACTCTCACATAGAGCCCCCTGAAGATAAACTTCACTTTCCTTCCTCAGGATATAGTCAGCCACATGGGACACCTGAAACTACAGCAGCCAAGTAAGAGTCATGAAAATAAAGCCAAGATAATTTCAGAGAAGTCAGGGTAGATCAGTTGCTCAATGACAGGCTGAGTCTATGAGTTAATAGCCCAAGAACCACCCTATCTCTCTATGATAAACTTACTGTGTTTAAGCTACTTTTTGTTTTACTTGCAACAAAGAAATCCTATCTGATATAATGTAAAAATCAAATAAATAATGTCCTGGGAGGCTACACTCTAGATATGGGATGAACCAGAGGCAAATGGTAGCTTTCTGAAGTCACGACCTAGCTTCTAGTCATCCCCCAGTCCTAGACTGTATTAAAGTGATCTGTCCTCTATTTACAGTATTGCGGATATGGGGAACTCACTCTGGAGGAAAATGACATCACTCAGAGATTCTATAAATTCCCATACACAGTGTCTGGCATTCAATTAAACATGCCAGACAAATCAACAGGCAAGACTCAGAGAAAAATAAAAATAATAGAAAAGAACCAGAGATGACCTAGTCTGGGGAGTCATCAGACATAAACTTGAAAATAACTGTGAGTAATATGTTTCAGACAAATAGATGACAAGATAGAGAATGCAATCAGAGAACAGGGACCTATAAAATAAAATTAAATTCTATGGCTAAGAAATATAATAATATAAATTAAGAATTCAATATGGACTCAACAGTTAACCAGGAATTAGGTCAACAGAAACTAATTCAAGCCAAAGAAAGAAGAGCAAAGTAGCTGGAAAATTCAGAAAATATGAGAGATATATGAGAGATAATTGAAAGGTCTAATTCATATTGTAATATAAATTATATATAGTTCTCTCTATATATGTATATATAATTAGAGTCATATAAACGGAGCAGAGAGAGAGAGTCAAAGGCAATATTCGAAAGTTACAGCTGAAAATTGACAAAAATTTATAAAAGACATTAAGCCTCAGATTAAACCAGTATTTATACAAAGAAAACCACACCTAGGTATATCATAGCAAAACTACTAAAATCTGAAACCAAAAACATTTTGAAATCAGCAAGAAGAAAAAACACGTTTACTTTCAAAGAATCAGTAAGTCTGATGGCTGGTTTTTCAGAAACTGTGGAAGCTTTAGGACTATAGAGATGTTATTGTTAAGGTACTGAAGGGAAATAGCTATCAATCCCCAAATGTAAAATCAGTAAAAAAAATCCACTTAAGATGAAAGCTATCCTTGGTACCCACAGAAATAACTATTTATTTCCTACCAAAAAATATGTACAAGAATGGTTATCACAAGTTTCTTTTTAATAGCCAAAATTGAAAACCAACCAGTGTCTATCAATAATAGAATGAATAAGTAAATTGTTTTATATTTATATGGTGAGATACCTCACTGCAATAAAGAAAAATAAACTACCACTATTTATAAAATATAGATGGATATCACAGTCCTAGCCAGAAAGAAAAGTACGTATTACATGACTCCACTTATATGAAGTTCAAGAACAGACAAAACTAACTTATGGTAGGAGAATACAGAATAGTAGCTACTTCTGTGGGAAGTATGAGGGGGCTTACTGGAGTGCTATGTATGTTTGAAACCTTGACTTCAGTAACACGCGTGTAAAAATTCAAGTTGAACACTTAAAATTTGTGCTCCTGAATGTAAGTTAATCCTCAATATTACTTACATAAAGAAGAAAAAAGCCAAGCAAAAATACAAGCAAAGAAACAAACCCTTGGAAAATTTGCTGTCAGCAGAATCCCTGTAAGAAATGCTAAAAGTAGTTCTTCAGACAGCAGGAAAATCATCTCAAACAATGAAATGAAAATGTAGGAAAGAATTAAGGGTGATGAAAAAAGTTATATAAGTAGATAAACCTAAATAAATATTTATCTTTACAAAACAGTAATAATGTTATGCGAAATCTAAAACGTATATGTTATATTGCTTCACACCAAAAACATCAGAAAGACAGCAAACATGATATAAATGTTCTAAATCTTAGCAATGTCCAGAAACTAGTAAAATACTAATTTATATTAGACTGTAATTAGTTAAGAATTTTTGTTGTAATTTCTAGGATATCCACTAAAAGCCTGATAAAATAATGAATAACTAATCAGTTAATTGAGTCAAAATAGTAAAATAATAAACATGATAGAGAAAGTGGAACAAACAAATATACTAGTAAATGCATTAAATATAACTGGACTAAACATTTCAATTAAAAACAAAGATTGTTAAATTCGACGAAACAAAATGTAACAACGCGCTCCTTGTAAGAAACACTCTTTAAATGTAAAGACATAGACAGATGATGAGTAAAAGGATGGCTTCTTATGCTGGAATTCCAGAGATGCAGACTCTGACACAAGAATTTGAGTGCAAATATTATAGTTAAGTGTTAGGTTATGCCAGGATCATATGCAGGGGACTGGAAAAATCAGACAGAGAAAGGAAGGAATACAGGATGCACTAATGAACAGTTTAATTCTTCAGGCTACTGTAATTGAATTCTGCTATAGACAACTGAGAGGTGATATAAAATGTATAACACAGTTATCTCAGCTGAGACATTAGGAAGCTGGGGTATTTATCTCGAAACTTCCATACCTCAGTGGTGGAAGACTGCACCTGGAGAACTACTAACTTCCCCACACTTCCTGCCTGCTCCACAAGTCAATTAAAAGAAAACTGTACAAGGTGCCTTCATAAGCACTCAGTAGAATGCTGTGGCACTCTAGAAGAGTAAGTGCTAAGTAGCTACTGCCACAATTTTTAAAAACATATGATGCAAACATTAAAAAAAAATTTATGTAGTCATGCCAAAGTCAGACAATGTAGGCTTTAAGGCAAACACATTGATAAAAATTTAAAAGTCTATTTCATGAAATAAGGAAATAATTTGCGCTTACTAAAATGAACTCAACTGCATAGCTTCACAATGTATGAAATATAAATTGACACAAGTAAAAGGATAAATAAATCTACAATCATAGAAATATTAACAGAACTCTCTTAATAATTGACATATTGCCTGACAAAAATATCAGTAAGAAAAGATTAAGATTTGAATAACACAAATAACACATTGGAACTAATTGACAAATTAGTTCACTGCAAGTGAAAGCAATGACAGAATACACCTTCTTTTTAAGTGTACATAGAACATTTATCAAACTTGGCAATATGTTAGACCATAAACACATCTCAACAACTTCCAAACAATTAGAGTCATACAGAATATCTCCTCTGATGTCACTGTTTTATACCTAGAAATCAATAACAAAAAGACTAAATAGAAAACCCCTAAAACTAGAAATGATGCAAAATATTTCTAAATGGCCACTGTGTCAAAGAATAAGTCACAAATGAAATTAGAAAATATTTTGTATTGAATTATAATAAAACATAATATACAAAATTTGCAGGATGCTGCTAAATTAGGCTTAGATGAAAATGTGTATCCTTCCCATTCAGAAAAAAAAAAAAAAAGGGCAGCTTGCTGCCAGTGCTCATTTCTTTTTATGTAAATATGCTCTTTGAGAGTGAAGGAAGTCTGACTGATTTTCAATGTGAAAATAAAATATAAAAACTGTTCTTAGAATTATTTCTAAACAGAACTGGTCACTAATCCTCATGTAACAGAAATGTATATGATGATCACTATTTAATAACTTTTTTTTCATGTGGTAAATTTCAAAGCACACAACACCACAAAGCAGAACATCACATTCTGCCCAAAAGGTGATCTGGCATTCTCGTCGTTGTGCCAGCAGCAAACTTTGCAGCCACCAGCTGCATTCGGTTTCTCTGATGTTGGTGGCATGCTGTTGGGGAAATGTCTTCCAGACAGGCGAAGAGATGCGACACCAGCAGAACACGGAGGACCTCAGAGACATTGTTGCCTTGGCTTGTGATGCTTTTCCAGCATTCTTTCCATCAAGGTCATTCTGAAGTTTGCATGGTTCATCGTGTGTTCAGGATTGTCCTTCTTGATGTAGGAGTTCAGCACTGCAATGTTTAGAAGGTGGCAAAAGAATTTCTTATATCAAACCTTGTGCCTTTTGTGCTCCATTGGATAAGAAGTGAGCATCTGATCAGCCAAGTCCACTGCTCCCATATTCTCGTTATAATCCACAGTGACACATGGCTTCTTAGTTTTCTTTCCATTTCTGTTGTCTACTTCAATCACAGTATATTGTGGAATGTTGACAACATTGTCACCTCCTTCTTGTCACACCATTTTATCTCAGGGTAAATGCTGCAGCCGCAAGTGCCACTAGTGAGTATTCTTGGGGCAAATGGAAAATGGGTTAAATGCACATATTAGAAAAGAAATTTTAAAAGGCCGAAACTCAGTGATATAAGTAATTAATTCAAGAAGTAAAAGGAAGGAGATTAAAAAAAAGAGCAGAAAATAACGAAATGAAAAAATACAATAGAGAAAATAAAGCAAAAATGATTAGATTAAAAATGAATAAACATCTAGCAAGACTGATCAAAAAGAGAGAGCAAGAGGATAACTAGGTATAAAAAAGAGTATATTACAACATACATTTTTTACCCTTTTTTAAAAAGCATACTTTTTGAAAAGATAGATAATGAGAGGATATTATGAATAGTTTTATGGCAATAAATGTTAAAGTTTAAATAAAATTGCCAAATTTATTTTCTAAAAACTCCTACACTCTTTTGACAAAAGAATAAGTAGAAAATAATCTATATTTATTTTAAAAAGTTAAATCTCTAATTTAAAGCATTCCATTAATCTCTAGGCTCAGATAGCTACACTGGTTAGTTATTCCACATATTTAAGAATTAAATATTATCAATCTTCTACAAATTTTTCTAGACACAGAAAAGGTGAGTTAACTTTATAAGGCCAGAATAACCCTGATACAATAACTTGGCAAAGGTATTATTGTCAGAGCAATCTCTCTCAAGATCATATAAAAATCATAAATAAAATATTAACAAGCCCAATCCAATGTTATGCAAAAATGATAATACACCAAAGCCAAGTAGGGTTTTTTTTTAGTTCAATCAATTTAAGTCAGCACATTAATGAAATAAAAAATAAAATCATATGGTAATCTCAACAGAGGAAAGCATTTGATAAAATTCAACATTCTATTCTAAAAACTCCTAGCAAACTTGGAATAGGGTGAACTTTCTTAATGGGACAAATAATATTTTTTAAATACTTATATCAAATATCATACTTAAGAGTGAAATACTGAAAACTTTCTCCCTAAAATTGTGAATGAAACAAGGATACCTGATATTACCATTTCTATTTAATATTGTACTTGTTGACTTGGCTGGTACAATAATGCAAGAAAAAAATTAGAAGTAAGAATTGCTATAGAGGAAATTAAAATGCCCTTACATATAACATGATTGTATGCAATAGGCAATCTAAACGAATATACAAATAGAACTAGCAAGTGAAACAAGTGAGATTGATATTAATTAATTACATAATAGTTTTCATGTAACACTAGTAAATGGAAAGTAAAATTTTAGAAAATACTATCATTTACAATAACATCAAAGACACAAAATACCTAGGAAAAAAATTAATGAAAGAGGCAAGACTTTCACAGTCACAACTATGAAATGTTACTGAGAGAAATTAAAGAAAATCAAAATAAATGGAGGGATATACCATGTTCATGGATTTAACAACTCATACTATAAAAATGTTAATTTCCCTCAAAATTGATCTATTGATTTCATACTATCTCACTCAACATCCCCAGCAAAAATTATTAATTTGTTTTGTGAAAAAAAGACCATCTGATTCTAAAATTTGTGTTGAAATGCAAAAGGTTAAGAATAGCAAAGACAATTGTGAAAAAAGACAATACTGGGAGATTTACCCATGAGTTTTCAAAACTTGTTTATGTCTACATTAATTAAGACATTGAAGTATTGGTGTGTTGATAGATATATAATTAGAACAGAAGAGAGAGTTCAAAGATACAATATATGGCCAATTGATTTTGACAGTTATTTCTCTGAAGTGTAGTTTAAAAATAATGATCTTTGCAATAAATGCTACTGACTCAATTGGAAATTATTATTGAAAAATGTAAATCTCAATTGTTTCCGAACAAGAAGCAACAAAAACTAATTATCAGTGAAATACAGATCTAAATATGAAAATGTAGAACATTAAAGCTTCTAGGAGAAAACAAAAGAATATACTTTTATGGTCTTAGGGTAAGAAACACAGATTTATTAAACAGAATACAAAATCAATAACAGAAATTATAAATTATATAAAAATTAGTAACTCTTATATACCAAAAGAGTATTTAAAGAGTGGAAAGTCAAATAAGGGGGCTATGGGTAAGGAAAAAATAAAATAAATAATTAATTTAAAAAAGAAAAAGTCAAGTTACAGAGTAGGAGAATATATTTGACATATATATAGCAAAGAATCCATATCCAGATTAAAAAATAATAATAATAAACTACAAATCAAGAAGAAAGAGGCACAACCAAAATAGGCATTTCACAAAAGAAGATGTCCAAATAGCCAATAAGCATATGAAAAGGTACTCAACTGCATTAAACATTTAAAAATGCAAATTAAAATTACAAAAACAGTACATTACACATCCAATAGACTAGGTATAAAATTTCTGACCTTACCAAACTTTGTTGAGTATGTGGAGCTACCTTCTACCTGCTGGGGAGAGAGTAAATTATTTGAACTACTCTGAAAAACCCATAGGCAGTATCTAACAAAGCCAACAAAACAGGTACTCTATGACCCAGCAATTCAGCTCCTAAGCATACAGCCAACAGAAATGTGTTTCTGTTTTATCTGTATATCGAAAAACAAACACAATAATTTATAGATCCCCAAAAGCCTGGAAATAACCCAAATGCTTTTTAACAGGAGAATGGATAAAAAATTCAATACAGCAACAATAAAGAACAAACTATACCACATGCAACAACCCGAGTAACCTTACAAACATAACTGAGTAAAATAAACCTTACCTAAAAGTATACAATAGGCAATTCCACTTATTCAAGTTCAAAAACAGGCAAAACCAATTCAAGCTGTTGGAACTCAGAAGAGCAGTGACTTTGACTAGGATGCAGCACAAGGAGAATACAGGAAATGCTCTTCGTTCTTGGTCCTGCTGCTAGTTACATAGGTGCATTGTACTTTTTGAAAATTATTCTTCACTTGTGATGTGTGCATGTTTCTGTGTATATATTATATGTAATAACATGTATTAAAATAAAACAAAATAAGTGTATACTAATATGTTTGGTAAAATGAAAACTATGTAGAAACAAAATGAATATATGTGACAGTACTGTAAACAAGTTTTGATTGCTCAAGTGTAGGGATGTGATGATTCTCAAAATATGTTTGGTAAAGAAGGAAAGAGAAAAAGAAATACACAAGGAGGACTGAAAGACAGGTCAAAAGGAAAGAAGAGAGGGAAATAGAAACAGAAACTGCCAATACAGCCAAGGATGTATACACCTTGAGCAGTCTCTGCTATGCTAGCTATCAGATTCACTGACATAACCTGTACTTGCACACAAAATATAAAATTTCAGCAGTCCAATAACTCCTAAGTATCAGGCTCTGGGTTTTTCTTCAGTTAGACTTCCAGATCATATTTTTAACTTCCATCCTCTACTGCTAACACAATTGTCAGTTGTTATCTATGTAGACATATGCAAGTCTAAATAAATAACAAGACCTAAGGCTCTCCCACTTCTCAAATTTGTTTCTTAATATTTATCTTCCTTTATCTCTGATGAACAGTGAAGTTGTCACTTGATAAAGGAAAAGCAGTAAAACATAATACAACAACGTGGTTTCCTACACAGCAGTCTGGAAATGGGTCACTAGGAGAAATGTTTTCAGGGTTTGAACTTGCAGGTGAAGACAATGGGGCTCTAAAATCATGTTTGTCTATGTGCTCAGTGCTAGTAACTAAAGAGAAATGTCCCTTTGCTTTCAAAGCAAACCTTAAAAGTTTCTTTCCACCATTGAGAAAGATCTCCCTATTCTGACACCTGTAGTATCCAAGATCACACTGAAGACCCCTCTGTGTGACATCTTTATTCCCCCCCATGCACATCTTTCATGAAGCCAGTATTCAAGATTTCACATACCTCTTTTCAGGTATTCAGTTTCCTGCCCTTCTGAAAATTCTTATTAAAAACATGTTTGTTGCTCACCTACTGGGTGATTTTTATGGCCTATCTCAACGAATCCTCATCACATGTCTATGGGGTAGCTTATTGGTTCTCATGTTTCAGAGGAAGACAGTGATGTAGAGAGATGTTAAGGGGTGTGTTCAAGGTCATACAGATATTAAGGGGCAGAACCAGAATCTGTTGGATACTGAGACCTGTCTTCCCTTTCCACACACTGCCTAAATCAGGCCCACATTGCATATTGCAAACTGGTATGAACATCTGGAATCTGAAAAAAGAGAGAGGAATATGAGCAACTCTAAAAAGCAGACTAAAACACAAAAAGCTTAGCACCCTGAGGCTAAATGGCCAATCTTTCATAATTCCATAGCCTCTAAAACCTTAGTAATTGAATTACATTATAATTATTGAGGTTTGTTTATAATTACTCAGGTCCACTTATACATGCATTTATCAATCAAACCTTTAGTTAATATCTATCAGTTACCACATACTGGTCTAAGAACTAGGAATTCAAAAGGGACTATTATTAATATTATTATTGTCATTATTATGATGATGATGACAGCATGCTGCCTACTTTCATGTAGTTTATAATCTAATGGAAAGATAACCAATTAAATTAGCAACACAGTAAATGTGTTATCTGTTATAACAGGAAATTATGAGCTGGGTCATCAAAATAAAAATACAATCATGATTAGAGTTATGTTGTCAAGAAGGCATGAAAGTGGAAAATATATTTTAGATTTAAATCAAGATAATATTAAAATAAGTTTGGAACCTTTACATGTATGTGCCTTAATAATCAGAAAACTATATAGCAAGAATACTCTTTTTTGGATGATACAAAATAAATAAGAAATTATTCCAAGTGATTATCTACCTCGGTTTGGCAGTAAGATCAAAGCTCATCCACATGAGCTTTTAGGTCTGGCTGTATTTCCATATCTAGCAAGGTATTGTGTAAAATGCAAGATCTCTGGAGGCACAGGCACTGAGTATGAATATCAAATGTGTCCCAAGACTGGCTAGTTCTTTATTTTATTTCTATTAGAAAGAGCTATTCATAAGAATATTGGGCATAAGATTGTTGTGAGAACCGAGGAAGATAACATATATAAATGTACTTTGTTATATATTTTATTAATCAGACACTTTTTGGCTGCAAGTGCCAAAAACTTAACTCAAATTAGCTTTAAAAACAGTATTTACTGACTCCAGTAACTAGGAAGGATGGAGCAGATCTCTCCTCACAAGTTGCTAGGGCTTAAAGGATGCAATCTGAGTGCTCTCCATCTCTTGCCTTTGGCTTTATCCTTTCTTTTGTAAACAGTCTCCTTGAGGTTTACCTAATCTTACCTAGCAACCCTATAGGAGACAGCAAGTCTTTGTCTCCACTTCTGCATCTATAAATCCCACAGATTCTCATTGGCCAGACTTCATCCTATCCCTAACCCTCAAGTTAATTAATAGGACTCAAGTCAATTAATAGGACTAGAATAAGAGAATTAGTGTAACTGACTAAGCCTGGTCACATTTTTCCCATGTGGTCACATTTACCGTACATGAAATTGGCAGCCCTATCAGAATACTGCGGCAGGTGTTCCAGGGGAGGAGCAATTCTCCAAAGAAGACAGGACAGAAACAATCATACTGGAGAGTCAAATCTATGACTACACAATCCACTACACTGAGTGTGCCTGAAGTTAAGAATTGTGGATTTCTACAGACACCTCATTAAATTCTAGCTGTGTGATTTGGCCTAGATATTTCACTGCTCTGGGCTTCATTTTCCTCATCTATAAATAACGCACTTTGCAGAGCCATTGTAAACATTAAATGAAATAATCAACCAAGGATGCTTTGTGCCTTGGACATAGAACTGCTCTGTGGGTAGCCATTATTAATAATACTAATTTTCATCTCAAAGGCATAGGAACAAAAGCCCAAAGAGGTTGTGACTTACTCTTGGCCACATCCACTGAACACCCCCATGGAGAGATCAGAACAAGCGGAAGAGCCTGGAGCCCTGCACATAACCTTTACACTCTGGGAATTGTACAAATGATTGATCAATGGTGACGTTTGGTCCTGAGGGAGACAGAGGCTCACATTTAGCTGTGCTTAAGGACAATCGTATAATAATCATAATATCTTGTGCTTCATGGTGCTTTTATTTTTCAAAGTGTTTGCCATCAATTACATCATTTTACTCTTAAATATCCCTATGAGTCAGGAAAGACATTATTGCCATTAGTTGTTCTTCTTATTATTGATTTTTAAAATGCTCGCTTGTTACAGAGCAAATACAGCCATTCCCATTTTTAAACTGTTTCTAGTATATTTTTTCAATACATTCTGTGGTTTAGCTTTCTCTTACTCGAGTTGTCTTCAAATTGAAACATGGCAAATTTCCTTGACAAATGCACAGCAAAATGGCTTAGGAAGAGAATCACTAAGGGATGGAAGAGCAGGAAAATGCATTTTTATGTACAAAAGAAATGGATTACAAAATCTGTAATTCCCATTCTTGAATTTCTGCAGTGGCTCAAGTCAGGAGGACCAAGAGATCTATGAGCTGATATGACACCACAAGTTAGCAGCTGTTCACATGGATCCCAGGCAGTTGCCAAATGAATGCATCTCTCAACGTAAATAGAACCAGTGGAAAGTCTGGGCCTCATGAAATCTTGAAATCTGCCAAATTATTCCAGCTGCACGAAAATGAGTTCTTACCTTCTTTTCTCATCATACAGAGAAGAAGGTATGATGCAGAAAAGAGAATTCTCATCTAGGTAAAAGCCAGAAATCCCAGATTCATTCTACCACTCAGCTCTGCCATGGCCTTACTTTAGGCATGTCAAAGCCACTCTCTGAGACTCATTCACTTCTAGAGAATGGAAATACATGAACTTCTGAGGAAGAAGGTCTGGATGTGAATCTAGATTTTCTACATTTTGACTGCATGACAAGTTATTTAATTTTCTGAGCTCTAGTTACATTTGAATTGCTTAGATTTGAAGATTAACACCAATCTGTAAAAACACCTAATATAGTGTTGGGCATATAGCAGAGGATTAAGAGTTATTAGTAGAACAAAATAAGCAATAAAGTTTACATAGGCTTGAAAGCTATACAGATGATATATACATTTATAATTACAGAGGTATTTCTTAAAAATAAAATCAGTTATTTTAAATGATTATAAAGGATACATCCTGCATAGTATACATTAAATGTTTTATATCATTTAGAATTCCTGAATAAATAATTGCTCTTCAAAAAAAAAGTAACATTGTATAAAAGCAAAGGGTAGGATCACTCTCTTCTTTCAGACAATAATTATCTAAGGATCTCCTATGTGCCAAGCACTTTCATGCACATGCTACTAACAAAATATACGGTGTCTGCCTTGTATAGAAAGAACATTCAACCAATAATAAAAAAGGACTGTTCTCCCCTGGGGAAAGTACTTAGAAAGAGTGTTTGAGGAATATATAAAAGTGCTGTCAAACTCAGTCTCAACAGAATTTAGCTAGGTGAAAACAAAAAGGTAGAGAATTCTAGGTTGAGCAAAGAGCATCAATGAACTAGCTTTGAGGAAGAAGATGAAAGACATTTGCTAAGAAAGAGTCTATAGAAATCTTGGGGGGAAAAGCATGAATGAATCTCTTAACTGACAAGAGATAGCATCCTTGTCTAATAATATAAGCAGCTACCACATGATTAATGCCGATCTTTCCAAGGACTTCCATCCTTGTTTCCAAAACGATCAGTGTGCCCATCTACAAAAACAAAGCAGAGAGGAGTTTAGCTGCTAAACATGCTTTGGTAGCCAAATATTCTCATGAGTCTCTAAAGGTAACCACTTCCATAGTCCATCCAACACTTTGTGGACAACGGGGTTTCACAGTCCAGCTAGGCCACTTACTAGTCAGATGTCCTTGGGCAAGTCACTGAAGACCTAGACCTCAGTTTCCCCATTGTTCAATGTTGACAGTCATAAACCATTTCAGCCTTCTTTTCAACCGACCACATGAGACCAACATTTTGATGAGAGGTGTGTTTGGATGTTACCTCCTGCCCTACAATTTTATGTATTTATCATGAAGCCTGATTTTATCATCAGCCAATAACCACTTATAAAAATGAAAATATCCCTGCATAATAAGACTCTTGTGGGAATAGTAAGCGAGTTGGAACTCACTTATAAAAATCAAGTAGCAAAATGATTTAGCTGTTGGTTAACTCCAGCCTGGGCTATGCTGTGCGTGGGAAATGAGCTCAGCTTTGAATGCAGCAGATTCTGCTTGTTTGGGTAGTACTTCTAATCGAAGCATGTACGTATATTTTCCCTCAATCACAGGAAAACAAATTGGCAGTGGCATATTGCTTTGATATTTCAACCATTTGCTGGATTTCCATCCCTCCAAGATATCCAGCATCCAATTCATGCTAAACAGAAGCATGAAGCATGAGTAGGCCAAACTAGAGAAACCAGTATTTATGAGCCTATTCGAAGATTGTAAAGATTTGATCAGCAAATATGCCAATTGATACACCATGTTTTACAACTGCAGTTGTCTTGGTCTATAAAACTTATTATAATTCTGAAGGGATTTCTGCTTTCTTTGCAGACATTTCTGTTTTACTGCCACCGAGTGGTCTAGATTAAAATTGGCAGTTTTGTTGCTTGGAGTTTCAAGAAGCAAAAGAAAGAAGAGTATTTTTATTTTTAAGTATAAGATACAAATAAATGATCCAGAAAGGCATCTTTCTCTCCTGCCTGATTCATTCTATTTTCTCCATCTAAATCATCTAAATATCTCCCCCAGTATACACACACCCACACGCGCATACACACACACACACACCCCATTCTATTTTCTCTATCTAAATCATCTAAATACCTCCCCCAGTATACACACACATCCCATTCTATTTTCTCTATCTAAATCATCTAAATACCTCCCCCAGTACACACACACATCCCACACACATTATTCCAGCCAAAATCTAGAAGACCCTAGTATGGATGATGGCCTATAGTATCAATGGGCTATTATACCTGTGTGATCTTGACTAATTCATTCTACTTTTCTTTTCTACAACAGAGATTTGGTGAAACACTATAAAGGTTTTTTTTTTTTTCAGCTCTTCTTCCCCATCCACTCCCTAGGTGGTATTTCTGATGTTTTAATATTATCCCATTTGTTGTAAGCTGGATTATGACCTCCAAAAATTTGTATGTTGAAGCCCTAATCTCCAAGTACCTCAAAATATGACTATATTTGGAGATATGGTCTTAAGAGAGGTAATTAAGTTAACATGAAGCCGTTAGAATGGGCTGTAATCCAATCTGACTGGTGTCCTTATAAAAAGAGGAAATTTGTACACATAGACTGCAGAGATGCAGGCACACAGAAGAAAGACTATATGAGGATACAGCAAGAAGGCAGCCATCTGCAAGCCAAGGAGAGAGACCTCAGAAGAAACCAAACCTGCCAACACCTTGATCTTGGGCTCTGGCCTCCAGAACTGTGAGAAAATAAATGTCTGTTGTTTAAGCCACCCAGTCTGTGGTACATCATTATGGCAGCCCTAGCAAACTAATATGCCATCTGAAGCAAAGATATCAAATAATACATAATGTATAGACTTTGAAGCAAGCAACTGGTGTCTTGTTAAAGAGTATGTGGCATGAAATTGCCTGAATCTCCAATCCTAAGAGGTCTCAAGATGATTGAAAACTAAAAGCTCCATCTGTGTAACTATATATACCTACATAGACATGTATATTTATATATGTAAATATGTATATTTACATATATGGATATATATTTATATATGTAAGTATATATGTACATACACATGCATATATGCTATATATACACACACACAGCTTTGAGAGTGAGACAAACTTAGGTTCAAATCCAGGCTCTGTCACTTATTAGCCGGGTGGCCTAGGCAAAATACTTCTCTAAGATTTATGACCCTGTTTTATATGACAAAATTGGAAAATAACAAAGTGTAATGGTATAATGAAGTAATACATATGTATTAAAAGGAGTAATCTTTCTTCTTCATAATCCATACTTATACCTCACGTATTTATTAGTCAGTGTTCTCCATAGGGACAGGACTAATAGGATAGATGTATATATGAAAGGGAGTTTATTAAGGAGTATTGACTCACATAATCACAGGGTGAAGTCCCACAATAGGCCATCTTCAAGCTGAGGTGCAAGGAAGCCAGTGTGAGTCCCAACACCTCAGGGAAGCTGACAGTGCAGCCTTCAGTCTGTGGCCGAAGGCCTGAGAGCCCCTGGCAAACCCCTGGTGTAAGTCCAAGAGTCCAAAAGCTGAAGAACTTGGAGTCTGATGTTAGAGGGCAGGAAGCATTCAGCATGGAAGAAAGATGAAGGCCGGAAGCCTCAGCCAGTCTAGTCTTTCCATGTTCTTCTGTCTGCTTTTATTCTAGCTGCACTGGCAGCTAATTAGATGGTGCCCACCCAGATTGAGGGTGGGTCTGGCTCTCCCAGTCCACTGACTCAAATGTTAATCTCTTTTGGCAACACCCTCACAGACACACTGGAGAACAATACTCTGCATCCCCAATCCAATTGAGTTGACACTCAATATTAACCATCACACCTCAGATCATGAAGAAAATAATTTCCACTCCTTTCTACCCCTTACTCAGGTCGCCCCAGCGGGAGGTGCAGTTAATGCTAATCCTGAAAACTGATGTAGATTTGGACCTGTTTTCACAAGGAGAATGGCCCAACATTAAAGGGAAACAGCCTCTCTTTCCCCATTATTTTCTGCTGATGACTTAGCCTGTGACCCAACAAGCCCCCGGCTAAGTACACGTACTCAGCATCTGTTCTACAGAATCAGCTAGACCCACAGTCAGGACCTAATCCTAACTTGGAGGAAGTAGAAAAGATCCCAAATCTATTTTTGCCAAAGGGCCCTGATCTTTAATATCTACTGGGCTATAAATAAAGATGACATTTTGGCTCCAATTTGACTCCATGTTTCAAAGTCTCTACTAGTTGGAATCCAATGGAATGAAGCTTCTAGTCTTCTGACAACAGGGACCAAGAAATCAGTGGTGTCACGGAGTAAATATGGGTTCCTCAGGAAAACACTGAGTTGATCTTGGCAGAGAATCATTGCCCTGGACAAGCACACTGGGATGTCCAGTGGAACTTCTTTTTCTTATTATTTTTTAAATTTTTGTTATTTATTTATTTTTAATTCAATAGTTTTTGGGGAACAGGTAGTTTTTGGTCACGTGGATAAGTTCTTTAGTGGTGATTTCTGAGATTTTGGTGCATCCATCATCTGAGCAATGTACACTGTACCCAATGTGTAATCTTTCATCCCTCACCCCCTCCCACCCTTCCCCCCAAGTCCCCAAGTTTATTATATCATTCTTATGCCTTTGAGTCCTCATAACTTAGCTCCCACTTACAAGTGAGAACATATGATGTAAGATTTTTCCATTCCTGAGTTACTTTGCTTAGAATACTGGTCTTCAACTCCATCCAGGTATATATATATATATATGGTGTATATATATATATATATATATATATATATATATATATATATATATCTCACAATTTATTTATCCACCCATTGGTTGACGGGCATTTAGGAAATGGAACTTCTTTTTATGAGATTTTAAGAGCAGTAAGCAAAGGCAAAAAGAGAAAACCACAGCCTCATTGTGCTCAGCATATAAAGTGGGAGAAAGATCCCATTCTACTGAGGCTTTATGGCTTCCTACAGAAATACTGGTTCCAAGGCAGCACAGAAATGTTTAGTCCCATCAGATTAATAATTTTTCATCTCAACACAGTAGCATCCCGACAAGGAGCATTTGAAAGAAGGAGATGTGTTTTAATAGCCACAATGAATGAATGGAGTGCACTCTTGGCATTCATTTCCAAGGGCTGGGGTTGCTAAATGTCCTGCAATGTTCTTGACAGTCCTGCAAAATGAAGCATGTCCCACCTAGAATGCCAGTACTACCTCCACCAAGAAGCACCACTGTAACTTGAGGATTTGGGCAATTATTCATTCTATTTCGTTCTTTAATATAACATTTTCTGAGCTCCATATCAGGCCCTGAGTGAAAATCGATGGATCTGATATTAACAACATAGTCACCCATAAATTTCAAAGCATACCAGTGGATATTCCATGCATTCTCATCAACACACCAACACTGTACTTTGGTTGAATTTTTTTTCTCCCTTGGGAATATCATGGAAGCCACTTGAGAATAACACTTTGAGGGTGTTCTCCAGTAGGATGTTATTATAATTACCTGCCAAGGATGCTATGGTCCAAAGTGCTCAAAGCATCAAACCCTCAAGAGACTACAACAGACCTGCACTCCTTATGATTCTCACAGTGTTGAGGCCACACTGGGCTTTATGCCAAAGAATGGGAGACACTTTTGCTTTTCCCTTTTATGTAACTCTGTCACCTGTTCACCAAACAAGTGCTGCTTGTGTTCTCGTGTCTCAGAGTCTCCGCACATCACTCCTTTATCATCCACTTGTAGCTGTGTATAGAATAGACTGGGGTACATGAGCAGGATACCTAAATTTCAGATAAACACTCTAATGTCCAACCTTTTGCAGACTCTGTCCTAGATACCACATAAAACCACATTATTTTTCTCCTTCAAAAACCCTTTTCCACCCCCGGAAAAAAAAATCCGTCATATAAATCCGCTCCCTAAGGCTTTACTTACCAGTTCAATTTATCAGATACATGTAAATCCTAGTTTAGGATCAAACTGGAATGCCCCCTCCTACTACATATGAATTGAATTAACTACACTTTCTTATACCTGTTGATGATTTACATAGATTAGATAAATAGAGGACAGATCCACTGACAGAGAGAGGGAGGGAGGAAGGAAGGAAGGAAGGGAGGGAGGGAGGGAGGGAGGGAGAAAAGAAAGTGGGTGGGTGCTTGGCAGACACCAGACTCCCAATTAACTTTAGCTATTATCATTAATACATGTTGCTACAACTCTGCTATCAATGTCATTTTAAAAATGCAGAAACTGAGGCTCAGTGTCACAGGCAATTAGTCCGTAGCTTTAGGAGTCTAACTCATTGCTGACTCCAAAGTTTAGGCACTTTTGATTAAATTCTATGAGCTCTACATTCCACTCTATGTAAAACTCAGCTATTTTGAGACCATGGAACAATGTATCATATATGGAAGACTGTATGTATACCCATTACGTAGTTGTACTTCATTCTGTAAGCATGGGTTCCTCTCTCATCACATTCTAACAGGGAGGGTAAACTGTCATGGTTGGACTGCAGTGTGCAGCTGAAGCCAAATGTCATGTCAGCTGCATGTCAACATAGCCTATGTCACACTTGACATACACCAGTTTATGCTATTCTAGAGATAATAACAGGCAGATTACGGAAATAAGTAGGTATCTTTCTTCCACATGTATTGTGGGTGGATCAACTGTAAACAACGTTTTCTTTATTTGAAAGTGGTAAATGCAACAGATGGGAAAATTTCTGTTAATAATATATCAGCAATCATGCATATCTGTATTTTGTTTGTAAATATAAACTTGTTCTGAATCATAGTGAATTTTCTGCAAGTGTGGGTGTGGTTAACATTACTAGGGCTCATTATTATCCACTTCTCTCTTTTCAGGCACAGGGAGACTGTGCCCTTTTTAAGGTATAGGGCTGTCATTGATTCAGGCCAATGGACTGCGTGCAGCAACAATGTGTGTGTCTCTCCTAAGGCAAAGCATTTCATTCCAGGTGGGTAACCTTCCAGCACTTTCTTGTCTTGCCACAGGCATCATGGTAGCATGTGTTGAGAGGGAGGTGCTGTAGGGTGCACAGAGACCAGATTGTTGAGCCAACACATGGAGGATAATCATCCTGGAGAATTGCCCAAATCCACAGCAGAATTTGTGTGAATGAAAATTGCATTTTTGGTTTCTTAAGCCACGGAGCTGTAGGTGTTGTCTGTTAACACAGTGTAACTTGGCCTCTCCTGATTAACACTATGGATGAGGTTATTTCATTCATATTGTAAGTTAACACATACATCTCTCTGTTGTAGTCAAAAGTAACATATGCATTGTCATCTGATACTCAAACTCTACAATCTGGCCCAAACCTACTTTAGCAATTTTGTCTTCTGAATTCTCCAAATGAACCTAGATGTGATTCCTTGGCCACATCCCATTTCTTGCTTTTCTATGTCTCCACTTAATGTTATTCCCCTGCTTAGTGTATTATCTTCCCTTCTCATATGTCAATTACTACCTGTCTTTTAAAGATTCAACTCATCTGTTGCCCTTCTCATATGTCAATTACTACCTGTCTTTTAAAGATTCAACTCATCTGTTAACTCTACAAAGAAGTATTTCCTAATCCTACAATTATGAAGTAATTTCTCTTTCCTTTGAATTTTCATATTTATTTTTTGTTACTCTTCCTTACTTTATGTTGTATCTAATGATTATTTATGAGCATGTTTTATCCCTCCGGCTGGTAATCTTTAGAGGGGCATTTGAATCTGATTCATCATTGTATCCTCAACAACTCACCATGGTGCCTTAAAATTACATTCAATAAATATTTGATAGATGTAGAGGTACCAGTATCATGAATTTAGTAAGTTTTATCATAAAATCAATTTGGGCCACTTGGGGATGTCTAAAGGAGTCAAGAAGCATTCCTTTACTCAATCATTTTTTCTTCCCCTTTTAAAAAAGGGAGAGCATTATCCTAACCAGGCCATGTTTATTAGTGGGTGGGGATATCAGGCATTGAAAAGTCCTGCATATACACAAGGCCAGTCTTCTAGGCCATGAAGCAGTATCAGGAAATAGAGCAGGCTTTCTTCTTGTCCCACAAGCATTTAGGAAATGGGGATTTTATGGCCCTTAGGCTTAGGGGCTGGTGGTAAGAAAATTGGAACTGAAAGAAGAGTATCAGCAGCACTAACAGTTATTGGGAATGTAGAGCGTACCAGGACCTGTGCTAACTGCTTTATGTATGTTACGTCACTTGCTATTTCCAAGAGCAGCAGGGAGATGGTATCACGTGGTGGATAATGCATAAGGTCTGTAGCCAGACTGCATATGTTTTAATTCCAGCCCCATCACTACCTGAAATCTTGGACAAGGCACTTGACTTGTCTCTGACTCAGTTTCCTTAATTAAAAATAATACTCCCTACCTATTATGATAATAAATGTGTTGATAAATAAAAAACACTTAGAAGAAGGCTTGTACATGATAAATGCACTATAAATATTCCTTTAAAAAAGAATGATATTGCTGTTATTATACTTGGTTTATAGATTAAGGTACTAAAGCATAAATGCTAAGCTCATTGCCCAAGGACATCAAGGTAATAATTAGCAGAGCCAAGATTTGAATCCAAACCTTCTAGCCTCAGAATCAGCATTCTTAATTCTTCTACCATACAGCCACAGGCCTTCAGCATCACTGGGATAGAATGTTATAAGGAATATTAATGCTCCACCTGGCTGGGTAGAAGAATGGCCAGACCCGATAACTTGTGAGGTGTATTTCAACCTTGAGATTCTCTGTCTTAATCTGCTCAGACTACTATAATAAATATACCATATACTGGGTGGGTTATAAACAACGGAAATTTATTTCTCATGGTTCTGGAGACCGGGAAGTCCAAGATCAAAGTGCAGCAGATTCAGTGTCTGAAGAAGGCCTGTTTCCTGGTTCATAGACAGTCTTCTTCTTGCTGTATTTTCCCACGGTGGAACAGGCAAGAGAGCACTCTGAAGTGTCTTTTATAAGGACTCTAAACCCATTCATGAGGGCCCTGCCCTCATGAACTAACCTCCTCCCAAAGGTCCCATCTCCTAATACCATCACCTTGGGGGTTAGGATTTCAACATATAAATTTGGGGGAATACATTCAGTATATAGCACTGTAGTTCTATTCACAGATGTTAAAACTTAAAGGCAGGTAAAGTTCTTAATAATCTAGAGCAGGGTAAGCTAATGGCAGAGGTGGCCAGATGGTCTTTATGTGGTTAGAACTTCTGCTCTGTGGTCATTCTCTTGAACTTTATTGCAACCACATTTTCCAGGCCACTATTATTATACTATAGAATTTTAAAACATAATGCTCCAAGGAGATGCTTTAGAGTCAGGCATATGTGAATTTGAATCATTGCACTACCATTTATTTGCAGTAAGATCTTGGGCAAGTTATTCAACCTCCTATCAGGTTAACCTCTATTGGGTTCCTGTACCTTATAACTGTCTGGGTACTAACTCTTCCAATAGCTCCTACTAACAATTTTGTACATGATTCTACCACCCACCAGCTCCATCCCCCAATACAATTCACTGGTTCAGATATTTCCTGACCAAGCTTGGCTGACCATAATTTCTCCTGTAGCAAATGGAACTAAGAAATTCCAGATTTTGCCAGCTCCTTGGGTAGAAATGAAACTTGTGAATTATGATTAGTGACTTTCTTTCTGGTGTTTATTTATGAGCATGTTTTATCCCCCAGCATGTGGCCTGGGGGATGAGAAAACGCTAATGTGTGCTACAGAGAAGAATAAATGAAGCTGATACGTAGAGTAGCAGAGACAAGAGTCCTAAAAAAATTCCCTGCCATAGTCCCTGACTGTTTCAGAGGCCTGGGTTCATTTCTGTACTTAGTTTCATGAGAAATTCCTTTTTTGCTACAGTCGGCTCTAGTGGAGTTTCAGCTATGTACAACCAAGGTCCTGGACAATCCAACACTCTGAGATTAGATTCCTCATCAGTAGAACAGAGAAAATAATACCCTACATCCCTTATAGGATCATTACTGAAATTAAATGAAGTGTCACATATAAAGTGCCTCATCCAATGACTAGCACATAGTAAATCTTAAATAGTAGCTGCTATGATAATATGCTTATCAAAATCACATTATACTATTAAAAGTCATCTATCATGTTTATTTTCTCTCGTGTATGTAATATACATTTGTGATCACATACTATGTACTATCACTGTGCTCAGAATGGGCTATGTGGGGAGTAAGACATACTATTTATTTATCATCAACAATTGAGCAGGTGAGAAAGATTCTAAAGTCATAATTACTATCGAAATAGTAGATTCAATAAAACTGCTGGTTTACTGAAAAGAATGAACCATCTGACTGGGGGCGTTGAGGATAAATGCCTTTGCAGGGTCAGTAACACGGACATGATCTTAAAAGTCAGAAACCGAGTCACACAAAAGACCTTTCAGGCAGAACAATGACGAAAACACTCAGCAGAGGCACGTGAGGATCAAACTCCAGGGAAGGTTGTGTGGAACACCAGTTAACTGCAGCTGAAGTTCAATGGGTTGGGAGAGAACGTGGGACATGAATTTGGGGAGGTGAGCAAAGCCAAACCAAAGAGGCCATAATGAAGAACATGAACTCTAGTGTTCTTCAGCACTGTAAGGTGACTAAGGTTAATAATAATTGATATGTATTTTCAAACAGCTAGAAAAGAAGTTTTGGGATGTTTTCAACACAAAGAAATAATAAGTATTTGAGCCGATGGATATGATAATTACCCTGATTTAATCATTATACATTGTACACAAGTATTGAAATATTACTTTTACCCCATAAAATATGTATAAGGAAAGAACACTAATAGCAGTAAACTCTTGCAGTACCAAACGCTATTCTAAACATGTAAACTCATTTTATCCTCACATTATTGTACATACTGGTATTATTCATGAAGAAATAAAGTCACAGAAAGGCAAGGTAGTTGCCTGAAATAACATCATATTAAATGGAAACCAGGTATTGAACCCTGTTAAGGGTTGAATGGTGTCCCTGCCTCCCAATTTATTTGTTGGAGTCCTAGCTCTGACCATCAGATCTCAAATGTGACCTTATATATATGTAGGGTGGTTGCAGAGGTAATTAGCCCAATATCACTTGTGTCCTTATACACAAGGGGAGATTTGGACACAGACACACACACACAAGGAGAACAGCATGTGAACATAAAGACGGAGATCTACAAGCCAAGCAACATCACAGACTTCCTGCAAACCCCCAGAAACTAGGAGAGAGGCATGGAACAGATCCTCCTTCACCATCATCTGAAAGAACCAACCCTGCCAATACCTTGACCTCAGACTTCTAGCCTCCAATATCTGTGAGACAATGCATTTCTGCTCTTCAATCTCACTTTGTGGTACTTCGTTATAGCAGCCCTAGAAAACTACGACAGGGCCCAAAGTTGGCCCATCTAATCAGTATGCTACACAGTCTTGTTTTTCCAGAGCCAAGAGAGCATTTTAAGGAGAAAAGAAACTTGACCATATTTGCATTGTATTTAAAGTCGGCCTGCCTTTGCTTGTCTTTTTACCTGAAGTCCCCCATTAGTCATAAAGATTAGTAGCTTGGGTCCTGCATGTCTCTTGGAGAAAAAACAAATGTAACACCCCCATATCTTTGTAATACATCTCAGTTTAACATCAGTATTTGCCTCTCCTCTATTTGGACAAGAGACTTCACTGCAAAATGCCTCATTTTTATAGATCTAAGATTAGACTGTTCAAAAGAGCAGTTCTTTTTTGCTTCCTGTTTATAAACTCATTCTACTTTGACTTACAAGGGCAAAAACAAAACATTGGAGACCATTTTTTTTCCTCTTCCTTACTCTGTTTGATGGTAAATGTAAAATCCTGAAGTTTTAGGAGGGGGCATTCTTTGGTTCCCTTATTACAGCTATTTGTCTTTCTTTGGGAAGAAAGGAGAGAGCGCTGACTCGGATGGAGATGTTTCTGTGGAATCTTTCTCTGGTGACTCGTAATCTAAAGCTGTTGAATTCAAGGAACGCAGTTTTAACCACAGTATTTAATCTTATGGAGACATTTATTGCACAGCTTTTTGTTTTGCCTTGTTTAATATAAACCACTGGAGAGATGTTTCGTGGTTGTGTCATTTCATAAAGCAGAGTGTAAAGTAGAAAATAGCAGCTAAGAAAAGACCACTCCTTAGGAATTCTGTCACAGAATCTGCATTCTGTAAGGAATGAAGAGCCTTAAAACAGCAGCAATAAAAATATTATCACTAATACATATTTGTAGTAACAATGGCTAACTAACATCCACAGAGGAAGTAAGGAGGAGGGGCTGGAGGGGCTATAGAGGCTACTTCCAGAGTCAGGCACACCTGGATATTTTATTGTGCTTCAGACTTTTCCTAGCTACATTCCCTTCTGCAAGTTCTTTATCTTCTCTAAGCCTCAGGTTCCTAATCTCTGATATGAGAATATTAATAGTCTTTTTTCATAAGGTTGTTATGAAGATGAAATGGAATGTTGAATGAAAAGCTCTTAACTCAGTGTCTGGCACATACTAAATATTCACTAAATATTAGCTGCTATTGTTATAAACAAGAATATAATTTATTATAAGCCTGTTGCATGTCAGGGGCCTCCAGGTACATTATCTCTAATCCTGATAACAACCTTAGAGGGTAATTATTATTTTCTCCACCTTACAGATAAAAGAGTTAAATTACTTGTTCAAGGTCACTCAGCAGAAGTTCCCTCGGGTCTGAAAAATAGATCAGATTTCACCTGAATACCATCAAACTGGTAGAAGAGCTGCCCAATAGAAAGCCTCTCACCAATGCCACTATGTTTCAAGTTGGCATTTGTAAAACCTACGGAGTCAAGATAAGGTCAAAGGATAGTCTTTAGTAGAATAACTAATTTGATCAAAACCAATTTGCTCCTTCAAGCTTTATCACAGAATTTATAGGAAAACTCAAAATGCCATCCAATCAATTAACTGTATCCTATAGATAAAATTTAATAACCTGAAGTTTAAGAGTCTCTATCTTAGGTCTCTTTGGGTAAAGATTAATGACAGTCATCTCAAAATATTTTAAACAAAAGGGATGTTTATTACTCGTGTGTTTGAGAGTTCTGGAATCTCTAATTTCAGGCATAGCTGGATCCAGGCTCTTTGCTTTCCTCTCCTTCTCCACACTGGCTCCATTTTCAGCTCTGCTTTTCTCTGTTGGCTGAGTTCTTCCTCCTCTCTGAAAAATTGCAGTATGTGTTGATACAGATATCAACACCTTATCCTCACAGTCTAGTAATCTTAACAGATATAAACTTTTTTCCTCCTACATGTGTGTACAAATGATCCTTGAACAACACAGGTTTGAACTGTGCAGGTGCACTTATAGGCAGATTTTCTTCCAGCTCTACTACCTCCAAGACAGCAAGATCAATACCTCCTCTTCCTCCTCCTCTTCAGCGTACTCCATGTGCAGATGTTGAGGATAAAGACCTTTATGATGATAACTTTCACTTAGTAAATACATTTTCTCTTCCTTATGATTTTCTTAATAAGATTTTCTTTTCTCTAGCTTACTTTATTATAAGAATACATTATATAATACATATAACATACAAAATATGTGTTAATTTATGATGTTATCAGTAAGGATTCCAGTCAACAGCAGACTATAAGCAGTTAAGTTTTGGGGGAGTCTAAAGTTACACGCAAATTTTCAGCTGCATGAGGAGTCATCACCCCTAACCTCTGTGTTGTTCAAGGGTCAGGTGCATTGGTCATTGATAAGAACTCTGGCCTTCTTAAGCCATAGAGTATAATCAAGCAGGACTTTGATTGAAAATGCCCACAAGGACTCCTTGAAATAGGAAAAGAGATTCCCAAACAAAGCATTCATTTCACAGAAAGAAAGAATAGGCAAGCGTTTTAGGTAGACAAAACTCCCACCTGTACCATTTTCATTAGAGTATTTTTTAGAGAGAAATTTTAATACTTAATTTTGGTTCTATTCTCCTTCATTCATTTGGTCAAAAAATTTTGTAGAGCACACTATAATCTAGACACTGTTCTGGATATTTAACAAACACAGAGAAGAAAAAGAAAAGAAGAGTCCTTCAATAGCATGACGTTAAATTTTCCCATGGATAATATAATAAATTACCACACACAAATGTATTGTCTTACATTTTTGAAGGTTAGAAATCCAAAATCAGTCTCACTGGGCTAAAGCCAAGGGGTCAGCAGAATAGATTCCTTCTGGGGGTCTTGAGTAGAATCAGTTTCCTTGCCTTTTCTAGCTTCCAGAGGCCGTCTGCATTCATTGGCTCATGATCCCTTCCCCAAATCCCTGTACCCTCTTGCCTCCATTGTCACATTTACTTCCTCTTCTGTCATCAAATCTCTCTCACCTCCCTCCTATAAAGACACTCGTGATTACATTTAGGGCTCATCTGAAAAATTTAGATAATCTTCTCCTCTCAAGTTCCTTCACCTAATCACATCCGTAAAGTTCTTTTTGCCATGGAAGGTAATATTCACAAGTTCTGGGGATTAAAAGGTGGACATCTTGAGGGAGGGGCATTATTCAGCCCTCTACAGCATAGCACGAGAAGCCCGGACAACCAAAGCAAATAAATACCACACTCTCAGACAAAGACACACATATTTCCTAAGAGAGAAACCACAAGTTATAGATAAGATGAAGAAGCCACTTTCAGCTCTGGAATCCAGTTTGGCTTCTTCAAAAATAAGAGCAAACATTTATATTGTTCGTTATGTGTCAGGCATTGTTCTAAGTTCCTTTCTTATATAACTCGCTTAAACTTCACAAAAAGTCATCCTCATTGTATAGAAGAGGAAACTAAAGCACAAAGATGTTAAGTGATTTGCCCAAGATTACACTGAACTAGCAGGGCAAGGATTTGAACTCAAAGTGTCTGATTCCCAAGTTCACATATCACTTGAGATCCAACTTAAAGAATGGATAGGCAGGCTGACACAGTGAGAAATGGAAGGGCATTATAGGCAGAGGAAACAAAGTGAACAAAGGCACTGAGGCAGAGATATGAAAGGGAGATTCAAGCCAGTGAGTAGACTGGATTGGATGCAGCATAACAAGCCTAGGAGAAGTAGTGGGAGATCAAGCTAGAGATCTAGCTTGAAGTCAGATAGTGGAAGGTCTTCAAACCACAGACACCTGCTGTGGCTGATGAGATCTTTCAGACATTTGAGTAGAGGAGGGGGCTTGTCAGAGTTGGGCCTTGGGAAGACTGATCTGGAAGCAACGTGAAGGCTAGGAGGGAGGAGTGAGAAGGGAGCTGTCCCCGCTTCTCTGCTCCCTTAACACTTTCTATATCATAGAATGTGGCTGTGTGTCTCACCCACTAGAGAGTGAGCCCCTGGAGGGGAGCTGAGTGTGCTGTCCACCTCTGGCTGCATGTGCCAGCGGGTGATATATTCACCTGTAAAGCACAGTACAGCTAGAGGTTAGGAGGCAGGGGAACAGATGCTGGAGCTGCTGCTGCCTATGTTGATGCAAATAACAATACCGTTTGGGAATCAATCTAAAGTGTCTTTGCCTGCATCAGCTGAAGTTTCTTTTAGCATAATAACAACTGTCTGGAAATGTAGGATATGCAGATCTATATTCTAATCTTAGCTCTGTACTTGCTTTTGCAGGATTTGGAGTAGTTTATCAATACCCCAACTTGTTTCTTTTCTCTTTAAAATAAAGTAAAACTATTTTGTTTATAACTATTAACTTGTGAGGTGAGAGTTATCCAGCTTGTCATAGGGATCTGGCATAGAGACAGTACTCAACGTTATTATTATCAATCTATGATATTCTGGGTTTTTTGTTTCTTTGTTTGTTTGATATGGAGTCTCGCTCTGTTGCCCAGGCTGGAGTGCAGTAGTACCATCCTGGCTCACTGCAAGGTCCACCTCCCAAGTTCAAGCAATTCTCCTGCCTCAGCCCCCTGAGTAGCTGGGATTACAGGCGCGCACCACCACGCCCGGCTAATTTTTTGTATTTTTAGTAGAGACGGGGTTTCACCATGTTAGCCAGGATGGTCTCAATCTCCTGACCTCGTGATCTGCCCACCTCGGCCTAACAAAGTGCTGGGATTACAGGGGTGAACCACTGAGCCCCGCCGATATTCTTATTTAATTTAGTCACCAAATCGCAGTTAGGACAGTGTTGTTATTTTGCCCCGTTTTACAGATGAGGAAACAATCTCAGGGAAAAGAAGGGATTTACTCAAGCCATACAGTGGAGACGTCTGGATTTGAACCTACTGTGTTGGAATCTCAACTATGTGCAAACTCACAAAGGGAAATGAAGCCTTCGGAGGAAGGGCGGGACAAGGGTGACCACACAGGTGAGCGAGATGGGCTTCTAGAAGGACGCCCGCATATCTCTGAGGAACAGAGAAGGCACAGATCAAAAACACCTAGGCTCTTCATCCGTCGGCAGCCAGAGCCTGGGTCCATTGCCTAGGCAGTGGAGAAAAACCTGGTCCCCGCCCAGAAACAGCCTTCAGCGTCCTTAGCGACCAGGGCGGAACAGGCGCCGCCCGCGACGCGGGCCCTGTGATTGGCCGGATTCCTGGGCTCGGTCCCCACGCCCCGTCCCGTCCCCGGGTCTGAGAGTGTCAGCTTCCTGGGGAGAAGCACGGACGGCGCACCTCTGAGCTGCCAGGGTGGGGACGCTGCCCTAGCGGTAAGCCCCCCGACTCTGTTCTCTCCGGGCAATCAGGGCCGACACGCAGCTGCTGGGCAGGGAGGGGATTTGAGGATCACGAGTTCCGGGTCTGGAAGATTCCAGACAGGTGCAAAGAGGCTGCAGGTCCCCGGGATGAGGGGCTGCCCTAGCACAGCAGGTCTTTAGTATTGGACTTTTGGGAAGAACCCTGGCCTAGACATCAGACCCAAGTACTGGAAACAGTCCCGTCCTTCATTCCTCTGTGACCCTTGTCAAATAACACACCCTCTCTGGGCCTTAGTTTTCCAATCTGTGAAGGAGCCTTTGGAGTAGAATGATTTCTAAAGGCCTTTCAGTCTCTGGGTGGTTCTAAAAGGGAGTGTTCAGCTGTGGCCAGATTTACTGAACTTCTGATTTTCCCTTGGCATCACTCTGTTTAAACACCTTGTGCAGGAGTTCAATTTCAGATTCATTGTATTGTTGTAGAAAGAGATCAGTGATCACAACAAAAGTCTGTCTGTCTTGTGTACAGTCTCCCTTCAGATGCATTATCTCCTTGGATTCACCCTCAAGTCCCTGAGAACAGACCTAGAATTACCCTGATCTCATAAATGGGGAAACTAAACATCAGAACTGAATATGGATTCTTCATATGTCCCACTAATGCCCTTGTTTCTGCTCTGACCTCACTGGAATTCCATCCTATGTCTTGTAGTACAGGAAGGTAGAGTCACCTAATGATTCAGTAGATCTGCTGTGCAGACCTCTTAGGTGAGATTCCCAAGTCAGCTAATTACTGGTGATGTGATGTGATGTGAGTAAGTCATATAGCTACATTTTTCTTGTTTGCTCAACAGTAAAACAAAAATGATAATAGTAGTTAAAAATATCTTTCTCATGCCTTTGTTAGGAGTGTTAAGTGAGGTAATATAGGTGAAACACTTTGTCCTGCTATTATTATTGCTTGTTGTTATTGGCAAGGATGATGCAGTTCCCTAATGGAAAATCAAGAGGAACTATTTACTTATTTTCACCCCTAGGGATCTGAAGGGATTTTGAAAGGAATCATGTCTTCAGCCTGGAAGACTCCCCGTGGATCAGATGCAATGCCTGAGATCATGGTGAAAATCATTGGAAGTAAACACTTTCAATACCTCGTGGAGAAGCCAAAGATGTAAGTCCATATTTGAAAAATATCTATGTTGCTTGGATGATAATGAAGTTTTATTGTTTTGTTTTCACCCAGAAATTTAAACTTAAAAAATGCCATCCATGGAAAACGAAGTCATTAAGATGCAACAGTAGAGGTAAAATCGTGTTGATAACTTCCATGTGCACTGTTTTCCTGATATTTTTCATCTTTATAATTCCCCATACTCCTTAATTACTTGGGCTGATTTTCCAAATAGATGGGAAATATGAGCATTGCGACATTTATAAATATTAATGGAGCACTGCTGCCTTTTCTCATCGGGCTTGTAATCTACCACATGTACTAATTTTGGGGAGAGTGGGGGAGGTTTAATAGTCAATTTGTTGTGAATTAAAGGAGTAGGATTAATACAGAATCATAAATTGTAAGGTTTTCACTTACTCCTGTTTGTATTTGATACTCCTCTAAGCTTGGGCTTCTCAGATCATGGCTAAGATCTCTTTCTTCTATTCCAAACCCATCACAGTCACATTTAAGAGATGACACTCCTGTATTTCTAATATTCACCAGATGTTTCAGCACAGAACAGTATGACTAGCTCTTTCTTACAGAGTTTCAGTGGCTCAAAAAAGGAGGGAAGGTACTAGATCTGTCTTTCATATAGTAGGCGTTCCATAAGTAATAGCTAGTCAAAAATTACTTTTCCTTCCTAAGATTATTTCCTTAGCTCTATCTTCTATTTCAGAAACTCATAGACTGAACAAATATACAAAGATATGGTATTGTTGAACATAGGTGCAAGAAGAAATTTTTGCTAAACCTAGCTGTCATCAGAATCACTGGGAGAGACCTCAAAAATACAGATTCAGGAACCAGCTCAAGGTCTGCTGAATCAAAATCTCTGAATGTAGGTCACCAAGACTGCTGTTATGAAGTACAGGCTTTAATAAGGCTTTAGAAAGGCACATTAGTTCTACTTCCCTACTATCAGTATTGTAAGGTCTAGAGGGATTCCAAAGTGACTGCTATAATCAGTTAGTAATGTCTGCCACTGCACAGGAACTGAGGTTTGCAGCATGTGATTCATACATTTGGGATCCCTACAGTGCTGAGAGGTGTGAAATTGAATCTTAGGTCTGATTCTTTCTTGCCTTTTTGACATTGGGAAAATGAATTAACATCTTTGGCCTTGGATTCTACATATATGAAGTGGGGATAAAACAACACCTATCTAGTAATAGGGTTATTGTGAGGATTAAATGAGAAAAAGTATGCAAAGCACCTTTCCAGTGTCTATTATAAATAACATGCTTAGTAAATAATCCTGCTATTATTATAGAAGTCTTTCTATAGATATTAAAAATGTAACAAAAAATCGAACCTCTTTCTCTGAAATGTTTGATGTCCCTTTTATATTCTATGCCTAGGACACAGTTTATGTCTGTTTTGTAGATGAGGAAACTAAGACACTGTGATATCATAAGCGATTATTTTGAGATATGTCAAATCCCTGTCACTGTCAAGAAAAGTAAATAGAATTAGTTTGGACACCTGGCTCAGATCTCCTACCTGGAAAACTATATTATTACTAATTCCATTCCTTATTTAGGTTATTTGTTTAGCCTTATTCTCTCCCAAACTCCTTGCTTTTTCCAAGGGTAGGGAGCTTAATATGTTTTTAAACAGAAAGCAAGGAGTAGTATTTAATTTTTAAAATAGTGAAAAGTTAGCTTTATCTTATAGGAAGGTGCCTTTCCCCATTTTGTTTTCTAACCTTCAGGAACCAAGAAATAAAAGAGCACATTAAATCAGCTAAATTAATTGTAAAATAAAATATGCAGTTCTATCTCTCCTATTATAGTATAACAATTGGTATTTTTTTAGGTAGTAAGATGGATATTTTGCTTGTTTGTTGTGTTTCCTATAGACTTCATGTTACTGTTGCTGGGATGACATAGGATAATTGATGTGCATTGCTAAAATATTCTTGTATGTTTAAAAATAAATAATTCTTAAATGCTTCTTGTTGCTCAGGTAAGGAAAGTGCCGCCACTATCATGTCATTCATGCTGCAGAATCTGTCTTCCAAAAAGTGTTTATACTCATAAACCAGGGCCTCAAAATGCTGTTTTCTTTGGATTGAATAAGTTGAATCCATTAATAAAAATCCACTTAAGCAGCATAAGTAAACATCAAAAAATAAAGGCTTCTCCAAAATGAAAATTTGAATTAAAAGAAAATCATGGATCAATAATGGATAGAAAAAGAGAAATCTTCTGTATAACCACATTTAGCTCAGATTTCCTGCAAGACATGTGTTGATGATGGGATGGTATGACAGACTTGAAGGTAGCCTTTTAGATGCAGCCCACTATATTAGCTTGCTAGGGCTGCTGTAATAGTGTACCACAAACTGGGTGGCTTAGAACAACAGAAGTTCATGGTCTCAAGGTCTAGAGGCCAGAGGTCTGAAGTCAAATTGTCCATAGAGCTGTGATCCCTATGAAGGTGCCAGGGAAAGACCTATGTGTTCTAGGCCTCCCCTTGTTCTCGCAGTTCCTTGGCTTGTGGCAGCATATCTCCAAGCTTCACATGGCTTTCTCCCTGCATCTGCATCTGTGTCCAAATTGCCCCTTTTTATAAAGACATCAGTCAATTACATTAGGGGCCCACCCTAATCCAATATGATCTAATCTCAGCTCATTACATTTGTAATAACCGTATTTCCAAATAAGGTCATATACTGAGGTATGGGGGTTAGAATATCACCACAGGAATCTTGGCAGGGCCACAGTTCAACCCATAACAACCAGACTCCCATTTTACAGATGAGGTGAGATAACTAAGGCCTCAGTGGTCTTAAAGCAAGCCCCTGAAGTTCCAGGTTGGTTATTAAGAACTAAGACTGGAATGGAGCCCTCCTTCCCTCTTTCCTTAAGTTAACCTGTGTAATTGCTCACAGATCAAAGAAAAATACTTATATTTAGTATACATATATTTCACAAAAGAGAAAAAGAGACTAATGTTTGGGCTTCAAGGAGTGAAACAGGTTTCCCCTTATTTGTGCCATCATGATCTTCCTCCTAGGTCACTGTAACCGCCTCCCAACATAGTTCCCTGTCTCTAATCTTCACACACTCTACTTGACTCTCTGCAGTTTTGCTCCTGAATGTGTAGTCCATGCATCCCCAGCATCAGTCTTAGCTGGGAACTTGTTAGAAACAGAACCTCAGCTCCCTTCCTGATATATTGAGTAAGAATCTTACTTTAAACCTGAATTTTCAGGTGACTCCTCCACACATTCCAGTTTGAGAAGCCCCATTCTCCAGTATGGCCAGGGTGATCTTTCTAAAATAAAAATTTAATGACGTGCTGCCACCACCAGACCCACATTTGCCTGCCCCACCTGGGGGCTCCTGTAACACCCGTAAGGAATAGTACATGCTTACAACTTCCTATGCATTTCTGTCTCCCCAATTTACTGTAAATTATATATGCACAACTATATCCGCAGCGCAGAGGATAAAATATTGTACATGGTAAAAGCCTATTAAATAAATTAGAGTGACATGGCTGCCAAGAAAAATAAAAATCTAGAAAGATAATACTTAGTTGCTTTAAATAAATCCAAATCTAAAGGCCCATGCTGTTAAAATAACATCCAGATGTTACTATGCAATCCTGATGAGTAACATGCCATGTGACAGGAGACAAATATTCTCATTTTCAAAAAGGAGATAGGAGCTAGTAATAATATCACAGAGTCAGAGGCTTGTGGACAATCCCTGCCAAAACTGTAGGCCAAAGAATTAAATATATTAGTTGTGAAAATAAAACACCAAGAGTAAGTATGCATTGACTAAAAATAGATTATGCCAAACTGTTCCATTCTCATCATTGACAAGATTACTGCAGCCCAAATGAAGAGAATGATAAAGACAGTATGTGTTGATTTTGGTGAGTCATTGGGCACAACTTTTTCACAAAGGCATGAAACAAGGCAGAGAACTCTAGACTGGATGGTGTTGAGATAGGTGATACATCAACAAAGTGGTGATGGAACAATTGATATAATCACAACTTGCTGGAGGTGGGGAGGATTTGTGTGTGTGACCCTGCTCTTATTCAACAGTTTTTAATACACAGTCAAAGGAAGATAGACAAATTGTTTTTGTAAACCCATAGGTAGCAGAAAGCTGAGAAGCCTTGGCAGGGAAATAAGCTAAAACCAACAAGATTAAATAAACAGAAATATATGCAAAGGCTATCTTTGGAGAAGTGTACATGGAAATGGTTATATGGAATAAATGTTTGGGTATTGCCTGTGTTTGAGCTTAGCATGAGTCAAGGGTATTCAGACAGAGAGATGTGGAGGCTCACTCTACACAGAACTCAGTGGAGTACTGCACACTTCATTCTGGATGCCACATTTTAGGAGGCGCCCTGGCATGCTAAAGGTGGGGGCAGAAGAGGGCATTATGAAATATCCATTGACCAGAACAGAGGCCTCAGAAATAACACCACACATCTACAACCATCCGATCTTCAACAAACCTGACAAAAACAAGCAATGAGGAAAAGATTTCCTATTTAATAGATGGTGCTGGGAAAACTGGCTAGCCATGTGCTGAAAACAGAAACTGGGCCCCTTCCTTATACCTTATACAAAAATTAACTCAAGATGGATTAAAGACTTAAATGTAAAACATAAAACCAAAAAAACCCTGGAAGAAAACCTAGGCAATACCCTTCAGAACAGAGGCATAGGCAAAGACTTCATGACTAAACTACCAAAAGCAATTACAACAAAAGCCAAAATTGAGAAATGGGATATAATTAAATTAAAGAGCTTCTGCACAGCAAAAGAAACTATCATCAGAGTGAACAGGCAACCTACAGAAAGGGAGAAAATTTTTGCGATCTATATATCTGACAAAGGGCTAATGTCCAGAATCTACAAGGGACTTAAATAAATTTACCAAAAAAAAAACCCCATCAAAAAGTGGGCAAAAGATATGAACAGACACTTCTCAAAAGAAGACATTTATGTGGCCAACAAACATGTGAAAAAAAGCTCACCATCTCTGGTCATTAGAGGAATGCAAATCAAAACCGTAATGAGATACTATATCACACCAGTTAGAATGGCAATCATTGAAATGTCAGGAATGAGATACTATATCACACCAGTTAGAATGGCAATCATTGAAATGTCAGGAAACAACAGATGCTGGTGAAGATGTAGAGAAATAGGAACGCTTTTACACTGTTGGTGGGAGTGTAAATTAGTTCAACCATTGTGGAAGACAGTGTGGTGATTCCTCAAGGATTTAGAACCAGAAATACCATTTGACCCAGCAATCCCATTCCAAAGGATTATAAATCATTCTACTATAAAGACACATGCACACGTATGTTTATTGCAGCACTGTTCACAATAGCAAGACTTGGAACCAACTCAAATGCCAATCAATAGTAGACTGGATAAAGAAAATGTGGCACATATACACCATGAAATATTATGCAGCCATTAAAAGGGATGAGTTCATGTCCTTTGCAGGGACATGGATGAAGCTGGAAACCATCATTCTCAGCAAACTAACACAGGAAGAGAAAACCAAACACCACATGTTCTCACTTATAAGTGGGAGGTGAACAATGAAAACACATGGACACAGGGAGAGGAACATCACACACCAGGGCTTGTCAGTGGGGGGTTGGGGGAAGGGGAGGGTTAGCATTAGAAGAAATACCTAATGTAGGTGACAGGTTGATGGGTGCAGCAAACCACCATGGCATGTGTATACCTATATAACAAACCTGCACATTCTGCACATGTATCCCAGAACTTAAATTTTTTAAAAAAAAGAACATTTGTGATTCATGGGAGGATGTCAAAATAGCAACATTAACAAGAGTTTGGAATAAGTTGATTCCAACCCTCATGGATGACTTTGAGGGTTCCAAGACTTCAGTGGAGGAATCACCGCAGGTGTGGTGAAAATAATAAGAGAACTAGAATTAGAAGTGAAGCCTGAAGATGTGACTGAATTTCTGCAATCTCATGATAAAACTCAAATAGATAAGGAGTTGCTTCTTGTAGATAAGCAAAGAAAGTGGTTTTTTGAGATAGAATCAATTCTCCTGGTGAAGATGCTGTGAACATTGTTGAATTGACAACAAACGATTTAGAATATCATATAAACTTAGTTGATAAAGCTGTGGCAGTAATTGAGAGGATTGATTCCAATTGTGAAAGAAGTTTCCCTGTGGGTAAAATGCTATCAAACAGCATCATATGTTACAGAGAAATCTTTTGTAAAATGATGAGTCAATGGATGCAGCAAACTTTATTGCTGTCTTAAGAAATTGCACAACCACTGCAACCTACAGCAACTACCAACCTCATTAGTCAGCAGGTATCATCGAGGCAAGCCCCTCCACTATCAAAAAGATGAGGACTTGCTAAAGGCTCACAGATGATTATTAGCATATTTTAACAACAAAGTATTTTTAATTAAGGTATGTGCATTGTTTTTTAGACTATTGTATTGCACACATAAGAGACTACAGTATAGTGTAAATATAACTTTTATGTGCACCGTGAAACCAAAAAAATTATGTGAATCACTTTATTGTGATATTTGCTTTATTGCAGCTCTCTGGAACTAAACCACAAATCACTGAGCTATACCTGTAATTTGCATTGATATTTATACCCAAGATATGCAAAGTTCTGGTATTTTCCCATGTGACTCTCCTAAAGCCCATATTCTGTCATTTTTGAATCCTCCAAAACCATTTATATTAATAAATTCTTTGTGACTTGTCTTAAACTCCTTTAAGTGTTAAAGTTAATGGTTTTAGAAATTAATGTATATATGGAATTCCATCAACTTCCTTTTCACAAATATTAACTGAGCACCTACTGAGTGCCAAGCCATGGAGACACAGAAGTGTACCTGAAGTTCTAGTGATGGGAAACACATAATAGACAGATAAACAATGATTGTTCATGCAGGGATAGTGCAATAAGGAAAAATAAAGGAACATAAGGGTCTATCAGCTCTTAAAGGGTCCCAGAAGCTGTCTCTGAGCAAGAGACATTTGAACTGAGACAGTGCAGAGATAAGCAGCTAGAATTATGCAATGAGAATTATCCCAGGTTAGCTACCAGTGAGCTAAGACTAACCCAGCCTTCCTCCGTGTGCTTATGGCTCTACCAGATTTAAACTCTCCATGAAGCTAATAGTATCTTCTTCCCTCCCCTGCTCAAGAAAAAGAGGCTGCAACTATTCACAGGTCTCAAGTTTGCCCAATATTGGGCATCTGACATTCTCATTTACTGTTACAAACCGATGGCACTTAAGTTGACCGCCTGGAGCCCAGGTAATTTTTTTTTCTTTTTGTATAAGGTTGCCTCATGCTTGCCTCCTTGTATTAGTCAGGGTTCTCTAGGGGGCAGAACAAATAAGATATATATAAATAATATATATTTTATATATTATTAAATATATATATTAAATATATATATTTAATATATATTTTATATATTATATATATTAAATATATATATTTTATATATTAAATATATATATTTTATATATAAAATATATATAAAATATTTAAATATTTATATGTATTTTATAATAAATATTTATTTATATATTATATATTTATTATTTATTTTATATTATATATTATATAATATAAAATATTATATATTTAGAATATATATTTAGAATAAATATATATTTATATATAATAAATATATAAATATATAATTATATTTAATATATAAAAATATATTATTTTTATATATATTATATATAATATATAAAATATATATTATATATAATATATATTATATATATTAAATATATAATTATATATATAAATATATATTTTATATATATAATTATATATTTAATATATAAAATATATAATATATATTTATATATAGGATATATATTATATATAGGACATATATATTATATATGATATATATATCCTATTAGTTTTATATATATAAAATATATATAATGATGATTATTAGCATATTTTAGCAATAAACTATTTTTAATTAAGGTATGTGCATTTTTTTAGACAATGCTATTGCACACATAATAGACTACAGTATAGTGTAAACATAACTTTTATGTGCACCATGAAACCAAAAAAAGTATGTGAATCACTTTGTTGTGATATTGTGTGTGTATATATATATTATATATTACATATATTACATATATAGTATATATATTATATATAATTTATATATTATATATAAAATATATATATAATATATAAAGGGGAGTTTATTAAGTATTAACTCACACAATCACAAAGTTCCACAATAGGCCATCACAAGGTGAAGAACAAGGAGAGCCAGTCTGAGTCCCAAAACTGAACAACTTGGAGTTCAATGTTGGAGGTCAGGAAGCATCCAGCACAGGAAAAAGATGTAGGCTGGGAGGCTAGGCCAGTCTAGCCTTTTCACATTTTTCTGCCTGCTTTATATTCTAGCTGCACTGGCAGCTGATTAGATGGTGCCACCCAGATTGAGGGTGGGTCTGCCTTTCCCAGCCCACTGACTCAAATGTTAACCTCCTTTGGCAACACCCTCACAGACACACCCAGGATCAATAATTTGCATCCATCAATCCTATCGAGTTGACACTCAGTACTGGCCATCACACTCATAAAAACCAGAACACCATCCCTCACCAGGAGCACAGTGCTCAGGATCAGGGAACCCATATACCTGCTGCTTTTCTGCCACTGAGGTCCAGCTTGCACCAAGTGATACCACAGGTACTCGCCTCCATCCTAGTGACTCCACAGACCTACAGAGAAAGTAAATCATGTAAATATCTGATGAAAGAGCATTCTAAGGAGACAGAATAGTCAGAACAAAGCCTCTTGGTATGCTTAAGAAAGAGCAGGAAAGCCATTTTTTGTGGAGCACGGTGGGGAATGGGGAGAGGAGCAGGAAATAAGGTCAGAGAAGCCAGTAGGGCCATAGTAGGAACTTTGGATTTTGTTCCATGTAGAATGGGAAACCATTGGAAAATTGAGAGCAATGCTGCTCACATTGTATTTATGTTTTCTAAAGGCTGCTTCTGTCTGTTAAGTGGTGAGTAACTTGGGAGTGACACAAATAAAAAGAGAGAAAACATTTGGAGAGTTATTATGATAATCCAGGCAGGAGATGGAAGCACTGAACAATGATAGTCCATACATAAAGTATGGATAAATTTTGTGATTGAAAAATTCAAGTATCCCAATTATTATTTTTTAGAAACAACTGATCAATAAGCCTTATCTTTGTTTACTACTTTTCTCACTATACAATCTACACAATAGCTGAATATCTATGAACTCAATCTCTCATTAAAACTGAACAATAACATCACAGAAGATACTTATCTTCATTTTTACAAGTTCAAAATAATAAAGTAGTATGCTAAAATCATACTTCTATTAAGCCCTTTCCACTGCATTAAACTGCTTCTGTATTAATATCCTGGAATAATTTTTGTTTGTTTTTGTTTGTTTTTGTGTTTGTTTTAGGCACTGTGAGAAGTATAAAGAAGCATAATATACTGTTGTTCTGGTCATAAGTCTGTAAATAAGAATACAGGGCATTATGAAACAAATGTTAAATAGATGTTTTAGAAAACTTATAAGTGTCCGTTGATCCCAAATATTGAGACTATGAGGTAACAGTTATTTTTGCCATTTGAATTCTATATAGTTTAAAAAATATAATACAAAGTCAAAGTCAAAAACAAAATACTGTTTACAACATATGTGACAGAAAAATAATTAACTCCTACATGCATAAAGGCTTTTCCAAATCAATGGGAAAAAGATGAACAGCCTCATTTCAATAATTGGCAATAGACCTAGACAGGAAATAGAAGAAATAAAAAGGAACAACAGATATGTGGGGGTATATTCAACCTGCAGGATAATAAAAGAAATGTAAACAGTAATGAGACATTATTTTTTACAAATCAAATTAGGAATGTTTTATAATGGAGATACCCAGTGCTGGCAGGTGTTTAGAGAAAATACTCATATGATACTGTGTTTTTTAAAGTATACTTATTGAAAGCCTTAAAAGTATATGTACTTTGGCATAAGATCTGTATCTATGAATCAGTTCTGTGGAAATGATTATGGATGGGTATAATGATTTGGTTTCGAAGATTTACACAAAAATGTGTGTTGTGTCTGGGTCCCAATAGGAAACAGATTATACACTCAAACAAGGATGGCTTTAGTTAAAAAGGACTAATTACAAAGATATATGCTGAGATTAAGAGAACTGCAAGTTATGGTGCAGGAATCATCGGCTAGCAGCTGCAAGGTTGGTAGGAGCACTAGGTCTGAAGAGAGGAGAGGAGGGGAATGTTACCGAAACTAAATAAAGGAAGCATTCTGCCGCTCGGGCCATCTTGAGAAAAGCAGTGACCTTTGGTCAAGAGACACAGGTAGCCTGAGTCAACCTTGCAGGGAGGGAACCTCCTCCTGCCAGGGCTACCCATTGGCCCAAACCACCTAGAATCATAAGACATAGGCACTGCTTTTCTTAGAGACAGGATCTCTGTCCATCACCCAGGCTGGAGTACAATGGAGGGATTGTAGCTCATTGCAGCCTGGAACTCCTGGGCTCAAGCAATCCTCCTGCCTCAGCTTCCCAAGTAGCTGGAACTACAGGTGTGCACCACAAAGCCCAGCTATTTTTTTTTTTTTTTTTTTGGTAGAGATGGGGTTTGGCCATGTTGTCCAGGCTGGTCTGGAGCTCCTGGCTTCAAGTGATCTTCTTACCTAGGCCTCCCAAAGTATGAGATTATACGTGTGAGCCACTATGCCTGGCCTCATGGGCACCATTGATAGAGTAAGTCCACAGAGGTCAATTTCCTGGGGTTGAGAAGGATGGTGAGGATATAGGTGCAAAAGAAACATCTCCAGCAGAGCAGCAACATTGAAATTAATGAAAATTTGGAAATCAAATTAATGTTCAACAATATAGGAAAAATTAAATAAGCTATTTTATATCTATATAATGAAATACCATTAGACATTTAAAATGTTGGTGTAGAGATAGAAGTATTGGCCTGTAAAGGTATCTGTGTTATTTTGTCAATTGGAAATTTTTCTAAGAGATTAGAAAGGTTGATTACAATCAATCTTTGTTTTAGAAACAAAATAAAACTTCTCATGTGTGTATATGGAAGCTTTGTATAAAGAGATTAAATGATATTTGGCCACCTTTAGTTTCGCCAGCTAAGATTTTGAGATAAGAAATTTATATTGATAGAGTATTTTTTAAATCCATCATCTTTTTATATATTCCTGATTTAGTTCAACCTGATTAAACAAAATAACGTAGCAATAATGATTGCTCCTCGTTCCCATAGACCATGTGGATGCATCCAGACATGATGCAGAGACAGAACTGTTTATGCTGCATCCTCTCAGAGTATGGATAGAAGACCTGGCTCAGAAACTGTGCCCTACAGCACAGAGATCATTGGTGAAGAGGCCAGGCAGTTGCACAGTCATTTTGCTTAGACATGCAAAAGCGAAATAGGAGAGAATGCAAGTGCAAAAGACATTACATTTCAAGTCATTAAAGATTGGTTCCCAGATTTACATTTTAGCCAATAAACATTGGCTCCAGACTGGTAAAGCTGCACTGTCTGTAAAGCTCTTGGGTGTAATCCACCTGAGGACATCGTGATGCAACAATGTTTGGGTTGTTTTTCTTTTAATCACAATTGAGGAATGTGATTGCTTTATCAGAATAGATTTTTAATACTAATTAATCTTTGTTTTTTAAAGGGGGGTGATTTCTAAAATTTGTATTTACTGTGATTGGTAAATAACAAGGTGGCCAGATAGATTGCATTAATTATCTCTCTTTTTATCTATTTAAATAGATTTTCTTGAGTTCCTATCTACTACAAAACCTTTACTTTTTGAACTTTAGTTTTGTCTGTCAATAAAGGAAGTTTTGGGATTCCAGAGAAAGAAGCATCCCTTTGTACCTGAGTGATGAGGAGTGTGTGTATAAAGGAGCTAGCACTTTAAGTTATGATTAACATAAAATTACTATTTGTCGAGGGCTGCTGGAGGAACACCGGGCTTGGTGCTCAATATTTTATACATTTTATCTTGATAAGGATTATTTTTTCTCATCTCACAGCTGAGAACCTGAAAATCAGATATTCCCAAAGTCACACAACATGAAAGAATTTATGTGTGGTGACTGACACACATAAGCATTTAGATAGAACATATTAGCTAAAATAATTACATTGATAAAGAAATGATTCAAGTATAGGTTCAGGAGTTGAATGAACATATTTTTATGATCTTTTCGAAGACTAAATTTCTATGATAATAGTACATGGTATGGTTCCATGACATAAAAAAAAAAAAAGAAAAGAAAAAGAAACAAAAAACCTTCATACTTCGACACAATAGCATTAGCTACATTAGCACAGGCTTCACATTTCAGCTTCCCTGTGGAGTTTGGTGAGCTTTTTCAGCTGTACTCCCCTCCCATTTCCGATTTTATTTTTTATTGTCTTTTTAAAAAGAGAAAAGTCTGGTTGTCTTGATTATCTCTTATTACTTACAAATAAGAACATGCTTTCATTTACTGAAATTAGATCCCCATTCACTGTGTTGGCACACTCTAGGCTGTCTTCTCCAGAGGGTTTAGGGCCTGTTAGATGGCGCACAGTTGGAAATTGGTGGCATTGAGTCGCTGCCAAGGCTGGCAGACCTTTAAGATGGCATCTGGTGACCTTTTGCTGAGCCCCCTGGGTCCTTCATTTGAGATTTTATGTTCTCGGCAGGGGTGTAATCCAAATCAAATGTGAGATCTGGTGAGTTGGAGTTACATGGGAGGTGGGGCCAGCGGGGGATCCCTACCTTGCTTTGGGCAGAGGATGCTACTAGACGCCTTTGCAATGTTTCTTTCTAACCCTGAGACTCTGTGCTCTAATGGAGGGTGACTCTAATGGGCTGGTTTGCAGAAAGAGCCCAGTGAGAGAGGGAACGACTGGACAGTTTTCTCCTCATTTATTTATCATCCAGGAACACAGTAATCCTCTCTAATTGCTCTCATTCCTGGATGACACTAAACTCTTCACGGCACCCCCAGAGCAGCAGCTGAGGTCAGAAGTACATATGCGGAAGCTAGCTGTGTCTTGCTTCCAAGATAGTATTGATGGCGTTTTTCCCCCCTTCTTTTGAAATGGCAAATGTCTATTTTCAGTAATGTAGGTAGATGGTACACAAGCCTAGGAGGAAGAACTGTGAGTTTGTGAACAACATAACAACCAATGCGTGTTGACAAATTGTTTGTGCTAACCACAGACACATGCCGTTTCTCAGCTAGAGAGTCATTTTCTTGATAATTTTCAAAGCGCTATGTATTTTTTTTTAAATACAGCTTTTACTTGAAACAGATTTAACAGGTTATTTTTGGTTTTACATCTACAGGGACTGTTTTAAAAGATAGGCAGATACATTTTACATTTCTCAAGCAATTCTGTCCTGACACTGCCCACAAAAGGATTTCAAAGGTGATTAAAGCAAAGATAATCCATTGTCCCTGCCTTTATCCAAAAGAGTTAACTCCCTGCCAAAAGACCATTTTTGCCTTCAAATCCTGCATTTCCTACTTTGGTTACCTGCTCCTGTACTTTCAGCTCCTCACATAATCCCAAACTTCCATGGACCTTCCTCTGACTCTACTGCCAATAGGATCTGAGTCTGTGCAATGAAGTAGACAGGTTTAAATCCTGGCTCCACTACTGAAAAGCCATGTAAATAGAATTAGGCCAATCACATCAACTTTCCTGGCCTTAATTTCTTCATTCTAAAATAATAATAATAGGAATACCTGACTATATGGTTGATTTAAGAAATATATAATCTAATGTATATAAATAAGTATAGCGTGGCTGTCATGTTAAATGTTCAGCAATAATATTATTTATGTAACCATTGCAAACCATAGTTATTTCTGTTTCTTATGAACTTCAAATAGTACTGAATCTTTGTAATGTTCATTTGGCATTTATTTATATGCTAACTGGGTATGTTTCATATTACTTATGTAAATTTTATACCAATTTAATACTTTATAGAGATACAACATACCTATATTTACATAAAGGTATACATCATAAGTCTACCACTCACTGAGTTCTCACAAATGTGATATACTCATGCAATAAACACCCAGATCAAGAAACAAAATAGTACCAGCATCCCAGAAACCCCGTTATGCTTTCTTCTGGGCTATACATCTCCCCTCAAAGGTAATCACTACCCTGATTTCTACAATATAGTTTTACCAGTTGTTAGCTTTATTGTTTGCATTATTTTTGGACAACCAAATGAAATTTAAATTTCTTGAAGGCAGGGAACATATATGTCTTCTCTCACTGCAAAAAACTATTTGTCAAATATACACTCTCCTTCTCATACTCCCGTCTTGCACTATTATCATTTGAGTGTGTTTGTCTGGCAAAGCCCCAGTTCTGTGTGAGCCTCACTGTCTGCCTTCTCTGCATGTCTGCGAGGACTACTGGGTGAAGTGCCATTCACCCTCTCAAATTGATTTCACAAAAATCAATGGTCTTTAACCTTAACTGGCCACTCAGTTGGCCCAGCCAACCTGTCTTATTTTTCTGATCACCCCTCTTCCACTCTTCATAGCAGCTGTCCCAAACCATCTGCCCTTAATTCAGACTTTCTACCCCATCATTTCCCCGATGAGACCCAAGGTAACCACACCTTGTTGTCAGAGAAAATTCAAGCTGTCAGCAATTTGATCAACATCTTGTCATCAAATGTACTAATTTGCCTACATCCTTACCTATTTTTCTACAACCTTAACCCTGAGGTTTCCCTTCTGTGTCTGTCCTCTCAATGACTTCCATTTCCCTTTGTCAAGGTTCATCTTATATCATCAATGATATCCTCTCCTTTTCTGCAGTTCAACTGGCTATTCACCATTGGCATTTCAACAGGCTAAACTCCCTAACATCTTTGAACATGATAACAAAGTCTTATCTGAAACCCTATATTCCACATCAATCATCACCCCATCTTTCTCCCTTCTTGCAGCCAAACTTCTTCAGACAGGTCTTTATACTTCCTGTCTACATTGCTTGTCCCCCCTCTTTCTTCAATCCACTTCAGTCTAGCATCCACCTACATTACCTCATTGTAACTCCCTATACCAAGATTCCTGACTACATCTTCATGGCTAACCCAATGGACCCTTTTCAGAAATTTCCTTTCTCAGCAGCATTTAATACTGTTGTCTTCTCTCTAGAGACATCCTCTTGCTTTTCTACCAAGTCTTCCTTCTAGTCTCCTGATTTCCCTTCTACTTTACCGGGAATTTTTTTAAAGCTCTTTTTAAGGCTCATCTTTCCTCTTTAAATGTAGTATCCATCAGAGTTTTTTCCTAGGCCTTCTTTTCTTCTTGTGCTACCACCACCAAGAGGATGACTATAACAATATACATATATTCAAATTATTGCCCATGGTTTGGTCTTATTCAAATCAACAAGTATTGGAGTTCAACAAGTATTATTTAAATCAATGAATGTTATATTTAGATAACATGATATGCTTGTAAATGGATCTTTTCCACTGTATCTATAAATAACAGCTAGAATTTATAGAATGCCATGTAGTACAAGGCATAGCTACTTTGAAACTTATTTTTTCTGATTATAGAATAGTATTTTCCTATGTAGAAAATTTAGAACAATAATACTATGAAGTATAATCTGACATGATATAGTGTAATAGAGTGTAATGTAATACGCTGAGTTCTACCACCCAGAGATACTGTTAACTTCTGGCACATTGTTTGCTACATGGAATAGGCACACACGTTATATACATGCCTTTTACACAGTTGAGACAATCATATATTCACTTACTTTTATAAGTGGACATTTACTTGTATCATTAAATTATTCATAACTATTTTAATGACTTCATACCCTTTATCACGAGCAAAGAATGAAATAGTCAATGCATCCACCTATTACTAAATATTTAGAGTTTTCTTTTTTTTTGCATTTTTCTCCTTAATACACATGCTTTAACATTGTTCTACAATGTCAGAGTTTCAGCTTCTTGACTCCTAATGTTTTGTCAGGTCACCCACTGTAAGAATTATATCTGTCTTCTATGTTTAAAATGGTACCTTGTTACTGTTTTGATTTGTAAGACTTTCCATTATTTTTTTATTTTTTATTTTTTTAGAGACGTGTCACCCAGGCTGGAGTCTAGTGGTGCGATCTCGGCTTACTGCAACCTCCGCCTCCTGGGTTCAAGCGATTCTTCTGCCTCAGCCTCCCAAGTAGCTGGGACTACAGGTGTGCGCCACCACGCCCGGCTGATTTTTGTATTTTTAGTAGAGACGGGGTTTCACCGTATTGGCCAGGTTGGTCTCAAACTCCTGACCTCATGATCCACCCGCCTCGGCCTCCCAAAGTGCTGGGATTACAGGTGTGAGGACTTTTAGTTATTAAACAAAGTTGAACCTTTAATTTTGTTTGTTATTTGAATTTCCTTGAATCATCCTACAGTTTTTTTTTTTCTTTTGTCTAGTATTAAACTTAAATGAAAGGCTCCCAGGAGAAAAGGAAGTCTCAAGGGGAGAGGCATAGAGCAGAACTGGAGCTGACAAACTGTTTTGACTTTCTTTTCTAAGGCTGAAAATACCTGTTACATTTACAAGTAAGAAATGTGATAACCTTTAGGGTTCATTTTTCATACTGGCCATTGCTTACAGTAAGGGTTTGGGAGCAGATGGATAGATTATGAGTATGAGGAAGAGGGTAAGGAAAAAGATAAAGCCTGCAAAGATAATATTAATAACATGTTCTCTCTATGGTCAATGATGCATAGACAAATAACCAATGTTTATGCTTCCACATTCCACTGTGCTGAGTTACCACTGTTCACAACACCAAACACACCTTCTGTTCTTATGCCAGCCTAGTGTATGAGGAGTCTGCCTGTAAGTAACAAAGTATAAAATTCTTTCTTCACAGCAAGGAGAATGACAGCTTGAAAACAGAAACCCAAACAATGCATCAGAAACCAATGACTGATAATGCAAGGCAGATGAGCAGAGACACCCCAGTTCCCATTAACTTCACTGATCAGCAAACCAATGATAATCCAGATGATGTGAAAGAGAAAAAGCACCCAGAGAACAACCAGAAATCAGAAAACAACCAGAAACTACTAACAGGGGCAAACAGTAGCAGATTCCTGGATGGCAATGTGAGTGACAAAAAATACCTACGTTTATCTTGATAATTTATTAGGAAAATATAGATAAAAACATAGGTTCACACAAAAACACACTGTACAAATGTTCATTAATATATTTTGCATGAGATAGAAGTAAGAATCAATTTTTTTCAATCTGAAAATGAACTTCAGGGTCATTTTGTATATTGTATCTTTGCTGACCACCAACGGAGTTGGTCATGATCACCAAAGAAGTTGGTCATGACAACCAATGGAGTTGGTCAACCTATTCTGCCTGTGGTTAGCTCAGTGATACTCAGTGTTGTTACTATACATGCAAAGTTGGGGCATGTTGGAGGGTAAGAGTCTGTCTGCTTTTACATTACAAAAAGAAATTATTTTAAAAATACAATGCAACCATGTCTAATTACAAAAAAAAATTATAGGCCCCAAACTCTGTTGATAGAAATATATACCACTGCACTCTGTTAACAATCAACCAAACAATTCATAACAAACTAACTTGATGATGATGAATCTATATGATTAGTAGTTTGTAATTAAAAAGCAAGTAAAGCAGCAATTGAAAACTGGATCTAAATCAAGACAAAACTAATGATTCATTGATAACAAAGTACCATTTCCAAAATTGCTGAAATTGCAATTAAACAGATACATAGAGTAGGAGTTTTGCAATGCTGCCAAGCATTAAGTGACAGCCAGATATTTTAGTAAAATACTGAATTAGAGTCTGCAGTACACTCTAACATAACTATTTTTAGTTTGTAATTTTAATAGCCCTTTCTAAATCACTGAGCTACTAGCTAGTCTTTAGTCATATGAGAAAATGAATGCCTATGGATTTGTGATCTTCTGCTCATAAGAACCATGCAAAGGATCAAATTTTGGAGTGGTTAACAGCCTATCTATGGACCTCAGGCTATACTCTGCAAGGTCTAGTTGAACACTGAAGACCAGAAATGAAAGTGACTTTCCCAAAACATGAGTGACACAGATTGAGCTGTCACTCAAGCCTCTTAGTCTCCAGTTTGGCTGAGTCCTTGAATTTAGGCCTTGGTTACAGCAAAAGATAGTGAATCTGCAGAGGTGATATAATCCATTTGAATGATCAAATGTGAATTTTTATCTGAATGTTTTAACCTAATTTAGATTCTGGCATTAATATATTTGTTGTTTTTGCTCCCAAAGAATGGCCTTGGTAATAATATTATGGTTATAAAAGACTTTATTATTGACTGATTGCTTCGAGGTAAATTTTATTATTTACTCTTTGAAATTAACCCTGTGAGGTAGATACCATTGTTATTTCTACCACCATGGCATAGATGATAAAACTAACACTCAGAAAGGATAAAGTGACTCATAAGTGTGTAGATAAGATGTTTGTCTAGGTTTTCTTTTTTTTCTTTACTTAAATTTTTATTGAGCTTTCTAATTATAAAAATAGCATAACGATGTAGCAATTTTTGAAAAACAGGAGAATATAAATAAGAAGAAAAATATCAACTAAAGAAAACTAGTGGTTTTCTTTTCCTTTCTTCCTCTTTTTTCCTTCATGCATAGATATAGAATAAGAATCATTATACTCTTTATTATCCTGCTTGATTCACTTCATATCATATCAAAAATTCTCCGCTTGGCATGAAAAAAATCATCCTACGCATCATCTTTAATGGTTCTGTGAGAGTTGTACTCAGAACTAACACTTAGATGGATAGCATTTACTATGTGCCAGGCAGTATTCTGAGCTCTTTACAGATATTAACTAATTTACTATTCCCAAGCACCCGGCGAGGTAGGAACTCCTATTATCTTTAGTTCATGTTTAAGGGAGCTGAGAAACAGAGAGGTCAAAGGCCTTGCTAAAGTCATAGAGCTGAGAAGTGGCAGACCCACAATTCAAGCCCAGGTTCTAGGTCCTTAGTCACCAAACTGTATACATTCCTTTATAGAGATATAACACAGTTCACTTAACAAACGCCTTATGGGCACTTAAGCCATTTCTAGTTTTTCTCTTATATATAGACATCTGTTTCTTGACACTCCTCCTAATACATCAAACTGCTCATTCCTGTCATGGACTCTGCATTCGCCATTACCATAGGTAGCATGTTCATTAGGTAAGCTGTTCTTGACCTCCATGATCTGGATTATTTGCTAGCTCGGCAGTACAGGGAGAAAATTTGCCCCTCCCCTCCCAGAACTCAACAGGGTTTCTAGTGGGAGGCTCAGCGGGGGCTAACACTCTGCCACCAAACAAGGAAGGCCTTGTGGGAGGTGTGGGGACCGACTAATTGGTTCTGTCTGCCGGGCGGGCGTGTGGTGCTGGCCTGCCAGATGGCAGCCACAGTTGCCTGGTACAGAGACCCTCATTACCAGCTTGACTAAGTGGTAAATGGAATCCTGCCGCAGTTACAGAAGCACACCAATCAGAACTCTTTCTAGATCCTTATCACTCACACATAGATGAAAATAAGCTTTCCTGCCTGGGACGTAACAGGCAATCTGGACCAGCTGAATTTGCTCCAAAAGAGAAGTTGCTGATAAAGACTGAGCTAACATGCGTGAGGACGAGCAAGTGTGAAACTCTTTTCCAAATCACAGAGTAAGTTCGAAGAGTCTCATTGGTAGGAAGTAAGTAAAACTGAAGATGTTAAGAGAATCCCTCATTTTGTGTATATAAGAACGTGAGATATCTTACAAATAAACAAGTACAAACCTTCCTTTCACAAAGGAAGAATGAGAGGACCAGAGAGCTTAAATGCTCCAAGGTCTCACAGGAAAAGAGCTTGGCTTTTCTGACTCTTAGTCCTAGGATCTTTTTGCCTCCAAATTCTGCTTTATATGCGTATGTTTTTGAAAAAATACATATTGTTTATATCATTTCTCAGAATTATCAGCTCTGCTTCTCTCAGAAGAATAAAAAAGAATGTGTGACTAGCAACAAACTCAGTAGCACAGTTTCAAAAATAAAATTGTAGTGTGCTTTTTGCATCTGGCAGCATGAAAATGAAAGTGTTAGTGATTTAATTTTAATAATTATCACAGTTTATTGGGAAGGTTTCTTTTCAAAGCCCTTTTGTGTGTTTTCCCTTGTTCCTTCTCCACAATAGCCCTGCAAGCTAGGTAAAGGCACATGATGTTATCTTTATTTTATAGATGAATAGACAGATGTCAAGGACATTTCTACTTGGCTGTGCATTTGCAGCTCAGATTTAGAAAGTTCAAAGCAGAGCCTTTGATCTTGTACTTCTGGTGGTCTGTGTCTCACAGAATGGTCTCACCCCTCTCTCAATTGCACCAGCAAGAAACCTGAACATACTTTCCTCCTGTCTCTCCCTAACCCTGACATCCAACCAATCACAGATTCCGTTAAATTCTACCTCCTTCCTGTCTCTCAAAACCTTATCTTTCTTTTATTTTCCTTGTCATCACCTTAATCAGACCACCATTTTGTCTCACCAGGGAGATTTTAATCATCTTCAAACTGACTTTTCTGACTTTAAAGCTCTCTCTCTGTATTGGTCAGCTATTGTGATAAACACTGCTGCGTAACAAATCACCCCACAACTCAGTGGTTTATAACAATAATCATTTATGCTCACATCTACAGATATGAGCTTAGGCAGCTTTTATTTATCTCAATTGGGTTGGGCTGGGCTTGGCTCTAAACTGGATTTGATTCAGGTCTGCTCTGTGTTTTCTTGTTCTGAATCCAGCGAGCTCTTCAAGGTATGTCCTTCTCATACTGATGGAAACATTTTAAGAGAACAAACTCAATTACACAAGTGCATTTTAAGTCTTTGCTTTTTGCTTGTGTCATATCCACTAACATCCCATTAGCCAAAGCAAACCACATGGCCAAGCACAACATGAATGGGGCAGGGATATATATGCTATCTCTTTTAGGAGGAACCACTTGATCAGATATAGCCTCTGCTTAAAACACTTAAATTCCCTTGTTAAATCCCAATTCCCTGGTATAAAATTTAAACTCCTTGACTTAGCATTCTAGCTCAACTCTGTCTATTCTCTATTTCACTTTCATCCCCACATCTCACTAAACTGAAATTCTTTTCCATAGAGTTCTGTTCCCTTTCACCTCAAATCCTTTGCCCATGCTATTCTTTATGGGTAAAATTCTCTTCCCTCCATCTTTATTTGATTAACTTCTAACCATATAAGTGTCCCAACTTAGATAGCAGCTCTATCAAGAAGCATTATCATCTGATTTCCAAGACTGAGGTAAACGCCTTTCCTAATGTATTTCCAAGAGAATCTGTGCACACTTCTACAGTAGATGTTGCCATACTATTAAAATAAACTGTTTCCTTATCTGTCTCCTTCCACAAGTCTATAAGACCACTGAGAGTAAGAATTGTTGCTTGTTCATTTTCATTTCCAAATGTCTTTCTCTGTATACTGGCTCAAAGCCAACATCTAATTTAATGGGAAAACACTAGAAACTTTCTCATTTCAGTTTGGAAGAAGTTAAGAGTGCCCACTGTCTCCACTGGCTTTTAATGTTATCCTGGAGATATTTGCCAATGCAATTACATAAGAGAAAGAAAGTACAGGCATATTACTTAGAAAAGAAGAGGTAAAACTCTTTTCAGAGTATAAGATTGTACATCTAAAATCTCAAGACAGTTAATGAAAAAACTACCAACAATCAAGATAATTTGGCAAACTAGATAGTTATAAAATCAATAACACAAATCAATGGCCTTCATATATGTCAACAAAAATGAGTTTGAAGATAAAATGGAGGAAAAGGCACCATTTACAATAGCAAATAAATGTAGAAGTAAATTAACTAAATAAATAAATCAAATGCCAAGACATAAACTTAACAAGAAATGTCCAAACCTGTATGAGAACAAAATATAAAGCACTCCAGAAAGACACAAGAGTAGATTTGAACAAATGGAAAGGCATGCTGTTTTCTTGTACATAAAATGTTAACATCATCAAAACGTCAATCCTCCCTAGGGTAATTTATAAATTTGTTGGGATTCCAACAAAAAAATAGTGTTCGGTTTTTATTTTGTTTTGTTTTACAACTAGCCAAATTGATTAGCAAGTTAATTTGGAATAACAAACAAGCATGAATAGTCAAGAAAACCCTGAAAAGGAGAGCAGCACTATGAGTAATGGGTAAGATACCATTACCAGATATTAAAACAAAAAGTCTCTATATTTAAAATAGTGTGGTTTTGGCACATGAATACATGAAAGACCAATGAAATTGAAAAGAAAAATTCAGAAATAAACCCACTGGCATATTGTTATTTTGTATATGATAAAGGTGACATTGAAAATTAATAAGAAACAGATGGACATTTTAATCAGTGACACATTATTGGATAGCTATAGAGAAGTTTTAAGTTGGGTCTATTCCTCATATACCATACATACGTAAGATGTACATTACGATATATTCCAAATACATCAAAGGTTTAAGTGTAAAGAAATAAACATATACAAATAGTACAAGTAAACATGAGTGATTTCTTCTATCATCTGGGATAAGGGGAAACTTTCTTAACTGTGACTCAAAATGCAGATACAATGAGGAAAACGATACTTTTCACTGAAGGAGTGATTATTTTCACCATATGGCCAGACACCTGTAAGCAAAGCATATAAACACCTGACAAAGTAGGAGGGAAATCTGCAACTTGCATCATTGACAAATATATCTCTCATCTATAGAATATTCTGCTTAAAATAGAGAAGAAAAAGGGTTATACTATTAGAAAAATGGGCAAAATACATGAACAGGCAGTTCACAGAAAAACAAATGTAAATGTTCCTTAAATATATCAAAAGATGTGGACTTGCTTTTAATAAGTAGAATGTAAATTAATTCTGCCCTGAGATATAATTTCTCATTAGCAAAATCCAGGAAATTGATAACATAATTTGGCAAAATCCATAATATTGATAATATACTTTGTTGGAAGGCTATGGGGAAACAGATACACTGCTACAATGATAGAAAAAAATTTAAATGGAAAAACTGCTTTGGGAGAAAAATTGACAGTAATTAGCAGAACTACATCTACATTTTTTAATAAGAAAATCTCACTTTGAGAAATCTATCCCAAAGATGTACTTGAAAAATATAATATTAAAAGATTTATGCAGAAGATATACATTCCAACATTACCTGTTACACCAAAAAATTATAAACAACCTAAATTTCCCTAGACAATGAACTGTTTGAATAAACTAAGGTACATCCATACATGGAGTACTATGAAATTGTAAAAAGAAATGTAGAATTTGTGTATATATGAGTATTATTATATATTATTATGTGGAGTAATATAACAAGATACATTATTAATTGAATAAAAGTGAGGTAGAAAAATATATATAGATTATTCTACCAGGTATCTATCTATCTATATATCTATTATGTACATATCCCTTTTGTTTTTTAAAATGAAGGAATTAATTAAGAACATTATTAAAAAGTGGTTATGTCTTGGGGATAGATGGAACATGATGAATGGATAAAAAATAGAAACCATACTTCTCTGAATGTCTTGTTTTGTAGGTTTGGCTTTGCAACCATGCAAATGTTTTACACTACAGAATTATAAAGTAAAATTATATGTTAAGAAAATCAATTTGTAAAAATCAAAAACAAAATAAAATAAATCTGGTTTTCTTATCTTTTGGTATACAACAAATTGCCCTAAAACTTAGTCACTCAAATCAATAAACATGTATTACCTGCTACTGTTTCTCAGGGAAAGGAATCTAGGAGTGGCTTAGATGAGAAATTTTGGTTCAAATTCTTGCAAAATTTCACCCCAGATTTCACCCAGAGATGCAGTTTTCTGAAAGCTTGATCAGAACTAGAGGATCTACTTCCAAGCTCACTCATGTGGCTATTGACAGAGGCCTCCTGGCTGTGTCCACAGGTCTCAGTTTTCCTCATTTGGGCTTCTCTCTAGGGGTGTGCATGACATGGCTGGCTTCTCACAAAATGAGTGATCCAAGAGAGATTGATTGTACACAATCAAATTGGAAGCTGCAATATCTTTTATAACCTAATCTCAGAAGTGACATACCATCACTTCCACAGTATTCCACTGGTCACATAGACCAATCTTGATTAAATGTTGAGGGGATGAAGGAGACTACATAAGGCCATGAAACCAGGAAGCAGGGATCACTGGGGCCACCTTGAAAATGAGTGACCACATGAACCTAACTATATATTAATTGGCAGTAAAATTAAACAGAATGAAACAATTGTAAATGATTTTAAAACACAGTGACTTCATTGCATATCCCTAGTGGAATATTTACTGTAAAGAAAATATTTCTTGAAAAAATATTTAAATGTTTTTAATGACCATTATGTTGATACTGTTATTCTCTGTGTGTATATTTTATGTGATAAAGCAAGTGAGTCACTATCCTGGTGGTTTTCTCTTTTTTTTTTTTTTTGGACTTGCTATTTGGGGTATAGAAGAAATAAAATATAGGTAGAGTATTAATAAAATTACATAAAACCCCTATGGTCCTACATTTGAAATGAAAAATCAGTATGAACTCTTTTTAAAAATGTATTTCCCAGTTCTGTCCATTGGAAAAATTTAGAAACAATGACTAGGCCTGAAGCAATGAGTAGCCTTGCATCTGCATTATGTTCAGGAAAATTCCAAGAGCTGATTCCACCTTTGAGCCTGGAATATCCACTTATACCGAAAGCAATGAAGATACAAAGCCTTCCTAAGACTGGTCAAAAAAGACTCAGGATCTAACTTAAAGAGTTTCCCACAGTTGAAAGCGACATAATTTGGGCATCAATAAAAATAATAATTGCAATAGATTGAAACACATTAAATATGTTTAAACGTATATATTAATAATGATTATTTTTAAAAACAAAAACTCATTGGTTATCTCTGAAGAATGCTAGGGAACAAACTATTTATTTGAAAAAAAACAGTAAATAAAACAACCAAGCATTTATTCATTTGGCCATTTTCTATGCAAACTGTATCTGAAGTAATAGTTGATGAAGGGACGTTTCCCTTTAAAGAACTATTTCTGTTAATAAATGAAGAATGGTGGGATAAGAATTTCACCATTTTGCAAAGCCCTAATGAAAATGAAAGGAATTAAGCAATGCATATGACTGCCTGTAATTATGATCCAAAAAAAGGCAATTAGATAGCATTTGCTTCCATAGGAAAATATACCACCTACAAAAGTGTCTTCTCAAATAAAATTGATCTTGAACATGAATATGACTTTAGATTTAACTACTATTTTACAAGAAATAAATGATACTTTTTAAAAACAGCATAGGGGTGCCAGAAAATGCAGACTGTGTAAAACTCTACAGTTCAGACAACACAGCTTCTTCAACAATTGCAAGAAAAAATAATGATGAAAGGGGCAGACTGGGAAGACTAGACATTTTAAAAATATGTAAGCCTGGATGCAGTGGCTCATGCCTGTAGTCCCAACACTTTGAGGGGGTCAAGGTAGGAGGATTGCTTTAGGTCAGGAGTTCAAGGCCACTCTGGGTAACCTAGCAAGAACCTATCTCTACAAAAAACAAAAAGTTAGCTGGGTGTGGTGGTGTGCACCTCTAGTCCTAACTACTTGGGAGGCTGAGACAGGGCATTGCTTGAGTCTAGGAGTTCAGGCCAGGCTGTGGTGAATAATGGCTGTGCTACTCTGCACGCTAGCCTGGGTAACAGAAAAAATTAAAAAAAAAAAAAAAAAAGAAGAAGGAAGGAAGGAGGAAGGGAGGGAGGGGAGGAAGGGAGGGAGAGAGAAAGAAAGAAAGAAAAAGAGAAAGAATGAAAGGAAAGGAAGAAAGGAAGGAAGGAGGGAGAGAGGGAGGGAGGGTAGGGGAGGGAGGGAGGGAGAGAGAGAGAAAGAAAGAAGGAGAGAAAGAGAAAGAAAGAAAGGAAGGGAAGGAAGGAAGGAAGAAAGGGGAGGGGGAGGAGGAGGAGAAGGGGAAGGAGAAGGAAAGAAGGAAGGAAGGAGAGAGGGGGAGGGGGGAAGGAAAGAAGCAAGGAGAGGAAGGAAAGAAGGAAGGAAAGAAGGAAAGAAAGAAGGAAGGAATTTTAAAAGATGTAAGGAAAAGAGGAAAGAAGGAAAAAAGAGAGAAAAGCAGGAAGGAAGGAAGGAAGGAATTTTAAAAGGTGTAAGAGATATTAACCTATTGCAATATATGGTTCATATTTTGAATATACAAACTATGAAAATAAGATTTACCAGAAAACAGGGGGATTTTAAACACTGATGAGACATTTGAAGATATCGAGGAATTACTGTTAATAATAAGGAATTTTTAAGTGTTATAATGTTATTATGTATTTAAAAAGAGTCCTCATTCTTGGGGCAGTGGTTCTCAAACTTCAGCGTGCGTCAGAATTACTGGAGGACTTATTCAAACACAGATTTCTGGGCCCCATCCCACAAATTTCTATTTAGTGGGTCTGGGGTGGGTCTCAATAATTCTCATTTCTCACAGACTCCCAGAGGAAGCTGAGGCTTCTGGCCCAAAGACTACACTTTAAGAACCACTGCTTTACAGACATATGCTGAAATAATGTGGATGAAATAACACACTGTCTGGGCTCACTTCATCTCTGGTGGAGGGTAATGTGGGGATAAATAAAATAAGATTGTCAGTTGATCACTGAAGCCTGGTGATGAGCACAGGGAGTTTCATCATGCTATTATCTCCACATGTGCCTGTTTTTGAAGTTTCCAAAATTAAAAGTTTTAAAATGTAAACAAAGTATACATTGTTGCAAATATGAGTAAAATAGTCAAATAATTAATATCAATATGTATTGTATTAATTTGTTTAAAGCACATTTAAAATCACATATTACATATAATATTAATTTGGAAATACATTTTTTTCTAAGTCTACATTTCTTAAAAAAAAAGTATACAACTTTTTACTTAATGTTTCTCATGGCTGTCTTCATTATCACTACTGCCCATTTTTGAGCCATTTAACAGCTTTCTAGAACACCCCAGTACCTTGGTCTAAATTGTTTAAGAAACAGAACTTTTCACATCTGCATTTAATGCTATCTCTGGAAATTTTCTCCCAAACCACAGCTATCCATTGCATAATGTTAAGATGATTTGTTGTGTTCACTTGTCTTGAAAGAGAGTGTGGATGACTCCACACACACTCAAAAATAGTTTTATTTATAAGCAACCTTTAAAAGACTTGTTTACATTTCCAACTCTTGCAAGTTCCAACACCCCCAGAAGAGTTAGTAAATCTGTATTAGATTTCTGTGCTTCATTTGTACCAGTTCTTTTAGGCAAACATCACACAACTAGGATTGATTGAAGTCACTTCAGGCTATGGTGTTGGTCCCCAAGCGGTATTTTGTTATTCAAAGTAAACTAAATGAGAGAAACCTATGGTATTAGAGACTTCATAGGTGCTCTGACAAATCCCAAGGTCAGAAACCTGGGGAATCTTGATAAAATTTCTCATTTTATCTTTTTTGACACGTGGGGAACACTTCACTTTGGAAAAATGACAGCCCCAGGTGACTTAAATCAGCAAGGGAGAAATCTGAAGCCCAGCCTGCAGCTGGCCTGAACCCAGGCACCAAGAGCTCCTCCCCATTCTCCCATGCTGTTGCTCTAGTTTGTCAGCAGATTCAGGGCTGTTCTTGATGTGGGGGGGTGTCAGCCAGGCACAAGACAGAGTCCTGGCCCACATGGAGATCATATTATTGGAGGGAGATACACAAAATACAACAAATAAATATATCATAAGGTTTTAGAATGTATAAAATATTTAAAATACATAACACTCATTCTTCACAGCATTCCAGGGAGTACAGTATATTTTCCTCTTTCCATAGGCGAAGCCAGAAAACTTAGTCTGTGGCTGGGCGTGGTGGCTCAGGCCTGTAATCCCAGCACTTTGGGAGGCCGAGGCGGGCAGATCACGAGGTCAGGAGTTCGAGACCATCCTGGCTAACACGGTGAAACCCCGTCTCTACTAAAAATACAAAAAAATTAGCCGGGCATGGTGGCGGGCACCTGTAGTCCCAGCTACTCGGGAGGCTGAGGCAAGAGAATGGTGTGAATCTGGGAGGTGGAGCTTGCAGTGAGCCGAGATCGCGCCACTGCACTCCAGCCTGGACGACAGAGCGAGACTCCATCTCAAACAAACAAACAGAAAACAAACAAACAAAAAGACTCAGCCTGTGATGTCTAGGCCCAAAGAACTATGAGGACAGGAGTCACACCTGCCTTGTTCATTTGTATCTGTACTGTCAAGGATAAAGGCACTTAATACATTTTCATGTTTAAATGAAAACAAAAGCAACTGAAAGATACCTTGACTCATGGAATGATGAAGTATTGATAACATTTCTTTAAAACACTATCATAGAAACACATAAATTCTCAGAGGCAAAAAAAAAAATTTGTGTGTGGCTGAAAATGGAAATATTTTATATTGCAAATAATTTGCAAAGAAACATATTGTCCTGTGAACAATATGTCTGAAATACCTAGCCAAATACTTTAAAGAGTGAAATTGGCCAGGCCTATAATCCCAGCACTTTGGGAGGCCAAGGCAGGAGGATCAGAGGTCAAGAGATCGAGACCATCCTGGCCAACGTGGTGAAATCCCATCTCTACTAAAAATACAAAAAAAATTTAGCTGGGCATGGTGGCATCTGCCTGTAGTTCCAGCTACTCTGGAGATAGAAGCAGGAAAATCTCTTGAACCCAGAAGGCGGAAGTTGCAGTGAGCCGAGATCGCGCCACTGTACTCCAGCCTGGCAACAGAGTGAGACTCGGTCTCAAAAAAAAAAAGAGTGAAATTGCTCTGTGGACTGACAGTGAATCTCCCTCATCCTAGTGTAATTGGGAAAAGCAGGATTCAAATATCTGCACAATTTACTAGGGAGTGCTTTGGACAAGTCTGCTCTAGTCATTGCTCTACTAATAACATTTTTATGGCTCCCATTGCCCTCAGAATAAAGCGTAGATGCTAACAAGGCTAAAGGTAATTCATTGCCTTTCTCCTGCCTCTCTCTCTCCAGGCTTATCTTTTGCCTTTTCCAAAAGTTAAACTATGCTCTGAAAGCATCATTTGTCTCTTACATGCGTGCATGCACCTTTGAGGTTTTCTATATCCAGTTCACTCTTCCTGTAATCCTCTTGTCCTCTCCTCCTCCCTCTCCACTTGTTAGCCTATCCAAATCCAAATCTGACTTATCTTGCAAGCCTAGATTTAGATGCCATTCCCTTCAGACCTGGACCACCAAGTCCAGATCAGGTGGACCATGGACAATTCTGAGAGTGGCCCTTAGAATCCCTTTTCTATTGTCATGGTTACTTTCTATGCCTCCCACCATCAGCAAACTCTGTGAGAGCAGGGGCTGAGTCTCTTTTTATCACTGCAGGGCTTATGACAGTGCCTGGCCCAAACTAGACAACCATAAATGTTTTTTAAATGAAGGAATAAAGTTATTTAACTTCTGCAAGACTTGGCTTTCCAAATGTAAAAGGATGCTAGTACTACCTACCTTGTATTGTTGTTGTAAGGATTTAAATAAAATGACATGAGCAGGACACCCGTGTGGTGCCTTGTACAGAGTATGAGCCAAATAAATAACTCTTGTGATTTTTGTGCCTATTCAGAACTCTCTGTCATTCTTGCCCACTCTGCTCACTCCAGAGAGCCTCTTGGTTTTTCCTTAAAATGTTCATGACTATAAAACATCTGTAGGTTGCTATTCATACTGATAGGTTATTCAACATGACTGTCAATTTAGTAGTTTATAGAGAATCCTTCTGATCATGTCGCCCTTCTATTACCTGGTATTAAAAATAACCATGTGTCCAGAGGCTGAGGCAGGAGAATCACTTGAACCCGGGAGGCAGAGGTTGCAGTGAGCCGAGATCTTGCCACTGCACTCCAGCCCGGGTGAAAAAACAAGACTCTGTCTCAAAAATAAATAAATTAATTAATTAATTAATTAAATAAAATAACCATGTGTCTTGATTTGTGCCAAGTTTATGTTTTAATCAGATATGGTAAGATACCATACTTGGAGACAATTGCCTTTGAAAAAAGAGTTAATTGCTTTCATTTCCCAAGAGAAGCAGGGATTCCACACCATATCGGGCTACTTGAGGACCTCAAGAAGGCAGAAGGAGGAGCAAGGAGAGAAAAGCACAAGCCACAGCCTTTCTCTGGGGTTTAGGTGGGAAAGGCAACGCAGGGCAGAACAAACAGCTTAGGACTAGCTAGTTGGAATAATTCCCCCAGGCTTTGGGGCATAGTGACTATCCCTAGTTGTCTGGAGCCTAGTCTTGGATTTATTTAAGGCAGGAGAAAAAAAGGCTTGCTGTGTGAGAGTTAAATAAAGGAGGTATCTGGGGGTTTGAACTCAGGACTGGTTTGCATATGAAAGATGTATTAGCAGGCCAGTTGTTTGCCATCTCTAGGAATTAGCTAGTCCTGGGAGGGGCAGTTCCCCCAGCCAGCAAGGCCTACCTTCTTAAGATGTCAAAACACCACAAAATATGAATAATTTAAAAACACAATTAATATACCATGCTCCATGGCAAGAGAGAACAGGGTTTTATTATTGATCCTAATTCTATCATTTATGCTATTGTAACTTTTAGTGACATTACTCCTAGAGTATAATATTCTGAGCTTTTTAATCTCTTGTCAAAGTTAACAATTACCTTTGCTGCCCTTCCTGAACCTGCTAATTAAAACAGCCTAATGATACCCTTATCTCTAATAAGAACCCCACATTTGCCTATAAACACCTTATGCTCTACCTATTATTTTTTGCCTGTCACACTTTCTTGCCCAAATGAGACATACCTAAGTGTGAATATATTTATCTAACATGTGTCAAGCGTATAATGCTGAAATTGGTATGAAGGCAACATTTCTTCACGACGATTCAATGACTCAATGATATATGGGCTAAAGTTCATTTAGAACTGGGAATGTGCTTAAATAAATTGGTTGGTTTACTCATTTTCTCCATTCTTTCCTCTTTCTCTTCCCTACCTCCTCTTCTGCTCCTTGCTTCCCTTTGTCCTTGTTCTGTTAAGATTCCCAGTCAAGCAAATGTCCACTGCAGCTCTGTACCAACCGGAGACCAGTCCTTATCCTATGTGCATGGCGTTCCCAGGAGAAAGCTTAGAGACTGGTCCTTGGAACAGATGGTGAGAGGCAGCTCTGACCAACCTGAGGTATGTATACTAAGAGTTGTTGAGTTGTGTCTATTGTAGATGAAGGAGTGTTATTTGTTGACTCAATTTCTTGATGTGGAGCAGATGATAAGTTGGTCTGAGGGCTGGTCATAGTGGCTTACACCTGTAATGCCAGCACTTTGAGAAGCCAAGCTGGGAGGATCACTTGAAGCCAGGAGTTTGAGACCAGCCTGGACAACATAGTGAGACCCCATCTCTACAAAAAAAAAAAAAAAATTAAAGACAGTCTGAGAATAGACAAATGGACACCAGACTTTGTTTATCCAGTCAGCTTTCCAGAAAGTGTCCTGAGGAGTTCACAGACAAACCTTAAAAATTTCAACCGAACTCCTCATGCTCCTCGCACCTTCCTCCTTTTCTAGGATTGCTGAGCTCAGGAAGGGCCATTATGCTCCCAGTTAACTCAGTCAGGGTCTAGACACCATCCTTGATTTGCATCCCCCATGCTAAACTCCCAGCTGCAATGGGTCTCCAAAATGTGTTATTCTAAATTCTTATGCCATCAAAGCAGTTATTTTGTAAAAGGCAAATGATGTATGTTAAAGCATCTTCTACCAGACCATGTACTCTAGGATTTGCTTTCTTCTCCTGAAGGAAGAGAGCTGATGCATTGTAAATAATGAATACACCAGATTGAATGCTCACCTTCAGTGCCACAGACTTGTCCTGCTCCAGGCCAGGACTGCGAGTGGACACTCAGATACCAGCCCCAGTGTGCCTCTGCTTCCTTGCTTTGGTCTTTAGCCGGCTGAATGAAGAGTCTTGCTCTTTGTTTTTCATTGTTGTGTTAGGATATTGGCCAGAGCCCAAGTGGGACAACAAATGAAGACGCTTTTCTTCTTGCCCTGGTCAGAAGAGAACTCAAGTCACGTCCTTTGAGTTCCAACTTATTAGAAAAGCTTCAGAAAGAGCTGAAGATCCTGGACCCAATCTCTTCAGGATTTCTTCTCCAATCTCAGCTGAGCCGCCTCTTTTTGAAGCATGAAGTCCCTCTACAGTTACCAACAGTTAAAATCCTTTGTCAGAGATTTTCTAAGAGGGGTTCTCCTGAAATGGTATGGCAATCGTACTATTGGAAGTGTGGGTTCCTTTTTTTTCTTTAACTTGTACCCACTAGGGTAAAAGACTAAGAAGTTAGCTACTTTCTTGCAAATAACTTTTATCCCTGACTACTGAGATAAAAAGCTTATTTATATTCATGTGTAGAAATTTCTAGTTCAAATAGAAAATAGAGTTAGGTCTCTTCGCTCTGTTTCATTTCTCTTTAAAGGTCCTCCTTGCCCCAACTTGCATTGTCAGCTTTTAACAATGTTAGGGTAGTTACAGATTCAAGAAAATGGGCCCACTCAAGTCCATTCATGAGCTAGCTTAGTCTGCAGGACCCAAGGTAAGAATTGAGACTGAGCTAAGATCTGCTTTGTGTCATCACAACTTCCTAGAGAGTTAGAAGTGGGAAGTATCTTTGAAATTTACTGATTAAGGAAATGAGGCCCAGAGGATGTCCAATAACTTGTTTAGGAGACTCAGAGAATTAATGGCAGACACCATGCTAAGACACAAGTTTCCCAATGACAGGGCCAGAGTTCTTTGGGCATTGTATTTTCCAAGCTCATACCTATGTCTGAATATAAAGAGTAGTCCAAGTGTCACTAAATTCAGGGAGCCAGAGGAAAATACCCTGAAATAGGAAGAAATAATAGCAATAAGAATATCATTAGTGAGCATGTATCAATAGCAAGGCAATAGACAGCACAAACCTTAAAAAAGAAGGCCTGGACTTTAATCTTAATCCCACCATCTTAGCTCTGTGACATGGAGCATACTCTACTTAAGTCTTCCCATGCCTCAATGATCTCATCCAGAAAACCAGGCCAAAACCAACCTTGCAAGTTTAGTCTCAGGATTTAGTAATGTGATAAATGCAAACTAATAGAATTAGCTATATATTTATGAGAAGTATTTAGCAATACAACATTGATTTATTAGTGCAACCCATATGAATATTCAGTTCAACCAAATTTTCTGGCCTGAGACCTAGTTTCTATCAGGGGCCCTATCTAGCTTCCCTCTCCCACTGCTCACCACTCTGCTACCCTGGAGCTGTCTGTCCACCAGAGTCCCTAGGATGGCATCCAGCTTAGCAGTGGAAATGGATGACATTCCTTCAGTCCTTTCCTATGCAGAAAAAAGGTCTTCAGATTTTTCACTTGGCCTAATAAATTTTTGTCTTCAGATTATCTGAATATATCTGCTCAATCTATCTAAATATATCTGCTGAATACATCATATATAATAAATGTATAAGATATGTGAGAAGGAACAAGAGAGAGAGTGGGGGCAGTGGTGGGGAGAGAGAGAGAGGCTAGAGGTTAGGTTGTACTGTAGTAATAACCCCAAAATCTTTGTGGCTTAAAGCCACAAAAAGTTATTTTTTTTCATTTTTATTTCCATAGAGCCAGCCATAGTTCTTCTTAACACTGTTGTCATTTTAGCTCTGGGACCCAGGATGATGAAATAGCCACTTTAGGATATTTTTGGACAGGATAGCAGAAGGGGAAAAAGAGTCCTGGAGGGTCTCATGTTAGCTCACAGGGTCTCGGTTCTGGTTATAACTCATTGGCCAGAACTAGTCACATGGCCTTACCCAACCACAAGACAACCAGGAAGTACAATTTTACCATTTGTCCAGAAGGGAAAATAATAAGAATACTTGCTAAAAAGCACCAATAATTATGATACTATATTTTTAAGTGTTTTTTTAAATGTTTGATGGTAAACATTTGCCAAATACATTTTATCTCAGCAGGCCTCTTTCCTTACATATAAATTAAATGAGGATGTTCTATTTTACATTTAATTTTCAGGTGAATTATGAAAAGCTACTCTGGTTTTTAAACAGTGCAGCATCAGATTATCCACAGCAAAATAAAGCAGCTGCAGACCTGAGAAAAACTGAGAGTCATGGCACTCATAGCCAAAGGTACTCTTCTCCCTTTTTGTGAGGGTATTGTTCCTAGGTGTCTTAGTCTGTGTGGGCTGCTATAAAAAAGTACCATAAACTGGGCGGCTTATAAAGAATATAAATGTATGAATCACAGTGCTGAAGCGAAGGTTGAAAGTCTAAGATCAGGGCACCAGCATGGTTGAGTTCTGGGAGGGTTCTTCCAGGATGCACACTGCTGACTTCTCCCTGTATCCCCACATGGCAGAAAGAGAGCAAGCTGGCTTGCTGGCCTCTCCTTACAAAGGTATTGCTATGGTTTGAATGTGTTTCCCAAAGTTCATGTGTTGGAAGCTTAATCCCTAATGCAACAACAGCCCTGGGAGATGGGACCTAATAGGAGGCAATTAGGTCATAGGGCTCTGCCTTCTTGAACGCATTAATGTCATTATCTCAGGAGTGAGTTCATTACCAAGAGAGTGGATTTGTTGTAAAAAGCGAGTTTATCTCTCACCCTTGCCCCCTCTTGCCCTTCTGCCTTCCACCACAGAATGATGCAGCAAGAAGGCCCTTTCAAGATGCCTGCCACTGACCTTGCACTTCTCACCCCTGTGAACTGAAGAAATAAAATATCTGTTCTTTATAAATGACCCAATCTCAGATATTCTATTATAACAGCCCAAAATAGACTTAGACAGGCACTAATCGCACTCATGAGGACTCCACCCTCATGACCAAATCCCACAGGCCCAGCCTTCTGATGTTATCACGTTGGCATTAGGGTTTCAACACAGGAACTTTGAGGGGATGCAGTCAGTCCATTGCACTAGATTCCTAGAGCTGGCAGGGATCTTGAAGGCATTCACTCAAACACCTCACCCGATGCAGAATCACTTTGCTCTTCACCAGCACTTGGCTTGTGCTCAGAGTTTTCTCTCTCTCTCTTTTTTGTGCGCAGGCCAACATAGAAAGTTATTTGCAGCAATTGCATATGTTTTTTAACATCAAGCATGTGTCTTTTTATGAGGTTGCTGTGTGAAAATGAAAAACCTCATTATGAAATAAGAAATGATTGTGTACGGGTGCAGAGCTCATCTATAAAGTGTGATTCCAAAAAGATGTTCAGTCAGTCAGCTCCTGAGTCGCAGGCACTAGCAAAAAAAGGTTTGAGATTCAGGCATCCATAGTTACTTCATATAATCTCAAGGGAGAGAAATTACTCAAAATAAAAATAAGATGTGAGGAATATAATCAGAAATGAAACGCAATAAAGTATAATATTTTCATGTTTGCCAAAAAAGGTGACAAATCGCAGTGGTTAGGAGCATAGCCTCCATTGCAAAAGCCTGGCCTCAACTATTGTCTTTGCCACTCTGGGGCTATATGACCTTGGCATTTCACTTAACTTCTCTGTGGTTCCATTCTCCAACTGTAAAATGGGCATGATACACTTCACTTCATTGATTTGTAATAGTAACTGAGTTAATAAATGCAAAGTTCCAAAAATCAGTGCCTGGTACATAGTAAGTACTATGTAAGTGTTTTTATTATTTTTAACTATTCTTCTAGAGGACACTCTTTTCAGCTGCAAATAATGTGGCATGGTGGTTAAGAGCTATGGCATTAGAGTTAAGTGTTTTACTCTAGGAAGAAGGTAGCATTTTTTTTTTGTTTGTTTGTTTGAAAATGTCCTTGGGCCAACAGTTGGACTTGATTCCTTCCTACAGTATGCCCTGTTTCACTGTGATAACTTCAACACTTATTGAATGTGAGCTGTTTGTCAGGCTTACTTTGCTGGGCACAGTGAATTCCAGATTGACAAAGCCTAGTCTCTTCCTTTAGGGCTCATGTTCCAAAGAAAACAATACTGCCATCTAGGCATTCCAGTCAAATATCACTCTGGGAGCAACTGTCTTACTGAGAGCCATAAAGCCCTAGAAATTTTTAACCAACAGCAACTATCCTTCACATAATACATACTGTAAAATTTTGACCCTGAGAGGTCATAGACCATGCGGTAGAAAACAAGGCCAATCCCTGGCATGTAAGGTCTTATGAGTCCTAGACAGAAAGCCTTTTCTGATACCTAGATAAGGTTAGATCTCTGTGTTGTTAGTTCCATAGTCCTTCCCCTTCATAGCGGTTATGGCATTTTCTGTTATTTATTTGACATTTGAGGTTAGGAATTGTGGCTGTCCTGGCCAACTCTGTGTCTAGCATAGTTCTAACATAGTTCCTGGCATACAGAAGATGCTCAATAATATTTGTTGAATGTAATTGGCACCTCCAATTTTCTAAAGAGCTCACATCAATTTACTTTCAGGGATACGTGAATATCTGTTCTATAGAAAAGGTGCATGAAGAAATCATTTTGAGCTCATCAGAGAAGGTGCTGCTTTCTAAAAACCAGACAGTATGTTTGTAGAAATACAGGACTGATGGCCTGTAATAAAGCCAGGCTATTTGTTAATTAAGGTATGGATCAGGAAAATCCTCTTCTCATGCTCTGTCAGGTAGATCCTCTAATAGGGTAGCTCTGTGATGTTTTAAAAGGTTCCAGCATTGCCAGTGGCAGTAGGGGTGGCAACAGCTCTCATCTCCTAAACTGGACCAGATGAAATAAATTTCTGCAACAGGCCTTCTAAGAAGCCCTACCAGCTGCAGTAAATGGGTTCCATACAACACCTGCCCATCCAGTACTCAGTGTACGGAGCCAGGGACCAAAGCTTCATGAATTCTTATCCCCAGAAACTGTCCTTGCAAGAAAAGAGGAAGGAAGACTTATGATTCAGATCTGGAACAGAGATATCTGATTGACAGTGTTTGGGTCATGTGCCCTTGCAGCAAAGAGAGGCTGGTAAAGCAAATAGTTGGCATTCTCCTCTGCCACAGTGAGAGGTGGACTGTCTCATGAGCTGGGGAACTCCCTGGACAGGTGAAGGCACATGCAAAAGTTGGTGACCAAAATAAATGCACGTGCCCACTATTCCTTCTCTGTACCAAACTTTTGGAAAATATTATATATTATTAAGTAGTTCAGAATAGTATAATTTGGAGCCAAAACTTGTGTGAGAGTCCTAGAGCCAAAAAAAAAAAAAAGGAAATAATATCACCTTTGGACAAAGTTACATACATCTGAAATGAATCAATTCCAGGTACTGTACAAGATCCCTGGGAAACAGTAAGGAACAAAACAGACTTGACCTCTTAGAGCAGACTACTAGGGAGGAAGTCAGACTTGAAAAAATAAGGAAATAGAGATGTGACTGCAAGTTGGAGGAGACCTATTAAGGAAAAGAACAAAGCACTATGAATAAGTATATAAATCAGGGGTGTGCAGGAGCCAGACATGAGGGCCAATGATGCACACCTCTTCCCAACTCCTCATTCAGCGATGTCACAGTGGTAGCCTGAAATCAACCATGGTGGGGGTATTTACACCAGGGAAATCAGTAATGCAGCAAATTAGGGCTTTATCTTGCAAAGCTGATTGTTAAAGATTTACCAGTATACCACTGAAAGAAACCCAATTTAGATGGGTAGAAGTTGAGCAATGTCATGGACTGTCCCTCTAGGGAACTTGGTGTTTAACTTGAGACAATGGAAAACAGGAAAAGCTTCACAGAGGAAGCAATAGTACACCTGGATCTGGAGGAACAAATACATTTGGCTGTTAGATAAGTAAACATATCAAACCAGTTTCATAAAATCAGTGAATATAACATCTCACCCTGTTGCTTTTCACCTATTATTTAAAATAACGATAGTCAGTTAGACAGACCACCTTAATACTTATGTACATTTGCATGCCAGACTGTAAGTAAATAATTACTCCCAAACATTTCTGGGTTTTTCAGATATAAGGAGCAGAGTCAAGGTTAATGCAGGAAATTCAGCTGGTTCAGGATTTCCTCCCAGGGAACTAGGCTCTCTTGGTATGGGGATCTGGTGGAATCTGCTTTGCTTTGCTTGTGGCAGTGAGCAGTTTCGAAATGTCATTTGTCATCAGTAATTATCTGAGTTGAAGAAAAGTAAAATCAAGCAGATAAAGTAAACTACTATGACTGCTTATTTTTTGTCTCAACCTAGAAAAAAAAGAGTTACAAAGATAGATTAAGAATTTTGGCCTTTGTTGTAGTCAGATTGGTTGGTGCCTCTTGGAAAAGAGATTAGGTAGAGTTCACTCAGATGGAGCAGGTATGAGTTAAGCTATGAAATGTCTGCATGCAGCCTCATGACCAGGTTCCCAAGACTGAGAGGGCCTACGTAGATGGGCTGTCTGGTTCCATAGTGTGTAGCAAAGTTGAGAAATGTAGTAGGAAAGCATGCAGCTGCCTTGGGTGGATAACCTTTTCATAGCCTTTCCCATTTCCCCTACAATCAGCACTCCACCTCAGCACTCCAGCTCACAGCCAGAAGTGAACAGGAGTCTGTTGGAGATTTTGAAGATGGCACTAAGGACAACCAATGGCAGACTCAACATAGACAATCTCAATCTGAGTTTTCGAAAAGAAGATCGCTCGTTCTCTGGCTGCCTCCCTCCACCTAAGGTAACCAAAATTCAATTTCAGATTTGTTCCCCTGTAAAGGCCACTTCAGGGCATTGGGTCTATAGTAATAAGGCACAGGGCTGATCCGTATTCTGCCTGTGGATTACATTACACAATTGTTTGTTTTCTTTGCCTGAGAAGTGAAAAACAAGGCAGAAAAGGAATTGTGAAATGTACAGGAATTGTGAAATTGATCCCGGAATTACTTATATTGGGCTGTTTTATGTTAATAATAGAGAATATGACAACACTCAAATAATATTTCATAATGGAAAACAACTATTTTTGCAAGGCCAAATGTTTATTTCTCACACTCTTTCCTGGCTTCCAATGAGAACAGCATGTGGTGTCCCAACCCTTAGCAAAACCAAATTTTAGGGACCGATGTAATTTACTGCCAATAGAGGCTACCATGCTGTTTTGGAGCATTAATTAATAGTGCAGATGTGCTTCATGGAAGATAATCCAGAACCATAAAAATTCATGGAACTTCTGCAGCCAAATAAACCCCATCATAAGGCTTCTTTGGATACAGGTGAAATAATAATTACCACTACTACTGTAACTCTGTTAGCAACACCTCATCATCACTACACTTTTACTAAGTGCCAAACACCGTGCTAAATGCTTTGCTTACATTATCTCATGTAACACTTACAAAGTTAATTCTGTACAAAATACTACAAAATCTAGGTAGTCCTTATAATACCCATTTAATAAATTTTTAAAACTGAGTCTCGCCAGGCGTGGTGGCTCATGCCTGTAACCCAGCACTTTGGGACACCGAGGCAGATGGATCACCAGGTCAGGAGTTCAAGACCAGCCTGGCCAATATAGTGAAACCCCATCTCTACTAAAAATACAAAAAAAATTAGCCAGGTATGGTGGTGCATGCCTGTAATCCCAGCCACTCAGGAGGCTGAGGCAGGAGAATTGCTTGAACCTGGGAGGTGGAGGTTGCAGTGAGCCAAGATCACGCCACTGCACTCCAGCCTGGGTGACAGAGCGAGACTCAGTCTCAAAAAAAAAAAAAAAAACCTGAGTCTCAAAGAGGCCCATTGAATCACCCAAGAGTCACAGCTAACAAGTGGCAAGGCCAGGATTCAAAGTCCAGAAGAGTTATGGAAACTGAGAGGCAGAATTGGCACTTCATTAGGTAGAAGATATCTGGATGATTCCATTGAGTTCAATATACAAGAGTTAGAATTCCAGAAGATTAGAAAGAATTGGAAATTATAGGCCAAAAAATCCCTGTTAGAAATATTGGAAAATGCCTTTCATCTAGGTATACAGAGGTTGGAATTGAGGGAGTCAGAGAATTTAAAAGAACGGTGATATTTACTAAGGAGCAAGGACATGATATGCTGAAAATGAGTTCTTATTCTAGGACAAAAGCATTTTTCTTTTAACTTCTATATTTAACATCAACTGTGCAAAGGCAAAACTCTGTGTGTGTGTGTGTATGTGTGTGTGTGTGTGTGTTTGAATATTATACATGCAAGCATATTTCATGAGAAAGAGAAATAGAGCATTGCAGGAAAGTCCACACAGCACATGTGGCCTTTACTTGTTTGTGAGAAGATCTACAGAAATAGACTCTTAGTCTAAAAATTCTTAGCAGCAATTTTTTCTTAGATTAGAAACCACATAACCCAATGGTGAAGTTTGAATATTCTCAGATGATACTCATAGAATGAAACATAAACAACTTGAAAATCAAAATATATTTACTAAACCTCTTTAAGTCTCAGATTTTCCACTGGCAAATCTGGGTCCCAAATATCTACCTCCTGTGTCTATGTGAGGATTAAATAAAATAAATATGTGAAGGCATTTAGCATACTATCTGATTTATAAGGCCCTCACTAAATATGCTTCCTTTCCTTCTTATAAAAAAGAAATCAGTGTTTGGTGAGGGTCTCACTTCAAAACAGCCTAAGAAAGGAGAATCTTCCCACAGTCAAGTGATGGCCACATTGAGGTCTGGTTATCAGGGCAGACCTTGAATCTTGAATGTTCTTCTCCCCACAGCCATCCCTGAAAGCTTAACTTTATGGTTCAGATCCAAGGAAATGGGGTACATTTTCCTTGAAGCTGGTCTGCCTTTCGTGAGCCATCTGGCATCTCTTAAGACATCTGGAACTCACTCAGAGCATAATACAGTTCTGGGAGGCATGTAAAATAGAATTCTGTTTCCCCAGAACATGAGGCAAATTGAAGCCCAAGGGACATTGGAAACAAGAAGCAGCCACTATCACACCTCAACTCCCTTACTCCTGAACATGGGACTTCAGAGTGGACAAGGAAAGGTTATGACTGAGTTAAAAGGGTTTTTTTGTGGGGGTTGTTTTGACCAGTAGCTCTGAATTTCCTTTGGGTGCAGAAGAGAGAATCACAGACTATGAAAGCTATGCACTCTCTCTCCAGAAAGATTAAAAAAAAAATTTTAAAGCACATCCAGACTGCCACCATTTCAGAGGGTTCACAGATCATCTATAACTTCCAAGATAGATAAATGCAGTCTTAAAGGATATTCTATGGGTCTTGTCACTAAAATCAATGGAATCTGACCATCCACAAAGATCAGTATAGAAGCATATAAAGTATCTGTCATCTTCATTCTGCGGACTCACTCATCCTGTTCCTCTAGCATACCTTCAATGCAATGATGGTTTCTGTCAGGACTGCCAAGGCAATGTGGATACACATTCATTGATTTATTAACTTTCCCAACTATTACCCAAGTCAGATGTAGATTCAATAGGGTTGTAGAACCTAAGACATTCTATGCATGCAGGCTCAGTTTAACCCTTTTACACAATCCATATTCTTCAACATTTGAACTCATCCTCTTTCTGCTTCATAGCACAAACCCCTCCCAAATTGCTCCCAAACCTGCCTCCCAGGAAGAGCTAGCTAGAACATAGGTTGTTTTAATTACTCTTTGCTTCATTTTCATGTAGCTTCCTCATCATTGGGAGGGAGTCCCCTTACTGCTAGCCTGGGTTTGTGAATGTGAAGTTCATTCTTGTGGCAAGACTCTAGCTAGGACATGTGTTTAAGTGGACCAGGACTGTAAGACCTCCTTCTGTAGTTTGTCAGGTTCTATTTTCATATTTAGTGTTTTCTATAACTGGAAGCTCTGCCTTAAAAGTATAAAAAAGATTTTTACTAACTTTGAATGTTTCTCCTCTTCCAATGCAACAGCCACCTTTCTGATCAATATGGCATATTTAACCCATTCTTGCGTTTGACGTAATAATCACTCAATATGTTCTGGGCATTGTGGTAGGCACTGAGGACAACAGACTTTTATGGTTTGGGCTCCCAAGTTCTCCAGGAGCTCAGGGGAAAGGCAATGTTTTAAATACGTCATCACAATTCTGTGTGACAGTGCAATGACGGCAGTAACTCTGAACACAGAGAAGGAACACCAATGTGCCCACTTGAAAGCTCTCCAGAGGAGATGATGTAAACACTGAATCTTAGAGGACAGGCAAGTTTGGCAAAGAATGCGGGGACAGGGGGACCGGGCATGGTGGCTCACATCTGTAATCCCAGCACGTTGGGAGGCTAAGGTGGGCGGATCACAAGGTCAACAGATGGAGACCATCCTGGCCAACATGGTGAAACCCTGTCTCTGCTAAAAATAAAAAAATTAGCCGGGCATGGTGGCACATGCCTGTAGTCCCAGCTACTTGGGAGGCTGAGGCAGGAGAATCACTTGAACCCAGGAGGCAGAGGTTGCAGCAAGCCGAGATCCTGCCACTGCACTCCAGCCTGGGTGACAGAGCAAGACTCCATCTAAAAAAAAAAAAAAAAAAAAAAAAAAAAAAAAAAACAACTTGGGGGGACAGGGGAAGAGATGGGAAAAGTGTTCTCGGTAGAAGTCGCAATGTGAAAGCACTGACATGAGAGCATGGCTAATTCAGGAAACTGTAAGTCCTGCTCAAGTCAACTTTAGAATGGAAAGTAGGAGCCAGTTTATGAAGGGTCTTTCTAAGGAGCATGAATTTTATACTGAAGGTCCAAAGGAATCATTGAAGGGTATTAAACAAGTGAATGATATGATCAGATTCAAATGGGAAAAAAAAGCATTCCAATCAAATTTGGAGAATTGATTAGAATCAGGCAAAATTAGGGGCAGAGAGACCTTTTAGAAGGCTGTTTCAATAATCCAGGCAAGAAATTATGAGGGTTTAAGCCAAGGCAGTAACAGGAGGGATGGAGACATCAAGGAGGTAGAAAAGCAAGTCTTGATGACTAATTAGATATGGGCCCTGACTTAGGAGAAATCTAGAATGACTCCCAAGGTTCTGGCTTTGGCAACTTGATGGATAGTGGTGCCATTCTCTGAGATAGGAAACAGAAAAGGAATAATTGAGAGGGGTAGAGGAAGGAGTGATGAGTTCAGTTTTGAACACGTTGATCTGGGTAGAGAGGTGAAAACTGAATAGTGATTTAAGACTTTTCAATATGGAGTGGAATTCATAGTAGTTAAGATCACCCAAGGATGTAATGGCAAGTGAGAATGGAAGAAGGCTGAGGAGAGCACTCATTGTTAAGGAGTAGTAAACAAAGAGAAGCCAAGAAAGGAAATTCAAAACAATCAAAGGAGACATGGGAGTGGAAAAAAAAAAAAAGCAAAAAACAAAGAGAGTTTGGAGAAGGATGGCATGATCGGCCATGTCTCATGCTGCAACAAGATCATCTATAAATACGATTGAAAAGTATTCATTAAATTTAAAACCACAGAGGTTCCTAGTAACTTGGTAAACAGAGTTTAAGCAGAATGAAGAGGTAAAATGCAAATGGAGCTATCTGTGGGAAAAGAGGGCGCTGAGACAGTGTGCACTGATCTTTCAAGGAGCATTTTGGGGAAATGAATGTTTATTTCACATGTTTTTTAATAACAGATATTTTATTTACTTCTGGTTAAAAACATTTCCTTATTAAACAGAATAAACTACATAGAAACATTTTCTTACCAAGGGTCATCATTATGAATATTGATGTTTTAATGGATCTTAATAATAATCGTGAATAACGTGGAATTGCTGTGATTTTCTGGTAGATGTTTCTGTTGTGCCTCTCTAACTGGCAGCAGTCAGTTCTTAGCAGCTATCAATCAGTCTGCTTCTAGGAACCCTGATGTACTATTTCTAATATGCTGTTCATTTTAGCCTAAAGCAAAACTCAGTGTTGCCAGAAGTAGGTGACCTGTTTTTAGAATAATCTCTTAATATTGATATTTAAAAATACATCAATATGTTCTAATCATGAAGATAGTTCAGTTCTTATTTATGGAGTAAAATGGCCTAGTGTGACCAATCTCTGACTCTTGAACTTTATTTTTTTGCCAACCTCCACTCATACACATTCCACTCTTCAACTCATGCATTCGTGGCGTCTTTCACCCATATATACATTTATTCAATAATTATTGATCCTTTATTTTTCAATACTCTGCTAGCCAATGGTGATAAGAAAATGAATGATACCCAATCCCAGCCCTGAGTAAGCCACCACCTTGTAGAAATGCTCAACAAATAACAGATAATTACTGCCCAGCCTGGAAAGGGGTATGATAGCAGAACAGATAATGTCAAAATATATGCTGCTTCTAAAAAGCACCGTGCTCTTTCTCACCCATAATTACACATGCTTTTCCTCAGCCTGGAATGCCCCCCAACTCCTTATTCTTCTAGCAAACTCTATTCGTTTTTTCATGTTTCAAATCAATCTTTTTTTTTCCCCCTCTTTTAAGCTTCCCTGACATTTCTCCTCTATACACAGGAACATGCAAGTTTCAAACCCGATTGGTTGTCTTTCCTTTCATAAAGACAAACGAAGATGAGCTTTTTGTTGTCATTTTAAAATGTTGGTTTTATGATTATTCAGGTATGGTGAAACCAACAGATCAGGAGATGAGATGACTGCTACTGAAAAGATAGTCTGTTTCTCATGGTTGCTAAGAGGAGCAGGCACGCCACACCATGCGGGGCCAGGCCACACCATGCAGGGCCAGAGGAAGCGCCAGGTTCTGTCAGGAGGCAGAGAGAGTGAGGGGAATGTGGGCATGAGATTTTTTTGTGGGGAATGGGCAGAGCAGGGTAAACAGGCTTAGGATTGGCTGGCTTGCATAACCAGCAGGCTCTGTACTTGGCCCCAGGGTGGTTAGAGCAGGGAAATAGTGGCTCTGTGAGTGCATCAATAAAAGAGATGGTTGGAGTATGGGCTTTGGATAAGTTGGTTAGCTGATAAAAGGCAGACTTCAGGAAGGGCAGTCTCTCCAGGGTCAACAAAGCCCTGCGAAGGCTGAAGTATCAATATAAAAAGATAGGCTTAATACAGGCACTAGACTGAGCTTCCTCTAAAAATAGTAACAGTGACTAAAAATACAGGTCAAGTATCTCTTGTCTGAAATATTTGGGACCAGAAGTGTTTTGGATTTTGAATGTTTTGTTGGATTTTGGATAGTTACACATACATAATGAGCTATCTTGGGGACAGAACTTCAAATCTAAACATGAAATTCATTTATGTTTTGTATATCACTTATACACATAGCCTGGAGGTAATTTTATACAATAATTGTATTAATTTTGTGCATGAAACGAGGTTTGTGTTAAATACAAATGTGTAGAATTCTGCACTTGTGGTGACCTGTCAGCACTCAAAAAGTTTCAGATTTTGGATTTTTGGATTAGAGATGCTCAACTGTAGTTATGTTTGGACTAAATAGCTAATTTTAGTAGCTGCTATTATTTACTTATATATTCATTTTTTTACGTAGTTACTATTAGAAATGTCTAATTTAGTGTAAATAGTCCACACATTAAACTTGACATTTCTTTTTTCCTTCCTTCTCCCCTTCCTTCCTTCCTTGATACCCCACTACCTCTCTCTCTCTCCCTCCCTTGTTTCCTCTCTTCTTCCTTCTTCCATTTCTCTATTTTCCTTCTTCCGTACTCTCCCCTCTTCTCTCTTCTTTCCTCTCTCTCTGCTTCCTCTCTCCTCCCTCTGTCTTTTCTTTATTTCATCAAATATTAATCAAATGCCTACTAAGAACCAGGCACTATCCTAAATGCTAATTTTATCATGCAATCCTGACAGAATCCTGGGAAATAGAAAGTACTAGTCTTGTTTAGTAAATGAAGTTGTAGGACCTAAAAAAGGTTAAGTAACTTCCCAAGATCAGAGAGATCACAGGCAGCAGATCTGTGCTCAGATAAGGTCTGTTTGGTTCTATCATTTATATGTTTAGCCATTATTCTAAATATACAACAAAAGTTACTACACCCTAAAAGTTTGAAATATTTGAATCTAAATGTCACTTACCCACCAACCTGAGAACTGAACTAGTTTGTACTAGTTCAGAACAAGATTTAGAACATATTATGAACTTGGGAAACTTCAATGACACCTCATTCATTCATTCAACAAATATTTATCTGAGCATCTGGTTTCTAGACTAAGTTCCATAACTTATTAGCTATGTGACATTAAGGAAATAATCCCTCCAGGTCTTTGTTTCCTCATATATAAAATGTAGATAGTAATATTAACCCTGCTAATACAACAAGCTTGTTTGGCTAATCAAAATGGATGATACAAAAACATTTAGCAATTTACCTATATAATCAAGTATGTGTAATACATAGGCATTGACTACCCCTTCCATGGCTGATAAAAATGTAAGATCAGCATTTCAAACCCCAGTGACTTCTGAGTAATGAAGTATACCTCTGTGTCAACTGAATAAAAACTTGCTGGTAAGCATTCAGTTGCACATTCTTGTCCTAAATGGTATCCTGAAGGATATCTCAATGGTAGAATGTACTCCTGGGTATTAATTCTTTGTCAAAATAATATAGCTTCCAATTATGAGAAAAAACAAATATTAAATGTATTCTATTGAAACATTTTGTATCCTAGTGAAACATCAAATCTTTTTTATTTTTTTTAACTTGTAGGTCAGGGCTATATGTGGGAAGCATGGATTATATCTGACCCTGAGCCTGCTGGAAACATTGCTTAACCATCAAGATTTGGGTTACCAAAATGAAATAAAGTAAGTCAACTCTTATTAAGAACTGAATGTTTGTATCCACCACCCCTTCCCCAAATGATATGGTGAAGCTTTAACTTCAAATATGATGGTTTTTGGAGACTGGTTTGGGAGGTGATTAGGTTTAGATGATGTCATAAAGGTGAAACCCCCATGATGAAATTATTGTCTTTGTAATGAGAGGAACAGACATAAGAGTTTCCTGTCTCTGCCATGTGAAGATACAAAAGGTAGCCATCTGTAAGTCAGGAAGAGCATCCTCAGCAAGAACTTAACATGCCAGCACCTTGATCTTGATTTTCTAGACTCCTACCTAGTGAATGACATTTTGTGATAGCAGCCTGAATTTTTTATTCACTCTGTCTTCTGTTAGGAGGCCAATCACATAGATCTGTCTTTAGAGTAGGAGTTCTATGTGTGAAGCAATCGATTTCATCACTTGATGGAGTTAAGAATGTTTGCTTTTATTGCGACCAAAGGGTCTTCTTGGCCATAGAAAAACAAAGCAGGAAACTTCCACTTACAACCATTACAGACTATCAGGGACTAGACTTACCATTCTACCTTAAACAACTACAAATAGGACAAAATATATGAAGCAGTGATTCTCAGACATCGAACGGCAAGCAGCACAGAACAATGACTCCTGGGAGAAGAAAAATAAAGCAAGTGAGCCTAGCTTATTGCATAGGAATGGGGAATTCAGGCAGAGCCCAGCATTCTCCCTGAGTTAAAGGGACAGAGTTTCGAGTTCAAGAAGGCCAAAAAGACTAAAATGCACAGTACAGAGGAGTAGAGAAGTGAGAAATCCCCAGGGAGCCGTCTCTGGAGATTTCCAAGAGTTACCCTTAAATCTTCAAGTAAGTGCTGGCTAATGTGTCCATTTGAGGAAACTACCCAAGGCCAGGAAAGGTAACACCAAAAGAAAGAGGTAGAAACATTTTTAGATCTCACATAGGATTGGGAATACTTCATGTTTCCACCAGCTAGTGTGGCAGACCTCGTAACACATACGGCATTGAGTAGAAACCTTAAAAAAGTACATCATTGTAATAATGGTGCCAAATTACCCCAGACAAACTCAACAAATCTTAAAACTCTAACAAGGCTTGAAAATGATCAAAATGTTTTTGAGCAACTTAATTTTATCTAAGAACAAAGTCCCCCAATTTCAAAGGAACAGAAAATCTCAATCAACAATGCAAAAATCACAATTTTAAAATGTATACAAAAATTGCTAAGCACAAAAAGAAGCAGGAAAAGTAGGACTTATTATTCACAGAAAAACAAGTTAATAAAAGCAGATTCCTAAACAACACAGATAACACAATTAGTAAACAGGCATATTAAAAGAGCACTTATAAATACACTTCTCCTGTTCAAGAAGGCATGAACATAATGAAAGATAAGGAAGATTAAAAAAGATCCAAATAGAACTTCTAGAGATAAAAAATACAATGTCTTCTCCCCTGCAACATGTAACCCCAGTGTAATAATGTGAAAAACACTAAACAATTCACAACAGAGAGACATTCTACACAATGCCCAGCCAGTGCTCCACAAAACTGTGAAGGCCATTAAAAATGAGGAAGATCTGAGTAACTGTCCCAGCCAACAAGAACATAAGAAGACATGAAGACTAAATGTAATGGGATAGCCTGGAGGGAATCTGGAACAGAAAAGAAATATTAGGTAAAAATTAAGGATATTGGAATTATGGACTTTAATCATAATGTATCAATATTGGTCCATTAATCACAGCAACAGTATCATATGATTGTAAGGTATTGACAAAAAGGGAAAACAAGTATGAAGTATATGAAAATTCTCTGTATTATCTTAAATTTTTTTCTATAAAATCTAAAACTACTTTTAAAAAATGAGGTTTATTTTAAAAATACAGTACCTGAAAGAAAACTGTTTGTTATGGAAGCAATGGAAGATAAAACACAATAACAAATAAATGAACTTGACGACATAGATACGGACACTATGTAAAATAAAACTCAGTGTGAAAAAATGAAGGAAAAACTAACAGAGCATCACTGGGCCTTGTGACACCAGCAGCCTAATACATGGGAAATTGGAATCTCAGAAAAGGAAGAGAGGGATGAAGAGAAGAAAAGTATGTTGAACAAATAATAGCTGCCATTTTTTTCAAATTTGGAGAAAACTATAAAGACATGGACGCAAGGAGCTCAATGAACTTCAGACACAAGAAATTTGAAATAAACCATGCAAAAGTTCTTTGTAATCAAATTGCTTAACCCAGTGGTAAAGAAAAAACCTTAAAAGCACACAGAGAAAAAGACAAATTATAGTAGCCTTCCCCTTTCTGTGATTTCACTTTCTATGACTTCAGTTACCTATGATCTGAAAACATTAAATGGAAAATTCCAGAAATAAGTAATTTATAAGTTTTAAGTTGTGCACCGTTCTGAGTAGCATGAAGAAATCTTATTCTGTCCTTCTTGGTTCTGCCTGGGAAATGAATCTTCCCTTCATCCAACATATCTGTGCTGTATATGTTACACCTGTGTTAATCACTTAGTAGCTGTCTTGGTTATCAGATTGACTGTCATGGTATCGCAGTGCTTGTGTTCAAGTAATTCTTATTTTGCTTATTTGCTTATTAATAGCCTCAAAGCAAAAAAAGTAGTAATGCTGGCAACTTGGATATGCCAAAGATAAACTGTAAAGTACTTTCTTATGTAAAAAGATGAAGGCTCTCAACTTAATGAGGGAAAAAAATGTATGCTGAGGTGTCTAAGATCTACAGAAAGAACAAATCTATTTGTACAATTGTGAAGAAGGAAAAAGAAATTTGTGCATAGGATATATAGGGTTCAGTACTAGCTGTAGTTTCAGGCATCCACGATGGGTCTTGGAATATATACCCTGTGGATAAGGGGAAACTACTGTAATTTCTTTCTCAAATTTTTGGTAGAATTCACCAGTGAACCCAACTGGGTCTGGTGCTTTCTGCTTTGAAAGATTGTTAATTATTGATTTAATTTATTTAATTAGCAAATCAACTCATATCCAGAATCTGGTTCCCTGTCACCCCCTCTATTGTTACTTAACAACACCCATCCACACTACCATTATCTTTCTCCTGGATTTCTGTAATAACCTCCTAACTAAACTCGTTTCTACTCTTATACCTAGTTTATCCTCACTCCCACAGGTATTGTTGTCTATTAAAAAACCTAAAAGTGTTTGCATCATTACTCTGCTCAAAACACTGCAAGAGTATGTTATTACACGTAGAAGGCAAAAAAAAAAATCAAAGTCCTCTATCAGAGTTGCTCCCCCATCACTTTGGCTCCATCTAAAATTTCCTTTCCCTAATCTGTTCCAGTTACACCATGCCTCTTTTCTTCCTCAAACACACTATGCAGACTTCACCTTAACACCTATCTTTTGAATGTTCCCTCTACCTTGAAAGCTCTTCCCACAGATATCCTTATGCTAACTCCCTCACTTTCTTCAAGTTTTTGCTCAAATATCTCCTTGTCAATGAGAACTACACTAACCACCCTATTTAAAGCTGTGGTCCCCATCCTTTGTTCCCCTTCAGCTAGTCTCTTTTTGTTTTCTTTTATACACTTATCAACCTCTAATGAATTAGGTAATTTGCTGATTTATCATCTGTATAGCTATTATCTGTATCTCCCTGACAGACAGTAGATGATAGTGCCATGGGGAAGTCAGGGTCTTTGTTTTATTCATTGATGTATCCAAAGTGTCTAGAGCAGTGCTTGGCACATAGTAGGTTCTCAATAAATATTTATTGACTTGAACTGAATTGGGGGTTGGGGATACATTGACTTGAACTGAATTAGAGAGGTAATCCCTCAAAATATTCTCAGGGATGCAGATACATAAATTCTTCCCAGTCCCTATCTCATGAGCAACTTGAAGAAGGCCTTCCTTACCCACCTCACCAAAATCAGGTTCCTTGTGCTGTATTCTCTCATGGCACCCAGTCATTTTATTTGCTAACACTTATCAGTATTTGTAATTATGTGTGTATTTGTGTGATTTGTTAGTTTAATGTCTACATAGTGATCTCCATGCTAGCAAGGGGCATGACTATTTTCCTCACACTATATTTCCAACATCTAGCCTAGTTCTTGGCTGTATTAGTCTGTTTGCACAGTGCTATAAGGAACTACAGGAACTACCTGAGACTGAGTAATTTCCAAAGAAAAGAAGTTTAATTGACTCACAGTTCTGTAGGCTGTACAGTAAGCATGGCTGGGAGGCCTCAGGAAACTTACGATCACAGTGAAAAGCAAAGGGGAAGCAAACACATCTTACCATGGCAAAGCAGGAGAGAGAGAGAGACAGCGAGGGGGGAAGTGCCACAGTTTTAAACCATCAAACCTCATGAGAATTCACTCAACATCACAAGAACAGCATGGGGGAAATCCGCCCTCATGATCCAATCACCTCCCACCAGGCCCTTCCTTCAATACATGGGGATTACAATTTGACATGAGATTTGGGTCGGAACACAGAGCCAAACAATATCATTCTGCCCCCAGGTCCTCCCAAATCTCATGTTCTTTTTACGTTTCTAAACCAATCATGCCTTCCCAACAGTCCCTCAAAGTCTTAAGTCATTCCAGCATTAATGCAAAAGTCCAAGTCCAAAGTCTCATCTGAGACAAGGCAAATCCCTTTTATCTATGAGCCTGTAAAATCAAAAACAAGTCAGTTACTTCCAAGATACAGTGGGAGTACAGGCATTGGGTAAATGCTCCCATTCCAAATGGAAGAAATGTGCCAAAAGAAAGGAGCTACAGACCCCATGCAAGTCCAAAACCCAGCAGAGCAATCATTAAATCTTAAAGCTCCAGAATAATTTCTTTTGATTCTATGTCTCACATCCAGAGCACACTGATGCAAGGGGTGGGCTCCTAAGGGTTTGGGCAGCTCTGCCCCTGTGGTTCTTCAGGGTACAGCTACTTTGACTGCTTTCACAGGCTTGCATTGAATGCCTGTGGCTTTTCCAGGCACACGGTTGCAAGCTGTCAGTGGATTTACCATTCTGGGGTCTGGAGGACTGTAGCCCTCTTCTCAAACCCCACTAGGCAGTGCCCTAGTGTGGACTCTGTACAGGCACAGAGTCCTGTTTTTGCCACAGCTGTTTTTGCCACAGCTGGAGCTGGAGCAACTGGGATGCAGGGCACCACGTCTTGAGGCTGCACAGAGCCCCAAGCCCAGCCTGGGCCCAGCCCACGAAACTATTTTTCCCTCCTAGACCTCCAGGCCTGTGATGGGAGGAGCTGCCAGGATCTCTGAAATGACCTAGAGACATTTTCCCCATTGTCTTAGCTATTAATATATAGCTCCTCATCACTTATGCAAATTTCTGCAGCCAGCTTGACTTTCTCCCCAGAAAATGTGCTTTTCCTTTCTACCTCATAGTCAGGCTATAAATTTTCCAAACTTTTTTGCTCTGCTTCCCTTTTAAACATAAATTGCAATTTTAGACCATCTCTTTCTAGATGCTTATGACTGTACACTTTTAGAAACAGCCAGGTCACATCTTGAATGCTTTGCTACTTAGAAATTTCTTCTGCCAGATACCCTAAATCATCTCTCTCAAGTTCAAAGTTCCACAGATCTCTAAGGCAAGAGCAAAATGATGCCATTGTTTTTGCTGAAGTGTAGAAAGAGTGACCTTTACTCCATTTCCCAAAAAGTTCCTCATTCTCATTTGAAACTACCTCAGCGTGGACGTCATTGTCCATATCACTGTCAGCATTTTGATTAAAACCACTCAACAAGTCTCTAGGAAGTTTCAAAATTTTTCCGACATCTTCCTGTCTTCTTCTGAGCCCTCCAAAATGTTTCAACCTTTACCCATTACCCAATTCCAAAGTCACTTCCACACTTTCATGTATCTTTATAGCAGTGTCCCACTCTCCTGGTACCAATTTTCTGTATCAGTCTGTTTTTACATTGCTGTAAGGAACAACCTGAGACTGGGTAATTTATGAAGAAAAGAGTTTTAATTGACTTACAGATTTATAGGCTTAACAGGAAGGATGGCTGAGTGGCCACAGGAAACTTATGATCCTGGCAAAAGGCAAAGGGCAAGCAAGCATATCTTACCACGGCAAAGCAGGAGAGAGAAAGAGACAGTGAAGGGGGACGTGCCACGCTTTTAAACTATCAGATCTCGTGAAAACTATCATGAGAACAGCATGGGGGAAATCTGCCCCCATGATCTAATTACCTGCCACCAGGCCCCTCCTTCAACACATGGAGAATACAATTTGACATTAGATTTGGGTGGGGACACAGAGCCAAACCATATCATTGGCACATGATAGGTACACAGTAAATGTTTAAGGAATTTACTTATTCATTTATTTAGCAAGCATTTACTGGGTACCTACTACATACCAAGCACTACTCTTACACACTAGGAATATAGATATGAATAAAACAAAGCCCCTTTCCTCATGAAACTTATATTCTAATGGGAAAGATAAATAATACATAAGTTAGAATATATGGCATATCACATGGTGATAAGAGCAATACAGAAAAATAAAGGGTAAAGGTTATGAGCCACATCAATCGATGAACATATGAATAATGAGGTTATGATATTGAGCTTAGTCAATGAATTTCCACTGTGCCAGCTTTGGACATGAGAGTCTGCCTTCTTTAAAACCTTGGGGGTGGTTGGATGAAGGCGAGAGGTGTGGTTAAGCTGGAAATGCAGAAAACTGAGCTAAGAGCCAAGTAGAAAATTGCAAGGCCAAAATTAAGACTACCAAAAAGGCACCAATCTAAAGGAGGAAAAAGCAAGTATCAAAGCTCACATTATACCTATATGTAGTAGAGACTCAATAGATATTTGTTGATTAAAAATTGAGATCCAGAACCAAGATTCTGAGAATCGGGAATATGAGACCAAGAGAAAATGCGGAGCAAATAATGTTAGGCTACTTACTATCCTGTCAACACTCTCAATTTCTCACTGTTTTTGTGCAGATCAGAGAAGCACACAGATTTCTTTATTCACCTGTCTTTGACTTTTAAATGTTCAAGGATATCACAACCATAAGAACTAAAAAAGAATTGCATTTATAAGAAATATACCTGTTTCATCCCTAAACAGTCATTGGCTAAAGCTTCTTTTGTTGAATTAAATCCATTTTGTTAAGGGCTTTGTATGCAAACCTATATCCTTAAGAGATTAAAGATGCAATTTAGACACACAGTTTAGAAGCTGAATGCACGAATCATTATTTTAGTACATATTGTCCATTAATCTGCTGTTCAATTGGGAACCCATTTGGAATGTGGCTGCTTGCTAATTAGCAGGATTCTAGTGCTGAGCTGCTTCCTGACTAAATGTCCTTTAGAATCAATAAAACATCAGGAGGGATTATGGTGATGTGGGATTAGCCCCATCTAACCAAATAAAATGAGTTGTGCTTCCTCCTTAAACTGTCATGTTGTGAGAGTTGACGAGAGGAGCAATTTCACAAACCCTGTTACAAAGTTGTTGTTGTTGTTTTTTTAACATTGTGATTTGTTTTTTTGCCATTTGCCTACCAATTAGCAGAGACATTAGTGAATGACTGCCAGGATAAGGCGATTTTGAGAAAGACTTGATTACGATTTCAAATCTCTACTCTGAATCACCCTTATGTAAAATGAGTTCAGGTTTTGTTGGATGGAAATTATTATCCGTGTTCTTGGCCAGGAACATGTAAATCAGAATTAGCATTTAATGTTTCTGTGTGACTTTGCAATAAATGGTAATTAAGGAGGGCAGAGAGAGAACAGGAGGCAAACTAATACTCTAAAATTGTATTGGCAAAATTAAATGCTTCAAACCAGTTTAAAACACATGCACACAAGCCAAATTGTATTGGGGGAAGGGATAAATAATAAAGCTGCTATGGAAGCTTCATGAAAAGAGGGGAGCAATTGACACAGCCACAAGTAGGACTTATCATACACATCTGGCCCATTACTGAGAGTGCAATTAAGTCAAAAAAGACTGGTTTTGCTAATCCCAGGAACAACCAGAGGATTTTAGAAGATGAAGGAAACATGAGGTGTCTGATTCAGCAATTACTTCTGAAGGGAATAGGAAAAGTGTTAGGTAGCAAGCTATTAGAAATATGGTATAGATCTGCCCATTGGCTGTGCCTTAGAAATCAGACCTGCTGCCTTTTCTCTTCCAGAAAATAATAATAAGTGCTTTATAAATATTAACTCTTTTAATCATTGCAACTTTCCCATGAAGTAGGTATATTATTTTTCAAGTGAGGAAACTGAGGCACAGCAGCACAGAGAGGCTAAAACCAATACACAGCTAATAAATGAATTCATCAATAAGGCTAAGTCAAATGTAGGTTCTCTACCTTCAGTCTTGGCTCTTGGTCACTACACTACACTGATTCTCCTACAAGTCCTATGAAATTCAGTTTATAAGATAATGACTAGGCACAGAGGCTTTGGCCAAACTGCCTAAGTTCCAGAGCTGGCTTCACCCTTGGGCTTGATGCTGAACAGAGTTCTGGATTTGAGTTTAGTATCTCTTGCCCTCTCTTCCAGGACCCAGGAGGCATGTAAGATATGAATACCAAAGAGGGAAACATTTAAGCTCCAGGGGCAGGTATGATCCAAACAAGCCCAGAGCTTGGAAGCAACCTTTCCTTACCAGTGTAGCCCTTCTACCGCCTCTTCAGCCCCCATCTATGGAGAAACCCAGCATGAGTCCTAGCTGGCGACCTGGTTCTGAAATACACTAGTTTTGGGAGCCTGGATAAGTAACAAATTTCTCTTAACCTTAATTTTCCCATCTGTCAAAAGGGAAAAATAAAATTCATTTGTTTAGATTTCAGAGTTTATTGCCTCTATATCAGGGAAGGGCTGTACTTCTCCCAGTTAACTGAAAGGTGGAAAGAATATAACTTAGTACATGAACAAGAAGGTTAAAGCATAGAAAAACAATGCAAGTGAACGAGCGTCTCAGTAGCAAGGTTAAATTACATGATCAGAATAACCCCTTGACTTGATTGGATAAAGAATTAATGCATATGCACCTAATACATCCAGGTATGGGGCTAGATGCTCTACATGGCTACACAGCATAGTCCCAGCAACCCCATGAGTTGGTTTTCCTTTTAGAACCACTTCACAGATGAGTAAACTAAGGTTTAGAGACATTAAATAAATTACTCTCAAAAGTTAGGCTTCTTTGACTCTTACTTCTGTTAGGGCTGTTAAGGCTGAATTGTATCCCTCCAAAGTTCACATACTGATGTTTTAATCCCCAGTACTTCAGAATATGGCTATATTTGGAGGGCCTTTTAAAGAAGTGATAGGCTGGTTATGGTGGCTTATGCCTGTAATCCCAACACTTTGGGAGGCCGAGGTGGGAGGATCACTTGAGGTCAGGAGTTCAACACCAACCTGGCCAACCTGGGAAAACCCTGCCTCTACTAAAAATACAAAAATTAGCTGGTGTGGTGGCACGTGCCTCCAGTCTCAGCTACTCTGGAGGCTGAAGCACGAGAATCGCTTGAACCTAGGAGGCAGAGTTTGTAGTGAGCTGAGATCGTGCCACTGCACTCCAGCCTGGGAGACAGAGTGAGACTCTGTCCGCCAAAAAGTGAAAATAAAGAAGTGATAACTGAGTTAAAATGAGACTGTTAGGGTGGGTTCTAATCCAATCTGAAGGCTGTCCTTATAGGAAGTGGGCATTTGGACACACAAAAAGACACCAGGGATGTAGGTGCACAGAGGAAAGACCATGCTCAGAGAACACAGCAAGAAAGTGGCCATCTGTAAGCCAAGGAAATAGGCCTCAGAATAAACTAAACCTACTGACACCTTGATCTTGGACTTGTAGCCTCCAGAACTGTGAGAAAATAATTTTCTGTTGTTTAAGGCATGTGATCTGTGGTATTTTGTTATGGTAGCCTGTCTTAGACCATTTGGACTGCTATAACAAGATACTATTGACTGGGTGGTTTATAAAAAACCATAAATTTATTTCTCAGATTTCTGGAGGCCAGAAAGTCCAAGATCAAGACAGAAGCAGATTTAGTGTTTGGTGAGGGTCCACTTCCTTAGAGACAGGTGTTTTTTTCACTGTGACCATCTATAGTGAAAGCAGAAAAGGGTCTCTCTTAGGCCTCCTTTATAAGAACACTAATCCCATGCATGAGGGCTCTGCCCCCACGGCCTAATCACTTCCCTAAGACCATAGCTCCTAATACCATGGAAGTGAGGATTTCAGCACATGAATGTGAGGGAGATATAAACATTTAGACCGTAACACAGCCCCAGCAAACTAATATAGTCCCTAAAGGCTAAAGGCCTCTTCCGTAATCCTCCTGTCTGGCTCCTCCTTCTGGCATATTTTGTTTCCCTTGACTGAAGTAGAGGATTACAGGATTCTGAAGGCAATTCTTCAAATCATGGGACTTAATTTCTGATCCTGGCAGTCTGAACAGAGCTAACTCTTTATCAATATTCTATACTATGTCTCAGCTGAGCTTGGTGGGATTTGTAGGAGCTAACCAGGTAAGAGACGGGAAAGAGTATTTCAGAGATAAGGAGCAGTATGTGCTGAGACAAAAGCCAAGCAAAAATAAGTTTGGAGAACTACATACTGTACATACTGTTCATTATGGCTGGAACATACATTTCAGGAGGCAAAGAAAGGTAATGGGCTTGGGAGGTGAACACCAGCAAACCTTTTGACTTAAGCCTTCATAACCCTCATAGAAGAGCATACCAGCTGAAATTACCTTCATCAGTATTACAAGGATGTTTCAATAAAATAGCCTACATTTTGTGTGTTTAGTGCTTTAGGTTTGTTTGTTTGTTTTAATATATAAGGCTTTTTGTATAAAATGACGTCTGCCTAACAACCCCCAACTAAAATTTCTATGAAGAAGGAAAGAGACAAGCAACACATGAGTAGCAAAAACTGACTAACAGGGACTCTAGTGTCAGAATGTACAAAAGAAATCTTCACTAACTATAAATAAACGGAATATGGGAAAATCAATTAGTTGCTTGCCCCAAGCTGTGCCCTACCCACCTATAAGAAGTGCAGAAAACAGAAAATACTTTATCCCTTCACCACAATCTTCCCCTTGATTTGGGGACCCAAGTCTTGACCAACCAGAAAATTATACAAGTGTTGTTTTATTGTGCAGCCTGAGCGCTCTGGTTCCCCACATCTCCTTTCCTTCCCTCCCCTGCCCAAGGATACACACTTAACCACACACAACTCTTCTGTGCCTATTTGGAGAGCTCAACTATCAAGAATGACAGCAGAAAGTTGAAGTAAGCAAGGTGGGAAGGGGAAAAATATGACTATGGTGCTTGCATCTGATGAAGGTAATATCTGATAATAAAGTTGTAGAGGTTAGTACAGAGAGGAAGATCATTGTCAGTTGTATATGATGAGGAGCATATAGCTTATGGCATACTATACCAATATGGGGTATGTGATATACAACAAATGTGGTGAGAAAATCCTATCTCTGCCCTACCAAGGTGCACCAGGTGTATGCCTGAGAGGCACCAGGAATGGATGGAAGTTGTCATCTGCCCTTGACTTCAGGTCTAGTGAGCAGTGAGCAAGGCCAAAGGAAATCAGTGCAACTCATCTGCTGGGTTGTACTGAATGTGAACAGATACTCATTTGAAGCAAAACCCCTAATTTAAAAAAAAAAAAGCAAATATACACTACAAAACATGGAAAGGGAGCCACAATTCTGCAGGCTCCAAATCTCACCAGACCTTTTAAATTAATCTACTCTAAGAAAAATTTAGAAAACCATTGATTTTTTTGTAGAGTATAAGAAGCCATGTCCTCTACTGAAATGAATTGGAAAGTAATCAACATAATGAGATTTAAAGGACACAAAAATGAAACTTAAAAAGCACAAAACATGAACAGAAGAAACTAGAAAGAATTTTGGTAAATATGGATGGTTTCAAGAAAACTAAAACTTTCATAGCAGAATTAAGAGGTAACGAGGAATCAATATGTAATGTCAAATTTAAGAGGCTTTTACAAAATCTAGAGAAAAATAACCAAGAAGAAAATGAGGATAGTAGATATGAAAGAATAAGAATAGAGATTCAACCTAAGAGGCCTTGGTATTGTGAAAAAGAAAACTAGAAAAAATGGAAAAAGAAATAAAAACGGAAGTCCCAACTAAAGAAACTTTGCAGAGCTGGTACAGCTGTACAGATTGAAGGGACTCAGTGTGATGTAAGCTAAATTAAGAAAAAATGTATTCACATCATTCCAACAAAACTTTTATATTATAAAGACAAAGGCAATTATTCAGGGATCCAGGCCAAAAACCCAATAAAACTAAACCAAAGCAAATAAAGAGAAAATTAATTACAAATGACCAAAAATCAGACTGACATCAGACTTCTGCAAAAATAAATGTCAGAAGACACTACAGCTGTGTCCATGGAACTGCAAAGACCACAAAAATGTAAATGAAGTCAAGTTACATTACGTTCAAATAGATTTGGAGTCAGGGCATAAATCCCTGCTGTCCTATTGATCCATGTGCCTTTGGACAAGTCACTTACATGCCCCATAAGATGGTTGTCTCAATTAAATGAGATAATGCACAAAAAGTACTCAGAATGTTCACTCCATGCCATTTTAACTTGAAAAACTCAGTTAAAGTGGGATTTGAAATCAGGTCTGCCTGAATCTAGAATCAGGCTTACAGAACTTGTCCTCCAGTCCTGATCTGTCTGGCTTGACATTGGAGGTTTGGTACCTACTTTTGTTATTAGAATTATAGTGCCTGCTATGGCAACTAGAACCCACTCCCAAATTTAAGTTGTGAATAGCACTTTGAAGGTCTTGGGGGTAATGTAGAGAATGTGGGAGAAAAGAAATATTTTGTTAGAAGGATCTTAAAAATTGTATTGGTCATGTAAGTCCTATACCATTCAAATCAGGCAATATAGTTAAAAAAATTTCCCTCAATCTGCTTCCCCTGCTGTCAGCATATAATCAAGAATGGGCAGAAAATTTTCTGGTGTCATTTTATCCAGAGGCCTTATCTCATATCATACCTGATATCTAAGAGAACACTACCTGATAATTCCTAACATCTCTGAAAAAATAAATGTTGTGTAATGTGTAAATATTAATGGATCTAGGTTTTTGTTGTTGTTGTTGTTGTTTTGTGTTTTTTTTCATCAAAGGGTCAGAAGGTGCTGTAGCCATAAACCTGGACTTCTTAAAATAGTCTGGAAAGAAATTGCAGGAAGTGTAGAAGACAGGAGATGCTTCTATTGTAGTTTATTTGCAGATCTGTGCTAATATCAGATCTTTATATAATTATTAATATTCCTCAAAAGTGCTTGCTACTTCTTGTTCAACTTTCTCTTACCTGCCTAGACCTACCACATCTGATATAGTCATCAGCTTATCTGACTTGCAGTCCTGCATATCCATCACTTATCTATCTAATCATGTGCCCAAAGTGGCATGAAACTCTGGAGGTCACATGTTCAAAGCCCAATATCGTGATACTTACCCTGACCAAATAATTTCTCTAAATGTTATGTCATATATAGGAAAGCCTTCATGAAGTATAAGCAAAATAAACTAGTTACCTATTTAACTCATTTTATTTAAAGATAATAAAGTCATATGACATTAGAACTTTTCTTTAAAAACCCAGCATATATATTTCCCAACTTGCTCTTCATTTTCACTTGACTTCTTCTGATGGACAAGATGGAGAAAGATAAAGATACTTAGATGAGGTTTGGTTGCTAGCAACATAAACTGTCTTTTGCTAACACAAGTAAAAGGAAATATTTTCAAAGGATATGAATTAACACAAAATTGGAGAAAAATAAACTTCAGAAAGGAATAGAACCAAAGAGTAAGGCAGAGACAGTGGGAGAGAGAGAAGAAGTGAGGGAGGGAAGAAGGGAGGAAGGGATAAATAGATTGAGATTAACTAGAGGGGGTGGGTCACAACGTTGGCTAGGGCAAGGTATGGGACTTTGACCATACCATAGTCCCATCCATACTGTATTCAAAAGGAAACCAGTAGCTGTCACCCCAGAGAAGAGCATATTTATATATAAATGGAAGGTGGATGCTGGGCAAGCAAATATAAGTGATTTTCAATGTCAAAGTTTTGCTAAAGTACTTTTTAAGCTTTAAATGATTACCTGGTTGTCTCTTGCAGACATATTACTCAATGTAATTTCCACTTGGGAATTCACTGACTATTGTGTTCTTGCACTCAGAACTCATATTTATCCCCTTCTATGTTTTTTCTCTGTTGTAATGCTTTCCATACTTGTGAAGGCTAGAAAGAACCTTTCTGAAACCCTCTTGACACAAAGTTCTAGAACTGCTTTAAATTCTGTCAGTGAGATGCAATTTCATGAGATTTGAAAGGCAGAAGCAGTGATGAGAGGCCAGTGGCACAGAGACAGTTTATATTTATTTATTTATTTATTTATATCAACAGCAGTAGCAACTGCAGAAACTGGCAAGTGGTTTTTTGTTTTGTTTTGTTTTGTTTCATTTTCCAGTGGCCAGAAAGCAATTTGTACTGCCTGATGACAACTTCATAGCTAGGGGCAACTGAGACATCAGCCAGATTTTCTTGCTGTTCCCTGATCTCTGGACCACATCTGCTGAGGCCTGACCCTAAACTTAGAACTTTCTCTTCTAATGGCTTTGCAATAATTCCCTATATCAAAGCCCTTTTTAATAAAGATATACAAAGTAGTTTCTGTTTCCTGCATTGGAGCTTAAATGATAGAAGTATCAAAAAGCTTATTCAATATCACTACCAATATAAACAGAGTTTCACTGGACATTCTTTCAGGGCAATCATATTGATCACCAATTTATGTTTCCTTTTCTTGCACAGATGGCAGAATTTTGTTGAGATGCTGACCAGAGCTTCTTCTGATTTGTTATCTGATTTGCCTACAGGTGAGTTCCATTATTTTTTTGCTCCAGAGAGACCTTCCATTTTTCACAGCTATTGTTGACTATGCTGCCTAGTTTGAGTGGTTTGCTTGTTGGGTTTCATCTCATTTCTCTCAGAAATGTAAATAGCTCCCCAGTGAAGGAAAAACGGGAGTGAGAATCACCTTAATGGCTATTCTTTTAGGCCAGTTAGATCATAAAAGGCACAATTCTCCAAGTTTTATCATGAGACATTCTCTAGTGGTAGCCCTTATAGATGAATGCAGTACATTTACGGAAGTTAGTATTATTTAGCAGAATTTCAGGTGCATAGTTGCTTAGATCAAAGAAGCTCATAGCTAGGTATTTATTCCACTGATGTCTCCACACACAAAAAAAAGACCTGTGAGATGTATATATATGTTTAGTGTAGGTTTTTTTGGTAAACATTTTTAAAAACAGAAATAGCAGAAAGATCCTTCGTGGGCTATTTAATTAAATTAACAAAATAACCAATTGATAAAATGATGCAGTTGTAAAATAACATGGCTGGGTTGCTACAGGAAGATTTCCAAGACATATTATTAAGTGAAAATTGTAACGATGCATTGGGGAAAATATTTAGCAATTAGCAAGTTTTAAATATGACAGGTGAAAAAATATGCATTGATATTAATCTGCTGTTGTAGTTTTTCTATTTACTATATCCATCAACCATTTACTGATTGCCCTTTGGATGAAAATATAAAGTACTGAATGTGCACGCATGTGTGTGTGTGTGTGTGTGTGTGTGTGTGTGTGTGTGTGTCCGGGATTAAATATATCAGTCTGTATCCAAGTGGAAAAACCTAAGAAACTTTACTAGGTATTTCAAGCAGAGGGAATTTACTACAGGGGATTGGTTTTGTAAGTATCCAAAGGCTGAAGGATAAAAAAGAATATGGTGAGTATATTCATTTCCCAGGGCTGCCATACAAAATACCACAATCTTGGTGGCTTAAAACAATAGAAGTTTATTCTCTCAGTTCTGGAGGCTGGAAATATAAAATCAAGGTGTACGCATGGCCAGACTCTCCCTGAACACTCTAGAGAAGAGTTCTTTCTTGCCGGTTTCAGCTTCTAGTAGCCACAGGCCTCCTTTGGCTTGTTATTGTGTAACTCCAATCTCTGCCTTTGTTTTCACAAGGCCTTCTTCTTTCTGTCTTCTATATATCTCTGTATCCAAGTGTTCCTCTTCTTTATCTTATAAAGACACCAGTCATTCTAAGTAGGGCCTGCCCTAATCTAGAATGACTTCATCTTAACTTGATTACATCTGAAAAGATCTTGTTTCCAAATAAGCTCAGATTCACAGGTACCAGTGATTAGGACTTGAACATATTTTTGAGGAGGACACAATTCAATCCACTACAGGGAGGTAATCCAGACATTAGTAACTGTAGAAAGCAGCTACCACCTTAAGGCTAAGGGAACATAGAGGAAGGGGTATTACTATCAGAATCTAGTAGCTAGTGTCACCACACAGATGGTTCTAGGGTCTCCACGGAAATGCCAAGCAGCTGGAGGAAGGATTTCAGAGGGGATTCCATACAGCTGATTCTTGGACTGCGACATAATTTAAGGCTCTAAGAAGGTGGCTGCACTTGGATCTCTTACAAAGCATCATATTTTCAATGAGGAGACCATTGAAGTGATGTCACGTGGCTGTTCATCTGACCTGAGGTTTCACACGTGGCTAGGGCTGAGAATGCTGAAAAACATTATAGCAGTAGCTCTTCTGATGCTAGGTGGATACTTGATGTGTCCTCACATGGCTTTCCTCTGTGTGTGTGCATCCCTGGTGTCTCTATAGGTCTAAATTTCCTCTTCTTGTAAGGACACCAGTCAGATTGGATTAGAGCCCACCCTAACAGCTTCGTTTTTACTTAATCACCTCTTTAAAGGCCCTACCTCCAAATACAGTCAGATTTTGAGATTAGGGATTCAACATATAACTTTGGGGTGGGGGTACACAATTAAGACCATAGCATATGGAATAGCAGAAAAATATGTAAAAAGATAAATTGAAGTCTCACACAACTAAATAACTAACTTATATTGGGACACTTATTTTATTTCTCTCTGACTCATTTTTCTCATATCTAAAATGGGCAAAATATAAAAGAAAAATGCAAACCTGCGCTATTGATCTTATAGGGTGATTGTGAGTCTGACAAACAAAATAGGCAACACATCACTAATTTTTATAGGCAACGTGTCTCTCTCCAGAACTACAGAGTTGGGGTAGTGTTGCTGTTGCATTGTTGTTGTGATAGCTCACTGCTTATTTACTTAGTCAATGTCTTGGTCTCTTCTTGTTTCTGTACTGCTGGATCTATGATGACTAAATGCTCTTAAGCACTGAGTGAGCCATTTTTTTCTGTCTATTCTTTAGCTCCACAGGTAAATGTTATGAAAGTTAAGGAGGGGCATTATACAGAAACAAAAAAAAAGATACTCCTTATGGGTGTGTAGAACTGTGAATTTTCTCTTTCCTAGGACCTCTCTGCACTCAAAGATGCCCTACTAACCTAATTAAAATAACTCATTTTATATATACTGCCTTTATTAGAAAATTTATATCATTAAGAATCATAAAAATCCTGGGAACTTGTTTTTCAATGTGCATATAATTTTCACATAAATACTTAATATCTGTGACTTACACTAATGACAAGGAGAGACTACTTTCCAGCAAGCCAAACCTCCTGGCAAGAATAACTAGAAGATTAGATAAAATACAAAAGAATATTTGTTCGAAGACTCTTACTTGGAATTCAAACTGAACTACCAGACAGAAGGGGGAGAAAAGCTCTCTGTGAAAGGAGGTATCATACAAAATCTCTTAAGTTTTTCAAACAATATGTCCAGCTTCAATAAAAAATTGCCATGGATGATGTAAAGCAGGACATAGATTTTGAAATAACTGTAATTAATATGTTCAAGAAAATGAATGACAAGGTGGGGAATTTTCAGCAAAGAATTTGAATCTATAAAAGGAATCAAATGGAATATCTACATTTAAATTTATAAAAATTAAAATTTAAAAGCTCAGTAGATGGGTTTAACAGATTAGACATTGCTGATGAGAGGACCAGTGAACTGTGATATAGTTCAATAGAAAATATCCAGATTGAAGCATGGATGAAAAATTAGGATGTAACACATTTAAAAGTATGTAAGAGTCTGGGTGCTGTGGCTCACACCCATAGTCCTAACACTTTGAGAGGCCTAAGTGGGAGGATCACTTGAGCCCTGGAGTTTGAGACCAGCCTGGGCAACAAGGTGAAACCCTGTCTCTACAAATAATAAAGAAATTAGCCAGGCATAGAGGTGCATGCCTGTAGTCCCAGCTACTTGGGAGGCAGAGGTGGAAAGATCACTTGTGCCCATGAGATCGAGGCTGCAGTGAGCTCTGGTTATGCCACTACACTCCAGCTTGTGCAAAAGAATGAGACGCTGTCAGAAAAAAAAAAGTATGCAAGAGACACATAGGAAATGGTGACATCTAACATACATGTAACTGAAGTCAAAGAAAAATAGGAGAAAGAGAATAAAGATGAAGTTGAAGCAATTATGACTGAGAAGCTTCTGAAAGTAGTAAAAGACCTTAAGCCACAGATCTAAGAAATATGATGAACTCCTATTAAGACACATATAAAAAGAGCTTAGGCCCCTCTAAACATGGTAAGGTCTAAAGTCTAAAATAGTATTTCACAAAAATGAAGTATGATCTCAAATTTGAATCTCTTCACTGTGGAGCCTGTGAACAAGAGAGAAGAAGAAGATGATGCAGAAAGCAAAGAGCAGAGTTCCAGTATGACTGCTGACAAGGGAAAATTCAAAGGAAATGAGGAGTAGCTTAAGAGGCTCATTGACACCCCTCAAACATTTCTTGAAGACCTATCACTCAAGAAAACAGAAAAATGGTGAAGGCTTGGCCTCCCTTTTACTAAGGAAAAAAAAATACTCATACTAGTTACTAATTAGAACTACTTCTATTGAAGGGAAAGAAAAGCAAACTCAATTGGTTTAGACAATATAGAGATTTTGGTTTATTTAGCTGAAAATTCTGGCAGCAGCAAGGGCTGCAGGAATGGTTTGATCTAGCCATTCAAATATCAAAATCAAGGATCTGCCTTCTTTCTGGCTCTCTGATATGCCTTACCTGCTGTTGGCATCATCTTCAGGCTCTATATGGTAGTCCCTCAACTACTTGGACATTCTACAATAGCAAAATAGCTATGGTAGCTATGGCCATCACATCCTCACAGCTCACTCTTTGGATAGGTGTTCTCCCAAGAAGGAGAGAACTTTACTATCTAAGAAACTGTAGCAAGTATTTCTTCTCATATAGAGGCTCAGATTGAGTTTTATGTCCATCATTGAACCAAGACTGTGATTGGGATACCATGATAGGCTTAAACTAATCAGAGATCAAGCTTGGACTTGGAACTGGAGAGTCAATCCAACCAAACTATAGTGCACTGGGATGGGGTAGGAGTAGTCACCACAAAGCAAAACATAGTTGCTGTCTTCAGAAGGGGATAATGAAGGAGAGAAACACCAGAGGGGGAAAAAAAAAAAAGAAGAATGCTGAGAAGCACACACACACACACGAATCAGCTTCAGTCACATGGTGTGGCCCATGGGGCCTTTTAGCCCTGTGAACACTTCACCCATTTCTCTTCCCTTTTCATTCTGCCTCACCCAGGCTCTGCTCTCAGTTATTGCCTGATGCACCAATCACTCCTGCCTCATGGCCTTAGCCTTTGCTGTAACATTTTCCTCCAATGCTCTTTACCCATATATTTTCACAGCTTGCTCTCTTGTCTCTCCTCCATTCAGGGTTTTATTTAAATGTCACTTCTTTAAAGAGGTCATTGATGAATTATCTATCTAAAATGGCAGCTATCATTACTTTCCATCCCCTAATCATTGGTTTTAGCTGTGTTTATAGCACTTATCACTACCTGACATTCTTTGATGCATCTCTTTGTTCTCTCCATCAGAATGCACACTCCATGAAGCAAAGATTCTGTCCTATAGTGCCCAGCATATAGTAAGCACTTAAATGTTTGTTACGTGAATGAATTAGTTCAAGCCACAGACGTAACCCTGCCTCTGTTGTCTTAAAAAGGAAACTAAAACGTTCATTGCCTCAGTTTCCTCATCTGTCAAATGGGGATGATTTCTACCTCACAGGGATAATTCTTTAGATGATGTGGAAATATCTGTCATTTATAGATATTTGACATATATGAGTTTCCTTCTCACAAAAGCTTCATTCAGTAGGCCCACTGAAGCCAGAAGCTTTTATTAAAGTCAGTTGCTCTCTATCCTGGTTTTACTTTAGAATCACCTAGGGAATTTTTTAAAAAGTACTGAGTTGGGTTCTTACCTCCTGAGATTCTGACTTAATTGGTCTGGTGTGACGCCTGAGCACTGGTAATTTTTAAAGCTGCCCAGGTGGGTCTAACATGCAGCCAGTGCTAAAGGCTACTGATTTCAAGTCATTAGTGAGGGCAGACAGGAGCGCTGGCTATGTAACTATCAGAACCCACTGGAAACCCTGTAAAACCTGGCCCTCCAACACCTGGAAATCTCTAGAAGCCAGCTTGGCTTATTTCCTCTGGTACAAATCTTCAACTGGCAGACTAGACAGATGGTTATTATTTATCCTTCTTGCTGTGTTAGAAAGAAAAAAAAATAGCTCCGCCTCAGGTTTTTCAAACAATTTTTACATGTGCAAGCCATTACCTTTTTATATGCTGTTAGGTATTAGGAAGGAGAAAGGGAAGCTTAAAAGAGACCAAGTAGACTAGTATGTGTTTTTTCCTAATGGAAGTTTTAGAAGTGCAGACGGTAGAGAGGAATGGGGCTAGGACAAAGTTTAGGTTCTAGATCTTATTTTTAAAAGGATAATGCATTAAACAGTGTCCCAAAAAATGTCTGGGACATCATAATTAATGTTAGTTTCTCTTCTCTGGGGAAGCTCGATTTGCTGAAGGGCACATAATAATAATAACACAACAACAGATAATAATACCTTGAATTGAGCATCTTCCCTGTGTTAGGTATTTTACGTAGGTTTTTTTCTTTAATCTCCACAGTATTATCGCAAATTTCTTTAATTTCACAAATGAAAGAATTAAGACCCAAAAGCTTGAAGCTGGTAAAGAGAAGAATCAGGGTCAGATGTTAGGTCTGTCTGTTCATCCTCCTCCCCTTTCCCCACGTACTGCTTCAAGAATCCCTTTAACAGGAGAGCTGTATGATTCAGAGTATTTTGAACCTTTTATAATAAACAGAAAGCTTTTCTTTCACATATTGGTTGAAATAAGCAGTAGCCAATGCTACTAGTTGAGGATGGGTTCTTGTGACAACTTAAACGTTCAACAGATCAAATAAGATCTGCCTCAAAAGGCCACCCTAACTGGATGCCATCATACTCTTCGTTTAGCCACTATTAAGGTTTGCTCTATATAGCATCTGGGGTAGATATGAGAGGATAAAGAAACACAGAGAAAAATCACTCCTCTCCCAGGATTGGAAAAGAATTTGGAAAAACGACACTAAATGTCTAGTGACTTTATTTTTCAAACTACGTATTAGAACACATGATCATTTATTTAACATGCATTCATTGAGTATTTAATTCTAATGAGGGGTGCTGGGGCTTCAAAGAAGGTTATGAAATCACATGTCTTCTTCATCAAGAAACTGAGGGAGAACTTTCACAATGATTTGTAAGTGTGATGCTAAAAGTCCATATAACAAATGGCTTTTAAATTGATATGTGAATTTATTTGTAAAAATATCCTTACCTAGATAACACTATTAGTTAACATTCACTGAACAGTCGCTGTGTTTCAGGTACTTGCTTTACACTTTCTAGTCCATTTAATCCTTATAATAGCCTACAGGTGTCATTATCCCCTTTATACAGAAGAGGAAACTGAGGCACAGAGAGGACAAGTAACTTGCTCAAGGTCATGCAGCCAGCAAGGAACAAAGCCAGGAATCAATGCCAAGGCATCTAGCTCCAGAGATTATACTGTCAACCACTATGGTACACTGCCTCCATTGTTTAAAATGTATTCATTAAATCATTTTTATTAAAAATAGTGAGACTCAATTTAGAAATAATATACATTTGTTAATGGCATATCTGAATTATGCACTGAATAATAAAGCTGAGGCTCCCAGAAACCTGTGCTGTACAGTCATCCGCAGACTTGCAAAATAAATAAGTCACCAAGTCAGATGGAATGTACTGAGTGATCAGTGAAGGATACCTACAATAAGGCTCAGAGGATTTCCACAGGTCTTAATATTTGTTTGTGTTTTTCCTGCATCCTGTGGAAATCTCTTCTATTCATGAAGGCAGCAGCCTGCAGCAAGTAGTACCTGGAAAACAGAATCCACTGGATTAGGGATGAGGCTGTTCAACCTGTTCCCGTCCAGTACCACTGACCATTGAAAGAAGCAAGGAAGGAAGATGAGAAAGGTTGTGCCTGGTCCTTTGGGTGCATGTGTGTGTAAAAGGAGGGGCAGAGGTTCTTAAGAGGCAGGACCACAGGAAGACATCCCTTCAACTCCCTAAGTTACAAAAGCCTTTCTTAGGGCCTTGCTACAGGTTGTTGTCTCTGCTTTTCTGGAACTCTCTGCTCTGTGTGCATCACCACCATCATCTTTGCCTGGATAACTCCTCTTCAGTAGTGATAAGTGCTACAAACACAACTAAAACCAATCCTTCAGGTTGCGAATTAGTGTCACTTCCTCTGAAACCCCCACCACTGTTACCCCGGCCCCCAAAGAAGTTTAAATACTTTCCTATTTTCTCATATTTTTCTTTAGTTTTCTTTATAGTAACTTGTAACTAAATAAAAATTTAGAGTCATTGTTTAACATCTACTTCCAAATCTGAGGTCCACCAGGGTGGGAATCAGGTTTTTCTCACTCATCAGAGTGTTCCCATTACCTAACACAGTGCCAACCACAGAGCAAAGCCTCCATTTTTGTTGTTGTTGTTGTTGTTGTTGCCTTGTGTATATGTGTGTGTTAAATGAAGAGACCAAGCTAAACCCTTCCTTTTTTTTTGTATTCTTGTTCAGGGAAGAATGAAAAGAAAGCCCCTGCCCCTCCAATGGAGCCTGAAGTCCCCGAGATGTCTCAAAGCAAAACTGAACATATGGTATGCACCTGGGGTATATAGAGTTTGGGGGAAGGTTTTCATGGATACTTGGCCTTTTCTCTGATGCTGGATGGGGCTCGCTCCTGTGGGTTTTGATTTTCTCCCAAACCCTTGATGTCAGACTGTCTTTGACTTCAAGACTCTCCTTGGGCAAAGAAGGAGGCAAAAGAACTACTTAAGTGTGGGTTAGTTTCTGTCCTTGCTGGTTTGCAGAAACCTATTGCCATCACTTGGTGATGGGCTTGCCACCTGCCCCAAGAAATTGGACTTGTAGCATACGTCTGGGTGTCCTTCCAAAGCTTGTGACCGATTCACAAACTGCCATCAAAATAAAGAGTGATTATGAGATCTATTTTAACATCTTAATTCCAACTTCCAGAAACTGAGGGTGACCTTTTCCCCAGACACCACATTTTAAAATGTAATAGCCTCTCTGATTAAAAAGAAGAAAGAAAGAAAAAAATCTGGCAAGCAGTTAAAACCCATTTTAATATTCCCAGCATTTAGCCAGGAGAAGTTGTAGACAGAATTTAAAAACAGCCTGAGTTTTTCTGTTGTTGTTTTTTAAATGCCCGGATTAGAACATAATTCATCTTAAAATGACGGGAGGCCTCCTCATGCACTTCACACGTTGAAATATTTTAGAAAATAGTACCCATTTTGGCAAGCCTCTTGCCATGCAAGAAACAACAGCAAATGCTTTTCTCCTTGAGTGTTAAGTCTGTTGTGAATAAGATTATAAAAAATATACTTTGCTCTTTTATTTTGCTTCTTGTTTAAAGAATTTACTGCATCTCTGCGATAATTGATTCTTCTCACATTCCTGTACAAACGGAATTGATTGTCCCACTTTTTAGAAAGGCAAATTGAAGCAGGGGTCTGGTAAAGCAAGTTTCCTATTGTCCCTGAGAAAATCATTCATTCATTCACTTATTCATTCATTAAACATGTCTTGACAACCTACTGTGTGCCAGCCACTAGCCAGACCTCAAAGATACATTAAAAACTATCTCACAGGCTCAACCTCTGGATCTCTGGTAGAGGTAATATTTGAAACAGACATAGACAACATCCAGTAGGAGTGCTGTGATGGGGAGCTACAAAGAATCACCTCTTGCCCAGCCTGGCGCTGTTGGGGAAGGCGTCCCACAGGAAATAAACAATTAGCCAAGTCTTGAAGAATGAGTAAGAACCCAAACAATCAAGGCATATATGGCAAGAAGGGTTTTTAAAACAGAAGTAACAACATTATAATGGCAAAAAGGTATAAAACAGCTTCCATTTTTCAGGTTTTTGTGGCCAAAGAAGAAGATATGTATATAGGACTAAAAGAAGATTAGCTGGGTAGATAAGCAAGAACTAGAATATAAATGGTTTTGTGTGCCACCCAAGGAATGTGAACTTCATCCAGATACAGTGGGACCAAAACAGTGAAGGATGTATTAGTTACATTGTTAGTTACTTGCTTAAGTCTGATTCAGGTCCCTACAAATCTCCCCTTTTCCTTGTCTTCAGTGGTCAAAGAGAGAGTGTTGAACTATCTAAAGAAATATAAAACTACTTAAAAGTAATTTCTCAGATCCAAGGGCACCTGTGATCTCTCTAAAATTATCCATCAAAATGTATGCAAATGTGCATTAATCTGGTCAGATTTTCTAAAGCTTTCATCTGATTTCTAAAGTAGTCCAATGCTCTAAAAAAAGTATAAGAATCACTATTCTAATTTACTATATAAAAACTTTCTGCTTTTCGCAAAATTGATTTTATCAAAGTAGAATTCTTTTTATAGGAATCCGTTAAGACGTACTGGTTGTTTGTCATCCATGTGGGTACAATTTCATATAGCATTCCATGATCTCAAACAAAAGAATTCTTTACATTCCCCAGCAGCAACTTAATCCATGTTTGTTAACCAACTCAGAATTTGGCTTCTTATTGCACTTACAATTCTTTAGGGCTTTGGGATTCTCACAGCTTATATACGAGAAGTTTGAGACAAAGGTACAAAATTGGAAAAATTCAGACATTTGAAAGTTGGGGGAACACAGATGGTATACAAAAGTTAGAGGCATAATTTTATGGTGAATTAATTAGGAATATTTAGATTTCAATGAACAAAACCAACTCTACTAGCTTAATTTATTGGAAGAATAGAGAAGCATATTATACTCTCAAAGGACAGAAATGCAACAATGAACTAAAACCAGAGACTCTAACACCATCAAGACTTCCTATATCTTTTTTCTTCTCTCTGTTGTCAGCTTCATATTCTCTCTCTTTCTTTCTCAGTAGACCAGCTTTTTCTCATTTGCAGTACACAAAATGGAAAACCTGCTAGAGTTCCAATATCTCACACATAATCACCTCCATTTTTCTCTCACAAATAGTACCAAAATTCCTGGACAATGGGTTTTTGGTTGATTTTGTATTAGATGCCCAGTCCTAAACTATGCAGACAGAACATGGCAGTTCTTTCCACAGCTGTGTGGGTCAGCAGGAAGGGCAATTTCTGCAAAAGGTGGGCTGGGCAGATCAAATAATAGATGCCCACTCGCTGCACATGGTAAAGATCAGAATGCCTTATATGGCACTGCTGGGACTGATGTGTCTATTTAGTTCTAAAACACCTCTATTTTATACTGGCAATGAGTTTAGGACACTAAGATGAGCTAGCCTTTATGCCCTGCTTCTAGTCTTAGGTCTACTCTAAGATGTGTGTGATCTTAGTAAACCACTTGTACTTTCTGGGCCCCAGCCTCCTTTGCTAAATGAACAGGACTGGCAGACTAAGAGTGCTTTAACATCCTTTGAAATGGACCCACAAGCCTAAGATAACATCATTATTGTTTCGATCATCTTTTGTCAAAAACCTCACACTCATGACCCAGAGGTATTTCTTTCAAGAAGTATGAGCATTGTCTGAAGTCTACCCCCTGCAGACCCCACTAGTACAAAACAGAGTAGAACATCATGAAAAGCCTCAGTCAGTTACAAAGTTCTTTGCTTCATGCAAGTCAAAAATGAAAACTGAATAAAAATCATGATGTCACCCTTCTCTTTAGACACACACACTTCACATGTTTGTATCCAGCAAGATTTGGCAGATATGATCTTATGGCACTGAAGATTTGAAGCTCATCCTCTTAGCTTTCCAAACTCAAACCTTGCTATAAATCTTGCTAGTTGTGTGGCCTCATCTTTGGCCAAGAGATTGGAGAAGCTCTGGGTGGTGAATGTGTTGCCAATGCTTTTGTTGTTTTGGTAGAAAACTCCAGAAGAGGAGCTGCAGCCAGAAAGCTCTCCTGCTGAAACTTCAGCCTGCAAAGATCCTCTGAAACTTTTAAAGATCAGGCCAGTCTCCCAGCCCTTCGTGAATCCAGCTGTGAAGAACAAGGCTGAGGAATGTGAGACATGGATAGACAGGTTCAGGAAGCTGGAAAATGCCCTCTACCTGTGTGATCTGAGTAACACAGGTGAAGTATGAATTGTAAAGCTGGCATAGGTTTCTATTTGTGGTCTAGTCTAAAAGTAGGCACCTCATTTTCTTTTGCCTCTTGAACAAATGATATAATTAATATATAAATCATGTGCCCTGCAATGTGCTGAGCACAATCCAAAAATATGAAGATGAATCAGACAGGAATCCCATACCAGATTGCTTATAATTTCTCTGTATTCCCAATACTTCCTGCACCCTACTGCCAAAAAGTAAACCCACAATCCAATTTTATAATTCCTCTGATTAAAATACCTCAGAGATACCCCACTGATAAGAGGATGAACTCCAAACTCCTTAGCAAGGCAAAATCTGGTCCCTATCCACCTGGCCAATCTCTTCTCATACTATTGATATTCTCTCAGCACGTCCTGCCCAGTAATAATGAATAACTTGCCTTGCCTCAAGCAGGCCTTGTCTCGCACACGCCTGTGCCATTTCTAACTCCCAGCCTTTCATCTGGGCTCTTTGTTTCCTCTCTACTTACCCCAACCCCCACGAACTCCCCATCTTGTCCCCTGGCTAATCAATACCTAAACATCTTTTATGTTTGAATTCAAACACGATTCCCCTGAGACTCCCAGACAGATCTAGGCCAACTTTCCTATGGCTTCTTAGGATTCTTTAACATCCATCATCATATGCAACATATTGTATATTTTTATTTGGGGGCTTATTACCATCTCACCAGTAGACTATCTTCCTTTTTTTATCCCTGGCACCTTGCACAGTTTTGTTTTGAGGAAAGAAATACATGAGCCAGTGTGCGTAAATAACCAAATCCAAGATAGATGGTGATAAATGTTGTTAGAGTATGCTCTGTGGGCATTCAGAGAAAAGTGAATTTCTTCCTGGTGGGGTCATAATGGAAGGCTTTGTTAATGTTAAATTGATCATTAAACTTAAAATGCAGTTTGGTCACAAAGGAATGAAGTAGCCTTTTCTGGCAAAGGTGCAAATGCTGTGTGTGAAGCTCAGTGCAGGGTGCTCAATATAGGGGCTATTAAAAAGAATATTAAATGATAAAGATGGAAATAAAGAATGGGGCCAGATATTGAAAGATTTTAAATGCCAGACCAAGGAATTTGGAGTCAATTCAAAGATAATGAGAGCACGGAGAGTTTCTAAGTAGAGGAGTGGTGTAATGAAGTTGTACTTCCGAAGGATCCTTGATGACTATGTGCAGAATGAAGGAGAAAGTGAAATAAGGGAAAGTGGAAAGGAGAGAGAGAATGAAGTCTAGAACCACATCAGAGTGCTGGGAAAAGAGGGAGCAGATAGAAAAGCACATGGTCCCAAACTGTCTTATTTACTTACATACTGTGGTTCATGAAGAGTTGGTGTACACATTAGTACCATCTAGAAGTAATCATATGACAATAGCAATGTCTGTCCTTTCATTCTCTTTGTGTGTTTTTGTTTTGCTTTGAATTTCCAAAGCAACTTAATTCTAGACCACGAGGAAGTATAATTGCCATACAAAATCCAAGGACTCTTAATAATTATACCAAAGAGAAAAAAAAACTGAAAATTTTAATTGAAAGATTCATCTGGTTGAATTATAAAGTTATTTATTAAAAATCCGTTATGAGCCTAGAACTGTGTTAGAGGCTGAACCAAGAGGAAAACCAGAAAGGATGAGACATGGTCTCTGGCCTCAAGGAGCTTACCTTTAGGTAAGACACAGAGACTAGCAATAGTTCACTGCCAGTAAACAAACAAAATTAAAACACAGCATTAAGTATTACAAATGAAGTTACATGGCTGGGCATGGTGGCTCATGCCTGTAATCCCAGCACTTTGGGAGGCTGAGGTGGGAAGATCACTTGAGCCCAAGAGTTTGAGACAAATGAAGGCACAAATAAGAGTTCAAGAGTCAAAAGGAAAGTGAAGGTATGAAATGAGGCTGACCATCTAATGCGAGGCTCGGGACCAAGAAAGGACTCCAAGAAAGAGAGAACTTGAGCTGAGACTTCAGGTAGAATTTGGATAGTTGGACAGGTCATCCCGAGTTTGAAGTCATCTCCTGCAAAAGTTAGAAGGTGAGAATGAGTATGATGGGAAGCGAGTATCAAGACAGGACTGGAGGTGGATGTTGGACATACAGTAAAGTTGAGAACCTATTATGAACCCTAAGGGATAGGATGAGGCTTCATTCTTTACCCAGTATCCAAACGTACATGCGGAGGAAGGCATAATGAAAGCTGAGATGGATGACTCAGGGAAGGTACTGGAGAGAAGGAGATGAAAAGATTATTGAAATAACCCTGAGTCTGGGTATTCACAACAGGGCTATGAGAGTGGTGATGAGGTTAAAAGCAATAACAAAACATTTTTTTAAAAAATGACATTGCTAAAGAAACAAATGCTTACTTGTGATAGTGGATAATGGATCATAAACTTAGTTGCTAAGACACTCTCCAAAGACTGGGAGCTTTCTCATGCTTCTGAACCATTCTGAGGAGAAACGGAGTTTGTTGACTTTGGAGGCAGATTCCGACAGATTTGAAATGCCTTTCTCATGGCCTCTTCACTATTTATGCCTGTTTTCTCTGTTTCCATGAAATTCATTAGTTCCTCAACAGCCAAGGAATGTGTCAGCCAGATCTGGGAAAATCTACAACTGTCTTTAATGAGGAAAGAGGATTAACTGAGGTCACTTTGTTGGTTTATTAACCCACAGTACTTAGCAGACCACCATAGCCCCATTCTAGATGCTGAGCAGATGATATCTGCTTTGCCCATGGATGAATCACTATTCTTTATTATGTGCAAAGAAATATGTAGGCCAGCATGTTCTCCATCCAGGATGAGGACAGGCCATCCATCATCACATCAGTGCTTCTGGGAACCTACTGTGCTTATTCTCTAATGGGGGTTGTCAACAAAATAGCCTTGAGGAGAAGGGATAAGGAATGACTATGAATAACTGGTCATGTTTTCTAAAGAAAAAAAAACAGTGGTTAAGATAAATGTCTGGGTGAATGTTGCATTTGGAATTTTCCCAGTGAAGTGAAAGCTAAATAGAAAGTGTTTTAGAGTTCAGGGAGGGATAATGCAATGAGAGCCTTAAAGAAATTCCTCTGCATGAGCCCGGACTTTACATATACTACATCACTAAATCCTCACATCAACAACATGCTGAAGGGATTAGTATCCTTATTTACAGAGAAGAAAGCCAAGCTTAAAGTGATAAAATAATAGCCAGTAGGATGGTGAGCCATAATTCAAGCCCAGCTCTCCTCTCCATGAATCCCCACTACACCCAGTCCCATGACATACTAGAAAGAGCACACGATTTTGCTTGTTTTTTTTTATCAGAAGATTTAGATTCAAATCCAGACTCCACCAGTTGTTGATCCATAAAAGCCAGTCACTTACATTCTCTTCACCTGTTTCCTCATCTACAAAGTAAAACTGATAATAATAAAACATACTTCCCAGATTTGAGAAAGGATCAAATGAGATAAAAGATTGAAAGTTCTTTGTATACTGTACAATGAAGTTGATGTTGGAAAGGTTCTTATGGTGGAGTGCAGTGGCTCACGCCTGTAATCCCAGCACTTTGGGAGGCCAAGGCAGGTGGATCACCTGAGGTCAGGAGTTCGAGACCAGCCTGGCCAACATGGTGAAACCCCGTTTCTACTAAAAATACAAAAATGAGCCGGCCGTGGTGGCAGGCGCCTGTAGTCCCAGCTACCTGGGAGGCTGAGGCAGGAAAATCACTTGAACCCAGAAAGTGGAGGTTGCAGTGAACCGGGATCATGCCACTGCACTCCAGCCTGGGCAACAAGAGCGAAACTCCATCTCAAAAAAAAAGGATTCTTATTATTTTTTTATTTTGGTTCTGGTTAGAAAAGACAGGCTTTCCAACACTAAGATGGATTGTAAGGGCTATTTTATGCAGCTGTTCTGGGCATCCCCTAATGACAGAGTAAATTAGACAGATACAAATTTCATTCAGTGGACTTTTTGTTTGACTCTAGGCATCTTCTATCAATGGTAAAGCTTAGAAGATAGAAAATACTACTGTGATTCCTAGATGTATTTTTTAACATAACTTTTAATTTTTAATTAAAATATAAACTAAATGCTATTTTAATAAGCAATTACATATATACTGTTTATATATTTTTAAAATAATGTTGATGACATAATTATTATAATTATCCTATAGTAAAATTTCACATTATTGAGTGCTTACTAGTACTGGATACTGTGTGAACTTAATATTTTATTGATTTTCACACAATTTAATTACCCCTGTTTTCTTTTCCTTCTTTCCCTCTTTCTTTCTTCTTTTGACATTTATTTATTTATTTATTTATTTAAGACAGGGGCCTCACTCTGTTGCCTGGGCTAGAATGCAATGGCACGATCATGACTCACTGCAGCCTCGACCTCCCAGGCTCAAATGATCCTCCCACCTTAGTTGGTGCATGCCACCACACCTCAGTCATTTTTTGTCTTACAGTCATAAACTTATTCCAAATCCATGTCTTATATTTCCAGAGGCAGGGTGTGGAGAAATGGCCAGAGGAAGCAAAGCTAGACAGGACTGAGAGCAGCCATCCTATCCAGAAAACTTCGAAGATGCAATTGGCCAACTCAAAGAATGAGGTTTACATAAATGAAAGGACCACTGTTCTAATAAGAGAGACAGACAATAAATAGGCAATGAACAAACCAGAACAGAATAGAAAATGAACACACTGGAATAGAACAGAATAAATTAGGACCCCACCTATTGTGGCCTACTGTTAAGAATAGCCATTAGAGAGTAGTTGAGAAGGTGGCACCATGCACAATAGTACTTGCACATTTAAAAATGAGTAATATTTGGTATCTTAAACTGAGATGATAAGTATCTACCATTGCCCAACTCTAATGGACTAGTAGTGGCTTTCCGCAAAATGACAAGGCACTGCCTCTGGATTCTTTAAGAAGGAATTTCACCATCACTCTTACAGTTCCCACACATGAAGGAGAGTAAAAGAGGCCAGGCACAGTGGCACATACCTATAATCCCAGCACTTTGAGAGGGATTAGGGGGAGGATTGCTTGAGCTCAGGAGTTCCAGACCAGTCTGGGCACATAGTGAAACTTCATCACTACAAAAAATAAAAATATTAGCTGAGAGTGGTGGCACATACCTGCAATCCCAGCTACTCATGTGGCTTAGGTGGGAGGATCCCTTGAGCCCAGGAGATCAAGGCTACAGTGAGCCATGATCGTGCCTCTGTACTCCAGCCTAGGCAACAGAGTAAGACCCTGTCTCAAAATAAATAAATAAATAAATAAATAAATAAATAAATAAATAAAATGACCCCTACTTGAAGCAATCTCTTTCCCCTCATTCCATGACATACTGTAGTGGTTAACCTTAGGCAATCAAGAGACTTGCAGTCTCTAGGCTTTAGTTTCACCCTCTGTGAAATGGGTTATTGTAAGGATTCAATTAGTTAATATTGGTGAAATGCTTGGAGCAGTTCCTGGAACATAGTAAATTTTATATTTAAATATTGTTTAATTATTATTGTTGTATCCCAGTTAATTTTCTGAATAACTTCTCTCCCCCACGGGACAGAGAACTTCCAGAGGTAGCATAAAAATTCTCTAAATCTTCTGTATTCCCAAGCACAGTATCTGACACATAGATATTTGCAATTAGGGGCTTATGAGTGAGTTATTGATCTTCAGTGATGCCGTGGTCTACACTGCGACTCCTCCCAACAGCCATCAAAATCTACCCAATTTTAACATGGAAAGCATACTGACATTGGTATTGGCATATATAATGTGTGGGTACCAGAGCATATCCTGCAGTCATACACATTACCACCTTTATTACGCAGATTCAAACTCTGAGCTATGAGAAGTTAGATGCTTCACCTGTGATTGCACAGCAAGCTGGAGGGAGTCACAGGACAGTCAATCCTCTGCATCTTTGTATTCCGCAACTACAGATTCAACCAACTGCATATCAAAAATATTTTAAAAAATAGAAATAAAATATAATGACACGACAACAAAAAAAGTACAAATTTTAAAACACAGTATAACAACTATTTGCATTGCAGTTGCATTGTATTAGGTGTTACAAGTAATCTAGAGATGGTTTAAAGTACACGGGAGAATGTGTATAGGTTACATGCAAATACTACTCCATTTTATATCGGGGCTTGAGCATCCATGGGTGTAGGTATCACTGTTGGGGAGGGGAATATTATGGACCTAATCCCTGCAGATACCAAAGAACATCTATAAATACATTTAGAGAAATGCATTTTAAAAATAAGCTGTTTAATCCCTGCATGTTTAGGAATGTGTTTGGAGACTTTAACAAGATAAAAAGAACTCAGGACAATTAGAAATTACTTTTGCTAGGCACCCCCAATGTTTCAAAAATTGGCCTTACAAGTTTTAAAGTTGCAAAGAAAAGCCTAAATTGCTTTAGAATTTATCTATGGATCTTATTGGATCCCATCTTGTTCTCTTTCCCCTGAAATCACCCTCAGATTCTTCCTGAAATCTGTGATGCATACCCACAGCTATAAATATTTTTTAATATGCCACTTGATTTTTAAGAAGCTTAAAATTGCAAAGTATTAACATTTAGTCTTTACCTGGAAGTCATTCAAGCTAATATATAGTTTTCTCTGTTTTCCCTCCATCCTCTTTAAAAAACCTTCCACCTACCCAATCCAATCACAGGAGTTCTGGAGAAGGAACGAGCCAGACGCCTCATTCACAACTACAATCTCATTTACAACCTGTCCCTGAGCCCTCAGAAAATCGACCAGGCCTTGCGCAGATTCCGTTCGGGAGAAAATATGCTCTTGGAGCCAGCACTGCGGTACTTAAAGGAGCTATGATAACAAGCCCATATTGTGAGAACAGATGTTTCCCTTATCTCCCTTTTTACCCAGACACATGTTTCTCCCCAGCCTAAGTGTAGTGGCGGAGGCATTGTCAGAGTGGAGGCCGATGCAGCTATTGTAGATGCTTTTGATTTGGACTTACTTTCTGGCTATGATGCTCACTCATAAGCAGTTCAAAGTGATCAGAGGAAACCTAGTTTCATCTTTTGATGTGGCAAGAACCCAGCTACTTAGAATCTCCTTCTGTTTTAATAAAACTTATTATTAATATTACATGTTTGATTTTTTCCTACATTGCTAATCAAACTATGTTGTTTCAAACCCTGCAATTCCACATAGTAAAAAAAACATTAAATGTTGCCGCTTCCCCACAGTGCCTGGAACCTAGTAGACCTATGAACATCGTTTTTGGATAGGTAAATCATCCCTTCTCCTGGTCATTATTCTAGGAAGGATTTCCATACCATAAGAAAAATAAAAGTATTACCAATACACTATCTTAATCTTAAGCAGTAGAAGAACCATTTCAAGTGAGGTTTTCTGAACAAGTCCAATATTTTCTGCAGTACAAAACTAAACAACATTACACTGTCCCCAGGGGTATTTTCCAAAAGTCCCAGATAGAAGTTTTGAGGAAGGACTCCTTGGGACAAAGGGTTTTGGGAATAGGTAACATCCTTTGCTCTGCCTGGACAGGAAAACCAGGTGGAACTTTCCATCAGCTCCCATAGTTCTTCTGTTCTTAACATCCCCCCTGACTTTGCACCACTCACATAGCACACAGTTACACACGTATCACACCATACAGGTAGCATGAGCTCATTGAAGAAACACTGGCCTGGAGCTTCAGAGACAATGTGCTCCCAGCACCATCACTAATACTGGGTGATCAGGGTACTGAGTTTCCAATCTGTGTGCCAGACAAAATGAACAAGTTAGGTCAAGGGGAAAATCAAACAGAAAGGCCTCTGAGCATCCCTTTCTATCCATTTTATAAAATGAGGTGCTTCATGTACTCTTATAGACAAGGCCTTAAGAACAAAACTATTTGGATCCACTAAAATAAATGGTCTCTAAGGGTCTTCTAGTCTGACCGGCTTTGGTTTTTATAATCCTTGAGTTGTCCAGAAAAATGACTCTTGAAACCGACTGACCACCCTTTCTAGAACCCTTGGACTTTCTGGCTGCCTTTTAGGTCAAAAGAGCAAGCAAATAGACACGGCTTTCTCATTCTAACAAAATGCCAAGTAAGGGCAATTAGAATAGTAGGTCAAAAATTTAATATGCCTTGAGCAACTATTGTGTTTGAGGAACCAGACGTACTTTGTTTGGTCTATCTCTGACAATTCAATAAGACAGGTTTCACAGCTCTGTTTCACAGATGAGGAAACAGACTCAGAGGACAAGAAAGCTGTTTGGTTGTGCCAGTTAATATCTGCTAGAAGGTTCGTGCTTCCTGTGAAGGACTGGTCAACTGATACTGAGAAGGTCTCACTTTACCCTTCATCTCTGGGAGTAAGTGGGTTGGAGAGGCAGTTTGGGTAAAAGAAGATCCTAAACCTGAAGTCGGGGTTATTAGACAAAATCATAAGGCCCTAAAGAGCAATGATTTTACCTTGTGCAGTTCTTAATATCCAATATCTAGCATAGTTTCTGATAAGTAGCCTCAGCATCCCCAAGCTACACAAATGCAGGGGGCTGCATTTACATAGAATGCAGCATGAAAGGTGCCACCAGAGCTGTGTGACCACAGGTTAAGCATAACCTGTACTATAGTCTTGGCTGAATGAATACTTCTATAAGTAGGGTAACTTTTACCAGATCTAGATCCACAGTCACCCTACTACCCTACCCCCCATATTTCCACAGAGAGTAGAAAAAGAATAAATAGCTTCAAAAATAGCCAAAATCTGGCTCTTGCACTTAGCGGGTGGTAGACTTGACAAGTTGCTTAATCCCCCTGGAGTTCAGTTCCTTCATCTATAAAACAGAAGCAATTACATCTGTTTGAAGGATTGTTATAAACATTGAAAGCAATGCCATTTGGACAGTTCTTTGCATGTAATAAAGATATACCCTTTTATGTCCCTTCCCTTAGCTGCTGAACATTCAAGAAGCTTCCAAAGTACTTTGAACAACGGTCTATGTGAAATGGCATAGGGAGGTCAGGCCACTACTACAGTAAGAACAAATTTTGAGATGTATCTGCCTTCTAGAGTCAAGTATCAATTGCTTTTGCATCGTCTCCTGGAATTCTCCACTGCTTTTCCCCAAGGGGTGTGTGTGTGTGTGTGTGTGTGTGTGTGTGTGTGTGTGTGTGTGTCTGTCTGTCTGTCTTAAAGAAAAAATTATTCTGACTCTTGTTAAAATCGTAAGGCAGGTTTTACTCAAATCTATCACAATAGTCATAGGAACCACTGCAATGGAGTTTTGCAGTAGGGGAGAGATATTGGGCTCAACTCTAAATTCAACAAGAAAAAGTGGGAATTGATAGACAAGGAGCATTGGGGAGGGGTGTTGGTGGATGGAAAATTACTAAGAAGTGCCAGGAAGTCATTATGGTTCAGAATATCATTATGATCTCTATGCTGGAACTTCATGGTTTACTTATAGAAAGTCTGTTACTTTTCTCCCTTTTTTCTCAGAGCTGTGTCATTGTGAACTTCTAATAACCACTGTGTTGGGAAAGTCTGGTGTCAGTCTTGACCAGTGTCCTCCAAAAAAACCTTCCTAAATGGATGTCTGTGGGTAGTGGACTGGTTATCCTTCAGTGTGCTCTGGAGATGCTTGGTGTCAATTGAGTATGTCCCAACTCCCCCAAAAACCTCAGGCTTTAAGGATGGAAAGGGCACAGAATGACAGAGGCAGGTTCTCATCAGCTGGGCAGACTCTTTCCCAGCTGTGTGGCCCTGAACAAGTCCCTACTTACCTGAGAGCATCATTCATATTAAATGAGATAATGCATGCAAATTGCCCAGCGCTATGCCTGGCACATAGACATGCTCCATAAGGGAAACTAGCTTATTTTAGTCTTATACAGGATTTCATTTTACCCCATCCAATGGGCCAAATGGTTGAATGCCTTTTCCAGGTACAGACATTTTCCAAGCCCACAGATGGTTCACCGACTGTGTGGTCCTGGAGGGCACAGAATATGTGTTCCACATTCCTGTCTCTCATTCTCTGTCCTGTACTTACTCCACAAAGTAAACCAATGAGGTTGGCATTACCATGCCCATTGTACATGGGAGAAACAGAGGCTCGGGGTAGTGTATGTACTTGCCTAAGGACTTATAGCTGTGAGTGACTGAGCCAGGATTAGAACCCAGTCTTGCATAACTCCAAGTTCCTCAATGCTGTTGGCCACAGTTAGAGCAAATAACCCATACAATTCTCTTTAGCATGTGTGGTGTGTCCCTCCCAGCAAGTCTGGAGGTGACTGCAAGCCAGGAACAAGATCTTCCTGTCTTTGTGACCAGCGCAGAGCTCAGACGCACTGCCGAGTGGGCACCTGGCAATCATCTGCTAAGTGGAGCCCCCACGGGTACATTTTGAAAACCCAACAGCTTTTTGCCCTCTTCCCATCCTCCAGCTTCATCACTGCCTTCTGGGAACTGGAACAAAGATGGTTTTCAGGACTCTGGCATGGTATGTTCACACTACTAGAAGCACAACTGTAGAGATGGCGCAGTCCAAAAAGTTTGCTAAGTGCTTGCTGACTCTTCTGAGGAATTTCCCAAGATCATTAAGAGAAACAATAACAGGGGGTTTGATATTCTAATTGGGATCAGAGATTGGACAGCTTTGGAGCTGGCCAGAGAACTGTGAAGCTCTGAAAACAAATGCTCTCCTTTCTTCTCTCCCTCTCTTCACTCCTCTCTCTTCTAAGAGCCTTTCAGCTACAGTTCCAATGTTCCTTAGCAACAAAGGCGGGGTTCCCAGAGTCGGGCGTGCCTTAGGAATGCCAGCCATTTCCCTCATTAGCATTCGGGGGCCCTCATCTGCCTGCACAGTTGGCCACGGGACTGTGCAAAAGGCAAAGAGGCTTGCGGGAAGCCCAGCATCAAGCGTGGTTTGTTGGGAATGGGAAACCTCCACAAAGAGTTTTCAAACAAAAGGCATCAATATTATTTGTGGAGCCATCAGACTGCCTGGGGCACAATATGGCTCTGGCTGGGCCACATGCTCTCTCTCCAGGTTCTGTGTGAAGGCTTAATGGGGCTTCCCAGACACCTCTTGGCCAAGAACGCTACCACATTGGAACGATTCCCACCTCTTCCCTTCTCTCCTGTCCTGTCTTTCTCCAGACTCAGTTTATCCAGGATGGACAATGGGTGGAATCCATGGGCGGATTCCAACTGGCAGTGGGAGTGCCCGGAGGAGGAAGTTGACAAAGGGTAAATGGTCAGATGGTAGGACAATCGCAAACAGATGGTGCTGCTGGGAATGGATTCCAGGCAAATTCACAGGCAGATTGAGCTCTGACAAAGGCTGATCGAGACTTAGCTGGTGAAGAGAAATTGGCACTTTGAACCAAGCTTTTGCTTAAAACACACACCCCACTCTCCCACACTATCTTCAACAGCTACACAAGGGCGACACCTAGCCTGGTTCTGACTCACCCGGATTCCAAAATACTGATCAATAGACCAATCTCTGGAAGATTACAACCAGCAAAACTATTTCTCAACGTTCTCATAGAACCAGCCCTAAGCAGGGTTTCCTTCAGCCTGCATATTCTTGGACACCTTCAGGGACATGGATCTCACTACTTGTCTTCTTTTGCTTTCCAGACAGCTCCAACTTGTTCTTCTAAAACAAGTTCCTCTTCTAGTCCCTTTTTTCTCTCCCTTGTGGCCAAAGAGAATGCAAAATGTGATCAATAATTGTAGCAAAAACTAACTCTGTGCCTGGCCCTTCTAGGCATCAGGGATAATTAAAAAGAAAGAAAGAAGGAAAGAAAACAGTATTTCTGTCCTCCAGAACTGACTTAATTTGGGAGGGATTAGGTGGAAGTGGATTTAGGGGAACAGATGTGTAGGCAAGTGTATTAGTTTGCTAGGGCTGCCATAACCAAGTACTGCAAACTGGTCAGCTTAAACAACAAAACTGTATTACCTCACAGTTCTGGAGGCTAGAAGCCCAAAATCAAAGTATCAATAGGGTTGATTCTTTCTAAGGGCCACAAGGGAGAATCTGTTTCATGCCCCTTCCTTGGCTTAATGTCTTCAGTATTGCTTGACTCGTTGAGGCATGACCTTGATCTATGCCTTCACCTTCACAGTACATTCTCCTTCAGTATGTGTCTCTCTCTATGTCAGATTTCCTCTTTTCAATATGGCACCAGTCATATGGAATTAGGGCCCACCAGAACGATGAAGGACCTCATTTTAACTTGATCACCTCTGAAAAGGCTATTCCAAATAAGATCATGTTCTGCGGCACTGGAGGTTAGGACTTCAGCAGAACTTTCACACAGGGATGCAATTCCACCTATGACAGCAAGTAGGTAAATAACTGTACTAGTGTGATAAGCACTTTCTTAAACTTACCGTGAGAGTAATGAGTGCACAACAGAAAGAATAAACATCTCAAATTGAGTGAATCAATGGGAGCTTATTGGGGGACAAGATGCTTGTACTCAGCCTGGAATGTTGAACTGGATTCTGCCAGGTGAGTGAAGGCAGATGACCTTTCCTGGAAAGGGACAAGCATATGCAAGCCACATATTATCCCTTTTCCACCTGATGCTTTTTTATGATTTCCTGTCCCCCCCTCCCACAACACACACAATACCCCTAGGTTGTATACACTATGCCCCCCTCTTCCACGATAAGCCAGGATTGGGATCCTTTCCTCACCCAGGGTGCACTCCTCCAGAGAGTATTGAAGACAGGACTCCAGAAATGCTAAAGGCAGCCCCAGGCTAGAAGGACTTGACTTCTGACATTCACATGATTGAAATATAAATCCTCTATTTCATGATGAGTGACTGACAACAACTGAAGGGGTGACTATTGCCTGAGGTTGATGGGCATTTCCATAAGATCTTTCAGTGCCCTAACCCCACAAGGTAAGAATTCTGAGTCCCTTGTATCGTCTATTGCAAAATAACTATTGTTCAAAGTTTGCTTCATCCACTTAGGGAATGATACTTTCCAACCTCATTGATGTCAATCAGGCTTGGCCCATAACTTATGACTTATGACTTGCCACCCAGTGAGAGAATTAACTCCATCCTGTTGAGCCTGATCACTGCCTTTTGTCAGTGAAGTTGGGTAGAAGTAACATGTCATTCCTAATGGTAGTTTTAAAGGATATTTTGTGGTTCTCCCATGTTCTCTTTTTCTTCACCGATAAGCCTGTGATAGCAGCCTAGAACCCAAAGTAAAGACAACATGGAGCACAGTAGAAGTCAACATCATAGACATCAACATGAACCTATACATGAACAAAAACAAGTCTTTGAACATAAACAAAAAATAAGCCACTAAGAATCGAGATTGTTGCCATGGCAGAAGCTTACTGATACACCCTGGCAAATAGGAGGAAAAAGAATATAATTCCCAACAAGAGCTTTTTAAACGCTGCAGCTTGAAATGCCCATTTGGAATCTTCTGGCTTTCCCTCTCCAACTCATTCATGGAGTCTTTGTTTCTTCAGCAAAATTGGCAGAGATAGCTAGCTGTCCACCAAAATTTGTGCTCCTTCTTTCATAATGGGTGGCTGAAGGTGGAAATTAGCTGTCGAGCAGGGGCTTCATTTACAGCCCATCTTGCAAACAGACATGATTTCTTGGCTAGGTCTCACCAGTGGAATGTGAACTGGAGTAATACATGTTCCTTCTGTGCTAGATATTTTAAGAAGCAGCAGGACCTTCTCCACTCTTTGTCTTTCCACCATGCTCTTAATGACAAAAACAATTCTGCTTCTTTATTTACTTTCAGATACCTATAGCTGTCTCTCAGAGTGTGTTCCCTGGAATATTAAAACCAGGTGATGCTCTTCCAGACAGGTGTTCAATGTTCAAGTTTGGGAAACACCATAGCCTATATCCCTTCCTCCTTGGTAAGTCTCAATGCCCAAGGACTAACACAATGAAAACAAAACCAAACAAAAAGTCATCTTCTTCTTGTTTAATCCAAGTTCATTTGACCAAAGTAGTTTTTATTTTCAAATATAACATTTTGGCAGTTCTCAGAACTAGTGTTCTATGCAAGACACTATAGAAAATGCTTTCCTAGGTGAAGTTTCAACACCTTAAGTCTTTTAAGTCACCTACCACACTTACTGATTCAGCAAGCATATTTAAAGCATTCACTATGTCCCAGGCCCTGTGCTCCCAAAGTGTCAGGGCCTCAAGTAGGGCATAGCCTATATGGAATATCAAATCAATATTGTTAAATAAACTGTATACTAATTGCATGGCTGCCATCACTCACCAAATAAGACCAACTGCAGCTTGGCTAACATCTTGCTAGAAACAAGCAGCTCATTGCATCCTTTGACTCACCACTGCCCATCCCTCCTGCCTCATCTGCCACTGTTTTCTCATCTTTATTTCAGCCACATGGACAACTCTTTGCTTCCTAAAGACATTATGCATGTTCCTGACTTTTTGCCTTTGCACACGCAATTTTCTCTTCTTGCAATACCTTTTCTCTTACTTTTAACTGTTAAATTCCTTTTTATTCTGCAAGAACTAGATCAAAGGTACCCTGTTGTATAAAACTTTCCATATCTCAAACCCTGACCTACACCTTCCTCTTTGAACTTCATATGTGTGAACCTCCGAAAAAACAGCCCATCCCAATTAAATCATATCGTCTCTTCCCACCAGGGCTGACCTTACTTAACAACACTTTCTACTCCTTACTCAGCCATGGCACCACAAGCCCTTAAATTCAGCATGTGGGAGAGAGACTAAAGGAAAAGAAAAGCAGGTAGGAAAGGTATTCCACTCTTTAGGTGCCAGGAGTGGAGGTAGGAATGGAAGAAGTTATAGAGAGATTGATTTTGAATTAATCTGAAAAAACACACTAACAATCAGAGCTGATGAACAATGAAGTAGGCTACTCTATAAGGTTGGTAACTTCCTGAGAAGGACTCAGGATGGATGAAAATCTGTTCACGATGGGAAATAGTGGTCCCTTTCAAGATGGATTGTGAAGGATCTGAGAATTTGCCAGGTCTTGGCCTCATGAATCCAATGGCAGAAGAGGAGGGAGAAGGTACCACTACACCTAGGCTAAATTCATGGTCTCTGCTCTTTTATATCCATAATCACACTAGTAACCACATAAACATCTTCTCCAGCTGATTTGCAGTCTGGAAGGCCCTGTCTAAATAAACCCCTGCCATTTATCTGCCATACATCAAACAAAGTACAGTGCACAATGGGAGTTTCCAGAGCCTGAGATCCAACTTACACTCTGACTTTTGAAGGAGCATTTGGGTTAGATGCTCCTCCAAAACTCAGAGTGTAAGCTGGATCTCAGGCTCTTTAAACTCCCACTCATTATTCCTCCTACCTCCCGGAGGGATGAATTTCTGACCAGGTCAACTGTGATGACCTATGCGTTATCTAGGGCATGTTTCCAAGCATGCCCTTTATCCTCAGAACAACACAGAACAGCCAGGGGTGAAGAGGAACAAAAGAAGAATGGTGACCATCTGCAGATGAGGATGCTGAGACTCAGAGAAGTTCTGTGACTTTGCTAAAGCTACAGGAGGAACTGGAGATGGAAGTGAAGACCTGCCTTCCTTCTGCACAGCTCTTGTTGCCCATTATTTGCTAGACCTGCCAGTCCTACTGCGTCCTGTCTTATTATCCAGCTTCCAGCAGCAGGTTTGCCCTGTTCCAACAGCCAGGTTGGCAGAGGGTGCAAGAAACTTTGTTCCCACTCAGTGCAGCTTAGGATTTGTTTCCTGCTGCCTTGTGCCAAGGTTCACTGAACCTAAGGCAAGGGGAAGGGGACTCTGAATATTGAACACACGCTGTGGGCCAGGTTCTGTGGTCTAATCTAATACTCGTGACAGCCCCGAGAGGTGGGAATTCTTTCTACTTTATGAATGAAGAGGTGAGGCTTGGCAAAAGAGTGGTATAGCCATGGCTTAATCACAGATCTTCCCAGCCCCAAGGCCTGTGATGACCCCCACCCTGGGCCACCTGGAGGAACATGTAATGGCCTGGGTGTAGCTTCGTTCTGGAGCTTCTAGTTACTGTGGGCCTCTCCGTCTCAGGAAGGAAAAGAGGAGCTCAGCCCTGCCTATTTCTGTCTTTTTTTATTCAACAAGCATTTACTGAGCACCTACTGTGTGTTAGGCCTCAGTGAATAGTTTGAGTGGATTTCCAAAGATATGTCCAGACTTCCTTGCTAATGTTCCTATCCAAACACCACTAGACTTCCTTCCAATACTGACGCTTACCTGGAATTGGTCTGTTGGTAGCTTTTCTCCCTAGTACTTAGGGGATCAGAAAATACATGTCCATTTTCATCTACCTTTCTAATGCCTCAATCTCTCTCATCCTGAGAATGCCAATCAGCCAACACCTTGAATTCCCTCAGCTGTCTCTGGGATCCTGATGAGGCATTGTTACTTATCCCTATATAGATAGCTTAGCTGTTCGTTGACACGAGGCCATCACAGATACTGCAGACATACCACACGGACACTTTAGAACAAAGCATTTGTCATTCTTATCCATCCATCCATTTGTCAGTTCAACACACACAAACCCGTCACTCTGCTCGGTGCTGTGCTGGGTACTGGGCACACGTGGATGAGTAAGGCAACATCACAATCTATGAGAGAAGGCAGACACTAACGCTGTTGAGTATGATGGTGTGCAAGTGTTGTGTGTGAGGAAAACCAGGAGTGCTTAGACACAGCAGAGAGGCACATGGCTCAGCACAGTAAGAGAAAGGCAGCTGTTGTCAGGGAAGGCTTCCTGGAGTATTTAGGACTAAGCAGAGTCCTGGGAAAGAAAAAGCAATTGGCCAGGGTGGGGATCGGGCGGGGTATTTGGGTGGCAGGGATGAATTTTCTAGGTAGAACGAGCAAGATAAGAGTGACTCTGAGACATGAGTTTGCTCTCTGTTCTGACAATTGTAAACTATGGTTACCTACACACATGAGACGCCAGGTGAAAGTGAAGGAGGCAAAACCAGAGAAAATAGGAGCAGATCTTAAAGACCCTTGATGCTCTTCTAAGATTCAAAACAGGGGGCAAAGGAGTGTGATGTAGTCAGATGAATGTTTTGATTACTTGGGGGCCATTTGAGGAGATAGGTCAGAGACTCAAAAGTGAAAGCAGGAAAACCTACTACACACCACTTGTGTAAATTGGTTAAAACATTTAATCATATTGAATTTCAATCTCTTCATCTGTAAAGTATAGGCCCTTGCAGGAGCTCTTCTGCAGGAGCATTATAAGGGTTGGATACAACATATAGAAAGCCTTACACACAATGTCTAACACTGAACAGATCTCATAATGGTAGCTGTGTACTTTATAATGTTCATGTTCTGTAATAATCTGATCATAAAGACAAAGGAACTTTCAGTGAGATGTGCCTTTCTTAGGAAGGGCATGTGGGATAATGCCATCAGGAGAACAGCTTCAAGGGAGTCATTAACACACACCAGTAAATAATTTATGCGTTTGGACCATTTTTTAAAAGCCCTATTATTATTCCTACTCCCTGCCTCACAGTGACGCTGGTATTCGCAGTGCATTAGTTAATTTCATGGCCCTGTTGTGAATCTTACAATATTTCATCCCCCTAATTCAAAATATTCATTCCAAGTGGTTCCAACTTCACAAATAAATAATTCCTGTTGGAAAATGGAGTTTTTCCATCTGCCCAGCCCATTTTCCATCTGTTCCTACAAGCTCATGGCAGGACAGAGCTGGGTCATGAGGCCCTGTTGATTGGTCCTGATTTAAGAAGAAATGGCTTTCTCCCAGATGGATTGCGCGTTAGTGATAAAGATTAGTTTCCACTGTTATCAGTTACTGTGTTATGAGACAGTTTTAAGGATCCGGAAAACAATCGAAAAGTACATGACAGAAGAAAGAAGAGAAGTGTTGTGTTGTCTTAGCTCCCACGATGAGTTTGACATTCTTCCAGGCACCATATACACCATGCATACATCATTTCATAACTGCAACAACACAACAGGTATATGTGATTATGTCTATCTGACACATGAAAGAAGTAAGGATGAGAGGGGCTTAAAAATCTGCCTAAGGTCTCATAATTTGCAAATAAGGGAGCTAGGGCTGATCGCAAAACCCAGGCTCAGTCCACAACACAAGAGATTCAAAAGAGCCTCGTGCTTTAAGAATGGAAAGTATATTGGCCATAGAATTGTGATTATGTTTTTTTTGGTAACCATGTAATATAATAGATGATCCCACAAAATAAGAGCAATTTATTTCAGATCTTTATGTGATGTGGAGCTAGACAAAGGAAGAGAGTCACTTCCTGATAATCAGAATATAGATAGAGTCTCATCTTAGAAAAAGCAGTGGACTATGAATTGGGAAACTTGAACTCATATTCTAGGATCCTCAGCTTATTGTCTTAACAGCAAGGGCAAACCACTTAACTGTCTGGGCTTTGGTTTCCACAACTGGAAAGAAATAGTTCACATTATGTTGCCTCTTCTGTACCTCACAAGGTCTAGAAAGGCACACCTACAGGAAGCATGTAGGACTACAGAGAGTAGTATAGTTTGTCAATGATAACATTTCATGCAAATATTAGGTAACACTTTTATTTCTGTCCCTGCCTGCAAGAAAATAAGGAGCTTGTGTCAGAGTGTAAATCTAGGCAATGCTTCCTTCATTGAGAAAGTCTGGCAACAAAAAAATAGTAGCGGAACTTAATGGTGTACTTAGTGATGTAATTGATTTACTTCATCACAGACTAAGCAAATAGTCCATGGACCAATGCCAGCCTGTGATCTCCATGTTGAGTCTTGCTGTATAGACCACCTTGAAGAAAGCAGCGTGTGAGCATTGATGAGAGAATGCCTGGGAATAGAGTCTCAGATCATTTCTTATGAACTTTGTATGACCTTGATCATCTTGCTAAATCTCAATTTCTTCTTTAGAATGCAGTTAACAATGCCAAATTGGTAGAGTAGTTATGAAGATGAAATGAGAATACATTTGGACCCTTAGAATAGGGCCTAGGACATAATAGCCAGTGGGGAAAAATTTTACTTATTATTATCATCACCACCATCATCATTCACCCAAAGCATCTGTCCTCCTGGTCTACCACAGTTTGTGGATTCCCATAATTCAGGTATATCCCAGCTGTTTGTCAAACATCAAGGAGGTTGTGCCACTGACACTTAGTGAGTAGAGGCCAGGGATGATTCAAAACATCCTGCAATATCCAGGACAGCCCCTCACAACACGGAATTACCCAATCCAAAATGTCAATAGTGCTGAGGTTGAGAATACGAGTCATTCCTTTGGGTTGAGTGAGGTCCCTGGAAATCAGATCAAGATTTAATAACAGATTTTCAGGCATACCAAACTTGTGTTTTCATAGAGTATTAGCCCTAAAAGAGACCTTTGATGTTATATGACCCCAATCTGTTTTACTGAAAATAAACTTTAGAAGAATGAGAACTTACCTTCTTTCAAACATCCCTCCTAAAAGCACACTTCCCCAGATGGATTAGAGAGGCCCAAGGTCAAGGCCATCTGGCTACCAAGTGAGAGAGCTACAATTGCATCCCATGTTTCTGGATCCTGTGGCTAAGGCTAAAGAAGGGGGAAGGCAGGATAGCCCAGGGCGTCTGTAGTGCAGAGACCAAGCCTCCACATCTCTTGACCCCTCACCCCACAAAATCAGGAACAGTGGAGGGAGGTGTCCATAAAATAGTATAGTAGTAAAAAGCACTAGACTTGATGTCAGAAGGCTTGGAACTGTGTACCCTCTCTCTGACACTTTCTCTGTGTTATTGGCCGGTAATATAAGGCATAGAGCCCTAGAACGTTGGCACTGAAATGTCTTTAGAACACTTCAGGTGCAAAGTTAGCAAAGTTCATTCTATCTCTACCTATCTATTCATCTATTGGTCTATCTATTATATATATATATTTCTATCTCTGTATCTCTCTCTCCTTTAAAAAAAGAAAAGGGTCATGAATGTACTTACCTCATAAAACTGTTTGGAAGATCAAATGGGACTAAAAGTGCAATGCAAGTTGTTACTAATGCTTAAAAGTACAGACTTTGGAACCACACAGCCTGAGTTCAAATCCTGGCTCTGCCAATTACTAGCTCTGTGACCCTGGGGAAGTCACTTAACCATGCTGTGCCTATTTCCTCATATCTAAACTGGTCACAGTAATATCATTACCTGCTTCGTGCTAATATTGTGAGAATTTAGTGAGTTAGTATACCTAAAATGCATATAGAACAATGCCAGGCTCGTACGAAGTTTTATGCAGAGTATTAGCTGTTATTGTAACTAACCATCCTTTGTCCTTGTTCTTCCTACTAAAGCCAAAAAGCCAACCAAAGGCATTTTTAAAGTAAATGTGGAACTCTACAATGGCTAGTAAGAAGGCAAGTTTCTTCTCCCAAATTCTGCCACGCTCACCTTCCTGCCAAATCCTATTTTAGTATTAGGAGGCAACATCGCCCTCTGCTGCCCAGAACTGAAACAGCACGTTCAGCCCCTGTGCCGGCTTCGTTACTCCCGTCCTTTCTGCTCTGCCAATCTTGCCTCCTGAAAATGCGCTTCCCAGACAGATGAAATTGCTTCTATGTACTAATATCATCAGCGAAGCATTTTCCTAAGCAGCTGACTCATGACTTTTTTTTTTTCAATCAAAAGGAACCATCTTTCTAGGCTCTAGTTAGAATGGGAAGAGCTGCCTGTTCTCCAGTTCCCAGTAGGAAGCGACGCTCTGGAGCCCCAGGAACTGAGGAGAGCATCCTCTCCACCTGCAAAGAAGCTGCGGAATTGGAGCGTTATAACAAATTATTCCCATCCACCAATCACTTTGTAATGTGGCTGTTTTCAAGGTAAACTCATTCGTCTTCTTGAACAGATGGCAAAAATAAATAAATAAATAAATTCTGTCTTTGCATATGTGACTCCCTCCAGAAAACTCTATCCCAGATTCAGAAGTGGGCGAACAGGCTTTTGACTGAGATGAGCGCGATAGCTTGAGTAAAGTGGACTGTCTCTATTTCCTCAGAAAGAAGGCCAACATTCATTCAAAACCTACCACACCAGACGTTTTACGAGTATTATCTCATTTCATCTTTACGACAGCCTTGTGAGCTAAAATTCATCATGCCCAGTAATAATGCAGGAACTGAGGCTCTGAAAGGTTCAAGAATGTGGCCCAAAGCCAAACAACTGATAGATGCTAGGGCCAAGGATTTTGGTTTGGCTCTTGCTGACTCCAAAGTTCACCATACCTCAATGTCTCCTAGGGACTCAAAGTCACACTGGGAAAACGGTGACCTGCAGATTGGAGAGATAACACTAGAAATAATCAGAGAGGAGGAGTGTTTCATGTGTGGTTTGGAGAAAAAGGGATCCTCTATTCCCCTATTCACAGGGAGCTTTTAAAGGGTCTGAGGTGGGACACCCCTCCAATCCTTACCCAATAAAGACCTGCAGTCATCACGAAGGACTCTGGGTCATCCAGGGCTGCCTAGAACGTGAAAAACCTTCAAAAGGATGCAATGTACTGGCAAATTCTACCAATATTTAAGGAAGAAATAACACCAATTCCACACGAACCCTTCCAGAATATAGAAGAGGAAGAAGGAGCACAGCCCAACTCATGTTTTACCCAGATACCAAAACCAAAGACAATGTGAAGAAATCTACACACCAACAGCCCTCGTGAATATAGACCCCAAATCCTTCACACAATACCAGCAAATCAAATCCAACAATTCGTAAGATACATAATACCAAGTGGGGCCTCTCCTGGAAATACAAGGTTGATTCAACATCCTAAAGCCAATCAATGTAATTCACCATATCAGCAGACTAAAGAGGAAAAATTACATGAATAGACAGGAAACAATGGAGTCCAACTCTGACATTCCCCAGATGAGAAGCCCAAGGACCAGAAGTGAGATGAGATGTCCCAGTGTCACAAATTACTGACAAATCTGTATGTAGAATGCAGCTCTCCACACCACAGAGCCGTGTGAAGCTGCTGCCCATGCTGGGTGCAGGGAAGTCCTTAAGTATGAAGGAGCAGTCGCCAAGAGGCTTCATTCACAGCTCCACATAGCTGTAACTGAAGGGAGGGAGTGGGAAGCAGCTGGCTCCAGCCCACACCAGCTAGAAAATATCTGAGGTTCGCAGACATGAGCATCAAGGGAGCGTGAGGTTGGTGGTGGGGGTTATTTTTTCCCTGCAAATTCCCAAAAGAGGTGCAAATTATAACTGCTGAAAATGTGATATAAGGAATTCACTTTTACATATGGTGGCACGTGCCTGTAGTCCCAGCTACTCGGGAGGCTGAGATGGGAGGATCACTTAAGGCCAGGAGTTGGAGACAAGCCTGGATCACATTGCAAGATCCCCATTTCTAAAACAACAACAACAAAAATTAGCCAGGCATGGTGGCACATGCCTGTAGTACCAGCTATTCTGGAGGATGAGACTGAAGGATTGCTTGAGTCCAGGAGTTTCAGGCTGCAGTAAGCTATGCTCATAGGGTGCCCCCACTAAGTTCAGCATCAATGTGATGACCTTCTAGAAACCAGGGATTACTAGATTGCCTAAGGAGGGGTGAACCGGTGCAGTTTGGAAACAAAGCAGGCCAAAACCCCAGTGCTGACCAGTAGTGGGATTGTGCCTGTGGATAGCCACTGCACTGCAGCTTGGCAACATAGTGAAATCCAATCTCTCAAAAAACAAAAAAGAAAAGAAATGCACTTCATAATTTGAGAAATGCAAGCCATAGTTATTTCTTTTTAAACAGAGTTTTCAAAAATTTGGGGATTTTCATCAAGACACAAGGAAAGGCTACAAATACGTAAGTATAACTAAAATGATAGGGACTCCTCAATCTAACCATCTCCAACCAGGTGGGTTTCAGCTCTGTGACCTTCACAAATGTTCACTCTTGTCAATACCTTACATTAAACCATTCGATGTCCATTTTTTCACTCCTCTTTAGTAACTTGATATCTTGGTCACAATGACAAAACTGATGGTTTATTTACTCTTAGTTGTGACTCTTGGAAAATAATGTCAAAGCCAAAATGTCTTTTTTTCCCTTCCCACCCCAAAATTACATACAGAGAGAGAGAGAGAGAGAGAGACACTCACACACACACATGCACACACACTTTTCTCCCTTCTCTGCCCCTTTCTTTTCTTGGTTTGGAACTCTTGGGTAAGGTGTATACAAATTCACTTTTGTTTCCGGGGCAATAATCAATGGCCAACTAGCCTCAGCTCCAGAATCTTTAAAGTGAAGTGGAAATTGGATATACTTCTTCTCTGTGTGTTTCCTCTTAAACTAGTCCTTTTAAGTCAGCTCGACTTGTTTTGGAGCGTTATCATTTAAAAGGTACTTCAATACTTAATGCTCCCAGTTATCTAGTATCCCCAATTTACAGACAAGGAAATGAGCACAACAGGGTGAAGTAAGTTTCCTCCACCTGCTCAGTTGGATACAATAGGAGCCAGGCACTTGGGTCATGCTGCTGGATATAGAGGTATTATGGCATCCAACCCAAGGAGGGACATCTCATGGGCAACACTGGGCAAATATATAAATAGTGACTTAATCATAGCAACTATTTAATGGGTTCTTACTGTGTTCCATGCACTGAGCTACATGTTTTTTCTTCAATAGCTCAGTTAATCCACATAGTCACCCCATGGAGGAGGTGTGATTATCCCCATTTCACTAAAGGAAGAACTGAAGCTGAGAGGGGTCATTTAACTTGGACAAAGTTACACATAACCAGGAAGTGGCTGCATCTTGCAAAGTCAGGGGTCCTGAAAGAGATGCAAACAGCATGCTGTGGGGGCAAGTGTGCAGTGGGAGTGGGGGTGTTAAGGAGGCAGTTTATGGTTGAGAAGTGACCTCATATGCTTGGGGAAGGGTATATCAAATACGATTATTTGGCAGTTGACAGGTATCTTGATAGATGAACCGGATTTGAAAAGGTAGACCTGAATGAGGGAAGAAGAGCAGGTTTCTAGATGGGGCAATGCCACAAACAGAGGCTCAGGGGTAGAAAAGTGTACTTTGTATGCAGATCATAATAATCCTGTTTGGAGGGAGGACCAGCTATGAAGTGTTTTGCAAGAAATGTGACACTAAGGGTAAAGAATGGAAGTCTGATTTTATGTAATTTTCCATGTAAATTAAAGTCAAGATTATCCTTGTAAATATCATGGTTCCTGAACTCAAGAAACTTGCACTCTGTTGGGAAGATAAACAACTAAACAAGCAATTACAGCACAGCAGTAAGTTCTATGAAAGGTTAGGCAGAGTGGTCCTTCCAACTCAGACTTAACAGAGACATGTTACAGAGTGATGTCCAAGCCGAGAACTGAGGGACATGTGGGTGTTGTCCACACAGTGAAGGACACGGGGTACTAAGTAGAGGGAACAGCTTGTGGGAAGGCTCAGACTGGAGTCAGACCATACATCCCTTGTTTGTGAGGGCTGCAGGTGTTAAGCACAGCGGAAGAGGAGAGAGCAGGTGGGAACTGATAACATGTGAGGCCAGGGGGCCTACACGGGGTCAGCTCATGATGAGACTGTGTGCCATGTTAAAGAGAGTATGTGGTAAGGCGCCCTGGCCCAGTGCAAGCATGGGCTGGCTTCCCACTGCAGTCAGCAAATCAATTACGCCCTCCACCGACTTTCGCCTTGTGTATTTAGAATGCATGGAGTTAGCCTGCCAAACATCTGCTCTCGCTATTAAGCATGCCATGGTAACCATTGCACTCCCGTGCGTCAGCGCCACCAGGATTGGTAATAATCACAAGTGTCAAAAACGAGAAAGAATGGAGAAGGAAAGCTGTGCAAAATCCAGCGGCAAGATGATTGGGCTGGCAGCTCCACTCCAGGGCCCCCGCCAGCTGCACCTTCTGCTGCCCCTGTTGGGGGCAGGGGAATTGATGCCGCTCTGGCCTCCTCTTGCCCCTTCTGTTGATCCCTTTCCCTGTATTATTCATCCACTGCTTCCACCGACATTAGAAAATGTGCCGTGCCTTTGCCAGAACAACATATGTGCCCCTGCGTCATTGTGTGTGATAGATAAACCCGCCAACAGCTCACCAGACCCAGGGGGCCTCTGGGTGAAGACCCCGCATTGACACAGGCAGGCAGCATGGTGTCCTGGCAGAGGTGCAGCTCTGAAGGCAAACAGACCTGGCTTAGGATTTCAGCCGCGCAACTTCACAGCCTTAAGACCTTGGGCAAAACTCTCACCCTCTCTCAACCCTACTTGCCTCATTTGTGAAATAAGAGGAGGAACACTTACCTCAGGACTGTTCGGGGGCTTAGAGATAATGAATGGGAGATGGCACAGCACCTTTCACAGAAGCAGAGTTCAAGGTTAGCTAGTATGATATTTTTTAAATTGAGCTCTCAAAAAAATGCTAGGCACAATGCTGAGATCTTTATTCAAATTATCGAATCGAATATATATATAAATATTATATATGTCTAGTTCTGCTGCTAGAGCCACATATAATAAAATAAGCCTGTTTCCTCTTCCAAACCAAAGCCCTTCAGAAAAGCAGGGCGGGCTCCCATAGCCCTCGAATCCTCTTTTCCCCAGGAAAAGGGTCCTGAGTCCCTGAGCAGGGCTCATGCAGCCTGGTTCTCACACAGCCACTCCCCGCAGGGCACCCTCCACGCTGGCCAGTGTCTCTCTCAGAGATGATGCCCAGGTGGGCTTTATGTCTTTCCTTCCAGCCCTAGGAGTCACTGCATTTCGGGGCGCACACGGAGGACCTGGGCCTGGAGCTGTCAGGGCTGGTGCCTTCATCCGGCACACACCCCATCGTTTTTCCTTCTGTCCCTGGACGCCGCCTCCCAGCCGAGAGCGCGGTAACATGGGCTCCAGCGCCCTCTAGTGGAACGCGAAGGAAATCTGCGGTCAAAGAGCTCAGGATCAGCGTGGGAAGAGGGAGGAAGAGAGAAAGTGGCTGATTGTCTGCGTGAAAATCATAATTATTAAAAATGCCCGCCCAATCCACCCCCGTAGCTGCCGTTAGTTTGTGTCTGGATTGAATGTCAGTCTCGCCAGGTTAGTGTGAGATGGGTGACTTCCCAGAGGACTGCTATTTCTAAAGTCAGTCAGGAAAGAGGCAAGGGTGTCCTCACCTCCCATGCTTTTAATTAAACCTCATTATCCACCTCCCCACCAGCGTTCCTTCAGCTATGCTAAGAATATAAGGAAAAGGCATATTTGAACATATCGGGGCCCAAGCATCAAAAGTAGAGTGATCCCGTTTGGCACAGCTGCCCCGTAGGCTCTTGGGGGGGATGGCAGGAAGGGGTATGATGGGCAGGAAGGGGTATGATGAGCAGGAAGAGAACACCCGAGGCAGTAGTGGGGGATTACTGGGAACAACATGAGGTTAGATAGCAACTTGAGTTGGCGCTCGGGGTTACTGAAATACCCACTACTGGCCCCATCCTCCTGCCTTATGCAAATGAGTGGCTTCTTTCTCTACCAATAACTTTCTGGGGGTCATTGGGCAAGTCGTTTCACCTCCTGGGCAAGGTAGTGTCAGAGGTCCTCCATTCAGTTGTAATATTCAGTGAATATTCAATGAGCTCTAACATCAGATGGTCACCAAATCAATTTCAGCCATCTAGCAGACTGCTGCCAGACTGGGCCACAGGTCTACTGCACTGTTTTTTGTTTTGTTTTGTTTTTGTTTGTTTGTTTGTTTTAGACAGAGACTTGCTCTGTCTCCCAGGCTGGAGTGCAACCTCCACCTCCCAGGTTCAAATGATTCTCCTGCCTCAGCCTCCCAAGTAGCTGGGATTACAGGTGCCTGCCACCGGGCCCAGCTAATTTTTGTATTTTTTAGTAGAGACGGGGTTTCGCCATGTTGGCCAGGCTGGTCTCGAACTCCTGACTTCAAGTGATCACTCGCCTCGGCCTCCCAAAGTGCTAGGAAAACATAGAACTAGAACTATCATCAAATATCTGATGTAGCATTGACGCCATGGTTTTCTTCCTTCATGGTAACAGGGCGGTCTTCAACAAGCCAAAAATGAAGAAAAACATGGAAGTTTTTTTTTTTATTGCCTTCATTTAGTATCTTTACAATCAAAGGAGTTTACATGCAGGAATCAGACTCAGAAATTACACTGTCTTATCCCTCATATGCAGGGTTATATAATAACAGCTTTCCCAGATTAAAATTCTTCAATGGTTTCAAAATTTCATAAGCGTATCATTGAGAGGTGACAGCGTGCTGGCAGTCCTCACAGCCCTCGTTCACTCTTGGCGCCTCCTCTGCCTGGGCTCCCACTTTGGCAGCACTTGAGGAGCCCTTCAGCCCACCACTGCACTGTGGGTTCCCCTTTCTGGGCTGGCCAAGGCCAGAGCCAACTCCCTCAGCTTGCAGGGAGGTGTGGAGAGAGAGGCGCGAGCCGGAACCGGGGCTGCGCGCGGCGCTTGCGGGCCAGCTGGAGTTCCGGGTGGGCGTGGGCTTGGAGGGCCCCGCACTTGGAGCAGCCGGCCGGCCCTGCCCGCCCCGGGCAGTGAGGGGCTTAGCACCCGGGCCAGCGGCTGCGGAGGGTGTACTGGGTCCCCCAGCAGTGCCAGCCCACCAGCGCTGCTCTCGATTTCTCACCGGGTCTTAGCTGCCTTCCTGCGGGGCACGGCTCGGGACCTGCAGCCCGCCATGTCTGAGCCTCCCCCTGTTCCGTGGGCTCCTGTGCGGCCCGAGCCTCCCCGATAAGCGCCGCCCCCTGCTCCACGGCGCCCAGTCCCATTGACCACCCAAGGGCTGAGGAGTGCTGGGCGCACGGCACAGGACTGGCAGGCAGCTCCACCTGCAGCCCCGGTGCGGGATCCACTGGGTGAAGCCAGCTGGGCTCCTGAGTCTGGTGGGGAGGTGAAGAACCTTTATGTCTAGCTCAGGGATTGTAAATACACCAATCGGCACTCTGTATCTAGCTCAAGGTTTGTAAACACACCAATCAGCACCCTGTGTCTAGCTCAGGGTTTGTGAATGCACCAATCCACACTCTGTATCTAGCTACTCTGGTAGGGCCTTGGAGAACCTTTGTGTCCACACTCTGTATCGAGCTAATCTGGTGGGGAGGTGGAGAACCTTTGTGTCTAGCTCAGGGATTGTAAACGCACCAGTCAGCGCCCTGTCAAAACAGACCACTCTGCTCTACCAATTAGCAGGATGTGGGTGGGGGCCAGATAAGAGAATAAAAGCAGGCTGCCCGGGCCAGCAGTGGCAACCCGCTCGGATCCCCTTTCATACTGTGGAAGTTTTGTTCTTTCTCTGTTTGCAATAAATCTTCCTGCTGCTAACTCTTTGGGTCCACACTGCCTTTATGAGCTGTAACACCGCGAAGGTCTGCAGCTTCACTCCTGAAGCCAGCAAGACCACGAGCCCACCAGGAGGAACGAACAACTCCAGACGCACTGCCTTAAGAGCTGTTAACACTCACGGCGAAAGTCTGCAGCTTCACTCCTGAGCCAGCGAGACCACATAACCCACCAGAAGGAAGAAACTCCGAACATATCCGAACATCAGAAGGAACAAACTCCAGATGCGCCACCTTAAGAGCTATAACACTCACCGCGAGGGTCCGCGGCTTCATTCTTGAAGTCAGTGAGACCAAGAACCCACCAATTCCAGACACATCATGAACCACTGAGTTACAACCTTGGTTGGAGCAGCTCGGAGAGGCACATGCTCATCACAAAGCTGGCACAGAATTGCTGTCTCAGTGACCTGCATGTGCTGGTTGGTCCCCCCTCGGGCCTTTTACACATGTCCACCCCTCCCACAGCTCCATCCTCTGGTGTCACTGTCCATGGAGCCACACAAACTTCTCATGCTCTGCAGCCAATGGTGATTAACGGAACTGGGATGCCCCATACTCTGCAAGGAACTCCCTGGAGGGAGAAATCTTCTGGAGTATGAGCCAGCAATTAGCTGCCCTGTTCAGGCTATGTGCCCACCGCCTCATCTTTTCTCGGTGGGACTCCAGGCCCTCCAAGCGTCCTGACAGCAGGCCTCAGCCATGAGGGTCCAGGTACTTAGGTGTGTGGGAAGATTGGGACCAAGAGGGGAATGGTGGGCTGTTGGGGAGGCAAGGCAGAAAAAGCAAGGGTTTGAGGAGAGCGACTAGAGAGAGAGGAAAAGGGAATAATGTGGGAAAGTCAGTGCCATAAAATAAGTCCAAATATTTTCATCTGACTCTAAATAATCTCATCTCTTGTTTGGGTGCTTTGAAGATCTGTTTTAAAGAAACTTTTCTGGGAAAGGAAAGAGTCAGGCAGTACCAACTTTTTCATGAGAGCTATAGAATGGTTTCAAATAAGCCAATTCAGATTTATCTCTGTCTCCTTTAATGGTATCATCCACAGCTGGAGATCCCCGTGCACAATTACCTGCGTCACTTTCAGTTTACCTTCCTCTTGTCTGGAAGAACAGAGAATTCTTGCAATAGAAGCTTTGTGATATCACAACCTGCAAACCTGGGGACTTACTGGAAAAATGTGAGACTCACACACCTGGCCAGGTTGGTAGACCGTGCAGCTGTTTGTGTGTTTATATATAGTGAAAAAGTTGAGTCTTTGATCTTGATCTTAAAACACAAATGATTCTGATTTCAGATTTATGGAAATATAAATAAAACAATTTTATTTAAAAGGCCAGTATTTCAGTACTTGCAAATAGCATGTTACAGTGTAATCCTCCCACGTCCATACCCAGTGCAGCCTATTTCTTATGAGATAGGGACATGAAATGAGCTGCGCTCCCATAACTGAGACACAGGAGGCAGAGGCTTTGCTGAGTGTGTTTTCCATCTCATTCAAAATTAGAGCCTAGAAAGCCCAGCCTTGCTCGGGGATACATGCTCAGAAAGACGGCACACACAAAGGCAAGTCTGGTCTGCAGAAGGCAGATAACAAGGCAGGTGCAGGCAAGCAGAGGCCCCAGCAGTCTGGAAAGGAAACACAGCCCACAGCACGCCCTGATAACCGAATCCCTGTCCCTGCTGCTTGTGGTGGGCCATGTTAATGCAGCTTAAGGGTTATTTTCTCCTTTAAAGAATAGGTCGAGTTTTAAAACCCCATCTTCTTCCTAGCCGACAGGCTCATGCTTTGCCAAGCTCTGTTAAACACTGACTCATTGGAAAGGAACAGCCTTTCCAAAGAGGAAATTGGATGTATATTTGTGTAAACCTCTTTTAAGAGGTTTGCATAAACCCCTTGTGATTACATGGCCTGGAGATTTGTTCCTGGCTTTGTGGCTCCTCGAGCAAGAGCTTTCTTTAGTGGTTATCTCAACTCATTCTTAAAACTCGTGTAAGCTTTTGTGTCTGGAGTTCTCAGCCTAAACCATAAAACTACATCTGCTCAAAGGCTGGCTGGTTCAGAGATGGGGGCCAAGGTCATATTTCAGGGGAGAAAAACAGGGAAGGTTGGATATACATTGTAAAAGCAAAATGATTGGTTTGAGGAGTAGTTTTGCCTGAAGAGCTTGGATTTCCTTAATCTAAAGAACTTGTGCCTTTCAACCACCCACCACCAATACTTAGAAAGGCCAGGACTTCATTATAAACAACCATCCAGAAAGTAACAAATTCAGTCAAATGTGTTCGGTTTAGCGATATGGATGAAAATTTATGTCACTTACCTTTTCTGCTTGGCCAAAGTGAATTCAACCAAACTAGCTGGTGTGTGAAGACAGTCACAGATGACGTTCATCTTCCTCCGCTGATGCCTACCTTTTGGCAAAGGTGTTGCTACTAAAGAAATTCAGCTGCTTTTTGTTTTCTTAATTGGCCCCACCTGCATTTTTTCTCATAAAACCTACTTAGTCCTCACCAACAACCACCCAGCAGTTTTTTACATGTTTGTTCATAGCACATTTCATATTGCATTAGGCAAAAACAGTGTCATAAAGTGGAAAGAACACCAGCTTTGGAGTCAAAGACCTGTGTTTGGGTCTCAGTTCTGCCATTACCAGCTGTGTAATCTACGTGACTTTCAGTTTCCTCATCTGTAAACTGGAAATGGTAGGAAGAAGAAATATCTACATCATGGGATTGCTTGACAATCCCATAAAAAACTTTAAATATTTTATGGTACCCAGGACATACCAAGTCTTTCATTAATGTCTCCATGAAAGGATATAAGTAGAGATTGCCAGGAAGGCCTTTGGAAAGAGATAAAGTTGAGGAAGGAGAGGAGTGCTCTAATGAAAAGTTTAGTCAACATGAAAAGTCTGGGCTGAGCTTATGTTACCATAAGACAGAATCAAGCTTAACCACTATTTCTCTCTGCCACCATCTTGCTCCTGGACCAACTAATGACAGGACAAGTGGGATCTATGATAAATGTGAAGGTAGCATCAGATCTTAAACATTACAAGCCTTCCAAAATAAATTAACCCTGCCACACACTAAGGACAAGAGAGCTTACCAATGGTTTCACAATTTACTCAACTAACATAAAATCACAAAGCTTCATGATCGTCAGAATTTGGGTACACCCAGGCTGGGCATGGTGACTTACACTTGTAATCCCAGCACTTTGGGAGGCTGAGGCAGGTGGAACACCTGAGGTCAGGAGTTTGAGACCAACCTGACCAACATGACGAAGCCCCGTCTCTACTAGAAATACCAAAATTAGCTGGGCATGGTGGGGGGTGCCTGTAATCCCAGCTACTCGGGAGCCTGAGACATGAGAATAGCTTGAACTTGGGAGGCAGAGGTTGCAGTGAGCCAAGATCACACCACTGCCCTCCAGCCTGGGCAACAGAGTGAGACTCTGTCTCAAAAACAAAAAAACAGAATTTGGGTACACCCTAGTAATGCCACAGCACCAAGTACACCACTGGTCAGGGCTGTCAATCCACTGAGCGTTCATCCCAGGACAACCACACAGCAAGTGCAGGAAAGGGGTACTTAGGAAAGTCCATGTCGTCAACTTTGCCGAAGCTGGGCCACTCTGACAGTAGATGACAACACACTGTATCTCTTATGCTCTGTTTCTTTTCCCAAATGTGACAAATGTCTTGTATTTGTGTCGTGGAGTTGGAGTAGCCCAGGGCTCAGCCCTCTGAACTCTGTTCTTTATCTACATTCACTCTCTAGTTGATTTCATCTAACCCAGGGCTTTATATACCAGCTATATTCAGTGTCCTCTGGTTTATATTTCCAGCCTCACCCTCTCCTGTCAATTGCAGGCATCCAGCTCCCTGTTTAATATCTTTACTTGGTTGTCTAAGAGATATCTCAAACCTAACAGTACCAAAAGTGAACTCCTAATTCTCCACCAACATCGCTACTGTTAAACTTGCTTCACCCTTTTTCAGAAAATGACAATTCAGCTCATCTAACACATTATAATTACTCTTTACTCCTCTATTTTTCATATACTCGTAATTATGTTATCAGTAGATTCTATAAACTCTCATCTCAGGATATATCCTCAGTCTGACCTATTCTTGTGATCTTTCATATGTCATTCTGGCCTAAGCTTCCATCATCTCTCATCTAGATTATTACAATAGACTCTTAACTGGCCCCATGTACTACTCCTGCCTCCTCCCAATATAAATTTGTCCACATAGTGTGAAGAGATATTCTTTAAAAGCTAAGCCAGATCATGTTATTTCTCTGCTCAAAACTCTCCATTGGTTTCCCATGGCATTCAGGAAAAACAAGAAAAAAAAGTTTACAATCTGAAAGGTTGTAATGAAACTGTAATGTAACTGAAATTTTACTAAATTAATCAGACTGTGAACTTTTAAAATGCAAGCTTATCATATGGAATTTACCTTTATTTTCAGGAGGAAAAAACTCAGGACTGCAGTGGACATTTGTCCAATTGGTGGCCAACAATGAGCTTTGAGTAAATTTTCTATATTGAAGGAGCTTCTCATCTTATGCATGCCATCTCTGCAAATTAGAAGCTGGGACTCAATTTTCCAGTCTCTCTTGCAACTAGGATATAGACATGTGACCTGTGCTCTGGCCATTAGTTGCAGCCTTTTGAGATTTTCATTCACAACATAAAATGCGAAAAAGCGGTCACTGACTGAATCCATTCCTGGAGTACGTAAGTAGCAGAAAGTGATGATGGTGAGCTTCTATGGACATTAGTGCCTGACATCCCAGTACTGTGGTAGTATTCACACGCTTGGTTCCCACACTGTCAGTGCCGGGCAGAGGTGAGATTGCAGCTAAAAACATTCCAGAAAGGTGATTGCATCTTATCTGACCCTATTCTCTATCCAAATTGGAGGTTCTTTGACCTACCCAATATCTTCTCATAAATTTTACTTGAACCAGTTTAAATAAGTTTTGGCCATGATCGATCAGACACTAAGCCTGTCAGTAAGTCAAAAAAATTAAAAGGCTGGTCTTGTGTTTTCAAAAAGAGACACATCAATGGGCTAAATAGACACAGACTCATCAGTAGTCTCTGATTTCATTTTTTTTAGGTATTGAAACATGATAAACTATGGTCATTGTCTTGCTTTATAAATTCCTATTATAAATTTTAATTTATAAAATATGTTTTTACTCACAGAGTATAACAGATAATTTTACTTTTCATGTGAACTGTTTTGTTAAACCCCAGTGTCTAGAAGTGTTCTAATAAAAAATGTTAAAGCTGTCTTGTTTGCAGATGAGAAAACAGCTTAGAGAGTTGTTTTTCCAGGACCTGATAGCTATTCATAGACATATCCAGGGCTACACTTGAGGCCGCCTGACTCCCAATTTCATGTATTTTTTATTTCAAGATGGTGTCTCAATTGAAAACAGGTTGAACAGATACCTGTACATCTATGTTCATAGAAGCATTAATTACAATAGCCCAAGGGTCAAAACTACTCAAATGTCCATCAATAGATAAATGGACCAACACAATGTAGTATATACGTACAATGGAATATCATCCAGCCCAGGAATGAGGTTCTGATATAAGCTGTAACATGGATGAATGTCATCAACATTATGCTAAGGGTAGTAAGCCACAAAATGACAAATGTATGATTCTTCTTTTATGGAATATCTAAAATAGGCAAATTTTCAACCACAGAAAGTTGATTAGAGGTTACCCAAAGATGCGAGAGGAGAGATGGAGGAGTTATGGCTTAACGAGTACAGAGTTTCTGTTGGGGTGATGAAAAAGTTTTGGGATTACATAGTGCTGATGGTTGTACAACCTCGTGAATATAATTAATGTCTCTGAATTGTACACTTAAAAATGATTAAAATGGCAAATTTTTCATGTATATATTTTCCCACAACTTAAAAAATTAAGAATGTAATTCCAAACGCCACTGAACTATGACCTTTAATTGGGTGAATTGCGTATCTCAATGTGAGATGATACATACATAGGTATTTGAATTATATCTCAATAGAGCTATTTAAAAACAAAATGTTCTGGTGAAAATGGGAACAATTTTTATAATACATAATACTTTTATAATACATAAGCATTAAAATATTCAAAAAGATGGTGTCTCATCCATATTCACTCAATGGAGTCAGCTTGTTGAGAAAAACAGAAAAGCATTCAGAAACTGGATGGTTGCAAAGCTGGAATGGACTTTTCTCAAAGATTGATGGGATAATTGGTTTGTTTACTCTATAGTAGAGCCAGATGTCATGTACTTTTAAACTTGTGAATTACAGTGTCAACGTAGTGTTCTGGTGGATGTTAATCTCAAGGATACCCAGATTTTAATCCCACCTCTGCCATTTAGTTGGTGTGTTGCATTGTCACTGGTCAATTCAGCAACACCAGTTGTATCCCTATTCAATTATAACATTATGACTATGTCAGTGTTGTTCACTGCTGAGCCTAGTAGTTTACTCTGATTACATTTCCATTTTTACAGATTTTGTGTCTTTCTTGAATTGTTAATTGACTATTTCTCTGTTTGTTTGATTTTCAATCTTACCAGCTCTAATTCTTTGCTAGCTCTCCAAGAGTCTACTCTAAGTGGTATTTTTCCCAAGACAAAATGTATAAACCAAAAGAATTTTTTCCCCCTGGAGTCATCCCTATTGGAGCTCTTCTCCTCTGGTTCCTTTTTAGCAATGTTTCTTCTCAGGCTGGCTACATGGCTGCCATCCTGGGCTTCCCTTTGCTGCTGTCTTACATTAGGGACCCAGAATTATGAGTTACTTAGGTTATAGGTTTACATACTTTTAGGTTTATCCCATTGACTCAATGCAACATATCCTTCAGTAACTTCCTAGGCAGCAATTTCTGTATGATAAATTTTTGGGAAACATGAATTTCTAAAATGTTTCCATTCTGCCTTCATTTTTTAATATAACCACAGCTTTATTGAGATATCATCTACATACCATAAAATTTACCCATTTAAAATATACAATTAAATGTTTTTGGTGTATTTCCAAAGTTGTACAGCCATCACCATAATCTATTTTTAGAACATTTTATCACTGCAAAAAAAAAATCCCTTATCACTAGCATCACTCCTTATTATCTACCTCATCCTAGTCTCTACGGATTTCCCTATTCTGGAAGTTTCATATAAAAGCAATCATACTATATGTGGCCTTTTGTGCCTGGCTTCCTTTGGTAAGCATAATATTTTGAGGTTTATTTATTTTGCAGCATTTATCAGTACTTCATTTCTTTTTATTCTATTGTTTGGATGTGACAGATTTTTATTATATAATTATAATATTGTATGGATATGACACATTTTTAATATCCACATTAGTGGATGGATAATTGGGTTGTTTCTACTCTTTGGTTACTCTGAATAATGCCTCTATGAGCGTCCATGTATGAATTTTTATGTGGACATGTGTTTTCATTTTTCATTATATATAGCTGTGGAATTTCTGGGTAATATGGTAACTCGATGTTTAAGATTTTGAGGAACTGCCAGAATGTTTTCCAAAATGGCTTCACCATTTTTCATTCCTACCAGCAATGTATGAAGATTTCATTCTGTACACATTCTCACCAATACCTTAGTTGTATGTCTTTTTTATTATAGCCACTCTAGTGGGTGTGAAGTAATATCTCACTGTGGTTTTGATTTGCATTTTCCTAATGACTAATGATGTTGAACATCTTTAATGCTTCTTGGGCACTCATACATCTTTGGAAAAATATTTATTTAAATCCTTTCCTCATTTTTAATTGTGTTATTTACCTTTTAATTATTGAGTTATGTGACTTCTTTGTGGATATGAATTCCTGATCAGTTATGATTTGCAAATATTTTCTTTTATTCTGTATGTTGTCTTGGCACTTTCTTATTGGTATCACTGAAACACAAAAGTTTTTAATTTGGATGAAGCCCAATTTATCATGTTTTATTTTATTGCTTGAGCTTTAGATATTGTCTCTAAGAAATCATTGCCTAACCCAAAATTATGCAGACTTACTTCCATGTTTTTTTCAAAGAGTTTTATCATTTTAGCACCTATATTTAGGGATATGATTCACTTAGTTAATTTTTGTGTATAGTATGAAGTGGAGGTCAAAAGTCATCCTTTTTCTTATGGATATCCAGTTCCACCATTTGTTGAAAAACCTGTTCTTCCCTCATTGAATTGTCTTGGCACTTTGGTCAAATCCTTTATTTTATTTTCTTTTTAAGATGATGGAGTCTTGCTCCACCCAGGCTGGAGTGCAGTGGCACAATATCGGCTCACTTCAACCTCCACCTCCCAGGTTCAAGTAATTCTCCTGCTTCAGCCTCCTGAGTAGCTGGGATTACAGGCCTCTGCCACCATGCCCAGCTAATTTTTGTATTTTTACTAGAGTCGGGGTTTCACCAAGTTGGCCAGGCTAGTTTCTAACTCCTGACCTCAAGTGATCCACCCGCCTCAGCCTAAATCCTTTATTCTTGATTGATAGTTTGGCTGAGTATTCATTCCAAAAATATGTATTAAGCCCCTATTAATTTCCAGTCTTGCTCTAGTCTCTGGGTATGCAGTGGTCAAAGACTGATAAGCCTCCTGTACACAGGCACTATCAGTGCCTTGGACCATTCAGTGTACTTTCCCCTGTGTATCTACATCTGAAAGTGCCGTGGAATTAACACCTTCCTGCAGCATCTCCCAACCAATGGCTGAGAAAAGTTAATTTGTATAATTTCTCCAGCTCTCTCTTCACTCAGATGGGGTAATTCTATAGCATTGGTCTTATTCCATTTCCCAGAGTTTCTCCATGAGAATTAGCTCTAGTCATTCACTATGATAGTTAACCTAATAATGCATCCTTATTGGCTGTTTTCCCTTCCCTATATCACCTTTGCACTTTCCTGCCATTTTTCCCTACAATTTTCAAATAAACTCTGCACTCAAGTGCTTATCTTGGGGTTTGCTTTGGGAAAAGCCCAAATTAAGGCATTCCTTACTTCCAGGAGCTTGCATTCTTTTTATTATTATTTCAATAGGTTTTGGGGGAGCAGGTGGCATTTGGCTACATGGATAAGTTCTTCAGTGGTGATTTCTGAGATTTTGATACACCCATCACCCGAGCAGTGTACACTGTACCCAGTGTGTAGTCTTTTATCCCTCGCCCCACTCCCACTCTTCCCCCGGAGTCCCCAAAGTCCATTGTGTCATTCTTATGCCTTTGTGTCCTCATAGCTTAGCTCCCACTTATAAGTGAGAACACACAATGTCTGGTTTTCCATTCCTGAACTACTTCACTTTGAATAATGGTCTCCAACTCCATCCAGGTTGCTGTGAATGCCATTATTTTATTCCTTTTTATGGTTGAGTCCATGGTGTGTATACATATACATATGTATATATATGTATATATGTGTATATATGTATATACATATATCACACATATATATCACATATATACATATATAGCACATATATACACATACATACATACATATATACACATACATATATATATATATATATCTCACATTTTCTTTATCCACTTATTGATTGATGGGCATTTGGGCTGGCTTCATATTTTTGCAATCGTGAATTGTGCTGCTATAAGCATGTGTGTGCAAGTGTCTTTCTCACATAATGACTTCTTTTTTTCTGGGTGGTTACCCAGTATTGGGATTGCTGGATCAAATAGCAGATCTACTTTTAGTTATGTAAGGAATCTACACACTGTTTTCCATAATGAGGGCTTACATTCTGGTGGAGAAGGTGGGACTATAATACATAAGGGATTTCTTTGAAGAATTTTACTATACAAAGAGCATAGGAAGAAAATAGCAGTTAGAGACATGGAGTTAAGAGATGTTCTTTTTCATGTTTCATAATATTAAGGCATGCTTGTGCACTTAAGGAAATCATCCAACATACAGGGAGAAATTAATCATGCAAAGGACAAGGGGCCTAATTGCAGGAGGGAAATCTTTGAGAAGGTGAGCGGGATCTGAGCATACATAAAAGCAATGGCTTTAGGAGCAGGGCCAGATGAACAGGAGGAAAGCAAAAAATATATAAAATTACAGGTCATAGAATCTAAGCTAGTTAAAAAGTGGGCAGATAAGGTAAGTGAATGAATTGCAGGAGCATAAAGTATTGAGGCAATCAAGGAGTGAAGTTTAGAAGAAAATATATCAGAGAAACTAGAAAGACAGGAGAATGGGATACTAAAAACAGATTTTTGGAGGTTGTTCACATAGAGACAATTGCATGGTCTAGAGTATAAGCATGAAAAGTGTGGCTAACATGAATAGAAGATCAGATTCTTGATGGTAAGGAGGTTAAGGACCTAAGTGATTAAGGTGTTGGATGGAGAATGAATCGTATCTGTAATGTGGTGGTTAAGAATGATGAAAAGAGGACATGTGGAAAAAAAGAGAGTAAGTTACATGCCAAGTCAATGAACAAGAGCAGCAGACAGCTAGCTCGATGGTGACTAACTGCAGCACTCTGGGGTGGAGGGGACTGGGGCTTCTGGAGAACTGGGATGTTCTAGGAAGGAAAGGGCAAGTGGCAATGAGAAGGACCCCTGCCCACTTCCAGTTCCAGTGATACCAGGGCCTGGGAGGACAAAAACAGTTAACAGAACTGTAACCAAATGACTAGGGGGGAGGCGGTATTCCCAGAGGAGAACCTAGTTTCAGTTAGAGCAAGAAATTGAAGCCCTCCTTTGGACAAGAGGTTAAGGATATGGAAAATTTTGTTGATAATAAACTGTGAATTCCAAAGGGCACAGTGGAAGGATTGGGGCATTGGGTAAGGTGAAATGTTTGGCAAATCTGGATGTACAGAATGTATAGGGATACAGGTCTGGATAATGTGGGAAGATCTAAGAATGCAGGGCTTCTGGGGACAGTGTTCAGAGTAGTAAAGCAGAATGAACGTGTCCTGATGTGGTCTGTTAGGAGAAATTGGGTAATCAGTTCTAATTTTAGCTTCCTTCATAGAACTGTTATTTTAGGCAGTTTTTAGCAGTAAAGAGAGAAATATTCAGAGACCATATTGTCTTGTCAAGAGCACAGAGATCTGTGTTCCTTACCATCAATTTAAATCCTGCTAAGGAGTGTGCCAAGACAGTATTCATGGTATTGCTCCATAATTTCCTAGTATCGCTTCCAGAAGGCTAATGCCATTATTCTATTTTATTCTTTGAGGAGCATCTCATTCCCATCCTATGGTGTCTCTTAGAGTAATCTGTTTACCCCAATGCTCTGAAATTTTAAGACCGTGTGTCATTGTGTGGGCCTTTTTTATTCATTGAGTTCAATACTTGGTAAGCCTTTGCCTTTTCAGTCTGGAAATTAATGTTCATGTGTGTGTGTGTGTGGTGTGTGTGTGTGTGTGTGTGTGTGTCTGTCTGTGTGTCTGTGAATATTTCTCATAATGGAACTTTCCTTACTTGTTTATCATGGCTAAGAAGGATGCACTTGAAAATGGATTGGAGGATATGAGTGAATGGGTAGAAGGGAAGTGAGGATTTCACTACAGGCCTTTACTGAATCCTCCTGGTTTTAGCGTAGCAGCTCTCCCTCAGGGTCTGCGATGCCTGGTGTTGTCAAGTTCAGAGCTCTTGTGCTTCAGTTTATCCACAGAGCATATGTCCTATTCTTTGCTGGAATAAAGAAGAGGTAACTGCCTGGCTCAAAGGAAATAGGATGACTTGTTTACAATATAGAAATAGCCTCATGCCCCACCCTCACCTTCCTTGGTAGCTGGTCCTCCAACTTCTAGATCTTTCCAAGATTCTGCTATGTTAATGGAATTTCTTTTTGCTGCCATTTTCCTTCTGCAGATCCTACCGTTCAACTGTCTCCTGTCTTTCAATACCTCCATCCCCTTTCCCTCTGTGAGCTGGTTACCTATCATTGCATTGAACAAATCATCCTAAAACTTAATGGTTTAAAAACAAAAACAATTATTTTCTTTCCTCTCACAGTTTCTGTGGGCCAAGAATTCTGGAAGCACCCAAGTGGGGGGCTCTGTCATGCAGTTTTAGTCAAACTGTACTGGAACAGGCATGATGGGGATAGGCCAGCATCGCCCTCCATGCAGTCTAAGGGCTTTTCCATGTGATCCCTCCACATGGGTCACTTTAGTGGCCTGAAGGTAATAGGGCCTCTTACATGGTGGCTTATGGCTAAGATAAGCAGAAGCTACATGTGTGTTCTGACCCAGAAGTCACCAAATGCTACTTCAGCTTTCCTGTTGTTCCACCAGTTAGCAGATGCAAGGGGAGGGACATAGAAATTCCACCACTCAATGAAAAACAGATAATTCCAGCATGTTTTAAACTGATGCATTCCTTTTAAAATCATTTTTTTCTTATTTCTTTTCAAGAATATGAGGTTAGAAACAGCTGTCATTTAGATCATGAATATCAGTTGCCAGCCTTTGAAACAGCAGGTAAAGTAAGTTGGAATTAATTAGCATTTAGAAAACTTGTGCACTGTATCACACCAATGCAAGAAAATGCCTGTTGTTTCTTGCAAATTACTTCGTCTATTAAAATTAGTTTGGATAGAAAGACAAAAACATAGCCAGAAGTTGAAACATTGAAAAAAGAGAAGAGAGTCCTCTTCTCCTTCTAAAATACTGTACTCATATTCATAAGTTCAAAAGTATCATCAGATGAAAAATACGTCTGAGTTTATTGCACTCAGGAGCACACTATAATTTCACATTCTGATGGAACATCCAACACACACTTCCTTATGACCATCTCTAGCACTGACCAACACAATGGCTCTGCAGAAATTTTTTTCTCTTTACTTTTTATTTGAAAATAATTTCAAAGTTGTAGAACAGTTGTAAGAATAAAGATAGTATATCGAACACCCAGATACTCTTTACCCATTTTCACTTACTATTAACATTTTGATCTATTTGCCATTTGTTCTATAATTTGAGTGCCTCCTCTCTTTCTCTTTCCCATTCACTTTCTCCCCATATATGTGTGTACCTAGGTAGGCATACGCATATAACATATGCATATGTATACATCTCTGTATATATAAATGCGTAATAGCTTTACAAGTCAAGTGAGAATAGAGTTGCATGAGGTCATGATGTGTGCAACATTACCCTCAAATGGTTCAGAGAAAATAAACACACATGCACACACACACACATACACACACACTTGATGTCCTTTATAGCATTTTTCCATGTGTCGTCTCATTAGTTTCCTGTATATTAGAACATTTCCCCAGCCTTTCCTTTACTTTTAAAGCAATGACATTTTGAAGAATACAGCCAACCCCCTTCTTCACTTTTTAAATAGAACCTTCCTCATTTTATCTAATGTTTCCTCATGCATACATTAAGTTTATGCATTCTAGCCCAGAATACTACATACATGATGTTGTATTGTTGTCTGGGTACCAAAATCAGAGGCATAGGATGTGTCCCTCATTGGTGATGTTTATTTTAATTACCTGGTCTTAGTGTTGCCCAGTATCTTCACTGTATGGTTGCTATTTTTTCTTTGCAAGTAAAAAGCAATCAGCGGGCAGGCACTTTAAGATCATGAAAATATCCTGCTCCTTGTCAAAATGTCCCCTTAGATTAAGCATCCATTGATGATTCTTGCCTGAACCAGTCTTCATTATGATGATATTATTAAATGATTAATTTCTAGGGCCATCCCTCCCTCCTATCTACAAGTTGGCACTCAGCATTCTCTCGTAAGCAAGAACCCGTCCTTATCCATATATATATGGATATATATGGATATATATATATGGATATATATGGATATATATATATGGATATATATGGATATATATATATGGATATATATGGATATATATATGGATATATATATCCTTATTCATATACATATATATGCATACATACACACGTGCATATGCACATATTTTTTATTTTTTTAATTATTTATTTATTTATTTTAATTTTGGAGATGGTCTCACTCTATCACCAGGCTGAAATGCAGTGGCATAATCTTGGCTCACTGCAACATCTGCCTCCCAGGCTCAAGCAATCCTCCCACCTCAGCCTCCCGAGTAGCTGGGACTACAGGTGCATGTCACCACATCCAACTAATTTTTGTATTTTTTTGTAGAGAAGGGGTTGTGCCATGTTGCCCAGGCTGGTATTAAACTCCTGGACTCAAGTGATCCGCCCACCTCATCCTCCCAAAGTGCTGAAATTATAGGCATGTGCCACCATGCCTGGCTACATTTTAAATATATAAGAAATCATGAGGCCAAACATACCTCTAAATGTAACCCAGCTTCACTTGATTTCTTCATGCCTTCCTGCATTCCATAGTTTTTTGTCTCCTCCTTCATAATGAGAATCTTGGTTCCCCAAAACATTAACACATTTACTCGTGGGTTTGATCCTATAATATATTTAAAATATTTCAAAAATTGTTTTGCCCATATCTCTGCAACAAATGAAACTACTAATAAGAGTTTAGGCTTGGTTTGCATCCCCCCCCCACCCACCAAGACTGAGGATATATTATTAAGTATTATGTTCTTGTATTCCTTAGATGATTTCTCCCCTTCAAAATGGTTATTTAATTCATTTGAAATAAAATAGGTTCCTTTGTTCACTCTTCATTCATTTGTATGTCTTGTCATCTATTATCTGCTGTTTTCTCCACTTCCACTCATGTTCAATGTTATATCTTTGCTCTCATATTAGTGGAGTTTGGAGGAGATGTAGACAGATAGGTACATTACTCACAGTATTAACTGAACCAAAGTGATTTTTAAACATGTAAAACAAGTTAAATGTGTATTTGTCACAATAGACTTAGTTGTGCAGCAAAGCAATCACAAAATTTCAGCACTTAACATAGTCTTCCTTTTTCTCATTCATTCTACGTATACTGCATAGATGAGCTGCGTAATTGCAGTCACCCAGAGACCCAGGCTGATGGAGGAGTGGATGTGACACACTTCCGTGAATATCAGGATGGGGGAAGTAGAAAGTGATAAATAAGACACTGACTCAAAGATTTTACTGAAGCATGACATATGTTACTTCTCACATTTTATTGGCCATGTCTAACTTAAAAGTGGGCTGGAAGGTGTAATCCTACCATGTGACCATAGGAAGAGAGAACATTTGTGCACAGAGCTATCAACTGCAACAATATTTCTGGTCCCAAGTTCTCCAGTGTCTTTCTGTCACTCCTAAAATAAAATCACACTCCTTACTATGGCCTAAAATCTCTCCATGATATGACCCTTACTACTACCACAGGCTCATCTTCCGCTGCTCTTCCCTTTGGACTGTACTCCACACTAGTCTCCTTGCTATTTTTCAGAATTACCAAATTTTTGCCACATCGAAAACACTTTGCAATGCTTCCCCTCTCTGGATCACTTTCTCTAATACCCTCACGTGGCCTACTGCCTCCATTCATTTAGATCTCCATTCAAATGCCACTTCCCCACAGAGGCTCTTTATGATATATGTTACTGCTCACATCTTCTTGGCCATGTCTAACTTAAAAGCATGCAGGAAAAGTGTAATCACCCTCTGTAAGCACGCACGCACACACACACACACACACACACACATATACACACTGGTGTCTCTATCAACTTATGCTACTTCCTTCATACCAATTATCACTGCCCGATATATTATCATATAATCATTTTTTCATTTGCTCTTTTTCTCTAGAATAAAGCAGGCTGTTGTCATGGTGTTTATATACATTATCACCATAGTTCTAGGACCTAGAACAGTATCTAGCACAGAGGGGGTGCCCAATAAATATTTGTTGAATGCATGATTAAATGCTTCCCACACTAATAATTAGACTAAGCCCAATCACAAGCCTTATTTAGACAGGTGCTGAGGGCTTAGTGAGCATTCAAGTAGAGAACTTCCCTGGGCTCTGACACAAAGGGCAGCCACCCGTTGTCATAAGTGGTTTGACCTTCCTCGCCTATGACCTTTTGCATCATGTGTATCCCCACACTTGGAAGAGCTACTAGGCAGGCCAGAGGAGAGCTTTTCCTTGACCTTCCTAGGTTTTCTCTAACTCTATGGTCTTACTTATTTCTCTGACTACATACGTTTGCATTTCACTCTCTTCCAGTTGCTGAATATCCTTTCCATGCCTTACTTACTGTGTACCTGATCCTGTTTCCCTAAAGCAAAACGAACCATTCATTTTGCTTATTCTACTGCATGAATGCACTTAATCATTTTCATGCAAACAAAAGATAGGTAGAGGAGGGACCATGCCTTGCTGGCTGCTATATCTCCAGTGCTTCTATGCATTGGGTGTGTCCTGGTGCACAGTAGGACTCAACACATATTTGTTGGATGAACACATGAATAAATGATGACTCCCAGTTTATATTTGCTATACATTGATGGAGTACTTGTATTTCTGATATACTGTGCCAGCTGCTGAGGACTCAGAAAATAACTAGTCTTTATTCTGGAGTTGTCCTTGTCTTCTCTGGTTCTGCCTGGCTTGCTGAGCAGCAGTCTCCCCCCTTCTGGGAAGGGTTCTTCCTAATACCGCTTTTGGCTGCCCTCACTGCCTCCAACACCAATTAGACAATGCCTGATAACTTCACCTGGCATTCTGTATGTTGTCATCTGGATTCCCCACCCCTAACAAGTCCCATGCCTCCTCTTGAATCTGCCATTGCTAAGCACCAGCTGATGATTGCCCAGACAGAAGCCATCTGCTGGTTATTAAGGAAAGTTAAATAAGCAAATATGCTCCAGGGAAGTTTAGAAAAAAAAAAAAAGAGCATACGCATAGAGAATTGGCAACTGGTTGACCCCTGTGACACAAGGTTCATTGTGGCTATGTTAGGCATGCGTCCCTCAGGATTACTCAGCTGACTGGCTCATGGGAAGCCCTTCTGATGAAGCCTGCCCTCATGCTCCTCCCTAGCACGAAGGCAGCCCCCAGCACTTCATTAGATGCTTCTGTCATTCACTCTATCTGAAACACAGTCTCATTTGGGACCAGGGTGGGCCTGGTTAAGTGCATAGGTTTGGTGCTAGCCTTACAGTATTTAGTGAACTTTGTATTGGGTAGTCAACAATGAACAAAACAGACCCTACCCCTGATCTTATGAAGAAGATAGTAGAGTGGTCAAAGCCATAGTTTAGATGACAGAGATGGGAAGTGGGGTAGGAGATTTGATCAAAAGCGCTGCTCAGAGGGCAATAGGGTCAAAAACAAGAATGTCAAAACTGATAGTTAAAAGCTGAGCCAAAGATATGGTATTACACCAAGGGCCAGAAGCTAGCTGGACATGGCATGTGGAAAGAGCAAGGTCGGGAGAGAAGACAGGAGGGTCCTTGGTGACTAATAAGGATGGGATTAAGACCCTCAGAGCTTACTTTCAGTCACCATACATTTCTTGGTGCACTGAGAGGTCAGAAGGGGTTTTCAGAAATAAGGTAGGCTCATTCCATGACCAGTCATTTAGTATTTGTTAATTACTACTATGTACTGGTCTTACACTATATGATCCAAGAGATAGATAAATAAGACCCAAGCCTAGTTACAGGGTTCTTAACAGGCTTACAGGGAAGATAAGGACCACATATATTGATTAAAATATTAAAACACTCAAGGTTCTGCTTCAGTTATCTGATTTTTTGCTTTATTATTTTTTTTAAATGTGAAGAACCTTAAGAGAAATGCTATGAAAGTTTAAGCTGTAGGACTATTTATTTCAAGCTTAGAAAAATAGGGAAAGTGACATTTTTCTGGGCCTTGAAAGCCATGTGGGAATTGGACATAAAAGCATGTAGTCTGGAGAAGGATCAGAGATAAATAAAAAGGAAGTTGTAAAGCAACAGAATGTAGAGGTAAAGAACATGAACACTGGTATTGAACTGATCAAGGTCAAACTTTGGCCCAGCTACTTAGCTGCTGAGTGACCTTGGGCAAGTAACTTAACCATTTCTATGTCAGTTTCCTTAGCTAGTGTGGAAATTGTTTTCAAAAGTGGCCACAATTCCTCCCATGCTCCTTACAAAGGTACGTTGCCATTCTTTCCTTCAAGAGGGGAATCTAGCTCCCCTCCCTTCCATTTGGGCTGGGTATTTGCTTTGAGGAATAGAATCTGGCAGAAGTGGTGCTATGCTGGTCCAGGCTCAGGCCTTAAGAAGCCTGGCAGCTTCTGCTTTCACCCTCTTGGAAGCCAGCCAACATGGAAAAAAATTCCAGCTAGACCACTGAACAGTCAGAGACCATGCGGACAGAAGGGACATGTGGAGGAGAATTGAGGTGCCCAGCAGACAGCCAGCATCAATGCCTCAGATGTCAAATGAGACCGTCTTGGACCTCCCCATCTTAGTTGAGCCACAGCAGGCAGTGCACACAGGACTGAGATGAACAGTCCAGCTGAGCTCTGCCCAAAGTCCTGGCCCATAGAATTGGGAGCAAAGAAATGGCTTTTGGTCAAGCCACTATGGTCGGGGGTGATTTAAATTACCCGCTTCATTGTAAACAGCCCAACTATCTCCTTTGTTCACTACCTCATTACTGCAAGAGATGGCAGAGTTTGGTTAGCAACGCAGAAAAATCTCCAAGTATTCCAGGTGTAAAGAACTTACCCATCCACTTGGAAAGCTGGGAAGCAAATGTCAGGGAGGCCAACACTGAAGATTCAGCCTGAGGATCTGAAATGGGCTCTAAAGAGCTTGCCATCAAGTCAATGAAATATGAAGAGCTCTGGGAAGCTCTTGATTGTGCTGTCCTGTTGCAGCAAAGCAAATGGTCTTGACAGCTCACAAAAGAACCTCTCTGAATTCTGTACCTGTACCTACTTAGGGCTGCAACTGACTGGAGAAGAGCAGTGTCTCCTTCCGTTATACCTACCAAATATCCTGTTTCTCCTACTCATTGGTAAGCTCTAACCCAAACTGTATGGGAAGGAGATTCTCGGAAATGGAGTCCATGGCTTCTTAGAGTCTTTAGCTGGAGTGCTAATAATACCGAGTTGACAATGGACCATTCAGCTCAAAGTGCAATTCATTAGTTGTTAGAGAGTCTTGACCTGTTCAGGTCTTTGAATTGGACTATGCTTCTTCCCCATTCCCAAAAGTTTTCACCAGGTCAGATGATACAGAGCAACAACAGGAGGAAAAAGAAAAGAGCATCCAAAAATGCCAACAGAATATTCCCCTCCTTCTTCCTTGAAAGTAGTAAGGCAAACAATAGCAGCAGTCCTGGGGTGGTACTGAGAGGGTGGAGCAGAATACTCCAGGTGACTGGAGCCATTAAAAAAAAAATCCCTGGCAAGAAGACTTCTGTAAAGGAAGGGAAAAATAAATATCTGCTGAGAGCTACTTCCACTCAATAAAATCTTGCACTTGTTCTAAAAAAAAAAAAAAAAAAAGCTTCCAGTCACAGATCAAGATATCCCACTAGAGAAATTAGGACCTGCTCCCTCTAGTGATTGGGGGTTACCGGGGTTTACTCATGATGGAATTGTCTGAGAGATGTACTTAGCCTGCAGACTTTATGGAAGATATTGGTGTTCACTTATTTACTCCACAAACATTTTTTGAACTCCATGAACTTGGAAAGTTGTCAAGGATATACAGTTTCTTCCCTCAAATCTAACAGTAAATTGATACAAATAAGTCAAAAATATACAATACACTAAAAAATAAGTATATTTAGTCAAAGGGAACATAAGGATTTTATCCAAATACCACATGAGGAAGCAGTCAATTCTAGGAGTCAGGGGTGGGATTTGGAAAAACTCAAAGACAAATAGCTTTTATATCCATACTTTTGAAAAATGACTAGAAATCCATAGCAGACAAAGAGGATCAAGGACATTCCATGCACATGCAAAAACACAGAAATAGGAAATTATGTGGTGCTCTATGGACCCATAAGTTGTGCAATAGGTCTGAGATCAAGTATGTCAGTAATATAGGCAACAACAGAGACAGGGTAGAAGGAGGAGTTGGATCAGCCTGTAAAGACTTCTGAATGCCATCAGGAGAGTTTGAATTCTGTTCTTTTTCTTTCATTTTTTTTTTTTTTCAGAGATGTGGTCTCACTATGTTGCCCAAGCTGCAGTGCAGTGACCATTCACAGGCACAATCATGGCACACTACAGCCTCTAACTGCTAGGCTCAAGCCATCCTCCTTCCTCAGCCTCCTGAGTAGCTGGGACTACAGGTGTGAGTCACTTCACCCAGCTTGGATTTTCTTCTTTAAGTCAGTATTTTCCAAAATGGGTTTGCATTTGCACCAAGGGTTGCACTACATTCTCCATCAGGATGCTGAAAAAAAAATTTTGATAATGATAATATTGCTACAGCAGTTCTTTAAATGAAATACCCAAATAAACTGAAGGTAGAACAACACAGGGTTTAACTGAGGTTTTCAAAAATAATCAAATGCATCCAATTGCATTGCTGTCATCAAAAATATGATTATTAGTGCAATAAGGTAGTGTATACTGTTAATATTAGGTTGGTGCAAAAGTAATTGTGGTTTTTGCCATTATGGCAAAACCTTTTGCACCAATCTAATAACAATATGAGTATTAATATTTTTCTATCTTAATTTTTCATTTTTATTTTTGTATGTTTTATAACATAAATAATTTATGACCATAGTAGTACAGTCATATGATTTATAAATGCCTAAATAAGTTTATGTTGTGGGTGCATGCTGCAAAGTATTTTACTAATAGATGTGCATAATCAAAACATCTGAAGGCCACTCTGGCAAGTGATGGACAGCCATCAGGGGATTTCATATAAAACAGTCTCTTACTGTGAGTTTTTGGACATACCATTCTCATAACTGTTTAGAGAATAATTGAGGGAGAAGAGAATGGATGCAAGGAGACCACTTAAGAGTAGTCAAGGTGGGAAATAAGGGTGCCAGATTAGGTGGTTTTGATTATTTAAACCTCTTGAAATAAAATGCAATTAAGACTATGTTAAAGCAAAGGGCACCAACTTTCTAGTGGGCACCAACTTTCACTAGAAAAATGAAGATTCTCCATTTTCATCCTGACAGAGAATCCTGTGCAACCCCTGGTGCAAATGCAAATCCACCTAATCTTAGGGGTCTGGGAGATGCAAAGCCGAAAGAACCATTGCATTCTTCCCAAAATGACTCAGGCTCTTGGTGGCAGAGACACAAGGGTTACAGATAATTTTTAAGCTAAGTTTTCAAATATTATGGATACTTCTTCCAGTAGAAAGTGATGCATAGGGCATTCCAGCCCACAAGATTATACATGCAGAAGCACAGAGCAATGAGTGTGCCTCCCTCATGGAGGAAATAAAGATGCCCTTAGATGGAGCCAAGGATGGGAAGTTAAGCTGGCCCAGATTATGAACAGCTAGGAATGCTGTGCTTTCTCAGGAATTCACACCTTATCATACAGTCAGTTTAGACAATGAATATTCTCTAGAAGTTTACTGGCGTGATCACTCTCATCGATGGCCTTAGATCTGGAGACATAGTGGTTGGAAAGAAACATGAAAACAGCCAAGCTCTCCTAGCAACTCTGGGAGTTGGCTTACTTCTGTAGTTGCACCTTAAGACCACATGGGGGCAGACTCACCCCATCGCATCCCAGAAGCTCTCTGGCTCAGCTGAGAACTTCAGATTTCACCTAAGCTCTCCAATTAACTGCACTCTTGGGTGCTGTTTTATATTGCCTGTCTTCAGGGGAATGCACTTTTTCTGCAGTTAATGATGCTTTATGGGTTTTCGCCAAATAGTCTTTGGGATTCTCCAGGTCAAATACTAATCTATTCTTTTGGTGTTTTAGTTTTCAAACTACACAGATGACATTCCATGGGATTTGGCAGTGCAGCCACTGACAGACCATGCACTGTTTTGCTTTACAAAATGTAGCACATTGTGTAGCCTAACCTCATACCTCTATGTTGTAGACAAAAAAATAAAAATAAGTCTCAAGGAGGAGCATAGTACAGTGGAGAAATAAAAGTAGCTAGAGAGAACAGCATAGTGGTCAGGAGACTGCATGAGTCTGAATCCTGTCTTCATCACTTAATGGATGAATAGTTTGGGGCTATCCTTCACTTCACCCCTATGTCTTCGTTTTCCCATCTTATCTTCCTCAAATTAAATTAGTTTTTTTTTTTTTTCACAAAATGCTTTTAAAATGCTTCAGAAGTTGCCAGGAATTAATAAGAACTATATGCATTAGGTATTATTATTTCAAAGATTATATTTATGCATATATAAGAACTATATGCATTAGGTATTATAATTTCAAAGATTATATCTTCATATTTAGAAATTGTATTGGTGCTATTGTAAATATAAAAGTTATTTTGTTATGTGTAAACTCTAACATTTTTACCTTATGAAATCTAATCTCTTCATCATCTTTTAAAACATTTGACATTCCTTAATGTCTATTTCAGATTGCTTTATTTTCTGTACTTCTTAGAGTGTGAATTTTTCCCTTACATTTTGTGTCTCTTGACTCAGTCAACAAATGTTTGCTGAATATTTACTGTGTACTGATCATTGGTGACATAGCAGTGAACAAAACAGACAAAAACCTTTCCCCTCATGGAGCTCACATTCTAGTGTGGGGAGCAGAGGAAGAATAACTATCAGTGCATGTCATATGCTAAATGGGAATTAATGGTGTAAGAAAAAAATAAAGTAGGAAAGAAAGGAGTTGCAGTTTTACACAGAGTAGTCAGAAAAAAATTCTTATTGAGGTGATAATTTCTGAGCAAAGACCAGAAAGAGATTAGGAAAAAGGACATACAGCTATCTTGGGAAACAGCTTTGCAGGCAGAGGAAAGAACGGAGCAGAGGCTCTGAGTCAGGAGGGTACCTGGCACATTTAAGGAGGGCAGGGTGCCAGCAGTAGACTAAAAGAGGGTGAGAATCCTAGATCAAGTCAGAGAGATCACAAAAGCCAAGCCATATAGAGCCTTTCAGAACATCATGAGGATGGTGGCTTTTACTTTGAGTAAGATGGGAAGGCATTAGACAGGTACTTTAGCAATGGAATGACATGATCTGATTTTGTTTTTAAACTCTGGCACGATTGTGCATGAATGTTCACAGGGCAGCCATAAAAGCAGGAAGACTGTTAAAGCAGGCCTTTGCAATAATGGAGATGAGAGATAAGGATGATTTGTGAAAAGATGCTAGCAGTGGAGGCAGTGAAAAATGATTGGCTTCTGGATAGATACACAAGGTAGACTGAAGTAGATTTGCCAATTAACACTTGAAGTATAAGAATGAGAAAAAATAGGATGATTCCAAAATTCTTAGCCTGAGAAGCCAGAAGGATGGAGTTTTCATTTCTAGGATATAGAAGACTGAGAGAGGAGCAGGTTTGATAGGAACCTATTCAAGTTGCCAACAGGACTTTTCTCGTAATTGGCTAGAGCAGCTGATTCTCAAGTGTATAATGAAAATTGAAATTTAAAGAATAGCCAGGAAATTCTGAAGAAAAGGAAATTGGGAAGTATGGGGACTAAGTCTAAAATTTATGGAAGATAATAATTATGCTTCTATAATTTAAAAAAGGCTCATATTAGCATATAAGTAGACAGAAAGCTCAATAGAGCCCATGGAGGCCCCAAATAGTTTTAACTGGATAGATAAGTAGATAGATAGATAGATAGATAGATAGATAGATGACAGAAAGAGATAGAGAGAATTTTACTTTCTGATTAAGATAGCATTTTAAAGCAGTAGGAAGAAGATAGATTAGTTAGCAAATTGAATAGCCATGGTAGAAAAAAAAATGAAGTTAGATCTCTCTCTTCGTCTCATAATAAAATAGTGTCAGATGGGCCAAAAATATTACAGCAAAAATTAAACCACAAGAGAATTCAGAGAAAATTTGGCGACATAATATTATTGCAGTAAAAATGGTGTTTCTTAACCATTTTTTAAACCATTTTCTTAATAGTGTCAATTAAGCATGACACAAAGCTGTGAAGCCCCACTCCCCAAAAAAGTTTGGTAATCCTGGCTACATTTTAAAAACAAAATTTCTACATGGTAAAAATACTATAGTCAAGTTCAAAGACCAGAAAAAATGTAAAGAAAATACTAGCAACATAAATAATAGATAAATATCTAGTTATCTTAGTGTATTATGGTATATACAAGCCAACAAGAAAAGGATCAACTACCCAATAGAAGAAATCTGGGTGAAGGTCATGATTTCAGAAAAAAAAAAAATGCAAATGGCGTTTTTTAAAGTGGCATTTAAAATAATGCAATTAAAATAATGCATTTTTTGAAATTTAAAATTTTTTGAGCTTTAAAATAATGTAATTAAAAATAATAATAAAATTGAAACTAAATGTCATTTTTTACTAATCCAACTGGCAAATAACCACAAGCTCTGAATTGGCAAGCAAGGAAGAAACAGATGTTCTTGTACATAGGAAATAGAGACTCTTGGCAAGGAAATCCAGTCATATTTATCGGTATTTAAATGAAAATACCCTTTTGCCCAATAGTTCTCCTTTTATGATTTGTCCTACAGACATACTCAAGAATTTTTAGGCCAGGCACGGTGGCTCATGCTTGTAATCCCGGTAATTTGGGAGGCCAAGGTGGGCAGATCACTTGAGTCCAGCAGTTCAAGACCAGCCTGTCCAACATGGTGAAACCCCGGCTCTACTAAAAATGCAAAAATTAACCAGCCGTGGTGGCGCATGCCTGTAGTCCCAGCTGCTTGGCGAGCTGAGGTGGGAGGATCTGTTGAGCCTGGGAAGTTGAAGCTGCAGTAAGCCGAGATCACACCATTGTATTCCAGCCTGGGTGACAAAGCGAGACCCTGTCTCAAAATACATAAATAAATAAATAAATATGACTACAAACACCTTCTCTGAAGCATTGTTTATAACTTTAGACAGCTAGACACAATACCAATGCTCATTGTATGAGACATTATATGTAGTCATTTTTTAAACTGTAGAAATCTATACATACTTAAAAAACGGCTAAGATATTTTATTAAACTAGAATTGCAAGGCTTAGGATCATATCTCTAGCAAGCAAGCAACAATTTCTACATTAAAGGGGCCACTAAGTATACAAATGCATATATGTATATATGAAGCTACATTTTGAAGGAATTACCTTTAGTTGCTGTCTCCACTTCAACTCCCATTTCTTCAGCATACCACAATCAAGCTTCCTTTCTAGCCACTCACCTGAGATACTCTGAGATCACCAGTGACTTCCACACTGATAACTCCGAGTACCACTTCTCTGTTCTTATCTCATTTTTTCTCCGCAAATTCAACACACTGACCAATCCCTTCTTTTTGAAGATCTTTTCTCTTACATCCTTGGTGATGATGTCGGAGTTTCCCTTCTTTCCCTACAACCCTTTTTTGTGGGGGGAAAAAACTGCTTCAGATATTTTCTGCAATACTTTTGAAAGCTCTTGAACTCAGTTATCTTGCTAAACCCAAAATCATGGCATATACTCATTGAACTTGCTAAAATTGACTGTTTCCTTGCTAAACTTCAACTACAGACCATACTTTCCTGGACTTGTTTACCTGTAGCCTGTCTAATTCTGACCACTCGTGCTAATCTCTGCATTGCCCCAACAACATATTCCTCTCTCTCCATCCGTATTGTCTCACAAGAAATCTATGTGCCCAGAAAACATCAGTTAATCACCAGGGGTGAAGACGAGTTGTACTTCCAGGCCCTCCCTCCTGCTAGCAGTTATGAAAGGTTTCCTCTCTCTTTCTCCATTTGGCTGGTCTTTATTTCAGGACTCTTGCTGGCTCCTTCTCCTCTCTTCTACTTCTAAGCTTTGGCAGATCTAAGAGTCTTTCAGTACCTCTTGATTCTCTCTCTGTATTCTTCCTAGGTGATTTCATCTAGTCCCGTGACCTAAAAATACTTCTTCCTAAATCATCAGACCTGAATAATCAGCTTTCTACTTGACACGTCCGCTTGGATAACTAATAAATACATCAAATTTAAAATGGCCAGAAGAGAATTCTTTATTGTTCCACTTAAACCTGTTCTCCTTTCATTTTTTTCTCGTATCAACAAATAGCACCACCACCCAAAATTGAAACATTAACTATTTTTACTTAGTTGTTAAAAATTAGATACTTTACCTTTAATTTCTTCATTTTGTAAAATGGGGTTCATAAGAGTACCTACTTCAGAGTATGGTTATGCAGTTAAGTGAGTTACTCTGTGCTCAGCACATAGTAGGTTCTTAAAAGATATTATTGTTATTATCATTATTTTTTATTACTCTCTTCTCATCAACAAGCTCGTTTTAACTCTACTTCCAAAAACATTTCTTGAATTCCATCTGCTTTTCTTCCCTCCCTCTGCTACTGCTAATCTAAGCCAATGCCATCCACCAACCTGTTCACTACAATGATCTCCTAACCTGTCTCTCCTACTTCTGCTCTCACACCTACAGTCCACAATCTTTAAGGAAATTTAGCAGAAAAAAAAAAATCAGATCATGTCACTCCTTGATTAAAAGCTTCAACGGCTTCTAATCAAACTTAAAATATAAACCAAACTGACCCTGGCTTACGCATTCCTTGTCCTACCTGATGTCTATCCTCCAACCCTGAAACATTGCCCCACTCCTCCCTCTCCTTCACCCACTCTGCCCCGCCACAGGAATATGCCAAGATTCTTCCCATTTTAGGAGAAGAATCTTTTAGGCGAATCTTTACACTATCTAGTCCTTCTCCATGGAATGCTTCCCCCTCCCCTCAACTATAACTAGCTCTATTTCTGGCTCCTTATTGGCATTCAGGGGTAAATTGCTATTCCTGCTCACAAGACCCTCCTAGGTCACCAAACCTCAAGCAGACACCAGTCACTTTCTTTCACATAGCTTTATTTTATTTTTCTGGATAATTCTCTGAATTATCTGATTTTTAATTTTTGATTTATTGGTTTATTATCAGCTGCCTCCAGCCAGAACATAAGTTTCACAAAAAATGCGGTACAAAATACAAAAAATAAAAAAAGGTACACCTGTATAAGGCACTTATCACGAATGGCTCTTGCAACACTGAACATTGTTCTGGGTGAGTCAGTGTGTGAGTGGAGAGTGAATGTGAAGGCCTAGGACACTACTATACTTGACTGTAGGCTTTATAATTTTTTCCGCCAAAAATAAATTAATCTTAGCTTACTGTAAGTTTTTTTATTTATAAACTTTTAAATTTGTTGAACTTTTCACTCAGTAGCACAGCTTAAAACACATACTGTGCAGCTGTACAAAAATGTTTCATTTCTTTATGTCATTATTCTATACATGTTTTTCTATTTTTTTAATTTTTTATTTTTTTTAAACTTTTAAAACATTTTTATTAAAAACTAAGACACCAGCACACTCATTGGCCTAGGCCTACACAGGGTCAGAATCATCAATATCACTGTCTTCCACCTCCACATCTTCTCCCACTGGAAGATCTTCAGGGCAATAACAATGCACCTCTTATGATAACAGTGCCTTCTTCTGGAATACCTTCTGAAAGACCTGCCTGGGACTATTTTACAGTTAACTTTTTTTTAATAAGTAGAAGGAGTACACTCTAAAGTGATGATTAAAAAGTATAGTAAGTACATAAACTAGTAACATAGTTGTTTATCATTAGCAAGCATTATGTACTGTACATAATTATTTGTATTATACTTTTATATGACTGACAGCACAACAGGTCCGTTCACATCAGCATTATCACAAATATGTGAGTAATATGTTGCATTATGCCATTACAATAGCTACAACATCACTAGGAGATAGGAATTTTTCAGCTCCATTATAATTGTATGGGACCACTGTCATATAGGCAGGCCATCACTGACTGAAACATCATTTTGCAGTGTGTGACTGCACATAACCTAAGCCAGGCCAGCAGAAGACACTCTCCTCAAACTTTGAAGTGCTCAAACATCAGGAAAAGGTGTGTTAGAGTTCAATCTGTCACAGAGTACATTGTTGTTAACTATAGTTACCTTACTCTGCTATCCAACATTAGAATGTATTCCTTCTACTGAACTGTATATTTGTACCCATTAAGCTACCTCTCTTTCTCCTTCATCCCTTTTACCCAAACACACACCATTCCAAGACCCTGGTAACTATCATTCTACTCTCTACTTCCATAAGGTCAACTTTTTAAGCTCCCACATATAAGTGGGAATATATTTGTCTTTCTGTGTCTGGCTTATTTCACTTAATATAATAACTTCCAGTTCCATCCATATTGCTAAAAATGACATGATTTCATTTTTTATGGGCAAATAGTTTTCCATTGTGTATATATACTACATTTTCTTTATCTACTAATCTATTGATGGACACTTGTCTAATTGTACTAACAGATCAATAGATATATTGATTTCATATGTTTGCTATTACGAATAGTGCAGTGGTAAACATACAAATGCAGGTATCTTTTTGATATAATTATTTATTTCCCTGTGAGTATGCACTCAGTAGTTGGACTGCTGGATTGAAGGGTAGTTCTATTTTTAGTTCTTTGTGAAATCTCCATACTGTTTTCCCTAAAGGTTGTACTATTAGTTTGGTGCAAAAGTAATTGCGGTTTTTGCCATTAAAAGTAATGGCCATTATTTTAATAGCCCTTAAGAGTTTGGCTGGTATCCAAGATGCAAGACAGTAGGACAGGGCACCAGTCAGAGTCATGAGACCGCCTTTCCAGGACTTAGCTACCAGATGACTTTTCTAGACACAGCCTGCATCAGAAGGGAACTTGCTGCCTTGAAAGGAAAGATCCAGTCCAGGAGTCATCACTTGCTAACTGAAGAGTCCTTGGGCCCTTATAACCAGCAGCAATACACAGGTAGTAAATTGTGGGCCTTGGGTGAGACTGCGACTTGCTGGCTTTAGGAGAGACTTAGCAAATTCCCAGCGGTGGTGGCTATGGGAAGAAACTCCTTCTTCTTGAGAAAAGTGAGGGAAAAATAAAGGGCACTTTGGCACCTTAAGTTCCAGCTCTGCCGCAGGGCGTAGAGCACAAAGTGAGCTCTTGGGAGTCTGCGATTCCAGGCCTTGGCTCTTGGATGGCACTTCTGGACCTTCCTTGGCCCAGGAGGGAACCCACTGCCCTAAAAGGCGAGTCCCAGGCCAGGCAGCATTCACCACAAGCTGACTGAAAAGCCCTCAGGCCATAAGGAAACATTGGTGGTAGCCCGGCAGTACTCTCCATGGGCCTGTGGTGGCGGTTGGCCATGGGATAAGGCTCTTCTGCCTTTGAAAATAGGAGGGAAAAATGGGAAGAGCTATGTCTCGTGGTTTTAGTTCCAGCTCAGGTGCAGTGCAATAGAACATCAGGTAGACTTCTAAGGCTTTTGACTTTAGTCCCTGGCTCCTGAACAGTACCTCTGGACCTGCCCCAGGCTTAGAGGAACTTGACCCCTGAAGGGAAGAACACAAACCTGGCTGGCTTTGACATCTACAGCCCCAGAGCCTTGCGTAAACATAGGTGGTAGCCAGGGAGTGGTTATAGCAGACCTTAGGTGAGATCCAGTGCTGGGCTGGATTAGGTCTGAACCAGTGCAATCCTAAGTGGTGGCGGCCACAGGGGTGTTTTTGTCACTCCACCCCCAACTCTAGGCAGCTTGGAACAGAGAGAGAGAGACTCTATTTGTTTGAGAGAAACTAAGAGCAGAGAACAAGAGTTTTTTACTTGTAAGCCTGAGAATTCTTCGAGATCTTGTCTAAGACCATCAAGGCATTACTTCTATGAGCCTGCAAGAACCACAGTGTTACTGGGCTTGGGGCGCCCCCTAATGCAGATACAGCTACGATCACAACATCTAAGTTTTTTCAGATACCTGGAAATTCTTCCCAGGAAGAACGGATACAAACAAGCCAAGACTGTGAAGACTACAATAAATACCTAATCATTCAATTGTAGGGAAAAGAAAGAGAGATCAGACTGTTACTGTGTCTGTGTAAAAAGGGAAGACATAAGAAATTCCATTTTGACCTGTACCCTAAGCAATTGCTTTGCCCTGAGATGCTGTTAATCTGTAACTTTGCTCCAACCTCTTTGCCCCAACCTGGAACTCGCAAAAACATGCATTGTATAGAATCAAGGTTTAAGGGATCTAGGGCTATGCAGGATGTGCTTTGTTAAAATGTTTACAAGCAGTATGCTTGGTAAAAGTCATCGCCATTCTCTAGTCTCAATAAACCAGGGGCACAATGCACTGCAGAAAGCCGCAGGGACCTCTGCCCTGGAAAGCCGGGTATTGTCCAAGGTTTCTCCCCATGTTATAGTCTGAAATATGGCCTCGTGGGATGGGCAAGACCTGACCGTCCCCCAGCCTGACACCCGTGAAGGGTCTGTGCTGAGGAGGATTAGTAAAAGAGGAAAGCCTCTTGCAGTTGAGATAGAGGAAGGCGTCTTTCTCCTGCCTGTCCCTGGGAACGGAATGTCTCGGTATAAAACCCGATTGTACATTTGTTCAATTCTGAGATAGGAGAAAATCCGCCCTATGGCGGGAGGCGAGACATGTTGGCAGCAATGCTGCTTTTTACTCTTTACTCCACTGAGGTGTTTGGGTGGAGAGAAGCATAAATCCAGGCATAGTACCTTCCCTTGAACTTATTTGTGACACAGATTCCTTTGCTCACATGTTTTCTTGCTGACCTTCTCCTCACTATCACCCTGCTCTCCTACCACATTTCTCTTGCTGAGATACTGAAAATAGTAATTAAATACTGAGGGAACTCAGAGACCGGTGCCAGTGCAGGTCCTCCGCATGCTGAGCGCCAGTCCCCTGGGCCCACTGTTCTTTCTCCATACTTTGTCTCTTTGTCTTATTTCTTTTATCAGTCTCTCGTCCCACCTGATGAGAAATACCCACAGGTGTGGAGGGGCTGGCCCCCTTCATTCAATGTCTAGAGACAGATAACCATCCACAAATATGAAGACAATCCAGGAAAACATGCCTTCACCAAATGAACTAAATAGGCACCAGGGACCAATCCTAGAGAAATGAAGATATGTGACATTTTACACAGAGAATTCAAAATAGTTATTTTGAGGAAACTCAAAGAAAGTCAAGATAACACAGAGAAGGAATTCAGAATTGCATCAGATAAATGTAACAAAAAGATAGAGATAATTAAAAAGAATCAAGCAGAAATTCTGGAGCTGAAAAATGTAATTGACATACTGAAGAATACTTCAGAGTCTTTTAATAGCAGAGTTGATCAAGCAGAAGAAAGAATTAGTGACCTCAAAGATGGGGTATTTGACAATACACATCAGAAGAAACAAAAGAATGAAGAATAAAACACAATAAAGCATGCCTAAGAATCTAGAAAATAGCATCAAAAGGGCAAATCTAAGAGTTATTGGCCTGAAAGATGAGATAGAGAAAGAGATAGGGGTAGAAACTTTATTCAAAGGGATAATAACAAAGAGCTCCCCAAACCTAGAGAAAGAGATCAATATCCAAGAAGGTTATATAGAACAAGAAAATTACAGAACGCTAAGCAGATTTAACCCAAAGAAGAAGATTCCTAACTGTGTTTAAGTTAGTTCCCAATGAGCTTGGCACACAGCCTATGGCTAACACTAATTACTCCCTTAAATATCGATTTTCCTTTTTTTTTTCTTTTAGTAATAGAATGCCTTGGGTTTTAATAGACACATGACTGCTAGCTAGAAACTACATTTGCCAGTCTCCCTTGCTAACTAGCCATAGCCATTATTACCAGATTCTGGACAATGGGATATGAGTGTAAGTGATGAAGACAATTTTCAGATCATGGCTTTCAAAAAATAGATGCTTGCCATTTTAATGTTTTTCTTCCAATAGACTAGAATATGGCTGTTGTGCTGTTGAACCAGATATGCATTTGGGGATAAAGACTCCATCATAGGAAATGGAGAGGTAACAAGATGGAAAGCAACTGGAACCCTGGAGGGTTCGTGGAACAGAACCACCTGTCTGGTGGCCGGACCAGCTGCCAATCTCTGGAATGTTCTGTTAGAGATAAATTTTAATCCTGTTTGAATCACATGCATTTGGGATCATTGCTACAGCAGCTTACCCTATGCCTGAGCTAATATTCAGTACTCTCATTGCTTTTTATAAACCAATAAGTAACCTGAGTTACTCTGAGTAGAAATCAATTTGTATTTATGATATGTGACCATAATAACTGAACATTTATTCCTAAAGTTAGTATGTAATCTGCTTGACACCTCACTGGCCAGTTAACAATTCCTTTGAAAACTGGTTCCAGATATCACTCCATCAGGGAATATCTGATCCCATGTCCTGGGACAGTGAGCCTTTGACCTGGCCCTTGATGTTTGTGCAGAATTTCAATATTTATTCTAGGCAGAGACAGCAGGAGAAAAAAACAAAAGTAAATAATCAACATAGAGCAAGGTACAAAAATAGCTAATGTCCTGGAGGAAGTAGGACCTAAATTGAAGATGAACAGGATTTAGATTAATAGAAGGACTAGAGACGGCACCCCAAGGAAGTCCAAGGTGCATGTGTTTAAAGGTAAAAATATTTATTCAGATGAAAGGGTGGAGTCACTGGGGCTAAAGTGCATGGTTCAAAATAATTGATGATTCAATCAGAGGGCTAGGCGGAAGAGCAAGTGTGGCATGATTATGGAGTTTTGGGAGACTAAGCAGAGGTGTTCACGTGTGACGCAGGGTAAAGGAATTCACTCCTGATTTTATAGTTTAGGAAAACAACACAAATTCTGCTGTCAAGCACAGATGGGTTTGATTTTTTGCTTTGCCACTCACTGGCATTTTAAACTTGAACAAATGATTTCAAATACACAAACTTCAGTTTCCTAATCTTAAAAATTAAGACAATAGCACCTACATCTGAAGTCTGTCCTAAGAATTTAGTGAAATAGTTACTGTAAAAAGTCCCATTATGACATTCAGCACATAGGTAAGTGGTGGATTAATATTCACATCTCAAGTGTAAGAGAGTATATTCTGGGCCGGACCCAGTGGCTCACGCCTGTAATCCAGCACTTTGGGAGGCTGAGGCAGGTGGATCACCTGAGGTCAGGAGTTCAAGACAAGCCTGGCCAAACTTTTTTGTGTACTAAAAACACAAAAAAATTAGCCAGGCATGGTGGCAGGCACCAGTAATCCCAGCTACTCAGGAGGCTGAGGCAGGAGAATCACTTGAACCTGGGAGAAGGAGGTTGCAGTGAGCCAAGATCGTGCCATTGCACTTCAGCCTGGGTGACAAGAACAAAACTCCATCACATAGAAGAAGTAAAGTTTTTCCAGGCTGAAAAGATGATATCAGACTGACATCCTGATGATATTGAGTCTTTCTACCCATGTACGTGGAATATCTCTTCACTTATTTACACCTCCTATGATTTCTTTCATCAGAATTTTGTAGTTTACTTAATATCTATTTTTACATGTTTTGCTAGATATATAACTATTTCTCTTTTCTTTTGGGTGATCTTTTATGTTTTTCTGCTTTATTGAAATATAATTGGTAAATAAAATTTGTAAGATTCAAGGTGAACAATGTGATGCTTTGATATAGGTATACATTATGAAGTGATTACTGATATCAAGCTGCTTATCATATTCATCACCTCATATAGTTACATGCATGTGCATGTGTGTGGTGAGAATACTTAAGATCTACTCTCTTAACCAAATTTCAAGTATACAATGCACTGTTAACTATAGTCACCATTCTGTACATTAGGTCTCCAAACTTACATGTCTTATAACTGCAGGTGTGTACCCTTTAACCAACATCTCCCCTTTCCCCACCTGCAATCCCTAGTAAACTACCCTTTCACTCTGTTTCATTGAGTTTAACTTTTTTGGATTCCACATAAAATTGAAATCATACAGTATTTGCCTTTCTGTAGCTGGCTTATTTCATTTAGCATAATGTCCTCCACATTCGTCCACGTTGTTGAAAATGGCAGGATGTCCTCCTTTTTTAAGACTGAATAATATTCTGTTATATATATATATATATATATATATATATCCCATTTTCTTTATCCCTTCATCTATCAGGAGGCACTTAGGTTGTTTCTATATCTTGGCTGTTATAAATAATGGGATAATGAATATAGCAATGCAGTTATCTCTTCAACACAGTGATTTCATTTCCTTTGGATATATAACCAGATGTGGGATTGCTGGGTCATATGGTAATCCTATTTTTAATTTTTAAAAGAAACTCCATATTTCATAATGGTTGTACCAGTTTGCATTCCCACCAACAGTGCACAAGGATTCTATTTTCTCCATATCCTAGCCAACCCATATTATCTTTTGACATTTTGATAATAGTTATCTTAACATGTATGAGGTGATACCTCATCATGAGTGTGATTTGCATTTCCTTGATGATTAGTGACATTGAGCATCATTTCATATACCTGTTCACCCACTTGTATGTCTTCCTTAGTAAAATATCTATTCAAGTCATTTGCCCATTTAAAATCAGGTTATTTGGGGATTTTTTGCTATCAATTTGTAGGAATTTCTTACATATTTTTATATCAACCCCCTATCAGATACACGATTTGCATATATTTTCACTGCATTGATTGTTTCCTTTGTTGTGAAGAAGCTTTAGTTTGATATTCTCACTTGTATGTTTTTGCTTTTGTTGCCTCTGCTTTTGATGTTATATCCAAATCATTGCTAAGACCACTGTTATGAAGTCTTTCCGCTGTGTTTTCTTCTAGGAGCTTTAGGGTTTCACATCATATGTTTAGGTTTTTAATCCATTTTGAGTTTATTTTTGTCTGTGTTATATAATAAGGGTTCAATTTCATTCTTTTACATGTGGTTATACAGTTTTGCCACACCATTGTTGAAGAGACTGTCCTTTCCCCATTATGTAGTATTGATATCCTTGTTGAAGACCATTTGCTCATATATGCATGGATTTGTTTCTGGGCTGTCTATTCTGTTTCATTGGTCTCTAGGTCTGTCTTTATGCCAGTATCAGATTTATTTGGTTACTGTAGTTTGTAATGTTTTGGAATTAGGAAAGTTTTGTGCCTGCAGCTTTGTTTTTGTTTCTCAAAATTGTTTCACTTTTTCAGGGTCTTTTGTAGGTCCATATAAATTTTAGAATATTTTTTAATTTCTTCTGCAAAAAAGGACAAGTCAAGAGGATTTTGATATGGATGACATTAAATCTGCAAATTAATTTCGGTAATATGGACATTTTAACAATATTAAGTCTTTCAATCTATGAACATGGGATGTCTTTCCATTTATTTGTGTCTTTTAATTTCTTTTAGCGATGTCTTGCAGTTTTCAATGCACAAATCTTTTGTCTCCTTAGTTAAGTCTGTTCTTTTTAATGCTGAAGTAAATTATCTCTGTTCACAGATGACATAATCTTACATGTAGAAAACTCTAAAGATTCCACACACCACCCCCCAAAAAACTGTTAGAACTAATAAGCAAATTCAGCAAAGTTTTAGGATACAAAATCAACATGCAAAAATCAGCTGTGTTTCTATACACTAACAACAAACAATCTGAAAGGGATATTTTTTAATCCATCTGATAGACTATATCTTTTAATTGGTGTATTTAGATTATTGACACTTAAAATGATTATTGATGTAGTTGGGTTAATATCTACCCTATTCTTATCTGTTTTCTACTCATTGCTCTTGTTTTTGTTTCTTTTCTGTCTTGCACTCATTTTTAGCCTTGTGTCATTTTAATTGAGCATTTTATATGATTCTGCTTTCTTTCCTTTCTTAGCATATCAATTGTATTTCTTTTATTAAACTTGTTTAAGGTTGCCTTAGAGTTGGCACTACACATTTCCAACTGATTGAAATCATTTCCAATAATACTATACTGCTTTATGGGTAGTGCAAGTACCTTATAATAGAATTTTTCTGATTTGTTCCATGCATTCTTTGTAACATTGCATCATTCATTTCACTTATCAATAAGCTATAATCACTGAATACATTGCTGTTATTTTTACTTGGAGCAAACTTATCTGCTAAATCAATTAAGAATAAGAAAAATCCTTTGGGAGGGTGAAGAGGGCAGATCACTAGAGGTCAGGACTTCGAGACCAGCTGGGCCAACATGGTGAAACCCTGTCTCTACTAAAAATACAGAAATTAGCCAAGCATGATGCCATGTGCTTGTAATCCCAGCTACTCAGGGGGCTGAGGCACAAGAATTGCTCGAACCTGGAAGGCAGAGGCTGCAGTGAGCCATGATTGCACCACTGCACTCCAGCCTGGGCAACAGAGCAAAACTCTGTCTCAAAAAAAAAAAAAAATAGAATAAGAAAATAAAATATTTATCTTACTTTCATTTATCTCTTCTCTGGTATTCTTCCTTTCTGTATGTATATCTGAGTTTCTGGCCTAAATATTTTTCCTTCTTTCTAAAGAACTTCTTTTACTAGTTCTTGTAAGGCATGTCTACTAGTAAAAAACTCCCTCAATTTTTGCTTTTTACTACTTCTTCACTTTTTTGAAGCTTAGAAACTTAGAATTTACTTTTATAAAAGCATGTTGACAAATATTGAAATGTTATAGTTGCAATTTGAACATTATTAGACGAATATAAAACACAAAACACTCTAAATTGAATCTCCTATGGCTGACTCAATTTAGATATTATTTTATATCTTATAGAAAAAAACTTTCAGAGTTTTGTCAATGCTTATAGCATGTATTATTACTCCTCAATAAAATCTTCATGAAATCTCAAAGGTTGATAGTAAAAGTAATGATTTTTTTCCTATGGAATATCCTAAAACATACCTGTATAGATTAGCCTTCAGACTTTCCGGACGTTAAAAATATACAGAGTACCTCAGAATACTTTTCACACACTTAGGTTAAATTTGCTTACAGTTATGACAGAAATACCTTCAAATTTTATATAATAAAAAATAAATCCTAAGCAAACATAAAAGTTATGATGACCAAGTTACTACTTAGTAAAAATAATACACCACATCAATTAATGTTTAAACTAAATCCTTAAAGCATTCAAAAAACATTTATGGCTTCTAGTTGTCAATGTATCTATGTTGTGGAAGAAGATGTAAGATCACTAATAGAAATTTTTAAATCTCAAATTATCCTGATTTCCGAAATAAGAAATTTGCAAAATAAGAAATTATCATTGTTGCTTGGGAAATATGCCTTACTTTTTTATCTCAAATTTCCTTTAAATTTTTGGTATATAATTTAATACCTAGAAGTATTCTAGCTAGATTTTATGTTAATATGTATAGAGTTCACTTTTTTGGATAAACAGGTTTTCAACAGTTTTTAATGCTGAAAATATAACTTCTTAGTTGTAATCACAAGTAATGATTGATAAATGGGTTATTGGCTTATTCAGAAATGTGGGTGGCATAAGGACTAATAAAGGGAATAATCTGATAATTTCTGTCTGTTATTCTGCCCACTAGTAATACTAAGCCAATATGTTATATATGTTCTACTCAGTTTCACTTGTATTTTTCCATGTGTGTGCTTTAATTTAAAAAAAAATGTACACAATGTCAAGCTTTTTTTCTTCTTTCTTTTTTAAATATCAACTCAATGATTTGGGGGACTGGTTAATACAATGCTGAGAACTTGGTTGGGCTCCCAGAGGAAAAACTAATGATAATATGGGGTCCCTCTAAGACTAGGCTCCCCAGAATTTCTAAACTCTGAATCATTCACACTGAGCATCTAGCAATTTGTCAATTACAGCTTAAATATAAAATTTCAATTTTGAATTTAAAGTTTAAATTTTCCTACTGTGGTACTGGTGGTTTCTGCTCCCTAGGCTCTGATCCATTAACCTGTGATTGTTTGCATTTACCCGGATTGTGTGTCTCTAATTTTAGGAGTAAAAGTTTGCCCTGTTATCTTACTTTTCTGATCAATCTAAGAAGAGTTGTTAACTTTCTGTTTGTTCAGCTTTTTTCTTGTTGCGAAGACGGGAGTGATGACTTCCAAGCTCCATTGACACTGGACTGGAAACCAGACATATTTAGAAATACTTTGTATAGCAGTTAAAAGGAGAAAGGAGAAGAAATACGCATTTATGCCATCTTTTATAATTGCATAATGAACTTTGCGATTTGTGTTTCCACGTAGTGTCTAATTACTGCCTAGGGTCATTTGCTTTCAATCTAAGGACTTTCTTAAGTATTTGTTAAAGTCTGCTAGCAATAAATTCTCTCATTTGTTGTATTTTTTTAATCTGGAGATAGCTGTTTTTCCCTTCATTTAAAAAAAAATAAACCATCTGCTTCATATAAGATTCTTGGCTGACACTTTTTTTAGGGAGAAAACACTCACAAATCATATATTTGATAAGATTAATATACAGAATACATAAATAACTCCCATAATTAAACAGTAAAAAATTAAACAGCCCAATTAAAAATTGGCAAAGAACCTGAATACACATTTTTCCAAAGAAGATCTACAAATGAACAACCAGAACATGAAAATATACTTAGCATCACTAATTATTAGGGAAATTAAGATCAAAATCACAATAAGATGCTACTTTACACATATTAGGATGAATAGTATAACAGAAGATAACAAATACAGATGAAGTGGTGGAGATATTGAAAATCTTGGGCACAGCTTCTAGGAATGCGAAATGGTGTAATCACTATGAAAAACAGCATGGTAGTTCCTACAAATATTAAGAAATAGAGCTACCATATGATCCAGCAACTCTGTCTCTGGGAACACACTCAAAAGAATTGAAAGCAGAATCTCAGAGATATTTACACACCCTCATTTGTAGCAGCAGTATTCACAATAACCAACAGGTGGACACAACTCAAGTGGGTTAACAGTTTTCTGAGTTTTTTTCTTTTCTTTTAGCACTTTGAATATATCATCCTACTGCCTTTTGGTCTCCGTTTTCTCTAATTACAAGTTGGCCGTTAATCTTTTTGGAGTTCCAACTTATTGGATGAACTATTTCTCTCATGCTGCTTGCAGGATTTCCTCTTTGTCTTTCAGTATTTTTACTATGATGTATTTGAGTGTGGATTCCTTTGCATTTATCCTACTTGGAGCTCACTGAAATTTTTGGATACGTGAATTAATGTTTTTCGTGAAATTTTGGAAATTTTACAGGTATTATTTCTTCAAATATGTTTCTGCTCTTTTCTCGCCATTGTATTCTATGGTATTCTGATTACATATATGCTGGTGTGTTTAGTGATGTCCCACATTTCTCTGAGATTGTTTGTTCTTTTTTTCTGTCTCTGTTTTCTATGTTGCATAATCTCTATCAAGCTATCTTCCAGTTCACTGATTCTTTCCTCTTCTACTTTACATCTACTGTTGATCCCCTATAGTGATTTTTAAAATTTCAGTTATTGCAATTTTCAATTCAAAATTCCACTTTTTTATAATTTCTATCTCATTATTGATATCCTCTATCTGTTGAGACATTGTCTCATACCTTACTTTACTTTCTTCACCATGATTTTGTTTAGTTCTTTGGACATATTTATAATTAAGTTGCTTTACAGTCTTTGCTACGTTTGACATCTGGCTCTCTCACAGGCAGTTTCAGTTGCCTACTTTCTTTCCTGTGCTGGGTCACACTTTCCTGCTTCTTTGCATGTCTTATCATTTTTTGGTGAAAACTGTACATTTTAGATAATATATTATGGCAATTATGGCTAATGATCTGCTCTTCTCTCCCAATTCTTTTTGTTTGTACTTTCATTCGTTTACTGACTTGACAGGACTGACTAATTTAGTGAAATATATTTTCCCCACAGTGTAAAGCCTCTGACATCACTTACCTGAGGGCATGGACTTGGGTGTGCACACAGTCACAATACAACGACATTGGCTTTAGCAGGGCTGTCTTTGACTTTTTCTCTGTTCTGTATTTAAAACTGTCTGCCCCTGTTGGTATTACACACAGTCTCTGCTGACTTCCAGCTGATTGCTCTACTGTTTTCAACAATGCCTTGGGGCATACATTACTTCACAATTTGATGCAATTAAATTTGGGCTTCTTCTCAGGAATAGTCTTTAAGGCCAGACTTTGAGATTTGTTCTGGTCCCAAGAGGGTTCTTCCTAGCTAACTCTTGTGCTGACTGACTTTGGTAAACTTCTAGTTAGCCTATGGTTTATCCTCTTGTTCTCGTAGAATTACCAGCCTCCTATTAATTGCTTACCACCAAAATCTCTATTGTTTCAGGCATTCATCTCTGGTGTTTGTGGCTAACCTCTCCCAGTGTGGAACCTCTATCTCATGAGAAAGCTGGGATGAGGGCAATTATGGCCCGGGGTAGGTATTATTTCTGCCTTACAAGTCAGGGCTGGATGGAGGAGGATATCCCTAGACCTCTTAGCCAGTCTTGCCTAGAATAGAGCTTCTGCAACATGACATTCTGGGGGCTGGGTATAAGAAATGCTGGCAGTTTTTCCCTCTCAGGGAGATACTGTAGCCTTCATTTGAGAGCTAGGGAAAGTGTTCTTGGATATAACTGTCTAGAATGGGGTTTCTGTCACGTTGATCTGGGGACTAGGAGAAAGAGTGAGTTATGGCTCAAATGCCACAGACTCTTACTGTGTTTACTAGCGTTTAGTAGATTCTTCTTAAATAAAATTTATTTATTTACTGTATGCCTTTAGAACAATTTTCAGGGACTTAAATTATTTTAGTTTTATAAATAATTTTTAGCAATCACAATTTTTTACTAGGAAGAGGTTCTGTGGGGTTTCTCATGCTGCCATTATGGAAGTCATTCCCCTGCATCATTCTTTAATGCAAAAAATAAAAAGGAAGGAGAGATATAACAAACCTGACGTCCACTGATATGGGAATGAGCAAATAAATTGTGGCATAGTAATAGAATACTATCCATCTATTAAATTAAGTGAATTAGAGCCACATATATCAGTCAGGATAAATCTCAAACACATAATACTGAGTTGTAGAATAATTCGTGTAAAAATATCATATATAAATATTAGAAATATTGTATGGATGCATAACAGCTGTAGTAAAACAGGAAAATGTGGACTAGAAGGATACAAGCTAAGCTCTGACTAGTATTTCTCTCTGGACCTTAGAAAGAGAACAAGAGACTTCAATTCTCATTTCATTTCTTGCTCACACCTGTAATCCTAGCACTTTAGGTGGCTGAGGTGGGCAGATCACCTATGGTCAGGAGATTGAGACCAGCCTGACCAACACGGCGAAACCCCATCTGTACCAAAAATACAAAAATTAGCCGGGCATGGTGGCATGTGCCTGTAGTCCCAGCTACATGGGAGGCTGAAGCAGAAGAATCGCTTGAACCTGGGAGGTGGAGGTTGCAGTGAGCTGAGATGGTGCCACTGAACTCCAGCCTGGGTGACAGAGCAAGACTCTGTCTCAAAAATAAAGAAAGAAATAAAATAAAATATTGTAAGCAGAATATGTGACTCTATGTTGAGTGCATGAGTGTGTACTATACTATTCCCGAGCTATGTTTCATGTTTTCAGTCTCACCATTTGTGAGACCCAAGCAGGCACTCACCAGATGGTAGGAAAGGCTGGAACCTGGAGGTCCCACAGTCTTGGGGCTTTGGAGAGGAGCCTTATAGAGCAAACCAGCAAGGATCAGAACTAAGACATTCCTTCAACAAATGTTAATTAAGCACTTATTATGGCTGCTGCTCAGTGCTAGCAGCTTTGGTGTAGTGCCTTTTAATCTTCCAGACACTTTCAAATACAGGACCTCGTTTAGATGTGTTTCAGAAGGGTGGATTTATTTGTTCCCCACATACTTAGTACTTAACTTTTCTGTTTCCTCAACAGCAAGATGAGACTACCGAGAGCTTCTCCTTCATAATTTTGTCAAAATGAAATAATAATCTATGTAAAGAGGCGGATGTGCTGCCTGGCATATAGTAAGAGTCCAAGAAATGTTAGGTACTGCTGTTGTTATCGCTGTTTACCAGGCACGGTTCCAATCATAGGAGAGACGGTGATTGAACCGAACAGAGGCTCAAATGTCTGTGGCGCTCTCAGTAAACCCATGAGCTTTCTAAATAGAAAAGAAACTGCTCCTAGCCTGGCCTTTTCTGAGACCGGTGCGTGTCCCCCCGGGAATCCAGCGCCTGGCATCTTCGCAGGGTGCTGCGAAGGGGCGGGCTGGGAGGCGGGGCACGGCTGGGAGCGAGGCGGGGCGGGGACCGTCGCCTGCTGGGACCGCCGCCTGCTTGGACCGCAGAAGAGCAGGAGGACGTCTGAGCCATGCTCGCGGCGATGGGCTCTCTGGCGGCTGCCCTCTGGGCAGTGGTCCATCCTCGGACTCTCCTACTGGGCACTGTCGCCTTTCTGCTCGCTGCTGACTTTCTCAAAAGACGGCGCCCAAAGAACTACCCGCCGGGGCCCTGGCGCCTGCCCTTCCTTGGCAACTTCTTCCTTGTGGACTTCGAGCAGTCGCACCTGGAGGTTCAGCTGGTAGGAGCGGGAGAAGGTGCCTGGCGTGTCCTGACCCTAACCCTGTTCTGCAGCACAAGGGACGTTCCGGCAACGTGGGTGGGGTGGGGGATGAAGGGCAGGAAGAGGTGTGGCTAACGCTGGTAACCTGGTAAAACCCACTTTTGAGTTTCATTTCCTAACCCATTAACTGTCATGATTCCACCTGCACTTTCTAGGGATGGAATATTATTAAATGTTTACTATTTGCATGTTGTCGTGTTAAACATTACTGGAGCACCTTATTTGTAATGTGATTACCTTGCCCTCTTTTATATGATTGGCCTTAAAAATGCTATACTTTCTTTCTGAGAAACTTCATTTCCCATACATAAAGTGGTGATAATACTACCTCAATCTTGATCATTTCTCAACTGAGTTATTCCCACTACACTAAGTGAGCCCTCCAGCTTCAACCTCCTTCCCTTGCAGTGCACTCTCACTAAGTAAGAATTTTAAAATGTTCTTCCTCTGCTTAAGTTTTTGCCAAATGGTGTTCAGACTCCTGACTGAACCACCTGGGACCCTTCTTGATGCAGCTTCTTTCCGCCTCTATACAATAATCTCCTATCAGGGCTCCCCGACTCTGGTGACCAAGTTCTTTCAAGTTCTCGCAGACATCAAACCCTATCTCAAGAAACCAATACTGGTTTTCCTGACACTCAGCACAGGTAACTTGCTGAGAGACAACAGTGTGACAAGTGATTATGAAGATTAGATAAAATAGTGAATGGTCAGTACTGACATATAGTTGGTACATAACAAATAGTAGTTCCCCTTTCCCTGCACATGCCTGCAGTACTTTAAACACATGGCTGTATATTGCCCTCAAATATTGATAGACAAAGTTTTATCACTTTATGGGAGAAATACCCAATTGGTAATACTAAGTGACAGAATTAGCCACAGAATGTTAAAACTAAGCCCCCAAACCTGTGTCCTTATGTAATTAATATGTTGTTTAATTTCCAAGTATGTGGAGATTTTCTTGTTATCATTCTGTTAATTATTTCCAGTTTGACTCCATTGTGGTCAAACATCATACTATGTACAATTTCAGTTCTTTTAAATATGTTAAGGTTGATTAAATGACACAAGATATAGTCTATCTTGATAAATGTGCCATGGAGGCTGGAAAAAATATGTATTTGACTATTGTTGGGTGGAATAATCGATATAAATTATTGTTGGGTGAAGTAATTGATCTCAATATCAATTTGATTTTACTGGGTAATGATATTGTTTGGTTTGCCTATATCCTTGTTGACTTCTTATCTACTTATTCTATCAATTACTGAAAGAAGAATGTTGAAGTTTCGAAGGACAGTTGAGAGTATCTATTTCTCCATTCAGTTCTAGTAGTTTTTCCTTCATGTATTTAGAAACTCTGTTGTTTTGCACATACACATTTAAGATTATCATGTCTTCTTAGTGAATTGATCCTTTTATCCTGTAATGTCCCTCTTAATTCTTCATAATTTTATTTGCCTAAACTGTACTTTATCTGATATAGCCACAACTTTTTTTCTGATTAGTATGTGCATGGTATATGCATTTCTATTCTTTAACTTTTAACCTTCTTGTATCATTATACTTGAAATTAGTTTCTTGAAGGCAGCATATACTTGGGTCTTTTTTTTCATTCTGGCAATCTCTGTCTTTTAATTGGTGAATGTAGACTATTTATATTTAATGTAATTATTAACATATTAAGATTTGTCTACCATTTTATTATTTATTTTGTTTTTCCTGTTTTTTATGCCTCTGTTTTCCTTTTTCTATCTTCCTGTGAATTACTTGAACATATTAAAAATAATTTTATTCTTATTTATCTGAGGTGTTTTTTAGCAGCTCTGTTTGTATTATGTTTTACAAGTGATTGCTCTAAGGATTACGATATGCAGATGTAGCTGATTGCAGTCTATTAGTGTAAAAATTTTACTACCTCAAGTGAAATATAGATATCTTGCAACCATTTAGGTTCCTTTACCCTCTCTACTTCATAATTGTTGTAAGTGTTATCTCTATATACATTGATAACTACATCAGATAATATTATAATTTTGCTTTTGAATGTTAAATGCAATTTTGAAAACTCAAGAGAATAATAGTCTATTGTATTTACTCATTTATTTACCCTTTTCATTTATCTTTTTTCATTTCTGATGTTACAAGCTTATCATATCCTTTCAGATCTGAAGAACTATCTTTAGATATTCTTTTAGTGCAGGTGTACTGGCAAGAAATTCTCTTAGCTTTCCTTCATCTAAGAATGTTTTTATTTCACCTTCATTTCTGAAGTATATTTGCACTGGACATAGAATTCTAGGTTGACAATTCCTTTCATTCAACATTTTAAAAGTTTATGCTTCTTCTTTTTGGCCTCTGTGGTTTCTGTTAAGAAATCTACTGTCATCTGAATTGTTATCCCCCATATGTAATGAACTTTTTCTCACTGCCTTCCTTCAAGAAATTTTCTTTGTTTTTGTTTTTGTTTAATTTTCAGAGGTTTAATTATGATACATCTTGGTGCTACTTTCTTTGGGTCTATCCTGTTTGGGTTTCTGAAACTATAGATTTGTCTTTTGCCAGTTTGGGGGAGCTTCTGCCACTCTTTCTTCAAATATTTTTCAGCTACACATTATTTTTCCTCTCTTTCTTGGACTCTTGGATACTGATGGCACAAATGTTAGGTCTCTTGTTGTGCCACAAGTTCCTGAAACTCTGTTTTTGTTGTTTCCAATGTAGTTTCTCTGTGTTGTTTAGTTTGAATATGTTCTTCTGAGCTGTCTTCAAATTCACAGATTCTGCTATCATTACCATTCTGCTATTGAGCTATTTTACTGAGTTTTAAAATTTATTCTATTGTATTTTCAGTTCTAAAACTTTCACTTGGTTCTTCTTTATCTTTTATTTCTTTGTTAAAATTTCCTAATTTTTTGTTTGTTTTGAGACTATTCATAGTTATTGGAAAAGCTTTATAACAGCTGCTTTTAAATATTTAATTATTCTATATTTCTAACATCTGTGTCATCTCACTGTTGGTGTCAACTCACTCAATTGATGTTCTCTTGATTCTTGGTAAGGTGAGTAATTATGGACTATATCCTGGACATTTTATATATTTGTTATAAGACTTACCCTGGATACTATACAGATCTTTTATTTTAGCGTGTAGCCTATTTCGATTCTGAATGCTCACTTTTGTGGGTGGCAGTTCAAATATCAATGCAGGTTATAAAGCCTCTGCAGTGCTATTCTGGCCTACTCCACTTTTATTACCCACTCCCACAGGAGCCCATCTCACATTCTCATCAGTGCAAGCTGGGGAAAAGGAAGATGGAACAGAAGACAGGGATCCCTCTGGCATAGTAGCTTATGCTTTACTACGGACGGAAGAGTGTCAGAGATCTGCCCATATCTCCTCCAAGGGGAAGTGCACCTCCTTATTACTGTAGAAGAAGGCTGGAAAGCCTAATTTGCCCTCTGACTCCTGCAGGGAGTTTCTTTACTTCAGCTTAGGAATAGAAGTCACAATTCAGCTCACAGACTCAGCAGAGAAGGGTACTACCTCATTACTGCAAAGTAGGCTGAAAGACAAGGTACTATCCATGTACTCCAGTGCTGTAGGACCTTTTAGAGTTGGGAAGGGTCAAATGTTTTTCATGGTATTTGCCTCCACAACAAAGAAGTAAAAAGGCTAAATGGTTTTTGTCCTGTTGGGTTTTCCTTTTCCTGGTCCTCTGGCTAGAGAGAGTAGACTTTTCTTAAAGATATTTTTGTCTGTGTTAATTGGTGTCATGATTAATAGAAGTAAAATGGAATGCTTTTTTTCAACCTTATCTGGAATAAGAAGCTTGATCTGCACCTTTGTTGTATTCCTAAGATAGGTGTTAAAAGAGGGGTTAAATGACTTGCCTAATGTCACAAAACTAGCCAGTGACAAAACTGAGACTGGGATCTCATCCTTGGCCCTGTGATTTTCTTATCACACTGTCATCATTTATTTTTATTTTATATAGGTTTGCATTTTTATGTTTCTGGGTGTAAAACAAATGGAGTTAAGTTATGAAATTTAGTTATAATTAAATTTACATTCTTGCAATTGGGAAACATTAAGTACTAACTAATAGATCTTACATAAGTATTTTTATGTCAGTTTTCATTTCATCTTCATGATGGGCACACAAGTTAGGTGTGATCTGGTGGTGCTTCCATTTTACCATGGAGCAAACTGACCGAGAACAAACAGTGAACTGCCCAGGTTATTCAGCTAAATGATAACAAATAAGGATTTGAGCCCGAGACTATTTGATTTGTATACCTATTGTGGGATCTGGCCAGCAGCCTGCAATGCAACAGGGCTCTTTCTTTGTTCCCAGGTGGATCGGCAGGTCGAGAAATAAAAGACACACACAAGATAGTGAAAGCTGGGTCCAGGGGGGTCACCACCTTCTGGACCTGCGATGCCGCCAGTGCGCTGGATATACCAGCATTTACTATTAAGTTTAGTGAGGACGGGGGTAGGTTAGTGAGGGATTTAGGGTTGTTTGATTATGAGATGAGATGGTCACATGGGGATGAAGTAATTCTTTAACATCGGTTTGCAGAAGTACAGTATACAGAGATAAGAATTTACAATATAGTGTGTGCATCAGCAATTTCTAACAGAGCCTTAGAACAGAAACACAGTCTATCCATAACCTATGATTAGCAAGATATTAATCAGCATGGTTAATCTTGCCATGGCTCTTCTAGGTCTCTTTAGGATTAAGGCATACTCCCTTCTGAGAATTTTTGGTCTAACCGGTTGTCTAGCTTCACGGCCTGTTTCTACTGATTGTTTGCAACCAGCTTTTGCTAGACAACCGGTTAGACCAAAAATTCTCAGAAGGGAGTATGCCTTAACCCTAAAGAGACCTAGAAGAGCCGTGGCAAGATAAGGGCGTTTATAACCCTATCTTATCCATGTGAACAGATGCCCCTCATGGGTCCATTTATAGGCTCTCCACAAGGGTTGCATTCCATTCCCAGAGCTATGAACATCTGCTTTTCTGGGATAGGAATCTTGGTGATGTGAAACCTCCCTGACTGCATGTCCATTTATAGGCTCTCTACAGGGGGAAGCACATCACGCACTGTTGGCTCATTCTGGCAGCCCAACCTGGCATTGTCTTTACACAATCCTGCATGCAATTTTGCATTTACAATAATCAGGAGCATTTCATCTTTTATTCCGTAACAATAGTTTCAGGGGGTCTCCCTGCATATACCCGTTATCTACTTTATGTTGCCTGACTTTTCATGACATGGTTAGAGGACAATTGATGTACTCACATGTTTATTCACTCAACAGACATTTATTAAGTGCTTATCATATGCCAGGCAAAATACAAGGCTGTATATGACTAAATGTATACTGTACACTCTTGGTAACCAAATGAGATATAAGGAGTTTGGATCACTGAATGGAAACCCTGGGGATAACCTTTTGTAGAATGTTGGAAGAAATTGGGCTAAATTTTAAAGGAAATTTTGATTTTTGGCAAGTGGCTAAATGGAGTAAAGGGACAGAAGATTTTTCATAGGGGAAAATGGTCTGAGCCATAATAATTTTATTATTAATTTTAGTATTATGATTACTTATCACAACAATACTAAACATGGGAACTAATAACACCCCCCATTTTATAGACTTGGAAACTAAGACAGAGAAAACTTAAATAACTTTCTCCCAAATCACACAGAAACTAAGAAGCAGAACCTGGATTCAAACAAGTTTGTATAATTTCAAAATCCAAACTCTTAAGCACTCCCTTACATCACCTCCCCTACTCAAACATCTTAGAATTCTGATTGAAAACCAAACAAGATCCAAAATATTATACCTGATATTAAGACTCTCCTCAGCCTAGCTCAGATTACCGTGTCAGCCTTGTCTCCCATCTCCCTTATCAACTGAGAAGACACTTTTCCCAGGAGCCTTCCTCAACCCTGGTCCTCTTATGTGGTTCTTAACTTCCTCCCATCAAATATTTTATTGTAAAGAATGATAATAATGAGAAGTGATTATTTATCTATATGCTCCATTAGATTGTTAGCTTCTTGAAGTGAAGGACTTGTTGCACTCCCCAGCACCTGGCATTGACCTGCCACATGGTCAGTGCTCTTTAAATAATGAACCCTATGCTTCAGTCAGACAAGGTAGCTCTCTTGCTCCCAAACACCTTCTGCATTTCCCCTTTACATCTGTATATGGTGTTCTCACAACCTAGAATGCCTTTGATTTCTTACTACATGTTTTTTATTATCATTGTGGTTTGGGGGTTGTTGGTTTTTGTTTGTTATCTGTTTTTTGGTGGCATCCTGACTTTCATTTAAGATCTGGCTCAGATACCATCTACTCTTTAAAAAGATATTTTTCTTATATCTGTGGTGGAAAATCATCTCTTCTTGCGATAGCTTTATGTCCCTCTCTATCAGCATAATAACACATGTCATCTGCTGTGCATTCCATTTTTTTTCTGCACAGTCAGTCTCTCCCAAGAGACTTTGACACTTTAGGAACACATCATATCATATTGATCTTTGTATTACCTCCATGTATAATATGCCAGTGCCAGAAGGTGCCTGGCAACTCTTAAGCATCTCATAAAAGCCTGTGAAATTGAACATGAATTTGATCTCCACAGCCTGTTCTCAGAAACCGTCGCAGCCCCAAGAACTACCTGTGAGACCATTATTCTTGGAAGGAGTTCATGGGCCCCAGAGGACTGGTAACTCCTGAAACTGCATGCAAAGCTCTTTATGTGTATAGCTGTGTATGTGTTTACTGGAGATCAGGTCTATCATATACATTATATTTTCAAAGGATTCTATAACTCAAAAAAGTAAAGAACCACTGTTTTAAAGCTTTATTTCCCATTTCCTTGTTTATTTTTTTTCTTTATTGGATTAAAAAAAGCTTTTTGACTGTAAAGGCAACAATACATACACAGTGAGACAACATATTAAAATACAGTTTAAGGAGAGAGAGAATCTTACCTGTCCTTGTGCCTATCCTGCCACCACTGTGCATGCGTGCACACGTGCACATGTGCACACACACACATACACTCAGCGGTACCTCTATAGGACCTTGGTGGATATCTTTCCAGATTTGTATGTAAATGAAAATAAAATTATATTTCCAACTTTTTATTAGAAATTCCACGTATCAATGAGAAAAATGTTGAATACCTTGATACAGAAATGTTTGAAAGACATAAACATACGACTTTAAAAATACAACATCCAGATTGAGGGACAGATGTTAAACCTCAGAGAAATACAGAAACAGCATGCATTTTTGTGCCTCTTAGGATCTCTCTCTCTCTCTCACTCTCACACACACTCTCAGAGGCACAGCTCAGGGGAACAGACCCTCTGACCTACTGCTGGTAGGAGTGTGAATTAGTACACTCTTTTCCTGTTTTTCTTTTCCTCTTTTCATGTCTTTGTTCTGTTGGTTATTAAATTTAAGAACTTAGATTCAGTGGAATCTCTGTAAACTTTATATCTCTTGGTAGCCATGGTTCAATAGTTCAGTCTCTTCTCCCACTAATCCTTTACTTCTTCCTCTTTACTGTAAACATTTATTTTGTTCCACCCTTTTTTAAATGCTTATGCTACATTTGGAATTTTTATTCCTAGCATTACATTTCCTGTCTCCTATTGCTTTTGTTTGACTTTTATAGATTCTGTTTCAGTTCTTTTCTTTTTCTATTTTCATTTCTGATTTTAAGACTGTTTTTGCCTTTCAAAAGGCATCTTATTTTTATCTCCTTTTGTTTTATTCTGTTAAGGTTTTTTTTTTTTTTTTCGTGGCTCATTCAATGATATACAATTGAAAAGTGTGCCCTGCCTTACAAAGTCTTCTCAGAGGCCCTCTGGGTCATTTAATCTTTCTAAAGAAATGGATAAAATGACTGACAGGGTGCACGTAAGAATTGTTAGACATCGCCATCCTCATCCCAGGGCTCCTACCCCGTGTTTAAACAGTTGATAACACCATACAAGTTTTTTATCTAGTTATGTTTAATTCGAAATATGCAGTGGCAGAGAGTTGGTAGAGATAAAATTCTCAGGAAGTTTATTTCAGTAAATAGTAATGGAGTTCTGAATCCCTCCCAAGTACAAGCTGAGATTCTAGGCTGTATACTTTGCTAGTTAGAAGTCCTTTTTAACCTGAGATTTTTCAGCTCTTCCAAAAACATCCTTATTTAATGTTCTAAATTAGTCAAGAAATCCTTCTTGTCAGGCCTAAGAAGTTCATCCAGGAATTCAGCAAGGGTACATTAAAAAAATTGCTTGATGTGTATGGTCCCATTACTGCCATTTCTTAGAAGCAAAGACGCTTACTTTAGGAGCAAACTGACTTGAGATTGAATCTCAGCTCTGCTTTTCCTAGCAAGACAGGACATGCTGTGTAGGAGATAAAGATTGATGGAGGACTCTGGGCCAAAAGAATACAAGGACTGAATTCAGGCTTGGACTTTAATGTGGGAGCAAGGTGGTGGGATAAGACTGAATCCACTGTATTTGCTCCGATGGGGACCATTAGGAACAGGACTCTAAGAGGAATATGGTGGAGTGTAAGTGCAAAGGCATCTGGATTGTGGAGAAGAGGCCACAAACACCTAAAGGAAATGAAGCCCTTCGGATTGTTACCACTGCCTGCAGCTAGACACAACCTAGGCAGAAAAAAGGCAGGGGCAGGGTCTACCTGGGACCCTCTGTTGAACAGATACATTAGGAAGGATTTTGATTCATGACCGTACACTGTCCTCCAACCTACATTTGCAGATATTTGCACGCTTGTGCACATTCATGAACATACACATCCCCATTCTCTCTCTCTCCCACCCCAACTCTCTCACTCTCACTCATTCTTACTTTCACTCTGTCACTCCCACTAAACTCTGTCACTCAGGTTCTGGAGCCATCTTGGGCTCACGTCTTTGTCCTCAAATCTTACATAATGCCTGGGAAATTCCCTGCACCACTCAATAGCTTTGTCACCTTTGCTGTGTTGTTTCAGCCAGAACTCATTTTCCATCTTGAAAGATAAGAACTATTACTACTGTAGGGTGGTTGTGAGATTAATGAGATAAAATATGAAAGGTGCTTAGCAATGGCTGCCCATGACCATGAGTGCCTTCTTCCCACACACCAGTGGGTTCCTGTCCCCTTTGCCACCATAAGAATGCATCCACGGCCCTTTGCACACAGAGCTCGTTCATTCCTCGGAGACTCACTGGGTGGCTGTGCGCCTGGAACAAGAAAACAAAGTGCCTTTCACATTGCTGCTCTCATTCTTCCTCACAGAACCTTAAGAGAGAGGAATAATTTTCTCCCTTTTATAGCTGGGGAGTTGAGGCTCAAAAAATAAAGCAACCTCCGCAAGAGCCGAAAACGATTGAACTATACAGCCCAGATTGTCACATAACTCCAGAGCTCGAGGGCTTTCCTCCATGCCTGGCCCCTGCCCTAAAATGCACCTCGTATTATCTAGCATACGTTTCTATTATCTATGCCCAGTCTAGGAAGGGGGCATTCTCATTTGGTTAAACAGATAGTTATGATTTACTAAGAAGTCCATGCTTGGTACACCAGATTAACACTAATCATGTCTCAGCCTTCTTAAGTGGCTGAGACATGATTAGTGTTCAGGTGAGAATTCAGATGTGCTGAATTCTCTCTATTCACTAGACTCTAGGATGCTTGGGGTTAGAAATCTTGTTTACTATGTCTATATATTGAGACAGGCTTTCACTCTGTCACCCAAGTTGGAGTGCCATGGCACGATCATGGCTCACCGCAGGCTCAAACTCTCAGGCTCAAGTGACCTTCCCACCTCAGCCTCCTGAGTAGCTGGGTCCACAGGCATGTACCACCATACCCAGCTAATTTTTATTTTTTTGTAAAGACAGGGTCTCACTATGTTGCCCAGACTGGTCTCAAACTCCTTGGCTCAAGCAATTTGCCTACCTCGGCCCCCCAGCGTGTTGGGATTACAGGCATGAGCCACTGCACATGGCCAGAACTTATTTATTTTATTACAGTTTTATCCTCATGCCTTGCCCTAGGGACACATGATAGATGCTCACTCAGTTCATGTTGGTTGAATACATAAATAGATATTTATAAAGAAACATTCACATTCTGAAGTGAATTGAATCTGAGCCTTGTTGAGAGAAGGAGAAAAGGAAATAAAAGCATTCCCGTGAGACCAATGTACACTCACTCACACACACACACACACACGTACACACACAGACACAGACACACGCACTCCTCTCAATATGAGCCCCTCCAGCTACACACATCCTCCATTTCTGAACACATGGACATGTGCATATTCAACTGTTACGATTTAACTATTTTTCAGTTTGTGAAGAAATATGGGAACCTTTTTAGCTTGGAGCTTGGTGACATATCTGCAGTTCTTATTACTGGCTTGCCCTTAATCAAAGAAGCCCTTATCCACATGGACCAAAACTTTGGGAACCGCCCCGTGACCCCTATACGAGAACATATATTTAAGAAAAATGGTAAGTTTCTTGGCCAACGAAAGGTGAGTGTTTGATGTTGATAGTCCTATAATCTGTTAAAGGCACCTTGGTGACTGTAATTTTCCAACACTCCTAGAAACCAGCCCCATAATAAACTTCCTGCCACTAAAGAAAGCTGGATATTCACATTTCCTGATTGAAGTCACTCCCTCAGAAGATTTGATAAGATCATCCCTCACTGGGATTTGGGAGAAACTACATGCCCTGCCCAAACCTACTCTGGATGCTTTTATAATGAAGTAACCACATTACCCATTTATAGCAGAGGAACGTGTTCTCTCTGTTTTCCTCTTCCAACCCTCTCTCCTTAGGAAAATGGATGTGGATCTTCCTCCTTCTGCTGCTGCTTCTTCCTGTCGCTATTTCCTTATTCTCTTTCATTAAGGTTGTGCCACACAGAGGATCTTGAGCCTTCTGGTCTATGATAGAACAGATTGGCATGAACAGATTGGCATGAACACTTAAAATTACCATTAAATATAATGAAACATTTAAAAATTGAAATGAAAATCTCAAATCTATTATTCTATTAAATCACCACTTTTAGGTGTGAAGGGGGCCAGCCCTTCCACACCTATGGGTATTTCTCATCAAGTGGGACAAGAGACTGAGAAAAGAAATAAGACACAGAGACAAAGTATAGAGAAAGAAAAGTGGGCCCAGGGGACTGGCGCTCAGCATACCAAGGACCTGCACTGGCACCAGTCTCTGACTTCCCTCAGTATTTATTAATTACTATTTTCAGTATCTCAGCAGGAGGAATGCGGCAGGAGAGCAGAGTGATAGTGGGGAGAAGGTCAGCAAGAAAACATGTGAGCAAAGGAATCTGTGTCACAAATAAGTTCAAGGGAAGGTACTATGCCTGGACATGCACGTAGGCCAGATTTATGCTTTTCTCCACCCAAACATCTCAGTAGAGTAAAGAGTAACAGAGCAGCATTGCTGCCAACATGTCTCACCTCCTGCCATAGGGTGGTTTTTCTCCTATCTCAGAATTGAACAAATGTACAATCGGGTTTTATACCGAAACATTCCATTCCCAAGGGCAGGCAGGAGACAGTGGCCTTCCTCTATCTCAACTGCAAGGGGCTTTCCTCTTTTATTAATCCTCCCCAGCACAGACCCTTCACGGGTGTCAGGCTGGGGGACGGTCAGGTCTTTCTCATCCCATGAGGCCATATTTCAGACTATCACATGGGGAGAAACCTTGGACAATACCCGACTTCCAGGGGAGAGGTCCCTGCAGCTTTTCACAGTGCATTGCGCCCCTGGTTTGTCAAGACTAGAGAATGGCAATGATTTTACCAAGAATACTGCTTGTAAGCATTTTGTTAACAAGGCACATCCTGCACAGCCCTAGATCCCTTAAACATTGATTCCATACAACATATGTTTTTGTGAGCTCAAGGTTGGGGCAAAGAGATTGGGGCAAAGAGGTTGGGGAAAAGTTACAAATTAACAGCATCTCAGGGCAAAGTGATTGTTCAGGGTACAGGTCAAAATGGAATTTCTTGTGTCTTCCCTTTCTACATAGACACAGTAACAGTCTGATCTCTCTTTCTTTACCCTACAAGGTGCTTCTCAATTCTTAGAAATATTTCATCAGTTAATTCTTTATCCATTCACTGTATTATCTGCCTTGTGAAGCATGGTACTAGGCATGAGTGATGGAACAGTGAGAAGAATAGATAAAATCCATATCCTATGTAGTTTATATTCTATGCAGAAAGAAAAATAGTATCAGTTAACTATAATAGAAGCCTACAGTGTTATGAAGTCAAGTTCAGGATGTACTTATTAATGCAGTCCTGGGATGCAGAAAAAGTAAATAAATATTCATTTAATAAACTGGTGAAACAATCTGGCAGACAGAATAAAAAATGAAAAGTCCCTGAAGTGAAAAGGACAGGGAACTTGAAGAAATGAAAGGTGGCCAACATGACAAGCATGGGGATTAAAAGGAGATAATTAAAGGGAGATGAAGCTACTGAGCTTGGCTAGGAATAGTTCACGCAGGTTCCTGTTAAGCATACTAGTTGTTATCCTAACATTAATGGAAGCTCTTGAATGGCTTTAAGTAGAGAAGGGAATTATATTTACACTGTGTATTTTTAAGTTTCATTTAGGCTGCCATTCAGAGAATAGAAGAAAGGGAGCAAGGGACTTTTGTAGCATTTTAGGTTACAGACAGTGGTAGCTCAGGCTAGGAAGGTCCAATAGCAGTAGGGAAATAACAGTAGGTTAGTCCAAGATAGTAGCAGTGAAGACCTGGATTTGAGATATCCAGGAAGGTACACCTCTTAAGACATGATGATGTAGGTGCAGGGAGAAGGAGGTGTTGAGGTGACACTCAAATGGGTAGATGATGGAAAGAAGGAACACTTAGAAGAGTACAAGGTATTTGGTTTAGTTGGGCATGGGTGAAAAGTCATATGGAGAAAACTGTGAGTTCAATCATGGATATGCCGAATTCAAAATACCTTTAAGTCAGCAAAGTCGAGCAGGCAGCGTTGTATATATGCTTCTGGAGCTCAGGGACAGAAATAGATGGTCACTATCAATAGATGTTATTTAAAATTTTAGGAGTTGATAAGATTTCCCAGAAATAGAGTATAGGGTGAGAAAAAGAAGAGGTTTTAGATGAAGAAGAAGTTCCTGAAGAACTCCACCATTTCAAGATTTAATAGAAGATGAACCAGCAAAATATATAGGAAGTTGCTGGCAGAGAATTAGAAAGAAAATCTGGAGACAGTGGTATCCTGAGCACCACTGGAAGGCAGTATTTCAAGAAAGAAGTGTCTACTGCTGCTGCAAGTAAGACGAGGTCAAAAGGTATCCCTGGATATGACAACAAGGAGGACCAATTCAGTGGGTGAGCAGGCCATAGTCAGATATTAAAAGGTGTTGAGGAGTGCTCTGGAACTGAAGAAATTGAAAGGAGTATGGCATTACCTGTGTTATAAAACAAATGATGGTCTGTCAAACACACAAAAATTTTTTTTTCTTTGCTTGTACTCTTCTTTCTGTATGGAACTTTCACTCCTCCTTGATCTCTTGATTCCTTACATCATCTTTTAATGTCCAGGTTAGATAGGACCTCTCCTATAAAGCCTTTCTTAGCCTTAGCCTCTTTAAGAGTATGGGCATTGTCTTGACCATTAGTGCATTCCTAGTGTTTAGCATAACATAAATACTTAACTTTACTTATGTAACTAATAATCAAAGCATGGGCTTTGGAATAAGGCAGACCTGAAATTGAATACCTGTTTAGTTGCTTACTTACTGTGAGACCCTGTAAAATGTATTTTATCCTTTATCCCTTGTTCCTCAGTTTTTTCATTAGCAAAATGTGTGGGTGGGGGTGGTAATAATTGTACCTATCCCAGAGAGTTTCTATGAGTACTAAATTATATAATGCACAACAAAATTCATATTAAAGTGCCTGCCATTGCAAGCAATCAGTAAATATTAGCCATTATATCCATTGCTTTGGGATTATTTCTCTGGGCAGTTTTCAAGTGCCTTAATGATCTTCTCCTGTCCTTCATCTGATACACATTCCCATATCATTTGCTGGATATTCATATTATGGAATCAGAATACTGTAATGTTGACTTTCTTTTTCCCAGGATTGATTATGTCAAGTGGCCAGGCATGGAAGGAGCAAAGAAGGTTCACTCTGACAGCACTAAGGAACTTTGGTTTAGGAAAGAAGAGCTTAGAGGAACGCATTCAGGAGGAGGCCCAACACCTCACTGAAGCAATAAAAAAGGAGAACGGTGAGCATTGCATATGACAGAGGTGAGAGACTGTGGCCCATTTGTTCATTGGACAGATACTTACTAAGTGAGTAAGTGCTTGTTCTATGCCCAGCACTGTGCTAGGAATGGAAGATAGAACAGTGAACAACTCTGTCCTCAAAGAGTTTTAGAAGTAAATACACAAAGATGGGCACTAAACACATTACTGAATTTAAGCCCTGGTCCGCAGTTTGACTTCCCTGGAGTTGACTGAATACTTGTTGTATGTCAGATGCAGTGTAAGGTCACGTGGCCAGCTCCTCATATATGGTTCTGCACTAGGTATGTCTTATGCCATGTAAAGTAGACTCTCAGTAGGAAATGGAGACAAATCCATCAGAAGGATCCATCTTGCCCTTCCTCCACCTTCAGGACAGCCTTTTGACCCTCATTTCAAGATCAACAAGGCAGTTTCCAATATCATTTGCTCCATCACCTTCGGAGAACGCTTTGAGTACCAGGATAGTTGGTTTCAGCAGCTGCTGAAGTTACTGGATGAAGTCACATACTTGGAGGCTTCAAAGACATGCCAGGTAAGGCAGCTGTCTCTCCATATCTTTGTTCAGTAAATTGGGGCCAATGTCAGCCACAGATGGGTTTTTCCTTTTAGTTTTTTGTGGGTTTTTGAAGTTAAAATATAACCTTTCAAAACTAATTTCAACACAAACTTATTTGAAATCAGTCTATTGACTTTAGTTTTTTAACTAATATGGAATATTTATATGCAGAAACCATTTCTAACATGCATGTAAAGTACAACATGTTATATGACATATGCCTATCCACCTATGTTGTTCTTTTTAAAAAGAAAAACAATATTGCTGTTGCCCTTCAGTCTCTCCTCTCTGTGTCCTTCCCCAACTCGTCCATTTCCCTCCTCCCTCAGAGGTTCTCTTCTGTATCCTCTTTCTTCCTCAGCAAGTTGCTTTGAGATTCATCTGTGCTGGTTGCTCTTTTTTAATGCAGATTAGTATTTCATTGTATGAATGTGCCACTTTTTGTCAATCTGTTCTGTACTGACGGACATTTGTTTCCAAGTTTTGGATGCTATGAATAAAGCTGCCATGAACATTCTTGTACAAGTGTTCTTGTGGTTACATCCACTCATATTTTTTATATCTGTATCTGGAGATAAAAGATGTTTAAAGATTGCCAAGCTCATTGCATTATTTGCCTGCCCACCAGCACTTAATATCATCAATCTTCTAATTCCATAGAGTGTAGCCATTTGGAGTTCAAACTCACTTCTCCCTTGGTGGGCCCTGCACCACAATTTTTGTCCCTCTAAGCCTTTGAGTCTTTGTCAAAAACTCTGCTCGGTTTCTTGGTTCCTCAGACACTTTTCGACTTTTCGAAATTTGGAAGACATTTCTGGGAGCCGGGGGGAGGGGGGAGAAGTTGACCCCAAATATTGAGTTCATACCCTGGGCTTTCTTCTTCCCCTAAGCCTTATCCTGGAAACTACCTCACTACCTTGATTTGTATGTATGTGTGCTTAAATGTTTACACATGTATCTTTTTCATCTTTTCTTGGTGTTTTCAGTAGAAAGAGTGCCCTTGAATTATGCAGTATGCCATTATCAAAATTTTAAAAAATTTCCTCGGTTTAAAAAAATGACTTTATTTTTGAAAATTACAAATGTGTATAAAAGAATACAATCATGAATCACTGTGTACTCATCAATGAGCTCTAACAATTATCAGCACATGGCCATTTTCACTGTATCTGCATCTATGCCCTACTACCACATTCCCAATGTCCCTGAATTATTTTGGAGCAAATTACAGACCTCAATTATTTGATTCATAAATATTTCAGCATATATTTCTAAAAAAAACCCATTTTAACAAAAATAAAATACCATTGTGCCTGAAAAATATGAACAATAGTTATTTAATGCCTTCAAACACTCAACCAGTGCTCAGATGTCCCCAGATGTCTCATAAGTATTTTTTTTTTGGTGGCAAGCTGCTGGGGTGGTGAGAAGTGGTCCAAGGCTGGATATATTTTTGACAGAGAGCTGAACTGTTTTGCTAGAGGGGTGAGAGAGAAAAGAGGGGTCAAGGATAACCAAGGTTTAAGTGTGAGCAAATAAAAGAGACGGAAAGAGAAGATGGTTTCTGTTGTCTTAAAAAGTGAAAAAATGGCACCATATTATCTGCATGATTATTTTGTCTTTCTCAATTAGCTCTACAATGTCTTTCCATGGATAATGAAATTCCTGCCTGGACCCCACCAAACTCTCTTCAGCAACTGGAAAAAACTGAAATTGTTTGTTTCTCATATGATTGACAAACACAGAAAGGACCGGAATCCTGCAGAAACAAGAGACTTTATTGATGCTTACCTTAAAGAAATGTCAAAGGTGAGAAAACCAAAGTCATTTTGTATTTTGTTCTTAGAGCACAAATAGGGGTATATTAGTTTCCAACTGCTGCTGTAAAATATGATCACAAACTTGGTGCCTAAAATAGCACAGATTGATTCTCTCACAGTTCTAGATATCAGAAGTATGAAATCAGCTTCACCGGGTTACAGGTAAGGTTTTGGCTAGGCTGGATCTCTTTGGAGGTGCTGGAGAAGAATCTGTTTCTATTACTTTCCCAGCTTCTAAGAGCCGCCTATGTCCCTTGGTTTGTTGTCCCCTCCTTCATCTTCAAAGCCAGAAGCACAGCATCTTCTCTTCTCTCTGGTATCTGCTTCCATCCTGACATTCTTTCTCTCTGACTTTGACCCTCTTATTTCCCTCTAATAAAGACTATTATGATAACACTGGGCCCACTGGAATGTTCCAGGATAATCTGCCCATCTCAAAATCCTTAACCACATCTGCAAAGTTCCTTTTTCCCTATAAAGTAACATCCCTAGGTTCCAGACATTAGGATGTGGATGGATATCTTTGTGGGTCATTACTCAGCCTGCTACAGGAGTAAAAATAGGGGCAATATTTCAGAAAATGTAGGGTAGCATTAACTCAGGATTGATGATGCAATTAGAGATAAAGACAAGGGTTAATAGCATTTGTTTTGAGGTCCTGTGAATGCCCAAATACAGCCCTTTCATCCCCCATCCCCTACCCTTTACTGTTATTTGGAGGTATACACAAAGGGGGAACATAGCAGTTAATCCTCAAAGCTCTGTTCTATCATTAGTTGGGCCTGGACCCAATGACCTACCCTTTTCGCAGCCCCCATAGAGAACACAAGTAAAGCTGAGTTGGATGCCAGAGTTTAAAGGCCAACTTTATTAAGGCCTGAGTTGGGCTTTGCCTTCCCTTCTGTTTTGTACCTTTCACTTTCCAACATTATAGGCCAGAGGTGAGGAGGAAACCAAATGGGATGCGTGACCTTTAACACAGTTACCCCTCTGGTTAACACATATCACTGCATCAATACTGTCATCTTTACACATCAGGAATTGGGTCCTACTTCTGGAGTGGAAAGAATGGCGGATTTCTTTCCCTCTTATTTCACCTTATTGGTATGACATTTATAGAAGTATTGTTTTCTCCTCAGAGGAGGAGACTCGCTATATGTTGTGCAGGTAAGGAAGGGATCATTAACATTAAGAGCAACATTGGACAAATTGAAGTTTCCAGAAGATGATGGTAAAGATGACAGAGTATCATGAGGAATGGTTGGTAGAATCAGTGAGGTTCAAATTGGAAAGAAAAAGCTGAATGAAGAGATATGAGAATTGTTGTTCATAAGAGAAATTCCATTTGCCTTTTCTGTTATCAGTACAAGTGTTTGTTGAGTATTTGCTCTGCGTCCTTGCATTCATATAATTCATAATGCCCTCTTAAGAGGTGTGCACTCCTATTTCCAGTATATAAAACAGGAAACTGAAGAACAGAGAGGTTAAGTAACTTGCCCTAGGTCACACAGCTGCTAATTGAAGTGGTTAATATTGGAAGCCAAATCTGTCTCGTTCACATCCCATTCTCCTTTCACTGTACTAAAAGCTTCCCCAAATTATAGGCATAAGAAAATAATTGTCTTGATTTTCATCCATCCAAAGGTGTCCAGCACTTGGGGCAGGACAGTGCTAATGATATTGCTGTAATAAGAGTCTGCCTTCTGAAGAGGCCAAAGGGAAAACTGTTTCTTTTGGGGACCTTTTCTTCCAAATGTCCTCCTAGGATGAAGCCCCTGTGTGTTACGGCAATCAGGAATCCTCTGAATAAACCAATAAATAACATCAAACATTGTGTTTTCTAGCACACAGGCAATCCTACTTCAAGTTTCCATGAAGAAAACCTCATCTGCAGCACCCTGGACCTCTTCTTTGCCGGAACCGAGACAACTTCCACAACTCTGCGATGGGCTCTGCTTTATATGGCCCTCTACCCAGAAATCCAAGGTGAGCATGTCGGTGAGTAAGCCTGAACCAGGACAGAATAGTGCCTCCTGGGATGTGCTGCCTGAAGTCGGGGTCAGAAGATAGCATTGTAGGATGAAAAGAGAGGCAGAACAGTTATGAGTGATGAGGACTTGGAAACTGCACATTCTTCACATTTTCTGTCTGAATTGTGATGGGCCCAGGTAATACAAATGTAAGAGAGAATCCCTGTCGTCAAGAAGCTCAGAGGCAAGAGGGAAATCAACGAAGTCAGTCGACATTGAGATAGTTCCAGGAAACAGTTAACTTTCTGATGTGAAAGTCTAGTTGTGTCCTTCCCTTCTTTTAAGTGATGCCTTCCAATTTCCTCCTGAATAATGTTCAAGCACTTTAGTCTGGTATATATTAACCTCCGATATGCCCCTTCTGCCTGTCTAGCCTTGGCCCCACCTACCCTCCATGGTGGCCTCGCTAAGTGACACGTCACTTTCTTTGCAGTCTATATTTATGCCTCTATGTCGTGATATATGCTTTTCCCTCTACTTGCCCAGTTTTCCTACATAGTAAACTCCTAGCTCTTCTTGAAGAATCTGTTCAAGTACTACCTCTCTAAGATGTTTCTGTGCTCCCCTAGGAAATTATTAGCATTTTCTCCCTCCAGAGATGATGTAATGTGCCTTTATTACTAGGCTTATCATGTATTATCTATATATAGCTTCCCCACAGACTATAGTCCACTCAAGAATGATGTTCTCATCATTTTTCTTCCTCCAGCTTCCAGAAAATTTTGAACATATGGGGGTGGGAACTCTTAACAATACAGTTTTTCAAATTGTGGGTAACTGTTTATTAATGAGGCATAAAATCAATTTAGTGAATCAAGACCAATATTTTTTACTTAAGATAAAAATAGAAAAGATCAGAGTGCTTCCCATGTACTAAGGTAAGTTTGTTTACAGAACTTTATTTTTTTCATCTGAAGTTGCATAACGTATGCTTTATATATATATTTAGGTATATGCATCCAGGGTCATGCTCAGTTAAAAAGGCTAGTAACAAACACATAAGCACTGTATGATTCCACTTACATGAGTTATCAAGAATAGTGAAATTCCTAGAGACACAAAGTAGAATGATGGTGGCCAGAGGCTGAGGGAGGGGATATAGAGCTTCAGTTCTGCAAGATGAAAAAGTTCTGGAGAGTGATTGCCTAACAATGTGAATATATTTAATACTACTGAACTGTTCATTTAAAAATGCTAACATGGTAAATTTTATGTTATGGGTATTTTACCCCCAAATAAGATGTTTTTCAAAAATGATAATTTATTTCGCTTTCAGGTAAAAAAAAAAATCCAAACTAGGCTTTGCAAAGCCATTAGGGTTCCCAGCTCCTTCCAACTTGTTGCTCTGTTGTGATTAGAATGCTGCCCTTGTTAGCACTCTGTAAGACAGCTCACCAATAGGCTTTCCACCAGTAGGAAGCAAAAGGGGGAAGGAAGTGCATATCCTTTCTTTAGGAACCTGTTCCAAGGATTAAACATCACTTCTGCTTACATTCTATTAGCCAGAATTGAGTAATATGGTCACACTTAGTTACAATAGGACCTGGAAAATATATTCTTTTTTCTCGCTCTGTCACCCAGGCTGGAGTGCAGTGGCACCATCTCGGCTCACTGCAAGCTCTGCCTCCCGGGTTCATGCCATTCTCCTGCCTCAGCCTCCTGAGTAGCTGGGACTACAGGCACCCGCCACCACGCCCGGCTAATTTTTTGTATTTTTAGTAGAGATGGGATTTCACCGTGTTAGCCAGGATGGTCTTGATCTCCTGACCTCGTGATCCGCCTGCCTTGGCCTCCCAAAGTGCTGGGATTACAAGCGTGAGGAAAATATATTCTTTAGCTGGGCAGTCAGGTCTCCAGCTAAAATCTCTATTACTCTAGAAAAAGAGAAAAGAGATAAGACTGCTACAGTTTCTCTCTTTGGCTAGGTGACCACTCAACCAATGAAAGAAACTGGGAGCAGTCCTATCTGGTCACACAAATCTCAAAACATCAGTTCATGTGAATCTCAAAACATCCTTAAGATGAAGGTAGATTTATCCTCACTAATCAAATAAGGAACTGAGGTTTAAAGAGTGTAAGTAACTTGCAGCATCAATGTTGTAGAGCAAGAGTTTGCAACCTGATGGGTCTTACCTCAGGGCCCACTTTCCACTCTTATATATCTACCTGAGAAATTAGAGTCTGTAGATCTGCTATGGGTTGAATATTTGGGCCCACCCCAGCCCAAATTTATATGTTGAAACCTCATTACCAGTGTGATGATATTAGGAGGTGGGGCCTTTGGGAGGTAATTAGCCTTCAGGAATGGGAGTAGTACTGTTATAAAAGAGACTCCAGAGAGCTGCCTCACTCCTTCTACTGTGTAAGGACACACTGAGAAAGTGCCATTTGTATACCAGAAAGTGGGTCTTCACCAGACACCAAGTCTGCTGGGGTCTGATGTGATGAAGTTTAGCCATGTTAATCCTGGTCATTCCATCCCATAGCCTAACCAGGCTCAAGGAGATTTACAGAGGTGGTAGTTTTCTGAATAAGCCTTTCAAAAGGTTAAGAACCATTTTATTTCTTGCAACCTGATCACTAATTGAAATACAACAGATGACATCTTAGAGACCACTCATACCTCTTTATAATAAAGCATAAAAGTTTAAAAAGTAATAGAACCCTTCCCTCTTTACCAGAAAAAGTACAAGCTGAGATTGACAGAGTGATTGGCCAGGGGCAGCAGCCGAGCACAGCCGCCCGGGAGTCCATGCCCTACACCAATGCTGTCATCCATGAGGTGCAGAGAATGGGCAACATCATCCCCCTGAACGTTCCCAGGGAAGTGACAGTTGATACCACTTTGGCTGGGTACCACCTGCCCAAGGTAATTAAGCAGATCTTCAAGCCCATCTTTTAGATGGGGTAGAAACTTGAACTTGAGAAGTGACATTTATTCTTGTCCTGAGGAATCATTTAAATGGAAGAAAAAGATGTCTTATACCTGATATAATACTAGATTTTCTCCATGTGTAGTCTTCAACTAGATAAATAGGTATTGTGGGGAGGGGAGCAGGAAGGATCCCTACGTTAAATATGTTTAGATAAAGACTGGCTTTTCTTTCCTGTGGGGCCTCTCAGTGTTTTTACTATGCTAATGTGCATCGTGAGTCTGTGGGCACGTGGCAGGCAGCAGTTCTAGGTCAGACTTTATCACAGAACACTTTTCTTTGTTTTGGTAGAACATCTCACCAGACTAGGGATCTGCCAAACTTTGGGAAATTCTGCTTCATGAACCTGGGGTTCTAGAATGCTAAAATGTGAAAGGACATTTAAGACCACCTGGGACAACATCATATTAATGCTGGTGTTTTTAACATAATATCCCCACAGGTATTTTTCCAGTTATTTCTTATAGTCCCGTGATGTATAATTTATTAATTAATGTATGTATTTATTTATTTGAGACGGAGTCTCGCTCTGTTGCTTCCAAGTAGCTGGGACTACAAGCATGCGCCACTATGCCCAGCTAATTTTTGTATTTTTAGTGGAGATGGGGTTTCACCATGTTGGTTGGCCAGGATGGTCTCGATCTCTTGACCTCGTGATCCACCCATCTCGGCCTCCCAAAGTGCTGGGATTACAGGTGTGAGCCACTGCTTCTGACAGATGTATAATTTATTATCTTATAAGAAAGCCAATCTAAGCGTGTGCAATATTCATTACTGGGAAGGGAAAGAAAGGAGCGAACATGTATTAAGCAATGATTATGGGTTGTGGACAATGTGGTCTCTTTCAAAATATCTTATTCAATTCTCAGAGTAAGTTTACTCAGAAGAGGCTTGTTATTTCCATGTTATGGATTGCGAAGTCAAGGCTCAGAAAAATTAGGTTTGCATGAGATCTCTCAACTATGAAGAGTTGGGATCTGGAAGCAGATCTGTTCTGTTTCTTTGTGAGACACCATGCTCCCTTCACAGGAGTTGCTTTACTTTGACTTTAAAGGCATCTCCCTATTATTTTTTCAATTGGTCTAAGTTAAATTCCCTGTACTCATAAATGGAACCTTTCTTTTTCTTTCAACTTTTGTTTTAGATTCAGGGAGTACATGTGTAGGCTCGTTACAAGGGTACATTGCACGATGCTGAAGTTTGGAGTATGATTGAACCATTACCCAGGTGACTGGCATAGTATCCAATTAGTAATTTTTCAACCCTTGCCCCGCTCTCTCCTCCAATAATCCCCAGTGTCTATTGTTCCTATCTTTATGTCCATGTCTATCCGATGTTTACCTCCCATTATAAGTAAGAACATGCAGTATTTCATTTTCTGTTTCTGCGACAAACAGAATTCTGATGTCACTCCACTCGCCACTCTTAGGATCTCTGCAGACAACTATCCTGTGCCCTCTAGTGCCCTCTCCTCACATTGCACATTTTCAGTTCCTTTCCTTGCTTTCTAACCACTTTGGTCAGCCTCTGTGGATCAATTCCAGTCTGTCTAAGTACCTCTGAGTGTGTCATACCTGGGGAAAATCTCGAGAAGTAGAATCAGAAGAGCTTACCCATTGGGCACTACTTGGTTACTATCCCTGCAGAGCCAGGAAAAGCAGCTGTTACATTTACTATTTCCTTACTGATTGAACATCTAGTGGATAAAGGCTGAGGTCTAAATTCCCCAGGTGCCATTTGCATTTTTCTAGCAATTTATTTAACTCAAGGAAACCAGCTTGACTTCTTCTGCTGCTGATTTTTGTCAGCTTTAAAAATCATCTTGGGCACCGACAAATTGAAATAACCGTGTGTTACACAGTCTACGAGCTATGACTTTGACATCAAATAGACCTAATTCAAATCATGGCTCTGCCTCCTCCCACTCTTTGACTCTGGGCCCATTATTTTACCTCTCAAAGCTTCAATTTCTTCATCTGAAAAATGCATTTAAACCTACTTAACAAGATCCACATGGAGGTAAAATGAGATCATGCATGTAGGGCATTTAACCCAGTACTTAGTACAGAAAGTGCTTAAAATAGCAATTATTGGCTGGGCATGGTGGCTCACATCCGTAATCTCAGCACTTTGGGAGGCTGAGGCGGGTGGATCACCTGAGGTCAGGAGTTCGAGATCAGCCTGGGCAACATGGTGAAAACCGTCTCTACTAAAAATATAAAAACTAGCCAGGCGTGGTGGTGGGCACCTGTAATCCCAGCTACTTGGGAGGCTGAGGCAGGAGAATTGCTTGAACCCAGGAGACGGAGGTTGCAGTGAGCCGACACACTGCACTCCAGCCTCGGTGACAGAGTGAGATTCTGTATTAAAAAAAAAAAGTTATTACTAATATTGACAATCATTGATATTAATTCCTTGAAGTAATATTATATTAATATATTAATATTTGAATGAATTCAACAAACACTACATACCTGAAATGCTCAGGTCTGGCAAAACAACCCTGAGAAAAGTAGTCATGCAAGTACATATTTAGAAACATGATAACTGCCCAAAGGAAAAAACTCACTGTGGTCTATAAAAACACAGACTAGCAGGAGTGGTCAGGGAAGGCTTCCAAAAGGAAGTGATGTTTGAGCTGAGGATTAGCTTCAAGAGTTAGCTTGATGACAAAGTGGGGAGGAAGAACATTCCTGGCAAGGCAAATAGCATTTAAAAAGGGTGTTGAAATAAGTAGGAAAATGGCATGTTTGAGAAACTGAAAGAAGAGCCCTGTAGTGGGAGTACAGGCAGAGGGGGAGAGTGGTGCAGACCAGGACCAGGTGAAGAGTCTTTGCCCTGAGAGCAATGGGTAACTATTGAAGTGTGTCAAGTCCTAGGTATGAGCAGTGGGGGCTGTGGAGGTGGGGAATGACATGACTAAATCATGCTAGAAGCTCACTCTCTTCCAGAGTGTGAAGCAGATTGAAAGGGGTGACAGGATTTGGGGCACAGTTAGGAAACTATAACAGGGGTCCAGGCAAGCCAGGAAGAAGTCTGGACTAAGCATTGGTGGACATGGAATGGAGGTGAAAGTAAAATTGACCAGTCTCACTGATGGGTTGGATAACGACAGAGTAAAGGAAAAGCTCCCTCTGGGAACTCCTGTGTTTCTTAGCATGTACCTGGATGGACAGGGGCTCCTTGCATGGGTCTACCTGATTCTATTACTAAACCTACCGTGGGGAGTGGGGTGCCGTGTACTAGACATTGGAGGAAAGAGAATGGCGAAACCAAGATGAATGAGATGTCTTTTACCTTTGTAGAGCTGCCATCGTTATAGCTTCACTGAGCAGCTGGGCTGGTTTTGGTACAGTGCAGACTGACTGTTGGATTATTCTCTCATCAGTGCATTCATGCCCCCTCCTTCCAAGCCCTACCGAAACTGACCTGTCCCTGTAAGGAAGCTCGATCCTGCAGTCAAGAGTAGCCAGACATCCTTGTTAAAATTCCCAGCAGGGAAATCCAATCTAATTTGAAAGCTGTCCCAGACAAAGAGAAGGGTCCTGGGTTGGGGGACACAGGAGACTGTGTACCACAATTGGGGAGGGTGGGGCAGTATGTTCAGGCCCCCGGCATGGAAGCCTGAGGATGACCACCCCTCTGCATAGGTGTGCTTTTTCATGGGTCAAGCCTTGCCTGAGTCTCTGCTGCCTTCTCTAGGGTACCATGATCCTGACCAATTTGACGGCGCTGCACAGGGACCCCACAGAGTGGGCCACCCCTGACACATTCAATCCGGACCATTTTCTGGAGAATGGACAGTTTAAGAAAAGGGAAGCCTTTATGCCTTTCTCAATAGGTAAGTTGTAGTAAACAGGTGTGTGGGAGTCCAGGGCCCCTCTCCCAGCCCTCCCCTGCTCTCTCCTGTTTTCCCTTGTTTTCATTGGAATGTCTCCAGACAGCCTGGCCAGTGCGACTCACTCCATCTTGCTGTAGGGGGCAGCCCTGGGATTTCCAAGGCTGGGCATTGCTTCAGCCTGCCCTTACTTCCTAAGCCCTCCATTCATTGCCTCTGCTAGAGATTTCAGCTTTCCTGTGTTCTGTCCTCTGGAAAACTGGTGACAGAGATCCAGACTCCACCACCAGCTCACAAAGAGGATTAGGTGCTGCCATTTTTTTTCTTTTTTTGATACGAAGTTTCACTCTTATTGCACAAGGCTGGAATGCAATGCCATGATCTCAGCTCACTGCAACCTCCACCTCCCAGGTTCAAGCGATTCTCCTGCCTCAGCCTCCCTAGTAGCTGGGATTACAGGCATGCACCACCATGCCAGGCTAATTTTTTGTATTTTTAGTAGAGATGAGGTTTCACCATGTTGGCCAGGCTGGTCTCGAACTCCTGACCTCAGGTGATCCACCCGCCTCGGCCTCCCAAAGCCAAAGTGCTGGGATACAGATGTGAGCCACCGCACCCGGTCGGGTGCTGCAATCCTTACTAAATGTTAAAATGTCCTCAGTTCTTTTTAAGGGCTGCCCACTCACACAGAAATAGAGCTGATTTATAATAAGGAGATAGAGAGGGACAAGGGGAAGGAGAAACTTATTTGCCACATGGGCATCAGTCAGTGGCTTAACTTGATTGGATTCTACTCTCTAAGTACTCCCTTGAAAAGGTTATTTGGCCTTTGTAAATTTTAATTCATTTTTTAAAATCTAATTAATACATTTATATAATATGTAACTTGAAAATTAAGAAAGAAGAGGCAGTGAAAACTCTCTTTTTTTCTCTTGTTTTTAAGATAGCCAGGTCCAAAAATATATTTTTAACTCACGACATTGAAAAATCAATAACAAAACTTCTTAGTATGTTCCAGGTTTTGAGTTAGATATGTTGCATAGATTATTTCAAATAATTTCACAATTCTTTAATTCCATCAATATTTATTGAGCATCTATTATGTGTCAAGCATTCAGCCCTAGTGATATGACAATGAATGAGTGAAACAGAAACCAAAACAAAACAAAACTGCTCCCATGGTGCATATGTTCTAGTGTAATCATATAAAGTTTATATTACTATAACCACTTTAGTGATGAGGAAACTGAGGCTTAACCAAGTATAGAAACTAAAGTCATAAAACTCATCTGGCAGAGGTAGGATCAATGTCAACCAGATTAATCAAAAACTAAAGTGGGTGTTCTTGCTAACACTATCTACTGAAAATAACTAAATACTACACAGACCCACGCTGTGGAATGCACGATAGTTTGCTTATTGTTAATTTAAAATATGTATTGATGTTCCGAGACAAGATCATTTTGCTGAGAATGACACTGAGGCTCAGAAAGGGCAGAAACGGAATGACCCATGTTGGTGTGACTCCAAAGCCCATGCTCTCCCCCTGTGCTGTGTTGCCTTAGGTGTCTCTGGGCTGATTCTGATGATCGATGCTGTCTTTATCTTTCTTCATCTAATTCTGTCACCTCCGCTCACACTGGACAGTTCACTTAGAATATGAAAGCTGATATAGGATGTAGGACTGTCTTCCAGTCTTCCTGTCTACAAGAGTTTGAAATTTTGTATTATAGCACAAAGTTTCGGCTGTTATGTTCCAGTTATTATAATTAATTATTCCTGTTCTTTGGCTCTTGCACAACATCCATGTGGAAATGCTAGAAATGTGACCTCTGCATTCCACAAAAAATGCTTCACCTAATGCCAGCTGCAACTGTGATGAGAGGAATCTTATTAGAAGTCCGTGGTTTTAAAAGGAAAAGGGATCCTCTGGGCTAAGTGATGCCTGGATACCATTTCTTCACATCACAGAAGCCTCTTTCTCATAGTTCCTTCATGTCTCCTGTTTTAAAAAAAATTATCTGAATTAGCAGTAGTCTTTTTAAAAACTATGCATGGTGACTCACTGCTGCTTTGCTATTGAGAGTTGTATTGCACCCTCTTAGAGACTTCATTTGCAAGAAAATTGTCTAATTTAATCATTACAACGGCCCAGTTATTAATAGTTAGGCAGAAAATGGATAGGTATCTCCTTTTAATTTAAGATAACTAAAAATAAGAGAGAGTTCTTTCTTATCCAAGATCATATGCTCAAGGAATTTGCAGAACTGGTCCTAAAACTCAAGATTTTATACTTCTAGTCTAGTGTTCTCTCTAGTACGACTAGAATGTAGCTTACTTCCCCATTTAAAGGCCTAAGATTCACTAATTTCATAACATATGCATCAGTTAGCATATTGCTACATAACAAACAGTCCAAAACTCTGCAGCTTAAAACAGTAAGCATGAATTATTGCTCACAAGTCTATAAGTCAGATATGTGGCTCTGCCCATCTTGGCTCGGCCCCCTGGATATCTCTGATCTTGGCCAGTGGTCAACAGGCTGATGGCTGATCTAGGATATCTTCACCTGGGACAGTGGGGCCCTTCTCACATTATCCCTCATCCTCCAGCAAGCTGTCCTGGCTTAGTTACATGGTGGTGATAAGGTCAAAAGAGGGAGAATGGAAGCACACAGGCCTCTTAAGGTCCAGACTGGGAACTGACACACCATCACTTCCATTGCATTATGTTTTCCAACACCAATCATAAGGCCAGCCCCAGTTTAAGGGGAGGGGATATTACTACAATTTTTGATGGGAAGAGCTATGACATCGCATTGCAAATGATGTGGATCCAAGGAGAGGGGAAAATTGAGGCTGCTTTGTTCTTACCATCTCTCTTTCTGACTGAGAAGAATGAAATTCATAGAAGGCAAACAATTTATCTGGGATGTCCCAAAGAAGATGTGATAGGATGGGGACCATTTAAATGGATCAGGAGATAGAAATCTGAAGAATCCAAAGGGTTGACAAAACATCAACACAACTGTCTGTTTTTTTCATCACATGCCCATTTTTTGGCATGCAGTTGCTTTTCCTTGCTGTTCCTTTATTCTTGGTAAAGAGTCTTCTAGAGGACTCTTCCGAAGTCCTCACTTTAGAAGATGTAACAGCTTCTAAAGTGTGCATAATCAAGACAGGTTTCAAAGTTTTTATTGCAAATTTATATTTACTTTTCCTCATTTAAATTCTTCCTGTTTGATCCATCAAAGCAGCAAGCAGCTTTATGAAATACATGAGCCCAGTTCCTCTCTTTCCAGTTAAAATCATTAGATTCTAGGAGATAGGGCTGGAAAGAACTTTGCCAAAATTGTAAGTCAGTTCTCTCATTTTACTACTGAGGTAACTGGCCTGGTTGGTTAGTGATAGTCAGTTTGTGGAAGCACCAGGGAGGGGAGCCAAGTATCCTTTCTTCCAGGCCAAAGCTTTGACACCTAACAGTCCTAGTTTCCATGCTTTTAAAAGCAAATTCATATCTGCCATTGCATTGGGATCCTTGCCTAGCCGTGTAACATGGTTAGGAGAGAAGTTATTTCATGTATGTGACAAATGAGATAAGTTTAGTTTTGCGAGAATGAATGGTTTACTAATAGTCACACAGTTGGTTACTGATGAAGCCAGTTCTTTAACCCTGGTTCCTGACTTGCTAGGTCCAGTTTGTCATGATATATGGATTCTTTTAGGATAATCTTGGGTATTTACAATAAACTGACTTGGTATCATTTTAGCATGTTGCTAATTGTACTATTTGTGATGGATAAAGAGATAAAGGTGAGGGGAACCGAGATGAATTAGACACACACTGTTGGGAAACACAGGCACAAATAATATAACAACATAACCATGAAGCATGTTTGCCTTTACTAAGCATTTTTGCATATATGATCTAACTTTATTTCCTAGGTCTGTAACCTGTTACAGACAAAGGACAAAACTTAGGCATGCATACATTTCCACGAATATTAAATTACATGGGAAAATATAAAGCAGTAAAAGCGGCAAATAGAATTGACTATAGGGAATAGTATCTGTTATGATGTACAGATAATCTCCACAAGGACAATGAGGAAATATGTTAAAATGTTGACAATGGTTTTGTCTAGATTATGGGATTACAAACATTTTATGGTTTTGTCTTTATAACTTTCTTTTTCATGCTTTTTAAAATTATTGCTGTGAATAGGTACCACTTAGGGAGAAAGTAAGCTACTAAAAATACACACAATAGAGACGGTGGTAGTGACTTGTGTGGGGTAATGTAGCCCAAGTGGGGTGAGGAGGACATTCACATAGGGGAGGGGGTGGTGGAAGCTGAGAGCTGGTCTCAGAGCACAAATGGTATGAGGTGGAGTCTGCACAGGGTGGTTGTGGCAGTGATGAGAGGTAAGTTATGTACAAGGGATACTGATCCAATAAGTAAATATATTGAGGATAATGAGAGGAAGTTGCAAATAAAGAAAGGGAGAAAATCAAACTTTGTGGTGTTGGATTGGAATCCGATGTAATCTACAATGAACTCAGATTTTCAATAGGTGAATCAATAAATGTAGAAATGTAGATGTAAATATGGGTATATATATTTGGCGTATATATATATGTATATACTTGGTGTGTATATATATATATTTTATATATGTACACACACACACTTTTGGACATATACCCACATTATATACATACATATATTTCTTAGCTCTGCCCACTGATATAAGCTAGGGGCAACAACATCTGGAGAGCAATGAGCATGCCTAATGCCCAGATCTTGATTTCTACATATTATTATCCACTAAAAGAAACCAGGACTTTTGGGAAAAAATGGCTGATTCCAGGGCTGGGGAAGGGAAAGTATTATAAACCTGGAATAGATTGCTGTGCCAAAAGTCAGGAAATATCAGCTTGAATGGGCATCTAATGGTCAAATCTGGAATATTTTGAGCATCAGAACAAGTAATGATAGTAACAGATTATAACCCTTTGAATAAAAACAGGAATCCCATGCATTTAACTGATATCAATAAATGAGTGAATAAATAAATGGGGAGGGGAGCAAGCATTTCCCTTAGTAAAGTGTTAACTAATAAATGTGGAAGAAATGACAGAATTTTAAAAATCGCGATTTGGTAGCCATCAGCAATTAATAATATGGTCAAGAGATATACCTAATGCTAGATGACGAGTTAGTGGGTGCAGTGCACCAGCATGGCACATATATACATAAGTAACTAACCTGCACATTGTGCACATGTACCCTAAAACTTAAAGTATAATAATAATAAATAAAAATTTAAAAAAGAAATCAAAAATATATATATATATGGTCAAGAAATAGCAATGGAAAAGAGTGGATCACAGTTTAATGAGAATGGTTTGTTGACATAGTCTCAAAGTACTTATTAGTTACAGAGAAAAAGAATAATTTTACAAGAGAACTTGGTAGACACCACCTTAATCAAGTGATTACCAATAATGTAACACATCACAATTGTATAGCACTTGATAGGATAAAATGAGAAGAATACAGTATCACTTTGGTGATATTCCTACCCAAAATGGAAAACTCCACAGCCTGAATCCAATCATGAGGAAGCATGAGAGGCATTTACAAAACAACTGGTCTGTAATCTTTAAAAAGGCCAAAGCCGTGAAAGTTGTATAAAGAGTGAGGACTTATTCCAGACTGAAGAACTAAGGCGACATGACAGCTAAATGCAATCCATGATCATGTACTGGCTGTACTGGACCCTTTTCTAATGAAGGACTTTGGGACAACTGGTAACCCTGAGTGGGACCTCGGGAGAAGATGTTGGTCATGCATCAGTGTTAATTTCCTGGCTTGGATGGTTGCATTTTGACTATGTTGGAGAATGTCCTTCTTTTTAGAAAATACATACTGAAGATTTCATGGGTAATGTAGACAATTTACTTCCAAACAACTTAGAAGAGCCAAGTTCTTTGTCTATCTCTGCAAGTTTTTTGTACATTTGAAATTATTTCAGAATAAAAGGCTTGTTATGGAAAGTATCACAGTAAAGAATTGTAATATACAGAAAGCTGTTTGAGTAATGCTACCACCCAAAAGATTTTCTTTAAAGGTCATCTTTTAAATTGTATTCTCCTGCTTTTTGAGAATTAACCAGATCAAGTTAATAATAAGCAATTGTACAGCTATGTTTATTATTACCTAGGTGACATTTTAAAATACTTTGTTTTGAGGTATAAATTATTAAATTATTTAGCTTATTTGGATTCAGCATGTAGCTCACACAATATATAAAGTTCTCATGTTAAACACATATTCATTTTCACTAATATGCACAATGTACATTTTCACTGATTCCTAGAGAGGTTGTTTAATTTGCCCCAATCACGTGGTTAGGAGGTGGGAGAAGCTGAATTGAATCTCTGCCCTTCTGCCTCCAGTTCACCCACACATAACAGGGAGTGGGACAAGGTCAGGGCAGTGCTAGGTGTCAGCTGTGGAGACCAGGACCCAGCCTCGGGCCACACTTCAGAAGAAATGCCTGCAAAGGGAAAGGGCCACTGTGCATAACAAGAACCATTGAAGGAGGAAGGCCAAAGCAGTCACAATACAGAGGGCCACCCATGCCAGTAGGTCCCCCATGATTAAGGAGGAAAAGTGGCACAGGGAAAAGATGACTTATACCTTAGGAACTCTGCTCTGACATTTAATTCCTTATATTTTCAACAATTTTTTTAAGGATTAAAAAAGTGAACATATTTGGTTGTTTTTGTTGTCTTTTTTTGTCATGTTTGTTAAATGATTTTTTTAAAGCTCTTAGGCTAAACATCCCCTTTCTAGCTCAGCCCACGCCTTCCGCTTCTATGGTCCTACACCCTGCAACTTCATTCTGGAAGCTCGCCTGCCGGACCCCTGATGGCATTTGACTTCGTGTTCCTGGACTTCTGCTTTCTATGCATTGATGAACCCAAGTGGTTATCAGACTTAAATAAGCTGCTGGCCATAACACCCTGGGGCCTACAGGCCCTTCCTCTGCTCCAGTTTTTTTGGGATATGATTGAGGATAGCAATCTCTGCTAGGCACAAATGCCACCTGAGAAGATAACCCGTCTTTTGATTTTGTCTTACAGGAAAGCGGGCATGCCTCGGAGAACAGTTGGCCAGGACTGAGCTGTTTATTTTCTTCACTTCCCTTATGCAAAAATTTACCTTCAGGCCCCCAAACAATGAGAAGCTGAGCCTGAAGTTTAGAATGGGTATCACCATTTCCCCAGTCAGTCACCGCCTCTGCGCTGTTCCTCGGGTGTAATATTGTTAAGAAAGAAAGGGGCAAGGAAAGTAAGAAGACATGGCATGTGTTCTGAAACCACTGGTGTCTGCTCAGATGTGTTGGGACAAAATGAAAGTGACTTTCAAGAAAGATCAGAGGAATTTGACTCAGAGAAAACTAGATCCAAATCCCAGCTCTACTGTCTCGTCCAAATTAGCCTTGGGAAAATCATTTATATGCTAAACAATTTACCTTTTTATCTAGGAGATGAAAAGAGGATAATGATTCCTTCCATAAAGAAAGTTCTTGTAAGAATCAAAAGAAATGGTGAGCTTTAAGTGGTTTGTAAACCATAAAACACATCATAAAAGTTCTATCTGTAGTGTGCCTCCTTCCTGCTTCCTTTGTGAGATATGTATTTGCTTCTGACCTGTTGAGAAGCTCAAGTCAAAGTGGTGCAAAATAGTTGATAAGAGTTAAAAGTGGGCCCTAGGAGCAGCCACAGAAGTGAGCTATGAAGACTCCCCAGTTTGGTAGCACTGTGCATGCTTTATCTTGTTTCTGTCTCAGACTGATCCTCTGAGAAGTCAGCAGGGCAGGTTTTATTCCTCATTTAGAGACAGGGAAAGCAGGTGTCATTGAAACAGTTTCTGTAGTTTACATAAGCACACACCCAAGGCCAAGTGGAATGTGACCACAATTAACCAACCTGGGAAACAGGTTTCAGGAACAAATGTGGAAATATTTTTCATCCTTAACAATACCTTCTTGCCTTTAATCCTCCATCAGACACTTATTCCCATGTTGTTTCACACTGGCTTTAACGATGGTGGGTGTGATCTTTTCTTGCAACTAGACTGTAAGCTTTTTGTGGCTATTACCAGCCTAAACTCCCTGGGCCCTGTTTTGTTTGTTTGTTTGTTTGTTTGTTTGTTTTTGAGGTAGTGTCTTGCTCCGTTGCCCAGGCTGGAGTGCAGTGGTGTGATCCACTTCCTGGGTTCCAGTGATTCACCTGCCTCAGCTTCCCTAGTAGCTGGGATTATAGGCACATGCCACCATACCTCACTAATTTTTGTATTTTTAGTAGAGATAGGGTTTCACCATTTTGGCCAGGCTGGTCTAGAACTCCAGACTCAGGTGATCCACCCACCTCGGCCTCCATAAGTGCTGGGATTACAGGCATGAGGCACTGTGCCTGGCCGACCTTGGTATTTTATAGCAGGAAAACAGAAATGCCAAAATCCTGCTCACTCACTCTAGGTGTGGCTGCTGAAGGAAGATAAGGATTATGAAATAGAAGGCCAGGTAACACTGATAGTACACGAAGTTTTGACCCCAATACCAATGCAAACAAATGAACTCCCAGGGAACCTGGGCTAAGCCTTATAAAAAGATCCTTTTTCCTAAGGTGGTGTCTTAGTCTGTTTTCTGTTGCTGTAATAGAATACCTGAGACTGGGTATTTATAAAGAAAAGGAGTTTATTTGTCTCACATTTCTGTAGGCTGGGATGTCCAAGGGCATGGTGGCAGCTTCTGGTGAGGGCTTCCATACTGTGTCATCACATGACAGAAAAGCAGAAGGACAAGCAGGTGCATGCAAAAGACAGAAAGCAGGAGGTGCCAGGCTCACTTTATATCAGCCCACTGTCACAACAATGAACCCACTGCCATAACAATGCCATCCATCCATTCACGAGGGCCATGCCCTCACAACCCAATCACCTTTCATTAGGCCCCATGTTCCAACACTGCAACATTGGGGACCAAGTTTCAAAATAAGTTTTGGAGAGGACAAACACCCAAACCATAGAAAGCAGTTAGACCTAAATAATTTAAATACCTTAAAACAAAATGGGCCATGAAATCACGGGGCTCTTTCTTCCTGCTGTTTGGGATTCAGAGAAAAGCCAATTAAATTGACACTGTGAGAAAGGGAAACAGAAAAGGATGGGAGGAATGTTTGACTGCTGCTAATCTAGCTGGGGAGCCAAGAAAAGAGTATGTCTGGAAGGCATGGTTGGGTTTTTAATGTGTGGGAGGAGGTTTTGTTTCTTCCCTAGTAAAAGAAAGAATAGAAGTGAGAGCCCCACCTATGCCCATTTTTTTTTTTTTTTTTTTTTTGGTAACCCACCAGAAATTTGCATCTCTAGAAAACAGGCCATGTGGTATTCTGAGAATAAAACCAATCAAATGAGGCCCTGAATTTGAACTTCTCAAACATCCAGGACTTCCATTTTTCCCCAATCAGATCACCCAAGTAGGAGACTCAAATGGACACTGGCCAAAATACATCATGTGTCTCAGTTTCCTCATTTGTAAAATGAAGGACTTTGTTGAAGTCATCTCTGAGTTCCATTTCTACTCTGCTGTGCATTTTCTGTGATTCTAGATGGGCAGTACATACCTGTTACTTGGGGGAATAAGTGTAAAACCACTGGGAACTCATCCTGACCTGATAAATGCAATGGAACCCAGGGCCAAATAGGATGTGAGCACAATTAACCAGAAACCTTGGGGAATAGATGACTGTGAGTAACTGAATTTTCTGGCCATATAAAATATCTTTTTTCTCAAAGCCCATGGAGAGGCTCTAAAATATGAGCCCCTGTTTTGTCCAAGCACTTCCTGTCCCACACAAAGATTTTGTTCTATATGCACGTTTGTAATTCTCTTTTTCCCCCATCTATTTTGGAAGCTCCAGGGCCCCTGACCCCCTTCTCTTGTATCAGGGGGTCTGATGACATATGGTGTGCAAGCAACATAACATGATCTGTGGTATTGTGGATGAAGCATGGATTTACCAAGAGGCACTCAGGCTGTGGATCTTCTCTCCACTACTCTCCTACAAAGAGATGCAGACACATGCATGCTGCAGTGTAAATTTAAAACCAGGTTGGAGGTTGCAGGGCTTAAAGCAGAGGAAGAGCAGGACACACAGGATTCCCTGAGTTGTTAGGGAAGTGTGCCTGGGTCAGGCATAGTGGGGCTGCATGCACCCAGGAGAGGTCCAGGAGGGAGACTGACCTCACAGTGCCTGATATGGTTTGGCTGTGTCCCCATCCAAATCTCTTCTTGAATTTTAGCTCCCACAAATCCTATGTGTTGTGGGAGGGACCTGGTGGGAGGTAATTGAATCATGGGGGCAGGTCTTTCTCATGCTACTCTCATGATAGTGAATAAGTCTCAGGTGATCTGATGGGTTTATAAAGGGGAGTTTCCCTGCACAAGTTCTCTTCTCTTGCCTGCTGCCATATGAGATGTGCCTTTCACCTTCCACTACAATTGTGAGGCTTCCCCAGCCCCTTAGAACTGTGTGAGTCCATGAAACCTCTTCTTTTGTAAATTGCCCATTCTCAGGAATGTCTTTGTCAGCAGTATGAAAATGGACTAATACAGTAAATTGCTACCAGTAGAGTGGGGTGCTGCTGAAAAAATACCCGAAAATATAGAAGTAAATTTCAAACTAGGTAACAGGCAGATGTGGAAACAGTTTGGAGGGCTCAGAAGACAGGAAAATGTGGGACAGTTTGAAACCTTCTAGAGACTTGTTGAATGGCTTTGACCAAAGTGCTGATAATGATATGGACAATGAATTCCAGGCTGAGGTGGTCTCAGATGGAGATGAGGAACTTGTTTGGAACTGGAGAAAAGGTGACTCTTGTTATGTTTTAGCAACGAGACTGGCAGCATTTTGCCCCTGCCATAGAGATTCGTGGAACTTTGAACTTGAGAGAGATGATTTAGGATATCTGGCAGAAGAAATTTCTAAGCAGCAAAGCATTCAAGATGTAACTTGAGTGCTGTTACAGGCATTCAGTTTTATAAGGGAAGCAGATCATAAAAGTTTGGAAAATTTCCAGTCTGACAATGTGACAGAAATGAAAATCCCATTTTCTGAGGAGAAATTCAATTGACTGCAGAAATTTGCATAAGTAACAAGGAGCTGACAATGGGGAAAATGTCTCTAGGGACTGTCAGAGGTCTTCACAGCAGTCCCTCCCATCACAGGCCTGGAGGCATAGGAAGAAAAGATGGTTTCCTGGGCTGGGCCCAGGGTACCTCTGCTATGTGCAGCCTAGGGACTTGGTGCCCTGAATTCCAGCTGCTCCAGCCATGACTGAAAGGGGTCAAGGTACAGCTCAGGCCATGGCTTCAGAGGGTGCAAGCCCCAAATCTTCACAGCTTCCACATGGAGTTGAGCCTGTGGGTGCACAGAAGTCAAGAACTGAGGTTTGGGAACCTCTGCCTAGATTTCACAGGATGTATGGAAATACCTGGATGCCCAGGCAGAAGTTTGCTGCAAAAGTGGAGTGCTCATGGAGAACCTCTGCCAGGGCAGTGTGGAAGAGCAATGTGGGGTTGAAGACCCCACAGAGAATCTCCACTGGGGCACTGGCTAGTGGACCTGTGAGAAGAGGGCCACTGTCCTCCAGACCCCAGAATGGTAGATCCACTGACAGCTTGCACCGTGTGCCTGGAAAAGCTGCAGGCACTCAATGCCAGCCTGTGAAAGCAGCCAAGAAGGAAGCTATTCCCTACAAAGCCACAGGGGTGGAGCTGCCCAAGACCATGGGAACCCACCTCTTGCATTAGTATGACCTGGATGTAAGACATGGAGTCAAGGGAGATCATTTTGTAGCTTTAAGATTTGACAGCTCTGCTGGATTTTGGACTGGCATGGGGCTTATAGCCACTTTGTTTTGGCCAATTTCTCCCATTTGGAACATCGGTATTTACTCCATGCCTGTACCTGCATTGTACCTAGGAAGTAACTAACTTGCTTTTCATTTTACAGGCTCATAGGCAGAAGGGACTTGGCTTGTCTTAAATGAGACTTTGGACTGTGGACTTTTGAGTTAATGCTGAAATGAGTTAAGACTTTGAAGGACTGTTGGGAAGGCATGATTGGTTTTGAAATGTGAGGATGTGAGATTTTGGAGGGGCTGGGGCAGAATGATATGGTTTGGCTGTGTCCCCACCCAAATCTCATCTTGAATAGTAGCTCCCGCAATTTCTACGTGTTGTGGGAGGGACCGAGTGTGAGATAATTGAATTATGGGGGTGGGTCTTTCCTGTGCTATTCTTTTGATAGTGAGTTCTCACAAGATCTGATTATTTCATAAAGGGGAGTTTCCCTGCACAAGCTCTCTTCTCTTGTCTGCCGCCATGTGAGATGTGCCTTTCGCCTTCTGCCATGATTGTGAGACCTCCCCAGCCACTTGGAACTGTGAGTCCATTAAACTTCTTTCTTTTTGTAAATTGCACATTCCTAGGAATGTCTTTATCAGCAGCATGAAAATGGACTAATACAGTGCCCTACATATTTATAGACAGGAGGCAGGGCTGACTAGGTGACTAAGTAGCAAGAACAGCTTCCTGGGTGAAGAAGCGGCTTTGTTAGAATGGGGAAACTTTGGACACCCCTAGTGTCAAGCTGTACATCCCTTGAGCTCAATCAAGCCTGCTGAGCCAAGTTTTTTCTAAGCCATCAAAAGGAAAGAGACAGGGTATTAGGTATGAGTGTCCAGGGTTATCCTGATTTGTCACTCCACAGCCCCTTACTGTGACTTTGAGCAAGATATGTAAACCTTCAAGCCTCCAATTTCTTCCTCTAAAACAGTACCTCACTACGTGGTAATAAGGGTAAATATGAAAACATGAAATTTTGTCTGTGTAACAGAATGAAGGGGAATAAGGCTCATTAGAGTGCAAGACAAAAGTGGCTTTATTTCTACCCCATCCTGCCACCACAGTCTGTAAACTATGTCTGTTTTGCCTCTGAATCAAATTTCAGGCAAGGCTCATTACATTTCTGATATGACAAACGTCCATGTCCTCATACTCCTTCATGTGTCATTTTGGTCCTTACAATTTGCAGTCCAATAAATATACAATTTATATAACTATTGGGGGAAATTCAGCCAGATATTGGGTGAAATTCACCCCCGATATTTCATGTAGGTTCTTTTCTATTTTCCTTAAGTGTCTGCCAGTCTGAGAAATAAAGGGACAGAGTACAAAAGAGATAAATTTTAAAGCTGGGTGTCCGGGGGAGACATCACATGTTGGCAGGTTCCGTGATGCCCCACAAGCCACAAAACCAGCAAGTTTTTATTAGTGATTTCAAAAGGGGAGGGAGTGTACAAATAGGGTGTGGGTCACAGAGATCACGTGCTTCACAAGGTAATAGAATATCACAAGGCAAATGGAGGCAGAGCGAGATCACAGGACCACAGGACTGGGGCGAAATTAAAATTGCTAAGGAAGTTTCGGGCACGCATTGTCATTGATAACATCTTATCAGGAGACAGGGTTTGAGAGCAGACAACTGGTCTGACCAAAAATTTATTAGGCAGGAATTTCCTTGTCCTAATAAGCCTGGGAGTGCTACAGGAGACTGGGGCTTATTTCATCCCTACAGCCCAACCATAAAAGATGGCTGCCCCCTGAAGCGGCCATTTTAAAGGCCTACCCTCAGGGGTGTATTCTCTTTCTCAGGGATGTTCCTTGCTGAGAAAAAGAATTCAGTGATATTTCTCCCATTTGCTTTTGAAAGAAGAGAAATATGGCTCTGTTCCGCCCGGCTCACCGGTGGTCAGAATTTAAGGTTATCTCTCTTGTTTCCTGAACATTGCTGTTATCCTGTTCTTTTTTCAAGGTGCCCAGATTTCATATTGTTCAAACACACATGCTTTACAAACAATTTGTGCAGTTAACGCAATCATCACAAGGTCCTGAGGCGACATACATCCTCCTCAGCTTATGAAGATGATGGGATTAAGAGATTAAAGTAAAGACAGGCATAGGAAATCACAAGGGTATTGATTGGGGAAGTAATAAAGTGTCCATGAAATCTTCACAATTTATGTTCTTCTGCCATGGCTTCAGCCGGTCCCTCCATTCGGGGTCCCTGACTTCCCGCAACATATAACTCCATATGTTCACTGATTTAGCTTCCTTCAACTCAGTTTTAGAACTGGAAGGTTTCCAGGCTGGGTGGGCAGGGGCTCCCCAGCCCTTCTCTCTGGTCCAGTGCTCCCTCCTTCATGGGCATTCCTACCTCACCCACCACCCACCCCATCCTACCAGGGCCCTTCATGTGCAGCGCCTTTGACGTGGACAGTGTTTTTTCCTTAGCTTAACGTTGCTCTCCCACTCTGGGGCATCTGCCAGTGCAGCTCCTCTTCAGGATATGTTATCCCTCCAGGACTCCTCTTGTTGGGATCCAAGACAACCCCACGCCGGCTGTGCCATGGGGCCCACATGTAGTCCCACACCCTTGTCTCCGTGTGAGAAGCAGTGCGGTCTCCTCCAACAGAGCCTCCACTCCTTAGCTACCACTGGAGCCTCACCCAACCTCTTGCCTAGAGGAATTTTCAGGTGTCTGTGTGCCACTGATTCTTGCCTCCCCAGAGAAATATAGAGCACAGGTAACTCCCTTTTGGCTTGAAGCCTCTCAGCTGGTGAGGGGAAACCATGTACCTCTCCTGCTTTGTGGGAGACGGGTGGGAGGTCAGGAGGATCTGCCTGTCAATGAAAACCAGAGCTGAACTGCATTTAAAGCAGTAAAAACAAATTTTAGTCAGGAACTATTGCAATAGGGGAAAGGAGATTTCAGTATAGAACTGGGCTCAATTCCAAATACAGTATGGACGACAAGTGGGTATTTATAGCCAAGAAGCTGGGTTGGGGATGGAAAACCTAAGAGGAAATTTGTGGGGTAAGGACAGATTCTGGCTAAATCCACTGGACAGGATTCTTGCTGAAGGCAAACCCGAGTGATCAGGTACCAAGGGTGGGGGATGAATATTTGGATCAGATATCGAGGGGTCAGGGGTTGCCTCTAAACTGACTTGCTGCAACTGGGCCATTAGGCCCAACATGGACAGATGCCAAGGTCAATGCCTAGAGGGTTTAGAGGAGCTAAGTCTTTGTCACTCCTCACCACAGAAGCCTCTCTGCCTCTTCCATTAGTCCTCAATGTAGGCAATGGGCTGTAAGGGTGACAAAAACAGTTATCTGAGGCCCCTGTGGCAAGTCTCACATAGGATTTCAAGTGCCCTACTTTACAGCTGTGGGTTTAATAGCACTTGGCATGTGCTATTTGCAGTAACTGGGACTCCATGTGAAACTGAGAGATGAAGAACCCCATTTTGATATCCTGTTACAAATATAATATCCAGCCCACAGTGAGACCCTAATGAGTGATATTTCTCTTTCTGTGTTGAATGAAGGAGTGGATACATGACTCACAGGACACCTCAGGATCCTGCTGTGGCTCAGGGTCAGTGCTGTGAACAGCAAGAAGAGGACAGGGCTATAAATGTGGCAAACACTGGATCCTGCTTTGCTGGGCTGTGACACTCACTATGAAGGATTCCTTGCCACGTTTTTATTTTTACTCTATCACACATATACATGGGTGTTTCTGCCATTAACTATCTGAAAGTACAGTTCCAAGTACATCTGCAGTGGAAGATGCTCCTTCCTTTTATTCTGATTAGCTTTGAATGTATGACAGTATCCTATAATATAGCTAATAATGTTTTCTCACTTGGTAAAATTGCATTGCTTTCCTCAATACCCCCATATGCTGGTGGTATCTCCCTAACTGTGGAAAAACCAAACCTTATGAATTTCTTCTTCTACTTGGAAAGAGAAAATGGAGCTGTGCTTTTGGTACCAAGCCTCGCATTAATAGTCTTTTTAAGTCAATTCAACAAACACTTACTGAGCACATACTATGAATCAGATAGTGGTTAACGAAGGGAGATACAGAACCATCCCTTCTCAGAGCTCATTCCAGTGCTGATGAAAGTGAGAAATGGGGGATCATAAACATAAAAATCAACTGACATTAGTGGTCCCCACTGGGTTATGAAAACCAAAGGAAACATTTCTGAAATACACATGGCTTCACAACATCATCTTTCACCACTGCCATCACTGCATAGCCATCTTTGGGGGAAGGATATATGTTGACGAAGTCCCCCAGGCGACTCCTCTCCATCTCACTTATTCTTGAAAACCACCACCATATGTTGTGCCTTGAATTCTCCCCAGGTTTTCTCCCTTCTCCTCTCTTTTTCTTCCATCACAGAATGTCTTAATTTGCCTTCATTTTTGAATAAAAATTTCACCATATATAGAACTATAAATTAACAGGGTTTTTTTCTTATAGAACTTTGAAGATGTCATTTCATTGTTTCCTGGCTTATGTTGCTTCTGATGAAAGGGCCACAATCACTCACATCCTTGTTCCACTATTTATTAGGAGTCTTTTGTCTTACAGCTGTTTTTAAGATTTTTTTCTTTATCATTACTTGTCAGCAATTTGGTAATAATGTATCTTGGTATCGTTTACTTGGTGTTTATCTTTATTAAGCTTCTTGTATTTATGAGTTTATTGTTTTTAGAAAATTTGGATAAATTGTGGCCATTATTTCCTTAAATACTTTTTCTTAACCCACTCCCTGCTCCCATATTTCTGGGATTTCAGTCATACATATGCGGCCCCCTTGATGTTGAATTACTGGCCACTGAGGTTCTGTTAATATTTTTCAGCGTTTCTTCTCTCTATGCTTTAGTTTGGATAGTTTCTGTTCAAGTTTCTGTCTTTAAGTTCAACTGAGTTCACTCTTAGTTTCCTCTGCAGTGTTGAGTTTGTCATTAAGCCCACCCATTAATTTTTTTATTTCATATATTTTATTTTTCTAGAAGTATCAATGCATCTTTTTAAAAATAGTTTCTATTTCTCTGTTATTTTTCTTTAGATCTTTGAATATACTTATACTATTCATTTAAAAGTCCTTGTCTGTTGTCTTTGTCTGTGTCTCTTAACTGAGTTTTTCTCCTTGTTACAGGTCACATATTTCCACTTCTTTATGTCTAGTAATTATTACGTAAGTTTTTCATTGTTGAGTGTTTTCATTGTCTTCCTTTACAGAGTATTAAGTTTTATTTTAATAGGCAGTTAATTTAGTTGTAGGACACCTTAATCCTTTTGAAGCTCATTTTAAAGCTTTGTTAGAGTAGATCTAAAGTAGCCTCCATTCCAGGGCTCCTAAAGAGTGATTTTTTCGGAGTCTCTACTGACTGCCTGAGATATTCAATGAGTTATATCCACTCTCAATGAATATGGCTAATTCCAGCCCTGTAAAAGCTATGGTAATCTTGTAAATTTGTTTAAGTTCCTTGTAGATTCTGGATATTAGACCTTTGTCAGATGGATAGATTGTAAAAATTTTCTCCCATTCTATAGGTTGCCTTTTCATTCTGATGATAGTTTCTTTTGCTGTGCAGAAGCTCTTTAGTTTAATTAGATCCTATTTGTCAATTTTGGCTTTTGTTGCAATTCCTTTTGGTGTTTTAGTCATGAAGTCTTTGCCCATGCCTATGTCCTGAATGGTATTGCCTAGGTTTTCTTCTAGGGTTTTTATGGTTTCAGGTTTTACATTTAAGTCTTTAACTCATCTTGAGTTAATTTTTGTACAACGTGTAAAATAAAAAAAAACCCCATCAAAAATGGGTGAAGAATATGAACAGACACTTCTCAAAAGAAGACATTTATGCGGCCAACAAACATATGAAAAAACGCTCATCATCTCTGATCATTAGAGGAATGCAAATCAAAACCACAATGAGATACTATCTCACACCAGTTAGAATGATGATCATTAAAAAGTCAGGAAACAACAGATGCTGGTGAGGATGTGGAGAAATAGGAATGCTTTTACACTGTTCATGGGAGTGTAAATTAGTACCATTGTGGAAGACAGTGTGGTGATTCCTCAAGGATCTAGAGCCAGAAATACCATTTGACCCAGCAATCCCATTCCTAGGTAAATACCCAAAGGATTATAAATCATTCTACTATAAAGACACATGCACATGTGTGTTTACTGCAGCACTATTTACAATAGCAAAGACTTGGAACCAACCCAAATGCCCATCAATGACAGACTGGATAAAGAAAATGTGGCACATGTACACCATGGAATACTATGCAGCCATAAAATAGAATGAGTTCATGTCCTTTGCAGGGACATGGATGAAGCTGGAAACGATCATTTTCAGCAAACTAACACAGGAACAGAAAACCAAACACTGCATGTTCTCACTCATAAGTGGGAGTTGAACAATGAGAACACATGGACACAGAGAGAGGAACATCACACACTGAGGCCTGTCGGGGGTTGCAGGGCAAGGGGAGGGAGAGGATTAGGACAAATACCTAATGCATGCAGGGCTTAAAACCTAGATGACTGGTTGGTAGGTGCAGCAAACCACCATGGCACATGTATACCTATGTAACAAACCTGCATGTTCTGCACATGTATCCCAGACCTTAAAGTAACATAATAAAAAATAATTTTTAAAAAGCTATGGCAATCATTAAGCTTATAGCTCTCTGGTAGGTGTTTTCTCTCTAGTAGATGTCCTTTGCCCAACCTCATGGAGTCCCGCTCTACACACGCAGAGGTTGGTATTCAGCTGATCTCTTTCAAGATTTCTGGAGCTCTTTCTTGCTGTTGCTTCCACCTTTCTCTATTCTACAAATTCTAGCCATGTCAGTCACCCTAAGGTCCAATTTATTTTCTCATCTTACCAAGATTACTGTGTTCTGATTGTTTCCCTGATTCTTGAAATGGAGTCTAGTAAATCCCTCCAGGGAGAAAGCCAGATATTGTAGAGCTCACTTCATTTGGTCCTCTCTGTTGGGAAACAGTTCTGCATTTTCAGCTTTCCAATATCTGGAAAAGTTTATTTACCTTGTCCACTTCTCTGGTCTTTCTTGTGGTAGAAGGGCTAGTCCAGTCCAGTTAACTGTCACAGCATGAAACAGAAGTCTCTCCACTCTGTTGTGTTTTTCATGGAACTTAAGTCTGGCTGAGAGTTATATATATCTGTAAAAAGAGGCTACAATAACTCCCTTCATTGTGTCTACAACCCTTGAAATATGACTTTACAACTTCTCTCCTCACGAGCTAGCATCTACTCACAGTCTCCTTTACTTGGGGCTGGCCTGGTGGTGAAATGACTTTCCTGGCTGACCCCAGGGCTGAAGAGACTGTGTGTGCTTCTGCATGCTCTTCTGGGACCCTCCTGCCACCATTTAAACAAGTCCACCTTACTCTGCTGCAGGATAAGAAACATGTGGCTTCATCATTGCCATCACATTGCCCTAGCTGATAGCTGGCCAGCCTCCAGAGCTGTGCATAAGGACTTGAGATGAGTTGGATCCAAGCAAATCTGGAAGTTGAATGCACTTGCATGAGTGAGCCCAGACAAGAACTGCCTGAGCCAGCCTAAATTTCCAACCTGAGATTTGTGAGTTAAATAAATGGTTACTGTTTTAAGCCACTCAGGTTTGAGGTGCATTTTCACACAGCAATAGTTAACTAATACACTACACTCCCTGAGGGCAAGAGCAGTATCTGTCTTGTTCAATTCTGAGTCCACAGTATTAAGAACGGTGCCTGCAACATGGTAGTGTTTAATAGTGAATTAATGAACAAAATCAGTGGATTCATTGTGGGTTGGTGCTAGGTGGGACCTATCACCAGAAGTCAGATCTCCGCCACTACCCCTCTGTCCTTGTCATCTCACCCCATGACCTATTTCACAGCCCTCATGTTAACTTCTATTACAATCCTTCAGAAATGCAGTGGAGGAGCACAGGCTCCTGTCTTACCTCACCCTTTCAGTCCCAGCTGGCTTTCTGGAGTGGTGCCACCTAGCCCATTTCCCCATGCTTGTTTCTCAACAACAGGCTGATGCCCTGGATGAAGATTTTGTACTTTCTGGGTCACACAGTTTTTGTGTATTCACCATGAGCTATTTGTTCTGCTCTGGAAAGCTAAGAACCTTTTCTTCTTTTGAAACAGACAAGGAATTAAGCTAAGCAAGAAGAAAGGGTCAAATACAAAGGGTCACTTTCAGAGACTGGCTCTGTCATTGATGGTGTTGGTTATAACAATCAGGGTCAGAACAGAGGCTTCTCTTTGCCAAAATAATCTGAAGTCCAAAGACATCACAGGGCTCTGATGCACACAAAACAACATTAAAAGACTCAGCGGGGTAGCACTGGGAGTCAGATGAACTGGAGGTCGGATCTTTGTAGCTAAGCTGGCCTGAATTCCATTCCTGGTTTTTACCATTTATTACCTTTTGCTTGTGAATTAAACAGGTTACTTTACTTTCCTGAAATTTCCTAATCTGAAAAATAGAATAACACCTGCTGAGGTGGAATATATAACTGGTCAAAAGTCCACTGTCCCCCTCTGAGGTGCCTCTCCTTGTGGTGCTCCTCCCTGTGGGATGATTATGTATAACCACCTTCATGAATTCAGGAATGGCCGTGTGATTGGCTTTGATCAATAAAATGAGAGCAAAAGTTCCACGAGCCACTTCTAAGTGCTTGAAAGCTGGCTAGTAGTGCAACATGTTTCCTCTCTGCCATGAGACCACCAGTGTTCTAGATAAGAGTCTGTCCAGTGTGACAAAGACAGGAAGCAGAATCACAGCTTATTCAAGATGAATGTATGATGTCAGAAATAAACCTATTTATTTTGTTATAAACTAAAATTTCAAAATTACTGCAGCATAACTTACCCTATGCTGTCAGATACACCTGCATTGTATTTCTTGTGAAAACATGAGATCAAAGTGATATGATAATCATCAATTACAGTAGTAATGCTGTATGGTTATTTCAGAGAAGCATCCAGTTATGCTGTTATACAATTTGGAGAACTTATTTCTAGACCTTTTTTTTCCCCAGGCAATTTGATCTTTTCCTCACTGTGTCCACAAAACAAGATATTCTCCCTGCTGACTACAGGATAAATTACAGATTCTTCAGTATGGCTGCTGTGTTGTAAAACTCCAGGCTGCCATTCACTTGTAGTCTAGGTGAATGGTGCCCTCTGGAGTTGGATCACGTAGAGTAAGTTTGTCCACAAGCGGCCCAGGATGGCTTTGAATGCGGCCCAACACAAATTAGACAACTTTCTTGAAACATGAGATTCTTTCTTTTCTTTTTTTTTTTTCTTTTAGCTCATCAGCTATCGCTGTTAGTATTAGTGTATTTTATGTGTGGCCAAAGACAATTTTTCTTCTTCCAACATGGCCTGGGGAAGTCAAAAGATTGAAAAGATTGGACACCCCTGATGTAGGGCCTGCATAGCCATATGTAAGGGCATGCTCCTTAGGTGGACATATGGTAATTTTTATGATCTGAAATCTATTCACCTTTTGAATTACATCTCTTAGTACTTCTCCTGCCAAAGTACTGAACTATTACTTCCCTAAATAGGCCAGAGCCTTCATCATGTCTTTACAGAAGCTAGTTTTTCTGCAAGAAATGTTTAATTATACCTGGCAGACTCCTATTCATCCTGTAAAGGCCAGCCTAAACGTTAGCTCTCCAGTGACATTTTTCTTGACTCTTGGTTAGTTGCTCCTTCCTCCATTCCCTGAGAATTTAATTTAAAAGGTTTTATTTCCTATTTCCATATAATCTCCCAATTAAAATGAGCTTTTCAGAGGTGACTGTGTCTTGTTCACACACATTCAGTAACTGTTTCATGCATAGCAGATGCTCAGGAAATGTTTGTTGGACACATAGTGGAGGTGAGGGGTAGGGGAGAGCAAGCAGCCAAGTGACATTAATGCTGCAGTGTGCCATAAATTTTCCGTAGCCATGCAGCAAGCCATGAACCTCTATATTTCTTATTTCACATTCTGGAAAAGGTGGGCTTTAAATACTGGTTACTGAGGTCACTCCTACTTTCAGAAATCTGACTTGTGGCGAGAGCTTCTGAAATGGTAACTTAAGGAGCTCCAAAAATCCATTCCATAAAAGCACTGAGAACGTGAGCAAAAATAATCAAAATCAACATTTCCAGAATGCTGAAAATTAAACAAAGTCTCAAAACAACCTGAGCATTTGTTTAAAAAAAGAAGAGCTGCTCTCAGTAAAAACAGGGAGCTCTGTTTTAACTTGCCCTATGCCGGTTCTCCTCTCCCCAGATCTCAAGTATCCTTAAAAGCAACAGTCTCACAATTATGGTAGCTGTGAATACCCGTGATCAAGCAGCCACTGGAGGGAGCAGAATGGGTTTAGAGCACCCAAAGGCCCCATTCCCAGAAAGTTGTCATTATATGACCTCTCTGGCAGTTCCCTGAAAAGCCCCATTCTCAGAACTTGTCTTTGTTTTACCTTACTAAACGCTGATTCTGTGCAAACCACACTACAGGACATTTGTTAAAAAAAAAAATCAGTGACAATTGTGCAACATTACAGTAACCCAAGGTAGCAATACAAGTTGGAGTTAACAGAGGATTAAAAGGATAAACTGGAAATAGAGATGCCCACCGGGGCTTCTAACACTCTAACATATGCCTAGGAATCTAGAAGACCATGCACATGTGAGGGCTACATGCATACCCAGGCAAAGACCTGGAAAGACTCGAATCTCTCATCTCTGGCTGACTGTGAGGGTCTGTGTAAGCAAGAAACTAAGGTTACAATAGAACTGTAAACTACCTGCTGGAGTGTTGAAGGTATAATGCAAAACACACGCAGAGCCCTTTGGGAAAGGCTGAGAGACTTATTTCAAAACATTTAAGGAAACCGCTGTCCAAAATTAGCTGAACACTTTGCTTAAAAAGCACAGAATTCAGTGGCTGCACATGATGAATGGAATTTTTACAGAATTAGTTCAAGTCTCTAAACAAAAGGCAGTAACAGTAACAATAATACACTGTGGGGCAGGGTCTGATTTCCAGAGTTTCCACATATTACTTATAATGCCAAATTTCCAATAAAAAATTATGAATCATGTGAAGAAACAGAAAACAGTGGCTCATAGACAGGATAAAAAGAAGTTACTAGAAACAGTCCCTGAAGAAGCCCAGGCATTGGATTTACTAGACAAAAGCTTTAAGTATGTTCTATGAGCCTAAGAATTAATTATTGGATAAAGAATTAAGTTAAATATGAAAATGATTTTCCACTGAACAGAAAATCACAATAAGGAGTCAGAAATAAAAAACAGCAACTAACTAGAAATTCTAGATTTGAAAAGTACAATAACTGAAACAAAAAATTCACTAGAGGAACTCAGCAGCACATTTGAGCTGGCAGAGGAAGAACCAATACACTTGAAGATAAATCAATGAGATGATCTATTCTGAGGAGCAGAATCAAGAGAGAATGAAGAAAAATGGGCAGAGCCTTGGAGACATGTGGGACACCAAGTATAAATGGGTGCATAATGAGAGTACCAGAGAAAAGGATAGAAAGAGGAAGAAAGTATGTTTCAAGAAATAATAGCCAAAAATTTCCCAAGTTTAATGAAAAGCATTAGTCTGCAGATCCAAACTCAATAAACTGCAAATAGAATAAATTTGAAGAAGTCAACACCTAGATCCACAACTGATCATCTTTTTGATAGTCAAGCTGTCAAAAGCCAAAGACAATGAGAGAAGCTTGAAAGTTCCATATCCCCTGGAACTTCAGAAGAATGTGAATTGCATACATTCAAGCCAGATATCTAGAACAAAGCTGTACCCCACCTAGTTATACTGGAATCTGGGAAGCACAGTTTTGGTTTTCTCTTTTTTTCCTGGATAATAATGTAACAAGCTAAAATATGGGATTCCATCACTAAAGTTAAGAGGGGTAGAATGGATATTCAGGGATAAATAGCAGTCTCTAAAATTATATTACCCAGGAATGTCTTGTTTTTTTTGAGACAGAGTCTTACTCTATCACCCAGGCTGGAGTGCAGTGGCACAATCTCAGCTCACTGCAACCTCTGCCTCCCGGTTCAGGCGATTCTTGTGCCTCAGCCTCCCAAGTAGCTGGGACTACAGGCGCCTGCCACTGCACCTGGCTAATTTTTGTATTTTTAGTAGAGACAGGGTTTTGCCGTGTTGGCAAGGCTGTTCTCAAACTCCTGACCTCAAGTGACCTGCCTGCCTTGGCCTCCCAAAGTGCTGGAATTACAGGCATAGCCACCACGCCCGGCCCCAGAAATGTTTTGATTCCGTGTTAATGCAAGATGTCTAGGTTCCAGAGGTGAAAATGGAGACATAAAAAGACATATTCCCAAATCATTTAATATATCTTTTCATTCCCCAAAAAATTAAAAGGAAAAACAAAATTAGAAGAATGCAATTACTTTTTCTTTACAAACCTACATATTTTCAGTCCTCTATTTAATGCAGCAAATAAACATGCATTTATGCCCACTAAAAACCCATCAAAATCAACAGACACAGAAGCATAAAGTTTATTTACTTAAATCATTTCACAACTATTATATTGATAATGGACAATCATTTATTTAAAATAATATCCTAAATACTTACAAAAATAAATCAAATATTGGCTTTATTTTTCAAGTGTCAAAGTCTTTGCCATAGAAAATAGAAAGGACCTTTTATAAGCTAAACATTACATTTGTGCTACATCATTTAATAACTCCACACTCTTTTATGGTTTGTGCTTTACAAATTTCCAAACTACTTCTTCACAATGTACAGGTGCACAATAAAAATGTATGCATACGTTCATATACACACATTTTTACATAGGAATGTTTCTCATTAAATACACATTTAGTGAACTTAACACAGACACTACTGTGGCCTAAAAGCCATCCCCAAGCCCCAGGGTCAGATGTGCCCTAGAAAGAAATAGGTATAGATGTGGAAACATTATCTAACATTCAAATTAGCACTCTAATTATCAGAAATGATGACATAATGAGGAATACTCACTTTAATATTTCCAAAAAAGATGTCATTAATCTATACTAAATCATTTGACAGCCTTATTCATCGAAAAAATAAACTTCAAATTTTCCTCAATACATAAGTTAATCTCAACATAGACATCACTGCCATACGTACACACCCTTAACCTTAAAAAGAACAGGAATTTTAATCTTAGAGCAAGTGCTTAACATTGAAGATCATTTGCAAATTGGTCTGTGGTTTTACTTTATAATCACTAGGACATTTAATTCCTTATCAAATAGACAAATGCTGAATATCTCTTCATTGGTATATGTACTCAAGCCTCCCTTATAACACAGATGTGTATAAATCATGGTTCAAGATGAAATGTTTATAATGCTTTACCACCCACAGGGTGTCAACTCACTACATTAACCAGATGTGGAAAAGAATCTCACTTCTGATCAGTTCCTGAATTTCTGTATGATTAATCACAATAATACAGAACTTTAAATTACATTAGTCTTATATAAATACTTACATATCAAACATTTTGAATCCTACTTATCAACTAGAAAAGTGATAAATCAGAAATTTCCTTTTTCTCTATTAAGAAAAATGAATCTAGCCTTATGTCCTTATTCAGAAATTGCATGATTTAGAAATTCCAAGTATAATGATCTGATCTGTGAAAACACTAATTTATTAAAGTTAATGTTTTACAATAAATTCCTTTAAAACGGAGTTTGAAGGGCTTGTAAAATCTCAATCATAAGCAAGTAGAAACACCAAAGGGGCAGATGTCTTCACTGACTAAAATATGCCAAAATGCCATAATATTTAGAAAATGTTAAATACCATGCTAAAATATTTTCAAAGGCTTATTTTATTTTACCAGAAGTCACAGGCAAGCAGACACTACAAGAATATATGAAAATGAAACTCAACAATATAACTGTATCAAAATCTAAGAGGTAGTCAACAGAAGTAACCCTGATAGAACAAAATATCCTGACAGGTGCTCCCTAATCTCGGAGATGCAAATGCAGTATGAAATTCTTGTATTTTCAGTAAAAAGTTACCAGGCAAGAATCTAAAAACCAGGTATCTAAAAAATAATAACACTGTAAATGGAACAATACTCACACTGTATTTGCAAAGAAAGTCTATGAATAAAATTTAGACCACAGCTCTACAGCATGCAAGCCAAATCTGGCCTACCGCCTGTCTTTGTAAATAAAGTTTTACTGAAATACAACTATGCCCATTTTGTTTATATATTGTGTATGGCTGCTTTAACTCTATAATGGCAGAGTTGAGTACTTGCAACAAAGATCATGTAGGCCACAAAGCCTAAGACATTTACTAAAGTATTTACTCTTTGTCCATTCACAGAAAGTTTGCTGACCCCTGGTCTAAACACACTGCTGATAGGTATGTATGTTGAACAGCACTGAAATGATTAACTATGGTTGTCACAGCATAAGGTATTCAACTGTATGGAATGTAAGATGCTAATTATGTCACAATTCAGTTCCTTTTTATATCTGAAATAGTCCTAATATTTTTCTTCTTTTCGTGGTCTAACATCTAATATCAAATAGTATTTCCAAGTTACTATAAAAAGATTATGGTGCTATCCAATAGAACTTTCTGCAATGATGGAAATATTCTATAGCTGCCCTGTCCAATATGGTACCCACTAGCCACATGTGGCTATTGAGCATCTGAAATGTGGCTGGTGCAACCAAGAGACTGAGTTTATAATTAATTAAATTTAAATTGTCATATATGGCTCATGGCTATGATATACGACAGCACATATTTAACACAACTAAAATTCAAAAGTGCTAACTTTTAAAAATGACCCCAAAAGTTCAAAAGTAACACCTTTGAAAATAAGAGCTTTGGGCAGAAATGAACTGAATACCACAAACTGAGCCCAAGATAAACTCCTTAATAAGTAAACAAAATCAAACTGATCCCACCTTGTTTCATCACTGCAACATCCCTTTTCAATGAAGCAAAATTATTATATGATACAATTTTTCAGCAGAAGCTAAATACAATTTTATGCTTAAAAGCAATAACTGAAATCTTCATTAATTACCTTAAAAAGTATATAGACATTTCACAAAAAGTATATATATATATATATATATATATATTTTGCTTGCTTTCCATCAGAAAATCACCTATTACAAATGTCAGTTTATTTCTTATGCTTAACATTTTAAACATGATGTCCAGAAGCCCTTATTTGCCATAGGTACAAATTAGAACTATGAGATTAGATTTTCAGAATATGCAAAATTTCCAATTAGTCAATTTTATTATTCCAAAGTCATTCCAATTGTCAGATCTTCCAAATGTTGTATCTTCCATGACATGACAAGGTAGAGGTACACATTCAATGGAAGAATTAGGGGACAGAAGTAAAGCCTTGTATATATTAAGTCAAAGAAATCACCCTTGCATAGTTCTCCATGTCCCTGCCTCACGACTGTTTTCATATAAATCAACAAAAAACAAAAAAAGATTAAACAAATCCAGTTAATGTTCTAAGATTAAGTATTACTGAATAGCTATTGAAAATTAATTAAGTTACTAATACAACTGAAAACATTTAACTAAAATATACAAGGCCAATTTGAAATTATAATACTCTCAAAAGACAAATGTTTGTTTGAAATGTGTGTATAACTGCATCTCCAATTATTCAAATGTGCTCCCTCAGAGAGATGGCTAATTCTATAATTTGTTTTTAAAGTCAACTGGCAAAATTAATTTGATGCATGTTGATTTTAAAATACCTGATATCCCGCATCATAAACTCTTTTTCAATCTGGTAGTTAGTTGAAAGGTACAAAATATTTTAAGGACACTTCTATTTTATGTGGGTTTTTTGTTTTGTTTTTTTTTTTTTTTTTTGCAGTTTAATCAGATGTTGTAGCAGGGACTTTAACAGAGAGATTTCTTCTGGTGTTGGTGATGTGCCGTTGCTGTGCTAAGAAAGACCGCGCAGGAGTGCACGCACCAGTGTCACTGCAGGCACCACCACCGCTCACAAGTCTAGATTCCATCCCCAGTTTCTGGAATGCTAGACTCTGAAAAAAAAATACATATATTTTTTATTTAACATGACTAAAGAGAGTTTGCCAAGTGCTTCTCACATAAAGACACTTAATCCTTAAAACCAACCTATAAAGCTAAGGCTTTCCTCATTTTTATAGAAAATAAGGGTTCAGAAGCTGATTAATCTATGAAATGGTAATGCTAGTAAGAAGGCACAAAATCCATTTTCTCTATTTAATCCACTAAATTTAAAATTATTTAAAACAGTAACTTAAAAGAATGGCCTGGAATTAGACTTAATTATAACAAATTTTTGTGTTTGGGCCATCACTGTACCACCTATGAGCAGACATGTCACAACAGAATGGCATAGATCAAAGGTTCCTGAAGGGTGGTCCCCGGATTAACAAGATTAGCATCCCTGGGAATTTGTTAAAAATACAAATTTAGGGGCCTTACCCAGACCTACTGAATCAGAAGTTCTGCCAGTGTGTCTAGCAATTTGTGTTTTAGCAAGTCTTCTGAGGCAAGTTAATGTTTAAGAACCACCAGTATAGATTAAATTTACTATAGTCTATCTCAATATTGATACCTGATAAATTACCATATTTTGGCTGTTGAGTTTCTTATAAGGGAAGTCATTACTCTCCCACTAGACCACATAACACAATTTTACTGAACTTAGCATCACTAGTAACTAGTACAGTACATGGATATTAGATGCTCAACAAATATAGGCTGAAAAAAATGAATCAATCATGGACTACCTGGCTACAATATCTTCACTGATTTATGTATTAAGAGGTCATGGAAGAACAAATAAATAATACACAGTCACTGATCTCAACTAGGATGACTGACTCATGAGAGAAAGTTCTGAGAATACCTCACACATAATTTCCTTCAGGGCCCTTTAAGCAATATTTTACCCAACAGAAGAAAGGAAAGAGCTCAGATGAAAAGCATGGTGTCATGAAAGCATGAGCCATGTTTCAGGAAGAATAACTAGTGCTTTCTGGTGGAGCACAGCATTCACACATGGGAAGTTTATAAAGTGATATGCCTTTGTATAAATAAGAGATAAAAGTAGATAATAGCCTATTCTGGCTGACTAGAATAATGCAAAAGAACCATATACATCATGAAATGCTACTCTTGAAAATATCCTACTGACACTACCAATGACAAAATAAAACACATTTCAAACTATGCTATTTTCTCCTTGGTAGGACAAAGAGACAAATAGGAAGAGTAACCCCTGGATAAAAAAAATAAAGTAATAAATACAGTAAAGGACACACTGAGGCTTTAGAGGATGTTAAAATAAATACTGAGTAACTAGAAGCATTTAATTTTGCATTACACAGATCTTCATATTTCTTCAGAAACCTTTAATGGGCAAAAATTGAATGTTTCAGCTCAAATAAGGCAATTTTAAAAAGGTTTATGAATTATTACACCTGTGCTTCATACGTATCAGCTAAAGGCTGATGAGTCACAATATCAAGTTAGTGGATTAGAATCAACATTAAAGGAGAATATGACAAAATATCTGAGTGCAATACACAGGGTAACTTTTGTTTCAGTCATATACATAAACATGCTATGTCTTGGTTTATGGTATAAAATAAAATATATTTTCTTATGTTGTACTTGGTCAAAAAAAAATTTGCTTAAACACCGTTCTCATCCAATCATTTGCTGAACTTCAGCTCACCTTATTATACCAGGCAGAAACAATGAGTTTTTCTTCATAATCACGGAATTTTGCTACTTTGCATTCACTCTGGAAAAAAGATATGAGAACAATTAAAATCCCAGAAATTACCCCAAATTACTAAAGATAGAATAATTTCTTCACTATGTTCATTATTGAGAGAATCTAAAGATTGCACTTGTGAGGCACACAATGTAGTCAAATGTAAACTGAATCAAGCACAAATGCATGCCCAACACCTTTAGGAAAGAATAAGGTTTGTGACTAATAAACCTTTATTTCAAGAAATTTATAGGTAGAAGAGAATGATTTAAACATACATATACACAACTAGTGATTTTAAGGCTACTGCCCACCATATCTAGAGAAAAAAGTAACAAGTGGCTTAGGTAAACGAAACAGAGCTGCACCTGTGGAGGGGTCAAAACTAAGGAGAAAGAATCTTTCTGGAAAAATCTTTTTAAGTTGCCTATAAAGTTTAATACAAATTTTTCTCTCTTAATTGTTGGTGGCCTGTATACTAGATTCCATAGCCATATTTATGTGCCATCACAGAGACTGACATACTTTTCCTGAGTACCAGATATAGTTTGGTTTATATAAGTACTATTATCTTGATACATAGAATGTTCATGATACAAAAAGTATATATGAACCAAGCCCAAAAGAGAGGTGATGCCCTTCTTCAGACTCACATTCACTCCAGGCACAGAATTCCCAAGAGGGATGGCAGATAGAACAGCCTCTGCTATTTACATTACATTTCTCCTTTTTACTTTTTGCAGTGTGTGTCTAGATGAATACGCACAAATTAAATGCCCATGTGCTGTGACTTAACCTAAGCTTTTCCTCAGAGTCTTATAGTTACAGGGACTATTTTCTCATCATATCTGTTGGGGATGTACATTTCAAACATCAATGATGTTGTATATTTTCACTGACTTTCACTGGGACATAAACAGAGCAACTTAGATGTCAGCGATTATCCAATCCCAGTCTCACCATTTTATAGATGAGAAGATGGCGAGCCAGAGAGGAGAAGTAACTATTTTAAGACAAGAAGTTACTAATAATGCTGCAACCCTGGCCTCTGATTTATGTAATATTTAATGTTAGGGGTACAGAGATAAAAGATAGGCTTTGCCCTCAAGACACATCCACATGTACCAAAAAGAAAACCAATGCTGTTGTGGAATAAATTCATGAGTTTGAAGTACATGGACTCAGTGTGGAGAGTGAGACAGTATTAAACTTCCCCTAAGGAATACAGGGAAAGTTTAATAAAGAGATATTTGACTTAGAATTTCAAGAATAGCATTTCTTCAGACAGATCTCCCTACCCAGTACTTTTGAGAACACACAACATAGCCTGGACAAGCATTGATAGCAAGGGCGTATTGGGTTGGTGTCGTACTATGGATGTAGGAAGAATGGTGGTGTACTATGGATGTAGGGAGGAGGGGGTGTTAAAGTCTTTAAGTCTTTAAATAAAAATATTTCTACCACAGTTCATACCTACTTGCTCAAATACCAAGAAAAAGGCACATAAATAGAGTGCATTTCTTTGAAATATAACATTCCTAGATGATTTAAAAAGAAACTGAATACAGCTAGGTGCGGTGGCTCACGTCTGTAATCCCAGCACTTTGGAAGGCTGAGGAGAGCGGATCACTTGAGGTGAGGAGTTCCAGACCAGCCTGGCCAACGTGGCAAAACCCTATCTCTACAAAAAATACAAAAATTAGCTGGGCGTGGTGGCATGCACCTGTAATCCCAGCTACTAGGGAGGCTGAGGCAAGAGAATTGCTTGAACCTGGGAGGCGGAGGTTGCAGTGAGCTGAGATTACGCCACTGCACCCCAGCCTGGGCGACAGAGCAAGACTCCATATCAAAAGAAAAAAAAAAAGAAACTGAGTACCATTTATGAGAATTTCAAGGCCAGTATGTAGAATTCAATATGGCTCTGCAATTATGCATATGTTATTAAAAGGAAGTATATATTTACTTCAAGAATAGCATCAAATCTCACTACAGTATTAAATACAGTAGCTTTGTAAAACACTTTGCAAAGGAAACCAGAACGTGCTCAATTATAAATCTAAGAATACAGAATTCCATAGTGACATACTTACCTAAGGCTCATAAAAATAATATAACCACTAACACAAAAATATCTTTAAAATTTAAAGACTCAGCTAATTAATGAGAGCATGCCATTACTAATATAATTTTGCATGATTAATAGGTAAGAATTCCACTTTAGTTCAGGAGTTCACTGGAATTCTGTGAGTACTTCCTTCTCCCAGAAATTCCACTATTAATAAGTTTGTTTAGGTTCAGGTGAGAAACGGCTGAAGACAAGAAAAATGTGATTGACTGAATCAACACAGTATCTTTTTTAAACGGTAAAGGTCAGGTTTATATCCCCCAGATGAAATCATATTTGCATAATTTTAAAAGAAACATTATAGCAGGTCTCTATTAGAAAGTCAGGGATAGCCATATAATGCCTGTTATTGACAAGAAGAGCTACAACTACAACGCTGCATATAAACAGGGTATATGAGCTACACACAGAGCATCTATTGGGCGGCCAGTGAGATGCTTTGTAATAAACACACTGGGTGCTAAAACATGACATTTTTAACTTCTTGTAAAACTTGATCATTAATGACAAATATATGACAGCAGTTAATTACCAGGATTCTATAAAATAATTAAGAGATGAGTAAATATAAAAGTTTTACCTCCAGAATCTCAATTCTTCTCTCTTTCTCTGCCAACTGCTTTCTTAGTAGCATTATTTCAGCTGATGCTGGATTTAACTTGGGATCCAAAGTTTTTATTACCTGTTTAAAGAAAAAAATACTATGTTCACTTTATATTTTAAAGTATTAAAACATATAGAACATATCTTACAAAAACTGTGTAAGTAAGGTGGAAAATAATCCACAAAGTCATCCAAGAGCTAACTGTAGCTTGTTTTACAATCCTAATTGGGATAACAAAAATAACTCATTCTATATACAAGAAACAGTACAAAAATTCAGTACAAAAATATAAATGTCCCCATTCCAAAAACAAATTTCCCTTCTCCAAGGCTCAGTACATGGAAATAGTTATTTAGCCTTTTCAATACTCAAACTTTAGGCATTAAAGTCTTGAAATAATCCTTTCTATATTTATTTGACTTGAGAATTTTTAAAAAAATCAAAATGAATTCAATAACTCTAAGAAACACTGATTTTATAAAGTAAGAACAACACACAGAAGAAATTCTTAGCAATAATCTTTTTTACTATTATTATCCAGTCAAGTGTAATTCAATATATAAGATCAATATAATAAATGCTGGTGATTTTATTTGCAAAAGGTAGGGTGCTGAATCGCATTTATGTTATTACTAAAAATTGAGTAAAAAGATATGTTTGACCAGAATGTAGTAAAGAGATTCAGCTAAACTATGGAGATAGCAATCTGTTAGAAAACCAATTCAGAAATGTCAAGAATATATTTCAAGCAAAAACCATAAATTTCAAACAGGGACATCTGCATGATGTAATTATAAAACTATTAAAAATATTTAAAATTATTTAATGAGTTAGGAAAATTTCATCTACATTTATAGAGGAAAAAGAAGAAGACTGGATGGTAAAATACCAAAATACTATTGTGGCTCCTTCATTCATCCAAAAATCATTTATTGAGTGACAACTGTGTGGTAGATACTGGCAGATGAGGATTCAGCAATTTATGGGAGACGTGGTGCCTGCCCTCATGGAATGCACACCATAAAAGCAGAATACATTGAATAATTTATATCAATTTAATTACAAAGAGCAAATCATAGTTTATTATCTCTAAGTGATAAATGGTTGTGATTTGTATATTTTCTGAATTTTCTACAAGGACATGTTATTACTTTAGCCAGTATCTTAACCATTATTTAAACCTCTTGCCCCAAATAAGGTAATGGGAAAAAAAATCATATTTATGAAAGCAAGCAACTGTCTTTTAAATGATATTAATCAATGGTGGCAAAAATGTGGTATTCATTGTCATGGTTTTGTTCAATTAGTTATAGTCCTCTTAAAATGTCATTTAGAAATACATATCAAGCATCTTATGATCTTATCCTATGACCCAATACTTCCATTTCTAGGAAATAAGGTTAAGATAATAAACCAAAATAAAGAGAAAGCTTTCTGTATAATTATGTTGACTATAGTCTTATTTATAGGAGCAAGAAAGGAAAAGGAAATGAATACAGATTATTTCCAATAGTAGGATAATGCTTAAGTAAACTCTGTTATATCCCACACAACTAAGTATTATGTAGGCATTATTTTACTTTTGCAAAGTCTGTTCCATAAATGTAGTGTGGTCACATGCCTGCGCTCCAAAGTGGGAGTGAAAGTGATTTATGCTGTTTTCAGGCCTCGCCCATTACATATCTCCTATGCAATCTAGGCTGTCTTTCTTCATTTGACCTAGTTGGACAAGGTCAAGTGAACCTGGGATCCCTATGCTGAAGAAGGCAGAGCCTCTGTCAGCTTAGGACTCTGAATGACTACATGGAGAAGTGCCCCTTCCCCATTTATGATTGGACTCAATGTGACTATGAAGTAAACCGCTACCTTTTTAAACCTTGAGTGTGATGAACATTTGAAAAGCGTTTAACTATCTAATCTCAAACTAAATGCTACAACAATTTCAAATACATTTAAAAAGCTAAACTTTTACAAAAGATAAAATATCCATTTTGCTGTTTCTAGAAAAATTATATTCTTAGAAAATTTGCAAAGATTCTAGCAAATAAGAATTCTGGGCTTATTTTGCCAAGAACTAAAGATTCCATACATTATAGCCATCACTCTCTCTGACATCACGACAGTCTGTCTAAACAGTCCCTATTAGCTATGGCCTATTTTATCTGACACTGATGAGTGAGACTAAGAGTATGAGAACTGATTGGGAAATACTACGGAAACCTGACAGGTAAGGCAATACAGTTAATAGAGAAGTGATTAGATACAGATACAAGAATGGCAGAAAAATCCGGTGAAATGAGCCTTGCTAAAACACAGGCCACAAAGTCTTGAGCTCCGAAAGATAAGTCACTCACATTTCTGGCTTTCTCCAAGTACATTTTATATCTTTCCTCCATTGCTTTCATATCTTCATCTTTCTTCTGAAGAGCAGCTTCAAGTTCATTGATCTTTTGTACTATTAGTAAAAATAAAATGAAACATAATCAGTTATTAATATTTACTACCTATTAAAATACTTCATCCTCACATAAAATTATATTTATAATATTTATTTTCTAAAGACTGATAAGATAACTTAAAAGAAAAGCCTGTTATTTATTCTTTGTAGTGAATTCTTATCTAAAAGTTTTGAAATACAACCAACACATTCTCAATCTTTTATTATTTGACCCTTAAAAATATCTACAATCTGCTTTATTTAGTTCTTTTTCTCCTTTCTATCAAGTATAAATAGCAAATATACCCTACAGTAAGCACAACCACAAGAAAAATAAAGCATTTCTACACAATGTTTTAAAGTTTATATCAATCTGATTTGAAATCATTTTTACCCACATTTCCAGATTAATCTTATTTTTTAATGTTTGATACTCCCATATATCCATCAATTCATTTTATTAGATTTTTTGCTTTAATAATATATCATTTATTAATGACTTCAGCACTAAAAATTATCATAGTCCTTATTTACAATATATGTATCTACACATTGTGCAAAAACTTACACATAGACCTTGCATCCTTCAATAAAAAAGGGTAAGTCCTTAGATATACTGTTGTCTGATCCAAGTTTTCACAGATACCTACCATTTTGATTTATATCTGGCTGAAGATCTTCAATGAGTTCTTGTTTCTTCTGTAATTCTTCATGGACCTCTGTGAGTTTTTCCCTAAGAGGTAGAAAAAGCATGGAGACTGGTCTCTGCCATATAACATTTGTGGACCTTGGGCAAGTTGCTTTCTGACCCTTGGTTCCTCATCTGTGAAATGGGAATACTATCTGCCTGACTGCAGGGGTTGTCATGAGGATGTAAACAGTCAGGCACACGGCAGGTGCCAAAAAGGTTAAATTGTTTCCCTTGCCACCCTTGCTTCCTAAGAAAGTAAAATATTTTATAGGTTTAACATCCCATATAATCTAGTTGTGATAGTTAATCTGTTTTTTTAAACTTTCCAAATGATATTAACAACGGAAAGATGTAGGAGTTTGGGATGGGGGTAGTAGGGAGGCTGAATCTTTAGCATGCTTTTCACTTTTGCAGCAGGTGTATCAATTAGCATCAGGATATTTGCTTTTCTAGACAAAATCCGAAAAGGAGATTAACTTTAGAGGCTTTTACAACCCCTCCCTTCTCATATTTGAAAAGAAATATCAGTTTTACTTACATATGAGCTTCCAACTTCTGCTTTAATTTGCTGGACTATAAAATTTAAAAAAAATTGCTGTAAGATGACTATCTTGACAAAGGTCAATTTTCCAGACATCGAAATCTCTTTACCTCCTTTTGAAGGTGTACCAGGCAAAATTATAAATATTTTTAAAATTTGTATTTCCAATAACACACTTTAAGAAGCATAAACTTTTTAGGTTCTTTTTTTACTTCAAAAAGGAAAGGAAAAATAGAAAATGAAATGTAAAAAGGTACAAAAACAGAAAGAAAAATGCCTCATGTTTCTGAATGTAATAAAAATTAAATCTGAACTTGAAAAACACCAAATGCAAGCTGAATGTGATATACTGAGGAGTATCAAACATTAAAATATTTTAAAAATCATTTATTCAGAATAAAAATTTTAAGATTTTGGGCCTCTTATGAGGAACAAACTTAAATATCTAAAATAATTATCTTTATAATAAAATTTTATTATAGTTGTAAATACTTTAATAACACCAAAATGAAGCAACTGAATATTGTTAAAAAGCAAAATTTTAAACATACAATTTCCTCTTTTAAAAAACAGTACTTTAAATTGCAATAGTCGTTCCGCATCTATTGTATAGGTGAAGTATTTAAAATATATAATCTGAAATACAAGTTGGATACCAATATATTAAAATAATAAAGACATTTATCTTTAAAACACTGCCAGCCAAAATGTGCTCCCCCCAAAATACCTCATTTTAAAAGTATTCTCTAGTATGGCTTAAAATAATATTTGTATTAGAGAAGTTTACAATACCGTATATATGCACATATGAGATGCCGCCATGCATGAGACGATTTCTATTTTCCAAGCCCCCAGGGAAAAAAAAAGAAAATAATATAAAGCACATAAAAGACAGAAAGAAAATGCAACTCTTTCAATTTTCCTTTTCATCTCTTTACTCTGCAAAGTTTCCTCCCCCATCAACACAGGTATAATCACCTAGCATTTTATCTAATCTCAATCAATCAAGATATCCCTAACACATATCTAGTCCTTTTTTCTTGTTATTTTTAATTAAGTACAACAATCCCTCAATCATTACTTCTTTTTCTCTTCACATAAAAAGATCAAACTATAGAAAAGTTGCTAGGTATAGTCAGATTTTGGCTAAGTTTGATCTCTTTTAAATCCTCTTATCTCTGCTCTCACAATAGCTGCTGTCAAAATGCATCAGAAAACGGTAAGGCCATGAATCATTAAGGAAGGAGAAAGAAATGAGTGATGCCTCCAAGGCTGCATTAAAGTTTCTGTCCTTCAGAGACGGGTATAATCCATTTTTGGCATGATCTTTAGGTAGAAATCATTTTCCCATTCTCTCTTTTCCTATTAGAAGGTTTCCTCAATTCTGACTGCTAATTACTCTCATCTGGATTTTTCTCAGGCCAGCCCTGTTGGAATTCCAGCAGAACTATGAAGGCCTCAATTGTAGTATGCTCTCAATCAAGAATCATCATGAACTTTGGTATAGCTGCTAAATGATGTTGAATGATGATTAAGAATCATCACGAACTTTGGTATAGCTGTTGAAGCAGGACAGACAGAAATCACCTTCCAATGTAGATGATCAACTGACAGGCTCCAAGTTGGCAAAATCACTGCATCTATTATGCAGATATATACGGTATTTAAGGCTATTCTCAATGATAAGGGCTGTACTTTCCAATACAAGATTAATTTGGGCATCATGATCTATTAAAGAAAAGCCATACACAGCAGAATTATTATAATTTCTAAGTTACTTACACTTTCGCCTTCAGACTTGGAACCTTGTTCCTGTAAAGATTTCTGGAGGTCCTCAATCTGCTGCTGCAATTCTCTAATACGCTCTTTGCTCAGCCTATTGTAAGATGGGTTATAAGCATTTACTTGTATTGAAAGTCAAAGCAGTTAAGGATCTACAAAGGTACATTCAGTTAGCAATTTAAGTAAAAAATATGTTTATAGCAATGACAAATGCGGAATAATTATCTGTGCCTAGGTACAATATGAAGTACGGCAGGCTACTTCTAAGAAAATACTTTTTAAAAGAAAACTTTTTTCCTGAAAGTATATATGCCTACATTTAAAATTTTAAGGAACTTAAATGTCGGTGGCAAAAACATTTCTACACCGCACTCACTGGTAGAAAAATCAGAAAACCAGCTCAATTTTTCTACAGTTGTATTTTTAATGAATGAAAACTAGATTTCCATCTTCTGTTTCAGATTTCACAGCGTATTGGAAGAGGAAGGTCACCATTTTCCAATCATTTCCACAAGTTTTTTTAAATTTAAATTAAAGGGAGTGCCACTAGCAACTAACTCAGATTCTAACGTGGCAAAATCTCATTCTTTAAAACTGTGCTTAAGAGTTACTTCCACTGGAAGTTACTAGCAAGAGTTAGTATCTCCCTCTCCCTCTATGTGTATCCACACATACACACTCACCTGCCTGCTATAATATTCCACTGTTGCAGTTATCACATAATATAGCAATTATCTATTTACATGTCTGCTTTCCTATGTTAATTCCTTAAAAGCTTAAATGATTTCCCCAGTGCTAACAACTTGTATTGAACTGAATAAGATAGTAATATGTAATGGTCTCTTCAGAAAAGTGTTAACAACTGGTATTGAACTGAGTAAGATGATAATATGTAATGGTCTCTTCAGAAAGGTGTTAACAACTGGTATTGAACTGAGTAAGATGATAATATTTAATGGTCTCTTCAGAAAAGTGCTAACAACTGGTATTGAACTGAATAAAATAGTAATATTTAATGGTCTCTTTAGAAAACTAAATTGTTATTCTTCTTTTAACCACTGTTTATGTAACCTTATACACACAAGTTACACACAAGTTTGAGAAAGGTAAGATTCAAGTATGTCTAAAATTTCTGTTGGTGTCTGGGATTCAATAAAGGTTAAATAAATCCAAATACCCTTATAGTAAGTACACCATTTATAACAGGGAAGTTACCATAGTAGTTAGGAGTAAAGACTCAGTAATCAGATTGACAGAGAGTTCATTATGGAGGATCCAGAACTACTAGGTGTATAACTTTAGGTATGTTATTTAACTTCTCTGTATCCATATTCCTTATCCATAGAAAAAGAGCTATTGGTTACTACATGGTTACTATTTCATAGAGTTATTATGAGGATTTACTGAGTTAATAGCAAAAAAGTACTTAGAAAAGCATATTATAATAAGTTTTGAGCACTTCATTGATACCACATAAGCACATCATTTGCTTTAAGCTCATTATCTGTAGTCTTCCTAACAACTTGTATTTACACCTGAAGACACTGAGTGTAAGTTTCAGTAACTTGTCCAGAAACAGTTAATAAGTTAAATTAGAAGTGGGATTTAAATTTGATTCCACAATCTAGATCTTATCTATGCACTAGACTTCAGTAGAAAGCCAAACTGTCATTTATTCATTTGTCAAACTTTCTGAATTATGAACATATCTAAATGAAATTTAAGAATAAGTAGCCTGGTGGGCCAGACACAGTGGCTCATGTTTGTAATCCCAGCAACTTTGGAAGGCTGAGGTAGGTGGATTACATGAGGTCAGGAGTTCGAGACCAGCCCAGCCAACATGGTGAAGCCCCATCTCTACTAATAATACAAAAATTGGCCGGGCATGGTGGCTCACGCCTGTAATCCCAGCACTTTGGGAGGCCAGGGTGGGTGGATCATGAGGTCAGGAGATTGAGATGAGCCTGGTCAACATGGTGAAACCCCATCTCTACTAAAAATACAAAAAAAAATTAGCCAGGCGTAGTGGCGTCTGCCTATAGTCCCATCTACTTGGGAGGGTGAGGCAGGAGAATTGCTTGAACCCGTGAGGCGGAAGTTGCAGTGAGCCGAGATCGCGCTACTGCACTCTAGCCTGGGTGACAGAGCAAGACTCCGTCTCAAAAAAAAAAAAAAAGAAAGAGAAGAAAACAAATACAAAAACTATCCAAGCATGGTGGTGCATGTCTCTAATTGCAGCTATTCAGGAGGCTGAGGCATGAGAATCACTTGAACTGGGAAGGTGGAAGCTGCAATGAGCAAAGATCGCGCCACTGTACTCCAGCCTGGGCGACAGAGGGAGACTCTGTCTCAAAAAGAATAAAAAGAATAAGTAGCCTGGTTAACCAAGAATGCTGAAATTAATGGATTATCCATATATTTTATAAATATAACTGAAATGAATCACCTGACTTCTTTCACAGAGTGAAGCTTATAGTGATGAAAGACTACTAACAAAAATATTAAACTATTTCTAGGTAATTCTAATTACTTTAGCTACAATAATATTTTCCATTTCTGTGAATCAAGATTTTATGGCTTAGTAATAAAATCACCAAGATTTTCAATTACTAAGGAGCATATCACCTCTGCTCAGTTTCCAGTTCATTCATTTTACGGTGTTTCTGTTCTAGCTGCTCCTGAAGTTCCTCAATACGTTCATTCTCAGAGCCTTCTTGCTGTAAGCGAAGCATCTTATTTTCATGTTGCAGTCGAATAAACACCTCCCTGATGTTACAAAGCAAAATCTTTTTTAATTTTTAAAAATATGAGTCATTATATTCTTTAGTTAAAAAAAGGAAATTCCTGTCCACTCAATAGCTACCATTTTAAGATGCAAGCAGGACCAGCTAGCACAGCTGGTAGGGTATGAAACTCTTAAACTCCAACAAAAGCTTCTGAAAGTGTTTAAGAAAAAATTATGTAAACTGCAAGACTGTGCCTTTAAAAAAAAGCAGTCAAATTTTATAGGTACCATATAGGATTATGCTATAAATCATTAAATTGTTATTATGCCATTCCTGAAGAGATAATAGAAATTATATTACTTTGGTAATTTAGAAACTATTCGCTAAAGGAAACAAATAGTATATGCTTAGAAAACACATAAAAGAAAAGCAATAGATTTAAGAAACTATAGTTTGAGCAAAATTTTAATATATACCTTATAATGGCAATAAGAAAGTTTCTAGATCTTTTGTTTCTGAAAAAAATTTTATTAAAGATTTACATGTACTTTTAAAAAATGCAACTTTTTATTAATATTATTGATATTAATATTATTTGTATTAAATAGGGAAGTAATACTCTCCCTTAGTTGTTCCCCTGCCAAATCCCATTCTTCAAAAGCAACTAATTTCAATTAATCTCATTTTTTGTTCTTCTGAATGCCAATAGTATAACTCTAAAAAAAAAGCTCATATGGCTATTTTTTAAATTACTAATTTTAAGTTAATGATTGACTCCCCACTAAGCAAGATAAGTAACTTTTCTCCCTTTATACATTTACCACTTCTCCCATCAAAGGCTTGTGAAATCATATTGATTTTTGTTTTCTAATAATTTCCTAACTTTAAAGTATATACTTAAATTTCCCTAGTTAAAGCAATTATAACATAGCACATGGGGGTCATGTCATATTATAAAAACTAAAATATGTTATTCAACAGGTTTGTGAAATTTTACTTCTGATAAAATTTTAAATTGTTGTGGTAGCAATAATAATCTGATTTAGAAAGTTTAAGTAGATCAAACAGTAATTTTCAGCTCTATGAGTCATAAAATAAGTTTTTAAAGGCCAAGACATTTACAAAAAAACAAAAAAAATTATAATATTAAATATAATTCTATCAAATTATGAAACAAATTTACCTATATTCCACTGGCATAATCTCAGCAGCAAGATTCTCATAACTTTTTGTAGCAGATGCATCTAAAAAATAACAAAAAATAAATTAGCATTTCAGTATTTCAACTATTTTAAAAAATCCTCCCTCCTTCCCCCCCTCCCTCCCTTTGTTTTTCTTTCTTTCGATAGGGTCTCTCTCTGTCCAAAAACCCAATCCCCTGCTCCCCTCCCCCTCCCCTCCCTCCTCCTCTCCTTTCCTTTCCTTCCTTTCCCTCCCTCCCGTGCTCCTTCCTTCCTTCCTTCCTTCCCTCCTTCTTTCTTTCCTTTCTCTCTTTCTCTCTTTTTCTCTTTCACACCAAGCCTGGAGTGCAGTGGTACAATCATAGCTCACTGCAACTTCAAACTCCTAGGCTCAAGTGATCCTCCCGCCTCAGCCTCCCAGAGCTAGGACTATAGGCATGCACCACCATGACAGGTTAAGTTTTTATTTTTTGTTGAATGGAGTCCCACTATGCTGCCCAGGCTGAAACTTTTCTAAATCTAACACAATTAACCTGTTTGGTTTAGGTGGTCCTGTTGTACTTGTGAACATCGAAGCTCTTCATTTGTTTCTTTCAAAGTATCACGCTGCTCAATTAGTCTCTGAAAAGAATTGTTGATATCAGCAAAGTATTTAATTCTGCCTATAAACAATGTACTTTATGCTTACAATTTATCTTAACTAGTTTAATAATTGTTGCTTAATTTTAAGTGACAATGTTTTAGTTTTAAGAAGCTCATTTTCTATTAAGTTACATAAATAGTATGTGTCTTTATACATGGTTTTGACTTCCCCATCAGATAGGTTATCTTTGAACAAAATGAATGCAATTATGTAACAGAGGACAGATATGCAATGGGTAATAAAAAAGCATGGACTTTGGAGGCATAAAGACCATGGTTTGAATACCAATTTCACCACTTCCTAGCTATATTATCTTAGGCAACTTATATAACTCTTTGGCTTTAGTATCTATAACTTCAAAATAGGAATACCGATACATAAACCCTTGCAAAGGTGTTCTGAATAACAAAGGTGGTATTAGTCAAGGATCTAGAATATAGGTTGGTGTGTAAGAGACGCTGGAGACTAGTTACTTCTTTTTACCACTGTTGTGAAACTCAACTGGAAGAAGTGGTAAGTAGTATCCTGGAGATACACATTGGCGGAAAAACACCATTTCCCAAGGACAGCAAGCTGGTACCTCATATCATTGACTATTTTATTTTAGAGCCTACACCAATGACAAACTTCTAGGTTACGAACAGAACGTTCATGTTTAAATCATTTTCCCAGAACTTGAAAAGTACTACTGAATATAAAATCATGTGTTAAATGCTGTTACGTTCCAAGTCAATAAACAAAGCCCTAATTAGTCCATTACGTGTTTCAAATCAATTTAGCAGTAAACTGGTAACTGATTCAAGGGGTCCGTAGGTGCCTTAAGGATCTCTGAACCCTAAAGTTGGAAATCTAGCAGGAGCAGGCACAAAGACCTCTGTAAATCTGTTCCTCCGTTAACGTAATGCACACACTAGCACATTTGTCATTATCAACTATTTCAGAATTCTGGGAATAAACCAAAGGCCTACAACAGTCTGGTGAGCATTTATTAAAGTAATCCTGCTAAACCTTGGTTAGAACAGCAAGCTTTTTGCTCTTTTAACTTTTCTAACTACGATTCCCGTCTCCCCAGCTCTGCAGTAACCTTGAAAACAAGCAGCCTTTCAATTGCTGTAGCTGTGAAAACCAGCAGCTCTAGCAGCCACCAGAATGGGCACAGACTGGATGGATATGGGGCTCCCTTAAAAAGCCCCATCCACAGAGAATTGTCACTGTTTAACCTGTCTTGCAGCTTCCTAAATCCCATTTGTAGGGGCTCTTCATGATTTGACCTGATTCACTGCTTGCTCTGCAGGAAATATTTCCGAGACATTTGGCAAATAGAATCATCAGCAACTGTTTGCCACCACAGGTACTGAAGGCTGTGATAATGGCTATGGTACACAAGAGCCTGGCCAAAAATTTGCAAGAAAGATCTGAGAAATAAGATGCCCATAGGAATCTTTAAAAAGCTCTGACATGTTCCCGGAGATCTCAAAGGTCAGCCAAGTACAGGGCTGTGCACATGCCCAGAAAAGACATGAGAGGGCCCGCATTGTCTCAGCACTGGATAAACATGAGGCCCTGAGCAAACAGGAAGGCAAAGGCAGAATTTCAAACTGCCTAAGCACTGAAGGTGTTTTATAACACACATAATGTCACAGCCTTTACCAAAGACTCAAGGCATCTATGGTAATCTCTGACCAATCACGAACTAACCACTGTGGTAACTGAGCAGAGACTTCAGTGGCTACACAACATAAAGAATGTGGGCTTTACAGAATTAGTCCCAAAAAGTCACTTAAAAAAACAAACAGCAACAACAATAAACCCTAAGAATGGAAAAAGTCTGATTTCCAGATTTGAAATTTTATATTATTTTAAATGTCAGATTTTCAACAAAAATACAAAATACACAAACAGAATAGCCTATACACAGGGTGAAAAAAAAAAAGAAGTCAACAGAAACAGCCAGTGAGAGTGCCAGTGGGTAGACAGACTAGACTAAGACAGAGAGAGCGATTCTAAGTATGTTCAAAGAACTAAAGCAAACCATTTGTAAAGAATTAAAAGAAATTATAGCAATGTCTCACCAAAGAGAGTATAAGAGAATTTATTAAAAAGAAATAACTAGAAATTTTGAGTTGAAAAGAACAATAAATGATATGAAAAATTCACTATAGGGGCTGGTTGTGGTAGCTCATGCCTGGAATCCCAGTACTTTAAGAGCTAAGGTGAAAGGATTGTTTGAGGCAAGGAGTTCAAGACCAACCTGGCCAACACAGTGAGTCCCCATGTCTAAAAAAAAAAAAAAAGCAAAGCAAAACAAACAAACAAACAATTCACTATGGGAGGCTGAGGTGGGCAGATTCCCAGGAGCTTGACCAGCCTGGGCAACATGGCAAACCCTGTCTCTACAAAAAAAAAAAAAAAAAATATATATATATATATATATATATATAAATTAGCTAGGTATGGTGGAGTGTGCTTATAGTCCCAACTACTAGGGAGACTGAGGCAAGAAGACTGCTTGATGCCCAAGGGGTTGAGGCTTCAATGAGCCGTGACTGCGCCACTGCACTCCAGCCTGGATGACAGAGCAAGACCATGTCTCAAAAAAATAAAGTAAAATAACTAGATGGGCTCAGTGCAGACTTCAGCAGAGGAGTATCAGAGAGCTGTAGGACTCCCATCAAGTATGCCAATATACACATAACAGGAAACCCAGAAGAAGAGAAAAATTGCTAAAAACTTGCCAAATTTTATGAAAAGTTATAAAATTTCCTTATTCTTTAAAAGCACATGCATGCAAATGTTTACTGCAGAACTATTCATAAGAGCAAAATCATGGAATCAGTCTAAATGCCCATTAATGACAGATTGGATAAAGAAAATGTGGTACATATACACCATGGAATACTATGCAGCCATAAAAAAGAGCAAGATCATGTCTTTTGCAGGAACATGGATGGAGGTGGAGGCTATTATCCTTAGCAAACTAACACAGGAACAGAAAACCAAATACCACATGTTCTCACAAGTGGAAGCTAAATGATGAGAACTCATGAACACAAAGAAGGGAGCAATAGACACTGGGGTTTACTTGAGAGCAGAGGGTTGGTGGAGAGAGAGGAGCAGAAAAGATAACTATTGGGTACTGGGCTTAATACCTGGTTGAGGAAACAATCTTTACGACGAATCCCCATGGCATGAGTTGACCTATATAACAAAACTTCATATGTATCCCTGAACCTAAAATAAAGTGTTATTTTTGTTTTTGTTTAAAAGAAAAATAAAAGGTTTGCTTTAGTTCTTTGAACATACTTCGAATAGCTCTCTCTGTGTTAGTCTAGTATATCCACCTATTAGCACACCTCACTGGCTGTTTCTGTTGACTGCTTGTTGTCGTTGTTTTACCATGTATAGGCTACCCTGTTTCTTTGTATATCTTGCATTTTTGTTGAAAACCTGACATTTAAATAATATAATATTTCAAATCTGGAAATCAAATTTTTTCCAACCTTGGATCATCAATCTACAGTTCTAAGAAATTCAACAAATTCAAAGTACAATAAACTAAAAAGGATCCACACACCTGGATATATCAAAGTCAAACTGCTGAAAGCCAAGGGCAAAGTGAAAATCTTGAAAGCAGCAAGAGAAAAAGGATTCATCACATAAAAGGAGCCTTAATAAGATTAACAGCAGATTTCTCATCAAATAATGGAGGCCATAACACAGTAGGATGACATAAAATGCTAAAAGAAAAAGACTGTCAAACAAGAATTTTATATCTAGCAATACATCTTTTGAATATGAAAGATGAACTGAAATTTTTCCAAGAGTAAAAAAAAAAAAAAGAGAATGTATCATTAGCAGACTTTCTCTATAGAAAAATACTAAAAGGAGTCCTTCAGGTTGAAATAAAAGGACACTACTGAGAAATTTGAATTTAGCCAAAGAAACACCACCAACAGAGGTAACTATATACACAAATATATTTTAATGGCTGGGCGCGGTGGCTTATGCCTGTAATCCCAGCACTTTGGGAGGTCGAGGCAGGTGGGTCACAAGGTCAGGAGTTTGAGACCAGCCTGACCAACACGGTGAAACCCCGTCTCTATTAAAAATACAAAAATTAGTCAGGCATGGTGGCATGCGCCTGTAATCCCAGCTACTCAGGAGGCTCACGCAGGAGAATCGCTTGAACCCAGGAGGCAGAGGTTGTAGTAAGCCAAAATCGTGTCACTGCACTCCAGCCTGGGCAACAGAGGGAGACTCCGTCTCAAAAAAAAAAAAAAAAAAAAAAAAAAAAATATATATATATATATATATATATATTTAAGATTAATGTATTTTTAACTCTTTTAGTCTACAATTTGATTTAAAAGACAATAGTATAAAGCATTAATTATAAAACAGTATTAATGAGTTTATAATGTATAAAGATGTAACAGCATAAAGCAGAGGGGAGGAAAAGCTTTTATTTTGGAGTAGTTTTCAGTATACTATTGAAATTAGGTTTACCATTTACTCTAAATGGATTGTTTCAAGGTAAGATGCTAATTGTAATCCCCCATAACAACCATCAGAAAATAGCTTTTAAAAACTTGTAAAAGAAACTAAGGAACTAAACTGGTGTATTGAAAATGTCTAACACAAAAGGCAGTAGTAGAAAAATGGAGGAGAAAAAAAGACATACAGAAAACAAAATAAAATGGTAGACCTAAATGCTATTTTTATCGGTAATTACATTAAATGTAAATGGATTCCAAACTCCAATTGAAAAGCAAATACTGGCAGAATCGATTAAAAATGATCCAAGTAAATGCTAGGTGAAAGAAATAGATCTTAGTATAAAAGACACAAATATAGTTTGAAAATAAAAGGGTGAAAAAAATGATGCAAACAGTAACCAAAAGAAAGATACAGGGCTATACTAATATTAAACAAAACAGACTTTAAGATAAATATTGTAACCAGAAAAAAGACAGACATTAGAAAAATCAATCTATCAGGAAGATATAACAATTACAAACATAAATGAACCTCACAGACCTAAAATACATGAGGTAAAAACTGACGGAATTAAAGGGAAAAAGAGATGATATAACAACAATTGGAAATATCAGTATCCTACTTTCAATAATAGATAGAACTATACACAACGATGCAAGGTAGAATACTTGAACAATACTATAAACCAACTAGACCTAACTGACATATATAGAATACTTTACCCAACAGTAGAATACACATTTTTTAAAAATCCACATGGAACACTCTGCAGAACAGACCATATGCTAGGCCATAATACAGGGCTCAATAAATTTAAAAGGACTGAATGCACACAAAGTATGTTCTCTGACCACAATGGAATTAAATAAATCAATGACACAAGGAGATTTAGGATATTCACAAATATGTGAAAACTGAGCAAGATACTCATAAGTAACCAATGTGTCAAAGAAGAAATCATAAGGGAAAAAAAATTCAAAAGAATTAAATGAAAATGCAATATGCCAAAACACAGGATGTAGCAAAATAAATCCTGAGGTAAATTTACAGCTGTATCTATATTAAAAAAAATCAAGAAAAATTCCAAATCAATAACTTAACTTTCTATCTTAACTAGGAAAAAAAACTTATATACAAAGGAATTTGTGTTCCTTTACCAATGAATTATTAAAAATTAGAGTAAAAATAAATAAAATAGAGAATAGAAAACAAATTTTAAAACCACAAGTTAGTTATTTGAAAAGATCAACAAAATTGACAAATCTTTAGCTAAACTAACCAAGAAAAAAAAAACAGAGAAATTCAAATTACAAAAATCACAAATAAAGGGGAGGATATCACTACTTAGCAAAATTCTCTTGTTTCTCACAGAAATAAAGAAGAAATAACAATAAACAACTGTATGCCAATAAATTACATAAATTAAATTGACAAATCTCTAGAAAGAAACAAACTAGTAACACTAGCTCAAGAAGTCATAGAATAGCTGAATAGACCTAGAGCAACTAAAAAGATTGAATTAGTAATTTATTAACTTCCTACAAATAAAGCTCAGGCCCAGAAAACTGAACTCCACAAAACATTTAAAGAAGAATTAATACCAATTTTCATGAACTTTCCCAAAACGTAAAAAAGCAGGGAAAATTTCTCAACTCACTCTGTGTGGCCAGTGATACCAAAACCAGGTATGACCTCACAAGAACATTACAAACCAATATCCCTTATAATACCGATGGAAAAATCTTCAATGAAATATTTGCAAACTGAATCTGGCAATATACTTTTTAAAGTATATATTATGAACAAGTAGAATTTATCTCAATAATGCAAGATCGGTTTAACATGAAAAAAATCAATGTAATACATCATATTAATATAATAAAGTACAAATACTATATATCATCTCACTGATCCAGAAAAAGCATCTGACAAAATCCGATACTCTTTTAGGATAACAGCATGCAACAAACTACGAATAGAAGGAAAATTCTTCAACCTTGTAGAGGGCATCCAAAAACAAAAACGAAAACAAAGAACTCACAGCTAGTATCATACATAATGGTGAAAAATTCAATGCTTTTCCCCTAAGATCAGAACCTAAAGAATGATATCTGTTCATGCCACTTTTATTTAACATTGTACTGACAATTCTAGCCAGTACAACTTAGCAAGAAAAATAAAAATTATCAGAATTGCAAATAAAGAAGTAAAATCAATTCTATTTGCAGAGGTCATAATCTTACATATAGATAATCCTGAGAAACTTACCAAAAAACTATAACTAGTAAACAAATTCAAAAAGGCTGGAAGATTCATGATCAATGCACAAAACTCCATCAAATTTCTACATATTAGCAGTTAACAAATCCAAAAATGATATTGATAATTTTATTTAAAATAACAACAAAAAGAATGAAACAGGAATACATGTTTAAAAGGTGCTAGTCTTGCACACTGAAAACTACAAAACATTGTTGAAAGACACTTAAGATCTAAATAAATGAAATGATAGCCCACATTCATGGATCAGAAAATTAATACTGTTAAGTGGCAACATTTCTAAATTAATCTATAGATCAAGAAGTTCTTATAAAAATCTCAGCTGCCTTTTTTTTGCAAGAATTGACAAGCTGATTTCAAGATTCACATGAAAATGCTAGGGAATCAGAATAACAAAAACAGCCTTGAAGAAGAATAAAGTTTGAAAACTCACCCTTTCCAATTTCAAAACTTAACTACAAAACTACAGTAATCAATAATCAATATATGAGTGTGGTACTAGCATAAGATTAGACATAGAGACCAGTAGTAAACCATTAAAAGACCACAAATAAACCCTTGCATTTATGGTCAAACGAATTTTTAAACTTTTTTAATTATTAATGGAGGTTATTTTCTGAGCAGTTTTAGGTTTTTAGAAAAATTGAGCAGAAAATACAGAGTTCTTTTACATTCCTCTTACCCTCTTCTCACTCTCAGTCTCCCCTATTATTACTATCTTGCATTTGTGTGGTAATTTGTTAGAATTGATGAGCCAATGCTGATACACTGTTATTAACTAAAGTCCATCATTTATATTGCAGTTTACTCTTTTTGTTATACACCCTATGGATTTTCACGAATGTATAATGACATGTATATACCATTAAAGTATCATGGCCTAGTGATTTTTAACAAGAATACCAAATAATTCGATGTAGTAAGAATAGTTTTATCAACTGGTGGTACTAGTACAACTGGATATCAACATACAAAAGAATAAAGCCAGATGCCTACCTCACACCATATACCAAATGGATCACAGACTAAATATATGAGCTAAAACCATAAAACTGTTTAAATGAAAAACACAGGGTAAATCTTTGTACCTTAGGTTACACAGTGGTTTTTTTTAGAAACATCACCAAAAAAAGACAAGCAACAAAAGGAAAAACAAGTAACTCTGATCTCATCAAAATGTAATACTTGGTGCTGCAAACTATATCATCAAGAAAGTGAGATGATAACACACAGAATAGAAAAAAAAAACTGCAAATCATATACCTGACAAGGAACTTGTATCTAGAATATATAAAAAACTATTCCAACTCAATAATTAAAAAGCATATAACCTAAGTAAAACATTGGCAAAGGATTTGAAGAGACATTTTTCCAAGGAAGATATACAAATGGCTAATAAGTACATAAAAGATGCTCAACAACATTAGTCAGTAGAGAAATGCTAATCAAAAACACAATGACATGCCAATTTATATCCACTAGGATAGCTAAAATCAAAAAGATAATAGGTGATGATAAGGATGTGAAGTTAAACATGGTTACCATATGACCCATCAATACCATTTCTGCATATATGCTCAAGAAAAATGAAAACATATCTAAATAAAAATTTGCACATAAACATTCATAGTATTATTGATAACAGCCAAAAAGTAGAAACAACCCAAATGTTCATAAACTGGTGAATGGATAAACAAAATGCCGTATGTCCATACAATGCGGCATTATTCAGCAATAAAAAGGATACAGCACTGATATATGCTACAACACTGATGAACCTTGCAAGAGTCAGTCACAAAAATCACCAAGTGTATGATTACATATTGCAGAAAGACTAGGAAAATCTGTAGATAGCAAGTAGATTAACAGTTATTAAGAGTAGGGCTGAGAGGATTAGAGTGCAGGGTAAACGGTGATGGGCATGAGGTTTCTTTTTAGAGTGATGGCAGTGTTCTAAAGTATGATTATGATGATGGTAGTATAACTCTGTGAATATATTAAAAACCAATGACTTGTGAAAACCACCTTAGGTGAAATTTACGGTAAGTAAATTAAATCTTAATAAAGCCATCGCAAAATTATTATCTATGGTCCTTGATCCCAAGCAACTGACAGTCTAGAATTAGATAATATTCATTGAGACTTATGACCTTGGCTCTACCATTTCATCTAACATTGTGAAGAAAACTAAAAAAATTGAAAGAAGATGTAAGTCATTTTTACAAGACACTTTTATGTCAAAAAATTCAATCTGGAGGAAGAGAGAACTGGTAGACATCACCACGATTATAGAAACAGCAAGGGCATTACAAAACTAAAAGAACAATGAAATATTCCTTATCAATTATATCTATGTTTACCTCTTTTTCCTTAAGTAAAGCTTCGTGTTTTTCTTCAAGCCGCTTCATTTCAAACGCTAGTGTGTCTGCCCTCTTGGATTCGGAGGAAAGTTTAACATGAAGATCTTGAACCTAATGTCAGAAACAAAAGGAAAAAAAATCCTTAAAAGTATATAAGTGTATAAATCTCAATAGTCTTTCAGAATTGAGTAAATGAAAAACTGATTAGGAATAAATATCTACACTAAAATTGCAGTCTAATTCTAAATACTTGTGGAAAATAACATATAGATAAGAATTAACATAAAACTAAAAATATTCAAATAATAGTTTTGCCAAAGAAATTAAAAGTCAGCCTCCTAATGCTATTTAGTAAACATCAAAACAGAATTTAGGTTACGGCTCCATTCTCTAAGGCATTAACCCTGCTTACCAGAAATGCTAATAAACAATAAAATCTGAAAAGAAAAAATAATTTCAGGAGGCAGTAAAAAGGTAAAAGACCCAGATAACTCAAACTCAATTATCAATCCTTGAATTAAAATTAAAGAAAGAAATTCATCAGAATAAGTTCATAGCTTATTACATGCAATGCTTCTCAATTTCTTTACCATTCTTAAGAAATCAAAAGGAATAACAAAGTTAAACTCTTACAATTTTATCAATTAAAAATTAAGATGTTTCTTACCTGCCTTTTGTATGTTTCTAATTGTGTACGTGCTGCATTTGCTTTTTTTAATTCTTCTTCTAAGCTGACTGTATTATGCATATACATCATGTTGGTTTCCTGTAAAGTTTTCACCTGCTTGCGAAGGTCATTCAGATCTTGTAGCTTCTGACGATATATCTCAACTGTTGACTCCAGTTTATTTGCTTTATCAGAGGTAGCCCTATAATCATAAAGACTAAGCATTACTGTATAAAAACTAGTATATATTCATAATTTTACTCTGGCTATAAAATGAATCTTCCAAACTATCACAAAAAAGAAAAAAGAAAAGTAAATGTGAGTGAGTGAGAAGAGGAAATTGTAAACTTTGTAAGAACTTTGGAAACAGACTCTAGCCTAAATCCATTTAAAGTTCAACCTATTTGGTATAAAGCCATCAAAATAAAAATGCTTCAAATCTGACACACTAATTTATCAAACTGTTTCATATATTAGCACAATGAATAAAAAATAATGATTTGTACATAAAATTAAACAACTCAGCTGCTCTGCAGCTTACAGGCCAACCTTCCTTTGTGTACAACATTCAGCATAGTTTCCTTCCAAGTATTTGACTCAACTGTATTTAGGACGTTGATTAAATTTATAAACTTGTCAGGCAAAGCACTTCCCTTTGGAGTTGTGCTTACCTGACTTAAATATATAAATAAACGAACAAACAAATAAACCAAATCACTTCACTATCGCAAGCAGGTCCAAATTAATGGTTACACAAATTTTGTTTCAAATGAGTATTAAGAACTACAAAAAATAATTAAGAAAAATTAACAAAAAAAATAAAGATCACGTGGACAGACTGTTCACTGAGTAACATTTCACATGAAAAAAGTAAATATAAACTTTATATTGCCAAATGACAATCCTCCCCCAAAAAAAGTTAGGATTCTTGCCTATATTTGATCTATAGTTTATCAAATGTCAAAATATGGATTGACATTTCCTTACACAAAAATTTCCTTACACAAAAATTTCACAAAATATGATAGGTACAGGGAGGTCAAGTTAAATGTATCTATACGTACTCCATTTATAAAATTTTAATTAAAGGTCTCATTTTGGGTTTATGGGTTCTAATGTGAAAATGTCCTAATAAAAATTGAGTATTATCCATGAACTGCAAGCCCAAACAACAAACATAAAAGAAGTTAAAACTATCAGCCTGGATTAAAAACTGATCAATACTTGATATACAGGAATAATCCTATGAATCCCTGATTAAAATATGAAATACTCAAATTGACTAAATAGCTCAGAAATGGCATAATTATATTTTTTAAGACATGCCATACCTAAGAACATCTATTTCATCTTTCAGGGCTCTTGTTTCTTCTGCAAGACTAGTCAATTCATCATTCCTATGCTGGAATTCGATTAGCTGCTTTTCAAGTTCTTCACAGTGAACACGGTAATCATCTTTTGCAGCTTCAAGCCTTGAACAAATAAAAAAGTAAGTATTTATAACTTCCATGATTTGTTATAATTAGATAATTATAACTTGCATGACTATATATGCAAATGCATATATAACACTCAACACAATAAAATATATGATGAATAAAATATGTATCAATAAATGCCAAAAGACTGAAATATCATGGAACATGTTCTCTAATAATAAAGGTTAATTAAATTAGAAATCAGTCGCAATAAGAAGTCTAGAAAAGCTTTAAATCTTTGTAAATTAAACAACACATTCCTAAATAACCCACAAGTCAAGAAAAAAAATCACAACAGAATTTAGAAAAAGTTTCAAACTAAACAATAACAAAAAGACAAGCAATCAAATTTGGGGGACAACAGTAAACCAGTGCCTCTCAGTTTTAAAGGTCTATGTTAGAAAGAAAGAAAGAATGAGAGAGAGAGAGAGGGAGGGAGGGAGGAGGGAGGGAGGGAGGGAGGGAGGGAGGAAGGGAGGAAGGAAGGAAGGAAGGAAGGAAGGAAGGAAGGAAGGAAGGAAAAGGAAGGAAGGAAGAAAGGGAGGGAGGGGAAGGAAGGATTAAAATCAATGATCTAAGTTTCAACTTTAAGAGGCTAGAAAAAGAAGAGAAATTTAAAGCCAAAGTTAAGTATAAAGAAAGAAATCAAAAACTAATAATATAGAAGGCCAATAAAGGATGTTTGAAAAGATTAAGAAAACTGATGAACCTCTAGCAAGAGTGATCAAGAAAAATGAAAGAAAACCCAAGCAATATCAGGAATGTAAAAGGGTGTATCATCACATCTGCCAGAATCATTATAACGATAAAAAAAGAATATTATGAACAACTTCATGTCGATAAATTCAACAACTTAAATAACCATAGACACTGAGTTTTAAGGATAAGAAGAGAATATTATGAAGAACTTCATGTCAATAAGTTCAACAACTTAAATAAACATATACACTGAAAAATACAACTTACCAAACTGCATACAAGATGAAATAGGAAATCTGAAAAGTCCTATGACCATTAAAGAAATTAAATTTGTCAGGAAAAACCCACTCACAAAGAAAACCATAGGTCCAAATTGTGTTACTGATAAACTGTATCAAAATTTAAGAAAGAAATAACATTTTTACATAAACTCTTTCAGAAAACAGAAGAACAGAGAATATGCCTCAGTTATTCTATGAGACTAGTAGAACTCTGATAACAAATCCTGAACAAGACATTACAAGAGACAAAATTTAGACCAATATCTATTATAAAGACAGTTATAAAAATTCTTTCAAATTATTAACTGAATCTAGTCACATATACAGGATAATAAAGTATGAACAAAGTGGTTTATCTCCAGACTGTAGGTTTTTAACATTCAAAAATCAATCAATATATTACAAGAATGAAAAAGAAAAGCTACACCCTCTTTTCAAGATGCAGAAAAATCATCTGACAAAAATCAACAGCTAATCATGATTGAAAAAAAAACAAAAACAAAAAACTTTTAGCAGGGTGGAAACAAGGGGAATTTCCTCAATCTGACAGAAAGCACATCGAACAACTCTACAGCTAGCATCATACTTGATGGATCCTAATTGCACATGATCCCTCTAAGACCAGGAAAAAAGCAATGACAGCTGCTCTTGCAGCAAGGCAAGGAAAATAAATACAAGACAGAAATAATGAAAGGAAGATGTAAAGTTCTATTAATAGATGAAATGACTGTAGATTCCATAGTCTGTGTTCCTCTAAAATTCATGTTGAAACCTAATCCCCATTGTGGTGGTATTAAGAGGTGGGGCCGTTTGGGAAGTGATTAAGTTATGAGGGCTCTGTCCCCTTGAATGGGATTAGTGCTCTTATGAAAGAGGTTAAAGGGACCTAAGGATTCAGCAAGAGGAAGCCATCTTGGAGGCAGAGAGCAATCCCTCAAACAGACACTGAATCTGCTGGTACCTTGATTTTGGAGTTCCCAGTCTTCAGAATTGTGAGTGGTAGATTTCTATTGTTCATAAATTACCCTGTCTAAGGTATTTTGTTAAAGCAGCAGGAATGGACTAAGGATTTCTTTTTTAAATCTAAACAAACTACCAGCTCAATAAGTGAATTTAGAAACTTTGCAAGATATAAAAGTTTCAATATATTTAAGATACAAGTTTCAAGGTGTAAGATCAAAGTTTCAATATATAATTGTACATCTATCTACAGATTAGCAGCAAATTTTCACAATAATTCTGAATTTGCATTTACAATAGCATCAAAAACAAAATACTTGGGTAAAAAATTAACAAAAGACATACAAGACTTCTATGCTAGAAACAATACAGCACTGCCGAGTGAAATTAAATATTTAAATAAATGAGACTACATTGATAGATAGGAATTCTCTATATAGTTAAGATATCAATTATACAATCCAAATCATAATCCTGAAAAGGTTTTTAATAGAAACTGATCAGCTGATTCTCAATTTTATGGGAAAATGCTAAAGACTTAGAATAGCCAAAACAAATTTTGAAAAAGAAAGAACAAAATTGGAATACTTACACTACCAGATCTCAAGAGTCATACTCTAAAACCATAGTAATTAATATAGTGTCATACAGGCACAAATTTACTAACAGAAATGAAATGAGAGTCCAGAAAAAGATCCCAATTTTAATGGTTATATCATTTTTCACAATAATGTGAAAATAACGTGGCTTATAAGAGAATGTCCTCATTCTTAGGAAATATGCACTGAAATATACAGGGGTAAAGAGACATGTGTCCAACTTTCTCTCAAATGGTTCAGATAAAAATATGAAAATTATATGACTATATACAGAGACTGCTAAAGCAAATGGAGAAAACTGTAAAATAATTGTTGAATCTGAGTAAAAGGTGTAAAGAAGTTCCTTGTAGTATTCTTGCAACTTTTTTAGGGAGTTTGAAGTTATATCAAAATTAAGTAACAAAAAAATATGTATAGTACAATTAGAGTGCCTGTCCTCAAGGTCTTATAGTTCATGGCTGAGTGGTAAGCACACAAAAGATAATCAATGTTTATTAAAGGTAAGGATACATGACTTTGTTAAAGAAATATACAAGTTAAAATGAAAAGCACCTACTTGGCTTACGATTTACATTTTTTTCCATTTATTACAGGGTTACCTATCTTATTTGAGAAACTCCTTGTTCTCCCCAGGTTTCAGCAATCACTGCTTTGAACTCCTATTGGCTGTCCTATGGCCTTGATTTGGTCCTTAACACATATTTAAATGGTTTTGTTTTTATGTGTATCTCCCACTTCCTAACTGGATGTTAGCCCTGTGATAACAGGAACCACTTATACCATCTGGTATTTTCAGGAGCTTAATCAGTATCCTAAAGATGCTTAACAATGCTTAGTAATTAGCTGTTAATACTGTGACTTTTTGCTACTGGTATAATAGACAGAACTCCATAAAATGATTTCCATTAAAAATGCTACCTGAAGTTTTCTTCCTGTAATTGTTCTAGTTGTAATTGTGCATGAAAATACTTTTTTGCAACCACTGTGTTTGGATCATCAAAAGAGCCATCCAACTGGTCAAGTTTTTCATTCATCATCTCATTTTCAGAAACCAGTGAATTCTTTTCATCTTGAAGTGTAGTCACCTAAGAAACAAATACACATACATAAGCACCAGTAGAAAAAAACAAAAAAATAAAAATTCTTATTAGAATCTAGAGTTCTGGATTCTAGATCTGACTAAGCCATTAAATAGCTTGGTCTGTCATACTAGATGAGTTCTAAGGATCCTTCTGAATGCAGAATTCAGAGTCTAGGAGATGTAAGTCAAAGAAAAGAAATCAAATCAATACACATATGGAGAAAATAGAGTAACTATATCTTTAAAATGCTATGCCTGCCTTTGTTTGGGGAAGAAAATGTTTTCAAGTCTCTAAAATTTGATGCACAAATGAAACTTCAAAAAATTAATTTGTCTCCTCTTTTAGGTATAAACTAATTTTTAGAATGATGTCACCTACTAAGCCAAAATATACACACATATGTTCAAAGTTATCATGATAGGTTGAGAGTATAAAATTATCAGTCACATATCACATATTCAAGAAATAAGCACATTTGGTTAATGAATCAATAACAAAAAGCTAAGCTGTTTCCATTTGTACATTTAAACTATTTGCTTATGATTTAAAACGAATAAAAACATGTTAGTGTAGAACCACATCATTATCAGTACCTGGAGCAATTTTTTTTACTCATATTTTTAAAACATGCATGATTTTCTCTCCTGGTTCTACTTCTTTTCCATTTAAAAAATCTTTAAAAATGTATAGCTAAGGCTGTGTCTTTTGATAAGGCCAGAACTTTTACATATGATTAAGAATTAGTTTGAAAAACCATTGATTAACCTATTCTGATTTCCAGTGTATTACTGAATAAGTTTGCTATCCATATCTTCAAAACATGTAATTCAATCCAGTTATGTAAATATGACTACACATTGACACAAAGAACTAATAGGAAATTAACATCAAGTGACTGCCCTGAACACAGTATATAGGCAAGTTACTGTCTTCTAAATGAGAACTACAAAGTCTGGGAAACTGTCCCTGGGCAGACAATATAATGAAATAACTTTCTATTCCCAAATTCAATGCATGCATCCATGCCTATTATGTAAGCTGTTTAGTGACTACTATTACCTGTCATGCATAATAATTCTAAGTGATTCAGATACAAAAAAGAATAAAGAGTTTCTGCCCCCAAGACCCTTACAGTAGAAATGTAAACAATTATGTAAAAGATGTTGAAGGTGCTTTGATAGAAGTACACTATAGGGTAAGGGTAGGGCACAAAGAAAAGAATATCTCATTCTAGCTTGAGTGTAGGGGCTGTCAAAAAATGACTGACAGAGGAAAAACAACACCCTCAGGCATCAAAACTGGGTAGGACTCCTCTAAAAAAGAATAGGACCAAGGGCAAATTTTAGTTTTGAACACCTGGTGAATAACCAATCTTGCTCCTATCCATATGCTTCAACGTGGCTCCAGAGCCATCTCTGGCACAGACATGAGTAAGAAGGGTGCGAGACAGGCACATTCCTTGTTCCCACCCCAGAACCGTGACTTGGAACACTGGGTGGTGGTTCCAGGCATCTCCTTCAACAAGCTCTCATGGTGATAAGTTCAATCTGCACCTGTCTCTGTCTCTCTCTGTTTGGGATTTCTGCACTTTTCACCTAAAACCAGATCATATATCCTTTATTATTTGTTACAAACACATAAATCTTTAAATGTAGAATTTTGTGTTCTTTATTGAATAAGAATTTCTCAGAAGACTGTACGTAGATCCTACAAGAGAATGGTAATACCTGAATGGCTCAATCTTCTGTTTTTCCTACAAGGTATTTTACAGGGTGAATATGATCCCATTTAAAATGAACACATTTCAGGTACTTTGCATGTGTCTGAAGGTGTATGTTACAATATGTAGTTAGGAAAGGTGCGAAGGAGAACAGATTAAATTTCCCTTACTTGAGACACTTACTTCGTTCAAATACAGAGGACTGGTTTTTACAGATGAAGTTAGAAGACCTGAATTCTAGTGCTCCCACTGCCCTAAGTGACTAGTCACCCTAACCAAGTCTTTTCCTTTTCTTTATTTCCAAATGCTTAAGGGTTAGAAGCATTATCTAGCCCTGTCATTTTAGATATTTACTTCCTCTAGCAAGGATAATGCTACCACACCTTTGCTCCTTGCCCTTACACTTTTCAGAGAATCAACTACAAATTTAGCTCATTATTCAAACAAAAAAATGCCATTTACATACAGCATATTATGAAGGTACACTTAACCTTCTGTACACCTTTTTCTAGACTAATTGCATAATATGCACATTTGTATTTTGATGTAACAGTAACATCATATGCAACAATAAACACAGCACTTCTGTGCCAGGCTCTAAGTGCTATATATACGAACTCATTTAACCCTCACGACCACTCTGGGAGATATATGCTATCATCACTCCATTTCTCAAAAGAGAAAACTGGAGTACAGGATAATTAAGTAATGTGCCTGGAGCATATAACCAGCTAGTAATATGCCAGGTTCTGAATGTAGGTAGCCTGGTTTGACAATCTAACCTCTTAACCATTAACTATTGTTGCTCATGCCAAGTTCATTTTAACATACATGTGCATATGAATACAAGATTATATACACACGTTTATATATACATACATGTTAGCAAAAATTTGCCATAAGAGACTACATACATAAATATGAACATGTACTTGAATTTATTCGGGGGGAAGTGTCAGGTACCACTTAATACTTCCATAAATTACCTCTACTTAATACTCACATACACAATATGAAGTAGAAACTTTAACTTTCCCATTTTACAAAAATGAAAACTGAGTTCTTATCTAAATAATTGAAATTTTAAAATTAGTAGAGTGATTTTCTCAAAGAAAGTTAAGCCAGCAAATTTCAACTATCAGAGAAAAATATTTATGAAATTCATACTTGAATATTCAATCCTATAAGAAATGCTTTTAATGTTACCTCCATGAAGTTAAACCTAATCTACAAAACATAGTGCTAACTAATTAATTACAATAAAAATCTTCTGTAAACTTAAAGAGGAAGTTTTTCTCAGCTCAGGGTTTTTTCCCGTACCTGCATATCCAATTCTTCACATCTTTGCCTCAGCTCTTCTTTTTCTGCTAGTGCTTCCTGAAGTTCTTCCAAGGCTCTTTTAAGCTGAAATACAAAATGTCCTAAATCTTAGTAAATCGTGTTTTGACACAAATATAGAAAAATAGAAAAATATACTCTTCTCACAACACACATATACACTGATATGGGAAATTATTTTTTGAATTTACCTAATAAGAAATGAGTCTTACAACAAAAAAAAGAGAATTTTAGGCCAATATCCCTGATGAACATCAATGTGAAAATCCTCAATAAAATACTGGCAAACCGAATCCAGCAGCACTCAAAAAGCTTATCCACCACGATCAAGTTGGCTTCATCCCTGGGATGCAAGGCTGGTTCAACATACACAAATCAATAAATGTAATCCATCACATAAACAGAACCAATGACAAAAACCGCATGATTATCTCAATAGATGCAGCAAAGTCCTTCAACAAAATTCAACAGCCTTTCATGCCAAAAACTCTCAAAAAACTAGGTATCAATGGAACGTATCTAAACATAATAAGAGCTATTTATGACAAAACCACAGCCAATATCATACTGAATGGGCAAAAACTGGAAGCATTCCCTTTGAAAACTGGCACAAGACAAGGATGCCCTCTCTCACTGCTCCTATTCAACATAGTATTGGAAGTTCTGGCCAGGGCAATCAGGCAAGAGAAAGCAATAAAGCCTATTCAAATAGGAAGAGAGGAAGCCAAATTGTCTCTGTTTGCAGATGACATGTTTGTACATTTAGAAAACCCCATCCTACCAGCCCAAAATCTCCTTAAGCTGATAAACAACTTCAGCAAAGTCTCCAGATACAAAATCAACGTGCAAAAATCACAAGCATTCCTATACACCAATAACAGACAGAGAGCCAAATCATGGGTGAACTCCCATTCACAATTGCTACTAAGAGAATAAAATACTAAGAATACAACTTACAAGGGATGTGAAGGACCTCTTCAAGGGCAACTACAAACCACTGCTCAATGAAATAAAAGAGGACACAAACAAATGGAGGAACATTCCATGCTCATGGGTAGGAAGAATCAATATTGTGAAAATGGCCATACTGCCCAAGGTAATTTATAGATTCAATGCTATCCCCATCAAGCTACCACTGACTTTCTTCACAGAATTGGAAACAACTACTTTAATCTTCATATGGAACCAAAAAAGAGCCCACATAGCCAAGGCAATTGTGTGCAAGAAGAACAAAGCTGGAGGCATCACCTTACCTGACTTCAAACTTTACTACAAGGCTACAGGAACAAAAACAGCATGGTACTGGTACCAAAACAGATATATAGACCAATGGAACAGAACAGAGTCCTCAGAAATAACACCACACATCTACCACCATCTGATCTTTGATAAACCTGACACACACAAGTAATGGGGAAAAGATTCCCTATTTAATAAATGGTGTTGGGAAAACTGGCTAGCCATATGCAGAAAACTGAAACTGGACCCCTTCCACACACCTTATACAAAAATCAACTCAAGATGGATCAAACACTTAAATGTAAGACGTAGGACCATAAAAATCCTAGAAGAAAACCTGGGCAATGCCATTCAGGACAGAAGCATGGGCAAAGACTTCATGTCTAAAACCCAAAAGCAATGGCAACAAAAGCCAAAATTGACAAATGGGATCTAATTAAACTAAAGAGCTTCTGCACAGCAAAAGAAACTAACATCAGAGTGAACAGGCAACCTACAGAATGGGAAAAAAATTTTGCAATCTATCCATCTGACAAAGGGCTAATATCCAGAATCTACAAAGAACTTAAACAAATTTACAAGAAAAAAGCAAAAAACCCCATCAAAAAATGGGCAAAGTGTCTCAAAAGAAGACACTTCTCAAAAGAAGACATTTATGCAGTGAACGGACATATGAAAAAATGCTCATCATCACAGGTCATTAGAGAAACGCAAATCAAAACCACAATGAGATACTATCTCACACCAGTTAGAACGGCGAACATTAAAAAGTCAGGAAACAACAGATACTGGAGAGGCTGTGGAAAAATAGGAACGCTCTTACACTGTTGTTGGGAGCATAAATTAGTTCAACCATTGTGGAAGACAGTGTGGCGATTCCTCAAGGATCTAGAACTAGAAATACCATTTGACCCAGCAATCCCATTACTGGGCATATACCCAAAGGATTGTAAATCATTCTACTACAAAGACAAATGCACACGTATTTTTATTACAGCACTATTCACAACAGCAAAGACTTGGAACCAACCCAAATGTCCATCAAAGATGGACTGGATTAAGAAAATGTGGCACATATACACCATGGAATACTATGCAGCCATAAAAAAGGATGAGTTCATGTCCTTTGCAGGGACATGGATGAAGCTGGAAACAATCATTCTCAGCAAACTATCTCAAGATCAGAAAACCAACCATCACATGTTCTCACTCATAAGTGGGAGCTGAACAATAAGAATACATGGACACAAGGAGGGGAGCATCACACACCAGGGCCTGTGGGGGGTGGGGGGCTAGGAAAGGGATAACATTAGGAGAAATACCTAATGTAGGTAACGGGTTGACGGGTGCAGCAAACCATCATGCCACGTGTATACCTATGTAACAAAACTTCATGTTCTGCACATGTAACCCAGAACTTAAAGTATAATAATAATAAAAAAAATTGTCGTCTTTGTTTTACATGACCTCATTAACATTGAAGGCTACAGTCCCACAGAACTACATTTTATGTAAATCCCTGCAAAATATTTTTACAAGTATTAGAGAAGGCATTGTTTATTTTTATTACAGAAAAATGTTTAGGAAAAAACACAGCATGTTTACATTTAAATAAATTATTTCTTTAAACATTTTCTTTTGAAATACTTCTTGAGATGACTGGCGACACTCATAAAAGAAGAAGTGTTTAAAAATATAACAGAAAAAGTACTTAATGCATTTGCCTCTCCTTTTACCCTTTACTCTATAACCCAGATTGGGTTATAAATGGGAGAAGAGTGTCTTTTCCCCCTGTAAAACAGTCCTGAAGGAAAGGAGCCTTGAGTACAGGGCCTTTGAGCTATTTCTTCAATATCAAGTGAGAGGATAGCAACAGTGAAAAAAATTACATTATTAAATAAATTAAAACTTAGCAGAGTTTGTTTTTAATTGTCCTCTATTTCACTGTGTTACCATACAGCATGGTCCAAATATACAAGTGTCAGAAGGAATGTTCAATGCCACTCAACTCTTTCAACATGATCACAAAAGTCTCTGGAGACCAACACCACTGCCATTCAATTGGGATCATGCAGAAGAATAAACCAAATTTCACGGAAGAAAATATTATTGTATATGCTCTCTTTGTAAGCCTTATGAGAGTAATTGGCAAAGAAACCCTAATATTGCTTTCAACATTTTTCTTCCATACTAAAATACTCACCTGTTGCTCCAATTCTCCAACAGCATCATTTGGAGGAGAGCTCAATATTTCTTTACTCATCAACTAGGAAATTAAAATAATAAAATTAAGTATAACAATGTGATGTTTATGAAGTAAAATATATTTTCTTGAAAGGATAGTAAAATGATTTATATTTAGCTTTTCCTTGCCTTAATTTGAGGATCCTTAGAACACTATTCAGATAAAAACTTTATTAGAGCCTTAACTTAACACAAATTCAAGCATATTAGTGAGGACACTATAAGTAAATTGTGCTTTAAATACATAGATATATTCAAAATACTTGTGTACTGACAAATTTCAATACAAGTCCTAAAAGACATATTACTGATGAAGAGTGAACACATTAAATAATTTTTAAAGGGATTCATATACATTATAAGTTAATACTTTTTTAATGCAGCCTTTTTGAGAAGTCATTTTAAAAGTAGGAGTTACGATTATATGAAAAAAAGATCCTGTAAAATAACTCTGAGATGAAAGGCAGATTTACTTACGTACAGGGATGCTCTGAATCCTAACCAACAATGCAAACTCAGGGAGTACAGACTACAAAAGTCCTGTATGATGTCTCCCTCTAAGTCATGCCCCTTCCAAAGTCTGCTTTTCCTGAAGCCTCCTCTGCAATCCATCTCAGCCTTTTAGGCTGATATTAAGAATCAACACTGCACCACATTAATTCTGAATCCTTCCTGGCTCAACTTAGATAACTAGACTAGCTTTAATCCAACTTACCTGGTAAAACTAAACCTAAGTACCACCATATTTGCTCACAGATCTAACATTTTGAAAATGCATATGGTATATATAAATGAAAAATTCAGGAAAGATTGTTATAACTGGAAGAAAGAAAAGAAAAAAGAAAAACTCCTGTCTGGTCAGAGACTGTTCTGGTCAGAGACTGTTTATCCTGCGTTTCCTGCTTAGTTGAAGTTATTTAAAGGAAGGGTCCCCAACCCCCAGGCCATGGACTGGCACCAGTCCATGGCCTGTTAAAACTGGGCTGCACAGAAGCAGGTGAGTGGCAGGCAAGAGAGCATTATCACCTGGACTCCACCTGCTGACAGATCAGCGGCAGCATTAGATTCTCATAGGAGCAAAAATCCCACTGTGAACGCTTCTTACGTGAATCTAATGTCTGATTATCTGAGGTGGAACAGTTTCATCCCAAAACCTTCCCCCTGCCCGCCACCCCGGGTCTGTGGAAAAATTGTCTTCCACAAAACTGGTCCCTGGTGCCAAAAAGGTTGAGGACCACTTATTTAAAGAGACTTGATAATATTAATTTATTAACCAGCTTTTAAAATGCAGAGGTACTAAAATTGGGCTTAAAGGCCTTTTAAAATATTTTTGGGGGTAAAAAAGGAAGACCCACTAGCTAAGGGGAAGTAAACTTACAACAAAGAGCAAGTTTTTAAAAAAGAAAAGCATAAAGTATGAAAAGTTTTGTATAATTTGGTTTAGGATTTTTATACTCATAGGAACATGATATAACTTACCTCTTGAATAGCAGTCATGACCACATGTTGAACAGACTCTTCCAGTGTCATTATATTTTGAATATGTTCTATGATTTAAAAAAATCAAATCTGAAAAAAATCTACTCTTTACACATAGTACCTTAGCCATCAAATTAATAGACTATAAAAATTCATCTACCCACAGATAATCCTTTATGTAAATACATTATTTGTCCACCAGTATGTCTTCCTTCCTCACCAGGATAAACTGAGTATTGTTAAGCAAATGAATTCATTCTTTCAAGATTGAGATTGTTGCAGTCAGTACCTTGAAATCATTTTAAAAATCAATTCATACAGCAAAATACAAAAGTGTGAAAGCTTTTAAAAAGTTATGTATCTAGGAATTGAATTCCTTTTAAAACTGGACAAAATTGCTCAATAGTGCTTAGAAGTAAATTATGAAAATATTACATATAATATTAAAATTTTTAGGATGCAACAAAATAATCACTTTAAGGCAAAATTACCACTTAAAATGTCAATTATAGCTTAGAAAAGGAACAGCTGATTAATCCACAAGAAAAACGTATGAGATAAAAGAGGACAACAAAACTAAATAGTAAAAACAAAACAGAATCAAAGCCAAAAGTTGGCTTTTTAAAAAAGACTAACGAAACTTACAAACCTGGTTAAGATTAATTAAGCAAAAATAAGTTACAAATAACCAGCAATGAAAATATTAACAAAGCATTAATCAATGAAAAAATAAAAATAATCATGATTACAACAAAAAAGTACTAGATTTATAAATAAATTACTACTTGTCAATTTGTGATTAAATATTTAGAGAAGTTTTAACCTTCCATGAGCAAATGTCCCTGCTTTTATGAAAAACCCAATATACAGATCTTTAACTTTATTTATAAGTGAGAAATAAAAGCCTACAGAGAAGTACTGGCTTGTCCTAGAAAAAAACTTCTAGTAAATAGTAGAGATGGACTAATATAAAAATTCTCTGACACCTAGTCACTGTCCTTTTATAATTGATAAACTACAATTAATTTCATGTATTTTGTTTTATTTTTCTCCTTTCAGAGTTTGTAGGTAAATTTATCCCAGCTTATATCCTTTCTTCATTAGTTAGACAATGTTGAATGTTTTCCAAGGCCCTGGCTTGAAGTATTTGCATTTTGCAAACTTAAGCACTCAACATTATTCTTTCATAAAGGTGGTGTACTAAGAACAAGTTTGGATGAATCATGCAAAAAAACATCAGCGTCAAAAGTCTCACCACCGAAACCGATTAAAGCCCTCAAGGGAAGGAGGTCTGGGCCTGTTCAGTTCATCATTCATCATTACATGCAACCAAATATGATCCTTTTGTACTCAGCAAAATATGGATCACTGTGTTTGGATATACCAATATAATGCATCAATTCCATTTATATCATTAGACCACTTATCTGCAGGATATATTGGACAGATATGCTTCTGAAAGGAGCAGAATATTATCTGAAGAAACTTGAATTATAAATTAGTAGCTGAATATTTATTTATGAAAACTGAATCCACATAAGGTTCTTACATGTAAAATAGACATAATGTATCAAATGAATAAGTACAATTTTTATTGAATATCCACTAAATCTTATGTACTGGGTATATTAAACTAATTAAACTAAAATACATTTAATTTAGCCACTGAATATGAATATCAGAATCCAGGTACAAATAGGACACTCAAGGTATGCCACTTTTCAACGACAGAGTTGGGCTAGAATTCAGATCTTCTGGTTTATGTTTCAGGGTGCTTTCTGCCAAGCTTTAATAGTACGATTTAATGCTAGCTTATATAGCAATGTAGAAAGTTTCTAGAAAGTAGAAATCCTCAAGTGATTGAAATTCACTTACCTTGCTTCTTTTCACAGTTGATCGCACAACCTAAAATAAGCTGGAGCAACCTCCCAAGCTCCACTGGATCTGAACATTCGGTTATTTGGTTTAAATCAGGGATAAGTGCTTCTGAAATCTGCTGCCCCAAAAACTACAATATTAAAATAAATTAGATCACTCATTTATGTCGGCTGCAAAGAATTTGCTACATTTAATATTACAATGAAAATAAATTATAAATTCACGAAACAACTCAGATAAAATAACAAATGACAAATAAATAATTATTAAAACCAGTTAGCAATGTTCAGGCAACATTCCAAAATTCTGAGTAACCAACCAAAAGCACTATATTTCCTTTTGGTTTCACATCAAATATCCTTTGATTTCACTGTCAGAGAGAAGAATTTAACTTAAGAAGCACTTGGCCTAGTCTACTATGATAAAACTTATGCCTGTCCATTAAATAATAAGCATATGTTAAGCCAAAGAATATTCATAATATTTTCATATATAATCAATTAACAGAGAAACACAATGTAAATCACTGTACTTTTACAAATGAGCAACAAATCTAATGGATTAATTTTTTTTCCTGGTCTTATCTTTCTTTTTCTTATTTTTTAGCTGATTAAAAGGGTTCTTGGCATTAAAACAGCTTCAGAATTAGTTTTAGGTATTTAATAAATTGAAAAATTTTAGAGAATATTAAACATTTTGGGAAGAAATTACAAGTTTAATTGTGTGACGACTTTAAAAAATAGCAACAAAAATTCTTTAATGGAAAATTCATTCAAAAGCTGCCAATCGTTCAGCAATAAACTCTCATATCAAAAACCCTACTAGAGAACTTGTTATGATGCGAATAAGAAAAAACAAAACTATTTGACTAATGTACTATCTAAAGTGACTTTATAATACTACTTTTATTTTGCATTTTTTCCAATTTACTTGTATGAGCATAATCTCATTTATGTCTTTGCTACTGTTTATGCTGGGAAGAAATGTCAAAATATTGCTTTAAATAGAAAATTATTTCAAGTAATTATAAAGTCTACTTTATAGTATTGCACAAAATCAAATATATTAAAGATGAAGGTAATTCTACTTGAAAATCAATTCGGAGAGTATCAATACCTAAGCAATGTTATCTTACAAATCAATATATCCAAGCTTATTTTCACAAATGAACATTCTATAAAAATGACAATAAAACATGTTCTAATTATGACTTACATTCCAGTAAAATATTATAAACAAAAAACCAAGTGATTTTTCAGTCTTAAAGTAATTTTCGTATAGCATGATGCATTTAAACAAAGTCAGATGGTTTTCATACCTCATGATAATAACCCATAATTCCTTGAAGGACCTTCTTTACATTACTGGCCTAATGTGAAAAAAATAAGAGATTCTTATTTCAGATTAATAATGAAAGAAAAGTTATGTCAGCATGAAAGACAATAAAAACTTTCCCCTAATTAAAAAGAACAACAAAAACATTATAATAGAGTTCTATAAATACAAACACATGATGCTTTTTAACCATCAGAGATTTAATCAGTGTTTAGTTAAGTAGGGTGATTCTATTTAAAGTGGGTCACAATGAACTCAAGGGCCCACTTTAAAAATTTATACACGGGCATGTCCAGCTGCAGTCATGAGCAAGTTAACTGGGTTTTGATTTTCTCTCCTGTCACTAATAACTAGAAAATAAGACAAAATACATTAAACAATTGTTTGCAAGCTTTAGACAACAAGTAAGTAGTACAGAACTCTGCTTTCTGAAAGAATGAAAACAAACAGAAAATGGGCCCTACACTAGTACAAGCTTTCTGTCTTGAGGCAATTTTCAGACTACAGCATAGGGAGGTGGAAACCAAACACCAAGCCTGATGTTCTCACCGATTGAAGAGATAAGACATTAGAAGTTCAGGAAGGCCTGGGCAGTTTGAATTTGCAGGGCAGACGATGAAAAGATGGGAGCTATGGAATGAGCAAGCTCTGGAGATTTGTGTAAAATGGTTCCTTTGACTCTTTGGCTAAATACCAGTTTGCATGTGGATGGGTGAAACTGAATGTTCTTTCCAAAGAAATAACAATCCAGGGAACTATAAACTGAACCATTCCCAAAGATTATACAGGCCAAAAAATTTTTGAAATTCTCACTAGCCAGAATGAAGACACCATGCTACATGCACAAAACATTCACTAAAGACCCCCAAAAAGGTCACAGCTTAGTAATGAGTCTACCTTAGTCCTAAAGGAAAGAATAACTTTAGTTCTGCCCCCCACAACAGCCAAAAATAGGCCTTTAAAGGATCAAACTGATTCCAAGTACCTTAACTGCTTGCAAGAAGAAAATTCAACACTCCTCAAAAGAATATACTTAATTGGGAGGCTGAGGCAGTTGGATCACCTGAGGTCAGGAGTTCAAGACCAGCCTGGCCAACATGGCGAAACCCCGCCTCTACTCAAAATACAAAAATTAGCCAGGTATGGTGGCGGGCACCTGTAATCCCAGCTACTCGGGAGGCTGAGGCAGAAGAATCGCTTGAACCTGGGGGGCAGAGGTTGCAGTGAGCTGAGATTGCACCACTTCACTCCAGCCTGGGCGTAAGAGTGAAATTCTGTCTCAGGAAAAAAAAAAAAAAAAAACTTAAAAAAAAAATCAGCATTCAATAATAAAATTCATAATGTTTAGCATCCAATTAAAAAATTACTACACATGTGAAGAAGCGGGAAAGTGGGAACCAAAATTAGGAGAAAACTCAGTCAATACACATGGGTTCAGAAATGAAAGATAAAAGAATTGAGACAATGTTAAAACTTCTAGTTTAAAGATGTTCAAGGATTTGAACAAAAACATGAATGTAAGAAATAGAAGGTTTTTTACAATAAAGAATCAAATACAGATTGTCAAACTGGATAAAAATGTAAGACCCAACTATTAGGTGTCTACATGAAACACTTTCAATAAAAAGACATAGGCAGATTAAAAGAATGGAAAAAGAAATACTAATGAAAAATATAATCATAAAAAATCTGTAGTGGCTACATTAATATTAGAGCTAATTTGATTTCAAATAAAAGAATATTACCAGGGATAAAGAAAAGCATTTCATAATAAGTGAATTCACTCAAGAACACACAAGAAATATAGTGTGTAATAAACTTAATAACAGAAATTCAAAATACATGAAGTAAAAAGCAAAAAAATGCAAAGGAGAAATCAACAAAATCGAAATCATCATTAGAGATTTAAGGGCTCTCTACAGAGTCTATACTACACTATACACATAGTATAATAAGACAAAATATCAATAAAGATATGGAAAATACCACTATCAACAAATTTAACAAAATTTATATTTATATAACAACTATAGAATGCATGCTGTTTTCATATACACATGGAACATTCACCAAGACAGACCATAGGTTCGGTCATAAAATAAGACTCAATAAATGCAAAATAACTTCTCAATACAGAGTATTGTCTCAGATCTATTAGAAACCAATAAATAAAAGAAAGGCAACTGGAAAATCCTCAAATATTTTGAATTTGAATTACCTACTTCTAATTTACTCATAGGTCAAAGGAGAAAACTTTACAAGGGAAATTACCAAATATTTTGAACTGAATGAAAATAATGTAACAGTCTGTCAAAATATGTGGGGTGTGGCTAAGATGGTGGTTAATATTAGGGGAAAAAAGGGTTTAAAGTTGATTATTTAAGCTTCCACCTTAAGAAGCAAGAAAAAGAAGAACAGGTTAAGTGAGAGAAAGGAAATAATAAAAATCAGAAAAATCAATGGAATAGAAAACATAAGCTAATTCTTTAAAAAATAAATAAGTAAAATTGAAAAACATCTAGCCAGACTTATCAAGGAAAATAAATTCAAAAACACAAATAACCAATAGCAGGAAAAGAAAAGGAAACATCATTAAAGATCAGTTATTAGCACATTATTAGCACAGTAATTCAGTTAAGGACTGTGTATCAACAAATCATACATCCTGTATGAAACAAATGTCCTACAAGACACAACAAAACTGACTTAAAAATAGAAAATCAGTTTGGCAGTTTCTTATAAGGTTAAGCACATACTTACACAACTTAGCAATTCCACCCAGAAATTCACCCAAGAGAAATTAAATATGCGTCTATCCAAAGATTCATATATGAATGTTTGTAGCTGTTGTATTCACAATAGTCAAAAATGATAAAAATTCAAACATCCATCAACAAGTGAATAGCTAAACAAACCATAAAATATCAGTCTAATGAAATACTACTTAGCAAAAAAAGAAATAACTACTAATGCAGGCAACATGAATGAGACTGAAAAATTACACTGAGTGAATGAAGTTAGACAAAAAGAGTACATATTATATGATTCAATTTATACAGAGTTCCAGAAATGAATTCCATAGTAACATAAAACAGATCTATAGTTACCTAGGGCAAGGCTGGGGGTAGGGATTAATAGAGAATGGGCCTGAAGTGCATATTTTTGGTTAATAGGAATATTTTCTATTTAATTATGATGGTAGTTACATGAGAGAATACATGTGTTAAAACTCAAACTGTACACAACAAAAAGTACTATAAGTTAATTTGAAAAACAGATTTGGTTAACTTAGTGCTAACTTTAGGACCACTGTTTGGATCAAGTGCTTCTCCCATTTGTTCTGCATACCTTTATTCTCCAGTTGTCCCCAACATCCTCTTTAATTCGGCTTAACCAAGATTCGTTAAACCAAGCTGCATCACTGAAACAACAACAACAAAAATACTAAAGATGAAAATGTTTTTATTACACAAAAAATTAAATAGAGCCAACAGAGAAAGTTACTTTATGTCTTAAAGCCTATCCTTAATAACAATACTGAATATTACTTATATAGCAATAATTTATCATATTAAGTTATTTAAGTTATTTGCACCTTCAATTTAATAAACATTTACTAAATATTTAATACTAGGTGCCCTGCTACCAGGAAGATGCAAAAGTCACAACCGTGAAGAGGTAAAAAACCAACATTTTAATGAGTGTCTACTCTGTATCAAGCACTTGATATTGTTCCAAGTTATTTCATTTAAATATGATGGTAACTTGGCAAATACTCCATTATTATTTCCAGTCTTACTATTTAGGGAATTGAGGATGAGAGAGTCTAAGTAATTTGCCCTGAGTGATACTATTAATAGCACATGGCAAGGCCCAAAATTAATCTATTCAACTGAGTAGAATTAAGCAGAATGAGTTTAAATGAGAAGTCTACAAAGACAAGTTTAGTTTTAATGAAAAGCAAAGTCCCATATTGATACTGATGGCCAAGACAAAGAATTGCTATACTAAATTTTTGTGTATTTAATAAGGTTTTGAAGAACAACATTTGACCATATATAGTGAACTACATTAATAGACTTTATTCTAAACAAATATCTAGATGCTTTCTCTGAGTAAGGAATTGAGCAAGATTAATATGAAGATAATTTACCCTTTTGACTCTTAGAGAAGTAGTTATTAAAGGAGAAAAGTAAAAAGCACAAATAACTATACTCGAAGGAGAATGTGATAAATGTTCTAAGGGTAAAACAACTTCAAAATCACAGAATGTTTATGCTGGAAGAGGTCTTAAAGGTCTCATCTAAATTCTTACTTTACAGGTATGCCAACTAAAATAGGGGAAAAAGTAAAGAGCTTCTTTTCCAAGGTTGTAACTTGAATTTAAGAACGCAAAACTGAAACCTTTCTGCTCATATGTTCTAAAACCAGAAGATAACTCTTCTGGCTATGATAACCAAAAAAAAAAAAAAAAAATGGCTTCACTATTTTCAATTCATTTATTTGGAATTTGTAATCATTTTATTTTTTATTCATAATCAACATATAATAATTGTACATAACCATTTTCTTTTGAGCAGATTAATATTAGTTGTGCTCAACTATTCCCAGATGCCAAGTCTGCAATTACCGAAACAATTTATCTAAATGTGTAAATGCTACACTGCTAACCAGGTATTTACTTGAAATGACTGAATGAATCGAGTTAATGAGTCAAAACTGTCCAATTCACTTCCTTTTTATATCAGATTAAGTAATAAAAACTCCTAACCAGAAGAGTCACGCCAGTTGTGATGTTTAATGTTATGTGTCAACTTGGCTAGGCCACAGTAACCAGATATTTGGTAAAAACCCATCTGGATGTTGCTGGGAAGATATTTTCTAGATGATATTAACATTTAAATCAGTAGACTTTGAATAAAGCAAACTACCCTCCATAATGTGGGTGGGTCTCATCCAATCAGTTGAAGGCCTTAAGAAAAAGGCTGAACTCCCCCAAAGAAAGAGCAAATTGTGCCAGCAGATGGCTTTCCAACTCTAGCTGCCCTTTGAGTCTCTAGCCTGCTGGCTTACCCTGCAGAGTTTAGACTTGTCATCCTCCACAATCACATGAGCCAATTCCTTAAAAAAAAAATCTTGGGCCAGGCGCATGGCTCATGCCTGTAATCCCAGCGCTTTGGGAGGCCGAGGCAGCCAGATCACCTGAGGTCAGGAGTTTGAGACCAGGCTGACCAACATGGAGAAGCCCGTTCTCTACTGAAAATACAAAAAAATTAGCCAGGCATGGTGGCACATGCCTGTAATCCCAGCTACTCGGGAGGCTGAGGCAGGAGCATCGCTTGAACTCGGGAGACAGAAGTTGCAGTGAGCCAAGATCGTGCCTTTGCACTCCAGCCTGGGCAACAAGAGCAAAACTCAGTCTCAAAAAAAGAAAAAGAATCTGCATGTGTGTGCACATGTGTGTATATTGAGACAAAGATTACACACACACACTCACCCTCTACTGGTTCTGTTTCTCTGGACAACCCTGACTACCACCCCAGTCTTCTAACTGACCCTAAAAAAATCCAAGTATGTGATTCTATGCTATAATTACCTTTAGAAATTGGATCTAGATGTAATGTATTTTTCTCTAGTTTTTCCAAGATAATTCCTTTTGTCTTACATTCCTCCTCATCTTCCTTTCTATCTCAAATCAACTTTAGCCCAGAGAAATGCTTTCTAACTTAGTAAAAATATATCTCCTGCTTTCTTATACACAAATTCACCCTTCTCAAACAACTATAATGGCAGTCAACCTTTTCCACTATTAAACTTGATCTCCAACCTCAGAAATCTCAGGGCATCTCTTTTTTTTTTTTCCTTTTGCGCTGCAACCTCTACAACCTCTACATGCCTTAGAGTCTTGGCCCCCAATAATTAGCTCCTTTTCTTATATTTCCCAGAACTTCAATAACACTCAAGGGATATCAAATAAGAAAGGGGACACAGGACTAATGAACCAAAATATGGTCCAATTATTTTCTAATAAAACTAAGAATTACTACGTTTTAACTCCATCCGGTGTATTTATCTTCCACAGTTTTACCAACTGAATTCAGGTAGTAAGAAATACCTACTAGTTACTATAAACAATATAGTTGTGTCACTTCAATGTATACCCAGAGCCTATTCTTCTTGAAATATCCAGAAATCTTCTCTATTAACCCATTAAACTGTGGTCTATATTTTGGACAGTTGTATATAAAGTATAGATAGATGTTCATGTAAGTATGTCCATGGATAGATGTCCATAGATGGATGTCCATACTTACATGGACATCTATCTATACTGTACACATAACTATCTACACTTTATGTCCATACTTATATGGACATCTATCTATACTTTATACACAACTGACTTTCATTTTATTAATACTGCAAAGTAAAAATCTATTGGGATGACTTCAATACATTTCAATGATTACAGCTGGTTGGGAGCACTGAACTTGGAGTCAGACCAAACTGATGCAAATCCTAGCTTTGTTATTTACTCATCATTTAACTTCCAAAAGCAATTTCAACTACTTATACCTCTGCCCTCTTGTATAAATTGAAGGTAAAAACATCTACCTCACTAAACTAGTAAATTTTAAATGAAAGAAAGTCAAATAAGTTCTATAATGATGCTTTTATTTAGTAAATATTCAGATGTTGGCTATCATGGTTTATCATGTTAAATGCTCAAATATCTGCTAAATGAATAAGCAAATAAATGCATGATTCTTAAGGTCTCTGAATATCCTACATTATCTGTCTCATTCTTCTCCCTCTTACAAAAAAAAAGTTTAGTCAAAGACAATAGGAACAGAGAGGTTAACTGGTGCTTAAAGTGAAGAAGCTAAGCCTTTCTTTTGAAGATATGGCATGCACTATTTACAGTTGTTCTGTACTATCAAAAAAGATATGTTTAAGTCCTAACCCCTGTGATTGTGATTGAAATAAGGTCTTCATGTATGTAATAAAGGTAAGATCAGGTCATAATGAATTAGGATGGGCCCTAATCCGATATGTCTGGTGCCCTTATAAGAAAAGAGACACAGACAGAGGTAAGATGGCCATGTGAAGACAGAGTAGAGATACACTGCCACAAACCAAAGAATGCCTGGGACTACCAGAAGTTGGAAGAGGCAAAGGAGAATCGTCTCCTAGAAGCTCTGGAGGGAGCATAGCCCAGAAAATAGCTTGATTTAGAACTTCTAGCCTCCAGAAGTGTGAGAGAATTGATTTTTGCTGTTTTAAGCCACCTGGTCTGTGGCACTTTGGTACAGTGGCCCTAGGAAACTAACACAGTTGTATAGTTTTTTCCCATGTGTTTTTAAAATAACTGAAGCTTCTACATGCATTTGAAAAAGAGAGTTATGTGCTACATATTCAAATTGAAGATAATAATTAAGAAACTGTAGAACCCTAGCAATAACTCCATGACTCTTCATGTCTAAGTTAAACAGTTTAGACACCACTTTATAAAGATATTACTATTTGGAAAAATATCTGCCTCAAGTAAATAGAAAAAAAACTATTGGTTAAATTTTGCTGCTTCCTTAAAAAGCAGAATTTCTCTTCTTACCTTCAGTAACAATTTTGATGTGACACGATGTCAGCCACAATAGTCATCAATGCAATATGTTAAAAATTATAACATATTTGAGCTGGGCGCGGTGGCTCACGCCTGTAATCCCAGCACTTTGGGAGGCCAAGGTGGGCGGATCATGAGGTCAGGAGTTCAAGACCTGCCTGACCAACATGGTGAAACCCCATCTCTCCTAACAATACAAAAATTAGCCAGGCGTGGTGGCATGCGCCTGTAATCCCAGCTACCGAGGAGGCTGAGGCAGGAGAATCACTTGAACCCGGTAGGCGGAGGTTGCAGTGGGCCGTGATTGTACCACTGCATTCCAGCCTAGGTGACAGAGCAAGACTCCATCTCAAAAAAAAAAAAAAAAAAAAAATTGTAACATATTTAAAGTGCTTTGAAATGTTCAAAGACATATGGTAAAATTAACCTTTTAATCGGAATAGGACATACTGGTCCAACTAAGGAAAAATGTATGCTTTACATCTCACTATCCAGGATCCAGACTTCTGAAAAGTTCCAAAACTGGAAAGGAGTTTAAAAAGAAAATAAATAAAAAGTAGCCCCTGGATGATAAGGAGGCTCAGACACCTAAGAACATATAAAATCAAGTGAATGAAGCAAAGAGAGAACGAGAGAGAGAGAGAGAGAGATATTTAGGGTTAATTTTAGGGCACTGGCCATTTGTTAATGGTGACAGAGAATTTCTGATTGACTATTTTATTGTTACTGCAGAAAAGCTCTTAGAAGACTGTTACAGACAAAAGAAAGAAGAAATAAAGAGAAAGCACAGAGAGGGAAGATCAGCATTAACAGCATAATCCAACAGACCGTGGAAAAATTAGCTAAAATTTACTGACTCTACTCCAAACATCAGGTCCAGTGCTAGAGCATAGGAGGTCAAAGAGCTATATGCATCACATCATGGTAAAAACAGGTTTCTTTTGATTGTATTCTGGCATAAAGCTACCAAAGCCCACCAAAACATATAGAAAGGACAGCTCTGAATGGGACTGTTGAAATGAGTGAATGCATACCAGCCTTACATTCATACCAACCACAATGTTGCTGCATCTACACCAATATTCACAACATAGCATGATGAGAAGAAGGCAAGGCATAAATTCTAGTGACAAAAAACAATGATGACTTTCTCAAATCATGAGAAAAGAACTATGTCCAGAATGTTTGGCTCTGATGAATTAAATCATTTCAAAATCAATTAAGATATAAATAAATAAAATTTTGTTTGTTTGTTTTTTGTTTTTTGAGACGGAGTCTTGCTCTGTCACCCAGGCTGGAGTGCAGTGGCAGGATCTCGGCTCACTGTGAGCTCCACCTCCCAGGTTCACGCCATTCTCCTGCCTCAGCCTCTCGAGTAGCTGGGACTACAGGCGCCCGCCACCATGCCTGGCTAATTTTTTGTATTTTTAGTAGAGATGGGGTTTCACCATGTTAGCCAGGATGGTCTCGATCTCCTGACCTTGTGATTCGCCCTCCTCGGCCTCCCGAAGTGCTGGGATTACAGGCTTGAGCCACCGCACCCGGCCAATCAAACATTTACGAAATATTTTTAAGACAGAATGGGAGTAAGGTATATTTTACAATAACTGTCAACCTCCTCAAAAGTTAACATGTTAGTTAAGTTTGTCTTTTAAAGTATTAATCATAAATTAACCATTAAATCAGTCTATTCGCAAGAGATCATTTTGAAGATTCTAAACAAGTAGGATTTTTATATCATTTTAATTGTTTTTCTAAGACAGGCATAGGATTTTTGTTAACCCATCTAAAGGGTTTTCAATGTAAATCATGGCAAATCTTTACAAGATGATGGTGACAAATAATCTGACTATAAAACAGTGAAGACGAGATAGGATTCTGGTCTCAAAGTAAGCTAATATAAAGTTGTTATAATTATTAATTAATAAATTGTGAGTGCAGAATTGGCCTTGTTTGTCCTACTTAGGGTGCAGCTCATATTACAGACTGTAACCCTAACCCTTACACAATGTTGGCAAATATTAGGGGAAAAATGGATTTAGAAACTTTTGATATTATATGATTACATAAAATGGGTCCAGCCTAAACACAACCACTTTATTAAAGTTTCCCAGTACCTGTGACTTCAAATTTCATTCATTCCTCATTTCATTATTGGTGAACTCATAAACTACTATTAATTCAGAAATACATTTTAAAATTTAATTCTTTAAAAATTTTTTCAAAATCTAATATTTTATGCTTCAATAATTTTTAAGATAATAATCTCCATGCACGGATACCTTAAAATGACAACAGTACAACCAAAGAAAACACCATAAGCAATTGTATCATTAACTTGTTTCTTTTATAGTTTTAAAATAGTGTGAACATGCTTACAACAAGTTTAAAATAAGTTAACTTGAATAAATAAGAATCCTGATCATATATCCAATTAAGATGTATCTCTATGAACAAGCCAGGAATAATGAGGTGGTAAACTTTTTGTTCCCTACCTGCAAGAACGCCTTGGTGCCATATTCCTGAATATGTCACTGGGTAAGATAAAGTTGCAACAACCTTTGGAATTCAAGTCCAAGTTTTCTTCCTTGGTATGTATTGGGTTTACAATGCTTTTCAGGGAGAGTCTGACCACTACTCACATTTGATGAAGAACTTGTGCCATGGCAACTCCACTAGTCAGCTGTTTGACATCTTGACAAGGTGAGGCAGTATTGAATGTCTGCAGCTAAAATGACATAAAGCAAATGATCTTACTGCTTCTTTATACCTACAAGGTAGCATTACAAAATGCAAACATAAATTGAAAACAGCTAAAAAAAACAAAAAAAAAAAACATGGTCCTGTTTTGTTTAAATGTAGACCCAGACAAACAAATGGAACTATGCTAATATGTCTCTATGGCTGTGTAACTTTATAAAAATAAACTAAACATTTCACAAAATCATGCCTAGGACATTAGAACATATTGATGCCATGCATAAGTAATACATAATTTGGAATAATACAAAACCAGGTATATAACTCTAGTCTTGTGTTTTGTCTATATTTAGCAGAACATCAGAAAAAGAACTTAAAGATAACCCAACATTTGCAACTTAAAATTTCACTCACATCATTTGATAGAAAAACAAAGGCTAGAAATGTCAAGTCTAAAGCTACTTACAGTTTATCCATGAGCTCTGAAATAAGACAGGACTTCTGTTTCCTATCTAAAAATTGGCCTTACGTCTTGAAGAATCAAGCCCTATCTATCACGTCAAGTTGTTTCTATCTATTTTGGCTTTAGGTATACTAACTTTTCACATATATCTGTTAAATATTCATGTATATATTGAAGAGAAGCGGAATAATAACCTCTTTTTACAATAAGCAAATATGAGATAGAAAAAAATTTAGAAAGCAAATTACATCAGAGCTAAAATGGATCATAAACTTTCTAGAAAGGTAATCTCAACCTATAAACACCTTAAGTTAAATATACTATGATTCTCTTTTCCCACACATACTCACCCATTTCACTGTTCACTAATAATTTCTTAGTTTACTATTTAACTATCTTAATCCAATAAAATTATCTCCCGCCATAATTCACTTTTAATGGTTCTGCGCATTTTCAGAGTTGGCAATTGGAGATTCAGACCTCCATTATCTAACACAACACAGATGAATGATACCAGCAAACTAAACCTAGCCAGTTATTTTCAAAACACACAGAGACACTTATTACTAAGCTCCTACGCTATGTGAAACACTGTGGTACATGATGGGGCTACAAAGGAAAATCACCAGGTTTCTACCCTTAAAGCTTCAGTCAAAAGTTAAGGAGAGGAGGAAGAGACATAAATCATTTCTAGACAATATGGTAAGTCCCATGATTACAGTATGCACAAAATGTTCTGCAAAAAATGGGTGTCAACTAATCTAATTAGGGTTTGCATTTAGGAAAGGCTTCTCGGAGATGATTTCTGAATGGAAGGTCTAGAGGGAAGAGTAGCATATTTTCTAAGTAAAGAAATAGTCAAGGAAAAAAAGCTTCAGGAAATAGGAATATGATAAAAGTACAGATACATGAGAAGAGATATTATTTTTAGGGAACATGCAGTTCAGTATCACTGGATTTGCAGTGCAAAGAAGGCTGGGGAAGGGGTGACAACCAACAGGGTTAAAGAGACAGGACTCCAAAGGGCCATGACAAGAAGCTTGGACTTATTTTACACTTAATGGCATTATCTACATAATAGGAAACAGTAGAGTAGTTTCTACCGCACAAGATGGTTGGGGAATTAAGTGAAATAGCAAATATACCTATATCAGGGCCTGGCATGTGGCATAAGCTCAACAGCTGTTAGCACATTAGCTATGAGTCAGGGTTTCTCCAAGTATAGGGCCTAGAAACAATATGTATCAGAATCTCTAGACATATTAAATAAGAAAATCCCCAACTGATTCTTAAATATGTCAATTTTGGAGAACCACTGCTCTGGGTGATGAAAAATCACTGAAAAGTAATAAAGAAGAGTAACATGCTTTGGCATATTTTGGAGAGCAGATAGTGACACAGAGTAGCTTTATGCCTGAGTCAGGCAGACCAGTTAGAAGGTTCCTGCAATGGCTCTGATGACAAAAATAGAGTAGAGGGAATCAGCATAATATTGACTGAGAGGAGATGATGAATTAATGGAATATTTAAAATACAAAATAAGAAGGATTTTGCAACTGGGTGGATGTACAGGGAAGAGAAACTCCAAGAATTAGGGCATCTTTAAAAGGAAAGTAAACTGTGACTTCCACTTTTCAGCCCTTCCAACTTAAACATTAACTTTTAATGTGTAACTTAGAAGTTACATCATTAACTTTTTACAAAATTGACACAATTCATGATTTTAAAAGGACAATTTCGGAGGCACAGAATACTAGGCAAAATAAGAGGTACACATGCTAAGGGACTACCTCCATGACCACTATGTTCAGATTAAAATCAATTTCCCCTCCTTCCTGCCATGGACATTGGAGTGTCTCTGAGAAGTTCTTAAAATAGCTGCAAAATAAATTAGAAAACAGAATGTAATTTGATTTCACTCAATTGAAAGGCTTACAACCAAGAAGAGTGAATTAATTAAAAAGCTTAGTGGGGAGGCTGGGTGCAGTGGCTCATGCCTGTAATTCCAGCACTTTGGGAGGCCGAGGCAGGTGGATCACTTGAGGTGAGGAGTTCGAGACCAGCCTGGCCAACATGGTGAAACCCTGTCTCTACTAAAAATACAAAAATTAGCCGGGTGTGGTGGCACATGCCTGTAATCCCAGCTACTAGGGAGGGTGAGACAGGAGAATCCCTTGAACCCGGGAGGTGGAGGTTGCAGTGAGCCGAGATCATGCCACTGCACTATAGCCTAGGCAACAGAGTGAGACTTCACCTCAAAAAAAAAAAAATGCTTATTGGGGCGAGTGAGGTCAAAGCAGACAAAAGAAAATGTATTCTTTCTAATTAAGTCTTTTTAGTGAGTGACCCAAAAAAGACAGACAGGGTTTCCACAGGTGTCTACCGCTAAACACAGTGTTCTGGCAAATAATTACCTTACTCTCTTCTATATTTCTAAATAAAACAAATAATCAGAAATGTGGAAATGCTGTTCCTAAACTACTTTAATATAAATGTCACAGAAATCAAGGAAAATGGGGTTTTCACAACCAACAGCCAACAAAAACTCAATCTTGGATCAACTTTATTTTCATATTCTCCTCCTCCAGCTCCTCCTTACAAAAAGAACAACCATTGCTTTGAGTTTTAAGATCTTCATAAAAATAATTGAGGTTTTAATAATTTTCTAAATTTAGGCATATATTAATTATTACTCTTTCCTTCATCTGCCTGTCAAAGAATGCAAGACCCAAGAAAAACATTTAAATATATTTGGTCCAACCTTCTAATTTTATTGGTGAAAGTAAGGTCCAAAGATATTAAACAAATTTCCAATGTCACAGAACCAAGTAGCAGAATTAAATTTATCTTTATACAAACATTTCTTCAAACTCTCATACTTGTCCTCCAACATGTAAATGATGCCCACATTTACCCTTTTGCCCTGAATTTTCTGCTTGCAGTACAACATTTCTAAGAGCCAATTATTTTAAGACGGTGAGTTCCAAATCATAAAATGCAATTTTTAAAAAATTGCCACAAGAGGCATTCCTTCACATAACTAACTTTTCTTGATGACTTCTCTAATTCTGTTGATGTTGGCTCCATTCTCCTCCTAGCGCTGACAGAAGAGTTATTCCCAACTGTCTTATCTCCATGATTTGACCCCATCATAACTTTTTTAAATCTTCTATCTCTGAGCCAGGGTTATCATGACAAATGTGTGTGTTCCACTATCTCCCTTTAATCTATAGCCAAAGGAGACCATTTGTTTTACTACTAGTGTCTCTTCCCTGTGTCTGGAGAACTAATTTCCACTGATTTCTACTTGCTGAAATCCAACAATCCTCTATGACCCAGTTAAAAATTCACTCCCAAGTATTTATAAAAAACTAAGCTATATCACACTTAATGGTGAAACACTAGTCTCTGAGGTCAGAACCAAGGCAATGATATTTACTATCACCACTTTGATTTGGTGTCTTATTGGCAATAGTTGTCAGTGTTCTCCTAGGGACAGAGCAGAAAATAGGTCATGTAAGAGCTCTGATCCCAAAAGCCAACTGGATTACTTTAGAAAGTACTGTGTTATAGATAAGACAGAAAGAGGTTAACAGGTTACAGTGGGATAAGGGTGGGAGACAAACTAGAAATGGTTGTAACAAAGAGTCCCTGAAAAGCAACATCTGACCCAAGACCTGAATGACGGAAGCAGCCAACCACTGGAAGAACTAGAAAGAGAATATTCTAGGTAGAGGGAAAAAAATCCCTGATGCATTAAAACAGCTTAGCTTCTTCAACAAATAGAAAGTCAATGCAGCATGATAGGCTTGAAGAACTGTTGCTTGAGGTGAGTTTGGAGAAAGTTGGGTAGGTGAGGTAAGATCAACAGTGCGGTTGCTGGCAAAGGCAAAAATAATTAGTTAATTAAAAAAAAAAGACAGTAAACTTCACTGGAAATCATCTAAAGAGGTAAAGAAAAGGCAACAGACAAGATAACCAGAAACCAAGACAAGATAATTTCACAACGGAACCATCAAGTAAGAAAATGGTAATATAACACTTAGTGGATTTAGCAAACTGGTAATGAAGTGAAAGTCTTAGAGGAAAGAAACTCAAGGGTAGTGGGTTGAAGACTGAATGAGAGTGAAGCATGAAGGGTGAGAATAAAACAACTCAAATTTTACTGTGAAGGAAAGGGGAAATACAGTATGACTTTAACATGGAATAGTGGCTCTTTGTTCTCTGTTAAAAAAGGGGAATATTTCAGCAAGTTTATACGTACAGAGAAAGGAGCCAATGGAGAGAAAGTAGTTGTAAATACAGAAAGGGAACAAATGATACAATAACGTTTTAAAAGAGGTGGAAGGGATGGAGTCTAAAGCCAGAGCCAAGGATAAGGAGGTGGTCATTTGCCCCAGAGGAAGAAGAGTTGGGGGCTCAGGTAGAATACTGATAAAGGTTTGCTAAGAGGAATGTGAGAGAAACTGTCTGGTTATTCTTAAGTATGGGCAATGTTAGGAGAAAAGGTGCGTTTGACAGTAACAGCATTAGTAGAGGCAACAGTTTGCACGGTCATTCAATTTTCTCCACAGTGCTCAGCAGCCCAAGAGAGGACTGAAGAAAACGACCAATTTTACTCTGTTATCTGTGATTCCTTATCATTTGGTTTACAACATATTTGCAGCTTTTACGGAATTTTACCTTCCACTGTAATTACACACAGCTCTGGCTACCACTCCGGTCCTCCCCAGTGCCTAGCTCAACATTGGATGTCAATAAATTCTGGTTAAAAGAGTGGATACAGTCACATAATATTTTAAAATATTACAACACAAAAGAAAATCCTGTGCTTCTCCACCACCTCACATGTAAGTCAATGACATCATAAAGACTAAGCTTAACACTTCAGTCAATTGAGGTTTACAATAATGTAGCAGATTCGGATACACCCTTTAATTAGTCTGTTTTAACAAAACAAATCATTAAAAGTAATGTTGCCTTGTTTCTACGACAGTCTTAAATACAGCACTTCCACCCCAATACCTATTTCAAATGAAAATTCAGCTGAACAGTTAGCTAATTGCTTTTAACTCACAAACCCTAAATATTTGCATTCCACTAAAAGCAAAAGTTATTTACTTACAAAGTGTAAATGCTTTTAATTATGGCTATTTCCAATAGGCTTCACACATTTCCATAAACCTAGATTTCTCATTCTTTGGAATTAGATGCATTAGATCACTAGGGAATCTCAACCGATTACAGCCTCCTGATCCCGTCTGTTTACATTCCATCTGCACACACTCCCCTACACGCAACTAAACAACTGGTTTGGGATGAGCATCATCAACAGCACCTTGTGGCTCATCAAACACCATCCTTACTCAATATGGGTTAAGAACCACACCTGAATGCCAGCACTGATATCTCAGTAACTCTAAGAGGTGGGATGTCATTTTGCTGACTGGAATATTGAACAATCTGGGGACAGATATGCCTGTCCAGACCCAACACAAATTAACAAAAATCCTAAACACAGATAAATCCTAAAGAAAAATGTCAACTCATTTTCTTTAAAGAAAATGCTGTCCATTTAGAGGAGGAGAGGGCCAGCGAGAAAAAGGGAAAACGACCCCCGACTCCCAACACATCTTTTTCTCCATACGGGAAATACAAACATCTCTTTGAAGCGGCTTCTACAAAATCGGATGTTCTAGAGTCCTGAAGGAGCATTGGTCCGGGAACTAAAACAGCCAGCCACCTCCTGGCCACCTGTGTCCAGGTAGAGCAAGGTAGTTTGAGGATGCAGGGTTAGGTTTCGGAAAGGGTCTTCACGCCCAAGCGGACCAAGGCAAGAGAGTCGGCGATCCAGAAAGTGGAGGGCTCGGGCGCTGTTCAGGGGGAGAAAATGGGGCAGCGGGGAGAAAAGAGGATGGGTGCTTGGTTCATATCCCAGCTGTTAGGGACACCAGGCAGGTCGAATCCTCTGGTTGAGACCAGAGCCTCCACTGTTACGCTCCCAGAGCTTCCTTTACCCCCACCCCCGGACACCAACCCGCGCCCACACACCTGCCCGTCGACCCGCAGGTGGCATTCTCTCGGTCAAGGGCACGAGGTGAGAAGGGCAGGGCGCGCCGGGACCCTGTGCAGGTAGCCCCAGCTCACCTGGGAGAACCGGGCGCCCCAGGCTCCTCGCCTCGGCCCCCTGGCCCCCTCGCCCTCTCGCCTCCTCGCACTCACCCAGATCATGAGGCTGTCGCACAGGGGCAGCTTAGGCTGCGGCGGCGGCTGCGTCTCCTCCATGGCCGGCGCCGCCGTCGACGACGCCGCGGACACCTTCACCTCCCTCCTCCCGGCTCTCCTCCAGGAGCCGGCGTCCACGACCTGCTAGCCCCCAGGAAAGCTCGGTACCAGGCCCGACCCGCGCAGCTGACGCGCGAACCCTCGCGCTGTCGACGTGTCCGGCGTCACCCCCTCCTCACCCGCCCCCGCCTCGCTCCAGCGTTCGCCCCCTCCCCTTCCTGGGCCCCGGCCGCGCTGCCAGGCACCTGAGCCCCGCCTTCTCCCACCCCTCCCCTCCTCCCACCCGTCCTGCCCACTCCCGCACACCTCGCCCCGCCGCCCTGAGTGACCTGGCCGCGCACCAGTCACAGAGACCGTAGGTACCCGGGAGGGCGGGCGGGGCGGGGCGGGGGCGGGAAGAACCGGCGTAGGTTGCGCAGGAGGGATTGCTGATTGGACGTGCCCTCGTGGGCTCTGGCCAATCAACGTGAGACAAGCCTGAGCCTTGGGTAGAGAGTGAGAGTGGGTGGGAAGAGGTTTATGACCTGGCAGGTGCAGTGAGGGCGGGGGTGGGAGGTTGCGCGCGGGAAGCGAGCGCGCGTGCGCGGCGGGGATTGGTAAGGCTGAAGCTTGCACAGCGCCAGTGGCCGAAGAGGCAGAGGGGCAGCAGGGCACCGGCTGGGCTCAGGCGTCTTCCCTCCTTCTTCGCGGTAGCACGCCGCCTCGCTACACCTGTGGAGGGCCCCACACTCTGCTTCCACATTGTCTTCAGAAATAGATCCTACCGGCTGGGCGAGGTGGCTCACGCCTGTAATCCTAGCACTTTGGGAGGCTGAGGCGGGTGGATCACCTGAGGTCAGGAGTTCGAGACCCGCCAGGCCAAGATGGCGAAACCCATTCTCTACTAAAAATACAAAGATTAGCCGGGGGTGGTGGCACATGACTGTAATCCCAGCTACTCAGGAGGCTGAGGCAGAAGAATCGCTTGAACCCGGGAGGCACATGTTGCAGTGAGCCGAGATCATGCCACTGCACCCCAGCCTGGACAAAAAACCGAGACTCTGTCTCTAAAAAATATATAAAACAAAATAAAGAAAGAAAGAAATAGATCATACCCATGAATTAAAACTCTTCGAGGAAGGAAGAGCTGATTTCCTCCTAGGCACTCATTGGAAAGGGATGTTTTCATTTGCACACGTGGCAAATATGCCACATTAATAACGAAAATAAAATCCGTCAGTGCTCCTTAAATAAGCTCTCACGGGACCATAGATCATGAGCAATTTTATTTTACATGGGGCAAAAGGGAAGACCGTTTTCAAGTAGCAAAATAAACGAAATGTTTTGAAAAACATGGAAGATATTAATGTATCCATTTTCCTTTGGCAGTTGAAAATTTGCTTTTTCCGAGAATGTTATGGGGTGGAGGGGGGTCGGGGGAGGTGACCTGAAATTGGAAGCTCTCCAAGGTATTGATAGATGGCTTAGGTGATTGAAAAGGGCTAGACTATTCTTAGTCTTGCTGTCACTTCACTCATTCATAAACTCATCAATTCATGCTCTGAGTAAGGAAACAGCTGGCTTTTTTTAATATTGCTGCGTTTTTATATTTAGACACTGAAAATTTAAAACTGATGGACGACTGCAATTAAAAGCCCCCAAGTGTAAATCAGTCTTATTCTAAAAATACAGTATGTACGTTTGCTATTGACTCCCTTAACATTATTCCAGAACTTTCTTAACGCCTCTGGAGTCACTTTATATGCTGGAACTAGGTACATTGGTAATGTGATTTAATTAAAACTACAAGATTTAGGAATTGAAGACCTGGTCTGAATCTTGACTTTATTCCCCACTGGCTGCTCTCCTATAGCCCCCAACCTCCACATTCCTAAGATCATTGTAATTAAAATGTAAACATACATGGTAAATGTAAATTATAAACTTTGTAAATATGAGTTACTATTATCATCTATACATACGGGAACTTCTCAACATATTTATCACTGAGAGCCACAAGTGACCAAATTTCTCAAATAAAATAATTCGTGAGAGTAACTTGGGGGGGGGCAATTAAGTTATGCTTCTGGACTTTATAGAGAGTAAATTATCAGGGAAGGAAAAATTTAGCAATTTTTATCAAGAAACTTTAAAATATCCATATCATTTAAACCCATGATTCCAATTTATTCTACGTCAGTCATAAATTCTATTGAAATAATCAGAAGTGCATTTGGAGGCTTTGAACAATGATATGTATGGCAATGCTATGTATTGATCAATTGTATAATCGATTGATACAATGCCCAATAAGCAAGAAAGGCTAAATATTTTACAGCAGATTCAGTGCTCTGGAGAATATTTGATAACTCAGGAAAGTTGTCACAATGTATACTATTAAATAAAATTTAGATGAAAGTATCAGCCATATGACCTCAATATTATAAATATTATGTATGTATTTTAATATATACACAGGAAGAAGACAAAGGAATAATCATAAAACTGTTGTTATATTTATATACAAATGAAAAATGACTATTTTTCTAATCTTCCATATTTTCTAGGCTTTCTACAATTAGCTTATATTACTTTATAATCAGAAAAAAAAGACTTTAGAAGAAATGCCAAATACAACATAAGTTATCATTTCCAACTATTAAATTGGCATCAGTTCTTTAGAAGTTGGCATCCATGTTTGGGGAGTTGAATGAAACTAACTCTTAAACCCTAGCTGTGGGATTATAAATAGGTACAAAGTTTTTTGACAATATATATCAAGAGCCTTTAAAATGTTCAAAGTCTTTAAGCCAGTAAGTTCACTTTCAGAATCTATTCTAAGAAAATAATCATATGCCAACAAAGTTGTTGATTGCAGTACTATTTATCAAGCAAAAAGGAAAAGAAACAGCTATTAAATGTCTGAAAGAGAAGTGATTAAACACAGAAGTTATATTTAAACAATGAAATGTATCATAGGCATTAAAATATTTTAAAATAAGTTTATTCAGGAAAATGCTTATCACATAATGTTAAGAAAAAAAGCCATTATGCAATCTGTGCATACAGCATAGATCCCAACATATACATAAATATATGGGCCAGGTGCAATGGCTCAAGCCTGTAATGCCGGCACTTTGGGAGGCTGAGGTGGTGGGAGGATCACTTGAGTCCAGGGGTTTGAGATCAGCCTGGGCAACATAGAGAGAACCCGTCATTACCTTGAATAAATAAATAAATAAATAAATGTATGTATGTAAATATATATTTATGTGTGGATCCCTATTTGGGTGTGCCTGGGTGTGTGTATATATACTGTATACATACACCCCCAGAGAGAGAAAAAAAGAAAGAGACTACAGAAAATATACCAAGATGTTGATAGTGATGATGATAATGTCTAGGTATTGGAATAATGGGTGAGTTTTACCTTCTTTGTAATTTCCAGTGAATTTGAAATTTTCTACCGTGATTTTATTGTCATGAAAAAGGAGTAAAGCCTGAAAATGTTTAAAATTATGAATATGGTAGAATCTCAACTGTGAAGAATATATATAGGAATACATGCACACATACACACGTGTGCCCACGCATGTGTGCATGCGTATGCATCCATACAGAGGGACATTGAGAAGAGAGTTGGCTAAAATTAAGCCCAAAGTTTAGTGTTATAGAGACCTGATATCACTTCTTATTGCCTGGGTGATCTTGAGCAAATGACAATTTCATTAAAGCTCAGTTTCAGTCTCTCTAAGCTGGGATAATACTAGTATATTTCTGTGTATTTCTGTATTGATTAGGAATATTTTTGGTGGTAAGTGGGAGAAACCAAACCTGGTAGCTTTTTTTTTTTTTTTTTAATGTTTTTGGAAGAATACAAGAGGGTTCACAGGTTCAGAGGAAGAGCTGAAGAACCCAGCATGGGAAAGTGCAGGTCCCAAAATAGCTCATTGGATCTAGGTAGCAAAAACTATGGGAGTCTTTTCAGGATACCACCACCTGGATGAGTAGGATAAAATGGCTGCTCAGTCTTTCTGTGTCATTCTGTTCAAGATTCCAATTCCAGGGGGAGCATCTGACTGGCCTGTTTTGGGATTTTGTCTAACCCTTTCCCAGAAGAGGATAGAGCCCTAGACTGGCTGCCCCACATAGATTGCAGGCCTAAGGCGAGATCACAGAGCTGTTGCCCATTGAAAGGAGGAATGGTGCCTGCAGACAAAAACAAAACCAATTCTTTCCACATGACTTCTTACGGTTGTTGTGAGGGTCAAATATATGTAAAATGCTTAATATAAATCCTAGCTTATAGTAGTTGCTCAATACATTTTAGCTATTCTTTACACCACACACGTGTGTGTGCATGTGTGCACTGAAAAGAAACCTGAAAAAAAATTAAAATATTAGTAAACGTTATTCATGGTAATTAATTATTGTCTTTTTGTATTTTCCAATTTCATCAAAATGGATGAATATTTGTTTTTTACTTAAAACAAACTTTATTGTGTGTGTTGGGGAAAAAGGATGAGAAAGAGATTTTATGTTCTGAGTTGGTCTGTAAGTAAATAGATAAATGATAAGAGGAGAAAATCCCTAGCTAGGCACTTTAAATAGAACTGCAGTAGGCCCTACTTGTAAAGAAGATATCTGTGTCTTACACATACAAATGATGAAATGAAGAAACTGAGAATTCTAAGGCTTTCCTGCTGATTTCTAGGTAACCCTGAATGTCTCAGAATGGATATCAGCTAGACGACTCTGACCTGGACAGATGCAGATCTAGACATACAGTTCCTGCAGTCATGCTAGTAGAGAGATCATGTCAGCAGCAAAGAGTGCAATTGGACGTCAGCAGCAAAGCATTCATTCCTGAAGGAAATTATTGAACCCACACACAGAGAATTCTGACAGCATTGTTTAGGTAAAGCTTCCCCTTCCACAGACCCCCAAACACATGTCCTGCAAATGTTGAAGGTAGGAAGGAAGGATGAAGGCATAAAAGAAGGGAGGGAAGAAAGAGGGAGAAAGGAAAGAACTGCAACATAGGCTCAATCTCAGCAACCGAGACAGAGGTAGCCAGAATGATATGAGATCCACCATAGGGATTAGTTTGCTTTTCTGGATGATGCCCACAAGAGTGGTCTGCGATCAAATATGCAAAGAATTATAGCAAATAGCAAACTCAGGCTACCTCAAGTCAATATCAAAGTTCAGAAGAAGTTGAATGCAGCAGCTGTGACAATTTTCAGAATCTGGGAGGTACTTTGGAATCATAGTTTCCAGGCCCCGAGGGAGGAGATTTATATGCCCTAGGCAGAGTCACAGAAAGAGAGACAGGAATGAAAATTGACGTTTTACAACACCTCCTTGTTCTTAGACCTGTAAACACAGTGGGCACAAATACCTAAGGTGTATTTGAGTTCCATCAAATACCATACTAGGGTTTAGGGAAGCAAGACCAATCCCAGACATTATGGGTAAGATTTAGCTTTCTGTTAATGGAACAACCTTGACCATAATTGACTTGGATCTGAACGTTTAGGTAATGGGACTGGGAAGATAGGGACAAATATCCTATGGATATTTTCAGCCAGCATAACTATTAAGGTAGAGACTGGAGAAAGGTGATCAAGGATGTGGATTCTTTCCCACTGTGTGTAAAAATGAATATTCATTTATTTTTCACGCTGGCTTGAAACTCACTCTTGCTATGAAATTAATATTCATTTAGGAACTGTATGAGATACTGGAAATTTTACTTCTAGGGCTGTTGAAGACTTGAGTTACATGGATTTTATATCACTTAATGAAACTGCCTTTTAATGCATTTTACTTCCAAGAGATGTTATTGCCAACCTGTTGGGCTGCCCAAAGAGAGATTACTCTAAGGATTCAATGGAGAAATTGAAGCCAAGTGCAAGTTCAAATTAAGGGAGACGGCATCTCTGTCACTAGAGAATGCGCATCCATAGAGCAAGAGATTTTAAAATTGTACCATAAACAGAAAAAAAAAATCTTAACTTCAAGGACTTTTGTTATTGCAGCCTGTTGTAAATTGGATTTTCCAGGAAGTAGACCCTGAGATGGAGATTAGCATGTTGGAGGGTTATTAAGAAATGCTGTTGGGAATAACAGCTGTGAGAGAGGAGGGAAGGAAGAAGTAGTGGGCAGAGGGAGAAAGCAGCTTGTGGTGCAGGCTCAATGAAAGTCTTGACTTATCCCTGGGGAGTGCTGAAGCTGGAATGGTCCTTCCAAGTTGTTCCAAGTTTGAATGAGGGGAGTTGGTCTGTACGCTTCCATGTTGACAAATCATTCATTGCATGTGGGCTGCCCTAGAGAGGTGACGTGGCAGCCTAGGCAATTCACGAAGAAGGCTGATGGCTGATGGCTGTCTGCTGAAAGCACTCCAAGATGCTGGAAATATCCAGGCAGCACACCACAGTATACTCTGTAAGGCAGTAGCACCCACAGTAGCTTTGGGTGGGGATGAGGGTGCCATCACTCAGAATGGGAAAGCATGGTGTTTAAGTGTGGACAAGTAGGACTGAAAGTGTGGCAATAGGTATCATAACCACAAAGTTAAAATAGTCACAGAGGAAGAATGTTGGCATCTTTGGTTCTTGGATTAGAAGCCTCCAAAATGAGGAAGGATTTTAGCCATAGTTATAATTTCACTTAAGGGCTTAGTGTCAAATAACTAAATGAATGACACCTTGGAGGATTTAAGACAGGTTCCTGGGGAAACAAAAGTTACAAAAAAGATATATCACAATACTGAGTAATCTTATCAATTATGTTTTAAACTTACAGGGAAGAGTGTTTAGCTTGCCATTTATTAAGTAAAAATAAATGTAACCATTTCATTTATTAAGCATATGTAAACTCACCCTAAAGCTCTAAATCAAACATAATCGCACGTAATTTATCTTGTCCTTAATAACTCCGATGAGAAAAACTTTAAATAGCAAGGTAAATGTAGCATTTATTTTCAAATACCTAAAAACAACAGTAAAAATAGGCATTTAGTAAAAATGTACCGATAATGTAACCAATCTAAAGCATCATTTAAACATATAAATCATGGAGTTTATATCTCAGTTTATCTGAGTGAATCACAAGACCTGTCATCATTTTACACTCTGTTGGAAGAGATGATCCATGGTTCTCATTCAGTTGGTGACCTATTTTTTATGTACAAAAATCCTTCTAATCCATGTAAGCAGGTTTTTAAAACAAAGACCAAACAGTGACACATAGTGAGTGTCTAATCATTTCATCCGCAGATGTTTGTCTCTAAAAAGCAAGAATTACAGTATAACAAAGGGTACCTCCTATTGGTGTTTGTTTGTTTTTGAGACGAGGTCTCACTGTGTCACCCTTGAGTGGAGTGACATGATCCTGGCTCACTGCAGCTTCAAACTCCTGGGCTGAAGTGATCCCCCCCACCTCTCCCTCCTGAGTAGCTGGGACAATGGGCACGTGCCACCATGTTCAGCTAATTTTTTCATTTCTTGTAGCGATGCGGTCTTCTTATGTTGTCCAGGCTGATCTGAAACTCCTGGGCTCAAGCAATCCTCCTGCTTCAGCCTCCCAAGTGCTGGGATTACAGGTATGAGCTACCATGCCTGGCTGCTCCTATTGTTTTTAGGTGTGTTGAAAATTAATATTTTAAAAATTGAAATTATTTAATTATATTATATGTATGGAAAATAGATACAGTCACATTCACAAGACTGGTTTCACAGGTTTAATAAGAACATAATGTTTAAGGATGATAGAGATCACTATGTTAGAAATAGTGATTATTTTTTATTATCGCTTGAGAAAAATACATTTGAAACTGTCATTACAAAATGTGGTACTCTGAAGCCTCTACACGTATATCAGTTGAAAATACATTGAAGTGATATTTGCCTAAGGAGCTAGAATATCTTGCTTTCCCTCCATGTGTTAGATAAGTATAACTTATATATAATATAATACATCTTAAAACGTCAAAATGTTAGAGGGAAGAAGTTTATCCGATCATTTATGGACACTAGAAAAGGGGGCTTCTTAATCATAAGCATTAACAAATTGGGCTATAAGAACAAAGAACAAAAATGTTCCGGAATGCCAGGAAAGATGTGCAAAGGGTTTACTAAACGCTGTTGCAGAAAATTCCTTGAAGCTCATGGCTAGTAAAATGTCTGAAACGATTTAACCCAGTAAATGAGTACTTCCTAATGTGATCTGGGAATATTCCCCAAAGATCTTTAAAACAAAACGACCAAGAAATAATGAAAAACAAAACTACTGGGTAGGACCTAGCCTTATACAGAAAAGAGGGAGCTGCACATTTCATTAAAGGACTTGCCACTATAAAAAGATTTCCTTCCCAGTGCTTTGGGAGGCAGAGGCGGGTGGATCACCTGAGGTCAGGAGTTCAAGACCAGCCCGACCAACATGGAGAAACCCCATCTCTACTAAAAATACAAAATTAGCCAGGCATGGTGGCGCATGCCTGTAATCCCAGCTACTCGGGAGGCCAAGGCAGGAGAATCGCTTGAACCTGGGAGACAGAACTTGTGGTGAGCCGAGATCATGCCATTGCACTCCAGCCTGGGCAGCAAGAGCAAAACTCCGTCTGAAAGAAGAAAAAAAAAAAGTTTCCTGGCCAAGCGCGGTGGCTCACGCCTGTAATCCCAGCACTTTGGAAGGCCAAGGCAGGAGGATCATGAGGTCAAGAGATCGAGACCATCCTGGCCTGGTGAAACCCCGTCTCTACATCTCTACTAAAAATACAAAAATTAGCCAGGTGTGGTGCCGTGTGCCTGTAGTCCCAGCTACTCAGGAGGCTGAGGCATGAGAATCACTTGAACCCGGGAGGCGGAGGTTGCAGTGAGCCAAGATCATGCCACTGCACTCCAGCCTGGCAACAGAGCGAGACTCCATCTCAAAAAAAAAAAGTTTTGTATGAACACAATTGGTGACTGAGAACATATCCAATCATAAAGCTATAAAAAAAAACAATAATAGCTAAAACATGCAGCACTTATTAGGTGCTGTGCACTATTCAATGTACTTCACTTACACTAATTCATTTATCCTTAACAACCTGATAAAGTAAGTAATATTTTTCAACTTTATCTTACTGATGAGGGAACTGATGCATCAAGAGGCACCCAAGCTCATACAACTAATAAATTGCATACCTCATAAAACCTCTTTCCAGATGCGAAGAAGAGATTCATCCTTGGGGAGATCACAGCTGATTTTTAAAGACAATCATTGCAAATAAAACATAACATATACAATCCTTCTTCAATCATTGCAGTTTCTGTATTTTCCCTTGTTACTGAAATAGTTCTTCAGGGAGTCAGCATTGTTTTTGTTCAACACAGTGAAACAAGAAAATCCATTGTGTCTAGATGAGTGAAATTAATGATTACCTATTGAAGAATCTACTGACTGAAGGTTCATGACTACAGTAAATGAGTCAGGGCCCTTGAATATGCTAAGCTTTTGGCATTTTGTATCTGAAGATGAGCTTGAATTATTTTTACCCATTTTTTTATATAAACCTCAAATTTTTCTGAAGAATAATTAAGTTGGCCATTCGGATTAAATAACTGGCCTACCTGTGAGGCTGTATTTTTTTAATGTACAAAGTCCATTTTTAGGTTATAATTACCACATTGATAGAGAGATAAAGAGAGAGAGGGATGCATATAAATAATTCAAGAGTAACAGAAATAATTACCATTAGCCCTTAAATACTTCAGTATATATCTCTGAAGAATAAGAACATTCTCTGATCTAATTACATAGAATTATATAGTTGGGAAAATTAACAGTGACATAATAGTATTGTATAATGTGCACTCCTTTAAATTTACCTAATTGTCCACAATTATTTTTTTCTTTTTTCTGGGACTCAAAGTCAAGGAATCAGGATTATGCATTGTATTTGACATGTTGCTTCAGTCTCCTCTGATCTAGGTCAGTTCTCCACTCCGTGTGTGTGTGTGTGTGTGTGTGTGTGTGTGTGCATGTGTGTGTGTGAGAGAGAGAGAGATCTTTCATGACAGCAACATTTTTGAAGAGTCTAGTAGATTTGTCGGATTGTTTCTTGGTGATCAGATTTGGTTCAACTATTTTTGGAAGAGATTATATTGTGAGCTTAGTGTATCACATTAGCAATAACATGGTACTAGATTGTCTAATTACTAAGGACATTAAATTTTACCATTTGATTAGAATGATGTCCACTAGATCTCTCCATTGTAAAGATATTTTTCCATTGTTATTACTAAATAATCTGAGAATGTGTGTGTATATTTTTACCCCCAATTTTTCACTCAATGCCTTTGGCATCCATTAATAATTATTATCAGAATCAAGTATTACTATGGTGTGTAAAAGGGTCGTGGTTTTCTATTTCCACTATTCCTTCTATATCTATTAGTTGGCATTATTCTACAAAAATAGCTTTTCCTCTTTCTTCATATCCACCTTTAATTTTTTTAAGTGCAAATATGGACTCTAAATATATGTTTATTCAGCATGTTATAATCCATTCCTGACATGAGTCATTTTAATCATCAGTCCCTCAGAAGTTCAGCCTGTGGGAATGCCTTCACATTGGCTTCTGCATCTTTTTTGCATAATCCATTGTTTTTTTGTGTACTTCTAGGCACAGGATGTTACAGGATCATTTTGTACTTTCATTGACCCTATCTTGGACTCAGCCATTTCTCCAAGGATCCCTGGTTCCATGTTGTAGGGAAGGATGTTTAGTAAGCCTGGATGTCTATGAGCAAAGCAGGCTCCATTTCATAATTTCATTCCTTGAAAATGAGATTTTGGTCACCTGTTAAAATAGGGTTACTCTTGTAAAAACTATAATATTGAACCTCATAGTCATTTAGGCTTTAGGGTGAACATATTTATCAGCCTATTTATTTCATAAGGGGTAATGGTGGCAATGCTGAAGTTAGAGGGCCCATGGAGGAAGAAAGAAAGGTAACATCAATTTCTTCTATTCCAGGCACCATCACATACATGATTGACATTAATCCTCATAAAAATCTTAGTTTTGCAAGTGAGGGAGTAACTTGTTCAAAGTTACTGCTTGTGTTATAGATATCCCAAAATTAAAACCCTTATTTGTTTGATCCTAAAAACTTCATCTGTGACTTCTACTACCAAAGGCCATTCTCCAAGCCAAGCAAGTAGGTCTGAGGGCTGAGAAGACACAGTTCACCCACTTCAAGTTTCAAGAAGGGCAAACTTTGGTCATGCTGTCTTCTGTGTTTCACTTGAAGTTGTTCAGCATGATCTGCATGCACAGCCACCCTCTCATTGTCCTTCGGCTGAGAATAGGGTTCAAATGTTTCTCCCTATTGCTCAGGAAGTCTGTGGGAAACAATTTCCTATTTCATTTGCTTTCAGTGTTTATTCAAAAAGAACAGATAGAATCTCAAACTGAATGCTGTTTCAGTTGGATTATTCATTACAAGTACTATCTGTTGCCAGAAGTTAGTGCTGGTGGTGGGAAAGCTTGTTGTAGGCTTGTAAGAGATAACTGAAACAAGCTGCCTGAGAAACAATGTTGGGTACAAAGCACAGAAGAACATGTTTTTGTCCCCTCTTCATTATGATCTTGGTCAAGTTCCTGAACTCTGTTGGCTCTCAGTTTTCTCACTGTAAATGGAGACAATAATAGTTTGCCTGCCTGAAGAAATGAGGTAAGCTGTCTAGTACAAAATCAACAACCACATATTGAATATCTTCTACAAAAGAGAGTTTCCTTTGACATTAGAAATGTGGAGAAATATAAGGCAGAGTTTCTACTCCTATTATGCTTAACATCCAGTTGAAGTTGCAGGACTTGCATCTTAAAAGGACAAATAAATAACATGGAGACATATTTGTAACACAGTATGTGAGTGTCAAAGACAAGGGAAAGGATTAATCACCAATAACATTATAAGCTTCTCAACTTAAAATAATATTAAAGAACGCTTTTCTCTTTTTTTAAAAAATATAAGTTTAGGAATAGATGTGCAGGATATGCAGGTTTTTTACATAGGTAAACGGGTACCATGGTGGTTTACTGCACAGATCATCCCATCACGCAAGTATTAAACCCAGAATCCATTAGCTATTTTTCCTGATGCTCTTCCCACCCCACAGGTGCCCAGTGTGTGTTGTTCCCCTCCATATGTCTATGAGTTCTCATCATTCAGCTCCCACATATAAGTGAGAACATGAAGTGTTTGGTTTTCTGTTCCTGTGTTACTTTGCTGAGGATAATGGCTTCTAACTCCATCCATGTCCCTGCAAAGGACATGATCCCATTCCTTTTTATGGCTGCATAGTATTCCATGGCATATATGTATCACATTTTCTTTATGCAATCTATCATTGATGGACATTTAGGTTGATTCCATGACTTTGCTACTGCAAATAGTGCTGCAATGAACATATGCATGCATGTATCTTTATAACTGAATGATTTATATGCCTTTGGGTACATACCCAGTAACGGGATTGCTGGGTCAAATGGTATTTCTGCATTTAGGTTTTTGAATAATCGCCACACTGTCTTCCACAGTGATTGAACTAATTTACACTCCCACCAACAGTGTAAAAACATTCCTTTTTCTTCATAACCACTGCAGCATCTGTTGTTTTTTGACTTTTTAATAGTAGCCATTCTAACTGGTGTGAGATGGTATCTCATTGTGGTTTTGATTTGCATTTCTCTAATGATCAGTGATGTTGAGCTTTTTTTCATATGTTTGTTGGCCGTATGTATGTCTTCCTTTGAGAAGGATCTGTTCATGTTCACTTTTTAATGTCCGCTTTTTAATGGGGTTGTTTATTTTTTTCTTGTAAATTTGTTTAAGTTACTTGTGGATTCTGGATATTAGATCTTTGTTAGGTAGATAGATAGATAGATAGATAGATAGCAAAATTTTTCTCCCATTCTGTAGGCTGTCTGTTCACTCTGATAATAGTTTCTTTTGTTGTGCAGAAGCTCTTTAGTTTAATTAGATCCCATTTGTCAATTTTTGCTTTTATTGAATTGCTTTTGATATTTTTGTTGTGAAATTTTTGCTTGCGTCCTGAATGGTATTGTCTAGAGTGTCGTCTAGGATTTTTATAGTTTTGGGTTTTACATTTAAGTCTTTAATCCATTTTGAGTTAATTTTTGTATATGGTGTAAGGAGGGTGTCCAGTTTCAATTTTCTGCATACTGCTAGCCACTTCTCCTAGCACCATTTATTAAATAGGGGATCCTTTCCCCATTGTTTGTTTTTGTTAGGTTTGTCAAAGATCAGATGATTGCAGGTGTGTGGTCTCATTTCTGATTTCTCTATTCTGATTCATTAGTCTATGTGTCTGTTCTTGTACTAGTACCATGCTGTTTTGGTTACTGTAGCCTTGTAGTACAGTTTGAAGTCAGGTAGCATGATTCTCATTAAATTACCATTGACTTCTTTACAGAATTAGAAAAAACTATCTTAAAATTCATATAGAACAAAAAAAAAAGGGGCCCAAATAGCCAAGTCAATCCTAAGCAAAAAGCACTTTTCTCTTTTCTCCTACCTATGTTTTAAACAAGAAAATAAGGAATAAGGAAGGAAAGAATAAAGGTACAACAAAACAAATGAAAAATGAAAAAGAAAAGGAAAAAATACAAAAAAAGCAGTAAAAGTAGATATGAAGATAAATACAAAAGTCAGTATTAATGTCTTTTCAGTTTATAAACCTCACTTTTTCTTATGTGATTTAAATCCAATTGCATAATACAAAAATTATAAATCTATGTTTATAAATACAAAACATATAAAGATATCATTTGTGACAATAACAACATAAAGAGAGGGATGGAGCTGTGTACATGCAAACATTTTGTATACAATTGAAACTAACTTGAATTGAAACTAGATTGCTATAAATGAAAACGTTAATTGTAATCCTCAGGGCAACCACTAAGAATACAACTTTAAAATGTGTAGAAAAAGAAAAGAGAAAGTAATCAAAAAGGTATACTAGAAAATACGTATTTAATACAAAAGAAGGCAGTAACAAAGGAATTAAAGAGCAAAAAAAAACATATAGAAAGCAAATAGCAAAATGGCAAAAATCCTACCTTATCAGTAATTACATTAAAAATAAATGGATGAAAGCTCTAATGAAAAGGCAAATGTTGGCAGTAAAGATTGAAAAACATGATCTAATTGTATGCTGTCTATAAGAGACTTGCTTTAGATTCAAAGTCAAAATAAGTTGAAAGCTAAGAAATGGAAGAAGCTCCTTCATGCAAACACTAACTAAAAGACAGCTGGAGTAAATATATGACTATCAGACAAAATAGAGTTTAAGAAAAAAATTATGCCTGGTGCAGTAGCTCATGCCTGTAATCCCAACACTTTGGTAAGCCAAGGAGGGAAAATCACTTGAGTCTAGGAGTTCAAGACCAGCCTGGGCAACATAGGGAACCCCCATCTCAAAAGAGAGAGAGAGAGAGAGACAGAGAGAGAGGGAGAGAGAGAGAGAGACAGAGAGAGAGGGAGAGAGAGGGGGGGGAGAGAGAGAGAGAGAGAGAAAGAAGGAAAGAGAGAGAGAAAGAAAGAAAGAAAGAAAGAAAGAAAGAAAGAAAGAAAGAAAGAAAGAAGGAAAAAGAAAGAAAATAAAGACATTAGCCGGGCTTAGTTGTATTTACCTGTGGTCCCAGCTATTTGAGAGACTGAGGTGGCAGGTGGGCTTGGGCCCAGGAGGTTGAGACTATAGTAAGATGTGATTGTACCACTGTACTACTCCAACCTGAGCAATAGAACAAGACCCTATCTCAAAAAAGAAAAAAGAAAAAATTGTTACAATAGACAAATCAGGATATTACATAATAATAAAGGGTCAATCCATCAAGAACATATATCAATTATAAACCTATAAACAGAGCCCCAAATATATGAGGCAAAGATGGGCAATTAAAGACAGAAGTAGGCAGTTCAACAATAAGAGTAGGACGTTGCATATTCCACTTTCAATAATGAATAAGTCAACTAGGCAGATCATCAACAAGGACATAGAGGACTTGAATAACACTACATGCCAACTATACCTAAGAGACATGTACAGGACACTCCATTCAACAACTGCAGAATACACATTCTTCTCAAGCGCACACGGATAATTCTCCAAGATGAACCATATGTTAAACTTCTAAACAAATCTCAATAAATTTTAAAATATTGAAACCATAACAAGTGTCTTTGGAATGAAATTAGAAATCTATAACAGAAGGGAAACTGGAAAATTCACAAATATGTGGAAATTAAACAACATACTCTTAAATAACCAATGGGCCAAAGAAGAAATCACAAGGGGATTTAGAAAATAGAGATGTATGAACATGAAAACACAACATACCAAAATCTATGAGATACAATGAAAGCAGTGCTCAGAGGGAAATTTATACTTTTAAATGCCTACGTTAAAAAAAAATCTTATATAAATAACCTAACCTTCCTAAGTGACTAGCAAAAAAAAAAAAAAAAAAAAAAAAAAGGCAGACTAAGCCCACAGCAAACAGAAGGGCTGAAATAATAAAGATTTGAGCAGAGGTAAATGAAACAAAACATAGAAAAACAATAAAGAGAATTAATGAAACTAAACTTTGTTCTTTGAAAAGATCAACAAAATTGCCAAACTTTTACCTCAACTGATGAAGACAAAAAGAAGATTCAAATAAAAAATGAAAGTGGTAATATTACTATTAGCCTTATGACAATAAAAAGAATTATAGAGAGTGCTATAAACATTTCTATGTGAAAAAAAATCATATAACCTAAACAAAATGAACAACTTCCTAGAAACACACAAACCACACACACAAACTATCAAAATTGACTCAAGATGAAATCTGAATAGACTTAAAACAAGTAAGGATATTGAATCAGTAATCAAAAATTCTAACAGAAAAAAGCTCATGACTGGGTGGCTTCACTGGCAAAGTCTACCAAATATTTTATGAAGCAGAGTAATTCTTTTCAAACTTCCAAAAAGTAGAAGGGGAGGAAATATTTCCCAACTCATTCTATGAGGCCAGCATTACCCTGATACCAAAGCCAGACAAAGATATGACAAGGAGAGAAAACTGCATGCCAATATCCCTTATGAATATAGATGCAAAAATTTTCAACACAATACTAGCAAACAAAATTCAACACTAGATTAAAAGGATTATACGTTATGACTAATTTTTTCCAGGGATGCAAGAGTGGTTCAACATATGAAAAGAAGTCAAATCAACATATTACAACATTTATGAAAGAAAGAGTAAAACCCCACACATTCATCTTAACTGATGACAAAAAGCATTTGACAAAATTCAACAGTCTTTCATGATGGGAACACTCAGTAAAGTAGAAATAGAAGGCAGCATTCTCAACATGATAAAGGCCATCTGGAAAATTCCATAGCTAACGTCAAACTCTATGTAAAAGACCAAAAGCTTTCCCTGTAATATCAGGCACAAGACAAGAATTTTCATTCTTGCCACTTCCATTCAACATTATACTGAACGTTCTAGCCAGGTCAACAAGGTAAGAAAAAGAAATAAAAGGCATCTATATTAGAAAGGCAGAGGTAAAACTATTTCTAGTCACAGATGACATGATTTTATATCAAACAAAAAACTACTAAAGCTATGCATTACTCTGTTTTGCATTGCTATAAAGGAATTCCTGAGACTGGGTAATTTATAAAGAGTTTTCTTTGGCTTGCAGTTCTGCAGGTTGTACAATCATGACACCAGGATCTGCTTGGCTTCTGGTGAAGCCTCAGGAAGCTTATACTCACGGCAGAAGGAAGGGGGAGCAGGCATGTGACATTGTGAGAGAGGGAACAAGAGAGAAGCCACCAAGAGGCCCCAGGCTCTTCTAAACAACCAGCTTTTATATGAACTAATAGAGTGAGAACTCATTACTGTGAGGAGAGCACCAAGCCATTCTTGAGGGATCTGTTCCCATGACCCAAACACCTCTCTCTAGGCCAACCTTCAACAATAGAGTTCATACTTCAACATGAGATTTGGAGGGGCCGCACATCCAGACTATAGCAAGCTAATAGAGGAATTTAGCCAAGTTGCAGAATATAATATCAAAACTCCATGTATTTCTACAATGGATGTCTGTATTGTATATAAAGCCCCATTGTATTTATATATACGAGCAATGAACAATCTGAAAAAGAAACCATAAAACAATTTCATTTAAAATAACATCAGGCCCAGTGTGGTGGCTCACACCTGTAATCTCAGCACTTTGGGAGGCTGAGGCAGGCGGGTCACTTGAGGTCAGGAGTTCAAAACCAGCCTGGTCAACATGGCAAAACCCTGTCTCTACTAAAAATACAAAATTGGCTGAGTGTGATGGTGCACGCCTGTAGTCCCAGCTACTCAGGAGGCCGAGGCAGGAGAATCACTTGAACTTGGGAGGCAGAGGTTGCAGTGAGCTGTGATCATGCCACTGCACTCCAGCCTGGGTGACAGAGTGAGACTCTGTCTCAAAAACAAACAAATGAAACAAAAACAAACAGAAAAATAAAAATAGAGTAACATCAAAACGGTAAAATATTTAAGAATATATTTAACCAGGAAATTGTAACACTTGTGCACTGAACACTATAAAATTTTGCTGAAAGAGATTAAGGAGAACCTTAATAAGTAGAAAGAGATTTCATGTTCATGGATTGGAAGATATAATATTAAGATGACAATACTCCCCAAATTGATCTACGGATTCAGTGCAAGCTCTATCAAAATTTCAACTTCTTTTTTGAACAAATAGAGAAGCTGATTCTAAAATTCATATGGAATTGCAAGAGATGCAGGACATCCAAAATCCTGAAAAAGAAAGCAAAAAGAACTTAAACCCATACTTCAAAACTTACTACAAAGTTACAAAAATCAAAACAGTGTACTATTGGAATAAAGGTAGATATATAGGTCACTGGAGTATAATTGAGAGTCCAGAAAGAAATCAATATATCTATGGATAATTTATTTCTAATAAGGATGTCAAGACCATTCAATGGGGGAAAGAATTGTCTTTTCAAAAAATGATGCTTGGACAAACCAATGTCTACATGGCAAAGAATGGATTTGGATCTTTACCTCATAACACATACATAAATTAATTCAAAACAGATTTAAAAATTCAAATGTAAAAGCTAAAACTATACAACTCTTGAAAGGAAACATAGGTGTAACTCTTCATGACCTTAGATTAAGCAATAGTTTCTTAGCTAAGGTATCAAGAGCACAAGCAACAAAAGAAAAAATAGATAACATAAACTTCATTAAAATTAAAAACAAAAAAATTAATTGAAATCGTCATAATTATACATACTTAGTGGGTACAGAGTGACATTTCAATACATGCATACAATGTGTATTGATCAATCAGGGTAATTAGCATATCCATCATCTCAAACATCCATCATTTCTTTGTGTTGGGAACATTCAACATCCTCCTTTTAGCTATCTGAAATGTTATAAGATATTACTGTTGACTGTAGTCATCCCACAGGTGTATAAAACACTAGAACTTATTCCTCCTATCTAGCTGTAAGTTTGTATCCTTTAACTAACTTCTCTAACTCCCTCCTTTACCTACCCTTTTCTGGTAACCACAATTCTACTCTCTGCTTCTATGAGCTCAGCATTTCTAGTTTCCACATTATGAGTGAGAACATGTGGTATTTATCATTCTGTGTCTGACTTATTTCACTTAACATAATATCTCCTAGGATGATCCATGTTGCTGCAAATGACAGAGTTTTATTCTTTTTTATGGTTGAATAATATTTCATTGTGATATATATATATATCACATATATATATATGACATTTTCTTTATCCATTCATCTACTGATGGGCATGTAGGTTGATTCAATATCTTGCCTATTGTGAATAGTGCCACAATAAACACAGGGATGCAGATCACAATTCAACATATGGTTTTCCTTTCCTTTGGATACATAACGAATAGTGGAATTGCTAGATCATATGGTAGTTCTATTTTCATTTTTTTTGAAGAAATTCCATACTGTTTTACATAATGGCTATACTAATTTACATTCCCACTAACAGAATATAAGAGTTCCCTTTTCTCTGCATCTTTGCCGGCATTTTTTGTGTGTGTGCTTTTAATAACAGCTAGTCTAACTAGATGAGATGATATCTCATTGTGGTTTTGATTTAAATTTTCTTAATGGTTTGTGATGTTGAGCACTTTTGCATATACATTGCCATTTGTATGTCTTTTTAAAAAATAAATGTCTATTTTGATCATTTGCCCATTTTTAAATCAGATTTTTTTTTACTGTTGAATTGTTTGAGTTCCTTCTGTATTCTGAATATTAATCCCTTGCCTCTTTATTCTCTTGATTGTTTCCTTTGTTACAGTGAAGCTTTTGAGTTTGATATAATCCCATTTGTCATTTTTGCTTTTGTTGCCTGTGCTCTTGAAGTCTCATCATTAAATCTTTGCTCAGAAGTGTTTCTCCTATTTTTTTTCTGGTGATTTTATAGTTTTGTGTCTTACATTTAAGTCTTTAATCCATTTCAAGTTGATTTTTGTATATGGTGAGAAGTAGAGGGTGTAATTTTATTCTTCTGCATATAGATATCCAGTTTTACCAGCACCATTTTTTGAAGAGTCTGTCCTTTCCCCAGTGGATATTCTTGTCACCTTTGTCAATCAGTGGGCCATAAGTACATTAATTCATTTTTCTGTTTTCTGTTCTTTGCCATGGTCTATCTGTCTGTTTTGATGCTAGTACCATGCTATTTTGGTTAGTATAGCTTTGTATTATAATTTGAAAGCAGGAACTATAATGGCTTCAGCTTTGTTCCTTTTATTCAGAATTAGTTTGGCTATTTGGGGTCTTTTGTGATTTCATACAAATTTTAGGGTTTGTTTTTTTTTCATTTCTATGAAGAATGCCATTGGCATTTTGATATGGATTAAATTGAATCTGTACATTGCTTTGGGTTATGTGGGCATTTTGACAATATTAATTATTCCAATCCATAAACATGGAATTTTTTTTCATTTGTTTTTTTTCTCTTCAATTATTTTCATCAGTGTTTTGTGGTTTTCATTGTAAAAATTTTTAACCTCTTTGGCTAAATTTATTCCTAGGTGTCTTTTTTGTAACTATTGTAAATAGGATTGTTTTCTTGATTTCCTCTTAAGCTAGTTTGTTATTGGTGTGTGGAAACATTACTGATTTTCCTATGGTGATTTTTTTAATCGTGCAATGTTAAGAGTTTTTAAAATAGTTCTAAGACTTTTTGGTGGAGTTTTCAGGTTTTTCTCTATATGAGATCATGTCATCTGCAAACAAGGACATTTTGACATTCTCTTTTCCAATTTGGATGCATTTTCTTTCTTTCTCTTGCCTTATTGCTCAGGCTAAGACTTCCCATGCTAGTTGAACAAGAGTGTTGAAAATGGGGATCCTTGTCTTGTTCGATTTCTTTGAGAAAAAGTTTTTCATTTTTTCCCATTTAGTATGATATTAGCTGTGAGTTTGTCACATAGGCTTTATTGTGTTGAGGTATGTTCCTTGTATAGCTAATTTGTTTAGAGTTTTTATCATGAAGGCATACTGAATTTTGTCAAATACTTTTTCTGTGTCTATTGAGATGATTCTGTGTCTATTTAGACGTTTTATGTCTTTCATTCTGTTGATGTGATATATCACATTTATTGCTTTGCATATGTTGGACCATCCTTGCATCCCTGAAATAAATCCCCCTTGATCATAGTGTATAATCATTTTGCTGTGCTGTTAGATTTAGTTTGCTAGTATTTTATTGAGGATTTTTGCATCTATGTTCATTACAGACATTGGCCTGTAGTCTTCATTTTTGTTCTGTTCTTTTCTGGTTTGTGTATCAGCATAAGACTGGCATTATATAATAAATTTGGAACAGTTCCCTCCTCTTTAACTTTTTTGAAATAGTTTGAGAAGAATTGTTGCTAGTTCTCTTTTAAAATATTGATATAATTGAGCAGTGAAGTCGTCTGGTCCTGAGCTTTTCTTTGTTGGGAGATGCTTATTACTTGCCATTTGTCTGTTCGATTTTCTGCTTCTTCTTGGTTCAGTCTTGGCAGATTTTATGTGTACTAGAATTTACACACTTCCTCTAGGTTTTCCTGTTTGTTGGCAAATTGGAATGATTATTTGTATTTCCATGGCATTTGTTTTAAGGTCTCCATTTTAATTTCTGATTTTATTTATTTGGATCTTCTTTTTCTCTTAGTCTCTTTTCAAAAAATCAACTGTTTGTTTTGTTTGTCAATCTTTTGTATTTTTGTCTCTATTTCATTAAGTCTGCTTTAATCTTTATTATTTGTTTTCTTCTGTTAATATGAGCCTTGGTTTGTTCTTGTTTATCTAATTTTTTGAGGTGCTACGTTAGTGAAGTTTTTTTTTTTTTTTTTAACTTCCTGCTTTTTTGATGTAGTCATTTATTGCTTTGAACTTCCCTGGTAGAACTGCTTTTGCTATCTCCCATAGGTTTTGGTATATTGTGTTTCTATTTTCATTTGTTTCAAAAGGTTTTTAAAATTCTCTTCCTAATTTCTTCATTGCACCATTGATCATTCAGAAGCATGTTATTTAACTTCTAGGTACTTACACAGTTTCAAAAGTTCATCTTGTTATTGACTTCTAGCTTTATTCGATTGTGATCTAAAGAAAATCTTAATATGATCTCAATTTTCTTAAGTTTATTGAGGCTTGTTTTGTGGTCTATCCTGGAGAGTGTTGCATATACTGATGAGAAGAATGTGTATTCTGCAGCTGTTGGTTAAAACGTTTGGCAGATGTCTGTTGGGTCTATTTGGTCTATAATGCAGTTTAAGTCCTATGTTTTTTGTTGATTTTCAGTATAGATTATCTGTCCAATGCTAGGAGTGGAGTGTTGAAGTCTCCACCTATTGATATACTGCAGTGTATCTCGCCCTTTAACTATAATATTTATTTATATATCTGAGTGCTGTTGTGTTGGATGCATATATATTTAGAATTTATATCCTCTTATGGAATTAATCCCTTTATCCTTATGTAATGACCCTCTTTGTCTCTTTTTTATGTATTTAGACTTAAATTTAATCTATTTTGTTTGATATAAGTAATTATAGCTATTTCTGCTCAGTTTTGTTTTTTGTTTATGTGGAATCTTTTCCCATTCTTTTACTTCAGTCTATGTGTATCTTTACAGGTGAAGTGAGTTTCTTGTAGACAAAATATAGTTTGATCTTGTTTTGTTTTTATCCTTTCAGCTAATCCATGTCTTTTAATTCGAGAATCCAAACTAATTACATTCACAGTTTTTATTGATAGGTATGGATTTACTTCTGTCATTTTCTTAGTTAATTACTGGTTGTTTTTTACATTTTTTTGTCCCTGTCTTTCTCTCTTATTGTTTCTCATGGTTTGGTTGTTTTGTAATAATGTTTGATTCCTTTCTCTTTCTTCTTTGTGTGTCTGCTTTACTAGTGAGCTTTATACTTTCATGAGTTTTCATGTTGGTTGCTATCGTCTTTTCACTTCCAGATTTAGGACTCCCTCAAGCATTTTTTGTATGGCCTGTCTAGTGGTGATAAATTTCCTCTTTTTTTGCTTATCTGTGAAAAACTTTATTTCTCTTTCATGTCTGAAGGGTATAATTGCTGGGTGTAGTATTATTGGCTGGAAATTTTTTTTTTCGGTACTTTGAATATATCATCCCATTCTCCCTGGCCTATAAGGTTTCTGCTGAAAATTTTTCCGTTGGTCTGACAAGGCTTCCCTTATATGTGACTTGACACTTTTCTCTTGCTCTTTTTAGAATTCTCTTTGTTTTGATTTTTGACAGTTTGACTACAATTTACCTTGAAGAGGAGCCTTTTGTGTTGGATCTATTTGGGAATCTCTGAGCTTCCTGGGTCACATTGTCCCTATCTCTCTCAAGATATGAGAAGTTTTCAGCTGTTATTTATTTAAATATATTTTCAATGTCTTCTCCTATGTATTCACCTTCTAGAACTTACATAATCTGAATATTTGTTCATTTAATGTCTCAGAAGTCTTGTATGCCTCTTCATTCTCTTTAATTCTTTTTTTCTTTTGTTGTCTTACTGGGTTATTCAAAAGACCTCTCTTCAAGTTCAGAAATTCTTTCTTCTTGATCCAGTCAGTAGTTGAAGCTGTTGCTTGTAATCTTTATTTTATTCATTGAAATCTTCGGTTCCAATATTTCTGTTTGGTTCCATTTTATAGTACCTATCTCTGTTGAATTTCTTATTCTGATGATAATTGTTTTCCTGAATTCATTGAATGATCTATTTGTATTCTCTTATATCTCACTGAGTTTTTTTAAGATAATTATTTTGAGTTCATTTTTAGGCATTTCATAGATTTTCTTTTTTGGAGTCTGCTACTGGAAAATTATTATGTTCCTTTGGAGGTGTCATGTTTCCTTGCTTTTGCATACATCTTGTGTCCTTATGTTGATATCTGCACATCTGGTGTAGCAGTTGTCTTGTCTCATTTTATCGAGCAACTTTCATAAAGAAATAATTTTTCCTGTAGATTTGTCCTTTAGTGTTGGTTGGGTAGTGTTTTGGCTTTGGGTCCAGGTGGGTGCAATAGTGTAGTCTCTGTGTGATTCTGTTTGGTGTATTCAATGTTAGCAGTGTCTGCAAGTGCCTCAGCGGCCTAGGCTGCAAGAGTTTGTGGAGGCTATGGTGCGGCTTTGCAAAGTGTAGTGGGCCCCCAGTGGGCCAGATCTGTGGCCCCTGAGAGGGCTATAGGCCTTTGGTAGCTCTGTTTCTGAGTGGGTGAGGTTTCCAGAGGTGTCAGACTCTGAGTCGGCCAGTACTTAGGTCTTGGGTGTTGCACAGATGTTCAGTGGCTTGGCCACTGGAGTGGGTGAGGTTGCCACCAGTGGCAGGCCTTGGGTGGGCCAGTCCTCTGGCCTCTGGGTGAGGTGTGTAGTGACTCAGCTGCTGGAATGAACAGGGTCACTGGCAGTGGACCCTGGAATGGGCTGGTGCTTGGGCCCCTGATGAGGCGTGTGTGAGCACATGGTGGCTATGTCACTGGAGTGGGTGATTTATCAAAAAAATAGACAACTTACAGAATGGGAGAAAATATTTGCCTATTATAGATCTGATGAGACTTATATCCAGAATTTATACAGAACTCTTACAATTCGATAACAAAAGACAACCTAATTCAAAAATGGGCAATGGATCTGAATAGTCATTTCTCTAAGGAAAATATACAGATGGCCAGTAAGCACATAAAAAGATAGTCAGCATCATCAGTCATTAGGGAAATACAAAGGAAAACCACAATGAGATACTTCACACTCGCTAGGATGGGAAAAAGTAAACAAAACAAAACAATACAAAACAAAACAAAACAGAATGTGATGAATATTGGTGAGGTGTGGAGAAATTGGAACGTTCATATATGGCTGGTGGGAATGTAAAATGGTGCAGCCAACGTGAAAAAAAATAGTTTGGTGGTTCCTCGAAAAGTTAAACCTAGTGTTATCATAAGACCCAACAATGCTACTCCTAGGTGTATTCATTTGTTCTCATGCTGCTATGAAGAAATACCCAAGACTGGGTAATTTATAAAGAAAAAGAGGTTTAATGGACTCACAGTTCCCCATGGCTGGGAAGACCTCACAATCATGGCGGAAGGTGAAGGAGGAGCAAAGGCACGTCTTACATGGTGGCAGGAAAGACAGCATTTGCAGAACTGCCCTTTATAAAACCATCAGACCTCATGAGACTTATTCACCATCACAAGAACAGAACAGGAAAAACCAGACACCGGGATTCAATTACCTGCCACCAGGTCCCTCCCACAACACGTGGGGATTATAGGAGCTACAATTCAAGATGAGGTTTGGGTGGGGACACAGGCAAACCATATCATTAGGTATATAGTTAAGATAATTGAAAAGAAGAGTTCAGACAAATCTTGTACACAAATATGGAGGCAGCCCTATTCTCAATAGCCAAAATGTAGAAACAACCCACTGTCCTCCAACTGATAAATAGATTAACAAGATGTGGCATATGCATACAATGGGATGTTATTCATCTATAAAAAGAATAAAGTACTGATTCATGCTATAACAAGGAAGAACCTCAAAAATATTATGCTAACTGAAAGAAGCCAGACACAAATGGCTACATATTGTATGGTTGTATTTATATGAAGTGTCCAGAAGAGGCATAGAGACAGAAAGCAAATTAGTGGTTGTCACGTGCTGGAGGAGTCGGGGTAAATGGAAAGGCCAGTGACTACTCAATGGGCACAGGGTTTCTTTTTGGATGATAAAGATATTCTAGAATTAGGTAGTGGTAATGGTTGCAAAACATTGTGAGTGTACTAAACACCACTGAATTGTACACTTTAAAATGTACTAAAAAATTGTACACTTTAAAATGACTAAAAGGGTGGATTTTTATGTTATATGAATTTTACCTTAATTTTAAAAGTACACGAAGAGAGCAGAAACATTTTAATTCTTATTTTATGTGCGGCATTATGCTAGTCATTTTCCTTTTCTTATTGATTCAAGTGGATATTTGTCCATAAACACGTCATGACTTAATTGAAAGAAAATTTCCAAACTGGACTTTAAACTTTTGAATTTGCTCAGATTCTACCTCTTCTGTGAAGGCTTTTTTGAGCTCTCCTAAGACAGAACAAATGGCTCCATTTTATGTAATACTTCTTTACCTTTTTCAGGCTTCCATTATTATGCTTTGGCTTTATTATTTACATTTGTAATTTGTTTTTGCCTTGTAACATGTTTGTTGTTCTCTTTTACTAGTTTATGAGCTCTTCAAGATTGGGTCTTGCCCTTTGTGTTTTCATTTCTGGAGCCTGGAATATCACTCAGCACAAAGTATATACTCAGTAAAGGTTTTCCTGGCCAGGTGGGTTTACATATTTGGTTTTTATAAGCACTACATTAATGGCTCCTAAAATAGCTATGTCTGTTTGACTTGTCTGTACAACACTCAGCATTCATTTCCCAGAATGAAACTAGGTCACATCTGGGACACATGAAAAGTTTTAAGAAGAGTTGTGTTTGAAATACAAAACCCTGAAGTGTACACCAAAGATAACCTGATCATGCCAAAAAATTATAACTGATAAAAACTTTATTTCATTATTACATTTTGGTCTTTGCTCTTTTACTTCTTTATTAAGTTTATAGTAACAGAATGATTTACACATGTTGAAAAACAAAGCAGGATGAAAAAGGCAAAAAGGAAAGCAAAACATTTTACTTTATGAGTCTCTTACTTTGTGAATTCTCTCCTATGCTGGTTATTTTGTTTGGTTCTGAGGACAATTTGTGCACAAAAAATCCAAGACATCTCCATTCTCCTGTAAAAAACAAAACAAATAAACAAACAAACAAGAAGCTTGGGCTCAAAAGAGAAATTTAAAAATTTTTTTAAACATCTGATGCTTTTATGAGGGTTTTCTGCTTTCTCAATAAAGAGGATCTGAGTGAAGGGGTCTCTCCTGACAACAATAACAAGTAGAATACTTTTTGTAAACAAGAAAGGCATTTTGAATATCTGACTTTGTTGGTTTCCAGGACCAACAACAGAATTTGCTGGATACCCATGAACCTTTCACTGTGCCTGTGCTAGACACTGTGAATAATATACTTTGGGGGCACTGGTTACTTTATTGTTAAAGTCATTCTTCAACTTGATCTTTTCTTGTGAAAACAAGGTAAAATTTCTTTTCTGAGGGAATAGCATTTGAAAATTGTAAATCATGCAAAAAGATGGTTAGGCATGTAAGGAAAATGGCCATTCCATTAATTATGTTCATGTCTGCTCACTTCCACTCTACACGCAAGTTCACAAAATGACAAGTGAAAAATCATGTACTTGCCTTTTACTGTACTATTTTCCTTTAAATCTTACTTAAACCTAGAATAGTATTTTATGTCTTCCATACATACTAGCATTGTTGTTGTTTTCCAGGCTTGCTGAGTTGCACAGACAATCCTCATTGTCTCTCTTTCTTCTGTTCACATTCCAAATTTGGGAAATGGGATCATCTGATGCAAAGGATCTGAATCTTGTGTCTCAGATTTTTGTGAAATCTGCTTTACTTTGTCTTATTCCCTTTTCTTCAAATTTATCAGCATTTATTGAATATCCACTATAAGGATGCCTGCCTCTGTGCAGGGCCTGTAGTAGGGGTTTAAAAATGAGACTCTATTTTCTCCAACTTCTTCCACTTTATAAATATTCATTTTATCAATCAGGGCTCTAGTCGGAAAGAGAGTGCACACCTATAGCTGACAGCATGGAAGGTGATATGGTATGGCTCTGTGTCCCCACCTAAGTCTCATCTTGAATTATACTCCCATAATTCTCACATGTTGTGGGAGGGAACCGGTGGGCATTTTCCCCATACTGTTCTCATGGGAGTGAATAAGTCTCATGAGATCTGATGGTTTTGTCAGGGGTTTCCACTTTTGTGTCTTCCTCGTTCTCTCTTAGCCTGCTGCCATCCATGTAAGATGAGAATTGCTCCTCCTTGCCTTTTACCATGATTGTGAGGCTTCCCCACACACGTGGAACTGTAAATCCAATTAAACCTCTTTCTTTTGTATATTGTCCAGTCTCAGATATATCTTTATCAGCAACATGGAAACAGATTAATATAGTAAATTGGTACCAGTAGAGTGGGGTGTTGCTGAAAAGATACCCAAAAATATGGAAGCAACTTTGAAACTGGGTAACAAGCAGAGGTTGGAACAGTTTGGAAGACTCAGAAGAAGAGAGGAAGATGTGGGAAAATTTGGAACTTCCTAGAGACTTGTTGAATGGCTTTGACAAAAATGCTGATAGTGATATGAACAATAAGGTCCAGGCTGAGGTGGTCTCAGATGAAAATGAGGAACTTGTTGGGAACTGGAGCAACAGTGACTCTTGTTTTGTTTCAGCAAAGAGACTGGCAGCATTATGCCCCTCCTCTAGAGATCTGTGGAACTTTGAACTTGAGAGAGATGACTTATGGTATTTGGTGGAAGAAATTTCTAAGTAGCAAAGCATTCAAGAAGTGATTTGTGTGCTGTTTAAGGCATTCAGTTTTAAAAGGGAAACAGCGTAAAAGTTTGAAAAATTTGCAGCCTGACAATGTGATAGAAAAGAAAATCCCATTTTCTGAGGAGAAATTGAAGATGGCTGCAGAAATTTGCATAAGTAATGAGGATACAAATGTTAATCCCCAAGACAATGGGGAAAATGTCTCTAGGGCATGTCAGAGGTCCTTATGGCAGCTCCTCCCATCACAGGCCCAGAGGCCTAGGAGGAAAAAGTGGTGTTATGGGCTGGGCCCAGTGTCCCTGAACTATGTGCATTACCTAGGGACTTGATGCCCTAAGTTCCAGCCACTCCAGCCATGGCTGAAAGGGGCCATCGTAGAGCTTGGGCCATGGCTTCAGATGGTGCAAGCCCAAGCTTTGGCAGCTTCCACATGGTGTTATGCCTGTGAGTGCATAGAAGTCAAGAATTGAGGTTTGGGAACCTCTGCCTAGATGTCAGAAGATGTATACTAGGGCAGTGTGGAAGGGACCTCTGCTAGAACAGTGTGGAAGGGAAATGTGGGGGCTAGAGTCCCTTCTGGGGCACCACCTAGTGGAGCTGTGAGAAGAGGGCCACCGACCTTCAGACCCCAGAATGGTAGATCCACCAACAGCTTGCACCATGCACCTGAAAAGCCACAGACACTCAACGCCAACCCATGAAAGCAGCCAGGAGCAGGGCTACACCCTGTAAGGCCACAGGGGTGGAGCTGCCCAAGGCCATGGGAACCTCTTGCATCAGCATGACCTGGATGTGAGACATGAAGTCAAAGGAGATCATTTTGGAGCTTTAAGATTTGACTGCCCTGCTGGATTGCAGACTTGCAGGGGGCCTGTAGCCCCTTTGTTTTGATAAATTTCTCCCATTTGGAATGGTTGTATTTACCCAATGTCTGTACCCCCACTGTATCTAGGAAATAACTAGCTTGCTTTTGATTTTACAGGCTCATAGGTGGAAAGGACTTGCCTTGTCCCAGATGAAACTTTGGACCATGGACTTATGAGTTGATGCTGAAATGAGTTAAGACTTTGGGGGACTATTGGGAAGGTGTGATTGGTTTTGAAATGTGAGGACATGAGATTTGGCAGGGGCCAGGTGTGGAATGATATGGTTTGGCTCTGTGTCCCCACCCAAATCTCATCTTGAATTGTATTCCCATAATTCCCATGTGTTGTGGGAGGGACCCAGTGGGAGATAATTAAATCATTGGGGCAGTCTACCCCATACTGTTTTCGTGGCAATGAATAAATCTCCCGAGATCTGATGGTTTTATCAGGGGTTTCTGCTTTTGGAACTTCCTCATTCTCTCTTTGCCTGCTGCTATTCTTGTAAGATGGGACTTGACTTGCTCCTCTTTGCCTTCCGCCATGATTATGAGGCTCCCCAGGCCACGTGGAACTGTAAGTTCAATTAAAGTTCTTTCTTTTGTAAATTTCTCAGTCTCTGGTATGTCTTTATCAGCAGCATGAAAATGGACTAATACATAAGGCAACTGCCCATCAGGAGTTGTAGTCATAAAAAGAGCAGCTACAGTTAGACAGTTGGTATTGAGGCAGTGGGAAGAGAGTACCTCTGGTTGGCTGAACCAAATAGAAAGCCAGAGGGAAATGGGAGCCTGGGTGGCACAGTTTTTAGGGTCAACCTCCCAGGACAGGAAGTAGGACAGAAAAGCAAGGCAAATGGATCTAGGTGACCAAACAAAAAATAAAGAGCATATTTACTTCTTTGTTTATTTCAAAACAATTCATGAAGCAGCATTATTATCCACATTTTGCAAATGAAGATATTGAAGTAGTCAAGTTTAAATAACTTGCTGAAAGTCACCTAGCTCCTAAATGGCAGACCTAGGATTTAAATTCATGTCTTCTAGGTCCACTTACATTCTTTTATACCAGAATGTCTGTCTTACATTTTATGTATAGGACCTGCCTTATATTTAAGACAGCCCGAATCTTGTAAATGATCATGCCTTCCACTTTCAATTAGACTATCAGGAAACTTAGAGTCAAATTCTAAGTCCCCTTTCCTAAGTGTGCAGGATTTTATAGCTTGTATTTCTTAGTGGCCTTGTCTTAATTTTTTATTTTACTTTCCAATTGCCCTGATTTCTTTATCACTGTATATTACCTATATTTTCTTCCGTATCATTTTTGATGAAGTGAATGATAAACAAATGAATAAATAGTTCTGTAACCTTGAGCCTATGCTTAATCAGCCTTTTCTGTAATAGAGAGCCATTACTGTCACTATATAGGGGTTGTGAACCCCCCAGTTCCACCCCTAAACACATATATCCATGATCTCTGCTTTAGAGTTTGTTTACAATCACAGCCTTTTTGTAACCCAGCAGCCACTACCAATCAATTAGTATTGGCAGAAGAATTAAAACCAATTTGATATGCTTGGTGTAATATGACCAGTAAATTAACTGATAATATTGTAGGATCTTTAATATGGTAATGCCCTATGGAGAGCAGCTACTGTGTTTAATAGAGGACATTCAGAAAGCTTTTAACCCAAGCTCCTTGTATGTGATGAGCATCATTATAGTCTGAATGCTTCCCAAACTTCAAGTACTTAAGTAAATGGCAAATTGAGCAATATGTGAATGCACTCTGTCCTCTAATAATTATTTTTTCTCCCCCAGACTTAAATTTGTGGCATTATTCCAAGGATATCTCAATGGTTGTTTTTTTTAAGTGCTATACTATTTGGTTCTTTCATCCTAGATAAAGACGTATTTGGCCTTATTAATATGATTAGCTCCAATAAAGCTGTAGGGTCACAATTCCATTATCTAATATCCTGAAGCAGCACTACAACACCATTCAGGAGAGTGGAATTAATTTAAGCAATTCAAGACTTGGATTCTATTCAAGACCATTTAGTGAAGGTTTCCAAAGAACAATTTAAAGAAGCTTTGCCCATAAGATTATAATGACATGAGTCACTATAGTTATCAAAATGTTACTGATGTATAAGTTTCTTATAGTTTTATAAATATTTATAGAGTATGTGTTTTCACATATATTTTCTCATAACTCAAGATAAAGCTTTAACAAGTTTCCTTTTAACATACATATCTCCCTATGTGTGTATAAGTATATAATCAAGAGTTTGATTCTGTGGGGGAAGTATCAAAACTGGCTGATGTGCATCATTAAGATATTCTTTAAGCAAACCGGTCACCTTCTATTCTGTTGTGTGAAATTCAGGTGCATTGGTCTGTGAGCCTTGCTTAAGCTGACAGCCTGGCACTTTCTGTTTCTCCCCAAGTTGAGTATATGAGACTCTGACATTGACACAGATATGGTTATTTCAGCTTCAGAAACATTCTATTCTTTGACATATTTTAGAATTAAAATTAAGAAAATGTTCAAGATTCTGACCCCTTTCAATCTATTATCTTCCTTGATTTTGTTCTTTTCCATGTTCTTTCCACTGTTCCAATTGTTTCAAAGATGAACAACAAACATTTGATGATGTTTTTACATTTTAAAGTTTGCTCCTTTATCACCTCATTATATTTCCATTATCATTCTGTGTAGTGCTATCAAGACTCACATTTTCCCAATGAAAATATTAATGTTCTGACATTCAGAACCAGACATGCTCCAGGAGGACTGGCAGACCCAATGGTGCCATGCTCATTGGTGTTCACCATTTATTATAGATTCAAAAATATCTGTGGACAACCCATTCCTGATATTGTGAGGAATACAAAGATATACAGAACACTTCAGTAAATGTCCTCTATGCTCCAGGAGTAATTTGAAGGCACCATACTTCTTACTTCCACAGCCCTCCCAGGTGCTATTTTCTCTGCTTGGAAGACTTGTGGGGCACAGTGGCTCATGCCTGTAATCTCACTGCTTTGGGGGGCTGAGGCAGGATTATTGCTTGAGCCCAGGAGTTCAAGACCAGCCTGGGCAACATAGTGAGACCCTGTCTGTACAAAAAAATTTAAAGATTAGCCAGGTGTGGTGGCCTGTGCCTGTGGTCCCAGCTACTTGGGAGGCAGAAGCAGGAGGATTGCATGAACCTGGGAGATCAAGGCTGCAGAGAGCTGTAACTGCACTATTGCACTCCAGCCTGGGTGACAGAGTGAGACACTGTCTCTAAAAATAAAAATAAAAAAAGACTCACTCTAACTTTTCTGAACTCTTCTTCACTTCTCTAAACTCCATGAAGTGAGTATCAGCTCTGCATTAACTACTGTATTCCCTGTCACTAGCAAAGTACATTGGTAAATGCTCATTTAGTATTTTTTGAATGATTGAACTCAGCCTATTATCTTGTTGCCTCTTGCTGCCCCTGTAGTAATTATATGTCATTGCTGTCTTTGTAATTATAGCACACATTTCTCTTGCACTTAGAGTCCATACTGTTGTTTCTGCTTGACTCTGAAACAAACTCTTCAAAAACAGAAGACACCGAAGATCTCAAGAGTGTTTCCCCATGACAATTTATATTAAAACTCTGTCTGGGCCCACTGTCAGTTCGAAATAAGAAGAATCAATAAGAGACAACACTGGGAACTAAACATAAAACCTGTTGGAATTCACTGGTTAAAAAAATTAGGTTGGGCATGGTGGCCCATGCTTATAATCCCAGTACTTCGGGAGGCCAAGGCAGGGGGATTGCTTGAGGCCAGCAGTTTGAAGCTGCTGTGAGCCATGATCATGCCATTGCACTCCAGCCAGGGCAACAGAGTGAGACCCTGTCTCGAAGAAAAAAAATTAACCAGTTTCTGGCTTTTCTAACTAGAAATAATAGAATTATATATTGTATCCTGTTTACAAGATTTTCAACTACATTGTTTAATTAATTACATTCAGTATATAATATCTATGACAAAGTTAGAATAAAGTTATTACTTCTAAAATGAGCAAAATATAATCAAAAGCCTTAATGGGAAGAAATATCGTAACTGTATTATATATTCATGTTGTTATGTTGGTGTAAGATGTGTACATTTTAAACCTATGAGACAGTGACCTAATCATCTTCATAATCTTCTAATCAAACATTTGCACATTTCTGGCATGGGCACAGTGCCGGGCATAGAGTGGGTGTTTGACAAATGTTTTTGAAATAAGTGAATACATATACTATTACCGATATTTGACAAGAACTTTATGGTGTGCAAAGCCATTGTTTCATTGGAACCTCATAACAACCCAGTGAGTTGGGTAGAGAAGTGATTACCACCAACTCTACCTTAAAATTGAAAAAAAGAGCGACCCAAAGGGATTAATTAATTTGTCCAAGTTCACACACAGCTAGTATGTGGTATGGCTTCATTTCAGATCCAAGTCTTGGGTATCTAAGTCTCAAGTCTATTCTGACTTCACTTCCAAACTTAAATTTATGTATGGTGAAAAAACTAAGAATTCCTTAACATTTTAAATGGCATTCAGTATATTTCTAAAATATCAAAATAAAATTGCTCTAATTTTATTAAAATTAGAGAATCATATATCTACATAGAATAGACACTATTAAAACAAATTTAGCACCTGAAAGTAATTGAATAATTTGTCTTAGGACTAAAATGAGAGGAAAGCACAGAATATGTGAAGCAAAAGCAATCATCTTGTTAGTGAACTGTCAGCATCTCTTAGTACCAATGAGTGAATAATTATCACAAAAGGAAAGAAAAAATAAATCATTATCAAGCCTGCCTGTAATAGTGTTCCTCTGGGGATAATTATTTGTCTTTATTGCATTCTATTAGTACTACTTTACATATTATATAAAACCCTTCTATTTTTATTTTTATATTTGATCCATGCTTTTAAAAATCCATGCTTTTAATAAACAAATTGTTTTCTTAATGTGTTTTGAACTTAGTAGAACAACAGACCATTGTTTATTCATTTGGTTCTACAATCAATAAACATTTAATAACTTTACAGTAATTAGAGCTGTTCAGAAAAAACCAGAGCAACCTCAGGGGTTCCTTGTTACCAGAATCCTCATGCTGAGGCTGTTACTGGTGTTAAAGAGAAAAGTCCTTTATCAAGTGGCGGAAAATACTTCTTTTTTTTTTTTTGCTAATTTTTAAAAATGGTAAAACTGTTCTAATTTCAAAAAATCTTCAATTAGCTTACATTAAAAGTACTGGCATAATAAAATAATTCTAGCATACTATAAAGGCAACTAATGAATGAAAGGGAAGGCAAGAACTATTTTATCATGATTTCATAGCTGAGGAAAATACAATTGTGTGTATATTAAATGTAGTCATGAGCTCCTTGGCAGCTGAGGAATAGAGGGAAACACTGTTCTTAATATTTAGTAGATCCTGGAGTTCTGGGAGGCATCAGATATAGTTCCTAGAAAAGACTGAGTGAATGAACAAATAATGTAAATGACAGCAAATTTTATAATAAAAGTATACAAGTATTTTTCATGTAAGTCATTTTATAGTTGTGGCCTGGTGAAATCTAAAGACCAGAAAGATAAGACTCTGGTATGGACCAGAGTGAGGTGGCCAACTGTAAAGCTTCCTGCAGATGGGTGCCTGCAGGGAAAAGCTTATGGGTGGTGGGGTGGGGATTGAGGAGCTGAGGAAATTGAGGAGGTTTCTACTTTACATGATTCTACAACTCTATGTGAAGTAGAATGCACCTCCCTCCTCTTTTAAAAACCCTTCAGTGGCATTCCATTACACTATGACAACATCTGAACTCCTTATCATGGCCTTCAAGGTCTTATGTGATCCAGCCTTGGCCCCCTTGTGGTCACGTATCCCCTGGATCATTCCACTCTCACCACGATGGACTTCATCCAACTCTTCAAACATTTTGAGCACCTGCTATTTAGTGTTCTTTTAAATGATGGTTTTTCTACCTGTACTGCTGTCTCTCTGCCCTTTCACTTGGCTAATTCCTAGTCATTCAATAGATTTCACCTTAAGTATTTAACTGCAGGGAAGACTATCTTGACTTCTACCTAACCCCATTTGTATTAAATCATATCTATAACCCTTTTATAAAGAATCTGGTATTTTCCTTCATAGCATTTATAACAACCCATTTGTGCTTTCATTTATTCGAAGTCTTTTTATGTATATATACGTGGGTTAGTATATATACATACATGTATTTTCTATCTTTTTCCACTGAGAGAAACTAGAAGCACTTCCGGCACCCAGATCTTGGTTTCTGATACCATTCTCCAATAAAAGGAACCAGTGTTCTTTGGAGAAATCGCTGATTCTAGGGCAGGGGTGGGAAAATCCAAGATAAGCCTGGAGCATTCTGTAGTGACAGAATGCAAGGAAGGGCTCAACAAAATGGGGACATGTGAAAAGGGCACAGTAGTCAACCTGAAAAAGCTCCCATTGGCCAAAGCTAGGCAGTGGGAGCTCTAACTTGTTGCCCCAGTTAGGGAAACAAAATAAATGACAGTATTGGAATATAACCTAAAAAATAAAATGAATATTCATGAATGTTTACTGAGTGATAAATGATTGAATAAATAAATAAATGGAGGAGAAAGGATAAATATTTCCTGCCAAATTCCAAATGATAAACGTAGTTGCTGCCTCCTCCACGAGGTAGAGCTTAACTCTGCTTCCCTTGTGAGGGCTGGATTTAGTACTCACTTCTAACTAACAGAATATGAAAAGGGAAAAATAGAAACTTAACAGCAGAGAAATCTGCCATGTATCACCTTAACTAAATTAATAAGGTTAACATCATCAATGATAAGCTCATGTTTATAGCTTGTATCCTTGATGTGATGTGGTGAGAAGGGCACTTTGCCAATATGTCATTTGTCCAAAATATTCAGAACTCTAGTCTACTTATATGAACACATCAGACAAACCCAAATGCGGGGACTTTCTCCAAAACGCCTAACCAATCCTTTTTTTTTTTTTTTTTTTTAGATGGTATTTCGCTCTTGTCACCCAGGCTGGAGTGCAATGGTGTGATCTCGGCTCACTGCAACCTCCGCCTCCTGGGTTCAAGTAATTCTCCTCCTCAGCCTCCCTAGTAGCTGGGATTACAGATGCCCGCCACCATGCCCAGCTAATTTTTGTATTTTTAGTAGAGACAGGGTTTCAACATGTTGGCCAGGCTGGTCTCAAACTCCTGACCTCAGGTGATCCACCCACCTCAGCCTCCCAAAGTGCTGATATTACAGGCGTAAGCCACCAGGCCTGGCCCTAATCAATAATTTACAAAGGTGTCAAGGTCACAAAAAACAAAGAAAGTCTGAGAAACTAAAGAGATATGATGATTCAATGAAACATGGTGCCCTGGATTGGATCCTGGAAAAGGAAAACATTAATCAAAAAATTGGTGAAATTTGGTTAGAGTTTGTAATTTAGTTAGTAGCATCATACCAATGAAAGTTTCTTAGTATTGATAAATACTGTATGGTTGTATGAGTTGTTAACATTAGGGGAAGCAATGTGAAGGGTATATGGAACTCTCTATTGTTTGCAAGTCTTCTGTAAAACTAAAATTATTACAAAATGAAAATTTTAAAATGTCTTCTTCTACTAAACTTTATTTGTTGCTCACTGCTCTATATTCATTTTTGGAACAGTGATGTATGGTGGGTAAAACTGTGGTTTCTGGAGGCTGGATGCATGTTTGATTTCTGGCCCTGCTATTTATGAACTATGGGAGTGGCAAGTTTCTCAAGGACTTCTTGTCTCAGTTTCCTCATCTATAGAAGGGGCATAAGGTTGTTGCAAGAATTGGAGGGCTTAATATATATAAAACACATACAACAATGCAAGGTTAGTTATTATGGGTATAATTTCCATTTAATATGACATTGTTGAATGAGTGAATAAATTATTCAGGGCTTTTTGCTAAGTGTGAATCAGGATTGAATTCAAGTCAGAGAGAATATTTGAAGAAAAGGCAGGACATAGAGTAGTTTGTTTACAGTGGAATGGAGGCTCTGTAAGGCATAGCTGGTGGGTTGGCACAAGGATGGCAGAAGGATAAGGAAAAATTGTGGGGCATGTAAGCCAGGAGTGATACTGTTATGGAAGTGTGTATGAGGGCTTTGTGTTTGGAGCAGTGGTGAAGGTTGACAAACAAGGGCAGTTGGTCTCTACTGGGCATATTGCCTTCAAATTGGTTCTTCACTTTCTCCTGCTGTGCTCAGTATTTCAGGGGACTGACCCTTGAATTCTGCATATTTGGCCAGTGGGAGGCACTGGTGGGACACTAGAGGGAGGGAAGAGGGGAGAAGTTGGAATATTTCTCCCCTCCCTCTCTGTCTTGGGCAGCAACTCCCCAGCAGTGCTATCTCCGGAACAGTCCTGCCAGGATGCCAGCTTTGCCCAGGGGCCAGTAACACTGCCTCCTCCTCTGTCCCTCTGGCCTAGGGTCTTAGTGGTTCCCTTCAGTTATGATTCTCTGGGTTGCCTCACTACCCCATGCTTGGCTCTCAGTTCCTCCACTTCTGTGTAATTAATTCCGAGTTTTTAAATCCCTGTTATGAATACTCAGCTGGCAGCTATTTCCTGCTTTGACTCTGACAGAAACAAAAGGCACGATGGAATTCCCTGTCTTCCAGCCTGACTTAAACTCAGGGGAAAAGATTTTTCAGTGCTACCATAGACAGAAACGCCGGCTGCTTTCCTAATTACTGGTTATAGGGTCCGTGTGCTGTGACCTGGCCTGGGCTTCAGATCATTGCAAAGCTTAGAAGGAGGACGTGCTGATGAGAGCCCATTTAGGCGTATATCATGCACCACTGCCTTATGGAGAGTCCTGGACAGAACTGGACCTGATGGAAGGGAAAGATCTGATGGGAGGAGAAGGTCCTGGAATCTCAGTGATGCCACAGCCAGACCCAGCGTCGCATCCATTGGGGGTTATGTGGGCTGAAGAGCTCCTTCTGCCTAAGTGTGCCAAGTATTGGAGTCAGGGGTATCCACATTACTCCAGCCCCTTTAAGTACACCTGGCATACTCGCTGGACTTCATACAAAAAGACACTACTATCATGAGCATTTTTTCTGGAAGATGATAGTGAGGCAGCCATATGAACTACCTCTCACTTGAGTTCTTGCTTTCTGTCTTCCTCACCTGGGCTCCATACCTTACATCCCTTGCTCACCTGGCCCATTGGAAGAACAATCTGGCTTGGCCAGCTGTCTTGCCTTTGACCTCAGTATCCCTTGCAGGTATAATTCCAGCATTTATTTTTCAGCTTCTTATGCTTCCACCATAGTGAGGTAGGACTCTACTTCCACACACCCACGTAGCACATACCCAGGGACCTCCTCTTATTTCATTTTATCCTTAAAATATAGGAGACCAAATGAAAGATGGGATTGGCGAGTCTAAGATGAGACTGGCAACAATAGTCAGGCAGAGAGATGGAGGCAAAAAGGCTAGCCAAGAAGCTGTTAGATGTGGTAAGAACCTAGACTCCAAGAGTGGAAGAGGTGAAGGTGTATGGGAAGATGCCACCCTAGATTTAGATGCAGGGTGGAAGGATTTGGCTGAATATATTTGCAGAATATATGATTTGATGACTAGTATCTTGCAGAGTTATCTAATGGGTATGTATAAATTAAATATATTCATATTTAAGGACTACTCATGGATATATACACACATATTTATTAATCCACTGTAATCAAAATTTTTTGATACCAAGAGATGTCTTTTAAAGGTAAAGAAGGGTAATATTTAATTACAATCACAAATTACAGCTGCAGAGGAGCCAATTCATTCCTTTCAACCCCAATCAGATGGTTACATAAACATCTTTGCCTGTCTGAGGGACAGTAGCAGTGACAAGAAGTAGATTAAGGGTGGGGGCTTTAGTTCCTCCACAATTTCTGCTGACTTTACCTCTCAATTCTCTGATCTAAACAGTTCACATTTCCTATGGAAAGGGCTTCGTAAAAGCAGTTTTATTACAAGTTGGCTAGCTTCTCCTTTCCACCATGTTAAGTCCCCTAAGCAATTCCTTTATAGAAATTCTAGATTTTCTACTGAAAGTAGCATTTTGTAGTCATAAAATATTGATCCCTTCCCTTACAATTTGTAGTTTATTTTAAAATACTAACATTAGGTAATGGTTCTAACAACCAGTAGTCATTTGCAGTACTCTCAAGTAAGTCTCAGTCATCTCTGTCTTCTACACCTCTCCTGTAAAAGCAGCCTTGGCAGTATTCCCGTCGCCAGAGGTGGCTGTTTGATGAAGAGTAATGAAAAATGCATCACCACAGGCTGATACTGAACAGTTATCTGCTCAACCTACACAGCAGCCTGTTCTTAGCTAAGACTCAGGAAGAAGATGTACCTGGCATGCAGCATGGTGAAGAGCATGGATTTTGCATTTGTGCAGACCTAGTACGAGTCTTGGCTTCACTATTTACTGGCTCTGAGACCACTGGTAATTTATTTATTTAACATCTTGGTTAAATAAATAACAAAGTATTCATCTACAAAAATGCGGATAACAGTATATTCCTTACAGTGTTTCTTTAGGAGATTAAATAGGTAGTAGGATCTGATCTGGTATGTCTGGCATTCCATGACTTGCTATGGTTGGTGATGGTGTTTTTAGGTGCATTTCCTGAAGGATGGTCCCGCTCATTCCTGTTCCACAGGGCCTCCTCCCACAGGTAGCATGAGGTTAAAGCCATCATCAGATTTAGTGTTGTTTTTTTTTTTAACGTCACCTGCATGTTAGAATCACTTGGGGAGCTTTTCAAACATACCAATGCCAGGTCACATCCCGGAACAATTCAGTCAGAATCTCTAGAGGTAAAGCACAGGCTCACCAGCTGATTCCAATATGCAGCTAGGGGTGAGAATCCTTAGGTTAGAGGCACTATGGATCTAAACTTGGATGGCAACTATGATGATTCCTTGTGCTCTTCAAATTTGAGAAAACTGCCTTTTATTCTTCCTTTCTGGTGAGGAATATGGATTCCTCTAAAGAAAATTATAGTTTGATATCACTGTAAATTTAGATGCAGGTAGAAGGATTTGGCTGAACATATTTGCAGAATATCTAATTTGATGAGCCGTATGTTGCAGAATTATCTAGTGGGTAAGTATAAATTATATTGATATTTAGGGACCACTCATGAATGTTTATACATATATAAACACACACATATATTTATCCATTGTAGTCATAGTTTTTTGATACAAAATTGTCTGCCTTTGGTCAGTGGAAGATCCTTCAACTTGGCCCTAATGTTATTTTAGTGTGATGCAATGGTCTTTGATGGCTTCTTTGCTCTCACTTACAACGAGATATCCCAGGCTTATCTTGTACATTTCTCATCTTCAATATGGTGCTGGCAGTTTCTACAAGGGAACTCGATTTTTTTTGATATTTAGACACTAACATCTTTACCCTTTGATTGCTAATTGATATTGGCCTGTCAATGCTTCTATGTATTCTTGGTGAAAAGAGCTAGCAATTTTACAAAAAAAAAAAAACAAAAAATTGATACTGGTATTTCCTATTCAAATTAAAGATTATAGTGTTTTAACTTTTTATATTTGTATGCCTTTTATTTCAGGCTAAAAATCTTGATTTCTAAAGACATAAACATTTGCTTTATGAAAAATATATCCTAGTATATTTTTTAAATATGAATACTAATATTATTACTAAGAATAAGATTATTAAATGTATTTAATTGCATCCTTGGTATATATCCTATGAGGTACGGGAAGATAAAAGTACAGTTTTGAAAACTGAAGGAATTATTTTCTTTGTAGTTATGCCACAACTTAGTATAAATTTAGGTATACTGTACCTTAATAATGAAAAGTAGCCAGGTAGGATCTGTTACCTATGGAGAAGGGAATTTTGACATCACAGAGTTGAGGGCTGTGAAAGCAGAAAAATGAAACCATTTAATGAATATACCACATCAAGTTCAGACTGATTGATACACATGTTAAACTCATTTTAAACAGGAAAAAAGCAAAAAACCGAGGGCAGAAAATTGATGGAGAATTGAAAGAGAGCTTGGGACAGTTAAATCCACATGTGTCTTCTGTCTGGAGATAAAAATACAATGTTCACTTGGTCATTCATTATAAGTGCCAAACTCCATTATTACTGAGTCTTCTTCTGCTTCAAATCATACATTTATTTGGGAGTTGTAAAACATTATAATTCCCAAAGTCACGCTCCTTTCCATCTGGTTCATATCTAGTGCCCCGAAAGCTACTAAAAGGAACTTCCCCACTGCCTTGCTGTTTGCACTACACTTATGAGAATGCCAATGACTGCATTTAGGGGACTGGTCCTCAATACTCCCAAAGCCACCACCCCAGAGGCCAGAGCAGAGGCTGGCACACTACAGCCTGCAGGCCACATTGCAGGACCACCTGTTTTTGTAAATAAGGCTTTATTGGAACACAGCTCTGCCCATTCATTCACATATTGTCTGTGACTGCCTTCTTGTTACAATGGCAGAGTTAAGCAGTAGCGAATGAGATCAAATAATATGAAAGGCCAAAAGATATTTACTATCTAGCCCTTTCCTAAAAAACATTTGCTGACTATATAGCAGTGCAGCTTGTGTCTGGAGTATAAAGAGTTAAAAACATAGCCCCTCTAGCAGTAAATCTTCACTCTTTCTGAGCATTTTTTAAGTGTCAAAAGGGGACTATATACTAATAGCATCACCAAGCATTCTTTTTATTTTGATTTTTATTTCATGAGACTTCAGCTTTTCCCGCCTCTCCTCTCCTAGTCGTAGGACACCACTGCCATGTAGTTTAAATGGGGCATCACATCGTCTATCTCCTACCACTGATATTTTTAAAATCTCAGCTCCACCTCAGCCCCAATTATCTTCTGACACTTATAGGAGGTGGTTTAATGCCACTTACCAGTGTGTGACCTTGAGCAAGTAATTTCATGTCTTGGGACCTCAGTTTCTTCTTCAATAGAACAGGATATTATTTACTCTTGGGGCTATGCAGATGTAATGAAATAATGAAAGTTCTTGGAACATAATTTGCATCCTAGAAAGGTGGTTATTTTTATTGTTGCTGTTGATTAGTGTAAGGTAATGGTTAAGAACTTCAGCCGGACATCTTGGGTGATCTTGGGCAAGTTATTCAATTGCTCTGTGCTTCGTTTTCCTCATCTGCAAAATATAAATAACAGTGCTGATCATTTCCGTTTGTTATGAAGATTAAGTGGGATCAGGCATAGACCAGAGCCTGCCCATGGTGAGCACTTATCCACTGTTAGCTACTATTATTATTAGTTATTCTTATTGGTATATTAACTGTTTATTCTTAAAACTAGAGTTGTGATTACAGTATGAGAAACAATATTTTTTAAACACTGAGTTAAGTTTTTGTACAAATGTAAAAGGGTTTTGGGGAGAGTAAAATAATCAGAAAAAAACGAAAAGAGTAACACATTGTTATCTCATTCTACACTTACAGTCGTAAAGGTTTATCTTTTAACCACTTCCTTACCAACTCAATCACCTTGTAACAAAATCGACATTGTATTTATTTCCTGTAGATTCCATAACCTCCCAGAGTCTCTTTGTAAGTCTCTCTACAAAAAGAGCAGGTGAAATCAAGGCCAAATACATGTTCCTGATATAAATAGCAGGAAGTCGATGAAATGTTTATTGTAAAAAGAGTAGGATTGAAACATATGCTTGAATACATATAAGCACAATATGTTCTCCAGCTCTATGTAGCACCTGTGTAGAACAGCTAAGCCATATGTTTCAGAAATTATACTTTAAAAATTACTACATAGATGTAAAAAAGGAAAATGCACATTTATACAAAAAATAAACATGTTTACTGTTAAAATAACTTCATGGTTCCTTCAAATCCTTTTTAATTGTAACAAGTTTTTATCTTGTAGTGTATGCAGAAACTTCTTACAAAACCATTAAAGTAAATAAACAGCTTAGAAGTATATTGTCAAAATGATATTAAAATATCTATACAAGGTTGAAATTTAAATCAGCACAACTTTAATGGAACTCATGACATTTAGTATTAAGAACTCATGTCACAAAATAGCTAATGTTAGCTACACTATCCTTTAGTATTTGCTTGATCTTAAGGAAATAACTTTTTACTCTTTTTAGCAAAAGACCTAATAATATGTTAATGTTGTCTGTGTTGTATGTATGGTTTAGGGTGAGGGTGTGCACAAGGAGGGGAAGTAAGTTGGAGAGGCGTGATATTCTTGGCCTGATATACATTACTAGGGAGTTTCCTACATGGAATACAGGATAGAGAAGGAAGACTTCAAAGTTAGAATGGATGGAAATACTAAATTTAAAAATATAACAAGAAATGCATGATTGTATTATTAGTTAATTAATTATTAGTTAATAATTAGTTAATGTGACACTTGCTATCCCGTTAGTTTGACCCATGGTCTGGAGCTACAATTTAATTTAACTGAAGGGACAACTTTCAGTTGAAACTTCTTATATTTCCAAGTAGAGGTCTTTTTGAGCCTATTTCTAATGACTAGTTTAAACATTGATAATTAGCAACATTCATTCGTAAGGCAATAATTTCTATAGCAGTGAATATCATTTTAATTCTGTAATTAGATAACCAAAATTTTAATAATAGGAGCTATCATTTTGCTGAATAAACCTTCCAACAGATAACATGAAAGAAAAACATCTATACAACTCAGGTGAAAACATGATGATTTGGTTAATTAACCTTCGAAATACTGTGGTTGTTCCATTATGTGCAACAAAATGCTTTGTAAAAAACTTGTCTAAAGGAGTAAGTCTGGGAAATGCTTCACGGGTAATTTTTCTCTAGGAAGCTCACAATGCACATGAGTATATTACAAGATTAGTATAAGATATTCTGTAGTAACAAGACATATTTAACTCAGTGTTTCCCAAACTTAGTTGGCCATGGCTCTTTTTTAAAAATGAAATCTAGTGTTATTTTGGTAAATAATGTTAGCTGCTTACACAAAAGCCATTCCCTCCCTCCCTTTTTAACAGAACCATGATTTCATTGGAACAGCAATATGCCCAGTCCTGGAGAAGGCATCATGAGTTCTCTATGCCAGTTTTAGCAATCCATAGTGGCTGGAGTGTGATGCAGAATCTGGCCAATGAAACCTAAGGAGAAGTCTGCTGGGAGGTTCTTCCTTGATCAGGAAAAACAACAACAACAACAACAACAAAACAAAACAAAACAAAAAAAGGATGGCATACAGAGAAGATTCTCGTGTTTTGGATGCTGTGAAAATAAGATGCCTTTAGAGATGTCAGCATCTTGTAATCAGAAGTAACAAACCTGAGGTCAATTGCTAGCTGATGGAGACTGGAGGAATAGGAAGATAAAAAGGGCTTGGCTCTTTGATGGAACTGTTGAATCCTCAAGTTGACTTGATGGCTGCCTGTCCCTGTAAATAACAACTATCTTATCCTATCAATTTAGCTGTCAGATGGGTTATTATTACTTGCACCTAAACACCATTCCCACTAATAAACCTTCTCTTGGGAAACCCTAGCATAGAATAAGAGAGTGCTCTCCTGACTTGTGAGATTGGGAGCACAACACATGCTAGTCAGGAAAGGGAGCGTAATGGAGTTGTTCAGATTTGGGACTAGAGGGATCCACTTAACTGCAAATTTTGCCCCAAGCAAGACTGAGCCAGCTGTTCTGATCACAGCAAATTTAGCCTCCATATAGGTCAGTGTGGCCCTCATGGCATGAGGTACATCAGTTAGGATAGGATAGATTATGCTGAGGCAAGAAACAAACTTAAAACCTCAGTGTTTTCAACAAACAAAAGTGTATGTCTCACCAAGACACATGTTCACTGTGCACTGGTTAGGGGCTCTGCTTACAGCCATCTTCTCTCTGGAACCCACGCTGAGGGAGAATCCCCATGTGGAACATTTGCTGGTTGTCGTGTAGGAGAAAAGAAAGCTCTGAGGATTCTCACACTGACAATCAAAGACTTTGTCTGGAAATAACACACATAATTTCTCACAGCTCATTAAACAGATTGGTCACAAGATCCTTCAACCACAAGGAGACCAAAGAATGAAATACTATTTCATGCCATGGATCAGGAACCATTCAGAGAACATCTTCAATAGCTGTCACTCACATCAAGAGTGGTTGGCACAGGAGTTTCTAAACACAAAATATGGTTTAAGGCTCTTGGATTTTTCTCTGGGAGGTCTGCCTGGGTTAAAACAAGGCCCAAGTTGGTGGCCGGAGAATTATAGGGAACTGGATTTGGCCCTTGGGGGAGATAGCTGATAAAAGCTAGATAACGTATCACGATTCCATTTAGATAGCCTTTCACTTAACATTTGGCCCTAGCAGGGAAACTGGAGGGCAAATCAGATATGTACGGGTCAGTTCTTTGCTGGGTGTAGGTAGATAAGCCTTCCATATGGTTTAACTTGAGATAGGGCTTTCTGGACCCGACGGGATGGGAGAAATAACTTATAAGTCAGACTAGCATGAAGGAAAATTTAACCTATGCTTAAAGGACAGCCAAGGTTCTACCCAGAGATACAGTTTCAAAAGTCAAATTTGAAGGAAGTGGTGAGCCAGAAATGAGATCAGTACAGGAGGCCTGAGTCTGGGAGGGTTTCAAACAGAATGAAATGTAATGTGAGGAATACACTTTGACAAATGGCTTAGAAATAATACAGCAAACCAAGGGAGAAGAATCAATATTTACTTTTCTTTGTGCCTAGTGTAAGGATAGTGTGGCAGTATCAAGGGGTTCAAACCAGCCTGGGCAAACATGTTTGTACTTTCGGGGAGAAAGCTGCCATTTGGTGTGGCCCCAGGTGCTCAGGGCTTCGTGGCAGAAAGATGAATTCCAGTCCTAATGGCTGGGAAGGGTTGAGGCTGGTCTGAACTGCACGTTCCATACTGCCTGCCTCAGGCTAGGTTTCCTCTAGGTGGAATAAAGCTGAAGCTGCTGACAAAAGACTTTGAGTACCTGCAGCTTAGCAGAGCTGAGAAAGGCGGGGCTGGACATGTTTCAGCCTTCATTATTTCCACATGAGCCATTCCACACACACCTATCAGTGGTGGTATTCAGTGGGCCACTGACACAAGATTTCCATGGTTCTCAGTTCTTTATATATGTTCCCTCCGTCTTCAACCCAATGCTGGCCCCTGTGTGCGCCATGCAACAGGGACCATTCCAGCACTATTGACATAGTAAGAGCTCAGTAACGGTTGGTGTTGTTGATGGAACACAGACGTTTACCTGTAGAATACTGGATATAAAGTGGTCCAACTTGACTGGAAGCCATACTTCTAGAAGTTCTATATAATAAATATGTATTAGTTGAGGAGAAAAATTGATATTTGTTACACTTCTACTTTATGTCAGGTACTATGCCAGGCACTTTGCATATTTTCCCATTTAATCCTCACATTAACCATGAGGCAGATTTGATTTTCTCCCACTTGATAGATAAGAAACAAAGACTAACAGGTTAACTGGCATGGATTAATTCATAAACTGTGTAAAGTAGTAAGTAATGAAGCTGTGATTTGAATGCAGGACTCAATGATTCCATGGCTCAAGGCTTTGTCACTTTACCTTTGCTTGCCAATAGAAATAATTCAGTACTTTGATCAACCAATGAGTTTCAAAAGGGGCCTCCTAGATATTTATATATCATGTTAATGAAGGGAAGCAGGGAAGAGAGAGTAATTAGGAAACTAATGAATCATCTGCTGTTGCACAAATAAGCTAATTTAATTTATTTAGGAAGAAGCAGCGGAGTGGTTCTGCATCTGTGTTCCAGCTACGCAATCTTGGACCAGTCACTTAAACTCTAGGAGATGTGGTTTGGGTATTTGTAAACTGGGATCCCACTTTGTCAGGCCTACCCCACCAATTTATTATAAGGGGCAGATGAGATAATGTATGTGCAATCAATAGGGAAACTGTAAAGAAGTATTCAAATGGAAGGCATCCCTATTGATTTTGCCTAAATAACAGACACTAATAAATAAATCATTTTCTATTTCAAATGTGTTTACAATTATGCAGTAGGGAGGCAGGCTCACTCTAGATTTTAATAAGGAAGCACTTCTAATCATGGCTTAAGGCAGGACTTAAATAAAAATTAGGTCTTTAGAAAACACTTATGCTAATATGTAGTTTTAAATGATTTTCTGTGCATAATGAAACGCGACCACAAAATTAATGGGCAAGTTAAAGCTAAATTGAGAAGTCGGGATTTATTAGCAGAAGTCTTTGCTTTTAAAGTTACTTTAGTTTTACAAATTTTATAGGATTGTCAAATATTCAGAAGTACTGGGAGAAACATCTTTTTTAAAAATATAATTGTTCTTTTAAGTTTTCCCTCTAGAAATCATAAAAGGATAAAAAAAGCTTTTCATATTCAAGACTCCCTCCTATTACTGTCAATAGCGGTTAAGTGTATTTATGGAGACATGAGACAGCACAAAGATTCTTCTGTAATTCGTCAGAAGTCCCATCTTAAGTATAATTACATTACACAGCTCCACTCAGTCATTAGTTTCTTGTTTAGCAACGATGTCCTTCATTTTAAATTCTTGATGGTAATTATTTGTAACTATGCCCTTGAATTCTGAAAGCATGTGTCCTGCAGTCCTGGTGAACAATGGGTGTTTCTGGATTACAACACCTCTGGCTTCCCATAGGATATCATACAGGAAATAGTCTGTAACAACATGGAAAATTTGCAAAAGGTTCTCAGCTTGAGCTACAACCCAAAATGAAGTTGTGTGGTTATGCATGTGTGTATTATGTGCAATAAAAAACTAAAAAAGCAAGTTGTTAGGTATAAGGCATGATTTTTAAAAATCCTTAGTGACTAAAACACATTTTAAAGCATTTGACAGTTGCTTAAATTAAGGCATATTAACACGTACAGAAGATTGACCTGAAAGTGAGTTTTTTTAGTTCTACCAGTGTTTTTTTTTTTTTTTTGCAGAAAAACATCTTGTGTTTGTGTATTTATTCACTTATGGAATACCCATTACGTGCCAAGAACTGTTTGGGTGCAGAGAACAGGCTATAAGATACTCTGAGCCCTCCAAGAGCTCACAGGCCGGTGGCCGGGGGGGGGGGGGGGGGGGGTGGGGGGTGAAGAAAAAAGCAGGTAAGTAAATCTAAAGAACGTGATTATCCTCAGGCCTGGGAGAAATAGCAGATCATGTTGATATTAAAACCTAAGCATTCTAGCTTGTTAACTCACATGCTGATTTGGTGCATTCTTAAAGCTGGGCGTTTCCAGGGTTGCCTTACAATATTTTTACTGCTCCTCTTGGAACTTACACTCCCCAGTGCAACTGGCAACAACACAGATTATGCTCTGAATATAAAGATCAAATGCCCAGTCTTGATCTTCACAAGAGAGGGCATCCCTTCTGGATGCCTCATTGGGACTCCAGCTCACTGTGGCATCGGGTTCTGTAGTTTACTGTAGCTCTGCAACATGCCACTCCATTCTGTCATTCTTGTCTTTTCTTCCTCACCTCCCCCAGCTTTTGTTCTCTTTGGCTCTTTTGAAAGCCATATTTATGTTCTTCGCATATGGGAAGTATTTTTGGTCAAAATTTAAAACCTGTAATGCGTTCCTTGGCAAAATGATTTGCTAAGCAAGTCTGGCTTTAACTTGAAAGAAAAGCTTTCAGTAGGCAACAAAACAAAAATCTCACAAACCACTCTGGCCACACTGCAATTCTTATTCATCAAAGCTAAATATACTTTACATGCATGTATTAAATAAAACCCTCTTTCTCAGTGCAAGGAGGTGTGTATTGGAGTGATTAAAATTTTTATTACTGAGCCACACGTGGTTTCTAATAGAATTATATATAGACATTTATATTTTTTCCTAACACGGTGGCTTTATAGTAGGAACCAGAATGATTTTCTTAGGGATTAACCTCCTAGCTAGGAGGCAGAGAGAACCATGGAGAAACAATATTTGTAGAGTGCCTATTGTCTGAAAGGCATTGTACTAAGGGCTTTATCCACAGTTCTTTCACTGAATCCTTACCACCAACCCTAGGAGGTAGGTAGCAGAATGATCCCACCACAGAGGGAAAGACTGAGGCTTAGACAGGTTAGCTATGTTGCCCAAGGTCTTTCAGCCCTTCTCCTTTCTATCAAGCTGCTCCTCACTGTTGAGATGCCAAAGGTGTCCTAGTGTTGCCACGTTTTTTTGCCTAATTTCTGTGTGTTTTCCTTTCTCTATAAAGCAGTGAAAACTCAGGTCAGGTTTGGTTTGGATACGAGTTTGCTTGAAAGAATGGCCAGCACCCGGAGCTTGGCAATCAACAACATGAGCACTGCAACTAAAGAGCAGGTGGTGGGCAGGATTCCTCTCCAGCTGTTACAGTGGGGTGATACCTAAAGTTCTGCATCCAGGCAGATCTGGATTTGAATCCTATCTCTGCTACCATCTGGTGACTCTGGGCAAAGTGTCTATCTTTTCTGAAACTCAATTTTCTCAACTATGTCTTTTCTGAAACTCAACTTTCTCAACTATAAGGTGGAGATAATGCTGCCTACCTCACAGTGCTGTAGGAGGATTGGAGAGGACATACAACAAGGACTTGGCAGATAGTTGGTAATTATTCATGCTTTTATGTCTGCCTTTTGTATCCACAGACAACCACCGCATTCACCAGGGTTTTGTGTGAGCAGGTCCAGGCCTGCCCGTTTCTCAGTGAGTGATAATCAGCTTTTGCAGCTGAAGCCTGTTTGACCATAGACCTGACATCTTGCTTAGATCCTGCAATACCCGACTCCTCTTCTGTAGTGATCACCAATCCTCCTTTATCCCTAGTGCAACCTCTGGCTAGGATCTATGAATGCACTGGGCTTCCTTCTGCTTTTAGGCCAGCTAGATCAGACACGCACACCCACCTTCACTCGGGGCTATGCCTAAGGTCCCTCTATCCTTTGGATACTGTGGAATGCTATTGCAGAGCTGACCTTCATAACTGGGGTGCTCACCCTTCTCCATGCTTACTACAGTTACTATTTTGAGCATCTTCTAGGAGCAGAGCCCTGTAATAACACAGGCATGGACCATGCAATTGAGCTGAGTGCTTTATATGCATTATCTCCTTTAGTCCTCATTATAATCCTGTAAAGTAGGTACTATTAACATATTCAGGCCAGGTCGGTGGCTCACGCCTGTAATCCCAGCACTTTGGGAGGCCGAGGTGGGCGGATCACGAGGTCAGGAGATCGAGACCATCCTGGTTAACATGGTGAAACCCTGTCTCTACTAAAAATACAAAAAATTAGCCAGGCGCGGTGGCGGGCGCCTGTAGTCCCAGCTACTCAGGAGGCTGAGGCAGGAGAATGGTGTGAACCTGGGAGGCGGAGTTTGCAGTGAGCCGAGATAGCTCCACTGAACTCCAGCCTGGGCGATAGAGCGAGACTCCATCTCAAAAAAAAAAAAAAAAAAAAAAAAGTACAGGCCTTCCCTGGATTGAATAGCCCCCAAGGTCTAGTCTCATGTGAGATCCTATGACCCTATGTGAAACTTCTGTTACTATAATGGAGACTGTATGGAAACTGAAACTAAATAATAGTGGTATTTTGAAATGAAGACTCTAATTCTGGTTGCACATGTTTGTTTTCTTTATTGAAAGACAATACAGAAATGATGAAACAATACCTCAAGGGTCTTGAACATGGATCAAATGACAGAAGTCTTTAATGCAATGGCACAGAAGCTTCTGGCATCAGCACCTGCAAGCCCTGTTCAGTCATCATTCATGATCGCCAAATACTCCTTCTGGTGTTCAACCAGCTTCAGGAATACTTGGTATTTCTTATCATAGTATCTGTGGGAGAAATATAAATATGTTGAATGATCTCAAGACAAAACTGCCACAGGGCTTCCCTGTACATTTAGAAGAATGGGAATATATGTGTGGTGGCGATGCTGACACCTAGATTCTGAATGCTTACAGCATCCTGGGCAATGAATTAGCATGTTTCAGACCTATTATATGTGACCTGGATGAAGTTTTATTATCTCCAATGTAGAAATAAGAACATTTAAACCCCATCTCTTAAAAATACAAGAATTAGCCAGACATGGTGGTGGTGGATGCCTGTAATCCCAGCTACTCAGGAGGCTGAGGCAGGAGAATTGCTTGAACCTGGGGGGCGGAGGTTGCAGTGAACCGTCCCCCGTTCACTGTGAAGTGGTTGAGTTGCACCACTTCGCTCCAGCCTGGGTGAAAGAGCCAGACTCCATCAAAAAAAAAAAAAAAAAATTCCTAAATGAGAGGCATATACAAAGTAGTATAGATAAAAACTGGCAGAGCTGGAATTCAAACTCATGTCTGTCTGACTTCAAAGCTTCTACTGTATATACAAAAAGGCCGGACTTAATGGAGACTCTTTCACATTGCCAGCTTCAATAAGTATTTCCTATATAACTAGCCCCAGGTTTGATGACTGGCCTAAAATCACAGCCTGACCAAGGACAAAGACTGAACATTTTAATTGCCCTTTTGCAGATTCCACATCTAGGTTTCCCTTGTGACCTGCTTTATCCAGGAGCAAAACCCCATGGAAATGTAGCTAATGCCTTTTCTAGAGCTGTGCTCGCCTTCCAGACATCTCACAGTGGCCGTTGCTCTCCCTGTCCTATCTGGCTGACTCTTTGGGTTAGACCTGTTAGAACTGGTATTGGCCATGAATCAGACAGCAGAACAGCTGAAGCTGCTCTGGCATCATAATCCTGAAAGGAATAATAGGAACCGAGACAAATTATACTTGCAGCCTTGCAACTTTGTCCTTACTCCTCTTGGTTGGGAAGCTGACACGGGGTGAGGGGATGAAGAAGCCAGTTTAGCATGTCTTGCTCAATTCTGGGGTGCTCTGAAAAGGAGTCTTCATTATGAAATTTTGGTGCAAAGTTGTGCATTGGCAGAGAGAGGTTGTAAGAGTAACCTTGGATACACACAGGGACTTCTACTTGTCACACATAGCTATGTCAGTAGGAGTCCCCTACCCAATATTTATTAGACTGTAAGCATTCTGGTAACGTAGGAGTTGTGACGGGGCCAAGCACAGGGTTAAAAGGCGAACTCCAAAGCCTGGGTTGGAATCTTAATGTGGCCTAACATTAGCTGTGTGACTTTGGATATGTTACTTAAACTATTTCTGCCTAAATTTCTCCATCTGTAAATGGGGATAATTATGGGATCTACTTCAGCAGAGCTGTTGTAGATTAAATGTGGAAATAAATGAAAAGCATTTAGAACAGTACCTGACTCATAATAAGTGATATAAATGCTAGTTGCTAAATTTTAGATAATTAATATTTTAATATTATCATCAATATAGCTATATGTAGGTACTACTAAAACCTACTCTATGAGCATCCAAATTTATTAGTTGTAGAATTATTTTAGGAACAATTTGCTCCTACTAATGATGCTCTGTGACAATATAACGGTAAGGAATTCTTTCACTACATGAGATAGATTTCTTGACTTTAGAATCTCAAAATTGCTAGAAGGGAGCTAAGGTGAGCACCCCTTCACACACACTTGATTTACAATGTTAATACTGACAACTTTGCCACAACTTTGTGCACTGGCCTTATTCTTTACATAGGTGGAATCATGCAGTATTTGTCTTTTTGTGGTTATCTTATTTCACTTAGAATAATATCCTCAAGGTTCACTGATGTGTGGCATGTCAGAAATTGCTTCTTTCTAAGGCTGAATAATACTCCATTGTATGCACATATCATTCTTCATTTATATGTTCATCTACTAATGAACACTTAGGTTGCTCTCATGATTTTCGCTATCATGAATAATGTTGCTGTGAACATGAATGTAGAAATATCTCTTCCATACCCTACTTTCAGTTCTTTTGGGTATATACTCAGAAATACAATTCCTGAATCACATGTTAATTCTATTCTTAATTTCTTGAAGAATGGCCATAGTGTTTTCTGCAGCAGCGATACTATGTTACATTCTCACCAACTATGCACAGAGCTTCCAATTTCTCCACATCCTTGCCAACATTTGTTGTTTTCTGTTTTAAAATAGTAGCATCCTAATGTGTGAGGTGGTACCTCACGGTAGTTTTGATTTTCCTAATAGTGCTGTTGAATACCCTATCACGTGCTTACTGGTCATTTATAAATCTTCTTTGGGGAAATATCCATTCAAGTCCTTTGCCCACTTTTGAATTGGGTTGTTTTTGCTTTTTTGTTGTTGTTGAGTTTTAGGAGTTCTTTATACATTTATATATTCTGGATATCAATCCCTTACTGGATGTATGATAAGCAAATGTTTTCTCTCATTCTGTGAGTTGCCTTTTTACTCTGTTGATAGTGTCTTTCAATGCACCAAATTTTTCAAAGCACGTTTAAGTGACTCTTCCAGAGCCACATATAAATTTGGACTGGGCATAATAATGGAATTTGGGGTCATCCTAAACATTTACTTATTAAACTATAGTCACTAAATTACACTCTCCGTGACTGTGAATTTTAAAATCAGCTGAATCCCCTCTCTTCAAAATGTGCCTCAACTCAGTCCCTGCTTCTGTGTGGCAGAGGCCTAAGTAAATGTCGTCCCACATCGTTAACAGTGTGATCTATTAGGCAATGAGATGAGGTTGGCTCAGAAGGAAAATGGCTTCTCCCGTCTCCTTGCAAATCTCTGGGTTGCCTGCAGATGGTGCTAAAGCACCGTGTGTGCCGCCTCCTTCGCAGAGAACAGCTGCCAGCTGCCAGCTCCCAGCAAGCAGCGGAGGACTCTCTGAACACGTGGGGTTTACGGAAAGAACTGAAAAACTTCCCTGAAAAGTCTTGGGAGGGTCAGGGAAGAGATGGAGAAAGACAATCTTTCTAATTTCACAAAAAGAGGGATGCTCCAGCTGCCTCCAGGGAACAGAAACAGGGACAGCAGCCCATAGCTCCTACTGCCAGTGGGAACTCAGATCTCTCCACCTTCCTGCATGGAGCTCCCCTACGCAATGCCTGTACCTTCCACTCTGGCCTTTAGAGAAGGGTTTATATTTGGAGGGTTAGCAGCCTGACTCTATGTGAAGTTAAAGGAAATGAAAAGAAAGTGGATTGCTTTTCCATGAACATTTCCAATTCTGTTAAATACTGATCCTGCTTCAGTGGGATCTGCACATTTGCCTGTTCATCATGTTAAGTGGAATTTGCTTTTAGGTCTTAACCTCGAATACTTTCCTAAAATTATAAAAGCACTTCCACAACAGCCCCTTCATCTTCAAAATCACTACCAGCAAATTAATAGAGGTCTTTTACATCTCTAGCCTGGATTCTTGAAAAAGCCTTTTATCTGGACCCTTTATTTCTACCCTGAGCCCCCTGTAATGGATCCTTTAAGAGGGATTTTTCTGATCTGCATCTGACCAGATCTCACCACTGCTTAGAATTCAGCATCTCTATTCTGCCTTAGGATGAGGTTGGAGGTCTTCGGCATGGCCTCCAAGGTATTTATGAGCTGACCTCCCCCTACCCAATTCTATCCTTCCCTAGTCCCACTTCCTGCCATTCCCCATCTCATACTTTGTGTTTCTGGATTATGAGTTGTTTATAGTAACCTGAATGTACTATGCTGCTCCCACTTTTATAACTGTACATGTTATTCCTTCTACTATGAATGTTCTTTCTTGCCTTGGCCTGTCTACCAATTTCTTACAAGTGCTTAAAGTTAGCTTGGACATAACCTCCTCCCAAAAGCATTCTCTCATCTCTACAGGCTCCCATCTCTTTCTTCCTTGGGCAACTTTGTCACCTGGCAATACTTCAATTGTGGAACTTATCCCGTTGTTCTAAAATAATCTTATGTGCCTAAATTAAATTGTGTTTTATTCCCCTGTAACACCTGCCTGGAGCCCAGCATAATGCCTTGAATATAGCAGGAATTCAGTAAACTAATATTTTGTTGAATTGGGATTAAAATACTGCCCAACGTCATTTTTTAGCCTTTGATGCCAAGTGATACAAAGAGTAAAAGAATGAGCAGATGCTACTGGGTCCTTTGATGGAGATATAAGAGATCCCTACTTTAGAACAGAGAAGAGCAGATTTGCTGCCAATTACCTGGGAAAAAGAACATTGGTCTGAGAGTTCAGAAGCTTACATTCACCCCCAGCTCTGGCCCTACATAGTTCTGCAGTCTTAGGTAAGTGAAGGTGACGTTACCTCCCTGGAACTTAGTTTGCTTAACCACAAATTAAAGGACTGGATTAGTTGACCACCTGAGTTTATTCCAGATCTATAGTTGCATGTGTGTCTGTATGTGCTCACTTCCTTAGCACTGTACATATAAAAAATACACACTTACTTTTTATCCTGTAGTCTCGGGAACACAACTTTCCCAACTTTGCTCATTTTTGCCATTGCTTCCTGTTAAATGGAAAACAACATAGACAGCTGAGTTGGAAAGCGAAATCCAAAGCGAGGCTCGTCACAGGCAAAACATTCTAATTTGAATTTGCTTCCCTTTAAGATATTTGGTTAGTCCTCTTTTTTTTCAACTTACTTTTCTCTGGTAATAAGAATAAAACACAAAAATAAGAATAAAATACAGTGAACATTTAAAGTTTCAATTATGACCACACCTCCTGGGCTTAATAAATACTTGTGTATTGAGGCCTCTGGGGCATAAACAACCCAGAAGGCAAAGCAGTTCTGTGACTGCCTCCAGGGGTAAGTGGGAAGAATTATTTCCCCTCCTCACTATCTGGACACAGGGCAGAAGCAGGGAACATAACCAGCCGCTGAGTACCTTGTCTACTTCCCTAAAGATAGCAATCACGGAATGGAACTCACTTTGCACCTGTACTTGAGGATAAAATATTTAAGACCTCTCCAATTCAACTTCAGCTCTTTTTCCAGCAATCTCTGAAGTTGTGAGTACATACTGAGACCTCCGGGCTGAGTCTAAGTGACTTGAGTTCTGGAATGTGACTTCAGGACATTCTTTTCTTTACAATGGGGCACTCAGGCAGATGACATGTTACAGCATCTGGGTGGACATGGTATGGTAGGTGCAGCATCAAGATTAACCATGGATTGTTTTGGCTCCCATATGAGCAGAAGATTAAGGTTTTCTTAAGCAGTCTCCTAAGGCTGTTAAGGCCATGAGAAAGTAAACTTTGGAGTCCAACAGACCTGGCCAGGGAAGATTGCAAGCAACAGCACGACAAAGCTCTACAGCATAGGCTCAGTCTTAGGAACGGCTATTGAATTCCTATTGCTAAGGATGCAGTCATTCTGGGATCACATGTGTACAACTTCTTATTCTACACATTTATTAATCACTTACTATGTACCACACACTCTGCTAGGGATACAGATTTGCATACGACATACTCTTTATCCTGGAGAAACTCACATACTAGTAAGGGAGGAAAAAATGTAAAAAAAAAATCTGAATACCATACAGAATATGAGAGCCCCTGGGTATCTTCAAAACATTTCCAAGTGTTTCCCCTGACCATCTTTGCCACCTTACTGTGACTGATTGACTGATTTGCATGCCACTAATTTCCTTCTGCCACTTTGTATATTTACTGGTTTATGTGTTCATTGTCTGCCTTCTCCACTCCTTGCCCTAACCAGAATGTAAGCTACACAGGGCAAGAACTTGTCTACTACTAAGTCTCGACACCTGGACTATTCATAAAACATATTGCCTCCCTTTCACGTGCCAAGCATAACACTCAATCTACATGGAATACAGAGAGGAAGACTGCATGGGCCTTTCATCAAAGAGCTCACTATAGAGTGGAAAAGACATTTACTGTGATCAAAATAGAGTGTGATAAATACTACGCTAGAAGTGGATAAACTTCTTTCAGTAGTTATTCAAGGGTTAGGTAACCTGATGGTTCTTTCATCTGCTAGCTTACACGAATTTCCACTCCTGCTAGGTTGCTCTATGGACTCTTCCACAAGGATAGCATGTGCATTCTGAACTAGACATCTAGCTTCCCAGCTCTCAATGGATGTGAATGTGCTGATTGGGAGATCAGAGATGCTAAGAGTAGCCAGCACAATGACAACAGAAAGAAATGGCAGCCTTAAGTAGGGAGGAGATTTTTTTTAATGAAGAAAAATTATTGACAAAGAAACCATGGAGAAAGAGGAAGACTAAAAGGGCTGTCTGGAGTCATTTTGTGGAGGGCCAAACAGTCAAACACATCTTAGTGAACATGCTGCCATTCCACTTAGCAGAGGTATGTTAAGAGCTCTGCTTACCCCAGAACAGTTTCCTTCAAAGACGAAGTCCTGATTCCCTTAGAGCAAGCCGGGGTATTGTTGAGACAGTCTCAGCAATCCCCATCATCAACTGTGCCACTCATTCTTATTTTGTCCTTTTCGTCTCTTCCTTGAGTTGTGCTCTGCTGTGCTTTAGGGAGGACCTTGCCTTCTATTGCCAGCTCTGAATCTTCAAACTGCCCTCAGGGAATGCTCCTCCTGGCTGTGCTTTGGCCCCACACTTGAGACAACATTCCAGGATCGCCCTCATGGGTGGGATCCAGGAAACTTCTATTATAGAAGGTACTCCATAAATGTTATTTTCCTTCCCACTGCAACAGATGTGCACACAAACGGCAGACATCAGGGAATTCTTCCTTCCTTTCTCCACATTACCTTTGCTTGTTTTAAAAATAAATTGAGAAGCAAACATCAGCAAGAGAGATTTCAATGGTTTAAAAAGAGGTTATGCTGTTTCTCAGAAAGTACAGATTTAAATGTTAAACTTAGCTCAGGTATCAGCTCTACTGAGATTTTTTTCTGACTCATCCCCGCTGCCTGCCTCCCACCTATATTGAGTTATGTGCTCCAACAGCAACTTCTGCTTCCGTCTATCATAGCGTTTATGACATGGCACCATATTTTTTTGTTAACAGATCAGCCTCCCCAACTAGACTGTGAGCGCCTTAAAGCAGGAATTGTTATAATTATTTTCACTGCCAAACTCGGCATCTGGCATATCGTATGCACTCAGGGAATGTCTACGGAATGAATGAACTTAAGGATAATACACGTGACGGAATGTTAAAATGGAAGTTTTGGCTGAGATCTAAAGATGACAGATATAAGATACCAAAGTGAACTGGAAACAGACCACCCTGAAGAATGTGCAAGAAGGGTGCCTGAGGACCCATTAATCAACTCTTAAACCTTTCATTGATGTGGAAGATCAGACAGAGATGGATTTTTAGGAAAGAGCTGTTGGTTTATTGCACATCAGGCCTCCTTCCAGGGTGAAGTATGAAGGGATCCTCTCCCTTCAGGAGTCAGGAGGACACAGACCAGCAGAGAATCTGCTGCATGTCCCTGAGGTTGTGGCACATGGTGGCTTGTGTGTGACTCCTGTCTGGAAGAGACAGGCTGGCTGACAGCTGCAGTGTAAAAGTGAAGTAGAGGTTACCCTGGGATCAACCAGCACTGCCAGAGTCTGTCCAGATCCCAAAGACAAAGGTTTCCCATAGACCCCAAGTGGCCCATGTGTGAGAGAGCTGCCAGGGGTTCTCAGATCCTGTCCAACATGGCCGCCTAACGAGGTGGAGCAGTCACCATAAAGAAGCATGAGGTTGGGCCGGTTGCAGTGGTTCGTGCTTTTAATCCTGGCACTTTGGGAGGTCAAGGTGGGTGGATCACTTGAGGGCAGGAATTCAAGACCAGCCTGGCTAACATAGTGAAACCCCGTCTCTACTAAAAATACAAAATTAGCCAAGTATGGTGGCATGTGCGTGTGGTCCCATGGGGAGGGTGAGGCACAAGAATTGCTTGAACCTGGGAGGCAGAGGTTGCAGTGAATCGAGATTGCACCACTGCACTCCAGCACTCCAGTCTGGGAGACAGAGCAAGACTCTATCTCAAAACAAAACCAAACAAAAAAGAAACCAAAACAAACAAACAAAAAAAAGGACAAGGATTCCTGAGGAATTAAGAGAAGAGTAGTAAGCAATCTATGAGAATAGACAGGTGTTAACCAAGACAACAATATTTCAGGCAAGAGGTTTTCAGAGGCAGGGGGTCTCCCCAAAAATCTATGATGTGCCTTATGAGAATCAGAGCTAGCTGTAAACACCTATAAGGCTAAGAGAGCATGAAGCCCATTATGACAGTACTGATCAGATTAGAACTTTCCTACACCCCTAACTTTTCTTCCCTTATACTCTCTAACCATTTCAGAGGAACAAGAAAAAAGCTAATATGTTGGAGAGAAAGTGAATGAGGAAGAAAGAAGAATCTGATTAGGGCTATGTCTCGTTTCTGGCAGACTCCAGCTGGAAGAACTGGAAAACATCTTACCTTTACCTTTACATATTCTTTGATATTTGAATTTCTGAATTTTGGCTTCATCTCACAACTTAAAGGACCATAAAGGTTATATTATCTAAGTGACTTTATATTTATCTAAAAAAGTAATGGAACCACCAGGATTTTTAACCAGAGCAGGGAAAAACTAGCTCTACTGCACAAATGCAAAGGGATAATGAGAATAGAAAATAAAGTTATAATTTTTTATTCTATCTCAATAATCATGTTTGTGCTACATAATTTTTTGTTTGTTCCATATAACTTGTTAAAAACAAGTTAAAAACAAGATATGCATATAAAAAGTTATATATGCATAATAAAGATCGGATCAATATATATTAAAATGTTAACAGGTTGGATAGCATGGGTAACAATTTTTTTTTCTTGTCAAGTTCTTATTGTGTTTTCTAAATTTTCTACAGTGGCATATATTAATTTTGTATTTGTAGGGAAAACATGTAATGCCATATATATATATTTAAAGTTATGCTTACAAAGACAGTCAAAATGACTCGGGCTCACCTTCCCCTTTCCTGAAAGGCAGGGCTCATTATGGGTCCCTGACACAACGTGGAGAATACCCTGAGAATCAGTGCTGTCATCAGAAACAGCACTGCTGAGTTTTTCAATTTCTCCAAATAATTAACATAAAACTGAAATCTCATGATCCCACTTGGTTTCAGTAAATCTGAAATTACCACAACATAACAATATGAATTTATTATGGAAATGCTGACACATGCTAAATATAGTCACCCCCACAATATATTTCTGTTCCAAAGGGTTTATTTGAAGTTGGCCTCCAAATTCATACTTTTTGTCAGCAGGCAGGAGCCGGACAATCTTAATTTGCAGCACGCTACCCTCTTTGTTTGAGAGTCTAGACAGCACAATGAATACAGTGACTTTTCTTTTTCCTTTTGCCCACACAATGAAAGCTTTTTAAAAACAAAATATTTTGTAAAATAGCATTTTAATCACTTCTTTTCTTTCTCTCTATAAGGCAGAGCTATAAATAAACCATGAAAGTTCACATTTGATCATCACTTCTGAAAGCAAGTGAAGGGTTTCTGGAGGAAAAAATAGGGGCCCTGTACCACGGCCATGAAAGACTGCATTCATGGGTTTGACCCTTCCCTGGTGTGTCGAGGCTGAGATACCAATCAGCACACACTGCTCACCACTTCTCTTGTGGCAGCACTGGCAACAGCCAGGCCTGCATGTGGGCAGGGGAAACACCCAATTCTCACTGTAATGACCTGGCCTGGGAGCTACCAAAGGGCTGTAGGCCATGTTGGAGTTAGTTACCAGGGAAATGAGGTTAAAGGAAGCCATGGGTTCTTCAGTACCCTTGGAAAAGATGTGGATTCCATGAGTGGTAGACTTACTGATGTTGGCAATTTTGGGAGCAGAAGATCTAGTACCTTCTCCCCTACCCTGAGGAAGGGGAATAATGGGCTTAAGCCTTTTGGGGAAGACTGTCAGTAGTCTAGCCCAAGGTACTACAGGGCACTGCAAGCTGGGCAATTCCAGAGTCACCATCTATAGGGGAGAATATAGCAGAACTTAGTGTGGTGGAAACAAGCTATATATGAACTCCCAGAAGGCAGAAATCACATCACTGTAGGCCTAATGTCTAGCACAGTCCTAGCACTTACAGGTGCTTGGTTAGTGTTTGCAGAGTTGCCAAAGGAAAAAGTGATGGCAGTGTTTCTTAAGTGGCATCCATAAACTCCAGGGAATTCTCATTAAGATTCCAGAAGAAAATACTGGAAGCACCATTTATATGACTTTTTTGGTCTTAAGAAATTAATTACACTTTAACAGCATTTAATATATGGATTGTTACTAGACAGTTTATCAGTTTGGCCACACATCAGTCAGTCATGAGTCACATGAGATGTGTGAGGTTCTTGTGAGGAGAGTGGGAGCTCTGCAACTCCAGGGGTGGCCCTATGGCACTCCCTTATATGTCCTCAGCTTCCAGAATTGCTACATGTTGTCGTTTGCATGTTCCAGGTTAGTGATTAATAGGTATTAACTAGTTTAAACTAACCCTCACAAAATGGACAAGCAGCTAAAAAAGATTCAGTCAATGGATTTGCACGTGATGGAGATAATTATCACCAGTTCACCATTCAGATTCAAGTAAACAAGAAAATGGTGATGTATTTACTCAGTACTAGCTCCTCATATTGTAAGGTAAAAACAATGAAGACCTAGTCAAATAAGACAAGGATTGGGAAAATAATCAAAATTATCAAGAAGATTGCCTTAGATTTTGATACATAGGCACATACAAAATCATTTAAAAATCATCAAAAATCATTTTAAAATTATTAAAAACACACCTGGCCATAGACATATAGTGTACTTTTACATGTTGCTAATATTAGCATGAAGCCATCATGACAGGTAAACACAATGGAAATACTTTGGTTCAGCTATATTTCACTTGTTTTATAGAGTAAATAATCTATGAACACAGTATAGCACATCATGCTTTTTCATAAATAGGTTTTCATGTACTGAGGATGCATACTCAAAATTTATTTTAACTGATGGGGGTATATGGTTAAAAAACACTGTGGTGTCTGTTGACTTAGGGGCCGACTACCACTGCCATTGCCATTTTACTGGTTTAAGCTTTGTACTCTGTGCTGTGCTGATTATTTTAAGTACATGATCTTTTTAACCCTCAAAAGGACATTAGGACACAGATCATCTATCACCACTTTGTGAATAAAGGAACTGAAAATAGAGATAATATAAGTAATTTTCCCAAGGTCATAAAGCCATTATGTAGTAAAACCAGAATTCAAGCCCACTTCTGACTCCAGGCCATTGCAAACCCTACATTCGGACTCAGTGGTACCATTCTCCCTGTCATGAAAACAGCCTGATTCTTGAGTGCCCTAGGCTGGAGTTCAAATCCTACTTCTGCTGCTTATTAGCAGGTGTGATTACCTGGAGTGAGACGAGCACGTGTGTATCAGTGAGATGCATCAATACAGGACACTGTACCTTTTTTTTTTTTACAGATGCTGACACATAGCTCTAAAATACAGGAATCTGCCTTCCTGAGGAACTCTGACTCATTTGACTGGAACAACAAGTTCACATGCTAATGTGTGGGCTGAGGCACATGACCCCTCCATAGAAAAACAGAAAATATATCAATGTGACTTTCCTTCAACACGCATTAAGAAATGGCTAGTTGTTCTTTTATTTATTTTGCTTTCTTTTCCTTTTGACACAGTCATCTTTTGACCTGCACCTGGTATTCTGTGTAACCCCCATGAATTGGAGACAAAAATATCAATTGAGAAGCAGGAAGGGATGAGAGAAAAAGAGAGTGGGAGAGGTCTTTATCATTAATCATGATATGAAAACTGGCACCTCATTTATAATTTTAAGTACACTACGTGCACACATTTACATATCTTTAGAGTGTTGACTATATGGGTGTATACTTCATCAAAATTCATCAAGCTGTACATTAATATCTTTGTATTTCACCTTATGTGTACTATATCTCAATTTAAAGTTTGCAAAAGAAAATGAGAAAACAAAACTGCGTGTCAGTATATTTATATTTTATTTTATTTTCAATTATAAAAATGCCTACCAAGTGAAAAAAAAAATTTTTAGATGCCCAGTCCTCTAATTTTGACTCTAAAACATACCTCAAATTGGTCTCTTGGTCATAAAGGAGGGGAGGAGTGGAAGCTTTATAATTCTGGAGGAAATGGAGACATTAGCAGAAAGATACTGGGTTTTAGAGATAAATGGGCTTGGGGTTGGATCCAGGCTCTGCTACTTATCAGATGTGTGAATCAAAGCTCAGTTTTCCCATTTATTAAGTGGGAATAATAATATCTACTCAGTGTTGTTGAAAATTCCAGTATCCCATTCTCTGACCACTACTGCCTAACTGGTCTCTTGACTTCCACTTTGGTTCCCCTTATAGCAGTCAGGACCAGTCTAGGTGATTTTTCAGAAGCAGAGAAAATAGAGGGCAGTGATTAAAATAACAGACTGACTATAACAGACTGCCAGAATTTGAAACTGGAGTTTTACATTTACTAGCTGTATAATCACGGAATAATTACTTAATTTCTTCATGCCTGTTGCCTCATCTGAAAATGGGGATAAAAATATGCCTTTCATAGGACTGCTATGAGAAGCATGTGAGTTATTTGAGGTAAAACACTTACAACAATGCCAGCATATAGTAAATGCTACATAAACTTTAGATATTTATTATCCCATTAGCATGCAAGCTCCATGTGGCCAGGGGTGTGTATTGGATTCATGCACCACACCAAGAACTGTGCCTGGCCAGAATAGTTAATCTATAAGGATTTGTTAAATTAATCAATGAATGATTTTATCTCTCTGGGCTGTTTTTACCTACAACACTCCTGACACCAAATGTATGGGTTTTTTCCTCACACTCACCAATTCTCCAACTCTCCTGTCACCAATTGCATGACTTACAATTAAATTTGATTCAATTCTGACACTAACCCCAGGTAGTTAGTGTCAGACCCCACAGCTTCAGGGCTCAGTCCAGCAAGACTGCCCACACTTCAGATGCCAATCACAAGTCCTGGGTCTCCTGTATTTCTGACCAACTGACCGCAAATTGGAGGTTTCCACAAACTCCACCCCCCACGGCTTGATAATTTGCTAGAATCAGCTTATGGAGTTCAAGACAACGGTTGACTTACTATTACCAGTTTATTATAAAGGCTAAAATTCAGGAACAGCCAAATGGAAGAGATACATAGAGCAAGGTATGAGGGGAGGGAGGTGCAGTGGTGCAGTGAGCTTCCATGCCTCCTCCAGGCATGCCATCCTCTCAATACCTCCCTGTGTTCACCAATCCAGAAGCTGTCTAAACCCCATCATTTAGGGGTTTTTATGAAGGTTTCATTACTTAGGTATAATTGAGTAAATCACTGGCCATCGGTGATTGACTCAATCTCTAGCCCCTTTCTCATTCTGGAAGGTCAGGGGAGGGGCTGAAAGTTCAACCCTCTAATCATGCCTTGGTCTTTCTGGTGACCAGCCCCCATCCTGATGCTACGGAGGGGCTCTCAGCCATCAGTCATCTCATTACCATACACATGGAGCTTAATCTAAGCTCCATAAAAGTGAAGTCCTTGGCTTTCCTTTCTTTGAAGTATCCCTAGCTTTAGCAGGGATTCCAAGAATTTTAGAAGCTGTGTGCCAGGAACTAGGGACAAAGAACAATATTTATTTTTTAACACGTCCTTGCAACAGTGTTCCATCGCTTTTTGAATAAAACTCAAATGTCATAGGGTGGACTAGAACTTCAGGATGGAGTTTATGCAGATGTCTCCAGCCTCATCTCATGCCCTGCTTACTGGGCTGGCCATGCTGGGAACACATTGGACATCTTGCTGCTGGCTGAACATACCAACCTTCCTCCTGCCTAAGGCCTTTCTGGATCTCTCAGGAATGGTCTTCTCCAGGATCTTTGACTGTCTGGCTTTTTCCATATGATTTAGGTTCTCTTCAAACATAATATTGAAAAGACTGCCCCTGGCCACTCTTAGCAGAAGCAGTGCACTCTCCTAAACATCTATGACATCATCTCATTTTCTTTTCCTCATAACCCTTGATAGCACATCATCATCTAAATTATATTTTTAATTGTTTATTGTCTGCCTGCTTCTCTGTGGTCCTCACCTCTGCTCTCCTCCCTCCTGAATCTAAGCTCCATGAAAGTGGAGTCGTTGGCTTTCCTTTCTTTGAAGTATCCCTAGCTTTTAGCAGGACATTTGTTAAATGTAAGGTGAAAGTGCAAGTTTATTGAATGCCTATTTTACGCAAGGTACTGGTATACAGATCTTGCCTCCCTTGATCCTCACTAACAGTCTCTGAGGAAGGTCTTATTATTTAAATTTACAATGAGGAAATAAAGGCTCAGAGAGGTTAAGTACTTGCTTAAGCTAGTAAAGGGCTAAGCCAGGATTTGAAACTTGCTTTAGCTCATGAATAAGACCAGGCCCATTCCTTAAGAAGCTCACAGTCAATAGGCAGATCTCCAGCTTTAGTTCATGACAATTTATCTTCTTCTGATGACTTTGGGGCCCTGTAAAGCCCTAAAAGCCTGCTTTCTTCACTGTCAAAGACAAATTCAATTATGGTCATTATATTGTGCTTACAAAGGCAGGAAGGTGGATTCACTGATGTATAGAATGACTGTTCATATTAATTATTGAAACAAACAAAATTACTGCCAGCTGTATGACCCTGAGCAAGACCCTTCCCCTCCCTGGGACTCACTGTCTTTATCAGTAGAATGAGGGGGTTGGAGTAAATTATCTCTAAAGTCTTTGCCAGCTCTGCAATCTGTTGGTTTTGTGCACATGTGGTTTTCTGATTAACTCTCAGTTGACAAGTTACTCCTTATTCCCCATGGTACATTCTATTAGGGTTTCGCTCAGCACACTCCGACAGAGAATATACACACAGTGTTTTCCTAGCAAGGTAAAGTTTCATTCCAATTCAGTCATGGGCAAATACGGCACAGGGGAGTGGTTTTATACTAGGTAAGGCCATCAATCTCTGTTGTGATACTCTGAGGTGGGGTCCTAATATATGGCCTGGCTGCAAAAGAGTTGGATCCAAACATGAATAGGGAGCAAGTATTCATCCCATCTACATGAGTTTGACTTGCTTCTTACGGATTTTCTCAAAGTAAAAATAGCAAGCTTCTTACTAAAAGCATCAGACAGATGATAGATTCCAAAACTGCAAGCTGTCACTCATCTAATAATCTATTGTTGACCGGAAAAAAATATGATCTTGCTGATATGTGAGGCTGAGAAGGTATATAGTACTGCCGTGAGCTGTAATTAAATAATAATAATAACTCAATAACAATAATTATAATGGCAACTGATATTTGTTGAGTACTTACTATGGCCTAGCACTATATTATTAAATACGTTACCTAGTTTATATTCCCAGTTCAAAGACAAGAAAACATGTGGCTTTGGAACCTATACTTTTAAACATTTGCTGTGAAACAAAGACTTCAGTGATATTTAGATCATAATCCAAACCCTAGTTCTGCCATGAACATCCTGAATCTCAATTTCCTCATTTTAAAAATGGAAATTTTAGGCTGGATGCAGTGATTCACACCTGTAATCCCAGCACTTTGGGAGGTTGAGGTGGGAGGATCACTTGAAACGGGTTTGAAACCAGCCTGGGCAAGATAGGGAAACCCTATCTCAACAAAAACATAAAATAAAAATTAGCCAGGTGTGATGGTACGTGCTTGTAGGCCCAGCTACTCAGAAGGCTGACTGAGATGGGAGGATCCCTTGAGTCTGGGAGGTTGAGGCTGAAGTGAACCTTGATTGTCCCACTGCACTCCAGCCTGGGCGACACAGTAAGATGCTGTCTCAAAAAAAGGGAAGTTTTAATACCTATTTTATAGGCCTACTGGATGGACTAAATGCTTAAAAGTGCAGATATTGTTATTATTTCTATGTACCTATCAACTGAAATAAACTTTATTTTCCCAGAAACTTTATTGAAAGGTAAGTGTTGCCATGTGTGTATGTTTCAGGTGGGTTGGGGAAGGTGATAACAGTCATTATTCTCAGGCCTCCTCATTATCATTTCCAGACAAGTATTCCTCCAGTTGCAGGCAAAAAAGCCTGTTCCTCTGAGGTTTATGCCACCTAATGATGGAGACACAATGACACATGTCTCCCCTGCATCTCACTGCTGTCACTGTCAGCCTCTTGTTTCTGTCCCCATGTTAAATGAGGCTAAGGCTCCTAGATCACAAGCCTCCCTATCTACCTGGAGGTTTATCATTGTCCTGGACAACTTCAGCATCTGCTCATAAGACCCATCCAATGTTCCACTGTTACGGTTTCAAAATGTTTCCACCTCTGGGACCTTCATCTCCATTTCACTTCAAAACTCCCACAGCCCCCCTTGAGACTGCTATACTTATGAATATTACAATATACCAACAGCCACTTTCTGAATTCCATTGCCCTTCAGTCCAATTCTCTCATGTACTCTATCATTCTTATCAAATGTCCTTCTCCACTTTAAAGTAACTTCCAGAATCTCCATCACTTCATTTTCTTTCAATTCATATGTCCTGTCTGGCTCTAATTTCTTCCATAGCTAGCTTAGAGTCCATCATCTTTTGTGTCATTTACCGACAAGAATCTGCAATATTCTCTTAACTGCCCAATTCAATAGCTACCTTCAGTCCACAGAAACATTTAGCCAGGATATGCTTCACTTATGGCTACAAGGGACAAAATCTGCTTCAGAAGGAGCAGGCCAATGGGAGACTGCAACTCAAGAAAGTGAAATATCATGAAAGCCCTCAGGGTCTGAACACTTTTGAAATTTGCACTGCCTGCTTCAATATTAATTCCTTCCCATGATGATCTTTTGGCCAGCAGATCAGAAACAAAATCGACAGCAAAGAATCAAAATGTGTGATAATATTAACATAATGAATAATGATTGAGCTGCAAGGGATGTTGGTTAGTCACTAGGCCAACTGCTCTGGGTTTAGGCAGGTGAATAATCGAAGCTAAGAGGCAAGGAATCTATCCATCCATCTATCCCTCCATGCTCTTTCAAGTTCCCTGCTTTTGGATCTCCAATTCTTCTAAGCGAGAGCCATTTTGGTAGTGGGGCCTAGATATTCTGGCCTAGACTTTGGAGCTGGCCTTAGACTGTTTACGATACAGAAACCCTCTAGCCAAGCCAGAATCCATTCCAAACCAACTTCCAGAGGAAAAAGTCAAGCAAAGACATCGAATCTGAAGCCAGGAGTTGAGAGGCTAAGGATGGTACCAAAGTAAGAGAAGGGCTAGAAGCCAGGAGCATAGAGAGAGCAGAGGTCAGACGGATAGAGTGACAGGTGTGGAATGCAGGTCCAAAGCAAATCACTGTGGTGCCCTTTTAAACTCTCTTTATGTGTTTATAATCTCTTCCATGTTCCCAAAGCCCCCTGATTTTCCTCTGTCTTATCATTCAGCACACAGTAGGATAAATGTCTGTTTTCTTACGTCTCCCCACTGGACTGTGAGATGTCAAAGGGTAGAAGCCATTAACTTTCTCTGTATTCCCCCAAATTGATATAAATAATGCAAAAATGTAATAAATACATGTTGAAAGAATTAAAGGAATGAGTAAATGGATTAATGAATTAATGAATGAATCAGGGGTAGGATCCAGGATATCTGTATAAAGCAAGTTTAGGATCTCCCTCAGTTGTACTTTTTGGTATTTCCTGCCAGGTCAACACATTCTTCATTGTCAGATGTCAGATAGTTAGGATCACAGGCTCTAGACTGGCTAGATTAGAACTTTGACTCTTTCACTAGCTAACAGAATGGCTTGGGTGGGCCGGGCGCAGTGGCTCATGCCTGTAATCCTAGCACTTTGGAAGGCTGAGGCGGGTGGATCATCTAAGGTCAGGGGTTCGAGACCAGCCTGGCCAACATGGTGAAACCCTGTCTCTACTGAAAATACAAAAATTAGCTGGGTGTGGTGGCAGGTGCCTGTAATCCCAGCTACTCGGGAGGCTGAGGCAGGAGAATCGCTTGAATCCAGAAGGCGGAGGTTGCAGTGAGCCGAGATCGCGCCACTGCACTCCAAGCTGGATGACAGAGGGAGACTGTCTCAAACAAAAGAGAATGGCTTGGGCCTTAACTAACCTCTTTGTCCCTCAGTTTGCTCATCTGTAAAATAGAAGTAATAGAAATAATTACTCATAAAGTTAAAAAAGAAAATGCATACAAACCACTGAAATTAGTGCCAGTCACAAACTAATAGTTTCAAAAATGTGAGTTATTTTTATTCTAAAAATTATTACATCAATCTCCACCCCAGCGCTACACAGGATCTTGTAATGTTCTCTTGAGTGATACTATTTAAAGACAGCACTTCCTAATCTGCTGCTGCATGTGACATGCTGCCTGGGCAGGGGAGTGATAAAGAACACAGAATGCAGGGACCATTCAACATTGAATATCAGCTGATGCCTGTGGTTAATGAAGGGAAGGAAGATGAACAATGGACAGAAAGGAGGCTGCAGGGGATAAAAGCTGTAGAAGCTTCTTGGTTTGGAAACACAAAGTTTATTTTTGGGTTGTACTTCCAGTCCTTTTACTTAAAACAAACAAAGAAAACAACTATGTCAGCTGTGTTTACAAATAAGAACTTGCTCCGGCTTTTACAAGACACAGGGAATCCAGTCTGCTTCCTTCTGGTTACCATATTATAGATAGGCACATGATGTGCTGGAAACAAAAAAAAAGATCTGGAAATTAGGAGGCTCCAACCCTGTATTAATCTTAGCCTGGGCTCTGTTGTTTTGAATAAGTTGCTTCCTTTCTTTGGATCCCAGTTTCCTCTTTCTCAAAATGGGAAGTTTGAGCCAGATAATGTCATTTTTATTGTGCAACCAAATACTTATTGAGTACTTATTGTGTGCAAGGCATTGTGCTACACACCATGGATAGAGGAGGCAACCAGACAGCTCTGGTCCCTGACCTCATGAAGTTTAAAGCCTACTCGAGAAACATCGGTGATCATAGGAGAGAGGAAGAGGAAGACAAAACTACTATGGAAACTTATGGAACTAGTTGAAGGTTGACAAGGAGTTGGCTGGGTAAAGAAAGTTGATGAGGAAGGTTCCAGACTGAAGGAAATGCATATCTGAAGGCCTTAAGTAAAGATAACATGATACATTTAAAGGACCTAAAGAAGTCCAAGATGACTGGATAAAATGAAGGGAAAGCATATAGGAGATGAAGCTATAGATGAAGGAGAGGTCAGATTTTGGATGGTCCTGTAAATCATGTTAAAAGGTTTTGAGTTATGCCAAAGTCAAGGAGAAGCCACTGGAGAGTTTTAAGCAAGAGTGATCTTATTCATGTTTGTTAAAGATCACTCTGGTAGATTTGTAGAGAATAAACTAAAGAATGGTAAAAGTGGAGGCAAGGAAACCACTCAAGAGTTCCTTGGAGCAGTCCAGGTGAGACATAAGGATGGTGATGGTAGAATTAAAGCAAAGTGGAAGAATTCAAGAGACATAAAATGTAATTTAGAAAGACACCATGAGAGACTGATGTGGAGCAGAAAGACAGAGTGGGCTCAGAATGTCCTTGAGGTGCTGCCAGGAGTGAGTAAGGACACGTGGTGCCATGTATGGGAACAGTGCCAATTTTGCAAGCAGAGGTGGAGATGGTGGGTTCAGATTTTAATATGCTTAGATTGAGATGGCTGTGAGCCCTTTAAGTGAAGATGTTATATAGATAGGTGTAGACCTGCTGGCATATAAATAGTAAATGAATCCTTAGAAGCAGATGAGATGGACAGATTCCTGTATAAGACTACCATATAATATTGGGGAGAGGAGAAAGGAAAACTAGCAAAGGAATTTGTGCAGAAACATTCAGAACAGCGGGAGGGAAATCAAGAAAATATGTTGTCAGTGGAAGCATGTTTCAATGAAGGGAGTGCTCCACTTTGCAAAATGTTGCCAAGGCTAAAGCTGAGTAGGGGTTGAAAAGCCCTTTGGGCTCAGCAATGCCTTGGGTCAGCACTAATGACTGAGGCAGCATGATTTTGGTGGAATTTCTGTAGTGGAAGGAAGATCTGCCTTAGTTAAGGAGGCAGGGGTGGTGGTGAGAAAAATCATGATAGTGAGGATAGATACCTTTTAAAGCATCCTTGACCATGAGAGGCAACAACTAGGGGAGCTGATAGGCAGAAGAAGGGATTTTACTTTACTTTTTGAGACAGGGTTTTGCTCTGTCACCCAGGCTGGAGTGCAGTGGCATGATCATAGCTCACTGCAGCTCGAACTTCTGGGTTAAACTGATTCTCTGGCCTCAGCCTCCTGAGCAGCTGGGACTACATGTAACCACCACAGCGACTGGCTTTTTTTTTTTTTTTTTTTTTGAGATGGAGTCTCACTCTGTCACCCAGGCTGGAGTGCAGTGCTACGATCTTGGCTCGCTGCAAGCTCTCCCTCCCAGGTTCACGCCATTCTCCTGCCTCAGCCTCCCAAGTAGCTGGGACTACAGGCACCTGCCATGATGCCTGGCTAATTTTTTTGTATTTTTTTAGTAGAGATGGGGTTTCACCATGTTAGCCAGGACGGTCTTGATCTCCTGACCTTGTGATCCACCTGCCTCGGCCTCCCAAAGTGTGTCAGCCACCGCGCCTCGCCCGCCTGGCAATTTTAAAAAAATTATTATTAGAGAAAGGGTCTCACTATGTTACCCAGGTTGGTCTTGAATTTCTGGCCTCAAGCAATCTTCCTGCTTTAGTTTGTTCTCGCACTGCTATAAAGAAATACCTGAGACTGGGTAATTTATGAAGAAAAGAGGTTTAATTGGCCCATGGTTCTGCAGGCTATACAAGAAGCCTCTTCTTGTATATAGTGGCCTCTGCTTCTGAGAAGGCCTCAGGAAACTTACAATCATGACAGAAGGCAAGCATGTCTTACATGGCTGGAGCAGGAGGAAGTGGAGGGAGGTACTACACACCTTTAAACAACCAGATCTCCTGAGAACTCACTATGTAGTACCAATGGGGGGATGGTGCTAAACCATTCATGAGCTCCACCCCCAAAATCCAATCACCTCCCACCAGGGCCCTCCTCATTGGGGATTACAATTCAACATGAGATTTAGCCAGGGACACAGATCCAAACCTCCCAAAGTGCTGGGATTATAGGTGTGAGCCACTGTGCCTAGCCAGGGATTTTATTTTTAAGATGAAAGGTTTACAGCAGCACTATCCAACAGAAATAATATGATTTACACAAGTAATTTTAAATTTTCTAGTACCCACTTAAAAAAGTGTAAGTGAACTGGTGAATTTAATTTTAATATGTTTTTATTTAACCTATTATACCCCAAATATCATTTCAAGTAATCAATACAAAAATTATTTATGAGATATTTTACATTCTTTTATTCATGCAAAATGTTTGAAATCTGGTGTATATCTTACATATTGCAATTTGGACTAGCCACATCTCGCGGTTTCAATAAATACATTTAACTAATGGCTACTGTTGGACAGCACAGGTCTAGAGCATGTTTAAATGTGGATGAGAAGGAGATAGTATTGAAGAAGCTAAATACAGAGTGAATGGATAATGAATTAAGTGGGCTGTTAGAGGCAGTAGGAGATGAAAGAGTCTCTGATAATAAGTGGGCCATGTCTTTCATTGTAACAAATGTGAAGGAGAAAAAGACTGTATCTGGATATAAGCAGTGGTGTGCTGATAAATAATACTGATAAATAATCAATAGAAAGCCCTAATTTTATCAATTGCCAATTTCTGTGTTGTAAATACTTCCATCTTGACCAATTTCAAGCTCTGAATGTGACAGAATGGATGTGAAGCTGGGAAGAGATGTGCACAATATGCTCTTGTGAGCAGGGCTGAGCTAGCCCCAGCTCACTACCGGATCTAAGAAAGCTGGGAGATTTAACGGCAGTTGTCTTTCTAATGGCTTTTCTCTTAGAGTTAGTTGGTGGCTAAGAATAAATAGGAGGTCATCTCTCTGAACATGAGAGGAAAGACGGGGATGGGAATTGGCAAAGTTTGATAATAGTCATTGTAGAAAATGGGAAATTGAGCTGAAGTGATATATTTATTCAGGTTCCTATTAGGAAACAGATGGACACTCACATTGGGTAACTGAAGTAAGCTTCAAGAAGAGTTCCTTTAAAAAGGTTTAGGAAAAGAAACAAGTACCTAATGATTACCAACAGTAAGGAGCCATTACAACCTCTTAGCCTGAAGGAGGACAGGGAGGGAGGAGAGGTTCCCATCATGCACAAAATTGTAGGGAAAGGGCCACACACAGGAACTGTGGTCCATTGTAGAAGGATGGTAGATGGATGTAGCTAACCTGCGTCAACCCAGCAAGGAGAGCGCTGGGGGAATAAACAACTTCATTATTCTCCAGGTTCCTGCTGGGGCTTTCCATTGGCCAAACCCAACTAGAAACCAGGGCTAAGAGACTGGTAACAATTAGTATAGAGTGGTAGAAGCCTGCCTTATGGTTGTATGGCTTTGATTTATAGTGTCCACAAAGCTGAATTCATCCTGGATTAATCTTTGCTAAAGAACAATGGGGAAAAAATAAAACAGCCACGTGGAGATTGACCGTGTAGAAAAAGAGAAGATGGGTAAGAGGAAAGTGAAAAAAAAATTCTGAAAACAGCCCTTCCACGTACATTTTAGAGAGAAAGAAACTAAAACTCAAAGCATAATGTGGCCTGCCCAAGAGAGCAAGTTTAGTTAGTGGTAGGGTTAGCAGACAGGTCTGTTTAGCTGGAAAGCATTTTCCACCTTACCTTCCCACCTGCAAGCAATGAATGGTTTGGTTGAAACCATTCTCCCCATACCCCTGCACCCCTCACCACCCAGTTTCTGCGCTTGGGAGAGTAAAACTCAAAAGAACAAAACTTACTTGAATGAACGTTTTTACATATGGCCAGATAGGTGAGGTGAGGCTGTGTTTGGTAGCCTGGGCAGGAAATGTTTGCTAGTTTATTTGCAGAAGCCAAACTTATCTCTACCAAGCAATTAAAAAATAATCTGTCAGGTTAGAGGCAAGGACAGAACAAGATACAGCTTTTAGTTGAAGCTGAAACATTATTGGAATTTTCTACCCCCAATATATAAACTCATGCATACTGAAAAGCAAATATTCACAAGGACTGCCTTCATTACTGGTGCTCATGGCAAATGTACAAGCTAAGAGGTGGATGAGGCATGTGCAAGGGTGTCTTTTGTGAAATAAAGGTGAATTTAAGTTTTCAGGAATGCTCTGTTCCCCACTCCATGTCTGTTCTGGTCTCCCTTCAAGGCAGTACCTGACCAGGTGACCTTCTTACTTAGGTCCAGTGGTTTGGGCAGGAAAGGCAGAGAGAATGTGCCTGGATTCCCCTGTATCTGGTACTGAAATCAGAGCTACGAAGCTGGGAATGGACAAAGAAGCACTGGCCACAGCTAGGATGGCATTCCTGTGGTGTGACCTTGGGGCCTAATCTCTCTTAACCCATTTATGGAATTTCCTCATTTATAAAATTTGGCCAATACCTAATGGGTAATTGTGAGGATTATATAAGGCCAAGAATACAAAGCTCTGGACAGATGTGAGTGCCCAGCAAAAGTGGAATCTTGCCACATTCCTGTTGCTCTCTGGTCCTAGTACTTTGATTTAACCATTTATTTCATTTCCCATAATAATCAGTTTCTTCTGACATGGGATTCCATTCACAGAAGATAGCAGCGGTTTTCCTACAACTTCCCAATGATGATTATTCTTGTTTTGTTTTGTTTTATTTGGTCACTTTCGGGCCCTGGTGACTCCAGGTGGCCATTCTGGGGAAACCACAGCATTTTGGATCATGGTTTTTTTCCCCATCTTTGAGTAAACACCAAAAGATTTCTTTACCTTTTATTCCAATTCTTGTTTGCCATCTGGTGCCTGGTTTGGCTGCATCTGTGTTTACTTAATGACTTTAGGCAAAGGCCGAGTTTACATACGGGAAGAATGAGAGGGCTTTGCTGATTCCTTCCATATGTTCATTTATTCATATATTATGATTTTTGTAATCTCACCAGCATAGATCTCTTCAGACAATCCTTACCCTGTTCCCTGGAGACCTGCTTCTTTGTGTTTGCAGCTGGGAGTTTCTGTGAGAACGTTTTCTTCAATGCCTATTACCTTTAGCACAGCTCAGTGAGGCTTTTAGATGGGCACAAAATTAATATTCTTGAAGGTTCTTCTTTTTGAATAGGGGGGCTTATTTGACTTGGTTGATTCTGAGGACTCATGAGACCTGGGTTATAGACTCTTCTTTTACTTTGTAAATGGTATGAATTCAGACAAGTTTTATAACCACTCTGGTCCTCAGTTTGCTCTCGCCCCCATGATTCAATTACTTCCCACTGGGTCCCTCCCACGACATGGGGGAATTCAAGGTGAGATGTGGGTGGGAACACAGTCAAACCATATCATTCTGCCCCTGGCCCCTCCCAAATCACATGTCCTCACATTTCAAAACTAATCATGCCTTCCCAAAAGTCCCTCAAAGTCTTAACTCATTTTGGCATTAACTCAAAAGTCCACAGTCCAACATCACCTCTGAGACAAAGGTAAGTCCCTTCTGCCTATGAATAAGCAAGTTAGTTACTTCCCAGATACAATGGGGGTACAGGCATTGGGTAAATACAGCCATTCCAAATGGGAGAAATTGGCCAAAACAAAGGGGCTACAGGCCCCATGCTAGTCCAAAATCCAGCGAGGCAGTCAAATCTTAAAACTACAAAATGATCTCCTTTGACTCCATGTCTCACATCCAGGTCACACTGATGCAAGAGGTGGGCTCCCATGGTCTTGGGCAGCTCCGCCCCTGTGGATCTGCAGGGTACAACCTCCCTCCCAGATGCTTTCATGGGCTGGTGTTGAGTGTTTACAGCTTTTTCAGGCACATGGTGTAAGCTGTCAGTGGATCTACCATTCTGGGGTCTGGAGGTCAGTGCCCTCTTCTCACAGCTCCACTAGATGGTGCCCCAGTAGGGACTCTGGGCTGGGACTCCAACCCCACATTTCCCTTCCACATTGCCCTAGCAGAGGTTCTCCAAGAGGACCCCGTCCCTGCGGCAAACTTCTGCCTGGACATCCAGGCATTTCCATACATCCTCTGAAATCTAGGTAGAGGTTCCTAAACCCCAGTTCTTGACTTCTGTGCACTTGCCAGCTCAACATCATGTGGAAGCTGCCAAGGCTTGAGGCTTGCACCTTTAGAAGCCATGGCTTGAGCTCTATGTTGGCCCCTTTCAGCCATGGCTGGAGCAGCTGGGATTCAGGGCACCAAGTCTTGAGGCTGCACACAGCAGGGGGACCCTGGGCCCTGCCTACAAAACCACTTTTTCCTCCTAAGCCTCCAGGCCTGTGATGGGAGGAGCTGCCATGAAGACCTCTGACATGGCCTGGAGACATTTTCCCCATTGTCTTGGGGATTAACATTCAGCTCCTTGTTACTTATACACATTTCTGCAGCTGGCTTGACTTCCTCCTCAGAAAACGGGGTTTTCTTTTCTATTGCATTGTCAGGCTGCAAATTTTGCAAACTTTCATGCTCCATTTTCCTGTTGAAACTGAATGCTGTCAACAGCACCCAAGTCACCTCCTCAATGCTTTGCTGCTTAGAAATTTCTTCTGCCAGATACCCTAAATCATCTCTCTCAAGTTCAAAGTTCCACAAATATCTAGGGCTTGGGCAAAATGCCGCTAGTCTCTTTGCTGAAACGTAACAAGAGTCACCTTTGCTCCAGTTCCCAACAAGTTCCTCATTTCTATCTGAGACCACTTCAGCTTGGACTTTATTGTTCATATCACTATCAGGATTTTGGGCAAAGCCATTCAACAAGTCTCTAGGGAGTTCCAAATTTTCCCACATTTTCCTGTCTTCTGAGCCCTCCAAACTGTTCCAACCTCTGCCTGTTACGAAGTTCCAAAGTCACTTCCACATTTTTGGGTATCGTTTCAGCAGTGCCCCACTCCCAGTGCCAATTTACTATATTAGTCTATTTTCACGCTGCTGATAAAGACATATCCCAAACTGGGCAATTTACAAAAGAAAGAGGTTTAATTGGACTCACAGTTCCATATGGCTGGGAGGCCTCACAATCATGGCAGAAGGCAAGGAGGAGCAAGTCACACCTTACATGGATGGCAGCAGGCAAAAAAAAGAGAGAGAGCTTGTGCAGGGAAATTCCCCCTTATAATACTGTCAGATCTTGTGAGAGTTATCAGCTATCATGAGAACAGCATGGGAAAGACCTGCCCCCATGATTCAGTTACCTCCCACTGGGTCTCTCCCACAACATGGGGGAATTCAAAATGAGATTTGGGTGGGGACACAGCCAAAGCATATCAGGGTGTAAGGTCCCAGGGTGTGTGTTTTCCCTTTTCCCAGCTCCTGAGCACAGCATATTTGGGGGAAAAAAATCTAAGAAAAGAGTTCCATCTCCTGCATAATGCATAAATAAAAGAGATGATACTTAAAATGTCATTTTGATTTATTTTTCTATAGTACAGTTGAGACTCAGCTTATTGTGATGGCAGAAACTCTGGAGACAGAGACCTCGTTTTGAAACCTGCCTCTAATCTTACCTGTTTGTGGGTCTGAGCAGCATTCTTAATTTTGCTAAGCTCTGTCTTCCTTCATAAATAGATAAAACAGGAGTCATAGCTGCCTTGTAGAGATGGTGGGTTGAGAAGTAATCACTAATTCTTAGCTCAGTGTTTTGCAAACAGCAGGTGTCACAAATGTTGGTTACCTCTGTGCACAGTGGATTCAATGGTGAAAATGCCACAGGTCTGAGAATGCTCTCATAAGAGTGAACCAACAATACTCGAGAAGACCACAATATCACCTGGTGTCAAAGCAAGGACTAGAACTTGGGGCTCCTGACTCCCAGGCTGTAAATCTTCCTCATGAGCTAAAGAAGTTGGAGAAAAATGGAAGGTTGGATGCGGTTCTGTGGGGACAAGATGTTAACTAAAGGAGGAAGGAGGCCTAAACCTCTTACCTCAGAGGGCTTGTCTATGGAAAAGGGATTCTCAAGGGGGCCAAGACATGTGTGCAGTGAGTGGGGTGGGGTTGGAGAGGGGGAGAGTGAAGGTTTTTGTGTGTGTATGTGTGTGTGAATGTTCTTGAATCACTGTGAGAAGTCTTCCCATCCCTCTCTCTGCCCCTGCCCACCATCACCTGGTCTTTGTGCCTTGGAGAGTGAAATTCAGAAGAACAAAAATTCTTTTAAGGTTTTTGGATATGACCAGATAGATGAGTCAAGGCTGTGTTTAATAACCTGGGCAGGAATCTTTGCTAGTTTATTTGCAGAAACCAAACTTATCTCTGCCAGGTAATTACAAAATAATCTGTCACATTAGAGGCAAGGACAGAGCATAAAAGGATCTTGTCCACAGCCCCTGGGCACCTTGGCCCCCAGGCCTTCTCTGCTCAGAAGCAGGAGGAAGAGCAGTACCACAGAGGTGAGCCCACAACCAGCTCCCAAGGCCTTCCTCTCTCTGTGGGAGGGCAGTCCCTGTCAGAGTCGGAGGGACCAGGGCCATCCCCTCCCCCAGGGGCTGCTTCAGGGCACTGAGAGGGGAGAGGAGGGTCTCGGCATTCCTCAATCACCTCATGTTAGGTTGAATGGTATGTATGTCTGTGTCTATATGCATGTATGCTTCATGTATGTCATAGCTTAGCTGAGATTCAAGGGATGCACAGGTATTAATGGCTGAAGGAGGGGGAAGCATGTGTCTAGCAAAGGAAAGGGCCATATGGAAGGACGAAAAATGATACTTGACTCACGCCTGTAATCCCAGAACTTTGGGAGGCCAAGGTGGGTGGATTGCTTGAGCCAGGAGTTCTAGATCAGTCTGGCCAATGTTGCAAAACCCCGTCTCTACAAAAAAATACAAAAAATTAGCTGGGTGTGGCGGTGCACACCTGCGGTCCCAGCTACCTGGGAGGTGAGATGGGGGGATCACGTGAGCCCAGGAGGTCAAGGCTGCAGTGAGCTTTTATGGTGCCACTGCACTCCAGTCTGGTCGCCAGAGCAAGACCCTGTCTCAGTAAAGAATTTATTCATGTAACGATACAACACCTGCTCCCCAAAACCCTACTGAAATAAATAAAAAGAAAAAGAAAAGAAAACTGATACTTGAGGAATGAGAAAGGCTGTGTGGTTGGAGCAGATAAGAGTGTAGGGAAGTGTGGGTGAAACAGAACCAAGAGGCAGGCAGGGCCATACCACGCGGACCCCTCAGTCTCCTTTCCAAGGGCCCTGGGAAGCCAGAGCTACTGTCACCCAAAGGCTCTGCTGAGGTCAGCAAGGGCCAGGGGACATCAAGGTGGCTCTCTTATCACCCAGATATGAGAGGTGCTCAGGAGGCAGAAAACATGCTTCAGTGACAGACCAGATGAGGGTGTTAGGGAGAGAAAGTTGTTAGAAGTAACTCTTAGATTTCTGGGCTTAGGCATGTGGCCCACTTAGGGGGATGCAGAGTGAGGGTTTGTCCTTACGGCTGTGTGCACAGAGCTCCTGTTTTTAGATCTCACAGGGCTTAATTCAGGGACATGGAGTAACTGAGAAGGAGAACCTCAGCCTTGCCTTGTTCTGAGAACAGCAGCAACAAAGAAAGAAATCAAGAGAAATAATGTTGCAAAAATTCCTCACAGACCAGGCCAAAGCTTACATCAGCCAGTCATGTGGGTTTTAAGCTTGACTATTTAGTAAGAAATGAATTTGTCCTTGTAAGTGTTAGAAGATCTGGCATTTACACCTGAGATGTGAAGGTGCTTGCTTTAAAAAACAAAACAAAACAAAAAACAAAACAAAACAAAACAAAAAAACAGCATAAGTTCTGAATATTCAGTCAGGAAGTTTAAATGCAGCACTGGACAATCAATACAGAGCCTGAGGCTCAGGCCTTCCCACAGAGACATCACCCAGTTTCCCGAGGGTAGTGAGGAGGAGATGGGGCAGGGGACACAAAAATGTGCATCAAGCCAGAAGACATGAGACCTTTCCAAAGGGCTCATGTCTTCTGGCTTGATGCACATTTGCTAGGCTTTATGCACAGTCACCATGGCCATCTGGAAACACAGAAACTTTTATTTGGGGGTGCACAGGCCCGGGGACTCCATGAGGAGAGTGTGTAGGACGTGGACAGGGAATTCCAGGGGAGCTCAGTAGGTGTTTAAGGCTGGAAGGGAGATGGAGAGGCCTGTAAGTAGTGGTAGCGAGTAGGGATACCTGGATTAAACTCAGGCAATCTGGCTCCAGGAGAGAAAGGCCTTTGAAGCAGACGGAATGAACAGAAGCCAGCAGGACTGAGCAGTAACAATTACGGGGAACAGGGGGAAGGTGCATCCAGGTACTCGGGGGCCATGTGATGGGTTTTGGAATTTTGTCTAAATTCCATGGTGGAAGCTCGTCGCGGGGATTTCAGGGTGCAAGAATTGCATGTTCCTGTGACCTCTCTGGTTCCAGCAGGAAAGCAGCCGGCAGCATGAGACCAGTTAGGAGATACTGCAGTGGTCTAGGTGGGGGCGACAGTGGTCTGCATAAAGTAATCAACTAACCAACTAGCTAAGCTCCTGAATACCTTCCTTCCCTTCCCCTTTCTTGCCCCCCTTTCCTCTATCTGCTTTGGTATCTCTGACCCCCCTTTTCTCTCAGCAGAAGGTAGAGGACAGAGTGATAAGAACTCCACCCTGCTCAGTTTGCCACAACATGGACAGACTTTGCCATTCCTCATCTTCATCTCTGAGGTGCCCTCCCTGCATTTCCCCATTCAGGATCATCCTTTTCTGTGCCTGCATGCTGACAGGGAGCAGCTGCTTGTATCTAGAACAACTCCCAGCTGTTCTTCCAACTTTTCTCAAGTGTTTCTTAGTGTCAATGCCTCTAATTAGTTAAAATAGGAAGGGGGGTGGTAAACAGAGGAGCACAAGAGAGGCCTAATTTTAGCTGTAGCCAAAAGGACTTTCCCCTAAATACACTGTGATCTCAAAATACTTAGCTAAGCCCATATGTACATGGCGGGGAGAGAATTTAAAGAGCTACAGAAGTAAAATTCTCTGGTCAAATGGGACAGCTCTGCCTCTTTGTACAACTGGATTAAAGAGAAAAGGAATGAAAATAAACTGAACCCTCACTCTGTGCCAGGAACTGGACCAGATGCTTTGTGTGCGGCAACTCAGCAATTCATTTAATCCTCACAGCAACTGGATGATGACAGGACTGGTATTACCTCCATTTTACAGATGAGGAAACTGAGGCTCGGTGAGGCTGATGCTACTCTGTGCAAGATGACACAGCTAATGAGAGAGCAGGATTTAAATCTGGGTCTCTCTGGCTTAACTGTATCTAGCAAGAGGAAGATGGGGCCTCAAACCTAGGATAAACAGGGCATTGGGAAGAGAGCTTAAACAGGGATTCGGAGCAGGGGATCAGAGCCAGATTCCAGGGGATTCTGACTCTTAGAACACTCAGAGGCATCATCATAGAAACTAGCAGGACTTACTCAGTGCCTCAACTTTATCCAGTCCAGAAATCCCTCCTGGCCCTCACAAGGTATGCTGGAGGAATGACCAGACTGTCACTAACAACTTACAGGTAGATAAATCATATGGAGAATGCCCCCCACCCCCATCTCCTCTTCTCACTTCAGCAAAAAAAGGAAAGACAACAACAAAAAACAACAAACCCCACTGCTTCCTGTAATCAAAGGAATACAAACTGGCTAATCACCCAACCCCCTACAACCTTCTTAAGGTTAGGGGAAAATCTGGGCTCCTTCAGAAAACAGGCCACCTGATAGGACTCATGGCGTCAGCTTCCTTCATCTCGGTTCATGCTTAAAAGGCCTCTTCACTGGGAAGCTTCCCAGTGAGGTTTTCCACGCACATCTGGACACTTTCCACAATAGGCCTTTGAAGAGGCCTGAAGTATTCCGGGAAAGTCTGCCTCACTGGGCTGAGGTTTAAAGAGCAGAAGCCCACATTTATTTTTCTTTCCCGCCTTCTTTGACAAAACTCCCCTCAGTGGTTTGTGGGCATTTGCAAAGCAGCCCTGATTTTCAGCTCGCTACTTCTAGGGCTGAAATCTTAAAGAAAATGAACAACAATAGAGCAAATTCAAAAGAGCATGGGTATCATCAAAGACTGTTTATGTGTTCTGCTCCTCCACCAGACTCTGAGTCGTGCTTAGTCATCTTTGTAGCAGGGAGAAAATGGACCTTGGCCTCAAGCCGACTTGCTCCATCACTCAGCATTGGTGACATTTTGTCGAGTCACTTAAACTGTCTGAGGCTCGGTTTCCTGACCTGTGAGTTAACAGGGGCCTGCCTTGTGTGGGCTACTAAACGTTCATGAGGTGGGTTAAGTAAATCACTTTGCATGTTGTCCGACATGGACTTTGACAGGTCTGTGCTGTCTCCTTGGCTGGGTCCCTCTCCACTACACAGGCTAACAGTGACTCATTGTTTACAACTCAACTCAGGTGATGGTTTTCTTCTCTGGCAATGCTTTACCTCTACCTCCCTCTTGCTTGGGCTAGATGAGGTATGTGTCCTCAGTGCTTTAAAACTTCCCTATTCTCTGATCTGTGGTTTATTGTTATTTTAGTTGTATGTCCACCATGCCCTACCCCCACACCACTGTAACAATGTAGGCACCTGATGTCTTTCCACACTAAGCACAGTGCCTGGTATAACAATATGCTCAATGACTGCCAAGAGATTAATTAGTCTATTAGCAACTATTTATTGGCCTGCTTACTTTGAGTCAGGTGCTATTCTGGCTAATGAAGCTGTAGCTATGAATAAAACAGACATGGCCCCTGCTTTCATAAGCTTACATTCCAGTAGGGAAAGTCAGCAAGTACATTAAAGACATGTAGAGACTTGTGGTTATAGCTCCAACATGTAAAAACTGTGTAAGTCATTTATCCCATCCTTGCTCCAAAAAAAAAAAAAAAAAAAAGCTAAGAAACTGCAAATCAGTGATTTTTCTTGGATCCATAAGAGAACTGAAGTTACAGGACAAACTATCACCCTGAAATCTGAAGAGAAAGGACAACCCAGACAGTCACAGCTGAGATCTTACTTGGAGGAGCAGCTGCTGGAGTCATAAACTGGTAGGGACACTTCAGTGGTAATTTGAAGTGTTGGGGGCTGAGTGTGGACTAATAGGAAAGCGAGCAACTCCTGAGGGTAACAGTCTTAGTGGAAGGGGGCCCACACTTTCTTTGGTTTTACCTCCAGGAATCCAAAGAGTCAAGAATGATCCCCTCTTGGCTCTGGCAGGGGGAGGGAAAGCGTAAACACTGTAAAATATTTTTTACAGTGTTTTTCCATAACACAGAGTTCTCCATAACAAAGACCTCTTAAGAGGAAGAGACTTTACAAAAGCCTATTGCACACAGGGGAAGGACATCTCTTCAACTCTAGTGCCTGCAAGCCTTCTGTCTCACCTAAAGGAGTAGGGGCCTAAGAACATCTATGAAGGTCATAGCTCAGGGACATAGTCCCACTAAAAGACAGATATAATCAAAAGATTATAGAATGCTTTTCCTTCCCCATACCTTAAAACCACATCGACATGACCCCAGTATAATATTAGTGAATTACAGCTCAAAGAGCAGCAAGACATAGACTCTATCTAAGGAGGAGATCTTAGGGACGCCAAAGACAATAGTGGGGATGAAAAAATAAGGACAATAGAAGAATGTGAGGCCTCTGGCATGTACAACTATAACAAACATTAAACACAGTTCAATTTCTAACACAAAATGTCACATATAGACCTATTTGTCTCAGTTCCTATTACCAGATACATCATATCCATGTTTCAACAAAATATTAAAAGGCATGCTAAAAGGCAAGAAAAACACAGTCCAAAGAGAGAAAGCAAGAATCAGAACCCAACTCAGATATAACACAAATGTTAGAATTATCAGATAATTTAATGCAACTATGATTAATAAGTGTTCTAATAGAAAAAGTAAACACTATGCACAAACGGACAATGTAACGAGAGACGAAAATGCTAAAAAAGTATCTAAAAGAAATCCTAATAATAATAATAATAATGATAATAATAATAAAAACACCAACAGAAACAAAGAAGGCCTTTGATGGCCTTAACAAGGCCAAGGAAAGAATCAGTGAATTTGAAGATACATCAGTTAAAAACTTCCCAAACTGATATGCAAAAAGAAAAAAGAATGGAGGGAAACACCCAGGACACCCAAGAAAAATTTCAAAACATATAATATATGCATGATTAGAATATGAAGATAACAAAGTGAGAATGGAGCAGAAGAAATATCTGAAGTAATAATGGCTAAGAATTTCCCAAAATAAAGAAGAAACACCAAACAATAGATCCAGAAGTTCAGAGAACACAAAGTAGAATAAGTATGAAAATATCGAAAGCTGAGCAAATCATAATCAAAATTAAAACCAAAGACAAAGAGGAAATTTTGAAAGAAGCCAAAGGGGGCAAGAAATCCACCTAATCTGTAGAGAAACAAGCATAGGAATTACAATGGACTTCTCAGAAAACCATGTAAATAAAACTAGAATGGAGTAAAATATTTAAAGTATTAAAAGAAAAACCTCACTAACCTAGAATTCTATGCCCAATGAAATTATCCTTCAAACATGAAAGAGAAAGAAAGATATTCTCAAATAAAAATTTATTGAAAGGAGATCTACATTATAAAAAATGTTGAAAAAAAGTTATTCAGAGAGAAGGAAAATGATATAGGTCAAAAACTTGGACCTACATAAAAGAAAAGCATCAGAGAAGAAATAAATGAAGGTAAATGATAATATTTCACTTTTTTACTCTTGATCTATAATTATATGTTTAAAGTAACAATAGTAACAATATATTGAGTAATTATAGCAAATGGATAAATGAAATAAATTACAGCAATGTTATAATGGATAGGAAGGAGGAATTGAAAGTACTTCCTTATAAGGTACCTGCACTACATGTAAGTGGTATAGCGTTATCTGAAGCCAGACTTAGATTAAACATGTACACTACAAACATTAGGGACATTACTAACTTTTAAAAAAAGAAGTATAATTGATATGCTAAGAGAGGAGAGAAAATGAAATCACATAAAATGCCTGATGAATACCAGTGAAAGGCCAAGAGGAAAAAAAAGGTAAACAAAGAATAAATGTTACAAATATAAAATAGTTACAAACATGGTAGATAATAACCCAACTATATCAATAATCACTTTAAATGTGAATTGTCTAAATACACTGATTAAAAGAAAGAAATTGCCAGAAATGATTAAAAGAATAAGGCCTACAAAGAAACCCATTTTTAACTTAGATAGGTTATAAGTAAAGGGATGCAGAAAGCTACACAATGCTAACGCTAATCAAAATAAAGTTGTAGTAGTTACATTAATTTCAGGCAAAAGAGACATCGGAGACAAGGAGGGGAAAAATAGTAACTTAAATCTAAAGAAAGCAGAAGACAGGTATTGTGATACCTCTGGCCTTGTTCTTTTTGCTTAGAACTGCTTCGGCTATTCAGGCTCTTTTCTGGCTCCATATGAATTTTAGAATAGGTTTTTCTAATTCTGTGAAAAATCATGTTGGTAGTTTGATAGGAATAGCATTGAATCTGTATGGGAAGTATGGCCATTTTAACAATATTGATTGCTCCAATCCATGAGCATGAAATGTTTTGGCATTTATTTGTATCATCTCCAATTTCTTTCAGCAGTGTTTTATAGTTCTTCTTGTAGAGATCTTTCACCTCCTTCGTTAGTATATTCCTAGGTAATTCATTTTAATTGTGAATATTTTCAAAGAACTTAAAACAGAGCTACCATTCAATGTAACAATCCCATTACTGGGTATACATCCAAAGGAAAAGAAATCATTTCACCAAAAAGACACATGCACTCGCATGTTCACTGCCATGCTATTCATAATAGCGAAGACATATAATCAACCTAGGTGTTCATCAATGGTGGACTGGATAAAGAAAATGTGGAACATGTACATCACAGATTACTATGCAGCCATAAAAAAGAAAAAAATCAGGTCCTTTTCAACAACGTGGAGGTAGCTGGAGGCCATTATCCTATGCAAATTAATGTAGGAACAGAAAACCAAATACCACATGTTCTCACTTGTCAGTGGGAACTAAACACTGAGCAGACATGGACATAAACATGGGAACAAGAGACACTGGGATGTCTAGAGGGGGACAGGAGGGAGGGGAGACATGGGTTGAAAAACTACCTATTGTGTACTATGCTCACTACCTGGGAGACAGGATCTGTACCCAAACCTTAGCATCACACAATATACCCATGTAACAAACCTATACATGTACTCTTTGTATCTAAAATAAAAGTTGAAATTAAAATTTTAAAAAGCAGAAGAAATAATAAAAATTAGAGCATAAATCAATGAATTTAAACACAGGAAAGCAATAGAGAAAAATCAATGAAACCAAAGCTGGTTCTTTAGAAAGAGCAATAAAACGGACAAACTTTTAGCCAGGGTAATCAAGATAAAAAGAGAGAAGTTACAAATTACTAACATTGGCAACTAAAAATAATTTAGATAAAATGGACTACTTCTTTGAAAGACAAAAACTATCAAAATTTACACAAGAAATAAATCATCTGAATAGAGCTGTATCCACTAATGAAACTGAATCAATAATTAATTACCTTCCAAAAACCAAAGTGCCAGGCCCAAATGGTTTTTACTAGTGAATTTTAGCAAACATTTAAGGAAGAAATTATACCAGTTCTTTATCATGTCCTCCAGGAAAATAAGCAGAAGAAAAACTTCCTGGCTCATTCTATGAGGTCAGCATTACCCTATTACCAAAACCAGACAAAGACATTAAAAAAAGAAAGCCAAAATCCACTCTCTCTCATGAATATAGATGCAAAATATTCTTAATATAATATTAGCAAATCAATCCAACAACGTGTAAAAGGAATTATATACCACAACCAAATACGATTTACTCCAGGTGTACAAGGTTGGTTCGACATTCAAAAATCAGTCAATGTAATCCATTACATCAACAGATTAAATAAAAACAATTATATAATCATGTTGATAAATGCAGGAGAAATATTTCAAAAAAATCTAACAATCATTTTTTATTGTGATTAAAAATTAAAAATTCACAGCAAACTATGAATATAGGGGATTTTCTTCACCTTGATAAAGAACATGTACAAAAAACTCTACAGCTATTATCATACTTGACGGAAAATTGGATGCTTTCCCACTAAGATCAGGAACAAAGCAAGAATGTCCTTTCTCACCACTCCTATTCAAGATTGTACTGGAAGTCTTAGCTAGTGCAAAAAGACAAAGAAATGAAAAGGCATACATACTGGAAAGAAAGAAAGAAAACTGTCTTTATTCTCAGATGACATGAATGTCTATGTGGAAAATCACAAAGAATGAACAAATCAACCAACCCACCCAATGAGAACACCACCAAATCCTGGAACTAATAAGCAAACAAGTAAGGGTATAGGATACAGGGTTAATATTCAAAAGTCAATTTCTTTCTAGCAATTACCATCAGGGAAAAAATGGAATTTGATTAAGAAATAACACTTAAAATAGCATGCTGCAAAACAAACAAAACAAAACAAAACAAAACAAAACAAAACAAAAAAACCCCCACAAAAACACTTAGGTATAAATCTAACAAAAGTACACAGAATCTATATGTGGAAAATTACAAAACTCTGATGAAATAAATAAATTGAATTTTCAGCGAACTATTTTTAAGTATCCATAAAATGATTCTAAAATTTATATGGAAAGGCAAAAGATCTACATTAGTCAACATAATACTAAAGAAAAAGAACAAAGTCAGTGAACTGACACTACCCAACTTCATGACTTACTGTAAAGCTACAATAATTAAGACAGTGTAAGGTTGGGGAAAGAAAAGACAAATAGATCAATGGAACCAAGGAGAGAATCCAGAAATAGACACAAATAGAGTCGACTGATTTATTCCTTTTCCAACTCCTTTGACAAAGGAGTAAAGGCAATTCAAAGGATATAGTGTAATATTTTCAACAAGTCATGTTTGAAATATTGTATGTCCACATGCAAAACAATGAATTTAGACAGTGACATTAGATGTTTTGCAAAAATTAACTCAAAGTGGATCACATACGTAATTGTAAAACACAAAACTATAAAACATCTAGAAGATAACAGGAAAAAATTTAGGTGACCTTGGGTTACGTGATAAGTTTAGATACAAAACCAAAGCATAATCCATGAAAAAAATTGATAAGCTGGATCATTAAAATTCTAAAACTGCTCTGCAACAGACATTTTTAACAGAATGGAAAGACAAGCCACAAACTAGAAGAAAACACATATCTGATAAAGAAACTTGTATCCGAATATACAAAGAACTCTTAAAATTCAACAATAAGTAAACAAGCAATGTAGTGAAAAAGTAAGCAAAATATATGAACATGTGATTCACCAAAGAAGATATATAGATGGCACATAATATATATAAAGACACTCAACATCATTTGCCATTAAAAATTGCATATTAAAACAGCAGTGACATTCATCTATAAACCTATTAGAATAGCTAAAATAAAAAAACGAACAATGCCAAATGCTAAAAAAGTATGTGGAGCAAGATTCCAATTATGTGACATTTTAGAAAAGGTAGAACTATAGAGGCAATAAAAAGATCAGTGATTGTCAAGGAGTTGGGAAAAAAGGAGGGAAAGTTAAAGAGGTAAAACACAGGGGAATTTTTTTTTTTTTGAGATGGAGTCTCGCTCTGTTGCCCAGGCTGGAGTGCAGCAGTGCAATCTCTGCTCATGGCAAGCTCCACTTCCCATGTTCACGCCATTCTGCCTCAGTCTCCTGAGTAGCTGGGACTACAGGCACCCGCCACCATGCCTGGCTAATTTTTTTTTTTTTTTGTATTTTTAGTAGACAGGGTTACACTGTGTTAGCCAGGATGGTCTCGATCTCCTGACCTCGTGATCTGCCTGCCTCGGCCTCCCAAAGTGCTGGGATTACAGGCGTGAGCCACCATACCTGGCCAACACGGGGGATTTTTAACTTTAATTTTTTAATTGAGATGGAGTCTTGCTCTGTTGTCCAGGCTGGAGTTCAGTGGCACGATCTTGGCTCACTGCAAACTCCACCACCCAAGTTCAAGCGATTCTCCTGCCTCAGCTTCCTGAGTAGCTGGGATTACAGGCCCCTGCCACCATCCCTGGCTAATTTTTGTATTTCTAGTAGAGATGGGGTTTTGCCATGTTGGCCAGGCTGGTCTTGAACTCCTGACCTCATGTGATCCACCTGCCTAGGCCTCCCAAAGTGCTGGGATTACAGGTGTGAACTACCATGCCCAGATGGGATTTTTAACTTTTAGGGTGCTGAAACTATTCTATATGATATTGTAATTGAATATGCATGACATTATGCATTTATCAAAACCACTGAATGTTAGAGTACAAAAAGTAAACCTTACTGTATGTAAATTTTTAAAATTCAGGAGGTGGGGGATCCCATGATGGAATGCAGTATGTCAAAAACAATGTAACTGTGTTACTAGTGTATAAAACGATCTCACTCTGTGTGGTGGGTGATTAAGGTGCTGACCTAAGTAACTTCAGAAATTAGTAGAGTCTGAAAAACTAAAGATAAAAAAACCCCCAACCCCCCCCAAAAAAAACAAGAAAATGCCAAGAAAACTGTATATAAGTACTGTCTTCCAGTTAATAAAGTTGTATTCTGCAATGGTATGAGTTAACAATTCTGGTATTTCTATACATGTATACTGAAATTGAATAATTAAGTAAATGGATGGCAGATGGTGGGAGCCAGATTTCTCATTATTTGAGGGGGAATTTAAATATAAGCAAGGAGAGAGAGTTAGAATGATCCATGTGGCAATAGATTACAGTAGGAAACCAGTGTGAATTCATGTTTAGCTTAATATCAAAAAGATGATTACACAGAGAAATATTTATAGATATGGGTATATACATGGGTTAGGGTACACACACATTTCCTTGCTCTTTCAGCTGGGAGGGCCAAGAAGCATTGACAATAGCCCAAGAGCAATGAGCACACTTAGTGCCCAAATCTTGGTTTCTAACCACCAGTCTCCAGTAACAAGAAGCAGACTTTGGCCGGGTGCGGTGGCTCACGCCTGTAATCCCAGCACTTTGGGAGGCCGAGGCGGGCAGATCACGAGGTCAGGAGATTGAGACCATCCTGGCTAACATGGTGAAACCCCGTCTCTACTAAAAATACAAAAAAATTAGCCGGGCATGGTGGCGGGTGCCTGTAATCCCAGCTACTCGGGAGGCTGAGGCAGGAGAATGGCGTGAACCTGGGAGGTGGAGCTTGCAGTGAGCCAAGATCGTGCCACTGCACTCTAGCCTGGGTGAGAGCAAGACTCCATCACACACACACACACACACACACACACACACACACACACACAAAAAAAAAAAAAGAAAAATGAATCAGACTCTTTGGAGAAATGGCTGATTCCAGAACTGGAGCAGGAAATATGCAAAATTAGCCTAAAGTGCCTTGTAGTGCCAGAAAGAAAGAATATAATAATTTTTTAAAACCTCACAAGACACACAATTATGGGATTAGGTCAAAGGGTCATAGGAGCCAACTGAGGAGTTGCCAATGGCTACAACTGGAACAACTGAGTAACAAAACAAAGTAGTACTGGATTATAACCAAAAATATAAATATGTATGAGTTATCAGATGAATGAGTGAATAAACAAATGAGAAGAGACAAATCTCCCAAACAGTATAATTCCAAATTTATGTAGATATTCCTCCCATGAGGAGGTAGATCATAACTTACTTCTCACTCACTCCTTAAGTTTGAGCTGTGTTTAGTGACTTCTTTCCAAAGAGTACAGTGTAAAAAGGAAGGAGAAAGAGTAATTTTATAGTGGAGAAGCCTGACAAACACTACCTTAGGTGACCAAGGCCAACATCAATAGCGATAAGTTACACTGATAGTAAGTATCCTTGATATGATATGATGAGAATGGTACTTTGTCAGTCTTCTGTTTTCTCCCAAAAGACCAAAACTCCAATCATGAAAAAAAAAAAATTAGACAAATCTCAACTGAAGGACATACTACAAAGTATCTGACCAGTACTCCTCAAAAATGTCAAGGTCATCAAAAGCCAGAAGAGCTTAAGGAGACATGATGACTAAATGTAACGTGGTGTCCTGGAAGGGATGCTAGAATAGAAAAGGGATGTTAGATAAAATCTAAGGAAATCTGCATAAAATATGTGCTTTAATTAACAAAGGTCTCGCTTTGCTTCTATTACTGTGCTCACAAAACAAGTAAACACTATTGGATATTGCTGTCCTCAGGGAATCTGCAGAAGTCTGTGAATGTTGATACAAGTTGGTTAATCTCGGGCCCAGCTAATGCTAACTTGTTCAGTTACCTGTCAGGTGTCTTTCACTCTGTTTAAAAATACATTGCATTCCAAACTGGTAAACAAATAAAATAAAATAATAATAATGTATCAATACTGGTTCATTAATTGTAACGAACACACCATACTAATGTAAGATGTTAATGATAAAGGTAACTAAGTATGTGGTTTAGAAAAACTCTCTGTATCTGCTGGGTGTGGTGGCTTATGCCTGTAATCCCAGCACTTTGGGAAGCCAAGGCAGGTGGATCACTTGAGGTCAGGAGTTCGAGACCAGCCTGACCAACATGGTGAAACCCTGTCTCTACTAAAAATACAAAATTAGCTGGGTGTGGTGGTGCACGCCTGTACTCCCAGTTGCTTGGGAGGCGGAGGCAGGAGAATTGCTTGAACCTAGGAGGTGGAGGCTGCAGTGAGCCAAGACTGTGCCACTGCACTCCAGCCTAGGCAACAGATCAAGACTCCTTCTCGAAAAAAAAAAAAAAAAAAAAAAAAAAAAAACCAAAGGAAAGAAAAGAAAAACCCTCTGTATCATCTTCACAATTTTTCTGTAAATATAAAACTCTTCTAAAAATAAAGTTTATTAAAATAAAATATATGGTCATGTTTATCAAAATAACACATGAGTTCATGCACATATATCACACAGATGGTGGTAAGCACTAGGGAGAGAAAAACATCAAGTAGGGCAAGGGGGACAGAGAATGGTAGGCGTGGAGCAGGCAGTTTGTATAGGGTGACTAGGAATGGCATCTCTCTGATAAAATGACATTTGAGCAGAGATCCAAGGGAATGAGGGAGTGAACAATGAAAAAATCAACGGAAAGATGATTCTACACGGAGGGAACTGTAAGCTTGAAAGCCCTGAGTTGGAAGTGTGCTCAGTGAATGGAAAGAGAGCAACGAAGCCAGACCTGCTGGGGCAGTTTAGACAAGTGGCAGAAGGAGATGAAATTAGAAAGGGAGTGAGCACCAGGCCAGGAGGGCTTTGCAGGTCCTGAAAAGAACTAAATAAATGAATGAATAAATAATATGAGTGGAAACTTCCTCCTAAAGTTTATTCTAGGTATTCCAGCCTTTTTTTTAAAAGTCATCCTTCATAATATACCTCCCTCCCCCAGGCAGGCACAAGTATTCATCATAACAATAAGAAAATCAATCTTAGCTGCAATTGTTACAACAAGACCCTCTAGTCTCCTGGAAGATGCCTAAGGCATGTCATCTCCTTTCTGAAACAAAATTTGAGTCTGTTTCTAGACAGGCAAAGTGAAATGAAGGCTTGAGGCCAATTTTTCACATAATTTAATATATACATATATAAAACTCACATATGCCTGAAATCTTTAGATAATGGAAAGAAAAGTGGATTTTCCTCTCTTCATTATTAAAGTAATTGGCTCAAACTCTCATTTCATTTTGCACATGTAGGCACAACCGAGTCTGTAATTAGTTTCAAACCACCAAAGTAGAAACAGAATAAAACCTCAGCTAACTGAAGGACCTTTTTTTCCCCCTGACATACTTGGCTTTCAATGGCTACAGGCATAAGGCATGAATCCGAAAGCAAGATCATGACTGGGACTTGCTTAAAAAACAAAATAACTTGCAAAGCATGCATTGGGTGAGTTCACTATGAGCCCCTTACCTGTTGCCTTTTCTATCTCTATTTTCAGTCCCACATAATGAGAGAAGGTATCCTGAATGATGATGAAATCCCCAGTAATCAGAGGAAAGACGCCAGGCTCATTGCTGGCATGCTAACAAAGGCACGAGAACACTCACCTCTTACAGAGATTTTTACCAATGAGGATGAAATCACACCACTTTGCTCTGACCTTGACTTTAACAAGAAAGTTATATAAAGGCATTCTACTACATGGGAGTAAATTGTGGATCTCTCAATAGTGGGGACTTGAACTTAAAATATTTTGGTTTATTTAAGGGTGATGCATGCCACACTCAATCACAGGTCATGTCTTTTTGGGGAAAACCTCTCTGAACCTCAGTTTTTTCATCTCTAAAATGACAATTATAATTTCTGCCAACTTGCAAGGCCCTTATCAATATTAAATGAAAGAATGTTCCTAAAATGCCTAGAACAGTGTCTGGCCTATAGTAAGTGATTAACATGCACTGCTCTTTTTTATAAACATAATTATACATCCCATATTTGCACTCAGCATGGATCTGGAGAAATGCAGGCTCTCGATAAATGTTTGTTGAATAAATGTCTGAATGAAATGTCTCCAGAAAGTCTTAAAAGATACTTTAATAATATTTAATATAATGCTGATAATAACTATCATTTATTGAGCATCTACTGCTTGTCACATGCTGTGACATATGCTCACATATATCATTTCACAGAATTCTCATGATTACCTAGTAATGTGGGCCTTTTTTAGCTCCATTTTACAAATGAGAAACCGAGGTTGAGAAAGGTTAAGTAATTTCCCTAGGATGACATGGCTAGCAAGTGGCAGAACTGGATTTTTAACTCATATCCTTCTGATTCTAGAGGCCATGCTCTTAACTGCTGTAGCATCCTGTGCAGTATTTAAAACACTTAAAAAAAAAAAAAGTTCTGTTGACTTCTTTGTTAAGAAAGACTCAATTAGGGTGAAGAGGTCTTCCTGCTTCTTCCCAGAATAGCCTCATCTTGTTGGATTGGCAGCTCCTAGGCTAGGAACAGGTGGGACCAGTAAAGCTGCCAGGGACAGGCCCTTGAGAAGGTGGCTGAACACACTGTCCAGTCCCTTTCAAAGTCTAGTGGGGATGGCTCTCACACAGGCTGGCAGGGTGGATCCTGGGTGTTGAGCTGGGGTGTGACCTTGAACAAAAGAGGTATAAGTACCCCAGGGGCAAAAGTCAATTGTTCTGAGAGGGAAGCTGGTGAAGTGGTCCTGGGTGTCAGTTATATGGGGGTCAGGAAGCTAAAGCTAAGGGCACTGGCAGTGGCCATGAGCCAGGAGGCCAGGGGCTGAGAGTCTGGGGGAAAGTAGTGAAAGCCTCAGACAGGCTGCAAGCAATACCAGGCTTGGCAAGGGGCCTTTGTAGTGCGAGGTCTCTGACCCCATGGTATACAGCGGGGAGTGTCAATGTGTAGGTGAAGGGGTGGTATGGGACAAATTCAACCTCAGAATGCTCCTCTGGGTAAACTCACTTTGGAAGAGGGACAAGTGACAAGCTTACAAAGAACCATCATCATATCACCATCCCAGGAGTTGGCAGAGGGCAAGTCGCTAATGCATGGGTGTGCCTGCTATGCCACTGGTGGTAGTGGAGAGCCTCACATGCTTCTATCTGGAACAAGTTGTGTTTAACAAACATTTGTAGAGAGCCACCCTCCACCCCATGCCAGGCTCTGTAGGAACTGCAAGAAACAGAGGTTAGGAACTGGTTGCTGGCTCTCCTGGAGGGAGTCACCGTCTAGAAGGCAAGCCCTTTATTACTACCATCCACGAGCTTGGCTGATCTACCTCCTTAGTTTTCCTACTGAATCAGAGAAGCCTTATATCTATCATAATAATGTGTTAATAAACAGGAGGAGGTTTATGGTTGTAAAATGCTTTCACACCAACAGGAGGCAGTGTGATCTGATAGAAAGAATGTCTGGATCAGAATTAGGAAGACCTAGTTCAAATGCCAGCATAACAGTTTGTTTAGTTGTCTGATCTTTAGTCAAATCCCTTATGGTCTTGGACCCACAGTCTCATCATCTGTAAAACTGGGCTCGTAACACCTACCCTGTTTTCTCCTGAGAGGTAATGTGACAGTAAGTAAGAGCATGGACTCAGGGGCCAAACTGCCTGGGTTCAAAGTGTAGTTTCTCTACATACCAGCTGTGTGACCATAGGTGTGTTACTTAACATTTTCTGTGCCTCAGTCTCCTCAGCTACACAAAGGAGATGATAATACCCCCAATCTAATAGGGTTTCTCTGAAGATTAAATAAGTTAATATATGTTAAGCAATTAGAAGAGAAATTAGAAAGTGCTGGCACACAGAAATACTTAAGTGCTATTGATGGGAAGACACAATATATTGCATAACTCAATCAGCATATAATTCTGGCCTTTTCCCTCCTTCTTCACATAGTGCCAGTAGCAGTGAGACTAGGACTTGAGCCTAAATCTCCATACTTCAAGTCTTATGTCCCTCAACTATGGCTAAGTGGTAAGACTTAAGCAGTGCTGGTCATGGCCTTCTCAATCTACATGTGTGCCTTCTCTTCTTGGCATATGTTCTTCAGCCATTCCAAACCCAAGCTCTGGGTGTTCATCCCAGGATTGCCTCTCCATCGAATATCACACTTCTGGGTTCACACGATTTCCTCCTTCCTGTCTTTCCCATCCGGCTTTTGTTGAAAGAACTGATCCTTTTCATTATGGTATCCTATGCTCTAAACCATGCCATAGCTGCCCATTGCCTGTGGTGGGCAATATCAGACTGGTCCAGGTAGTGTAAGGTCTTTAATTCATGGCACTTTCCATCTGAGTCCATGGGGAATTGTTTATAGGTAACAGTATTAGAACAAGCAGAACCTATGATTATATTAAATGGGTTTATAGGGTATATAGATTACCCTATAAAATCTCAACGACAAGCACATGTTTCCAAGGAAGAACGTAACAACACAAAAGTTCTGCACCGTTGAACTAAGTAAGCAGAATATTTCTAATTTTCCCATCAACCTTTGATTGCTATAATCTAAGCCTCAATTTTCATATCTGTAAAACAGGATGATACCTACATCACAGAATGGACAAGGAGGGTTAAGGGCGAGTATATGTGAAATGTGTGTGGTCAGCAATCCTGCACCTAAGTGTTATGATGATCACTATTGTTATTCTGAAACCCAGGTACCTCTATCTGGCCTTCAAAATCCTGTAGAATCTGTCACCACATTATTTACTCATTCTGATTTTCTACAATTCCCAGGGATTTGCTGATCCTGTCCGTCTGAGAGCTCTCACTTCCATTTCTGCAGGAAATCTGTGGTTCCTTTTCCCGCTTCCATCATGCCTGAATCTGAGCCTCTCCTTTTTAAATTCGGTCTGTCATTCAAGGCACAGTTCACATTTGACCAGGAAACTTGAGAGCCCTCCCCTCCCCTGTCCGCTCTCTTGTTCCCAGCTCTCTGAATTCACACTCACTTACCGTCTGTACTAAATAACTTACTTTAAAATGCCTGCTGTTGTCTCAGTATTTTGGTTTTGTCTCCCTAATTAGATTGTAATCCTTTCTCAAGCAGCCACTGAGATTCTTTTTTCTTTAATGCTAGTTTGCCGCATAAAACAAATGTTCCAAAAGTTCCTAGCAATGTTTCCTCTGAGGGTCCCCAAATGGAGTGCAAAGATTCCTGGGAGCTCAGAGATCAAGATGTAGTTTCTTCATCTTTTAAATGAAAATAATGATACCAACCTCATAGAGTTGTTGGATAGACTGAGATCATGGGCATAGAATTGGCCAGAAATATGCTTAACTGAATTATCTTGCAGAAGAAAAGCAAAAGGTAACTGGAATTGATAGGAAACTGGGAAAGGAGGTAAAAAGAAAGGGAATACCATGCTAATAAAACAGATGTATTAAGTATCTCCTGTGTGCTAGGTACTATGCTAGGCATTTCATATATATTATATATAAGATACTGGTGACTAACACAAGTTCTGGAGTCAGGCTGTTTGATTCAAATCCTAGTCCTACCTGTTACCAGCTTTGTGGCCCCAGCCAACCTACTTAAAATAGGTTTTAATACCTTTGGCTTATTTCCTTCATCTTTAAGTTGAGATAATTTAAAGCAGAGGCAAACTTTTTTCTATGAAGGGCTAGATAGTAAGTATTTTAGGTTTTATGGGCCATTTGGTCACTGTCACAATTATTCAACTCTGCAGTTGTAGCACAATAGCAGCCATAGGGTCTATGTGAATGAATGGATGTGATTGTGTCTCAATATAACTTTATTTTCAAAAACAGTCAGTAAGCAAAATTTGGCCTGTGGGGAGTAGTTTGCCAATCTCTAACATAGAATCTATTTCCTTAGGTCTGTATGAGGATTAAAAAGTTAACATAGACTGTGCTCTTAGCACAGTGCTCTGCACATAGTAATTACTCAACAAATGTTGGCTGTTGTGTATATAATGGACCCATGGAATAAGTGTTAGTATGTTCCTTCACAGGGAAGCAAACTAAAGCTCAGAAGTAACTGAACAGTTTCTCCAAGATCTGACATCTCATAGTGGCGGAGTCAGATTTAGAGCACAGGCTTGACTGACTCTAAAACCAGTAGTTTTCTCAGCCATTTTTAGTCAACTTAAAGTTCGTATTAGAACCAAGACCAAATTTCATTGACCCAAGGGGAACCAAGTGTTTCGGGACTTGACTTAGACACTGGCAACCTATCAATTGATTAAATTGGGCTGCGGATCCCAATGAATGTTGCTGGAAAGCACACAACTTTTTGCCTTTGAATCCTGATTCCAGTCAGTAGGGAACAGGTGTGGAATTCATGTTCACCACCCTCTAAGGGTACTCACAGTCTTAGCCTTCCTTGGTCTCAGCATTGGTTTTTTATGGTACCAATGGATCAGCTGCTTTTGGTGAGCTCTAATTAAGTGCACAAATAGGGCAAGCTTCCCAAATCCCACATTAGTTCTGCTTTGGAATGCCAGAACTTTTCTACCATGGAAAAATGCTTCATGCCCTGACTCTTAACAAACCCAGCAAGTTCAAATGCATTTCTGGGAGGGACAAGAATCCCAAGCTGTTACGTGAGAAGGCAATGAAAGAAAGGGCTTTTCTTGAAAGGGGGAAACAAAGGGCATCCAGAAATGTCACCAAAATGCCCTGCAAACTCTCAAGCTTGCTCCAAGTTGTTCTTTGTTTGAAGGCCTCGGAAGTATGATGCATGTAACTCTTTCCTGGGTCAAGGATAGCATACTTAAACCTGAGAATCTGAAGCCAGTATCAGCAAAGATTTCTTTTCATATGTCAAATACAAGGAATAAAAAGGAAAAATAACTCATGCTAAATGGCACAGACTTTGTAACTTTCAAAACTCTCCACCTATTTGACTTGTTATTTCTCTCTCCTCTTCCTCTTTTCCTCATTTTCTTCCTTCTCCTCCTCCTTTTCTTTTCTACACTCACTCCGAAGTCCCATCTAATAACTGCTTGATTCTAGGGGGACTCTCTGGTACTGTAGCTGAGAAGACATAGTAATGGTTGTTTTTATGCATGTGAATTTAACAGCAATCAGCTGTTTGTTTTATATTTAATTCCACATGTGCCAGAGTAAAACCATTTAGGCTATAATCCCCCAAAGACACCGCATGTCTGTCTATTCCCAGAGTTCAGTGGACCATTGTGTTGACATATTTTCCCTCATCAAAGGAAAGAAACTAGCTTGGCCTTCAACTTGATGCTCCCAGAGACAAAGCAATGATGGAAGCCACAAAGATTCACCCACCACTAGGTCTTTGAAGTCCCAGATCTAAGTAGATCCTACAGGCTTCATGCTGGCACCCAACCCAGGCCTCTGGTAAGACAGACATAATCCTTCCACTGGTCACCATGGCTTCCTGCCCAGGGAAAGAGCAGGCTCTTTGGGACTTTCTGGCTCAGGAGAGCTGAAGGGGCCTTCATTTAAGGTGGCCATAGTTTATTATCCCAATGAACTCACCTTTGAGTCCTAGACACTTTTTGGAAGGAAAGGGAATGTTATTATTAATAATTATGCCAAGATTAAGACATTAGCTAGGTCTGTCCTGGATGTATTATCACCCTTCCACTTCATTTCCAAGGAGCTGTTGATGGTTTGGAGAAATGATTGTCATTGGGCACTTCTCTCTTAATGATGGTAAGAAACAGAAGTTTCAGACTTCAAATTTTGATTTTAATGCCTCTATTCTGTGTTGCTTCTTCTGAAAGATTCTACCAGATGTTTTAGACTTCCAAAAAGCAAAGATATACCTAGAAAATACTGAAGTATGCAACAAATACTAATTGTATCCAGGGTGGAAGCCTTTCTGATGATGGTGAAAGGGGAAGAGGTTCCAGCCCCACATGTGGGAAGGGCCATCTTCTTGAAAGTCTTAGAGTAGGAGTTCTCAAACTTTGGACCAATAAAGTATTCAAACTTTTTGGAGATCTACAACATAATTGTCAGCTTTTTATTTGATTATATAAGGACTTTAAACAAAGCAACTGCTCCACATTTACTCTCACCATTATTTCATAACCAAAAGGAGACTTTAATACCAAAAAAGTGGTTATCATGATATCAGAATAAAGGAGAATCATTTAAATAGTCTACATTTAATTTTGTTAAAATCTCAATACCCTGTCCTTATTGTTTCATTTCTCATGGACTAGTGAAGCTTTGTGAAGGACCTGCAGTGGGGACCAGCTGCACGAGTGTGTCACCCATTAAATTGCTGCCAGTAGAGTGGGGTGTTGCTGAAAAGATACCCAAAAATGTGGAAGCGGCTTTGGAACTGGTTAACAGGCAGAGGGTAGAACGGTTTGGAAGGCTCAGAAGAAGACAGGAAGATGTGGGAAAGTTTCGAACTTCCTAGAGACTTGTTGAATGGCTTTGACAAAAATGCTGATAGTGATATGAACAATAAGGTCTAGGCTGAGGTGGTATCAGACGGAGATGAAGAACTTGTGGGAATGGGAGCAAAGGTGACTCTTGTTATGTTTTAGCAAAGAGAATGGTGGCATTTTGCCCCTGCCCTAGAGATGTGTAAAACCTTGAACTTGGGAGAGATGATTTAGGGTATCTGGCATAAGAAATTTCTAAGCAGCAAAGCATTCAAGAGGCGACTTGGGTGCTACTAAAGGCATTCAGTTTCAAAAGGAAAACAGAGCAGGAAAGTTTGCAAAATTTGCAGCCTGACAGTGCAATAGAAAAGAAAATCCCATTTTCTGAGGAGAAATTCAAGCCGGCTGCAGAAATTTGCATAAGTAACGAGGAGCCAAATATTAATCCCCAAGACAATGAGGAAAATGTCTCTAGGGCATGTCACAGGTCTTCATGGCAGCCCCTCCCATCACAAGCCTGGAGGCCTAAGAGGAAAAAGTGATGTTGTGGGCCGGGCCCAGGGTCCCCATGATGTGTGCAGCCTAGGACTTGGTGCCCTGCGTCCCTATAGCTTGGCCTGTGGCTTCAGAGGGTGCAAGCCTCAAGCCTTGGCAGCTTCCATGTAGTGCTGAGCCTGCCAGTGCACAGAAGTTAAGAATTGAGGTTTGGGAACCTCTGCCTAGATTTCAGAAGATGTATGGAAACACCTGGATGCCCAGGCAGAAGTTTGCTATAGGGACGGGGTCCTCTTGGAGAACCTCTGCTAGGGCAGTGCAAAGGGAAATGTGGTGTCAGAGCCTTAATACAGAGTCTCTACTGGGGTACCGCCTAGTGGAGCTGAGAGAAGAGGGCCACCGACCTCCAGATTCCAGAATGGTAGATCCACTGATGGCTTGCACTGCACGCCTGGAAAAGCTGCAGACACTCAATGCCAGCTTGTGAGGGCAGCTGGGAGAGAGGTCGTACCGTGCAAAACCACAGGGGCAGAGCTGCCCAAGATGATGGGAACCTACATCTTGCATGAGTGTGACCTGGATGTGAGACACAGTCAAAGGAGATCATTTTGTAGCTTTAAGATTTGACTGCCTTGCTGGATTTTGGACTTGCATGGGGCCTGTAGACCCTTTGTTTTGGCCAATTTCTCCCATTTGGAATGGCTGTATTTACCCAATGCCTGTATCCCCATTGTATCTAGGAAGTAACTAACTTGCTTTTGATTTTACATGCTCATAGGCAGAAGGGACTTGCCTTGTCTCAGATGAGACTTTGGACTGGGGACTTTTGAGTTAATGCTGAAATGAGTTCAGACTTTGGGGGATTGTTGGGAAGGCATGAGTAGTTTTGAAATGTGAGGACATGAGATTTGGGAGGGGCCAGGGCGGAATGATATGGTTTGGCTGTGTCCGCATCCAAATCTCATCTTGAATTCCCCCATGCTGTGGGAGGGACCTGGAGGGAGATGATTGATTCATGGGGGTGGGTCTTTCCTGTGCTCTTCTCATGATAGTGAATGGGTCTCGCAAGATCTGATGGTTTTAAAAATGGGAGTTTCTCTGCACAAGCTCTATCTTTGCTTGCCGTCATTCATGTAAGATGTGACTTGCTCCTCCTTGCCTTGTGCCATGATTGTGAGGCCTCTCCAGCCACATGGAACCTCTTTCTTTTGTAAATTGCCCAATCTCGGGTATGTCTTTATTAGCAGCATGAAAATGTACTAATACACCCGTGCAATGCACAGAGCTCTATCCAGAAAGAGCCCAAGCTGGGCATTAGTTGTTTGCAGTCAATTTCTTTCAATTCTTTCTTTGTTGTTGTTTTTTAAATTATACTTTAAGTTCTGGGATACATGTGAAGAACATCCAGGTTTGTTACATAGGTATATATGTGTCATGGTGGTTTGCTGTACCCACCGACCCGTTGTCTACATTAGGTATTTCTCCTAATGCTATCCCTCCCCTTCTCCCGACTGCTTGACAGGCCCCAGTCTGTGATGTTCCCCTCCCTGTGCCCATATGTTCTCATTGTTCAACTACCACTTATGAGTGAGAACATGTGGTGTTTGGTTTTCTGTTCCTGTGTTAGTTTGCTGAGAATGATGGTTTTCAGTTTCATCCATGTCTCTGCGAAGGACATGAACTCATTCTTTTTTATGGCTGCATAGTATTCCATTGTGTATATGTGCCACATTTTCTTTATCCAGTCTAACATTGATGGGCATTTGGGTTGGCTCCAAGTCTTTGCTATTGTCAATAGTACTGCAATAAAAATACATGTGCATTTGTCTTTGTAGTAGAATGATTTATAATCATTTGGGTATATACCTAGTAATGGGATTGCTGGGTCAAATGGTATTTCTAGTTCTAGATCCTTGAGGAATCACCACACTGTCTTCCACAAAGGTTGAACTAATTTAGATTCCCAAAAACAGTGTAAAAGTGTTCCTATTTCTCCATATCCTCTCCAGCATCTGTTGTTTCCTGACTTTAATGATCACCATTCCAACTGGTGTTGAGATGGTATCTCTGTGGTTTTGATTTGCATTTCTCTAATGAGCAGTGATGATGAACTTTTTTTCATATGTTTGTAGGCCACATAAATGTCTTCTTTTGAAAAGTGTCTGTTCATATTCTTTGCCCACTTTTTGATGGGGTTGCTTTTTTCTTGTAAATTTGTTTAAGTTCTTTGTAAATTCTGGATATTAGCCATTTTTCAGATGGATAGATTGCAAAAATTTTCTCCCCTTCTGTAGGTTGCCTGTTCACTCTGATGATAGTTTCTTTTGCTGTGCAGAAGCTCTTTAGTTTAATTAGATCCCATTTGTCAATTTTGGCTTTTGTTGCCATTGCTTTTGGTGTTTTAGTCATGAAGTCTTTGCCCATGCCTATGTCCTGAATGGTATTGCCTAGGTTTTCTTCTAGGGTTTTTATGGTTTTAAGTCTTACATTTAAATCTTTAATCCATCTTGAGTTAATTTTTGTATAAGATGTAAGGAAGGGGTCCAGTTTCAGTTTTCTGCATACGGCTAGCCAGTTTTCCCAACACCATTTATTAAATAAGGAATCCTATTTTATCTTTGAATCTGTGTTTTATAGGTGAAAAATTGATGGAACAATGGGGCTAGTCTCCAGGGCCAGTTCTTGGCCATCCACTCCCTGTCTTCTGCTGCCCCATCCCACTGCTGACCACACATCTGTGAGTTAGTAGCAGGGTTACATGGCTAGGGGTGGGGGCATGTTTTACTCTTGCTCTTCTCCTCATAAAGATGAGCATAGGTGTGGAAAGAGTCAGGCCAGACATTGGGCCCCCTGTGTCTCAGGGTGGGTCAAGGCAGTGACCCCAGCTGGCTACCACTGCCATGGAGTGTCAGGCTGACAACACACAGAGGGGTTCCATGTAGAACTTGGAAAGCCTTGGAAGTCACCTGTCAGCCATAGGTTGAGACAGAAGGCCTGTTGGAAGGAGTGACTTTCCTGTCCCTGGTCAGGGACCTACATTTTCATTTTGCACTGGGTCCCACAAATTGGGGGATATACAAATTGTAGCCAGCCCTGCCTGCAGTGGCCCTCCAGTGACATTTGAGAACTACTGACCTAACTGATAGGTGCTTGCCTCTAAATGTTTCCTCTGCTCCTCTCACTTGCAAGTAGATTCCTTGCGTGATGGCTGTGGCATGGTGACAGCCACTTCATTCTTGGCTTGGACTGGGTGGCTAATTGTCCACCTGTGGGCGGCATTTCATAGTTTGGAAAGCACTCTTCGTGTGTGTGTGTGTGTGTGTGTGTGTGTGATATAGTTTCATTCTGTGTCTCCACCTAAATCTCATCTCAAATTGTAATCCCCACGTATTGAGGGAGGGACCTGGTAGGAAGTGATTGGATCATGGGGGTGGTTTCCTCATGCTGTTCTTGTGATAGTGAGAGAATTCTCATGCCAGCTGATGGCTTAAAAGTGGCAGTTTCCTCTGCACTCACTCTCTTTCCTGCTGTCTTGTGAAGAATGTGCCTGCTTCCCCTTTACCTTCCACCATGATTGTAAGTTTCCTGCGGCCTCCCCAGCCATGTGGAACTGTGAGTCAATTAAACCTGTTTTGTTTATAAACTACCCAGTCTCAGGTAGTATCTTTATTGCAGTGTGAAAATGGATTACTACAGAGTGAGGACGTGTATGCATGTGTGTGTGTGTGTGTGTGTGTATGTGCGTGTATGAACACATATATTCATCTCACTTTCTCTTACTTGGCAAACTTGAAACAGCTTAAACAGGTTTAGTTTAAAAGGTTGAGCCCTTATCCAAAATTCTAGGAATCAGAAGTATTTTTAATTTTGGATTTTTGAATGTTTGTATTAAATAATTACTGGTTGAGCATCCCTAATCCAAAATCCAAAACTGGAAATGCTCCAATGAGCATTTCCTTTGAGCATGACATTTGGGTGTCATATCAGTGCTCAAAAAGTTTCAGATTTTGAAGCATGTTGGATTTAGATTTTCAAATTAGCGCTGCTCAACCTGTACTTTGGATTTTCAGACAAATCTAGGTACAGGTCCCAACTCTCTCCCTTTCTGATTCCATGGCTTTGAGAACGTGAATTACCTTTCTAGAAATCTAGTTCCTCATTTGCAAATGAAGATAATAATATCTACCCACCTCACATAACCTCCTTTAAAGATTAAATCTGGTTATATAATTAGAGTTCAGCATGTATCAGGTGATCAATTACTATTTGTCCCTTTCCTCTTTCTCACCTGCACCTTAGAGATTGAGAATTGACACTTGGGTAGGCAATGTCTTAACCAAGGAGACCCACTTAATAGGGGCCGAGCCTGGTATTCCCCTGGTCTAGGGTCCCTTTCATTGTTCAAAAGGCAGCCCAGTTGAAGTAGGGAAAAGCTCTGAAATAGGTAAACAGCAGTAACTCTGGAAATCTGGGAGTCTGATTCTTAGGGATTGAAAACTGAAAATAAACTAACATTAGACTGGTTAGTTCTGACAGATGAGGAAAAAAAAAATGAAATGGGGGGAAAAGAATAGATGGGAAAGGTAGAAAGCACCAAGGGCAAACATAACCTCCTTCCCATTTCTAACACATTGCAGTCCCTCCCTTTAGAGAAGCCCAAAGATTTTTTGTCCCTGTATTGGCTGCATTCACAAGGGCAGAGTCAGACATGTTTTAGACTAAGAAACAGGAGGCCCTGGATTTCATCTCAGATTCTCTCTATATAACCTTAGGACAGTTACCTCCTACTCTGGAACCAAATGTCCCCTTCTTTTAAATGCATTGGACTAGATGACTTGTTAATGCATTGGACTAGATGACTTGTTAAAGTCCCTTCTAGCTTTGATACTTTTTTAAATTAAAGAACAGGTATACAAACATATTCTGTAGCAAGTGGGTAAACACCTATTCAAACAGACTGGGTCCCTTCAAAACAGAGGCTTTGGGAAGGCCTGCTTTGTATGAAGTCCACGGATGCCGATTCTTTGGGCAAAGCCATTTGTCGAGAGTCCATGATGGCTGATCATCTGCTGATTCTCGTATCTCTGTTCACATCCAAGGGGGCTTCATTTGAATGGGCTGTGACTAGACTTCATGAACAGCAACAGCCTCAGCCATTTTCATGCATGGTGTTTCAACATTCATCTCCAAACAGAAGGAATACAGTGGGCTGTTGTGACGAGAATTCTGTGGAGAACTATTTATGGCTGTGTTTTGGTTTACCCTCAGCCTAGTACACAGGGTACAGTTGAAAACGGCCTCAGCTGAAAACACTCTCTTGTCTTTCAGGCAAAATTTCCAAATTTTTACATGAAGGCCTGTCAGCTCCGGGCCTACTGCCCCTGTGGCTGCCTACTCTGTTCACCCTGAGAAACACAGTCATCCCTCTCTCCCCCTCCTCCTACAGCTTGGCCTCTGAGTCATTCCCAGCAGAGGCAAGGCATGTATTAAAAGCATATCATTAGGGATTTAGAGTTGGACAGACTTGGGCTCAAATCCCAGTTTTTCTACTTTTTAGCTATCTGACCTTAGGCGAGTCACTTAACCTCTCCAGCTGGCAGTTTCGCTAGGCAAAACTGGAAATAATAGTACCTATCCAACAAAACTGTTTTAAGAGTTAAAATGAGACACACTGCTGCAGATAAATCCTGATGGACATCCTTAGTTGTGTTTCTCTCTCTCCCTCAATCATTTTGGCCTGATCCATAGAAACCAGGCTTTGATCTCAATTTCCCTTCCTTAGATTTGCTTCTCTTTCTTACCTTGTGCTACAGTCCCAGAGGTGGAGAGGGCAGGGGGTGCAGGCCTCTGCCTGTGCTGTCATCACTTCTGCCCAGGGACCCCTGACTACAAATAGGAATCTTCCCTTAAATGGACAGGAGATACAGGTAACAATAATAATTAATTTTATTAAGCACTTTCTATGAACCCAATTTATTACTCCTTCTTCATCATGAACCTAGAGGTAGGCACCATTGTCAATCTAATTCTACAGATCAGGAAACTGAATGTTGAAGAGGTTAGGTCTAAGGTCACAGGGCTAAGAGTGTGGAGGCCACATTCTACCAGTCTCTTGGCTTTTGAGAATTAGGATAGTCTCTGTATATTCATTCCTGTCTTTTCTGATACTCATCACCACAGTAGCTACCGTAACCTCTTGAGTACCTACAATCATTACACACATTATCCCATTTGACTTGCCCAGCAATCCCATGAAGTAGATATTTTCATACTCTTTTTACAAATTAGAGAGCTGAGCTTGGAGTAAGCATATTATCCAAAGTCAATTGGCTGTGAAATGAGAAGCCCAAATTCAGATACCATATATGATTTAATAGTAGCTCCCTGAATACTGTACTATGTGCCAAGTACTTTATAAATAGTGACCCATGTAACAACTCTGTGAGGTAGATAACATTAGCACTCTCATCTTACAGCCAGGGAAACAGAGGCAGAGAGTAATTAAGAAACTTGCTCCAGGCCTCACAAGTAAAGAGTGGCAGAGCTGGGTTTTAATTCCAGGAAGTCTGGCTCAAGAGGCTGGGCAGTCAGCCTCTAGTGCTGTGTTGCCTTAAGAAGAGAAGGATGCCAGGTTGAGGTGAGGAGAAGAGGAGATGATCTCAAAGGCAGGGGAAATTTATTCCTGTACAGGCAGGAGGCTCAGTGAGTTTACGATCTACAATGCTTGAAGAAAGAACTCTCCACCCACGTAGACAGGAGCTGTTCCCCAGAGCCCTGGCTTCCCTCCTCCTAAAGGGGTCAGCCACTGTGGAGAATTTTCCAGCATTGAGCAATGGTGTAGGTGTTTCGTTTCCTTTAGGCCCACTGAGATGTATCATCAGGAAATTGCCTCAGACTCTCAAGCTAGATATGCCTCCACCATTTGGCTACAAAAATCCTCAGAAGAGATGGAAGTCAATAGTTTTAGATGACCAGTTGCATTCAAAGGTCCAGGGGAAAAAAGGTGTTTAACCAGAAAAGGCAAAAGCAAACATGTATTGAGCAGATACCATGTGCTGAAACATGGGAAATGTGAAACCTCACAATAGTCATTTGAAGTTGTGATTAGCTCCATTCTACAGAGAAATAAACTAAGGCTCAGAGAAGCAAAGTTATGTCTCAAAGTCAAGTGGTAAGTAGAGGAAGCTGGTTATGATCCAACGCTCAGATGACTTCAGGCTGCATGCTCAGTGTCTAGCTTCTTGCAGCATCTCATTTGCCTGTGGTTGATCCCAATGGAGTTTTAGAATTTCCCCATAATTAATGATAAAATTACTAAGAATGTCTTTAACAAACACAGGGACCTGCCAGCCTGGTATGTTCTGATCTCAGCTTTGCCCTTGGTAAAACACTCACCTCCTCAGTCCTTATTGAGCACATAAAAGTCTAAAACTCTTGGGCACATAAAAGTTTACTCTTGGGCACATAAAAGTCTAAAACATTATCAGTCTGAAAAACACAGCTTCAAGTAAAGAAATAGTTTAAAGGGAACATTTCCAAGAAATTCTGATGTCATAAAGAGATTCACAGATAAAAGTTTATGAAGTTTTAAAACTCCGGTACCAGATATTGTAAGCAAAGGTAGATAAGAAGGGACATACTATAAGAATGTCTTCAGTATGTAATGATAGATAAAGAATTGGTATGTAGAGCAGATAAAGAACTCCTCTAAATCAATGAGGAAAGGACAAACAACCCTATAGGAAAATGAAGAAAAGATATTAATAGGCCATTAACAGAAAAGTACTTGATGGGTATAAAGAGAATGTTCATTCTTACTAGTAATGGGGAAAGGCAAAGGAAAAGAACAATGAGCAGTCATTTTCTGCCCGAAAATTGGCAAAAAATATTAAACAACTGACAATATCCAGCATTGGCAAAGGCACAGGGACATCATTGGCAGGAATACGAATTGGGACAGCTTTTTTGGAGGACATTTTGGCCACAGCTAACAAAATTTTAAATGCACAAATCCTTCCACTAGAAATTCCACTTTTTTTTGTATTTCTCTAAAAGAAGTCCTCATATTTGTATATAAAGAACTACACCAACAATGATCTTTGTGTCTCTGTAACAGCTAAACACTAGAAACTACCTAAAGGTCTATCAACACATTGGTTAAACAGTTTTTTATATATGCAGATTCTGGAATTACTGTCAGCATGTAATAGACATGGGGCAGCTTTATATGTATTAATATATTCCAAAGTATCTTGTAGATAAAAAAAGTTATCTCTTTTTCATCCTCTACTATTTAAACAGTATAGTATTCTATTATACAATCTCTACTATATGATATATATGTGTATATATATGTCTGTGAATACATAAAAAATGTAAGACTGACATACAAAACGCATAATAGTGATTACTTTTGGGATCAGGAGAGGTTTGTGCCTTTTGCTTTTACTCTATATTCCTACATTGTTCGTGCTTTTACAGAGTAAGTGTATTCCTGTCATTTTTCAATGATCTAAAGAAAAGCAAGTTGGCAACAGAGACAGAAACACTTGCTTTGTGCTCGGGGTTATCTGCTGTTCTCCCAGGATTGAGAAATCCTCTGACCCAGCCCCAGGGCTGGGTCGCTCTTCTGCTGATAGGAATGGTAAGATGCTCAGCTGGAATCTGCCTTTCTCTCATTCTCTTCTCTTTCTGTAAGTGCTCACACATCTGAACATGTGCGCACATATACACATTCCTGTCTAGCGCACATACTCAGAGTAACTACTGCATAGGCTAGTTCAACAGCCTGAGAACTTTTGAATAATGAACCAGAGTGATTCTTGTCATCTTGATAAAACATGTACACAATCACACTCCAATACAACTACAACAAGAATAACAAATTGTCAGGCCCCATAAGCAGAAGACTTGATTTAAACCATAGGGTCCAATGGGCACACATTGGATGTGAAGTTCCTTAAATAATGGCTCTGCTAGCCTAAAACATTATCAGATGTTCCTTTAGCCTTAGCTCACCCAAGACATAAACTATGTGTTCAGGGGAAAGCAAAGTCAAATGACTCATGACAGAGTTTGTTTTTAGTATGAATTATTTTTTCTGGCTCCTTGCTTTTAAAGACAGATCCTTTTCAGATGGCCTAAAGCAAGGACTGCTGGGAGCTGGGCTCACAAGACTAGCCTTCCTATTCTTCTGCAAGTTAGAGGTAGATGCCCAGGGAAGGAGAGCTTATTTCCCATTATGCTGACTTCCATCATGCACTGCTGCTTCTTTGTCCTTTCAAAACTGTGCAATGGCAGCCTTGTGGTAGCTGGGTGACATGGTGGAAAGAACACTGGATTTGGAGTCTGTGAGACTGGAGCTCCAATTCCAACTTTGCCATTTACTAATTGTGTGATGCTGGGAATGTCACATGACTTTTCTGTTCTGGGATGCACTTTCCTGGAAGATGAAATGGGTATAATGAGTATTGCAATGGATTGTGGTGGGGGCTTAATGATTTAACCTTAGTGCCTGGCACATGGAAGGCACTCAGTAAATAGCACTGGACAAAACCCCTCAGCACAGAGATGGTATCCTATTTACCCCTGTATCCCTTGTGCTTGTTGGAGAACAAGGCAGAAAATACCTGAGGAAGAAAGGCAACAATGAAGGGCTGCAGGAATAATTATGACAAATAGTATTAAACTATTTTTCATGTGCCAGGTACTGTTCTGGCTGCTTTACATGTATCTCATTAATTTTTACGAATAACCCTCTGAGCAGAGGCTCCCTACGTGGAGTATAAGAAAAGGCAACATCAGGAATAGCCAAATTCTCAGATCACTTTAGAATAACAGATAAAAGTGGGGAAGGAGAATAGCAGCAGTGTGTCCAACATAGGTGGTTAACAGCCAGAACCCTCCCAAGTGTATGGCAGATTAGGACAGCTTCTTAAGGTACTCTGGAGGAGTGAGTGCCCCAGGACAAAGCTGTCATCCAGGGACCATGAGGAAGCTGCCCAGCTGGTGTCCATACACATTCAATACCTCTCCCTCCTCAGCAGGTATAACTAAGATGAACACAAAATTCTAGAGCTGATAGAGACTAAATTTAGACATTGCCTGGCATAGTTCCACTTTACGGGTTTGAAGATGGCTAGTTGCTCAATGTCACACAAGATAGTAGTACAGCAAAGACTAGAATCTAGTCCCTACTTTCCAAGCCAGCTCTCCACCTCTGGCATCTAGACCACATTAACAGCCTCTCTCTCTTCTATGCACACCCTTGACGTTTTAACTTATTTTTTCACTCATTTGTTTACCCCATAGTTCTCATCTAAGCAATGTTCAGGATAAAGATGAATATTGGCCATCAGCTATATGCAGTTCCATTGATAAAGCCATCCCTACAATAAGATGAATGCCTAGCCTTTTCTCCCAATAAGTCACTGAATAATCTACTTGACAAGCACATTTTTGATAAAGATATAGGTCTCCATATGAGTCTGCCTACATGGAAATAATGGGCAGAATTTGGAATAGTGATTTCTCAGGGTAAATTAATAAAAATGCCTTTTGGCTTTATACCTCTGATATAGTTTGTCTCCCCATCCAAATCTCACCTCGAATTGTAATCCCCGTATGTTGAGGGAGGAACCTGGTGAGAGGTGATTGGATCATGGGGGCTGTTTCCACCATGCTATTCTCATGGTAGTGAGGGAGTTCTCATGAGAGCTGATGGTTTTAATGTGGCAGTTTCCCCTGCTCTCTCTCTCCTACCGCCTTGTAAAGAAGGTGCCTGCTTCCCCTTCACCATGACTGTAAGTCATGCAGAACAGTGAGTCAGTTAAACCTTTTTTTTGTTTTTAAACTACTCAGTCTCAGGTAGTATCTTTATAGCAGTGTAAAAACACGCTAATACAATCTCCATTTCATGAGCTGCCTCTGAAAAACTCACTCACTGATTCATTCATTTATACATTCATGTACTCATTCATTCACATTTTCATCCAGTACACAGTTGAGTTCACCTCTGAGTTCATGAATCCTTTGTTCCCAAGGTTTAAAATTCTGCACACATTCTCTCCCATCTCGGGCCCACTACACATGCATACCCCTCTCCAAACACACAGAAACACACACACATACAGACATATGCTCGCCTTTATTTATACTTCCAAGTCCTGACTGGACTCAACTGTCACTTCCTTTGGAACATTTTCTCTGCCTCCCCAAAGCTGAGGCACGGCACACTGTATGATGCTATTTTATGGTATGCCTCTTCTGCAATACTGTTGGAAACTTGAGTGCAGGGACTGTATCTTTCTTGCTTGGAATTTTATCCAAGCAGAGATAGATGGGCCTAGTACGAGTGGTTGGCACACAGATGGCACTCAAGAAGCATTTACTGATAAAATGAATGCAAGAAAGAAAAATGACTGAAGAATGATTATGACATAAGCTCTGTCCTCAGTCAATTTCCAGTCTAGTGGAGAGGCAGACATAAAAAAAGAGTCACCAAACTTGTGTGAAGTACGATATCCAAGGTCTGTTCCATGCTGTGGAGCACTGAGGATGAACTGTGCTGGGATTCCACTTCTGCCTTATGTTCATCTTAACTGACTTTGCAAGATAAAAATGTGTGGGGCTATGGGTATATATGGAAGATACTCAGGGTATAACCTTTCTTAGGCCAATTCTCTTGCACGTGTCCCCCTATCCCCAGCACTCCCAGTGGATGACATCTCAGGATTTTGCAATTCCAAACCATTTCTTTGAATTCAGTGAAACTAGAGTCTGAGACAGAAAACACAAGTGTTGGCAGCAGAGAAAGGAAAGAGAGAGGAGCCCCACAGTATTCTCCTTACTCAACACATTCCAGCCTCCCTGCTTTTTTTGCTTTCCTTCACACATGTTCAATTCATTCCCACTCCAGGGCCTTTGCACTTGCTGTCCTTTCTGTCATTTGGGACTCACCACGAACATCCCTTCCTCAGGAGGGCCTCTCTCCTGCTCACAAAGCCAGCCCTTCACACCCAGTCTGTCATTCCATTTTTGCTCCCTGATATCACTTTGCTTTCTTTTATAACATTTCTTGTTACCTGAAATCAATATTACTTGTTGTGATTGCTGTTTCTTAGGATCTTCCCAACTGAATGTAAGTTCTATGAGGGCAGGTGTTGCTAGACAAAGCTAGAGACACTCAGTGAGGAAAGCAGACAGGTATCAGACAGTAAAGGAGACGTGCACACTCCAAAGGGAGGGCAGGCTAATGGGGCTAAGAAAAGTGACACTGACTCCCAAGCAGTTCAAGGAAAAACTAATAACATAAACTCTTATTGCACATGACCTGTGATAAGCTCATGCACTACTTTGTTGAAGTTTCCTTGTTGGAACACAGAAGCATTCTGTGAATGTGGGTAAAAATTGGGATAATAACAGTTCCTGTCCCATGGTGACTGAGTTAATTCATGCAAAGTGGTTAGAACAGTGCTTGGCATATAAAAAACATCAATAAACTTTGCCTATCATCATTGTCACCATCATTATTTACAGAGAGATATGACAGATAGGTAATACTGGTCTATAAGAATTATATGCATTGCTGTGCACTGTATTTGCTTTTTCTTTTTGAAATGATTCTTAGAATTCCTACAGTGTACAAAGTTAAACATGTGCCACCTATTTTGAACTTAATGTAGTACAAAAACAGTTTTATAAGACTTGCTTGTCAGTTTTTATATAATCGAAGAATTTTAATGTGTTTGTAACAGACACATTTATGATTGCTTTGATCAAGAATTTAAAAGCTTCAAGCCATATAAACATGGAGAAAATGTAAGGGCTCTGAGAAGCTAGAAGAAATAATGATGTCAGTGGAGAGAACAAATAGGCTAAAAGTCTCAATGACAACTTTATAAGGGTGAATATGGATATAGAATATTGAACAAGGCAAATAGAAGAATTGGAGATGTGAGAAGCGAGACATTCGCACAGAACAACAAGTCAAAGCACCACATGCAGTCATCACTTCTCTGCAATCAACGCGGGACATGCCTGTTACAAAGGCAAGAACAGCAGGCAAACTGTTGCAAATAAGAACAAGAATTAAACATGTTAATAAATACGATGCTGTTTTATTAATAACTTTAAAAATCTGCTAGAATACTGTATGTTACTCCAAGTTCAGCTAGTTCGTTATTTTTATAAAAACCTCTTTTTATTTACCTCCTTTTTTTGTTTGCATATTGGAAGCCTGGTAAATAGAACTGGAAACCTACCTCGCCCAGGGTACCATGTGCCTTCTTTCTCCATCAGCCCCAATGACCCACAAATACTTTTTCTATCCATGGCAAAAGAGCAGAGGGATTGTTTTTGAGATTTTAGCAGCCCATGCAATGTTCTCTACAGCCCCTAGGTGTCACTATTGCAAAACTAACAGAAGCCCGAACCGTCAAAAAGAAAAAGTACATTTAATATGAAACACTTTCAATAACTATGCAAAAGACAGACATCATTTAATACAGAAGCTACAAACAATTTAGTATCTCTAATTGAATTTTTAATTTCCTTTTAAACTCAAAGGCTCACCCCAAGAAGAAGAAAAATATCATTTTTTAGCCAGAAAAAAAATCTCAGAACTGTTCTTTCTCCTAACATTTACACTGAGGGACTCAGCTGAAGCTCACGATACTAAAAGTTTGTGGTATAATTTGTTTTATAATCAAGATTGGTTTGATAGTACAAAAGCTTTCAGAATAAAAATGTAAGACAGTAAATGAGAGCTGGCTGGAAGGAAAAATGTAGCTATGTTAGTTTGATATTCAACCAAAAGCTATAATCTTATTAAACATATTTAAACATGGTTTTCATTTAGATTTGGCAGCTTGATTAATGGGGATGTATTAAATAATACCTGGCTGCTAGGAGCATATTTAGGAATCAGTGCCACATAAAACATACGACATGTACAATTCAGTTTCATTATTATTTAAGGTTCTCTGTTCTCTTGGCTGTGGGCACACACATATTAAAAATTAAGTACACGCGCTCAATGTATGCGCTGCGCTTTTAAAGGGCTTTCTCCTTAAACAGAAACATAAAATGGAAAATGAACTCAACTCTGGTGAAAGGTAATGGATTCATCCCTCTGGGGGCAGCTGTCCTGTTTATCAAAAGAAAGGGGAGAGGTGGGTCAGAAGCAAGAAAAAAAAAATTCCCAAGTGGTCAGCAAAGAGAGACGCCCAACTTCAGAGGGGAGCTGAAATCAGTTTCTACACCCAGGCTTCTTTCTTTGTCACAGTTGAGAGGTCGAATGAATGGTATGTTTAACCATGAGGCCATGGGGGAATTGAGATGCTGATTCCCAGAGCATTATAGAAACACTTTGGTAATGGGGGTGTGGGGGTTGGAGGGGAGTGTGAAGAAGCATCTGTAGTTTTTCTGGGCATAATGCTAGGTACTGACCAAGGGGTGGGAACTGCGGGGTGGGCGTGGTTCTGACTAGCTGGGAAGATAGAAAAGTATGAAGTAAAGGACCAAGTACCATAATAGAGTTCTACTCAGTGTTTTTGATGAGAAAAAAATGATACATATGACATGCAGAACCTTATCAATAAATTATCTTTCTCTCCTTTCAAATGACATGAGGTTCTCTAATAATCTTTGGGCTGGAACAAGACATCTCAGAGAGGCCAAAATGTCATATATCACATTACATTTCTAAACAACCCAATGGGACAGGGAAAAGTACTATTAATATTTTAACTTTGGAAACTATGTTTAAATCCAGAAAAAATACAGAAAGCATCTCATCAATCAGAAGGAAAAAAAAGGCATGCTTTTTTGATAAAAGTATTATTATCTCTATGTACAGATTACAGAACTGAGGCTCAGAGAGTTCAATCACGTTACCCAAGATCACATATTTAGTAAGTTTCAGAGGTAGGACTGGAACCCAAGCTTGTCTTATTTGAAAACCCACTTTTAAAATCTTCAACTCTCATTGCTTCTCTGATTGACTGAAGCCTTGGGCAGAAGAAACAAAGAAAATAGGGGGTGATGTGGAGGGGCACAGCATGCAATTCTGTTTACCTCTTGTGTCACCTACTTGCAAAAGACTGGAAGAAGAGAGTCTGATTTCTTCTCAAATACTGCTTCCCATTGCTGCTATCATCCACAACTGAGCTATCTATTTCCCCCACTGGAAAGAAGTCACAAAAATGTTAAGCACGCCAAAGTCTTCACAGCGACGATGGTTATAATCAGCAGACCACAGAGAACAAGCTATGTTGCATTAAGAATACAACCAAGAAGGAAGGAAATTCTGATACGTGCTACAGCATGGATAAACCTCGAGAACATTATGCTAAATGCAATTAGCCAGTCAACAAAAGACAAATGCTGTATGATTCCACTTATATGAGGTATCTAGAGAGTAGTTAAATTCACAGAGACAGAAAGTAGAATGGTGGTTGCTAGGGGTTGGGGGAGGGGGCAATGCAGAGTTATTGTTTAACGGGTAAAGTTTCAGTTTTGCAAGATGAAAAGAGTTCCGGAGATGGATGGTGGTGATGGTTGCACAATAATGTGAATGAACTTAATACCACCAAACTGTACACTTAAAAATGGTTAAGATGATAAATTTTATATTATGTGTATTACAAACAAACAAACAAAAGAATACAACCAGAACCACCTCCTCCAATGGTGATTTACAATTATGTACAATGTTCTCTTGCCTGGCACAATATGAAGCATGACCTTCAACATTTTCAAATTTTTTGAAGTAAAGGTATTTTTGTGGTATTTCCTCGCCACTTTTCTGGAAAGCAGCATATCTGGAGGTAAAGGGTTTTTTTTTTTTTTTCATGTAATTTTACATTTGTGTGTTTCATATGGATGCTCGTCCTGGTTTGATCAGCAACGAGCTCTCTGGCCATGCACAAAGCACTTCCCGTTTCTGGGTCTCAACTTCCTCATCTGTAAAAAGAGGGTTTGTGTGGGATGATCTCTAAGGGCCCTTCCAGTTCTCAGTTCAGATTCCTATTTTTCCAAATGCTAATAGTGTCTACACTCTTAGGTACACATTGCTTACTATTAACACTCATCAGATCCTTTTTGCAAGCCACTCGTCATTTCAGAAATACCTGCACTTGCTGCACTTTTCCTGGGGGCTAGACAGAGAGATGAAGGACACAGTGTGAGGTAGGTAGACAGAAAGAAAACAACTGAAAGGCATCTTGGAAGGAGCACTGGACTGGGAGTCTGATGCTATGAGGTTTAGTCCTGGGCCCCCGCCACTTGCTCACCATGTGAATCAGGAAGGAAGAAAGCATTTACTGGGGCCTTTTATGCATGAGGCACTTTTATACATATTATCGTACTATTTCACACATTTTAGTAATTCAGGTCCTATCTTCACAATTATTTTCTTTTCCCAAGTACTACCTATAGTATTGATTAGTCATAAAATATTTCTTTAAGTCCTGGGAAAAAAACTTTTCTTTCTTTTTAAAATTTTCTAGGGAAAAATGTTCATGAAAACCCAGGTTTAATGCTAGGTACTTTTCTACTATCTATTAAAACTTAGAAAAAGGGTGTCTATAAACCAGGATGTAGAATGCCTGAATGTCACTGGTGGTGTGTCTGTACATTTTGGAAGATGACACTTGATCTTATTTTATCTCCATTTTTGGCTGCTGGTGCCCATGGAATTCAGCAACTCATCCAATTTTGAACCAGCAGAACTCACAGCAATGTGCTGGTTCATATTTCTCTCACTTTTAGAAGGAATATGTTCTAGAAAGTTGCATACACAGAACTTCCATGATTTTTAGATTTCATAGATGGCAACACTTCCAAAATGACTTGGGAGACTGACATATGGTTAGAAAGTTTTTATTTTGCTAAGAAGAAGCTCAAAGTTTTCTCTGACAAGTAATATATATAAAAAAAAAAAACCCACAGGACTTTCTACATCAAATGGTTGGGAGGGGGACATCTCAGGATAATATGTCATTTAAGAAGAAAAAAATTAGCTTAAGGAAGAACTCATGACATTCTGCTTACTCTTCTGTATTTCTGACTAGTAAAAACCCTGTTATGGACCAGCCATGGTCCAGGCCCAGCACTGGTTGACCACAGTGTAATGGGCTTTGGAATCAGGCAGATCTGAAAGTCCTGGTTTTGTACTAACTACATGTACAGCGTTGGGAAACCACTTATCTCCCATGAGCCTCAACTTCTCATTTGTAAACTGAGGATACTGCTCATTGCCGTCAAGATTATATGCAATAAATTTGTAAGATGCCTAGCACAGTGCCTGACTCATTGAGTAGGAACTCATTAGGTCGTAATGACCACTTAGTAACTTTTACCACTCTCATTGCATCTACCAAGAAAGGTTGTCATGAGGATACAACATGGAATGCATGGGCGAGTGTGTTGCAAGCTCCTATGTGTCCTACAGCTGTAACTCCTCCTTTGGGTCTCCACTTAGAAGTTATTTTCCCTGGGAAACTCTCCTTGACCCACCAGGTTAGGTAAGAAGCCTCTGCTCCCGGTGTCATGGCACCTGTCCTCTCCATCTTTTCACTTGTCATTGCAATAAAATTAGTGGGCAACTTTTCCCTCTCCCCAGTAGGCCCACCAGAACTCTGAAAGGGTAGAGAATATACTAGTCTTGCTTGTCATTCTTTCTCCACCATCTAGCACATAGTCACTGTCACATATAGAACTCTTTTAATTTGTTAAATAGATACATGAATTGATGGAAGGATTAGTAGGAGTTTTCAAACCTGTTTTGTGGTACTATGCTTAATGCTTGATTGTCTTGGCTATGGGCTTACATCAACATTTCCCAATTTTGGTACTTGAAACTTTAGCAAAGTAAGATGCTCCATGAAAAACTAATTCTTCGATCAAGTAAATTTGGGAAACACCATACTCTCTATGCCTATCCAACCTGGGAGATTCACAATGCATGTTTACATTTTAAAGTCTTAACAGATGCCTTGCTATGAAGACGCCTAGTTAGAGCTGGGTACTGTGAAGTGCATCCATAGTCCCAGCTACCTGGAAAACTGAGGAGGGAGGATTTCTTGGGCACAGAATTAGAGTCCAGCCTGGGCAACACATTGAGACCCCATCTCTTTAAAAAAAAAAGACACCTAGTTATCTTGAACATCATAGCAGTTTTCAAACTAATTTTTTCCAGAAATACTTTTTAATATATCAAAGAAGACTCTGAGAAATCCTGGCCTGTGGAGACCTTGGTCTCTGAGAAAATATTTCTCATGGTTTCTACCAATTCTTTGTCCTGGTTGTCCCTTTCCCATTGAAAACTTCATAGCCAAGGATCAGAGCAGGCATGCATACTGGGCATGACAAAAAAGGCTATGTAGACAATGGAAACTTTGAGAAAACTGGTAAGACATGTGAACCAGTCCACGAACTGACCAAAAGTATTTTGACATTGACTATGGAGGTCCTCACTTGTATCACATGGAGCTTTCAGTATTTTGTTTTATTTATTTATTTATTTATTTATTTATTTAAGACAGAGTCTTGCTTTGTAGCCCAGGCTGGAGTGCAGTGGCGCGATCTCAGCTCACTGCAAGCTCCTCCTCCCGGGTTCACGCCATTCTCCTGCCTCAGCCTCCCGAGTAGCTGGGACTACAGGCGCCCGCCACTGTGCCCAGCTAATTTTTTGTATTTTTAGTAGAGACGGGGTTTCACCGTGGTCTCAATCTCCTGACCTTGTGATCCGCCCACCTCAGCCTCCCAAAGTGCTGGGATTACAGGCGTGAGCCACCGCGCCCGGCCATTTATTTTTTTTCAGACAGGGTCTCACTCTGTTGCCCAGGCTGGAGTGCAGTGGCATAACATTGGCTCACTGCAACTTCTGCCTCCCAGGTTCAAGCAATCCTCTCACCTCAGCCTCCCGAGTAGCTGAGACTATAGGCATACACCACCACATCCAGCTAATTTTTGCATTTTTTGTAGTGACAGGTTTTCACCATGTTGCCCAGGCTGGTCTCAAACTCCTAGGCTCAAGGGATTCACTGGCCTCAGCCTCCCAAAGTGCTGGGATTACAGGTGTGAGCCACCGAGCCTGGCCAGCTTTCCCAGTTCTGTGCACGTATATGACTTCAACTGCTCTTCCTCCTCCTCTTCCTTCCTCTTCTTCTCCTTCCTCTTCTCCTTCTCCACCACCACTACCATTACCACCAGCTTTCACAGTTCTATGCACGTATATGATTTCAATTGCTCTTTCTTCCTCTTCTTCACCTTCCTCTTCTTCTTCTCCACCACCTCTACCATTACCACCATTAATATGTATGACACACTGACTGTGCCAGGCACTGTTCTAAATGTTCTTCCTGTATTAACTTACTTAATCATCACAACAACCTTATGAGGGAGGTGCCAGTGCCACCTCCATTTTACAGAGGAGTAACTGAAGTGTGGAGAGGTTAATTAAGCCACAGGTTTATAAGATGGGTAGAACATTTTACAGATTTACACTAAGAAATTTTACTGATAGAAAACTGAGGCTGAGCATGTAAGTGATGCGTTCAGATGAAGCAGTCTGTAAGCAGCCATATCTGTCTGATTCCAATGCAAACTCTTTCTAGCACGTCAAGCTGTCTCTTGGTGTTAATATTTTATATTTGTGAATTACTTTATAGTTTACTAAGCACTTCCACATCTTTTATTCCATTTAAACCTTCTGACAATGCTTACACAAATATTATCTATCTTTTAGATTGTGAAATTGAATTTCAGAGAGTTCCTACTACTGGTAGTAATAATGATGATAAAATTAATGATAACTATCTTCTACTTTTGATGAACTGACTTGCTCAAGGCAACAGAGCTCAGCACGGGCAGATGTGAGGCTCAGACTCGTCTTCTGATGCCAAGTCCAGAGTTTGTTCCACCCTTGAAAGATGGGTCTCTCCAATATGACCATAGCATGATTAGTCTAGCCGCGGCAGAGGAGAGAGGTTTACAGCATCAGCTTGGCATTCAGTTGGCGTGGCTTTTAAAGTGGCTCAACATCTGCCATCAATTAGACTTCCTGTTGCTATGGTGATAGTTTATTATTGCTAAGCTGATAAGACGGCCCATGCAAGAAGACTATCTTCCTCTTTTTCCCTCCCACTCTACAGCAAAGTTTCTCCCCCCACTTTTTTTTTTTTTTTGTCCTCTCATCTAACATAGTGGACCATTTGCCATATGATAATGATATAGTAGTTCCCAAATTGGGAACCCTGTTGGACTCCTGATGATAATCCTTGGAGTTAATGAGAATTTTTTTTTCCCTTTTGCTTAAAACAGAGGCTTTGTCAGACCAACTTTGGTTCAATTCATCTCTGACACTTTTAGCTCTTGGATCATGAACAAGTTACATAATTATCTTCCCTGGACCTTGTTTTTGCATTTGGAATAAGTGATAAGAAAGCCTAACTGGCAGGGTTATTTTGAGAATTTTATATAATAAATACAAAGATGTCAGCACCAAGCTTAGAATGTAGTGGGTAAACAAGAAATGACAGTAGTTGTGATATTTAACATAATAGCAATGATTATTTACAAAGAGGTGAAATGAGACAGAGATTTAGAGTTGGAAGTCCGGGTCATTTACTTCCATTCATGTATCAACAATTCTAATTTTTCCTTCCATTGAACCTGTTCTTTTCCTTTATAGCACTTAACCCAAGATATATTTATTTGTACTTATCTTTTTAACTGTCTCTTCCAGTCAACTGCAGAGGTGATCAGTATTAGGACTATAGTTATTTTTCTTATCGTTGTACCTCGGGGGTATTTGTTGAATGAATGAACACATATTTACTAAGCAGCTACTCTATGTCAGGCTCCTTGTTAGCCATTGGAGATACAAAAATCACTTGAGCAAGATTCTTACTCTTGAGGCATTTACATAAGGGGTCTGTGAAAATGACAAAAATAAAGTAAGTGAGGCCTTCATCTTTGAATCCAAAAGGGGTTTTTTACAAATCCAATGACATAAATGGAATTAAATCTTCAGTAATCTTCTAGCACAAAGGACGGATGTGGGGGTGTATGGATATCTTAAGGCTCTAAGTACCAAGAAGAATTCAAACTGGTAGTGTTAAGTCCCCAAAGTAATCAGACTTTCCCTTTGAAACATACAGTTAAAAAAAAAAAAGAAAAGAAAAAAAAAGAACAAAAAAGAAAGAGAAGGCTTTTCTGAGGGCCAGCTCGTTGACTCCTCCCAGAACAGTCTGATCCCCTCTGCTAGTGAAGCAAGAGGTCAGATCCCCAGACAGAAAAATCAATCTCCAAGAGTGGCTGGATAGAATTTCTAATTCACCAGTGCCATGACACGCAGTCTGTTTCCAGCCAAGGAGAATGAGGCCCAGAGGCTTTAGCTTCCCCAATCCACTGTACATTATCAGGCTGAGCTGACACCCCTCCCTGCCTGGAACACACAATGTTTGACAGTAACACAGACAGGCACAGTCATCCCATGGTGAGGGCCCTCCAACCTGCTTTTCTCAAGGTAGGCTAGGCTATTTTGAAGTTACTTTATTATTGAATTATTAAGTATCATTATTAAACATTATAATATTTTGAGTTATTTCCTTCGGAAAGATCTAGTCCAGTGCTTATGTTCAGCAAAGACCCTCCAAGGCTGCCAGGCAGTGGGGAAAGAGGGTGTGATGGATAAGCCAGAGACACAGTTCACCTTCTGTTTTATATATTGGCCTCCCAAAGGTTCCACTGCCTTACATTTTTGAAAACCAGAATCTGATTCTTTCAGTTTAAAGATGAGGAAACTGTGGCCCAAAGAGGTAGACCTCTTGTTCCAGATCATACACTGAGTTACTAGTAACAGAACAGACTCTAATGACCGGGGAGTCAGTCTTTGAAAAATTAGAGCAAGTGAGAACCGTTAAGCAGCAGTTTAGAGTCACAGCTAATGTGCACAAGTAAAGTTGTTTCTGGAGACACAGGTCAGATTTTACCCGCTAGTGACTTTAAATCTAAGTCCATCCCCAGCAGTGCCACTGCTTTAAGTGGCTGGGTTTCTGTGTAACTAGTCACAGGCGGCTGCCTTCTTAGCCAGCTTCAGGGAGATTACAAAGTCTCTGTAAAACTTCACCTCCAGTCTGGTACAGCATACATGTATCCAGCACTGACTACTGCCTAAGGATGAGTAAGACTTGGACCCTTATATGGAAGCTCACACTTGAGTGAGATCAGCAAACACGGCAACATCTAAGGGCGGTGCAAGAGATGGGCACATGGGGGTAGGGCCGTGTAGAGGTGGGCCTCACCAAGATGAGTTTCCCAAAGGAGCTTTATAGAGATGGGTTTCAGTATTTACAGTGAACAGACCACAGAGTCAGAAAATCTGGGTTTGTATCTGAGCTTCACCTTTTACCAGCTATGTAACCTTGGGAAAGCGCATGGCCTCTTGGTGATTCAGGTTCCTTGTGTGCAAAGTACAACTAATATCAGGATCTCGTGGGACCGTTGTGAGGACTAAGTGAGCCAATAACCACAAAGTGCTTAAATGGCAGCTGGTGCATACTAAATGAATCCCCTCTATCACTTTTAGGGGCCCCTTGAAGACAGGAGTCCCAGCACCCCACCATACTATAATATGCTGGAACCTCACTAAAGCCTGTTGTTTCCTAGTCATTGAAACACTTGCTTCAATTTCCATTTTAGGATTTTCTATAAATTTCTCCTCCAGCCTCTGTAGTGGTTAGTCAGTTTACTGAGATGAAGACAACTGCTGTAGTCCAATTATCCAAACCAGTCTGGTTTGTCAAGATCCCTCTTCATCAGAGACACTGACGGTGAAACTGAAAGGGCCAACTTGGTAGGAATTTCACTGCCGTCAACTCTATCCAACACACAGGCTCCTCTAGGCCCAGGTGTCAGGGAGGGGCTGGGGAGGGAGGAGGGAGTAGATTTTGAGCTGGCAGAAAGCGGCTTGCTCCCCATCTCTCAATGACATTGCTTCAGAAGGTGCTTTCTCCATCCTGAAATTCTCAAATGTGTGATTTTATAACACCCTATACACAAATGAACTGTAGTGAAAGAGGATAGCATTTTAGGGGCATTTAAAGAGTATTCCCTTCTATTTTAGAGACTCTTCAAAACTGTGAGAGATAAGTAATAAACTTTTATTATTACTCACAGGCTGAACTAATTAAAAAGCTATTTTTCTTAAGCAGAAAGCAGTATTATCTAAGAAGGACTTAATGTTTTTTTTAAAGTGAGACTATCAGCTTGCAACATTTTTTTAAAAGACAGTTAAAGGATAAGGGAATACTGAGCAAAAAGTACTCCCAAGACTGCTGATCAAATTCCTAATTGATCTGTTTGTGGTTAACAACCCCTACCTGTATCCAACTTTCTTTTTCACTACTCCTGAACTGGGACCCTTCCCAGGAGTTAACGTTGATCTCCGTTCTGTCTGCATCTGTTTCTTTGCTCTCACCAACACCTTTATCTAAAAATCCCTCTTCCTGCTGCTTCTCTGCCTGTCCTAAATTAATGTTTCCACTCCAGCCCATTTCAAGCCCCATTTCTTACACAAAGCCAGGCTACTCTTTCCTGCTGGTAGTCACTACCAGAGAGTAGATTATGCAATGGCACTCTCTGGTTTCAGGTCACTTTATATATACTTCTCTAACCCAACTGTCTGTTCCTGGAAGATAGGGAACCTGGCCTTGCTCCCCAACCTTTTAAAAAAATGTCTAGGCCAGACGAGGTGGCTCATGCCTATCATCCCAGCACTTTGGGAGGCCGAGGCGGGCAGATCACCTGAGGTCAGGAGTTCGAGACCAGCCTGGCCAATATGGTGAAATCCTGTCTCTACTAAAAATACAAAAATCAGCCAGGTGTGGTGGCAGGTGCCTGTAATCCCAGCTACTTGGGAGGCTGAGGTAGGAGAATCACTTGAACCAGGGAGGTGGAGGTTGCAGTGAGCCAAGATTGTGCCACTGCACTCCAGCCTAGGCGACAGAGTGAGACTCCGTCTCAAAAAAAAAAAAAAAAAATTCTACAAAACACTTGGTCCTATACTACATATGGTTCAGTTCTTGGACATCCCCAAGTGGAAAGAGCATATGCTTGGGGAGAGAAAAACCTGCATTCAAATTCCAGGTTGAATATGAACGTTCGGTATGAACTTGGGTAAATTCCTTTACTTTTTTGATTCTGCTTTGTCATCTGTAAAAAATGAACACAATAAACTTTCCACATAAACCTGTTCTGAGAATTAGGTGAACAAGGTTGAATATTGTTTCTGTAAGGTCATTTCTACAAGACCAGGGCAATATGAATTATGTATGTAGTTTTCTTACTATCTGCTTTGAAACTGACAAAAAGATTAGAAAACTTTGAGGAACAGATATGAGTCCCATAAACAGGTTCTAGGACATACAGACTTAAGCTGCTAAGACCACTACTTAATTGCAGTGTGACTTTGGGTAAATCACTTGCCCTCTCTGAGCCTCCATTTCCTCATTTGGCATGTGAGAATAATCACATATCTATTATAGTTACTTACCTAGAATAGTGAATGGTCCAGGGCTCTGGCTCAAGAAAGAGGAGTTCCTATTCCTTCTGACTAGACACTATCTTGTAGTGTGCTTGGCTATGACTTGTACTTGAATCTTGTCTCCTCAGAGAGGGGGTAAGCTACCTGAGGCTCCTGGCCTCAATGCCAAACTCAGCTGGGTGTATAGGCAGTATTCATCAAAGATGCTTAGGTCAATTTATTGTCTTTTGAGCTTTAGTCCAAGTGAACGTCTCTCCATGATAACCAGCCATCCCTTCTCCAGTTGGCTTGGCTCACTCCAACAGGGAGAGGAGGAGAAGTGAATTCTCTATAAGGACTACCTTTTCTTTTAGTAGTTAAAAGCAATGATATCAGTCAGAGTCCAGTCAGGTAGCTGGACTACCAGTCAAGTTAGCTAGGTAGCCCAAAGACCTACTCTAGGTCTTTGAACAGGAGGAATTAAATATAAGAAATTAGTTTCAGCCAGACGTGGTGGCTCACGCCTGTAATCCCAGCATTTTGGGAGGCCGAGGTGGGTGGATCATGAGGTCAGGAGATCAAGACCATCCTGGCTAACATGGTGAAACACCATCTCTACTTAAAAAAAAAAAAAAAAAAAAAAATTAGCCAGGTCTGGTGGTGGGTACCTGTAGTCCCAGCTACTCGGGAGGCTGAGGCAGGAGAATGGCGTGAACCCAGGAGGCAGAGCTTGCAGTGAGCCTAGATCGTGCCACTGCACTCCAGCCTGGGCGACAGAGTGAGACTGTGTCTCAAAAAAAAAAAAAAAAAAAAAAGAAATTAGTTTCATTAGTGACAGAAGAGACCTAGAAGCCCAACAGGTTGTTGAAGCCACACAGAGGTTACCGACAGCAGACAGATGCTACTCCTCTTAGGAATCAAGGGATGACAGGAGGCAGTGGTGTGACTAGAGCCAGGAACAGGGAATGTCAGTATAGAACGGAAACCAAAGAAAAGCTGAGTGGCCAGAACTGGGATCTGAGAGAGACTGGGAGCTGGAATCAGACAGAAAATGCAGCTGCTGCTGTAGTGAAGGGGAGAAATGACCTGACTTCTGCCTGCACATCAGTCATTCTCCCACCATTACCTCCCAATGGCCAAGCCTGCTCAGAGGCCAGGTGCAAGAGAGCCTAGGAAGTGTAACACACAGCAGAGCAGGGGAAGGAGCACTCTCTGAGAGCAAACAGGCAAAGGACCAGCCCAGCCACCTTTCAGTAATATATGTAAAGCATTAATACAGCATGTGACTTATAGTCAGCTAATAGTAATGATAGATATCATCATAAATATTGCTATAATTTTGTATACCTCTCATTGAGAGTTTATTCATACTAGCAACTGTGCCAAATACTTCTTACATATCATCTCATTTAATTTTCACAACAATTGCATGAGGTATGTGTTCTTAATAGTCTTATTTTTATACAAATGAGTAAGCAGGCTTAGAGAGGTAAAGGGACTAATCTAGTGCACAGCTACAGGATTGAAATACAGCCCGATTTATTACTTATAATATGAATCATACTGCTAATAGTAAAAGAGAGGGTACTAGATAAGCTGAACATGAAACTCCTCTCAATTTCTGGAGACCTATATTTCCAGGGCTGAGAGCCTAGAACACTCTGTGAGCATTAAGTTTGCCCTTAAAAAAGTAGAGATTTAAAAAAAATAATAGAGGATAGCAGACCATCTTTCAGGGAAAATATTTCATAGGGTAGCAATTGTCCAAATGGAGAAAAAAATACATCACTTAATGTGGTTTATAAAAGTCCACAGCGTTCTCTCTTAAAGGCAACAGGGTATTTTTGCTATGAGGATGCCAAGTTCAGCAGTCTCTGTGGGCTTGCTGTTTACTGATATTTGATATGCTTCAACATCTGTTGCCCTTCTCGATTGATGGGTGCTTCATTTTAGCACTTCTCTGATGCCAGGCTTGTAAAAAGCTTTAGTACTGAGGTACTATGAGACACTCCTAGGTCAGTAACACAGCTTTGTTTGCAAAGCTGGCCAAGGGAAGGAATATTCATGGAAAAAGGTGAAGGGACATGCTATCTATCTACCAAACTGGGTACTCTTGGTTCTATCCCTGAGTCAAGTGACATCTCCAAAAAGCTATAAACCCAGCCTATCCTAGACCCGAAGTCAGGTTTCAATGTTATGATCTGGGCTCTCAGCAAGGTGGTATATAATGAATTCTGCCTTCTTCTATAAGAGTTCCATGGAAGGATTTCTAAGTTCTTTTTTAAAGAAATAATGATTTTAGAATTTGGTATAAGGAAAAATGTGGTCTCTTTCAAAGAATTGGTATAATTCTCTGACTCCATATGACTTGACACTTTTCCCAGTTTTGCCTTGGTTGCCTGAAGTTCAGTCAAAGTAACCCCCTAGGGGATTGCTTGAACGGGTGTTTGAGGCTGCAGTGAGCCATGATTATGTCACTGCGCTCCAGCCTGGGCAATAGAGCGAGACCTCATTTAAAAAAAAAAAATAATAACTGCCTAGTCCAGATCAGAGACCCATAGATAAGCCAGATCTGTCCCATAGATATTTGGTGTGGCACTCACCAATCCAGAATTAAAACAATCTGATTTTCAACATTCTTTGGCAGTACTTTGAATACAAATATTAGTACTAATACTTTTCTAGTATTTTTTTCTCCTACCTGATACAGAATCAAATCACCTTGTCCTTTGCTGGTATCTTCCCATGTTTATATGTATATATATATGTGTATTTTCCTCTTTTTATATCATTTCTAACTTGTGAGTTTTATTCCAGTAACTATTTAGTCACTTACTGTAAGCTTTCTTAAATCCTTTATGGAAGCAGAGTATGAATGACAAATAAATTGTTCTGTTCGCTAATCAAAACTGCCAAGATCAGTGCAGCAGCTGCATTCCTACTGCATCCTAGGGCTAATGCTCCCTGGTGAGTCACTTGTGCCTGCTCTACCTGCCCCACCCGTCAAAGGGTCACCACAGCTGTAGGCTCTGCCCCACCATTCCCTCAAGCAGAAGGAAATAACTTCTTCCTCAGTAGTGAGAGAGAGAGGTCCGGACATCCTTGAGAAGCATCTACCCTATTTCTAGCATGTGACATGCAAACCTAGCTATAGGTGCCCTCCAAAGCAAAGGGCTGTGGGGGATACGCAGAGGGCAGGGCTGGAGCCAGATCACTTGAGTTTAAACCATCGTTCTGCCACTAACCTTCTAGATGACCTTAGGCGAGCTTTTCAATAGCTTGGTGCCTCAATTTCTTGCTTAATAGAGTGGCACAATGATGCCACCTACCTCATAGAGTTGTGGTGAAGATCAAATGAACACAGGGAATGATAATAGTACTTTTCCGCTGAACAGGCATTGTGCTAAATGTGCTTTCATTCACAGAATCTTTGCAGAAACTCAATGGGGTCAGTTAATATGGAACTGAGATCAGAGAAATTAAGTAGCTTGCCCAGCCAGGTGTGTTCACACAGCTAGCAAGCCGAGGAGATGCCATCACCGTGAGGTTCAGCAAGGTGACTTAGAGGGCTACTTTCTGCTGCTCCATTTGATTTCCTCTTACCCAGCCTGTGATGGACTCAGCTCACTTACTCTTTCTACTCCTCACCCCACATACTTGGCAGGTAGTTGCTAACATATCACGAGACTGAGGATCCAGATGTTATTACTAATATTTACTATGTTGAGCTGAAATGGAGAGAGATTTGTCCTGGGTTGAGGCCCAAGCTCCTTCTTCCACTTTCAGAGGAGGCACTATGCTGCAAAGATGAGGAGCATAGGCCTGTGGGGTCCCACGGTACCCTGAGTTCTAGCTCCGTCACCAGCCAAAGGTTGCCTCCTCTGGAAGACTTTCCCAGCCCTCTTAAGACAGTGGAAGTCACTCCTCAAATGCTCCATCATTCCATTGCAGAGTAATTGCAATGGAATCTTTCATAGGTGAGGCCTCTGAGACACAGAGAAACTAAGTAGCTCACCCAAGGTAAGTAGCTGAGCCAAGATCTGAGTCCAAGGAAATAGTCTTTGCCATTACACCTTAGACTTTTTCATAACTGTATCCATCTGTGCCCAACCTCCTGCCACCAGTAGACTGGGAATTCCTTGGGTACCGACATTGTGTCTAATTCTTCCTTGCCCTGCTACTGTCTAAGGCTGTTCCTGTCACATGTAGGCTTGTGCTGATGAGCCTTGGCTTAAAAAATGAAACGGCCATTGAGGCCCCTACACACGACTTTTCCAGATCCAGTCCACTGTCATCTGTCAGCCCAACTATCACAGCCCACCCAATCTCCAGCAGCAGAGGAGAGCAGAAAATGCATCCTGGTATCACAGGAAGGACCTAAGTAAAAGGTGCATTAATGGGGGCAAAAACAAGCCAGCAGAGTGATTAATTTGGCTTCCCCTTCAATATTCTGTTTATACAAGTTCATTATATAGCACTTAATTACTAATTTGCCCTACTTAAACCAAGAGTGCTTTTAATTTTTAATGAGATAAGGGAAGAAGATGCCTTTACTTAGTAAGGAGCAGCTATTTTATTTCCTTCTCTTGGTTTGCCCAGCCAATTAATAACATTTCTAAGGAAATGCATCCCTCTCATGAATTCTTTCTCCCTATCTTCTTCCTGACCTCCCAGGTTTAAAAAGAGATGGCAACAGACAACAGCCACTTAGAAACAAACTGAATTCATCTCTGACCTGGCTGGCTGGACTGGACAAGGCCTTGTAACGTGGAGTAACATCGTATTCACAAACAATGCTATCTGATTTGGGGGGAGCTGGGTTGTATCTATTCCCAGGAATCATGCATAGCATATGTATACAGAACATAGTCATAGGTCTCCATATAAGGCAATCCCCCAACAACCCTGCTTTATTTCTTGGTGTTAATGTCAGATAATTTTAAGCACAGTCCTGGGATAGCCTACAAACAGTGAGGGGCATGGACTTTGGAGTAAGATCTGAATTTGAGTGCTGGCTCTCTCACTTGCTAGACCACAGGCACATTACTTAAACTTTCTGGCCCTGTTTCTTGTCTGTAAAGATGAAGTGAATAATCTAATTTGCAAGAATTAAATGTCATCTAAAGTACCTTAGCACAGTGCCAGGCTCAGGGTAGGTACAGAAAAATACTCATTTTCTTCTCTTTAGCAGAAGTTAAGGTAGGAAAATCAAAACAAGGAAAGGGATTCCAGCGTTTTTATCATTACCTACACAGCAAGGAATCTAGTTTAGTGCTATTCAAAGGGCCCATCTGTGGTGAAAGGAGTTTGCCCCAGGATGTAAGCCAGCACACCGGTTCCTTCATTGAGAACATCTTGCTATGAATAAAATGACAGCTGAACTAAACAGTACACTTGGTGACATAATTGATTTACATTCTGATGCAAGTTCCTTGTTTCATAGCAAATCTGAACAAACCATTTAGAGACTGCCCTCTAGTCTGCAGACCGCTCTGAATAGTCCAGGCTGGGTGACTCAGTTGAATGTCTCCAAGTGCTTCTGAAGATCCCGTCCCACCCTCCTCTGAGCTTAGAGATGTGGCCTTCTACAGAATACATCAACAGGTTCCCTTGCTCTCTGATTCTGATTCCAGCCAATGGTGAGGCAGGCAGGAGATTAGAGAGAGGGAGAATAGGGTTAACAGTGCAGCCCTTTTCTTCCAGGGTCACTGTGCAGTCTCCACACAGCCCTCTGTTCTGGGCATCCAGTAACTGCACTTTTCCCTCGCCTCTACAGGCCCAGCTGTTACAAACCCCAGGGTCACATTCTCCCTGTGATTTCTCTATGTCTCTATGACTGCAATTTTGTAAACAGTCCCTCTTTTAAACCCTCTCAAATTGCTCTAATTTGAGGGTGCCCTCTGTTTACCTGTGAGGACACTAACATTTACCAAAGGGATATTTTGATATACATTTAAATTCTTGTCATCTATTTCTGATACTAGTTTTTAAAATAATGGTAATCACTTAGCCCCATAAGAATCCATTTCCACTTATGGCTGAGCTGAACAGTCCTTGGTTTGGGAATCCCAGGCTAGTACTTGGATTCTGCCTCTCTCACTTTCTAGCCATTGGCTTTGGTAACTCACTTACTCTCTCTAACCCTGTTTCCTCATTTGTAAAATTATTATAATATTATAGAAAATGTCTTTATATACAATTTTTAATATGGTATAACTTTTAAAAATGTTCAAATTTCTTTGAAATGCATACAATTAAATACATGCTACTCAAGATTCTGATCCCACGCTAGTTTTTTATGGTTCACTGCAGAGGATCAAATACCTCTGTTAGGAAACTATAATTATGATTTCTTTTGTTTTCTTCTGCATATTCTTGATCATCTGCCTAAATGCTGCAACTGAAACTCTTTTAAGACACTGTACCTTCCACACTCTGAATTGAACCTCAAACTTTTTCTAGTAGTATGTATGTGTGTGTGTGCGTGTGTGTGTGTGTGTGTGTGTATTTTTCAAGGCAATTTTCCCCATCACAGAATATTACTGATTTAACTAAAAGCCTTGTCTTTCCTGATCTCTCATTTGAATATTATACAGCATGGATTTCATTGCTATTCATGAGTTATTTTAGTGTAAAGAAAAAAAACCTATTTCTAGTTTATTCCAACAAGAATGTTTACAATAAAAAGTAAAGGCATAAATAGTAATTAGAGTGAGGAATTAATTACTTACAGGCACGTCTTCCTATGAGATAAATCTTACACATTTTTGTTTAGGTTTACACCAGTATGAAATGCCATCTTGAACAAAATCAAGTCAAACAGGTAAACCTTATTATAGAAAGAGAGTTCTGTAATCCTTCAAAGTTTCTAAGAACTTAGTAGATGTTTAGCCCTTGGTTGCTTTTATAAAAGCCCAATTCTTACATTCCTGAATAAAAATTGTGGGGGGAGGTGAGAGAGATATTTGGGAAAATGCGTTTTGTTAGCCTAAACCTTTGTGTTAATAACAACAGCATTTAAGTATCTTTTAATTCAAGTTATTTTAATCTATTAAAGTACTCCTTAATCTATTGTACTTCATTATTGAAGTATCTTTTAATTCATGTTCTTAATTAAAGTGCTTTTTATATCTACCTAAAGTGCTTCTTTTATCTACCTTTTTATAGCTACAAAAAGTAAACAGGCATATATTATGATTAAAAGCAAATAAGTAGAGCAAAATAATACTGGTGAGTATGGTCATTCTCTGGGGAAATGAATTAGAATATTTCCATACCAAAGAGGGCACCCTGCTTATTTTTATTTCTGTGTTGGACACTCAACCAAGCAATGATGACAAATACGTAATGCTATTTTTTATAAGCCATACCACCTTGTGAGAGGTGTCTCAGTTGCCATAGTGTACTTCCCTAGCAATGTATATGTATCTATAGGATATGGTCTGATGGAATACAAAGAGCGTGGGCTTTGTATTAAACAAGTTATATAACACTTCTGAGCTTCAGAGTCCTCATCTGCACAAAGATTGCTGCTACCAACCACTGGGTTGCTTCAAGGGGTCTATGAATGACAATGGATGGAAAGTAATAGGTCCTGTTCTTGGATCACTCTGTAAGGAACAAGAGAGTCAAATGATGTGTATCTTATATTGAAATAATTTCCTTAAAAAATTACAATTTTCAGCTAATGTTTTGACTTTTATACCCATGGTATCATTCTGCAAACTGGATTGGAACCAGAGGTTTTATAATTAATCAGAACCTGATCTATTTTTGTTTTATTCTATTTTTTTTTTTTTTTTCTGGAGGGGTCGAAAAAACTCTTAAAAAAAAAAAAAAGGAATGTATTGTTAACCAGGTGTGGCAATAAGAATAATGAATGTTAGGGCCAACTTCATATTCTTAATTGAATTCTTCTTTCAATTATTAATTATTATACCATTCCAAAGTTTTCTGTTGACTTTCTGAGGGACATTGACATATGGGACAGGATACTCAGAAAATTCAATCAGTAATCTGAATCTATTTAATTAGGAATCAGAATCTCATCCAGAAACACATGCTTAAGCAGCAAAGGGCAAAAGGCTACTTAAAAAAAAGCTGATAATATCAGGACCATATGTGAAATAAGTAGGATTATAAGAGGCCTGGGGATGAAAGCTAAATAGAACTAAAATGGAACTAAAATCCATGGCAAGAGATTCCTTATATACAAGAAATGTAAACCCTGAGTTTTCAGACACTACTGATGGGAGTATAAATTATTACTATGTATCAGAACCCTAAATGCTGGGCACACTTTTTGCCTGAACAATTATATGCCTCTAATTTTATTTTATAGAGATAATTTAGGATGTGTGCAAACATTTAGTAACAGAGATGTCAGTTGCAGCATTCTTTAAAACAATGGAGAAAACCTAAATATTCAAGTCTGGAGGACTGGTGAAATAAGCTATAATATATTCTATTAGGTAGAAAATTATGCAGCCTACAAAAATGACAAATAAGGAAGTTTACTACATATTTTTGAGTATAGGAAAAAGGTCTAAAAAGATAAAACTTTATGCATTGTATAATACGTTTTGTAATTTAAAAGTATAAAATGATTTTAAAATATGTACAAAAAGACTAAGAGAATAGAAACCATAATATTAAACAGTTAATAAGTAAATAATTTAAAATAGGTTATTTTAGGATAACAAGATCAATGTTTTCATATTTTCATTCATCTTAATTAAATTTTCTTATTTTTGTCCCCAATGAACATGAAATGTTAGTATTCCAGACAAAGAAAAAAATGCAAGTAAACTAAATTGAATGCACCAAGAAATGGGATGATTTCATACTTCTGAACATCTACAGTATTTCAGTTTTTCCTAACCTCTGGAAACTAAAATAATGATAATCAGCTTTATTTTGCAAATAGCAAAACTGTTATTTATTGTGACAGAAAGCCAAATAGAGCTAAAAAAAAATTACAGAAAGTTGACTCTTACAAAATAAAATAGAATGGGAGACATGTTATATACAAAAATCATAGGCTCTGAAATGCATAACAGGTGATGAGTATAACTGGCCCTAAATGAAGTGAATTTCATGAAAAAGAACAGAAGTAGAGGTTTCAGCTAAGCAATGAGGATGTTTGCAAGGAATGACCTCAAGGGTAGACCACTGCGGTCAGCATGGATGGTTTATCTTGTGGGCACACATTACAGAAAGGGTGAGTAATCACAGCTCTCAACTGGCCACTTACATGTATTGGTCTTGAAGACACAGGAGTCTGTCTGGAACGTGACAGGGAAAGTTGATGGTGGGAGTGCATGGAGTCAGTGGTTTACAGGGGTGGCAACACTCAGTAGTGGGAGGAAGGAAGGTCTGTGATTAATTGGCTGATTCCAAGGGCTTATTTTCTTTACACTGGTACTCCCCTTAAAATGACTGCTGAATGCATTTTGATCTCTTGTCACTGTCTCCTTTTACTGATTTTTGCTTCAGATGCTTCCTCCGCTCCTTTTTTTCAAGGGTGGGGGGTGGTGGTTCAAGACAAATAGCACTGCTGGAATTAAAGCTTGTTTTGTCTAAATAGACTTGAATAAAAACTGCCCCTGAAGATAAGAAATTACAGAAAGCTAATGACATCTGCAGGGGGCCTGAAGGAAAACAGAAAGTGGAGAGCCATTTCATGTTGCTGTCTCTTTGCCATTTGATTGAGTTTTCTCTCACAACGACTTGAAACTGCTTCTTGTTTTATTTATTTGTCCTTGTATTTCTTAGAATCTTTTAACTGTCTGTGCTTAGAAAGTGTAAGCATAGTGATATTTCATAAACTTAGTTTTTTTCCAGTTTATTGATTTTCCAGGACCTGGGAGCCTAGAGAAGTGTTATGGAACACTCTCAGCTTCTAATTACAATGATTTGTTTTCCAAGATATTCAGAATTATAGAGGATCATTTTGTACTCTACTGATGATGGGGGAGGGATCAAGTAGAAAGGTCACAGAGGTCAAGACTACAAGGATTCCACATTCCTAAGAGTAAAGGGAGGGGAAGTGAACTGCCTTCTTTGTGTCCCCTCCCACCTATTCAATAGCTAAACTTTTACTGTGAGAGCAGCATATCTGTGGCTTGATTCCATATTTTTCATTAAACCGCAGATATAAAGCTGATCATGATTTGCCTTCAAGAATACTTGTCCACAAGGAGACTGTACTCTTTAGTAAAGACACAGTTTTGAAAACTACTAAAAGGAAAACACCCTTTCTAAAGAGGGACAACTCTTTAAGATAGTATTAGTCATTGTATTCTTTAGAATGAACAAATGGCTATGTCAGTATCCTTTGTGAGATCCGAATTTGACAAAGAAATAGTAAGAAGACTTTAGATGTCTAAAGGGAGAGAGAGAGCAGGAAAGGACAAGGGAAGAGAGACAGAGACAAACTAAGAGAAGGAGAATCTGAATGGATAAAAGAACAAAAGAAGGAAGCTAGGAATTGTCAGCATGTTTCAAAATTTGCAATATCAATAGATCTTGTTGTTGGCCAATCTTTCATTAAGGGCCCACCAGAAAATTCCATCCAGTCTCCCTTCCCCTGATAAAATTCTCCCGCAATTGAGATACACAGAGTCTACAAAAGCTACAAGTAAAATCTACAGCTGTGGATCCACTGGTATCACCCAAGAAAGGTATAGGACTCTACCCCTGGCTGAAAATCATCCATTCAGGGGCCTATGAAAACCCTGTCTCCTCAAGCACATAAAAGTTTTTCCTACCTCTACTGTCTGGGTCCTCTAGATTCTTCCCAGCCTTCCCAGCATCTGAAGGAGGTGACTCTGGCTGAGTCTACCAAAATTGGCCTATCTAGATAAGAAGTGAAATCCTCCATCTAACCACCAGATGTGTGGTCCATGAGAAGATAAAACATCTGACTTGCTGGAATAGTTGAGGTGCTGGCAGGAATTGCTCAACTTTCTTAAGGAGGGAAAGGCAGGTACCCTGCAAACCAAGCCAGGGTCTCTGAAGTTCAAAGAAAAGACTGTGTTGAAGTTCAGGTTGAAAATATGAATCACAGAAAGAAAGCAATTCAATTTTGCCTCACCTTGCCAGAATCTGGAGCTGGTCCTCAGACCTGGGGCACAAAGGTTGGCCCCTCTTCTTTGGAGGGGAGCAAATGATGCCAAGTCTACATGCATTTTCATTTCCAAAGCAGTTCCAAACATTTTATCATTCTAATGATATTGATTACACCTGAGAGGTCACTGGAACTTTCAAAGGCTCTTTATCTCGATAGTCCCATATGGGTGGCAATTCTTATTTAAACATTAAAAAAATACATAAAACAGACAAATAAAACAAGCACCCAGAGAGAACAAGTGACATCGTCTGAGGACAGTAAAGCAAGCACAGAGCTCCAGACTATGGGGAGTCTGTCAGGTAAGTGATGACAGATAAGACCTCAGGACTCTCTCAGCTGGGGGCTCCCTTTACTAGATTGTGTCTCCTGAAAATGATCAGGACAGGCACACACATCCTTGGGTTGAATAGGAGACATGAGCTTGTCTTTACAATGCTGTGAGCCTTGCAGCTGCTACTCAAGTCATCAGTTCCAAATCTGATCTACTATATCTTAGATTCTGTTCCAGAAGACTAACAGCAAATCTCATGTAGTCAAGACGTCAGTGTGGAATTAAGCTCAGTTTCCCATTAGGGGAAGATGTGAGTGGAATTCCTTTGGAGCTGGAGATCCCAGTTTTGAATAAGATATCAATGAAGCCATGAGTCATGGTATGATGTATCTAGTACAGCAGCCTCATCTTGACAGGCTATTCTCTGTTTGAGCTACAGACTATCTCCTGGTTTGTGACCTATGGCATTTCTTTTCAGAAAATACACCACTGAACACTGAAGAAGCCAGAAAATATTTTTAAAGAAAAAACAAATCGAACAAATTAGAAAAAGAATGACAGGATAAGATATAGATCCAGAGAGACCTTCATTTCAATTCTGCTTCTGCCCTTTCTGTGTAGCCTTGGACAAATTACTTAAAACATCTCTGAAGCTTGGCTTCCTATCACAGAAGGATAAAAACATGCATCCTGCAAGCAGGATGACTGTCAAGGTTAAATGAGGTGTCTTATCTCAGGCTACTATAACAAAATGCCATAGACTGGGTAAACAACAGAAATCTATGTTCTCACAGTTCTGGAGGCTCAAAGTCTGAGATCAGGGTGCCAGCAATGTCAGGGTCTCGTGGGAGCCCTCTTTTGGCCTATAGAAATGGACTTCTTGCTGTGTCCTCACATGGCAGAGAGAACAAGCAAGCTCTCTGGTGTCTTTGTATAAGGGCCCATCAGACCATCATAACCCATCAGACTAGGCTCCTGCCCTCATGATTTCATCTAACCCTAATTAGCTCCCAAAGACCCACCTCCATATACCACCACATTGAGGGTCAGGGCAAATTTTGCAGGAATACAAATATTCAGTTCACAACACAGAGTAACCTCTGCAGAACCTTAGTAAGCATCCCCCCTGTTTTAACTATTATAATTTGCCACAGGAAGGGCAAGATATTTAATTGTGAGAACATCTCCGTCAGCTGATACACTAAAATAATAATTGACAATTCATTGATATTTCAACAACGAATATCTCCATGTGCTATTTTTGAGAAAGGACGAGACTATCCAGAAAAAGTCAAGAATTGAACTATACCATCTTTGTTTAAAGACTCACTCAGAACCCACAAGAATTCATGAGTGGATTTAATTCCTTGTGAGGGAGATTTCACAGTCATTAGTTTCAGAGGCTTGGATAGTGTGTAGTGTACCACATTTTCCAAAATGCAGTACAAACAGCATCACACTTTTACATCTGTCTGTTCCCAACAGTGTACCCTTAAGTTTTGGATCTCTATTGCCCAATCTCTGTGGCTCATGAAGCATTGTTATAGGTATTAGGAAGATTATACAAAAAGCACCTAGCACAGTGTCTGGAACATAAGAGGTTCACAATAAACAAAGCTCTAATTACTGAGCTACTAGCTACCTGGCTTGTAGTCCTAAGCTTGAGACCATGGGCAAGTCATTTGGACACTCTACTGCTTTGCTGAACAAATATCTCTTGAACGTTCAGTTGAGAAGTGGGAGCCAGACTTCCTGATTCTGGCATTTACTAGCTGTTTCATTTAGGCCAAGTTATTTAACTCCTTTATGCCTCAGGTTCCTGAACTATAAAATGGGGATAATAGAGCTGTTGCAGGGACTAAATGAGCATGCTTGACACACAGAACTCACGATGTGCTGTCAATTACTATTACAGATAAAGGAGTGGAAGTACAGAGAAGACTGTTTAGGCCACAAGAGCTGGTAGGTAATCAAGCTAGGATCTGACCCCAGGTGGTCTAATGCCAGAGCCTGTATGCTCTTAGCTTCCATACCACATTCATTGTTTACCTTGTATTATTTTAGCACTCAAAACCTCTCCACAAAGCCCCATGTGTGCAAAGTCTTTCGCAATTTGGTGGGAGGAAAAGTTTTCCCTCTCACCAGAAACTAGTATGTTTCCTCTTTTTGAAAGTAAGAATTATGCAATTTATCATGTGTTCTTTTTTGTCTTGCCTGCCAGGAAGCTCAGAGCCAAATTATGTGTTTAATCACAGCCACCAAATTGTTTCCTTCTTCCTATATCTTTGTTCCTTATTTTCCCTTTTAATTCCTTTTTTATTTAATACTGACAGTTTCATTTGTGTCTCTTGTTGATAGAGGCCTTCAAGGTATTTGGAAAATGGTGAGGTTGACATAAGCAAATAAAAATCTGAAATACACATGAAACACTGAAGTTTTGAGCCTTACCTGTTTCATGTGCTCAAAGAAAAGTGGTCAAGGGGAAATTTAAAAGGAATAATTTAAAAGGTATTTTAAAGAAGAAAGAAAAAAACAACTGAAAAACAGAACGACCAACACGAACTGAGGCCAAGTCAAATGAAAACTGCAATAAATATGTCTGAGGCTAGAAGTGTTTGTGCTTTCCCTGGCTGGAACCTATCATTTCTTAATTATATCCTGTGTGTATTTTGTAAAATGCGAGCTGCTGTCAAGAGGAAGGATGGCCTCAGACAGGGGAGGAGCCACAGCCCACCCCCTGGTCTTCACATACCTGTACAGAAGCGAAATCCCCTGAGGCACAGGCACCCAGAATAGCAGCACCCACAAGAACGGACTCCACCTCTTGCGACAGGACCACAGGCATGCCTGCGCAGGACAAGGCCACACCTTGGTTAGGGAGCAGAGCCAGGGGAGTGTGAGGAGCCAACAAGCAGCCGCAGTGGCAAAAACACCTGACATCAGGGCAGCAGCAGGCCCCCCGCCCGACTCCCCGCAGTCCTCCCTTCCTTATTCCTTGGGATTATTTGGTTCTAAAAGATTTCACTGCCTGTGCCTGCTGGTGCAGTAGCCAAGGGCCCAAGGGAAGCAACACCATATATATCAACTCACGAGACCTCAGTGCCCAGGTTTTTCAGGCGTCTGCAAGCTGCTACCTGCCATTTGATTCAAGTTCAGATCCACTGATGTTTATTAAGTGCTCTGCTGGCTGAGGGAATACTGAGATGAATCGGACTGTGCTCTGCTATTCAGGTTTCAGAGGGAGATGGATGAGAGAGATGAAGGCTACGGAGGGGGTTGGTTCTCTAACTGAGATGTGCTAAGGGAAAGGAGATAGCAAGAGAGGGTGTGATTCATCCCTCCAGGGGCTTCTCCCCTCTCTCAGGGTGCATGCCACAGCCCTTACAGTGGCTGACAAGGGGCTCTCCCTCCCAGATCTGGCCCCACTTCTCCCCCTCTGATATCCTCCTCTTCTCCTTCCAGCCACGTAGTCCTGGCCTCCTTGCTGCTTCCTGAGTGTGCTTTGGGGCCCTTACCCATGCTGTTCCCTGTCTGGAACACTTCCTCCTAGATGCCCACATGCTAATTGCCGGCCCATCCTTCAAGTGTTTCTGCAAACATCACCTTCCTACTGAGCTTTCCCTGGCCATCAGATTTAAAATTACAACTTCCCTCAACACTCCTTACCCCCTTAACTGCTTCATCCCACCTTCCAACATTGTATTTTACTTACTTATCTTGTTTAATGTCTGTCTCCCCTCCAAAAACTTAAGCTACTTGAAGGTAGGGACTCTGTTTTGACTACTGCGGAATCCCTGGCATTTAGACCAGTATCTAGCACATGGTAAGTGACTGAATGATGAGTCACTTACATTTCTGGGGTAGCGGTCATCACAGATTACGGTGGAGATGAGGCTTAAACAGGCATCTGAAGGGTGAGCAGGAGTCCACCAGGCAGGGAGGAGCCCTCCATATGCCAATGCCCAGAGGTTGAGGGTTCATGGTAGGTTTAAGATTAATAGAAATAATTTAGGATTCTTAGGTCTATAATGTATAGATTAGTCTGCTAATCGGGAGATGGCAGCAAACTTTACAGAGGTAAACTGGTGGTGTAAAAACTGTCTTCTACTCAAGCCATAAGAGTTATTTTCCCAAAGCTTAGATTTCTTTTCCTATCTTGTCTGAGAAGACACTCTCTCTACATCCCATTACCTCCCCCACTCAATTCTTTCCTCCAGCTACCCAGACAAAAAGGGCAGGGGAGTAAATTCCCACAGACACCCCAGAGAATTTAGGAATACCAGCTCTCAACTGGGCCAGGGCTTAAGATGTTGCCAACATGGTGTCAGGTGGGGTGGGAATGCTGGGAGAAGCTCAGACCTGAGTTTATTTCCTGGTTCCACTAGCTCTGTGTCCAGTAAGTCACTTACACTCTTTAAGCCTTGGTTCCCAAATGCAAATGGGGATCATCCCAAATGCAAAATGGGGATGATGATAAGATGTACCACACAGGTGTGTTGTGAGGCTTAATGAGAGGGCACATACTTGGTGCTTAGCATATTTCCTGGCCTACAGTAAGCCCCGGAGAAATGATGGCTGCTACTGTTAGAATTCAGGTAGATGGCAAGTGAAGCCTCTATGCATGTACTAGACCTGGACTAAAAACTGGATAAGTGGGGAAGGGACAATAAAGGTTCCCATCAACCATCCAGAGGGGAAGGACAGATGCCAGGCCACACTGCAGGGCTGTGCTGACACCAGCAGGAGAGCACTGCAAGCCGTTGAAGAATCCTAGGAATGGTACAGATGGGTGTGCGACTATGACCATCAAGCCTTCTCTATGGACCTGGGACGTTTTTGAAGACAGTGCCTCCAAACACCATTCACTTCCCGGGCCTTCCTACCCTGCCAAAAGCTCCCTGAGTTGTGAGCAGGGAGGAACTACTCACAGGCCCCTCCCCTTGCGAACCAGAGATGTGAGTGAACCTGGTGAATCCCCTATCAGCTCTCAAGTTGCTGCCCAAAGTGCTCTGAACCCAGACTGCCAGGGTTTGAATCCTGGCTTCCCCACTGACTTAGCTGTGTGATCCTAGGCAAGTTACCTAATCTTTCCGTGCCTCAGCTTTCTCATCTGAAAAATGGGGTTAAAATTCCGCCTATCTCATAGAGTTGTTGTGAGAATTAAAACTGCTATTATAATAAGGCTCTTAAAATGGTGCTTGGCTTAGAGAAAGCACTAAATTAGCATTAGTTGTTATTCTTAAAGCTTACCTTACTTCTGAAGTCTCTCCTCACACCTGTTACCCAGGGTGAACTCAATCCACTGCTTCCATCTGCCTCTAAGACCAATCCCACCTCTTCCCTTCCTCCCTCCACCTACTCTGAGCCTGGGAGACTGGCCAGTGGGGATCACAGCTGTGGGCCCCTGCCCTCTGGTTTCATCCTTGGCTAAGCTTCTGCTGGGCTGCCCTCTTCACACATCCCACCAGGCTCAGATTGCCTGCTCCCTATCCTCACCCTTGTGAGCCCAGGGGTGGAAACACTGTTAGTATCCCAAGGTACTTCTTGGTTGTCTGGGCTTCCAGCACCCTGCCCACAGCTCTGTACACTGACTATTCAACTTCCCTCCGGTTAACCTAACTGGAGTGTGTTCCCTGCCTGGACCTGACTGACACCGACACATTTTGTCCTCTGGGTTCCCACTCTACTCACTCTGGATATTGGTCATAAGACCAAGGGCACTTTTTCTGTGTTTTATAAAGAACCTCTTGGCTGGACATTACTGTTCTTCTTAGCATCCCTGTGCCAACCTCAGGGCTTGGCACACTGGTGTGCACAGAGAATGCTTTTGAGTGAATAAATGAAAGAACAAATAATTAAAATAATGAGTAAGACCAGAAGAGGGAAACCCCTACTGAAACTACCAGTACTAAAAAATAAAACTTAGAAGAAGGAACATTTAGTCCCAAGTCAGTGGGGGAAACTTAACAATTACTTAGTACATACCAAGTATTTCTTGAAACCACAGTTAACCAAATGACCAGGGTACAAGGAGGTTCTTCCTCCTCATGTAGACAGCATTTCCCAAGCTGGCAAGGCCCCGCTCTCCCTGCTTGTACAGAGCAGGCTGTTCTCAACATGGCGAAGATTCACTTTCAAAATAATAAGCTGCTTTTTTTTTTTTTCCCCCTCAAATGCCCCTCTTTCTTTTTGGCATGGGGCTTCCTAGATGGAATAAGAGAACTGACATTTACTGATCACCTACTTGGGCTAGGCACAGAGTTTGATGCTCACAAACTCGCAAGCATTTATTCCTCAGCAGTGATCTACCTGAGGGAGATGATAATGTTTTTTGATTTGTTTCAGAAGAGGGAACTGAGGCTCAGAGAGGTAAAGTAACTTGCCCAAAGTCACAGAGCTGATCTGCTTTTTCCACTGTTCCACACTATCTCCAAAAAAATCTCCCAAATTCCAATGTGTTTTTCACATGCATTTCTGAGAATCATGTTCCAGGTCGACAGTCCTCCCTAACTCTGTCTTTGTAGGAAAACTAGAGCAATACAATGTTTAAAGGCACCAATGACACTACCTCTATACTGGCTGCTTGTGTACGTGCCTTTTACAGGGACAAATGCAAATGTGTTCTTTTCTCTGAGTGCTGGGTGAAGGAGAGGAAGAGGGCAGCTTTGGCTGGAATGTGAACTATTTTATCTGATGCATTAATGAGTTTAGCAGAACCCAAAGCATTCAAAGGCAGATGCACTTTGCCATCACTTGTCAGTCACAGGCTTCCAAAGGCAGAGGAATTCCAGGCTAAAGAAAAGGTCCCTTTGTCTGGAACTGTAACTGGTCCATAGTTAGAGACAAAAGGTCCAGTTTCAATCGGAATCCAAATAACGATTAACAGCCTTTTCATTCAACAGCCTAGAGGAGAACAGTTTCCAAAGCAGAACTTTCTGTGAAGCCGCTGCACTACCCCCCGTGCTTCTGAGTCAGCCCAGGGATGTAGGGCCTGGAAGATGCCCCTTTTTCACAAAGTCCAGGGCTGCAGCGCGGAGTCAGTGCCGGGGTCACTCGCAGCTAGCTGTTCTGCTCTGGGAGGCCCTGTTTCCCATTTTCTAGAGTATTGTGTTCTCCAAAGCTGACTTTCATCTTTCCTCTTGCATCCAGATAGGAAGTTTTTTGGCTATCAGAAGGCTGGAAATTGGGGCCGGGTGCGGTGGCTCATGCCTGTAATCCCAGAACTTTGGGAGGCCAAGGCGGGTGGATCACTTGAGGTCAGGAGTTCAAGACCAGCCTGGCCAACATGGTGAAACCCTGTCTCTACCAAAAAATACAAAAAAAAAAAAAAAAAAAAGAAGTCTAGAAATTGGAATGTCACAGATCAAATTTTAAGCTTGAATGTTATCTGAACTAGCCAGCTGATTTTTAGATAAAATGTTATGGTTTTTCTCCTGAGGACAATTATAAGGCAATCTGGGCTCTTTTTATGTCTTTCCTCCTTCTGCTTTGAACGGCCCACTTCTATAGGGTTTTGGACATCTCAGGAAAGTGGGGTCATCATCAACTGGTTACAAACTTGGCAGAAAAGTCAAGAAACCTGGGTCAGCAGTACAGTACAAAGGGACGGTGGGCCCAGACACACCACAGTTACAATATTGGTCCTGCCCCATACTGGCTGTTTGACTTTAGATAGCCAATTTAATTCACCTACCCACCCATCAACTTGCTTGTCTGTAAGATGGGGGCACCGATTTCTACCTTTGGTGGTATGGGAGGATTAAGTGTCTACAGCGTGATTCACACTGACACATAGTAGGTGCTTGGTTAATGGTAATACTTTCTATACTTCACATCCCAATAGTTCTGCCCTTAAACTGTAGGCTTTTTTTTTTTTTTTTTGAGATGGAGTTTTGCTCTTGTTGCCCAGGCTGGAGTGCAATGGCGCAATCTCGGCTCACTGCAACCTCCGCCTCCCAGGTTCAAGCAATTCTCCTGCCTCAGCCTCCCCAGTAGCTGGGATTACAGGCATGCGCCACCACGCCTGGCTAATTTTTTTTTTTGTATTTTTAGTAGAGATGGGGTTTCTCCATATTGGTCAGGCTGGTCTCGAACTCCTGACCTCAGGTGATCCGCCCACCTCGGCCTCCCAAAGTGTGGGGATCACAGGCGTGAGCCACCGTGCCCGGCTGACTATATGCTTTTCTTACTGTCCTCAGACTTGTGCCTCAGTCTGCTTATCTCTAAGCTGGGAATAAGTGACTTACTTAGTTTCATCTCATGATGTGCAAAGATCAGTTACGTCCATCATGTTAGACAAGGCTGTCATCTGCAGGAATCTGTGTGGCTTGGAGGGGGATGGAGGATACAATGGGGCAGGGACTTTGACCTGCCCAGAAGTCAGAGGTAAGAAAGTAGGGGATGAGGGACAGCAAAGGATAATGATAAATGGAGGTAGGGTCAAGTGGGCTCTTATCAGGCTGGAGTTGGGACTACGGGATGGGTACAATCCTCCCCCACTTTCCCTCCCCTTGCCCTGCCCTGGTGGTACCTGGCCACCCAGGGATGGGTCCTGGGAGAGAATGGGTCTCCAGTCCCCAGGAGACACTAGAGGGGCAAGGAGTAAAAGGGGTGAGGGTATCAGGTCCAGAGAGACAGAGGTCCAGGCCACTCTCTGTGACAACAGAAAGCCTCCTGCCAATGGGGCCCCTTCCTTGGGTCCTAGGGGCTCTGCTAAGGATCCTTCTGCTGATATCACAAAGAGCTCAGCCCATTATTTGTGATTCCCTGCATCTCTATTATGATCCCTGATTCTGATGAGCTGAGAAGGAATCACAGGATCTCAGGGTCTTAGGGCTCAAATTCCCAGTCTGCAATCATACCCACAGTCCTATAGCATCCAGCCTCTGCATTCTTTCTTCAAGACAGCTTTCTTATCACTTCTTCCAGACCACATGCCCTGAGCTGCCATTAGGTCCCAAACCAGACAAGGTGCCCCACTACGTTTCCATGATACCCTGTAGTTTTCTCACTCCAAGCTTTTGCCATACTATCTTTAATATGCCTGTTTGCTGTCTCCCTTCCTCAATAGACTGTGAGTTCCTGGGTGGTGGGGAGCAAGAATCATGTCCTATTCATCTTCATATCTTCAATATCCTCCACAATGTGTGGATCAGAAGAGGTACTCAAAACTGTTGTGTAAACGCTTGAATTAAGATCTAGTCCTGGCCAACTTCTCTCGTGTTATTTCTCACCATTATTCAATGGTTGGATATACACGGAAATCACTTTCTCCATCATGCATATAAAGATGTCATAGAAGTCACTTTCTCCATTGTGAATATAAAGACTTCAGGGTTATTTTAATAATCTGGCATACCGCATATATCCTCCTATTCTCACTTCACCCAGAACTTGGCCATGCCCATTTGCTGCCAAGCCAAAAAGTGACCTTCTCTCCTCTTTCCCAGACTTACCAGTAATGTCCGCATGCATTTGCACAAAAAGGGGATTCTTGCTGAGGCCTCCACATAGGAAAAGAGTACTGATTGAGTGCCCTGCTGCCTCCATGGCTTCTATAATGAAGCGAGTCCCCAACTTGAAAGGAAAAGCAGAAGATAGCATCAGTATAGTCACAAAAGTAAACACTAGGGAACACTTCTTAAATGTTTACTCAGTGCTAGACACTGTACTAAGCTCTACATACACTATCTCAGAAAGCTGAGACTCACAGAGATTATGTTGTCTATGATCACACAGTTAATTAAATCGCAGAGTGGGAATTTCAACTTGGGCCTGACTGATTCCAAAACCCTCTTAATTACACCATTTGCTTCTATCAGTAGTTACACAACACTGACAAAAACAGTTGACAATGTCAACACAGTTAATGGTAACATAGTTCATTCAAACAGATATTTAATGAGTGTCTACTATAGCCCAGGCCCTGTATTAGCAGTGATTGCAATAGTACTCTGAAACAGAGTCAATGGTATCTTGGTCAGTCTTCCTTTACTAAATGGGAACTAAAGGCTTTTTCCTCAGAAAAAGCACCAAAAAATCCAGCAGCAGAATCATGGAAAGAGGGCTCTAACTGCATAAAGAAGGTGAGATCCAAGGCTTCAGGGTGGCTAAGGGCTAAAATTACCTTTGCTATTCCCTGAAACCAGGTAGTGGTTCTCTAAAAGGAGACTTCTGAGCCAAATCCATTCCCTGGTTGTTTCAGGGCTTCACCATATTTTCAATTCAGCCTTGTGTCTCAGTTCTTGTGCATTAATATCTTCCTAATATGCATTATCCTCATGTCTGTCTTGCTAAGTTCATTAAACTCAGTAAAAACCATTATTGCCTTAGAGTTATGGAAGTGAATCTTAATGTAGAATTCTTCAGTTTTAGATAGGATAGTTGAACATCTGAAAAATCTTAATTTACTTGAAAGTTCAAAAACTAGAGTTCGAAAATCAAAATTTATTTGGAATAAGGACTAAAAACAAAAAGATGAACTGTGATGTGGCCATAAGGGGGCAGCCACATGGTGATGTTTGAGAAAGGGGCTCCAGAAAAAATAGAGGAAGAGGATTTTTTGGTGGGTAGCAAGTCTTTGAAATGTTTAGAGATTGAGCAATTTGGGGAGATGTCACAGTCCTAAGTGTAGACCTGGGAGTGAATTGCTAAAAAGGAGGGAAGAGAAGTCAGAAGAGATAAGAAAGTCAAGGATCTGGGAGGCCAATGTGTCTCCACAGATGGCACAGCCACCAAGAAGAAGGCATGAGCCAATATCTTGGTTTTTAGTGAAAGTGTGACAGTATTGTTCAGGTTGAAACCTAGGAATGTAGTGAGGGAGAGGAGGTGTTTTAGCTGAGGGCAAGAAGAATCGGAGTTTAGCCAAGGTAAGGAATAGGGTTTTGGGCCGGGCGCGGTGGCTCACGCCTGTAATCCCAGCACTTTGGGAGGCCAAGGAGGGCGGATCATGAGGTCAGGAGATCGGGACCATCCTGGCTAATATGGTGAAACCCCATCTCTACTAAAAATACAAAAAAATAGCTGGGCGTGGTGATGGGCACCTGTAGTCCCAGCTACTTGGGAGGCTGAGGCAGGAGAATGGCGTGAACCTGGGAGGCGGAGCTTGCAGTGAGCCGAGATCACACCACTGCACTCCAGCCTGGGCAATAGAGCAAGACTCCGTCTCAAAAAGAAAAAAAGGAATAGGGTTTTGGAAGTCAGCAGGATGCTGCCCTGACCTCACGTCTTAGGGGGGGTTGGGGGTAGAGGGCAAATGGAGCCTCCTTTGACAAGGCTGTCTGGGGAGCTGTCACCCCAGGGGATGGGGGAACCTGGGGACAGAAGTGGTCAGAGGGTGATCTGGGAACCACAGGACATGAAATCCTAATAGGTTTGGCATAAATCACGAGGGACAGGGGCAGTTCAGGAGCAAAAGGCACAGCAGTTCTAGCCCAGAGGTCTTGAGGGTTTGTTGAAGCTATTCATGAATCTGGTAAAAATATGGATTAGGTAAAACCTGGGCCTCCATAAACAATCTACAGATGTAGTGTGTTTAAAAAAATTCAAACATGTTGTGCCATATAAGGCCAGATCCTACATACTAACTAGGGCTGATTATTCCCAGATGTTCTTTGTTAAGCTTTTTGGGGGGTCATGAACCCCCTTGAGAATATGCCAAAACCTACTGACCTCCCCAGAAAAAAAAAGTCACATACAAAATAGTACTATAAATAATTTCAGGAGGTCTACAGATGCCTGAAGTCCATCATGGATCATTTGATGCCTGTGGATTCTGGGCAACCCCAGTCTGCTCTAACGGCATGAATTGCAGTAGCTAAGAGCATGAGTTTTGAATTCAAAAAACCCAGGCTGGCATTTAGGCATTTCACATATTTCTTGTACCTTAACCTCTCTACAACTCAATTGCCGTTTTTTTTTTTTTTTTTTGCCATGGGAATAATAGTATCATATTCATTTAGTTAAAAATTCTATAGATTGTCAGAAATGTCAACATGCAAAAAAATTAAAAATGTGGTCTTAGGCTTGATGAAATCTAGTAATACCTACCACACAAGTCTGCTGCTGTAGTCAGCAAACGTAAAACTTGCAGAAGAGTGTCCAGCTCACGAAAGGTGCGTACAAGGAGAGTTCTTCTGGTTATCAACTATACGCTAGGCACTCTGCTATGCACTTTAATAGCATCTCTAATCTTAAGGCAAATGTGAAACCTGCATATTGTTTTCCCCACTTAGGAGATATATAATTTGACTAAGCAATACAGTCTGTATGGAATGGGAGAATTGCTGTCTCCTAATTTGTATGGAAATGTCAGGAAAAACTGGTATCTTTGATATTTCTAAAACCAGGGACCTAGGGGCATGCCATTAGCAGGCCCGAGACAAGAATAAAACAAAGCACATTTCCTGGGAAAAGGAAAGAAATGATCCGAATGAGAGGCACTCCCTCGAGAGGGGCTGTGACAGACAGCCTGTCTCTCCCCCATGTGGTATTGTCGGCTGGAATTTCCCACTCAGTCTGGCGGTTCCTTAGAGGACCTTCCCTTTCGGTGTCCCAGACTCCAATCTGTGTAATACTCCACCCTACTGAAATGCCCCACCAAAGGGCTTTGTGTGAAAATGATTTTGTGCTCACCTTTCTGGAAAAAATGTTTTCACAGAGAAATTTAAATTAAAATTAGGCTATTCCACTGGGAATGTACAGAACCGAATGCAAATCAAGAGACTTCAAATGCAAATAGTACCTTTTAAGGGTCTGTTCTGCAAAGAAAACTATAGATGAACAGGCTATGGATAAACCGGGTGGTTGACAGGTCTTTCAATTAAGCATGATCAAGAGAGAATTTTACTTCATGGAGGGTTTTGCACAGTCCCAAGTTAACTTGATTACAATCCTCTTTAATTTCATTTCACCCCTACAAAACAGCACCCAAAGATATGACTATATATAGAGAGAAATTTGCTTAACTTTCAGTTAACCGACAACAAATAAGTGCTCCGGCAATATTCAGGGCTAATGAAACAACATTTTTTTTCCCCCAAGTTGAACATTATGGGAAAATATCTGTTATCAGAATACCTCATTAAAATGCACATTTTTTTGCCTAAAAGATCAGCGCATCCAGATACATTTGCAAAACAGACTGAACCCCTCACAATTCACTTGACTCCACAAAAAAGGCTTATAGAAAAAAATCTCTGTCTTAAAATGCCTTCCTTTCATGGTATTATAAAGGTCATTAAGACAATGGACAGAATAAATATGATAGCTTTTAATACATGTACGGCCCATTAAATACAAGATTGATTTTCCAAGTGTGTGGTACTTGAGAAAATGTAGCTGGCTTTTTTTTCCCCCCTCTCCTGCCTGCATTAAGTTTAACCTCATTTATACATTTCTGGACTTCTGCTGCAGTACTCTTACCAGGAAAGGAACCTCTGTGAGACAATCCTGGCCAAATTAATGATATTTTCTAATATATATTAAGTAAAAACGATTCTTAGGAATATCCGAAAGCTTATTTCACCCATGTAGCTTTTACAAACAGATCAAAGGAAAATGCAGCATGGTAAAGTGGAAAGAGCAGAAGCCTGGGAGTGAGATGGAGAAAGGTTCAGATTCCAACTACCATACTCTAGCTGTTTGACCTTGGCAAATGGTCCTCCCCTTGTCTGTAAAATGAGAACAAACCCACCTACTTACAGGGTTACAGTGTTAAGCTACCAGTAGGCAAGGCACTGTCTTTGGTGCCTGGCACACAGTCGTGTCTGATGAAAGGTAACTGTCATTACCACTATGTGATGGTGCCCCTTGGTCCCTCCTGTTTGGCCTCATCCTTCGTGTCCTCCTCTTAGCATGTGCTCAAAAGGGGGAATATCACACCACTCTGATTTTCCAAGATTATTCATTTCAATATAAGCTATTCATTCTACTATATGACTCTTTTATACAATAACATTAACAAATCTGAAAATAAAGTTCCTCAATACAGTCAAATGTCCTTTAACCATGGGAATACATTGTGAGAAATGCATTGTTAGGCGATTTTGTCATGCAAACATCATAGAGTGTACTTCCACAAACCTAGATGGTATAGCCTACTACATACCTAGGCTATATATAGTATGGCCTATTGCTCCTGGGCTACAAACTTATACAGCATGGTATTGTACTGAATACTGTAGGCAACTGTACCACAATGGTAAATATTTGTGTATCTGAACATATCTAAACATAGAAAAGGTACAGTAAAAATACAGTATCATAATCTTATAGGACCACCATCATATAGGAAGTCCCTCGTTAACCAAAACGTTATGTAGCAGATGACTGTACTTCACATGTCTAATTTTGTTTTAGAATGCTGGGGGTTCAAATCCCACCTCTGCCACAAGCTATATGGCCCTGCACAAGTTAATTAATCACACAGAGCCTTAGGTTTCTAGTTTGTGGAATAGGAATTATAATATCTACGTAGTAAGGTTAAATCAGATAATGTGTGTAATGTATCTAGCACAGTGCTTGGCACATATAAAATCTCTTTTTTTTTTTTTGAGACAGAGTCTCACTCTGTCACCCAGGCTGGAGTGCAGTGGCGCGATCTCAGTTCACTGCAAGCTCCGCCTCCCGGGTTCACGCCATTCTCCTGCCTCAGCCTCCTGAGTAGCTGGGACTACAGGCTCCTGCCACCATGCCTGGCTAATTTTTGTATTTTTAGTAGAGACGGGGTTTCACCATGTTAGCCGGGATAGTCTCGATCTCCTGACCTCGTGATCTGCCCTCTTTGGCCTCCCAAAGTGCTGGGATTACAGGCGTTGAGTCACCACGCCCGGCCTATAAAATACCTCTTAACTCGGCCAGGTGCGGTGGCTCATGCCTGTAATCCCAGCACTTTGGGAGGCCGAGACGGGTGCATCATCAGGTCAGGAGATCCAGACTATCCTGGCCAACATGGTGAAACCCCATCTCTACTAAAAATACAAAAAATCAGCTGGGCATGGTGGCATGTGCCTGTAGTCCAAGCTACTCGGGAGGCTGAGGCAGAAGAATCGCTTGAACCCAGGAGGTGGAGCTTGCAGTGAGCCAAGATCGCGCCACTGCACTCCAGCCTGGCAACAGAGCGAGACTCTGTTACAAAACAAAAACAAAAACAAAAAACAAAAACAAAACACCCTCTTAATTCACTTATTATTATCATCATAATCATCATTATTATTATAAAACAGGACAGCTAAATAATTATCTTTACTACTGATGCACACTTTTTTTCTCTATTTTCATCTTACTATTCATTTCCTGCATTTTTACAGATGTCAGAATTGTGTGCTTTTGACCAAGTTTCCATGCATAAAGATATTTGACTGATTTCACTGAATTGGCCAAGCTATTAGATCAATAAGAAAATTGCTTCAGGAAGATATAGTAAAACTAGTGTATAATCTAAAAGCGCTGTTTAATCAAGTTGACTGATTCCATACTTCTATGTAGTTGCATTAAAGAAGTTATATCCCTTCAGTATTAGTATTATTACTATCTGGAAGGTTCCATTCTTTATTGCACATACATGGTGCCTGGACAAATCTGAGCATTAAAAAAGCACTTCTGTTGGTGGTGTGAATAAATATACATATAGTTTAAAGGAATAAAGTTATGAAAACAGTTGTGTGAAGAAACAGAATAATTGAATATCATATATGTATGTATAGCATTAAACATATTTGCTTAAAACAGGTGTTACTGAAAAATAAATTTTGAATTAAAATTAGATAAACTGATTTTTCCTTTCTGTTAATTCCTATTCTCTTTTCAGAAGTGGCTAAGCCTCACTGGATTAACTTCATTTCGGTTACATACCTGCTGTGAGACCCCAAAAGCCATGATCTACTCTCCTAAAATGCACTTTGTAATATATGCACACACACAACCTTCTGGATGTGATTTCAGGATTAGAACCCTCTTGTAGCCCATCCATAGCCACCTCTAGATAAGAAGATTCTTTAGACAATGGTTAAGCTTTTAGGATTTCATTTCCATTTTTGATTTATCTTTAGTGTAGAAACTCCTAACATTTCAGATTTAAATTCCCCTCTTCCTCCCTAATCATCCTAACCTCACTTAAGCAGCTAATTATCTAAAAACAAACACTTTCATGTTCTAAGGAAGCTTACTATTTAAAGGACCCCTATCATGAATCCTTTTGCAAAGTGAACAATATAATGTATTTTATAAATCAGACATTCTTAACAACTTTTCTTAATGCAAGCATACATAGCATCTGTTTGCTTGCTTCTATTTAATTAAATTTAGAAGACAAATTAGATAAATGACAAGTATAATCTTCACAGATTTTAACTCCTTTCAGCTTTTTGTTATGTGAAGTTATTAGTTAAAGCAGGTGAGGCCTTTCATCAACATTTCCTTCCAGACATACAAGAATCTCTTTTTTGCAAACAATCTTTTAATTAAGAATCTCTGTCACAAAAGCATGTGCTGTATCTTGGGGAGCCAGTGGCCTAGAGTATACTGATGGCTCTAAGTCTCTTTAAAAATGGCATTACAGTATCTTACAGCAATGGCTTGAACTGTGGCCAGGTAGAGAATGGCAAGATCATCGAGGTCCTGAGACAGTTTCAATCCGGTGACCTGCAGGGATGAAGGGAAGAAAAGAAGAAGATGGTCAAAAGAAGCTGCCGTGGATAAAGATAGTTCCCATGAAATACGTTCAGATGTGTTTTCTTGCCGAAACAAGTTCATATGCAAATCCCCTTTTTGTGAGCGGAACGTGAAATGCCTATTAAGTTGTTTAATCTCCAGACCTGGGAAAAACTATTCCTTCCTCCCCAAAAGAAAATACCCTGACCTTAAACAAAAACAAAACAAATACCACAGGAAGATTATGTTTGATATTTCTTAGATGATAATTAAATACTTTTTATTTTAAAACATTCTCTTTTCTTACAAATACCTATTTTCTGTGGCTTACAAGAAATCAACACGTAACAGTGGCATTCTAGTACAAGATGATCTTGTTTTGAGTTCTGCTACTGTCAGACTTCAGTGTAACAGCATTCAGTGTTCAATCCAGGGTAAAATAATATGTCTCCTACAAATATTATACCTACTAGGGGATAACTTAGAATCTGTGGGTTGCAAGGGGATCCCATTAAAGTCAATCAGAATCAGATGTTTATATGGAGTATGTCAATCTCTGAGAGAGTCCAGAACTGAACAGGATGCTGGATTTGTATGCCATCAGGACTTGCTCACAGTCCTGCTTTCATGTCTCCCACTCATCAAGGTGTTCTCTTGGGACATTTCTAAAGGGTGAGGGCTGCTGGGTTCTTCAAGCCGAGCCCAACTTTTGTGGGCATCAGCACCATAGTTCACTTTAGATTATCACATTATAAAATTAATTCACCAACATTCATTTACTCAGTTCCTATGGTGTGTGTTGTCCTGAGCTCAACCAGGTATGGACATGCAGTTTGCACCAAAATAAGGGAGCTGAGTGGTCTACCTAGGTCCCTTCCTTCATATTCTCTGGCCCCATTTAATTACTCTCTCCAGATTTCACCCTGAACCCCACTGCAATTGGCTTATGACAGTGCACAGGCACCATTCAGTTACCCAAACCAGGAAACTTGGGAGCCCTCTTTTTTTTGAGACAGAGTCTTGCTTTGTCTCCCAGGCTGGAGTGCAGTGGTGTGATCTTGGCTCACTGCAACCTCCACCTCCTGGGTTCAAGGAGTTCTGCTGCCTCAGCCTCCCCAGTAGCTGGAATTACAGATGTATACCACCACATCTGGTTAATTTTTTTGTATTTTTAGTAGCCAGGCTGGTCTCAAACTCCTGACCTCATATGATACACCCGCCTTGGCTTCCCAAAGTGCTGGGATTACAGTTGTGAACCACTGCGCCTGGCCAGAAGCCATCTTTCTTGACCTCCCCTGTCTTCCCATATTTAAGCAGTCTCAAAGTTTTGTACATTTGATCTCCCAAATCTCTTTTGAATGCATCTCCTTTTCTTGATCCTTACTGTCATTCCCTTCCTTAATTCAAGCCACCATTATGTCCTTCCTAATTGCTGACAGAGGCCCTGAGCAAATCTCACTGTTTCTAATTGTGCTCCTTTCCATACTAGAGCTAGATCGACTGTTCTTAAATGCAAATCTGATCGTGTTACTCCCTGTAAAATGTTCTCCCCATTGCCCTCATTTCACAGTAGAAATGCGTTCACTGTCTCATGTGCTTCTTCCTGGGCTCGCCCTTGCTTCTTCTCCAGTGTTTACTCTTGTCCCTCCTCACTCTGTATCCTATGCTCCAGCTATGCTGAATTATTTATCTAAGTCTGTTGATGCGGGGATTCCTACATTCAGTAGAGCTACCTGCTGACAGTTTTTCTTGGCAAATAATTGGGCAATCAGATTAGAATGATGGCTTTGATTTTTAATACACAAGAAGATGGAAAATTTAAATGAGAGACACGAGAAGAACTCTGGCGCTGAATCATCCTAAGCCATTAACTGTGAAAGAACATCCTTCACAAAGTTTCCCAGAGACCTAAGCATATGGTAAGAATTCTGGAACTCAGAGAGAACATGAACAATGCTGACATTATGGAACTTTATTTCACAGTGAGGAAATAATGTGCCTAAGGGAACACAGAGAATGGACACCAGAATGTAGGTGTTCTGATGGTCTTTGCTCGTCTTACTCACCAAAGCTCTAATGTCCAGTGCTGTGCCTGGAACATAGTAAGCACTAAGTTAATATTTGCTGAGTGACAATTCACTCAGCACTGTGAACTATGAACCAGTGACAATTCAATGCTTCTTTTCACCTTTTAGACACCACTTTCTCTCCTTATGTCCTATCCTTCTTTGTTAAATTCTACAAGTACAGGTGGACAAAGTTTACTGCCTCAGCTCCTCACACAATCAGAGAGGAGGAGACCATGCCCCAAGAGAAAAGAACACTGGAAGAACACGTTTAGTTACTTGCTCCATGCTGCCACCTGCCCTCCACCATCCCTAAACTTACCCTTTCTCATCAGAGAAGTGGCTTTTATGAGAATAGGGTAAAAGGAAGGGTCCCTGTACCTCATATAGAGCCTTTGTCTTGGGTTTGAAAAAGGCACCCCATCTGGGAGTATGAATTATAAAAAGGTGCAGAGTAAGCAGGATTTCAGCCTGGTCATAGCCCCCTGAGTGGAACACTTTCTGTGAGCTGCCTGCACCATGCTGGCATGCAGTGGTCCTGGCAATGATCACTAGTCATGAACACCAGTCATGAGCTGAACATCCCTGAGCTGAACACTTTCTGTGAGCTGCCTGCACCATGCTAGCATGAGGTGGTCCTGGCAATGATCACTAGTCATGAACACCATTCACACACGGTTTCTCTGTCTCTCCTGTACTGGCCTGGCCTCAACAGCACCTCTGCTATTAGGTCTCCTAGGGAAGTTGCTGGGCCATGGCTTAGTGCACTGTTCTAGAGCCTGTCCAGGAGGCTGCCTCCCTTTGGCTTCCTCTCTCTGGTCATCAATGGGAAGAGGATTAAGCCATGATCCTCTGTGTGGCTGACCCACTCCTAAAGACCAGATTTGGATGATTTTTGTTGGGAGTGGGGGTAAAATATGACTTTGTATATAAGATGCATTCCCCCAACAATATTTATTAGGAACCCCAGTGCTTTGTATAATAATACTGATAATGTAATGGGTTCTGATATCCTTCTCAATTAGTAAGAATCCATAAGAGAGAAGAAAGGGTGTGACATAGCTGGATTTAACTTGCTTAATCCCCAGCAGACATCCATGAGAATTTCCAAAAAGCATTGGTATTCATGCAAAAAGATATCATGGACCCTTCTCTAAATTTCCAGTGCCTCCAGAGCTCAGAAATCATAGAGCAGAAACGGGAGGATAATTTTTTTCCCCAGAAACTGAGAATGATATAATCAATGTAATTGAGCACTAAATTTAAATCCTGAGCTTGCTAGCAGCTATGGCAAAAAGGGACACATGAGGGTGAAATAGCTTTTTTCTGATAAATAAAACATAGCTATCCTTGAAGGGAGACAAAATTATTCCTGGGAAGAAATTCTAGAAGAGATTTCTTGCATGGATCATAATATAGAAGGTATTCAGTATCAAAAGGGAAGCCACAAACACAATTCTCACACAACCGTTTCCAGTATTCCCTCACCACTAACACTAGAGCCATGGTATTGAAATGTGACTTAGTGAAAGATATTTATCTCTCAAGTGCAAAGACACTGTGGTCTGAGGTCCTTGTTTCCTTGACATCTCATCTGATATGCAGATGATCGTTAAGTCCATTTAATTTTCTCTCAAATACCAGGGACCTCAGCCCAGTCAACCCATGACGGAACTTTGCAAGGAGTGCCATGAAGACTGCTTGAGAGGCTACAAAGGACCCTCGGGGAGCTGTCTTGGAAGGGAGGTGGTGACAGTGCCCTGGGAGTGCCAAAGAAGTCCTGGGAGAGGCACAGCTTTGAAATGGCTGAAAAGGCTAGGATAGGCCAGATGAACTGATTCCCTAGCTGGAGGCTGAATGGTTCCAACAAGAGGAAGTGGAGAGGAAGCATGAGTAGAAGGAGTGTGTTTATTGATGTGCCTGTGCCTATTTTGAATGTTTGGGCGAGACAGACAAATGTGTAGGGAAGCCCGATGTGAGAGTTGCAAGGGTAAGCACATTTTATCTATTTTGGATATTGTGTAATGAAGAGAACTATAAGAGAAAGCTCTTACAATTAATATTAGGGTGCATGAAAACTATATATAATGGCCAAAACAATGCAAATAACTGCATTGCCTAATTTTAACCTCCTAGATTATGAATATAAAGCACTTATGTAAATATTGGGATTTTCGAGGTTAGAGGTGTATGCCAATTGAAAGAATGAGCTTTAGAGGAAGGCACCTGGGTTTAAATATTGACATTTTCTCTAATTTAGCTGCATGACACTATATGAATTTTGTAACATCTATGAGCTCAATTTTTTCATCCACAAAAAAAGAGATAATACCACAAATTATTTTTGTGAGGATTACATGAGGTATCATTTGCAAAGTAAATTACTTTTTTCAGTAAGCTGTACTGAGTCTACAAGAGCTACATACTCCTGTAACTCTTATGGTGCCAACTGTGCAAAGAGGTGGCATTTAAATGTTCATTTTCTTAATGTGGCACATATACACCATGGACTACTACACAGCCATAAAAAAGAATGAGATCATGTCCTTTGCAGGGACATGGATGAATCTGGAAACCATCATCCTCAGCAAACTAACAGGAACAGAAAACCAAACACCACATGTTCTCACTCATAAGTGGGAGTTGAACAATGAGAACACATGGACACAGGGAGGGGAACATCACACACTGGGGCCTGTGGTGGGGTGGGGTGGGGTGGAGGGGAGGGAGAGCATTAGGAGAAATACCTAATGTATGTGGGGCTGAAAACCTAGATGACGGGTTGATAGGTGCAGCAAACCACCATGGCACATGTATACCTATTTAACAAACCTGCACGTTCTTCACATGTATCCCAGAACGTAAAGTAAACTTAAAAAAGTAAAATAAGTGTTCATTTTCTTTCCCTTTCTCTTAATAAGTGTTCATTCTCTTTCTCTCAAATTGCATGAAAGGCTCAATCCCATTCATTTACTGGGATATGGGAGTAACGTATCTCCTTCACCATGCTGTGGGTACTACTGAGGATATTAATGAGGGGCACTGGAGACTAGTGACTGTTCAGTGTAGGGAAGCCAGGGCAGAAGTTGCTCATCAGCACTGGGACCATAATGTTAAAGGTACAGGCATGCAGGAGTATGGAGAAGCCCCTGAGTGCCCAGGGACACAGGGTGGGGGGACTCTTGCAAGAACTCCTTGAGGAAGCCTTAGTACTTATCAACCTACACACTTCCATTCACTGTAAAAAGAAGAGACAGATGGTTACCGTCCACCCTGGACTTCAGCTTAAATCTTGCAACTTAGTAGCTGTCTAAACTACAGCACCTCTCTCAACTCTTTCCTGGGATCCTAGTCGAGTGTAGGTTTCCTGGGATCCTACTCTAGATTTACTGAACCTTTGGTGTGGGTCCAGCAATTTGCATTTCACCACAGTCCTAATGCACAATAAATTGTAGAAATGACTGCTCTAAACCTTGGTATTATAAATTATAGGTTCATAAGTTCTAAAATAGTTGAGATTATTAATAAATGTATTAGCAATTACACTTTTTCCTTCCTAGTTGTTAAAGGAATTGAAGTGTTTATACACATTAGTAAGAAAAAAAAAGGCTTAAAAATAGTTTCCCAAGGGATCTCAAAAGATTACAAAAGACAAGAAAATGGGATTCACAAGTCCTGAGATTTTTCTATGGTCATCAGAGCTTGATGGGGGTATCCAAGGCTCAGGGGAATTCACTGAAAGCTTTCCAGAACACAATGGAGAGGCAGAAATGCTCTGCTTGCTCAGTCAATAATGAAGGTGGAGCTGATGGACAAGGCAATGAAGAGGATCAGAGAAAGATTTATAGGAAGCCTCTAGAGGGAAAAGGGACATTGGAGGACAGGTCTGAGATAATCACCCGCTTGGAAGAGAAAGGGGGACAAATCTTCCCAAAAATATTTAGAGGTTTCAGTAAGTGTCTGGAATCTAGGCTAACACTTGCCATTGCCTAAATCCCACCCACATTTGAGAAATGCAGATGACTGTGCTACTACAATGTGGTAAGCAGAATCCTAAATATGTCCCCTCAATATTCTGTACCCTGGTTATTCAATTAAACACTAACTGAGGCCCTGCTGTAAAGGAACTGGGCAGATAGAATTATTTAATAGCCAGATGACCTTGAAATAGGGAGATTATCCTGGATTCTCTGGTTGGATCCAGAGTAATCACAGGAGCTCTTAAAAGCAGAAGAGAAAAGCAGAGGAGTCAGTCAAGCGACACAGTAGAAGAGGAAGACAGGAGAGATGAAGCAGAAATAGAAATCGGAGTGGTTCAAAGCATGAGAAAGATTTGACCCATCATTTCTGGCTTAAAAGATGGTGGCAGGGGTGGTGGGCCCAGGAATGCCGGAGGCCTCTGAAAGCTGAGAAGGACCACTGGCTGACCTTTAACATGGAAACAGAGACCTCAGTCCTACAACTGCATGGGACTAAATTAGGTCAACCACTTGAATGAGTGTGGAAGCAGATTTTTCCCAGAACCTTCCAATAAAAACCTTTGATTTTGGCCTTGTGAACACTTTCTTTGGTTACGGAGGAACCAGTAGAACCAACCTAGATTTCTGACCTGCAGAACTGTAAGAGAATAAATTTAAGCCACTAGATTTGTGTAATTTATTATAGCAAGCAAAAATGATGGATGGACACTGCCCCTCATGACCTTACTCTATTGGTGAATTCTACACCACACAACACTACTTTGTTTGCTGTTTACCCAAAGGCCCTTCACACTTTGTTTGCCTTGCTTCTGAGGGTTTAGGTCTAAGCCATTTTGATATGCTCATACGCTGTTTCTCGAAGCTGGTCTGTACAACTCTTCTGGCCCATACTTGCTGTTGTCTAACCCTGTCTTGGGTCTGCACACCAACATTATACACAATGGACTCTATCCTTGGTCCTCTGGCCTTAGTTCCTTTGCATTGTTTATGTCTTGGACCTTCCCAGTAGATTCCACCTGATTCGCCCCTCAGTCTTTTATCATGCCACATGACCTTGGGAAACACTCCTGCCCATAGTCCATTCCCTGGTTTTACTTGTTGTTTAGTGTATATAGGAAAGATAAAGGAGCAGTAAGAAAGGAGTCTGATTCTGTGATAGAATTTAAAAAGTCATTAAAATGAAAAAGAAAGATGCCAGGCACATTAAAAACAAAGCAGAAGCAATGAAAACAACAGTAATGACAAAGATTTAGTTTTTTATTTTTCTTTTTCCCCAAAGAATGTCATTGACCCAGGTTTGAATTGACTGGTTCCCGTTCCACTTATACCCTTTTCTCCTCTGAGTAAGCTACTTAAACTCCTTGAGCCTCGGTTTCTCTCTTCTTTTAAATGGGACAACAACATTGTCTTGCACGGTTGTTGTGAAGGTTGTTGATGATACATGGAAAGCATGTACCATGGTGCCTGGTGCATCAGGTGCCTGAAAAATGGTACCTATTAAAAATCACAATACCAGCTGGCGAATTAGTCACTTCAGTAAAATATATATATTTTTTCAGTAAAATACATATTTTAAATAAAATATAAATATGTAAATTTATATATAAATATACAAATAAAAAATATGTATTTTCAGTAAAACATATATATATATTCAGTAAAATTTGTGACCAATTTGGAAAACACCAATTTGGTATTGTGATTATATATATATAATCAGAAAACCAGGTAAAGACACTGAGGATATTAAGCTTTGTTATAGGATTTGATTTTTCATAAGCAAAAATATGTAAAAAAAAAAAAAAAGTCTGAATAAATCAGTGTTAAATAACAGCAAAAACATCCACAAACTCATATCAAAGAGACCATGTGTTTCCAAAGCTTATAAATACATCACTTGAAAGCTACTTCAATTAGCTCATGAGCTTCCAGCTCTATCATCCATCTCCCTATCGGAAAAGTCACAGGGGTGCAACCTCTGCTCTCTATTGAGCTCTTGCAGATACCCTGAGTTGCTGACTCCTTCCACATCTGGATCTGTTTAGTGATGCCTACAGCTAGCTGGGATTCAGTCCCTTGGAAACTGGCTAAGATCTCCCAGTGCTTCCTCCCTGACTCTCTCCTGGTCTCCCACATACACACTATCTCTGTGTTTGCTTTGAAGAGTTGTTGGAGCAGCATTCAACCTCTCCAGCAGTTTGAGTAGCATACGCTCTGATGTTAGAAGTCACAGCTCTTCAAAGAAGCAGAAAATCACTTTTTGTTCTGGGTAGTTCTGTACTTTTAACATGAAGCAGAGAAAACATGTTTCAACCAATGATGAATAGGGTGCATTTGGTGTGTTTTCAGGGCCTGATATGTCTCCAAGGTCATTGCTTTGTTGAGTGGTTGAGTGGTTATTTCAGGAAAATAATTTTTAAAAATCCCAAACACCACAAAACAAAGGCCACGCCAATTTTTTGTGAATAGAAACTGCTCATATATACGAGACGGCAAGGGCTCTTTGAAAATTCCTACAACGCTAGCTATTCCATAAGGTACACCACATTTGAGTTTCCTGTTGTATTGATGAGGAAACTGAGGGCCAAGGACTTGAACAAAGAAGATCAATCTCAAGAGCTGTATGAATCTTGCTTTCTGTGAGGACCAAGGGACTGGTGGGCTTCTCTGGCTGGTTGTTTGGGCTGGTGAGTCCAGTCAGTTCTGGGGCTAAAGTGGGAGGCCCATGGCTGGCTGCTCAGGGTTCAAAAGCCACACAGGATCCTGCTGGCCATCTCGTAAAGATGCAAGTAAAGGCCACCAAGCAGGAGCTGCCAATTCAAGGGCATTGTTGTGCTGTCTGTCCATCGTGCCAACACCTACTGTCTGGCGCTGACAGTGACCCTGCAAAGAAGCCTGGGCCACTCCTGTTTCCTCATGAGCAGATCAGCTGCACAGAGTTAACCCGCCAAAGGTAATACACTGGTATATCTTTAAGACAAGTTCAAACATAAGTCCGATTTCAAAACCTGGGCCCTCTTTACTGCTTTGCAGTGGTAAAAACCATTCAACAAAACATTTAAAATAAAAATAACCACCAAAAAAATCCCTAAAACATGCAACTATTCCTGATGGTGAGTATTTATCTTCATCTATCTTTTTTTTTTTTTTGAGATGGAGCCTCGCTGTCTTGCCAGGCTGGAATGCAGTGGCGTGATCTCAGCCCACGGCAACCTCTGCCTCCTGGGTTCAAGCGACTCTCCTGCCTCAGCCTCCTGAGTAGCTGGTACCACAGGTGTGTGCCACTACGCACAGCCAATTTTTTGTATTTTTAGTAGAGACGGGCTTTCACCATGTTGGCCAGGATGGTCTCAATCTCTTGACCTCGTGATCCATCCGCCTCGGCCTCCCAAAGTGCTGGGATTACAGGCGTGAGCCACCGCACCCAGCCTATATTCATCTACCTTTATGTGTGACCATGTCATTTTCTTACTTTAAAAGTAAGCATTTTTCTTTGGGTGGGGGGGGGGCGTGTCTGTCTTGTTTTTAATGAACCTAAAATCATCAGCGCTTACTGTTTTGAGACCGACTGTTATTACTTAAGCTTCTGCTTCTTTTAAATAATCGTATGTGTAGCCCTCACCTTTCTGTGCTTCATTTATCAACTGGAAAGGAGAAATGTTTACATAGTGGGGTACCTAGTCCAGCCATGCTATTAGGCTGCTCATCCCCCACCTCCTCCACCTCTCTTTAGTCTTCAGTGCTGATATTGTATCATCAAAAGAAAAATGAAACAGCTAGTCACATGATAGGAGTCAACTGTTACCAGAACAAAAAGAAAATGATACTATCAGGCATAAGGAAGAGATTCCTGGGTTATGTCCTGTTCCTACTTATGAAGGTAGGCACCTAGTGTGGAAGGCATTAGAACCAGGTCAAACCATGAGTGGCTATTTTTTTTGAAATCTGAGTCAGTTAGGGTGGGAAGGAAACTAGTACCTTACTGAGAAGAGACAGGGTCAGAGTTTAAATCCAAAGACCACGGTTAGGGTAAAAGTGGGAGGATAAGCCACAAGGTTGGTGGTCAGAAGAACAGAAGAGCAAGGACTAGCTTAAGGAACATGGTTCACTATGAAACCATGTGTAATGCATGTTTAAACTCCCTTTCTTAATAGTCCTCCATGCATTTTGCAAAGTCCAGAGTTTGCATCCTAAAAGGATGGGGTGTGCATCCTAAAAGGCAAGCTCTGCCACTTCTTGTGTTTGTGACTTTGGGCAGGTCACTGTTCATTGCTCATTTGGCAAACAGTGATTGAAATAACTGTTTGACCATAAGGCAATTATTTGGTGCCAGCTTCTGACCTAAGAACTGTTGATATTTTAAAAAGTAAATAAGCCATTGCTCCTATCCTCAAAATGTTTTTCCTATAGAGTAAATTTAAAACATATGTTATGTCTTATGACAGCCTTGATCTTATTTTCTTCAGTGAAAATTATACTCCCTATTGCTTTCAATGTAGGTTTTAATTCTTTGATTGCATTTTTAGTTGTCTTGTGGTCTTTGCCATTTCCCCTTTCTTCTCATTCCATTGTCCTTTCATCTTAACTTGTTCTTTCCTAATAAGTTTCTGGACTATTTCATAGAGATATGCCTTGAAACAAAATTTCTGGCTGGGAACAGTGTTTCATGCCTATAATCTCAACACTTTGGGAGACTGAAGTGGGAAGACGGCTTGAGGCCAGCAGTTTGAGACCAGCCTTGGCAACAGAGTGAGACCCCATCTCTACAAAAAATATTTTAAAAATTAGCTGGGCATGCTGACATGTGCCTGTGTAGTCTTAGCTACTTGGGAGGCTGAGATGGAAGGACTGCTTGAGCTCAGAAGTTCAAGGTTACAGTGGGTTCTGATTAGGCCACTGCACCACTGCATTCCAGTCTGAGTGACAAAGAGCAAGATCCTGTCTCTTAAAAAAAAATTAAAAATATTCTATTGAATATACCACGAAGTTCTCTAACATTTTCATTTGGTTTCAGTAGTAAATAATTTTCAAGAGGGCTTTCCTTTAAGTGTTCACAATGGTATTTTTTCTTTGTATGTAATGGTTTTTCTTTTCTTTTTTTTTTTTTTTTTTTTTGAGACGGAGTCTCACTCTGTCACCCAGGCTAGAGTGCAGTGGCGTGATCTTGGCTCACTGCAAGCTCCACCTCCCAGGTTCTCGCCATTCTCCTGCCTCAGCCTCCCGAGTAGCTGGGACTACAGCCACCCGCCACGATGCCCGGCTAATTTTTTTGTATTTTTTTAAGTAGAGACAGGGTTTCACCATGTTAGCCAGGATGGACTCGATCTCCTGACCTCGTGATCCACCTGCTTCGGCCTCCCAAAGTGTTGGGATTACAGGCGTGAGCCACCGTGTCCAGCCGTATGTAATGGTTTTTCTAAGGGGCCATTATTTTTCAACATTTATGCTAACTAGACAGGTACACATGTTCAGTATTTCCCAGCATACAGTACACACGATTTGCTCTTTTTTTTTTTTTTTTTTTTGAGACGGAGTCTCGCTCTGTCACCCAGGCTGGAGTGCAGTGGCACAATCTCGGCTCACTGCAACCTCCGCCTCCCAGGTTCAAGCAATTCTCCTGCCTCAGCCTCCTGAGTAGCTGGGATTACAGGTGTCCGCCACCACGCCCAGCTAATTTTTGTATTTTTAGTAGAAACGGGGTTTCACCATGTTGGTCAGGCTGGTCTTGAACCCCTGACCTCATGATCCAACTGGCTTGGCCTCCCAAAGTGCTGGGATTACAGGCGTGAGCCACCACGCACAGGCATGATTTGCTCTTATCCCCACTCACTGTATACTTAAATTTGTCTCTTCAGATCTACAGCTAAATGCCAATTGGCAGAGTACAGCAGTTTTTATTTTCTGTAGCTTTGTTGGACAGAGGTAGATCAGCACTGCCTGGCTTTCGGAGCCTAGAACTAGTAGTGCAAACTACACCCTTCCTCCCAAGTTTACAGAACTACTAAGGCCTTTCCTACATCTGCCCCATTAACAGATGCTTAGAATGCAAGCCATCACCCTTCCTCCTAATTCACACTTCCTGCTTGGGTGGATTCTTGAGCTGGCAGTTTTCAAATGGAATGAACTGAAAGAGTGGCTGGGAACAGGGTTGTGGGGGGATCTAGGAATTTAAACTCACTGGCTGCTTTCCAAAAAGAAAACAAAAAACCCAACCATCAGCAGTAAAGTAGAGGAATAGCTATGCTGTTTTCAGGTTTAAAAGAACCTTGTGCTTTTATGCAAGGGAGCAGAAGGTGGCGAGGTCCAAACTCTTTCCACAGTGGATCACACATGACTTTGTTCTTATGTCATATATGATGTTATCAAACAAGTTGCATTCATCATATAATTGGGAATACCAATTTTAGTTTTCCTAGTTGAACACCATCCTAATTCCTAAGGCCTGCATGAATTCATGACTTTTTTGCATTTTTACAAATATTTTCAAGAGAAGCAGAAAAAGGCTGCATCAGGGTTTGCTAGCCCAATGCCACATAAAAACAATTTCAAAGTCAGACATGTATTGAGCATCTCCTTCAGCTTGCACTGATTATTACAGAGATCACACTGTAAAATGATTATATACACACACATACACACATGTACAATAATTACCTCCCCTACTTTTATGTGAACTTAGGACAGGTACTTTTCTGTTTTCTTTGTATTACCTGGGTTTAGCACAGGCCTGCACATAGCAGGTATTCAATAAAAACACAGTGAATGGGTAAATGTTTAACAACGCAAGAAAAGAGTCACCTGAGGGGAGAGTAGAGAACTGGGAGAGTGCAACGCTGCCAAAGCCGGAATATACAGATATCCAGTGGTTCTCCGAGAAATCCGAGAAAATTTTCTTTTTTTATTATTAAGATAAAATGCTAAAGGCAATCTATCATTGGTTAGACAATGATACAAGGAGCCAAAATTGTAGACATTCACATGCCATGCTCTCTTCCCTCTAGAATACTGCACATACTATGATTCCCTTGGCCTCAAACCCCCTTCCCAGCTTCACTCAGTGTCAATGTTACTTCCTGTCTGGAGCTTTCCTGACCACTGGGACCAAGTTGGGCAATCGTCTTCCATGCATCTGGAGAGCTCTGGACAGTGAAGGACATCTGGAGCTTAATACTATCTTTCCATTCCCTGTTTATATATTTTGTCTGCCTCCCAAAGATGGTGATATTCCTGAGGGCTGGGATTGTGTCTAGCTACTCTTATATCCCCCAACAACTGTTAACAGGGCCTGTATTTGTTTGATGAATAAACAGTCTCATAATTATGATACAATCGGAGTTTATCTTCATTTACTTGGAAATTAATATTGGTATTAAATACTTACGATATGGATAGTCAGTGTCAGTAGCCATTTAATTCATTTGGTATTAGTAAATTCTTCATATGTTTGTTTTATCTAAGGCAACAAATGACCTCTTTATTATCTCCATGTTGCCTACAAATTATAAATAAGCATATACTGAGCACTTACTCTGTGTCCAGGGAAATGTTTTAGGGGCCAAAAGAAGAAATTGTACATGGATCTTGCTTTATTGGAATTATCCTGCTAGTTCCTATTAACATTTTTTCAAGCACTCGCCCACCCCCAACTTTAAACATACTCCATGAAGGTAGGTATTGTTGCATCTTACTCATATCTACAGCAGTGCCTGGCATACAATAGGAACCCAATTAATATTTGCTGAATGAGTGCTGGAGATAGGCATCATCGTAGTTTCCAGCAAAAGGATATAACATAACAGAAGAATTTCAGGGTCATTATTTTGATGTTTTCCAAAACTGGACTGAAGGAAGGAGATTTGGGGTGAAGTGTTTAGCTCAGAATTGCCTTCCTTCTATCTTATTTAGGTCATCTTCTCCTTCCAGTGTTATGATGCAAATTCATGGAGTGATAACTATTCCATTGCAGCCTAACCCAAGGACAGTTATAAAGGGAAATCATTGCCAAGAACTACCAAGTGATATATGAGGTATGTGAACAAACACACAACTTTTTTAAAAAGTAAACATACCCAGGATTTTTAGATACAACTGGGAATATGTCCCCATGTAAGAAGTTCCTTTTGGTGCATACATACTTATTCTCATGATATGAGAATTCTTCAGAACACTCCATTGATTTCTTTGGAATTTCATTCTGCATTTGGGTCAACTGTATTAGAATATCCTTCTGATGATAATTCTTAGGTCTTGGATGTCAGGATTGGTTTTAAAAAATGGATAAAAGCTACTGGGAGACATGAAGCCTGACATGCTGGGTACTGAATTTGGGTATGACAGACATTGGCTAGGGAAGGCTCCCAGGTCAGTTTTATCTAAAGCAACAAATGACCTCCAGAGCAATGACCATTTTACTATGCAACACTGCTTTGTTTTGGGGTCATTTAAAACACTGGTCAAGCTTCTTAACTGCTTCAACATTTTAAATATCTAGCTCTATTTGGCTTCAGATATTTGTCTCTAATTAAGACACTTATTTCTGTACCCATATGAAATGTGTTCTTCCCCTACCCCCTGTTTACAGACAGAGTTGGTTATCTGAAAGTATGACTTTCTAGTTGCGGTCTGTTGCCACATGGCCCTCTCTGGACATTATTCTTCTGCCTCTATAAAAAAGGACACCAAGCTCATGATTTGTTGTGTAGGCATGCTTCATGGACTCCAGATCAACATAACCTTTGTCATGTCTAATTTTCTTTTCTTTTCACCATGACTCCCTTTTAGTAATAGAAGTTGATCATGTCAACTAGGTAATGAAAATAAATTTCAGGTCTTCCTGCTGGCATCATAAAAATATTTAAAACAATCTCAATAAAACTAACCACAAAATTGTAGTAGTTTGAGTCTTGAATTCTTGACTCCATCAGGCCTGCTCCACTGTTACGCATTTTCCTTTGCATAAGCCTTGCCTTGTTTACAGCCTCCATTCTGAACTCTGCCTTAATGTACCTCACACTCACCTTCTCAGCTTCATGACATTTTCCTGGTTCCTGCATTCATGGCTTATTTTCTTATTTGTGGCCTCACCTGGTCCCTCTTCTACCTTTAACCTGCTTCATCACACCTCAAACATGATTCTCCTGGTGTCTAAGATGTTATTACTTTTATATCTCAACTGGGGTGGTTGAGAGTTCTCCCACCAAGTTCATCTGGCCCCTCTAGGAGAGCCTAGAATATCCACAGAGGAAGTGACCCTAAAGGGCACTAAGAGCAGGATTTATTTTCCAACATAAGTTATAAATTACAGTTACTTATACCAAAGTTTAATCTGAAATCCTAACTATATTAGTGTAGAGTCTGAACAGCCCTGACTCAGAGCCTAGGCAGATGTGTGGCTGTGGCCAGCAAGACCATGGGTGGTAATATTTACTACTGATTTGCTGGGCAACCTAAAGATGCAGCTGGAAAATTTGACTTTACAAACTGATATAAATGCCAAAATTACATAGGCATGACTTTTAGCCACTCCACAGGACAAAGAGGCAGCAGTAGCTGAACTAGGAAATGCTGCTTTTAACGCTTTCAAGGTTGGCTCAGAAACAATGAAAACTTTCAGCAGCTCATCCCAGGGAGCAGCAACAGCAATGCATCTGCACAAAGCCAGTGGGCTGTTGGCCTGTTTTATTTTTTTCTTTTCCTTTTTCCTCACTTTGCTTCTTCCAAACTTTGTAGCCCTTTGGCCTGCCTTCACCCATGTGCAAGGACTAGCTGTTACTTACCATGCCCTTTAGTGTCAGATCTGCTAAGGGAGACCGGTTGCCATGGAAATCTGGCCAAACATGTAAATCAACAGTAAGGAAACCCACAGGCTGAGCCTTCTTAATCAGATCCAGGTGACTGTTCAAATATGCATATATACTCTGGCATCTGGAAGAGAAGTGAATTGTATTTTTAAAAGAGGGATAGGGTCAGGGAGCAAATCATTCTATAGAAAGAAACCATTTGTACTTCCAGATCCAGGAAAGTAAGCAGGCTCCTAAAAGCTTCAGAGAAGCTAGCCCACTGTACTCTCAAATCACACTGTACTATCACCAAGAAAGGTGCCACATCCTAGTAGAAAGGTTTGGAGTCAGAAGACTGGATCCAGGAATGGCTTTACTCTTAGTAGATGCATGGCCATGAGAAAGTTATTCAAACTTTCTGAACCACCCTCTTCTCATCTGTAAAAACAGATATCATAATCCCTGTCCAACTTACCTCATAGGGTTATTGTGAAGATCAAAGAAGATTATGTATGTGAAGGCGCAGTATTTTGTAAACTGTACAGTACTGGTCATATGTCAATAATTTATTAAAATCAGTATTCCTAATTGTAATAATGATGATGAGTTGATAAATGGAGAGAAATTATAAGTTCCCAGACTCAGGATAGGATTTTGCTAAGTAAAGTGACTGAATGTCATAAATGCAGTTAGGATCAGGAGTTAGAGACCTGATTTTCAACCTAAACCCACCAGATGACATTGTGTACGTTTTTTCTTTTTCTTTCTTCTTTCTTTTTTTGAGATGGAGTTTCAGTCTTGTTGCCCAGGTGGGAGTGCAATGGTGCAATCTCGGCTCACTACAACCTCCGCCTCCCAGATTCAAGCGATTCTCCTGCCTCAGCCTCCCCACCCAGCTAATTTTTGTATTTTTAGTAGAGACGGGGTTTCACCATGTTAGCCAGGCTGGTCTCAAACCCCTGACCTCAGATGATCCACACACCTCGGCCTCCCAAAGTGCTAGGATTACAGGTGTGAGCCACCTCACCTGGTTTTTTTTCTCCTTTTTAAGTCTCAGTTTCTTCATGTGTAGAATGAGGGAGTCAAACCAACTCCTTCATTCTTTACATGTTCAGGTGAAGAGGAGGTGGAGAGAAGATGATGGGCATGAGAGCACTACTCAGTTCAAATCTTGGTACTACCTCTCCTAGCTCGGTAAAATGGGCCAGTGACTTAACCTCTCTGACCTCCAATTTTCCCACTCATAAAATAGGTTTAATAACACCTACCTCACCGGGTTAAATCACACCACATGACACAAAGATGAAAAGCTGGTCAACCTTCCCCTCTTAAAAGATGCTGCTTTCTAAAAGTTCTGAACCAATGATTTCAAAAGAAAGTGGATATTGCAGTAGTTGGCATCTGTGCTACTTCCCACTGGGGTCCTTGGAAGTCTCTTTAAAGGTTAAAAACATGGCTTGTATAATGGCAGAAAAAAAAGTATAGGAAATCAATATCCAAAGGAGGTTAATATCTAAGATACCTAAGGCATTATTTATGCTTTGCATTTTAAAAGTGTTTTAGAAGGAAGGCTCAGTGATTTCTAGTTCTAGTTTGTGATTGGGTGAGTGATCCCATGGATCCCATGAAGTTGCCAAAAGTTTCCTGTACTTGGTGTAGGGAAACAAACCAATGAGTAGAGCATTGATTTTTAAATTCTCTTTTTTTCCCCATTTACCAGTAGAACTCCTTTACTTATTTTTTTATTTTATTTTATTTTTTTCTTTGAGATGGAATCTTGCTCTGTCACCAGGCTGGAGTGCAGTGGCGCGATCTCGGCTCACTGCAAGCTCCGCCTCCCGGGTTCATGCCATTCTCCTGCCTCAGCCTCCCGAGTAGCTGGGACCACAGGCGTCCGCCACCACGCCTGGCTAATTTTTTTTTGTATTTTTAGTATAGACGGGGCTTCACTGTGTTAGCCAGGATGGTCTCAATCTCCTGACCTCATGATCTGCCCACCTCGGCCTCCCAAAGTGCTGGGATTACAGGCTTGAGCCACCACACCCGGCCAGTAGAACTCCTTTATTAAACAAAAATTGTATGTAAATATTCAATGTAAAAATATAGAAAAGCAAAGCTGCTCTGTGTGAGCATGAGTGAGTGTGTAAATGTGAATGCATGTATATGTGTGTGTGTGTGAGTGCGTGTGATGTGTACTAGGGTGGAGGTGAGGGCAGCCCAACCGCCCTACCTACCAGCAGTTTATTTGCTTCTTGCTGTAATAGCTCATTCTCATCTGCAAAAATCTTCTTCCTTAGATCTTATTAGGAGGAATAAGATATTACTGGGAAAAGGCTTAACAACTACAGTTAACACCAGTTGCCATTCCCTAAATGTACACCAGACCTTCCAACACTGCCCAGTTGGGGAGGTACCACTAACATACAGAGAAGATGCTTCAAGAGGTGAAGAGACAGGTCTGAGTCCAGCTTTAAACCCTTCTCCTTGTGATTCTGAAGCCATGGACTTTCTGTATCTTAGGTCAGAAATTATTTATCAAAGCCCTAAAAACACAAACCCTGTTTTAGAATGATTCTATTATGGCTTCAGGAAAGGATCCTCTGAAGCCTCCATACAAGGTACAGCCAGAACAACGTATCAGCGAACACGAATATGATAACCTCCTGGTTATCCATCTCTTTGCTCTCTCTGCTCCTGGTCCAACAGGAATCACATTCACAAGAAAAGGCTTGAGAACATCTTTTCTAGCCAGAAGTCAAGAGTCTGCACTAATTCTTGCGACTTTCCACTTCAGAATAGCCACTGTTCTTAAAGTAAAGGGATTTTTTTTTTTTTTTTTTTTTTTGGAAACACATGTCTATAAATCTTTTCATTCTGCCTCTCAAGGAATCTCTGAGCAGGGCATTTGGTTTCAGACATCTGGGTCAATAAGAACGTATAGGCCTAATTATTATTGATTCGTCATTGTCTCATTTACTGCAGGTCTTTGCAAACAGTGAGATTCATTTAGCCTCTACATATATGGCCACTCATGCACTAATGAGATCCCTGGGGGATGGGGCATATGCTTACCCCTTTGACTCCTAACCTCCTTGCAGCTGTATGTTTATTCTTTGAATGCAGCCATTCTCCTACATGTTTTTTCAATTATACCTTACCATGTGTGCTATCTGAGTATATCATTCAAAATGAAATGCACTTGGAAGACATTAAACTAATACACATCATTATTCACATAATTTTAACCTTGCATGATGCCTTTTTTGGTTCTGACTTTGTGTCATTTTGCATGTTTTATCAGTTCCTTCTCAAATGGCAGCCTGCCTTCTTCTAGCTAGGGAATCACATATTAACTGTGATCCCAAGTGGATCGCTCTCCCTCTCTCTCATGAACCCCAGGCTGATATATCCTGTCTCAAAAGGAGAAACTTTTGCTGTCCACATCCCACTGGGTATCATGAAGAAAATATAGTTTCAATAATCATAAAGTGACTTTACCACGTACCAGCTGGATGATCAGGTAGGCAAACCCTCTCTGAGCCTATTTGCTTTTTTGCTATTGGGGCTAATACTGTCTACTTAAAGGCTGCTATGAAGATTAAACATAGAGCCCCGAGCACTATAAAATGACAGGTTTATCAATAAATAGTTTCCTCTTCTTTGCCATCATAAGAAACTCATTTCTAGTTTTTTAAAAATCCAAGAATCAAAGAAGATTTTTTTTTCGGACCTATTGCTTGTAATCTTAAATGCAGACAACATCCCTGAAATCTCTCATGTCCTCTCCCTCTCCATAAATCACCTAATTCTACGGGTTCACAGGCTGCCCAGAGAGTATGGTGGTCATACTCTTAAACCAAAAAATCAGAATACATGGTATAACAAAATATACTTGTGCCTTTTCTACCAATAAGAGAAAGTCTTAGAAAAGAAGCTTCCATATTGCCTGTCTCTAGTTCCTTACTTCTTCTTTTTTTTTTTTTTTTCCAGACAGAGTCGGCTCTGTCACTAGGCTGGAGTGCAGTGGTGTGATCTCAGCTCACTGCAACCTCTGCCTCCTGGGTTCAAGTGATTCTCCTGCCTCAGCCTCCCGAGTAGCTGGGACTACAGGCGTGTGCCACCATGCCCAGCTAAATTTTTTGTATTTTTAGTAGAGACGGGGTTTCACTATGTTGGCCAGGATGGTCTTGATGTCCTGACCTCATGATCCGCCCGTCTCAGCCTCTCAAAGTGCTGGGATTATAGGTGTGAGCCACTGCAACCGGCCTAGTTCCTTACTTCTTAACCCAATACACTATGCATTCTGCCTGCTCCATTCTACTGAAACTGGTACTACCATGAGGAACAATACCCTCTTTGTTGTTAATGCCGATGAATCATTTGGGGCATTTTACATCATTTGACCACTCCTTCCTCATTTGTTCTCTTGTTTCTGAAACACTATTCTCTCTTGATTTTCCTCCCTCCTCTTTGGCTGTTTCTCCTTCTTCACTTGTTCATTAAACATATGACGTCTTCCAGAGATCTACTGTCTTTCACCATTTTCTTACTCTTTATCTCCTCTTGGATGATCCTAACCTCTTCTCATTGCTCCAGTTACCATCTAGTGCTGAGGACTTCCAAATATATGACCTTAACTCCTGTCCATTTCTTTCTTATGAGTTCCAGGTCAAGTATCCAACCACTCTTCAAATGCCTCCTCTTAGATGTCCAAAGACAACTCAACTAAGAATGTCCAATCAGGCTTTCTGTACTCTTTCCTGATTGGTTCTTCTACAATGCAACCTTGATTATTACTCCCACACCTATCTAAAACCCTTCAGATGGACACAGCCTTCCAGACATGCTGGAATACACAGAAGATGGGGACAGGGCAAAGGAACAGGCATCTTATGACTTCCCTACACATGCCCCTATGCCACCAGGCACTGTGCTGAGCTACTGGTAACCAGTTGGGAGGTAGAAAATAAGAGGATTTATGTCCTAAATCAGCACAGACCCTTGGTCTTCTAGAGAAGACCCCAATGCCCTGAGCACTTTCTTTTATTTGCATGCAAAACAGAAACCAAAGAAACGTATAATAGGCTGGGCGCGGTGGCTCACACCTGTAATCTCAGCACTTTGGGAGTCCGAGGCGGGCGGACCACGAGGTCAGGAGATCGAGACCATCCTGGCTAACACGGTGAAACCGTCTCTACTAAAAATACAAAAAATTAGCCGGGCGCGGTGGCAGGTGCCTGTAGTCCCAGCTACTCAGGAGGCTGAGGCAGGAGAATGGTGTGAACCCGGAAGGCAGAGCTTGCAGTGAGCTGAGATAGTGCCACTGCACTCCAGCCTGGGTAAAAGTGCGAGACTCCGTCTCAAAAAAAAAAGAAAAAAGAAAAAAAAAAAAAAAGAAATGTATAATAATATCCAGCTAATTTCTGTAAGAAATCTTTCTGAACTCAGAGCCATCAAGAATTTACTGATTATCTTTGTATACCATGGGGGAATGAAAGGTGTTAATATTATCACACTGACTGTCCTAGCTCAGGGAAGGCTAAGTAAATATTCAGTGATAGACTCAACGCCCCAGTTATCAGAATGACGGTCCAAGGTTTAAAAAGTCATAAAGGCAAAAAGGGGACTCACAATACAAAACAGCAGAATGGAAAGAGAGAAAAATTTTTAGAAGTGAAGTTTGAGAGCTCCCAATAATCCTCATTTCCTCATCTAGAATTAAATGAGATAATATACGTGAAACTATTATCACTAAGCACAGTGCCAAACATACTGCAGATTCTTAATAAATGTTATTGTCCTTTTTTTCCCTTTCTTTGCTTGAGGGGGATTTGTACAGCCTTTAATGGGAAGCTTTAAATCTATCTGCGATTCGCGATATAGAGGACTAGTGAATTTTAAGAAATTGATATTTAGTGGGATTATGGGAATTACAAAAGCAAAAGAAGTTTGAGGAATAAATCAGATCAAGAAAAATTAGCTGTCCTCAGAGGAATAACAGAAAAATTCAGGGAAAGCAGGAAAAAAGAAAGGCTGAGGAAAAAAATGTGCACTAGCACAACAAAGACAACATTAAGGGCTTTGAAACCAATGCTCTATATCTCCTTATTTATCTACAATTTTCCTTAGAGCATTTATCAATGGCTGGCTATATCTGTATATATGCATATGTGTATATGTATATAGTATGCATATTTGCATGTATGTACTGCATGTATATATATGTATGTGTGTGTATATTTTTATGAAAGCAAAGACTTTGTTTGCTCGGTTCATTCATGTATCACAAATGCTCAAAAGATACTCATCAGACAGATGGGCCACAGACCCTGGATTTTAAGTTTTGCTTTGCTGCCAACCTTGAATCTAGCACTTGTGGATTATGCCAAAATGTTCTCACTAAACCCTGTTGTCACCAGAACCTAATTCAGAGACACTGTTAGTTAAGAACCTCTAAGAGAATCAAGTTTAGAGGAAAAGAGTCAAAATTTATGATCGACATAAGGTGATCTCTGCTAAAGAGTGAAATATCTGCAAATTTGGCCCCACATGAAGAGAAACTTTGGTTACCAGTTACATGTACGGGCACATCCAGTTCTTGTTTACTTAATTTATAAGCTTGCAAAACACTTCTCTTCAGAGATGGGGCCTAAGAGGATTATTGTAAATCAAGAGTATAAAATACTCAATCTGTTTATCAACACTTGTTTCCACAGTTTCAAACAGGATTTGCTGACCCTAAGCTCTGAGATAGGGGTGACCTGCATTGCTGTTTTCAGAAAGCCCCAAGTCATAGCAAAAGAGACACATGGTTCTTGATTCAGAAGGATTTGTCCACTCTTCCAAACAGCTAACTTCATTTCAAAAACAGCTATGCCTGTTTCTTTCTAAGACTGGAAGCATAAAGGGTCCCATAGTTTTAGAATATTGTACTCATAGATCTAATAAGACACAGATGCACTTTCCTTTGTAAGACAATAAAAGAAAAGTGGAAGGAAACCGAACTAACATTTACTGAATACCTACTAAGTATCTGGGCTGGACATAAAAGAGTCATCAAAATATAGACAGAAATGAAGTCAAGAGCATAGCTGAGATCATCTTGGAAGAGATGGCAAAGAGAGAAGAGGGCCAGGAAGCTAGCTGTGATAAAAATTAATGTTAATGGTCAAGAAAAGAACTATAAACTCAAGAAAAGTGGTTAGGAAGGAGGAATCAGAGATATAGGGAGAAAACAGACAGGGTGACATTCCAGAAAGTCAAGGAAAGAGAATGTTAAAAGGAGGAAAAAGTGATCACTGATGCCCCATGCTGCTGAGAACTAAAGAAAGGGGAATAAAAAACATCCTATGGACTTAGCAAAATAGAGGTCACTGATAACCTTAATATGAAATGTTTCGGGGGCTGATGGTGACAGAATTCAAACTGCAGTGGGCAAGGAAGGAGTAGGAAGTGGAGAAGTAGAGACCAAGAGTACAGGCGATGCTTTGGAGAAACTCCACTCTAAACAGAAGGAGAAATACAGGAAAGTAGCTGGAAGTGGTTTTGAAGTTATGTCAAAAGAGGTGGGATTTAAATCCAGTTCTGACTCCATCACTGAATTCTGTAAGTTGCTGCTTCTGAACCACCCGATACTGTTGTTTCTCTGAGTTTGCATGGTAATCCATAAATTCTTTCTTCTTTTTATTATGATTTGCAACAGAAGCTACTCAAATGAAGTTTATCTATAGAAGAAAGTTCTGGAAGTTTAGAGTATGTCATTGCAAAACTAAATATTCAGTAAGTTTGTGTTACACACTGAAATGTTCATATACAGACATTCCTGTGACTTGCTTTCATCCTATTAATGCCTGTAAAATGAAGTAAGTAGGGTATCATTATTGTAATTTATGGATGAAGAATCTAGTAGTCATTGAGACATTCAGGGCAGAACAGGTACAAGAACTCAAGGACTCTAATTCACAGTCCCTGTCCTTGCTGTTCCTCCATGCTTTCCATAAGAAGGCAGGCAAGGTATGAATGACTGACGTATGCTGCTTGAACCCAGAGCAACCACCACCAAAATTCCTCCTCTTAAAATCATTAGTAGTAATAGTAGTAGTTGATATGGTTTGGCTGTGTCCCTACCAAATCTCATCTTGAATTTTAGTTCCCATAATCCTCATGTGTTGTGGGAGGGACCTGGTTGGAGGTAATTGAATTATGGGTGTGGTTACCCTCATGCTGTTCTTGTGATAGTGACTTCTCATGAGATCTGATGGTTTTATAAGGGGCTTTTCCTCCTTTTGCTCAGCACTTCTCTCTCTTGCCACCATGTGAAGAAGGATGTGTTTGTTTCTCCTTCCACCATGATTGTAAGTTTCCTGATGCCTGCCCAGCCCACAGAACTGTAAGTCAATTAAACCTCTTTCCTTTATAAATTACCCAGTCTCAGGTATTTCTTCACAGCAGTGCAAGAATGGACTAACAGAGTAGTAGTGGTCATCATCATTGTCACAATTCAGTTTACAAAGCCCCGTCAAATATATTACCTCTTCTAAACTCAAAATAAATCCTTAGAGGTGTTTCGGGTTGATGCTCCATTACTATCCTATGTTATAATGAAGAAAATGGGTTTCACACAATGATACATGTTGGAGCTGAGATTTGGATTCAGGTCTCCAGACTATAAATTTAGTGCTCTTTTCTTTGGCTTAGTGGTTTATAAATGCTTAAACCCTTTAAGAAAATAATGACCGTTATGGTCCCTTCACAGAAATACATGCAGAATTATGTAATCAGCAGAACAGTACACAATTTAAAGAGGTTCATTGATGATCCGAAATCAGGAATCCCTTTTCTAGGTTATATGGTCTCTATGCCACTAATATGCTAGTTGGTAAGGTTATGTGACATAATCCCTCTCAATGGTAATTGTAATTAATGACTAATTGCAATGGCATTATAACTAAAGACTCCTAGAAGGGAATGCCTATGAAGCTTTTCTTAAACTCCTTGTCAAAATCAGTCCTCCTTTTCTACACAGCCTGATAACACACTACGTATATTTTACTACAGTATGCATTTATTCTGCTCTGTGTAGGTGTGCTGATCCTATTAGAATGTAAGTCACTTAGTAGAACGGAAATGTCTAATATACTAACTACAACAATCATTTATTTATTTATTTAGTTATTTATTCATTTTTTATTTAAGTTCCAGGGTACATGTACACAATGTACAGGTTTGTTACATATGTATACATGTGCCATGTTGGTTTGCTGCACCCGTTAACTCGTTATTTACATTAGGTATTCCTCCTAATGCTATCCCTCCCCTATCCCCCCATCCCACGACAGGCCTCGGTGTGTGATGTTCCCCAACAGTAATTTTTATCATTACCATTTTTTTAGTTGAACACCTATTACAGCCTGACTCTTAATCATCACTCTGTATCACCCATTATTCTAATTCATTTAATTTTCTCAATAACCTTATGAAATGTTTACTATTATTCCCTTTACAGTGAGGTACTAAGGCACAGAGGTTAAGTAAATAGCCCAGAAACAGAAAGTGAATAAGCGACAAAGCTGAGGCAAAGGCAATTTGGTTTCAGAGTCTATTAGTGGCCACCTTAGACTATCTCTCTTTTGTCCTGTGCTAGCTAGCTACATGGGTTTCTCTGATAATTCTATAAAAATATCTTACTTTACTTAAACAGCCTGACAACTAAGCATTATCAGCATGAAAATCCATTCATTTATTATTTTTTAGACTTTTTATTTCAAAATAATTTTAGATTTACACAAAAGTTACAAAAATAATACACAGAGTTCCCTTTTACTCATCACCTAAGAAATTGCAATAAATAACAATACTATTCATCTCTATTTGAATTTCAACAGTTTTCCTCCACCAATGTCCTTTCTCTGGTCCAGAGTTGAATCCATGATTATATACTGCTTACAGCTGTAGTACCTCCTTAAGTCTCCTCCAATCTAGGACAGTTCTTCAGTATTTAAGTTTCTTAATTTTCCTTTGGAGCAAACTGGCTAATAGCTTTGTGGAATGTCAATCTAGGTTTGTCTGATGCTTCCCATATTTACACTGAGTTTAATCATTTTGGGCAAGAACATGGCAGAAATGATGTTGTATCTTTATCGGTGCCTCATAAAAGGAGATACATGATATCACTACATGTTATTGCTGGTGTTGTTTACTTTAATCACTTGGGTAAGGTGGTGTCTTCCATACTTATATACTACTGGAAAGTTATTATTTTCCTCTAGCTATTACTCAGTATCTTGTGCTGAAATCCTCTGGGTTTATGAAAATATCCTGCTTCCCACTTTTACTCACTAATTTTAGCATCCATTAATGATTCTTGCCTACAACATTTATCTCTGTAGTGTTTACCTAATGTTGATTATCTATTTCCATTATTTCTTCTACATTTATTAATTGTAAGGCTACTGTTCTGACAGTGAAGAGGAAGACCTGTCATTTCTTCCTCGTTTATTTCCTTCTTCAGTAGTTTACTTATGGAGTTATTTACTTATGGACTTACTTTACGCTATTACTGTTTATTTTATCCTGAGTAGGCCACTGAGAGATTCTTAAAATTGGTTCCAATGTACCTTGACAATTCCTTGTTGAGTAACTTTTTTCTTTCTGGCACCATAATTTTACTGCCGCAGCGTAGACTCAGCCATCTTTCTAAGAAGTCCTGATTACTTTTATTGGAGAAATGGGAGAATGGTACTTAGAATCCAGTACCTGTGAGCTAGGTACACACATTGCTACTATCGTGTCATTGCTTCCAAGCCATCTCAGCAGAGAGACCTAGGAAGTATTTGCATGTATATTCACGCATGAATATACATATCTATATTTACTTATATTTATATCCAGCTGTGTGTGTGTGTGTATATATATATATAAAATCATAAGTTGATATTGACACCATAAGGTTCATTCTAACCTTCTCCTTTTCCCATTTGTGAGGAACCTGGCTCTTATTATCCACAATATATTGATTTCTTCACTCAACTGTAGCATACACATAAAGAGTTGTCACTATAGCTAACATATACCAATGAAAAACAGATTTACCAATTACAGTATAATATTTATGGATGGTTATTTTTCTCTTTAGCCATATGGCATATAGTCAAAATATTCTTTCCCAAATTTACTTAGGTTCTTTTCTTTTTTCTTTTCCTTTCTTTTCTTTTCCCAACCCCCTTTGTAATACAGTAGGTTCAGTTTTTACTGTGTGCATTTCATTTTGCCCATGCCAACATACACATATATCCTGGTTATCTATCACCTATTTTATCAGGGTATCAGGGACATGAGGCATGACAATAATTCTAAGAGTTATAGTTATATAAAAAGGTATACTCAGAGAAGTGTCATTTCTTCCTACTACCATGGTCCCATTCCCACATTCTTTCCACCCCATTCCTACCCACCCCCTGTAGGTAACTAATCTTATTATTTTCTGGTTTAAACTTCCTGTATTTCTTTTTTTTTTTTTTTTTTTTTTTTTTTGAGACGGAGTCTCACTTTATTGCCCAGGCTGGAGTGCAGTGGCACGATCTCTGCTCACTGCAACCTCCACCTCCCGGGTTTGAGCAATTCTCCTGCCTCAACCTCCCAAGTAACTGGGATTATAGGCATACATCACCATGCCCGGCTAACTTTTGTATTTTTAGTAGAGATGGGGTTTCACCATGTTGGCCAGGCTGGTCTCGATCTCTGACCTCGTGATCTGCCCGCCTCGGCCTCCCAAGGTGCTGGGGTTACAGGAGTGAGCCACCGCACCTGGCTACTTCCTGTATTTCTTTTGCAAAAATGAACAGATACACATGTATTTTCCTATGTCTTTCTTTTTACATGAAAGGGAGTATATCGTAAATTTTTTTTGCACTCAGCTTGCTTCAAAATATTCTAGAAATCACTCCATATCAGTTATTATCTTCAGTTTTACAGATGAAGAGACAGGCATAAAGAGGTTAAGTAACTCGCTCAAGGTCCTATATCTATTAAGGAGTATGGCTGGGATGTGAAACTAAGAAGTTTTGACTCCAGAATCCATGGTCCTTCTTCTACATCAGAGTTTCTTATCTATAGTCCCTGGGTATATTCTTGGGGTATCTCTAGGTTCTCTAAGTTCTCTTACCTCATTTAAAGAATTAATACATCTATCTTCTGGATCATCCAGGTGACTATCTTTCAAGCACTAATAGGCATTTTCATTGTCTGTAGGATCTGAAAATCACCCAACTGCCCAACGTGAATTCTCTCAATACAGTCACACAAGGAAAATTTTAGAGGGAACAGAGACAGCAGTTACCTGGCTGTGGCCTTTACTTGTAGTTCTGGAAAAGCAGCATGGCCTTGTACCATGTGGTCTATCTGAAAAATAAGAGACATGGGTCAATTTTATAGCTTCTTTAATTTATGTATAAGATAGAAAAATTTATATTAAAATGAGTATATGTTTCTTTCAACTCTTTGTCCATACGGGTTCCAAGAACATTAAAATGCCAATGTAGCAAGAGTGCCTCAGTTAAAAGAAATTTAGCTTTGATTTAACCTACTGCTAGCCTCTTAAATACATAAAACAAAGAAGTTTAGAGAGAAGAGTAAAAAGAAATGAAATTTCCAAGGCTAAACTGGTAGAAGCAGGTTAGCATCAGGCCCAAGAATGAGAAGAAAGGGTAACTTATGTCAAATGGTGGGGGGTCTGAGTGTTAAAAGCACCAACCTTTTCTGGATCACATCATTTCCCCTTCTTGATCTAGGCTGTCATCCCTGGGCAATGTCAAACCTTGAATTACTCACTGTGTCTTACTAATGGAGAAGCTGAATGCAAGAGACTATGATGAGGGTTTTTGAAAAAACCCTCATTAAAAAAAATTTTTGAAACCCTCAGTTAAAAAAAATTGAGATGCCCCAGACCTGTCAGGAGAAACTCTCCTGACTGAACAATCATCACATGGGAAACACAGCTCTCCAAGGACAGAAATGTCTGAGCTCTGCAGATAATCACCTCTCATTTGAAGTCCCAGGTCTAGGATCTTATTCCTTAATCCACTTGGTGGCTCTAAACAAAATAGTATGAAATATGTATCAGGGACCGAAATGTTTCTCCATGCATTTACTCTGCTTGCCATAACACACCCAAGCAACACCGTGCTTGAGTTCCTGAACCTCATCTGTATATTTTCTGAATGTTTACTTGAGTTTCTAGGATGCTAAAACAACCATTCTGATAGATTTATTTTCATTCCAACAAGGAAAAGATTTGCTCTTTTGGCTGCACAGGGATAGGCTCTCTGAGCATGTTTCCTGAGAGCTAGGGCTGTGTAAAGAAGATAATTTGTTCAGGAGACACAGAGGCCAGGGTTGGGTTCTGGCTCTGAGTCTCACTAGCTGAGTGACTTTGTGCAAGTCACTAAACTGTTTTGAACTTCCATGGCCTCCTTTTAAACAGGATTTCTAGGAAGTTAAGTGTGTCTGCTTGATATGGTTTGTCTGTGTCCCCACCAAAATCTCATCTTGAATTGTAACTCCCATAAATCTCACATGTTGTGGGAGGGACCCAGTGGGAAACAACTGAATCATGGGCGCAGTTTCCCCCATACTGTTTCGTAGTAGTGAATAAGTCTCATGAGATTTGATGGTTTCATAAGGGGTTTCCTGTTTTACTTGGCTCTCATTCCCTCTTGCCTGCCGCCATGTTAGACATGCCTTTCGCCTTCTGCTATGATTGTGACGCCTCCCCAGCCATGTGGAACTATGAGTCCATTACACCTCTTTTTCTGTATAAATTACCCAGTCTCAGGTATGTCCATATCAGCAGTATGAAAATGGACTAATACACTACTATAGTGCCAACAGTAGTATAAATGATATCACGTGAAATATACTGACTCATTTCCTATACATCAGTACTAACTTAAGCATTGTACACACATTACTCTATTTCATTTATTCCTTATAGCACTCCTATGAAGAAGATACTATTCTTCATTATGGAGATGAGGAAACTGAGCTCAAAGAGATTGAATATCTTGCCCAAGGTCACAGTAAAGTAACGACAAATCTAGGTCTCAAACTGCGGTCTCTATATTTTAAGACCTTGTTCTTAACCACCACGTCATATTGTCTACTGAACTTGCAGGTATAAGTTGTTGAATACCATTGGTGCAGTTTTTGTGGAAATGTTTCAAAATGATATCAAAGACATTGGTCATTTCAATGAAAAAAAAAACTCATGCAGTTATTGAATATTTATCTCCTTCAGGTTCAACTTTGCATTACTGTGATGAAGCATATCCTCATCACACTTTGGATCCCCTGAGTTTGCAATCCACTGAGAGCATCAAGATAAACTCACTGGGAACAGTAATGGATAATTAGAGGCATTACTTGATTTGATGTTAATTTTTATGGGAAGTGCTTTAGGAGTTCAGAGAAGAGAGATTTAAATGAGCTTCCAGGAGTGAGCTAGAACCTAGCATGTGTGGTGTAAGCATGAATGCAGTTATTTAGTATTTACTAAATGCCTAATGTGCCTCCAGGAACTGTGCACCTAGGTTCCGGAGATACACTGAAAAATAAGAAATAGTTATGATGCATAGCAGCACAAAGTGAGAGATCAATCATTTGGCAATCATTATACAGTTGGAGTAGGTGAAGCTTCAGCTGAGAGGCCATAAATACGTAGAGTCTGGAGGAGTAAAGGGCTAGAGGCAAGGCATGACAGAAAGGAGGCTGGTTAGTAGAGACATGAAAATGGAAAGACATATATGATTTGAATGGTAACGGACTGGTTTAGCCTCATGCCTGGCATATCATGGGTGGTTAATAAAGGTTTGTGGAATAAATGTGGGATGAGTGAACCACAGGAAAAACACAGATAGCACCATGTACTTCTCCTTGGTGGCACTTACCACACTTTGCATTTGTATCTATTTGTGCTGTGCATACATTGGTCATAGGATTACTGTAGGTTAAATTACAGAATTAGTAAACTGGTGAAAATATGGATGAATAAAGAGGGCGAAGGCAGACAGTGTGTCTTGAATGTCATAAGAGTTTATACTTTTATTAGATTAAAGGCCATAAAAATTATTTTGATTTGGAGAGAAAAATGATGAAAAGTTAAGAAAAATTTGGTAATGTATGAAGGACAGGGAGATGACCAGGCATGGAGAATAGGAAATGCAGACAAAGATCACAGGTTGGCAATGGGAATATAAGGCACAGATATTTTCTATCCTTACTCTACTGTAGCATCTATCAAGTTCTTTTACAATCCTTAGTTATATGTCTGTCTCTTACCCTATACTCTGAGCTCTTTCAAAGCAAGAGCATCATTATTTTCCACTCCTCAGTGCCTAGAGCAATGCTGACATCTCTAATGAATGAATGATGAGACACATTTTGATAACAATTAAAAATGCTGATCAAAATACAGCAAATAGTTCTCTGAAGACACTGGAAAGTGGCCAAAACCAGGTAGAAACTGGAGAGGAGTAGACACAAGGAAGGAAAAAACAGTACTTTGTGTGTTTCCTGATTTTATACATTTTTGCCCATGGGTGGACCCCAGTCAGTGGCATGCAAGATAACTAATACTCAGATAGAAATACACAGTCTTTCTGATTAAGAAATGAGAGGTTAGAGTTCAAGGCAACCATAGTAGCTAGGAAGTAAGTTGTGGAGGGGATGTCAGAAAGAGAGAGCCATAGAAAGGGAATGCAACACTGTGCCTATAAATGCTACCCTAATTTCTGGATGATCTCTCAATTACATGTGCAGGGGAACACCAGAAGTAGTCCAGCTAAGGCTAAAATAATGCAACAGAGATTTTAGGACATGTTCATCACAGGAGAGTAACAAAACTTGAAGTTTGAGTTCAGCCAAATAAACTGCCTGCTAAACCAAAAAATCAATACTCAAAAGAGAAACAGAAATAATACAGTGTCTCTAGAATATGTCAATCACAATGTCCAAAATATGACCCCAAATCATTGTACATATTGAGGAACAGGAAAATGTAATCCATACTTAAGAGAAAAGCCACTTAGTGAACACCAAATCTGAGGTGACACAGGTGTTAGAAGATAAGAATTTTAAAGTAGGTATTTTAACAATGCTTAAGGATGTAAAAGAAAAATATTCTCACAGTTATTAAACAGAGAGGAAACAGCAAAGAAACAAACTATTAAAATGCAAATGTAATAGTATTGATTAAATACAATATCTGAAATAAATATATAGTAGATGGGCCTAAGAGCTGATTGGAGATGACAAACAAAAGTGTCCTCGTGAGAATGAGACTTAGACTGGGAGACTTAGAGAGAGAGAAAGAGAGAGAGAGAATATGAATGAGAATATACATTGAAAAAATTAACACCCTGAGTCTCTCAGGGGCATGGGAGACAATAACCAAAGGTACCATATATGTGGAATTGGAGTCATAGTAAGAGGGAAGAGAGCAAGGAGAAGAAACAAACAAAAAAAAATTAAATGCTGAAAATTTCCCAAACTTGGTGAAAGGAATCAACTTACAAATTCAAGAAAGATGAATCCAAAGAAGACCATGCCATACCATAATAAAAGCCAAAGATTAAGAGAAAATTTGAAAGCAGCCAGAGGAAAAAAATGACATATTATATAAAGGGAAAGAATGACAAAAATAATGGTTGACTTCTTATAAGAAATAATAATGTCAGAATAGAAAATACTAACATTTTAAGGTGCTGATGGAAAAAAAAAACCCTGTAAATCAAGAGTTCTATAGTGAGCAAAAATATCTTTCAAGGCAGCATATAAAATAAATGCATTGAAAAAAAATAGAGAGAATGTCTTTTGCCAGTTGACCTGCACTGTAAGACATGCTAAGACAAGTTCTTTAGGCTTGGGAAAAGATATCACATGGAAACTCAAATTTTCAGAAAGAAAGGAAAAGCAATAAAAACAGTAATTATGTAGGTAAATACAAAAGACTATGGTTTATTTCTCAGAATTTCTTTAAAACATTTATGTATCTTTGACATGGACTAAACTGTGTTCACCTCAAATTCATATATTGAAGCCTCAATCCCAAATGTGACTGTATTTAGAGATATGGCTCTTACGGGGGTAATTAAGGTTAAACAGCTCATGACAGTGGGGCCTTAATCTGATATAACTGGTGTTCTTATAAGAAAAGGAAGGAATACAACCGTTTTCTCTTCATATACACATACTGAGAAAAGGCCATGTGAGGTCACAGAAGGCAGCCATCTACAAGTTAGGAAGAGAGCCCTCACCAGAAACTGCATTTGCCAGCACCTTGATCACAGACTTTTAGCCTCCAAAATTGTAAGGAAATAAATGTCTGTTGTTTAAGCCACCCAACCTGTGGTATTTTGTTATGGTAGTCAAGAGTAGACTAATACATTGTTTAAAGCAAACAATATGACAACTATTTCATTGTTGGGTTTATAGCATATGTAGATATCACACACAAACTACAGCGTAAAGAGCTGGGATAGGAGTGGTAAGTAGAACTACACAGTTGAAGGGTATTTATACCTTTCATGAAGTATCATAATATGCATTCAAAGTAGGCTGAAAAGTTTAGGATATTTATTATAATTACTAGAGCAACCATTAAAAAATAATGCAAAAAGATGTGTAGAAAGCCAAGATGCCAATAGATAACTTAAAATTGAATTCTTAAAATTGAAAAATAGTCATTTAATCCAAAAGAAGTCAGGAAGGAAAGACAGACGTGATCACAGAAAACAAAAAACAAAATGAAAGATGTAAATCAAATCATATTTATCTTTATATAAAGTATCTAAACAACCCAAGTAAAATTCAGAGATCATAAAATTGAAAAGCAAGACCCAACTATATGCTGTGTACAAAAAATATACTTTACATAGACCAGGAGAGGAAAAGTGCCACGGTGATTTGCCCAACAGTGCTAGGAGTGGAAGAAAGAAAAGAAAAGAAAAGAGAAGAAAAGAGAGAGATGGATTGGCAACATATTTTGGAGGTGGAACCCTTAGGACTTACTGATGGATTAGATGTGAGGAGAGAGGGGAAAGGAAGAGTCAAGAATTAATCCTAATTTTTCATTTTATTTTTTGGCTTTAATAAAAATATAAATGATGGTACTCTTTACTAAGATGAAGGAAGATAATGGAGGGTCAACTTTGGGGATCAGTTACTACCATCAGAAAACGTAGTAATTCTTGACTCCTTCCTCCCTCTGACTCCATAACATTGAATCCACCTTCACCCATTAATAGCAATGCTACATTCCTCAAGCCTTGGCCTCTCTCTTTTCTGCACACTTCACACTTAATCCATCAGGGTGTGAAGGTCAAGGTCAAGGTTTGAAGGTGGCTCTACCTTCAAAATATATCCAAATTCTAACCATTCTTTACCAGCTCCATGCCATCATCCTCCTCACTCAGCTGGCTTACTACAATAGCCTCTTTCTGACTTCTGTGCTTCCCTCCCCCTACTTCCACTCCCCAGTTAACAATCAGCAACACAGTAGGCAGCAGTAAGAATGATTCTTTGAAAACCTGTCATATCACATCACTCCTCCGCTCATTATTCTCCAATGGTTTCCATTTCACTGAGAGTAAAAACTATTACTGTGGCCAATAATGTAGACCCTATCACCTCTCTGAACTTGTTCCCTGCAACTCTCACTTTGGTTCACTCTGCCGCATCCATTGTGACCTTGTTGCTATTCCCATAATACCCCAGGCAAGCAACCCTCTCAGAATCTTTACACTGGGTGTTCCCTTGACCTGGTATATTCTTCCCCCAGGTTTCAAAATAGCTAAATTCCTTCCTTTCCTCATTCTTTGTTCAACTGTCACATCAGTGAGGTCTACCCTGACCACCCTATTTAAAACTACAACCTTCCCATCTGAACTCACAAGCTACCTCCTCTATTTGTCTTAATAACTTATACCATAAAGTGGAATTTATTTATTTTTTGTGTATTATCTGTCTCCTCCTGTTAGAATGTAAGCTTGAGAAGGGTACAGGAGTCTTGGTGGAGTGCAGGAGAGTGCAGAAGAGGCTGTTTTACTCACTGCTACTTTCTCACTCAGAACAGTACCTCAAATATAGTAAGCACTCCGTAAATACTGGCTGTATAAATAAACATCACTCTAAAGAATTAAGACTTTATTCTAATGACAACTGAAGAGCTATCACAAGTGACAGACTCATAACTGTTTCAGAAAGACTTCTATACCTACAATGCAACAAAGGGATTAGAGGGGGAAAGATTACAGGCAAGAAGCCAATTAGGAAGTTGTGTAGCAATCCAGGTGGGTATACAAAAAATAAGCAAAAGCCAGGGCAGGAGAAGGGAACAGGGAGGCATTTGTTTTTGCAGAGTTAGTCCTTGTATCCATGAAGTAATTATAATTAGTGGATGTGAAATGCTGGGGACACACCTACATCTGTACATAGATCGTGTCAATGCTAATTGACCTTTGGCTATTGTCTCCCATGCCCCTGAGAGACTGAGCGTGTTAATTTTTTCAGTGTATATTCTCATTCATATTCTCTTTCTCTCTCTTTCTCTCTAAGTCTCCCAGTCTAAGTCTCATTCTCACTGAGGACACTTTTGTCATCTCCAATCAGCTCTTAGGCCCATCTACTATATATGTATTTCAGATATTGTATTTAATTTATTGTATTTAATTATTTTTCTCCCATGGCCTTACAAAGCCTGCCAACTGTATTTGTTTCAAGACACTTAAAGAGAATGTCATGTTAACGGACAACAGTTGCTTCTCAAAGAAGTCTACAAGAGAACTGAAAGAAAAACTCAGAAATGCACCTCCACAAAAGTCAGATTCAGTTTTGGAAAGATCTTGGGCCTCTGGTGGCCAGCTTGGGTTTGCATTGTGGCTCTCCTACTTATAACTGTAAGATTTTGATCAGATTACCTTGACATTCTCAGCCTATTTCTTCATCAGTAAAACTAATATAACAACACTGACCACATACACATGCTGTGAAGATCAGATGAAATACCAAATCCTAACGGGCCTAAAAATATTTGGTACATAATAGGTACTCAGTATTAGCCTCTATTTTTCCAGTAGGCTATAGTGATTGTACTATCTATTTTTATGTCCTACAATAAATTATAATGATCAGTTCTGTATCCAACTTTCTTATTTGATGGTGGATGACTGGAGTGACCGTATTCTTGGCTGGCCCAGTGGAATCACTCAGGAAATCTCTGTAACGCGATGGAAGGAGTGAATGAATGAAGGCATGAAATCATTATCTCCATAACCTGTACTACACTGTGCACACTGCAAGTCATTCCATACACCCATTTATAGCAGAATGTCTTCCATAGGTGACCTCCTGAGGCTAGTCCCAGCCTTGGCAATGACGCAGGAGGCAGATAGACACTCACAATGTATACATCCTAAAATCCCAAGAGCACATAGTAACTTGTTGCATTGTGACCTTGTGACTCAATCCAAGCACAATTGTTCCAGAAAGTCAATGCCACCATAGCAGTGGCTTAGGAACTTGTCTTAGCCTTCCTTACCCAATGCCATCCCCAATAAAAATCACTCCACGTGAGACAAAGAAGAGCACCTGGAAAGGGTGATGGCCAAGGTCCAGCTGGAAATAAGCTTCAGTATCTGGATGTAGGAACTGCACGGGGTCAGTGTTCTGTGGACAAAGTCTGGGGAAAAAGCAATGCTTTTTTGCACAACTATTCAGAAGAGAATATCGGCAAGCATGAGACAGGCCTTGATGTGTGATGAAACTAAAATCAATCATCCTTAGGAAGGGAGCATGTGTTTTCTAAGAAGAAGTAAATATCAAAAGATCCTGTCCTGTTTCTTTTCCTTCATTCTGAGGATAACCAGATGAATATTTTTTTAAAAAATACAAATCTATTCACATACTTAGAATGAAATAATTGCTTTGTAATGGAAGATCTGCATTTAATTGTAAAAATGAGACAAATATCTTTTTTTTAAATCCATGGTTTTTAATATATTTTTCATTTCTTTTCCTTCTCTTTTTTTCTATTGTTTCTTCTCCTTTACTTTCCTTTTTCTCTGTTTTCTCACTTCCCATCTCTTATGCTTTAGGTGGTGTATTTATGACTGTGTGGCATCGTTGAAACCATGGACAATGTACTACTGGAGCAGACACCTTCAGATGTGGCTTATTAGAGAAGATGTGCATATGCAAGCGGGAATAAAAAAGATGCAACTTTTTCTTATCATGTCCTATGTGACAATGATGTATTTTAAAACCAGAGATTGGAATTTACAAGAGAATAAACAAGAATTAGTAAATGGTAAGGAAAGGTGAGTAGTAAATAAAATATATTAAAAGGCCATCAGTGGTGGGTGAGGAGACTCTCCAGGCTGTAATTGCTACCTTTAGTCACTTAACTATAAAATACAGATAATGACTGTATCTATAGGTATGATCATAGGACTTTTGAGAATATTAATTAGATAATACATGAAAAGTTCTTGGAACTGAGATTGGAAACAAGCCTTCAAAATAATATTAGGCATTGTAATTACGACTATCATTCAAAGTTTAACAGAATTATGTCTATAAATCCCTCTCACAAAAAAATACTCAGTAAGCTACAATTATTACAATTAATATTACCATCATTATAATATTTTATTTATTTTTTTATTATACTTTAAGTTTTAGGGTACATGTGCACAACCTGCAGGTTTGTTACATATGTATGCATGTGCCATATTGGTGTGCGGCACCCATTAACTCGTCATTTAATATTAGGTATATCTCCTAATGCTATCCCTCTCCACTCCCCTCACCCCACAGCAGGCCCTGGTGTGTGATGTTCCCATTCCTGTGTCCATGTGTTCTCACTGTTCAATTCCCACCTATGAGTGAGAACATGCAGTGTCTGGTTTTTTGTCCTTGTGATAGTTTGCTGAGAATGATGGTTTCCAGCTTCATCCATGTCCCTACAAAGGACATGAACTCATTTTTATGGCTGCATAGTATTCCATGGTGTATATGTGCCACATTTTCTTAATCCAGTCTATCATTGTTGGACGTTTGGCTTGGTTCCAAGACTTTGCTATTGTGAATAGTGCCACAATAAACATACGTGTGCATGTGTCTAATAGCAGCATGATTTATAATCCTTTGGGTATATACCCAGTAATGGGATGGCTGGGTCTAATGGTATTTCTAGTTCTAGATCCCTGAGGAATCACCACACTGACTTCCACAATGGTTGAACTAGTTTACAGTCCCACCAACAGTGTAAAAGTGTTCCTATTTCTCCAGCACCTGTTGTTTCCTGACTTTTTAATGACTGCCATTCTAACTGGTGTGAGATGGTATCTCATTGTGGTTTTGATTTGCATTTCTCTGATGGCCAGTAATGATGAGCATTTTTTCATGTGTCTTTTGGCTGCATAAATGTCTTCATTTGAGAAGTGTCTGTTCATCTCCTTCGCCCACTTGTTGATGGGGTTGTTTCTTTTATTCTTGTGAATTTGTTTGAGTTCACTGTAGATTCTGGATATTAGCCCTTTGTCAGATGAGTAGATTGCAAAAATTTTCTCCCATTCTGTAGGCTGCCTGTTCACTCTGATGGTAGTTTCTTTTGCTGGGCAGAAGCTCTTTAGTTTAATGAGATCTCATTTGTCAATTTTGGCTTTTGTTGCCATTGCTTTTGATGTTTTAGTCATGAAGTCCTTGCCCATGCCTATGTCCTGAATGGTATTGCCTGGGTATTCTTCTAGGGTTTTTATGGTTGTAGGTCTAACATTTAAGTCTTTAATCCATCTTGAATTAATTTTTGTATAGGGTGCAAGGAAGGGATCCAGTTTCAGCTTTCTCCATATGGCTAGCCAGTTTTCCCAGCACCATTTATTAAATAGGGAATCCTTTCCCCATTGCTTGTTTTTGTCAGATTTGTCAAAAATCAGATAGTTGTAGATATGTGGCATTATTTCTGAGGGCTCTGTTCTGTTTCATTGGTCTATATCTCTGTTTTGATACCAGTACCATGCTGTTTTGGTTGCTGTAGCCTTGTAGTATAGTTTGAAGTCAGGTAGCGTGATGCCTCCAGCTTTGTTCTTTTGGCTTAGGATTGACTTGGCAATATGGGCTCTTTTTTGATTCCATATGAACTTTAAAGTAGTTTTTTCCAATTCTGTGAAGAAAGTCATTGGTAGCTTGATGGGGATGGCATTGAATCTATAAATTACCTTGGGCAGTATGGCCATTTTCATGATATTGATTCTTCCTATCCATGAGCATGGAATGTTCTTCCATTTGTTTGTGTCCTCTTTTATTTCATTGAGCAGTGGTTTGTAGTTCTCCTTGAAGAGGTCATTCACATCCCTTGTAAGTTGGACTCCTAGCTATTTTATTCTCTTTGAAGCAATTGTGAATGGGAGTTCACTCATGATTTGGCTCTCTCTTTGTCTGTTATTGGTGTATAAGAATGCTTGTGATTTTTGCACATTGATTTTGTATCCTGAGACTTTGCTGAAGTTGCTTATCAGCTTAAGGAGATTTTGGGCTGAGATGATGGGGTTTTCTAGATATACAATGATGTCATCTGCAAACGGGGACAATTTGACTTCCTCTTTTCCTAATTGAATACCCTTTATTTCGTTCTCCTGCCTGATTGCCCTGACCAGAACTTCCAACACTATGTTGAATAGCAGTGGTGAGAGAGGGCATCCCTGTCTTGTGCCAGTTTTCAAAGGGAATGCTTCCAGTTTTTGCCCATTCAGTATGATATTGGCTGTGGGTTTGTCATAGATAGCTCTTATTATTTTGAGACATGTCCCATCAATACCTAATTTATTGAGAGTTTTTAGCATGAGGGGTTGTTGAATTTTGTCAAAGGCCTTTTCTGCATCTGTTAAGATAATCATGTGGTTTTTGTCGTTGGTTCTGTTTATATGCAGGATTACGTTTATTGATTTGCATATGTTGAACCAGCCTTGCATCCCAGGGATGAAGCCCACTTGATCATGGTGGATAAGCTTTTTGATGTGCTGCTGGATTCGGTTTGCCAATATTTTATTGAGGATTTTTGCATCGATGTTCATCAGGGATATTGGTCTAAAATTCTCTTTTTTAGTTGTGTCTCTGCCAGGCTTTGGTATCAGGATGATGCTGGCCTCATAAAATGAGTTAGGGAGGATTCCCTCTTTTCCTATTGATTGAAATAGTTTCAGAAGGAGTGGTACCAGTTCCTCCTTGTACCTCTGGTAGAATTCGGCTGTGAATCCGTCTGGTCCTGTACTTTTTTTGGTTGGTAAGATATTAATTATTGCCTCAATTTCAGAGCCTGTTATTGGTCTATTCAGAGATTCAACTTCTTCCTGGTTTAGTCTTGGGAGGGTATATGTGTCCAGGAATTTATCCATTTCTTCTAGATTTTCTAGTTTATTTGCATAGAGGTGTTTATAGTATTCTCTGATGTTAGTTTGTATTTCTATGGGATCGGTGGTGATATCCCCTTTATCATTTTTTATTGTGTCTATTTGATTCTTCTCTCTTTTCTTCTTCATTAGTCTTGCTAGCGGTCTATCAATTTTGTTGATCTTTTCAAAAAACCAGCTTCTGGATTCATCTATTTTTTGAAGGGTTTTTTGTGTCTTGATTTCCTTCAGTTCTGCTCTGATTTTAGTTATTTCTTGCCTTCTGCTAGCTTTTGAATGTGTTTGCTTTTGCTTCTCTAGTTCTTTTAATTGTGATGTTAGGGTGTCAATTTTAGACCTTTCCTGCTTTCTCTTGTGGGCATTTAGTGCTATAAATTTCCCTCTACACACTACTTTGAAGGTGTCCCAGAGATTCTGGTATGTTGTGTCTTTGTTCTCATTGGTTTCAAAGAACATCCTTATTTCCGCCTCCATTTTGTTATGTACCCAGTAGTCATTCAGGAGCAGGTTGTTCAGTTTCCATGTAGTTGAGTGGTTTTGAGTGAGTTTCTGAATCCTGAATTCTACTTGGATTGCACTGTGGTCTGAGAGACAGTTTGTTATAATTTCTATCCTTTACATTTGCTGAGGACGGCTTTACTTCCAACTATGTGGTCAATTTTGGAATAGGTGTGGTGTGTTGCTGAGAAGAATGTATATTCTGTTGATTTGGGGTGGAGAGTTCTGTAGATGTCTATTAGGTCCACTTGGTGCAGAGCTGAGTTCTATTCCTGGATATCCTTGTTAACGTTCTGTCTCATTGATCTGTCTAATGTTGTCAGTGGGGTGGTTTAAGTCTCCCATTATTATTGTGTGGGAGTCTAAGTCTCTTTGTAGTTCTCTAAGGACTTGCTTTATGAATCTGGGTGCTCCTGTATTGGGTACATATATATTTAGGATGGTTAGCTCTTCTTGTTGAATTGATCCCTTTACCATTACGTAATGGCCTTCTTTGTCTCTTTTGATCTTTGTTGGTTTAAAGTCTGTTTTATCAGAGACTAGGATTGCAACCCCTGCCTTTTTTTGTTTTCCATTTGCTTGGTAGATCTTCCTCCATCCCTTTATTTTGAGACTATGTGTGTCTCTGCACATGAGATGGGTTTCCTGAATATAGCACATGGATGGGTCTTGACACTTTATCCACTTTGCCAGTCTGTGTCTTTCAATTGGAGCATTTAGCCCATTTACATATAAGGTTAATATTGCTATGTGTGAATTTGATCCTGTCATTATGACGTTAGCTGGTTATTTTGCTTGTTAGTTGATGCAGTTTCTTCCCAGCCTTGATGGTCTTTACAATTTGGCATGTTTTTGCAGTGGCTGGTACCAGTTGTTCCTTTCCATGTTTAGTGCTTCTGTCAGGAGCTCTTGTAGGGCAGGCCTGGTGGTGACAAAATCTCTCAGCATTTGCTTGTCTGTAAAGTATTTCATTTCTCCTTCACTTATGAAGCTTAGTTTGGCTGGATATGAAATTCTGGGTTGAAAATTCTTTTCTTTAAGAATGTTGAATATTGGCCCCCACTCTCTTCTGGCTTGTAGAGTTTCTGCTGAGAGATCAGCTGTTAGTCTGATGGGCTTCCCTTTGTGGGTAACCCAACCTTTCTCCCTGGCTGCCCTTAACATTTTTTCCTTCATTTCAACTTTGGTGAATCTGACAATTATGTGTCTTGGAGTTGCTCTTCTCGAGGAGTATCTTTGTGGCGTTCTCTGTATTTCCTGAATCTGAATGTTGGTCTGCCTAGCTAGGTTGGGGAAGTTCTGGATAATATCCTGCAGAGTGTTTTCCCAGTTGGTTCCATTCTCCCCGTCACTTTCAGGTACACTAATCAGACGTAGATTTGGTCTTTTCACATAGTCCCATATTTCTTGGAGGCTTTGTTCGTCTCTTTTTATTCTTTTTTCTCTAAACTTCTCTTGTAGCTTCATTTCATTCATTTGATCTTCCATCACTGATACCTTTTCTTCCAGTTGATCAAATCGGCTACTGAGGCTTGTGCATTTGTCACATAGTTCTCATGCCATGGTTTTCAGCTCCATCAGGTCCTTTAAGGACTTATCTGCAGTGGTTATTCTAGTTAGACATTCATCTAATCTTTTTTCAAGGTTTTTAACTTCTTTGCCATGGGTTCGAACTTCCTCCTTTAGCTCGGAGCAGTTTGATCGTCTGAAGCCTTCTTCTCTCAACTTGTGAAAGTCATTCTCCGTCCAGCTTTGTTCCGTTGCTGGTGAGGAGCTGCGTTCCTTTGGAGGAGGAGAGGCGCTCTGATTTTTAGAATGTTCAGTTTTTCTGCTCTGTTTTTTCCCCATCTTTGTGGTTTTATCTACCTTTGGTCTTTGATGATGGTGACGTACAGATGGGGTTTTGGTGTGGATGTCCTTTCTGTTTGTTAGTTTTCCTTCTAACAGTCAGGACCCTCAACTGCAGGTCTGTTGGAGTTTGCTGACGTTTCACTCTAGACTCTGAGTATCACCAGTGGAGGCTGCAGAACAGCCAATATTGCAGAAATGTTGCTGCCTGATCCTTCCTCTGTAAGCTTTGTTTCAGAGGGGTACCTGGTTGTATGAGGTGTCAGTCGGCCCCTACTGGGAGGTGTCTCCCAGTTAGGCTACTGAGGGGGTCAGGGACCCACTTGAGGAGGCAGTCTGTCCATTGTCAGATCTCATTCCCTGTGCTGGGAGAACCACTTCTCTCTTCAAAGCTGTCAGACAGGGACGTTTAAGTGTACAGAAGTTTCTGCTGCCTTTTGTTCAGCTATGCCCCGCCCTCAGAGGTGGAGTCTACAGAGGCAGGCAGATCTCCTTGAGCTGAGGTGGGCTCCACCCAGTTAGAGCTTCCAGGCCACTTTGTTTACTTACTCAAGCCTCAGCAATGGTGGGCACCCCTACCCCAGCCTCGCTGCTGCCTTGCAGTTGGATCTGAGACTGCTGGGCTGGCAGTGAGCAAGGCTCTGTGGGCGTGGGACCCTCTGAGCCAGGCGCAGGATATAATCTCCTGGTGTGCCGTTTGCTAAGACCATTGGAAAAGCGCAGTAGCCGTGTGGGAGTGACCCAATTTTCCAGGTGCCATCTGTCATGGCTTTCCTTGGCTAGGAAAGGGAATTCCTGGACCCCTTGTGCTTCCCGGGTGAGGCGATGCCTCGCCCTGCTTCGGCTCATGGTCTGTGGGCTGCACCCACTGTCCTGCACCCACTGTCTGACAAGCCCCAGTGAGATGAACCTGGTACCTCAGCTGGAAATGCAGAAATCACTGGTCGTCTGCATCGCTCATGCTGGGAGCTGTAGACTGGAGCTGTTCCTATTCGGCGATCTTGGACCTCTGTAGCTCTATTTACAATAGCAAAGACATGGAACCGACCCAAATGCCCATCAGTGATAGACTGGATTAAGAAATTGTGGCACATATACACCATGGAATACTATGCCTTCATAAAAAGGAATGAGATCTCTTTGCAGGGACATCGATGAAGCTGGAAGCCATCATCCTCAGCAAACTAACACAGGAACAGAAAACCAAACACTGCATGTTCTCACTCATAAGCGGGAGTTGAAGAATGAGAACACATGAACACAGAGAGGGGGACAACACATACTGGGGCCAGTTGGGGAGTTAGGGGCAAGGGGAGGGACAGCATTAGGACACATTGCTAATGCATGGAGGGCTTAAAACATAGATGATGGGTTGACAGGTGCAGGAAACCACCATGGCACACATATTCCTATGTAACAAACCTGCAGGTTCTGCACTTGTATCCCGGAACTGAAAGTAAAATAAAATAAGTTGACTAAGTACATAGCACAAGTTTAAATAGGAGAATATAAAGTGGGCTGCATTTCTACTGTACTGTAGCCATAGATGATGTCTTCCTTCTCAACTTTTCTAGCACTGGTTACTGAGACCAATCAAACATGATTTATTTCATACTCAGGGATTCCCCATCCAAGTATGAGCTCCTTAAAACCAGGGACTGATGAGGTCCAATTCATTTAATTCATTTCTGTAGCCTGGCACAACAGTAACGTACAGAACATGCCCTTTGAATCCATCTACCCACCTATGCTTCCATTTACTTTGAAAGATAATTTGAGGCAGTCATGTATAAAATAGGATTATACTAAGAAATGTAAACTCACAGATATTTGCATACACATCCAGCTTTGAATAAGATCATTTCCAATTGGCTGAACATTTAGAAGAGTTGGTAGGCAAATCACATCATAACATAAGCAGATATTTTCAATTTAACAGTAAATGTGAGTGTGTGTAACCGAGCCTAGGTCTCACTTTCTCTGTATTCCACATTTGATCTCTCAGAAGCCTGCCAATCTCTTGACCTCAATTCCCAGTCATCATTATTACTGTCCTCATTCAAGTCCTTGTGGCTTTTTGTCTGTTGACTAACGTACTAAAACTAGTCTCCCTGCCTCTGGCCATGTGTCCTCAGGCCTTTACCCTCATGGCTTCTAAGCAGAGATTTTTACAACTGAGTTATGAACATGTCCACATACTCTTCTAACCTTTCACTGGTTCCCCTTGGTCTGCTAGACGAAGTTCAATTCCTTAGCATGTTTTACAGGGATGTGGTCTCTGCCCTACTCTCTAACTTTTATTGTAAGCCATTTTTCTAAGAATAGTTTGTGCCACAGCTGAACTTCTGGACTATTTGCCATTACCCTCAAATTAGCCGTTATTTTTCACTTCCATGTCTTTTTTCCCATACAAGTTTCCTACCAAGTAGACTATCTGTACCCTCCTTTACCTGGTTTGTCCTTATTTATCTTTTAAGGCTCAGCACCAATGCCTTCTCCCCTGTAAAGAGTTTCCTAACCTAGCTTTGTGCCAACTCTGTACCGTGTACTTCTGTTACAGCACTCATCTCACTTTTATGAATCTTCTGTCTCCCCTATTGGACAACCTTAATAATTCAACAAGTTTGTATTAAGTACCTTCTATGAACCTGGCACTGAGGTGGATACAAAGAGAACTTGTCTTTATTTTGTGGGTTTTTTTTTAAGACAGAGTTTCGCTCTTGTCGCCCAGGCTGAAGTGCAGTGTTGCAATCTCAGTTCACTGTAATCTGTGCCTCCCAGATTCAAGTGATTCTCCTGTCTTAGCAGAGTATCTGAGTAGCTGAGATTACAGGCGCCCACCATCGAGCCCAGCTAATTTTTGTATTTTTAGTAGAGATGAGGTTTCACCATGTTGGTCAGGCTGTCCTTGAGCTTCAGACCTCAGGTGGTCTGCCCGCCCCAGCCTCGCAAAGTGCTGGTATTATAGGCATGAGCCACTGTGTACCGCATGGCCCTTGTCTTTAAGGAACTCAGAGTGTTCTAGAAAAGGGGATTAGTAACCAATAAGAATAACAGAGTGTGCTAAGAGCTGGAGTTGGATCTTAAAGGACAAGTAAAATTATTGAGGTGGTAAAGAACTCCCCAAGCAGGGAAAGAAGCCTGTATAAAGGGACAGAGAAGTGCAATGACAGGAGGCATGGAGAAGCTGTGAGGAGAGCAACCTAGTGTAAATTACAGGCACATGTGTGGGACTGGAGGGGATAGACCATGAAGTGTATAATGCAGCCAGAATATTATCTGAGCCATGTCTCAAGGGGCTATGGGGAAAACTGAAGGATTTGGGCTGGGGAGTAACATGTCGTTTTCTCTAAGTAGAATATCACTCTCATCACTCTGAGAAAAATGGATTGATGTAAGGAAAGATCAGGTGAGAAGAAGGGCTGGTCATCACTGCCTGCTGTAACACTTCTTCCTTAAGCAACATATGCTGCATGTGTATGACATGTTAGGCTGTGCACTAAGAGAAAGTACACCCCGATTCAGGGGTCTGCAAATCCTCCAGATATTGGGTATATGGGTCATGTGACAAAATGGACTAATCAATGACATAAAAACATCCATGACCCTATTGAGAAAGTGTCAACTTACCAATTTTCCAGTAACGCTCTGACCACCTTCATTCAGCCAGAACCCAGGTACCATGGCTGAGAAATAAGGCCCCCAGACGCCTGGTACAAAAATCGGGTCTTTGCTGATCTGGAAAGAAAGATGGAAAATATGTGAAAACATTGACTCTCAGGGGTAGGGGAAGGGTTCTCCTCCTAATATTTCTATGACCATGGAATTCAGCTTCTTATTGAATGCCTTTTATGGTGGGGAAGTCACTCTCTCCCAAGAAAGGCCATGGCTCCTTTTTTTAGAAACTTTCCTGATAAATTCATTTAAATGTTAAGGTAATAAAAATGGTCATTTTGGAAAGAAACTGATAAGGTGTTTCCCTGTTGGCTCCCTCACTATGGCAGAGATTGCAAAGGTGGTCCCCATTCTCTACCCTTCCTGTGTCAACACCCTTTGCAATGAGACTTTGCAGCTCCTCACATTGAGATGTGGGTCTATCTCCCTACCCCTTCAATCTATGCCAGTCTTGTGACTTGTTTTGCCAAGAGAATGAGGCACATGTGACACTGGGCCAGTTTTCCAAGCCTAGGTTTCAAAAGGGCTGTGTGCTTCTGTTCTGTCTTTCGCTCCTCAAACTTGGCCACAAAACCATGCCCTACAAGGCTGCTGGGTGACAGGAGATGTGCAACAGAGCTGAGTCTGTTCAGTTGTCTCAGGTGATGTCCCAGATATATGAAAGAACCCAGGTAACATCAGCAAATATTTGTAGGTGACCAGCATTGACTAGCCCAGATCATCAGACTCACCTAGCCAACCAACAAACTTGTGAGCAAAAATAAATGTCTACTGTTGTTTGTCACTAAGGTTTTCTATTTGTCTGTAACTTAGCATTTGGGGGACTATAATAACTGATAGATTTCTTTCCTTTTACAAATATGTACTGCTACCTAATAGCAATCCTGTCCCCCTATTGGGTGCTGGGGACACAAAGATGAATCAGAGTTCTTACTTTCAAGAAGCTCCCATCTAGTGGAGGAGCTATACAAAAAAACAGACAAATAGAATATAGTGTGGTTCATGAGATGGTAAAGACAAAATACGAAATATTGTGGATGGGCACAGGAGGTGAGGAATGTACTAAAGATTATACAAAGATAGAGGCCGCCATTTAGATATATACCCCAAGGCCAACTGCCCAGAGTCAAGTGGTAAAACTTAAGTCATTCTGATTTCCCAGAGTTGCTAGCTCTCATTATAAACAAAGCATAAAACATAAGCTTTATCTCCCTGTCAGCATGATTTGATGAAATTAAAACATAAGCTTTAGGTCCTTGCCAGCATGATTCAGGAAAATTAAATCAATCAACTATAGACAAATCAGTTTAAACAGTCCTGTTTCCCCTGAAAAAAAAATGTTAATACATAACAGCCAATGACTAAAAAGGTCAAAATACTTTCTCCTTAATGCTTCATAAACTGCACTGTAACTGCCGTAAGGTGAGCTTCTTACCACTTGAAGTCTTGCTGATGGCAATTGGTACTTTTGTAAGATAGAAAACTTTCAAATTTTTCCCTAACTTGTTCTCATTTTACTTTTGACAAGTGGAAGGGTACAGAGGTGGCTTCTTAGAGAAAGGGACATAAGCTAAGTTTGAAAAGACTAGTAGGATTTTGCTAAAGTGAAACAGGTGTTCCAAGTAGAGGGAGGAGCTTGAACAAAGCCATGTGAGTAAGAGAGGTGCTCTCAGTAATCAAGATAGTGCCATTTTTTTTTAATTTTTTATTTTATTATTATTATTATTTTTTAACAGACCATAGCAGTCCCTTCAACAGTAAGGAAAGCATTTAAAGAGATGAACTAGAACAGGTGGGGATAGACCATGTGTTCATTCATCTGCAGTGGTACATGCTTCTCATCTATTCAGCAGTAAGGAATGCTGAAGTCATATTTATGGTCACAGAAATGTTTAGCTAGAGGGTAGGGAAGAAAAGGGAGTTAGGCATACAAGTTGTATTCCAGCAGGTCTTGAGGCTGGGCAGAAAATCTATTCATTTATATATTGCACAAATATTTACTCAGCCCTTACTATGTGCTTGGTAATGTGCTAGGCCCAGAGGATACAGAAGTGATTACTAGCATTTTAGCATGGGGACAGACCTTATTTGTCTTGACCTCAGCTACCCCGGTTCTCTCTTTACTAAACAAGTGATTCCTCAAATCAGTAGGATTTCCAACCCCAAAATGGGAAGGGGGGGAAGGAAGGCAAAAAACAAAAACAGCATAACATTGTGAACTTTAAATTTTGTCAAATAAGGACAGTTTTTCAAAAGGGATATTTTAACATCAAAATAGAATAATTTCAGGGAGAAAAAAGATAGGCTTTCATAAGAAAAGTAAGTTCAGCTTAGATTAACATATACATTTACTTCTTTACTGGTTAACAGATGTTTCCTGAGTTCCCAGTCCAGGTCTGTGCCAGGCACAGAGATAAATGGTGAACAAGAGCATAGTGCCTGTACTCAAAGAGCATCCGATCTTGAGAGGGAAGCAGACCAGAGTGAACAATTACGCAGGTTTGGCCAGGACTTTCCCAGTTTCAGCGCTGAAAGTCTTGCCTTCTGGAAAACCCCTCAGTTTCAGCCAAACTGGGGCAACTGGCTACCTTAAGAAAAATATTAATCAGATCATTACACAAATATGTAATTACCAACTGTGAGAAGTAAATGAGGGAAAGCCAAAAGGTAGTAAGAGAGCACACAAGGGAGGTACCTAATTCAGTCTAGGTGACAGGGAATGCTTCTCCAAGGAAATGGTACATGAATTAAGATTTAAAACATGCATGGAAATTATTCAGGTGGGTGAGTGTGAGTGTGGTGTGTATGAGAGAGAAAGAATGCACGAGTGAGCTATGGTGAATGTTCCAGCCACAAGGAGAGCATACTAACTGGTACTTATTTTCACCACTCTGCCTTTCTTTGCCCAGTGAAAATTTTATCACGTGCCAATTCTAGAAATTGCTTTCCTAAGTCCCAGAGCTTCTTTGAGATGAATGAGGCAGACCATATTCATTACCACTTAGGACCCAGGGTTTGCACAGGTAGAGCCAAAGCCAAGTCATCTCTTTCTGTGTCCTGCAGCCCCTTGCCTCCAGAACTCTTGGCCCCATTTGACGGATTAGTCCCCAAGAGGTTGTGTAAGTTGTCTATGGTTAGTACATGGATGACCACGATGGGATTTCAACTGAGGCAGATGTTGACCTCAAACTCTATGATAATGCTCTTTACTTGTATGCATAAATTGCTTAGGAAGGATACACTTCACCTCCCTTCTCCCCATCCCCTGTCCCACAGTTTGGGGATGTTACTGCATCAGCTGCAGCAAGACTTCATTAGAAGATTGTGGCTTTGCTGCTTTGCTGCTCAGAAATGTCAGAGTATGGTTTTGCTTGGCTCTGTCCAGGGAGAAAGTTTTGAGTTGACCTCTGTTTGTGCCCACTCATCTGGAATAGCACATGCTTCTCCTCAGACATCCTGTGTAAAGCAAGGAAACAAAGAGTACTTCCAGTCACTCTCAAACCCTGTGTTCTTAGAAGAATCTAGGAATTCCTAGTTTGTTTTGAGAGAGAGAGAAAGAATGTATACTTGTGTACTTATGTGTTGTTTAATCTTTTGCAACAAACCTAAATATTTAAAAATCTTTTTGTGAAAGCCCCTTCCATGCTGATGGCTGTCTTGGCCTGGAGACTGCTCCATGACCCTAAAGAAGGGGAGCTCATCATACTACATTGATGACAGGTGTCCATGCAGGACACTGACTTCCCAGTAATAACGGCACTGTTGGCAGCAACAACAATAGTTGAGACTTACTGTGTACTTAGTAAAGGCCTGATTCTAAGCATATTACAGGTATTAAATCACTTTAAAATTCTGTTATTATTCCTATTGTACAGATATGTAGACTGAGGCAGAGAGTTAAATAACATGCCCAGTGTTACAAAAACTGAAAGCAGTCAGGCATCAGGTTCTATATTTGTCTCTGCCAAATTATAGTCTTAATTTTAGGCTACCATTACTTCTTTGAGTCTTTCATCTGTTTTGAAGAGCAGAAAGCAAGGGCCATTAGAGCCAACACAGACTTACTCAAACTGAACATAACCTTCTGGCCTTGATGACAAGTAGGTTAGGGAATCTTCATTTCTAAAAAGTTTCCATTAAGTGTTCCCTGATATACCAGTGAACAACAGAAGAGAAAATATGGGTCGGGACAAAGGCCCATCGTGATTCTAGTCCTGACTCTGCCCAATTCTCAGCTAGGTGATCTTACGTAAGGTAGCCTTTCTGAGCCTCAGTTTCCTCAACTCCAAAATGGGAGGAATGCATGAATGCTGGGGGACTTTTGTAAAGATTAAGTAAGCTGTCACATATCAATGGTTTATTATATGTTAAACACCAAATAAACATTAGCTCTCCTTGAAATGAGGCTTGTATGACGGAATAGTCAGGTGACTGGCTGAACAACCACAGGCAATAGTAATCACAACCATGTAAGGGGGTCTCTAGATTTGTCCTTGGTCTTGGTTTAATCAATATGCTTAATAATGGAGTAGAAGATGATACAGAAGAAAAGCTTATATTTTCAGATGCTAACACTTGGAAAAATAGCTTATTATGGGACATGTTCAAATCAAGATTCAAAATTACCTCAAAGAGCTAAAACACTAAGCAAAATTAAGAAAACAGGTAACATTTATTTACTTACACAGTTAAAAACTTACACTTAAAAGGTATTGGCAATATTCTCTTTCACAGGTTTGGTGGTAGGAATACTGGTGTTCATTTTGGTATTTTGTTTAAACTGTACTTAGACATCTGGTGTACTCTTTGTGTCTGATATAAATATCATTATAAAAACTTCAAAAACAGTAATAAAAACATTGGTTGCATACTGTATGTCAGACACTGAGCTCAATAAAGCTACAACAATAAGGCAAAATATTACTATTACTATTACTACTACTACTAATGAAGTGGCATGGTCCCTTACCTCAGGGAGTTCCTAATCTGACAGGGCAGCCAGGTAGAAATAAAAAAATAACAACAAAACATGGCAAGTGCTACAAAAAGGTAAGAGAGGAGTGCAGTACGAGCCCAAAGGAAGGAATAACTCACTGCCTGGGAAAAGAGAGCATTTCACAGAGATGGCCACCTTGAAGCAAGGCTTTGAACGAGGAGGACATACTTGCTTGGGCAGAGAGGAAGGGCAGCCCGGGCAGAAACAGTCATGTAGACAAGGCTCAGAGTCATGAAGCTGTAAACACATTTTGATTTCAGAGGGCCCCATATAAAGTTCTGCATTTTACTTTAAATAAAAGATCGCATGGTTTGAAGGATGGGTATAGTTTTGCATCAACAGATCCTACTGATTCTCAAAAATCCAATTTTAAAACAATTATGGTTGGGGAAAAAAACCCATTGAAATGAGCCTTTAAATCAGTTAACAATTATAATAATAAATCATATAGAAATAATAAAATAGTCATTGCTAAGAGTTATTTGCATTTATCATATGCTACAGACTCTTCTAAGTTCTTCACATATATTATCACATTTAACACTCATGACAACCCAATGAGAGAGGTCCTATTATTATATTACTTCACAGATGAGGAAATAGAAGCTGCAGGAGGTCAAATAGCTAGTAAATAGAAGAGGAGGGCTTTCAGGATCCAAATTATGAACCACCAACTTATTTCCCTCTCTATAACTAACTCTCCTCAGCTATAAAATCAATTGATTGGACTAGAAATATTTAATATCTATTTTGTCTTTGAGGTTTTCTAAGATTTCATGAAGCTGAGTTGTTCTAGCCCAGCTCGTCAATCAGAACTCTTCAGCTAGCTATTTCAACACAGACTCTGCCCTCACATGGCCTGGGCTTCATGGGATTGTCTTGGGCTAACTCCTGGGGCTTCTTGAAGTACTTACTTTGTTCTGTTGGTAGTACCCCTAGTACTTGCTTTGCTCCATAACCTGTGGCCAAGATTATTGTGGGTTTTTCTGTCAACTTCATGAGTTGTATTTAATGGCTACTATCTAAAACATCTTACATTAGCTGATTAAGTATTCAGTAAATATTATTGGATACACACTGATTTCAAACTACTGTTTTAAATATGAAAAGATATAGAAAGACAGACATCAGAGCCAATAAGTGATGTAGTCTCCGTCCTCCTGAAGTTTATAATCTAGGGGGACTTGGAATTCAGTATGGGCTGGGGCATAACTCAGATATCAAGTGACTTGTAGGTGTACATTTGCATTCAGACTTAGAGTTACCCTGACAGTCTATAGAGTCAAACACAGTCAGCCCATATTATAGCTGAAGACACAGGCACGAAGAGGGTAAGCAAATTGCCCAGGATCATAAAGATCAGAAATGATGGAGCTGGGATTAGAAGCCTCTTTCCATGTGCTCCTGCCTCTCTTTTTGTCTATGCTCAAGCTGGCTCCATGAGTGCATGCCATTGGCTTAGTTTCATCTAAGGCAATGTGCCCGTCAGCCGAGTTTCCCTGTGGTGACAAAGCCCAGAAGCCTGCTCACACCTCTTCTGGGAGAGATGACTGGACTCAGAGTGGGGAGCTGCTCCAGCTCTGTTTGTTCTGCCTCCCTGCAACGCCATCACTCCGAGGCTGGCCTAAGCCTCTGGCAGGGGCAAAAGGCAGGCTCCAGGCGCCAGTCGTCCTGGGAGGGAACAGGAGGTTTTGTTTTGAGTGCCTCCGGCCAGGTTGGGAATTTTAGAGGGTAGCCACAGGCATGTGTGGGACCGGGTATTTCCGTGGTGGCTCATCTCACCCTCCAAATGGACGGTGCTATCTTCTTACTAGAGAAAAACCATTTATACACAATCCAGCCAACTCCTAGATCACCACATGGTACAAAAAAAAAAAAAAAGCATAGAGAATTTTGTTTATGAATGGGGGCTCTCAGCATTCACCTTTATTTCTACATTTCTCAGATTGAATTGTAAATAGCTGTTAATGTCTGCCTCTCCCAGGAAATAGTGAGGAGCCATATCTTATCTTAAAGGCAGAAACATGGTTTAGTAACATGAGCACAGACTTAGGAGTCCGACAAACTTGGATAATTCTGGTTAGGTCATTTGCTGACCTGAGACTCAGTTTCCTTATCTGTCGATGGGGATCGTCTCATTAACCACAGAGCTGTGTCTAAGTCCTAGATGGGGTAATGTGTATAAAGATCCTAGGACACAGTATGCTCTCAAGGCATGTTAAGCCACAGATAGCTTAATTCTGCAACTTTCTGGGACAGTGGAAAAGTTTGGTGTCCAAAGAGCTGGGTGCAGGTCCAGCCTCTACTCATTATCAGCTTCGTCTCTTTGGTAGGCTCTTCTTTCTCTTCCCTCCTGGATTCTCTCCTATGTTCATCTCACTGCCTACATCTCTTAGGGTCAGCTCATCCAGTCCTATGTGTGCAATGACAATTTTTATCCCACACTCAGGCCTTGCTCCTGAGCTCCACATGGAACCTTTGACCTGGATGGCTAATCGACATGTCTTGTTCTGTAGCTCTGGGATGAAGGATGGCACGTTATATTTTTGACATGTCAGAAGTATCTCTGTCTCAGGATACCATTCTTGACTTCCTGATCATTCATCGCTCTCATCTGCCCCACAGTAGGTCACGGTGCTCTGTCAAATATTTTTCAAACACAAGTCTTCCTGTTTCCAACTATTGCCACTACGTTAGTCCAGCCCTTCATCATTTCTTGCTTGGATTATTACAAGGGTGATGAAACTGGATTAAACTCGTTTCCCTGACCCAAATAGTGTCCTCCATCCTGTACTCTCTTAAGCGTCACTCAGAGAATCTTTCATACCTCCACCAAAATGATCTAATACACAAATTTAATTCTATCATTCTCCTTACTAAAGTCCTTGAGCAGCTTGCCACGACATATGAGACTGTCTGATCTAGCTTTTACCTTTTTGTCTCCTGAAATCCCCTATGTTATCATTTCCCAATCCTCTGCCCCCATCATTTTTTATTGCACCAAGCCCATCACAAGCTAGGCCCCAGACTTAAGTGAACCTGAAATTCCTTGTGCCGTTTTCTTTCTCAACTCTTAGTGTTCATAAATTCTTCTCTCACTGATTAGAGGGCACTCCCTCTCGCTTTCCCCTGGCTAACTTATACATATTCCTTTTTTTTTTTTTTTTTTTGAGTCTTGCTCTGTCCCCCAGCTGAAGTGAAGTGGCACAATCTCGGCTCACTGCAACCTCTGCCTCCTGGGTTCAAGTGATTCTCCTGCCTCAGCCTCCCAAGTAGCTGGGATTACAGGCACATGCCACCACGCCCAGCTAATGTTTATATTTTTAGTAGAGATGGGTTTCACCAGTGTTGGCCAGGTGGTCTTGAACTCCTGACCTCAAGTGATCTGCCCGTCTCGGCCTCCCAAAGTGCTGGGATTACAGGCATGAGCCACTGCACCCAGCCACTTACTTATTCATATTCTTTTAAGAACATGCATAACCCAGCACTTTGGGAGGCTAAGGCCAGCAGATCACTGGAGGTCAGGAGTTCTGAGACCAGCCTGGCTGACATGGTGAAACCCTGGCTCTACTAAAAATACAAAAATTAGCTAGGTGTGGTGGCACGTGCCTGTAGTACCAACTACTTGGGAGGCTGAAGCAGGAGAATCACTTGAACCCAGGAGGTGGAGGTTACAGTAAGCCAAGATCGTGCCACTGCACTCTATCCTCGGCGACAGGGTGAGACTCCGTCTCAAAAACAAACAAACAAACAAACAAACGAACATGTGTAGGACTGAACTCAATGTTATCTCCTCTGAAAAGCCTTCCGTAAACCCTGACTTCTACCACAATGCTGGGTTAGGTACTCCTGCCTGCATCTTCACTTAACTCTATAATTCCTGTATAGTAGCTTGTCATAACATACTCTGCATATGTTGTAAGTGTACATCTCTACAAATACATCTGTAATGTGTATTAACAGGTAATGTGTACCTGTTTGTAAATTAGATCACCACACAAGTGCAGGACATGGCTACCATTATCATTAACAGGACAATGACACTAACATTAAGGGCAATAATAGGATATAAAACACATCTAATATTATCTGTAAGCAAGACATGGTTAATAAAGATCGGGCTTACCAAATTTTCCTCTTCTATTTGGGGGTTTCAAAATGGTTAAGAGTGTTCTCATAGAGTTTGCCTTTCCTAGAAACCCAATCTCTTTATTTCAGTCTCAGCAAAACAAGATACACACAAAACCTATCCACAGGTATCTCCTGAGGCTTAGCAGTCTGAGTGGGTGGGGAGGGCACTGAGCAGGTCTGTCACCCTACCAAACAGTCCTCAAATTTGGATAGAGGGAGGCAGCCAAATGTTGCCTGCAATGTCCTGAATTACTTGCAAAGTATTTTGGACTCCTTAAACACTGAATTCCTTATTCTTTATCATTCTTGAAACTCATATGTGATCACAGATAAAATTTAATCCATATGTTTCTCATTCATTTATAGTTAATGCACCCAGATTGCTTTGCAAGAGAGAGAGAATAGCCAAAAAACTCTGAAGCCTCCCAAAAGTTCCTCCACATTTTCTCTCTCCTGTAGACAAGAAGCCACACTTGGCCTTCTATATACAAATGCCTAACTGGCTCCAGTGAGCCCAGACTGGTTTTCAGCTTTGAAAGCTCTGAGAGCTGTGTGCCTTCAAAGATATAAAATTATATCATGCATTTTTCACAATCCAAACAATCTGTGGTGGGTAAACACATATTGGTCCATTCTATGGATCACGCAAGGGAGGAGGAGTGGGTGGGGCAGAGTGGGTGCAGGGGAGAGAGCTAACGAGGAGGTAGCGTGCTCCATCTGCACAATACTCATCAGTTGCAGTCTTAGCTCTGTTGCTCTGACATCACGTAGTGAGGTGGATCCTGAGTCAGAACCATATCTTCTATTTCTGTCAAATCCTCCAGGAGTGAGCATAGTACTAATTATGAATTAGTTCTCTAATACGGCAAAACCAATGCTCTTTTTTGATTCTAAACTGGCTGGTAGGAAAAATGGCTCCCTCCTGCAGACTTTAGAGTTCCGTTAAAAGGATGCCTGAGGGCAGTCTCCAGCCGAGAGTCTCTGCTGTGTGACCTTGGTCTTTGGGGTGTTCATCTGAAAAATGGGACAAATAAGACCTCTCTTACAGATCTGTAAACATTAAATGTGGCACAGTCTATTACTGGCCTTGGTACAGTGCCGGGTACATTCAGTGACCCAGAGAAATGTAGCCTGTGTTAATATCATCACCTCCATACAAGCCAGGGTGAGTTTCTTATTTATGGATTGGAGCTCATGTGGGGGTTTAATTTTTTTTAAAAGACTTGACACTATCTTGATTAGAATTCTGAAGTACAGTACAGAGGTTATACTGGCTCTAGAGAAGAGGGAGAAAGAATCAACACGATCACTCAGATGGGTTAATTTCTACTTGTAAGATCTGTCAGTGGGCATAAGTAAAATTGAGGATTTACCCTGTTTACCGCATATTGTATAAAGGCAAGGAGAGCCCTGCTTGATTTATATCCAAGCATCTTTTACTAAAAGTCAGAATTTCTGTGCATAAGCATCAATCATTGCCTTTTGGAAGTGTTTCCCAATAGAACCCACTCGTGCTTCTCAGGCTTAGCTCAGAGGAATTCAGGATACATCCCTACAAGTCTAGACCTGAAGAATCCTGACCTTCAAAACACTTTCTCCATTTTTGGCCAGATAGAAAATGAGAAGACTAAACTGAATAGGCAAAAAGAATTCAAAACTTTCCATAGACACCTGGGTAGCTCCCCTGCTTGAGTGCAAAAGTATTATGAACTGAGAGGTGTTTATCAAATATCAGTGGAAGTGATGAGGGTGAAGGAATTTAACCCTTCCATCTTCTCTATAACAAAGGGGATTGATGACAGGATTAAGAAAGTACGATGGCTGGATGGGAGGAAGTCAGCAGAAGAGAACTGAAGAGAGAGGGTCTGAAAGCCTACATTCCCTAGCCACCTGATATGTTACCTGGGGCAGCACACGGCAGTACATGTGCCAGCACATCTGCGGCAGGCAGAACTGCTCACAGCCTCTTTCCTGCCAGGTCTGGACTAGGCCTGTGAATCCTTCCCAGGCCTGGGTGCCTGGAAACCACTGCAATCAGCAGGGTGACCTATCTGTGAAAGGTGGGCCAGTTTCACACACATTCTTCCAGCTAAGATACTAGGCAAGCCTGAGTCACTCCCAGTTTTAATGGAAAAGAAACTGAGCTTCAGAAAATCAACTCAAGTTCCTTCCTGGGATTACACATAGGGCAGAACCAAGACTTAGACCCAAATCTGACTCACAAGTCCATATCCTTCCTAAGACACTTTTTTTTTTTTGGAGAAAAAAAAAAGATTGAAATAAGGAGAAGCAAGGAAATAGCAGGCAGACAGCACCTTCTTCCACATTAGGTCTGGAGGCAGCCCAGGTCCTTCTATGCCCTAAATGGAATATGTCCCTTGGTAAATTCAAGAGAGGTAATGGGATTTTCCTATGTCAGGAAAAAAGAAAAAAAAAATCACACATTTTGGTGGTATCTTTTCCCTCTTCTCCATATTCAACATTTTCTAAAAATGTTAAGTGAGCCTCATGTTAAAAAAAAAAAGAAAACACTTAAAAATTGTTTTTCTATTTAAATGAATTTCTATAAAAGAGAAATGGTTTGTAACACAGAGTCAAGGGACAGTAAAAAAGAAGAAAGAGCCCTCAGAGGGAAAGTGGATCCGGGAGGGCTTAACCTCTGCCTGTACTCTATAAAAGATCACGCTAATATGTAAGGTATGTAAACACTGCAGAACAATCAGAAACAAATGAAATGATGGCTTCAGAGTAACAGTATTCAGCTGTAGGCAACAGCCAGGAGGCAGCTTTTGTTATGAACAGATCATAACAAAATGCCTTCGATGTGAAGCAGGCCTGATTTTAACCCTTGGAATAGGCTATCTAGGGTATGAACATGTATCTGGGGCCCATCTGGACTTCCTTAGAAGAATAAAAGGAAGAAAAGCAACTGTCTGTCAAATATATGACATGATATAGGGTACAGTCAGTCCTGTGAGAGTGGCTTAAATAGAGATTGTGGTTTTTATTTATTTATTATTATTTTTTTGAGATGGAGTCTCACTCTGTCACCCAGGCTGGAGTGCAATGGCGCGATCTCGGCTCACTGCAACTTCTGCCTCCTGGGTTCAAAGGATTCTTCTGCCTCAGTCTCTCAAGTAGCTGGGACTGCAGTTGCTCACCACCAAGCCCGGCTAATTTTTTGTATTTTCAGTAGAGATGGGGTTTCGCCATATTGGCTAGGCTGGTCTCGAACTCCTGACCTTGTGATCTGCCCACCTTGGCCTCCTAAAGTGCTGGGATTACAGGCATGAGCCACTGCGCCAGGCCAGAGATTGTGTATTATTGATCTGTAACATATTTAGCTCATAAAGCAACCTGTGCCAATTATAATTGCTCTTACTATCATTTTTTTTTTAAAAGGCATTGCAAATGAATGCAGTGGGGGAAAAGGGAGGGAAGGCAACTAACATTTGCCAAGCAGCTACTATGTGCTGTTTCATATTCTTATCTATAATTTTCACGATAATCTACCATTTCCTTTAGTTTACAGATAAACCATGGCTCACAGAAGGTCAAAGCCTTGCTCATTGTCCTACAGGTACCAAGTAGCAGAATGGGGATTTGATCTGGGTCTGACTCCAAAGCCTGTTCCTTTTATATCCAGCTGCCTCTCAGCTACTTGGGAAGCAGGAAACTCAATGAATGCAGGGGCATCAGTGGAACCAGCCCTTCCCCTTTCCAGACATTTTAGCTGTTCTTGTGTGTTTACAGAGAGGGGCCCAAGGGTCAGGGTACTGCCCAGAGGTATTCTCAAGAGTGAACCCAAACCCCATTTCTGGAGATCTGTGCACTTTCCTTCTCTCTCTCCACTCATCATGTGGCTAAGACAAGATAAAATGAAACTGTCTACCAGGGTCAGCCTGGCTTCCAGGATGTGTGAATTCCAGCAGAACCCTCTGTGTGTTGATACCCTCTGTGCATAGTGTGGGCTTATTTGCCATTGGCCTGGCAATTTGAGAATTTGGCTCTCACCTGCAGGGCAGATGTCAGAGTCAGGAGTAAGAGCTATTTTTCCATTTCATTGGCTTGCTCTCATACGGTGTGACTGAGCACTCAGCCTTGGTGGGAGGAAGCACCCCTCCATGCCTAGTGCTGGTTGCTGAGGCGTGGGGGCTAGTGGAACTGATTCCTTGGGTGCCTGGTGCCAGGAAGAAGCAGTGTTGGGGTGAACCCAGGTCAGGAATCACAGATTCATGCAGCAAGTTATGAGGCCCTCTTGAATCTTGGCTTCTTCCCATGTAAAAGACAGACAAGAATATTCACCTTTCAGGATATTTGGGAAAATTGGAGGCAATGTTAGACAAACCCTACATACTGCCTTCACATAGTAAATAATCAACATGTGAGAGCTAATTATTTAACTTTCTGCACTCTATTTTTTTAAGCTAGGAAATGTTTAATCTACATGTTTCTGAGTTCAGAGTCCAGACTAGTATGGTTAATCCTGGTAAGATACAAACAACAAAGGTGCTGGTAGAGGGGAGGGGATGGCTACAAACGCAGCAGGTGCAGGTGGAAGAAATCCAGGTCTTAAGTTTAGCATGCCAGATGAGGGTTGCTGGGTTCTCAATTTGTGTCCCTAGTGGGTTGAAGGTAAAGAGACATCAGATGTTTACACTTGAGGGATTTGTGTTAATTGTTGTAAGGAGTTTATATAATAGCTGCCCCCCAGGGTTGCAGAGCTATGAACTACAGCCTTTTGTGCAGAGCCCCTGGCTTAGTTTCTGACACAGAGTAGCTGCCTAATATGGGATAGGAGAGTAGGGGCCAGGAAGTATCTGGGGCTCTTGGGAATCAAGATTCTCCAGAACAGAGACACTTCACATGACCCTTCGGCAAACATTCAGCTGAGCACCTTCTATGTGTCAGGTCCTGTGAAAAAGAGAGATGAAAAAGATACTGTCCTTGTCCTTGTTTCCCATGCAGTTGGGATATCTAACAGTTAATGCAAGAATGGCAAGATATTCTGATAAGCACCTCAATAAAGATAAAAGTTCTTAGTATAATATCAGCTTGAAGAAGGCATGGTTTGGCTGAAAGGTAAACTATACAGTAAGAATTTTTAAAAATCACAAATGCTGGATTGGCATATGTGTGATGAAAATACAGTGGATTTATTTGCACTTTCCCATTTAATAATTATCACAAGCCGGTGAGATAGGTATCTTTAGCCCCATTTTAAAGATGAGGGAACTGAGGATTAGCAGGGTTATGTAACTTGCCCAAAGACAGGCAGCCACGGAGCAGATGTGAAAATAAAATGTCAGACCTCCGAGTGGAAGGGCAGGTATGTGTCAGATCCTAAAGAACCCTTCATGACACGCAGAAATAGAATTCTGTTTTTCTTGAAGGCGATGGGAAGATGATCCCCATTTATATGTTGATTGCCTTGTAACTAGATGTCCACAAACACACTGAGGACCCTCTCAAGGATGCATTCAGGGGAACTCAGCTGAACCTGCACAGTGGTTCATTTCTGTTTTGATTCACTCAACAAATGCTCATCACCTGTTCTGCTGCCGATGGTTCTTGTGGTCACAGGCCACATAAATGTCCCACACAGAGTGGGGCCTTCCCTAGCTCTCTGGAGCTACTGGGCTCTAGATCAGCATCAGGGTGTATATGTGTGATTTCTTCTATTTTACCCAATCATCAGTTCTACACAGAGGAAAAGAGGCTTTGCCTCAAATGCATTTCTCTTTTATTTTTTTATTTTTATTTTTTCTTATTTTATTATTACTATCGTTGAAGTTCTAGGGTACATGTGCACAATGTGCAGGTTAGTTACATATGTATACATGTGCCATGCTGGTGTGCTACACCCATTAACTCGTCATTTAGCATTAGGTATATCTCCTAATGCTATCCCTCCCCTCTCCCCCCACTCCACAACAGTCCCCAGAGTGTGATGTTCCCCTTCCTGTGTCCATGTATTCTCATTGTTCAATTTCCACCTATGAGTGAGAATATGCAGTGTTTGGTCTTTTGTTCTTGCTATAGTTTACTGAGAATAATGATTTACAATTTCATCCATGTCCCTACAAAGGACATGAACTCATCAATTTTCATGGCTGCATAGTATTCCATGGTGTATATGTGCCACATTTTCTTAATCCAGTCTATCATTGTTGGACATTTGGGTTGGTTCCAAGTCTTTGCTATTGTGAATAGTGCAGCAATAAACATGTGTGTGCATGTGTCTTTATAGCAGCATGATTTATAGTCCTTTGGGTATATACCCAGTAATGGGATGGCTAGGTCAAATGGTATTTCTAGTTCTAGATCCCTGAGGAATTGCCACACTGACTTCCACAATGGTTCAACTAGTTTACAGTCCCACCAACAGTGTAAAAGTGTTCCTATTTCTCCACATCCTCTCCAGCACCTGTTGTTTCCTGACTTTTTAATGACTGCCATTCTAACTGGTGTGAGATGGTATCTCATTGTGGTTTTGATCTGCATTTCTCTGATGGCCAGTGATGGTGAGCATTTTTTCATGTGTTTTTTTGCTGCATAAATATCTTCTTTTGAGAAGTGTCTGTTCATGTCCTTTGCCCACTTTTTGATGGGGTTGTTTTTTTCTTGTAAATTTGTTTGAGTTCATTGTAGATTCTGGATATTAGCCCTGTGTCAGATGAGTAGGTTGCGAAAATTTTCACCCATTTTGTAGGTTGCCTGTTCAGTCTGATGGTAGTTTCTTTTGCTGTGCAGAAGCTCTTTAGTTTAATTAGATCCCATTTGTCAATTTTGGCTTTTGTTGCCATTGCTTTTGGTGTTTTAGACATGAAGTCCTTGCCCATGCCTATGTCCTGAATGGTAATGCCTAGGTTTTCTTCTAGGGTTTTTATGGTTTTTGGTTGAACGTTTAAGTCTTTAATCCATCTTGAATTAACTTTTGTATAAGGTGTAAGGAAGGAATCCAGTTTCAGCTTTCTACATATGGCTAGCCAGTTTTCCCAGCACCATTTATTAAATAGGGAATCCTTTCCCCATTGCTTGTTTTTCTCAGGTATGTCAAAGATCAGGTAGTTATAGATATGCGGTGTTATTTCTGAGGGCTCTGTTCTGTTTCATTGGTCTATATCTCTGTTTTCTTACCAGTACCATGCTGTTTTGGTTACTGTAGCCTTCTAGTATAGTTTGAAGTCAGGTAGCGTGATGCCTCCAGCTTTGTTCTTTTGGCTTAGGATTGACTTGGCGATGCGGGCTCTTTTTTGGTTCCATATGAAGTTTAAAGTAGTTTTTTCCAATTCTGTGAAGAAAGTCATTGGTAGCTTGATGGGGATGGCATTGAATCTATAAATTACCTTGGGCAGTATGGCCATTTTCACAATACTGATTCTTCCTATCCATGAGCATGGAATGTTCTTCCATTTGTTTGTATCCTCTTTTATTTCATTGAGCAGTGGTTTGTAGTTCTCCTTGAGGAGGTCCTTCACATCCCTTGTAAGTTGGATTCCTAGCCATTTTATTCTTTTTGAAGCAATTATGAATGGGAGTTCACTCATGATTTGGCTCTCTCTTTGTCTGTTATTGGTGTATAAGAATGCTTGTGATTTTTGCACATTGATTTTGTATCCTGAGACTTTGCTGAAGTTGCTTATCAGCTTGAGGAGATTTTGGGCTGAGACGATGGGGTTTTCTAGATATACAATCATGTCATCTGCAAACAGGGACAATTTGACTTCCTCTTTTCCTAATTGAATACCCATTCTTTCCTTCTCCTGCCTAATTGCCCTGGCCAGAATTTCCAACACTATGTTGAATAGGAGTGGTGAGACAGGGCATCCCTGCCTTGTGCCAGTTTTCAAAGGGAATGCTTCCAGGTTTTGCCCATTCAGTATGATATTGGCTGTGGGTTTGTCATAGATAGCTCTTATTATTTTGAGATATGTCCCATCAATACCTAATTTATTGAGAGTTTTTAGCATAAAGGGTTGTTGAATTTTGTCAAAGGCCTTTTCTGCATCTATTGAGATAATCATGTGGTTTTTGCTTTTGGTTCTGTTTATATGCTGGATTACATTTACTGATTTGCGTATATTGAACCAGCCTTACATCCCAGGGATGAAGCCCACTTGATCATGGTGGATAAGCTTTTTGATGTGCTGCTGGATTCGGTTTGCCAGTATTTTATTGCGGATTTTTGCATCAATGTTCATCAAGGATATTGGTCTAAAATTCTCTTTTTTGGTTGTGTCTCTGCCAGGCTTTGGTATCAGGATGATTCTGGCCTCATAAAAGGAGTTAGGGAGGATAACCTCTTTTTCTATTGATTGGAATAGTTTCAGAAGGAATGGTACCACTTCCTCCTTGTACCTCTGGTAGAATTCAGCTGTAAATCCATCTGGTCCTGGACTCTTTTTGGTTGGTAAGCTATTAATTGTTGCCACAATTTCAGAGCCTGTTAGTGGTCTATTCAGAGATTCAACTTCTTCTTGGTTTAGGCTTGGGAGGGTGTATGTGTCGAGGAATTTATCCATTTCTTCTAGATTTTCTAGTTTATTTGAGTAGAGGTGTTTGTAGTATTCTCTGATGGTAGTTTGTATTTCTGTGGGGTCAGTGGTGATATTCCCTTTATCATTTTTTATTGCATCTATTTGATTCTTCTCTCTTTTCTTCTTTATTAGTCTTTCTAGCGATCTATCAATTTTGTTGATCCTTTCAAAAAACCAGCTCCTGGATTCATTAATTTTTTGAAGGGTTTTTTATGTCTCTATTTCCTTCAGTTCTGCTCTGATTTTAGTTATTTCTTGCCTTCTGCTAGCTTTTGAATGTGTTTGCTCTTGCTTTTCTAGTTCTTTTAATTGTGATGTTAGGGTGTCAATTTTGGATCTTTCCTGCTTTCTCTTGTGGGCATTTAGTGCTATAAATTTCCCTCTACACAGTGCTTTGAATATGTCCCAGAGATTCTGGTATGTTGTGTCTTTGTTCTCGTTGGTTTCAGTGAACATCTTTATTTCTGCCTTCATTTCACTATGTACCCAGTAGTCATTCAGGAGCAGGTTGTTCAGTTTCCATGTAGTTGAGCGGTTTTGAGTGAGTTTCTGAATCCTGAGTTCTACTTTGATTGCACTGTGGTCTGAGAGACAGTTTGTTATAATTTCTGTTGTTTTACATTTGCTGAGGAGAGCTTTACTTCCACCTATGTGGTCAATTTTGGAATAGGTGTGGTGCGTTGCTGAAAAAAAAGTATATTCTGTTGATTTGGGGTGGAGAGTTCTGTAGATGTCTATTAGATCTGCTTGGTGCAGAGCTGAGTTCAATTCCAGGGTATCCTTGTTAACTTTCTGTCTCGTTGATCTGTCTAATGTTGACAGTGGGGTGTTAAAGTCTCCCATTATTATTGTGTGGGAGTCTAAGTCTCTTTGTAAGTCACTCAGGACTTGCATTATGAAACTGCGTGCTCCTGTATTGGGTGCATACATATTTAGGATGGTTAGCTCTTCTTGTTGAATTGATCCCTTTACCATTATTTAATGGCCTTGTCTCTTTTGATCTTTGTTGGTTTAAAGTCTGTTTTATCAGAGACTAGGATTGCAACTCCTGCCTTTTTTGTTTTCCATTTGCATGGGAGATCTTCCTCCATCCTTTTATTTTGAGCCTATGTGTGTCTCTGCATGTGAGCTGGGTTTCCTGAATACAGCACACTGATGGGTCTTGACTCTTTATCCAATTTACCAGTCTGTGTCTTTTAATTGGAGCATTTAGTCCATTTACATTTAAAGTTAATATTGTTATGTGTGAATTTGATCCTGTCATTTTGATGTTAGCTGGTTATTTCGCTCGTTAGTTGATGCAGTTTCCTCCTAGCCTCGATGGTCTTTACAGTTTGGCATGATTTTCCAGTGGCTGGTACCGGTTGTTCCTTTACATGTTTAGTGCTTCCTTCAGGAGCTCTTTTAGGGTAGGCCTGGTGGTGACAAAATCTCTCAGCATTGGCTTGTCTGTAAAGTATTTTATTTCTCCTTCACTTTTGAAGCTTAGTTTGGCTGGATATAAAATTCTGGATTGAAAATTCTTTTCTTTAGGAATGTTGAATATTGGCCCCCACTCTCTTCTGGCTTGTAGAGTTTCTGCCAAGAGATCCGCTGTTATTCTGATGGGCTTCCCTTTGTGGGTAGCCCGACCTTTCTCTCTGGCTGCCCTTAACATTTTTTTCCTTCATTTCAACTTTGGTGAATCTGACAATTATGTGTCTTGGAGTTGCTCTTCTCGAGGAGTATCTTTGTGGCGTTCTCTGTATTTCCTGAATCTGAACGTTGGCCTGCCTTGCTAGATTGGGGAAGTTCTCCTGGATAATATCCTGCAGAGTGTTTTTCAACTTGGTTCCATTCTCCCCGTCACTTTCAGGTACACCAATCAGACGTAGATTTGGTCTTTTCACATAGTCCCATATTTCTTGGAGGCTTTGTTCGTTTCTTTTTATTCTTTTTTCTCCAAACTTCCCTTCTCGCTTCATTTCATTCACTTCATCTTCCATCCCTGATACCCTTTCTTCCAGTTGATCACATCGGCTCCTGAGGCTTCTGCATTCTTCACGTAGTTCTCGAGCCTTGGCTTTCAGCTCCATCAGCTCCTTTAAGCACTTCTTTGTATTGGTTATTCTAGTTATATATTCATCTGAATTTTTTTCAAAGTTTTCAACTTCTTTGCCTTTGGTTTGAATTTCCTCCTGTAGCTTGGAATAGTTTGATGGTCTGAAGCCTTCTCTCAACTCGTCAAAGTCATTCTCCGTCCAGCTTTGTTCCATTGCTGGTGAGGAACTGCGATCCTTTGGAGGAGGAGAAGTGCTCTGCTTTTTAGAGTTTCCAGTTTTTCTGCTCTGTTTTTTCCCCATCTTTGTGGTTTTATCTACTTTTGGTCTTTGATGATGGCGACGTACAGATGGGTTTTTGGTGTGGATGTCCTTTCTGTTTGTTAGTTTTCCTTCTAACAGACAGGACCCTCAGCTGCAGGTCTGTTGGAGTTTGCTAGAGGTCCACTCCAGACCCTGTTTGCCTGGGTAACAGCAACAGTGGCTGCAGAACAGCGGATTATCGTGAACCGCGAATGCAGCTGTCTGATCGTTCCTCTGGAAGTTTTGTCTCAGAGGAGTACCCGGCCGTGTGAGGTGTCAGTCTGCCCCTACTGGGGGGTGCCTCCCAGTTAGCCTGCTCGGGGGTCAGGGGTCAGGGACCCACTTGAGGAGGCAGTCTGCCTGTTCTCAGATCTCCAGCTGCGTGCTGGGAGAACCACTGCTCTCTTCAAAGCTGTCAGACAGGGACATTTAAGTCTGCAGAGGTTACTGCTGTCTTTTTGTTTGTCTGTGCCCTGCCCCCAGAGGTGGAGCCTACAGAGGCAGGCAGGCCTCCTTGAGCTGTGGTGGGCTCCACCCAGTTTGAGCTTCCCGGCTGCTTTGTTTACCCAAGCAAGCCTGGGCAATGGCGGGCGCCCCTCCCCCAGTCTTGCTGCCGCCTTGCAGTTTGATCTCAGACTGCTGTGCTAGCAATCAGTGAGACTCCGTGGGCGCAGGACCCTCCAAGCCATGTGCGGGATATAATCTCCTGGTGCGCCATTTTTTAAGCCCATTGGAAAAGCACAGTATTAGGGCGGGAGTGACCCGATTTTCCAGGTGCCATCTGTCACCCCTTTCTTTGACTAGGAAAGGGAACTCCCTGACCCCTTGTGCTTCCTGAGTGAGGCAATGCCTTGCCCTGCTTCAGCTCATGCACAGTGCGCTGCACCCACTGTCCTGCGCCCACTGTCTGGCACTCCATAGTGAGATGAACCCAGTACCTCAGATGGAAATGCAGAAATCCCCCATCTTCTGCGTCACTCACGCTGGGAGCTGTAGACCAGAGCTGTTCCTATTTGGCCATCTTGGCTGCTTCTTCCTCAAATGCATTTCTCTAAGAAGTCCTTCAATGTGTCACCTCATTCTGTCTATCTACTCTTCCCCAAATCCCCCTCTCTACCACTTTTTTTCCAGGCTTTGAATTGCCCAAGCCTGGTCATTTCATGTGGTCTTTTATTTTTTATTATTATACTTTAAGTTTTAGGGTACATGTGCACAATGTGCAGGTTTGTTACATATGTATACATGTGCCATGTTGGTGTGCTGCACCCATTAACTCGTCATTTAACATTAGGTATATCTCCTAATGCTATCCCTCCCCACTCCCCCGACCCCACCACAGGCCCCGGTGTGTGATGTTCCCCTTCCTGTGTCCATGTGTTCTCATTGTTCAATTCCCACCTATGAGTGAGAACATGTGGTGTTTGGTTTTTTGTCCTTGCGATAGTTTGCTAAGAATGATGGTTTCCAGCTTCATCCATGTCCCTACAAAGGACATGAACTCATTTTTTATGGCTGCATAGTATTCCATGGTGTATATTTGCCAAATTTTCTTAATCCAGTCTATCATTGTTGGACATCTGGCTTGGTTCCAAGTCTTTGCTATTGTGAATAGTGCCACAATAAACATATGTGTGCATGTGTCTTTATAGCAGCATGATTTATAATCCTTTGCGTATATACCCAGTGATGGGATGGCTGGGTCAAATGGTATTTCTAGTTCTAGATCCCTGAGGAATCGCCACACTGACTTCCACAATGGTTCAACTAGTTTACAGTCCCACCAACAGTGTAAAGCTGTTCCTATTTCTCCACATCCTCTCCAGCATCTGTTGTTTCCTGACTGTTTAATGATTGCCATTCTAACTGATGTGAGATGGTATCTCATTGTGGTTTTGATTTGCATTTTTCTGATGGCCAGTGATGATGAGCATTTTTTCATGTGTCTTTTGGCTGCATAAATGTCTTCTTTTGAGAAGTGTCTGTTAATATCCTTCACCCACTTGTTGATGGGGTTGTTTTTTTCTTGTAAATTTGTTTGAGTTCTTTGTAGATTCTGGATATTAGCCCTTTGTCAGATGAGTAGATTGCAAAAATTTTCTCCTGTTCTGTAGGTTGCCTGTTCACCCTGATGGTAGTTTCTTTTGCTGTGCAGAAGCTCTTTAGTTTAATGAGATCCCATTTGTCAATTTTGGCTTTTGTTGCCATTGCTTTTGGTGTTTTAGACATGAAGTCCTTGCCCATGCCTATGTCCTGAATGGTAATGCCTAGGTTTTCTTCTAGGATTTTTATAGTTTCAGGTCTATCATTTAAGTCTTTAATCCATCTTGAATTAATTTTTGTATAGGGTGTAAGGAAGGGATCCAGTTTCAGCTTTCTCCATATGGCTAGCCAGTTTTCCCAGCATCATTTATTAAACAGGGAATCCTTTCCCCATTGCTTGTTTCTGTCAGGTTTGTCAAAGATCAGATGGTTGTAGATGTGTGGTATTATTTCTGAGGGCTCTGTTCTGTTCCATTGGTCTGTATCTCTGTTTTGGTACCAGTACCATGCTATTTTGGTTCCTGTAGCCTTGTAGTATAGTTTGAAGTCAGGTAGCGTGATGCCTCTAGCTTTGTTCTTTTGGCTTAGGATTGATTTGGCAATGTGGGCTCTTTCTTGATTCCATATGAGCTTTAAAGTAGTTTTTTCCAATTCTGTGAAGAAAGTCATTGGTAGCTTGATGGGGATGGCACTGAATCTATAAATTACCTTGGGCAGTATGACCATTTTCATGATATTGATTCTTCCTACCCATGAGCATGGAATGTTCTTCCATTTATTGGTATCCTCTTTTATTTCATTGAGCAGTGGTTGGTAGTTCTCCTTGAAGAGGTCCTTCACGTCCCTTGTAAGTTGGATTCCTAGCTATTTTATTCTCTTTGAAGCAATTGCGAATGGGAGTTCACTCAAGATTTGGCTCTCTGTCTGTATTGGTGTATAAGAATGCTTGTGATTTTTGCACATTGATTTTGTATCCTGAGACTTTGCTGAAGTTGCCTATCAGCTTAAGGAGATTTTGGGCTGAGACGATGGGGTTTTCTAGATATACATTCATGTCATCTGCAAACAGGGACAATTTGACTTCCTCTTTTCCTAATTGAATACCCTTTATTTCCTTCTCCTGCCTGATTGCCCTGGCCAGAACTTCCAACACTATGTTGAATAGCAGTGGTGAGAGAGGGCATCCTTGTCTTGTGCCAGTTTTCAAAGGGAATGCTTCCAGTTTTTGCCCATTCAGTATGATATTGGCTGTGGGTTTGTCATAGATAGGTCTTATTATTTTGAGATACGTCCCATCAATACCTAATTTATTGAGAGTTTTTAGCATGAAGCGTTGTTGAATTTTGTCAAAGGCCTTTTCTGCATCTATTGAGATAATCATATGGTTTTTGTTGTTTGTTCTGTTTATATGCTGGATTATGTTTATTGATTTGTGTATGCTGAACAAGCCTTGCATCCCAGGGATGAAGCCCACTTGATCATGGTGGATAAACTTTTTGATGTGCTGCTGAATTCGGTTTGCCAGTATTTTATTGAGGATTTTTGCACCGATATTCATCAGGGATATTGGTCTAAAATTCTCTTTTTGTTGTTGTTGTGTCTCTGCCAGGCTTGGTATCAGGATGTTGCTGGCCTCATAAAATGAGTTAGGGAGGATTCCCTCTTTTTCTATTGGTTGGAATAGTTTCAGACGGAATGGTACCAATTCCTCCTTGTACCTCTGGTAGAATTCGGCTGTGAATCCATCCGGTCCTGGACTTTTTTTGGTTGGTAAGCTATTCATTATTGCCTGAATTTCACCTGGTCTTTTAAACCACCTGAGTAGTCCAGGAACAAAAGCCAACACATAAGTGGTGAGCCGTCGACACTTCCGAGCAGCAGTGGTTAGCTGTCAGCTGCATCAGACCTGCTTCCACCCTGCACGGTCATCTCTCTCTCATTCATAACAGGTCTCATCTTGAGGTTCTCCAGTTGAATTTGGACCTCTCACTCCTCACTCTCTTTGACATCTTTGGCTTAGATGTGCTCCACTGGCTTTCCTGGCTCGGGGTATCTTGGTGAGGGTGACTGTTCAGAGGTGGACTCAGATCAGGGCACTAGCCTGGCACCAATACCCAGGAGGGGTGTGTGAATGTTGTGAAGGGCAAAGGTGCTCTCCCATTGAGGAAATGCCCCTCAGGTGTGCCCCCCATTAAGCTTCCTCCATGCGCAGTCCATTTCAATGTCCCTAAAACATGTCTAAACAACCAAGGTTTTCTAGAGACCTTTCATGCTCACTACTTCAACCAATCCTCAAGATACCTCCATAAAGTAGAAAAGATCCTCATGTTCTTAGATGAAGAAATGAAGCCTCTGAAATATCAAATGAATTATTCAAGTTTACCTAGATTGAAAGTGTCAGTGTAAAAAATAAGACCTTTATTTTTATTTCTAAGGCTAGCAAGTTTTCCGCTGACATAATATTGACAAGGAATGTATGTCATTTCAGAGAAGTCAGAATCACCCTTATAGCTTCCCAATGCCATCATCCTACCAGTTTCTTGCAGGATTATGGGCCGAAGAGAACTTCATTCATTGAAGCTTTGATTCAGGTAAGATGAAAGATGTTGCATAGGGACACTTCCTATAGTTAGTTACATCATGGTATAAAAGGACCTGCAGGCATTTATTTTTCCTTAGTGGCAGTGACCAGATACTATGAGATCATCAGCATGGGGTGAGGAGGTTCTCCACATAGCCTGTGCCAGATCTTCCTACAGATGTTCCTGGTGAAGCTCAAGGATGGGACCTGAGCATTACAGACACCAGTACACATCTGTGGCATTACAAAATGGTAAACTCCTTTGGATCCTCAAGCATGGGAGAGCCTTCAAAATATCAAAAAAGATGAGTATTCAACACTATCACATCTCTAATGTTTGCCTCACTTCAGACCTGAATCCAAGTGAGTGATTATTTCTTTCAAAATTTCCTGAAAGCTGACTTTGTGTGAGGAGCTTTATGAGGCCGTGGTGATATAGAAATGAATGCTCTGCAATATCTGTCCTCAAGGAATTCACAGCAAGGAAGACATAAGCCAGTTAACTAACAACAAACACAGAAGGATACGCACCATGACAGAGGTATGTACCATGGACGCACATAGATACACCACCTAATCTAGTCTGAAAGCTTCCAGCGAGAGGATATTAGATGCCTGAGCTAAATGTGAAGGGTAAGTAGGACTTAGGAGAAGGAGTAGAGGGAAGGGTGCTATAGGCAGAGGGACAGGAAGCAGAGAACAGAGTGTGTTCTATGCCACAGATGAAGGACAGAAACTGTGAGGGGTAATAGTGCAACGTGAGGCTGGAGAGGTCATCACAGGCCATACCATGCAGGGGATAATCAGACTTGCTAAGGATTTAAAAGTAATTACTGTGAGGACAGTGCAAAAGGAGAAGAATAACATGATTCCAACTGACAGAAGAAATAATGGCCAAGACCTTTTCCCTTCTGGGACTCAATTTTTGCATCTGAAATTAGAATACTGAATTGGATGATTTCTGGGGGTTTTTTTGAGACAAGTTCTTGCTCTGTTCTCAGGCTGGAATGCAGTGGGCATGATCATGGCTCACTGCAGCCTCAAATTCCTGGGTTCAAGTGATCCTCCTGCCTTAGCCTCCTGAGTAGCTGGGACTACAGGTACCCACCACCACCACATCCAGCTTTCTTTTCTTTTTAAGAGAGAAGGGTCTCACTATGTTGCCCAGGCTGGTCTCAAACTCCTGGCCTCAAGTGATCTTTCCACCTTGGGATTACAGGCTGAATGATCTTTAAAGCTGTTTTTGGGTCTATCACTCTGACAATTTATCAAATAGATCATCACAGCTAAATAAATATTTTTCATGTTATTACAGAGTTGATAGCTAAACATATCGGTCCCTGAAAGATCACTTAAGCTCTAATAAAGGAGAAAGGACAGAAAATTTTGCTTTACATGGGTTGCATTCAAAGACAGGTCTGCTACTTACTAGCTGGGTAAATCACTTATGTACTTTCTCTCATCTATAACTAAGGGATAACAATGCATTTTAGGGTCACTATAAGGATTAAATAACACCAAATATTTCAAAATACCTGGCACATAGCAGTTATTCAACAAATGTCCACTGACTTTTAATTGGACAGGGTAGACTGCAGCTCAATATAGTCTTTCCATTTTTACTGTATGTCTATTACATGCTAGTCTTTGGGTATGGAGAGATGAATAAGCCACAGCCACAGCCCTCCAAAGCTCAAGAACTGATGGGAGAGACACACAGTTAACACATTTTTAGCAAATAAAATGTTACGAATGCAACAACAGAAGCAATGTTATAATGAAAAGGTGCTATTTAAGCTGGTGACCAATAGCTTCTAAACAAGCTATTTAAGATAAAATTCAGTGTATGTCACTCAGAAGAAGTTGTGAGATAATTTGATATCCAGGTTCCATTTTCTCCAATAGAAATGTTCTCAACTAGGGATCCTGATTAAATTTCCCCTCATGCAAATGGTCTCAGGGAATAAAAATAGGAAAGAATAAAAAGATAAATAATGAGAAAAAGCATTTGTTCATCTGTGAATTTTTAACTTTTCCAAGTTTTGTCATAAAATATTACTGTCTTCTTGGTCAAAAACCTAATGCAGATCTCACTATGGAGGTGCAGCACTAAGATGACTGATTGGTCTTCTCCCCCAAAGCATTTCAGGGAAGAAAGAAAATGACTTCATGTGCTCAACAGCCAGTGTCATTTCCCCTATGTATAAATTATGTGAAAAGTTTATCAAACTCCTTACTGGCCACCACCATTTAGCTTTGTAATACAAACTGTCAGGTGCATTTCAACTGCTAAACAGGCCAAGGGACAGAAAAACTGACCACTTTCTATAGTCATAGGAAAGGTCACTCAATGGAATAGATGGGCTTTTCTCTAAACTATTAAGTGAAAGATGTTTGAAGAAAATGAATAACATATAATATGTGCTTGGGACTTTTTTTGTGATGAAGAGGAAGTAGTAGAAAAAGAAGGAGAAATGAAAATACATGCGGCAGAATAGACGGATTGAAAATTCTAGGTTTAAGATTCATACAGTTGCATGCGGTTAAAAAACAGCTACTTTACAATTCTACAACATGAGAAGGACCTGCGGTTGCTGAATTTGTCATCTCTAAAACCTTAAAATCAAGAAAGAACAAGAGTCTGAAAGACACACAATGTAGTGGTTAAGGGTACAAACTTGATTAAAGCAAAATAAAACTGAAAACTTTGAGTTCTGGGGAAAGAGGAATTAAATCTGACTCAGGCAGTGTCACAGAGGAGGTTGTATGAAACTGGAGTCTGAGAGGATGCACAGGATTCTAACAGGCTCACTTGGGGCTGGGGTGTAACAAGGCAGGGGGTAAAGGGAAGCAACTCTTGCCAGAAAGAACAGCATGTGGAAAGGCTAAAGCAAGTTAGGAAGCACCCTCCATTTGAGAACTATTTGTGAGAGTCTATTACATGCAAGGCACTTTCAAGGGGCTGGGGATTCAGTGGTGAAAAAACAAAGTCCTGTCTTCATGGAACTTACAATCCAGTGGAGCATAGGACGATAACGGTGTGTAGAAAAATAAAGAAGGATAGAGAGGTTAAGCAGTGAGTGAAGGCAAGTGTTGTTATTTTAATAGAGGGTGGTCTGGATAGACCTTAATGATGAGGTTACATTACAGCAGAGACTGGAAGGGAGTGAGTGAGTGAAGCATGCAGTTAAGAGTGATGCAGGTGGAGAGATAAGAGCAAGAACAAAGGCCCTGTGGCAGAGGTGTGCTTGCTATCTTACATGAATAGCAAAGAATCAGGGCAGCTGCAGTGGTGTGAACAGTGAGAAAGGGGACAGAAGATGAGAGCTGAAAAGTAAGAAGAACAGATCTTTTATTTTTAAGGACATTGGCTTTAATTCTCAGTGAAATGCAAAATTATTGAAAGGTTTTGAGCAGAGGAATGACATAATCTGAGGCAAGTTTTCAAGAGGCCACCCTGGCTGCTGTGAGAACAGAATCCAGGGCCCAGTGGTAAAAACAGGGAGACAGTCAGGAGACTGTGTCAATAAACCAGGAGAGGGAGCACAACTGCTTGAACTAGGTGGTCCACATTGGTGGATTCCATCAGTAGAACTGACAGCATTTATTGGAGCAGAATATGAGAAAAAGAGAGGGATGAAGGATGTTTTCAAGGTGTTTTGACATGGGCAAGTGTACGAATAGAATTGTTCTTTCATGTTCTAGGAAAGACAGTGAGAGGAGATTTCCTGGGGGCTGAGAGGAATTAGGCTTTTGACATGCTAAATTTTAGGTATCTATTAGAAAGCCAAGAAGAAATGCTGAGTAGGTGATTAAATATATTAGGATATCAGGGTCAGGCTGGAGATATATGTTTGGAAGTCATACTCTACAGATGGTGTCTTAAAGCTTTGATTCTTAATGAGGTCACTGAAGAAGCAAGGGGAAATGGGCAGGGAAGAGGTCTTGGGCAGAGGCTTAACGCCTTCCAAAATTTAGAAACTGGTGATGGAGAGCAATTAGACAATGGGACCAAAGAGTCAACTACATGCAAGTGAGGGGTTTTGAGAAGGGAGGGTGCAGCTGTGCCCAATGCTGCCAACAGAACGATCTGAATGAGGACTACTGGATTTGGGAACACAGACCCTGGTCACGGGAGCCCGAAACAAATGGTCAAGGGTTATTTTCATGGAGAAGTTTGTACAAATGTCTGATTGGGCTCAAGAGAGAGTGGGAGGGGAGGAATGGGATTATACAGCACTTGAGAAGCAGTGTGGCAAAGACAATAAATGGGGGAACAGGAGGGTGAAATATAAGGTCAAGGTTTTTCTTCTACCTCGCTCTCCCCCTCCCATTCTTAAGATGGGAGCTATTAAAGCAAGCTGTAGTCTTACATGATTACGTAGAGACAGATTTGCTGATGTAGGAGAGGGACGAGAGGACAACCCCAGCCTTGTGTGTGTTCTGGTTTATTGAAGGATCTGTAGTACCATTATGGGTATGCGGGAAAAAACAGCTCTATTCTCTTCTCCTTGGTAAATTTGTTCCACGAACTGTTCTTCCTCATTCCTGGGATGAAATTTCAGGGGGATCCACTGTATTCCTACACTCTTCAATTATAAAAGTCCTCAGGCCAGCTTCTAGCAGTAAATATGTACACTCCATTATAATAATTAAAACTCCCATTTTGGCTAATTGAAAATTCTCCCTTCTGCAGCTACAGTATATTTCAGGCTTAGTGTATACACACTTCAAGAAGGGGACTTGCTGGCTTCTCTCTCTCCTCCTTCTACTTTTTCCTGCTGGACAGCTGGGTGTTTTGGGGTTCCTCCATACAGGGGTCAAGGTGCCTGGGGAAGGTCTCACTTGATGCATATACGTTGTTATCTGGCTTCATTATGTCCTCAGGGTGTGGTGCCTGTCCAAAGCTGGCTATCTATCTCTCCGTCCAGTGGTCTGCCCACAACTCCCTTTCAGTCCTGGCCTTCAGGTGATCAACTCCTGCTCTGGGATCATTCTGCTCCTCTAGTTGAACCTTATGGATGGGATTCCTTTTAAGATATCCCCAGCTGGCTCCCTTGTGCTGGACCCACACACCTTTTCCTTGTCTTCACTTTTTGCTCTACTCTCTCAGATACAATCATCAACCTCAGCCTCTTTCCTTAGTCTTGACCTCTGACTTCTTCCACCTCTTTTATATCCTCAGGGTGATGTTTAGCACAAGTTTCACAATCTTTTAGCAAGCTCTGCATAGGTGGTCTGGGCTCTGGGGCCTGTTCGAAACCTCCAAGACAGGAAGAGCCCTATGGTAAGATTCTGTTACATGTGGCTGACACAGAGAGTGTGTATGGTAGGAGTGCAGGTGGACAGCGCTGGCTAGGGCTAAATAAATTTTTACTCTCCAGGCAACGAAGAGTCATCAAAGGCTTTTGAGCAGAGAGTTCCAAGTCAGGAAAAGGTAATCAATTTCTGGACACTGAAATTCTAATATTGGGTGTTACTCTAACTTATGAAATGAAATACCTTTTGAAATAGGAAGTACATATATGATTAGAGCCATCATAAAGTATTTAAAACTACTAACATATTCCTACTTAACTGCTCTTTTTTTGATAACCAACCTCTCTTCCTTATTCACCAATAAATCCAAATACTTACTTTTTGGATTTGCCATACTCAGGCATTCAACACTGTTTTTTTGCAGGTAAACTTTAAGTTTACCACTATACCCAACCCCTCTCTCCAAGTAATACTGGAATTCTGAACCCTCTAGTCACATACCAAGACAATTCTTTGTGAATAATTTTGGCTTAATTCAGAATAATCACTTTCAATAATTCATGGACAACATATATAAATTGAAAGACAGTGGCCAACTTTAAGGAGATGAATGGCCAACTTTAAGAAGAAAATGCAATAAACAATTATTCCATTAAAGAGAGTAGAATTTTATTTTTGTCCTGATTAAATCATCTTTAACCACCTGGCTTCAGTTCAAATAAAGTTCAGAATCTTTAGGGGCAAAGTCTATTAACTGGCAGCAGAATGCTCTGTGATTGACTCATTCACTTATTCCTTCATATGTCAAATGACTACTGACTGTACCAGGTGCTGGGAGGAGGTAAGGATGGCGGCAAAATGAGCTCAACTCATTTGAATAAAGAAAATGGAAAGTAGTGATATTTTTGGCTCATGCTAAAAAAGAATTTGCTAGCTTTGAGAATGAAACAGATATTAACTATCGTCCATCCATCCATTCATTCATTGAATGGATAGTGAATGCCTAACTTACAGGCATTGTGCTAGATACTGAGTATCCAATGGCAAGTGAACAGTTTCCTGCCCTAGAGAAGTTCAGAGTAAGGATACAATGCTGAATGAATAGTTCCTGCCCTAGAGAAGTTCACAGTATAGTGACAGAGCTCCATGGCCATGGAATGGGACTATCATATAAAATAATTCTTAGGGTTATTAAAACATGGGCTGCTATTTGCCCTGAATGCTTTGGAAGATCATTTACTCAATTTCATAAGGAAGTGTGTGTGTGTGTGTGTGTGTGTGTGTGTGTGTGTGTGTCTGTCTGTCTGTCTGTCTGTAGATAATCTCTAACAAATATCACTCTCACTGGAAAAATTTTATATACATTCCCTCTAAGATTAGAAATAAGATGAGAATGCTTATTTATTATTTTACTTTAAGTTCTGGGATACGTGTGCAGAACGTGCAGGTTTGTTACATAAGTATACATGTGCCATGGTGGTTTGCTGCACCTATCAACCCGTCATCTAGGCTTTAAGCCCCGCATGCATTAGGCATTTGTCCTAATGCTCTTGCTCCCCTTTCCCCCTAGCCCCCGACTGGCCTCAGTGTGTGATGTTCCCCTCCCTGTGTCCATGTGTTCTCACTGTTCAACTCCTGCTTATGAGTGAGAACATGCAGTGTTTGTTTTTCTGTTCCTGTGTTAGTTTGCTGAGAATGATGGCTCCCAGATTCATCCATGTCCCTGCAAAGGACATGAACTCATTCATTTTTATGGCTGCATGGTATTCCATGGTAAATATGTGCCACATTTTCTTTATCCAGTCTATCATTGAGGGGCATTTGGGTTGGTTCCAAGTCTTTGCTATTGTAAACAGTGCTGCAATAAACATATGTGTGCATGTGAGAATGCTTTTTATCACAACTGTTCAACATAATACCAGAGGCCCTAGAAAACACAATTAGACAAAAATTAACAGCAAAAGAAGATATAAAGAAGGGAAGAGAGAAGCAAAATTTGCAGATGATATGATCTTGTATATATAGCTCATACTGTCCTCTATGTTTGGACCACTTTTTTCCTAACCAAAATATCACAGATGTCACTTCCTTACAGAAGCCTTCACTGACCATCCAAACCATATGAGAATATTTAGTGTTGTACCTGAAAATTACTGTAACATTTATAATGCATGCAGAGCATATATAATACATGCACATTTTAAAAAAATAAGAAAGTTTAGCAAGGTTAGTGGGTAGAAGATTAACTTTTTAAAAATCTGTGGGAATGTAAACTAGTACAGGCATTTTGTAAAACAGTATGGAGTTTACTCAAAAAAATGACAAATTACCATGTGATCAGGCAATTCTACTTCTGGGTGTATCTAAACGAAATGCAAACAATATGTTGAAGAGATGTCTGCACTCTCATGTTCACTGCACCATTATTCACAATTGCCAAGATATGAAATCAACCTAAATGTCCATCAACAGATCAAGAAAATGTGCCATAGATTCAAAACAAAATACTATTCAGTCTTAAAAAAGAAGGAAATTCTGTCATTTGCAGCGACACAGACGATCCTGGAGAACATTATGCTAAGTAAAATAAACCACACACAGAGGGATAAATACTGCATGATTTCACTTATATGTAAAGCTTAATAAAGTTGAACTCATAGAAGTAGAGAGTAGAATGTTGGTTATCAGGGTGGGGTTGCCAAGGGGTAAAGCAGAGATGTTGGCCAAATTGTACTAAGCTTGAGTTAGACAGGAGGAATAAGTTCTGAAGATCTGTTGTACAGCATGGTGACTATAGTTAATAAAAATGTATTGTATATTTGAAAATTACTAAGAGAGTAGATTTTAAATGTTCTCACCACAAAAAAGTATGTGAGGTAATGAATATGTCAATAAGCTTGATTTAATCATTTTACAATATATAGTATATCAAAATTCACATTGAACCCCATAAATATATACAATTTGCATTTGTCAGTAAGAAATAAATGACAAAAATAAATTAACATACACTTTTTAAAAACCATAAAAGATAACTATTTTTCTCAGCAACCTATATTAAACATAATTAGCACTGATTTTAGTATATTAGCATTTGGAAGCAAATTTGATGTATAAAACTTTGCTTCTTTTCATTGGAAATCTCACAGGTATTATTCATTCATATTAACAAATAATTTACTTTCTAAAAAAAGTCAAATATATTTCTCTATTCCAGAAATAACCAAATAGGAAATATAATAGAAAATTCAATGTAATTCATAAAAGCAATGAAAAATCACTAAATAGAAATTTGATTTCTTTTATCTTTGTTCCTTCACTATACACAGAGTGCAGAAGTACTTTATATTTTCCAAATAAATTAATACTTTATTTTTATGTACCTTAAAAAACACATTTAAATGTCACTTCTTTCCATAAAGGGTATGGTAGGCTGAATAATGGCTCCTGAAAAGATCACCATGTTCAAATCCCTGGAACCTATGAATGTTACTCATATGGCAAAAAAATAAAAAAGAAAGAAAAAAAAAGGACCCACAAATGTGATTAAGGATCCTGACATGAGGAGACAATCTTGGATTATTTGAGTTGGCCTAAATGCAATCATAACTGTTCTTGTAAGAGACAGGGAGAGGCAGATGTGACCACAGATGAGGAGGAGGCAATGAGACCACAGAAGGCAAGGCTGGAATGATGTGGCCACAAGCCAAGGAATGCCAGCAGCCACCAGATGCTGGAAGAAGCAAGGAACAGGTTTTCCCCTGGAACCTCCAGAGGGAGTACGGCCCTGTTGACACTTGATCTTGGCTGAGTGAAACTGGTTTTGAACTTCTAGTCTCTAGAACCATAAGAAAATATATGTGTGTTGTTTTAAGCCACCAAGTGCATGGCAACTTGCTACAATAGCAGCCATAGGAAACTAATACAAAGAGTTTGAGATATTTTATCTACCACTCCCACAAACATACATACACAGATAATATAGTACAGAGTGACTAGAAACAGTAATGCAAGACAATTACAACAAAAAGAAGAATGGAAATATGCTATGCAGTAGAAGGCTCAACAGTTTAGCTTGAGTGTTAAATTTTTAACTCTGAGTTTCCTTGGCTTCCAGGGCCAGAAGAAAAATGTAATCCATTATATAGCTTTTATTACTGGAAAGATGAAAATACACCATTTCAGATTGAACAACACTTTTCCAAATGGTAAATTCTAAAATAAATTCTCAAGTGGGATTTTATATGGGGCACAATGAGTGGTATATTAACTCATGGTTATGCCAAATATAAGCATGGCCTTCACATGACTACTTCCTTCTATTAAAAAACACTTTTAAAATGTTTTATTACAAATGATTTAACACTTATGAAATAGTTGTAAAAATAGAACAAAGAATTATTGTATAATATTCACCTAGATTTTCCCAATGTTTTACATAAACATATTGTTCACATATTGTTCATAAACATATATATATGAACATACATATGTGTGTATATATATGAACATATATATACACACACACATATGTGTATATGTATGTAGTTTTTCTGAACCATTTGAAAGTGGCAGACATAATGTCCTTTTACTCCAAAATATTCAATAATTCAGTGTGTATTTTATAATAACAAGGATATTCTCTTATATACCCATAATACAATTATCAGGAAGTATACATAGATACAATTCTATTATCTAATCTACTGATCTTATTAGAATGTCATCTATTATCCACTAAATGTCCTTTACAATAAAACTTTTAAAAAAGTTTCTCCAATTCAATTCAGCATCACACATGTCCTTCAGATATCATGTCTCTTTAGTCTCCTTTAATCTTCCTGTAGTTTTTCTTTTATGACCTTGGCATTTTTGAAGACTAGAGGCAAGTTATTTTATAGAATCTCCCTCAGTTTGGGTTTCTGATATTTCCTCATGATCAGATTCAAGTCAGGCATTTTTGGCAGAATTACTACCAAAGCAATATCGTGTCCACATGGCTACTTCTTGAGAAGACCTTTCGTAAGAGACAAGGGTAAAATATTTAAAACAACCTAAAAACAAAGCTGACAGTGCAAACCAAAAATGTTTCTCTCTAGTGAATCCAGTCTGTCCAAGGAATGCCTGAACGACTACTGCTCTCTCTCCAGATATCTCTACTCACTGGGGAGCAGCTCATCTTAGAAGTTTGGGTGAGATACCTAATAAGCCTCTATTGTGTTTGCCCTGCAGCCTCAACAGTTTTCACACCAAGGAAGTGCTGCTGATTTTATCTTCTAAACATCTTTCCAATATATCGACATCTCATCTCCCCCACCATAATCTGAGACAAGTTAGTATGATATCCTCTCTCACACAGACTCCCAGTCTTCTTCTGGTTTCCTAGTATCCTAGTACCACTCAGGTCTCTTGCCAATTTGTTCTCCAAACTGGAATTATTTCCATCCTTTGTAATTCAATTATCTTATCCACTGTGCTTAAAACCTTTCAGTTTCTCTTACATAAAAGACTAAAATCCCTCAGAAGGCTTACAAGCCCAGCATATGCTACCCCTTTTTGCTTCTCCAGCCTTTACTTGTAGCATTCTTCTCTCTTGCCCCACACCAAAGCTGCCAATTTCCTTCTGCTCATTCTTCTGTACTCTCTTTCTGAACGATTTTTTCTCTTGACCACTGCCATGCACAACCCTACTCCCTCCCCGTCAGGCTCTCTGCTTAGTTACCTAATCAAAATCTCCCAGCTCAAACATCACTGCCTTGCCTTCTAGACCACCCAAATTATATGGCACTTGGCTCTATGTTCTGATAGCTTCTCTGCTTTCTAGCACTTACATATCATACATACAGAGGAGTGTATAAAACTTATGTGAACATTAAAAAAACTGTTAAGTACTCATGTATCCTTCAGAAGCAAATGCTAGTTCCCTCAAGCTCTTCCTGAAAGCATCTTTTAACCTCAACAACCTGCAATTCCAAGCCATCTAATTCACCAGTGTCCTGATATTTGTGGTAATTATTCCCTTGCTTGTCTTTTCTAAGCTTAGTGCTTTTGCAGGCATTTTTAAAAGACATTGTCTTTTTTGCTTCTTTTTGAATTTTCTATGAATGAAATAATTCTGTATGTATCTCTTTTATGTCTTGTTTCTTTCACTTAAAATTGTTTGATCCATCTATGTTGTCATATGTAGCTGTAGTTCCTACATTTTAAGTATGTCTACCACTGTATGAATATAATACAACTTAGTTATTCATGCTATTATTGATGAAATTTGAGTTGATTCAAATTTGTAGCTATTATAAAAAATAATGCTATGAATACTCTTGTACTTACTTGTCTCTGGGCACTTACTGGTACACAAGTACAATTGTTTCTCCAGCTTCCTACCTAGGAATGGAATTGGTAGAGTACAGGGCATGTGCACAGTCAAATTGATCAGACAATGCCTCACTGTTTTCCAAAGTGACTGCCCAATTTATACTTCCCCCAGCAGGGTATGAAAGCAAAGCACTTATCAAGGTCTGTAATTATACATTTTTGTAATTGTTTGCTGAGTATTCATCTCCTCCACTACACTGTACAGTCTAGGTCTACTGCTCACCATTTTCTCTCCAGTACCTGGCACAGAGTGAATGCTCTAAACAACTGGCCATATAAAATAAAGCAGTCTGGTAAGAAAGCTTAAGTCTTTTGGACATGAACACAGATCTGCCTAACTTTAACATCCATGTGTTTTCTACCAGACTACATTTTCCTTATTTCAAAATGGTGATGATCGTATCCTATTAATTATTTCCCAGTGTAATAGTAGTAATCAAATGAGATTACAGATGTCAATGCAATGAACACAGAGTACATATTAAGCATCACCAATGTTCCACTACTCTGCACCTGGACCCAGGGGTCCACAGATGGGGTATATGAAAGACGGCTGTCCATGACAAGTGCTTTTTGAAGGTATATGGATTAAGATTACTTTGTGGAGGAAGATGTGGCTTCAAATATCATGGCAGGGAAAACCAAGGAGACCAATTAACGCTTTCAAATGCAAAGTGCACCTGTGTCCCAAATTATTCACTGGCACAAACAAAAGAAGCTCACTCCAAGACCTGATCAGAACAAACATTTTTGAATGCTTTTACCCAGGTGGCATCATCATCTTTCATCTGTGCCCAGGCTCAAGGAAGGGCTGGGTAGAGAGCTGGATTAAACACTGCACTTCAGCTTGGCACTGTGGGTTCAGAAGTAAACTCTGACTTCCTATTTACATTGAAAGATCTCAGGCCTTTGTGGTTTCCTATTGCGTCCTGGTGTGTCTGCGTTCTGGTTTCTGGGTTTGTCTGCACAGAACTACAAACAGGATCTCTCACTGTTTCACTCCATCCTGCTTTCCATGAGAAAATAAGAATTCCACAATCTCTAATTGTTGGCAGATTCTACCAGGTACTTTGTCCAAGTCATGACTTCTCAGTATGTCTTACCCAGACCTACCAAGAGATATTTTATTTGAAAGGATGGAGATAAAGGGATTCCTCAGTGTGCCCCAAATCTGGCAGGAACTGACTGATTCTCAAACTTGTTTTCCTTCATTTTACATTAATTTTACATTTATTTACTTCACTCTTATATTCATCAAGTGTAAATTTAGAGTACTGTCTATGTACAAGGTGCTCTGCTAGGCACTACGGAAACAATGAAGTAAAGATATAATTGCTACTCTGAAAGAGCTTAAAGCAGTTTTTTTGAAAGTTTTCCATTAGAATCACCTGGGCACATGTTAAAATTACAGATTCTCATATATCCCTTCCAGCAAGACTTAGAGAATCAGACCCTGTGGGAGAGGGGCCTGAGGAATTGCATTTTTAAAACAGTTACCCAGGTATATTTTGTGCACATTAATTGACAGTCACTGGCTTGCAGCTCAATGGAGAATTCACAGTCACAATGGAAATTAGAGACAAGGAACCAGGAACTCTTCTGCAATGAACCAGACATTCACCAGCCGCAGGATCCTTCAATTTGAGTAAATGAAGATGAACCAAGGATTGCAAGATTGCAGTGGACATGGCTCAGGGGTCTGCTCAGATACATATCTGAGTCTTGGCCCTATCATTTATTAGCTGTGGGACACTGAACAAATCACTTAATTTCTTTGAGTCTCATTTGAAAAAAAGAAAACATCTGCTCTGACTGATTCACTTAGTTATTCTGAGCATCAAATTCCATAAGACGTTTAATAAACTCTAAAGCACCAAGGAAAAGTTAGCTCTTACGGTCACAAAAACTTTCATAAACAAGAAAATAATAGAGCCAACCCATGAGGTTTCTATTAAGCAATCAGAACCACCCCATTTCTCTGAACAATCTCAATCTTTGTTCATGGGACCCACTTTCTCTTGAATATTACAGCTGTGTTATGTGGTTCTTTCAGGTTCTAACAGCTTTTTACAAAAGCAGAGCTCAAAACTGCACCCAGTTCTGAGGAGGACAGCAAGATATACTTCTGGTACCATGTTAACATAATTCAAGGAATGGGTATAAAATACCACATACTAGCCTGTAATCTCTTTGACCTCAATTCCATCATCTCTCAGATGTGGAAATATATTCTATTGTGCAATTTTATGTGACTGTCCTCTAATGATGCTTAATTTCTGTTAAATCTGAATATATTAGGATCATTACCTTTTGTTCTTTTTATTCTGATCTAAGACATGGTTACCATATCTTTCTCTTTCTTATATAGCTATAATTTTTGTCCATTCAGGGATTCGACAATTAGCCTTACATATTTGTTGTGAGGATTAGAAAGTCTATACACAGAATGCCTAGCAGAGAAACCGTCACATGTGAAGTATTTAATAAATCCTAGCTGTCATAACTTTTAAGTATAAATGTGTTCCTTGCCCATTCTTGAACTGTTGTCCCCAAATTCCTCTTCTTTACATACCATGCATAAAAATGAGCAGCCTTTTTTTTTCTGAGTATTTTTTTCTTTTGTAAATTCAAATTTTATATCCTTGAACTTGTGATTTGGTGTTTACTATTTATTTTAATGATGATACAAATTGTTATCTGTTACCATATCACTTTAACTTAATTATAAACTATGTGTTGACTACCTACTGTATGCCCTAGAGATAGAACACTGAAGTAGATATTTTTCCCCAACTACTCAAGGAGTTCAGGCTCATGGGAAAGACAGAGAATGGCAAGCAGTGCACCAGAGCTATGCATAAACAGCTGTGAAGGCCCAGAGGAGTCATAATCTATTAAACGTGGTGGAGGAAGGGAAGAGGGCCTTAGGAAGGTGACACCTGAACTGGACCTTTGGGGAAGACGCACACACGGACAGTGTAGTAACTAAGAACCCAAGGTTTGTTGTCTGCGTACTTTTTGGTTCAACCTCAGCTCTACCTCTTCCTAGCTCTGTGACCTCTCCAAGCTTCAGTTTCCTCATCTAAACACTGGGGGGATGTAATACAATAAGAACACCCCCCCCGCCCCCCGACCATAGAATTTGCTGGGAGTAACAACATAGTAAATCCTCAGTATATGCAATGATGATTCTAGTAATGATGCTACTCAACAGGCAGAGGGAGATGTGGCCATTCCAGGCAGGGAAAACAACATGCCCAAAGGCCAGATGAATAAGAGAGCACAGGCTCTTTTCAAGAAAAGCAAGTACAGGTCTACCACACTTCTTCAACCCAAAGCATTTCAAATACCAAAAGTTTTTTCACAATTCATTTGATGGTAAAATCTGATCTGAATGGATCAAGCCATTTAAAGCTGATTTAACCTGTTTGGTGTGAATATTCGTATGTTTTACTGTAGAGATATTATATGCACGATTACAGGTGCTGCTCCAAACTTCACTGGCAGTGTTATGCATTATATTGTATATATACAGTATTAACTGCCTAAAATCTGGTCATTCTCTATGCTCAAACATCTCTGGTTCCATAGAATTCAAACAAGCGTGTGCAGATGCACCTGCTAGAACATAGGATGAATGGTGAGGGATAGCATGGAATGGCATCAGAGGTGGGCAGGGGCAATAATGCTGGATCTCGTATGCCTAGCTAGCATTCAGGAGACTTGACAAAGGATTTTTTATCGACAAAGGATTTTTATCAGGAGAATGAAACCATCAGATTTAATATTCAGGACCAGTTTGACTGTGAGTCTGTGGGAATAAACAGGTCCAAGCAATTTGGTGTTCTGCACACCACAGAAGAATGCACACATATATAAAAATAACTGACCATTTTATCTGTGGGCACCTCTTCTTTTTCCTGGGCCATTCCCTTAATTCCAGAGAACCTATGCCCTGTCTTCCAAGATCATAGCAAATACATCTGCTAAAGGTTACATGGAAACCTGTAATTTTATCATGCAAACAGATGATAGGAGAATAAGTCATGGAAGCCCCAAGACTGCTGTATGTCAAATAGTACCTGGGTAGCTGATCATTCTTTCAAAAGCATCTTCCAGTTAAATATTTCCTCAACCAACAGAATTGTGGCTTAGTCTTTGCCTGGTGCCACACAAGGCTACAACGATCAACTAAACAGCCCAAATACAAATTGGCAATTAGCTGTTCTTAATGCTTTTCCATCAGTTTTATATATATATATATTTTTGGCCTGCTTTGAGGTATAATTCAGTGGACAACTCGGTTGTGCACAGATAAAATTGTGTGACTGACTTAACCAATGCTGCTGTGGCATGTGGGAAGGGTCAGTTAATCAAGGAAAGAACCTAAGGCCTGACCAATAACTTGGTGGTTTATATGCTGTATCTCCCTTTCTCTGCCCAGCCTTTCACTCCATCAGAGAACAGAAATCAAATAGGTATGGCACGATTTCTTCTCCAACAAACCTTTACAGTTGCTAACTGGTATTTTTCTGTCTGTCCTTATGCTCATGTATATATCTACTATTTAACGGACACCTATTATGTGTCAGGTACATGCAAGTAAATGGCAATGTACTATTGTATGATATCCTTCTGTTATCTCCCTAAGTAATAAAGACCACACACTAGTATCATCCCATAATGTAACCTAAAAAATGGGCAGTAAGTCTCCTCTTTCTCAAACATCACTATACTCAGTTCTCTAGATGTTTTAAAAATACAAGAAAGGGGATAAATTTCATGGTATGTAAATTATCTTTCAACAAAAAGATTTACAACATACATGACAGTATCACTGTCAGTATAACTGACAGTAACTTTCATTTAGGATTTAAGACTTCGGTTCTATTCTAATGCAATATATCCCAAACCCATAAGAACACAGCCAAAAGGTCCACTCATTGTCTCATCTGAACTTTTTTTTTCTATTGGCAGTAGGGAGCCACTGATGGTTAATTAGGTAGGGACTTTCAATTTCATTCCTTCAGTGTTGATTGCTCAAAAAGCTTCCCATTGGTTCTTCTGAGATCTTTGATCTCACTGTTATTTCTCCTGGGGCTCTAACCATTGGTTAAGTGAAAGAGTAGAAACTACCTCAAACTTCTGACAGCTCTTAAGAGTACTTTCAAAAGATATAAAAATGTAATTAACGTATGAAAAAACAGACATTTGGAACACACAAACAGAATAGGAGAAGAGGATGAAAAACTAAGAGAAAAACAAGGCATAAATACTAAAGCCTCTGAACTAAATGTATGTAGAACTAAATGAGCTCATGCATGCAGGCACTTGGCACGGGACCCAATGCTTGGTTAGGGCTCCACCATGACTGCCTCATCATCTATTTCATCCACACCAAACTTCTGGAAAAGGACAAACCCTCTCCTCTTACTGAGGGATACTGCCAGGTAACCCTCAGCAGCCACAATATCAGAATCACCCACACAACAGATGTGTGGTAAATAGGAAAAGGAAAAAAAAAATCAATGTGGTCTTCATCATGCTCTCCAAACAAATAGAAAAACATCTTCATGAGTTGGGAAGTCAGCCGCATGTCTTCACATTGCCAAATTTGGTACTTGACCACAACGCAGCAGGGAACAGGGGAAGATTAAATAGGGAGTCTCATAAATACTCTCTTCCCAAGGGATGATGGTGACAAGTGATGTTGTTTATTTTTATTGTTATCATTAGGCTGGTGGCTTCTTGAAAGGAAGTGATTTGGAAGACTGGGAAAAAGGGAAAATGAAAGCACTGCGGTCTAGCTGTGATCCAGCCTTAACTGTGCAGTTCTCATCAGGCTCTGGGAAAGATCTGCTGTGTAATCACTCTACCTCATTCCCACAAAACACGTGTGTTTATGGTCAACCCATCCCACAGCCTGTGTCTCATCATTCTGCTTATTGTTGAGAGTCTGAGCTCTGGAATCCAACTGCCTGAGTGGCAAACCTATCTGTAAGACTTACGGCCAGGCGCGGTGGCTCACGCCTGTAATCCCAGCACTTTGGGAGGCTTAGGCGGGTGGATCACAATGTCAGGAGATCGAGACCATCCTGGCTAACGCGGTGAAACCCTGTCTCCACTAAAAATACAAAAAATTAGCCGGGCATGGTGGCGGGTGCCTATAGTCCCAGCTACTCAGGAGGCTGAGGCAGGAGACTGGCGTGAACCCGGGAGGCAGAGCTTGCAGTGAGCCGAGATGGCGCACCTGCACCCCAGCCTGAGCAAGAGTGCGACGAGACTCCGTCTTAAAAAAAAAGAAAGGACTTACTAGCTAGACAGCCTTGGATAAGTCACTTGTCTCTCTGAGCCTCAGTTTCAGTCCCCATAAATTGGTAAGATAATTCTGACAACTGTATAAGGTTATTATGAGGGTTAAAAAAATCCAAATAGACCATGATAAACATATAATAAATATTAGCTGTTATTGTCATTGCTGCTAATCAAGGCAGTCCTCCAGAACTTTCCACTCCCATATACCACCCCCATCCCACCCCATTCCCTTGTACCCTTGGGAGAAGAACCCATGCTGCCAATCAGGAGGGAGCTAAAACACAGCTGCACCATTTTCGTCCTCTACTTCTAGAGGAAGAACTTACACCATTCTTCCAGGCAACTTGCAGTCTTTTGTGGAAAACTGGGCTCAGGCCATCTGATAGATAGATTCCCCCTAAAGGCTTTTGTTCCTGACCTTCTGAGATGCCTTGTTTCACCTGACTTTGCCATGTTCCTAGTGGGTTTCCAGAAACATGGGGCCAGATATCCCTGCCTGGCTTTTATAGAAATGGAATGTCTGGATCACAGGGTAGAGTAGGTTTTACGAAACTGCTAAAATGTTTTCCAAAGTCGTTGCATCATTTGACATTCCTGCCAGTGGCATGTGAGTTCCAGTTCCCCACATTATCACCACAACTTCAGCCATTCTAGTAAGTGTGGAGTGGATCTCACTGTGGCTTTCACTTGCATTTCCCTAACGACTAATGATTTTGAGCATCCTCTGCTCCTCTAACAAACAAACACTGTGCAGTGCCTCATGGTCCTGGGTGAAACATGGGCCCCCCAGGCCCAGGCCACACCCTTTGCCTCTGGGGAACGTTTTCTTTGGTGTTCTGAGGAAGCTGTAAAGTGCTGTTATAGACATCACCCAGAGAACACAGCTCTAAAAACGTAGCATGGTCTGAAGGGTGGCTTTTCTGTGGTTAGAGCCCAAAGACACTAAGGCCAGAGGCTCTCTAACTGATTTCTGAACAGTTGTTAGATGGAGATACTGCAAAATTTTTCTCCCAATTTGTAGGTTGCCTGTTCACTCTGATGACAGTTTTTTTGGCTGTGCAGATGCTCTTTAGTTTAATTAGATCCCATTTGTCTATTTTGGCTTTTGTTGCCATTGCTTTTGGTGTTTTAGTCATGAAGTCTTTGTCCATGCCTACATCCTGAATGGTACTGCCTAGGTTTTCTTCTAGGTTTTTTATGGTTTCAGGTCTTATGTTTAAATCTTTAATCCATCTTGAGTTAATTTTTGTATAAGGTGTAAGGAAGGGGTCCAGTTTCAGTTTTCTGCATATGGCTAGCCAGTTTTCCCAACACCATTTATTAAATAGGGAATCTTTCCCCATTCCTTGTTTTTGTCAGGTTTGTCAATGATCAGATGGTTGTAGATGTGTGGTGTTATTTCTGAGGCCTCTGTTCTGTTCCATGGGTCTACGTATCTGTTTTGGTAACAGTACCATACTGTTTTGGTTACTGTAGCCTTGTAGTAGAGTTTGAAGTCAGGGAGCATGATGCCTCTAGCTTTGTTCTTTTGGCTTAGGATTGTCTTGGCTATACAGGCTCTTTTTTGGTTCCATATGAAATTTAAAGTAGTTTTTTCTAATTGTGTGAAGAAAGTCAATGGTAGTTTGATGGGAATCGCATTGAATCTATAAATTATTTTGAGCAGTATGGCCATTTTCACGATATTGATTCTTCCTACCCATGAGCATGGAATGTTTTTCCATTTGTTTGTGTCCTCTCTTATTTCCTTGAGCAGTGGTTTGTAGTTCTCCTTGAAGAGGTCCTTCATATCCCTTGTAAGTTGTATACCTAGGTATTTTATTCTCTTTGTAGCAATTGTGAATGGGAGTTCACTCATGATTTGACTCTCTATTATTGGTGTAACCCGTCACATAAACAGAACCAATGACAAAAACCACATGATTATCTCAATAGATGCAGAAAAGGCCTCCAATAAAATTCAACACCCCTTCATGCTAAAAACAATCCATAAACTAGGTATTGAATGAACATATCTCAAAACAAGAAGAGCTATTTATGACAAACCCGCAGCCAATATCATAGTGAGTGGGCAAAAGCTGGAAGCATTCCCTTTGAAAACCGGCACAAGACAAGGATGCCCTCTCTCACCACTCCTATTCAACATACTATTGGAAGTTCTGGCCAGGGCAAACAGGCAAGAGAAAGAAATAAAGGGTATTCAAATAAGAAGACAGGAAGTCAAATTATCTCGGTTTGCAGATGACATAATTGTATATTTAGAAAACCCCATCATCTCAGCCTTATAATTCCTTAGGTGGATAAGCAACTTCAGTAAAGTCTCCAGATACAAAATCGATCTTTTTTCTGTTTTTAAAAAGCATTATTGAGCTAATAGCTTTCAATAAACTGTACATATTTAAGATGTCTGGTTTGGAAAGTTTTGACATAGCATACATCAGTGAAGTTATTACCACAATCAAGATAAACATACCCAAATCTTTCCTTGTGCCCCTTTTTGATCCTACTCTCCTGGCCCTTGTTGTGCCCATTTCATGATTCCAGGCAACTACTGATCTGCTTTTTGTCACTATATATTAGTTTGCTTTTGCAAGAATTTAAATTATGGAACTATTTTTTATTCAAGAAAGTTTGCATTCGTTTCTGGTACAATGACTTTGGAAAACAGTTTGGCAGTTTCTTAAAACTTACATCTACCCTGTGATCCAGATATTCCATTTCTATAAAAGCTGGGCAGGGATATCTGACCTCATGTTTCTGAAAGTCCACCAGGAACATGGCAAAGTCAGGTAAAACAAAGCATCTCAGAAGGCCAGGAACAAAAGCCTTTAGGGGGAATCTACCTATCAGCTGGCCTGAGCCCACTTTTCCACAAAAGACTGCAGGTTGCCTGGAAGAATTAATGGCTTCTGTCACTCAGCATAATTATTTTGTGTGATTAATCCATGTTGTACCTTATATTATGGTTCATTCCCTTTTACTGCTTAGTAGTATTTCGTTCTCTTGATACACCAAGAGTTGATCTATTCACTCTTGAAAGATATCTCGGTTGTTTCCAGTGCTGGACTATTACAAAGCTTTATTTGTTGGTATGAACATTACTGTACAAATTTTTGTATGGATACATGCTTTTGTAAGAGTGGAATGGCTAGATCACGTAGTAGGAATATGTTAACTTTGTAACTGCTAAACCGTTTTCCAAAATGGTTGCATCATTTTACATTCCCACCAGTGGTGTGTGAGAGCTACAGTTCCTCACATCTTCAGCCATTCTAAGATGAGTAGGAGTAGTAGAGAATCTTACTGTGGTTTTAATTTGCATTTCCCTAATGACCAGTGCTTTTCATTCAAATTTCTCCTTTGGTGAAATGTCGATTTAAACATTTGCTCATGTTTGGCCCTTTTAATTGAGTCTGTTCTCCCTTTCCTCTAGGCCTTTGAGGGAAGCTATACAGCTGAAAGGGAGGAGGAAGGACTCTCTGGTCAGTCTTCTAGAGGGCTCAAAGTGTTGCATTCCTACACATTGTGTGACCCACTTAACCACTCTTTGCCTCAGTCTCCTAACTTGTAAAATGAGAGACAGTAATGGTGCCTACTTGGTAGGATTGTTGAGCTATTTACATGATACAAAGTTTTAGTAAGGTGCTTAGTACATGGTCCGTGGTCAACAGATGGTAACAAGTAGTATTACTGCTTATCTCCTCATGAGGATTGAGGAAAGGGTGCTACTGCCTGGGGTCAGAGATATTAAACATACTCAGTCCAGTACAATGTTTCTATGTTTCTCAAATGTCTTGAAAAACAAGCTACCTTGAGCTTCTTGAGTGCACAGTCTGTCTCTCATTGTCCACTGAACCACATCAACCCTCTCCTCGCCGAATCAATGCCTAGCATATACTTTGTTTTCAAAACATGCAGTCTGAGAGCTAGTCTTGACACAGAGAGTGTCCTGAGAATGCTGGTTCCTAGAGGGCTGACGACAACAGGTCCTGGTAAACAAAGAGGAAGCGAGGCACCTTCTGAGCAGCACCTCAGCACTTTCATTGTTAGGTGTAACAGTGGTCTACTGTACCGTGTGGAATCCCATCCCACTCCACCCCTCTGGTAACTTCTGCCAATGTCACTTGTTAAAGAGACCATGACAGAGAAACTGGTCCCACTTGCCCACTCTTCTCAGCTAGTAACAGAAGACCATCAGTTCATAATACATGACTGTGCTGTCTCCCTGTGGTGCCCTCCCAAAGGGCTCATACACACCCACATCCTGCTCAGGCCTCAGGGGAAGTCAGCTGTGAGGCTTTGTGGACACAGCAAAGAAAAACAAAGTGGAGAAGACTGAGGAAAGGGCCTACTACAGAAATTGGGCTGGCAGGAACAGTGTCTCAGTGGGGGCGGGGAAGCCATGATCCTGCAAATATCTCTTCCTATAGGAAAACCTCCTCATCTACCCAAGACTTGGGACAGCCCCTTCTTCCTATTTCCACCACACTCCAGCCATGCATTAACTATAGTAGTTACCATTTTGTATTGTAGTATCTCCTTTTTCTGTCTGTCTTTCTCAATGTGCCTGAGCTCTTTGAAGGCAGGCATGACATTTTATCTTATTGAAGACTTTTAGCACTTAGCCAGGTAAATTAAAAAAAAAAAAGTTTTCTTTATGAGTGAATAGTTAATGAATATTTTTAAAATAAATTTTAAATTTTAGAATAGTTTTACAATATAAGATGGTTGTAAAGATCATATATACTTCACATCCAGTTACATTTCCCCTATCATTAATATCTTGTCAAGTATATATGTCACAGTGAATGACGCTGATATATTATCATGAACTGAAGACCATACTTTATTCAGATTTCCTTAGATTTTACCTAATGTTCTTTCTCTGCTCCAGGATCCCATCCAGGATACCATATTACATTTAGTTATCATGGCTCTTTAGGTTCCTCTTGGCTGTGATAGTTTCTCTGACTTTCCCTGTTTTTTGATGACCTGGATGACAGCTTTGAGAAATACTGGTCAAGTATTTTACAGGATGTCCCTTAACCAAGATCTGTTTGGTGTTTTCCTGGTAATTAGACTGGGCTTATAGGATTGGGGGATGAACACAACAGAGACAAAGTGTCATTTTCATTACATCATATCAAGGGTACATACTATCAACATGACTTATCATTGTTGATGTTGACCTTGTCACGTGGATGCTGTTTCTCATATTTCTCTAATGTAAAATTACTCTTCCCCCGTTTTCCATACCATATTTTGTGGAAGGAAATCACTATGTGCAGCCCACACTTAAGGAGTGGAAAGTTATGCTCCACCTCCTTGATGGTGGAACATTTATATAAATTATTTGGAATCTTTCTGCATGGGAGATGTCTCTCTTCTTTTCATTGATTTATTTATTCAAAATAATTTTTGTCAGTATGGTCTTATGGATATTTATGTTATACTTTGAGTTATAATTCATAATACTTCATTTTACTGCTTAAATTGTTCCAGTTTTGGCTAGTGGGAGCTCCCACAGTTGGCTCCCTGTGACATATTCTCATCTTTTTTGTTGAGAACTTCCTAACTTTCTGGCACTGCAAATGCTCCAAGCTCATCTTGTATATTTCCTATTCCAATCCTAAAATCAACTATTTCTCCAAGGAGTCCTGGTTCTTTGTATTGGATAATGGTATTAGATACCATGATCTGGACACTATGTGCTTGTAAAAACTAGCTCTTGAGGTATCCTTATTTCTAGACCATCTCAGCTAACAGAGCCAGGAAATAAATATGTGTTTACTAACCTGTATATGTATATATATCCATAACTATTTCTATATACATCCATCTGCATCTATGTTAAACTAAATATGAGTTGGTTGCAGGAAGTCAGGGACCCCAAACAGTGGGACTGGCTGGAGCTGCAGCAGAGGAACATAAATTGTGAAGATTTCATTTTAATATGGACATATATCAGTTCCCAAATAATACTTTTATAATTTCTTACGCCTATCTTTACTTCAATCTCTGAACATAAATTGTGAAGATTTCATTTTAATATGGACATTTATCAGTTCCCAAAATTAATACTTTAATAATTTCTTATGCCTGTCTTTACTTTAATCTCTCAACCCTGTTATCTTCATAAGCTGAGAATGTACTTCACCTCAGGACCGCTATTGTGTTAACTGTACAAATTGATTGTAAAACATGTGTGTTTGAACAATATGAAATCAGTGTACCTGGAAAAAGAACAGAATAACGGTGATTTTAGGGAACATAGGAAGACAACCATAAGGTCTGACTGCCTGTGGGGTCTGGCAAAAAGAGCCATATTTTTCTTCTTGCAGACAGCCTAAAACAGATGTGCAAGTAGGGAAGATATCGCTAAATTATTTTCCCAGCAAAGAATATTAATAATTAATACCCTGGGGAAGGAATGCATTCCTGGGGGGAGGTCTATAAACAGCCACTCTGGGAGTGTCTGTCTTATGTGGTTGAGATAAGGAATGAAATATGCCCTGGTCTCCTGCAGTACCCTCAGGCTTATTAGGGTGGGGAAAAAACCCACCCTGGTAAATTTGAGGTCAGATCGGTTCTCTGCTCTTGAACCCTGTTTTCTGTTGTTTAAGATGTTTATCAAGACAATACATGCACAGCTGAACATAGACACTTATCAGTAGTTCTGAATTTGCCCTTGTCCTGTTTCCTCAGAAGTATGTGATCTTTGTTCTCCTTTTTGCCCTTTGAAGCATGTGATCTTGTGACCTACTCCCTGTTCTTGCACCCCCTCCCCTTTTGAAATCCTTAATAAAACTTGCTGGATTTAAGGCTCAGGTGGGCATCATGGTCCTACTGATATGTGATGTCACCCCCAGCAGCCCAGCTGTAAAATTCCTCTCGTTGTACTCTTTCTCTTTATTTCTCAGCCGGCTGACACTTACAGAAAATAGAAAGAACCTACGTTGAAATATTGGGGGTGGGTTCCCCCAATATGAGTTCATACTGATGTCTCTAATTCTAATCCATAACCACATGGATTGTTCATGTGATTAACAACTCATTTTTAATAACAATATCATATTTGGTATTTTGTGCCAGGTACAGTGCCAAGTCATTTACAAAGATGGCCTAATTTGAACCTGAACAAAACTTTATGGGTAAATACTATCACTCACATTTAACAGATGCAGAAACTGAGGCACTGAAAGATGAAGCATCCTGCCTAAATTCACACAGTAAGTGGTGGGGGCAGCGTATGAGCCTATGTCTTTGAGTCTCCACATCCATTCAATGACAGAGAACCACTATCTCAATATTAAGACTGAAAAAACTTCAGTTCTGAGTGATTTAAGATGCAGATGTAGTTCCCAGCTCTCTTCAGGTACTGTTCTGCTCAAATCTTACCTCCTCAGTGTTTCTCCCTACCCCGACCCCCCAGGGTCCTGTCCCCATCTGACATGCTAACTGGAAGACAAGTTGCCAAGTTACAACCCAACCTGACAGCTCAAGAAAAGGATGTCGGTACAATGGCAAGGATCAGCTCCATCTTACCCCATGACTTTTCAACCTCTGGCTAACCCCTGCTGTGTATTATCTGGGGTTTTGGTGACTTGGTAGTAATTAACTCTGAACAAGCAGCTCTGCTTTCATGGAGTGAAAAAAAGAATGGCATTTTCCCCCTGTTAATTAAATCATCCACAAGGAAGATAAATGTGCAGCCCATGCTTGTATCTTCTAAAATATCAACGGCCTTATTAACATGTCTTATGTTCAACCTCAGGCTTTTTCTCCAGATTCCTGGAAGCAACAGGAACCTGGAGGTACGAAGCTTCTAAGTATTTACCAATACTCACTTACGTGGTCATTCGTTCATTCATTTATTCTTTTTGGGTGATCTAGAAAGAGGCAACCTGGATCAAGCACAAAACGTTCCTGGGAATTTTGTCTCAATCTACTAAATTGGAAACATCAGAAGTAAGCAGACAGGAAGAAAGAGGATCCTTCAGATCATGCTGAAAACCACTTTTTGAAAAGCCCACAACCCCCTTTGGTCCCTGTGTTCTGTTTGGTTAATTTTTCCTCACAGTGGCGGTTTTATTTGCCAGAACCACAACAAAGGGGGTCCTTGAGTCTCCCTGGGAGTGTTTCCTCAGACCTGCACCTCTCCTAGACCTCACAAAGGTGTTATTGTTGCTGGGTTCCCAGCACCTGAGGAGATCAAAGGCACTTTCCCATGCCAGCATGACCACAGTCTCGCCCTCGTGACATAACATTAAAGCTGATGATTAATCCCCTTGGCCCAGAGGGTCCCTTCCCACTCCCAAGTACAAAGCAGGATGGGGGTGGGGACTTTATTTCCAGCACAACACAGCCATCATAAACTGGCCTTTTATGGCCCTCATTCATCGCAACCAACTGCAGCTGCCCATCAAACTCGTTAAAGCCCAAACAGTTGCTTCATGTGAGCCGTTTACATCACTAGGAAAGTTTAATAACAATCTCCACCATTTTTGAGTGTCTGCTGTGTGCTAGGTACAAACCTACATAATGCATGTTACTCAACAACCCTGTGAGACTGGCATCATTATCCCTAATTTGATGGATGAAGAATCTGAGGCTTAGAGAAGTTAAGTAGCTCACTCAGGTCAGAGGGCCAAAACATGCATGAGCAGATGTTCAAGCTTGCCTCTGGACAATGTAAAAGCCCATGTTCTCACCATTCCTCTATGGGTACATCATCTTCATGCACAATTCAGGGAGGCAAGGAGGAGTATGAGCTTTGGAATCAGAGTTAGATTTGAGTTCTTAGCTCAAGAACTTCAAAGCTTTGTGACTTTGGGAAAATTACTGGACTTTTCTATGCTTTAGGTCCCAAATGTGTACAATAAATGGGTAGGGAAAGCCAGCCTCATCTCCATTAAGAGACAGTAAGACTGAGAAGCAGGCCATCACAGAGACACTTGCATCCATTTAGATTTGCTTCTGTTCAGAAATCTGAATTGAGTGGGGTAAAAATGCCTGAGATTCAGATCTCCCAGGAGAAGCCTGATTAGATGTATCCCTGTGAAAATAAGAGATAATTTAAACAGGATTAAATCAGTATTCAGTGAAGACAATCTAACAAGTGTAGACTCATATCAAGGGAAAGAAGGGCTGGCTCCTGGGCTGGTGCCTTCTGGCTTAAAGAGGCCTCAGGCCTCTGCAGATCTCTCCCTTCAGGGACAGCTGAGCCTTACAAAAGGGCTGCTGAGCAGAAGAAATATGCTGAAATTATTATTATTATTTTTGAGATGGAGTTTCGCTCTTGTTGCCCAGGCTGGAGTGCAATGGCACTATCTCAGCTCGCTGCAACCTCTGCCTTCTGGGTTCAAGCAATTCTCCTGCCTCAGCCTCCCAAGCAGCTGGAATTACAGGTGCCTGCCACCACGCCTGGCTAATTTTTTGTATTTGTAGTAGAGACGGGGTTTCACCATGTTGGCCAGGCTGGTCTTGAACTCTTGACCTCAGATGATCCACCCACCTCGGCCTCCCAAGGTGCTAGGACTACAGGCGTGAGCCACTGTGTCTGGCCAAATATGCTGCAATTTTTAAACTTAGAAAAATACCATTCAAGACTGCCCAGAGCCCAGACAAACAGAAGGAAATCTATTTCCTTAAAGTCCAGCACGAATGTCACCTCAAGAAGATTCTATCACCCTGCACCCTCCCAGGCAGAGTCAGCCACTGTTTGCTTTCTGCTCAGTAACAACAACAGTCCTAGTGATTAAGAGTGAGCCCTTGTGATGTGCTTACAGCATGTGGAGCACTTAGTATCACCTCATTTAATTCTTGCAGCACTCTGACAGGTGCTGTCACTCTCTACATATTGTAGATGAGGAATCTGGGGCCCAGAAAGTTTAAGTACCTTGCCCAAAGGCCCACACTTAGTAAACTGAGGAAGTGGGACTGGAAACCACTCGGGCTGGCTCCCTCAGCCATACAAAATGGGATGCCATGTGCAAGAATACCTCGCATATTGCTTGGCACATAACAGATGCTTAGTATCACGAGTTCAATTTGTATCTACATTGGGGGGCCTCACATTATATTCTAATACCTGTTATAACTTCATCTCATCCCATTGAGCCGATGTCATTCTTATATCCACAGTTTAGCACAAGAGCAGGGATTGATAAATAAGTACATGTATTTATATCAACTGAACTAGAATATCTGATGGTAAAAAGGCTCAGGGGTCCCTACAGTTGCAAAACAGTCTCACATCCCACTTAATTTCCTCCATAGCTGCTTTGGTTCTGCCCTGGGCTGTGTCCCGCTCTAATCTCTGCTCATCTCCCTGCTCCTCCCCCACTCTGCCCTCTATTATACTTATCTGGGAAAATTCCAAAGAGTCGTCGATTTAAGTTTAACAGAGTAATGACTTTTAAATAAAAATATGGTAGAAATGGGTACTTATCGGAATGGAATGCTTTCAGACTCATGCATTTAAAGAAGATATAAATTTTAGGGCAGGCACTAAATTTTAACTGCAATCTTAGAGAAAGCCTTTCCACTAATTCATGGAGAAAAATTAACAAAGTGAAAATTGCTTATCAGTGTTCTTTTGAAGTCATGATACGCAGGCTAATTCTATAGATCATCAGGACGCTCCCAGGGAGATGGATTTATATTGATTGAGAGAGAGTTCCCTGGCCAAGGAAAACAGACACTCTTTGCCAAGGAGACCCCGCTACCCATTAGGGACAGATCAGTCTGGGGGAGCTAGACTTTGTCACCTTAGGATCAGATGTCACCATTCATGCCTGGGCTCTCTGGCCAGGGTGACGTCAAAGAAAGCACTCAATCCTTTTCATGCTTACTAAGAATTTGGCCCCTGGAAAAAGATCCAGCAAATGTTAAGCAAGGGAGGTAGAGTGGGGAGCTGGGCTTCTGGCTAGACAAAGCACAAGGGGCAGGCAGGGAAAAGAGGAAAGAAGTGAAAGGGTGAAGAAGCCAGCACTCAGGGTCTCCTTCCAGGCTACCTCCTGCTGTGTGGTGGCCTTGCCTTTGTGCTCAGTGGACTCACCCCCATGTGACAAGAAGACGTTCCACAGATGACAGCCAGCCGTGACGTCACTGGCTGCCCCTCACAGACGAGGCCGTGCCCTCTCACATCTGCCCCAATCACTCCTGTGAGAAAGGAAAACAAAAACAAATCCTCTTTAACACATAAAAAAAGAGGGAGAGAAAGCTAAAAATGAGCATTAACAAATCTTCTTTTTAATAGTCAAACAACATGGAGGAAGGGTCCTGTGTGTAGGGCAGTCTCAAGGAGAAACCCAAAGGGCATACTTGCCTGCATAGGAAACCTCGGAAGCCTGCTCAGTTTTTGCTTTGTTCTGGTCAATGTATGGCACCCAATGTTATAATAATGGCAGTAATTGTGATTGTCATAATAAAAGCAGCAGCTATCAGTTATTTTGTGCTCACTAAATACCAGGCACTATGCTACATATTTGCATACATGGTCTCATTTTAACACTATCATAGATATTATTAATGCTAGACATCAGAGGAGAAACTAAGGTCTGCAGAGGTTAACTGACTTGCCCAAGGTCACTGCTAAGAAGGAGCGGAGCCAAATGGAATCTGGTTTAACACATCACATCTCAGTCCCAAAGAAGCAAAAGCAAAGGACGGTCTGATGACTGAATCTTTTTGGCATCCCTAGGTCACCATTCTTACTACTACTTATCGCAGAACTCCAATTGTGAAGGAGAGAATGACTGAGAGCGAGTTCCTAGTAACAGAATGCCAAATAGCAGAGGGTTTCCCATAAATGGTATAAATTCAGGCTTCTTCCCCATAGGGCTCGTATTCCTTGATACTTGCAGGGCAACTAAAGTTACAAATGTGACAAGAAAGCTAGAAAGACTCTTTAGGGCCTGGAATTGTATTCATTTGTTCAAATATCCAACAAGCCCCTTCTATGCACAAAATGATATATACTAGGTATGATGTGGAAGCCACAAACACGCAGACTTGCAGGACTACAACACAAAGCTGGGGGTGGAAAGTGCTCAGGCAGGATGCAGAGACTTGGACACAGGAGAGAACAGGTCCCGCTGACCTCGTCAGCTCCCACGCAATGCCACGTTTGCTCTCAATCTCTACTCCTCGATGCTGTTTCCCACCTCAAGACCTTCACATTTGCTCTTCCCTCTGCCTGGAATGCCATTCCCCCAACCTCGCTGTCAGGCCGACTCCTAATTATAGGGCTTCCCTGACCCTCTAGAACAGACGATTCTCCCTGTTAAATAGTCTCATGCAATGGACTTCCCTAGCACAAAAGACATGGGTAATTTTAAAGCATCACATATCCCATCTGCCTCCCTTCTTTTTTTTTTTTTTTTTTTTTTGAAGTGAAAATGACACTTTACTGTTTTAGTTTGCATTTCTCTGCTTACAAATGGATTACACACATTTTCATGTGCTGTTGGCTACTTATTCATTCAGAAAACATACTAAGTGCTGGCTATTTTTCATGTCCTTTATCAAGTTTGGATCATGTCATTTGCTGTTTTCTTTCTGATGTAAACTCTCAAAGTTTGAAGGGTATTGTCTTTTCCTGACACATACATTGTAAATAATTTTCTGGCTTACATTTTGACTTTTAATTTCATTCACGATGTTTTTAATGAATAATTTTAATTTTTATGAATGCAAGTTAAAATAATTCTTTCATTGTGGTTTCTGACATGTCATGCCAATAAGGGTCTTCTCCTCCAAGAGCACAGAAATATTTGCCAATACTGTCCTTAAAATCGGTCACAGTTTCTTTTTTTTTTTTTTTTTTTTTTATACTTTAAGTTTTAGGGTACATGTGCACATTGTGCAGGTTAGTTACATATGTATACATGTGCCATGCTGGTGCGCTGCACCCACTAACTCGTCATCTAGCATTAGGTATATCTCCCAATGCTATCCCTCCCCCCTCCCCCCTCCCCACCACAGTCCCCAGAGTATGATATTCCCCTTCCTGTGTCCATGTGATCTCATTGTTCAATTCCCACCTATGAGTGAGAATATGCGGTGTTTGGTTTTTTGTTCTTGCGATAGTTTACTGAGAATGATGGTTTCCAATTTCATCCATGTCCCTACAAAGGATATGAACTCATCATTTTTTATGGCTGCATAGTATTCCGTGGTGTATATGTGCCACATTTTCTTAATCCAGTCTATCATTGTTGGACATTTGGGTTGGTTCCAAGTCTTTGCTATTGTGAATAATGCCGCAATAAACATACGTGTGCATGTGTCTTTATAGCAGCATGATTTATAGTCCTTTGGGTATATACCCAGTAATGGGATGGCTGGGTCAAATGGTATTTCTAGTTCTAGATCCCTGAGGAATCGCCACACTGACTTCCACAATGGTTCAACTAGTTTACAGTCCCACCAACAGTGTAAAAGTGTTCCTATTTCTCCACATCCTCTCCAGCACCTGTTGTTTCCTGACTTTTTAATGATTGCCATTCTAACTGGTGTGAGATGATATCTCATAGTGGTTTTGATTTGCATTTCTCTGATGGCCAGTGATGGTGAGCATTTTTTCATGTGTTTTTTGGCTGCATAAATGTCTTCTTTTGAGAAGTGCCTGTTCATGTCCTTCGCCCACTTTTTGATGGAGTTGTTTGTTTTTTTCTTGTAAATTTGTTTGAGTTCACTGTAGATTCTGGATATTAGCCCTTTGTCAGATGAGTAGGTTGCGAAAATTTTCTCCCATGTTGTAGGTTGCCTATTCACTCTGATGGTAGTTTCTTTTGCTGTGCAGAAGCTCTTTAGTTTAATTAGATCCCATTTGTCAATTTTGGCTTTTGTTGCCATTGCTTTTGGCGTTTTGGACATGAAGTCCTTGCCCACGCCTATGTCCTGAATGGTAATGCCTAGGTTTTCTTCTAGGGTTTTTATGGTTTTAGGTCTAACGTTTAAATCTTTAATCCATCTTGAATTGATTTTTGTATAAGGTGTAAGGAAGGGATCCAGTTGCTAGTAGCTGGCACTCTTACTTACATGCATAGCCCAGGACCTACCACAGTAGCTAGCTCAATACAGGAAGTAAGAGTACAAATGCTTGGGGATGCAAGGATGAAGAAGACAAGTCCCTGCTCACAGTCTGGTGGGAAGGAGACGGAAGCCTAAATGGAGCATTTCAGTGCAGGGAAATCAGTGTATCACAGGAGGGGCCACAAAGGCAGCGAACCCACCTATAGGGGCCCAAGGAAGTTCAGTCTATACTCAATTCTGCAGAAGTTAGCCAGGTAAACGGCAGGGTGGGAATGTCTCATCAGGCCACAAATCCCCAGATACTGAAGGCACTGGCTGCTCAGCAGCAGCCCTTGCTAGAAAGTAATGTGAGAAAAAGGCCAGAGACAGGCCTCTTACAGCTTTTGAGGGTTTTCCACTGCTTTTTCCAAATTCTACCTTCTGGGGCACAGCAACCTGTGAATCTCTGCTATTGTTCAGAGGTCTAGCAACAGGGGGAAGTAAGACTCTTCCAAACTTTCTGTGTTAGTTATCACAGTAGTTACATATCCACAACCAGGCGATAGAAGTCTGAGACTTTAGCCTGCAAGAATCCTTGGCCTATGTGTTTTCAGATCAAGTCCCCTGCTCTGCTCAGTATTGTGGGGCTACCCCTGCAGGCAAGGGGAAGCAAGAGCCTATCTACTTCTCTTCTGTGCCAGGCAGCAGCTGCTTCCCCTCCACCACTCGGGCTCTGTTGACACGGCTGCCATGGCTCCAGCATCGGCTGGTGTCCCCTGCCCTCAGACTATGAGAACACCACCTCCCTCCTTAGTCCCTCCAGCCTGGGGATGGTAGCTGCTTCCATTTCACTGATCTCTGATTTGCTTCATAGGGAATTAGCCCTTCTCAGCTCCTCCATCGTCAGGATCGCCATTTTTGGGTATTAAGTTACTGGTTTTTTAAACAATTAGAGTGGTTTGTGTTTTGCTGAGTGAATCCTGAGTGATACGATTCTCCATTCAGAGCACAAAGGCTTTTGTACAGGAATAACCCAAGATATGAGCTCATTTTAACTGAGCTCTTTTTACATGCTCTTTCTATACATGTCTCATTTTATTCTTACAACAAACTAATGTCATTGGTATTAGTATTATCCTCATTTTATGGATAAGAAAATCGAAGCTTAGAAATGAGTAGTAACTTCACCAGGGTCACGCAGCTCACAAGGAACTGGGCTGTGATTCACATTCAGGTAATCTGATTCCAAAGTGCTGGTTCTTCCCCACCAAGACTCACAGGTTTTTCTCTAAGATAAAAATCCAATAGCCAGGCAGTCAATGTTCACTTATTTGTACATCTCAAAATCTTGGGATCTTAAATATATTGATTCTGAGATCCTTGACAGAAAAGGAGTTGGCCACGCTGCTCCACAGTATCATAAATAGGTTCAAGGAATTCCTGAGAATCACCCACATTTACTGGTTGCATAAACATAAAGTACAGGCAAAGTTAATGTTACAGGGTCAGTCAATACGAAAAGGGAATTAAAATGAAGGAAAAAGAAATGTGTAGGAAATATTTATTTGTTTCTTCTTGGGTTGGCAGATTCACTGCTGCTATATCTTGACTTAGAACCTGAGAACTAGTGTGCTATTATGAGAAAAGGAGGGAATTTGGAGACAGAAGGATCTGCTATAAAATGAGGAAAATCACAACATCAAATGGTTGTTGTGATATTGCAGAAATGCTTAAAAAGAGATGTTTAATGGTAGCTCTGTCACCATCATCACTACCATCACTCTCTCCACCACCACCATCATCACCATCATCATCATCTGAACCCCCTCTCAAGAGACAACTGGATTCTTCCTTTCTAGTAAACATATCAACATCAAAGATAGGCTGGGTACTGTGCTGAGCTCCTTGAATGTTCTCTCATTTAATCTTTGCAACATCCATAAAAGGTAAACATTCTTTCTTCCTCTTAATAGATGCAGAAGTAGAAGAACAGAGCAGAGTGTTCAGGTAACTTGCCCAAGGCCACATGGATTTAAGAAGCAGTGCCAGGATTTGACCTTGTTCTGTCTGACTCCAAAGCTTATGTTCTTTCTATACTCCTCACTTTATGATGTTATAATTGTCTTACATAATGAAAACATACTTGGAAGTGCTAGTTCACCATGAAACTCAGTGAGAGCCATGGGCTAAGAGTTAGAAAAACAAGAGTTTCAGCCCCAATTCTGCCACAAATGGCCTAAAAGTTTGAACTGGTTCTCTCATCCCCACAATGAGAGAAATGAATTACAAATGGAGGTCCTTCCTCAGCCATTCTCAGTATATACACAGTGCTTCTCCTAAAATACAAGCTGAGGTATCTCCTTACCTAAAATTATATATATTGGGCAGGACTGGCCTCATTTCCCCTCAAGAGGTTCTCTACACTCTGCCTAATGTCCACCCCAATTCAGCAGCCATGCATAGCTGATGTTCACTGCAAGACCACATGAGTCAGAGAGCTGACATCTTATTTTTCCTTTGGCCACACAGTGCTTTGATGGGCTATCCCCGAGAAAAGAGGTTCAGAGACAAGCAGGGAAAAGCAAGAAAAGGTGGGAGGAGCTTTCTTCTTTCCAGAGAAACATATTTTGCCATCCACAGAGAACTCACAGGCTGCATGTGTACATCAGGAAACAATTTGACACAAGTGCAGCCCTCGGTACCGCTGGGGCCCTTCATATGACCATACCAGTGTCAGTTTATTCTGCAATCCTCAAAATGTTTAAGGAGAAAAATTAGCAGATGAAGAAACAGGCATAAAAAAATAGTGACATCATCAACTGTGTTTTCCCTGAAACTTGCACAATGCCCAACTGATGGCAGTTGCTCAATAAATGTTTGTTGAATTAAAAAACAAATAGCAGAAAAACAGGCTAACTCAATGAATTAAATGTCTCCCAACCCTCCATGTAACACACATAGTTCATATCAAGCAATGTTTAAAAAGAATGTTAAAAAAGGAACATTTAAAACTTCATGAACAGCTCTCTTATTTAATATGCTGTCTCCCTTCATCTCTCCCATTCATCCAACCAACAATACTTCCACCCAAGCATTGAGTCCCTACTATATTTATGTAAAATAAAAAAGAGACTTTGCAAATGTTATGATTAAGAGTACATTTTCCTATAATTTATCACGCTGTGGCAGTTTTGAAAGCTTACAAGGTTATATAGAAGAAAAACATCCTGAGTTCTCGCATTTGTGTTATAATTATCTCCCACTTTATAGCCATATAAAGTACTTTATAGCTTGCAAAGTATCCTCGAACACTGTAACCTTCAATTAGTCCTTAGAAAATCCTGTGATATGTGTATTTTATTTCCAGTTCGCAGTTGAAGAAATTGAATTTCAGAAAGGTGAAGTAATTTAGTCGAGTTTATTTAGTAACTTAGAGGTAGAAGTTGGACTCAACTAGGATTTTCAGTCTTTGAGTCTGACGTGTTGGCATCTTGAAAAAGATTCTCTTTTAATAACAACCTCAGGCACCTTCTCTGAAGTATCAAAAAGGATAAGAAGGGTTTTGAACATTATTTAAGACTACATCTGTTTGAGACTCTTGATTCAGTCATTTGGATGAATGAACTGACTGATGAATCCCATCCAGTGAGTTTCTTGCCAAAGCTGGCTGGGAGGTTTCTGGAGTTCCTGGAGAGGAAGGTCTCCAGAGAAGACTCTCTAGTGACCACCAGCTTTATACATGCAAATTGACAACTGTATGCTTCTGGAAGGATAAGAATCATATCAAAGACGTGTTCTCTGCAGAAGACTTAACACCAGACTACATACAAGCAGACACTGAAGTCCATTATTTTGACTAACATTCATTTATGTTAAACAGAACACAATATATTGGGTTAGTATTATGGCACAGTGCTTAAAAATAAGGACTCATTCATCATGTGATTTCTTATCTTCTTTATGTTTCTTATCTTCCTTATGCCTCAATTTCCACATCTCTACAATATGAATAGTATCCTCCTCACAGATTATAAAAATTATATATGTTAATATAGGTGTAAAGTACCCATAACAGTGCTAATAAGAGCATTCTGTGATGATGGAAATGTTCTATATTTGCACTGTCTGATACGATAGATACCAGACACATGTGGCAATTGAGCCCTGAAAATGTGGCTAGTACAACTGAGGACTGAATTTTTTATTCTATCCTAATTAATTCACATTTAAGTAGCAACATATAGCTAGTGGATATTATATTGAACGGTACAGGTTAAAACATGCCTAGTACTATATGAACCTTTGCTGTTTTTATTACTTTTATTATTGTTATTGCTGTTTTTGTTGTTTATCTACTTCTTCAGAGTTAGACTTGAATCCCTCTTTCATCCCCTTGGGCAAAGGTGCCTTGACCCCTTAGAACTTCAATTTCCATATCTGAAGAATTTGGATAGCAATACTTACCCACAAAGTTGCTGTGAGAATTAAATGAGATTTAGGTGGAACACACCAGTACTCAATAAATGGGAGATACGCCATCCACGACCTGCAGAATTGCCTGGCATGAGCAGGGTTCCATATGGTTGGGACCTTTTCTCCTTATTCCTGAATGTGATTTGGTGGTCCTTGCCACTAAGCATTTGTTTACTTTGCTCCCTCTGCCTAGGATATCCTTTCCACCAATACACCTCATCCCATAACAATCCTGGGGAACACGGACTCCATTTTGAAGACTCAGGTGCAGCATCAGAAGCCTTTCCTGATCACATCTCCCCACATCCCCAAAACACCCCAGACCAGCAGAACCGACCAAGCCTCCTTCCTTTGTAGCCCATCTTCTGACTCTCTACAGATTCTGTCACTGTAACTGTAGTTTGTGTGTCTGCACAGACAACACAAACAAATCCCTCTACTACACTATAAGCAAACGGAGGCCAGGGCAAGTCTTCACACTGCAGTGGCTCACTATTTTTTGTTGTTATTGTTGATGAATGAATGAATGAATAAATGAATGTGTGTGGCAGAAGTCACATACTAGTAAAGCACAAGACATTTTCTAGGTAACAATAGCACATTTAATCACGGACAAAGGCTCCGTGTCTTAAATATGAATAAAGGTGAAAAATATTGATTGGTTTTGAGTGACAACTCATGGGTAATAATGTAATTACTGGAGCCTCACAACATACCTTGTCAAAAATCACTGGTAAAGACTAAAGGTTCTAAGATCCTTGATTATTGGGAGATTGCTTTGTGCTTGACACTTTGCAAATATTATCATATTTGATTCCCACAGTGATACTGCAAGGTAGTTATTATCACTTTGATTTACAAATAGAGAAAAGGAGAGTAAAGTTTTTCAAGCAACTTCTACAAGGTCCCACACTACTAAATTGCGGGGGACCTGGGGGTGGGACTATATCACACCCAGATCTACCTGACTCTAATTCTACCTTATCCTACATTATCTCGTGGAGTTCACAGAAGCTAGTACCTTTCTTTTCAACTACTTACAAGAACTCCAACTATTCCTAGACAATAGGATAGCTGAACTCAGATCTCTTTCAGGACTTACTGTCAAAATGCCACTAAAGCAAACCCAAAGGGTTAACCTCAAGCCTAGCAAATGAAGGGGAGTAAAACAGTCAAAAAGGTGGCCGGGCATGGTGGCTTATGCCCGTAATCTCAGCACTTTGGGAGGCCGATGCAGGTGGATCATGAGGTCAGGAGTTCAAGACCAGCCTGGCTAATATGGTGAAACCCCGTCTTTACTACAAATATAAAAATTAGCTAGGCATGGTGGCACGCGCCTGTAGTCCAAGCTGCTCAGGGGGCTGAGGCAGGAGAATTGCTGGAACGCAGGAGGTGGAGGATGCAGTGAATCGAGATCGCGCCACTGCATTCAAGGCTGGGCCACACAGCGAGACTCCATCTCAAAAAAAAAAAAAAAAAAAAAAAGTCAAAAAGGTAATCCCAATGTTTCATGAAGTATTGCTTTGACCTTGAAAGAAATGTGGTCTAGAACTTACCCCAACTAAATCCTAAAGTAGGTTTACTTTTACTGCACCGGGTGTGGTAGCTCACGCCTGTAATCCCAGCACTTTGGGAAGCCAAGGAGGGTGGATCACGAGGTCAGGAGATCGAGACCATCCTGGCTAACACAGTGAAACCCTGTCTCTACTAAAAATACAAAAAATTAGCCGGGCGTGGTGGTGGCACCTATAGTCCCAGCTACTTGGGAGGCTGAGGCAGGAGAATGGTGTGAACCTGGGAAGCAGAGCTTGCACTGAGCCGGAGATTGCAGTGAGCCGAGATCGCACCATTGCACTGGGAAACAGAGCCAGACTCTGTCTCAAATAATAATAATAATAATAATAATCCTATGTTTTAAGTCAACAGAGAAATTTTACACACCTTGACACTGCCACTGCCCCCTCCCCACCCCAACCCTCCCACCCTCTGCAGAGCAAGAAAGATAATAGGGAAGGTCTTTTTCTACATGAGATGTAAACAGACATTTACTAGATATATGAACTAGTTAGGGCGTAATGGTTCAAAGCAAGGGCACTGGAACTCGACTGCTTGGTTTCAAGTCTGGCAAGTAGGTCAAATCACTTAAGTTTCCTATGTCTCAGTCTCCTGATCTATAAAACTGGAATGATGATAGAATGTAGCTTATAGGGCTATCACGGAGATTAACTGAGTGGAACAATGTCTGGGACAGTTTACTCAATATATTTTCACCATTTTTGATGTTACTACCAACAACTTCCAATCTTTGGTGTTAATAGCAAGGCTTGGCATAACAGTTCATTTGCTTTCAGCACGGTGTGTGCTTTGCCAGAGTTATTTGGGTTTACTTAGATTGATTGGAACATCTGTTTTCTGTCCTTGACTATACAACTGATGACAAAATAATTGGGGGCCCAAAGGAATAAGGAAAATGAGGTACCAGGTAGTAGGTATAACCCAGGCTAGCATTTTAAACATTAAGAATAAACCAAAATCTGCTTATTTCATGAAAAGCCACAATTACATGTAGCACCATGCATACTGCAGTTTAACTTGGGATGGCATTCATCATTTCTGTCTTCATGCCACACTCCTCCATGACTTAGAGCAATCAGAAACCAATTCAAGAGGCTGGTTGTATAGCGAGGAGTGGAGAGAACAAAGAACAGACCTTCTGATAACTGGGTCTCACTCCTCTGTTTCTCCTTCCTACCCAGAAAGATCAAATCTCAAAGGTAGGCTAATATGTATAGCTTGGAAATTTGAGACTTAGAGAAAACTAGAAAAATCCACAGTGAAGACAAAGCAAAAACTTGATGTCAGAAATTCCTTTCTTCCCAACTTCAACACAGCCTCTAGATTACTTGGACATTATCATCTATGACTTCAGAAAAGACAATTTCTCATTCTCAGACATCAGGCATGGTAAAGTATCAGGTTGAAATCTAATCCAAACAGCCAAGTTAACACACAAAAATTACTTTGTAAAAATTAAAAATAGAAAAAAAAATTAAGAGAACTGGCCTAAGCATCACAAATGCATCTTATGGAATAAGTCCTTAAATAGATCAAATACTGTGACTCGAAGGCACACAAATGCTTCCTGAAAATTTATAAATTGATTAATTCAACAGCTATTTACTGATCCCCAATTATAAGCCAGGAACTATGCTGGGTGCTAGAAATCTAAAGATGAAAGTTGTTTCCTTGTATTCTACAAGATCCCAGTCTAGCAGTGGTGGAAAAATACACAGGCGAGTGACCAGTGACTCAGATCTGAATAGTCTAACAGAAGGAAGGAGCCCCAGCCCCTGACCTAGTTTGGATGGTTGGAGGCAGGGGCTCCTAAAGCAGGTGAGGCAGAAGTATATCAGCCATCAGGGAAGGAAGATGGGGAGGTAAAGGCTTTCAAGTACACCCTGAGACAAAAGAGACAAAGTCAAATACACAGTAGAGAAAAATAGCGAGATGGTACAAAACTATTGAGCTACACAGTCTGAAGGAGATGGAACTCTGCATTCTGAAGAAGTTGGTTGGTGTAAAGTTCTGGGTCTGAAGTCTGACAGATCTATATTTGATTCTTTCTCACCACCAGTTTCCTGTGCAAACTTCTGTAAGTGAACACACCTCTTCGAACCTCACTTTTCTCACTTGTAAGGTGGAAATAATGGCATTTCCTTTACAGGGTCATTTTTCCTGGTATCTGCACTTGATGGGGTTCAGGACATGCTATCCCAAAATATGGCATGTTCGTATTTTGAATAGTTTAAGCTGAAGGTATCTGAGAAAATCATAGAGGCATAGAGGTCACTCTTACCTTTCCCCCACCATTCTCCCCTAAAGCAGGTCATTAAACCTAGGATTTTCTGACTGTCCCCTGAAACAGGTCATAAGACCCTCATGTGAGAGGTGCCCTCCCTGTACTCAAAGGAAAGCACCATCCTTGTATCTGGAGATGAAGGATCACACGGATGAAACTGCACTAACAGGCTTTGCTAAGTTCCCCAGTTTATTACAATTAAATCATGCCCTTCTTACCCTATCATATTTTTCCATGTCTGTCTACTCTTCATCAAGCCTAACATTTCTGGGTCTACATTCCTCTGGGTCTACATTTCTGTATGATACCTCCCATATCACATAAAACATATTACATAAATGTGTATGCTTCTCTCTTGTTAATCTATCTTTTGTTAAAAGGGCCCCAGCTATGAACCTAGGATAGACAGAAGAAAAGATAACTCTCCTCCTCTACACTCTATTTAAGGTCCAGGACCCAAGGAAACCCCCCAGCTTATCTTGGGGCAAACTGGAATAGTTGCTCATCCTAGGTATAAAGCAAGAGCCTTGTACTTGGGATATAGGCACTACTAAACAAATGTTAGTGTACAATTTCTCTTGGGAGAAAGCAGGACTAGGTTGCCTTCAGCAACCTTCTCTTGCCCCTAGACAAATGGTCTCATTTATAAAATTATTCAAAGGCTCCTTGAAGGTAGGGAAAGTAATCAGCACCCCAGATAATCCCCTCAAAAACATAAAACAAACCAGTGAGATGCTTGAGGAAAACACCAGGAAAGAGATGGGAAGTGACAGGACAGGTTCTTTAGAACATTTAAACTAAAAAAAAAAAGCCTGAAATTTAAGGAAAAAAAATATTAATTAGCAGGCTAGCTCTCTTCTCTCTCCAACCTCTGATGCCAAGCTCAGTACCACCTCCTGTGATAAGAGTTTCGGTTGCAACAGAAACTTCCAAAGGTTTTGTCGGGGTTAGTTGAACATTGACAGATTCTTCACAGCTTGGAATTAACTCTGAGAGCCAAAACCAGGCCAAGTTTCTATAAAGGCTAGGATTTTCCCTGGGGAGGGTTAGAGGGCTCTCCCACATCTAGACTGATTAATTTATCCTTGACTCAAGCTTTGGACAATAAGACCAAAAAGACAAATAGATTCTGAACCTGGATGTTGATTCTATCCCTCGCCTGCCACCACTATTCCCAGGAGACTAGAAATGGGATTGTAAGGTGACCCACACCACCGGATAAGACTCAGGCCAGAGGGCTCAGAGAATTAAGTGATAGGCAGAGCAGCTGGGGAGAAAAAACAAGCAAAACAAAACAAAACCCTAAGCAGGATAAAAAGCCCAGGGTTGTGGCACAATGAATGACATGTGGCTGACATAGTTTCAAAGAGAACAACAGCTTAGGTAAATAGTGTAGAAGATGAGAGTAAAAATGAATTCAGAAAATCTCATGAAGTATGCACTGACATTTTTCAAAACCTGCAGTTGAAATGACATCTCTGCTTCTACTGAGGACAAGATTTAGCTCTCTTCTCCACCTCTGCACCTGCTCTTGACACCTGCCCACCTTCTCTGGACAGCAGCCCCAGCCAAGCTTGGTTCTCCTTTCTCTGTGCCCATCCTAGGTGCCTTAGGGAATGCGTGCCTGTGAGGGAGGGCACTGACTTTGAGGGAGACACTTCCAGATATCACCACTTACATGACCTCACGCAAATGAACTGAGTTTTTTGGGCCTCTGACATCCCATCTCTAAAAGGGAAATGATGATTTAAAAGTAAAAAAAGCCAGGTGTGTTGGCTCATGCCTGTAATCCCAGCACTTTGGGAGGCCAAGGCAGGCAGATCACCTGAGATTGGGAGCTCGAGACCAGCCTGACCAACATGGAGAAACCCCATCTCTACTAAAAATACAAAATTAGCCGGGCGTGGTGGTGCATGCCTGTAATCCCATGTACTCGGGACGCTGAGACAGAATTGCTTGAACCCGGGAGGCGGAGGTTGCAGTGAGCCAAGATCGTGCCACTGCACTCCAGCCTGGGCAACAAGAGTGAAACTCCATCTCAAAAAAAAAAAAAAAAAAAAAGTAAAGAACATACATATAGTCTTGGCTTGAGAGAACAGTGCTGTCACACGTTCAGCCCTGATTAATAGTATCTCCCTCCTCTGTTTAGAAGGATTCAATTCAGTAAACATTTACAGAGCACAACTTTACATCAGGTACTGTGCTCAGCACTGCTGGGGAAATAATACTTGAAAAAAAATGTAATCTCTGTCCTCAAAGAGCTTATGATCTCCTGAGGAGCCAACGACATGGCAGAGGCAGACTAATCATGGCTTCAAGAGAGGACAAACAAGTCTTTTGGCAAGAAGTAATTCGGGCTGTATGGGCCTAAGAAGCCTTCTTTACTGAGGCCCTCTTTCCTCTGACCTTATGATTAGAAGGATCTCCTCCACCCTGGCTGTGGCTGCTGACTCTCAGCCACAAAAATGGCTTAGCTGTTATCAGCAGCAGCAGCTAGTAGTTGTGTAGTATTTACGCAGGCCAGGTGCTGCTTTGAGTGTTTTAGGTAAATTAACTTATTTAATTCTTACAACTGCTATGATGATGCCCATTTTGGAGATGAAATATTTAGACTCAGCATGTTCAGTAACTGACACATGATCACAAAGACAGTAGGTGACAGCATGGAATATAAACTTAGGTAGTCTGGCTCCAGAAATCATACTTTTTTCTAACCATTAAGCTGTTGAAATGGTGTTATCTGTATCCCTGTACATATTTTTGGTACATTGAAGTACACATTTCTTTCGGATATATTCTGCATATCCATATTATTTTTCATTCTCCTTCTGATTTTTCTCCTATTAAATTCTGTATTTCAAAGGAAATAATTTTAAAATGACTTTTAAAATAACATTCAGTCTACCATTTTGAAGTACCACTAGGCAAACCTGGAATATATCCAAGTCAGTTCTGTTTTCTTGTGAGTTCTTTGGAATGGTAACTCCCCAGACTCCCTTCAGCATGGGCCAGAGGCAGTAACTGGGCCAGACAAGATGGAGCAGCTACCATCTTGCCAGGATTTCCAGCTCTGTACAGGCCTGGCAGCACCTGCTGTGCTGTCGGTGGGCACTGTGCCCTCAAGTTAGATGGTCCTTTTCATTGTCCATATCCTCCCTCCATTCAGTTGTCTGCCTGCCAATCTATAGCCGAAATTCTGGCAGGCTGGCAGGTGTTTTTCCCTTCTTCTCCCTTCCATCATCTTTCTATGGGGCTGTGTGGCCCAAGGCAGAGATGAAAGAGGCTCAGAATCCCTGGTTATATATACAAGAGAAACTCAATGTATTAACATTCCATGGAGAAAGTAATCACTGATGAACTAATTTCAGCTGAGGAAGTTGCAATTCTATCTAATACATTGTTTGAGGAAGGCTCACTGTTAAAGACATCAAAAAACAAACAAACAGACAAATAAAAAAGCCTACTTGCCACCACTATCACTAACATGGATTGTGCACTAAAAAAGAGGATTCTTAACATAATTTTTCCCTTACTTGATTACTCATGATTATGAGTATAGCAAGGTGGGAGTAGAATTTAACATTTATGAAGCACCTAATACAGGCAGGAAGTGTGTTGAGTTGGGAGTTGCTCCTTTGTGTGCTGATGTATAAAGTGACACACCCTGACTTCACTTCTAACAAACTCCTTCTCTAATTGTTTATTAATTACCACTCACCTCCTCCTCTCCGTTCTTCAGAGCCAGGTTATTTCATACTCATGTCTGCATTCCCAGTGCCTAGCACAGGGCGGCCCAGAGCCTTTGATATTTTTAATAAACCTTATCAATGAAGTATAACCTACATTAAAAAGCTACAAATTTTAAGTATAGAATTTAGTGGAGTCTTACAAAGTAAACACACCTATCCAGATCAAGAAATAAACCTCATGCCCTTTTCCAAACACCATGCCTTGCCAGAGATAACCACTGTCCAGATGTCTACACCACAGGATTTGCTTAATTTTTAAACCATTCAGTGTATTTTCTTTGTGCCAGCTTCAGTCACCCATGTTTGTGAGATTCAACCACACTGCTGCATGTAGCAATATTTTGTACATTTTTGTTGCCATATAATCCTTTACTCCACGAATATAGCAAACATTGATGAATTCTATTATTGATGGGAACTGGGGGTTTGCAGTTTTTGCCTATTGCAAATAATGGTTTTACATGTATTACTATATATGTATTTTTTCTGGTACACATTTCTGTTGGATATATGTCTAAGAATAGGACTGCTGAATCATAGCCTATCAGGATACTGCCAAACTCTTTCCCAAAGTGTGGTCATATTTCCACATCAATGCTGGAGCATTTCAGGTGTTTGATATCCCCATCAATACTTGGCATTATCAAACTGTTTGATTTTAGCCAACCTGCAGGGTGTGTAGTGATATCATAGTATGGTTTTAATTTGGACTTTCCTAATGACTAACAAGGCTGGACAATTTTTCGTATCTTATTGTCCATTTGTATATCCTCTTTTCTGCAAAGCTGCTCAAATGTATATATGCACACATTTATACACATTTAACCATTGTTCTGTCAACATAATTGTTCTTTTCTCATTAATGTGTAGACATTCTTTATATACTCTGGATACACATCTTTTGTTATATGCATTGCAACTATTTCCTTCCACTTTGTGGCTTGCATTTTCACTCTTTTAATGGAAGCTTTTGATTAAAAGAAGTTTCTTATTTTAACATAGTCTTATTTACCAATCCTTTTCTTTATGGTTGTACCTACATTAATGTCCTATTTAGGAAAATTGTCTATCTCAAGGTCATGAAGACCTTGTATTTTAGGAACTTTATTTTTTTTAAATTTCATACTTAAGTTTTTAATCTGTTTGGAACGTATTTGTATGCATAGTATAAGGAGAAGGGCCAAAATTCAATTTCTGCCATACTGATAACCAATCAGCAGGGTACTATTTCACTGAAAAATACATTGCTTCCTTACAGCTCTGGCAACGGCATCTTTGCCACAAATTAACTGTCCATACATGTGTGAGTTTGTTTCTGGGCTCCTTAATCTATTTTCCTCTGGGTTGTCTGTCCTTCCCTCAATACCATTCTTAATTACTTCGTAATATGTTCTGCTATCTGGCATTATGGAGTTTTCCCAACTTTGTTCTTTTTCAAGATTGTCTTATTATTGATCCTTTCCATCTAAGTTTTAGGATGTCTACCAATTACCATCCTCTTACACACAAATCTGCTAGAATGCTGAACTGAAGTACACTGAATCTATAGAACAACCGGGAAGAAACTGTCACATTTATAATACTGTTTTCCAATCAATGAACATCATATATCCCTCGACTTATGACTTCTTTAGTTACTCTCAATGTTTTATACCTTTCTGCATAGATGTCTTACACATCTTCCTTCCTAGGTACTTAATATTTTTATTTTATTGTAAACCATGCTACTTAAACATTTTTATTTATTTTATTATTATTATACTTTCAGTTTTAGGGTACATGTGCACAATGTGCAGGTTAGTTACATATGCATACACGTGCCATGCTGGTGCGCTGCACGTACTAACTCCTCATCTAGCATTAGGTATATCTCCCAATGCTATCCCTCCCCCCTCGCCCCACCCCACAACAGTCCCCAAAGTGTGATGTTCCCCTTCCTGTGTCCATGTGTTCTCATTGTTCAATTCCCACCTATGAGGGAGAATATGCGGTGTTTGGTTTTTTGTTCTTCCTATAGTTTACTGAGAATGATGATTTCCAATTTCATCCATGTCCCTAACAAAGGACATGAACTCATCCTTTTTTAATGGCTGCATAGTATTCCATGGTGTATATGTGCCACATTTTCTTAATCCAGTCTATCATTGTTGGACATTCGGGTTGGTTCCAAGTCTTTGCTATTGTGAATAATGCCGCAATAAACATACGTGTGCATGTGTCTTTATAGCAGCATGATTTATACGCCTTTGGGTATATACCCAGTAATGGGACGGCTTGGTCAAATGGTATTTCTAGTTCTAGATCCCTGAAGAAATGCCACACTGACTTCCACAATGGTTGAACTAGTTTACAGTCCCACCAACAGTGTAAAAGTGTTCCTATTTCTCCACATCCTCTCCAGCACCTGTTGTTTCCTGACTTTTTAATGACTGCCATTCTAACTGGTGTGAGATGGTATCTCATTGTGGTTTTGATTTGCATTTCTCTGATGGCCAGTGATAGTGAGCATTTTTTCATGTGTGTTTTGGCTGCATAAATGTCTTCTTTTGAGAAGTGTCTGTTCATGTCCCTCGCCCAATTTTTGATGGGGTTGTTTGTTTTTTTCTTGTAAATTTGTTTGAGTTCATTGTAGATTCTGGATATTAGCACTTTGTCAGATGAGCAGGTTGTGAAAATTTTCTCCCATTTTGTAGGTTGCCTGTTCAGTCTGATGGTAGTTTCTTTTGCTGTGCAGAAGCTCTTTAGTTTAATGAGATCCCATTTGTCAATTTTGGCTTTTGTTGCCATTGCTGTTGGTGTTTTAGACATGAAGTCCTTGCCCATGCCTATGTCCTGAATGGTAATGCCTAGGTTTTCTTCTAGGCTTTTTATGGTTTTAGGTCTAACGTTTAAGTCTTTAATCCATCTTGAATTGATTTTTGTGTAAGGTGTAAGGAAGGGATCCAGTTTCAGCTTTCTACATATGGCTAGCCAGTTTTCCCAGCACCATTTATTAAATAGGGAATCCTTTCCCCATTGCTTGTTTTTCTCAGGTTTGTCAAAGATCAGATAGTTGTAGATATGCGGCGTTATTTCTGAGGGCTCTGTTCTGTTCCATTGGTCTATATCTCTGTTTTGGTACCAGTACCATGCTGTTTTGGTTACTGTAGCCTTGTAGTATAGCTTGAAGTCAGGTAGCGTGATGCCTCCAGCTTTGTTCTTTTGGCTTAGGATTGACTTGGCGATGCGGGCTCTTTTTTGGTTCCATATGAATTTTAAAGTAGTTTTTTTCCAATTCTGTGAAGAAAGTCATTGGTAGCTTGATGGGGATGGCATTGAATCTGTAAATTACCTTGGGCAGTATGGCCATTTTCACGATATTGATTCTTCCTATCCACGAGCATGGAATGTTCTTCCATTTGTTTGTGTCCTCTTTTATTTCCTTGAGCAATGGTTTGTAGTTCTCCTTGAAGAGGTCCTTCATGTCCCTTGTAAGCTGGATTCCTAGGTATTTTATTCTCTTTGAAGCAATTGTGAATGGGAGTTCACTCATGATTTGGCTCTCTGTTTGTCTCTTATTGGTGTATAAGAATGCTTGTGATTTTTGTACATTGATTTTGTATCCTGAGACTTTGCTGAAGTTGCTTATCAGCTTAAGGAGATTTTGGGCTGAGACAATGGGGTTTTCTAGATATACAATCATGTCATCTGCAAACAGGGACAATTTGACTTCCTCTTTTCCTAATTGAATACCCTTTATTTCCTTCTCCTGCCTGATTGCCCTGGCCAGAACTTCCAACACTATGTTGAATAGGAGTGGTGAGAGAGGGCATCCCTGTCTTGTGCCAGTTTTCAAAGGGAATGCTTCCAGTTTTTGCCCATTCAGTATGATATTGGCTGTGGGTTTGTCATACATAGCTCTTATTATTTTGAAATATATCCCATCAATATCTAATTTATTGAGAGTTTTTAGCATGAAGGGTTGTTGAATTTTGTCAAAGGCCTGCATCTATTGAGATAATCATGTGGTTTTTGTCTTTGGTTCTGTTTATATGCTGGATTACATTTTTTGATTTGCATATATTGAACCAGCCTTGCATCCCAGGGTTGAAGCCCACTTGATCATGGTGGATAAGCTTTTTGATGTGCTGCTGGATTCGGTTTGCCAGTATTTTACTGAGGATTTTTGCATCAGTGTTCATCAAGGATATTGGTCTAAAATTATCTTTTTTGGTTGTGTCTCTGCCCGGCTTTGGTATCAGGATGATGCTGGCCTCATAAAATGAGTTAGGGAGGATACCCTCTTTTCCTATTGATTGGAATAGTTTCAGAAGGAATGGTACCACTTACTCCTTGTACCTCTGGTAGAATTCGGCTGTGAATCCATCTGGTCCTGGACTTTTTTTGGTTGGTAAGCTATTGATTATTGACACAATTACAGAGCCTGTTATTGGTCTATTCAGAGATTCAACTTCTTCCTGGTTTAGTCTTGGGAGAGTGTATGTGTCAAGGAATTTATCCATTTCTTCTAGATTTTCTAGTTTATTTGCGTAGAGATGTTTGTAGTGTTCTCTGATGGTAGTTTGTATTTCTGTGGGATCGGTGGTGATATCCCCTTTATCATTTTTTATTGCATCTATTTGATTCTTGTTTTTTTCTTTATTAGTCTTGCTAGCGGTCTATCAATTTTGTTGATCCTTTCAAAAAACCACCTCCTGGATTCATTAATTTTTTGAAGGGTTTTTTGTGTCTTGATTTCCTTCAGTTCTGCTCTGATTTTAGTTATTTCTTGCCTTCTGCTAGCTTTTGAATGTGTTTGCTCTTGCTTTTCTAGTTCTTTTAATTGTGATGTTAGGGTGTCAATTTTGGATCTTTCCTGCTTTCTCTTGTGGGCATTTAGTGCTATAAATTTCCCTCTACACACTGCTTTGAATGCATCCCAGAGATTCTGGTATGTTGTGTCTTTGTTCTCGTTGGTTTCAAAGAACATCTTTATTTCTGCCTTCATTTCGTTATGTACCCAGTAGTCATTCAGGAACAGGTTGTTCAGTTTCCATGTAGTTGAGCGGTTTTGAGTGAGATTCTTAATCCTGAGTTCTAGTTTGATTGCACTGTGGTCTGAGAGATAGTTTGTTATAATTTCTGTTCTTTTACATTTGCTGGGGAGAGCTTTACTTCCAACTATGTGGTCAATTTTGGAATAGGTGTGGTGCGTTGCTGAAAAAAATGTATATTCTGTTGATTTGGGGTGGAGAGTTCCGTAGATGTCTATTAGGTCTGCTTGGTGCAGAGTTGAGTTCAATTCCTGGGTATCCTTGTTGACTTTCTGTCTCGTTGATCTGTCTAATGTTGACAGTGAGGTGTTAAAGTCTCCCATTATTAATGTGTGGGAGTCTAAGCCTCTCTGTCACTCAGGACTTGCTTTATGAATCTGGGTGCTCCTGTATTGGGTGCACATATATTTAGGATAGTTAGCTCTTCTTGTTGAATTGATCCCTTTACCATTATGTAATGGCCTTCTTTGTCTCTTTTGATCTTTGTTGGTTTAAAGTCTGTTTTATCAGAGACTAGGATTGCAACCCCTGCCTTTTTTTGTTTTCCATTTGCTAGGTAGATCTTCCTCAATCCTTTTATTTTGAGTCTATGTGTGTCTCTGCACGTGAGATGGGTTTCCTGAATACAGCACACTGATGGGTCTTGACTCTTTATCCAATTTGCCAGTCTGTGTCTTTTAATTGGAGCATTTAGTCCATTTACATTTAAAGTTAATATTGTTATGTGTGAGTTTGTTCCTGTCATTATGATGTTAGCTGGTTATTTTGCTGGTTAGTTGATGCAGTTTCTTCCTAGTCTCGATGGTCTTTACATTTTGGCATGATTTTGCAGTGGCTGGTACCGGTTTTTCCTTTCCATGTTTAGCACTTCCTTCAAGAGCTCTTTTAGGGCAGGCCTGGTGGTGACAAAATCTCTCAGCATTTGCTTGTCTGTAAAGTATTTTATTTCTCCTTCACTTATGAAGCTTAGTTTGGCTGGATATGAAATTCTGGGTTGAAAATCCTTTTCTTTAAGAATGTTGAATATTGGCCCCCACTCTCTTCTGGCTTGTAGAGTTTCTGCCAAGAGATCCGCTGTTAGTCTGATGGGCTTCCCTTTGAGGATAACCCTACCTTTGTCTCTGGCTGCCCTTAACATTTTTTCCTTCATTTCAACTTTGGTGAATCTGACAATCATGTGTCTTTGAGTTGCTCTTCTCGAGGAGTATCTTTGTGGCGTTCTCTGTATTTCCTGAATCTGAATGTTGGCCTGCCTTGCTAGATTGGGGGAGTTCTCCTGGATAATATCCTGCAGAGTGTTTTTCAACTTGGTTCCATTCTCCCCGTCACTTTCAGGTATACCAATCAGACGTAGATTTGGTCTTTTCACATAGTCCCATATTTCTTGGAGGCTTTGTTCGTTTCTTTCTATTCTTTTTTCTCTAATCTTCCCTTCTCACTTCATTTCATTCATCTCATCTTCCATCGCTGATACCCTTTCTTCTAGGTGATCGCATTGGCTCCTGAGGCTTCTGCATTCTTCACGTAGTTCTCGAGCCTTGGTTTTCAGCTCCATCAGCTCCTTTAAGCACTTCTCTGTATTGGTTATTCTAATTATACATTCTTCTAAATTTTTTTCAAAGTTTTCAACTTCTTTGCCTTTGGTTTGAATGTCCTCCCGTAGCTCGGAGTAATTTGATCGTCTGAAGCCTTCTTCTCTCAGCTCTTCAAAGTCATTCTCCATCCAGCTTTGTTCCGTTGCTGGTGAGGAACTCCGTTCCTTTGGAGGAGGAGAGGCGCTCTGCTTTTTAGAGTTTCCAGTTTTTCTGCTCTGTTTTTTCCCCATCTTTGTGGTTTTATCTACTTTTGGTCTTTGATGATGGTGATGTACAGATGGGTTTTTGGTGTGGATGTCCTTTCTGTTTGTTAGTTTTCCTTCTAACAGACAGGACCCTCAGCTGCAGGTCTGTGTGAGGTGTCAGTCTGCCCCTGCTGGGAGGTGCCTCTCAGTTAGGCTGCTCGGGGGTCAGGGGTCAGGGACCCACTTAAGGAAGCAGTCTGCCCGTTCTCAGGTCTCCAGCTGCGTGCTGGGAGAACCACTGCTCTCTTCAAAGCTGTCAGACAGGGACATTTAAGTCTGCAGAGGTTACTGCTGTCTTTTTATTTGTCTGTTCCCTGCCTCCAGAGGTGGAGCCTACAGAGGCAGGCAGGCCTCCTTGAGCTGTGGTGGGCTCCACCCAGTTCGAGCTTCCAGGCTGCTTTGCTTACCTAAGCAAGCCTGGGCAATGGTGGGCGCCCCTCCCCCAGCCTCGCTGCTGCCTTGCAGTTTGATCTCAGACTGCTGTGCTAGCAATCAGCGAGACTTCGTGGGCGTAGGACCCTCTGAGCCAGGTGCGGGATATAATCTGGTGTGCTGTTTTTTAAGCCCGTCGGAAAAGCGCAGTATTCGGGTGGGAGTCACCCGATTTTCCAGGTGCTATCTGTCACCCCTTTCTTTGACTAGGAAAGGGAAGTCCCTGACCCCTTGCGCTTCCAGAGTGAGGCAATGCCTTGCCCTGCTTCAGCTCGTGCACGGTGCGTGGCACCCACTGTCCTGCGCCCACTCACTGACACTCCCTAGTGAGATGAACCCGGTACGTCAGACGGAAATGCAGAAATCACCGTCTGCTGTGTCGCTCACGCTGGGAGCTGTAGACGGGAGCTGTTCCTATTCGGCCATCTTGGCTCCTCCCTAAAATTTTTATTTTCTAAATGGTTGCCTCTGGATTAGAGAAATAAAATAGAGTTTTGTATTGACTTTCTGCAATAGCAACCTTGCTAAATTACTTATTAATTTTAATATTTTATCTATAGATTCTTTTGACATTCTATATGTGTATAATTGTATCATCTATGATGTTAGCTTTATTTCTTTCTAATTCTTATATTTTCCATTTATTTTTCTTGACTTGTTGCACTAGATAGGCCCTGTGGAATAAACGTGGTAAGAATTGGAACATTGTAATATTTCACCATTAAGTATGATATTTGCATTATGTTTTTTTCTTTGTTGATATCCTTAATCAAAATAAGTTCCTTTCTACTCGTAGTTTGCCATGATTTTTTAAAAAATCATGAATATGTGCTAAGTTGTATCAAAAGCATTTGTAAACAACTGTTAATTTTTCTCTTGCATCCTTTTAATATGGAATTGCATTAATTGATTATTCAAAAGTTAAAATAACTCACTTGAGTTCTTTTATAAGTTTTGAAAAACTTTTGGCCAATATGTCTTCAAATATAGCTTCTATGTATGATTTATTATCTCTCTTCTCTCATTCTTGGACTCCAACTACACCTCTGTTAGACCTCTTTACCATGCTCCATATATCTCATACTTGTTTGTGTATTTCATGTATTTTCCATCCTTTTGCATACTGGCTGTAGTATAAATAGATTTTTCAGATCTATGTTTCAGTTCTCTAATTCTCTTTTCAATTATATTGTATGCTGTTGACTTTACTCCATTTAGTCAGTTCTTAATCTCAGTTATTAGTTTCAATTCTAGAATCCCCATTTCTTTTTCTACTTCCCAGATCTCTGCTGAATTCTCCATCTTCTCCTATAATTTGTTGACCATATTAATCACAGATATGTTAGAGTTCATGTCAAATACCACCAGCATATGGACTTTTCTGTGGCTTTGTTTTTACTCTTGATTTTTGAAATTATTCATATTTTACATGCTTATTTTCTACTCAATGCAGACATTACACATGAAACCTTTTAGTTATAACTTGAGCTTCTGATTATGTTACCTACCTCTAGAAAGGATATAACCTTGCTTCTTGCAGTTAGCTCAAGTAGGGATAGATGATCTGAATTTAATCAGATGTTAATTTAATTCAAACCCAGGCTTTGGCCTTTGTAAAGCTTGTCTATTTTTAGTTTACACTGACTTTTGGGGTCCCAAATAACACCTAGAGGATTTACTAGTATTCTCCCTCTTCAATGATGTCCAAACTCAAATATATATACTTCCAGCCTGCAGACTGCCCAAACTGGTGTTTAGCTTCTTGGCCTCTGAGTTGCAGGTTTCAACTCAGCAAATGCTCAGAGTGTATTATAAAATGGTGGAAATGTTGAGTCCAAATCTCAGCAAGTCAGTAAATGCTCAGCGTATAAAAGGGTGGAAATGTTGAACCCAGCTCTGTAGGCTTCTCTTTTGATCTTGGCCCCTCAAGTCCTTTAGTAGCTCTCTGGTGCCTTGTGAGTTGAATATGTGGATACATTTAATTTTCACCAGCTTTTTATTTTGGGGGACCAAGAGGACAGCCCATTGTTGCCAGAAAAAAAAAATTCAATAAATGGCAAGTGAATAAATTAATGAATTAAATACATTCTATTTGTGATCACATTTATTCCAACAATACCACTTCAATAGTAGGAAAATTTTGGCATATAAAAGTGGATATATTAGAAGAAAAAGCATGAATCTTGATCTTCACACCTATATAAAAAAGTGAGGTTTAAAGAGGTGACTTGTAGAAGTTACATAACTGGTAAGGGCAGATTTGAGACTTACACTCAATCCTCCTGACACATAGACTCTGCTTACTTCTGTTAAATAGTGCCATGCCATCATTGTCCAGTGCACTCTTGCTTCAGAGAGCTATATATGTAGCACTTTAAGCCCATGCATTAAAGGACCCCATCACTGTTCATCAGCCTATTTTTAATTTTTTAATGTCCCCTCTTATTCCATTGATACTGCCTTGGAACTGCGTCAGTTCTGGCATTCAAGGTCTCTTACAACAGTCCCGTCGTCTGGTCCATTAACCTCACTGCCTCTAAAGTTTCTGTTTACAAGCTAGTACCTTAAGGATAAAAATTCCAATCCCTTTTAAATGATGTTCAAGGCCCTCAAAAACTTTGTCCCCACATGTATCTCTCACACTTCTATTTCAGCATACTCTACACTATAGTATACTCGGTATTCTGCAGCCAAAGGGGTACCCTCATGCTTCTGGATCTTGGTGCATACTACCTCCCTCTGCTTCCCTCTCCTTCTCACCCTCCTTCCTGCCTAGCCGTCTTGTCCATCTGATAAATTCCTATTTCTCCCTCCAATTCATCTTTAAGTGTCAAACCAATCATTTTTGGGGGAAGGGGAGGGAATTTTACTAACTTGCTCAGGTAAAGTGAGGTTAGACTCCTGTAATAGCCCAGACATGCTTTTATCAGACACTTTCCACATCATACTCGGATGGCTTACTTGCCTGTTTGTCCAATCAGAATGGGAGCTCTTTGAGGACAGAGACTATAATTTGTTCATATTTATATCTTTAGTACCTAGCACAGTACCTGACATGAAAGGCAGATATGTTACCTGTTGGTTGAAGCTAGGAGAAAATAATATTTTTGCATAGTCAGCTATTAATTATTAAAATTACAGCATATTTTATCTATAATTCTAAGTTAGCAGTGCTGGGTGACAGCCGGAGAATAATCCTTGTACTTTCCTACAGTATGTGCACTCTATGGCAAGTGTTTTCTCAGCTTTGGGAGGCCTTTTGTTTTGCTTACTTAACTTCAGGATTTATGGCTCTACTTTAAATGAGTGAGTATACTAGATATCTCCAACTAAGACAATAGATTTAAATGAATGCCCAGTTTGAGACTGGATGAATTACCCTGACTGCCTTGAAGTTAACAAGTTATTATTATCTTCTGCCAAATATGAGATGAAATCTATTTCAAATTAAAAAGGAAAAATACTTTTATACATTTAATTTAGTAATAGTTATGTAAATAGAAAGAGCTAGAAGAATATAAAGAACATCAAAAATTTTAAATAACTTGTGCCTAATGCATGGATTTGTTTTAAAAAGTTGTCAAACTCCCTATCTTCTTTTCAAGCCCCACTGCCAACACCTATTTCAGGAAACCTCTTTGCCTTTTCCCCCAACTAGTGTGTATAAAAGTATACAAAGCCATGCTTAAAATGAATCTCTGGCTTGAGATCACCTTCAATGATTTGCCAATGCCTCCAGGGAGAAAGAGGAAGCACAAACTCCAAAACGGTACTCAGATGGGACAGACTCCCAATCTATCTCCACCTATTTGATCATTATATCCTCTTCTTCCAGGAATCCCTTAGAGATATCACAGGTTTCAGCCAAACTGAAATGCTTACCATTCCGCGACCTCATCTCAGTGCCTCCATTTATGTTATTCTCTCCATCCAGAATACTCTACGTTTCATTGCTTCCAGTGGAGAATACACCTATTCTCCCAGATTCATTCAAAGGCTATCCCTTCCCACTTCCCGGAAGGACCATGGTAGCTAACCTCAGGGGGTTCTCACTGCCAGCTGTGTGACCTTGAGCAAGCTGCTGGAGTCCATGTGAAGATTATACATGTAGACTCTCCAGCATATTTCTATCAGGAAGGTCCCTCAATAAATATTAGTAGTTTTGTCTTTTCTTTGCCTCACTGTTTCAACTGAAAGTGATTCTTCCCTTTTTAAAATTCCTGTAGAACTCAATCCATCTGCCTCTATTTCTTTGTATCACTGTATTTGCCACAGTAACTAGTCTAGTGCTTAGCATGTTAAGCAAACCCATTCATTCACGCATGTATTCATTCATGCATATATTCATTCATTTACTGAGCTAAGAGCTACAGAGATGAAGATGACTAGATTCCATTGTTCATAAAAAGTTCACAGTCTAAGTGGGACAGACAGCTATATAATCATCTATTTAGGTGTTTAAATAGTTATTGTCTGCATGTTACATTTAATGATGGATATGCATAAGGGAAACAAATTATTAGGCCACGCATTTGGCTGAGCTATAATGATACACCACAGTAAAGCAGACAGTATATAAATTCCTTTGAAGAGCCACATTACTGGGCATATTTAATATATTTCACAAAATCCAATTGCATGGGTTTTTCTTTACAACTTTGAGCTGTGAGAGGCCTCAATCCAAAGGCATATAAAGTTTTCATTCATATTATTGATACTGGTAGGAGACTCCCATCTGAGGGTTTCATGGTGGTGAGTCACAAGGCTGATATACTTTTAACTCCTGAGGCTAAATCCAGCCCAGGGACCTGTAACAATACAGATCGACAGCCTAACACTTTCTCTTTCAACAAAATAGAAGAGGCTTAGCTTTCCCTAGAGCTGAGCATTTGGTTGAAAGATGCCCCATGTCTTCAGGTTTTAGAATATTAGAAGAAAATCATCTACAGCTGTTAACGCTGGCTTGGGTGAAGCTATATAATGGTAAGAGAGAGCAAGCTGGGGCCAGACAGACCAAGGTTCTCTCTGTTCAACCACACTAGCTGCCTGAGTCTAAGCGAGTCTCCTTCCTCTCTTTAAATGGGGGTGGTGAGAATGTGCACAGCCATAAAAGTTGCTGTCCACATTAAGTGGCATCTAGGTAAACAGGTAGTATCCAGCTCATGGGAAGTATAACACATTGGAAAAACTCTTTATTGCTCTACTTTTGAAACAAAAAATTTAAAATGCAGTCTTTCAATTAGCCTGGATTCAACTTTGCTCTTTCTGGATTATGTACAGACAGTTTTTGATGGTAAACAACATTGAGTTTAGTCTTCCCCTCTTGCTATCTTTTAAGGTACCACTGGTGAAGTTCATCAGGCTCATGTGTGGGCTGGATACAGTGCAGATATTTAGGCCCCAGTTAAAGCCACTGATCAGAATGAGTTGCGGTGGTGGGGACCCAGCAATCCGCATTTTAACTAGCTCCATGAATGCCTATGCACACTCAAGTTTGAAAACTGCTGCAAGAAGTAATAAGAATGGAAATCAGATTAAAAAAACCTATAAGTCATTCTAAGTTTAAATTGAAATAATCTTTTTATTTGGTTATCTATATTATGAATTCGATTAACGATGGATGATTGGAAGTAATCAAAATAACCTATTTTCTCATGTTGCCCCTTCATACATTTTCCATTCTGTCTCCAGTAAACAGTAATTTCTAACTAAAACGGGAACAGAGGCAAGTTATGTGGGGTAATTTGTCATCACCACCAACAAAATGAAGATGCAAACATTTACAAGTATGGGTGCAGAAATCCTAAGGGGCTCTGGAAGAACATTCAGCAGCTCAGACTGCAGTGAATATGTTTGGGTTTGAAGACTGGAGAAGAGACAATGGGGTGAAGAGAAAGGGGCAGAGATAAAATTGCTCTCATAAAAGACACTGGCAGAAAGAAAAGTGGGTATGAGACAGTGAAATCAGCACTGCCCACCCTCAGGCCTGGCAGATGAGAAACAGTGATCGTGAAACACTGAAGGTAGAGATGCAGGAATACAGTTTCCTGTCCAACTATGACTCTACAGGGTAAGTGCGGTTGCAAAGATAAAGCGCTAGGCACTAGTAGGGAGCAAATAATTTCGGAATCCTCCCCAGAGCCTGACAAAATAAATATCTGCTTAATTTCACTTAAGTAAGCTTTTGCTCTAAGCTTAAAATGAGATGGTATCTTTTTACTACTTTAATGGAAGATCATCCATTAGTATTAAAAACTGTAATTACACTACCAAGGCACATGCTTGATAACGAAGAATATTCCAGATATTTTTCACATCAAAATCAGTGCTGAGAAAGCTATTTGAACAGATAGGTTTGCTTGAAATTAATTTTAGCATTCAATCTCTTTGGCTGGGAATTTAAGGCCTTTTACATTCTAGCTTCCAACTGGGAGTAGCTAACACTTGTTGAGTGCTTACAATGTGTCAGGAGAAGGCATCTCTAAAATAACCCTGTGAGGCACTATTCCCATCCCCATTTGCAGAAGGGAAATCTGAGGCACAGAGCAGGTAAGCTCTTCACTAACAAGTGGCAAAACAGGGGTTTGAACCCAGGCAGTCTGATTCCAGTCAGAGTGTGCTACACAGGCTCCGTCTTCCCGGCTGCCTCTCGCTGCCCCTCTCGCACATTTGAATGGCGAGGTGGCCACACCAAAATGTTCCTTGATTATGAAGGGCATTTTAACGTCCCTGAGCCTCTGCACATTCTACTACTGCTTCTTAAAAGGCTTATCCAAGTTTTCACTTTCTAGGAGTTTTCACCTCCTAACTTGTCCTGGAAGAGCTGGCTGATCCATTCCCTATACTCTTGTAACATTTTTTCACCGCCTGGAAAAGCAGTATGCAAGTTGTATTAGGATTTTTCTGAATACAGATCTCCCATTTCCACCAGCTGCTGAGTCATCTAGAGAAGGGACTGGGTCATCTTCATCCTGGTATTCCCAGTGCCCAGCACATGCTTGAGGCAAAGTATGTGCTCAACATATATTTGCTGATTGAAAAAATCTCTGCCTTGCTTTTTACACAATGAAATATTTCCTCTCTTCATTAAGGTATGTTTCCTCAAATGTCCCCATTCTAGACTGCTTTCCTGATCTCTGTATACCAGTAGCACCTCCTGGAACTTTCCATCACTTTAATCAGGACTATTCTCCATAACACTCAGCAGTACCCTATGCAAACACATGCATGCATATCCACTCACATATACACATACATATATACGGACACATGCATATACACTCATGAACATTAGAATATACACACATACACATAAACACATCACAAATCAGACACACACATAAATGTACACACAAACAGACATACAAATAGGGGCATGCAAACATGTGCATGCACAGTATATACACATACACACACGCATTCAGACACAGGCATGGATGCATATGCATGCACAACTACATACAGATATACACATGTAATACACATACATGTATAAATACCAGATCCATGCATAAACACATGTGTATGAAGACACTTATAAATATGCACAAACATATACAGAGACACACAGTTATGTACACATACAATACATATATGTATACTTACATATACCTATAAATATATATGTTTAAATGGGAGTTTATGAATGTCCCCAGTTGGATAGAAGCTCTATAAGAGAAGGAGCTTGGCTTTGTTTACCACTGTATCTAACATACCTATAACAATGCCTGACACACAGAAGGAAGACGTCATCTACCTGTAAATCAAGTAATAAATCTTTGATTTTCTCTTGCTCACTGCTACTATTCATAATGTAACTTTACTGCAATCACATTAATCATAGCTAAACACACACAGAGTATGGCCAGACATTATTCTAAGTGCTTTACAAATAAAAGCTCATTTATTACTCAAATCTATGCAAGAGGTACTATTATTCCCATTTCTCAGATGGGGGAACTGAGGCATGAAGTACTGTCATGGGATCCTCGGGGTGTCACTTTGCCAGCCGGAAACCTCTGTGGCTGGTGGCATCTTCTGCCTGAGTATTGCTCGTGCCTGCTGGGCTCATTCCACCCATTTGGCCCAGCAGGCTGGGCTCAGCTCACGCCACCATCCCGGATCCCACACCTACCAAGGGTGACCCAGGCGTGGAGCAGTGAGGGGTGTGTGGGTGAGCAAGTGCAGAGTCTGGCCACTGCACACAACCAGACAAGCAAGCTGCTGTGGCAGGGGAGGCAGCTACAGGCGCTGGCACAGGTGCCAGCTCCACGCAAGGCTGCAGCTGGATCCGATGTGCTGCATGGGGCTTCTGCTGTGGGCACCCGCATCTGGATGAGGGGAACACGGGCACCTGGAGGCTTGGAGATGCCATGAACCTCAAAGCCTTAAAGACAGTGTCACATCCCTGGCTTGGGGAGCCCGTAGGTCTGGGCTCCATGAAGGGCCACAGCTCTTCTCTCCTCATTGCCCACAAAGTAGCGAGTGAGCTGGAGGGATGTGTTTCCAGCCTTGTTTGTATTACAGCTCTTTCAGTCCTGCCATTCAGTGGGTCCTGAGTTCTTATCCTACAACCTGGAAGAATGAGATACACAGACAACTGCAGGGTGAGCAAGGTGGAGAGAAGCTTCATTGAGTGACAGAATAGCTCTCAGAAGACCCAAAGTGGGTAGCTCTTTTCTGCAGGCAGGTCGTCTAGATGAGTGTCCAGCTCTCAGTGGAGAGGAGACCCGAAGTGGGTAGCTCCTTTCTGCAGGCAGGTCATCCCAATGGGTGGAGAAACCCAAAGTGGGTAGCTCCTTCCTGCAGCTGGTAGTCCTGAGTCTGTCCGTGTCTGACTGGGTCCAGGGATTTTTATGGGCTCAGAAGGGAGGAAATGAGTACTGATTGGTCCATGGGTAGCCATGGGTGGACCCAGAAAAAGCAACACAAGTTCTCACTCTGGGCCACAGACTCCACTTGGAACTGGCAGTCCAGCCACCAGGCTTCGGACTGTCCCTGGCTTGAAGGTGGGGTTTCACCAGGGACCCGCTCCTTTCTGCCCAGGAGCCTGTCTGCTTCCTCCTGCCATCAACCCGCCACCCAGTCTGTTCCTACTGAGGCACCTGCAGGCCTGAGCCGAGCTGCCCTCAGCTCCTGCCATGCTCGTTGGCGCCCAAGGTCCAGAGAGGGCCAAGGTGGCAGGGGGCTAGCGTGTCAGCGCCACCTCAAGTGCATGTACACCTGGCTGGATTGTGACAGCACTGGGCTCAGCCACAACTCTGCCCCACTCCAGAGCAGGCGCCAGCAATGGGAAGAGGCCAGGGAGTAGGAGCAAGCATTTCCAAGTCTGCAAAGGAAGGGGGGCTTCCTGGGCCCCTGAGAGCGTAGGGATGCCCAGGTCCAGAGCCGCAGCTGGGCGGCTGCAGCTGTGCCTGGGAGCATGGGGCTCCCACCCTGCCAACTTGGTAGGGGACAGGGCTCCCACCTGTTCTGGCCCCAGCCAGCTCTGCGGAGTGCATTCCTCTACTGCAGCCAGCATCTTCGCAGTGGCTGCTCCAGATGGGTCACTGCTGCCATCAGTGTCAGATGACTTCCAAGGGCAGAGACAGCTGACGGAACCAGTAATGTGTTTTTAACTATCTTACTGTGTTTACCTCAAGCATTTAAATTTTTACCATCTTCAGAGAGCCAAACTCTTACATCAGAGTCATAGTACAAAGCACAGATACAGATTAGAGGTATGGAAAGGTGGGCTGGGGGGACTGCTGTTGAATGATATAACTGGAGACTAGTATGATTTTTCTATATTCAAATAAATTTTCCTTCTTAGTTTCCCCAGATATCTATACTAGCTACAGAGTGTACTGAGGCAATGCTCAAGATGCCCATATGGAAAATTTTTTAAATTATTTCCCTTTGCTCTTTACAATGACTGATATGAATGCACAGCTAAGAGAAAACTGAAAACAAGGAAATGAACCAGGCCTGTGGAGAGATAATAAGGAAGAAGCCAGCAGTTTAGATGTGAGGCTGCCGCCTTGGGGCAATAACTAGAGATGTGTATTTTCCCACCATCAGCTGCTGATGTGCAAGACCCAAAGTAAACATTAGTGCTTAGAAACAGTATATGGATGTGAAGCACTATCTGTTGAGTTTTTGTGCCATGAAAAACAGTGGACCTGATCCTACTCTTGCAGCCAGTGACGCAAGTGCAATCTTAGACTCTGGGCCCCCAAACACACACTTTTCTAGCAGTCTGTACCTTTTGAACTTGGAGTAGGAAGTCCTCCTAACAGGTGCTTGGCAGTGTCAGAACCAGTGGCTGGATTACTGTGTGTTTTTTTTGTTTTTGTTCCCCAGTTCAGCAAAGGAAAATATCAGCTCAGCTCATTTTCTCGGCCATATACTAATACAGGAGAGAATAAGTGAAACCTTCTGTTTAAAAATGGCCCCAGAATACCAGATACAGTTCTGTAGTAGATGAGATGATCAGAGCTTGTTTAAAATGAGAGGCTCTGGGCACAGAATAAGACACCTTGCTCCATTTACTAGGTACTACTTTTCCATTGTTTGATGCAAGGGTTGCACCAAAGCTGATGTGAAGACAGAGGCACACAAATAAGGGTTTGAGTCTTGGATCCAGTCTTCCTGGTCCTGTAACCTTAGGCAAATCCCTTCACCTCCTCGAAGGTCAGTTTTCTCAACCATTCGTGGGAGGTAAAAATACCTTCCCTATTCCAAGGGTAGTTTAAAAACAGCAAGTCACTACAAAAAGATTAAGATTAATCTTTGAGATTGAGATTGTAAGCATTAATTAACAAATTTAGTAAACAAAATTAACGTCAACATTAATATTGTTTATCTCTCCACCACACAACCCCAATAGCTACGCATCCCATTCCTACCCTGATCTAATAAGCCTGGCCTTATTCCCCATGATTGATGGAACCCAGACTCCTGTGCTGCTTTAAATACACTTTATTAGAGTCACTTCTCCACCCTGGGCCTCAACTTTCTCATCCATAAAATAGATCTACAAACGTCCAGAAGGATATTAAGCAGAAGCTCTATCTTCTACTATAGATACAAATATGCATTGGTGTAAGTATGCGCTAACGTAAGTAAAGGCACAAACATACCTACACACAAATAGATTCACTAGCCAGGTCAACACGGGAGAGCTCATAGGCTCTGCAATCGGTGGGTCCAGGAACCCAACTTTATAATTTATTAAAATGTAACCTTTGGCAGGTTCCTAAACCTTCATTTCCTTGTATGTTAAAGGCCAAAAATAATTGTAGCTCACAGTGTGGTTGTGAGCTGACAATAGTGAACAGTCAAGTACCTAGCAAAACACTTGGCACAGCATAGGTATTCAACGATTGGTAGGTGAAATAAAAATAACTGCTTTGAGCTCTTTGGAAGGAACTCGAATAGCAGGTGTTTTTATTATTTCCAGCTCTGGAGGAGATTCTTTGGAGCTTTTTGTAGATTGTGACAACAAAACAAAGAGATTTACTCAAGTGTGGCTCAGGAAAACTAAATTACCTATTTAATAACCACCAGTGAAGCTGCCTGTGGCCATTAAATGGGATATAAGGTATAAAATGGAATAACAAATCAGGAGTCATTCCCTTTTCCTAATCTGGAGACAGTGTAGTACAATGGGGCGGGGACCCTGGCTGATGAACTAGGTCACTCAGATTCTAAATTTGACTCTGAAAGTAATATGCTGGGGTAACTTTGGATGATTCACCATTGTCTGGGCCTCAGTTTTCTCATCTGCAAATTGAAGAATTTGGTATACAGAATCTTTGAGCAGCCTTTTAGTTCTAAAGCCTATGATTACTCATTATCCAAACAGGAGTGTATGTATTAAACTCAAAATATTATGGTTTCATGGCAGGTTCACAGCCATATACACTGACATGTGGCACAAGATTTAAAAACTGGGGACACATGGGGAGCTGGCAATAGCACCAGGCCCTGGATTCTCTCGGTTTTCTTCCACAGAGTCAAAGTCTGGTCTCTCAGCTAAGGCCAGCCTTCTGCAGTCCAGAGAATCACAGCACTCCAAGAAAGCCTTGGAGCCTGGGAACAGGAAACTCAGTTATCCTTCCCCCCACGTATGCTCTCTGCCCCTCCCTCCATCACATGAGCTGTTGCCACGGCTCATGAACTGCCGAGGTCTCAGGCAGTAGTGGGTCGCATTAAACCAAACCTCAACTTAAAACAATAAACTTGCAATCCCATGAATACATTCTTCCTCTGCCCTCTGTGATTCACATCCAGGAACTCCCAGAGTTGTCCTTGCTCTATCTGCTCAGGGACTGGCACGGTTTTCTCCTTCCAGATTCCACGGCATGACTTTATCTGCATTTCTAATCCCCCCCACCCCCAATTTCTTGCAGACCGTCTGCCTCTTTGGATCCATATTCTCTCCCATTTTGGATAAGCTCCCTCCTGCCCCCAGCTTTTGGCCAGCGCCTGGCCTGGCTCCTGCGCAGCACGGTTCTGCTCTGGTCTGATCTGCCTACTTGGCAGAAACACATCAATACTGCTTCTGACCCCAGTGTCCTCAGTGCCAACTCATCCCCCCAGGCTGTCTCCTCTGGGACCAGGTGACATTTTCCACACTTAGAACAAGATTCCAGGCATCCTCAGCAGGGTAGGGCATGGGAATCTATATTTTCTTAAAGTCTCCCTCACCCATATTTACCAATTCTTATTTTGGATTTTTCAAAACCCTCTTATATTTATTATCTTAATTACTAATAATAGTAATTAAATAATTACATTGATTTAGTGAAGACCAGCTATGTGGATTTCATGCTGGATGATGGGCATACAAACGTGAACATGATTTGGTGAAAAAACTGAAATAGTTGTAAAGTATTTCACAGATACAGCATAGAGAGTGATTGGTGCTTTTCTAAGAATGGATTAAATTTGGAGATGTTTCCACAAAGTAACATTTAGAATGAGTGCCGATGGATGAGTAGCAAAGGAAAGGAGGTGGAATGTGCATGATGTGCTGAAAGACAGCCAAGTGGTCCCGTGTGGCTTGACTCTGAAATAGATGAGCTAGAAACCATCTTGTCCTCCCTACTCCTCAGGCTTCACTTCTATTATTTTCTTAATCTCACAACTACTTTCACTGAAGAGTCAATTTCACAAAACACATTTCAACAAAGTACTAATGTATCAGCAAAACCCTTATTGTGGGCTGCTTTTTGGCTTCTATAGAAATAAGCTGAATTGATGAAGAGAAATAATATCGCTGGAGGTGTTCCAGGAGAGAATAGGGTTTCTCACCTTCAGTGCTACTGACATTTGACATTTGAAGCTGGATAATTCTTTGTTGCAGGGGGTTGGCCTGGGCATTGTAAGGTGTTTGGCAGCATCCCTGGCCTCTACCCACCACAGGCCAGTGCCATTTCCCTTTCCCCAGATGCAATAAACAAAACTGTCTCCAGACATTGCCAAATGTCCCCTGAGGGGTCAAATCACCCCTGGTTGAGAACCACTGGCCTAGAGAAAAGATATATGAACCTTGGAGGCACACTCAATTTCAAATCTTGCTATGAGATTAGTTATGTGATTGTGGAAACGTTATTCTTTCTGCCTTCAATTCCCTCGTGCAGAATGGGGAAACAACCTCTACCTTGTAGGCTTATTGTGAGGAGCAAGATATAAAGTCTGAGCAGTATCAGGTAGAGTACTTGGCACATAGGACACATGTAAGAAATGGTCATCATAGTAGTACCAGTCAGAGTGGTGGTTGTATTTGTTCTAATTAACAATGTTATTATTTTATTATTAGAAATGAAGCCTAGTTGAAGTTTAAAAGTCGCAAAAAATATATAAATTCCACTTTACCAGGAAGCAATAACAGGGAAAGCAGTGTCATAATTAGATTACTGGACATCACTCCCTCTAGGAATCCTTTAATAATTGTTTAAGTCTCAATTTTAGGCCCATTTTATGTTTTTCCAAAGCCTTCCATACATGGCACAAGTAACCGTAACTGTTTATTTACTTGTCTATTTTCTTTACTAGAATACAAATTCCCAGAAGTCCACTTCTCTCTCATAGTCACTGTCTAACCCCATGAACTAGTAAAGTGGGTCATCAATAAATATTAAAGACTTTCCTTTTTCAAAATTTGTTACTTGCTCACATTTTTAGGGTCAAATTAAAGAGCAGAGTGGATCACGTTTAAATACATAGGCCATTCTTTATAACACAGTGATAAGTGTGCACAAAGCATGGGCTTAAGTCACGCATCTCTCATTTAACTGTGTAGCTCAGAATGTTAGGTAGTCTTGTGAGCCTCAACTGTCTCATCTGACAAATAGAATAATAGTATGTATAAAGTTGCCTTAAGAACTAAGTGTAAGATAAATATCTATTCTTGAGTTTATAATACACTGAGCCTCAGCTGTTTGCTGTGAAAAATGAGGGAACACATACCTGTCCTAACTTCACTACAAAGTTGCTATAAGGAGCAAATTCTATAATGAACATAGATGTGTTTTGTATTAGTCCATTCTCGCATTGCTATAAAGGAATACCTGAAACTGAACAGTTTATAGAAGACAGAGTTTTAATTGGCTCAAGGTTCTGCAGGCTGTGTAGGAGGCATGATGGTGTCTGCTCAGCTTCTGGGGAGGCCTCAGGAAACTTACAATCATGGCAAAAGGTGATGGGGAAGCAGGCACTTCACATGGCCGGAGCAGAAGCAAGAGAGAGAGTGGGGAGGTGCAACACACTATTAAACAACCAGATCTGAAGGGAACTCATGCACTATCATGAGAACAGCACCAAGGGGATGATACGAAACCATTCATGAGAAATCCACCACCATGATACAATCCCCTCCCACTAGGGACCCCTCCAACACTGGGGATTACAATTTGCATGAGATTTGGGTAAGGACACAGATACAAACCATATCATGCTTCATAAATCAAAAGTTTACAAACGCAATGGACTATTGCCAATAAGTATATCTCTTTATCCATCATGCTACATTTAGTATATATACTACTTATAAATAAATGTTCCCCCCAAATCACATTATCTAAAGTCGCAGCCTTTAGATCGCAGCCTTTATCCTGTCTTCTAGAACACTGATAATGGTGAGAAATGTAATTGGCATGTTTTATTGTTTACTGGAACAAACTATGTGTTGTTCTAGGGCATGAACCAAAGGCCCTTTTTGCAAGACTGGCTCAATAAATTCTTCCATTTAAAAAGAAAATAAATTCAAAATCCTCATTTTGGCCTGGCTCTGCAATTGAAATAAGCAGTTTAAACCAATTCAATATCTGGCCCAGATGAGCAATTTAAGCCAGTTCAACATCTGCCAAATAATCCAATATTGGTAATCAAATAGTTGGGCTAAACCAAGGAACAAAGCTTGCTCTTGGCCGAAACTTGGTAATGTGATGAGGGCAAAAAAGAGACAGATTTCCAAACATCTGGAAGAACCCAAACTTTTGCTCCTGCAGAAATGAGCCAAGTATAACTATTGTATAGGGACAATTGCCTTTGAATGAGAGGTTACTCTCTCTCTCAGTTGTAATATCCGTTCCTCATGGAGGGAATGCCATTCATTCATTCACTCATTCACTAAATACGCATGTGTTAAGGGTCCTCCATATGTAAAGCACTCTGCAGGCTGCTGCAGTGGGAGTATGAAACAACAGGGTGCCCTAAGAGTTTATAAATTAGTAGATGAGGCAATATGGCACACACAAACCTGCAAGCGCAAGACACAGTGGGGGAAAAAGAGAGTGCTTAAGTCAACTTGGGAAGTCAGGGAGGGCTTCCCAGAGGAGAAAAGGATTCAAGATTTGATGGATAATCAGGAGTCTGTCTGACAGATAAGAGCAACTGAGAGGAGAAGGGCCTGAGACAGAAATCAGGTTGTTATTGCCTTTCAGGGCAGTTGGGGTGCTGGAGCCAAGAAAAGACCTGGAAAAAAGTTAATGTTATTTTTATAAGCTAGAAAAATATCAGCAGCAGGAGCCCTGGCCAGAACCACCCCCACAAAGTGCAAACAAAGCTACTCCTATCTTCTGACTGTCTGCTGGAGAACTTACTAACCAGCACCTTAAGAACAAAATGTTCTTTTATCATTGATTTTTATTCCCACAAAGCCCTTCCTCCTCTTTTTCCAGAACTGGGAAAAGCATGGGTTGAGTTTTGCTTGCTTCTTTGATCTTTATCCTCCCATCCCAGGCCTCCCTTGGGAATGAAAGTCCAGGGGTATTTCTCTAAAGCAGAGTGCTGACCCCTCATACTAGTCAGAATGTGGGGTTTCAAGCAGGCCATGCCAGGTCAGCATTTGAAGTGACTACAGTTGTCAGGGTTTGTTGGTGAGAGGCCTGGATGGCCTCTTCCTGGGTGGCAATTCCGAATCCAAAGCTGGGTCTGTACTTGACATTCAGAAATCTCTTAACACAGGGTTCATTTAGCCAGTTCTTGAGGCTATTACTGACCTCAACCTATACAGAATCACAAAGTAGTGAATCCTGCATTCTGTTGTCTCTCACTCTCTCACTGCATAACAGGAGACAAAAGTTCTGCGAAGCACCATATTTGTAGGCAGAAACACAATCTAAATCCAGAACTTAAAATTCCATTTTGAGTGCCCTTGTCATAGCATCACAATATGTCTCAGGGATTAGCTGTCCCAAACCTATACTATTAAGCTACAAACATGCAGGCAGGGGAGAACAATGAGAATTTTCTTTCCAAAACGAATGGACTTTGCCTGACTTGTTCACTGCTAATAATCTCCAGTGCCTAGACCAATCACTGACAGGTTGCATTCACTCAATTATATTTAGTTAATATAGAGTTGGACCCATGGACAACCTTTTCAAGATTTTCAGGCATCTGTTCACCTCCACATCCTAATAGGGGTATAGGAAAGGTAGAAATGAAAGGAAACATTTGCTCCCAGGCCTCCTAATGTTTTTGAGATATCCAACTCTTGGATTGGCTGTAAGGTGAAGGGTAAAGAAAGAGGCATAAGAAGGCATAATAAGGATAAAACATAGTCAACATATATTAAGTAAGTCTGTATCAACCCGTCATCATGGACTATCACCTTCCTGTGCCCTTCCCAGCCACTGCTGGCATCTAAGTTCAGGCCTTAAAGAATCCAAGATTCTTATTCTATCTTTCCGTTAAAACAAAAAAAAAACTATTCTATCTTTCCACTAACAAAAATATGGGGGAAAGTTACTAACTTACTGCATTAGTCCATTTTTATGCTGCTGATAAAGACAAACCTGAGACTGGGAAGAATAGGATGTTTAATTTGACTTACAGTTCCACACGGCTGGGAGGTCTCATAATCATGGTGGAGGGCAAAAGGCACTTCTTACATGGTGGCAGCAAGAAAGAATGAGGAAGAAGCAAACGCAGAAAAGCCTGATAAACCCATCAGATCTTGTGAGACTTACTATCACGAGAACAGCATGGGAAAGACTGGCCCTTATGATTCAATTCCCTCCCCCTAAGTCCCTCCCACAACATGTGGGAATTCTGGGAGATATAAGTTAGTTGAGATTTGAATAGGGACACAGCCAAATCATTATCATTCTGCCCCTGGCCCCTCCAAATCTCAGGTCCTCACATTTCAAAACCAATCATGCCCTCCCAAAAGTCCCCCAAAGTCTTTACTCATTTCAGAATTAATCCAAAAGTCCACAGTCCAAAGTCTCATCTGAGACAAGTCAAGTCCCTTCCACCCATGAGCCTGTAAAATAAAAAACAAGTCAGTTACTTCCTAGATACAATGGGGGTACAGGTATTAGGTACATACAGCCATTCCAGGAGAAATTGGCCAAAACAAAGGAGTTTCAGGGCCCAGGCAAGGCCAAAATCCAGCAAGGCAATCAAATTTTAAAGCTCCAAAATGACCTCCTTTGACTCCAGGTCTCATATCCAAGTCACACTGATGCAAGAGGTGGGTTCCCATGGTCTTGGGCAGCGCTGCCCCTGTGGCTTTGCAGGGTACAGCCTCCCTCCCAGCTGCTTTCCCAACAGTCCTCCAAAGTCTTAACTCATTTCAGAATTAACCCAGAAGTCCACAGTCCAAAGTCTCATCAGAGACAAGGCAAGTCTCTTCCCTCTATGAGCTTGTTACCCAGTACCAAAGTTGTGTCCACATTTTCAAGTATCTTTTCAGCAACGCCCCACTCTACTGGTACCAATTTACTGTATTAGTCTGTTTTTATGCTGCTGATAAAGACATACCTGAGACAAGGAAGAAAAGGAGGTTTAATTTGACTTACAGTTCCACATGGCTGGGGAGGTCTCATAATCACGGCGAAGAGCAAAAGGCACTTCTTACATGGTGGCAGCAAGAAAGAATAAGGAAGAAGCAAAAGCGGAAACCCCTGATAAACCTATCGGATCTCGTGAGACTTATTCACTATCACGAGAATAGCATGGGAAAGACCGGCCTCCATGATTCAATTACCTCCCCCTGGGTCCCTCCCACAACATGTGGGAATTCTGGGAGATACAACTCTGTGGAGATTTGAATGGGGACACAGCCAAACCATATCACTTACAAGCATTTGCATTTTACGGGGAACAAAAGGCTTAAGCCAAAGCTTCTAAGGGTAAAACTTCTGCCACTGAACATCTCTGTTTAGGAAAAAGGTGAGGGTCATTGACAGTCTCCCCTCCTGGAGGACATAGTGAGTCCTGGGCAGAAATGAGAAGGTGTGTTTTGGCACGTCCCTGAGGGAAGTCTGGGAAACTGACAAGGAAACTGTAGTGCCTGCGGCTCTTCAAGCAGCAGTTCTCTTTCTTTCAGCATATGCCGGTCCCAGCCAAGTGACTGTCACCCAGGTAGGGGTGGATGATTGACACTGTCACCCCAGGGATAATTTTAAAAGCATGACAGAGAAAGCTTTTGTGGCCTCACACATGATCTGGAATGTCAGGATTGCTAGGGGATAGAAACACTCCATGTCTGCCTAGACCTCAAGTTCTCTCTGTGCTTGTATGTAAAAACCAAAATCTTAACATTCCAATCAAAAGCACACATTGCTCACAATGAAAAGTATTTGGAGAGAAACAACCTTGCCTGTACTCAGAACTATGTTACATAGCATTCAACCAACCTACATATATTATGAGTTGTTTACTAATTCTTAGGCACTGTTTTAGATCCTGAGGACAGAGAGATGAACAGGACAGACATGTCCATAGATTGATGAGAGCGATCCTGCTCTGGAAGTCCATGTAGTATGTAGAACAAGGCACCATTTAATAATCCGTTGCATAAGAAAACAGATTAATCTTCACTCTACTGTTTAAAGCCATTTCACCTTATTCTTGCCTTAATGTGACTATTCATTTAATAAACTTAATAAGCAGCTACAGGAACCAGACATAGGGCTTGGCATGAAGGATATAGGACAGATAACATAATGTTCCTGTTCTCAAGGAGTTCACACTCTAATGGAAATGACCAGCAGATATATTTGAAATTACAATGCAATATGATCATTTCTTCAAATAGTTTGCTGAAAAAAAGCATGATTTAGAGAATTTCTAAATACACCTGAGTGTTTCATGGAAGGCTATGCAGAGCAGAAAGCATCTGATATGGGTCTTGCAGTTAGAGGAGGAGTTAGCCAGCTGGAGAAGTGGAGGACCAATCATTCTGGACAAAGAACATGTGTGCCAAGTCACAGAGGTGTAAATGCATGGGCAGAGTATGGAAGTGTCTGAAAGTATACACACATAGAATGGAAACACAGCTCCACAAAGCAGTGCCTTCCCTTACTTTGTGAAAGGTACTCTGATGTTTTCCACTTTGTTCTATTCAATTCTGTTCCATTCTGTTGTGCAAATTCAGTGGTCATGTCCTGCTAAATTGATCTCATGAATTATAAATCATAGTTTAAAACAAAACATTGTTAGAATGAAAGGCTAGGAAAAAAATATATGGCTACAGTTGAGATGAGAGATGCTGAGAACCAGAACAACTTCCCCTGCAAAAAACACACACAACCTGCAATAAGGATGAGGAAGTCATCTTTCTTTACTGTAATTCTTTGTTTCCCTGTGTGTTTTCCCATTAAAAGCTGGGGAAGAGACTTTGGTTTTATTTGGTTTTGTTTTAAGTTCACTGTCTTCTAGCACCATGCCTGGACATGGTAAGTGTTCAACGGGTGTTTTGTGAATGAACAAATGAATACATGAATGAAAGGCTTGAGATTTATGTACAAGATAAAATCAAGACTGCAACCAAGGAACTGGATACAGGACATAAGCCAAATATATTATTAAAATAAATCTAAGAGACTTATAAGGGTTTTGGAGTACCTTACAAAAAAACAGTAGAGCTAAGTGTGGCAAGAAATTAACATATCTTTTTTGAATTTTCAGTAAACAAAAGAACTATGCAGAAAGTTATTCAAATACATTTTTTTCTATTGCCATGTATAAAGAAATTAATACAATTATAAATAAATTTTATCATTAATGAAAAGTTCTATAATTCTATCCAAATGCCTAGCTGTAAAAAGGCTTTTCATTATTATATCCTGAAACACCAAAGTCCTTGACCTTTGCTTTAAAAACAGAAAAGGAGTGTCTTCGGTTCTAGGGAATATTCCATTTGAATACGGTTTTGGCTGTAGGCAACAAATAAGAGATTACCTAGTCCTCCTGCATGGGCATCAATGAGTGAAGCTGCGACCGCAATCCCAGGGAGAAGGCCAAGGTCTCTTGCTGCCTCTGGTGTGAGCCCATTTCCAAGAGAAGCTCCAGGAGGTAGCACTTGGTTTCCTGGGTAGACATGAGAAAAAACAAACACCATCAGTTTGAAAAACAGAAAAGTAAACAGAGGGTTTTTTTTAAGAGAAACTCTTTGCTCTCTCCTCCCTCCTCTGCATTTGCAAAGATAAAAACCATGCAGTCATCAAGAGTCCCTTTGCTCATCCAGTGACTTTGGTGTACGTGCTTGGTACCTATGGGTCATGCTTTGTGGAGCTTTACAAACAAGGAACTCTAAAGCATCATTCAAACCAGATAAAGATTCTGAAAATGGGAAATTTCAAAAGGAATATAAACACAGTAGCCTCTTAAATACAAGGTTTAAATGCTCAAACCATTCCAAATGGGCTTCCTAACACAGCAGATCTACTAACCTACTTAAACGCACGTAAACCCACATGTTCACACATCCATACACCCTCTCTAATGAACGTATATTCCTAAGTCAAGAAAACTTACTCTTTCAGTTGCTTCCTGGCAGAGGATAAGAGGAAAAAGGTGTACTTTGTACCAACAAATACTTAGTTAAAAAGTTTTTCTCAGCTGGAAAAAACACTCCAGTCTAAACCTTTGCAAATTTTACAAGGCTGCCACTTGCACAACCATATAATACAATTTGAATGATGTTCTTTGGAGTTGTGCAATGCAGTGACCCTGATTTTTCAAGTGACCCTGAATTCTTGCAATCAGTCAGGCCTTCAGTTAAGAATTGATTGTCTTGCTTTGTGTGGGTGCTGTGGGGCCGTAAAAAGCAGTCCTTGCCCCCAACCTAGTTAGGAAGACAAGATAAGAACCCAGAGAACCACATAAGACAGAATAGAATGAAATGATCCATCTGCTCCTAGGTGTTAAACAGAGCCTGAGCCCTCTCTCATCCCCCAAGGATTCTATAGTATTTCTGCACTGCAGGGAGGGGCTAGGAGTTGACTCATAGATATATTAAGACCCCTTTGAGCCCCAAGATAGAATCTGGGTGCATGATCAGCAATTTTTGAGTGCTAAGATGCCACTTGTTAATTGTTCCATGGAGCTCAAGGACTGGGCAGAGGTGCTCCAGGACCTCTGGGGGTAGAGGTGAGGGTGGAGGTTGGGAGAGGGGTCAGAGAGTGAACAGCTTAACCAACCTCCTCTAAATGGAATCAAAGCACCTCGACGACACCATTTTTATCCATTTTAAGAGCTTCTATCTACAATTGAATATGAAAACAAGTTTAGCTAAGAAGAGTAAGACTGAAACCTCTGCAGTGACTTCTAGAAGAACTCTGCTGTCCAATATGGCAGCCACTAGTCACATGTGGGCTGAGCACTTGAAGTGTGGCTAGAGTAACTCAGGGACTAAATTCTTCATTTTATTTAGTTTTATTTAGTTTTAACTTCAACTTAAAAACTGATATTAAATTCAGTTACTGAAAAACTTTTAAGTATGTTCGGAACAACTTGGGTATGCGAATCTACTTTTTCTAGATTAATTTAAGAAATCTAAATCAAGTATTTCTAACAAAAATCTAGCGTCTGAATTGAGAGGTGTTAAGCGGAAAATACACACCAGATGTCAAAGATTTCATCTGGAAAAATGAATGTAAAATACCTCAATAATTTTTATATCAATTCCATGTTAAAATAATAATTTGAATATACTAAGTTAAATAAGATACATTAAAAATTAGTATCACTTTCTTCAGCATGGCTACTAAAAAATTTAAGATTACATATGTGGCTCATATTATATTTCTATTGGACACTGATGGTCTGGAGGATAAGTTTAAGATGCTCAAAGGATGGGGCAGAGAACAGGAAAATCTTAGTCTGTTTCAAATGCCAAAGTAGCAGAAACCTGGAAGAGAGCAGTGTCCTTGGCTTTGTATAATACGGTTCTGGACAATATCTTAATTATGTCACTATGGCTAGTATCTAACACAGGAGAGACTGCACTCCAGTTTGCTGAGCACTTTCATGCTAGGGACTGCACTAAGGACATAGCATGCATTTTCTCATTTCATTTTCATATTAACCCTCTGTGAAGGGTACAATAGGACCCACACTACCCCCATTTCACAGACAGATGGGAAAATTGTGGTTTACAGAAGAAAAATAAACACCCTAGAGACAGCCTAAGAGCTGAAGACAGGCCATGGGTTCTACTCTGACTGATATCCACACCTCTGCTCTTATTCATTACATTACCTTTTGGAGTAAAAGTTGTTTAAAAATGGGTTCTGAATGGATGAAAGGATCAAGAGAAGTATTTTTAGAACAAGCATTATGTATGTTAAAAAAATAAAAAGAAAAAAGAAAAAGAAAAAGGAGCACCGTTTAGAAATCTTGCCTACTAAATTGAGATTTTTTAAAAATGGTTTTCATAGGAAGGTCAAAATGGAAATTCTGTTCCACCTTCACCCCCAATCTCCACAAACATAAAAGGTGTAATTTTTATAAAAAAGGTTCTAGACAGGATTAGCAGGGTGGGGCACTCTTCCAAGTTTTCTCTATAGTAATTTAGGAAGAAACCTTAGCTGGTAAAGGAGCTTAATTTGATTCTATGTCCTCTAGGCTCAGAACATGAGGCTGCAGACCACTGCGAGGCAGAGAGAGTCCTGGGCATGCAGACAGGAGATCTGGGTCTAATCATAGGCTATAGGACCACAGGGAGCTTCATCAGCAGAGGATGCGTCTTGAGCAAGGACAGAAAAAAGGGAGAAGGGGCCCCTAAGGTAACTATCAAAAGGGCTAGGTAAATTGGAACATAGGCTGGGGTGTGAACTGGTAGGGGGTGGGTGTTGAAGGACAGAGGAAGCTGGGGAGGCAGATGGGGCAGTGGATGCAGGGCCTTGTAATCCATACTTAAGTGTTTGAACTTAATCATGAAGCCCACTGTAAACCACTAAAGGAGCATTAAACCAGGAGGAAAGCGATTAAACTTGTGCTTTTTTAAGCACTCTCTGGCAGTATTATAGCAGAGGATAGACTGGGGTTAGGGAAAATAGTGTGAATCTATTTCAGTAATCAAAGAAAGAGAGAGAATATAAGGATCTTCACTGAGATATTGGTAACGGAGATGTAGAAACAGAGGCAGACAGAAGAGATTCCATGGAACAAGAAATAACAGGTCACAGTGGTTGCGTGGATATAGGAAGCATGGTAGAGACTGAGATACCATGGCTCAAACTCCCCCTTAAGGATGGAGTAAAGTCGGCAGACAGCTGCCAGATGTTCCAGGGCCTGCCTCAGTTGCAGAGAGCTGCCTTCCCAAGGTGATGCACGTCCCAGGACAGCCAGCACCTGGTGACTTTGCAAAGCAGAGGCAGAAGGGCTCTGATAGACACCACTCACTCCAGAGACTCTGCTGAGTTCACCAAGGTGCTGCAGGAATGCACCTCAGTTCAGCTCTTTTCCCTCTACCCAGTCCTTCTCTCTCTTCCTTCTTTCACAGCCAACCATCCCTAATAAACACCTTATCCCCCCAAATCTGTCTCAGCCTTTGCTTCTGGAAAACCCAACCTACAGCAGTGAACCAGCCTTCTACTCAATCCAGTGGTTAGGGATGAAAATAAATATATACAAGGACAAATATCCCATTTTTCATTTGGAACCACAGCCTTCAGGAATAGGCTATCTGGACTCCTAGCAGGAAGGAGCTTTGTTTATTTAGAGACCAAAATGAAACAGCTTGGCATGAGAGAGGATGATAGAAATAGGTGAGAATCCCTGAGAAATCACCCCTTCAAAATCACACTCTAAGTTTATCAGCCAGAGGTACATTGAGGGCACTAGAGCTGTCAGAGGCAAACATTAGTGCCTCCTGACAACTTTTCCCAATATAATCCTTGTTTGGCTTTTCTTTCACCATAAAATTAAATTATTCGCAGCATTGCTTTTCCCAGAAATCAAGACTTCACTGCCTGAGCATTTGCAGTTCTTTCTAGGCTTCATTCAAGCATTCATTCATGCATTTTAACAAACATTTCAGAAACAATAGAACTAATGATTGCCTGCATAGATTTCCATCTACCATGTGCTAAGATCTAGGTGCTGAGGTCTCATATTGTGGTTTGGGACAAAGATGATGAAAAACTAAGACTCTTAGGGCCATGTAGAAAATGCTAGAAAGGTGAAATGTGTACATGGTGTTCCCAGAGAACTGTGGAGGGTCCAGTTAGGGTGGCTAGTAGAGTGAATACAGCCTTCAAGGTGAAGATGACTTTCAAGCCTGTGTGGAAAGGCAAGTTGGAGATTGGTGGTTTCAGTGCTGGCATGCTCCGGGGAAAGGGATGACAGCAGAGCAAAAAGTGAGTTTCCTGTAGGGAGCCCTGAGGGGCATGGTGTGTTTGAGGCATTTAGTATGTAGCAAAAAGGGGAACAAGGAGGAACAGAGAACTGGAACAGACGGGACAAGAGGCAGCGGAGGGCTTCAGGCGTGGCCAGGCAATAAGGAATTGCCCAGAGGGGCACGACTGTAAGTGCTCAGGTTGGGTTTTTAAGAAGATAAATGTGGCCGGGCGTGGTTGCTCATGCCTGTAATCCCCAGCACTTTGGGAGGCCGAGGCAGGCAGATCACAAAGTCAGGAGTTTGAGACCAGCCTGGCCAACATGATGAAACCCCGTCTCTACTAAAAATACAAAAAAAAAAAAAAAAATTAGCCAAGCATGGTTGCAGTTGCCTGTAATCCCAGCTGCTTGGGAGGCTGAGGCAGGAGAATCGCTTGAACCCAGGAAGGCAGAGGTTGCAGTAAGCCAAGATTGCACCACTGCACTCCATCCTGGGCAACAAGAATGAGACTCCGTCTCAAAAAACTAAATAAATAAAAAAGAAGATAAACACACAGTGTAAAGAAAAGCTTGGGGAATAATTTTTATATTTAAAACAGTCAAACCAAGTGAAAAATAGAGGCTGCAAAACATTATGCAGTATATGACTTCCTTTTGTTAAATTAAGTTTAACTTAAAGGTGTCTGTTTGTAACTTCAGCCTAAAGGTTTCTTCATACACAGTGACTGTAACTTAACTGGATTTGTAAACACACTGTAACCTACTCTTGTAACTAGAAGCTGAGTCTCAGCCAATCACAGAAGACATACTTCAACCACCCACAGGCGGCCAACTGTTCAAACTCTGTTCAAATAAGGCCGATGCAGAGCTGTACCCAATCCAGCTGTTTCTGTACTTTACTTCCATTTTTCTGTACCTCACTTCCCTTTTTGTGTCCGTAATTTCTCTTCAACCATGTGGCTGAGCAAAAGTCTCTCTGAACCTATTCTGGTTGGGGACATGCCCAATTCATGAATCATTCTTTGCACAGTTAAACTGTTAAATTTAATTTGCCCAAAGGTTTTCTCTTAACAGCTGTAAGAACAACAACAATGAAAGTAGATGAACTATTTGTAAAAATACATTCCTAGGGGAAAAAAATACAGAAAATAGGTTTTCTCTGGGTGGAGGAATTATGAGTGATTTCTTTTTTCTTTCCTTTTTTTCTTTTTTCCTCTAATTTCTAATTGGTCTACATTTCTTGTGTAATGTTTTTTTGAGACAGAGTCTCGCTCTGTTGCCCAGGATGGAGTGCAGTGGCACAATCTCAGCTCACTACAACCTCTGCCTCCCAGGTTCAAGCGATTCTCATGCCTCGGCTTCCCAAGTCGCTGGGACTACGGGCACATGCCAGCACGGCTGGCTAATTTTTGTATTTTTAGGAGAGACAGGGTTTCGCCATGTTGGCCAGGCTGGTCTCGAACTCCTGACCTCAAGTGATCCACCCACCTTGGCCTCCCAAAATGCTGGGATTACAGGCATAAGCCACCATGCCCAGCCTCTTGTATAATATTTTAAAAGATGTTTTTCCCCCTTAAATCTGGTCAGAATCCCACCTTGCCATTAAAATGAATGAACTTGAATTAAGGTATAGATTTGGAACTCCAAGATAAATTCAGAAAAAATGGCAAGATGCAGAATAGTATTCTTAGTATGATCATGTGATTTTTTTTTTTTTTTAAAGAAAAGGATATAAAAATGTAAGCACATAAACTTCCAGAAAAATCCTAGAATTTTGTCACAGCATGGGTTGGGATCCAGTGTAGGGTACTCTTCTCTAATGTTTGTGTTTCTTATATCCCACGACCTTGTATGTCTTTTGTGATCAAAACAATCTTACGTTGAAATAAAAACAAAATAAAGGAGAATACTGGACACTTTTTCCAAACACTGCTCCACAGTCTGAAGGCAGGAAAGAGACCCAAGGGCAGTTCACCTATTCTCTTGATTTGGCTGTCTCTGTCTCGGTGTACACACCCTCACCTGGGTATGTAAAAACACTATCACTCTGAGAGCTCTTAGGCTCAAGTCTGCTGAATTCCCATTTGGATGGGCAGATTCAGTCTGAGTGGTCAAAAGCTGGAATCTACAATTATCTGGTGGTTGCAGTCCCTCTTCACAGGCGGGGGCTCCTATTACACCAAATCTTCCCCTACCAGTTTTTCAATTATCTATGACTAATGAGCACTTTGGGAACAGTTTCAGACACACACATAATCCTCTTTCCTGATGTCAGCAGCAGAAATTAATGACTATGTGGACTGCTGGGAGACAGAAAATGCATTATAATGGTCAACAGAACTGTTATCCTCTCCAGGAAGGGGTAAGTGGGGGCGGGGTGTTGAATTAACTGGAAGGTTCAGTGTTCTTTTGTCTTCCCACATATAATGAGATGAAACCCAGGAGGAGAGTTGGTTCCAGGCCCATGGAAATGTCAGAAAGAGCTTTGGGCATGGGTGGCATGTGACCCTGCTTCCTCTGTGCTTGGCACTGGGGGCCAGCCCCCAGCTCAGTTTTGCCAAAGTCAAGAGGCCAATCAGATTGGCTGGGAGAGTACAAAGTGGCACCATGTCTTACCAGCAGAGAGGGTCCTGGAGTCCTTTCAGACTGAACCTACAATCTGGTTTAGGGGTGGGGAAACAAAACTTTATGATAGCCTCATCACTTACTACAGAAATGTTTAATGAGTACCTGATACGAGCCAAGCACTGTTCAAATGCTAAAAATGCATTAAGGAACAAGATAGTTAAGGCCCCTACGCTCAAGTAGCTTACTTTCTAGTCGACACTATTCCCATCCAATACCTCTTCTTATGCCATCTTGTAGTTATTACATCTTGTAGACACCTATGCAATTTGGACTGAGTTTTATATAATGTTATATCCCTGGCCCGATAGTCTGGCCTATAAGAGGTGTTTAATAAAGAAACACACACATATTTTTAATCCAACTTAAAAAGTATGACCCTTACGTTGTGTTTTATTTTTTCCCCTATTTATACCTCGATCTCTCTTTCCCACTAGACAGAGAATAGTTCAAATTATTTTATTTACCTCTATATTCACTTCCCCTCAGCACAACGTCAGCAGTGTCTAGAACATAGGTTCTCAGCAATGTTCATTTAGCTGAACTTAGTTTTTTTAAAACGAGAGATCATAAGACAAAGATCAATTAATTTAGACAAAAACATTAAACATACACTCACACAGGAAGCTGAATATCAGTTGGGAGAGTAAAGAGAAGAGACTGTATTAAGTTTAACTCTTGATCTTGAATGCTACTGGGACAAGAAATGTGTTTTCTAACATAATCCTACCAGTAATACACTTTCATCTCTCTATCTTATTACAATGGAGTATCTCAAGGCTGTTGAGGGAAAAACTCTGAAATCATGTTTTTCCTCTGGTCTTACACCACAGCAATCATACACATAGAAGGTGACTTCTGTTACTAAATGTGTAGGAGTTTCTCCCAACCACCAAGCAAGCACTTAATTCTGTAGCAGACGCCAGCTGGATGTCATTTAGTTCAATTCTGACATTATCTACTTGGAGATTGCATCAGATCTCACAGATTGAAGGCTCAGTCCCCAAGAATGCCCCCAACCCCACGCCCCAGACACCAGTGGCAAGTCCAACCTTCCACAACTTCTGAACTACTGGCTTCAAGTTGGGGTTCTCACAACCCTGTCTTTGGGTTTGATTAATTTGCTAGAGCAGCTCACATAACTCAGGGAAACACGTTTATTGGTTTATTATAAATACTATTACAAAGGATACAGATGAACAGATGCACATGGCAAGGTAAGGGGGAAGGGGCGCAGAGCTTCCATGCCTTCCTTGGGCACTCCACCCTCCAGGAACATCCATGTATTCAGTAATCAAAAAGCTCTCCAAACCCTGTACTCTTGGGTTTTTATGGAGGCTTTTTTACACAGGCATGATTGACAACCATGTAAAAATATGATTGGACAAAAAGCATACGATCTAAATCCAGCAAGGACTATCTGCTCAGACTTTTCTTGGCCTCTCTGTGTAGCATTCTTTCCACTAGGCTATGGGGCAGGACCCTCTCTGGAATGAGGGTCTTCTGATCCATAATCAAATTAGCATCCTACCTTGGGCAGGTGAAGAAGGACCAGAGGGGGTCACTGAGAGAGACTGTTGCCTGAGGCCTCAAGTGCCCCAATGTTATAATAAGGGCTATGGGAGTTAACCAGGAATCATGGGCAAAAACCTATATATATGCATTTGTGGTGTTATTATATATATTTTTTTCACCCATGATTCCTGCTAACTCTCATGTTCCTTATATTTAATTTAAAATTATATTTATTTTAATTAAATATAACATTTAATTATATCTATATCATGTATATATATAATATATATATAGCAACACCACAAAAGCCAATGCGTATAGCTAGAAAATAGGTGATCACCAGCAGGCCCAAGCATCTCATTACACATAGCCGATGCTACAGTGGCAAGATATTGTAGATACCACCTTTTTAGTGAAATAGAGGTTCTCAAATTCTCTTTGCCTGGTCAAGTCTGGTTCAAGAAGTCCAACAAGCAACTGGTAACTACTGTAGGTCAGTGTTCAGAGGAGTGCTGTACATAATTTGTATTTTAACACAATAAATATTATAATAGTAATAGTGCCCATTTATCAAAACCTATGAGCTTTTAGTCACTGCTCTTCTTACTTTTCAGTTGCTATCACCTTCATTGCTAACACCAAACCAATGGTATTAGAATTAGATTTTATAGTAATAGAATTAGATTCTCTACATGAAGAGTCTATGGTATTGCAACCTATTATTCTACAGTTGTAGAAATACAAGCACAGAAAGATTACATAATTTGTTCAAAGTCACTATGTAATGGGACATGGTCAGGATTTTAGCCCAAGATTCTCTGACTCCATGGTATGGCGTCTTCCTACTATACCATGTAGGTTAGAGAGGGCAGGCATAGAATGTGATGAGTAGAAAAGGAAGACCACCTCATTTGCAGGAGGCTCCCCTGGTAGGTTCTGTCTAGGAACAAAACCACAAGAGTCATGAAATCCGAACATGCTGAATCTTTTAGCTTCTTCCAGTCCTCTCCTCTGATTCCTTCTCTGTTCCAAAAACAGAGACACGGGATTTCGAATGGCCCATACAGACCATCGACTTCAGTGTATACATTTTACAGTAGAGAAAACTGAACCCAGAGAAGGAGGTGGCTTCCCTGGAGTCAACCAGTTGTGGGAGCAGAGTCTAGATTGAATCCAGAGCTCCTGACTCAAGGAAGTCTTCTTCCACGTTGTCAGCACTCCCTGCTATGGCAGTGCCATCCTGCATCTTCCCCCACCTGGAGTAGGAAGCTCATCTAAGCCAGAGCAATAAGTCACAAAGAGAACAAGGGAGTTGGCAAAAATTCAACAGATTCCAGGGGTGTGGGCGGCCAATTCTGAACTATTCAGAGCATAGTCTTTTTAGCTTGAAATCATCATCCACTTTGGCACCCACAGTGACCCAATTCTCTAGATAATTGCTGGTGCCCTATTTTGTTCTCACCTAGCCTAAGGCCACATGCAAAAAGCCTTCCCTGGGTAGATCATAATTAATCACTCTTTCCTCTACAATCCCACAGCATGTTTTTTGGAATTACATCATTCTGCTCTACATAATGGCTTTTTCCCTTGTGCTTCCCTCTTCTAATTTAGATTATAATCGCCTTGAGGGCAGAGCTCTTTTTGTAGATAATATATCCATAAGAGGCAGGTGGTTTAGCATAGCACTTGGGAGTTCAGGTTAGGGGGTGGACAGGCTTGGATGGTGGTGGCTTTATCACTCACAGGGCTTGTGACCTTGGGCAAGTGATTTAACTTCCCTGCAACGGTTTCCTCACCTGTAAAAAGGCTATAATAATGTTATTTTTCTCCCAGAGTGGTTATAAGAATCAAGCAAGATAATGCAAATAAGTGTTTTAGCATGTTGTCTGCCACATGACAAATGCTAGACAAAAGTCAGATAAAATTATGGTTATTATGACTCCCTATTCCCAGTGTATTGGACATCGCCTGACACACAGAGGGTACTCAGCTCATTCTGGCTGAGCTTACAAAGCTTGAGGAGAGATCCTTGATGTTACAGCATGTGGAGATATATGCTTTTGGGGTCATGAGAGCAAACTGCAGAACCTGTGAAAGCTGTTAAAAAATTCACAGTGGTGGAATTCAGTTTTCTAGCACAAAAAGTTTCTCCCTATGGTCATGTCTCCACGGCATGCCTTCAGAGGGAAATGCTTTAAAAGTGCATAAGGTGTTCGCTTTAGAGTTATTTTAAGAACAAAACGCTTGTTTCAAAAGGAAAATTCATTATTTTGTCAGCAAAATACTTGACTGTTAAGATGTCCAATGCTTTCAAGACCCATGCAAACAGTTCTACCATGGAGAGTTACCCCACTTCTAGGAAAAGGAAAACTTGGGAAATACATGAAAATACTTTAGGTGTCATTGTGCTAAAAATATTACAAGGTTTAAAGCAGTGGTTTCTACAATTTTGCTTTTTTTTTTCACAATCAAATACAAAGATCACATAAAGAAAACTAGGGATTTATATAGGTTTCTCAATTTTTTATCCTGTCTCATTTACTCATTAAAACCAAATCTTACAATGAGGATTTATTTGACACAAAATTGTATCACTACAAACATAGGAAGCAGAGGATCTCAAAATAAAGGATGTTCTTTTTTAAGGTAAATACACTTCCTTTTATGACCTCATGTATTTATTGCATCACACACCAGTGAACACTTTGCCAAGGGCCAGCGTTGGTTTCTCGTCTGGACTACTGTCTGCAAACTGCTGACTTACAAAATGGTAAAAGCCTCCTAACAATGCGTGAATCTACAGGATGTCAAACAGCAACTCTCAGGTGAACCACTCAGTCAGTGGATCTGGTGTTAACCATACAATGCCAAATGTCTTCTGGTGATCTGAAGACATCAGGGGCTTTTCTATCATGTAGACCAAACATGATTCAGGTAACTGACAAAATTTTTCACTTCCCAACCAGATGTCTTACTTGCATAGAAATGAAGCCCAACTTGTACTTTCATGTGCAAATAGGCTAGACATAAATTCACCCCTGGAGGGCAGGATTAATTGCTTATCCTCAATGAACGCTAAATTACATATTATTTCTTCTTCTATTTCCATCTATTTTACCTTTGAAGAAAGTTTTCTGCTATTGTTTTGAAAAGCACACATTTCATCTTAGAAATGGTCTGTCTTTTTACATGTTTCTTCCTTTTTTTTTTTTTTTTTTTTTTTTTGACAAGAAGGCAGTGTGCTACAATGAAAAGAGTGTGATCTTAGAAGTCAGGATAATCTGAGTTCTAATTCCATGCACCTACTTCCCCAAACTTTAAGGGCCTTGCAAAAAAGGCACTTAAAATCCCTGAATTCAGTTTCTCTGCAGATATATATCATAAAAGCCATCTATAAGAGGCACTGTGAAGATTTGAGATCATTTATTCCTATAATATGTATTGGGTGCTTGCTCTGTGCCTGGTACTGAGAGACCATGGAGAACCACAGTGTCTGCCTGTCCTCCAGGGGCTCTGCCAGTAATAACACATTCATGCCTAACAAGCTGGAATGACAAACGTACCATAAAACTAAGGTGATATCTTTATTCAGGATTTTAAATAAAATTATGAGTAACTCCAACTGTTGCTGATCCTTAAAGATGAATATCAAGTTTGTAAAAGGAAGGATATGTCTGAAACCTTTGCTCTTCCTTAAATTTACTTTCAAGCATACTCTGGAATTTGCTCTGATTATGTTTGTTTAAAGAATTCACGTGGTTATCAATGACCTTCCACCTTCTATGCCGTTGTCCTGACAACCAAGCATTTACTAGACAGAATATGGAAAACAGGTAACAATGTGTCTCTACAGTCAGGGTTGTAGGCAAAATTCGACAGTACAGAGACAATCAAATGACTAGGGTCTTTGTGTTTGAAATCCTTAAAGGGAAATACAAACATATATATATATTTACACACACACACACACACATACATACATACATGAATAAAAGAGAGTAAAGATTTTACAGAGAAATTAACTGGGCAAGGAGAAGCTGCTATGCATGACTCACTTGTACTTTAATAGCAGCTATGTTTCAAGAGTCAGGTCACAGGTAATGTTGCACATAAGGAAGAAAGGCTAAGTCTGCTGTTACTGTTGTTCAGTTACACTAATAAGATGTTAGGTTCTTTTCCTAGCCTATGTTTCACCAAAGCCAGAAATATCTCAAACATATGAAGAAATGGAATACGACTATGTTCTTAAACTTTTTTTCCAGGATCAACACTTTTTTTTTCCAAATGAAATCCTCTATAGCACTCTAGCACAGCAGTCTCCCCTTATCTGCAGTTTCGCTTTCCATGGTTTCAATTTCTCATGGTCAACTCTAGTACAAAAATATTAAATGGAAAATTCCAGAAATAAACAATTCATAAGTTTTAAATTGCACACCATTCTGAATAGTGTGATGAATTCTCACGTTATCTAGCTTGGTCCCACCTGGGATGTGAATCATCCCTTTGTCCAGTAAATCCATGCTGTAGGCACTACCTCCCTGTCGTCCACTTAGTAATCCTCTCAGTTATCAGATCAAAAAAAAAAAACAAACAAACAAACATAGTATACATAGGGTTCAGTACTACCCATGTTTTTAGGCATCCACTGGGGGTCTTGGAAGGTATTTTCCATGGACAAGGGGGAACTACTATATATAATTATTCTCTGGTTCAAGCAGAGAAGAAAGTGTCCAGGGGTGATACATGCAACAGCTCTGGCACCAGAGGGTCATCCAGATTTGGGGGGCTGAGAAATAGAGATCCAAATCTAAACATTAACCTATGGTGAGAGACTATCCATCTTGGAAGCATTAAAGAGGGGAGGGATGGTAATTTGGAACTGTAAAATAGAGCTCCTTGAAACTTCTACTACAGTGCAAAAGCAGAAGCAGCAGAAAGTGTCCACTTTTAACCACACAGACAATGACCTCACTCCTGAATGAAGGAGGACACTGGCATTTGCAGTCCCTCCGGGGGAGGAGTGGAATTTGCCAAGTTGGCATTTAGCCAAAATGATGGAGTAAAATCCCTGAAGCCCTCACTCATGTTGACGTGCAAATCGAGCAGAGAAAGATTCAAAACATGACATAACTTAATGACACTTAAAGTTCTATCTACGTCACCCAGTTGGTGGGGGAGGGGGATCATACACATATTGGGAAAAATGCTCAAGTGCTAGGATGGCAGCATGAACAGCATTTGGGAACTTGTTAGAAGTGTGCATTCTCAGTCCCCACCCTAGACCTACTGAAGCAGAAACTGTGGTGTGGAGCCCAGCCATCCTCCCTCACCAGGTGATTTTGACGCACACCAAGGTATGAAGAGCCCTGCATTAGAGTCACCTAGGGAGCTTCTGAAAATAGCAATTCCTGGGCCCCATTCTTGACTTCTGGTCAATGGTTATAAAGTGGAACCCTAGGATTCTTATTTTTAAAAGCTCCCAGGTAATCCGGAGACATAAGCAGAAATAGGCACAGAATCCAAAGAAAATAAATGTTAACAATGAGAACATTTAAAGGCATTATGTATTGGATGTGTGAATTTTACAAGTACAATCTAAGATTAAACGATGGCCTCTCTTCTGAGTTGAATGACTTTGGGCAAGCTACTCGCCAGCCTCCTTCTCCTCATTTGTAAAATACACATATTTTAGGGTTGTGAAAATTGAATGATAATAAATTCTTGGTACGGTGTCTGGTACATAGTAAGCACTAAATAAATGAGGTCAATTTGTATTAATCTCCTAATAACAATAAAGAAAAGCTAACTCATGTAGAATCCTGTTATACCAAGTGGCACAGGTTGGGGTACAGGAGGGAGACCCTCCAGCATCTGTGAAGCTTTCTTACTCCCTTGTGTCCTGCTGTCCATGAGAATATGCTCTTTCAGGGAAATGTAACATCCTCTAATTATGCTGCCTGGCAAAAATCAGGTGCAAAAAAGGGCCTGGAAGACTGTGTACGGAAAAATGGGGCAGCAGTGTGAGAGTATTCTGAAACAACGCAAAGACAGAAATAGCAGTGCCGACAGAGTTGCAGGTACTAACAGGAAATCCACACTTCCAGGAAGGGTGAGCCAACTGACATGGGGAAGAATTGTTCATTCTCTCTGGCCTTCTGTGTGCAGAAAGGAGACAGGTGAGAGTCAGAAGAACAGACTGGCAACAGAGGATGGAGGCCTACGGCTGAACAGAAATGGGCAATTCTTGCTGAAATCCAGATGAGGAGAATTGCATTCTACTCTGGTTTTTTTGTTTCTTTGTTTGTTTGAGACGGAGTCTGGCTCTGTCGCCCAGGCTGGAGTGCAGTGGCATGATCTCGGCTTACTGCAACCTCCGCCTCCTGGCTTCAAACTATTCTCCTGCCTCAGCCTCCTGAGTAGCTAGGATTACAGGTGCCTGCCACCACGCCTGGCTAATTTTTGTATTTTTTAGTAGAGATGGGGTTTTGCCATGTTGGCCAGGCTGGTCTCAAACTCCTGACCTCAGCTGATCTGCTGCCTCGGCCTCGCAAAGTGCTGGGATTACAGGCATGAGCCACCGTGTCCAGCCTCTGGCTGTTGTTTTAAGCAATTATTTCCACTAAGGTGAGAAACCAGCACACTTCAAGCACTTTTTTTCCTCTTCCTGCTGGAAATTTGTAAATCTATTTTCCAAGGATGATGATGTGGGATGTTTGGGTCTACATATCTGTGTTTTGGCAGTTCTTTCTCTATGAAATACCCTTCTCTATTCTTCACAAGGCTAACCTCTCTACTCCTTCTGGAAGCAATTCAGGGGTCACCTACTCCAGGAAGGCAATCCTGAATGCTTACCTGTTTCACACCCAGAGTTGTGGTAGTTAGGCCCCCCTCATTATTGCCATAACACCTAACATATAATTGTCTTGTTGCCTTAAATCAGTGTTTCCCAGAAGAGTTTAAAAAGATGTTAAAAGGTATTATTTGAAAGAAGCTATTTGTGCAAATAAATTTAGGAAATGTAAAGTTGAACGAAGTACACAGGTTTCTGTGATGTAACAATTGGGACTTTAATATGCTGGTGTGCACTGAGAATCTCTAAGGAAATATCAAATATGAATCCCCAACCTGATTTGATTGTAGACATTTTTAAAATCAATCTAGTAACCACATTTTATTTATTTATTTGTTCATCTATTTTATTTTTTTTAACTTTTATTTTAGGCTCAGGGGTACATGTGCAGGCTTGTTACACAGGTAAACTGCGTGTCACATTAGTTTGGTGTGCAGATTATTTCATCACCCAGCTGCTAAGCATAGCACTCTACAGGTAGTTTTTCGATCCTCACCCTCTTCCCAACCTCTACCCTTAAGTAGGCCCCAGTGTCTACTGTTCTCTCCTTTGTGTTCATATGTACTTGGTGTTTAGCTCCCACTTACCAGTGAGAATATGCAGTATGTGGTTTTCTGTTCCTGCATTAGTGTGCTTAGGATAATGGCCTCCAGCTCCATTCATGTTGCTGCAGAGGACAAAATCTTATTCTTTTTAATGGCTGTGTGGTATTCCAGGGTATACATGTGCCATATTTTCTTTATCCGGTCCACTGTTGATGGGCATCTAGGTTGATTTCATGTCTTTGCTATTTTGAATAGTGACACAAAAAATAAAAATATCTAGGAATACAGCTAACCAGAGAGGTGAAAGATCTCTACAACGAGAATTACAAAACACTGCTGAAAGAAATCAGAGATGACACAAATAAATGGAAAAACATTCCATGCTCATGGAAAGGAGGAATCAATATTATTAAAATGGCCATACTGCCCAAAGTAATTTACAGATTCAATGCTATTCCCATCAAACTGCCAATGACATTTTTCACAGAATTAGAAAAAACTATTCTAAAATTCATATGGAACCAAAAAAGAGCCCGAATAGACAAAGCAATCCTAAGCACAAAGAACAAAGCTGGAGGCACCACATTACCTGACTTCAAACTATATTCCAAGGCTACAGTAACTAAAACAGTATGACACTAGTACAATAACAGACACACAGATCCATGGAAAAGAATAGAGAGCACAGAAATAAAGCCACACACCTACAACAATCTGATCTTCAACAAAGTTGACACAAACAAGCAATAAGGAAAGACCCCTCCCCCCAATTCAATAAATGGTGCTGGGATAACTAGCCATATGCAGAAGATTGAAACTGGACCCCTTCCTTATACCACATATAAAAATCAATTCAAGATAGATTAAAGACTTAGATGTAAAACCTAAAACTATAAAAACCCTAGAAGAAAACCTAGGAAATACAATTAGGTATTATATACCTAATTGTATACCATATATAAAAATCATATATAAAATCAATACTCCATATATAAAAATCAATTCAAGATAGATTAAAGACTTAGATATAAAACCTAAAACTATAAAAACCCTAGAAGAAAACCTAGGAAATACCATTCTAGACATAGGCTCTGGCTAAGATTTCACGATGAAGATGTCAAAAGCAATTGCAACAAAATCAAAAATTGACAAATGGGGCCTAATTAAACTAAAAAGCTTCCACACAGCAAAAGAAACTATCAATAGAGTAAACAGTCAACCTACAGAATAGGAGAAAATATTTGCAAACTATGCATCCAACAAAGGACTAATACCCAGAATATTTAAGGAATTTAAGCAAATTAACAAGCGAAAAATAACCCCATTAAAAAATGGGGAAATAACATGAACACTTTTCAAAAGAAGACATACAACCAACAAACATATGAAAAAGTGTTAATCATTAGAGAAATCAAAATCAAAATCACAATGAGATACCATCTCACATCAGTCAGAATGGCTATCATTAAAAAGTCAGAAGATAACAGATACTGGTGAGGTTGTGGAGAAAAGGGAATGCCTATACACTAGTGGTGGGAATATAAATTCATTCAGCCATTGTGGAAAGCAGCTTGGTGATTTCTCAAAGAACTTAGAGAACTTCTTTCTCAAAGAACCATTTTACCCAGCAATCCCATTAGTAGGTATATACCCAAAGGAATATAAATTGTTCTACTATAAAGAATTTTTGTTTCCTAAAAATCACCTCTAGTACCCCAAAGTGTACACTGTGGAATATGCTGCTATATTTTTCTGGCACTCTCTGCTCTTTCTTCCTCACCAGACCATAATTTCCTTGTGGGCAACAGTATTACATATTGCATTTCTGGTATCTACAACCTACCATCTGCTATACAGTAGATACAAAGTGAAAGCCAACAGAATGTTAAAAAGTAAAATCATCATTTCCCTTTGAAACCCCTCTAGTGGCTTTCTGTATACCTAGGAAAGCTTTGGCTGCTTTACTCCAAGGCTCACAAGGTTCTGCATTTTTTACACCTCTTACCCCATCACTTGTCCTTCCCCTTCCTCAGTACATTCTGCTAAACTGGTCTTTTCTATCTTCTCAAACATGCCAACCTTATTCCCAGCCCTGGGCCTCTGCTCCTGGTGTTGCTTCTGCCAGGAACACTCCTGCCCACATGTTCACACTGATTAGGCCATCTCCACATTGATGTCACAACTCTGAAGTCTCCTCCTTAGAGAAGCCTTCCCTACCCACATTTCAGCGAGCACTTTATTTCCATCATAACAATTAGCCACATTTGCATTTGTCTTGTTTATGTATATACTTGCTTACTGTCTGGTATCTCCATCTCACATGGTAATGTGATGTAACCTTACTGTCTTGCTTACTGCTACCTTCAAGAGTGCTGGAATGAAAAAGGTGTTCTAATGCTGGCTAATGAAAGAATGAATCGAACTGATCTATGTATCACAGCAGATACAAACCCTGCCTTCCTCCCAGAACTGAATCAAACCCTAGGCTGCCAATGACTAGATCTGTGACCAGGGCAAGTGATTTAGCCCTAAAAAGGCTCATCTTAGCTGTAAACTAAGAAATAATAGATTTAATTTTAAGCAACATATTGAATACATTAATTAGTCTCTATCTCCCCCAAGAAGAGAATAAAATAAACGTAAAGTGGAATTATTTTTCATTGTTTTTAAAAAGTTTTTAATTGTGGTAAAATATATGTAAGATAACATTTACTATCTTAACTGTTTTTATGCATACAATTCAGTTGTATTAAGTACATTCACACATCATGAAATCGTTACAACCACCCATTTCTAGAACATTTTTCATCTTGCAAAACTGAAACTCTATATCCATTAAACACTAACTTCTCCTTTCCCCCTTCCCCCAAATCCCTGGTAACCATCATTCTACTTTCTATCTCTATGAATCTGACTACTCTATGTATCCCATATAAGAAGGATCATACAGTATTGGTCCTTTTGTGACTGCCTTATTTCATTTAACACAGTATCTTCAAGATTCATCCATGCTATAGTATGTGTCATAATTCCCTCCCTTTTTAATGCTGAATCATATTCTGTTATGTGTATATATCACATTTTGTTTATCAGTTCTGCCACTAATGAACACTTGGTTTGCTTCCACATTTTAGCTATTGTGAATGATGCCTTTATTAACGTGGGTGAACAAACATGTATTTGAGTCCTTGCTTTCCATTCTTTTGGGTATATGGCCAGAAATGAAATGCTGGATCATATGGTAATATTGTTTGTAACTTTTTGAGGAACTACCACCATGTTTTACAGCAGCCACACCATTTTACATTCCCACCAACACTGCACAAGGTTTCCAATTTCTCCACATCTTCACCAACACTTACTTTCTGTTTGTGTGTGTGTGTGTGTGTGTGTGTGTGTGTGTGTGTGTTTTGGTAATAGTAGCCATCCTAATGAGTATGACATGGAAGAGGTATTTTTTTTAAATATACAAACCCATCAAGACAAAAATATGACAGAAAATAATAGCAGCAACAAAATCATGAAAGTTAAAAAGTAAAAAGATAAATGGTAACCAATTTAACAATGTGAAGCAACCTGAAGCCTTAATTGATTGTGACGAAAGCTAAAAAGTAACTCAATTTGCCTTATAGAACCCCAAAGTGCTTAGGAATTTGGTGGCAGATGATATCTCTAGAAGTGAGAGTAAAGAGGGACTGAAAATAGTAAAACTGGCTGAAAGCCTGTTTAATAAAAAGGCAGACTCAGTACTGACTTGACACTGGTGTGACCATCCCTTTTGTCAACTTGGCAAAAGACTCGAGGTTTATTACCTGGAAAGGACAAACAGAAGGCATCTAGATAGTGGATACCAGGCAGCTGAAAGTAAAAAAGTTAAAGTGAAAAAGGAGGATTTAGTGAAAGTTTTCATAATATCTACTGGAGTCATCTAGTCTCTTTCCTATGCTAGCCCCTTGAACTCCAGCAGCCAGGCTTTATTTCTGCAATTAGATATTGAAAGATTGAAAGTTTTGCTCTGGGGATGTTAATTAAACTAACAGAAAAAATCCAAAAATACTGGCAGAGGATTTCCCCTTCTAAACAAGCCATCCAGATCACCGTACAAGTACAAACCACTGTTGATAAGCCTTATGCATGTATAGAGCTCCCAGTCATCTTTTTAGTACCCCATTCTCAAGCATGAAACAGACAGCCAAGGATCACCTTATCATCTGAAGAGAGCCCCTAATATGAAAGACAGAAACCCAAATAAGCAAACAGATTAAAAAGTTAATGGAAATTTGGAGGAAATGAAGGAAACAGACTACTGAGAGAGATGTAAGCTCTCTTGATGGACGCATTATAGTGGGGTACCAGACAATAAGTACATAAATAAATGAACAATAGTTATTATCAAAATGATAGGAACAGAAGTGAAAGGTAATCTGATAACTAGCTCTCAAACAATTGAGACTTGAGATATTAGCTTTATCACCCTAAATATATTGTCATTTTCTTACAGAACTCCAGAGCCAGAAGGATGATATCTCAACAAATGACAGAGCCCAATTCATTGACTCCAATAAGAACAACACGCGTCTATTATAACTTTACAAGATGGAAAGTACATACAGAAAAATTTTGAAGTTTTAAGAGTTAAATCTTATAGTCCTATATGAAAGATTGGATCGGCAAATTCAAATATTCATATCTTATTGGGCTCTATTTCCTGTATTTTTCTCACATGCCACTCTTTTAAAATAGGTATCTATGTATGTGTCAACAACCTTTGAATAAGCCAGAGCAACTAGGCAAGAAAAAAAAAAAAAAGAACAGCTAAACTGGAAAGAAGGAAGTCAAATTATCCCTGTTTGTAGAAGACATGGTCATATATATAGAAAAACCTAAACATTCTACCAAAAAAACTCTTAGAATTGATCAACAAATTCAGTAAATTTTCAGGATACAAAATTGACATGAAAAATCAGTAGCATTTTTATACATGAACAACAAACTAGCTGAAAAACAAAGCAAGAAGGCAATCCCATTTACAATAGCTACAAAAATAATTAAATACAATAATGTAACCAAGGTAGTAAAGATCTCTACAAGGAAAACCACAAATGAGAGAAACTAAAGAGGATAAAAATAAATGGAAAGACATTCCATGCTCATGCATCAGAATAATTAATATTATTAAATGACCATACTACCCAAAGCAACCTACACACTCAATGTAATCCCTATCAAAATACCAATGACATTCTTCACAGAAATAGAAAAAAGCCTTAAAATTTGTATGGAACCACAAAAAACACAATGCCAAAGCAATATTAAGCAAAAAAGAAAGAAGAAAGAAAAAAAGAGAGAAAGAGAGGAAGGAAGGAAGGAAGGAGGGAAGGAAGGAAGGAAGGAAGGAAGGAAGGAAGGAAGGAAGGAAGGAAGGAAGGGAAAAGAGGAGGGAGGGGAGGGAAGGAAAGGAAAGGAAAGGAAAGGAAAGGAAAGGAAAGGAAAGGAAAGGAAAGGAAAGGAAAGGAAAGGAAGCAAGCAAGCAGGCTGGAGGCATCACATTTTCAGACTTCAAAGTATATTACAAAGCTTTAGTAACCAAAACAGTAACAGCACAGTATTGGCAGAAAAACAGACACACAGACCAATGGAAAAGAACAGAGAACACAGACTTTAATCCACCTATCTACAGCCAACTGATTTTTGAAAAAAGCACCAACAGCATTCACTGGGCTTTGAAAGGACAGTCTTGTCAATAAATGGTGCTCAGAAAACTGGATATCCATGTGCAGAAGAATGAAGTTAGACTCCCAACTCTTACTCTATGCAAAAAACAACTCAAAATGGATCAAAGACCTAAACACAAGACCTGCAACTATAAAACTACTAGAAGAAAACATAGGGGAAATGCTTCAGGATATTGGCCAGGGAAAATATTTTATGAAAAAGATCTAAAAAGCACAGGCAACAAAAGAAAAAATTTTTAAAAAGGGAATTATGTCAAACTAACAAGCTTCTGCACAGCAAAGAAAACAATCAACACAGTGAAAATTCAACCTATAGAATGGGAGAAAATACTTGCAAACTATTCATTGGTCAAGGCATTAATATCCAGAATACACAGAGAATTCAACCACTGGTACAGGAAAAAAACAACCAACCTGATTTAAATATTGGCAAATGGTGACTCACGCCTGTAATCTCAGAGACTTAGGAGGCTGACACTGGAGGATTACTTGAGGCCAGGAGTTTAAGACCTGCCTGGGCAATATAGCAAGACCCTGTCTCAAAAAAAATTTTTTTAATTAGGTGGGTATGGTGGTGTGCATCTGTAGTCTCAGCTACTTGGGAAGCTGAGGTGGGAAGATCACTTGAGCCCAGGAGTTCAAGGCTGCAGTGAGCTATGACTGTGCCACTGCACTACAGTCTAGGCAACAGAGTGAAATCCCATCTCCTAAAAATAAATTTTTTAAAAAAGGCAAATGATCTGAACAGATATTTCTCAAAAGAAGACATATAAATGGACAACAAAAATATGAAAAAATGTTCAATATCACTAATCATCAGGGAAATGCAAATCAAAACCATAATGAGATATCATCTTATCCCAGTTAGGATAGTGATTATCAAAATAAGACAAAAAAATAACATGCTGGTGAAGATGCAGAGAAAAAGGACTCTTACACTATTGGTGGGAATGTAAACTAGAAGAGCCATTATGGGGAACAGTATGGAGGTTCCTCAAAAAACTACAAACAAAACTAATATATGATCCACTGATCCCACCACTGGGGCATTTATCCAAAGGAAACAAAATCAGTATACCAAAGACATATCTTTACTCCCATTTACTGCAGCACTGTTCACAATAGCCAAGATATGAATCAGCCTAGGTATCCAATAATAGATGAATGAACAAAGAAAATGTGATATACATACACAATGGAATACTATTCAGACATAAAAAACAACAAAATCCTGTCATTTGTAGCAATATGGATGGAAATGGAGGACATTATATTAAGTGAAATACGCCAAGAACAGAAAGTTAAACACTGCATATTCTTGCCCACATGTTGAAGCTAAAAAATCTTGATCTCACAGAAGTAAAAAGTAGAGGATACTAGAGGCAGAGAATGGTAGAGGAAGAGGGGAAGAGGGAGAGATTTATTAAAAAACACAAAATTACAGCTAGATGCGAGGAATAAGTTCTAGTATTCTATACCACTGTAGAATAACTATAGTTAACAATAATATATCCTTTCAAATACCTAGGAGGATATTGAATGTTTCTAGCACAAAGAAATGACAAATGTTTGAGATGATGGATATGCTAATTACACTGACCTGATCACTACACATTATATGTACTGTGACATCACTATGTACCCCCTAAATATGTATAAAACATCAATTAAAAATAAAAAATTATTTTTTAAAAATAACCTCCAAATATTCTTAGCCTTTTAAGTATCTAGACAATTCACAAAAGAAGATATACATGAATAACATATAAGGAAAAAGTTCAACCTCACTAAGAGTTAATAAGATAGAAATTAAAACAGAAAGGACATGCTATTTTCCATTGCTTTATAATCTTATGGACTGTTGGAAATGCAATTTGGCAAAATCTTCCTGGAAAGAAACTTGACAATATACACCAAGAGCCTTAAAAATGTATACCTTTTGACTTGGTAAATCCATTACTGGAATCCATCCTAAGGAATAACATAAAATGCTGACAAGGTATGTATACAAATACAACAAAATAGAAGAAATCAGAAAAAAATTTAAATGATACAAGAGAAGTGTTGTTTTAAAAATCGTTACACAGTAAATTAAAAGCTGTATATTTGAAGAGTTTTAACAATATGCATATAAAGTATTTCAATTGTGTAAAGTAATGATACATATATAGTATGAATATATCAATATAGTATAAATTTTATTATAGATACATATATAATATATACATAATACACATTTATATATAATATATACATAATACATATATATACACACACATATACACATACATCAAAAAGACAGAAAATATACAAAAAATTAGCCATCTCTTGGAGGTAAATGCTGGATGAAATACTTTTATGTATTTTCTAAGTTTTTTACACTAAATATGCATTAAGTATCACCTGAAATAAAAATCTATTTTAAAGAGTTTGTATTTTTTACTTAGTAATTCCATTTCTGCCAGTCTGTCAGATGCAGAAAATAAAAAGGTTCCCTGCAGTATTTTTGTGTATTTGTACCATAATATTTACATACTAGAGAAAAAAAGGTAAACATTTAAGTGTCCAACCTTAATAGAAGGCTTAAAAATATCATTACAGCATTCAATAAAATATTATGGCATTATTAAAATTATGCTTCTAAAGAATATCATGAAAATATGAATATGCAATAATGTCACCTTAAAACTGCAGACTACACACTGGCATATACGGCATGGTTTCAACTGCGTTAAAATGGCACAAAAAAAGGCAAAGTGAACTAAAATTGTTTTGGGGTACTGTATCAGAGTGCTGAAATTGTTTTTCTGCTTCATTCACTTTCTGGCTTTTCTTTAGTTGTTTTTACTTTTAGATGCTTTTGAAGATAAAAGAAAAAATTAAAACAAAGATGATGCTTTTGTTACCAGGATTGTGAAAGAGCCTCAGTTAGTTGGGCTGAGGAGGAGCCTTGGGGCAAGGGGGAGGGGGTGGGAGTGCGAGCGGTGAGAAGAGCATTTAGAGGTAGGGGAGCTTAAGGAGGTGATGAGTTAAGGTGGTCCAAAGCTCCTCAGGCCCCCAAAGAGATCAAGTATTTCTGGATAATCATCAGTTTCAGGGGTTTCTGTATCAGAGAAGCACCAGCCCAGGCAGGTTTTAGCTCCACCCTAAGCTTAACTGAGTGCCTCAGCAACTACAGATCTTAATGCTGAGTAACTGAGAAAGAAGTTGGGTGGATCTTCCTGAAGGCGGGTGAGTAGAAAGCCACAACAATGTCTAGGACAGAATTGCTTGGAAAGACTGTGTGCCAGGTACCATGCAGGTGCTGGGCCACAGCAGGTAATGAGATGGACATGGCCCCTGCCCTCATGGAATGTATAATCTGGCAGGCACATTCAACCCATAATTACAATCCATGAAAAATTCAAATGTGATAAGTGTTATAATAGGAAGTGAAGATCTGTGGTTTGCAGAGATAGACACACACAGTCAACTGTACATAGGCTTCAGGAAGCAAATGAAGGAGATGCAGAGAGAAATTAAACAATATAAATAATGCAAGTGATTTATTTCACCATCCTACACAGGGAGCTCAACCCTAGAATGGAGTGTAAATAAGCTCTTTCCTGGGTTGGCTTCGGTTTCTATTTTCTTTTAGTGTGAATATCTCCTTTTGCTACATCTGACCCTAATACCTCCACTGTGTACAGTTCTATATACACTGAAAAACCTCAGGGGTGTGTCACTCCCATCATGGTCTATGTACATGAGACTCCTTGGAGTGTATAACCTATAGCTTGGCTACATGTAACCTAGATTTTTTTCATACAATTTAGACTTTAAAATAGGACAGCTATCTCGAACAGGGAAAAAAGAAATACTGGAATTAATGTGTTAGACTTACTGGAGATAGCTTATCAGTTTCCACTGTGGAGATAGCTCCCTCAGGGATTTTCAAGGATTCTCTTGGCTGATTCACTGCTCACAGTATGCACTGACTTTGGAACTATATCCTCCATTTTGATGGGATTTCACCACACAGTAGAGCAAGTAAGTGGGATGTGGTCTACTTAGGAGAGACTCCATATAGGTCATGTCATTTTTTTCTGAGACCAGGAGGATAAGAAGGTAGCTAGGATGAAAGGCTGGGAAAGCATCCCAAGCTGACAGGTAGGTAGCTGTGTGTAGGACCCAAGGCAGGGGAGCACAAAGAGTGTTCCAGGAACTAGCCCTGTTAGCCCTGGGGCAGAGAAAGCCAGAAGGGGGAAGAGCCTAACTTCCCATCACCTCCCCAAATCTTACCAACTACAAGACTCCTTCAATTACTGGCACAACCAACATGAACCAAAGCACTCACCATGTGTCCCTGAATCCTTTAGATGCCAAAGCTCCCCTCCTCTTTTGATTCACAACATTTATTTCTGCCTGCTCACAGGGCACTTAACATGCATTGTCACTTGGTTCCAGGGATATTCACTGGTTGCCAGCCACATATCAAGCACCAAGAACCCTCCTGGATGTAGTGACATTGTGGTTCTGCATTTCCCTTGCTGTTCCTTGGCTCTTCTTAAGTGTTCAGGCCTTGTCTCCTTGACCAACGCATGGTCTCCCTCTGGGTGGGCTGTCATTCACACATCTGTGTGTCTGGCACAGTGCCAGGCTCAGAATGGATACTAAACAATGGTGAGGTATTGTCCCATGCCTCTAATTAGTGTTAAGTCTGAGGCACAGGGGCTCTAAGTGATGTGCCAGAGGCCAACTCACATAATTAGCAACAAGTCTAGGAGACAGGTATCCTACATAGGGAAAAGTTGGAGTTTAGGTCCAGTTTTACTTGTTTTCAGAATGTTGTCAAGTCACTTCATCACAGTGATTTACAGAAAGTTCAAGAGATAGACTGAAGATTTTAACTCCTGGCTTGGCTGTGTGATCTTGGGCAAGTTATTTAACCTCTCTGTGACTGTTTGATCATCTGTAAAATGGGGGTAAGTCTCTTAGAAAGACTGTTGAATGAGTTATGTGAGCTATTACAAATAAAGATCTTAGAACAGTTCCTAGTAAATAGTAGGTGCTCAATAATGATAGCTAAACTTACTACCTTAATTTAACTGTTGTTTTCCCAAACCTTATGAGTCACCATTTTTATTAGTTATGATTAAGTGTAGCTACAAATCTAAAAAATAGTGATTTTCTAATAAAGCAAAAACAACAGCAAAAACAAATAAACAAATTTCCTACTCATATAAACAAAGTCCAGAGGTAGTGAATCCAAGGCTGGTATGGAAGTTCCACAAAAGCTCACTGTTCTGCCATCCCTGGAGTATGGCGCCTGTCCCCCTTATCCAAAATCACTGCTAACCTACCTGACCAGCCAACCTACCTGACCCAGGGGAGGGAAAGAGGATGGCCACTGCCTGATCTCCTTAAAGGAGACGTCTCAGGAATCCCGCAGGACACATCTGCTTATACCTCATTGGCCAAAACTTAGATGAACATGTGTAGCTGCAAAGGGAGCTGGGAAATGTAGTCTATAATGAAAGACCCTGATGTACCCTAAAAGCCTAAGTTTTGTTAATAAAAGGGATGACAGTGTAGATTAGATGGGCATTCAGCATTCTCTGGACTACTGGTAACATGCCACTAGCTAGTGAGAAAATTCAGAAGTTGATTCCAGTCCTATCCTATTTTATCAAAGCTTTGGGGTTCACAACAAATCAAAGGACATTTTCCAAGCACATTTTCTCAAGATCTATAATCCTGCCTCCTCTACTTTAATTATTTTGAAAGCACATCACCCCTATGGGTGTGATTCACTCTAAATTATTGAAAAATTGATTTTTTAAAAAGATGTCTGCTGGCCAAGATTTTTGAACCATTTTAAAGAGCTGGAAAAATAATAAAACCACTCTTTCTTTTGAAGAGTAGAGTCATGTTTTTTAGAAAAGAGAGAAAAAAACTGAATGCTAAAATTAATGTGTCTACATATTCCTTAGTGATGGATAACCTATCTTTTATAAGTCTCTGACTTACAAAGAAATATAAAAGCCCATATACTCTCATCACTTATGGTGAATTTTATTTGAAAACACACATTATTTACTTCATATTAATTATGGATTATCAATAATCTGAGTACTTTTTATTACCAAATCTTTTAAAATAATGCAAGTGAGAGTGACTCTTCATGGAGGCATTATTTACTGATGCATTTTTCCAATCACAAGGATATATAATGAGGCTCATAAAAAAGTCATGTCTGTGATTGAAAGTCCCTTTCAAATAAACATTACAGTCCTAAACAAATGCACTTTTTACACCCTGGCAAGCTTACCACATTTCTACTGCATCACAGAGACAGTCCACAAGAAGGTATTCCTTTAAGGCCCATGGAAAGAAGATGACAGAGTAGGTGGACCATAATAGAAAAGGGAGCAGGGAGAAAGATGATATAAGGGAGAATGCAGAAGACATGTCGGATCTGGCCCTGTTCAGTGAGATGAGTCAGAAAACCAGGAAGCCAAATGAGTCAGCACCATCCCTATGAAAAATGCATGGATTGAAATGACTGGAGATCTAATTTACTGGTAAAACGCATGAGATTTTGGAGTCAGGCCTGCTTTTGAATTCCTGTTCCACCATCAAATAACCATGAGACTTTGGGACAGTTATCTACCCTCTGTGAGCTTCAATTTCCATATCTGTAAAAGGAAGATAATAATGGTACCTGTACCTCATTGGTTACTGGGGAAGTTTACCTGCTAATTCATGTACAATGTTTGGCGACAGTCCCTGGCATATAATGCACACTCAACAAATGATAACCATTATCAGTACACTATTTCCTTTCCTTATTTTTTTACAGTAGACATCTTCCCTTCAAGACCCCTGCTTCCTTCATCTTTTATTTTTTTTCAAGAAGCCAAACTGTTAGGAGAAGGGGTGGGAGTAGAGAAGACAATCTGAATTCATCTCCCCAGGACTTCTCATTTCACTGAAGTTGGAATAACAGTGAGGAAATTGCTTTAGACAAGGGTTTCTGCTTTTGCTGTTGATTTAAACTGTCACCATATGCTAAAAATGAAAATGCAAATTTTGAACAAAGCTAAGGTTTCATCTAGGGCAGGAAGGTAATGCTTAGGTTGGTAAAAAATAAATGAAAATGCCACTTACTGACCTGCCCCAATAAAGAAATACCTCAAAAAGCTAAGAACAGAATCGAACTAGATACAGAGAATAGACAATTTATGACTTAAGACCACAGTAGAAAATAGGCCTGTTTAGGAAAAGTTTGAAGTCATAATCACAAATCCTAGAGAAGTATTTTATTCTCATAGGTCTCAGCACTTCCCTTTTAGTAATAACAATAAATTAATCATCTGTTTTCTCCATATTTGATAGGCATCTCGCAGGCAGGGGCTGAGTATCTTCACATGTGCTATCTCCAGTATGTAGCACAATATCTGCAAAGGGTATACTCAGTAAATATTAGTCTGGCAAATGAGTTAATAAATACAGGAAGGAGTGATTTTCATCAGCATTTTCCTCCATTCATGTTGAGAATTTTCCTGGCTAACCAACAAACTTGGCAAAAGTAGTAGGAAAGTCACTCCATGAAGAAGCAGTATTTTTGGTCACACACCAATGAAGTATGGCAGGTTGCTGACCCTCCAGGATGTAACAGCTGGAAGACACTGAGAGATCATCTACTCCAATGGATCTCAAAGTGTGGCTGGGAACCACCACTTGGGAACTTATTGGAAACACCAGTTCTTAATCGCTCCCGAGAATTTCTGATTTAGAAACTCTAAGCAGGCCCAGGAATCAGTGTTTTAAGAATCCCCCCAGGTGGTTCTGACATATGCTCTGGTTTGAGAATCACTGAATTCAATCCTCAGTTCACAGAGTAGAAAATGGGGCCCAAAAAGGAAATGTCAGTTAAGTTTGTTTTCTGAAGATCAACTTTTGTAATAACTAGATAATTTTAAAAGTGCCAAATGTACAGCCTCTTAGCTTTGTGATGTTATTTCACCTCTCTGAGCTTCAGTTTCCTCACCTATAAAATGAGAAGAACAATGGCACTTCATGGTAATTATAATAATCAAGTGATACTATATATAAAAGACACAGAATATGGTGTTTATATATATATACACACAGACACACACACACATATGTATATACACACACACACATATATATATACACATAGACACACATGTATAAATCTGTAATTCTCCGTGGGAAATAATAGTCAAGATTCTTATGTCCAAAAACTGTTTATATATATATAAATATGCAGCCTCTTAAATAAGTGGCCATTTTTGCTGGGGCAAAAACTTGCTTGAAAGTGAAAACATTTGTCCATGATTCATATAATTGTGCTTGAGGTTACAGTTTGCTACCATGAAGGCTACAGGCTTCATTTTAGGTTTGTGTCTGGCAAGCCCGAGCCCACAGGAGGTTCTAAACATCAGGCTGGTTTTTGAAATAATTCCAGGGTGACCTAAGCCACTAAAAGAGGACTCAGCTGGTGATAAAAGGATCTTGGTAAACATGATCATCAACTTGACAAACACATTTGTTTGGAGATATATAACCCTTAGTCTGTACCCCTATAAACTGAATTTTCAGAATAGCTTAGTATACCCAAGAGAATACAGATCTTGTTCACCATCTGGTTATTAGATACCCTGTCTTCCTGTACTTGCATAGCTGGGTTGATGATGGCATGGGGAAATAAATCAGTCACACTGGTCAAAAAGTAGTTAGCAAAGTCCTGAACTAGTATTCACAATGTCAGGAAATAGGAATCTATAAATCAGACTTTCTTTTCATATCGGTTTTTATAAGATACTCTGTGAAATAGATCCAAATACATACACATTCTCATGGGTAAACATGTGTTTCTTCATATACACAGGGGTAAGATAAAGTGGGGCAGTGTACCCCTTAGAAAGTCTCTGTCTTACCAAGTCAGAAATCTGTTCAGTTTAATCTCTTACTTAGACCGCTGGCCTTGCAAATACAATACCTAAAATAATGACATTGTACAACGGTATGTCTCAGTTAAACTGCTGATGGGTCTGGCATCATGAAAACAGAACCTGCAGGAATCGGTACCTAGAGACTTCCATGTTGACAGCTAAAGAGTCAACAGAATCCTGAGGCTAAATAGGTGATTCATTTTTACAAAACAGATTTCTTGGTTTCCACGTTTTTTAGAAATATGCCCTTTTACTCCCCTCTTGATTCCCACATGTCATAATTCTGATGAGAAGAGTATTTGCTGAAGAATAGGGACATGCATTCAGGAAGAGAGAAAGCACTCGCACAGGGCCACAAAGGACCACTGGGAGAAGATGAGACCCAGGTTGGATGGGGCTCCAGCTCAGCCACAAATTAATGGTTCTAATTATTTAATATTCCTGGGCCTCAGTTATCTTACTTATGACACAGGGTTGATGCTCCCTAATGTTTCTTTCTAAGTACTAACATTCTAAAATTTTTAAAAATTTAAAGAACTCTATAGGGGAAAGAAAAGGCAAATTGGACCATATTCAATTTGGATCACATCATTTCCTTGTTTAAAATGTTTTAACAGTTCCCTGATGCCTAATGCAATAGTCTCTAAACATTTTGACTGTGCAAGTCACTAAGAAAAAAGTCTTCAGATAGACTCCCAACATAGCTATTTATTACTTATAAATTGTATATAATGTACTATTGAACTTATAAATTATATGTGTGTATGTCAAGATGCATACCTAAAAGTAGAATTTAAACAAAATGAAATAAAAATGGAGATAAATAAAAATACCAACATTTTCCTCTATACCCAGTAGACCATCTTGCTTGACATCACCTGGCATATAAGACCTCATTTAGAGGCTAACACACGGGATGAAGTTTAAGTTCCTCAGCTGGAATAGAAGGGCATTATGATTTTTTGATCCCTGCCTACTTCTCTGTTTCCTCCCTCCCTTTTCCCTGCCTCAAACTCAGTGTTCCAGCACCTTCTTCCCACATCATATTGCTCAGCACTAAACTGTATTCATGCTGTCACTTCTGTCAGCATCTCCTTCACTCAACTCTTCACCTAGAAAACACTTCCTCATTGAAGGTGGGACTCCAGGTCGCTTACCTAGTGCCCCTCCTCCTCTTCTTTTTAAATAACACAACTCTCATTTTATTGAAGGCTGAAATGTGACTGGCAAAAAATGGACCTTTCCCCAGCTTCCCTTGCAGGTAGTAGTATGTAATACGGTTCTGGCCATTGACATGTAGGCAGAAGAGACTGAGTGAGGTTTCAGAGTTAACACTGGAACAGAAGCAAAGTCCATAGTTTTGCCCTTTGTCCTTGTCCTTCTTCCTGGAACATGGACTCGATACTGGAAGCAAAACAAGACCATGAGAGCAGATCTTGCGGTGAGAAGGGTATCGTGTGCAGAAAACCAAAAGAGGGCAACTGAGGTCAGAGATCAATGGAAACAGTGGTGCCAGAAGGAGGGGAGACCATAATTGGGTTTTTGGTTTTTGCCCTAAAAGCATTGGGAAGACTTGAGAAGGTTTATGCTGGGAGGTCACAGGATTAGATTAGATTTTCATTATAAGAAGTTCATGCTGGCTGCAGTGTTCAGGATGGACTGAAAAAGGCAAGTTTCCATTCAATGACAAGTGTTATAAGCCTGTTGAATAATCCAGTTGCGAGATTATGGGAACACAGGCTTGGTAGCATTTTGAGGTGGAAAGAGTTCATGAATTATAGACGTATTTGGAGCCTAAGACTGACAGCAATTGGTAACAGATTAGACACAGCATATAGAAAAGAGGTTGGTGTCAAGGACTTGCAGAACAGACTACTGCTATTCATTAAGATTAATAAAACAAAAGAACAACCCTTTCCTGTGTGCTTACAACCAGATGCTGAGTGCTGCTGGAGAAAATCACACCACAGGGCAGATTTATAATAAATTCATGGCGACCCCTAAGCATGGTTCTGTGTACCATTTGATAATCCTCCAAGTTTTCTCTAATCATCTTTTCCCCGATCCTCTGTACTTCTATTTTAAACCTTTTCCATTTTTTACACATTCTGACTCTCTCACTTGGCTACCACTCTGTCAGAAGATCATCTCACTTTCTACTTCACAAAGAAAACAGAAGCCTCATGAAGGGAAATCCCTTAACTTCCCACTTCCGAGCACATGCTGCTCCCATGAGCTGTACCATTTTTGTCTTCTTCCTACCTATTAAAATAGAAAGTCTGTATTCCAAGGCTAATCCTGCCTGTCTTCTCTGGACCTACAGTACTGATTCTCCCTTCTCTCTGGGTATCAGCAACCCATCACTCACTACTAGAATCTTCTTATCAGCAATCAGACATGCTCAAGCAAATCTCCATCTTCCAACAATCAATCAACCAAACAGTGGAACACTCTACCTATTTCCAACCGTCTTCCTCCCCTAGTGACCACCCCATCTCTCTCTCTCTCCCCCCACACTCTGACCAAATTTCTTGAGTTATCTAAACTTTCTGGCTTCATTTTCTCAACTGTGATTCTGAGTCCTGACACCTGTCTTGGCTTGAACCCAGCTATATGACCTTGGGTGATTAACTTCTTTATGCCTCATTTTTATCCTCTGTAAAAAATGGGAATGGGGTGAGATGACTACACATCTCATGTTGTTGTAATGTAACAGTCCACATTAAGCACTTGGCACAGCATCTGTGCTCAGTGTTAGCTGTGGCTGCTGTACAACTTTTATCTTCTGCCTCACTATTATAAGCAAGTGACTTTCACTAAGGTCCCCGAGTCACTATATCAAATGAACAGTGTCCAGTCCTTATCTCCCTTCCTTTTTCAGCATCCTTGGAGATTGTTCCCTCCCCTTCTAAAATCTCCTCATTATCTCCCTGCCCTTGGCAGGTACATCCTTAGCCTCCTTTGCAGGCACATCTTCCTCTACCTGGCCTCTAAAGTACTGAAATTTCTCTTCTCCCTCTAGAGTCTCTCACACATATCTATGGCTTCAAATATCATCTACACTTATGACTTCCAAATCTCTATTTCTAGCCTTTTTTCCTAGCATAGATCCAAATGTCTACTCTATGTTTTTATTTGGATATCTCAAAGGCACAAACTCATTATCTTGACCTCTTTTATTTAATTATCCTCTGAAACATATTATATCTGTATCTCTAATGCTTACTTATTCATTCATTTACCAAATATCTATTGAGTACCTACTATGTTCCAGACATATTTCTACATGCTATGTTATAAAATGTTTCAGACAGCTTATAACTAGTAGGCAAATATAAAATGAGGTAAGTGGGATCAAAGATTAAATAAACCAAACATGGGAACAAAATAAATTGAGGTGAGGTTATAGCTTTATACCATAGTTTATAAATCTACTATAGATGAGGCTTCAATATGCTGTCAATTCTCAAGCAACCAAAGGGGTGAGGGATATCTTGACAGTTACTCCACATGATACCCATGAGAGACAGAGAAAATAAAAGTAATTACTCAGAACAACTAAGAAAAACTAAAAATTATCTGGATATCCGGATAAGATAAGATTGTTCCCACGAGGCCTGCATTGAGAGGTCTCTGTGTGAGGTCATCCAAATTCTCAGAGAGAGGTATTACTTTCCCAATCTGGCAAGTGGTTGAACTGAGTGGCCTTCGGAGGTTAGGTAACTTGTTTGATACTGGTCACAAAGGTAGTAAATGGCAGGGCCAGGATTCAAACTCATGTATATCTGGCTCCAAAACTCATGTTATTTCCATTACTCCAAAGTGCATTTTAAAAATAAATACCACCCCCAACCCCATCCCCAGCTCTGAGTCAACAATAGATCTCTACATACAATATCCATAACACAACAACCTATGACATCGCAAAAACTCTGGATTTTAAAGATCCCTGGCAGTTTCTGTGCTTTCAATTTAAAGATAAATGAATGGGGGAGGGAAGCAGAACATGAAGTATTAATAAACATCGTAAAATCATTACCTGGTCCCTTAAGTAGCCTCTGAAGTAAGGGCAGTGTGGGGAAAATTACAGTGGGTTTTTCCCCCCTCGTAATAGATTGTACATTTCAACAGCTAAAAGGGTATGAAAATTTAACGGAATTTTTAATGTCTTTCTAGGTTTTATGATACCACAAAGAGATCATCTTTGTTCTCCTCACCACAAGAACAGATGGGTAGCAGGGGTGGTGGCTCCATGACTCACTACCTCCTCACGCCCGCAAAGACTGTCTAAGCAGCAGGCAAACTTCTGGGATCAATAGGGTTCATGGCAACGCAGTGTCTGCCAGCAAACCTTGGAGGAGGCCATTAGTCAACTGGTGACCTGCCACCCTGACCACTGCAGCCCTCTGATGCAGATTCTCAGAAAGGTTAGCTGGTGCTGGGAAACTTAAAAGGTCATGGGTATCTCGGAGTCAAAACTCCACAGAACCAGAGTGAAGAGTACTGCAGAGGAGCTACAAAGTCAGAGGTAAGGGCCACACTGGAGGCCAAAGTCACCACCTGATAGCTGTGTGACCAAGAAAAGCTAAGCAGAAGAGCTGCGATGTGTCACATGCAATAGAGAAGGCCAACCACTGGGAATGGCTGCCTTTCAAGAACACTGAAATAAATGACCTCTAAATGGGTGACAATAATGGCATGAGGTCAGATGTCCAACTGAGATCCAGAAGCAAGTCCCAAGTCAATAACTTTCAAAAAACAAGGAAAAATAAATCCAAAACTGAATTGTGAATTTTAATGTGATTAAGGCACATGAAGCTTTGCAAGATATCATACTGTTCACTTATTCTTCTCCTAGAATTTCAGAGGAGCCGAGATGGTTCCAATTACTGGACAGCCACATCTTCAGCCCTCTTCTCCCTGTGCTTTTTCAAAGACAGAGAGGGAGGAAAGAACCTCTGAGGCAGCACTTTTCTTCTGTCATCTTGAGTAATCTCAAGTCAGCACTGAGGAAGGGAATGTCAGACAACACTCAATTAAAATCTAGATCTATAATTTACTAATATTTTGACATTGGACAGGTAATTTGATGAGAAAACCCAAAACTGCTCAACTGCTTCTCAAATTCACTGGCTTTAAATTATGTTTTTCATGGGGGCCCTGGGGCCTTTTTGTCAGTGGTCTTCATGAATGTGAGGCCCAGAATGAAACATGTGACTTCAGGCATCACTGGACTAGGACTGGGACTCTTGTTGAACTTAGTCTGAGAACTGCAGCTGTATCAACGCAGCCCAGGCCAGGAGATTGCAGCTACATGGACAGATGTGCAGGATCTGGAGCAGACCTGTCTCTGATTCCATTACTTACTGGGTGACCTTGAGCAACTTACTTAACCTCTCCTTTCCTTAATTTCCTCATCAGTAAAATGAATATAGTAGTACCTGTCTAGACTGGTTAAAGGCATTAAACGAGTTAATACCTATAAAGCATCCAGACAAGACTGATTGATTTTGGATAGTCATGAGTGTTAAGAATAAAATACAACAGGGAAACAGAATACTGCTGGAGTAGAAGAGAGTGTTTGGGTGGTAAGGGAAAGCTCTTCTCTGATGACATTGAAGCTGAGATCTGAACAAAGAGAAAGAGGTAGACCATGTGAATATTTTGAGAAGGGCCATGCCAGACAGAAGGCAGAGTTAACGCAAAAGCTATATACACTGGAAATGTCTGAGGGACAAAAAGAAGGTCATTGTGGTTGGATGGTGACTACGTGGGGGCATGGTAAGCAATAAAAGTCAGACAGAGATCACGCAAGACTTTGTTGAACATGGCAAGGAGTTATTTTTTTCCCAGCTGCAATGGGGAGCCACTGGAGGAATTTAAGCAGGAGAGTAACATGATCTGATTTACATTTTTAAAATATCACTCTGGCTGCTGTGTGGAGAATGGATTATCAGAGGGAAGGACAGAAACAGGGAGACCATTTAAGAGGCTAGCACACAAATCCAGCAAGAAATAAAACTACTTTGAACTACGATACTAATAGTGAAGAGGGGCAGGAATGCCTCATTCAGGGTCCACTTTGGAGCAAAGCAGAAAGTACTTGTTGATGGATTAAATGTAAGGTGTAAGAGGAAGAAGAGAAGCATTAAGAATGACTTCTAGGTTTGGGTCCTGAATGACAGGGAGAATTGTGACACCTTCTACTGAGATGGAAAAGACCAAAGCTCATCAATCCTGGCTTCCCCAAGTGTAAAACTGAAATCAAACCTATTTTACAAGTTTGGTGGAAGAAAAAAGCACAATAGTGCATGAAAAGAAAAACTCTTCTAAGTTGTAAAGCACTGTAGGAACATTAGCCATTATTAATTAACTAGTTAATTGTTAACCAACATATCCTGTATTTTTTTTATTTGCCTGTGGATATGCACCCCTCTATTCATGGAAAAAAAGCTAAAGATTGCCAGTCATGTGGACCTGACGAATTCAGGAAAACCCTTAATTCCAATTAAGATGCCTCTCAAGGAAGGTTTGTGATTATGAAATGTGATTATAATTTAGAAGCAGAAATCTAATTAATTTTATTGTATCTTGGTTGGAAAAAGGTTGTGTGAATCCAAGGAAGAAGCTCAGAAAAAAAAAAAAAATTCCAAATCTAGAAGTTGGCAATAATTACCTGGGATTATTCAAGGGGTTATGGTCTTTGGCAGATAATCTATCACCTAGAGAGAAATCTGAATTCAGAGGAATGGACAATCATTATAGTAGTAAGAACTTTCATTTTCTGAAGATCTATTGTATGCTAGGAGCTTTACCTGCATTATTACCTTTCATCCTCATGATATACTTACTAATCTTCATAATATACTAATTGAGGCTGAGAAAGATCAAGTAACTCACCCAAAGTTACATATGGCAGAAATTTCATTACGGATGACAGTCAGAATTGAAGTCAAGTCCATCTGACCCTGGTGACCAATCTCTTAACTATTAACATAGGCAACTGTGAACTTATTACTTATTTATTCTCGTTTATCTACATCAGTCACTTAAGGGCTTGATCAGTGTGTTCCTAGATCCAAATGTCTCTGACTTGGGCAAAGTCCAGTTCCTACATTTGCATGACTGAAGATTGGACAATGGATTGGGTAAATTTACCTATGTAAATCGTTCCCTCCTTGACATTCTTCTAGTGGTTAGCTTCATTCAAATGTCAGTATCCAGATTGGCTAAATGTCCTCACATTGCCAAAAAACTCAAACAAGAGAAGTGGCAGGAAGGAGTAGAACCACCACAGGACTAAGGGTCAGAAGACCTGGTTTCTGGTCTCATTTCTATCATTAAAATGCTGCAGGACCAAGGAAATTCACCTCACATCCCTGAGTCTCAGTTTTTTGTCTATAAAATGAGTGCATTACAGTAAAATCTCTATGATCCCTTTCAGCTCTGACAATCGCTGATTCTCCAGCAGTAGGAAGAGAAGTTGGGGGTGACCTCACTTTTGGGGGACTTCCAATTATCTTTCAGATGCCGTATTGAAAGGAGGAACATTTCCACAGCAAAACCTCTGAAAGTTATTACCTTGTATCACCATGATGTGGTCAATGTTACTCCTTTGCCCTTCTGGCTCTTTAGGGCTATTCCTGGAAGGGCCAGCAGCTGAAAGCAGTCCTTCTGCGAATCTAAGGAGTGTGAACACAGTTGGAACAGAGTGATGCAGGAGTGAATATTCTTGTCCTCCAGGTGCCAAGGTGTACTTACAGTTGGTAAGAACTAACATTTCTACAGGCTTCGTAAACCACACTGCCCTGTGACATCTGATATCACATTTCAGCTTCACAACAAACCTTTATGGAAGGGAGGATAGCTAAGGGGCAAGGTATGTGACTTTAGAAAAGAAAAGAAAAGAAATGGGCTTGCCGTCCGCCCCGACACACAAACAGCTTCATAGGAGCCACAAATATTCTAAAATGGCTCCTACTGCCCTCAAGTTTTATTTACTGCATTGGCAGGAGTAGTAATTAGAACCATCTCTTGAAAGGAATAGAGTGACTCCTGCCATGTTGAGTCTCTAATCGGTGGCCCCATCTTTGAGGAAAGTTAGAAGTTCCATCAGAAACTAGCCCCCCATAAACTCTATCTTGCCCACCACTACTCCTCTCCACCTTGCTTCAGGTCCACTATGCTCTGGCCACACCCAACAGTTCACACACACTCTGCACTCTTCCATGCCTCCATGTCTGTGCCTGCACTGTTTCTTCTGCCTTGGAAGCCATTTCCCCTCTTTTCTGGTAAACTACTGTGTCCGGAATTGGTGGGTTCTTGGTCTCATTGACTTCAAGAATGAAGCCGCGGACCCTCACGGTGAGTGTTACAGTTCTTAAAGGTGGCGTGTCCGGAGTTTGTTCCTTCTGATGTTCGGATGTGTTCGGAGTTTCTTCCTTCTGGTGGGTTCGTGGTCTCGCTGGCTCAGGAGTGAAGCTGCAGACCTTCGCGGTGAGTGTTACAGCTCTTAAGCCGGCGCGTCTGGAGTTGTTTGTTCCTCCCGGTGGGTTCGTGGTCTCGCTGGCTTCAGGAGTGAAGCTGCAGACCTTTGCAGTGAGTGTTACAGCTCATAAAGGCAGTGTGGACCCAAAGAGTGAGCAGCAGCAAGATTTATTGCAAAGAGAGAAAGAACAAAGCTTCCACAGTGTGGAAGGGGACCCGAGTGGGTTGCCACTGCTGGCTCGGGCAGCCTGCTTTTATTCTCTTATCTGGCCCCACCCACAACCTGCTGATTGGTAGAGCCGAGTGGTCTGTTTTGACAGAGGGCTGATTGGTGCGTTTACAATCCCTGAGCTAGACACAAAGGTTCTCCAAGTCCCCACCAGAGTAGCTAGATACAGAGTGTTGACTGGTGCATTCACAAACCCTGAGCTAGACACTGGGTGCTGACTGGTGTGTTTACAAACCTTCAGCTAGATACAGAGAGCCGATTGGTGTATTTACAATCCCTGAGCTAGACACAAAGGTTCTCCACCTCCCCACCAGATTAGCTAGATACAGAGTGTCCACACAAAGGTTCTCCAAGTCCCCGCCAGAGTAGCTAGATACAGAGTGTCGACTGGTGCATTCGCAAACCCTGAGCTAGACACAGGGTGCCGATTGGTGTGTTTACAAACCTTGACCTAGATACAGAGTGCCGATTGGTGTATTTACAATCCCTGATCTAGACATAAAGGTTCTCCATGTCCCCACCAGACTCAGGAGCCCAGCTGGCTTCACCCAGTGGATCCCGCACCGGGGCTGCAGGTGGAGCTGCCTGCCAGTCCCACGCCGTGCGCCCGCATTCCTCAGCCCTTGGGTGGTCGATGGGACTAGGCTCCGTGGAGCAGGGGGCAGTGCTCGTCAGGGAGGCTCAGGCCCCACAGGAGCCCACGGAACAGGGGGAGGCTCAGGCATGGCGGGCTGCAGGTCCCGAGCCCTGCCCCGCGGGAAGGCAGCTACGGCCCCTCGAGAAATTGAGCACAGCAGCTGCTGGCCCAGGTGCTAAGCCCCTCACTGCCCTGGGCCGGTGGAGCCGGCCGACCGCTCCAAGTGCGGGGTTCGCCGAGCCCACACCCACCCGGAACTCACGCTGGCCCGCAAGCACTGCGCGCAGCCCCGGTTCCCGCCCGCGCCTCTCCTTCCACACCTCCCCGCAAGCTGAGGGGGCCGGCTCCGGCCTTGGCCAGCCCAGAAAGGGGCTCCCACAGTGCAGCGGCGGGCTGAAGGGCTCAAGTGCCGCCAAAGTGGGAGCCCAGGCAGAGGAGGCGCAGAGAGTGAGCGAGGGCTGTGAGGACTGCCAGCACGCTGTCACTTCTCACTACCACTCCAATTTTCCAGACACATAAAATGCCACCTCATAAGAAAATTTCCTTGATACCACCACCAGTGCCAGTGACTGCCTGCTCTGCTTCTCCATGGCATCTTGGACATCTGTAGAGTTACTGAAAAACCTTGAGATTACTGATTCATTTACCTGCCCCTACCCCTAGTAGACATGAGATCCCCAAAGGGATAGACCATGATGAATTCACTTTTGTATCCCTAGGACTTAGCCCAGCACCTGGCACACAGGAGACACTTGGGGAGTGTGGTTGGCTGGATGCATGACTGGATGGATGGCTAACTGGCATGGAGACCTCCAAGTCATTCTTTATCAGGCAGAAATTCGATATTAAAGAGTAAAATAAGGCATCAATACTCAGAGGATAGGTACTTGCCTTCAAGTACTGTGAAGACCTGGTTCTGTCACTTAGACAGGGAAGAGAAGGATAATAAGAGGATAAGGTAAGATCAAAAGCTCAGGGTGACAGGCAAAGGCAAATCTCAGTCCAGAGTACCCACAGGGATGGCCTCTATATTACTCCATTTTCACATTGCTATAAAGAAATACCTGAGACTGTGTAATTTATGAAGAAAAGAGGTTTAATTGACTCACCGTTCCACCTGGCTTGGGAGGCCTCAGGAAACTTAGAATCATGGTGGAAGGAGAGGGGGAAGGAAGGCAGGAGACAGCAAGAACAAGCAGGGAAAATGCCAAACATTTATCAAACAACCAGATCTCCTGAGAACTCCTTCACTATCAAGAGAACAGCATTGGTGAAACAGCCCCCAGGATCTAATCACCTCCCACCAAGTCTCCCCCTTGATATATGTGTGGATTACAATTTGAGATGAGATTTGGGTGGGGATGCAGAGCCAAACCATATAAGCCTCCCTCAGGAGAGGGGAGGTAATGGTGTGATGGGCCCCATTTAACCTAGAAAAGGCTGGGATTACCTGTAGTTAAAGATTTCTCCAGAGCTCTCAATATAAATTAGTAAAATTGGCATTTATATCACATGATACAAAGATGAAGCAGCACTTCAGCAAAGCTCTGAGGACAGAAATAACTGAATTATATGGCCCATTCAAATCAAAATGAAAAACAAGCCAAACACTATAAAGAATGAAGAGATGAATCCTTGTAAACATGTCCACTTTTACTGGAAAAATTCAGAACATTGAATATTAATTGCCCTAAAAGGATTTTACAACACCCACAACTATGGATGGCATCACTGGATTCAGGCTTCCAGCACTGGACATAATGCATGTTGTTGGTGGAAACCTCTATGGTTTGTTTACAAAAGGGAATTTCCTCTTCTTTCCCCTAAAATGAGGTAGTATTGGTGTGAATGCTCCCATTTCCTGCTTTTATAATCTCCCTTATTCCATCCATGGGAGAAGGAATCACTTAGCTGGATCCCTGAGACTGAAGAGATTGTATAATAGTATCCATGAGGCCATGTTAAATGGGAAGTGGGGCCACAGTCCTGAAGTGGAGTTCATGAGGGCTTGGCATGTATCTCTGTGATGGTCTGAATGTCCCCTTCAGAAGTCATATTGATATGAAAAAAAGTTCAACATCACTGATCATTAGAGAAATGCAAATCAAAACCACAATGAGATACCATCTCACACCAGTCAGAATGGCTATTAAAAAGTCAAAAAATAACAGATGCTGGTGAGGTTGTGAAGAAAAGGGAATACTTAAACGCTGTTGATACACTGTTGGTGGGAGTGTGAAATAGTTCAGCCATTGTGGAAGACAATGTGGCAATTCCTCAAAGACCTAAAGATGGAAATACCATCTGACCCAGAAATCTCATTACTGGGTATATACCCCAAAGAATATAGATCATTCTATTATAAAGACACATGTACATGTATGTTCACTGCAGCACTATTCACAATAGCAAAGACATGGAATCAACCTAAATGCCCATCAATGGTAGACTGGATAAAGAAAATGTGGTACATGTACACCATGGACTATTATGCAGCCATAAAAAAAGAACAAGATCATGTCCTTTGCAGGGACATGGATGGAGCTAGAGGCCATCATTCTTAGCAAACTAACACAGGAACAGAAAACCAAATATCACATGTTCTCACTTTTAAGTGGAAACTAAAGAATGAGAACACACGGACACAATGAGGGGGATAACACACACTGGGTCCTTTGGGAGGGTGCAGGACAAAGGGTGGGAGGAGGAAGAGGATCAGGAAAAATAACGGGTACTAGGCTTAATACCTGGGTGACAAAATAATATGTAAAACAAACCCCCATGACACAAGTTTACCTATGTAACAAAACTGCACTTGTACCCTTGAACTTAAAAGTTAAAAAAAAAATGAATAAAAGCTCAGCATATTAAAACAAAAAGTCATGTTAAAATTTCATTGCCATTATGACAGTATTAAAAGGTTAGACTTTTAAGATGTGATTAAGCCATGAGGGCTCTGCCCTCATGAATGGATTAATGCCATTGTCTTAGGAGGCACTTCTGATAAAGCCAAGCCCCCTCTTGCCCTCTCTCATTCTTGTGTGTGCAGTCCCACAATCTTGCACCCTTTGCCATGGGATGATGCAGCAAGAAGGCCCTTACCAGATGCCCAGAAGTTATCGGCACCCTTGGGCACTGCAGCCTCCAGAACCATGAGCTGAATTAATCTCTGCTGATTATAAATCACCCAACCTCAAGTATTCTGTTATAGCAGCAGAAAAGAACTAATGCTTTCTTCTTGAGCCTGTGGGCTCTGAGTTCATGAATCAATCTGATCAAGTGCAGCTTGCTTCAGGCAAGTATAGGTGGCTTCTTTTCTCTTTGTCTCAGCTTCTTGGCCAGCCAGTGGGTGGATAAGTCAGTATTGTGCAGGTTCCAAAGTCTAGCCAGATTCCAACAAGAGGCAGAAGATCCCTGAACTTTGATTCAGTGTGACCAAAGCCAATACTGCACCCTTGCCTGAGGTGGCTCTGTTCGCTGGCACATTTATGTCCCCAGCATATACCTATCATTAGTTCATTAGTCAAGATCCTTTTTTTTTTTTTTTTTTTTTTTTTTTTTAAAGACAGAGTCTTGCTCAGTGGAGCAGACTGGAGTGCAGTGGTGCAATCTTGGCTCACTGCAAGCTCCGCCTCCCATGTTCACGCCATTCTCCTGCCTCAGCCTCCCAAGTAGCTGGGACTACAGGCGCCTGCCACCACACCTGGCTAATTTTTTGTATTTTTAATAAAGACAGGGTTTCACCATGTTAGCCAGTATGGTCTCGATCTCCTAACCCCATGATCCACCTGCCTCGGCCTCCCAAAGTGCTGGGATTACAGGTGTGAGCCACCACGCCCGGCCAAGATTCTTTACTTACAAATTTTTAGCCTACGTGACAAAAATATCTAAAGTGTAGCTTCATTTAATGTTCAGTTTATTTTACTCTATGAAAAAGTGAAATGCCCAACCTTTCTAAGATTAATTCTTGTTTTCCTTCTGTGAAGGAGTCTGTGATATTTCCTAAGATAGAAAAGTCTCTGAGAGATTTGCTACAGGAATGAAATAGAATTGCACTATCACTCAACATAGGGTGTATCTTCTGCAGGGACCCGTCTTATATAGAAGGTGTTCATGAAAGATGACAGTGAACACCGAATTAAGGAAATACATTCATTGCCTGTTAGCTAGTAGTATTATTTAATTCAAAAAATTTACGAAAGTCCATTGTGGTTTAGAAACAATTGAAGCCAGTCGGGCGCGGTGACTTATGCCTATAATCCCAGCACTTTGGGAGGCTGAGGGGGGCGGATCACTTGAGGTCGAGAGTTCGAGACCAGCCTGACCAACATAGAGGAACCCCGTCTCTACTAAAAATACAAAATTAGCCAGGTATGGTGGCGCATGCCTGTAATCCCAGCTACTCGGAAGGCTGAGGCAGAAGAACCACTTAAAACCGGGAGGCAGAGGTTGCAGTGAGCCGAGACTGTGCCCTTGCACTCCAGCCTGGGCAACAAGAGAGAAACTACATCTCAAAACAAAACAAAACAAAACAAAAAAAAACAAGAAAGAAACAATTGAAGCCAACAAGGGACTTAAAAAAAATCAAATCCTTAATTCAAACATATATTTACTCATTCAATGAATATTTCATCAGTATCTAAAATGTGCCAAGTGACTGTGTTTTTGTCATCTGACACCCAAAGTACAGTCTCATAGGGATGGAGGAAATCCATTTTATTATTATTTTTTTAATTTCAGTACAGTGGTGGGGAAGAAAGTGTAACTGTAATGTCATCATAGGAAGTAGAGGCAGTAAAAGACAATTATTGTAGTAACTCTATAATAAAAGGAATTACAGTAACAAGATGTAGCCTACAGGGAAATGTAAGATCAAAGAAAGGGATAAATTTAAGAAGGGAAAAGTATAATAGGTTTGTATGTTTTTTTTTATTATACTTTAAGTTCTAAGGTACATGTGCACAACATGCAGGTTTGTTACATATGTATACATATGCCATGTTGGTTTGCTGCACCCATTAACTTGTCATTTACATTAGATATTTATTCTAATGCTATCCCTCCCCCATTCCCCCACCCCACGACAGGCCCTGGTGTATATTCCCCACCCTGTGTCCAAGTGTTCTCATCGTTCAATTCCCACCTATGAGTGAGAACATGCGGTGTTTGGTTTTCTGTCCTTGTGATAGTTTGCTCAGAATGATGGTTTCCAGCTTCATCCATGTCCCTACAAAAGACATGTACTCATCCTGTTTTATTGCTGCATAGTATTCCATGGTGTCTATCTGTTACATTTTCTTAATTCAGTCTATCATTGGTGGAAATTCGAGTTGGTTCCAAGTCTTTGCTATTGTGAATAGTGCCCCAATAAAAATACGTGTACGCGTGTCTTTATAGTAGCATGATGTATAATCCGTGGGTATATACCCAGTAATGGAATCGCTGGGTCAAATGGTATTTCTAGTTCTGGATCCTTGAAGAATTGCCACACTATCTTCCACAATGGTTGAACTAGTTTACACCCCCACCAACAATGTAAAAGTGTTCCTATTTGTCCACATCCTCTCCAGCACCTGTTGTTTCCTGTTTAATGATCGCCATTCTAACTGGTGTGAGATGGTATCTCATTGTGGTTTTGATTTGCATTTATCTAATGACCAGTGATGATGAGCAGGTTTTCATGTGTCTGTTGGCTGCATAAATGTCTTCTTTTGAGAAGTGTCTGTTCATATCCATTGCCCACTTTTTGATGGGGTTGTTTTATTTTTTCTTGTAAAGTTGTTTGAGTTCTTTGTACATTCTGGATACTAGCCCTTTGTCAGATGAGCAGGTTGTGAAAATTTTCTCCCATTCTGTAGGTTGCCTGTTCACTCTGATGGTAGTTTCTTTTGCTGTGCAGAAGCTCTTTAGTTTAATTAGATCCCATTTGTCAATTTTGGCTTTTCTTGCCATTGCTTTTGGTGTTTTAGACATGAAGTCCTTGCCCATGCCTATGTCCTGAATGGTATTGCCTAGGTTTTCTTCTAGGGTTTTTATGGTTTTAGGTCTAACATTTAAGTCTTTAATCCATCTTGAATTAATTTTTGTATAAGGTATAAGGAAGGGATCCAGTTTCAGCTTTCTACATATGGCTAGCCAGTTTTCCCAGCACCATTTATTAAATAGGGAATCCTTTCCCCATTGCTTGTTTTTCTCAGGTTTGTCAAAGATCAGATGGTTGTAGATGTGTGGTGTTATTTCTGAGGGCTCTGTTCTGTTCCATTGGTCTATATCTCTGTTTTGGTAGCAGTACTATGCTCTTTTGGTTACTGTAGCCTTGTAGTATAGTTTGAAGTCAGGTAGCATGATGCCTCCAGCTTTTTCTTTTTTCTTAGGATTGTCTTGGCAATGTGAGCTCTTTTTTGGTTCCATATGAACTTTAAAGTAGTTTTTTTCAGTTCTGTGAAGAAAGTCATTGGTAGCTTGATGGGAATGGCATGGAATCTATAAATTACCTTGGGCAGTATGGCAATTTTCATGATATTGATTCTTCCTATCCATGAGCATGCAATGTTCTTCCATTTGTTTGTGTCCTCTTTTATTTCATTGAGCAGCAGTTTGTAGTTCTCCTTGAAGAGGTACTTCACATCCTTTGTAAGTTGGATTTCTAGGTATTTTATTCTCTTTGTAGCAATTGTGAATGGGAATTCTCATGATTTGGCTCTGTCTGTCTGTTGTTGGTGTATAGGAATGCTTGTGATTTTTGCACATTGATTTTGTATCCTGAGACTTTGCTGAAGTTGCTTATTAGCTGAGGAGATTTTGGTCCGAGACAATGGAGTTTTCTAAATATACAATCATGTCATCTGCAAACAGGGACAATTTGACTTCCTCTTTTCCTAATTGAATACCCTTTATTTCTTTCTCTTGCCTGACTGCCCTGGCCAGAACTTCCAACACTATGGTTGAATAGGAGTGGTGAGAGAGGGCATCCCTGTCTTGTGCCAGTTTTCAAAGGGAATGCTTCCAGTTTTTGCCCATTCAGTATGATATTGGCTGTGGGTCTGTCATAAATAGCTCTTATTATTTTGAGATATGTTCCATCAATACCTAGTTTATTAAGTTTTTAGCATTATGTACTGTTAAATTTTGTCAGTCTTTTCTGCATCTATTGAGATAATCATGTGGTTTTTGTCTTTGGTTCTGTTTATGTGATGGATTATGTTAATTAATTTGCATATGTGGAACCGCCTTACATCCCAGGGATGAAACCAACTTGATCATGGTGGACAAACTTTTTGATGTGCTGCTGGATTCGGTTTGCCGGTACTTTATTGAGGATTTCTGCATCGATGTTCATCAGGGATATTGATCTAAAATTCTCTTTTTTGTTGTGCTTCTGCCAGGCATTGGTATCAGGATGATGCTGGCCTCATAAAATGAATTAGGGAGGATACCCTCTTTTTCTATTTATTGGAATAGTTTCAGAAGGAATGGTAGCAGCTCCTCTTTGTAGAAGTCAGCTGTGAATCTGTCTGGTCCTGGACTTTTTTTGGTTGGTAGGCTATTAAATATTGTTTCAATTTCAGAGCCTGTTATTGGTGTATTCAGGAATTCAACTTCTTCCTGGTTTAGTCTTGGGAAGGTGTATGTGTCCAGGAATTTATCCATTTCTTCCAGATTTTCTAGTTTATTTGCATAGAGGTGTTTATAGTGTTCTCTGATGGTAGTTTGTATTTCTGTGGGATCGGTGGTGATATCTCCTATATTATTTTTTATTGCATCTATTTGATTCTTCTCTGTCTTCTTCTTTATTAGTCTTGCTAGCAGTCTATCAATTTTGTTGATCTTTTCAAAAAACCAGCTCCTAGATTCATTGATTTTTTGAAGGGTTTTTGTGTGTGTGTGTCTCTATCTCCTTCCGTTCTGCTCTGATTTTAGTTATTTCTTGCCTTCTGCTATCTTTTGAATGTGTTTGCCCTTGCTTCTCTAGTTCTTTTAATTGTGGTGTTAGGGTGTCAATTTTGGATCTTTCCTGCTTTGTCTTGTGGGCATTTAGTGCTATAAGTTTCCCTCTACACACTGCTTTAAACGTGTCCCAGAGATTCTGGTACGTTGTGTCTTTGTTCTCATTGGTTTCAAAGAACATCGTTATTTCCGCATTCATTTCATTATTTACCCAGTAGTCATTCAGGAGCAGGTTGTTCAGTTTCCACGTAGTTGTGCAGTTTTGAGTGGGTTTCTTAATCCTGAGTTCCAATTTGATTGCACTGTGGTCTGAAAGACAGTTTGTTGTGATTTCTGTTCTTTCATATTTGCGGAGGATTGCTTTACTTCCAACTATGTGGTCAATTTTGGAATAAGTGCAATGTGGTGCTCAGAAGAACGTATATTCTGTTGATTAGGGGTGGAGAGTTCTGTAGATGTCTATCAGGTCTGCTTGGTGCAGAGCTGAATTCAAGTCCTGGGTATCCTTGTTAAGCTTCTGTCTTGTTGATCTGTGTAATATTGACAGTGGGGTGTTAAAGTCTCACATTATTATTGTGTGGGAGTCTAAATCTCTTTGTAGGTCTCTAAGGACTTGCTTTATGAATCTGGGTGCTCCTGTATTGGGCACATATGTATTTAGGATAGTTAGCTCTTCTTGTCGAATTGATCCCTTTACCATTATGTAATGGCCTTCTTTGTCTCTTTTGATCTTTGTTGGTTTAAAGTCTGTTTTATCAGAGACAAGGATTGCAATCCCTGCCTTTTTTTTTTTTTTCCATTTGCTTGGCAGATCTGCCTCCATCCCTTTATTTTGAGCCTATGTGTGTCTCTGCACATGAGATGGGTTTCCTGAATACAGCACACTGATGGGTCTTGACTCGTTATCATATTTGCCAGTCTGTGTCTTTTAATTGGGGCATTTAGCCCATTTAAATTTAAGGTTAATATTGTTATGTGTGAATTTGATCCTGTCCTTATGATGTTAGCTGGTTATTTTGCCCATTAGTTGATGCAGTTGCTTCCTAGCATCGATGGTCTTTACAATTTGGCATGTTTTTGCAGTGGCTGGTACTGGTTGTTCCTTTCCGTGTGTAGTGCTTCCTTCAGGAGCTCTTGTAAGGCAGGCCTGGTGGTGACAAAATCTCTCAGCATTTGCTTGTCTGTAAAGAATTTTATTTCTCCTTCACTTATGAAGCTTAGTTTGGCTGGATATGAAATTCTGCGTTGAAAATTCTTTTCTTTAAGCATGTTGATTTCCAATTTCATCCATGTCCCTACAAAGGACATGAACTCATCATTTTTTATGGCTGCATAGTATTCCATGGTGTATAGGCTGCATAGTATTCCATGGTGTATATGTGCCACATTTTCTTAATCCAGTCTGTCATTGATGGACATTTGGGTTGGTTCCAAGTCTTTGCTATTGTGAATAGAGCCGCAATAAACATACGTGTGCATGTGTCTTTATAGCAGCATGATTTATAGTCCTTTGGGTATATACCCAGTAATGGGATGGCTGGGTCAAATGGTATTCGTAGTTCTAGATCCCTGAGGAATCACCACACTGACTTCCACAATGGTTGAACTAGTTTACGGTCCCACCAACAGTGTAAAAGTGTTCCTATTTCTCCATATCCTCTCCAGCACCTGTTGTTTCCTGACTTTTTAATGATCGCCATTCTAACTGGTGTGAGATGGTATCTCATTGTGGTTTTGATTTGCATTTCTCTGATGGCCAGTGATGATGAGCATTTTTTCATGTGTCTTTTGGCTGCATAAATGTCTTCTTTTGAGAAGTGTCTGTTCATATCCTTTGCCCCCTTTTTGATGGGGTTGTTTGTTTTTTCCTTGTAAATTTGTTTGAGTTCACTGTAGATTCTGGATATTAGCCGTTTGTCAGATAAGTAGGTTGCGAAAATTTTCTGCCATTTTGTGGGTTGCCTGTTCACTCTGATGGTAGTTTCTTTTGCTGTGCAGAAGCTTTTTAGTTTAATTAGATCCCATTTGTCAATTTTGGCTTTTGTTGCCATTGCTTTTGGTGTTTTAGACATGAAGTCCTTGCCCATGCCTATGTCCTGAATGGTAATGCCTAGGTTTTCTTCTAGGGTTTTTATGGTTTTAGGTCTAACGGTTAAGTCTTTAATCCACCTTGAATTAACTTTTGTATAAGGTGTAAGGAAGGGATCCAGTTTCAGCTTTCTACATATGGCTAGCCAGTTTTCCCAGCACCATTTATTAAATAGGGAATCCTTTCCCCATTGCTTGTTTTTCTCAGGTTTGTCAAAGATTAGATAGTTGTAGATATGCGGCGTTATTTCTGAGGGCTCTGTTCTGTTCCATTGATCTATATCTCTGTAAACTATCGCAAGGACAAAAAACCACACACTGCATGTTCTCACTCATAGATGGGAATTGAACAATGAGAACACATGGACACAGGAAGGGGAACATCACACTCTGGGGACTGTTGTGGGGTGGGGGGAGGAGGGAGGGATAGCATTAGGAGATATACCTAATGCTAAATGAGGAGTTAATGGGTGCAGCACACCAGCATGGCACATGTATACATATGTAACTAACCTGCACATTGTGCACATGTACCCTAAAACTTAAAGTATAATAATAATAAAAAAAGAAAAAAATAAAATAAAATAAAAAACAAAACAAAACAAAACAAAAAGAACGTTGAATATTGGCCTCCACTCGCTTCTGGCTGGTAGAGTTTCTGCTGAGAGATCCGCGGTGAGTCTGATGGGCTTTCCTTTGTGGGTAATGTGACCTTTCTCTGTGGCTCCCCTTAACATTTTTTCCTTCATTTCAACCTTGGTGAATCTGACAATTATGTGTCTTGGGGTTGCTCTTCTTGAGGAGTATCTTTGTGGTGTTATCTGTATTTCCTGAATTTGAATGTTGGCCTTCCTAGGTTAGGGAAGTTCTCCTGGATAATATCCTGAAATGTGTTTCCAGCTTGTTTCCATTCTTCCCGTCACTTTCAGGTACACCAATCAAATGTAGATATGGTCTTCTCACATAATCCCACATTTCCTGGAGGCTTCATTCGTTTCTTTTTACTCTTTTTTCTCTAAACTTCTCTTCTTGCTTTATTTCATTCATTTGATCTTCAATCACTGATACCCTTTCTTCCACTTGATTGAATTGGCTATTGAAGCTTGCGCATGTGTCACGTAGTTCTTGTGCCATGGTTTTCAGCTCCATCAGGTCATTTAAGGTCTTCTCTACACTGTTTATTCTAGTTAGCTATTCATCTAATCTTTTTTCAAGGTTTTTAGCTTCCTTGCGATGGGGTTGAATATCCTCCTTTAGCTCGGAGAAGTTTGTTATTACCGACCTTCTGAAGCCTACTTCTGTCAACTCGTGAAAGTCATTCTCCGTCCAGCTTTGTTCCGTAGCTGGCAGGGAATTGTGATCCTTTGGAGGAGAAGAGGTGCTCTGGTTTTTAGAATTTTCAGCTTTTCTGCTCTGGTTTCTCTCCATCTTTATAGTTTTATCTACCTTTGGTCTTTGATGGTGGTTTTGGTGTGGATGTCCTTTTTGTTGGTGTTGATGCTATTCCTTTCTGTTTGTTAGAGTTCCTTCTAACAGCCAGGTTCCTCAGCTGCAGGAATTTTCATAAAGTGGAATTTGCTGGAGGTCCACTCCAGACAGTTTGCCTGGGTATTACCAGCGGAGGCTGCAGAACAACAAATACTGCAGAACAGCAAATATTGCTGCCTGATCCTTCCTCTGGGAGCTTCATCCCAGAGGGGCACCCAGCTGTATGAGATGTCAGTCGGCCCCTACTGGGAGGTGTCTCCTATTTAGGCTACACGGGGGTCAGGGACCCACTTGAGGAGGCAGTCTGTCCAGTTCTCAGAGCTCAAACACTGTGCTGGGAGAACCACTGCTCTCTTCAGAGCTGTCAGACAGGAACGTTTAAGACTGCAGAGGTTTCTGCTGCCTTTTGTTCAGCTACGCCATGCCCCCAGTGGTGGGGTCTACAGAGGCAGGCAGGCCTAGATGAGCTGTGGTGGGCTGCACCCAGTTTGAGCTTCCGAGCTGCTCTGTTTACCTACTCAAGCCTCAGCAATGGTGGAAGTCTCTCCCCTGGCCTCACTGCCACCTCGCAGTTCGATCTCGGACTGCTGTGCTAGCAGTGAGAGCAAGGCTCCGTGGGCATGGGACCCGCCGAGCCAGGCGCAGGATATAATCTCCTGGTGTGCCGTTTGCTAAGACTGTTGGAAAAGCCCAGTATTTGGGCGGCAGTGTCCCAATTTTCCAGATACAGTCTGTCATGGCTTCCCTTGTCTAGGAAAGGGAAATCTCCCCCACCCCTTGTGCTTCCCGGGTCGAGCAAACCCATTTAAAAAGCAGCCTCCCTCCACTCAAGAAACTGTCTCCTGCCCTTTATCTTCATTTCTGCCTCTCACTTAACACTTACTAACTTCCTGGACTTGGAATTTACATTTTTCTTTGCCTGGCTTCCCTGGTCCCAAATAAAGGAATGATCTATAAGCTAATACACTGAATCCCTTTATATGACAAACCCTGTTAGTAATGCAGATAATCACTCTATAATTCAGCCATGTTGCACACACGACTTTTCATAAAGTGGGCTACCCCAATAGTAGAACAAAGAGATTTTCCCAGGAATTAAAAAGGCAACCACAGCATGCTGAAATGGCACCTGGATAATCAATTAGAACAGGTGGGATGTTGCTTATCTTCCTAAGGTCCTTTCTCCCTGCTGATCTCTTCCTTCCTGTTTGCTTTTGATAGATGTTTAGGATTAGATAGGTAACTGGGGAATTATTCATGTGGAATTAAAGGTCAAAATTTATTGACACAGATCAGTTTGTTGGATCATTTCATTGAACACAGATCATTTTGTCAGTAGGGCTATATAATCTCCTACCCAAAATCTGTTTCGTTTTTCTCCATCAATTCTGAACATTAAGTCAACTTGTACAGTTTCAACTGTAAAGAAATTTCTATTCAATTGTAAAGAAATTTCTACTATATTCTTTTGATGCACAAAACTATTTTTCCTTACTTTGTGTAATGTTCCCAAACCAAGCCATCCAAATACCTCCTTGAAAGAAGGCATTAGGTAGTAACATTTTAGCTTTAGAAACTTGCATGTTATTACTTAAAACGCTGTAAATTTTTTCTCCTGTCCTTGAAATGCACCATATAAATATTGCATTTGATCCTTAACTTACACTTCATAAATAATTCATTTTAAAAATATTCCTCCATAAGACCATCAGTTGCTGAGGTGTTCAGTTTTCACGGAAAGCATTTATTTACTGCATGGGCCCAGGAAGCCTGGTAAAGGCTTGGCTAAAAGCTCCACATGGAGCAAATTATGGTAATTGTATTAATGCTCAAATCCAGGACGCTCAATGCTCAAATCTGCTAAAAGGTTTCGCACTATATTGCCCACATCTTGACAGGCAATGAGGCCACTGGAAATGTTTAACACTTCATAGGGAGGCTTCTGAGATTCATCTTTCATAGTTCCAAGAATTGCTAAAGAATGTCTACAGGTAGCTTCCAGAGGAGTTTCTGAAAGTCACAACTGAGAATAAACAGCCTCTTAAATATCTTCTACTTTGGGCTCAGACTGAAACTACAAGCTCAAGTGTCCAGAAGCGAAAATCAAAGGAAACATCACACAATTAATTTTGATAAATGGGTAAGTTCTAATTCACGTACAGCAATATTCTGCTTAATGATATGTCTCCTTAGGAAATCCATTAAAAATCCATTAACTTAACAGGGAAAAAATCTAATAAAGTTACTCTGGAAATTTTCTGCTAGATTAACATTATGGACTTCTAATGAATATTTCTTGTAGATACTGCTACGTTAGCAGAGCTAATATACTAATTAAACATGTGTCATGTGTGAGGCAGGAAAGAGGAGCAGAAAAATATAAAAATAATCAGAAAATCAGAGTTGAAGTTATACCCAATTGCCAAAGATAATGTTAAAATCAGTAAATATCATTACAGATTTTTAAAGGAAAGAGTGCCAACCTCCTAGTACCAAGCATCTCAATATTTTAATCAAAAAGTCACTGAGATATGAAAATATGCCATGCCTTGTGCTAGGACAGGAAATACAAAGGTAAATAAGTGAAAATCCTTATGTCAAACAGCTCACAGTCTAGTGAGGAATCAAGACACATATACAGGTAATCAATATATACACTAATAAAGCTATGTTTAACAACATACCATGGGAATATTCAGCAAAAAACAACTAATTTTTTGGAGGGCATATACATTTTACAAATCACTTAAACCATTAGGTAACTGAAGCTGAAATTAGTGTTCCAGTAAAATATTAGTTCCTTCTAGGTCCTCCCATTGGGAGAATTTCGATCCTGACTTACCATTTATTGATTCCATGCCAGGTTAGGCAAGGTTACTAATCTCTCTGATTCTCATCTGTAAACATGCAACAGTGCTTTTTTCAGTAGTTGTGAGAAATATATAAAACAAGGTACATACAAGCACAGAGAAATGTGCTTGGGACATAGAAGATGTACTTTACCACCCACATAAAAGGCCTTAGTCTGAGACCCTAAGGCCTTAGTTAGGAGCCACTGACTCGTTCTAGTTTCTGCTTTTTTCTAGATTTTCTAATATTGATCTTTTAGCTTTATTTTTTACCTGTTCACAGCCTTGCCTTGTCCTGTGAACCTAATTTGTAAAATTATTTTCGTAGTACTGACTGGAAGCAGTCCATACACAGCCCCTTGAGTATGCCATTCCCAAGCTGCTCCTTGCAAATATCTTCCTCAGTCTAGCCCATTTTTTTTTCCCCCTCAAAACAGAGTTCTGCTCTGTCTGTTGCCCAAGCTGCATGCAGTGGCACGATCTCAGCTCACTGCAAACTCCTCTGCCTCCCAGGCTCAAGCAATCCCCCCACCTCAGCCTCCGGAGTAGCTGACACTACAGACATATGCACCAGGCCAGGCTAACATTTGTATTTTTCTTGTAGAAATGGGGTTTTACCATGTTTCCCAGACTGGTCCCGAACTCCTGGGCTCAAGCAATCTGCCTGCCTCAGCTCCCAAAGTGCTGGGATTACAGGTGTGAGCCACCACGCCCAGCGCAATTTCTGATTCTATATTTCAATGCAGATTTTCATAGCATGTATCTCTACTCAGTTCATATAAATCTTAAGGCAAGAGCCTACTAGTCATGGCCTACCCATCATAATTAACTCATTTGTCTTGGAAAAAGTGAACTTAATTCCTGTATTTTCATGCATACAAAAACAAGAAACATACAAACCACAATAACAACAAACCCATCAAGATCCTCCAATGCACATAATCACTCTACAGATGTTTTATTCTTTTACCTATTTTGCTGTAATTATCTGCAACAAAGTCTTCCAAACCAATCATTTTCCAGAAACTGTCGTCCCAGCCTTTCTCTGCTGAATATGTCCACTTACACACCAGGGAGCAGAGAGACCTAAGAAAATAGAAGAGATATAGATAGAACTGATCATATGAGTGAGGCTTCCTTTATATTTTGCAAAATACCCGTCCAGGTATCTGCAGAGGTATTAAAGAAGTGGAATAAGCCAGTGTAGATAATGACACATCCTTGCTTAGGTAAAAAGTCTCCATGGATACCTGTTAATTACGGATAGTACCTTCCTTCACTTTCAAAAGTCTCAGCCCTGGCTGGGCACAGTGGCACACACCTGTAATCCCAGCACTTTGGGAGGCCGAGGCAGGCAGATCACTTAAGGTCAGGAGTTGGAGACCAGCCTGGCCAACATGGTCAAACCCCGTCTCTACTAAAAATACAAAATTAGCCAGGCGTGGTGGTGGATGCCTCTAGTCCCAGCTACTCGGGAGGCTGAGGCAGAAGAATTGCTTGAACCCAGGAGGCAGAGGTTGCAGTGAGCCAAGATCGTGCCACTGCACTCCAGCCTGGGCAACAGGGTGAGACTCTGTCTCAAAAAAAAAAAAAAAAAAAAAAAAAGTTTCAGTCCTTTATTTGGATCCTGATTAAACAATCTGTATATGAATATTTGTATTTACATCTATGTTTACATGACATTTGTGAGATAATTAGAAATTATAACCTTGCTATTTGATAAAAAAAATTATGAAATTGTAGATATGATATTGGTAGTTGTGGTTATGTTAACAAAAGGCTCCCTATCATTTAGAGATACATACTGAAAATGTTTGTATAAGATACATGGTATCTGGAATGCGCTTTAAGTAACATGAGAAGGAGAAGTAAATGGCATGTGGCTAAGGGCAAGATTGGTCATGGGTGGTTGTTGGGACAGAGTGATGGGTTCATGGGTGTTAATTATACTACTCTCGCTACATGTTCAAAAGTTTCTATGATAAAAAAAAGTTTTTAAAGTGTCTGGTGGAGATAATAAATAGTATGGTCATCCCAGTCTAAGGCAATATTTAATAGGAGGAAGACTTGAACACTAGATGCTTTCCAGCTACATTTCTCATCAATTTACCCTTAATATTCTGTAGTCTAACAATAAAAAGTTACTTGCAGTTCTCTGAAGAAAGTCATGTTCTGACGTACTTCAGTGCCTTTGCCCTACCCCCATCTGTTGGGAAAACTCATCCCAGCTTCTTCACCATGATAATTCAAAGTCTTACTTTAGCCTAGGCTGAGATTCCAGTTCTGGGTTAGGCACTCCTCTTCTGATTTCCCAGAGCATGGAGTATGTCTTCTACCATAGCCCTTATCATGCCGGGTAAGTAACTGCTTCTTCATATTGCTCCCCTACAGTCTTATTGCCTTATAATCTGTTCTCCATATTGTGCCCAGGGCAAACTTTATAAAATAAAATATTTTATGTCAATCTCAGATTAAGATCCTTCAATTGCTACGCTCTAACTTCAGGACAAAGTCCAATGCACAGCAGGGCTTAAAGAACCCTTTGTGATATGACTGTGTCCATCTCCACAGTCACTCCGTTCTGGCCATCCTCACCCTTGCCTTCTCATTCTGCAATACTGAATTATTTGGAGTTTGCTATAGTGAGCCTTGATTTCCCACTTCCCTGTGTACTGAACCCTCTTGCTTCATTCTTCCTAGAACAGTCATCCCCATTATGCATCTAACTCTTAGTTAGCCTTCATGACTCAGCTCAGATTGTCCTTTTTCAGGAAGCCCCAATGAAGGGCAGACTGAGTGAAAAGCTTCTTCTCCAAGTTCCAATCTGGACATACCTTTATCTTAATTTACCATAGTAACTGTCTTTGCCCATTCATTTCACCATCTCTCCCACTAAACCAGCAACTCCGTCAGCACAGAATCAGCCTTACTCTTCTCTGTATCACAAATACCTCATTCACATTCAGGATTATGACAAGCCACAATGAACACCGACTGAATGGAAACATTAAAGAATGAATCGTTTGTCCATTACATGGTAGGTAAATGGTAAACCTGGGAGCTCATGCAATTTTAAAGATAACCCAAAACCTATCTCACAAGGACAATAGTCTAGATGTATCTCATTCAGTCATTCACATAGATTCATGCATTCACTCACTCACTTAATAAATGTTTAATATTCAGTTACTATGATCCTGGCACTATACTAGGATCCAGGAAACCAGTGGTATGCAAAATATCTAGTCTTTTGCAGTCACAGAAGCTGAAAGTTTAATTGGGGAGACAGAAATTGATCAAATAATCACAACTAAAATCATATACTAACAAACAGCCATAAATACTCTGAAGGAAGTAGAGGGAGAAATGAAAGCCTTTAGCGGAAGAACCTGACATAATCTGGTGGGAGACAGGGAGGAAATATCAAGGAGGGGTTCATAGAGGAGGTAGCACTGAGTGAGGCTTAAATGTCTTTTGAAAGCCAACAAATGTCACTTATCATTAATGATTTTTTTACATGTGGCACAGATCGCAGAACACATTGAGCTATGCTAAGTGGCATAAATATACTGAAGGAATGTGAGCACTTCTAGAAACATGCTAAATTATTCACGGTTTTTAAAGCAACATACATCTTTAATAAGTGGAGAAGGCAGCCCACCTATGTAACATGTTCTGAAGAGTATACAATACGCTAACTCCTCCTGGCATATGACATCTGAAATTCCAACTTTTGGGGAGGTACGATAGCTCCCTGGCAAGAGTAATATTAGGGAGCAAAAGGCAGTATAGAAGGATTGTTTCCAATGATCCAATCACACAGGGTAACTCCTAAATCCCCAGATGTCCCCATTCTTGTCTGTAGAGTGCTGGGCCTCTACTTTGACTTTTCCTTCCATCTTAATGGATTATTATCCTTTCACCTATCTTTGTCTGCTTGGTAAACTCCAGGTTGTCCTTATGGTCCAGTTCCAACGTCAGCTCCTCTGTGAAAGTTTCTCTACTACCTCCAAGCTAAACTCGTGGCTCTCTCTCTTGAGGTACCATTGTAAGTTTAAAATATTGCACTGTATTTCTCAACAGCTGATAAAGGTTGAATTCATGGCCCTAAGTCTTCATGTCTCCACATACCCACACTCTTTGCCATGTAACTTTGTAGTACTGCACCCTCCTCCTCCTGTCCCCCACATTGTAGGCAGGGCTTCCTTTCCTACCTCTGATTCTGATTCCTTACCTCTGACTTCTGATTCTGTCACATGACTGAATTTAGCCAAAATAAGGAAGCAGAAGTAACTGCATGCCAGTTCCGAGTCTGAGCCTCAAGAGATTCTATGTGTTTCTGCTTGTTCTCTTGCACCTCTGGCACTGCCATGAGATCATTCTAGGCTAGTCCACTGGTCCCATGAGGAGGATAAGAGAAACATGGAGCAGGGCAATAGCCAGCTGAGCTCAATCTGGATCAGATACCCCCAGGTTGTCTTGGATCAACGTGGATCAGTCAGCCAAGACTCCAGTGAGTGAGTCCAACTGAGACCAGAAGGATCACCTAGCACAGCACAGCCTAAATGAGCTGTCCATGAGTCAAATAAATGATTACTGTATTAAACTAACAAGCATTGGTTGTGGTTCATAATACAGCAATAGTTTAAAAACTCAACACTTCACAGCATAACTAAGTTTTTCCAAGCAGATTTTTTCCCCAATAAAGGGAAAGTTAGGGATGTCTTGGTCTTTACAAGAAGTTAAAATAAGAGAGTATGCCTGGAGTGAAGATGACTACAGAAGTTTTATGGCTACAGATGCCTCTGGCAACTCCCTCCTTCATTGGGATTATTCAAACAATATTAGGGTCCAATTCATTGAGTTTCTTTAAATCAAACTGATGGGTAATATGGACGTGCTATTAAGCAGCAGAACTGGTAAAGTTTAGTGAGTACAATTGAAGCCACAGGTACTCCAAAACTCTCCAGGAGAGAAAGAAAACATAGGACTTTGTTCATATTATTAGTGGGTAAAGGCAAGGTACTAGCAGCAGAACAAAGGGCTTACCCCTCCCTGAGTCTTCTATTAAGACCAGTTTTGACATTTCCTGAAGTGTTTTAGCAACTTGCCCTCTTTGGATAACTATTCACCTTTAGGCAAGCTGTACCTACTAGTCACCCCCATCCAAAGGTTTGTAAAATTAGAATTAGAGATAGGGGCCCTACAGAGTCAGGGCTACACTGGCAGTCCGAGTTGCTTCTAAGATTGGCAGCTAGAGAGGAGTGCTGCTTCCACCAAGGGTGCTCTAAGAAGAAAGAAGGGGCCACTTGCTGTTGGCCGGTTGGGTGACTGCCAGCCCAAGTGCCAGGGCAGGAACTGATGTACCTTTCACTGCTTTCAGACTTGTTAATGCAGAATAGATACTAAAAACCTATATGAAAGTCAAAATAGCATTTATCAATGAGTAGGCAAAACAAAAACATTAACTAACTTAATGGGAGTAGTTCACCTGAGAGACCACATAGAACATCTACAAGAGGCAAGTCCCACAGAAGTAGAAATGATGAAAAATATGGTAGAATCTTCTAATGATGAAAACAATGAGAAATCAGAAGAATGCAAAAAATTCTTTCTGGAAGCATAAATACTGATTTTAAGTTTAAAATTTCCACAGAAGAACTAAAAAATCACTGACATTAATGAAAATCAAATTAATGCTCTGGAAGACCAAGTAAATGAAATATGACATATGACATCTGAATTTTATCTTTATCTTTATCTTAATTTACCATAGTAACTGTCTTTGCTCATTCATTTCACCATCTCTCCCACTTTGCTACTACAAGTAGCAAAGATACAAAGAGATTGACATAATGATGGAAGAGATAAGAGGCTTGGAGGACAGATTCCAGAAGCCTAACATGAGAATAACAGAAATTCCAGAACAGATTGTGTGTTTTTTAGGAGAGAGAAAAGGAATAAAATAAAAAAGAAAAGAACAAATGAGGGAGATACTGTAATTAAATGAATACAGGGCTAGGTATTTTATTATACTGAACTGAAGTAAGATTTAAGCCCACAGATTAAAAGTCTCATTAAGTCCAGGAAGTAAATCCAGGAAACACTTGAATTTCAAGAGTAAACAGAAAATTATACAAGCTTCCAGACAGAAAGAATAGGTTACTTACAAAGGATTAATCCTAGCTAAGGGAATTCTCATCTACAACTCTGGAATGTAGAAGACACTAGAATAATGTACAAACTATTACGAGAAACTGATTAAAGAATCCTATACCCAGAGAAAATATTATTTAGCTGTAAGAGGCAAAAAAAATATTTTCAACACACAAGGATTCAAAAAGTAAACTTCTCATAAGCACTGTCTGAGGACAATACTTGAGAAAGAGTATAACCAAATAACAATTGATTCAGAGCAGCTTTCTCAATATGGTGGAAATCAAAGACTAGAGGAACCAGTAGACACTGAGATCCTCTCTCACTCTGTGTGTCTCTTTCATGCATGTATGTATATATATGCATGTATGTGCATAATATGCTTAAACATATACATATATGCATAAAAATATATGCATATATGTATTGAAATCTAAGTGGATAATAATAATGTAAGCAGGAATCTGTAATATTGAGTTTTCTTAAAATACAATAGGCTTGCTATTCTACAAAAAAAAAACAAACAACAACAACAAAAACTTAGTAACAGTCTGGAACTGAAAATAAACATTAAGTAAGCAAATATTAAGTAAGAGTCTAGAGAAGGGGTACACAGAAAACGTTCCTTGAAATACATATACATGTTTAGGCAGAACATAAGTTTATTGTTGGTTATAAGGAATGAGAATGTAACCACTAGTAGAAACAAAACACTTAGTAGAACTCTCAAAGTAACAAGGAATAAAAGGGAATAAAGAAAAAATTAACAAGCCAGTGAAACCAATAAACCACACAAAACAAAAAGGAAAGGGAATGGGGAGTGATGTAATATAAATAGAAAACAAAATAAGATGGAACAAATAAGGTCAATTATCTCAGTATTTCATCAAATGTGAATGGGCTGAATTCCACAACCAGTTAAAAGATAAGATTAATCATACTGTGGTTAAAATTAAGCTATACCTTGTTTATAATTCAGATTTTTTAAAATGTGATTCAGTTTTCTTTCAAAAATGTTCTACAACAAATACAAACAAAAAAATTTTTAAATGACAATATAAGTATCAAAGTAGAATCAAGATCAAAAATATTTAACAAGGAAAAGAAGAATATTTCATAATGATAAAATGCTCAATCCAAGAAAACTACCATTCATAATATTTTAGGAACCAAACAATGTAGTATGAAATATATGAAACAAGAGCTTCTAAAATTTAAAAAGCATTTGAAAAAAGACAATTCTATTTAAATATGTGATTGTACTTTCAGAATGTGAAGAGACATGTAAACTATAAGAGTAATAATAGCTATTATTATTACTACTGGGGAATTAAAGGGTGTTAATACAATCAACAAACTCAATTCTGTATACTCATATAGGAGGAGGGAGAAGGAGAATACTTTATAATTCATGCAGAAACTACATGGGTTAAAGATACCAAATGGAAATGTGAACACACACAAAGGAATGAAGAGTATCAGAACTGCTAAATATGTGAGTAAATACAAGAGACATAAATTTTCCCTTCTTAAATTTCTTTTAAAAAGTTGAATTTAAATCTTTATACAATCCAATGCATGAACAAATCATATGAGAATAATAGCACAAATCACAGGAAGATATGAAAGCGTATTATATATAATGAGGCATCAAAATTATTTTAAGGTCGACTGTGATAAGTGAAAGATGCATATTAGAAACTGGCAAGAGGTAAAACTTTTTAGAGATAAAATGGAATACTAACAAATATTTAAGTAATCTGGAGAATACAGGAAAAGGGAATAATTATATAGAATATATGGAAGACAGAAAAAGAAAATAGATTAAAACCCAACCAATAAATGTAAATGACCTAAAATCTCTAGTGCGAAGGCAGAGATAATAAAGCTGAATAAAAATAAAACCCAACTATATGGAGTTTAAAAGAAACTTATTCTACTTTTTAGAGAAGAGCTCACTCTGTTACACAGGCTGGAGTGCAGTGGCATGATGAGGACTGACTGCAGCCTTTAACTCCTGAGCTTAAGGAATCCTGCCACCTGAGCCTCCTAAGTAGCTGAGACTATAAGCACACACCACCATGCCCAGATTACTTTTTCTTTTTTTATTTTTTAGAGATGGGGGTCTCGCTATGTTGCTGAGGCTGGTCTCCATCTGCTGGCCTCAAGCAATCATCCTGCCTTAGTTTTGTGAGTAGCTGGGATTACAGGTGTGAGGTGAGTCGCAGTGCCTGGATAAAAACAAAACAAAACAAAACGAACAAAAAATACTTATTTTCAATATAAAAATGCAAGACAAAGAGTAAAAAGATGCAAAAATATGGCATGCCGGCTGGGTGTGGTGGCTCACGCCTATAATCCCAGCACCTTGGGAGGCTGAGGCAGGTGGATCACAAGGTCAGGAGTTCAAGACCAGCCTGACCAACATGGTGAAACCCCATCTCTACTAAAAATACAAAAAAAAATTAGTTGGGCGTGGTGGTGTGCGCCTGTAATCAGCTACTCAGGAGGCTGAGGCAGGAGAATTGCTTGAACCTGGAAGGTGGAGGTTGCAGTGAGCCAAGATTGTGCCATTGCACTCCAGCCTGGGGGACAGAGCAAGACTCAGTCTCAAAAAATAAATAAATAGATAAGGCATGCAGATACAAATAATAAGCTGAGGTGGCTATATTAATATCAAAGTAGACTTCAGAACAAGAAATGTTACCAGGAATAAACAGGTACATTACATATTGAGAAAAGGGTCAATTCACCAAAAAGACTCATAAAGAAGAAATCATAATTTTTAGAAAGGCAACTCGAACTCAGCTAAAATTAGATCTTTTCTCCTTTTGTTTTGGCCTAGGACTAGCAAACATGTAATGCAAAAACTGTATATGAAATCAAGGATTCATGACAGAATGTGGTCACCTAAAGCTGCCCCTGTTTTATAGGTTTGCCTGAAATTCCAGTGGTCTCAGCAGCCCATGGTGATGAAAGGATCTGGCCCACTAAAGGAGTCCAGAACCGTGGACTATTTTAGGCATGAGTGTGTATGAGTGGGGAAGACCAGGAGGCACTGAAGGATCTATCTCATTATCATAAAAGAATGTTATTATTTTATTTTATTTCTTGATGCTCTATCTGGCCTTCTGGAAATTTCAGTATATAAGGTCAGGCCACAACCTCCCACAGCAGGGTCCATATCTGCCTTTTTCATCCAGTTATATGGATGAATAAGCACAATGCTACTCTGGCAAATTTTGAGAGCACAATGCATGTTAATTAAGTGAATGAATAAAAACCTTCAGATCTCAGTTATAGAAGGAAGCTTTCAGGTTCCTAATCATTTTTTAATGGCTTCTATTATAAAGCCTAGATCTTTAGATACTGCTCTGTATGCAGGCTGGAGAAGAGACAAAAGTTAGACTCCTGGAGTGCATGAAGCAGAACACTGGGTTCCTTGCATAGACCATTAACCTCAATGGAACCAGGAGAGCCTTCCAACAATGCTCTCCTGGTTTTGCCTACCTCACATTCCTCCCACCACCTACTGCCCAAAACACAAATGCATGCCAGATCTCTAGCAGACCTTCTTTCCTATTTCAAAAAGTACAAAAACAAAAAGAGGCTTCTGATTAAAGATGCCAGATTGACTACACGTGTTGAACTCTGTGCCCTTTAAAAATTCCAACAAAATGGTTGTACAAGAATGTTTCAAAGAGGCAAAAACCCACAATGAGAACAGGATAGAAGATGACAGCATCGAAAATCTAAAAGCCAAAAACCATGGTAGTAGTAACTCTCTTGGTAGACTTGAGAAAGGTAAAACCTAAACAGCAGCAGGAAAAACCCAGAAGCAAAATGATTACCCTACAGAGACCCAAAAAGTTCAGGAGGTGGTGGTGCTCACCACCCCTGAAAGTGAGGATAAAAGTGAGGCTAAAAACAGCAGATGGTACAAAAAGTATGTTTAGGAAGTAATTAGATCCCATGTGACCTCACTATTAGCAACCAGGGTACTACTTCTCCCACACTACGGAAGAAAAGTACTAAGGTCCAATGTATTAGTCCATTTTCACACTGCTGATAAAGACATACCTGAGACTGGGTAATTTATAAAGAAAAAGAGGTTTAATAAACTCATGGTTCCACGTGGCTGGGGAGGCCACACCATCATGGTGGAAGGTAAAAGGCACGTCTTATATGGCAGCAGACAAGAGAGGAGGAGAACCAAGTGAAAGGGGTTTCCCCCTTATAAAACCATCTGATCTTGTGAGACTTATTCACTACCATAAGAACAGCAGGAGGAGAAACAGCCCCATGATTCAATTATCTCCCACTGGGTCCCTCCCATAACACATGGGAATTACCAGAGCTACAATTCAAGGTGAGACTTGGGTGGGGACACAGCCAAACCATAGCATCCACCCTTAGATAGGGTGCGGTAAAAGGGCCAGGTAAGGGTAGAGTATCTTGACAAAAAGAGACTGATTCAGTATCTGCTTTTTTGCAGGCCAGCCCTCAAGCTCCTTTCCCCGACTCAGCTCCCAGAGCTTTGGCTGCTAGATTCACACCCTGAATATTTATTTTTGGGGAATCTGACCAGAAAAAAGAAAAGATATAAGGCTAATTGGGAGAGCAGAGGGTATAGAGAAAATAGCCTAGCCAGATAACTCTAACCTTAGGAAGATTAAAATGGGAGAATGTAAGTAAAGCTAATATAAGTAAAGCTACTATAATCACCATCTTTATTTTCATCATCTTTAGTTTCAATCAGAAAATAGTTACTGAAGGTATTTCCCTCTATATACATATCAGAGTTTTCCTAGTTAGGTAGGAGCCTCCAGACTCTATCAGAAACAAAGCGAAAGGGTCACCAAAATCCGAGCCAGAGACCATGAAGTAGCCTCAGCACAAACAAGAACTTTTTATTCTCCTGCTTTTACTCAGAGCAAGGCGCACATCAAAAGCACATGCCTGCTGAGTTCCAGGGGCCTGATCATTTTCATGCATTTCTCCACCAAGATTTTATAAAAATGAAGCCGGCACTGCTGCATTATTTATACGCAGCTCACTGTACTGACATTGCCAGGCCCCAACTTTCAAGGGAAACCTTTTGTTCTCTGCTTAGGGAAGGCTGAACCTGGAGAGTCTCAATCGAACCAGCTAGTGAAGAACAGAATAATTAGAGCTGAGAGTGGGGATAAATTACCAAGATATTCCTGGCTGCAGCCTTTGGTACATCACAGGCCTCTGATGGCTCTGTTTTTCCAAGCCATGCAACAGACTGAATTACCAGCCCTGAAGATACAGCTCGTTGGGAGATAAAATGACTCAGATTGGATTGCTAATTGTATCAACAAAGAGACCAAGAAGGCCTTAATTTCTGAAGAAATACCACTGCACCAATCGGAGCAGCTTCTGTTAAAGAGCTGTCAGATTTCAGGCCTGTTACTATTGGCTCTGTACTTCATCAAGACTTGCTGACAGGCCCGTGACAGGCTGAAATAATATATGCAATGATGCAACACAGGGCAATATTAAATTGCTTTTTCGGTCAGACTTGCCGATAACATGATTCAAACGTGGCCATGACAATATGGGGAGCATGAAAGAACTGAATAAATAATCGAGTTGAGGGAATTTTCCCATGCCACCAAAAGAAAGAGATCTAAGAGTCAGAAAACAAAAGATCTTAAAGTTGCCACCAAAATATTCCAAGATCGTGATGAAGCCCCTGGATTCACGGATTTGGATCTGTCCCCTAAAAAATAAGGATGGTACTAATTAGAGGCAATATGAGAGAAAGCAGGAAAGTAAAGAAAACAAGTGACAGCTTATTTAGTGCCTATTATACGCCAGGCATTATGCATAGAAATTTTATGTGGGTTACTGAATATCACAACAAACTTGTGAGGATACTATTATTAGTATTTCCATTTCACAGAAGAGAATACTGAGGCTCAGAAGTTAAGTCATTGGAGGTTGTATCATTAGGAAAGAGCAGGACAGAAGTTCAAAACCTGCCCTGATCAATTAAAAGTCCATGCTTGTTAACTACATGCTTATTCAGGCCCACTCAGGGAAAGATATTTACAAAACATTACAAAGACTGGTTACTCCAAGTGAAAATGTACAGTAATTTTGAGGTATTTAATTTCTCGTGTTTTTCTTGTCTGTTATCTCCTTTTTTTAACAAAGGAAAAATATGAAAATAAAACAGATGGAACAGGTCAAGAAGCACAGAGCTGTAGAAAGCAGTTAGCTGCCTTAGGTTTGCTGTGAGGATGTTCTGGTAAAAAAGGGTGTTCGGGAGATGTGTGCCATAGGCAAGGACACAGGGACAACAATGAGATGTTCTCTCAAGTTGGGAAAATGAAGTCTGGTTTTGAGAGTTCAGCTGTAAAGTTAATCCATAATGAGCAAGAGTAAAATATTCAAAATTATCAAAACAAAACAATGGTTTCCAGAACATTCAGAGCTCACAGGAACCATACTGAAGGCATTCAGATGGTTAAAGAAAGAATGTGTCAAGAGGATGATTAGGCTGCAGGAGACTAGAAAAAGAAGAAGCAGCAGAAGTGGAAGCAGAGGCAAGTGCCAGAGCAGGGAGGAAGAGGACTGCACCAGGTGGAAAGAACTGCATGTGCCCAGGGCTGGAAGTGAGGCAGCAAGTGGCCACATCCATCTCAGCAAGATCCTTGCTGTGCATACCTCAGAAGCTGAGTGTTGCCCTGGCATGAAGAAAAGGAGCAAAAGAGCCATTTATTTCCCTCCTCCCTCTTTCTCTCCCTCCTTCCAAAAATATTTATTAGGCTCTTACTATGTACCAGGCACAGATATTATCTCTTCCTTCGTGGAGCTTAGAGTCTAGTAAAAGAGAAAAATCCATGAAGAGCTCACTCTAGTAATTACTATGAAGGGTAAGTATAATGAAGAAATATTATAGGGTGTCCATAGAGCTTATGGTATCAAAGGACATGTAAAAAGATAGGGAGAGATCTGTTAAAGGATACACAATTACAACTAGATAAGGAGAAATAAACTCTGTTCTATACCAGCAGTCACCAGCCTTTTGGGCACCAGGACCCAGTTTTGTGGATGACAATTTTTCCATGGGTGGGGGGTTGCGAGGAGGAAGGTTCCGGGATGAAACTGTGCCACCTCAGATCATCAGGCATTAGATTCTCATAAGGAGCGTGCAACTTAGATCCCTTGCGTGCGCAGTTCACAATAGGGTTCCTGTTCCTTTGAGGAGCTAATGCCACTGCTGATCTGACAGGAGGTGATGCTCAGGTGGTAATGCTCACTAGCCCACCGCCCACCTCCTGCTGTGCAGCCAGATTCCTAACAGGCTACAGACCAGTACCTGTATAATACATTATTGTTAACCCTAGTCATCCTACAGTGGTATAGAACCCCATGGGGTTGGGGAGCCCTGTTCTATACCACTGTAAGATGACTACAGTTAACAATAATGTATTATACAGTTTCTAATCACTAGAAAGAGAATATTAAACATTCCCAACACAAAGAAATGAAAAAGGCTTGAGATGGATATGCTAATTAATCTGATCACTATGCATTATATGTATGGAAACTTCGCTATGTACCCCATGAATATGTACAATTATTATCTGTCAATTAAAAATAAAGTTTAAATGATAAAAAAAGAATCTCTACTTTGCCTTAGATTCCTTCATTAAGGGAGCAAAGACCCGGGGTCAAGGGTTTCCATCAAGCATCTGTCTACTCCTACAGTTTTTAATGGCAAACCCTGTGGCTAGAGGCCATTAAAATGGGGCTGCCTTGTGATGGTAACATCTTCAGACCCCCAGCCCTTGGGTTTGCTCCTGCCTTTCCCCTAGCCTCTTCTCCATTCTAGTAATGTTGGGTTTCTCACTCAATTATTTCAGGCTTATGATTCTGGCTTCTTGGACCTGAGGCTTGATCTCAGCCTTTGCCTCTGGCCATCTGAAGACTCATTATTGGACCACTCTCTAGTTCTTCTGAACCCCTTTGCTTCACGGTCCCATGCCCTGGTGCCAGCTTCCTCTGCAAGGTCTACCCTAGTGTATATATGAGGTTATTGGTACCAAGATCTATTCCCAATCATAACTATTTCCCAGTGTCACTCAGAAGATACAGAAAACATACATACCTATCTCAGTCTGACTCAGATAGGAAAACATTTCTAAACATTTTATAAGCTCCAATATTAAAATACCTCTTCCAGTGTCAACTCATTTTGGCCTATCCAATTACAGGACAACACAGTGTGTATAAAAGGACAGTGGTGTCTATATAATCCTTATCTTCCAACATTCTTCAGTCTTAATGGCATTCCTGACTTGCCATTTGTTCAGTACTGAGCTGACCCAAAGTTATCTAAAGTGTGCATAATCGGTAAGCCTGGGATCTAGTGCTACTGGCAAGAAATAAGTGAAAAATAGCAAAGCTATTCTAAAGCCACTAGTTGGGGGGTGGGGAGTAAGGAAAAGCAAGTTATCATATTAATATATGGTCATCCAATGCTGCTCTGCCTTAAAGAGATAATGTACGATTCCTGGCAAAGGATGAAAGAGAGCAGACTGAAACAGTGTCTGCCAATTGGCCTAGTGCATTTCAATTCTTTTTGGCTATTAGGGCCCTTTATGATTAATTCTGGCCTCTGGAGTATCTAAAAAAATCATCTTAACTTGAGAATATTCTTCAATATAAATAAGCACCTGAACAAATTATAAAACAAATATTTCCTTGATAAGCTAGGATTATCTCTACAAATTCTCAGTAATAACTATACTATACTGTAGTGTAGCACAGTACCCAGCAAGTTGTGGTCACTCAACAAATATTCTTTATCTTTTATGAGACACTGACAACTCTAAGAAGTACTGAAAAGCATTATCATTTCCCTCATACTAAAAATCCTAAACTGCTCTCCTTGATTTTGCTCAGTGATACCATCTGCAGATATTTGATACTTCAAGCCCCTGAGAATATTTAGCAGATCTTATGATTCTAGTCTTCTTTTTCTATCAATTTTGGTTTAGGATCTAGAAATGATGCCACTCTTTTCCCATTGTGCAAAATACAAAAGTGTTGGACGAATTATTTCCCTCTTCCTATTCCTGTCTTTGTCAGGCCACTGTGCTCCAGGTGGCTATGACTGTCATCATGACAACGGCCACAAGTAAAGGGCACCATGGTGATGCTCTTCTCAGATATGATGTCAACTGTCCCATCACCCAAGGAACGGCCTACTCACATACCTCTCAGAGCTGAGAATTTTAACATGAACAGTATCCCTTTGACACAAAGCAGAAAGAGTCAGATTAAGATTTTCCACACAAGACAAAGAGGTAAAAACATTAAAAGGAAGTTGGTGAAGTAGAAGTATAGACCTGAAGATTTCGTAGCTTTCAAGATGTCCTGTCTCTAAGGAAGGACAGGAAAAGAGGGGAAGGAAACAGAAATGGAAAACAAAAACAAAAACGAAAACAAACAAACAGGAAAATGGCCTTAAAATTAGGTTTTCAATATCTTTCAGGGATCAAGATGCAGAAACCAGCAGAAACAATACATCAGCTCTTCAGAAGGAGGATACATTCAGACTTGTTATTAAGGTAAAAAACATGACAATTTTGTGACTTAGCCATTTAAGAAATTCTTGTAAATATTATCTGGCCTCAAGGAATTAACAGTCTGTCAGGGGAAGAGAGCACCATATTATTTAGCTAATACGGGTAGAGCTAGAGTTGGAACCCAAACAATTAGCTGCAGAGTCCATGCCTTTAACAACTATACAAACTGCCTCTAGAAACATACCCTCTGCATGATTGGTGAATTTCATGAGTGAAATACAAGATATTTAATAGGAACAACAGAGGAAGAGGGCAACTCTACCTGGGAATATTAAGGAAGCTTCACTTGGGAGTAGCAGCTTGAATTGTGAGTCCTGAAATATGAGTAGGAGTTCACCAGGTGGACAAAGGTTGTAGAGGATACATTTCAGGCAGTGGACCAAGGCATTCAGTTCAAGCATAATCCTGCACCCAGATGTGAAATGGAATAACTGATCTCCTAAAGACTCTTCCAGACTTTTAGATTTTAGTGCTGCTATGAAGAAGGCATTACAGAGTACAGTTTGGATCAGACATGGTGAAGCCATCATTCACTAGTGAGTAAGAGCACCTCCTTGCTCTTCATTTTCTTCATCTGTTAAGAAGGTAACAGTAGTAATTATCTCATAAATTCATTAAAAGGTTAAGTGCACGGTTAATTCACATAGCACATACCCAATAAAAAGCAGCTGCTCTTGTTACCATTGTTTTCCTCAGCATCAACATCATCATCATCTCTTAGCTACTTCTGAGAAAGAAAATATAATAAAGAAATGTTCAAATGAAAACCCACTTTAAGACACTGCTAAGAATACTACAGGGAACTGAGATGGGTTGTCAGCTAATTTGATAGCCATTATCCGAACTAAATGAAATAATGGCATAAGCAACCCAGTTCAGCCTGCTCAAGTCAACATAAAATTGAGTTAAGAATCAAATTCTTGGTTCTTATCTTGAATTTGCAAACCAATATTGGGCCCAAACTGTGCCCTCCTGCACAGTTAGAAGCAAAACCACTTAGAATGCTCTAGCCATTCATAGAGAGATTCACTGATTCCCAAACACATTTCTGCAAGCACTCAGCATGGCACTGCAGATAGATAGACGTGAGTACTAGGTCTTCTCCCTTGATTAGCTCAGAGGGTAGATGGGAAAATAGACATATGGAGGAAATGCAAAAAGTATTGTAAGAAAGTTTTAAATGCGGGTACATATATAAAGCTTTATGGGAGCACAAAAGGCTACAGAAATTAGCTCTGTGGAGCTTCTGAGAACTTCAATAAACAAATACCAGAGAAAAACGCAAAACGTCCTTCAAGTGTGCATCCTGAGGAACCCAGGATAGAGTACTTAAGTTTTCCCTTGTTTGCCCGTTCTCTGGCTGAAACAAACTCAAGAGTATCTTGAATGGGTCACACTTCCATTCACTTCTGTACTTGGTAACGCACTCCTGAAACACCTTCACCTTTCTTAACCTTGGTAAATCCTAATCACCTTCTGGTGTCAATTCCTCTGGGAATTCATCCAAAGGTGTGTTATTTGCCCCTCCACTGTGCCTTAATTGCTTCCTATCATAGCATTTATTGCATATGATCACCTGCTAAATTATTTCTCTCTCCCATACTACACTGCACACTAGATGCAAGGATGGTACATTCTATATTTTAGTCTTCCTAGTAAGGAGGACACATAGTAGATGTTTAATATTTACTGAATCAATAGTTATCACTGATGTCTTCTTTGACCTACTACCACATACATAAATATCTATTTTATTTTTGCATAGGAAGACTACTTTGAGTGTTGGACTGAAGCTCTACCTTTGCAACTCAGTCCATAAGCTTAGTTTTCAAATGAGTTCATATTAAAAACAAACAAAGCCACCCACAAACAAAAGAGATCAGAGGCCCCTACTCAAATGTAAATCAATATGCTTGCTAAACTAAATGAGGAAAGAAAGCTGCCTGCTTGCTATCCTCTTTAATTTGCAAGAAGGAGCTTTGTGGGGTTTCTTAAATATGAAAAGATAAAAGTGCACTTGGAGTGTACATGTTCCTTTTTTATCTCCTTTAGAATTACCATGTGTTTTTCTAATTGAGAGCACTCTTAGGGCTTATTTAAAAACCAGATATGAGGGGGGGAAATGGCCTAAATTCAATCTAATTCTCTGGTGTATCATTTCCGTTTTTTTTTTTTTTTTGAACCTTGCAAAGCAGTTTATAACAAATAAATTATGTCTTATAAATTAAGCAACTGGAGAAACTGAGATGGGAATGGTTGATGGCAGGCTTTAAAAGATACCACCACATATCATTTGAGGTCACAGTATTCCAGTTACCCACCAGCCTGGCTGGATCGACTAGTTTTAATGGTGTGAGACATATTTCTCAGTACATCTAAAATCAACGATCACTTACTAATCACACCCAGTCCAAGTTTTCTTCGGCAAAAAACCGTAAGTTGAGAGAGTAGTATTCAATGGTTTGGAAATATAGAACAAAAAGGAATGTCAGATGGAAAGGAGAATTATGCCTAGGGAAGAGAAGGATATGGAATAATGGAATAACCATCTTTAGGAAGAGAACTATTTTCAGTTAAAAGCAGCTGCTTTTCATTTTTATGAAAGCAATAAGCATAAATTTCAGTAAGGGAGGGTTTCGATCATCTGAGGAGAAGCTGCCTAACTTGTAGGGCTAGAAGACATGATGATGTGGAATGGGAAAAGATGACAGTCTTCTTTAAAAGGATCTTTAAGGAAAGGAGAGTTCTATCATTTTAAGGTGGCTGGGGAACTGTCTGGCATTAAGAGAGAGGAATGGATTACACAGATGATTTCTGGTGTTTTTATTAGTATTGTTGTTACTCTGGTTCAATGATTCTGTGATTCATTTCATTTACTATAAAGCCAAACTCTTCAGTCTCGACAAAAGTACAGTATTAAAGAATAATGTTTCTGGGAATTTCAAATTCATGAAAATAGTTGTTTCTAATTTATGGTCTTGTTTAAACAAAACCACACAAGTTCCCTTTTAAATTTCAATTAATTAAAATCTACTGAGTGGCTATGAGGTGCAAATTCCATGCAAGGTGTCAGGCACACGGAGATAAGACACAGTCCCATTCAGTATGCTGGAGGAGAGAAAATGGGCCCAACCATTACTGCAGTGTAGCTGAAATATAATAAGTAACATTAAAGAATTATAAACTGCCATGAAGTGACAAAGAATTAAGAGACAACATCCAGTTGGGCTGTCAAGTGCAAGGAAAAATAGAGGGAGAGAGTAGATTATGAAGTAGATATAAAAAATTCATAAGATAGTAAATATTATAAACATTATAGACAAAGGTGCAGAACCGTGTATATTTAAATCATGCGTTGGAACAGAGACTCGCCTCATCTAGAACAAAGCTAGGGGTACTGAGGAAATAAGAAAACTTGAAAGTTGTTTTGGGTCATGGAAGTAACCCAGTATGTAAATTTCTAAATGTGAAGCAAAAGATATTACCCCAGAGTCAAAATAAATTCATTTCCAAATATTTTCCCCCTCAATTGAAATACATCATACCAAATTTTGGTATTAGTTTTTAAGATAATTCCTAATACTCAGAAGTTACAATTTAGGCAATTAACTGGTACGTGCCAAACACAGGCAAAACTTTTGGTTTCCCGGGGACTATAATGAATCCACAGGGAACTAACGTGAGTTTTGATTGCCTGGTGGAAGAACAGCTAACAAGATGAACTTGGCACTTTGAGTGTTTAGCAAAGTTGTCACAATAGGTATCGAACTCTGAAAATTTTTTCCAAAGCACAAGGAGAGGAACAGCAACATTACCCATTTTAAAAAATCTATGATATGCCTAAACATGAGCACTGGCTAATTCTGCAGAATTTGTAAAGCATTCTGGGTTGTATATTGAAACAAAGAAGGAAGTGAGTAAGTTCCAAACTGATACTTACCTCTCAAGTAAGCAGCCAGAATATTTTAAGATGCTGTGTAGTCTAATGGAAAGGGCAAAGGCTTTGCAAACAGGCTAACTTGGATTGAAATTCCAGCCCTGCCACTTGTTATGTGAATAGTCTTGGGCAACTCTCTGAAACTCTCCATTTTCTCACATCTACAATGGTGGTAATAACAATGAACTAAAAGCCTTGTTGAGGAATAGCCTGTAGTCAAAGGACCTCCTGGCACAGCAACTGACCCATATACTGGCCCTCAATAAACAATAGCTACTATCAGTAGCAGTCGTATTTCTTCACTTTAGCCTGCCACATTTAAACACTCACATACACACACACACACATAAGTACTAAAAAGACTTCTCCTGAAATCTGTGCATCAAGTTTTATGGATAATCTCTCATTAAATGGTCTCTTGTAAAACTTCAGTATCTCTCCCTGACTGGTCAGAGGCCATGTGGGCCTCACTACATCACTACATGATTTTCCTGCCAGACTAAATTGGCTCAGATTCCCTCAAAACAGTTAGTTCCCTTAACCCAATACTACTGTAGACTGGGAAGGGGGTCTGAAATATTCATGTATTTAGTGACATTTATGTAAAAACTCCAAACAGAACATTTTAAGTTAAATATATATCCCCTTACCAGGGGACTATAGCAATCACTGATATGTGCACATATATAACCAGATATAATCTCCAGGGCGAGCTGCATTCTGTAAATTTATAATATCAGTGTTAACATGAGTTAAGCACTTCCCTAACTCCTCCCCCAAAGCAGTCACTAGACCCACTGCTTTGAAAGCAGGATCAAGGCAAATACATTTTCAGCCCCTACACGTAATGGGTACACAGGATTTCATTATACTCTTTGCTGTTGTGTATGTTTGAAACTTTCCAGAGAATGGGCCAGTCTAAAGGGGTGCAGACTGCGTGCTTAGCACTGGCCTGTGATGAGAGCTCTACCACTGGGCCAGTTTTGTTACTGTCGTTATAGGGCAGGAGTGGGTTTATCTCTGCACTCACACTTTTTATATTCTGGTTGACTCTGTCTACAACTGGCTCTCAAACACCAATCTAGCAGAACACCCAATCTGGTGGTCATGGCAGACATCTTCACACATAATGGAAATTAAAGCACAGGGCTCCTCAGGAAACAATAAAAATCTGCCACCCATTCTATCTCCCAATAACCATGAGGAAGAAGAGAAACTGTCAGGAAGGTGGAGGACCAGGTATGAAGGATAAGGAAGAGCAAAGTCTCCAGGATGACATCCTAGGGTCTGGATCCTTCTTCAAAGACAAACTCAGCATCTGAAGTTCTTCCTCTGCTCTAATTAACAATGGGTCAGGGAAATGAGGGCCTGTGGCATAGTGTCATGGGAGAGTTTGGACAGAACTTGTAAACACCCACCTCCTGACCTTTCTCCAAGGACAGTGGCCTTAGGCAGTGGTAAACAAAGATCACCCCCAAAGAGCTAATTTTAGTCCTATTTATAACAGTAAAAGCCAAAGTACTTTCCCTTCCTGTGTTGTGACAAGACAACACAAGGCTTCCTGCACCCCGTCATTCAACTTTACCCAGTCTCCAGGCACAGGCTGAGATCTACAAAGAGAAGTGTTGCTCTATGCCAGAGAAATCCTATCCTGTGTGAAATTTCCCAGAGAAGGGAGGTGGCATAAAAGCAAATTCAGGAACTCTTCATTCACTTACTCTCATTCATTCATCCAGCAATTTATTCATTTATTTATTCATTTATTCATTTCCTTGACAAACGTTTATGTAGCACCTCCTACCTAACGAGCCCAGGGCAGAAGAAGAATGAGATGAACATGCTGCTGTTGTAGGGGCCATGGGCAGAAAAGCCAGAAAAGACAATAAATTACAAAAATAACTATAGAGTTACAACCATGATAAATGCAATGAGGGGCACTTGAGGAGGTTCTAGTCTAGTCCACGGGCTTGGAAAAAGTTTGCGGGGGGAGGAGGACTGAAGTTCAAATTTCAGGGACAATGAAGAGACAGCCCCATGAAACAGAAGGGCAGAGGGTGCCTACCGTGGGAAGAGAACATAAGGAAGAGCAGGGAAAGATAGAAGGTGGGGTGACTGAGGGACGGTGAAGTCAGTGCAGATAGAAAGGGGCAAGGGAGGATGTGCAGACAATTGTGGGTAAGAGGCTAGAAGTGCTACAGGGGCCAGACATCAAGATTCATTGTCCATGGTAAACACCAGGGAGTCCAACCTGAGCGCGGTAGGGAGGCAATGATGGGATTCAAGCGAGATGCTGTCGTGATCAGTTCAAATCCCGACTGTGCCACTTCTCACCAATGTGACACCAGGCCAGCCACAGTCTCTCTGACTGAATCTGCCCCATGAAGTCAGCTCCTCCCATGTGCTCGCTCACTCAGTGCACACACATTGCTTTCTCGTGTATCTCCTTCATGCTGGCCACTGTCTCAGGCAATGGGATGCAGCAGTGAACGTGACAAAAATCTTTGCACTCCTGGAGCTTACAGTCAAGTGGAGGCATCAGAAAATACACACACACACACACACATGCACACACGTGAGGAAGGAAATAAGCAAGTGGCAAAGAAGAAAGTGACCCAGTAGGCCATCTTTGGGCAGCATGGGCAGCAAAGGCCCACTCTGAGGAGGTTACATTGAGCTGAGGCCTGAGGAATAAGAAAGGCCCTGCATAACAAGGAGACACAGGCAAAGGGGAGAGTGGCTGCAAAGGGGCAAAGTGCTTGTCTGTCTGGGCAAGTGAAGTGGAGCATAGAGCATGAGGGGCAGGCAAGGCTGGCAAGAGAGGCAGCGTCCAGAAGGCACAGGGCCTCTGTGGCATGGGGATGTCACTGCACCAACCTCAGGACTGGTCTGTGCCACGATCAAAGTTGCATTTTCAGATCCCTCAGGGATCTTCAAATGGAGGGGCTGGAGGGGTAGGAGTAGAAGTAGTGAGATCTAAGAGGGGGCTTCTGTGTTTCCTTTGTCATTGGACATACACGTTGCATTTTATTATTCCCCAGATACTGGCTTCAAAGCCTCTGGCAAAATATCAACCTCTTTGTGCCTTAGGGTCCTCATTATAAAACAGGGGACATAATATCCACTAACTCACATTGGGCTGTTGTGAGGATTAAATACAAGTTGTCATTTGTAAAGGACATTGGACAGTGCTGGGCTAAGCTCTCCATGTATCTTGGATATTCTCATTGTCTCACTAATTTCCTGTCCATCACTGCTGCTGGATCCTGAGCACCTCATCTTTATCTGCCCCGCATCTGTCCCAGTATTTATACTAGGTACTCTGTCAATAAGGAGTTGTAAATTTTTGCCTGAAGACTTAAATTGGCCGAAAGACATATTTTGTTTAGCTGATGCAGAGACTTCAAAATGTGTAACTGTGAATGTCTTTAGGTTGGCAATATAGACAATGTGTGTATCCCCCCTCAAAATTCCTATGTTGAAACCTAATCCTCAAGGTGATGGTATTTGGAGGTGGGGGGGGCCTTTGGGAGGTGATTAGGTCATGAAGAAGTAGAGCCCTTGTAAAATGGATCCCAGAACGCTCATTTACTCCTCCCGTCTTTTGAGGACACAGAGGAGATGGCTACCTATGAACCAGGAAGTGAGCCCTCACCAGACACGGAGTAAATTGGGGCCTGGATCTTAGACTTCCTAGCCTCCAGAACAGTGAGAAATAATTTCCGTTGTTTATAAGCCACCCAGTCTATGGCATTTTTTAATAGCAGCCCAAAAGGACTAAGACAGCTGGGTATGCCCTCTCTAGTTCCCTTGGGTCCCTCCCTACCCTGTCTTGTCGCATATCTGCCAGAGTGTTAAGTGTGTCCTGCCTCTGCAGGCACTCACTTGTGAACCCTTGAAAATGCTATTGCTTGGAATGTCTGTCACAAATACAAATGACACAAAGCCACACAAACCATTCACTTACCTCCCTCCAGCCCCCACTGGTACAATGAACCACAGAATCTGACTTCCCAATTTTTTTCATACTGTCATTCACCATATATTTACTGAATACCTTCTAGGTCCTAGAAACTGGCAGAAAAAGACACAAAGTCTGCCTTAATTGAACTTACAATTTGGTGCCCATGAACAATGATACTGTAGAGTTTTCTTGGGTGCAAAAGGTATACTGATAGTAAATCATACTAGGGAGTTTAAGCCTTTTGAGCAGATTATCTTATTGTGTTTTAATAATAATCCCATGGAGGTAGACAGGACAGGTAGGTTACTCTGTTTTGAAGGTAAACAAATCAAGGATCAAAGAAGCTAAGCATGTTGTCCAAAATGAAAGAAATAATAAATGGCAGATCTTGAATTCATGTCTCTGTCACTAACAAAAACACTGCAAAGCAGGGAAGGGTTAACTCCATTTGTGTAACAAGCCATAAAGTTTCCTCCCTAAAGCATGCTACAGATCTAGAATTTAAAAAGGAAAACTGACATCCAAGCACTAACCAGCACGTGGGTAACGTAACCCACACTGGCTTAGACGGTGGGAAAATCATGACAAGGGAGCTGGGGAAGAATGAGAAACTTGAGTTTCCAACAGAGTTCTCATTGGGCTCTATGTGTCACCAGTGACACATCTGGAAATAAAAGAGAGAAATCAGGAAACAGAATGCAGCCCCTGCTTTGCCAGGAAATTTACAAAAGCATATTTTTGGTTAAGGCAAAGAGATTTTGCCAGGTGGTACCATGCCAGACAGATGGTCTCCATGACCCAGTGAGAGCTGCTCCAGAGGGACCCTCTCTGGTATTCCCCGTGAAGGCCTGGCACACTGAGATCATTGCAGCCACCACCACAGGCAACCTGTGCTCCAGACACATGAGGCCTGGAAAATACATCATCATCTTTGAGAGATCCAGCAGCCTCAACAATTCTGAAAATGCCCTTTTCGGATATGAACACTACTCAAGGCTCCTTGGCCTTCATTTAATTTAAATCAGTGGTTCTTAATCAGGGACATTTTGTCTCCCAGCAGATAGCTGGCAATGTATGGAGATATTTTTGGTTTATCTGGCTGGGGGTGGGGATATGTGCTACTGGCAACTAGTGGGTAGAAGTCAGGGATGGTGCCACACATCCTGTCATGCACAATGGGACAGCCCCACAACAAAGAATTATCTGGCCCAAAATGTCAATGGTGCCAAGGTTAAGAAACCCTGATTTCAATGTCTAAAACTGATGGATACGCCCAGCCTTGGAGCTAGGCTCTACAGATACAAAGGTCAGTTGGATATGTCCTTTTCCTCAAGAAGTTCTGAATCTTGTGGGAGAGGTAATCATGTAAGGAAATAACTGTCATTTAGTGTGATTGGATTGAAAATTACCCACAGTCTAGTGGTGAGCTCTGAAGTAAGAGAGCTCCCAGTCAGAACGATAGCTTTGCCGTTTACTTATTAACTATGTGACCTCAGGCATGTCACTTAGCCTTTCAATCTCTTCTGAAACTAGGAATGGGAAATTATGATACTGATACTACTCCTACACCTCTTCTTCCTACTACTATTACAGCTTCTACTAGAGAAACACCACTGTGACTACTACTAGAATTGCTGCTGCTGCCATTACTACAGAGGTGGAGTACCAGACAGACAGGAGGCACAAAAGATTGGGAAGCAGAGATATTTACAAACTCTGGAAACTGCCACTAAAGGGGAAAAACTTTTTTCTGCATACTCATAACAATTTTTACATCACGTGTGTGAGGGATTTTCCCACACTAACCAATACTCTAACTCTTCAGAAACCAACCAGGTGTCCCACAGTTCAATTCTAAACTAACTACCTGGAGTAAGGGCAGATCACACAGGTTAAGGCTTCAATCCAAGACTGCTCCCATTTCAGATGCCAATCGAAAGTCTAGGCCTTCCATACTTCTGACTGATCAGCTACATACTGGAGGTTCCCATAACCCCCTTTTTTCAGGTTTGATAATTTGCTATAATGGCTCACAAAACTCAGGGAAACACTCTACTTAAATTTACTGGCTTATTATAAAGAATACAAATACAAATGAACAGCCAGACAAAGAGGTACATAGGGCAAGGTATGTGGGAAGGGGTGGGGAGCTTTCATGCCCTCTCCAGACACCTCAACTTGTTCACCAACCCGGGAGCTCTCCAAACCCCATCTTTCAGGGATTTTTAGGGATGATTCATCACATAGGCATGATTACTTATTAACTCAATCTCCAGCCTCTCTCCCCTCCTGGTGGATTGGGTGGATGTGGGGAGTAGGGCTGAAAATTCTGAGCTGCTATTCATCACATGGTCTTTCTGGTGACCAAGTCCCATTCTGACCAACTCCCATTCTGAAGTTATCCAGGAGCCCGAGAGTCGCCTCATTAAAGCAAAAGATGCTCTAGCACTTAGGAAACCCCAAGGGATTTAGAAGCTCTGTTAGGAGCCAGAGTCAAAGTCTAAATAGTATAACAAAAGATACTCCTAGAATGTTGATCACTCTGGAAATTATAAGGCTTTTAGGAGCTCTGTGTCACAAACCTGGAACAGAAACTAAAAATATATTTCTTATTAGTCACAGCACCAAAAGGGAGAAGGTGTGTTCCTTCTTCATCTATTCTCCATCTTGCTGCCTTGAAGGAAGCTGTGGTTGAAAGCCACTTTGGATCATGCAGAAAGGGGCATCATGTTAAGCACAGTCCAATGCAGAAGCTACCTGGGTTCCTGGATGATCTCATGGAAAGCATCTATGTCCGGACTATCAGATAAACAAATAATCTAACTTTATTAAGCCACATCTAGTGCTATAGCCTAATAATACAGAAGTGTAGGAGTCAAAGGTACAGGCCAATTAAGAAAGGGCATTACTAGCAGAAGAAAGTCACATATGCGAAAATACAGAGTTGAAAGAGAATAAAGGGATCCATGGGGATTGATCCATGGTAGTGTGACAGGAGGTAAGACTGGAGAGTCAGGGAGCAGCTGGATCACATTGGACCTTATATTCCTTATACTAGGAAGTTAGGACTTGTTTCCTGCCAGCAGTGGGATGTTACTAAAGAATTCAAATAGTTAAATAATATCAGATTTACATTTAAAGACAATACTAGGGATGTATGAAGTACTGTTTTGGTGGGGGTAGAGAAAAGAGGAGGTAGGTGACATGGGGGAGAAGTTGGAGGAAAGGCAAAGATGACTGGACCCAGGGAGCCTAGTTAGGAGGGCAATGGATCCCAGTGATATCTGAGGCAATATATAGATTGTCCCCCACTTAGCTAACAGTAATGGATATGGAAGGCATGCCATCAAGGTTTCTTGTTTGAGTTATTGGATCACAGCACCTTTACCATGATAGAAAACACAGAAAGAAAAGCAAATTTATTTAGGGAAAATGAGTTGAGCCTAGGGTGTCTATGGGTCAGCAGGTAGGGCTACCCAATGAAAAGTGTGCCCTTAAGGCTGGAGCTCAGGAGAGGTACAGGGCTGATATTCAGATAAGTCATTACTGAAGAGTGGTGTCTGAAATCATGGGAAGGCATGACATTTTGTTGTACTCTGATGGCACTGAGATATATGACCAACTGTATTCAGGTAAACCTCTACTAGCAAATGGAAAACGTGTACCATCTCCTTTCCATGTTTATTGTGAACCAAGAGATTTTTTATTAAGTCTACATACTAGGGAATAGAGGCAGCTGGGCAAAGTCTCAAAACAGAAAAATGCTAGAAGAAAATGGGCCCTTATGAGAAACAATTCTCAGCTTAGACCACAGACTGCTCCTAAAAAGATCCGATTGGACCCAACCTTAAGTATGCATGCAGGGCCCATGAGCATACCTGACACCTGCAAAAGACATTCATGTCTTCCAGTGTAATATGAAATGTCTCCCTGCACCGGGATTTTACACCAAAAAAGACATGAAATGAATCCAACTCCAACATTCAGGGTGGTTTGGACCAAAATGTACCACAGAGAACATTCAGATGTGACTTTCAAGGCCCCTGGTACAATACTTTGTTTTAAATAGAAGTAGGTGTTGACACTGCTGTGAAAGATTTGCCAGTGGCTCCAGTTATCACAGGGCAGAAAAAGCCAAGTAATTATATTCTCCCCAATTATGGCTAATTCTCTGCAAGTTAATTCTTGGCTTTTCTAAAATGGGACCAGAAAATTAGCTCTTCACATGCAAAACTGAAGATACAGGACCCAGCAACAGCTTATGGCCTGGGGTTTATTCCTTATTACTTCTTAAAGTGTGAGGAGTGGGCAGGAAGTGGTGTTTTGACTTAGGCACCATTTAGCCAAGTGGAGGGAAAACTCTCCCTTCAGCTCTGAAACAGGATCATGCAGCTATAAAATGTATTGGACACAATTGAAGCAAGGGTGTTGGGTGAAAAGAATCAAAGAAAGAACTATGGGCTGAGTTCAGAAGGGTGTAACGAAATCTGCACCTGTTGTCACTCACTTATTACTCCAGATCTCCCAGGCAGCTTAGATTTAAACCAGACAGTCCTGAGGCCCAGCCTAGCCAATACTGGCCTATTTATTAGCACAGAGTAAAATATGTGTGTCACGTGTGTGTCGTGTGTCTGTGTGTATACATGCATATGTGCACACCTGTGTAGGCATGGATGCATATGCATGTGTGCTGGAAATAAACTGAGAGAGAAGGAGCCTAGAGGGGAATGAGATTTAAGAGTTGTACATGTGTTGGGGGAGTGAGGAGACAGCAAACTTGGGCAGTAAATTACTTTAGCCTAGAAAATGCAAATTCCAGATTCCCTGATATTTACCATTTGACGGTTGTATTTTCATGTCGGTTTTGATCAAATCCCCAGAATCGTTTTCACAAAAGAAAAGCAATAGCACCAAATGAATTCAGTTGATTTGAAAGAAACTTACCAAGCAAAAAAATCAAGAGGGAAAACTCTTTCTATAAAGAAATATCCCACTTGTCCTCTGAAGATCTCTGTTTCCACATACACTTTAAATCTCATGTATATTTATTATTTTTTAACCTCTAAGTTTCTAAGATGAAAAAAAAAACCAGAATTATTGAAATTAACTTTACCAGGGCCACCAAGAGATTTACTTTGCTAAACGTCAACTCCCACTCATCTATTTGGCATATCACTTCTCTTTAATCTTTTACATTCAGTGCAGCCATACATGTGATTGTCTTGTACTTCATTTGCGTGAAAGTGAAGAAAGCTGTCTGCCACATGGGCATGGTCACAATGAGTGGCCTGCTACTTGTCATATTTGCTGAGCACACCTAGACCAGAGAAAGCCCCAGCCAGAGAAAGGTACACAGAAAGAATGGTAAGGTTTCCTTCCTTTTTCACTCTAGCGGGTAAGGACCAGGATTTTCACTAAGTTCTGGACAACATAACAGACATAAGTGAGAGGGATCCTCATGCCACCTTTCGTATTCAAAAGCACCTCTAATGCTGCCATGTGGTCCACTCAGGACTCACTTGTACCAAAACCAAAAGATGCCATCATAGACTTTGGAGGTGGGCAGTCCTCGGCTCAATTCCCAGCCACGTGACCTTGGGGCAACATAATATGAACATGTACTGAGTGCTACTGACATCTGGGGCACTATAGGATGTTTTATCTGGATTATTAACTTAAAAGCTATGGCCCCATTTCTCAAATAAGATAACTGAGACTGAGAGTTAGACAACTGACCCAAGGTCACGTGCACCTTTCTCAAATAAGATATGCTCAAAAGAACTGGGCAAGCAGGCGTTAATGAATCTCTCAATCACCTTTCTGATTTCTGTGTACTGATAGGCAAAGCCATACACACTGGCATCTAATTATTGTACTGAGGTATTCTCCAACTGGGAAGTAGTATAGGGTGGCAGTTCAGCGCTTCGGTTCTGGAGCCAGACAGACCAGAGTTTGAATTCCAGCTCCATCACCTATTAGCTGAGTGACCTTGGGCAAGTCATTTAATCACTATGAGCCTGAGTTTCCCTAGCCATAAGGATGAGGGTTAAGTGATATAATATACATATGGTAAACTCTCAATGAAAGTCTGGTTGTGAGTATGTTCCTCACCATTGTTAATAGATCCCTGAGTAATTATTAAGACCAGAAAATGTTTCATGATTCCTCTAGAATCACTTGCAGGACACTTGGAATCATAAAACCACAGAGGCAGAAATGACCATCAAGTCTCATAATAGCAGGCAGATGTGCCACTGTCACACACTTGGCAAACATCAATAGTTGATTGCTCTTTCTCACTTAGCTGAGATGGGCTTCCCAGCCATCCCCCATACTGTACTCTGGACAGCAACTTCCAATCAGTAAGACTGAGAGCTAATCTATCTGCTGTCCTTAATCCAGTCCCACCACCCTACATAAGAGATGATATGAAGCAGAAGGCCATTGGAGTTAAGTGACTGGCTAAAGGTCCCCTATCTAGTAAGTGACAACCCTGGCCCCTGAACATAGACCACCTAACTCCTCATGCAGTGTTACTTCCATCTCCCACTCTGCCTCTCCAAGCTACCGACACATTTTCCAGGAAATGATGGAAGGTACTTTGACTGCCTTGTCTTCTTCCTCGAGGCTGCACAGAGGGGTTGCTGCACTCAGCAGATTATGTGCCATCTTATTCAGACAGGCCCCCTTCTGTGACAGGTACAGAGGAAAGGGGAAAAATAAAGCATCTCTCAAATGCTTTAATTGAAGACAGAGACTACAGATATTCCTGGAGAACTCTGGTTCTCAGGAGCAAAAGCAAAAAGAAATTCCCCGAGTCCAGAGAGCCTGGACTAAAATTTAAGCTACAGCAATGTGAGTCATTTCAGCTGAGGAGGAGAGGGCAAGGTAACCAACTCTTACCTCCGCCATCTCGTGTCTCATTCGGTCATGAGTAAAGCAGCAGCTATGCAGTTAGTGTCACCAAGAGATCAGTCACCACCTGAGGCCATCTGTTTCTGTCAGGCAGGCAGATTCCCAGCATGCACTGGTCCCAACTGGATTTTTGTGGGGAGGGAGGCAGCAAGGGCCCCAGCTGCTGTCACCAGACAGGGAGGCGCCTTCTCTTCACCTCCGTCCTGGGTGCCCGCTATGGACCTGAGTTCCCAGCTGTCTTTGTGGCTAGAGTCTTTCCTTGCCTGACTCAGAATATTAAATGTGCCCTCTTTCCAAAGGGAGAATTGAAAACCTTTTTTGTGTGTTCGTTGATTCATATCTGTGATAGCAAGAGGTAGGTGAGGTAGAAAGTCAGGCTTATCCTGTTTGCAGGTGGCATAATCAGTTGAAAGATTTTTACGTCCCTCAAGTCCCCAACATGCTTGGCCTCTGAAAAAGGTTTCAAAACAAAATAATAATCATGATCATAATAATCAAAGCTGTATTAGCATTGCCTGGACTGGCTGACAGAATTGCAGGCAACCAGTTTTTTTTTTTTTTCAGTGTTAATCTCATCCAAAGCAACTTAGATTGCTACAACCATCTCATCCACCCATTCAACAAATATTTACTGCAACCAACTAAGGTTCTAGACACAGTTCTAGGGATTGCGGAGCAAGCAGGCAGGTCCCTGACTTCATGGAGCAAAAGTAAACAAGTAAAAAGTAAACAAGTGCCAGGAGGACATAAATATATTAACGTAGGGGAGGCCTGTGAGTTAGAAATTCAGGGATGGCCTCTCCAATGGGGGAACTCCTGAGGTGAGACCAGGCTGGATAAGAATGTCAAATACACTATCACTTTTTGAAATTAAAACATATTGTGAAATTTATTTTTCAGTCCTGAATTACTGGTATTTTTGAGGGTGAAATAATGTTATTCCAGACATCAGTCAGCAACTTCATTCTTCCTCCTTGACTCTTCCCAACTCAATTCCTTCCTCCTTCCCCTCCCTTCACTCCCCTTCCCACCCTGGATACCCTAATGACAAGCCTTCCAGGACCCTCTATGCCATGGAGCTCCGCAATTCCTCTGCCCCAATCCATTTCTGCTGGGGAAAGGGAGGAATTCAATCCCAGAAGAGCCATTTCTTCTGGACTAGCAAGGACAGAAGTCAAAATTATGGGAACTGGGAGCTGCTGACTAAAAGCAGAACTGCCCAGAGGTGGTGGTGCTGGAAGCTCAGGTAGAATGGGGTGAGAGGTGGACATGTTAAATGCCCTCCACCCTCCTCCATGCAGGAGACAGGAGCTCTAAGGGTAATCCAGGACAGAGAGAATTGATTTCAAAAGCAGTACTCCAGTGGTGCACAGAGAAAAGTTTTGTATTATGTTGCTAAATTTTCGTATTTGAAACTTATTCAATTTCAAAAATTAAAAAAAATACGAATAATGAACACTCTTAAAATCATATTCCTTGGAATTATGTGGAATAAACACTGAAAAATCAATTCCATTATTTGGCTCCAATACCACCACAGGGTAAGGAGTCAGCTGATTTTCTGAAAAATGAAAAGAGCCAGAGGAAAAGAATGTCTGTCAAAGGGAACAGTAAATTCAAAGAACATAGGCCAGAAAAGAACTTGACATGCTCAAGGAAATCAAAAGAAGCAGAGGTGTCTGGAAAACAGTGGGAAAAGGAGAGATGGTACACGACGAAGTAGAAGAATTAGACAGAGGCGAGAATCATGACCATGAATGAGAGCTTTAACTCCAATGTCTATAGGAACACAGGCATGAGGCACTGCCTGCAGAAGGAAAGCCAAGCAATGCGGTTTGTCACTGGAAGAGTAGCTCTAATTTTTCTACCAAAATGGAAAGCTCATTTCCCTTTCCCTCCTCTACGCATTATGCTCCTCCTGCCAGAAAAGCCTTCCCTTCACAAGTGTAATGGGAAGGGCGAGATCTATATATCAGACAATTTGGGGGCAAATATCCATTTCCAATTTTCCAATGTTAAAAAAGTAAAGAAATGTGATAGAAATCCCCAAAACACACTTAAAAGGCCACAAAAATACTGGAATCTATTATAATTCTAATTGTTATGTGCCAATATAATAATCATGCAAATTTAATCAAATGTTACTACATCATCCAAATAATCCATGTTTCCCGGGTATTTCAGACACACTATACCTATATATCGGCTTTTACTTACCATTTATTGAGAGCCTAATGTATGCTAGGCATTATGCTACATGCTTTGTATATGATATCGCTTTTATGGCTCACAAGCATATTCTAAGGGAAGTAATATTGATCTCATTTTATGGGCAAGGAAACTGAAACTCAGAGATCTCAAGATCACATAGCAGATAAGGGGAAGAGTCCAACTTTGATTCTAGATGTCTTTGGTCTAAAACCCATATTCTTACCAATAGAGCAAGAGCTTTTCTAAAACTGTGACTCTCTGAAGAGTAAAGCTCACAACCAGTTTTAGTGCTTCTTCAATGCCTATATCCTTCATAACTGGCTTATGTGTGAAGCCCTCCTTGACCACTTCAACCCACACAAATCATGCCTTCCTTTGACCCTAAACAGCACTGAATGGTGCCTATCATCCATTTATTCATTGAACAAACATATCTTGAACACTTACTGTATGCCAAGTGTGAAGATATAATTGCCAAGACAAACTCCCTGTCCTCAGGGAGTTCACAGTGCAAGGTGGAGATCAAAAATCGACACATGAAAAATAAAGTATTACCAGCACCAAACACGCTGAACTAAATTGCATATTTTCTTGGTTTTCTTACTCATTCTTTTCTTTTATTTATTTATTTATTTAAGAGACAGAGTCTCGCTCTGTCGCCAGGCTGGAGTGCAGTGGCGCGATCTTGGCTCACTGCAACCTCTGCCTCTCGGGTTCAAGCGATTCTCCTGCCTCAGCTTCCCGAGTAGCTGGAATTACAGGTGTGTGCCACCACGTCCAGCTAATTTTTGTATTTTTAATAGAGACGGGGTTTCACCATGTTGAGCAGGACGGTTTCAATCTCTGGACCTCATGATTCACCTGCCTCGGCCTCCCAGAGTGCTGGGATTACAGGCGTGAGCCACCGTGCCCGGCCTCATTCTTCACATGTATTAATTCTACTTCTCAAATGGGCTGTGAAGCTGCCATGTGCAAGCACTCTGGCGGCACCTGTATTTGTATGGTATTTAGAATGGTACTGAAGACACACAAGTTCCTCACACATCTTCATGCATTGATTATTAGCTTCTTTTCAGATCTCGGCCTATCATGGTAACCACCTTTATTTGCCTATTCATTCAAGTCCTCCTTCAGTTATTACACACCGACTGTAAGTGGCCTATGTAGTAAGTACTGTGAATGATTTGAAAACAACACCTTGCCTCCCCTTGGAGGGCACCATAGCCTAGAGAGGGAGGCAGGCAGATGTCTGTGAACAGGTGAGACAAGGTGGTAGAGTTGTGCTAAGAAAGAAACTGCTGAAAGGCTTCATGAAGGAGTAGGATTCAAAGAATGCATAGGAGTTTGCCAGGCAGGTCAAAGAAGGAACGAAACTCCAGCTGGAGAAACAGAGACATGAAAGTACCTGGCTTCCAAGGCATCTTTGGTTAGCCACGGTAGTATGACCTGCCGGAAGCTGGGTGGAGTGGGAGAAGCATGCGGAGAAACAGGGCCAGACCAGGAAGGGTATTCAGTGCTATGCTCAGAGACTCAGCATTTTTTCCTCAAGAACTGGGGAGTCACTGAAGGGGTTTAATATTGGAGGAACATAATCAGACCTTTATTTGAAAGAGGATCCCCCTGAGAAAAGTGGGCTGGAAAGCAGAGGACAGGCTGCAGATAGGAAGACCAGTATGGAGGCTGTTGTAATATACCAGGTAAGTGGCAGTGAGGGCTGGAATCTATTGCTGGGACTTTTCCTTTGCATCCAACATTTTGATCTTCACAGTATCAGAGAAATCTGACATGCTGAATGGTGTCCACATTGGCACAAAATTTCAACATTCTCAGGTCTGTTACAAGGTGCCAAAGAAAAAGAAAATCAGATATGGGTGAACCACCTAGGAGAGGCTTCTGTGCTTCAGCTGCCACACTCCTTTGCCAAATAGTTTCCCAGAGATCATACCAGGCGTTCTGAGCAGAGACAAAGGCTTTCGGTGGGACCTTTACCCAGTATTGGACAGAGAAAAACAAACTTGCTGGTACAATCCAGTAAAGGAAGCTCTGGCAGCTTGCCCAATTGGTCCAGTTTCCTGATCTCTGAACAGATTTCCTCTCCTGCTACACAATCCTCTGGAGCCAAGAAAGAATTGAGAAATAGGCTGGAGTGTTCAGAAAGGCTGCCTGGCACAACAGTATCCAAACACCCCTGCTGCCACGTGTTTACTATGTGACTCTAGGAAAAATACTAAACTTCTCTGGGCTTTAATTTTACTGAATACAAAATTGGGTAATAATCATTGCATGCCAAGGTTAAAATTAAAGAAGAAAATATAAATTATGAGTCAAGTTTACTATAATAGTAGGCCTTCAATAAATATCAGTTGCCTTTCCTTTTCCTGTCTTTCCTTTTAGTATTTGCCATTTATTAATATTTACCTAGTGCTTATATAATAACTGCTATATGGAAGGTCTTATTCATAAGCAAGTAATCTTTTTTTTTTTTTCCTTTGAGACAGGGTCTCGCTGTCACCCAAATCGGAGTGTAGCGCATGATCACAGCTCACTGCAGCCTCAACCTCCTGGGGTCAAGCAGTCCTCCTACCTCAGCCTCCTGAGTAGCTGGGACTAAAGGCACGCACTACCTCACCTGGCTAATTTTCCAGTTTTTTAGTACAGATCGGTTTCTCCATGTTGCCCAGGCTGGTCTCAAACTCCTGGGCTCAAGCAATCCACCCAATTCAGCCTCCCAAAGTTGCTGGGACTACTGGCGTGAATCACCACGCCCAGCCCAGCAAGTCAAAATAACAATTAAAAACAATAACACCAACAAATAACTTGACACATCCATTTTTTACAAGGTAGGACTATACGGAAATACAACCTCAATCTGCTCCTGAGCAACTGAATCTATTAAAAGGCATTGAACCTGGTAAATCACCTAACTATTGGAACATGAGAATCATGTAGAAACCTGATAAAATTACAGATATTTAGATTCTATTTCTACCCAGGACTACTGAATCAAAATTCCCAGAGGGTTATCCAAGTATCGTCACTAAATTTTTTAAGAATTAAACTGAAAATTTCTCCAGGTGATTCTTGCCATCAATGACTTACTTTCTGAGGCTAGTTTGGGATCCAGTGATCTAATCTCTTTTTCTACATAGGCAATGATTACATCAGACCAATATCACAGCACACTCTCAAAGCCAAGAGCTGACTCCAAATCAAAGTAACAAAGTAAGGGTGGGATCCCAGTTATCTCCTTTAAAACTCCAGACTAATAATAAAAAGGAAGTGTCCTTAACTTCAACCCAAATCCTTCACATTCTCATCATGGCAACGTTTTTAAAAAACAGACCACAGTGGCTGACTGTGGGGTGGTAGTCTAGTCAAATGTGACCTCAAGCCCAGGAAGGCTACTCAGAGGTCAAGACATGCCCTAAACATCTACAATACCCATCTGGGTCCCTAGGAAATGTCAGGCCTTTGTATTGCCAAGACAATGTATCTCAAGTATACCTGCCAACCTGATATAAAACATGCATCCTCTTCTTGTCAGCCCAAATGAAGGCCAGAAAAAGAGAACAGAAGGGAAGAGAAGCTGGGGCAGTGGGGGAGAAAGGAGGGGAAGGAGGAGGGGAGGGAAAAAAGAAGAAAAGGGAGTGAGGGAAGGAGAAAAGGAGAGAGGGAGAGAGGGAGAGAGGGGGAGAGGGAGAGACGGAGGGAGGGAGGAGTTTTAACTATACCACACCCTGATTCTTTTTAAACAAATTCCAGGCTTTTTAAAATTTTTTCTGTAAATATTTCAGCATGTATCTATAAAAGGAGGTATCTTTCAAAAAATAGCTAATTATCAATATCATAATTAAAAAGAATAATTCCTTAATATCATCATATAGCCATTCTGTATTGATATATGCCTCCTATGTTTTACGTTTCTTAACAGTTGTTGTTTGAATGAGGGTTCAAATAAGGGTGACACACCACGATTGCTCCATATGTCTCCTGTCTCTTTTTGTTACAGGTATCCTCTCTAACACTCTTCTTTTCCCCTTTGTAACTTTTGTTAATCAAAGAAACTGGTCCACCTAAGTGGCTTTTTATGCTAGAGTGTATTCTTCATCAGAAAGAGATCTCCTTGCTCTAAGAAAATACTTGGGAAACTTTTTTTTTTAAATTAATGATTGTAAGACAACACTGGATTTTTCAAAAACAGCTTTTCTGGTAAGTGTAAAGCATTATCAGAAACATGTCCTAAAACAGCAGTTGGCACAAATACCCCCAAAAAATACTTATGTCCAAAGCTTCTTGGTGGCCGGGCATTTGGGAGTGAATCTGAGCCTCTTTGTCATTACTGGGATCACCCATTTCTGTTAGTGTCATCAAAGAGAAAAAAAAAAATTGAAAAGGATCTTTCTAGACTTCAGAGATCTCAGAAATATAATATTTTGATCATTTCAGGGTAGAAGAATTAGAAACATATGGAGTACATTTCCCTTAATGGACACCAGGGTACAAGCACTTGGAAAAATACATTTGGGGAAGTCTTGAACCCTACAAGCTTGAAAAATAATTTGACAAATTCTGTGAACTCCAAATGCCCTGGAGTCAGTCTCTACTGTTTAAGTACACTGGACTCACAAAATGGATGAGGTTTCCTCATGCCTCTCGTCATATCTTCCCAAAACAATGTCAAAGACTGAGATCCAAGGACAAATACAGCCTCTGCCTTTGGGGTATTGCTGGCAAGGTAATAGAGCCCTGTTTTCACAACACGTGGGAAGTACATACCCACCTCTTTGGGAATAACGACTTCACTAATCTGGGTCTTGTCAAAGGGTCAGTCTTTTCTAATGTTATCACCTCTATCTGTACCACCATTGGAAAAATTCCTAATTCCCTCTGGACATTGATCCAGCCACCCAAAATCAGATTCAGGAGACATTTTCTGGTGCTTCACAGCATTTGGAGTCAGGATGTACAGAGAGAGAGAAGCTACACACATGAGATGTTCATTTATTTCCACTCAGGGATAAGGTACAATTCTGCCTTGTGAAGGGCCCAAAGCTGCTGCTTATAACAAATTTACATTTCATAATTTCAGGAACTGGTGAGGATTCAACTAGTGAACAAGCCAAGATGCTTTCTTGAAGAGCATCGTCACAGAATGAAAACTGTCAAATCACTACACATTATCTCATTTTGAATTAAACTTCAGAAGATTCTGAACTAATAGGCTTACAAATGGAAAGCCAACTTATCAACAGCTTAGCAGCATTTACCATAGAGTTGTTTGCAAAATTGGCTTTGAAAATATGCTGTGTACTCAAAGGCTAGGATTAGCATGTTGAAAAAAATCCATTGACACATAATTTGCATGTGTGATTTTCTAAGCCCACATGGATAATTCATCTTCACTGACGGCAGACACTCTCAGGCAAACCTCCATATTATGCTTAACTCTGGACCTAAAATCATCAATTAGTAGTTCATCAAGAATCCTTTTCTCCTCTTAGGGCCTTTTAGAACTGAGCCACGGAGAATAAGTTCACTACCCCATTTAGAAGTCAACTCTTCCAAGGCCACAGCGAGTCTCCCCGTACAACTCCAATCTCATAACTTTCTGAGAGTCACAGATGTTCTCAGATGAATACTTGGAACCAGTTCTCTAGGTTTCCAGGGTGATTCCCCTGGGATATAAAAAGAGCATATCCAAGCCCCACTCTTCATAACTCATTTAAATCAATACTGCTTTTTACCCAGCTCATGGTGAGTAGGTTAGTCAGGATAAGAATTATCAGCTTGGTGGTCTATGTCTCTACTGATGCAATTAGCAAGATAATTACCAGATCTTTATTTTAATACAAAATACAAAGCTTAACTGGTATTTTTTTTTTACCTCTAGCCTCATTTCCTCCAATATTCTTTTCACAATGCTGCCAGAGGGTTGTCTAAAAAGCCATAATCATATAATGTCCTACTTAAAAATATTTGACGGCTTCTTGCCACTTAGAGGATTTTAGAAAACCACCACTGCCACTAGCACCACAACCACCACCACCAACCAGAACAAAACAACATTGATATGCATTGCGGACCCTTTATAATCTGGTTCCAGTCTCTCTTCCTAGCCTTCTCTACAGCCATAGCTCCTACAGCCAATTTTCAGCCATACCAAACATCTTACCATTCTCTTTATTTCAGTATGCCAGGCCCCTTCTGGCTTCCATACTTTTCTATGTATTGTCCCTAGGAAACCCTGGCCTGTAGCCCAAATGTGCCTGCTGCCAGTTTTTGTAAATAAAGTTCCATTAGAACACAGCCGTGTCCATTCATTTATGGCCTGTCTTGGGCTGCTTTTTCACTATAAGGACAAAGTTGTGTGAAAGGAAAATAAAATCTTTGGACCCCAAACTCACTATGTTAAAGAGAAAAGTTAAGCCTGGGAACTGAATCACACACACACACAAAAAAGAAAAAATCAAAAAACTGCCATCCTTTTGTTCTCAAATGCGTTGCTGTAACTTCACCTGCTTCCTTTATCTTATGTAAAATGTAGATTTACTGAGCATAAATGACTTTCCCCCACTACTCTTTTCACATGTAAACTGTGGATTTGGTGAGCACTAATCAAAGCCTCACAAGAATGTAACCACTTGCCTCATCGCCTATGCCCCTCAAACTTTTTTTTTTCTTTCCTCCTTCCCTTCCTGCTCACTCTTTCCCTTTTAAATCCTGAAGTCCTCACAATCCTCTTTGGACAAAACACCAGTCACAGATCCTAATGTAACTTGTGTTTATTTTCTCGGGTGCTTCCTCAACCTTGGCAAAATAAACCTCTCTAAATCAATTGAAATCTGTCTCAGACACTTTTTGGTTACAGTTCAATAGTTGAAACAGATATCATATAGTCAGCAAAGCCAAAATATTTACTATCTGACCCTTTGCAAAAGACATCTGCCAAGCCCTGGTCTAGAATTTTGCCCTCCCACTCAACCCCTGCCCCAGTTCTTCCCTTGGTAAACTCTGATGCATCTTTAGGAGTTATATACTGAGTCTGCATAACCTCCTTTTCTGGGACCAGGACACCTCACTCTTTCTGGAGTACCAATCCTTCCTTAGCTTAACAAAACCTCAATTTTATTTAAAGAAGTCATATGCCCAGCTATAAGTGATCAATCATGGTGGTTCTAAGCCAGTGCTGCCCAACAGAAGTTTCTGCAATCATGTAAATTATCTTTATCTGCAACTGTCCAATAACGTAGCCACTATCCACACACAGCAACTGAGCACTTGAAATATGGCCAGTATGACTGAGGAACTAAGTTTTCTATTTTACTTAAAGTTAATTAATTTAAATTTAAGTACCTATTATAATTCGACAATAAAAAGACAATCCAATTTTATAATGGGCAAATGATCCGAACAGACATTTCTGCAAAGAATATATACAAATGGAAAATAGGCACATTAAATATTCTCAACATTAGTAGTCATTACATAAAGGCAAACCAAAACCACAATGAGATACCACTTCACACCCACTAAGATGGTTATAATAAAAACAAACAAAAAATAACAAGTGCTCACAAGGATGTGGAGAAATTGGAATCCTTACATGTTCCTACCAGGATGTACAAAATGTGTAGCCACTTTGGAAAACAGTTTGACATTTCCTCAAAGGGTTAAACATGGCGTTACCATAAAACCCAACAATTCCACTCCTTCTAATAGGCTCAAGAGAATTCAAAGAAAAATCAAAACTATGTTGATATAAAAACTTGTACATCAATCAGTGTTCACAGCAGCGTTAGTCACAGTAACTAAAAAGTGAAACAATCTAAATGTCCATCAACAGATGAATGGATAAACAAAATAGGATACATCCATGCAACAGAGTATTATCAATTAAAACAGGAACTGATAAAAAAAATTACTGGTACATACTACAACACAGATGAACCCTGAAAAAATTATGCCAAGTGAAAGAAGCCAAACAAAATGTCCAGGAAAATCCATAGAGAAAGAAAGTAGGCTAGTGGTTGCCAATGGCTAGGTGTAGAGGGATATGAGGACTTACTGCTATGGATATGAGATTTCTTCTGAGGGCGAAGAAAATGTTTTGGAATCGGATACTGGGGTATGGTTGCATAATCCTGTGAATATACTAGAAATACTATACTGTATATATAAAATGGTGAATTTTAGGGTATATGAATTATATCTCTCTAAAAAAATTTAAATAGCCATATAGCTAGTAACTGTCATATTGGAATGTGCAGGTTTAAGCCAACCATGATAATCTTGTTTTCCACTTTCCCTGCTTCTTGCTGCTAAGAGTGGCCATGGGACTTAATTCCAGCCAATAAGACCTAAGCAGAAGTATAGTAGGAAGAGAAGGTTCCTGGGAAAGGTTTTGCTCCTCTCATTTAAAAAACAAAACAAAAAATCTCAACATGCTCTTCTCACCAATTCTTCCAGCATCAAAGGAGAATGTAATGTCCAGAGATGCAGCAACTATCCTACAACCATGAGGCAGCTAGCATGAGGGAAAAGTCCAAAGAATTAAAGATATGCTGAAGGTGACATGGTCAAATCATCTTTGTACTTGTAATTTAGGGGTGTGAGAGTGGGTAATCAAGACTATTTGTGTTTTGGTCACTGTCAAATGGATATATGGTGAAATGATTTAATATAGTATATGTAAGGCATTCATAACAGTTCCTGGTGCATAACTACTAAATAAGTTAGGTATGATTATTATCATTATAAATCACTCTCAAACTTTTTTTTCACTATCACCCCCACTAAAGACCCTTTCCAGACAGTCTTTTCCTTTTCCCTGCCACTGTGAAATTTCAATACCACAGACAGATTGTGTATCTACTTATGCTGTTACATAAGGATGGGCTTTAGAAGGCCACAAATGATTGTAATATCTAAGATCTTTTTCATCCCCCAAGAACCAATTTTTGCTCCCTTGCAAATGCATTCCTGATACATGCTTCTTCCCCACTGCAACTAACTGATTTAAATAAAAGCTTTTTTGCATTGTCACTGCAGCTGAAAGCATTCCTAACTGATTCATTCTCTTCTCCACTGTAACTAATTGATTTAAGTAAGACCTGTCATAGTTGTACAGATCCTACCCTATTGGCCACACAACAGATTCCTCTGGGAATGAGCACTTGACCAAAGCTGAGATCACTGTAATATACCTCTCCATGGGTATAGTTGGTTCAATAAGGGATGTAGGTACACTTGGCCCAAATGAAACTAATCAGAATTCTTTCCCAGGGCTTTGAAAACAGAAAGGGGAAAGCACAGTCAGTTGCTCTCTGTCATAGAAGCTACGGTGTTATGAGCTTGAGAACTTCCAGTAGCCATGTAGTAGAAGCTGGGCAACATGAATAAAGACAGTATTTACAAGACAATGCTAGACACTGACCTGGAGATGAATAAAATTCAGTCCTGGACCTAGAGGAGACCACAGTCTAGTGGAGGAGAAAACTGCAAAACAGTGTGATAACTGCTAGGGGCAGCCCAGGAGCTGCAGGAGCTCAGAGGAGAAGCATCTGAAGGGCCAAAGGCTTCCTGGGGATGGGACACTAGACCTGAACCCATGGGCACATCGTAAGAAATGACATACATGTTCACTCTAGTCTGTCCATAGTCAAGTCAGCTATGCTGCAGCTGTGAATTCACATACCTCAGTAACCCAGAGAAGGCAATATTAGCCAACAGTAATAATTTGAAGGCAGTACTAACATATTTCTAAATATCACTTATGGATGTCTGGTTTTCTGATGACAGAAAATCTGGAATACAGAAAAATATAATGAAGAAAAAAATCAACACTTGTTGTGAAATCACAACACAGTTTTATTTGTCTTATATAGGAAAACAACTTTATTGAGGTATATTGCTCACATTTTAATAAAGCTTCTTTCAGCCTTTTCCAAATCTGCAAAAAACACTTAAGTATTTTCGTTTTTGATCTTCCCAAAGCTTTTTGAGATAGGCATTGCCCTTGGCCCCACCAGATGGCAAAGAAATCGGTGCCTGCTGACCTTGAGCTGAGGGTTACTCCGTTAGCGAGTGGGGCAGATGTGATCCTGTCCCAGACTCACTGACTCCAAAGCACAGCCACTACCACCACCACCTCACTCCTCCACAAATATCTGACCACAAGAACCAACCACACAGAAAGAATGCCCAGATGTCCCAGACATCTTCCATGTGCTCTTCAAATTCAATCTCTAACTTTCTCCACCCTGCCTTGTAAGCCAGGATGCTGATGGGTGTGGAGCACACCAGAGGGCCCTTCTGCCTCTGGCCTCCAGCCAGGTTCAGCTAATGGAGGACACAGAGGGATATCAGTGGACTAGAAGAAAGTGTGGGATGGCTGCAGCTCTCCACCAAAGGTCACAAAGGTAAGTACCTCCACAAAACAATCTCCCCAGGGCCTGCTCATAGCCCCTCTCCTTGTTCCTTAGGCCCAGAGAGAGTACCAGCCCCACTTTAGATAGCCAAGCATCTTGCACTATCCATGTGGTTTCCCTACACTTGTCCACTCTTCTCAGATTACCCCATTTAAATGTGCCACCTGTTTCACGCAGGATCCATGGCTGATACACTGACAAACAGAAGGGACACAGGTGCCCCCAGAGGGTTCTGGATGAACTCCAGAGGGTCCTCTCCCACCTTAATGCTGCCTCACAATGGCAGCTTCCAGAGGGAGAAGATAAAGAGCAGCTATCCTTATGTGAAGATGAAGATTAAGTGCATTATCCATCCCCTTCCTTGAAGTCCTGCCTGATCTAGATACCCCAAATGAACACACATTTCCAGGTAACAAGAACCTGGATAAAGGCCTACTTGTGGTGAGGACTTAAAGATGGAATACAGTATGCCAGGTCACCACAAATCAACCTTTCCTTGCCACCTGCACCCCCAGTCCTCTTTCTGGGCCTTCAAAAGCTGAATTTCCTGAACAAACAGAATAGAGCAAATTAATTATGGCACAAGGAAGGTAAAGGCTGTCAACCTGAAGTTTCATTTTCCCTTAACTAGTACAAACAAATGTCAAAACAGTCATGACAAGAAGAATTCAACATATTTTAATACAGTTAGTTATTCTAATAATTTCCTATTTTCCAGCAGATTTTTGTCCCCAGCTCCATGTAAAAGGTCCAGCACTGCCAAATCTGTTTTTTGGGGTTTTTTTGAGATGAAATCTCACTCTATTGCCCAGGCTGGAGCACAGTGGCGCAATCTCGGCTTGCTACAACTTCCACATCCCAGGTTCAAGCAATTCTCATGCCTCAGCCTCCCAAGGAGATGGGACTACAGGCATGTGTCACCATGCCCAGCTAATTATTGTATTTTTTGTAGAGACAGGGTTTTGCCATGTTGCCCAGGCTGCTCTCAAACTCCTAGCCTCAAGCAATCCGCACACCTCGGCCCCTCAAAGTGCTGGGATTACAGGCATGTGTCTGGCCCCAAATCTGGAAAGCTGCAAGTCTGGGTTTTTTTTATGTTTGGTACCTAAATGAATTTCTTAAAAACTAAATAAATAAGCATGAAATAGCTGAAACAATATGCATCTATGAGCAGAACTTGCTGACTGCCACTGTTATTCATGCACTGAGAATCTCTAAGCATTCATCACAGTACTCTGAATGGTTATACTCCTGTCTCACCCACAAACAAGACAACGCCTTAAGGTCAGGTCACTGTCATTTATTCACTGGCTCTTTCATTTATTTATTTCAATTCATATATCATTTTTCCTCTTTCTCCCATGTACTCATCCATTCATCCATCCAACTCATCAATAAATAGATTTAAATCCCTATAAGCACTTTGTTGGGAATACAAAGGAAACAAACATAGTCCTGCCCTCAGAGTGCTCCTAGTCCAAGAAGGAGAGATGCAGGTGAACAATTCTAAGACGTACACTGACATCACTATTATAAATGAATACTGTGCTCAAAGCACAGCACACCAACAACAGAAAAAGCACTTAAAATGTCCCTGGGGGTGGAGAGCTGCTTTAGATGAGATCTGAGCTAAGTTTAGAAATCTGCCAGGTTGGTAAGTCAGAGAGGGCATTCCAGGTCAAAGAAACAATCTGTGCAAATGCATGGGAGTTGGAAGAAAGGTGGCACAATCTGAAGAATCATAGGAATGCAGTTCTAGTGCAAAACAGAAAATGAGGGCTCTTGCACTTCCTCTTTCCTGTGAATAGATCAGTCTTCTCTCAGCCCATTTCTTCTTGCTGACCCCTTATCAGTTCAAATGTTATTTCCTCAGAGTGTATGTGGTAACCATCACAGTGCCAGGCCCCACGTGGCCCACTCTCTGCCCTCTCCCTGTTGCATTTTCTTAAAAGCACTTATAATTCAGCTGAATTGGTTTTATTTAGTTATTTCTGCTCCCCCAAATACAATAACTTCTATAAGATCAAGATTTTTGTCTACCTGTACACAATGTCTCACACAGGGAAAGTCTCAATAAATAAGGTGTAAATGAATGAATGAATTGGAATAAATGAATGAAAATGTGATAGTGTGAAAGTTAAGAGATTATAGAGAAGGAGTTTAAACACTGCACATCTTTTCCTGGGTCCCCGAGACAGCAGACCCAAGGAAGAGGGTTCTACTGCATCAGGTAGTGCAATCTTAGGGAGAAGGAGAGGACTGATAGACAAAGGGAATAAAACAAATAAGGAGGGGGAGGCAAGATGAAGTTGTGGTATCAAGATGGCCCCACTAGAAGTGACTCGTTCTCTATCCCATAGGATCATCCTCAACCTCTCCACACCCCAAGCCACATGAACTGTATCTCAGAACCATCCACGATAGAGAGAAAGGAGGCATTAATTCTCTATCCAGGTTGTACATGTGTGGGAACAGAGTGAGATCCAGAGGTAGCAACCACAAGGAAACCCCATGGAACCTCGTGGGGTGCCCTATGGAAAAGCATGCAGCATGAGGTGAGGTACTGTCAGCTTATACTGTAGGAAGTTTTTCAGAGTCTATGCAAACTTGGTCACGGCAGCTGGAACAAGAGATGGTACGATTTCCCTTTACTGTTCTCCTGAGAAGATCTGATATGGGGCCAAGAGATGTCTGATATGCAGTAATAGAAGAATTAAAATATCTACTGCTTTAGCAATGACCTAAGTGACGGAAGTGTCAGTGCACTGGGGAGAGTGGAAATCATATTATAGTGCGTGAAGGAGTGACTGAGAGGAATGGATGCAGAACAGCAAGAGGAGGCTTCTCTCAGGGTTGGAGCAAGTAAAGCACAAAGTGGTATCTTCTGGCACCAGAAAGCAAAAATGTGCCTTAAAAAAGATGGAGACATGTCAGAAAGATAGAAAAGCTAATTTGAAGGGATCCCCATTGGTTAAAAAGACTATTTGCAAAACAAAATAACGATACTAATGGATTATAATCCAGACAATAAAATAAGAATTTGTAAGTACATACTGATACAAATAAACAACTGAATGAATAAATAAGTGTGTGGCGAGGAGAAAGCCACCTACAAAGCATTCCAGTTAATAAATATAGAAAGAATTATAATCATAGAAAAACACCATATGGAAAAACCACAGGAATAATTGTTTCAGGCAAGAATTTACAATAGTTGCTAAAATTAGTGGACAAAGGTATAAGAAGCACGATATTATACATAATCTCAAAGTATCTCCCTACAAGGTAATCATTAATTACAAATGGAAAAATAGTAACTTTACAGTGGATAAACTGGAAGACACAACCTTAACAAATTGGCCAAAGTTCACATCACCTGTGATACGATAAATCGGCATCATGTGCCTCCTGCTGTGATGCACTGTGAAAGGCACAACATCATTTCTGTAGCTTCCCTGCCAAAAACACATAATTTGAATTTAATATTGTGGAAACATCAGACCAACCCAAAGTGAGGGACATTCTACAAAATGCCTGACCAGACTCCAAAAATGTCATGGTCATGAAAGACAAAAAGAGTGAGGAACTATTCCAAAGACAAAGGAGATATGACTAGTAAATGTATTGTGTGATCCTAGATTCTGGTCCAGGAAATGAAACAGTATGACAACTGGCAAAACTAGCAAAAAGTCTGTAGACTGAGTAATAGTATTATGTAAATGTTAACTGGCTGATTTTGATAGTTATACAATGATTATGTAAGATGTTGGTAGGAGAGAAAGAAAGAAGTTGGGATGGGAAGAGTGACACAGAAGGTTCCCATAGTAACTAAAATTAATCTAATGCTTCAATAGGTGATAGGTACATGGATACTCATTATATTATTCTTTTTACCTTATATATACATTACATTTATTTTGTATATACGAACACATTATAATATTTTTTAATGAGAAGATATTAAAATACAATAAAAACAAAAAAGAACGTCATCATGGTCTTCTAGATTCAATTACCTGCCCGAGCCTCAGAGTCTGAGCCCTGTTCTCTGTTAGAATTGTAAAAGGCATACTGGCACCTAACTGAGACTTCCTCTTTCATGTAACCAGATGGTTGGTAGGACAAGTGAAAGGGAATTACTTTTTCACTATGGGCATCAATGTTCTTTAACACCCTATCCCTATACCATCATCAATAATCTTACAGACCAATTATAGTTCTCACATGTGCCCCCAGGGATACATGTCCCATATACTGAGTGGAAAGAACATAATTTTATTGTAAGAGGTCTTAGGTTCAAATCCTCACTCCTCCACTTACTAGTAGTGTGACGTGGGCAAGCAAGTGACTCAACCTTTCTGAGTGCTTTCTCAGATATAAATTTGAGAAAACTTCACAGAGTTGTCATAAGGTTAACCTAGAAGAACATGTGTAAAGACCAAGTACCGTGCCTAGTACACACAGATATTCACATATGGTAACAAGATCCATCATCATTGTTGTTACTATCTTTTTTCTCAGAAAACTGAAACTAAGAAAGCAAGCCTACCTCTGCTTTAAATACCTATAATGCTAGAAATGAAATGAGATTGCAACAGAGCATGAAAGACAACACCTTTGCATTGATTGCCACATATCTACCATGTCTATTTCGAGTGGCCTCATACCAATGGCCTTCCTCCTAATAAGGACGGCTGGTGTAGTGGGCATGGCATAAGTTCTGGAATCAGACCTGGGCTCAAATCCTGGTGTCACCTACTGTGTCCTGTGTGATCTTGAGCAAATTACCTAACCCTCTGTATTGCAGGGATTTCCTGTCTAAAATGGAGGTAATACACCTTCTTCACATGGTTCCTATCAGAATGTGCACTACATAGATGCATATTGCATAAAACAATGCCTAACACATAATGGATACTCCATAAAACTTAGTTATTTCATTTAACTAAGATATTACCAGAAGGGAATTTCCAAAGAAGGGTCATGTAAACCAAGGAGGAAATGAAGCACATGATGAAATAGAAAGACAATCTACTAACTGATTAATCTGGTCTCAATGTAACCCTACTTAGGCCTTAAGTTTCTGTAACCTCCCAGAGCTTTAGTTGCCTTGTCTGTTAATATATATATATGTGTGTGTGTATATATATATATATATAACTGTTCCTTCACAGGCTTGCAATAAGGGTTAGTTGAGGTATGAAAGTCCTTTCAGTAGTGCTGGGGACACATTTGGAGAACAATGCACACAAGCTGGAACTCAGAGAAGCTGCATGGAAACTCCCGAAGCCTCCTTATGCCTCTTGCTCCCTTTCTCAACGGCTTGAATAATGGCTGAACATTCAAGGCTGAAGGTCTGGAAGCAGTTATCCCTTCAGTCTTTTCCTGTCTAAACCATCCACAGGCCAGGCCCCTGGGCCTCTCGCAGAGGAAATAAAAGTCCATATGAAAGGGACAAATGAAAGTGTCCTTATGCTTTCTAAAATCCACACTCCCCTCCAAGCTGCAGCACAACTTCTATCAATTTTTTTCTGAATTCTGCCTTCTAAAACCTTTGTTTAATCCTCCTAAGCAACCCAGGAAAAAAATCATAATTCCATGTGTATGTTAGCTTTCAGATACTTCCTAAAGCATAGATATAAATGTCATATCCTGACTTTGAAGGAAAAATCTAAGGACAAAAGAGGGATTAGAAATTGTGAGATGGGGGAGGATGGAGATTTGAAAAAGAACTTAGGTTAAGGTTACATGGATAAAAGTTAAATAAGAAAACAAAAGTCTAGTTAAGGCTGCCGTGGTTAAAGTTACAAATAAAAGCAAACACTTCATAGATCTCTAGTTCGCGAACCCAAGAAAGCTCTGTGGAAGCTCTCCTGAGCTTGAACAACAGGCTAATTTTCAAGCAGAAATCAAAGTGGTTGGGCCTCTGGACAAATAGCTTGAAAGCCCATGCATAAGCCTGGTCTCAGAGAGTTAAAAGGAATGCAGACTGCCCCAAAACACACCAGCCGTTTGTTTTTTCTGCCACCTTTCCAAGGGTCATGTCTGGAGTGAGGATAAACAGTTCTGGGGAAAAAAATGATGTGAAGTACAGACTTTAAGAAAATTAAACATTAGAAAAACATTTCTTAAAGAGTTATACATGTGCCTGCATATACATATATATTTAGAGAGACAGAATATTTATACATATACATGCGTGCACACATGTGTGCCAAAATTATCCAAACTCTGTAGGTTTTCAGGTATGAATAAGAATAGCTAAGATAAGCCTTTGAAATGCTGTTATGTTTTTTAAGCAAGATCAAAAGTGTTTACAAAGGCATTCCAAAAACAGCAAAGGGTGTCTGAGCAACATTTCAGTTTTATTTAATAAGTAAAGATTAAGCTGAGTGCTTTTGGTTATTATTAACAGCATATTAATAGCATATTTTATTCTAGGTTGCTTAGAAATGTATTTGCAAAGTCCCAAATAGCAGACCTAGGAGAAAGAGAGAACTTACTGGGTGCCAGGAATTGTGCTAACTGCTATTTATGCAATGTCCCATTTTTCCAGCACAACAAACATAAATGGTATCAGGTTCTCAAGCCAACATAGCTTCCAGGTGGCAAAGCCCACTGCACTTGCCCCAGAATTCGAGTTTTTCTCCATCATGACACCACATGGCCTCCCAATGAAATGCTGAGAGTCAAGGCAATCTTTTCTAGTATTACTTATGAGAACAAAGAAATATTCCGTATTCCTGGGAAAACAAAATACCACAGCAAAGTAAAGAGTACCTTTCCTGTGATTTCCACTTTAGCAGAAAGCAGATGAGAAACCTTTTGGTCCAAGAGTTAAAACAAGATGATGAACAATTTACATGTAGTAGGCAATAAATATTTAATGCCACTTGGTACAGTGGTTCTTCAAAAATGTCTTCCAGCTCTGAAGGCCTTTCTGTTAATCCACACTTCAGGGGGTGCAGCCATGGCTTGAGGAAAATACATTTTTAATAAGGACTGTGCCAACACAGGGGGCTTAAAATGCTGTATAGCATTCCAGTTTTTAGAGCCCTCAGGGAATCTCACACTCTGGGGGAAAAGGGTCCTAATGTGAAGAAGTGAATGGAAAGAGGCCAGAAAAAATTATACCCTAGGGAAGGAGGCCCTGTTAGAGCCTGGTCAGGATAATTATCAGAATATTTTTTTTTCTCTCTCCCCGTGGATGAGCTAGTCAGGTTCAAGGGAATCATATTCCAGACAAATAAGCTCAGGACAAGAGGCACCGGCTGCTTTCCAAGCATTGATGGCATCTTAGCTGCTTAATCTGTGCCTGCAGAGCTGCAACATCACACACTCAGTGTGCAGGCCCTGGTGTCGAACCACCCCCTCCTCCCTTTTCTCAGGCGGTCTTGTAAAGTGTTGGATCTTTGCTACCATTCTCTCATTTTTTGTCTTGCCTTGGCTTTTAAATCTGATGCTCTACCCAGGGGACAAGGAAGAAACTCAGAGATCAGCATCAGCAGGAAGCTTCTTCCACCCATCAGCTAAAAGGACAAAGGAAGAAGGCAGGGCTAAAGCTCGAGACCCAGGACCAACCAGCCGATGACAGAGCCATGGAGGACCCAACCTGCAAGTGGGATAGCTGTAGAGGGGCCACTGCCAGAGATGCTGCCCAAGGCAGACAGAGGGAGGGACAAATACTCCAGCTTCTCTTTCTCTTGCCTTGCCATCTCCCACTGATGGCAAATTGTCAGGGGGCAGGGGTCAACCCCCTGTAACACAGCACCCTTGCAGAGCAGGGCAAGGGTGACAAATGGATCTCAGTGCAAACAGCCCAAAGGCCAACACAATTGATAAGTTAAAAGACAGGTCGCAGAATCGTGTATCATGTGATATCATAATTGCTAAATATATGCATATATAATTTAAGTAAATATATGCATATCATATACACACAGATTGAGGTAACAAGAGATGGAAAGATCAAGCAAGAGCAAGGAGAAAAGGAGAAAGATACATGGCTGACCTTATTATTTTTGGTAGTCTCCAAAAACATTAAATTAGGGAACACTGGACCATTGTTCCTAAGGGAAATACAGGGCTAGGTTCCTCTGAGCCTCCAGTTATATTTTTGCCAACTCATCAATACGCAACCCTGTTTCATGTGTATTCTTGCTTAAAAACAACTCATTTAATATATATTGTTGAGTCAATAACACTGAACTTACAGCCAACAGCACTTAACTCCTGCCTGAATGAAGCTTATCTAACACACGTTATTGTCTCTGTAAGGCACATCGCAGCTTTCTTGCACTGTACTTGAACACTACACAGTACTTTGGCACAATGCTTGGGGTGCATTTTAAATGGTGAAATCGCCAACAAAAAGCACAAAAATGAGAAAAACATGGCACTAGTAGACTTCGAAAAGGACACTTGTTTACACTATGAGAGCTGAAACAAGAAGGCAGGGTGTTGTGTTATTTGCCATCGGCTAGGAACACGCATGACGAGAGACTCAGAAATTATCCTCCTCTCTGAGCATTTCTGCGAATGACTGTGAAAGTGCCACAAGTATTGATTTGAGGGTTACAAATAAGATTTAGTAAGTAGGCAAATTTGCAAACAAAGAATCTGCAAATAATGAAGAATCAACTGTCTATTAACAGGCTTAAAAAAGCTTTTTAAAAAGCATTTGTTCCTGGAAAATAGGAGATAGAATGCTTTTTGTTTCACTACATTTTTGTCTTCTTTTCTATCTTATTGTTCTCTAGTTTTTCTTTATTGAGCTTGCAATTAAGTGGGGAAGAGGATTCTAAATATCAGATTTCAAAAAGAAAAAAAAAAAAGCTAGGGAAAAAGCACTAAGAAGTAGAATAATTTAGCCTAACGGGAGATCATCGTAATATAGCACCAGAGAGCAGAGCAGGTCATCCTCACTGTGTGACATGAGGAGCAGTCTCAAAGTGTTTCCCACACCAAATTTCTACCACTCCTCTAGCCAACCAACCAAGTGGGGCAAATTACTAAGGTCGACTGGGGGGTAGGCTAAAGGTGGGAGGTTCATACAAGTTACCTTCCTGAGTAGGTATCTAACATTCCATGGGACAGGTTAGCCTGGACTTATAGACTCACACCTTCCCCATCCATCTCTAAAAAAAAATCTTATTTTATGCTCATTCGATGTTTACTAGTGAGATGATGTAAGTTTTAGTTCAATTCAGTAAATACCACTAAGCCCCTACAATGCAGAAATTATTGTACAAGGTGCTACTAGCCATAAAACACCTTTTTGTCAGGTTTTACCTGTTTTCTATGTACAAATCTACTCTAGCAACTCAAAAAATTAAAAATCTAATTTGTGAGATTCTTCAACTTCCAACCAGGAATAAGTTGCAGAATTGAAAAACCTGCAACCAGGAATAAGTTACAGAATTGAAAAAGCATCAGGATAGCACAAAAGCATAGTAATTTAGCTCTCTGTTCATTTCTTATGCCATTAACGAGCAACTTTTAATCTTTAATCCTCCCTCACTAAGCTGCTTTTACTATCCCATCTGCTCCTCTTGCTCATGCCTTCAGGATCTTATAATTAAATTCTAATTAAAGTTTAAGGCATGTAATAAAGAAAACACTTGCGGAATGCCTTTGATTCAAGAGGCCAAATAACATTTCAGCAGTTTGAAAAATGAATTATATCCTTTTGCTTAACAAGCATCTTTAAAATGGAATTAAAATGGGAAATTCCAATCTTTCGTGATTTCACCAGGCATACATTATGTAAATATGCTCATCATCACGTGTTGCATTTAAGTCAGCGGAAAACAGCCTGAAGAGAACTCAGCCCAGCATGCACAGCGTGGATGTGAGCTCAGCGGCAGTATGTGGAGAAGACCTGTCCTGAACACCACCTCGGTACCCAGACACACGGACATTGGTGTGGTGCAGCAGCATCTATCTAGCTGACACCCAGATGCTAGGTTCTCACCCTCCTCATCTAACTTCTCACCAAACTCAATCAAGCCTACCTTACCAGAAGCTTCCAGATCTGTCTCTTCTGCTAAATCTGAGCAGAAGAGACACTGGTTTAGCCCTCCAACATCCCTTGAATTAGTTCAACACTTCTCCCCCTCCAGCCTCAGCCCCCTGCTGCAGTCCATGCTCCACTCTGGGAGGCCAACTGCTGCCTTTCTGAGGCATCATTCTGATTGGGCTGTTCTACGCTCAACAACTACCTGTGCTCTATCTGCTTTAATAATTAGTGACCCCCAGCACTTTATGGATAACTCTATACCCTACTAAATAATTTTGATTTATTTAGTAGTCTATTTTTCCTCTAGTCTTTGAGCTAGCCTCTTAAGGACTGACGCTGTCCTGGAAAGAAAAAATGTATTTTTTTTTCTTAAGTTCCGGGATACATGTGCATGCCGTGCAGGTTTGTTACACACGGAAATGTGTGCGTGGTGGATTGCTGCATCCATCAACCCATCACTGAGGTATTAAGCACCACATGCATTAGCTATTTATCCTGATGCTCTCCCTCCTGTGGCCCCGCCGCCCTGACAGGCTCCAGTGTGTGTTGTTCCCCTCCCAAAGGTATATTTTTTTACCTGGAAAGTAAAAAAGGTAATTTACTTTATAAACTCAAACAACACTTATCAAACTCTTCCAGAAGCATCCAGTTCCCTTACAAGTTGTATTTGGTTTTACTTTTTGACTACAGGTTACAAATTAAACATCATCATTATGAATTATATAATTTTATCTTATATAATTATTATTAATAACAACTGATGTGCCAGACACTGTTTGAAGTGCTTTACGATGTTATTCAAGTTCTCACAACCACCCTGTGAGGCATGTCCTATTATCATCTGAGATGAGGAAACTGAGAAACAGAAAGTTAAGGTACTTGTCCAAGATCACAGAGGTGTGAAGCAGAGAGGCCGGGGCTTACAGCCATGCAGTCTGGCTCCAGAGCCCACATCAGAAACACTCCTTAAGCCCAAAGCCTGAGTAAAGCACGTGAGGACTTTGTGTTCTCTTCTCTAAATGCTCCCCAACACACAACCTGTGATCTGGCTAGACTCACGTGCCCAACGCTTTGTGGATGCACCAAGGTCTTTCATGCCTCTGCTTTCCCATATGCTGTCCTTTTGCCAGGTGGCCCCCATACCCACCTGGCAGATTCTTGATCATCCTTCAAGCCCGAGTTCAGTCACTTCCTATCTTGTGAGGTCTTTCCTCATTCCCTGGATAGACCTGATTGCTCTTCATTTTGCTACTACAGACTAGAATCTGCCAGACTCTTGTTATGGTGCTAATTATACTGCAATGCAATCGTCTGGACGAGTCTGCTTTCTGCTCAGTGTCCCCTAAAGGCAGGGCACACAGCCGGACTTTACTAAATATGTGAGGAGTAAAGAAATGAATGGGTTCTCTACAGTTGTACACTGGACATAGACAAAGCATAGTCTAGGCTTGTCAAAGTCAGTATAGAGAAAAATGTTACCTTCTCTGGTATGATTTATAGAGAGGAAGACAAAAATAAAAAAGTAATTTAATTTAAAAACTCAAAAAGCACTTGTCAAACGCTTTCAGAAGCATCCAGCACACTGGTAACTCATAGCTTCTTTTACTCTTTGACTATCAAAATGTGTCAGTCCCTTTCTTCCACAACTCTATAACCTTTAAGAGGGGCCCCATCCAGACCATGGCAAGCCCCAAAACAATAGGCTTAGACTCACACGTGACAGTCTGGGCTTGACAGTGCAATCTGTATCCTAGCAATGAGTCCTGGGCCTCAGGAGCCCGGGGCCCCCATACCCAGGCTTTCCTGATGCTTGCCCTCTCAGGGAGGTAAGCATCTTCACCCAGACTTGATGGGTACTCCAGAGCTCTACTAAGAATGAAGTCTTTTCCATGACCCTATGCCCCTATGATTCTTACTTCTTTTTGCCAAATAATCCTCCCAAGGAATGTTACTCCCTCACCTCCCAATACTAGCTTGTTTCTGTTCCTGGTGGACCAGTCACTCTGAACCACAGAGCTGCTACCCTGTCTCAAGGCTCAGTGTCCCTAATGCCTGGAAATCCCTAAACCCTGTTTCCTGCTTAGTGAATAATTACCAAGCTTATTCCAAATACTAAGCAATATGTACCAATAAATAGTAACTCTTTTATATAGCTGTATCTCAAATTCTTCAGAGTCCGCAAAAACATATAATTATATTAATTAATCCATTCAACAAATCTTTACCAAATGTCTACTATGCAACAGGCAAGATGATGTCAGATGACACGCCTACTATCACACTGCTGATAATTAGCAGAGGTCAAATATGCAAACAGATCTTTTCATCTCCTGTGATGTAGCCCACTCTTGGTCCTACATCTTTGTCCTTAAAGACATGAAGATGCATTAGGGAAAGGCAAGCACTCAGAAATCTAATAATATCACTTTTTACCATGGTAGATAAGTATACACGGCTGACCCATCCCTTCACAATACCCCAAGCTACATGTCCGTGCTCTGTCCACTCCACACTGTCGACCATTTCCTAAAGAGGCAACGAATGTTCACATCTTCTTTCATGTTCATGCTTTTGTCCATCATGTCCTGACTTCACCTGTCCACTGTACTCGCCCCTACATATCCAACTCATTAGCTACCACTTCCTGCACTAAGTGATGAAGACACACAATTTACCTCTGCAGTTAGAAAGCTTATAGCCTAGTGGGAGGTAAGGACAAGTAAATAAATCGAAACACTGAATAGTATGCCCAAGACAAGGAAAAACATAGAACGCCATGGTACCTTGGAAGCAAGGCCTGGGCCCCAGTCTTGGTGCACCTCTCTGAGGCCCCACTCTCCCCCATTCCTTCCTCCTCCTCTCCATAATCCTACCACGATTCACTGTTCCTCATGTTTCCTTTATTGTACTGTTCATTCCTTAGTCACAAGACTTTTCACATTGAGTCATGATTTATGACTTGATTATTTATCTCTATTACTAGAATCAATTCCTTGAGGGAATTCATTAGTTTAACTGGCCAATACTTGTTGAGTGGCTTACAAGACTATAGTAGTTAAAAGCATGAGTTTTGTTTTATCACTTAAATCCTGGCAAGGACTTATTAACCATTCGACTCTGGGCAGGGTTACTTAATATCTCTGCCTCACAACATTTTCCGTATCTCTAAAATGGGGTTGTTCAACAAGAAATATACTCAAGTTTAACATGGCAACAATGTTCACCAAAATCACTACCAGTTTCGTCTTTGGTCTGTCTTCGGCATTGCCTATTTCAACACGGGCATGATCAATGTGCATGATCAATGACAATGTGATAGCAAGGGTCTCCATCATATCAAGACATTGTCACAATGTCAGTAATACAAAGCAGTTTGGAATTTATTGTTAATAACATAATATGCACTTCCAAAAACAGGTAAGCAATTTAGATCTAATCTAGGGTGAAAAAACCTACTTATGGGCTTTATACATTGAAGATGCATCCCTTAGTTGAATATTATGACAGAAAAATGTTATCAATGCTGACATTAAAAACTGTTATTATGTGCCAATTATTAGGAAATTTAAAATAATTTCACAGGATAAGATTAATAGTTAAACCGAACACTAAGAAAGAGAGTATTAGCTACTTGACGAAGAACATTGTATATTTTTTGAGACTATGAATTTTTATAAAATGTCAAATAATACAAAGCAAAATACTACAAAAATGAGATATTATAATTCTCATCTTTATGGAACTGCTTAGTTCTCATACTCATAACATATATAAAATAATAATTAAGAATTACAGAGGCCAAGCATGGTGGCTCATGCCTTTAATCCCAAGCACTCTGAGAGGCTGAGGAGGGCAGATTGCTCGTGCCTGGGAGGTCAAGGCTGCAGTGAGCCATGATCACGCCACTGCACTTGAGCCTGGGTGACAGAGCAAGACCCTATCTCAAAAATAAAAAATAAAAATAATTATATAAAATATTTGGTTTAGTTCTACTTATGTCAAGAGTCTTTCAAGGAAACATTCTATTTGGGAATTCCTCATAGTTTATAAAGATGAGTTAAAAGCAGAATGTCAACCTTACTATTTCCACATTGCACAAGGAAAACTCCAAAATATGTTACAAGAACACTAATGACAAATCATCCTGATATAAACTTAACAAAAAATACAGAATACAAAAAAAAAAACAAAACAGAATTGTTAGAGAAAAAAATGAAGGTCTCAAAACATACTTTGTGCTTACTTTAAAATTACAAATTTTAAAGTATGCCATAAGAGGATATTTCCTCAAAGTTTTGAGGCTATGAAGGATGTGACACTGATATTCAGGTGAGAAGTCATGTCTAGAATACATATTTATGACATAAGTCACAATAAGCAATCACTGGTGTTCTTTAAGGTAGTTGGTAAGCATGCAGCTTAGATTGTAGGAGGTTGAGTGAATGGGTGAATAAATGAAAGGACTGGGTGTTTATCATTCACAAGGGAGATCTGACTACAAAAGGAGAGAAATGGGGCAGTGGCCTGCAGCCCAATTCTGCAGTGCTTTCACTTATTAAGACAGAAAATACAGGCTGAAATATCATGAAACATATTACATCTGCACACACCAGACTAAGGGATTGTTGCTGTTTCTGGTACCAAAAATGTATTAATATATATAATGCTGACTCCACCTTACCATCCAAAACACACTTGGTTTCTAAACACTTAGCTTTAACTAAGCCAGTTTCCTCAACAACTTTGAGAACAGAAAAGCAAAACTTTGAGGCCAAGGCATTTTCATGTTCAAGTCCATCCACGATTTTGAACATTTGTGATGTTCCTTACAAAGCACCCAGATTGAGCATCTATACACTTCTAGACTGAACAGAATGGAAAGTACACATACAGACATCAATACCTGAGTGTATATATACTGTGTCAGATCACAAGTGTGATTCTGAAGTTCTCAGAAATGCAAGAATCCATTCTTAAGAAGTGTCTTTTAATCTCTAAAGATATATGCATGGCATAAGGAACACAAAGAAAAAAATTATATTATATGGAAAGCTCTAATTGGAGAGGATAATATCATTGTATATCAAGAATGCACAGTAAGCGCTAGATACTTTATGTACAATATTTAATCCTTACAAAGAGCTATTGTCATCCCTATTACAAATGATGAAACTGTGGTTCAGGGGAACCTAAGTAGGTAACCAAAAACAAGAATTCAGAGAGTCCGCTTTGCCAGTAATCTAACTCTGTTACTATGGGAAAGTTTCTTAACTTCTCTAAACCTTACCTAACTCATCTATAAAATGAGTATAATCATACCTATTTAAGAAAGTTAAAGGAATAAGTGATAAATAATCACTTATATCCTGGGCCTAATATAATGCCTGACATATAAGCTATTATTCAATAAATAGCATCTGTGTTGACTGTTACTGTTATTGCCCAAGACGACACAACAAGCAAGGGACAAAGGGGTATTTAAACTCATATTTATTAGACTGATTCTAAAACTGATGCAAACAATAGCATGTGAGGACTATCCCAGCATTACTCTGTCAATGCTTTAAATGTATTAACACAATCAATCATCACAATAACTCTATAAAATAGGAACTATTATCCCCACTATACAGATGAAGAAACTGAGATACAAAGAGGCCCAGTTGTAAATCTCTATTGGAAACCTGACCAGGCTTCCTTTACACCCAATGTTAGGTACTTCCAATAACATATGATTCTAATAAATACCATCACCACATGCATTTATCTTTCATAATGATACATCCACATTTTGAAGCCACATACATTGTCACAAACATGTTTTGGGAATAGCAGGGATACAGAAAAGGACACTGTTTTGAGTTCTTTGAGAAGACAGTCACTATATAAATAGAAGTTAATATTATTATTACTATTTTGCAAAGACATGACCAAGTTGCAATTAGGAATTTTACAATTTAATCAGCAAATGAGGTTCTAGTATAATCAAACTGGACTTCTCTCTAGATTTTCTCATTCTGAAAAATTTCAACATCTGAATTATTTAAAGTATACCCAAGAGTGGTCCCCAAAACTGGATATGAACTGATGCTCACAACCAAAAGCCCACAAATGGAGGTAAACAGGAAGGTCAACATATCCCATTTTCCCATGGCAAATGGCCTCTGAAAACACTTTTTAAAAATACTTTTACAACCTGGGCATGGTGGCTCATGCCTGTAATACCAGAACTTTGGAAGGCTGAGGCAGGTGGATCATTTGAGGTTAGGAGTTCAAGACCAGCCTGGCCAATATGGTGAAACACCATCTCTACTAAAAATACAAAAATTAGCCAGGCGTGGTGGCGTGCACCTGTAGTCCCAGCTACTCAGGAGACTGAGGCAAGAAAATCGATTGAGCCTGGGAAGCAGAGGTTGCAGTGCACTGAGATTGTGCCACTGCACAATCCAGACTGACTGAGTGAAACCATGTCTCAAAAAAAAAAAAAAACTTTTACAGTAAAATCATGATCAACAATAATTAGACAAAATTGACTGTAGCTGGAGAAAAATGCTGCCATGAGTGGCTAAAACATGTGCAACCTATAATAAAAGGACACAGGATCATCATGTAAGTTGAGGCCTCACAGACTCAACCCATCTATAATCCCATCTCATTAAGACCAGAAGAAGCAGCTGGCTTCTCCCAAAACAAGTCCTGGAGAAACAAAATTAGAAGGGCCCCCATCCTTTAGATGTGTTCTTGAAAATATCAAGTTCTTGATCTGGATGGGTTTTTACAGACAGTTGACAGGTCAGACCTGACTGAGTAGATGCTATTTCAAAGGTCAAAGAGTTGGCAAAATGGATATGACTGTTGTCAAATAGGAATGAGCTCCCTTTGAAGTCTGAGGCTTAGATGGGCTGATTCTGAAGTACTCCCTGGGAATGAGCAAAGGCAAGGGTAAAAAGTAAAAATGCTGTCCCGTGTAAGCTAAGACCTTTTTTAAACTAATACAGGGTATACTGCCCCGCCCTTTTATGGGGCACAACCCGCCATTAAAATCTTGGTGAAAAGGAACCACCCACCTGTGAAGTGGGATGGTGCTGGCAAATAGTCACAACAAACACTTCACTGCCTAAGCCCTGCAGATGTCTGCAAAAAAAAGCCTTCCTCAAAGTCTTCCTACATCCAGTATAGTCCACTAGTATCTGCCTTGCCCTCTATTTACTTGTGCTTACCTGCTTTCTTTCCTCCATGGTTTGTATTCTAGTCTGTGGATAAATCTAGCCAAACTTGTTGTGATACCACCAAATACATGAGTTGTTTCTGTGGCTGTTATTCAGGAAGTTTCACTATGTTGTTTGTTATCTGAACCTGCTCTTTCAGTTTAGTAAATCAGACTAATATTCCACCTCGTAAATCAGAAACACAACGCCACGTCCCTTGTCCCAGCAGCCCTGGTAGCCGTGGAATGGAATACCAGTGGAATTAAGGGAAGTTCCTGCAGACTCAAATATCACAGAAATGCAATAATTTGTCTTTATTAATAGAAGGTCAAATACCATGTATCTCTGACAGTTGCATCAACATTTGTACAGTCCTTGGGTCTTGACTTTCAGCAATGGCCTCTTTAACAGAAAAAAACTTAAGTCTAAATCCTGACATTGTTAAATCACTTTTAGATACCTTTCTTTTAAAAAAAAAGCAGACTCAAGACATAATGCATTCAAACTGGTGCCTAGTTTTCTCTGCAACTGAACCTCCCAGAATTTCGATCCTTGGAATACCAGCCATTTTGGAATGCTGTGGATTCCTTGTTGCTCTGCAAAATCTATAATCCATTTCTTAGAACACTCGCTGGTAAATATGCTAGTGACTAACTCTATCTCTTACAGCTTCCTTCAGTATAGATACAACAAGCATGAATTGAGTGCTCATCGTGCATCTCCATAAATTCTCACATCATTAAAACATTAGTAATATTATCCCCATTTTAAAGATGAGGGAACTGTTGCTCAGAAAAATTACTTTCCTAGAATCACATAGATAGAGAGACTGAACTGGGATTCCAAGTCCAGTTTGAAGTCCAGTGTCCCTTTTTTCTACCATTTGTAAACCAACAGTCCAAAGGACCTGAGGCCACTTCTAGGAAGTGTGATAACATCAAACTTTGATTCCCCACTCACTGATTCTGCTACTTCCCCTTTCTCTGTTATCCCTGCATCTCTGGGCTCCTTCTTCACTCACCAGTTAGGGGAGTCTGAGACAGCAGGGCTGAATGGAGGAGGTACTATATTTTTTAGATTTTCTGATCCTAAAAGCTATCACAGGAAAAAAAAAATCAAAAGAAACAAGCACTGTCAAGCTACAGACACACCTGAAACCTTCAAAATTTCTCAGAAACCTTAGCAAAAACATTCACTGAGGTTAGAGCTTAGCCCCCACATTAATGTCACAAAAATCAGGAGTATGCAAAAGTGAGACACCCAAAATTATGACTTCTAAAGAAAAGCAAAAATCAGGGGTAAAATTCCAGAGAAAATGGCTGAGTCTTGGCCAGTGGTTCTCAAACTTTAGCATCCATCAGATTCTTCTGGAGGATTTTTTTAAAACACAAATTATTTGGTCCCACTCCCAAGAGTTTCTGATTGAGTAGGGTGGGAGTGAGGCCACAGAATTTGCATTTCCAATGTATTTCCAAGTGATGCTGCTCATGCTGCTGGTCTGAAGGCCATACTTCCAGAACAACTGGCTTAGGGTGATTATTTGCCTAATGAATGAACTCTTTACATTAGAGAAATAGGTCTCTGTTGGATTCCTTTAATAATTAGTTAACAAACAAGTACTAAGCTAATTAGTACTAATCAGAGGCAAGGAACCATTATGGCAAACAGCCTGAATTCTGGAGCCAGACTGCCCAGGTTAAAATCCCAACTCTGCCAATCATTGTGTGACCACCGGCAAGTTCCTTAGCCTCTTTGAGTCTGTTTCTTTATCTGTAGAAAACAGATGATAATTATAATACATATAACATAAGGATATTGGGAGGACTGAAGGGGTTAATATATCTAAAATACTCACAATAGTGGCCAGCATGTTAAGTGCTCTGTTAAGCATAAAATACAAGCACTATTATTATTATAATTTCTTCTACCTCTAGAACTGCCAACCACTGTATTAGGACTAGGGGATAGAGCTGTGAACAGAACATATATGGTCCCTGTACTCATGAAGTTACAACTAGCAAAGAAGATACAACTTAAACAGGTGTTTCCAAGCATTATCTGCTTAAATCAGAAGGCTGAATGCAGGGAAACAAAGAAAATACTACAAAGTCATTACAGATTGGAGATCAATCAGGCATTAAAAACACCTTTTAAATTAGAATATACACCAAGGGAAAAATATAACTTTTCTGGAACAAACTATTACAGCTTTTAAAATATAATGGTATGAAAAAAAACTCTTCCCAGTTGATTTCTCAGATTTCTCAACACCTAACACGTGTCATGCACTCTGTACCGGGGATATAAAAGTGAATAGACTGTAGTATCTTCATCCAAAGACCTCCTAGGCTGTTAGAAGAAAAATGTATGTCAAGAAATAATTACACTACAATGAGAGAAGTTCTTGAAGAACTATAGGAAAAATGAAACAGTAGTGTGTAACTGCCCAAAAGAGTCTGTGTAACTGCCCAAAATTCACAAATAATATTTAAGTTGGGTCTCGAAGGGTGAATAGCAGTTGACAAGCAGAAAAAAGGGCAAATGATACTCTGCGGGGAGGAAACAGTACGTGCAAATCAAGAAGACATGAAAAGGCCTGGTTTGCCCAGAGATTGAGGAGATGTCTGATGTGGCTGAAAGGTTGGTGAGTGATAAGGACCAGCAGGAGATGAGCTTAGTCTGAGTGCTGTGAAAATATCACCAATTTTCTGAATAATGTGCATTTGGAGCTGTCTGGATAGGGGTTGAAGATGGTAAGGAAATAAATATGTAAAGTGATAGTCCATGGGTTTTTCAATGCAAATCTGAAGTTACCCTTGCACTATTCCCTCCAGAAGGTGAATATTTTAATGGTAGACAATAGTATTTAGCTCCATTTGCCTAGGTCTTAGACGCCAGCAAAAAATAATAAAAACAGCAGCAGGAATAGCTAATGTTGAGTCCTTAGCAGGTTGTACTATGAGCTTTATACACATGAACCTGTTCAATCCCGCAACAAGCCCATGAAATATAAATAAGACAATGAAGTGCAGAAATGGTATGTAACATGCTCAAGGTCACACAATAAGTCCCAGGGTGGGCATTTTACACCAGAGCCAAAGTTCAACCACTCACCCTCGAGTCTACTATCCTTCCTCCATGAAGGATGCTCTCGGATTTTGTAGGGCCTGAAGCTTTTATGTAAAGGCTCTTTAAGAAAAGGAATACAATTATGAATATGAGATTAAGTACAATAGTGAATATTTATTTACAGTAAGAAAAAAGTTTAAAAACAAATACCTTGAGCTTTGAGGATGTAGGTCCCTTTTATCTGAGATCAGAGATGCGTATACAGAAATGCTTTCTGATTGCAACCCCTCCCCACCTGGAACATTCTACAACTCCCTGTGCAAGTGAAGGGCCCTGAAGCCTAGACTCTGCTGCATTCACTTCATGAGATGACCATCTCTGCCTCTCCCTTGCCTGACAATCTCTCAAACTTTTCCAAAACATTTTGATGAAGACCAGACCTCAAGATTAAAGGAAACTGGTCAGTTCGCTATGGGACAAATAAAAGGGGGCAGAGATGAGTGCAGTGTGAGAAGAACTAGGGTTTTCATCCTTTCTCTTCTGCTAAAAACGTGGACCACAGCAAGTGACCTTGGAGTCATGCACACCTAGGTCTAGATCCAGCCTCTCAGCTCCTCAGCAACTGTGTGAACTTGAATGCGTTCTTTGACCTCTGTGGGTCTCAGTCTATTCTTCTGTAAAAAGGAAACATTGTAAGGATCAAATAGGACAACATGCATAATGCCCAGAAATGTGAGCTCTCTTCCTTCTGGATATGCCTTTCCTGTGCTTTCTCCTTCTTCCCTCTCACCCCACCCGAAGTCTGGGGTAGGTAGATCCTTTCTCTGCATCCTTGCATATCCTGTGAAGACCTCCATCATAGCACATCATTCTCTTATTAACTGAGCAAGTATTCCCTGGAGACAAAAATGAAGAGGCATGTTACTGTCTTTAAGATGCTCACGTGTAACGGACACTCACAGCTCATGGAACCTTTTCCCACCACTACCCAAGATGCTCCTTGAGGGCTGGGGCCATACCTTATTCTGATGCGGACCTTCAGAGGCAATAGGCATGCAGCCAACATGGAAAGAACCTAACAGAAAAGTCCACCATGAGTCCATCTCCAGTCTCCCAACTCTCAGCCACTCCCTACACCAGCCTTGCCCTGGCCCACTTGCCTAACTCTCCCAGCCCTCCTCTTGACAGGCTGCAGTGGCACTGATCAGTGTACCCTTTGCAGGGCTGGATTAATGAAGTTTGCTTGATAGGGCACTAGGCCCATTATTGGCACTTACCTCTAGAACAAAGAAAAATACTGGCCCTTCCAAGGCAAAACAAAGGCAGACTTTTCCCCCAACAGATCCCTTTTCCTTTGTAAGAGACACTACGCAGACCTTTGGTCCTCCACTGAACTACATTTAAAATAGCTTTTGTGAAGGATAGACACAGTGGCCATTCTTATATATGTGTGTGCAAGCAGCAAAGAAGTGATTGTAATATGAACAATGTGTACTTCTTCCCACTTCTGACAGAATAGACGACATTGTGTCCTGAGCCTGGGAGGGGGTTGGGGGCCAAAATAAAGAAACCAAACCTTAAGTTTTATTACATGAAATTCTGATAAAAAGCACTTCGAAGCCTCTTTCCCATCATCAAAAAACCACACTGGGCAAGATCAGAGCTTAACAGCCAACAAAAAAACACATTCAATCCCTGAGATCATTTTCCTGAAATAGAAAACTACATATGTTTCTCAAATTTCACATCAAGCCACTGCAGAGGCCAGACTGCAGGGCTGATTTGGGCCAAAGTAAGTAAGAGAGAAGGGAGAGAGGAGGGGGATGGGGTGGGAAAGGGAGTAAACAGGAGAAAATGAGCCCGTTCTTCCACATCACCACATTTCTCTAGCACAATCTAAACTTACAAACACCCCCTGTTTCACAGAACTTGTAGTGAGGCTTGCTTATCGGGCAGCCTTTACTTTGTCAAATTAAGACACATTGCCTTGGATTAGCAAGACTCCTTAAATTCAAAATGACTTCACGGTTGGCTCAGAGTGCAGTGTCTCTAGGGCCAGCCGCCAGGAACACATCCACTGCAGAGGTCCCTCCCCCACATACTGACCTACCTGACTTTTCCATGGAGACAGCAGAGCAAAATCCTAAGCAGACAGGCTGTCAATGTTAATTAAAGGTCCAAACACCTCTTTAGAAACTATCTCCAGCTCAATATTTATACAGAACATAAGACTCCTAACAGGCAGGGTTGTGGAGAAGAGGAGGAGGTTAAGGGCGGAAATAGGTTTGAATGGCATTTGGAATCCATTAATTTTTAAAAGACAGGCTGCCACCTTATATAGACCCAGAGAGGTTCAAAATGTAACAAAACCAGGAAGATGAATGAGCTGAAGATTGTTTAGAAAGCCTGGCAAGAGTGCTCCGCTTTTGAAAAGAATAATATCTGGGCAATAATGAGAGCTGACATTTTTTATTGGTGAATGCAGTTTTTGGCACATTTTAACAATACAGGTTGACAATTTTTTGTATTTAACAAAAGGAAAAGCAATCTTCTAAATGATCTGGGAACAGAGGGCTCCCTGACTGCAATTTCTTAATAACATGTAAGAATTCTCTTCAAAGGCCCTTGATAATTTACAGAGAAGAAGGAAAAATGAAGAAAAATTTTAAAAGAAGGTATATTTTCGAAAAAGAAACAAAATAGAAGTAGTAAAGGAGAAAAAGGAGGAAAGGAAAGGATACAGCATTTTAACATTAAATCATAGCCCAAAGGGTTGGATTCTAAGGTTTGACTTTAGCAATCTCCTTTCAAAGGAATGAGTTTTAAAGGAGAATCCAAAAGGAGATGCTGGTCAACCCCATTACATCTTACAGACTCAGAACTTTGGGCCTGGGAAGTATTAAATAAATCACCCACTCCAAGCAGCACATTTTGCAGATGAGAAAAGTCTGATATGGGTGCCAGGGGCCCCAAGTTATCTGGTTGGACCAGACACGAGTCTTACGAGCTCCAAGCCACACCACTTCTGTATCTTGTGATGTAGGTCCTGAAAACTGCCAAGCCTTAAGAACTCTAGTGCCACTTGATTCCAAGACTGAATACTGATACCTTTAACCAGATTGACTGATTTGAACCTCTACCAAGGTTCTTGAGACTACCAAGAATCACATAAGTATAACATATTCCGAAAGTATGAAGTTCACAAAATAGTCCACTGACAGAGTTAGCCACCCTGGGTAAGAAATGAATTTAAGAGTTCACAAAGACTGAGATGCCCACTGTATCCTGAGGGAGGCCTTCTTGGGTCAGGAAAAAGACCCCTGAACAAGGCATGATCCAGGAATGTACCCCTTAAAATTTAACTCTTATTCCACACACTGGCTTCACCCTCAGAATGAAACCCTTCTGAGTTTCAGTTCTGTTCCCTGAAACACGAGATCTAACTCTCTAGCATCTTCACAGTTCCAAAACATTTTCAACAGAGAATATAGTATCATATCTATTTGTAAGTGAGGAATCAAATTCAGAGAGAGTTCTACTTTATCATATTGAAAGAGCAAATGAAATTAAATTCCAAAAGTGATTCAAGGTCTCAGAGAAAATTGTTCAGTAAAGGAAAAGCTATACTGCTGCTCAGCTGGAAAATGACAGTCATGCTAGAGATCATCTTTCAGCCACATAAAATCCACATCTAGATGTACACAGCAGAGAACTGGGGAAAAAGCTTTATAGAAATGGAACAGATTCAGACTAGTGGTTCTCAGTGAAGAGTGCACATCATAATCGTCAAGGTCACACAGTTTTACCCTTTCCCCCAAAGGACAAAGATGGGGCTTCTCACCCTTTTCTATCCAGATTTGCTTTACTAATGAAAAGAGAAAGAAGCAACCTCAACCTTCCTCAGACTTTGCCTCAATGTAGCAGAGAGGGACAGTCAGTGATGTAACAAGTGAGTACAAGTGCAAGGCACAGTCCCTGAGAACCTGTGCCTTAACTCATGCTTCTCATGATGTTAGCACCTCCTACTTCCTCCTACTCCCTCTGACTCCCCCACTGCCTCCAGCCCGACTGACCCAGCATGCTTCATCCTCTCTCGCCCTCCCTGGACTTTAAGCCTCTGAACTCAGGTTGGGCTGGCCTGAAATCTCCTGGGCACCTACCCATTTCTTCACCCCCACAATGTCTCTAAGACCCCTCAGTGGATGACTCTCTCCACAGGTAGCCAAAATCAAATCCCCAAGCCAGGGAGGAGGTGGAGAAAAAGGTCATCGAACCACAGGTTTACTAGGTTTCTAAATGGTCCCTCTTCCTCACCCCATCCACAAGCTATTTAACTGAGTTCGGATTTATCTTAAAAGTGGCAGAGCAAAACTTTGAACTAAGGATGATTTGGCTCTTATATGGGTTTGAATAGTCAAATACATGTGTACCTATCAATTACTGGATTAGGGAGAGAATGCCTCACAGATGCTCTACTAATATATATGCAAGGAATAAGTGAATGAGTGAATGTATGAATGAATAATGAAACTTGTGAGTTACATTGCTCAGATTATATACTATCTCCCTCATGATCACCACCTTCTCCCTTTTCCTTGTGACTATCATTGGACTATAAATTGGTGTCTGTGATACTGGTCAATGTAATTTGCTGAGAAATTATGATTTTGATTGTCTTTTTACCCACCCCATATCAATTATCCCTTTTTATTTAGTAAGAAAACCCCAATATTTGGACAGGAAGACACCCAGATAAAAGCCTACACTGCCCCGATTCCCCTTCACCTCAGTTTGATTATAAACCTAGCTGCCGGTCAATAATATACAAGCACAAGTATGACGTAGATCTTCTAAGAAGATTGTTTAAAGAAGGCTCACTCCAATGTGAGGCACATCCTTTGTATGCACCACACCCACTTCCTTCTTCCTGCTACATGGACTGTGGACTTGATAATGGAAACTTCAACCGCCATCTTGGACCATGAGGTGATCTTGAAAATAGAACTCAGGACTAAAAAACATCAAAAAAGCTAGTGTCCTTGATGACTTTATGGGGAAATCACAGTAGCGAAGACTCCATATACCTATATTTATTTACAGGAAAGAATGAGCCCTTATGTGTTTAAGTTAACTGTTATTTTGAAATGCCTATTATTTCTACTATCATTAGTGAAGAGATAAGGATATTTCTTCTGTAGAGAGTGAAAACACTCTTCTTTCTCAAAAATAAGGGTAAAGAATATCTAATATTTACTGGTTATTTCTCAGCACTATTAAATATACTAAAAAATAAGCTGGTGAGAGAGGATGACTGAATCCTTCCTAGAACTTAGAAGAGCTGCTTTAAATACCACTGTTCTGAGAAATCATCCTTCGACACAACCATAAAACAATGCAAATCAAGGAGCTTTAGCATCAAGCACATCAGAAGTAACTGTGCTTCTCCCCTTACTCTCAGACACCTTTAATTTTTAATTTTATGACACTCCGTGGGGTATCCTTGCCAAAAAAAGTTACTTCTAGGATGATATAAATTCAATCAATTTTACTTTCATCCCACAGATTTCTAGTATTTTAAAAAATCAATTCTTAAACCACAATAAGAGACTACTTTATATCTACTACAATGGGTATAATTTTTTTAAAGGAGAGGGAAATAAGAGCTGGGGAGGATGTGGAGGAATTAGAACTTTCATATATTTCTGGTGGGAATGTAAAATGGAGCAGCCATAGTGGAAACATCTGGTGGTTCCTCACCAAGCTAAACTTAGAATGACCCTATGGAACCAGTAATTTCACTCCTTAGATATACACCAAAAAGAACTAAAAGCAGAGACCCAAAGATACTTATATACCAATGTTCGCCACAGCATCATTGACAATAGCCAAAAGGTAGAAACGATGCAAATGTCCACCAACGGGTCCATCAACAGATGAATGGACAAGCAAAATGTAGTATATGCACACAATAGGATGTGATTATTCAGTCATAAGAAAGAAAGGCTGACACATGCTCCAGCATAGACACACCTTGAAAACATTATGTTAAGTGAAATATGCCAGACGCAAAAGGATAAATACTATATAAGTCTACTTAAATGGGGTATCTGGAATAGGCAAATTCATAGCAGACATAAAGTAGATTAGAGTTTAAGAGGGGAGAGGGAGGGATAAAAATAGTAAAGTTTTTATCTGTTCACTCAGCCGTGGGCGGATCACAAGGTCAGGAGTTCAAGACCTGCCTAACCAATATGGTGAAACCCCATCTCTACTAAAAATACAAAAATTAGTCAGGCGTGGTGGCACGCACCTGTAGTCCCAGCTACTCAGTAGGCTGAGGCAGGAGAATCGCTTGAACCCTGGAGGCAGAGGTTGCAGTGAGCCAAAATTACGACACTGCACTCCGGCCTGGGCGACAGAGCGAGACCCTGTCTAAAAAAAAGAGGGGATAGGTAAAGAGGGAAATGAGGAGTTATTATTTAATAGTAGCAGCTTCCGTTTGGGGTGATAAATAAGTTTTAGAAATAGATAGTGGTAATGACTGCACACCATGAGGAATGTAATTCATGACACTGAATTATATACCTAAAAATAATTCAAATGGCAAATTTTATGCTATATGTATTATTAAAATTAATAAAAATAAGTAATGTAATGTGCAAAAATCATTGAATAGTATACTTTAAATTAGTGAATCATATAGTATGCGAATTATATGTAATTATGTATACTATATATATCTAAAGATGTTTTCTAAAAAAATCAACTCTTATCTCAGATATACAAATGAGACAGGAGATGAAGAGGCCAAGTACCAAGGAAGGGATGTGGACTGTAGTCACCACAGGCAGGCAGGTATTAAGGTGCAAGTTTCTCCCTTCTTCTCCTGCTGCTGCCTCTGCTCTCTGGGGAGAATGAGACTTCCACCCGACCTCCTCTCTCCACTCAGAGAAGCACCAGAGGACACAGAGTTGACTTTGCACCCCATCCTCTTACTCAATTTTCTCCAAGACGGTAAGGGAAATTCATGTAATCATTAAGAGACTGGAATAGATTAAGCCACATTTTAAGGGTCACTGTGTTAAAGAAAAGGTGATAATAATGAGTTCACACTTTCACCTCCTATGCCCAAGTGTGACCAGCATGGCTTCCCACTGCCATGTGGTAATCATACCCAAGCAGGTCTGGATTCATATTGCTAAGCTGCTAGACTTGAGATAGGGTTGGCAAATCGGGTCTTCCTTCCTGCCCCAACTCCTATGTATGTACACATACCTGAACATGCAGACGGGGTTTAACTGCACTTCTGAGCTGTATTATCCATCTAGTATATTAGAAGTTCTATACACTAGAGGCTAAAGAGTATTTTCTGAGATAATAAGACAACTTTTCACTCCTCATTTAGCTAATATGTTTTAATGTAGTCTCTATCAGTCAGAACTCCAATAGCAAGAAAGAGTGACTGGCCTTCTGAATCCTTAACAGCAGGGATACCTGTAAGGGAGTATGAGGATTAATTTTAATTGCCTTAAGTGTGATAATGATGTTGTGGTTATAAAGGAAAATGTCGTTAGTATTGGCTCAGGTGGAGAATACTGTGAGGTCTGCAATTTATTTACAAATGGTTCAGCAAAATAATTACAGGTCTGTGTGTCAGAGGTAGGTAAGGTGTGCACTAAAGAGCACAAAAGTAATAAAATGTTAGTAATTGATTAATGTAGGTAAAAGGTATAAGGGTGTTCAATATGCCATTCTCTCAAGTTTTCTGTAGGTTTAAATTTTTCTGGAAATTATACTGCAAAAAAATTTTTTTTAAATTCTCACCAAAATTGAAGAAAACACTGAACTCCCAATACAAATATTAGCAATTGACATAAACATCATTGAAATATATAACACTAATTGTCATAATTAGTAATTGACAATGACATACATAAATAAGTGGATGATAAATATAAGAAAAATTAATTGCATTCAATAATCAAAAATGCAAATTAAAATAAGATCCCATTTCAAGCCCAAACCCTTGACAAAATTGATACTGACATAGGATAGGATACTATACAGATGTCAAAAATATTTTTATATATTAATATGAAAAATACAACACATTAAGTAAAAAAATAAGTTGTACAAAGCATATTTCCAATTTTTTAACAAAAGAAAAATCAGTAGAATAAGAGTCTAAATAATGGTTTTGTATTTGAGATCCTATGAATTGTATTTAGAAAATGACTACAGATCAATAACCCAACATAATCATCTCCTGACAGATTGGTAAAAACCCACAAGATGAATAACAATACAATAATATCCCTTATAAACCCAAAACACAGAGAACCACACACATCAGAAACATAATAATTACTTTAAAGAGACTTCAGTTTCTAAAAGCCATGAATTCATCTCTTTAAAGGAAAAGGTAGAATATTTACTAATAACCCATACAGAATTATACATTATAATGGAGGGGAGAGGAAAAGTAAAATGAGTAAGTAGAATATGTAAATTTAATATAAAGAAATATAAGAAAAAATAAACCTAAGATTATAGAAATTCAAACCTGTTTTCGCATATGCCACAGAAATGTCTCAGAAATTCTAACATTTAACCAGTAAACCAAACTTACTTACAGTGTCTCTTGTTTGTACATAAGAAGCCTTGTAAATAATTTATTTTAGTTCAAAGCCATAAAAAAGGTGAACTGAGACAAGACAAATCTCCCATAAAGAATAATTCAAAGTAATATATGTAGATACTACAGTCTCAAGAAAATGAAGCATAACTACTCCCCACTCCTTATGTGTGGGCTGTGCATAGTGACTTCCTTCCAAAAAGTACAATATGGTGGGGGGTGGGGGGTGGAAGAGTAATTTAGAGTGGAGAAACCTGACAATATCTCAGCCAGGTGATCAAGTTGAACATCAATAGTGGTAAGTTGTGGTAAGAGTGTGTTCGCTTGATAGGTTGAGAAAGGTATTTTATCTCTATGGTCTTCCTCCCAAAAACAAACTACCCAAGTCTCACCATGAGAAAACATCAGACAAATTTCAATGGAGGGACATCCAACAATATACATGACCAATACACTTCAAAACTGTCAAGGGTATCAAAAAGAAAGAAAGACGCAGAAACTATCACAGCCAAGAAGAGCCTGAGAAGGCGTGACTAAATGTAACATGGTAAAAAGGCCATTAGTTAAAAACTAAAAAAATCGGAATAAAGTATGGAATTTTATTAATGATAATATATCAATATCGGTCCATTAATTATGACAAATGTATCATAATAATATATTAATGGGAGAAACTGGACATCAAGTATATGGGAATTCTGTAGCGTCTTCACAATTTTTCTATAATCCTGAAACTATTTTAAAATTAAAATTTTGTTCAAAATTATAACTAAATTTAATAGCACATACTTTTAAATAATTTATATTGTCTACCCTTGATCATCTAGGATTAATTTCTCTCAGGCTCCCAATGTTAGAAAAAGTTCTACTTCCCTTGAACAGCAGTAAAGTTTTTATCTGTTCACTCAGTTAATCTTGATCAAGCTCTGTCTTTGCTTTGGCCACTGGGAAGCTTGGAAACAAATTTATTAGAAATTATGAATTCTCTAAAGGTTCTCTAAAGCTCTTAGCTTCAGCTCAGTTATCTTATCATTATTTTCACTCCATTCTGATTTTTTTCTATTTTGTACGACTTTTTCTTATATTATTATTATTAGTCACCTCAAATCTCTTTAGAGGGAGAATTTATACATATATTTTTCTGACTATTAAAAAATTTCTACTATTCAAATGTTTGACTTCCCATTTCTCATGTCATCAAAATTGTAGACAGTAACCCACTTAATAGCAAGAATGTGGCAAATTACTAAAGCATTCTGCTTCAGTTCTTGAATTGCAAAGCGGTAATGACACCACCTGCTGTAAGGATGGTCATGAGGACTAACAGAGTTAACATTTGCTAAATATGCCTAGCACAGATAAAGGAAAGGCACTCAATAAGTGATAATTACCATTATTATTATTAACAAAAATAGCAATAATTATTTTCATTAATATAAGAAAAAGAATGGAGCTGAATTACAAACTAATCATGGGCCAAATGGTGATTTTCTCAGTGACCCAGATAAAGAAAAGTAGCTGCCATATTTCGGAGGATGAGAACAATAAAAGGGGAGAATGGGTAAAAAAAAACAAAAATAAAACCTGAAAGAGAGGAGAGGAAAATGGAGAAGGAAGAGAGAAAGGGGAGGAGGTGTTCTTACACACTGTCATTGCCAAAAACAAGTTTGAAAGCTTTAAGACAGGGTGAAATTCAATCACTTGTTAGTCTTGACTCTACTAAAACGTATTTTTAAAAAAGACCCTCTAGCCTTTTTGGCACTCATTTTCCCCAAAGCCTCCCAAAATAATCACATGTAAGAGCCAAATAAACACCAAATTTCAATCTCTCCTTGGCCCAGAGGATGCCAAGTTGGTGTTTTATTACCCAAAGTTTTTTTGGAATTGGCATATTCAAATTCAGACCCTCATCTTCCTTACTCTAGAAAAGAGAACAGACAATGTGGATTTTTTTATTAAAAGAACGCTTTATTGTGTAAAAGCAGTTAGAGGTTTTACCCAGAGAACTGTTTTAATAGCCCTGAGAGGGCTTATGGAAGAGGAAATAAGGCTCAGGGAGGTAAATAATTTGCTCCAGGTTCTTACAGACAGCACATGATGGAGACACTGAAACCAGATCAGTCTGACCACAAGGATTTCCCTCTTTCCTCTATGCTTAATGTAAAGACTCATTGCCAAAACTGATAGAGAAAGGGAACTAAATGAAATCGCTAATACCTTTAAAAAGCTTTCTCAGCATTGTGTTAGAAGCTTTCTCTACAATAACCCCATGGAGCAGGTGTTGTCATTATTTCCATCTACAATCAAGGAAGCTCAGAGGGGTTGTTTCACCTTGATATGCAAGTAGAAATAGAGAAGGCAGAAATATTGAGTAAATAAGAGAGAGAAACACAGATGCAAGCTGTAAGTGGGCCAAGGGAAAGGGCAACCACCTTTGCAAGAGGAACCTGGTACCCAAGGTCCACAGGCTTTGCTCTCTGGAAGAGAGGGAAATGGGAAGGGAGGTCTCTGAAGGTGCTCACAAGTATGGGGTGGGTGGGGGAACAGGATGATTAATTTATACTAATGAAAATAGAATGAGTCATGAGTGTCACAGCCAATAAAAATGGCAGGGATGATTAGACAGCCAATAAATCATTTCTGAGCATTAAACTTTCTGCTTCCTCAAGGTTTGAGATTGTCATAGGCAAGGCTAGAAGCCCCCAAGCATGTTCTGATAAGTTAACAAGACGCCCTCCACTTTGTGAACCCAAAAGTATCTGAGACAAATCTCAATCAATTTAGAAAGTTTATTTTCCCAAGGTTAAGGACGCACCCGTGACACAGCCTCAAGAGGTCCTGATGGCAAGTGCTCAAGGTGGTCAGGGCACAGCTTGCTTTTATACATTTTAGGGAGACACGAGACATCAATCAATACATGTAAGGTTAATACTGATTTGATCTGGATGGGTGAGAAAACTCAAAGCAGGGGCTTCCAGATCGTAGGTACATTTAAAAATTTTCTGATTGACAATTGGTTGAAAGTGTTATTATCAATAGAAAAGAATGTCTGGGTTAGGATAAGGAGTTGTGGAGACCAAGGTTTTACTATGCAGATGAAGCCTCCACTTAGCAGGCTTCAGAGAGAATAGACTGTAAACATTTCTTATGAGACTTAAGGTTTGTTGATGTTAGTATTGGTTGGCTTGTCCTGAATTCCAAAAGGGAGGACTGTATAAGGGGGAATGTCTTACCCACACCCTTCCCATCATGGCCTGAACTGGTTTTTCAGGTTAAATTTGGAATGCCTTTGGCCAAGAGAAGGGGTCCATTCAGATGGTGGGGGCCTTAGAATTGTATTTTTTGTTTACAACTTTTAAATTCAAAAAATTCATTAGGCCTTTAAAACACTTCCAGTCTCTCACTCAGAGTCACATCCTACCTTCATGTATATTCTGTTACGCAGTGTTGTCCAAAGTTACCTGATCATATACTACCTAGGCACTTGTTAACATACAAATTCTCACATCTCCCATGGAGATTCTGATTCATTAGGCTGAAAACTAGAAGACCTGGGGATACATGTTTTGAACAAATCATTCAGGTAATTCCTATAATCCAACTAATTTGGAAAAATTGCTTTAATAGGATTATCACAAGAACTTTGCAAGATAGATATAACAATCCCCATGCTATAGACAAAAAGAGTGACAATCAAAGAAGGGAAGAGACTTGCCCAAGGTCACACAACTGGTGTGGCAAAATCAAAGCCAGTAAGTCATATTGTTAGTCCACCGTGTGTATGCATGCCACTGCACTTTATCTGAGCCACAGCTAACTTCAAAAAGCCCTCTCCTTGGTGCCTGAATATGGCACCAGAAACCAGGAAATGGGACACAGAATGCCCAGAGCCATCAGAAAGAATCAGGGAGGCAGTCAAAGCGCTGAGTACAATATCAAAGAAAAAGAGAAGGAAAGCCATGTTCTCCTCCATCTCTTGTTCCAGCTTTGAGTCCTCTGGATTTGGAGGCCAATGGGGTATTGCCCATACACGTGACAACTAGCACTGCTTGACTAACAAACAAGACCATTTGGCCAAAATGATCAAAACATTTCTTTCACGGATGTACAATGATGAAAAAACCTAGAGAAAGATTCTCTCAGAAATAACTTTGAACAATTAACATCACACCAAAAGAGGAAAGTCCAAGATGATATCTTCACCTACACACTGCCCTCCCCACTGATGATAACCATAATGGTGACTAATTACACCTCCCAGGGTAAAGTTGAGACCACTCCTCCAGGGACCTCCTGCCAGAGATGGCATGTACCTGAGGTTTGCAGAGGCCATTTTCACAAGCATATGCATCTCTCTGCCCCAGGACCTTTGGCTAATGATTGTTTCACCGCAAGGAGGTTCGGGGTTGCTGACATTAAGAATGACATGCTTCTGAAATGTTCTCTGCTGTCTCCCTGCTGGAAGCCCCGCTGCTGAATTATCACACCCTATCAACTCACTACAAAAAAGAATGAGATAGGAGAAATGGTACTGCTATTTCCGGCTTCCCTTGAATTCAAACAAGAAGGAAAGAGGGTAAGATCTGACCCCTCTCTGAATAAGCTGATTTTAAGATACAATACGTGCCTCCCTAATTACTAGAGGTTTATCTATCCTCTGGGAAATGATTCCCTTCTTCACAGGTTTGTTCAACCCAGATTCTAAATCTTTTTCAAGATGAGAAGACCTGCCTTGACCTTAGGCATCTCCTTAAATCTGAGGTCATCATGACAAGAGGCTCGTCATACTTAAAGATTTCATGTCCAACCTGTCTATATAACCCCACACATACACTCACTCTGTTAATTATAGTAGCCACAATTTCACACTCAATGAGTATTTTATACAAGTCTCCATTGTGTAGCATATGCTCTATTTTTAACATTCATAACTTACTGAAAAATAGTTGTTGACTTCAACATATATACTTCTACAGTATGGGATAACTGAGGTACATTTACATAAAAAGCAAACAAGTACATAACACATCCATCCAGTTAAATCAGCTTCCTTGAAAAATGTATCTCCTAGTTAATATTAGAGGCCAAAATATATATACACACACACACACACACACACACGAGTTATACATCACACAATGACATTCCAGTCAATAACAGACTGCATATATGACAGTGGTCCCATAAGATATTAATGGAGCTGAAACATTCCTATCAACTAATGACATCTTGATGATCCTGACCCTGTGTAGGCCTTGGATAATGTGTATGTTTGTATCTCAGCTTTTAACAAAAAAGTTTAAAAACTGAAAAAAAAGTTAATAGAAAAAAGCTTATTGAATCAATATTGTGAAAATGGCCATACTGCCCAAGGTAATTTATAGATTCAATGCCATCCCCATCAAGCTACCAATGACTTTCTTCACAGAATTGGAAAAAAACTACTTTAAAGTTCACATGGAACCAAAAACGAGCCCGCATTGCCAAGACAATCCTAAGCCAAAAGAACAAAGCTGGAGGCATCACGCTACCTGACTTCAAACTATACTACAAGGCTACAGTAACCAAAACAGCATGGTACTGGTACCAAAACAGAGATATAGACCAATGGAACAGAACAGAGCCCTCAGAAATAACGCCACATATCTACAACCATCTGATCTTTGACAAACCTGAGAAAAACAATAAATGGGAAAAGGATTCCCTATTTAATAAATGGTGCTGGGAAAACTGGCTAGCCATATGGAGAAAGCTGAAACTGGATCCCTTCCTTACACCCTATACAAAAATTAATTCAAGATGGATTAAAGACTTACATGTTAGAACTAAAACCATAAAAACCCTAGAAGAAAGCCAGGCAATACCATTCAGGACATAGGCATGGGCAAGGACTTCATGTCTAAAACACCAAAAGCAATGGCAACAAAAGCCAAAATTGACAAATGGGATCTAATTAAACTAAAGAGCTTCTGCACAGCAAAAGAAACTACCATCAGAGTGAACAGGCAACTTACAGAATGGGAGAAAATTTTTGCAATCTACTCATCTGACAAAGGACTAATATCCAGAATCTACAAAGAACTCAAACAAATTTACAAGAAAAACACAACCACATCAAAAAGTGGGCAAAGGATATGAACAGACACTTCTCAAAAGAAGACATTATGCAGCCAAAAGACACATGAAAAAATGCTCATCATCACTGGCCATCAGAGAAATGCAAATCAAAACCACAATGAGATATCATCTCACACCAGTTAGAATGGCAATCATTAAAAAGTCAGGAAACAACAGGTGCTGGAGAGGATGTGGAGAAATAGGAACACTTTTACACTGTTGGTGGGACTGTAAACTAGTTCAACCATTGTGGAAGTCAGTGTGGCGATTCCTCAGGGATCTAGAACTAGAAATACCATTTGACCCAGCCATCCCATTACTGGGTATATACCCAAAGGATTATAAATCATGCTGCTATAAAGACACATGCACATGTATGTTTATTGTGGCACTATTCACAACAGCAAAGACTTGGAATCAACCCAAATGTCTATGAATGATAGACTGGATTAAGAAAATGTGGCACATATACACCATGGAATACTATGCAGCCATAAGAAAGGATGAGTTCATGTCCTTTGTAGGGACATGGATGAAGCTGGAAACCATCATTCTCAGCAAACTATCGCAAGGACAAAAAACCAAACACCACACGTTCTCACCCATAGGTGGGAATTGAACAATGAGAACACATGGACACAGGAAGGGGAACATCACACACTGGGGCCTGTTGTGGGGTGGGGGCGGGGGGATAGCATTAGGAGATATACCTAATGTAAATGACGAGTTAATGGGTGCAGCACACCAACATGGCACATGTATACATAATTAACAAACCTGCAGGTTGTGCACATGTACCCTACAACTTAAAGTATAATGAAAAAAAAAGAAAAAAGCATATTGAATAAGAATACAAAGAAAATATTTTTGTACAGCTGTATAATGTGTTTGTGTTTTAAGATAAGTGTTATTACAAAAAAGTCAATAAGTTTAAAAGTTTATGAAGTAAAAAATGTTACAGTAAGCAAAGGACAATTATTAAACAAATTTTTAAAATAAATTTAGTGTAGCCTACAGGTACAGTGTTTATAAAGTCTATAGAAGTGTACAGTAATATCCTAGGCCTCTGCATTCAATCACCACTCACTCACTGACTCACCCAGAGAAACTTCTAGTCCTGCAAGTTTCATTCATTGTAAGTGCCCTATATGAGTATACTACTTTTTATCTTTTACATTGTATTTTTATGATATCTTTTCTATGTTTAGATATACAAATAAGTACCATTGTGCACAATGGCCTACAGTATTCAGTACAGTAACATGCTCTACAGGTTTGTAGCCAAGCAGCAATAGGCTATACCATACAGCCTAGGTATGTAGTAGAATACACCATCTAGATTTGTGAAAGTATACTCTATGATGTTTGCAACAATAATGAAATGGCCTAACAACACATTTCTCTGAATGTATCCCTGTCCTTAAGGAATGCATGACTGTTTGTGTGTGTGTGTGTGTGTGTGTGTCTGTGTGTTTATTTTTTCCTTTTATTCATCATGTAAAAAGTGCCTTTGGAAAAACCCACATTTCACTCTGGATTTTTCATATCTCCTTCAAATATGACCAATTTTAATGAAAGGTCTTCACCTTGGATACTCCCATTCCAGGGCTCTTAGGAACAACAGTGTTTGGGCATGTGCAGTGGAGGTCGAAGATAGATTCAAGATGTTTCATGTATGCAAAATCACATGCAGATGTACCAAAAGTATATCCAGTCAAAGAGAGTTAAGAAAGCAATATATATACAGACATCCAAGAATGGAAGAACGCAAACACAATCCAACTTGTAATTAACATACCGTGCTGTGACACCTGTTGCCTTCCACGATAAGAAGTCTGGGAGATCAAAGAAATGTCCCGCCTTATCCCAGCAAGTCTCTCTCAAGTTCTGCCAAATTAAATATATATTAGAATCAATTAGGGGGTTTTTCTACCATCTCCTCTTTCAATAATGTTTCAAATTTTTCAAAACAAAAGCACAGCCAACAATGCCCACTGAAACATCTGTTCAGGAGCTTGGTGGGGGTAGGAATAATATAAAAGCAGTACTTATACAGGAAAGAAAAACTGACGATGCTTGATCCTTCCAAAAATGACCGTAATTTCCCTTAACACCCTCTTTGCCAACCTGGAAGGATAGAAAGCTGTGTTAGTCCATTTTCACACTGCTGATAAAGACATACCCGAGACTGGGTAATTTATAAAGAAAAATAGGTTTAATGGACTCACAGTTTCACGTGGCTGGGGAGGCCTCACAATCGTGGCAGCAGACCACAGAGAGAAACGAGAGCCCAGAGAAAGGGAAAACCTCTTATAAAACCATCAGATCTTGTGAGACTTACTCACTACCACGAGAACAGCATGGGGAAAACTGCCCTCATGATTCAATTATCTCCCACCAGGTCCCTCCCACAACATGAGAGAATTATGGGAGCTACAATTGAAGATGAAATTTGGGTGGGGACACAGCCAAACCATATCAAAAGCACAGTCTGTAAGGTATACAATCCATCTTCCCAGTGAATGGTGATGGACATATAAGATTTCAGAGCAGATATAAGCTGGAAAGAAGCTGTACTCAGAAACTGCCCAATGAAACTAAATGTCCCCTGCCATATAAAATTCTCCACATGCCAACTGGTTACAAAGGCAATAGAAAAAAGATGATAGTGGCCGGGCGCGGTGGCTCACGCCTGTAATCCCAGCACTTTGGGAGGCCGAGGCGGGCGGATCACGAGGTCAGGAGATCGAGACCATCCTGGCTAACACGGTGAAACCCCGTCTCTACTAAAAATACAAAAAATTAGCCAGGCGTGGTAGCGGGCGCCTGTAGTCCCAGCTACTCGGGAGGCTGAGGCAGGAGAATGGCGTGAACCCGGGAGGCGGAGCTTGCAGTGAGCCGAGATCGCGCCACTGCACTCCAGCCTGGGCGACAGAGCGAGACTCCGTCTCAAAAAAAAAAAAAAAAAGAAAAAGAAAAAAGATGATAGTCCCTGCCCTCAAAGAACTTCCAGTCTAAGTCAAAGAGAATGGCCACATAAGCAAGCCATTGTACATTTTATAGATTTGGTTCTCTGTATTGCAAAAAGGCCAGGTTTTTTCTTACTGCTGGGCATTTTCTTTCCTTTGCCATTTCTGCCTAAAACATTCATTCCTCACCCACCACCCTGTGCCCTCCCAGGATCAACATCATCCCCTTCCTCATTTGGTTAACCCTACACACCACCATTCCTTGAAGGGGTTTCCAGGATCTCCTGGAAATCAAAGCCAGTAAGTCATATTGTTAGTTTAGGTCTAGTTGTCATACAACCCATACCACCCCCACAATCATTTGTGTAATGTTGATATGGTTTGGCTGTGTCTTCACTCAAATCTCATCTTGAATCGTAGTTCCCATAATCCCCAAGTGTCATAGGAGGTATACTGCAGGAGGTAATTGAATCATGGGATTGGTTACCTCCATGCTGTTCTCATGATAGCGAGTGAGTTCTCACAAGATCTCATGGTTTTATAAGGGGCTTCCCCTGCTTTCACTCTGCACTTCTCTCTCCTGCCACCAAATGTAGAAGGACGTGTTTGCTTCTCCTTCCGCCATGACTGTAAGTTTCCTGAGGCCTCCCCAGCCATGCTGAACTGTGAGTCAATTAAATCTCTTTCCTTTATAAATTACCCAGTCTTGGGTATGTTTTTATTAGCAGTGTAAGACCAGACTAATACAAAAGTCTTTCTTTCCTGACAGACTGACTATAAGCTCTGTGAGGTCAAGGATCTTGTCAGTCATGTTCACCATGATATTGGATGATTGTCTCCTCTTCTCCACCCCAACTGAGAGGACCCTCAGCTGCCAAGCAGAAACTACTTAACTCTCATCCCCTTACTACAAGCACTTGGTTGGACCAGGTTTAGACATGTGACCTAGTTGTACCAACCAGATTTATTCTCCCAAGAACTTAGAATCAGGACCCAAATGCAACCATTTCACTTCTGCCTATGAATGGAACTGGAGGTGAGATAAACTTGAAAAGCATGAAGTGGCCATTTTCTGTCAAACACCTGAAAAGGTAGAATTTCAAAAACAGAATAGTAAAGAAGACAGAGGAACTAGCAAGAAAGGTTTCCTACCATCCAGATAACTTTCCATGTCCTGGTTTCTATTACTCCCTCTCCAAAAAGCTATAAAAGGAATTATAAGCATAGGAGTATCTCTGGGAACCTAAAGGCAACAATGCAGAAGTTCCAAAAGAGGCATATTTCAGTACCTGCCGCACGGTAACACACAGTAGGCACTCAATAAATATTTGTTGAATTACTAGACAAACTGCTCAGCTTCACCTTCCAATTCCTCTTATGTGAGGGGTGCTTCAGTTTATAAAGGGCTTCCATATGTGTTATCTCCTTAGAGCAACACAAAAGTCCTGGGTATTATTATATCTATTTTATATACAACTGGCCTTTATCAGAATGCTGTGAGTTCCTCCTACATAGTGCTTCCCTAACACTACTATATAAACACCAACATCTATTTACAGCAGATAAACGGTACTATCCCAAGTGCTGGCCCTATCAAAACAATATCAAAGGAGTTCAGATCTAAAAGGCAAAGTATCAAGTTGATTCTGTTACTCTTGTTGTTTTAACTTCCTAAATATCTAGGTGAAAGCTTGTGTCTAGAAAAGGGACCTGCCCTAAACTTCTCTTTGAATGCCCATTCTAAGATGTTAATGTTAAATCAAGCAAAACTTAAAGATACTAAATATTCCTAACACAGCTAAGAACTAGTAGTATCTCTGTATAGGGTCTAACAAGCCACAGTCAGAAAATGGTAGCCTTTGAAACGATGTGAGTCAAACTACCAGAATGCCTTTTGGCTAGTCCCTGAAATCTATTTCCATATGTCTTGTGGTTTCAGCAATCAGTGGTCAGGGAGAGGAGAAAAGGCAGCCTCTTTCTAAAGGTTCCAGAAATCAAAGGCCAGTGACCAGATATAACCGCCAAACCACCGCAGCAACAACCAGTGCTTCAAGCCAAAGCACAACAATCTTCTTAAATTCAGGCAAAAAAAAAAAAAAAAAAAAAACTACTTTAGATCTTGTGTGTGGTCATTAAAGACATTACATAACAACAGCTTTTAGCCTGTAGCCACACAACCAGCCACTGTGGGACAATGGAACCCAAGTAGAATGTCACAAAGAACTCAAGCCTTTTGCCAAAAAGAGACACTGGGAATAGGAGGAGCAAGGAGTCCCGGCGTTCCTTCTTTTTGAGACCACACTAACCGTCACCAATCAAAGCTGGAGATCCCAGTCCAACCTCTCCTCTCTAAGGAGATAACACATGTGGAAGCCCTCTATAAGCTCTGAAGTACTCCTCACATAAGAGGAACTGGAAGATGAAGCTGAGCAGTTTGTCTAGTAATTCAACAAATATTTGTGGGATGAGCAACAAGAAATAACATGTTGTGGGAAGTCTGAGGTACTCTTAAGGATGCACATGGTCTCAGAAGGGAAGATAGCAGTATTCTCTGCTTTCTCTACAAAAGAAAAGTCTGGAGATAGGCCAGCAAAGAGAAATAAGGACTGAATGAGAGGAAATGTTTCCAGAAGCCTGATCCCTTACCTTGAGATGCCAGCGGGCATCTGTGAGGATCCCATGCAGTTTTTTTTTTGTTTGTTTGTTTTGGTTTTTTTTTTTTTTTTTTTTTTTTGAGACGGAGTCTCACTCTATCACCAGGCTGGAGTGTAGTGGTGTGATCTCAGCTCACTGCAACCTCTGCACCCCAGATTCAACAGATTCTCCTGCCTCAGCCTCCCGAGTAGCTGGGACCACAGGTGCATGCCACCACGCCCTGCTTTTTTTTTTTTTGTATTTTTAGTAGAGACAGGGTTTCTTTTTTTTTTTTTTTTTTTTTTTTTTTGATGAAAACTAGGTGGATTTTTTTTTTTATTATTATTATACTTTAAGTTTTAGGGTACATGTGCACAATGTGCAGGTTAGTTACATATGTATACACGTGACATGCTGGTGCGCTGCACCCACTAACTCGTCATCTAGCATTAGGTATATCTCCCAATGCTATCCCTCCCCTCTCCCCCCGCCCCAAAACAGTCCCCAGAGTGTGATGTTCCCCCTCCTGTGACCATGTGTTCTCATTGTTCAATTCCCACCTATGAGTGAGAATATGCGGTGTTTGGTTTCTTGTTCTTGCGATAGTTTACTGAGAATGATGATTTCCAATTTCATCCATGTCCCTACAAAGGACATGACATGAACTCATCATTTTTATGGCTTCACAGTACTCCATGGTGTATATGTGCCACATTTTCTTAATCCAGTCTATCATTCATGGACATTTGGGTTGGTTCCAAGTCTTTCCTATTGTGAATAGTGCCGAAATAAACATACATGTGCATGTGTCTTTATAGCAGCATGATTTATAATCCTTTGGGTATATACCCAGTAATGGGATGGCTGGGTCAAATGGTATTTCTAGTTCTAGATCCCTGAGGAATCACCACACTGACGTCCACAATGGTTGAACTAGTTTACAGTCCCAACAACAGTGTAAAAGTGTTCCTATTTCTCCACATCCTCTCCAGCACCTGTTGTTTCCTGACTTTTTAATGATCGCCATTCTAACTGGTGTGAGATGATATCTCATTGTGGTTTTGATTTGCATTTCTCTGATGGCCAGTGATGATGAGCATTTTTTCATGTGGTTTCTGGCTGCATAAATGTCTTCTTTTGAGAAGTGTCTGTTCATGTCCTTCGCCCACTTTTTGATGGGGTTGTTTTTTTCTCGTAAATTTGTTTGAGTTCATTGTAGATTCTGGATATTAGCACTTTGTCAGATGAGTAGGTTGAGAAAATTTTCTCCCATTTTGTGGGTTGCCTGTTCACTCTGATGGTAGTTTCTTTTGCTGTGCAGAAGCTCTTTAGTTTAATTAGATCCCATTTGTCAATTTTGGCTTTTGTTGCCATTGCTTTTGGTGTTTTAGACATGAAGTCCTTGCCCATGCCTATGTCCTGAATGGTATTGCCTGGCTTTCTTCTAGGGTTTTTATGGTTTTAGGTCTAATGTCTAAGTCTTTAATCCATTTTGAATTAATTTTTGTATAAGGTGTAAGGAAGGGATCCAGTTTCAGCTTTCTCCATATGGCTAGCCAGTTTTCCCAGCACCATTTATTAAATAGGGAATCCTTTCCCCATTGCTTATTTTTCTCAGGTTTGTCAAAGATCAGATGGTTGTAGATATGCGGCGTTATTTCTGAGGGCTCTGTTCTGTTTCATTGATCTATGTCTCTGTTTTGGTACCAGTACCATGCTGTTTTGGTTACTGTAGACTTGTAGTATAGTTTGAAGTCAGGTAGCGTGATGCCTCCAGCTTTGTTCTTTTGGCTTAGGATTGACTTGGTGATGCGGGCTCTTTTTTGGTTCCATATGAACTTTAAAGTAGTTTTTTCCAATTCTGTGAAGAAAGTCATTGGTAGCTTGATGGAGATGGCACTGAATCTATAAATTACCTTGGGCAGTATGGCCATTTTCACGATATTGATTCTTCCTACCCATGAGCATGGAATGTTCTTCCATTTGTTTATATACTCTTCAATTTCATTGAGCAGTGGTTTGTAGTTCTCCTTGAAGAGGTCCTTCACGTCCCTTGTAAGCTGGATTCCTAGGTATTTCATTCTCTTTGAAGCAATTGTGAATGGGAGTTCACTCATGATTTGGCTGTTTGTCTGTTGTTGGTGTATAAGAATGCTTGTGATTTTTGTACATTGACTTTGTATCCTGAGACTTTGCTGAAGTTGCTTATCAGCTTAAGGAGATTTTGGGCTGAGACAATGGGGTTTTCTAGATATACAATCATGTCGTCTGCAAACAGGGACAATTTGACTTCCTCTTTTCCTAACTGAATACCCTTTATTTCCTTCTCCTGCCTGATTGCCCTGGCCAGAACTGCCAACACTATGTTGAATAGGAGTGGTGAGAGAGGGCATCCCTGTCTTGTGCCAGTTTTCAAATGGAATGCTTCCAGTTTTTGCCCATTCAGTGTGATATTAGCTGTGGGTTTGTCATAGATAGCTCTTATTATTTTGAGATACGTCCCATCAATACCTAATTTATTGAGAGTTTTTAGCATGAGGGGTTGTTGAATTTTGTCAAAGGCCTTTTCTGCATCTGTTGAGATAATCATGTGGTTTTTGTGTTTGGTTCTGTTTATATGCTGGATTACATTTATTGATTTGCATATATTGGACCAGTCTTACATCCCAGGGATGAAGGCCACTTGATCATGGTGGATAAGCTTTTTGATGTGCTGCTGGATTTGGTTTGCCAGTATTTTATTGAGGATTTTTGCATCAATGTTCATCAAGGATATTGGTCTAAAATTCTCTTTTTTGGTTGTGTCTCTGCCAGGCTTTGGTATCAGGATGATGCTGGCCTCATAAAATGAGTTAGGGAGGATTCCCTCTTTTTCTACTGATTGGAATAGTTTCAGAAGGAATGGTACCAGTTCCTCCTTGTACCTCTGGTAGAATTTGGCTGTGAATCCATCTGGTCCTGGACTCTTTTTGGTTGGTAAGCTATTGATTATTGACACAATTTCAGAGCCTGTTATTGGTCTATTCAGAGATTCAACTTCTTCCTGGTTTAGTCTTGGGAGAGTGTATGTGTCAAGGAATTTATCCATTTCTTCTAGATTTTCTAGTTTATTTGCGTAGAGGTGTTTGTAGTATTCTCTGATTGTAGTTTGTATTTCTGTGGGATCGGTGGTGATATTCCCTTTATCATTTTTAATTGCGTCTATTTGATTCTTCGTTTTTTCTTTGTTAGTCTTGCTAGCGGTCTATCAATTTTGTTGATCCTTTCAAAAAACCACCTCCTGGATTCATTAATTTTTTGAAGGGTTTTTTGTGTCTCGATTTCCTTCAGTTCTGCTCTGATTTTAGTCATTTCTTGCCTTCTGCTAGCTTTTGAATGTGTTTGCTCTTGCTTTTCTAGTTCTTTTAATTGTGATGTTAGGGTGTCAATTTTGGATCTTTCCTGCTTTCTTTTGTGGGCATTTAGTGCTATAAATTTCCCTCTACACACTGCTTTGAATGTGTCCCAGAGATTCTGGCATGTTGTGTCTTTGTTCTCATTGGTTTCAAAGAACATCTTTATTTCTGCCTTCATTTCGTTATGTACCCAGTAGTCATTCAGGAGCAGGATGTTCAGTTTCCATGTAGTTAAGCAGTTTTGAGTGAGTTTCTTAATCCTGAGTTCTACTTTGATTGCACTGTGGTCTGAGAGACAGTTTGTTATAATTTCTGTTCTTTTACATTTTCTGAGGAGAGCTTTACTTCCAACTATGTGGTCAATTTTGGAATAGGTGTGGTGTGTTGCTGAAAAAAATGTATATTCTGTTGATTTGGGGTGGAGAGTTCTGTAGATGTCTATTAGGTCTGCTTGGTGCAGAGCTGAGTTCAATTCCTGGGTATCCTTGTTGACTCTCTGTCTCGTTGATCTGTCTAATGTTGACAGTGGGGTGTTAAAGTCTCCCATTATTAATGTGTGGGAGTCTAGGTCTCTTTGTAGTTCTCTAAGGACTTGCTTTATGAATCTGGGTGCTCCTGTACTGGGTGCATATATACTTAGGATAGTTAGCTCTTCTTGTTGAATTGATCCCTTTACCATTATGTAATGGCCTTCTTTGTCTCTTTTGATCTTTGTTGGTTTAAAGTCTGTTTTATCAGAGACTAGGACTGCAACCCCTGCCTTTTTTTGTTTTCCATTTGCTTGGTAGATCTTCCTCCATCCTTTTATTTTTAGCCTATGTGTGTCTCTGCACGTGAGATGGGTTTCCTGAATACAACACACTGATGGGTCTTGACTCTTTATCCAATTTGCCAGTCTGTGTCTTTTAATTGGAGCATTTAGTCTATTTACATTTAAAGTTAATATTGTTATGTGTGAATTTGATCCTGTCATTTTGATGTTAGCTGGTTGTTTTGCTCGTGAGTTGATGCAGTTTCTTCCTAGTCTCGATTGTCTTTACATTTTGGCATGATTTTGCAGTGGCTGGTACCAGTTGTGCCTTTCCATGTTTAGTGCTTCCTTCAGGAGCTCTTTTAGGGCAGGCCTGGTGGTGACAAAATCTCTCAGCATTTGCTTGTCTGTAAAGTATTTTATTTCTCCTTCACTTATGAAGCTTAGTTTGGCTGGATATGAAATTCTGGGTTGAAAATTCTTTTCTTTAAGAATGTTGAATATTGGCCCCCACTCTCTTCTGGCTTGTAGAGTTTCTGCCAAGAGATCCGCAGTTAGTCTGATGGGCTTCCCTTTGTGGGTAACCCGACCTTCCTCTCTGGCTGCCCTTAACATTTTTTCCTTCATTTCGACTTTGGTGAATCTGACAATTATGTGTCTTGGAGTTGCTCTTCTCGAGGAGTATCTTTGTGGCGTTCTCTGTATTTCCTGAATCTGAATGTTGGCCTGCCTTGCTAGATTGGGGAAGTTCTCCTGGATAATATCCTGCAGAGTGTTTTTCAACTTGGTTCCATTCTCCCCGTCACTTTCAGGTACACCAATCAGACGTAGATTTGGTCTTTTCACATAGTCCCATATTTCTTGGAGGCTTTGTTCGTTTCCTTTTATTCTTTTTTCTCTAAACTTCCCTTCTCATTTCATTTCATTCATTTCATCTTCCATTGCTGATACCCTTTCTTTCAGGTGATCGCATCGGCTCCTGAGGCTTCTGCATTCTTCATGTAGTTCTCAAGCCTTGGCTTTCAGTTCTATCAGCTCCTTTAAGCACTTCTCTGTATTGGTTATTCTAGTTATACATTCATCCAGATTTTTTTCAAAGTTTTCAACTTCTTTGCCTTTGGTTTGAATTTCCTCCTGTAGCTCAGAGTAGTTTCATCGTCTGAAGCCTTCTTCTCTCAACTCCTCAAAGTCATTCTCCATCCAGCTTTGTTCCATTGCTGGTGAGGAACTGCGATCCTTTGGAGGAGGAGAGGTGCTCTGCTTTTTAGAGTTTCCAGTTTTTCTGCTCTGTTTTTTCCCCATCTTTGTGGTTTTATCTACTTTTGGTTTTTGATGATGGCGACGTACAGATGGGTTTTTGGTGTGGATGTCCTTTCTGTTCATTAGTTTTCCTTCTAACAGACAGGACCCCTCAGCTGCAGGTCTGTTGGAGTTTGCTAGAGGTCCACTCCAGACCCTGTTTGCCTGGGTATCAGCAGCGGTGTCTGCAGAACAGTGGTTTTTCGTGAACCGCGAATGCTGCTGTCTGGTCGTTCTTCTGGAAGTTTTGTCTCAGAGGAGTACCCGGCCGTGTGAGGTGTCAGTCTGCCCCTACTGGGGGGTGCCTCCCTGTTAGGCTGCTCAGGGGTCAGGGGTCAGGGACCCACTTGAGGAGGCAGTCTGCCCCTTCTCAGATCTCCAGCTGCGTACTGGGAGAACCACTGCTCTCTTCAAAGCTGTCAGACAGGGACTTTTAAGTCTGCAGAGGTTACTGCTGTCTTTTTGTTTGTCTGTGCCCTGCCCCTAGAGGTGGAGCCTACAGAGGCAGGCAGGCCTCCTTGAGCTGTGGTGGGCTCCAACCAGTTGAGCTTCCGGGCTGCTTTGTTTACCCAAGCAAGCCTGGGCAATGGCGGGCGCTCCTCCCCCAGCCTCGCTGCCGCCTTGCAGTTTGATCTCAGACTGCTGTGCTAGCAATCAGCGAGACTCCGTGGGCGTCGGACCCTCCGAGCCAGGTGCAGGATATAATCTCCTGGTGCGCCGTTTTTTAAGCCCGTTGGAAAAGCGCAGTATCGGGTGGGAGTGACCCGATTTTCCAGGTGCCATCTGTCACCCCTTTCTTTGACTAGGAAAGGGAACTCCCTGACCCCTTGCGTTTCCCGAGTGAGGCAATGCCTCGCCCTGCTTCGGCTCGTGCACGGTGCGCTGCACCCACTGACCTGCGCCCACTGTCTGGCACTCCCTAGTGAGATGAACCCGGTACCTCAGATGGAAATGCAGAAATCACCCGTCTTCTGCGTTGCTTACGCTGGGAGCTGTAGACCGGAGCTGTTCCTATTCGGCCATCTTGGCTCCTCCCCAAGACAGGGTTTCACTATGTTGGCCAGGCTGGTCTCGAACTCCTGACCTTGTGATCCACCCACTTCGGCCTCCCAAAGTGCTGGTATTACAGGCGTGAGCCACCGTGCCCAGCCACATGCAGTTTTTTATATTAGGCTACCTGATTCACAAGTGCTTTGTCATCAAATGCCATATTGGCCAAGAGCACATTACCCCCATAGATGGATTTTTAGTCTAGTTCTGCAGAAAAATCTCTCTGTCCCTCCTCCTCTCTGGCCCATACAATCCTAGCCAAAGGCCTCAATCTTACTGAATTAATTCTCTACTTGTAACCACTGGGCCTGCATTAGGACACAGTGATCGTCCTCTAAGTCCTCCACAGTTTACAACAGTGTTCTCATTTAATCTACAGAGTGGTGCAGAGGCGTGTAGGTAATACACAATACTCACACATTAAGGAACTGGGGGTCAGACCACAAGGGCTTAGCCCAAAGTCACAGGGCTTCCAGCTCTAAAGTAAATGTTCTTTCCTTCCACTATGCCACAGTTACCACCCTGAACCTCCCAGTCCAATCAGAGGTGTGATTTTGGGCCTTTTGGAAATGTCATAATGGAAGCTATTGCCACTCTTTACAGAAGAAAAGACAAACAAAAGCCCTTCTAAGCACATTTCCGTACAATTTCAATCCTGGACAGCTCTTGTAACTCCTATGTACTTATCATCTCCCATGCACAACGTTGCATGGATTAGAGAGTGCAAAGAGCAGGCCCTCGACACACACCAATTTCAGATGTATCTCATTAGGTGATGGCCTAATAGAGTTCAAACTAGGAGCTCTCTGTGCTGAACGAGTTAAGTCTTTCTATCCTCCAGTTACCAGGCAACTAACAAAAACTAGTCTTTTCAAGAAAAAAAGAAAAGTGATTTGGGTTATATGACTTGGCACAAAAGCCTTCTGCATTCCAACAACAATCCTTTGAGTTAAGCAATCCCTCAGCTTAAAGCAACCAAAGAGAACAGCTTTTTTTTAAAAAAAGAAAAAATTATTACTTCATCAAACCACAGCATTTGTTGGGAGGAGGCTACTACTCAAAGCTCACACAGCTGTGGGTCTAAGCAGAGGGCGGAGGTAGGGCAGTATGTCCAAGATTCAAGGCTGCAGCCGCCCTGCCAGCCTCAGGACAGAGAGAAGTAGCTTTCACCCTTTCCCTCCCACTCCAGGGAAGCTGTGAGGTTTCTGTTGCTTCTAGACACCGAGGGAACTCGTGAGGGAAATGAGGCAGCTACTGCAATGACACCAGGGTTGAGGGGCAACATGAGAAGATAGGCATGACCAGTTACAAAGGATTATCCAAGTAATCTACTATGTAATTGCAAAGGGATTCTATCTGGGTTATCTGCTGTGAGCAGTAAACAAAAGGGAGGGAACAGCTCCCTAATTCCCCACTCAATAAATAGTACTGCCTGCACATTCCAAGTACTCATGCTGTTGTTTTCCAGCACAACTACCCAAGAAAGAGCAAGACCTTATCCTCACTCTATGTTCAAGACTCCAAATTAGGGCACAGGCCAATAGCCCAGAGAGAAAAGAGTTTCAGGAAGAGACGTAATCTTCAATGTCATTCTTAAAAGAAATATGACACTGGAAGCATGGAGTAGGTCATAAACCTCAGCCAGAAACTTCTCAGAATGAATAAAATAATTGTGTGTTTCAAACTCCCATGCCCAGAGACAGAACATCAGAAATATTTCAAGTCAGATAGGCAGATAAGCTGAGAGGTCTGCACTACTAGAGGCATCTTTCTAAAAACATAAAGCTTCCCATTCCATTCCTTTATTAAAGATGGTGCGATATCTCCTCATGGCCTAGAATCCCATTTTAACTCTGTAGTCTGGCTCTCAGGACTCTTAACCTGGCTCCAACTTGGCTGTGATCATTATGCTGATGACTTTCTAGGCTCATCTCCTAACACCCTCCATTTGGTTCTCACCTCTTTTACTTTCCCAAATGTATTACACTTTCATATTTCCAGGCCTCTATTTCAGCTGGTATCTCTACTTGAATTGACTTTCCCATCTTCTCCCTTTATCAAACCTCTGCCCTTGATTCAAATCCAGCTCAGATGTCACCTTTTCTGTGAACCTCTCCATCCCATGCTGTACCCTAATTATTCATTGATATACCTAAATCTACCTCGAAATGACAAACTTCTGAAGGGCAAGAGCCAAGTCTAACTCATGAAAAACAAAATGCAGAGTTTCGGGAGATGTAAGAAAATCTAAAGCCAGGTCCTTTCGAGAGAAAGATGTACACAAAGGAAGAGATAATTAATAAGATGATATATGACAATAACGTAATAAGCCCGATACCAAGGTTTGATGAGTCAGCCTCATAACATTATTGTAATATTTTGTGTGTGGCCATATATCTGCCTCTAATGAGTAATCACAGACGGCTCAGAGGGGGGAAAGGGTTTGGGACCTGGGGAGGCTTTTCTAAAGGCTTTTCTAAAGGCTTCCGGGGAGAGATGCAAGCAGAGGCCTAAACATCAAGTGGAATAAATATTTATGTCACTGCCGAGAAAGACCCAAGAAACAAAAACCTGAATAGACAAGACACATTACCCCCATTAGATGAGGATTTGTTTAACGGTAACATCATAGAATTTATTTGTAAAATGAAATAATTCCACTGTATAATTTATTTAATTTTCAAAAACTGGATTTATATGCATCCCTTTCCCCTACTTTCCTCCCCCTGAAGGGCTTTGCTCTTCTTGTACGAAAAGAAAAACTTATAATCCACACCAGAGTTGATTTCCCAACCATAAAATATGCTATCATTTTAATGAAAACTCATCATACTCAGCAAAGCTGACTTTACCCAGGAGTGTGACACCACTGTATGTATTAGGAAAACAAGGCTGAAGTAGATGGGGTCTAAGAACTCTGGAGTCTGGCATACCTGATTTTGATTGCCGTCCTCACCACTTAACAGCTGTGTAGCTTTAGGTAAATTAATTTCTTTAAGCCCCAGTTTCCTCAAAGCCACATTCCTAGCATCTTCCCCCAAGGATGCTGTGAGAATTAAATGAAATAATATAAAGTGCCTGATAAGTCAACAAGATTCACTCTTCTGCTACAGAGTTTCACAGTTTTCAAAGCACTTTGACATGCATGATCTCATCTGACCTGTATAATTCTTCAAGGCAGGCAAGGCAAGGAGTCAGAAAACTATGCTTGCAGATTATGAACCTAAAGCCCAGGAAGGGACCAAGACTATCCCCAGGTCCCACACAACGGGTAAATGGAAAGTCAGACCAAATTTTGCATCGCTAATGCCCAGCCCAATGTTTGAATTCAGTCATCTGCCTCTCTAAAACATAATATAATGCAGAAGTGCATTTCTTACTGGAGGAGATGAGAGAGATGCCACAGTGACCTGGATCAAGCCATGCCTTGTGGGTGGTACCACCTATGGGAGAGAGGGAGACAATCCTAACAGGAAGAGAAGGCTTTGGAAAGGGTGAACAGGTCTTGGAGCAGACATGAAAGAAAGTCAAAGACTGGGACCAGGGGAGAAATGAGGAAGTCTTCCTCAACCTCTCACTCTCCGGGACCTTCTTACGCCCTTCTCATCAGTGCTTTTCTGTCTCCTTCATGGGCTCCTTTTCTTTAGCTGCTCTTTTCTTTAGCTGCTCCCCAGGGATCTTACCTCATCCAAATGTTCTTCTCACTGTTCCCATGCTCTCTGAGAAATATCAATCACTCCTGTGATTCCAACCAACTACACGCTGAATAACATGCCAAATCTCAAACTCCAATTCAAACTCTCCTCTGAGACATGTCTCCTGGATGTCCCACTGTACCTCCAACTCAACACGTCCAAGACAGAATCTGCTATCTTCCCCCAAGTGTGTTCCTCCTCCTTGATTTCCAGTGCCAGTTGATCCAGTTACCAAAGGAGTCATCTTCTACCTCTACCAAAGGAGTCATCTTCTACCTCTTCTCTCATTCCTTACATTCAACCACCATTCTAATTTCAACTCCCAATTAATTCATGAAGAGGTGCCCACCTCATCACCCTGTATTAGAGTTCTTCAGAGAAACAGAAGCAATAGCGTGTATATGTCTATGTGTGTACACATTTAGGACTCAACTCTGGTGTTTCCTACTCCATGAAATCACCCATGACATCCCTATGCTGAGTTAGATGCTCTTATGCTATGCCCGTATAGTACTCTGTGAATATCCCTATCACTGCATTTCCCATCATCTGTTCATTTGTCTGTCTCTCTCACTAGACTGAAAGCTCCTCAAAGGCAAGAGCTATGTTTTTTATTAAATATCTCTACCCTAGGACACAGCAGTTTGTCTGATCTATAGATGATGAGTCATGTTAGCTAATGAATGAATGAATGAATGAGCAGACATGTGGAAGCCAAATTAAAGTCTGCAGAAATAAAACGAATGAATGGATAAATGAATGAAGTTGTGAATAAGAACTGTCCCAGTTTCTCTTTTTTCATTCAAGCTAATGGCTTTTCTCAGTCTGTTTCAGGAGCAGAGACATATTCTAGGCAAGCCAGACTGCCAGGAAGATAAATTTCTTCTCTCAGGGTTAGCAGGTCCTTTGGAGAAGTTTCATTTTAATTGGAAAATGGATTCATTCACTTCCTGGCTTGGACTCCCAGGTCAGTGCAGCACCACTGAATTGCTGCCAAGTACCAATGGAGAGGGGGGCTGCAGTGGGGAGAGTGCTCCATCAAATGTTGAGCGCTCTGGGACACCTGAGGATAACCTGGCATCTGTTCCAAGCTGGCTCACACAGATGCCCCTTCTTATTTCTTCCCAAATGTCCTTCAACCCAAACTTAATCATCTCCAACCCGTAATGGACAGGCGTACTTTACTGTTTCAACTGGCATTTCTTTGGAGTCTATTTGGGTATGTGCATCCTTACTTGTTCATTTACACCACTGTTGCAGAGTTCCACTGTGATTTCCCGCTGGGCATGGACAAAGGCCACAAGTCAAAAGTTCCTTCACAACTCAAGTAGTAGAATAAGACCACAACTTAAACTCTTCCTTATGATGGATCCCTAACGGTCCAACCTCACAGAAAATATTTCTAGGAAAATTTATTGCATGTTTTGTCACGGGTCCTTGAGGAGGGCACTGGTCCTTTGTGATGATTCCTGGCTTCCTCTTTAGCCTCACCTCTCAACGCCTTCACCTGTCAGCATCTCCACAGTCCCTGATTCTCCAAACAGACTGGTCCAACAGCAGTTCTGATCATGCAATATGCTACTCTATGTAGAGGGCCTCACTACATTCTGCTGCCTCTTCTCCAGAGCCAGAATGCAAGAGTGAATATCCTGGCTCTAGTACTCTGTAGCTATGTGGCCTTGAGCAATCTACTCAACTACTCTTCATCTCAATTTCCTCATCCTATAAAAATTACTGAGGACAATAATAGTGCCTATGCCATAGGGTTGATGGGGGATCAAATGAACAAATATAGGTAATCTGTTTACAGCACCTGGCACATAGTAAGCACTTTTTACCTACGATTGTTATTATTACTTAGAATGTCACTTTCACTACATCTTTCCCTCTTCAGGAAAGAGTAGGGGCTTTAGAGTCGGACAAACCTTAGTCCAAATGTTGGTTCTCCTACTTATTAGTGGTGTTATTTCTGACTAGTAATCACCTAATGTCTATGAGTCTCACTTTGTTCATTGGTAGCAACATTTAACTCATAGGATTGTTAGCCAAAATTAAATTAAGTGAGATTATACATGTTCATGTGCCCATCCTTGTACACTCCTAGTAAACATTAGTTTCCTCCACAATCCTTGTTCTTCTCAAATTACGTGTGGGTCTGTCTCTTCTACTAGACCCTTAGCTCTTTTTTTAGGAAAGAACTATAATTCATGCATCTATCTCCCCAGAATTAGCATCAAATAACTATTTTTCAAGTAAAATATTTCTTGACTTTGCAAAAAAATGGTCTGTCAGTCCTGGTTTGTGGCCAACTATGTGCTAGGTATGCTCATAGAAGATGAAAGGCAGGAATATACTTCCTATCCTCAGGTTAGTTACTGGCTAGGTGGAACAAAGAATCTATGCATATGAAACATGCAGGAAGAATGTATAAATAGTACAGAATAATTCAAGTTCTAAAATACATAATTTATAAACTATGGATTCTGTATGATCATGAAGGAGACAGTGCTGTGGGAAGGAGGTAAGTAAGGGGGTTACTTAGGAGGCAATGTCAGATATGTGTGTAGAGGGAAGGCAAAGACTGAGGAAGATGGGATGGAGGTCAGTCCACACTGAGGCAATGGCCTGAGTAAAAGTGCAGGCAGAAGCATCAGCAGCATCCATGGCCATGGAGAAGGAACTATGAGAAGCTCAGTCTGAGAGACCTGTGTTGAGATGCAGTAAGAGGTAAATCTGGACTTGTATTAGATACTTGAGTCAGAAAAGAATGGGAGCCACCATCAGTCCTTGTGTGGAGAGTGTTTTGTGAACACAGTTTTAGGAATGTTAGGACAGCAATAACCTAGTGGGAAGCCCAGAGGAGAGAAGAAATAGGAGGCAGGAGGATGTGTTCCTGTATACATTTCTGACACAGAGGGAAGAGAAAGGACAGAGCAAACGGAAAGAATGGAAAATGGAGACAAAAGAGAAGAAGTACAGGAAAGAAAATGAAACAAGAAAAATTAAATAGAAGAGGAGAAAGAAGAAAATAAAGACAAAAGCAAAAGATGAACAAAGAGACCAAAAAGAATGGGGTGAAGTAAAAGAACAGCTTAAACATGAGACGTGAATAAAATGTGTGGGAAATAACAGCAGGACCATGACAATGTCCCCAGCAAGACAAAGCATCGAGAAGGGAGGGCAGAAACCAGCCGTGTTCGCAGTCTGCACACTGTCTTTCCTCTGGATGAATGAAGTCATGGCTGATGTCACTGCCTCTGAGTCACACGCCACCCCCCACCACCCAAGAGAGGCGGAAAGGGCCCTGTCTAGTATTCAGTCCCACCCTCTTGGACAAGTGGGGTTAATTCACTGCTTTATTCTCAGGCACACTGTCTAGTCTTGAGACAACTGAAATGAGGAGAGCTGCTCTGTCTGCCCAGTGAGGACGTGAGTGCTCAAAGCTCATCTTCTCCGCAGTTCTCAGGTCCAGGTCTTTGAGATAGAAGAGTCGGGGAAAATGTCACAAATAGCTTCTGACCTTTCTCTGATTGTGGCTAGGGTGAACTGGCTCCATCCCATGAGGTCCCCCTTCACCCCTGCAAAGAATCCTGTAATTAATAGCATGGAATATATAAAAGGGACTTGAAGGAACTTTTGACGGACTCACAGAGCTTCTTGCAGTCTAAGCTCTCACTATACTGTATTTGCAGCCCCACGGAGGTCTCATTTCCTCAGACTGCCACCAGACTAGCTTTTACAAACTGCCTCACCTCAACTGCTTATTACCCAATTCCAATTCATCCACTGGCCCACAACCTACATATTACCTCCCCCAGCCCCTCGATCCTAACTGGGCTGTATTTCTAGAGTAACCCAAGTTCCCACTGCACTAATGCTGTACTGTGACTTTATCTCTTATCTCCTTTCTAGAATATGAGCATCCTGGGAATAGTGACTCTGTTTTCCTTACTGCTATATTCCCAATATTTAACAAAGTGCCTGGAACAAAACAAATTTTCAATAAATATTTGCTGAATGAATGAACGTCCTTGAACAACTCCGGCAGGAACTTGTTAGCACCACAATATTTTTATTTCTAAAACACACACCCATTTTTACAGCCATCATTCTGAGAAATTTGTGAAGGACACCCTGTAAGGTATTAATAATAGTGCAAGTGGAATTGCCCTGGAAGCATTTACTCAGGGGGGCCTCAGGATGGATTAACTGTCTCCAGCTCCTCTGCTCCCCTGAACTTTGGTTTCTGAGCTGCTGTAGAAACAGCACAGGCTGGAGTTAGATCTGAGCTGGGCCCCAGCTCTACCCACTCAGTAGCTGCATGAGGTAAGTGTCTCTCAGACTGTTCCCACCCACTCAAACAGGAATAATACCCTCTCCCCAAGTCTTCCGGACGATTAAAAAGCACTATTTTTAAAATTTCCTACCCTTCAAACAATGTGAATTCCATTTCCCTTCACTCTTAGATTTCTTACCTGCCTCTAAAGGTAAGTATATGAAAAATAGACCTCACTAATTTTCTTTCCAACAATCAACTTCTTCTGTCACTATCATCTGAAAATCTATCACTACCACCAGCATTCTGCAATTTATCAAATACCTTCTGATACATAATAGTACATCAACACAATTTTTTAGACAGAAAACTAAGGCCCATAAGTGAACTGAATTGCCCAGATAATGCAGATAATAGGTAAAAAGCCTGGGGTAAAGCCCTGGCCACTTGAACCCCAAAACTCAGTACTCCTTCACCACTCTCCAGCTACTGCTTCCCAGGACATGGGAGGTGCTCGATAAATACTTGTACAGTGATTCACTCTCTTTCTCAGGTCCGTGGGCTTGTCTGTGACTCCCAGCCAAAGCCAAGCCACACAGCCTCATGCCAAGACAACTGCAGCAGTCTTCACTCTAGTCCCTGGTTGTCTTCTCATCTCTCTCAGGTTCACAGAATGCCAGCACTGAAGGAGAGTTTCAGGGCTTACATGCACCGGTTGTTCCCAAATGCCAGAACAGGGACTGGTGATAGTCCAGGACCAATAATTTTCACTAATCAGTGGTGAAATAATAATAATAATGATAGAAAAATAAAGTTCTTATTATCAATAAAATTATGAATAATTAATCGGTAAAATGAGAGAGAGACTGTATTTCCTAATTGCTTGTTTTGCTTTGCTTGGGTAAGCATCAATACTCTACACATGTGGCGTTACTGAGAAAAAATGTACGTCCATGCCACGGTTCAGACCCTTTAGCAAAGCCATAATGAGAAACGGAGGCCAGGTAGGATAGAGCCACTTAGGCAGCTCTCTAATTTCCTCTGAATATTCCTTCACTTTGCATTTTTGAGCCAAAAGACACTGATCATTCAGATTACAAGCCTAGAAGCTACACTGATGTAGCTTTTCAAGAGGGTGCAGGTATGGGTATTGACAGGGCCACAGAGTTGAGATCAGGCTTGTTTTTATTACTAAACACTCTGAAGTTTATCTAATCCATAGCCTCTCCATACAGGGAGGATTCAGAGAGACAGGAGCCTTTATAGGAATCCAGAGTGGCCATTCTGGATGAACAGACAAGCCTCCAGGGAGGTCTTAGCTGTGTCAGCACTTCCAAGACCCCTGGGTTCAGAAGAGGTAATGAACTCATTCCATCATTTAGTCATTCTTTCTCACTACAAATACCTCAGGGGAATGCAAAGAAGAGGACAAAGTCAGCTCTTGGAGAGGTAACTATAATGTGCTGGAACACAAACAAAAGAGGCCCTGGGTCAGAGTTTGCATAGTGGTGGGAAACAGATCTCACCCAGTCTCAAGTATGATTCTTTCATTTTGAGTCTAACTTTGAACAGCTAAACTTTTAATAACTTTGATAACGTTTTATTCTAGAGTTCATATTTACCTTAAAAATTTATGCCAAACAAATGTGTTATCTGGGATTTTTAACTTAAACCATCAGAAGTTGCTTTCTCTAATCAAAGTGAAGTAATAATACTAAAAATGATAGAAAAATAAAGTCATTATTAAGAAAATAATGAATAACTAATCAGCAAAATAAGAGAGCTCTCATTTTCTAATTGCTTGCTTTGCTTTACTTAGGTAAGCTCCAATGATGTCTTATCTGTAGACAGGGGTACCTGTGTGATAAAGGCTGGTGTTTGACCAGCTAACCTTTACAATAATTTTTCAAATTCATTTCTTAGAGTCAGAAACCTGGGTTTGCATTCCAACATTGCCAGAGGTAGTAAAGTTGATAAGTGGCAATCTACTTAACTCCCTCCATCCTCAATTTCTTCATCTGCAAAGCAAGTGATAACATCTACCTCACAGGATTTTCATAAGAATAAATGGGATAGAAGATTTGAAAGCACACAGTGGATATTTAATAAAGTCTAGTACAGGTGTTGGCCATGTATGTAGATAGCAATAAAACAAAGTCAATATCTTAACTAAAACTTATTTAATATTTCAGAAATGTAAACAACTTTTAATATTTCAAACTGCCTTCCCAAGTGTAACAATCTCCCAACTTATTCCAAAAATGTAAGCTGAGTAGAGGAACAGACAGATGGAAACAACATAAGTCATAAAGCAAGGACAGTAAATGTCTATGGCAGGCTCTAGGTGATGGCTCTGAGTATTCACTGTAAAAGTTTTTCAACTTTTTTGTATGTTTGAAATTTTGATAATAAAACATGGCGGGGGGGTGGCAGGGTGGGTAATGGCTTTCACAGCCTCTCGCTGTTGGTACTAGATATGGGAATTCCTTGAGATAAAGGGTGAGCTTGGCTTCCTCTTTTCCTCCCCATCACCAAGCACAGTACTTTGTACCTAGTAGTTACCAGACAAAAGTTTGTTTCACTGATTAAATGAATACATCCCTACAATAACAGAACAATTATGGTCACTTTGGATAATAGGAAAAAAGAAAGTAAAACAGCCCAGGTGTTCAGAGAAATGAGATTTACTTACTCCTCCAAAAGAATACCATTTTGCACCTTTTTGGACTTCTAGCCTGCCACCTTCCTTGCATCAGTGGACATCCATTGACCCTGAGCCTCTAGATTTCCAAGTTGACAGTTTACACGCTATGAGTTACTGTATCACAACACACATTAAATGCATTGTCTTTTTCAGTGTTGTTTCTATAAAGATCGTATTTTCCTCCAGTAAGTGTGACTTCCATTTTAGCCACTATGAGAAAAGAATTTTGTTCAATTTTTGATCGACACAGAATCATACCATGTGGACATAAAGCAAGCCTAACTTCACAATCCTTCCTCGCACCTCTCTGGTTACACTAATGACTCCTAGAGGTGGCCAACATCCCTGCACAGCCGTCAGGAAGACTGGCAACAGGTAAGCCAGGCATGTGGTCTTCAGCACTACAGTCACATGGCTGGCTCCTGGCTGGCCAGGGGACATGAATTCATTTAGTAAATGTTTATTGAGTATTTTTTCAATGCCAAACACTGTGTTTGGCTCTGGGGATATAAAACAGTAAGGTATGAAAAGATAGATTTGGTCCCTGCTTTTATGGAGCTGAAAATCCACCAACCCAAATGAGGAAGAAACATGGCACAGCAGAATAACACACACACACACACATACACACACACACATATACCAGAATTTAAAGCCAAAAGAACCTTCATTAAGATCCAAGGGACTTCATTTGGCTCCAGTTTAAGCCCAAAGGACCTTCACCAAGATTTGATACCTGTAGAGAAGTCATTTCATTTCTTTGAGGCTTGTATTCATCTGTAAAATGTGAGAAGTAGTAATATTTATCCCACAAGGTCATGTCATAGATCATATAAAGGAAATATTTATGAAAGTCTGCCATAGCCATAAAGTAAAATTTTTTAAAGTATTATAATAATAGCTGACATTTATTAAATGTTACAAGGTATCTGGCCAACAACTTTTTTTTCTTTTGTCTGCCTTTTAAAAATTACTTTGCTGGACTATAAAACTAAAAGAATGCAACACATATTTGGTATAAATCAAATATGCAAATACAGGATAATAAGGAAAGGATTCACTGTCCAGGTAGATGAAGGCAAGCCATCAGCCTCAACATTCTGTGTATTTAGTTACAAGTCCAGTACCCACCCTGGAGAGAAAATCCACAACACATGCCCTAACAGCAGCTGACAATACTGTCTTCATTCCTCAAAGGCTGGGAGGAATCTGGTCCAATATACAGGGCCCTGGTATAAACATTCTAAAGAAAGTCTTTTTTATTGAGAAGATGAGTCTTGGATTCTCCTGGGGGGTGAAGGGAGCAACTTAAAAGTGGTATCCATCACAGGAGTCCAAAGACACAGTGGAGAGGCCCAGAGGAGTTACTGTCTCAGTCTAGAGCCTTCACTTTGCATACAAAATAAGCTGTGACTCCGGTAACAGGACTGCAGCCAAGGGGTGGCTCTAGGATGGAAAGGAACAGTAATGCTCAAATCTCATTTTCCACAATGAGGAAGAGAAAATTAACTTATGTTGGGCATACAGTGAACCTTTAGTTTGGAATGAAATGATTGGACAAACGCACCTAGCCATCAAAAATGGCATGAGATGATTTAATAAGTTCATCTGCTCATTCATCCACCCATCAAAATAAATAATAAGTTATTAATGTTAGAATTTAAACATTGCTCTGGAGGCTAGGGACACTGAGATAAATACAGCACAATGTAATGCAATAAATTCTAGGGTAGAGATAAGCATAGAATGCCACAGGGGACAGAGTGTAGGACCCTAAGTCAAGGAAGGCTTCCTGGAGGCAGTGAAGGCTGGGTTTTGAACTATTATTATAAGTTTTCCTGGTGAAGGAAGAAATTACTATAAGTTTGCCAGGCAGAAGGAAAAACCTGAGCAAAGACCCAGAGGTGTGAGAGAATACGGGCATGGAATCATGAGAGCCCTGGACCAAGAAATTCGCCATCTCGAATGCCTTTCCATTTCTCTAAGCGCTTGCTAGAGGAAAAGTAATGATAGATTCCTTGAACAAATTCCCACAGCCTAAGTCTCAAATTCAAGTGCTCAGAGGGGTAGGGCTGAAAAAGGAAATGAGTGTAGCAGGCTGGGTGGGGACTGCTGCAAAATGAAGAATGCCGACCCCTTCTGAAGAAGGCAGCCCCTATTCAGCTCCAGCCGTTCCCTTCTGCATGGAAGTGTGGACCCTGTATTGCCAAGTTCTTTCATTATTTATTCAGGAAAACAAATAATCTGAATTTTCAGATAAAATTTCTCAATTTTTAAATATTGGAAACTAATTTAAAATTGTTTTTTTTTTTTCCAAGCACATGGTAGGTCAAACTAAACCTGTCTGGGGACCAGATTCAGCCAGTGGTCTGCCAGCCTGTAGCCCTGGCAAGTGGGAAGAAATGAGTGCCCTTTAAAAGCAGGCAGTGAGAGGCAATAGTTAGATCCCAGGAGCTGGAGGCAGACTGGACTAGCTGAGAATCTGGGCTCTACAACCTACTATTGTGTAGCTTTGGGGATGCTACTTAAGTCCTCTGAGTCTTGGTTTCCTCATACTGCCACACAGATACAGTAAAACAGCATGCTGTTACACTGTGTCACTAAAGGGCAGAGATAAAATTCTGCCTGTGAAGTCCCTAGCATGTTGCTTTTTAGGAAAATAAGCCCAAAAAGAAAAAAAAAAAATCCCTTGCTCAATAATGAAGTGTTGTCAACCAGAAAGGTTAGCTATGACTACAAGCTTTGAATGGAAAATTACTAAGTAATAAAAGCATGAGCATTGTGCTAAAACAGTAGCAAACTCTTCCAATCATGAACAGTGTACCAGTATTAATGTTTTCTTGTGTGTATATGGCCAGTCTTTTTTTCCATACTGATAGTTTCTTTAAACAAATGTATTTATAAGACTGTTCATTGGTCTTCTAACTTTTCTTCCCTTTAACATTACAGTATGTAACAAACCTGCACGTTGTGCACATGTACCCTAAAACTTAAAGTATAATAATAAAAAAAAACAGTATGAACTTTGTTGTTGCTATACAAATATTTACTATCTACCTAGCACATATGCCAAAATGATTTTTAAGGTCATAAAACATACGGTGTCACACCCATGTTTAAAGCCCATCAACCATTTCCCACTGATCTTGGAATAAAACTCAAACTCCTGCCCCTGGCCTCAAGGCTGCATGCAGCAGCCCTTGCCCACTTCGCCAAACCCCCTCCTACGCCTCTGTGCCTTGCTCATACCCTCCTGGCCCAGCTGACCTCCTTTGCTGATCTCATGAGGTGCTTTCCTCCCCCACAGTGAATCTGTTGCTCCTCCTTCCTATCTCATCATTCAGGTCAAACAAAAACTCCCAAGAGAGGCCCACACTCGCTATGCCAAATCTGTTCATCTGTGTTTTTCCTTCGTAGCATTTTCCAGAAAACAAAATCACTTTGTGTGTGTCTATTTTCTGCCTCTCTACACTAGACTCTAAGTTCCCAGAAGCCTACCCCAGGGCCCTTGTCCCACTCATTCACCTTGGCATCTCCAGCGCCCAGCAAAGTGCCTCTCACACAGGAGACACTCAGTATTTCTTAAATGAAACAATGAAGCTACTGACCATTGTTCACAGCCTCAGATCCTCCCGAAGCCATCACCCACAAATTTCTTCCCTAAACTAGTTTATGCAAAGCCTGCAAAGCAAACGCTGAAAGAGGCAGTAGAGCAAAATGGTGATAAGCCCGTACTCTGGATGTGAAATGCCAAAGTTCAAATCCCAGCCTTGCGACTTATTAGCTGAGTGACCTTGGGCAAGTTGCTTAAAGTCTCTGTGCCTGTTTCCTCATCTGTAAAAGACAATAATTGGGCTGGGCACAGTGGCTCACACCTGTAATCCCAGCACTCTGGGAGGCCGAGGTGGGTGGATCACTCAAACTCAGGAGTTTGAGACCAGCCTGGGCAACATGGTAAAACCTCAACTCTACAAAAAAATACACAAATTATCTGGGCATGGTGGTGTGTGCCTGTAGTCCCAGTTACTCAGGAGGCTGGGGTGGGAGAGCCGCTCAAGCCTGGGAGGCAAAGGTTCCAATGAGCCAAGACTGTGCTACTGTACTCCAACCTGGGTGACAGAGCAAGACCCTGTCTCAAAAAAAAGAAAAGAAAAGAAAAAGACAATAATTATAGGGTAGCTGTGAGAAATAAATGAATTATGGGTAAAATGCTTAGAAAAGTACCAGATGTATTAACAAGCACTACATACACTTTAGCTCTTATTTTCATCTATTTTCTTGTTCTGCTCTTATTGCTTGGTTGCTCTGTATCTTTATTCTTTAACTAGACTGTAATTTCTTGGTGGCAGAGACCACTTCTGGATTCCCACACTGAAAGTGCACAGGTTCCCATAAGGTAGCAGATGGGGGAACAGAGCTAATGGTGTGGCTCTTGACATGGGTTTGCTTACATAGTATGAGACCACGAGTCAGTTATTTAACTTTTTTGAGCTTCAGTTTCCTCATCTGGTAATATAAAAAGAGATAATATCTGTCCCACAGACTGCTGTAAAGATTAAATAAAATAACTTGTGAAGTAAAAACATTCTGAGACTGGCAGCACTGGTAAATGTCAAGGGAAACAAGTAGAAGGCACTCAAGTAAGTTAATCAGCTTTACAGCTTGAAGTTGGCTGCCTTTGGAATTGGTATTACACATAGGATGTGGGTGATTCAAATAAATGAATGACTGAAAATATGTTCTGTGCTCTTCTATTCTCTATTTTCTATGATTGTCTCTAGAAACTTTGATGATGGTTTCTAGAATTTTCCTTAATAAAACAGGAAAAAACATATCACTCATTACGGCCAGCCCCATGAAATAAGATATTTTAGTCTTTAAAATTATCTCAGTTAGTGATAGGATGTTACTAAAATGCCCATCAGTAGAAACAAGCACTTTTAAACACAATGATAATGAAAATAAAGTACCATTTGTGTATCTACTATATAAGCCACTTTACAAATACCTCACTAACTCATAACTCTACAAGACTGATACTATTGTCCTCATTTTATAGCTCAGCACACTGAGACTCAGAGAAGTTGATTTTAGCTTGTCCAAGATCCCACAATTGGTAAGTGGTACAGAAAAATTTAAATGCAAGTTTGGCTCCAAATCCTGTACTTTTCTGTATAGATTTGTGTTATATCTCCCAAAGTTCCTCAATATCTTGTATTAGTGCTACTGTTAAGACCTGATGAACACAGTTGAATAGTAATTAGACAGTAACTAACTAAGAAAGACTAGTTTCCACCATACTGCCATCTATTTAAATGATGGCATTTCAAGGAAAGAAACTTATATTGTCTATCTCTCATGAAGTTTCAAGATTAGACTAAGGTTTAAGATAGAGAAAAGGTGTTATTATGTCATCAAGAGTGACAAAATAAGGCCAAACAAGGTTTTAAAAATTAGCTTTGTCCAGCCTCTCATGTTACAGAAAGAACTAGAAGAACCAAGCTTCCCTGACCTGCAGCAGGGTTTTCTTTTCAGCAGTTCCTACTGCAAAGCACTCAAGTGACAGCTTCCACAGCTAGCAGGAAGTTATCAAACCAACTCTCTAGCCATCCAAACCCCCAGGTTCCCCCAAAGAATCTACCAATTGGAGAATCATTTCCTCATTTTCCCAGTATGTTATCAGGAGGACAGAAGCACAGGGGCACGGACAGGGGAGAGAGAAGCAGCAGGTATATTTCCTGAATCCATCAACAAAATCCTGTGACATTCCAGACAGTTGGTTCCAGAACTTTGGAATAAGCGAGGAAAATCTCAAACTATAAAATGATTAGCTTTCTGCTCTGCTGACAATGGCAAAAGAGGAAATGAGTTAAAAGACAGCTTGGAAGATCTCCATGTAGCCCCTACAAGCCACATTAATTACCTCCCATTAACACTGAGCTGTCAGGATCCACATCAGCTCAGCAACTCTCTTGACCTTCCTCAGTCTGCACCTTGTTAACCCTACAATGTTTCATGTTTATAAAGATAGGAGACCCCAGCTGCTCAAGCCTGACAGAACTTAATTTACATTTGGCCTTCATTAAGATGAGAGTCAGAATCATTGAGACCAAATGGAAAAGCCAGACTGCTGGGGGTTATGAAAAATTCAAATGGCATTTTTCCTTTTATCTGACAATTCTTATTAAGGAGACAAATGTCAACCTGAAACACATAAACTTTAAATGAAAAGGACACGATTAAATTCCATATTTGCAGGACTAGGACCCAGGTGACTTTGTCCAAGAGCTATGGTGGTCCTAGAACATCTCAAGACAGATAAAACCCCAAATTCTGCCCAACTCCCTCTGACATCTGACTCTAGGCTAAGGACAAGGAGAAGATAAATGACAGCAATAACGAAGTGAGTGGTCAGCTCTGGCTCCTCCATCTGACTCACTCCTCACAGCCAATCAGTGTCAATGTCCTATTGATATTATCCTCTAAAAATTTCTAGGACCCATCTCCTGCCATCTCACAGTGCCTCATTCAGGTCTCATTAGTTCTCCCATGGAGTACTGTAACAGCCCCTTATTGAGTTACTGAGTCATTCAAATTATTCAGAAAATATGTACTGAGCACCTACTATGCACCAGCCATTTGGTTAGGGACCGAGACATAGCAAAGAACGAGGTGGATATGATCTCTATCCTCCTGCAGATTACAATGGTTGGAGCAAGCATTATATAAATCACCACAAAAATTGACGTAGCATTACAATTTATGAAAGATATAATGAAGTAAAATTAAGAGTGTAATAACAAGAGACTCTGATGTATTTGAGGATCAGGAAAGGCTTTTCAAGAGAGCAAAAATAAAACTGAAACCTAAATGATGAGGAAGAACCAGCAGTGAGTAGAGGGAAGAACACTGTGGGTGAAAGACTCAGCATTGTCAAGACCAGGGGTCGGCAAACTTTTCATCTGTTGGTCCAGATGGTACATATATATTCTGCCCTGTAGGCGACATAGTCTCTGTCTCAACTACTCAGCTGTCACTGTAGTGTGAAAACAGACATAAACAACACATAAATGGATGAGTGTGGCTGTGTTCCAATCAAACTTTACTTACGGCCACTAAAATTTTAATTTCATATTATTTTCATAAGTCACAAAATATCATCCTTTTGATTCTTTCTTAACCACTTGAAAATGTAAAACCATTTACACTTTCTCAAGCCATCCAATAACAGGCAGTAGGCCAGATTTGGCCTGGGTGCCATAGTCTGCCAACCTCTAGCCAAGACTCATGTAACAAAAAACTCTAAGTGGATTCCTGTAGATGGGATATAGTGAGCTAGGATGTAAAAGACAAACAGTGACGAGAGAGGAAGAGGTACAAATGACATCATGCACCATTTTCTAGTCCATGTTTCAGTTTCTGGAATTTATCTAATAGAGCAATGCAAAGCCATCAGAGTGCTATCATCAGGGGAATGAGAAAACTCTAGTTCTTACTCCCCCACACACATTTTCTCACCCTAATCCAGTCTCCACATGTCTGCCAGTTACCTAAGTCAGCCCCTCCCTTGCTTAACAACCATCAACCAATCCCTATCACCAAATAAGCCCTTAATAAGCCAAACTCAGACTATTTACCTGGCCTCATCTCCTGCTATGCTTGCTGAAGCACCCCAGCTCATGCCCTGGGACTCACCTACCATACCACAGATGAACCACAGTCTCTCTTCAGAATGTCTTTCCTATCTTCTCTGCTAGGCAAAACCTCTACTCATATCTTGAGGCTCCTGTCAAACTATTGCCTCTGGGAAGCAAATCCTTTTTCCCAAAGCACTTTGTATATTGCTATATCACAGTGCATAGTACATTTGATGGCTCTGTTTTCATGTCACTCCTGCATCCACCCCATTCCTTATGCTCCCCTACCACTATCCCTAGTGGACTCTGTGCTGCTCAATGGTAAGGTTGAGTCTTTATTGTCCCCATGTCCCCAGTGCCTATCGCAGTTGCTGGTTCATAGTTCAGCTCAGTACAGACTTCCAAGAATTAAAGAATGAAGAAGGAGTAAACAAATGACAGCTTGATGAACTTAGAACACAGAATCTCATGCTTTTATTCTGAACGGGCACTTGAGCAGCTCTACTGAAGCTATCAAACTTTCCTGTGTCTCCCATCATAGCATTAAAAACAAAGGTACCATTCCCTGATTCCCCAAAAGTGGATGCTTTTCAGGGTAGGGGAGCAGAGCTTTTGGAATTAAAAGTGGTTTCACAAGTTCCCAGGCCACTAATATTAGCATCACCCGTGAAATTGCGTTAGAAATACAAAATCTCAAATTTTCAGTCCGTATCCCAGAGCTACTGAATCAGAACCTACGATCTCCAGGTGATTCATTTACACATTGAAGTCTGAGAAGCTCTATAGCCCTCCTGGTCAGGCTTTAAGAAGATGCTAAAACTGACTTTAGAAATCTCTTTAATTTTGATTTTGCAATCATGTTAAAGCCAAAGGAATTCTCAGCAAGAATTCCTGTACATGCTTACCAAAACACACCCCACACTAGAGGCTTACTCAGAAAATTCTGAAAGAAAATTGATTTTTTAAAATAAATTAATATAAGATGTTCTCAGAGGGTCACAAACACTGCCATGTAATCTAGACTTTAACTATTTCCTATGGGATTTATTCAGTGCAGTTTTATCTCAAGTGCGAGATGGTAAGAATCCTGAGAGGTTCGTGCCAGATATGCATTTAGATCTCCTGGGATATAGGCTGGAGCTGGCCACATGGCAAGTGCTCTAGAAGGCCCTGACGCTGAACCAATGACCCTCCGCCCAATCCTCTTTGCTTAACTCAGTATAACTCTTCTTTCTGTGTTGCCAAAAAAGGTGATATATCCAATCCAAACTTGTTGATATAGCAACAAGTTTAGGCCAAATTGAAGAAGACCACTGCCATCATTCCTGGTCCTACGCCAAGAGCCATGCTTCACAGAGGGATTTTACTACTGCATGACATGATGGAATAAGCTGAGATTTGGAGCCCAGCAGACATGGATTTAAATTCTGGCTCTATCACCTGTTTGGGAAAACCTCCTTAGGATCAGTTTCCTGTGCTATCTACCAGGCACAGACCATTAGGATTAAAATCAACTAATGCTTATACAACTCAAAGCAGGGTACGGGGCAGCGCAGAACACTTCTATATTCCAATTTTGTGTTTCAGTATATACCCGAGTCAGGTTTTCAAACTGGTTAATACAACTCTCCCACTTTATACATGAAGAAAGTGAGGCCTGAAGTAAGAAGTGCTTTGACCAAAGCATACAATTGTTGACAGTAGAGTCAGAATTAGATTCTTGAAAACTCCTGACTCCTAAGAAACTCTGTTTTCAAACTCTTAGCAACCACAGAAGCCTTTATGTAGATTAAAACTTACAAAACAGCTCAATATATAAAATAGCTAAAAAGCCAAGCCTGCTTTGATTGCTGAAGCCCTTCTTTCCTACCACTCTCCTGCCCCGTGATGGCAATCCTTAAGCACCCTCTCAGCAACCTAAGCTCTCCCCATCTCCATTTACAATCTGAGTAATAGAAGACTCAGCCCACCTGAAATCTCAGAGCCAGTAAATGAATCACAGCAGGTCATGCTCATTAGATGGATTCTCTATTTCTCCAGACCACCTAGAGGTTTTCAAGTCCTTGAGGTTCCCAAAGGACTTGAACTTTCTCACACATCCATCTCTAATAGGAACCATTAAGCTGACATCACCATTCTCCACACTTCAGAAAGAAGTCCTAACATCTGGAAATGGGAGCCACCTGCAAGTGCTTTGACCAGAGACTGCCGTATCATTTAAGGATGAGAAACTCGAGTGCAGGTGGGATGAGAAAGGGAAAGCCTAAGATGTCAACAAGGCCAAATATTAATAAGTTGGGGCTAAAAGTGTACAGAACAGCAAAGCTCTGGTCAGAAGATATGGACTTAAATCCCACCTCGGCTGCTTTCTCATTGGAATGGTAATTAACCTCTCTGAACTCCAATAGAATACTGGGTATTAAAAGAATTGATTTTGTTCATATCCTTCGCCCAGTTGTTGATGGGGTTGTTTTTTTCTTGTAAATTTGTTTGAGTTCATTGTAGATTCTGGATATTAGCCCTTTGTCAGATGAGTAGATTGCAAAAATTTTCTCCCATTCTGTAGGTTGCCTTTCACTCTGATGGTAGTTTCTTTTGCTGTGCAGAAGCTCTTTAGTTTAATGAGATCCCATTTGTCAATTTTGGCTTTTGTTGCCATTGCTTTTGGTGTTTTAGACATGAAGTCCTTGCCCATACCTATGTCCTGAATGGTATTGCCTAGGTTTTCTTCTAGGCTTTTTATGGTTTTAGGTCTAACATTTAAGTCTTTAATCCATCTTGAATTAATTTTTGTATAAGGTGTAAGGAAGGGATCCAGTTTCAGTTTTCTCCATATGGCTAGCCAGTTTTCCCAGCACCATTTATTAAATAGGGAATCCTTTCCCCATTTCTTGTTTTTGTCAGGTTTGTCAAAGATCAGATAGTTGTAGATATGTGGCATTATTTCTGAGGGCTCTGTTCTGTTCCACTGGTCTATATATCTGTTTTGGTACCAGTACCATGCTACTATAAAGACACATGCACATGTATGTTTATTGTGGCACTATTTACAACAGCAAAGACTTGGAACCAACCCAAATGTCCAACAATGATAGACTGGATTAAGAAAATGTGGCACATATACACCATGGAATAATATGCAGCCATAAAAAATGATGAGTTCACGTCCTTTGTAGGGACATGCATGAAGCTGGAAACCATCATTCTCAGCAAACTATCACAAGGACAAAAAACCAAACACCACATGTTCTCACTCATAGGTGGGAACAGAACAATGAGAACACATGGACACAGGAAGGGGAACATCACACACCAGGGCCTGTTGTGGGGTGGGGGGAGGGGGGAGGGATAGCATTAGAAGATATACCTAATGTTAAATGACGAGTTAATGGGTGCAGCACACCAACATGGCACACGTATACATATGTAACTAACCTGCACATTGTGCACATGTACCCTAAAACTTAAAGTATAATAATAAAAAAAGGAATAACCGAAAAAAAAAGAGGAAAAAAAAGGCATAAAGGCATCAAAAAGATACACTTTTTCTGAGATTGCTTCTTTGCTAACTGATTTTTCCTTCCACCACGACATCTAAGATTAAAAGAGAAATTGATACTTAAAAACAAAACAAAAAAAAAAGAATTGATTTTGGACGGCCGGGCACAGTGGTTCACACCTATAATCATATCACTTTTGCAGGATCACATAAGGCCAGGAGTTCGAAATCAGCCTGGCCAAAATAGTGAGACCAAGTCTCTACAAAAGAAACATTTTAAAATTAAAAAAAATGATTTTGGAGTCAGCCAGTCTTAGGTTCAAATTCTGGTTCTGTCACATATTTACTTTGTCACTTTGAGTGAGTTGTTTTATCTCTATGAACATTCGTTTTCTTGTCTACAAAACAGACACCCTAAAATAAACACCACACACAAACACTTCATAGGGTCGTTGGCCCTCAAAGAGATAATGTGTACAATACTTGTCACAGTGCCTAGTATGAGTTAGGCACATAAAAACAGGTGTGATTTAACTGCACTGTAATCAGTAAAATGGGATCAACCTTCCTCCTAGTTGCTGGGAAAAATCAAGCATAACCGATTTTAGCAGGGTGCCTGGTACCTACAGGTCCACAGTAACAGGAATCCTCTACTATTGTTGGTATCTTCTCTTAGACCCTATGCACTCACCTCTTTCAGCCACAGAAGTTTCGGGGCCTGCATTTCCACAGACATCACCCCCCCGACGTACTGGAGGACACTGTGCTTGGTCTCATTGATCCTGTTAACTTGACTGACTGCTCGATGGTCCAGCCACATGATGACATTTCGATGGGAATCCCCTAGCAGAAACGAGAGGGAGATGCAGATGGACACACATTCTCTTCCTTCTAATTCAAGGGAACAATTATGGATTCCCAAGATCAAAATGCTATGTACTTTCTATAATTTTATGTATCAAGAGTGTGCAAAATGAAAGGACACCAGCAAGGCTGAGGAAAGCACTGTCCCCAGGCCTGGAATTTCCCGTCCAGTCATGTGTTCTCTGACCATGACCTTAGAATAAATGTCTACATTAAAAGCAGAAAACATCTACCAATTAATTATATTATCAAGTATTCTCTCTCAAATTCTTCCCTTCCTTTCTTATCCCTTCTGTTCTAGAAAAACTTTTCTGGACATACATTCAGGAAAGGTGTCTATGAAATAAGACTAAGACAGTACTTTCTAAGATCTGTCTCCTTTAAATATGGATAAATACTTTGACGGTATAATACATCTAATAGCTACACAATGGCATTTAACTGCTCATATTCCCACTTTTTCTGGTCACTTTAATTAAAATTAGTTTATTTAGGTGTTTTTTTTTTCCTCATTTGGTTGGCTTGTTTGCTGGCGTGGGAAGCTCATGGGTTTTGGAATTAGGCAGATCTAACAGGGAATGCTAGTTACAGATGAAGATACAGTTACAGATGAAGATGTATAATTCAGGAAGTTTTTAAACAAAAGATAATGCACATAAAGGATATGGCAAGTACTTCTCAGAAAGTAGGCCCTCAGGAGGAGAAAATCATAAGGAGGAGAATTTAAAACCAGCTGGAAAAGGAGCACTGCCCCTCATATCCTGCCTTACCACCCTGTAGTCCACACAGTAACTCCTTCTCTCTCTCCCCAGCCTCTGTTAATTCATCCTGTACCAATGGGCAAGCCAGAAATCCTTTAACAGCCCTCTGATGCCTCTGATGGCAAAAGTTGCAGAACAGCAATTAATATACCCGAGAGATTATTAGGGCAAAGAGAAAAGAAACCCAGCAGTTACCAAACCAGGTATTATATTTTCACACATTATTTTATTTAATGGCAAAGTAACCGCAGCACTACATATCTTGCTAATAGTAAATGTTTGTAATGTGTGTTTGTCTCCCAAGCCCTGTGCTAAACATTTTACACATATCATCACATTTAATCCTCAAAACAACCCTCTGATACAGGTTTTTAACCCCTGTTTTTCAATGACAGACTCTTGAAAGTGAAGACGTACCCAATGTCTCACAGCTGGGAAATGCACAAAGTGTATTTTGGAACTAGATCTGCATAGAGAACAGATAAATCAATTCTTAAATGAATAAACTAGAGTTAGACATAGTAACATGAACAAGGACACCAGCTGAGATACTTTAAAACACAGAGTCAGCCCTCCATGTCTGTGAGTTCTGCATCTGTGGATTCAACCAACCGTGGATTGAAAATATATTTTTTTAAATGGATGGTTGCATCTGTACTGAATGTGTACAGACTTTTTTACTTGCCATTATTCCCTAAACAATATAGTATAACAAGTATTTACCTAACGTTAGGTATTATAAGTAACCTAGAGATTATCTGAAGTACATGGGAAGAGGTACATAGGTTATACGCAAATACGATGCCATTTTACATCAGGGACTTGAGTATCTGTGGGTTATGGTCTTAAGGAGGTCCTGGAACAAGTACCCCTCAGATACAGAGGAAGGATTGTATACTGTTTGTTGTTGTGGGTATACACATATGTAGTAAAAGCACAAAAACAATGTGTTTAAGAACAGCAACTACAGCAGAATGGTTACCTGCAGGAGGTGAAAAGCTGAAGTTACAAATATCTTTTTTTAAAATAAAAGGAGCTGAGGCAAATATGGCAAAATTTCATGTTTATCCTCAGTGGTAGGCGAATAGGAAGATGTTGCTTTCTTTACCCTTCCACATCTTTGAAAAGAATGTTTAAAATTAAAACCAAAAAAAAACAACAAAAAAAGCCAATGTAAGAAGATACCTAAATAAGGTTATGGGCGTAACAAGGCAGGGGCTCAGTTGCTGGTTTGCCTAACTGGAAAGATATCACCTCCCACAAAAGCTCCACAAACCATTATACTAATACTTTGAAAATAATACAGAGTACATGGGACCTTCCACAGGAATGTCAAAGAATTTTTTGTAAACAGAATTGTTCCTCTATCTAACAGAAGTGCTCAAAGCTCTAGTTCTCAAACCTAGTTGCACATTAGCGTCGCCTTGATAACTTTTAAAAATACTGATGTCCAGCTCCTATTCCACAACCATCAATGAATCAGGATGTGGGTGTATGTGTGGGTGGGTGAGTGTTGAAGGGGACAATATCAGTATTGTTTCTTAAGTACTGTACAGAACAAATCTACAGCTACTTTAAGGTAAAAATACCTATTGCTAAACTTCTGCCTATAGTAAAGACAGACCAATCAGCTACTACTGCCTCTACATAAAGATGCTCTCAAAATGCAGTCAGAACAATACAATGAAAATTGTACAGAATCATTACTGTATTAGAATTAATAATTTATAATTTTCGTTTTAGATAAAAACTGAGAAGTTAATTTTTTTCAGCTCTTATGGAAAACTGAAAGTTCATTTAATCTTTTATTGAGCATCTACTACATGCCAAGGCACAGTGTTGGATGCTAGGATATCAAGAAGAATGTGCCACAGTTCTGCCCTTAAGCAGCATATGTCTGCAGGAGAAAGAGTCTATACTGTGTGTTGACTGCCAGAACAAGAGTACCAGACATGGGAATGTGGAGGAGGAGCAAAGAGCAGGCTCTAGTTAGCTGAGCCTGGAGCTGCACAGAAAGCTTTCAAAAGGCAGGAAAGTGTTTATTTAATTCTTCAAATGACTAGCCAATGGCTAGGCAGGTGAGGAAAGAGTGAGAAAGAGGTTCTATACAATAAGGCAGCATGGGAAACAGAACACAGACCCACAAAAATGTTGTCGTTTAAGAGAATTGGAGGTAAAGTTACATTTGAGCTACCTCACTTTACCTAAGGGTAGATTATTCATCCATATATTCACTTAATTAATACCTTGCTAAAATACATGTTTATGTTCACAGAATGTGTTGCAGGCATACTTGAGGGGAAAAATTATTATGAATCAGCAAAAATATCTAAACATTAGGTATCTGTTGCACAGAGGAGACTAGGTCATAACTCCCTCTCCCAGCCCCAATTATCACCCTTTGTTCCTCTCCCTCCCAAGAGCTCCTATGGCTGAGATGACACAATCAGGGTAAGGCTCTGAGTTTGGTCAGTGGCAGGGGTAGGAAGCATTCAGCAACTGTGCTGCTGTCCAGCCCAGGGGCTGTTCTGATCTTTAAGGAAGAAGAGTCAAACAAGGAAAGGCAAATGAGACTATTTTATCATAGACTAATGCTGAATTTTCTTAAACTATTGTACTTAATTTATTCGTTTATAATTTTTTGGTTAACATCTAAAGACGGCAATACTTTTGCTGGTCTTATGGGTTTGGTTTTAGGTTATCTGCATGATTAGGGTTATCTGGAATCTTCCTGACCCCACTCTCTGCTCCTCATAATTACTCCCATTAGCCAATCAAGAGTTGGTCGCTGCCATGCAGGTAGGAGTCTCTAAAGAACCTTCAAACCACCTTTATAATTCTAATTTCATTTTCTTGCACAGGATAATCCACTTCAGATAAAAGATCTAACCTTAATACAATCTGTTGAAAGGCAAGAAACTGATGAGGGCACCTACAGCTGGATGCATTTGATGAATGGGTACACTTTAACCTTTTAGGTGGAATAAAGTTATTTCAACACTTATAATTAGAGTGATAACCTAGTTACCTTTTTAATAGAGGATTTGTTAACAGGAAGCCATTCTACCTACAATGAAAGAAAAATAGCATCCAAAGAGGGTACATATTTAAGCAAATTTAACAAGGAACTGTCTTCTTCCACTTCAAGTGTTCTGTTCCTAATATTTTAATTCTCCGTTAATCTGTGCCCAGTGATTCTCTACATACTAGACTTACTGAGAAAACTTTTTTAAAAAGTTGACACCCTAGCTCCACCTCAAGTCAAGTGAATACAAATCTTGAGGGTAGGGCTCATGAATTGGCAATTTTTAAAAAGATCTCCAGTTGATACTAATGCACAGCCAGAATAAAAATAAATAAATAAACATGTATTTTAGCAGATCAGATGATACAAAATCCTTGAAACAGGACTCTTAGTATCTAAAGTCCCACCCAAAATCAGGCTCTCTAACATGGCTCTTGTGCTTTATGGAACCAAGTTCCCTCTAACTCTGCCCCCAACACCACCCCACTCGTGCCAATTGCTCTCCAGGCTTTTAACTTCTGGGACGGTGATTTCTAGCCTCCACACTCTGCCTCTAAATCTCACTATCAGCAGTAAGAGACATCTGATCTATGGCATCCCGAACAGACAATCGCCTGACCTTTACTTAAATAAAGCCCATAAAAGATATACTGACAGCCTCCCAAAACGGCCAGGTCTGTGGCTGGCCACATCTTGTAATTAGTGAATGCTTGCTGCTGCAGAGCTGAGGTTTGCTCTACCCAGTTTTGGTCTCTGCTTTCTGAAATGGCTCAGAACAAGGCTGCCCTGTCCTGGGCCAGAACAGTGCCAACTGAGCCAATGAACAGCCACCAAGAAAAAGAACCGTCCTGATTTATCTTTGAAGCCCCAGCATTTGCTAAGACAGGGCTTGGAACACAGGAGGTGTTAATAAATGTCGCAAGAAGAGGGAAAAAAGTGTGTGTGTGCGTGTGTGCGTGTGTGTGTGTGTGTGTGCAGAAAATGGTCATCATTACCACTGTGCTCTAATCATTCATCTATTTGCATCCATTTTCAGCACATAGTGATTATGATTATTTATAGTGATCACTTATAGTGAAAAGGGATGCAAATAGATGATCATTTATAGTCCTTATAATTATAATAATCACTATTTCATACATTAGGTCCACAGTAGTGACCGGAATATTCTCTTAACTTAAAAAATTCATCATCTGATGGAAGAAACTTTTCTGAGCATTTTAAGTATCAGTCTCTCACTAAATTCTCACAGCAAAGCTACTGATTCATTCAAATTCTTTCAGAGAAGAAAACTGAGAAACACAGAGTTAAGTGGCTTGCCCAAGGTGTCACAGCTCAGCAACAGCAGAGCTACAATCAGAGTCCCCACCTAACTCTAATTCCACTGTGTATCAATGTACCCTACTACCTCATAGCCAATAGTTAAGAAAGATGCTGCTGCAACAGTGTGCAGAATCAAGAGTTCTCTAACAGAATCTAGCCCCAAATATGTTTGCAATGGCTATCTTGGCAACAGCTGACTGACAATGCCTAGAGCTGGCCCTTCCCTTCAGATGGAGCATGCAATTTCCAGTGCAATGCAGCCTCCACTGCTCCCTAATGTCGTCTGCTCATTACAAGGTTAAATATCAGTTGAAATTTATCTTCACACAGGTGCAGTGGTTTTTCTCAAACCTGGCCTATTACTCATTTACATTACCCATCTGACTAATGTATTAATTATTACATTAATATATTAATAGACTTTCGGGTTTGTAACCCCAGTACAAGCGTTATTGGCTAAAATTCCCCAAAAGGGACAACCTTATCTGCTGTGAAAAATCTCTGATGGTGGACCCAAGTAGCACTTTACATTTCAAACAGCTCATTTCTGTACTCACAAGTGTCTATTAGGACAACACCATTTAATGTGAATGTCTTTTGGCCTGGCTACTGAAAATAGAGAGGCCATCTGCTTCTAGCTTCTATCTGTCACATGGCCCTGTCTACCATGTTCCATTTCCTTTCAAAGGACTTGGCTCATCCACTCAGATAAGCACGGAATAGGAATATCGTATACAAAGAAACTGCAAGCACTGACACTCTCTTCTCAGAAAACATCAAAACCACCTGTGTGTTTCAAGGTTAATCACTCCTAGCTAACAATCTCATGTCCTTCCTTTACCAAGCTCTGCACTGTGGCTCCTGAGTTTTAGAAAGCCAAGTCCCCCTAATCCAGCATCAACACCACCCCACTCATACCAACTGCTCTCCAAGCTCTTGACTTCTGCAACATGATCTGTGTCACTTCACTCTACCTCTAAATTTTACTATCAGCAGCAAGAGACGCCTGCCCTCCTGTTCCACCTGGGCCCATTGGATTAATCAGCCAAGTATCCCACCACTGGGAAAAGGAAGAGACATGGTCTTACCTTCCTGGTTGACTGGTAATGGGTGAAACTGCTTATCCAAAACAACCAGAGAACACGTGGCATCAAACCCAAGTCCTCGAATTTGGTTTAAATCAATCCCTTGTACAACTTTCTGTTTTAAAAACAAATAAAAACATAAATTACAACACCAGGGTCTTTAAAGATTGAAAACAGTTACAACTAGAAGGAGGAAATGACAGAATAGAAAAAAATCTTTACAACATAAAACAGATAAAAATTTAGTATCACTATAATCCCAAAAGATCCTATAAATAAGAAAAAAAGAACCAAACTAACTGGAAATTAAGGCCAGGCATGGCGGCTCACACCTGTAATCCCAGCACTTTGGGAGGGCGAAGTGGGCAGATCACAAGGTCAGGAGTTCAAGACCAGCCTGGCCAACACAGTGAAACCCTGTCTCTACTAAAAATACGAAAATTAGCCAGGCATGGTGGTGTGTGCCTGTAATCCCAGCTACTCAGGAGGCTGAGGCAGGAGAATTGCTTGAACCTGGGAGACGGAGGTTGCAGTGAGCCGAGATCACGCCATTGTACTCCAGCCTGGGCAACAAGAGCGAAACTCCATCTCAAAAAAAATAATAATAATAATTAAAAATAATTGGAAATTAAGCAAAGGAATAAAAAGTCACCTCATAAAATAAAAAGAAATGGTCAAAGAGCATATGAGAAGATTCCCACCTCCAATTAGATAAGTACAAACAAAAAGATATCAAACTGTTTGCTTTTCATATTGGCAAAAATATAAAAGATTAATACTGCAGGCTGTTATTACTTATCTGAAATGCTTGTGATCAAAAGCATTTCAGATTTCAGAATTTTTCAGATTTTGGAATATTTGTATATAACATAATGAGATATCTTGAGGATGAAACCCAAGTCTAAACACAAAATTCATATATGTTTCATATATACCTTACACACATAGCCTGAAGGTAATTTTATACAATATTTTTAATGATTTTGTGCATGAAACAAAGTTTATGTACACTGAATCATCAGAAAACAAAAATGTTACTATCTTAGACATCCATGTGTGGCGTCACAATGCCACTCAAAAAGTTTTGAATTATGGTGCATTTTAGTTTCAGAGTAGGGTTGCTTAACCTGTATATCGTAGTGGCAATATATGCAGAAGTGGACCTTCTTGGAGATTATTCTAACAATATAATTAATGACAACAAACTTTGGAGAATAATTTGACATTTATTAAAATTAAAAATGCACGTATCTTATTAGCAAAAGTAAGTAAAGTTATATATAGAAGAAGGTTAGCTTCAGCACTGCTCAGACTATATTTTAAAAGTGAAAAAACTATTTTTATTAAATAAATTATGGCATGTTTGTAAAATGAAATACTATACAGATTTTTTTTAAAAAGAGGTAGAGAGGCAACTTCTGGGTGTGGCGGTGTGAAGTCAAAAAATCCTCTTAGCAAAATAAAACTAATAAACTGGACAAAACTATCAAAAACCACCATTTTGGGGTTATGGAAATTGGCCAAAGCCATGTGAAAAATTGAGAAGCACTTTTTTTCTGAAAAATCAAATTTGTGCTTAAAACATTCCCACAAAAAATAAAAAAACTACAGGTCCAAATGCTTCACTGGGAAATTTTATCAAACATTTAAGGAAGAGATGGTACCAATGCTACACAAACTTGTCTAAAATACAGTGAAGAAGGGAACACTTTCCAACAAATATTACATAGCCAGTATTACCCTGATACCAAAGTCAAGCAAATACATAAGAAAAGGACACCACAGACTAATATTTATCATGAACATAGTAAAAATCCTTAACAAAATATTAACAAACCAAACCTTCCAGCATGTAAAACTTTCCTTTATATACCATGACTATGTGGAGTCATCCCAGGAATGCAAGAGTGGTTTAATATCCATAAATTAATTAATGGAATACGCACATTAACAGAACAAAGTACAAACACAAAATGATCATCTCAACAGATGCAGAAAAAAGAACCCCTACCCTCCAAATATAACATTCAATAAACCAGACATAGAAGAGAACTTCTACAACCTGATAAGGAGCATCTACAAAAACCTACAGCTAACATCATACTTAATGGTAACATGAATGCTTTCCCCCATCAGAAATGAAGCAAGGATATTCACTTTTACCACTTCTATTCAACCTTATACTTGAGCTTCTAGCCATGGCAATAAAGTGAGAAAAGTAAATTAAAAGCATACAGATTAGAAAAGAAGTTAAAGTGTCTTTCTTTGCAGATGACATGATCTCATATGCAGAAAATCCTAAAGAATCTATAAGCTAAAAAAATTACTAGAATAAGCAATTTTAGTAAGATGAGAGGATGCAAGACTAACATATAAATATCAACTGGATTTCTACTTAATAGCAACTAAAAGATAAAAAATAAAATTAAGAAAATAATCCCATTCACAATAGCATCAAAAAGTGAAATACTCAGTGTGATGCTCAATATTAGATATCAACTGGACTGGATTGAGGGATGCCTAGCTGGTTAGTGAAGCACTGTTTCTGGGTGTGTCTGTGAGGGTGTTTCCAGAGGAGATTGACATGTGGAGTCAGTGGACTGGGAGAGGAAGAGCCACCCTTGATGTGAGTGGGCACCATCTAATCAGTAATGGGTGTGATTAGAACAAAGCAGGTGGAACAAGGGGGATACTCAGATTGCTTAACTTCCTCCCTCTCTCCCTTTTGCAGTGAGGCACCTTTTCTCCTCCTGCCCTTAGACATCAGACTCCAGGTTCATCTTCCTTTGGACTCTAGGTCTTGCACTAGCAGCCTGCCTGGGGCTCTCAGGCCTTCACCCTCAGACTTATTCGGGACTGCATTGTTGGCTTCCCTGGTTTCAAGGCTTTTGGACTTGAACTGAGCCACACTACTGGCATTCCCTAGCTTACGGATGACCTACTGTGGAACTTCACATTTTTAATCATGTGAGCCAATTCTCCCTAACAAACTTTCTTTCATATATATATATATATATATATATATATATACACATATACATACAAGTACATATACATATATATTTCCTACTGGCCTTGTCCCTCTGGAGAAACCTGACAAATACATTCAGGAATTAACATATCACAAGAAGTTCAAGACCTATACTCTGACAACTACCAAACATTGCTATGAAGAGCTAAAAATTGGAGAAATATGTCACACTCGTAAAATGGAAAATTCAACATTGTTAAGATGGTAATCTCTTCAAATTAACCTACAGATTCTCCGCAACTCCATTAAAATCCTAGCAGGTTTTCTAACACTGCATGTTCTCACTCATAAGTGGGAGTTGAACAATGAGAACACATGGACACAGGGAGGGTAACATCACACACTGGGGCCTGTCAGGGGGTGCGGGGCAAGGGGAGGGAGAGCACTGGACAAATACCTAATGCATGTGGGGCTTAAAACCTAGATGATGGGTTGAGGGGTGCAACAAACCACCATGGCACATGTATACCTATGTAACAAACCCACACTTTCTGCACATGTATCCCAAAACTTAAAGTGAAAAAAAAAAAAAACTAGCAGGTTTTATTTATTTATTTATCTACTTATTTGTAGAAACTGACAAAATTGAAAAGAAAGAACTTGGAAAATATATGCTATCTGACTTCAAAACTTACTATAAAACTAGCATTCCTAAGTTTATGTGGTATTGGTATAAGGATAAATTTATAAATCAATAGAACAGAGATATAAGAAGTAAACCCATTTATGGCAATTGGCTTTGGTAAATGTGCCAATATAATTTAATGGGGGAAAGGACAGACTATTTGACAGTGATGCTAGAACTATATGCCTATATGCAAAAAAGAATTTAGACTCTTACCTCACACCATACACAAAACTTAACTCAAAACATATCACATCCCTAAATGTAAGACTAAAAATATAAAATGTGTAGAAGAAAACAGGAGAACATTGTTGCAACCTTGCGTTAGATGAAGATTTTATAAAAAGCAAGCAAGACCCACGAAAGAAAAAATTTTGACTTCATCAAAATTTAAAAATCTTTTTCTTCAAAAGAAACAATTAGAAAATGAAAAGACAAGCTACAGACTGGAAAAAAATATTTGCAAACAACACATCTGATAATATACTTGCATATAAAATATATTTTAAAACTCAAATAATAAGAGGAAAAACAACCCAGTGATAACATTGGCAAAAGATGTGGACACTTCCGCAAAGAAAATATACAAATGGCCAATGTACACATGAAAAAGTGCTCAAATCATTAGTCACTAAGGAAATGCAAATTAAAATCACAATAAGATACCACTGCACACTTACTAGAATAACTATTATCATAAAGACTGACAATACCAAGTGTTAGAGAATTGTGGAGAAAGTGATGCCCTTATACATTGCTGATGGAAATGTAAAATACAGCCACATCTTACCACACAACCCGGCAACTTCAGTCCTAGGTATCTACCTATAATACAAAATATTAACAAACCAAATAAAATAAAATAAAAACATGCATCAACACAAAGAATTGTATGTGAATATTCATAGCAGCATTATTGATATTCCCAAGCTGAAAACCAACCAAATATCCATCACAGTTTAACCAACTGTTAAATAAAGTATTGTATATCCATATAACAGAATACTACTCAGCAAGAAAAAGGAACTACTGATATATGTAACAACATGGATGAACCTTAAAAACATTATGCTAAGTGAAAAGAGCCGGATATAAAAGAAAGCATGCTATATGATTCTATTTATATAAAATTTCTAAAAAGAACACCTATAAAGACAGAAAGCGCCTTTGACTGGGGCTTGGGGTTGACTGCAAACAGGTGTAAGGAAACTTTTGGAGTAATAAGTGTTCTAAAACTGGAGTAGGTGATGATTGCACCACTGTATAAATTTACAAAATAACAACATTATACATTTACAATGGCTGGCTTTTATGATATATAAATCATACATCAAGCTGTTAAATACTTTTAAAACGAGTTGAGCTATGAAAGATAAAATGGAAAGACATCCATGATATATTAATAAGGTTTTAAAAAAAAGAATATGCAACAAATTGTTAATAGTGGTTGCTCCTGAGGGTGGAACTGCAGGAGGAGGATATAGATTTTACACTTGTTCGTATAATTTTTAAAGTTGTAGAGTAACAGATTTATCGATTAATTCTATTTTTTATTTTTGTTTCTATGGTTTCCTTTATAGAAAAAGCATGAGCGACCAGTTTCTATTAATTTAAAACATGACTACAACCTTTTAAATCCCATAAAAGTCAACTCAAAAATGTCCATCCTCATTGAGTGAAATTCACCTTAAAATATATAATTATTTTTTTCCTGTTTGGAAATACCAGACTTATAATTTAGAATTCCATTTCTTACTATTTAACACGTTCCTCAAACAAGAGCTTCACATAATTATGAGAAATGTCCAAAAAAGAAAAGCAGTAATTTTTTTCAAGTCATATTAATAAACCGTTGCCATATATTGAACATCTACTATGTGCCATGTGTTTGACATACATATTATTTAATCCTTACAAAGCCCTCCAAAAGAAACATTTAATATTAGTTTTTCACGAAAAACAAGTGGGGCCGGGTGCAATGGCTCACACCTGTAATCCCAGCACTTTGGGAGGCCAAGGCAGGTGGATCACTTGAGGTCAGGAGTTTGAGACCAGCCTGGCCAACACGATGAAACCCCATCTCTACTAAAAAATACAAAAACTAGCCAGGTGTGGTGCCATGTGCCTGTAGTCCCAAATACTAGGGAGGCTGAGGCAGGAGAACTGCTTGAACCCAGGAGGCAAAGGTTGCAGTGACCCAAGACCACGCAACTGTACTCCAGCCTGGGCGACAGAATGAGACTCCATCTCAAAAAAAAAAAAAAGTGGATGATTGGGGAGGGAAAGGGTGAACAGCAGGCACAGAGAGGTTAAGGAACTTGCACTTGTCACACAGCCAGTAGACTGCAGAGCCAGAATTCAAACTCAGTGTCTATTTTCTTTCCATTATACCATACTGCTCACCTCTGTCATCAGATAATTTCCTGTTGCCCAAGAGACTCATCCTGTGGAAAGGACATGTGATCTAGAGGAGAACACTTGCTGCTGACCCATCTGTGACTGCTGGTAGTACCTTGACCCACAGTACCAGGTGAATACCCAGATGCCTTCACCACACTGATCAATCTAGACTTACAGTGTGAGAACCAAACCCATTTCCTGACAGGCAGTATGGCCTCATGACAATGAGTCACAAAGACTTGAATTCAAATCCTAGCTCTGCCACCATGGCTACGTGGCTGAAGGCAAGTTACACAATTCTAGCCATTGCAACTCCTCTCTTGCCTTGCTGGTTCATGTTTCTATAGCATTTACAGGTATGGCTATTTCTGCCTGGAATGTCCTTACAACTTGGCTTGGAAATCACTGGATAGCAGTTAAATCAGCAACTTTGGGGGCAGAAGACCTGAGTCTGAAATCTGGTTCTACTATTTCCAAGTTATATAACTTTGTGAAGTCAGATAAGCAGCTTCCTTGGCAGTACAAAACTATTACCTAAACCTGCATCTCCCAATGATATGAGAATTCAGCAAAATAAGGTGTGATGAGCTCAACATCTGGCATCAGTGCACAGTAAGTAGCAGTTTATATTAGAGCAAATTGGTTGCTTCAAATCTTTCCACGTGGGATACCAATCAATCAATCACCCAGCCCTAACATCTACTTGCTATGTGGCCCAATTGGCTTCTGTGCCCAGAAAGTACATGTCTGACTTGGGTAAGCCCATCTCACACAGGTCTGCAGTTAGTCAAAAGAGGACTTGGGTGAGAAAATATAGATGACTCAAACTCCATACCACAAGGCAGTTTGGGAGTAGAAACAAACACAGGATGTGGTGTCCAAAGAACTTCCTTCTGGTGCCAACTCCACCACTTCTGGGTCAGGTAATCCTGCACTAACTCCATCAACTTTCTGAGCCTCAGTTTCCTGAGTGAGAGATACCTCCCAAGTAAGAATCAAGGGCTTTGAATGGGATCAGTGGAGTCTGAAATTACTTTGAAACCAGTAAACCTTTATAGAAAATAGGATAGGAAATACACTCAATGCCTTATTGTGTTCCTGGAATGTTTTTATGTACAAAGCACAGCATGCTTGCTGTGTCATGTAAGCACATATAAAAATGACAAGCAAAAAGAATAGGAATAGAAAAAATTGGATAGACTCAAATCTTTCTAAGAATCATGGCGGGAGTAACCTAGTAGGAGCAAGGAAAATATTTTCTTCAATGTATGTTATGAATCCCCTCTACAGACCTACAGAGTGCTCAATATTACAATCATGGCCTTCAGTCACAAAGACTCAGTGTCTCTATCTTTCAAACAGAGACCTCTCACAAGAAACTGGAAGAGTAATTGTGGCATGCATTTAAACCTGATCTAGCTAGGTAGCCACTACTATTTCCCCAGCCTTATAAGGAAGTGCCTTATGATCATGCTCATCCACAGCTGAGGAACATTGCCATTCCCAACCCCTCACCCCACACCACCTAAACCATCCCAGAAAGATGACTGTCAGAGTCACACTACCCAGAAGGCCTCTGGGGCTTGACCTGGTGACCTAAGAATTCTTTTTTATATTCTTATTAATGGAAGAAGAAAGCAGCCTAGTAATCTCATTCTAACAGCTTGGAATCAAGAGAATTTCCCTAGCTAGAGAGAAAGCACATTGCTCTTCTAAAGAATTTCCAGAGAAAGAGATTTCTGCAACCTCATTTGGTAACCTGTTCCATGTCTAACAACTGTCAACTCATAGCTATGGGGCAGCAAACAAATATTTGGGGAAGGGATTGTGTATCACTTTCTTCTTATTGTGAGAAATGGTTCAATTCTGCATGTGTTTTAAATCAGCAAGATCTGCCATATTGGGTGGGGAGACGGTGTTTCTTAGAAACCCTCCAAACTGAGAACTGGAGGGTCAGATGCATACCTGGTTTTATCCTTAGCTCTATTTAGAGCAAGGGTCAAAGCCTGGGGCTTCATGGACATAATCCAGCTTGCAGTAGAGTTCTGAGTGGCAGGTACTGTATTCTTTTAAATCTTGATTTGAATGCCTTTGTCAGCTTTGGGGGCGTACGAGGAGTTATGCAATCACCAGTTCCCTCAGGCTCCATCACTACTTGTTGGCTACACAGTTCAATCACTCACTTAGCCATAAGTCCTTAGCGAAAATAATCAAGCCCCTTCTAGGGTCAGGCTGTGCAGAATTTTCTCTTCTAGGTATTGGAAAAACAATGGAGAGAAAAACTTTTTTTTTTAATCCTTGCTCTTTTGGAGATTACATTTTAGTAGGGATAGACAATACCCAATAAATCAAATAAATTACATAGTGTAGATAAAGTATACTAGAAAGTGATTACTCAGGGGGATTAGGAATGCAAGGAGGAGGTGGTTCCTATGCAAGATGCAAGTGAAATTTGAGGATACACCTGAAGGACATGAGGAGTGGACCTCATGGAAATCTGGGGGAAGAGTGTTCCAGGCAGGGGAACAGCGAGCGCAGAGGTCCTGGGAGGGGGAACAGCGAGAAGACAAATACAGCTTATGTTGGGGCGTGCATTACCTGGAAGGCCCTTGAAGGCAGTCAATTTTGTAAAAGCTACTCTAGTGACCAGTGAAGTAAATAAACCCAGTCCTAATCCTTTACCTACATAGCATCCCAGCTTAGGTATGGTATTGCCATTTGATGATAAGATGATGAAATAAAGGCCAAATACTCTCATTTATATCAGGGACCCCAACATTCTGCCAAGAACTGAAACTCAAATAGCCTCTACCTCCTTCCTCTCCATTGTTACCAAGTCCAGTTATGCCTGCCTTCCTAAAGCCTCTCAGTCTCAGCCCTCCTATTTATTCCTCTGCCAATAGTCTAATCTAGCCATTTATTATTAAAAATATTAAGCACCTATATGTGCCAGACACAGAGAACATATCCTGGTCAAGAGAGACATGGTCCCAGTCTTCCCAAAGTTTATAGTTTAAAAAAAAAAAAAAAATCTCAGCCTCTGAAACTCATCAGGATGTCTGCCTCCTGACATCCTTAAATTTAGTTTCTTCTCTGCCAGCCATTCTGAATCTGTTGCAAGACTGGTCAATCTCAAACTCAGGATGATTCTAGAGGAGCTCCCCATTGGTCTGAGCCAGCTGTCTCACCTACCCCTGTATCGTCAATTCTAGCCTCTCTTTCCTTCTTCCTATTAGAAACCACCTATTCCAGCTAGGATTGGATCCTTGACGTTCCCATCTCAGCGCTTCTGACCATTCTATTCCTCCAGTTCCAATTGTCTTCTCTTAAGAGTTCAAGAGTCACTTTTTGCCCTACAACCTTTCTCAAGTTTTCTCCAGTGGGTAGAAGTAGGGAGGTCTCAATTTCTTTTCTTTTTTTTTTTTTTTTTTTGAGATGGAGTCTTGCTCTGTCGCCCAGGCTGGAAGGCAGTGCTGCGATCTCGGCTTATTGCAACCTCCGCTTCCCAGGTGCAAGTGATTCTCCTGCCTCAGCCTCCTCAGTAGTTGGGATTACAGGCGCGCACCACCACGCCCAGCTAATTTTTGTATTTTTAGTAAAAACAAGGTTTTGCCATTGTTGACCAGGCTGGTCTCAAACTCCTGACCTCATGATCTGCCCACCTGGGCCTCCCAAAGTGCTCTCAATTTATTTTGACCCTTCATTTTTTTTACACTTCCTGGGTCTAATATAACCCAGGCTCTGGGTAAGCAAAACATAGCTCCTGCCCTCCTGAAACATAAAATCTAGTAGGGAAGACATACATTAATCCAAAAAGTGAAATATCTTATTATTTTGTTTCATTTTATGGTATTTTATTCTTGATTTATAGAATGATTTTATTATTTGATAACAAAAAATGAATGATTCATGAACCACATGGAGTTCTATGAAAGAGACGTACAAGGCACTGTGAAAACATTTAATAAGTGAAATAAGACTTAGTTGGAGGTGGTATTGGTAGAGAAAATGCTCCTTCCTTGAAGAACTAACTTTTGAATTAAGATTTGAGGCAGCAATATCCAATGGAACTTTCTACGATAATGAAAATGTGCTATATCTGTGCTGTTCAGTATAATAGCCACCATGTGGCTATTGCGCACTTGAAATTTGGCTGGAGCAAAAGAGGAAGTGAATGTTTAATTATATTTAATTGTAATTACTATAAATTTAAATAGCATTGTGGGTTCAGCAACTATTGGTTTGGATAGCTTAGGTCTAAGGATGAACAGGAGTTAGATATGCTGGTGGAAGGTAGGAAGGACATGCAGCCAGAAGAAAGAATCTGGGTAACAATTCTTAGGCTAGAGGGAGCATTGCATGTTTGAGGACATGACAGAAGGAAGGTGTGGCTGGAATGCAGAGAGCCAGGAGAAGCATCATGAGATGAGCCAGGAATGCAAGTCGAGACAGGCCATGTAGGGCCCTGAAGGCCATGTTAAGGATTGAGTTCTACCCAAATACAGGCATACCTCATTTTATCGTGCTTCACTTTATTGCACTTTGCAGATATTACATTTTTTACAAATTGAACGTCTGTGGCAACCCTGCAGCGAGCAAGTCCATTGCTGCCATTTTTCCAACAGCATGTGCTCACTTCATTAGCATTTTTAGCAATAAAGTATTTTTTAATTAAGGTACGTATTTTTTTAGATACAGTGCTATTACACACTTAATAGACTACGGTACAGCATAAACAAAACATTTATGTATGCTGGGGAATCAAAAAATTCATGTGATTTGCTTTATTGAGATATTTGCTTTGTGGCAGTGGTCTGGAACTAAAACTGCAGTTTGAGGTATGCCTCAGGCATATCTGGTATCATTGTGCTTTGCTTTACCGCATCTTGCAGATTGCGTTTTTTACAAATTGAAGGTGTGTAGCAGCTCTGCAAAGAGCAAGTCTATCAGTGTCATTTTTCCAACAGCTCATGTCACCTCATGTCTGTGTCACATTCTGGTAATTCTTAACAATATTTCAAACTTTCATTAATATTATATCTGCTAATGATAATATTTGATGTTATTATTCCAATTGTTTTGGGGCACCACAAACTGCACCCATATAAGACGGGCAAACTTAATAGATAAATGTGGTGTGTGTTCTCACTGCTCCACAGACTAGCTATTCCTCATCTCTCTCCCTCTCCTTAGGGCTCCCTACCCCCTGAGACACAACTTTGAAATTAGGCCAATTAATAACCCTACAATGGTCTCTAAATGTTCAAGTGAAAGAAGGAGTCATAGTCTCTCACTTTAAATGTAAAGCTAGAAATGATTAAGCTTAGTCAAGTAGGCATAGGGAAAGCCAAGACTGGCAAAAAAAATAGGCCTTTTGCACCAAATAGTCAAGCTGTGAATGCAAAAGAAAGTTCGTGAGGAAAACTAAAAGCGCTACTCCAGTGAACACCTGAATAAGAAAGTGAAACAGTCTTATTGCTGATATGGAGAAAATTTGAATGGTCTAGATAGAAGATCAAACCAGCCACAACATTCTTTAAGTCAAAGCCTAATCCAGAGCACAGTCCTAACTCTTCAATTCTGTAAAGGCTGAGACAGGTGAGGAAGCTACAGAATGAAAAGTCTGAAGCTAGCAGAAGTTGGTTCAGGAGGTTTAAGTAAACAAGCCATTTCCATAACATGAAAACACAAGGTGAAGCAGCAAGTGCTGATGCAGAAACTCCAGCAAGTTATACAGATGATTTGGGTAAGACAATCAATGAAGGTGTCTACACTAAACAACATATTTTTAAGGTAGGCAAAACAGCCTTATATTGGAAGAAGATACCATCTAGGACTTTCACAGCTAGAGACAAAAAGCCGATGCCTGGCCTCAAAGCTTCAAAGGACAAGTGGCTCTCTTGTTAGGGGCAAATGCAGCTGGTGACTTAAGTTGAAGCCAATGCTCATTTACTATTCCAAAAATCCTACGGCCCTTAAGAATTATGCCAAATCTACTCTGCCTGTGCTCTAGAAATGGAACAACAAAGCCTGGATGACAGCACATCTATTTACAGCATGGTTTACTGAATATTTTAACCCTGCTGTTGAGACTTACTGCTCAAAGAAAAGAGATTCCTTTCAAAGTATTACTCCTCATTGACAATGCACCGAGTCACCAAAGAGCTCTGATGAAGATGCACAAGGAGATGAATGTTGTTCTCATACCTGCTAACACAACATCCATTCTGCAGCCCATGGAACAAGGAGAAATTTCAGCTTTCAAGTATTATTATTTAAGAATTACATTTTGTAAGGATATAGCTGCCATAGATAGTGATTCCTCTAATTGATCTAGATAAAGTAAATTGAAAACATTCTGGAAAGGATTTACCACTCTAGATGCCATTAAGAACATTCACGATTCATGGGAGGTCAAAATATCAACATAACAGGAATTTGGAAGTGGTTAATTCCAACCCTCATGAATGACTTTGAGTGGCTCAAGACTTAAGTGGAGGAAGTTACTGCAGAGGTAGTGGAAATACCAAGTGAACTAGAATTAGAAGTGGACCCTGAAGATGAAATTGAATTGCTGTAATCTCATGATAAAATATGAACAGATGAGGGGTTGCTTCTTATGGATGAACAAAGGAAATGATTTCTTGAGATGAAATCTACTTCTGATAAAGATATGAACAATGTTGAAATGACAACAAACAATTTAGAATAGTACATAAACTTAATTGATAAGGCTAAGGTCTGAAAGAACTGACTCCAATTTTGAAAGAAGTCCTGCCATGGATAAGATGCTATCAAACAACATTGCATGCTACAGAGAAATCTTTTGTGAAAGAAGAGTCAATCAGTGCAGCAAACCTTACTTAAAAAATTGCCTTACTTAAAAAAATTACCACAGCCACCTAACCTTCAGCAACCACCACCCTAATTAGTAAGCAGCTATCAACATCAAGGTAAAACCCTCCACCAGGAAAAAGACTACAACTCACTGAAGGCTTCGATGATCATTAACACATTTTTTGGCAATTTTTAAAAATTAAGTTATATACTTTTTTTAGACTAATGCTATTACACACTTAATAGACTGCAATATAATGTAAACATAACTTTCATATGCACTGATAAACTCAAAAATTCATGTGAGCTTTGTTGCAATATTCACCTCATTATGGTGGTCTGGAACTGAATTTATCATTATGCCTGTAGTAGAGTGATAGATGTTGAAGGGTTGTAGCAAAAGAGTGACATGACCAGTTAGCACTAGAGGAAAAAAAACCACTTCAAATGCAAGAATAGAGAAAAGAAAAATGAATATCAAGACATCAGTTAGGTTCTTGGAATAATATTCCATGCAAAATATAAAGGTATATGGTGCTAGAGATAGAGAGAATGCATAGGTTTGACCCATCTGAGTTCTGCCTTATCACATACCACCTGTGTGACCTTCGGAAAATCACTTAACTCTCTGGCCCTCAGTTTTTCAAATGTAAATGGGAATAACAACTTCTTCCCTACTTCACCCTGCAACAGCAATCAAATGAAAATGAAGATGCACTGTAAACTATAATGGTTCTATGAATATAAGGTTAACACTATTGCTCAACCCCACATGTGGCTACTCTTTCTTCTGTCCCCCTCCCAACAACCACTACTCATATAGATAGCACCAAGACAGAACAAAATGGTACTTTACTGGCTTCATATGTGTTGTTTATTTTTCTCATACAATTAAGCTGTTTCATCTTTAAAAGCAGCAGACTTCTTGTATACCTCTCCTCTAATATGCTCCAATGCTTAGCAAAGAGCATAGCACATAGTTAAGTGCTCAATAAATGTTTGTAGACTAAATGAAAGAATGATACTCAACAAACACCTGTTGGCTAAATGATTCCTCCAGCTTATCTTCTCCTTCTTCCTAAGAGAAGTTTAGTATGAATCATGCACTAATTTGAAATGTTCTCGCCTTTTTGGAATGATTAAGATTTGTGGCTCCATAAAGGAACCTTTAAAATCATGGACTGCATATAACCTCTATGACTTGTGAGTTTCCATAAAACCTCTTAGGTGTGCTGCTTACCAGCCCAATAAAACCTGCCAAATTTAGGGAATGTAGGGAGGAAGACAGAGAGGAAGATTTGGAGCCATCTCACCAGGGTTCTGGTCTTGTCTCTAATACTTGTTAGTTCCAGAGCCTCAATTTCCTCATATTTCAAATAGGAAGAATAGTTGTCCTTCCTGCCCCACAGTGACACTGAAACAAGATAAGGAATGCTAGATTGGATTTTGTCTCTTTGTTTTTAGCTCTAAGTAACATTCATTCAACAGCCATTAATTGAGCACCTAATTTGTGCCAGGCAATGTGTTAGATACTGGAGACACAAAGATGAATCTCTCTAAGAGCTCAGCTCTTAGTTTATAAGGGGTTAAACAAGCCAACAAGTAAAATGCAAAGATAAGGAGTAGAAAGTAATCTGGGTGAAGATGGTGGGCTCTGGACAGTAGAGAGGGGCTTCTCACCCTCTCTTTCTTCTGAGGTTGGTAAAAAAAAAAAAAGGGCATAGACAGTCAGAAGTCACCAAGGAAGACACTCAGGAGACAGGAATGTTTAAGCTTACTGTTTTTGTTGTTGTTGTTGTTGTTGTTGTTTGACACGGAGTCTCGCTCTGTCTCCCAGGTTGGAGTGCAATGGCGCGATCTCGGCTCACTGCAAGCTCCACCTCCCAGGTTCACGCCATTCTCCTGCCTCAGCCTCCCAAGTAGCTGGGACTACAGGCGCCCACCACCACACCTGGCTAATTTTTTTTTTGTATTTTTAGTAGAGACGGGGTTTCACCATGTTAACCAGGGTGGTCTCAATCTCCTGACCTCGTGATCCGCCCGCCTTGGCCTCCCAAAGTGCTGGGATTACAGGCATGAGCCAAGACGCCCTGCCTAAGCTTACTTTATAAGGTGGGAGTTGGGCAGGTGAGGAAGGTAAGAGAAGAGTATTCCAGACAATGTAAACACAGAGATATATCATTCATTTATGTACTCAACAAACATTAATTGAACACACTACAAGCAAAGAATTCTAGAGAAATACAGATAAACTAGATATAACCCCTGCTGAGGGGGCACACACTTCCCAGATGAGCAGGCAACCAGGTAAAGGCACTCGTAATCCTGGGTAACCTCATGATGCCCCATGTGTAGAAAATCTAAACATTTCAGGCTGCTTCTTATCAATTCCAGGTAGGGTCATGTGGAGGGAGATATGGCTGGAGAGAGACAAGGGACAGAGCATGAGAGCAGTAGCAGTGGCAGGGACAGCGTCCCCTTCTAATTCAGGAGACCTTAGGCTGCTTACTGAACCTCTTCAAAGCTCATTGTTTTTCTATCTTCAAAACAGAGAGAACAATCAAAACTACCTTAAAAAGTAGTTATTGTAAGGATAAAATGAAGTGATGGGTAAAAGCTCTTCAGTATAGTACCTGGACCAGTGTGCCCAAGAACTGTTAGCTGTCTTTGTCATCATCATTGACACCACATTATCCTTACTGTTGCTTTAACTAAGAGGAAAGTCATCTCAGGCAATGTGAATGACTTAGGGAAAAGGAATTAGAACAACTGCTCTGAAGCTCTCAACTTCCTGGAGTCCATGAGGAAGAAAAGACAGACCAGGACATATTTGATGCCACCCTTTGCCCTAGAGACCAGTGTTTCTCAAAGTCTTACACAGAAAGAACCCTAACCAGGAGAGTGAATGAATATTCCCAAGAAGCGCCTCCCCCGTCGTAGACTTTGACTTTTCAGTATTTTATCTTAGAAATTCACTATCTTCTATAATCTGCTCATTTTCTGTCACCATCGGCACCACCATAGGAAACAACCCATACACATTTCTAGGCAATGTTATGACATCCTATGTGCATTAATTCATTTAATCCTCACAACAATCCTATGGAAGTAGGTACTAATGTCATTTCCATTTTACAGATAAGGAAACTGAAGCAAGAAACATTAGGTAACTTGTCCAAGATCACAAACTAATAAACGTTGTAAGTGGGATGTCAATCTAGGCAGTCTGGCTGCAGAATCTGTGCTCTATAACAGGTCACCTACCTCTCTCATTCCTATGGTGTTATTATCTCTCTAACATAAAAATGCTTCCCTCCTTAAGCCTCACACCAGCAATGATGTTCCACATAGATGTAACATGCTTATCCTGTGGCTTCTGGCACATGCCCACATATCCATACTCCATGTGAGGAGAATCGCCTAAGACCCAAGGGCTTCATTTAGGTTTGCTATAGGGCAATAGCATTGCTATCGACATATGTCCATGGTACTTATGCAGCTAACAGGGCTCAAACAGATGATAAGTTGGCCACCACAGGGAGATGATTAAAAATCTACCATTAAACCAGCTGTACTTAGAGTAGACCTTTTTTAAAGTAGCTTTTCATCAGGGGATTATATTTTCTTCTTGATAATTTCCTTAACGGCAAGCAAGGCTGTATGTTAAAAGAAGAAAGAAGGCCCAAGTGCAAAGAGTAGAAGATTCTTACCAGATTGGGGGCTGAAAGGAGGGGAGAGGAGAGGAAAATTAAATGGGCAAAAGAGAAGATGCATCCCTCTTTTATTCCTGTATAATGCTCTGGTACTGCCTACCCACTCCCTCCTCTCTCTGCCTTCTTCTCTGGGGGCACTAACAGCAGCCCAGAATTCATTAAAGTTTAAACAGACTGATCAATAGGGACAGAATGGTGAATTGTCCATCTGCAAATTACCAAGCACCTCATGAATATTTAAGGAACTAAACTAGGAACAGGGAAAAGAAGGAATCCAGGACTTTATTTTTCCCCATGGAAAAAAAGACAAAAGGATCTCTGTCATTACTGATCACCAAGACATAAAATCAAACAGTCAAGTGAAACTTTAAAAACAAACAAGAATTGTGAAGCATTGCTTTCCTTCCCAAGCCAGCAGGCTGCATCCAATCCAAGGCCACTCAGGGTGAACATATGCCTGGCATATATGGGAGACACTCTAATCTGACTTCTTTGCTTTATCAGAACACACCATGTTTTCGTGCCACCATGCCTTTGCATATGCTATTCCCTCTGCCCAAAATGCAGTTCCTCTCATCCTCATTTGTCCACTTGGAAGGCAGCAGAGTCCACTGATTAAGAGTGCACCTCGGAGGCAAAGGTATAGGAATGATACAATTGGACTTTGGGAACTCGGAGGAAAGCGCTGGGGGGTGGTGAGGAATAAAAGACTACACATTGGGTACAGTGTACACTGCTTGGGTGATGAGTGCACCAAAATCTCAGAAATCACCACTAAAGAACTTACGTAACCAAACACCACCTGTTCCCTAAAAACCCATTGAATTTTTTTTAATTAAAAAAAAAAAAAAAGAGCGCACCTCTGGAGTCAGACTGCTTTGTTCTAGTCCTGCCTCTGCTACTTACTGTGTGAACTTGAGTAAGTTACCTAACTTTTCTGTGCCTACATTTCTCCCTCAATAAAATAGGGGTAGTGACAGTATTACCTTTATAGGGTCATGTGAAGATGCAACTACACAGTGCAAGTTAACACATTTTACACAGCCTTTGGCACACATTAAAGGCGTGGTAAATGTTAATAAGGTGATCAGTGAATTCTTCCACATGTGGTCACACCTCAAGCTGTCCTGTCTTCCCTGAGCCCCCTCCGGTTAGCTCTTTCCCCAGCTCCAGCTATAGTTACTTTGATCCCAGCTCTTACCATATATTAGCTGTTTATCAGTCTCTGCCAGTAGACTGTGAGCTCCTGAAGGGCAAGGCCTATGTCTTGCTTACCTCTGCATCTAAAGTTACCCCAACATTGTTTACGGCACCAGATTGACACACGACACTCAGCAGGTAGGAACATGAACAAGGAGAGAACACCAGTTTTGCCCATACCTTTGTGACAACACAGCAAGCAGCCCAGATGTCCTCGGAGGACTGCTCATGGTGGTTGAACTGGGGCTCCCACTTTTTAATTGGCTGGTCTGCAAAAGCCAACAGGACCCCACTCTGGTCCACCAGAGCTGCACGGACACTGCCTGTTCCAACGTCCACACCCACATAGTACCTCTCCGGTTTCTGTTCTCCACCAGACATTGCAGTTCCTCCACCTATAGTAAGCAAGTGTAAAAACCATATGAAGACCAAGTGGATCTGCAAAGACAGTCACAAAACATCTCAAAAGTAGAAATAAAAGAGGTACTGCTACCTAACCGGTAGCCATTTGTTATTTATTCATCCAACAAACATTTTTAGTGATAACAGTATACTAATAAACATTGAGCTACATGGTGGGTGAACAGCACAGATACGGCCTCAGACATGGCATTTCCACTCTTGAGAGAGAGTCAGGATTTAAATACATAATTATTTAGGCAAAGTTGTGATGAGTGCTGTAAGGGCAAGTACAGGGTGGTAGGAGAACTTAGAATCTGGAGGCAATGGAGATGAGTTTCTTCTCAGTGAATTTCAATCAACAAGAACAGAAGCCAAGGTACTGAAAAGGAACCTTGTCCTCCTAGTCAGTCATTCATTCAACAATTACCTACTGAGTACCTCTTACACGCAAGCACTGTGAAAAGTGCTTATGTCCCCTTTACTCCTCACTATGACTCTAGAAGGTGAGGCTATTTACATCTCTGTTTTACAGGTGGTCAAGGTGAGATTCCAAGAGATAAGTAACTTTTTGCTTAATGCTAGCTAGGTCTACTCATAAATTCAAACAGTAAATGTACATTATTATAATGATATACACTACACTGATTAAGAAGCAAGTCTATGAGAAGTTAAGGAATTTAATCAGCTTCATTCAGGGGCAGCCTGGACCTAAAGTCCCATATTTGTGCAATCCCAAGTCTCATGCTCTTTCCTTTGTTTCTTAAAAGCTTTCCGTATAGCTTTGGAGAAGAGGCAAATATATTGCAGCTTTGTCATGAAGTGACTGGGAATTGGGAAGGAACCCCGAGGAGACAAGATCAGGAATTAGTTAGACAATCTGTTTTCCTTACAGACCCCTTGTGAGTTACAAGGAAATCTGACCAGAGAACATTCAGGAATTCCTTGGCCTTCATGGCTGCTCTAAGTCCCTTTGGTCAGATTAGCCCGCATGACATGGAATCTCATAGAGGCTTTTATTTTCCAGATTGGCTTTGAAAGAATAAGAACAAGCCCCCAACACAACTGAGCAGATGAATGCCTTACAACTCTCCAGGTGAGCTCAAGGCAGTCTTACCACCCACAGTCTAATTTCAACCTGGGCAACCTTCTGCATCCTTCAACTTCAGAAAGAAAATGTTTCCCTAGCCAAGTCAAACATGGAGATTCTGAAAGAAAATCAACCAGCAGATGTTCAGTTACTGCTTCCTAGATATTTACTCCAGTAAAAAACAAATAAAACAATAAAAACTTCATTAAAAGTAATTGCTTCTGTCTTAATCACAATGATTTCCCAACAGAATTGTCCCCCTTTTGGCTCTGTGGCTCATGAGCAGGTGAAAAATAAAATGGAGAAGCTACAGTAGTAACATTTGCTCCGTTCATCGGAGCTTCGTCAGACCTCCACTGGTGTGTAACCTCAACTTCTCTCCCTTGCTTACATTCCCCTTGGGGACCTCCATATGACCATTAGCACCAGTTTTCAAATCATTCATTCCTTCATTCATTCAACAGTGATATCTTTTCTTCAAGCCATTATTTGAAGAAAACAAAACAGATAAAAACAGAGCTGCTCTGAAGCAAAGATCGCCCTTGCCCCACCCTCCAGCCCTTCCCCCCAGCAGTCCCTCTGCTAGGCCCTCTCTCAGGACAACTGAAAACCACCAGCTTTGAGCTGTGATATACCCCAGGGCCTCAGCACAGGATCTCACACCTTCCACAGGCTCCCTCTGCCTGCCATCCAGCCCCACCTAATACAGTCCTGCTCATTCTCACCCCAGGCTACAGACATCCTCAAACTCCTCATAAGCTCTCAATTGCCCCCAGCTGCTAAAGGCTGCCCCAATCCTTTGCTCATCCCTTCCTAATTCTCTCCTTTCCTTGTCTGCCTGGTGACCACTGAATTATATTTTAAGACCCAGGTCAGCCATCAATTCTCCTTGGAAAAGGCTTTCTTCCCTTTCTCCCCTTGCATACATACAAAGGATGCCAACATGGTATCTTGTCCCTGCTTTCTTTTAAAACTTACCACTCTGGAATCACAATTTTATTTTTCTTTCCATGTCTGTCTTCCTAACTGAATCTGAAAAAAATAAACTTATTGATTTCTGTATCCCAAGCTCCTTGCACAGTGTCTGGCACAGAATAGGTTTTCAGTAAATGTTTACTGAATGAACAACTGAATCAATGAATTAATAGAAACAAGGATGAACAGGTCCATGCCTGTTTTATTCATTTTACAACCACATTTTATTCATTCTACGGCACTCATTTTTCCATATTTAGCTTCTCTAAAATCAGTGCGAACCTTACAATCAATGGTATGTTACAATTAATTGGTATCATTTCCTTTCTTACTTCATGGTAATAATAAATAATGGTGCATCTTGCAATCGGTGACATCTGAGACTCAGAAGAAATGCAGAAGACAGTAACACCAGGAAGCCTGCTGAGGATACACTGATTGACAAAATAGGGGCAATGCCTTCGCTGAGTTTCCTCAATTTTATTAGCTGCAAACAGGAAGAAGATTGAAGCTAGCCACTCTACCTTCCCTCTACCAACCTCTCACAGCTGCTTACTTTACTTGGAATCCCCTCTCTTGGCTTCCCACTGTCTCTACTGCAAAGGCCCCCGGGGTGCTGCTCCTTAACACTGATCCTAGCATGTTAACAACTCTTTGCCCTTGGCAAGACTTTTGCAAGACTACTATAAACGCTTAGGAAGAAACAAAGAAATAAATAGGAAATGAAAAATCTATGCAATACCCTGGCTTACACAGACCTGGCCAGCCAGCATCCAGACTTGTCTCTACTCCAGCCAGCCCCGATGACAAGACAGATTCCCCATGGGGCTGGCCCACGTGCTCAGGCTTGGGTTCCTCACTTTTGACTCCCTCTCTGATGAAGAGAGTAATATGATAAAATACATCATCTTACCACCCTACCCACATCCTGATTCCTTTCCAGTAAAACCCAAAGAGGCAGATTTCCACTCTACAGTTAGCCCTGGGCTTGCTCCAGTTCTGGTTTCTGGCAGGAGCCCACCCTTCACATGGAGAATGGAGCTGTATGATTACAGTTAATTCCAGCTGCCGCCTGTGTCACAGCTGTAAGCCCAGTGCCTGGCATACAGCAGGAGCTCAGTAAGTCCTTGTAACTCAGTGAATGGATGTCTTTAAAATTCATCACTGGGGAAATAAAAAAAGGTACCATGTTTACCACATATCTGATATTCTGCTAAGCAGCTTGATTACAATGCCTGACCACAATTCTTGAAGACAATAACTATGATCACTCCCATTTTACTGATGAGGAAAATAAGTCCTAGATAGGCAAAGTAACTTGCTCCAGTATGCCATATTACTAGGCAGTAATACAATTGACAGTAATCCATTCCCTCCGGTTCCATCAGCCCTAACCTTTCTCAGGATGCTCCACTGCCTCCTGCTATTCCTCTATTTACTAAATGCCCATTTGTCAAGGACTCTGCTGGGGGCCTCTGCCTGCTGTGCCTAAGGTTGGCTGACTCAGAACCCAGGCTGTTCATCTTCAGAGACTGACCCTTCCACAACATCAGGTGGCCTGCTTCTAGCAAAATATGGATTTCTATAACTTATTACCAGGGCACCATGCAGCAAAGAGTCAAACCGTCCCAGCGTCATTCACACACATCACCCAGTTCATGTTTTTCTATGAAATAGATCCTACTTGCATATTTGAGGTTCACCACTTTTCCCATTATTATAGTTTTAACTGACCTCTGTGATTATTTCCATACCTGGAACCTGAAAGCAGGGATGTTCAAGCCCTTGGGCAGCTTCCCTGAAATTCGACCTGTGAGCTCCAGCAAAGGATTTTCTGCATCATAGGTCCCCTGCTCTTCCCCCTCTATGCCCTTTGTTCCTGGGTCATGAATATGATCTGCTGCGTCCTAGACTCCTAATCTTATGCAACCAGTACCCCTTGGCCTCAAAAAGTAAAGTAACTGTAAAGTGGAAAGCATTATTCCTTTTTCTAGTTTGTAAAGTAAACAAGGATAAGGATCATCATCGTGTCACTTATTCCCACATAATGTTAATCTCATTCACAGAAACCCAATCAGTTTGGTAAACCTATCACCACTTTATTATACCTCAGAAGGGTGGAGTAATTTGCCCAAAGTGCCACAAACAGCAAATGGCATCAGGATTTGAACCACAGTCTCTTGCGGCAAGTTTAGGGCTCCTTCCACAACATCCAGCTAAAACTGAAAGCCAAACCCTTTGATTACTTCTTCAATAAGAACAACAAATGCAGCAAGAAATATCTGTTGAGCTCTGAGCTGCAGATCACCATGTGACTCCATGATTTCATTTAATCCTTATAGCAACCCTGTGAGGTAGGCAGTATGAGCCCCATTTCCCAGCTAAGGAAAGTGAGGTTCTCAGACAGGAAGCTGTTTAAAGTCGCATGGCACAGAAGCAGAGGGGCTGGGGTTTGAGGCTAAGTCAGTGTGACTCCAAAGACCGCATTATGAATGGTGAGAGTCAGAACTGGGGTTTCATTTCATTCTTCTTAGGCAAAGATAAATACTCTAAAAAGAAAACAGCTGTTAGGGATATGGGGAGGGTGGTCAGGCGGAAAGAAATGAGGGCACGGACTGTGGATGGCCAAGAGAAAGAAAAATAACAGAAATTCAAGCTGTGCTGCATACAAGTCCTGGGACATACCTAACTTCTCAGTCTACAAGACATTTCAAAGCACAGAAACAGCCTCCTGTCCAAGTCCTCAGCATGGACTGGACTGACTTTTAGCCCCTATTTATGATCAAAAGACTGTTCTGTATAAATATTTATACAGTTCATTAAATAATAGCCTGTATAAATATTGTTAGAAATGTGCCACAGGAAACCACAGACTTTGTGGCTGATTCTTCAACAAATGTGCAAACTGCTCAAATGCAGCGTGAAAAAAGGAAAAGGGGACCTGGAAATAGAGGGCTGTCCTTTGCAAACGGATTTTAGCAATCCTAAGAAGGGGGTACAAACTACAAATACTGAGCTAAAAACCGATAATGTGGGGATTGTTCTTTTATACTTTTCCCCTTCTTTCCCTCTGAAGCATCTCAGAGCATTAAGATTGCTGCCTATGATGACAATCTCCCAGGAGTGGATGAGCTTATCCTATTTCTTAAGGCACCACTCCTCCAGGATTTATTTGGTGACAGTGCACAGAAGCAGTGTCCCAGAAATCTGGGAAGGAATTCAGTATCCTCTTTCAACTTTGATCTTTGGACTTTGCTGGGAGTTGATGTACACAAGTCCTGTGCAATTTATTTAGTTAGTTATACTGCAATCAGGGATTTGCTAAGATTGGGAAGAAAAAAGATGAACAATGAGTTAAGCTTGCCCACCTCAGTCTTAATAGAAATGACTGAATACCACTTTCAACAATTCTCACATGCTCTAAGATGGTGGAAAAATTTGAAATGAGAAGGAAAGAGCTGATTTGGCAATAATAGTTGTTTCTCTATGGGCTCTACCAACAATACATAGGAAGAAAAGACCAGCTTGCTAACCAAAACTTTACCTCTAAACATGAAAATTTCTTAAGGCCTCCTCTTCAGTTCTTTTTCAGCCTTTCCCTCCAAGGGGAGACATTTCTAAAAGTTTTAAGGTTGCCAAGACTGGCTCAAAAGAAACCCAAACACTTCCATGGTTCCCCAAACTTTTAGAGTCTGTAGCAATGGCACAACACATTTTTCATCTAGACATACCTGTGGCTTGGCGTAGTCTGTAAAAACGCGTATAAGCATATTTTCAGTCAAGTGCTCATTTTGTGGCATCCAAAGGAAGGAAGGGAGTAAGCAGGGAATCCATTCCCTGAATACTGAGAAGTTGAACCAGGCCCTTATCTAGCTCCTGGAAGAGCAGAACAATCTTTTATGCATCACTGATGTCTAACACTAATGCCTAACAAAGGACCTGGCTTGTTGCAGATCAAGAAAAATTCAAAAGAATCTGAGGAAAAGGAAAAGAGGGGGAAAGGAAAGGGAAGTGTGGTGGGGAGAGGGAAAAAAGGGAAATGGGGAAAAGAAGTGGGGGAAGGAGAGGAGAAAAGAGAAGGGAGGATGGGCAAGGAGGAAACTGAACTGGCAATTAAGTGGAAGCCTGAGTGATTCACAGATAAGAAACTAAGAAATCCTTTGATTGATGGGAGGAGGGGAGAAGGAAAAAAAAAGCAGACATATACCTTGGCTAACAAATGACATCCACTAAATTCTTCCTGCCCCAGAAAAGTCTATTAACATAATGCAGAGAAGGAACAGATTATGAAAATGTCAGTTCTCAGAAACCCAGATGTAAATCCAAAGAAACAAAACACAAACCAACAAAACCCTTTCTCTACTCTGAGGGTCAGCCACTCACACCTGGAATGTTTCCTGTCACCAACTGGAGAGACCTCAAGAGCCCCAGTACCAAGAAGTTCACATGTGGAACCCATGACACATAGGTTCCTGGAGCCAGCTGGCTAACAGGCTCTGAAGATCCAGACACCATAGAACATGAGAAAACAACATCACACACATAGTCTCTGAGCCCAGAAGTTCTCAAAAGAAGCTCCAACACGGAGTGCAGAAGTCATCCTGCTAAGCAATGCAGGACTGTGTCTTGACAACTGAAGACATAAGCTGCATCTATCTTATCCACCTCTGTATCCCCAGTGCATACACACACAAATAAATTTGGTATGCAGTAGGTACTCAATAAGGAGCTGAAGAATGGACTAACAAATAGTCACTGCATTTGGGAGAAATGAAGACAATTCTTCTCCACAACACTAAAAAATAAATCAATATCAGGGTCAACCAGATGCTTGTCCCATCTGTGTCTACCACTGACTCACTTGGGGTAAGTCTCTTCACTGATGTCTCTCTTCACAGGTGTGAGACTCATGAATTCTATACAACTACTCCAAGGAATTGTTGTGAAGATTAAAGGAAATAATGAGCACAGAGAGCCCTTTAAAAGGGCAATTCCTTTATAACCAGAAAGAATCAATGGCACTGGGAGGCACAGAAGGAAAATTTGGGTGTAACAGTATAGCATCACCAAAGACACTCTACAGCCTTCTTACTCAAAGTGTGGGCCTCAAATCAACCTTCGCCTCCAACACTGAATCACCTCTTGAAACCCACATCTTTTAAAAAAAATTTTTTATTAGGCCAGGTGCGGTGGCTCACGCCTGTAATCCCAGCACTTTGGGAGGCCAAGACGGGCGGATCACGAGGTCAGGAGATTGAGATCATCCTGGCTAACACGGTGAAACCCCGTCTCTACTAAAAATACAAAAAATTAGTCGAGTGTGGTGGCAGGCACCTATAGTCCCAGCTACTCGGGAGGCTGAGACAGGAGAATGGCGTGAACCTGGGAGGCAGAGCTTGCAGTGAGCGAGATTGCGCTACCGCACTCCAGCCTGGGCAACACAACAAAGCGAGATTCTGTCTCAAAAAAAAAAGAAAAAAAAAATTTCCGTAGGTTTTTGGGGAACAGGTGGTGTTCGGTTACATGAGTAAGTTCTTTAGTGGTGATATGTGAGATCTGGATATACCCATCACCCAAGCAGTATACAATGAACTTTGTTTGCAGTCTTATATCCCTCACTCCCTTCCCGCTCTTTCCCACTGAGTCCCCAATGTCCATTGTGTCATTCTTATGCCTTTGCATCCTCATAGCTTAGCTCCCACTTATGAGTGAGAACATACAATGTTTGGTTTTCCATTCCTGAGTTACTTCACTTAGAATAATAGTCTCCAGTCCCATCCAGGTTGCTGAGAATGCCATTAATTCATTCCTTTTTATGGCTGAGTAGTATTCCATCGTGTGTGTGTGTGTGTGTGCGCGCGTGTGTGTGTGTGTGTGTGTGTGTGTGTGTGTGATATATATATCACAGTTTCTTTACCCACTTATTGATTGATGGGCATTTAGGTTGTTTTCACATTTTTGCAATTGCTGACACCCACATCTTTTAATATGTGTTATCTATACCTAGGCATTCTCGCCATATCTAACAGCTTGATTTCCAGTAAACAAACAAATATTAAGTGCTTTCACTATGCCAGGATGCTAGGAATAAGGGGCTGAAAAATACATTATCTCTAATTTTAACAAACTGACAGTCTAATGTTATGGTCTGAATGCTTGTGTCCTCCAAAAATGTATGTGTTGAAACCTAACCCCTAAGGTGATGGTATTAAAAAGTGGGACCTTTGGGAGATGATGAAGTCATGAAAAAGGAGTCCTCATGAACGGGATTAGTATCCTCATAAAAGAGGCCCAAGGAAGACTCTTGCCCCTTCTACCATGTGAGGACACAGCAACAAGTCAGCAGTTAATGGAGGTACCAGTTTACTGCTCTCATTACTGTTCCAACAGTTCTGACCAACTAGGTCAGAAACTCAGTATTTTTCAGGGTTTTGGGGATCCTTATGCTCTTTACTGAGCCCATTTGTAAAGACTAACAAGAGATGATTGGAAGAGGGACACGGTATTAAATCAGAAAGACAGTAGAAAAGTTGGCTATCCTTTTAAATTTAAAGTTGGATTCCAAAAGGCAGAAAAGACAGAACCTACCAAATCCCCATGTGTGCCTCACAATGTGGCAGCCACAAGAATCCAAACTGAGCCAGTTTTGGATGGTGAACCATCTTGAATAGTGGCCAAAAACCATAACCTTCCAAGAGCCACACAGGTAATGTCCAACAGCAGTCACAAGGGAAACATAAAACCCAAACTTGGCTGAAGCCAAATGCACAGAACAGGTCCTAAAGATATCATGGATGAAAAAATCTGACTCATCAAATGACATCCCCAAACTCCACCAACAAACATCCCCTTAAAGAAATTAAACTTCAGATCTCCCATACCATCTTCCATAAAACCCTGCTTACACCCTCCCAAGGGTTCTGTTCAACCCTTGTGTTCCAATAAAGCACATTTACTTGTTTATAATGCCTTCTCCTGTTGACCTACCAAGCCATTCCCTTTACAGAGAAAAGGAGAGGAGAATCCACATTTATAACACCTACCAAAGTATATGTTGTTTCTCCCATCTACATGAGGAAACTGAAATGTTGAAAGAGTCAATATCCTGTTGATAGTCACAAAGCCCTTAGAGGGACAAAGCCATATTAAAGTTCAGGTTTGCCAGAAGCAATTGCAAAAAAATGCCAAAATTGACAGATGGGAACTAATTAAACTAAAGAGTTTCTGCAGAGCAAAAGAAACTATCAGCAGAGTGAACAGGCAACTTACAGAACGGGAGAAAATTTTTGCAATCTACCCATCTGACAAAGAACTAATATCCAGAATTTACAAGGAACTTAAACAAATTTGCAAGACAAAAAGAAACAACCCCATCAAAAAGTGGGCAAAGGATATAAACAGACACTTCTCAAAAGAAGACCATTTACGCAGCCAACAAATGTATTTTAAAAAGCTCAACATCACTGATCATTAGAGAAATGCAAATCAAAACCAAAACGAGATACTATCTCATGCCAGTCAGAATGGTGATTATTAAAAAGTCAAGAAACAATAGATGCTGGCAAGGCTATGGAGAAATAGGAATGCTTTTACACTGTTAGTGGGAATGCAAATTAGTTCAACCATTGTGGAAGAGTAGAAGGCAGTATGGCGATTCCTCAAGGATCTAGAACCAGAAATACCACTTGACCCAGCAATCCCATTATTGGGTATATACCCAAAGGAATATAAATCACTCTACTGTAAAGACACATGCACACATGTTTATTGCAGCACTGTTTACAATAGCAAAGTCATAGAACCAACCCAAATACTTATCAATGATAGACTGGATAAAGAAAATGTGGTACATATATACCATAGAATACTACACAGCCATAAAAAGGAATGAGATCATGTCCTTCACAGGGATATGAATGAAGCTGGAAGCCAACAACCTCAGCAAACTAACACAGGAACAGAAAACCAAACACCGCATGTTCTCACTCATAAGTGGGAGCTGAACAATGAGATCACATGGACACAGGGAGGGGAACAACACACACTAGGGCCTGTTGTGGGGTGGGGGGACGAGGGGAGGGAACTTAGAGGACCAGTCAATAGGTGCAGTAAATCACCATGGCACACGTATACCTATGTAACAAACCTGCAGGTTCTACACATGTATCCTGGAACTTATAGTAAAATATTGAAAAAAAAAGAATCTTTAGAAAAAAAAAAAAATTCAGGTTTGTTATCAGCTAGAGCTGAACTCTTTCTACCATCCCTGAAATGACTTGGCTTTCCACACTAACCAAGCTGCCTGTGTCCTGGGCACACACAGAATGAAGTTTCAAATCTGTTAATCCTGTGAAGCCTTCTCAGATGATCATTAGAAATGCCTTCTCCATGATCCAGTTAATACAGACTACCTGATGTCACGATAAATCCTACTGTGGGAAACATTAGATATTAACTGAAAATGCTCTGCTCCCTACCTTCCTCGTATGAGCACAATGTATTGTAATGTAGTAATAAGGGGAATTACTGGGTTGTGAAGGAGGAGAGGATTATTAATATATAAAATAGTCAAATATCTCTTAAAATTAAAAGACCCTAAAAAACTTTCTTCCTCTGCAGAGTTCTAGCAGCATTATGAGCAAGCCTTCTATGTGGCTTGTGGCTGAAGCACCATGCTCCTCTTTGGAGCAGTCTCCCTCCCAAGCAGGGGGCTCCATTTAAATAGGAACACACACTGAGGAGAGAAGGACGATGGAGAAAGGGTCCACCCGACAAGGGAATCAACAGAGTCAGTCCATCTTCTACAAACCCGACGGACACCCTGAGTTCTCTAAATGCAGACATTTAAATGTGATAGTTTCTTACTCCTGTGCCAGGACCCTGGAGACAGAAAGGGAGATAGTCGGGGGACAGGGGGAGTCATTTCCTAATTCTAAATGCAGAGTTATTTCATTTTAATCCCTAATATGCCAATTACAAAACTAGGCCCATAATGGGGAAATGATATGCAAATTTAATGATTTGTTCTTACATAGACTCCTCCTTTTGAAATGTGAATTCCTGACCTCTCTTTGAGTTCTGAATAATTTAAACATATACATATAGTTTCTCCCCTCACTGCTTTCTTCTTCAAGAGGTTGCTGTTGATTTGCTGACATAATTAACTATGAAATGATTTTCTACAGAACAAGACCTTCAAAGCAATGCTATTATCATTAGCATATTGGCCGAAATCCACAGTTTTTCCCAGAAAGTCACTCAAATTAAAACAACGAAAGAACTCACCAACCTTACTGACTGCTGTAAGATCTCGGCAAATTCAGGAGGAGCTGAGGACAATATCAGATAAAGCAACAAAATCCATTCTCCATGAGATCATGCAAAATTCCCCCCTCAGAGACAATGCCAAGCCACAGATGGGTTGAAGTCTTTGGCCCATTCTTATGTTTACCAGTTTATGAAGCCTGGTCTGGTAGCTTTTTTTTTTTTTTTCCTCACTCTGTCACCCATGCTGGAGTGCAGTAGTGCAATCTCCACTCACCGCAGCCTCTGCCTCTTGGGTTTCAAGCAATTCTCTTGCCTCAGACTCCCAAGTAGCTGGGATTAGAGGCACACACCACCACACCCAGTTAATTTGTTTTTGTATTTTTAGTAGAGACAGGGTTTTGCCATGTTGCTCAGAATGGTCTCGAATTCCTGGCCTTAAGTGATCTGCCCACCTTGGCCTCCCAAAGTGCTGGGAGGATTACAGGCAAGAGCCACCACGCTTGGCCCTGATCTGGTAGCTTTAAGGCCGAAGGTGAAAGGACTAAAGAATGAATTATTTGAAGATTAAACATTAGACTTGACCATTCCACAAACATGGCTCTGTCAAAAGTACCACGAACCAAAGTACAAGCTTAAACAGCACCAATGCTTCTTCTGCCCAAAATAAAGCCCAATATCTTTATTTGACCCACAAGGACCTCTAAGCTCAGGCCCCTGCCTGACTTTCTAACCTTAGCTCCCTGCCTCTCTCCCTAACCTCAACCTTCACACTTCAATGCTACAAAACTACTAGAAACTATTCAAAGGAAGGCTTGGTGCTTTTGTTCATACTGTTCCCTCTACCTGTAATGCAAAGAATACAAACTTATAGTTCATAGAAAAATAAATACATAGGAATCTTTCAACTCACAAATAGTGTAGGAATATAAATCAAAACAACACTAAGATATAATTTTACAACTAACAAACAGGAACTGGAAAATTTTGATAATACCCACTTGGCAAAAGTGTGGGGAAACAGGCTGTTTCATACACTTTTCATAGAAAAGTGATTCTATCTTTGATAGAATAATTTAGTACTATCTATCCATTTTTAAAATCAAGTCTTTTACCCAACAGTTTAACTTCTAAGAATTTATCTTCTAAGAATTTATGCACTGACTCACCAAAAAGATACAAAAAAAATCCACCACAACCTTTTTTTGTAAAGGCAAGAACATATCCACAAACACTCTAGAAGCAAATTAAATGATTATTAATAGGGGACTTCTAAAATTGATACATCAGTAGCTGTTGAATGAGAAAAAAAGAAAGCTGCTAATTATATATTATTAACTAAAAAAGCAAGTTCTTGGATGATACAGTATGACGCCATTTGTATTATTTTTTAATAAAGAATAGAGCAAAAGCTCTATTTTCTTCATGCAATACAGTGGTTCTCAAAGTTTTATTTTCTCAAATTTTAACAGGGCCATTCGTGGTCTCTAGAAGAGCAGCAGCATTAGTATCACCAGGGAACTTGGTAGAAATTCAAAGTCAGGCCCCCTTCCAGCTCCAGTGACTCAGAAACACTGGGGTGGGGTTCAGCAGTCTGTGCTTTAAAAAGGCCTCCAGGTGATTCCGATGGATGCTATGAGTTTGAGAACCACTGTATTGTATAAAGACCTATCATAAAAGATTTCAGGAAACACACACAAAACCTGCTTACTGCAATGACATCCAGCAAAAAGAAATATAGTGGAGGTTTGGAGGCCATTTACCTGTCCCTCTCTGTGCTGTTTGAATGTTCTTAATGAGCAGCTATTACAGTAATAGGAAGGAAGACCTTCTCTGTATTGAGTTGAACTGTGCTTAGTATAGCTCCTACCCTCTAGTCCTAATTTTTATCCCAAAGGATCATCCAAACAGCCTTTTTTACCCTTATACATGGGCTACCCTTTCAAATGTTTTAAGATGACTCTCATGACCTCCTGTTGGGTCTTCTTTTCTCCATGCTATACATTTTAAGTTCCTGTAACTTTCCTCCATGACATGGCTTTTTTTCTAAAATAAAAAGAGAAGCAGCAGCATTAAGAGGCACTGACCATATTTAACTAGAATGATCTTCAGTCACCCATGTTTCCACATGACACTGCATGGAGATGAGGTAAGCTGGGCTAGCTGCACACAGTAAGCACACAGGAAGTCTTCCTTCTCCCTCTCCCTTCCTGGAGACCCCCTGGATGCAACACATGCTGGGACACCTCACTGGCCCATCCAGCCCAGCATCCAATCTCTGACAAGGATAAGTTGTTCTTGATAGGAACAAATTATCTATAGTTTGTTCTAATTAACTAACATAAAAAATAATCTGCTCTTTAAGGGAGAAGGGAAAGGGAGCTGGGGCTTCTTCACAAACTGTCTTTGAAGGGGAACTTTGAGGTAATCCTTGTCAAATACACTATTCTTCCCTTAAGGGTTCACTAGAATTAGTGTTATCTGTGTTTTATCAATATGTACCTTCACATGAATCCAAATGCTTTTTAGACTTACTTATATTTTGAGCCAACCCTCATCTTACATCAATAAATTTCTTATGAACATTTACTCTGTGCAAGATGTGGTGCCAGTGACTTACTAGATGGCCTTGCTAATCTTTTCTGCAACTTTTAGATGGGAAACCAAGGTTCTGAGCAGTTAGGTCACCTGTCAGGGTCATAGAGTCAGTGAATAACAGAGAAGGATTTCAATCCTATGTTCTTTCTACTATGTCACATGACAATTTTTTAAAGATCTTAACAATAGCCTTATTCAAATGTCAAAGCTGCCACATAATTCTACAATCCCAATATTTGGTTAACTAGATTGAGTTTGATCTGTCTAAATCACTCTTGATTTTTTTTTTTTTTTTTTTTTTTTTTGAGACAGGGTCTCACTCTATCACCCAGGCTGGAGTGTAGTGATGCAATTATAGCCCATTGTGGCCTCGACCTCCTGGGCTCAAGCGATTCTCCCATAACAGCCTCACGAGTAGCTGGGACTACAGGCATGCACCATCATGACACAATAATTTTAGATTTTTTATAGAGATGGTGTTTTGCCATGTTGGCCAGGCTGGTCTCGAATTCCTGGGCTCAAGCTATCCTCCCACCTCGGCCTCCCAAAGTTCTGAGATTACAGACATGAGCCACTGTGCTTGGCCTCATTCTTCATTTTATAGACTTTGTCTTCTTCTCAATTTTCATCTTGCAATATCCAGTCAGCAACCGAGTCCTTTCTTAATCTCTCTCCCATGGCCTGTTTAGCAGAATCCAAGCTATTCAGCTCTCAGCATAATCTGCAATGGATTTCAGTATAGCTCAGCCCCAAATCTAGATGGTCAAGGGACTGGTAATATATTTAGCCTGAACAATTTTTATTTGATTTTCCTATCCTTCCTAAGTGCACTCTATACATATGTCACTGTATATTCCTCCCCAACTACATATCCATTCTCTACCTTCCCTCCCTGCTATCTGTCCTGGGGACAATAATCTGGATCTCCAAGACTCTCTAATCCTCTGTCTTCTAGTTGGGTTTGAGCAATGGAGAGCTCTAGCTGAAGCCTCAAAGGAAGGAGAAGACTAAGGTCAGGCCTCCTTTCCTGTAGAGTTGGCCTGGGCCAGCTGCTTCTCTTGGGCTAAAATAACAGATCCTCTCCAGGCAGGCTTCTCCACACGATTTCTCCTTTTGGGTTCTGGTAACCAGTCCTTCCCTCACCCCTTTGGGTCTAAGGATGTAACAGTCTTACTGTTACTAGACCCAGGCATTCAGGCTGCCCTCACTTACTCAATAGTTCTTTTATTGAAAATTATCCTAATTTAGGTATAGCTTATGTTTTTCCCTCTGATATACTTCCTTCACCATGCTCTTAGCACCTTGAAGTGGTAAAAGTTCCCCTTTATTATTGGTATCTGAGTACCTCAAAAATCCCCTCCTCACATCTTTAGATAGTCCCTTATTTATATTTTCCTCAAAAATTCTAGTTGAATGCTTCCAATTCCAGCCAAGATGCAGTGACAGGAACCATATTTACCTCCCTGCTTAAAACAATGGGGAAAAAAATAGAAAACAAAGATTCTCATGACATTGGACATCAGGCAACAGAGTAATCACACAGAGATGGGAAAAAATGAGATAAGGCCTTCAATGGCTCAAGTTTAATCCCTGGGATATGTCTGCAGACTGTGGCACAAAAAGGACTAACACAGGCCAAGCCCAGCAGTCTCCCTGAGTTGAGGAGACAGAGCTGAAAGTCTGTGGAGAACAAAAAGGCTAGAATCTTGGGCAAGAGAGGAGAGAGCTGCACAGAAGAAGAATGCCAGAGAATTGCAAAGGTACTCCCCAAGTATTCAGGAGAGTACTAATCATCCGTACTAATGCACCTATATGTGAAAACAATCTGAGGCAGAAGCACCAAAAAGGATTAGAGAGAACAAATCAGTGGGCTTCACATAAGGCCAGGAATAGTTCTATTCATAACAGCCAGAGTAGAAAGCCTCATAACTCAGAGGGAATTGGGTAGAGTATAAATTCTACCAAGCATTTAAACAATTAATAAAATTCTTCTTGAACTCTTATAAAAAATTAAAGAGGAAGGAATACTTCCACACTCATTTTATGAGGCCAGCATTACCATTACCATTAAACTAAAGCTAGACAAGGACATTATGAGAAAAGATAATTACGGGCCAATATCCACAATGAACACAGATGCAAAAATCCCCAATAAAATACTAGCAAACCAAATTCAACAGCACATTAAGAAGATCATTCACCATGATCAAGTAAGTAACTATCCTTGTAATGCAAGGATGGTTCAACATATGCAAATCAATAAATGTGGTACACTACATTCACAGAACAAAGGATAAAAATACTATCATCTCAAAAGATTCTGCAAAAGCATTTGACAAAATTCAACATACTTTCACAATAAAAACTATCACAAATTAGATATAGAAGGAATCCACCTCAACATTATACAGACTATATATGACAAGCCCAAAGCCAATATGATACTCAACATCAAAAAGCCGAAAGCTTTTCCTTTAAGATCAGGAACAAGAGAGAATGCCCACTCTTACCACTACTATTCAGCACAGTATTGGAAGTCCTAGCTAGAGCAATTACAAAAGAAAACTAAATGAAAGGCATCCAGATTGGAAAGGAAGGGATAACATTGTCTGTTTACAGATGACATGATGTTATATATAGAAAACCACCCAAAGACTCCAAAAAACTGTTAGAACTAATAAATTAAATCAATAAAGCTGTAGAATAAAAAATCAACATAACAAAAATCAGCCACATTTCTATTCACTAACAATGAACTACCCCAAAAAGAAATTAACAATCTCACTTAGAAGGGCATCAAAAAGGAAAAAGTACTTAGGAAAAAATTTACCAAGGAGGTGAAAGATTTGTATATTGAAAACTATAAACCGATGATGAAAGAAACTGAAGAAGACACAAATAAATGGAAACATATCCACGTTCACAGATTGGTAGAAATAATATTGCTAAAATAACCATACTACTCAAAGTGATCTGCAGATTCAAAGTAATTTCTATCAAAATACCAATGGCATTTAAAAAAAAAATAGAGAAAAACAATCCTAAAATTCATATGGAACCACAAAAAACTCCAAATAGCTAAAGCAATCTTGGGAAAGAACAAAGCTGGAGACATCACACTTCCCAATTTCAAATTATATTACAAAGCTATAATAATCATAACAATATGGTGCTGGAATAAAAAGAGACATATACACTAATGGAACCAATAGAAAACCCAGAAATAAACTACCCATATACAATCAACTACCCTTTGACAAAAGCAACAAAAATACACAATGGGGAAAAGGAAAATAAATGGTGTTGGAAAAACTGGATAGTCACATGCAAAAGAATGAAATTGAACCCTTATACTATACACAAAAATCAACTCAAAATGGATTACAGTTGTAAACATAAGACCTGAAACATTAAAACTCCTAGAAGAAAACAACAAAAAACTCCTCGACATTGGTCTTGGCTATGATTTTTTGGATATGACATCAAAAGCACGAGCAATAAAAGCAAAAATAAACAAGTGAGGCTACGTCAAAGTTTCTGCACAGCAAAGGAAACAATTGAGAAAATGAAAAAGCAACCTCTAAAAGAGAAAATATTTACAAATCATATATCCCAATAAGGGCTTAAAATCCAAAATATATTTTTAAAAATGTATACAACTCAAGTAACTTGATTTTTTTTAACGGGCAAAGAACTCGAATAGACATTTTCCCAAAGATGACATACAAATGCCTAATAGGTATATGAAAACATGCTCACCCATGACTAATCATCAGCAAAGTGTAAATCAAAAGCACAATGAGAAATCACTTCATACCTATTAGGATAGCTATTATCAAAAGTCAAAGAATAAGTATTGATGAGAATATGGAGAAAAGGGAACCATTGTACACTGTTGGTAGGAATGTAAATTGGTACAGCATTATGGCAAACAGTACAGAAGTTCCTCAAAATAATAAAAATAGAACTACCATATGATATAGTAATCTTACTTCTGGATATATATCCAAAAGAAATGAAATCACTACTTGGTGTAATAGCTGTACTCCCATGTTCATTGCAGCATTACTCACAATAACTAAGATATGAAAACAACCTTAATGTTCACAGATGGGTGAATGGATAATGAAAATGTCATACATATATACACAATGGAATATTATTCAGTCTTAAAGATTCCTGCCATTTGCCACAATACGGATGAACTTAAGAGTACAACATCCTACTGAAATAAGCCAAAAACAGAAAGACAAACACTGCATGATATTCCTTATATGAAGAATCTAAAAAAGTCCAACTCATTAAAGCAGAGAGGAGAATGGTGGTTACCAGGGATTGAGGAAATGGGGAAATGTTGGCCAAAGAATACAAACTTTCAGTTATTAGAAAAATTCTGGAGATCTAATGTACAACATAGTGATTACAGTTGATAATTTACTGTATAGTTAAAATGTGCTAAGAGAGTAAATCTTAAGTGTTCTCACCACACCAAGAAAGAGTACATGAGGTGATGGATATAATTAGCTTGATTGTGGTAATCATCTCACAATGTATATCAAATTGCATTGCACACCTTGAGCATGTACAATTTTTACTCATCAGTCATACTTCAATAAAGCTGGGGGAAAAAGGAAATAGATAACCTGAACAATCCTATATCTATGTAATCAAACGACTTTGTATTTAACCTCCTGCCCCCAAAACAACAACTCCAGGCCCTGATGGCTTCACTAGTGAATCCTACTAAACAGGGTTTTTTGGGTTTTTTTTTGGAATTGTGAATGGCTTTATTTTTTAAAACTTATTTAATAAGATTCAATTAAACTTTCAACAAACTGAATAAAGTTCAATTTTATTTAAATACTTTAGGTTTGCATTTTTTATATTAATAAATTATTTTTTTTCTAATCCTCTTTCCTCCTACCCCCTCAAGTAGATCTAACCCTCAAGTAGATCTCAGTGTCTGTTGTTCCCCTTTTTGTGTCCATTTGTTCTCATTGTTTAGCTCTCACTTATAAGTGAGAACATGCAGTATTTTTGGTTTTCTGTTTCTGTGTTAGCTGGCTCAGGATAATGTTCTCCAGCTTGCTCCATCCATGCTGCTGTAAAGGACATGATCATGTTCTTTTTTATGGCTGCATAGTATTCCATGGTGCATATGTACCACATTTTCTTTACCCAATCTACCATTGACCGGCATTTAGACTGATTCCATGTCTTTGCTATTGTGAATAGTGCTGCAATAACATTTAAGAAACAAAAATACCAATTCTACATAATCTCTTCCAGAAAAAATCAAAATGGAAGAAATACTTCCTAATTCATTCTACGAGGCCAGATTTACCGAGAGGTCAGGTATTTAGCTGATACAAGAAAACTATAGATCAATATCCATCATAAGGATGGATACAAAAATTCTTCAAACTTCAGCTAATAAAATTCAGCAATATAAAAAAAGGATAATATGCCCTGACCAATAGGGTTTATCTCAGGAACACAAGATTTAACATTGGAAAAAAAACTAATAAATGTAATTCACCACATTAAGAATCTTTTTTAAAAATATAAATGATCAGCTGGGCGCAGTGGCTCACGCCTGTAATCCCAACACTTTGGGAGGCTGAGGCAGGCAGATCACCTAAGGTCAGGAGATCAAGACCAGCCTGACCAACATGGAGAAACCCCATCTCTACTTAAAAAAAAAAAAAAGAAAAAAGAAAAATACAAAATCAGCCGGGTGTGGTGGTGCATGCCTGTAATCCCAGCTGTTCGGGAAGCTGAGGCAGGAGAATCGCTTGAACCTGGGAGATGGAGGTTGCAGTGAGCCGAGATCACGCCACTGCACTCCAGCCTGGGCAACAAGAGCGAAACTCCAACTCAAAAAAAAAAAAAAAAAAAAAAAAAAAAAAAAAGAGTGATCACAACATTTACAGGAAAAACAATAAAATTACAACTTCCATTATTCCTTTAAAAAATTCTCAGTAAAGTAGGAATACAATGAAACTTCCTAAACCTAATAAAGCATATCTACAAAAGATATACAACTAGCATCATGCATCATACTTAATAATGAAGAAATGAATGCATCTCCCTCAGATCAGGAAGAAGGCAAGATGTCAGCTCTCATCAGTTCTATGCAAAGCAATGGTTCTGGCTAGTGGAATACAGCAAGAAAAATAAAAGGCAATCTCATCGGAAAGGAAGTAAAACTATCTTTATTTACAGATGACAGGATCACCTAAATAGAAAATCTGATGGCATCTACAAAAAAGCTCTTAGAAATAATAAGCACATGAGCAAGATTTCAGGATACACAATCAATATACCAGTAACAAGAAAACAACTGGAAATTAAATTTTTAAAATACATAAAATTTTAATATCATTTACAATATCATCAAAAAATAGGAAATACCTACAGATAATCCAACAAAGATGTGTAAGACCTATATATTGAGAGCTACAAAACATTGCCTAGAGAAATAAGGAAGACTTAAATAAATGAACAGATATACTATGTCCACGGGTCAGAAGACTTGGTATTTCAGATGTCAATTCTCCCCCCAAATTAATGTATACATTCAATACAATTCCAGTTAAAATCTAAATAGGCCTTATTTTGAGATGGACAAAGTGATTATAAAATTCATATGGAAATAGAACCTAGAATAATCAAAACAAATTTTAAAAAGAACAAAATTAAAGGACTTATACTACCTGATTTCAGTACTTATTACAAAGCTGTATTTATAAGACTATGTGGTGTTCGCATTAAAATAGACAAGAGATCAACTGAACAAAATAAAACACAAAATTGGGCCAATGTATACATGGTAAATTGATTTTTGAACAAAGGTGCAAAGGCAATTCAATGAAGATAGGCTTTTCAGCAAACCGTGCTGGAACTGGATAGCCATATGCAAAAAAAAAACCTGATTCCATATTTCATGTCCTATACAAAAATTACCTTAAAATGATCACAGATTTAATATAAAACCAAAAATGACAAAACTTCTTTTAAAAATAGGAGGAATATTTGAGACCTTAGGTTAAGCAAAGATATCTTAGATAAAACACAAAAAGCATGATCCATTATAATTCAGATTGGTAACATTTATTTAACCAAATTATAAATTAGACTTCATCAAAATTAAGAACTGCTTTCAAAAGACACTGTTGAGACAAGCATCAAAATAAGAGAAAATATCTGCAAGTTACACGTGATAACTTATGATAAGAATAAAGAATTCTCAAAGCTCAATAAAAAGAAAATAAAAGGCTCATTTTTTAAAATGGACGAAAGATTTAATACATACTTTACCTTAGAGGGTATACAAAGAGGAATTAAAAAGGGCACAAGCAATCTTTGGGGTTATTAGGTATGTTATTTTGATGGTCATGATGGTTTTCATAGACATATGCATATAACAAAACTTCTCCAATTAGACACTCTCAATACGTAGTTTATCGGATGTCAGTTATTCCTCACTAAAGCTGCTACAAAATAGCCCACTCAAGAACACCTACTGATGACTACATTCCTTCTTATCCCTACATTCAGTCAGTAATTAATTTCCATTAGATATGAGCTCTAAATTTCTCTTCAAAGAATCAATATGTCAGTATGTTCAATTCTTTTCTACTTTTAAACTTAACGTCCTCATAAAGCAAGCTTTTTCGATCACCTGCTCCACCCAGACTCACTGACTCATTCCGATTACCTGCTCATTCTCCACCCTGACTCATTCCGATTTCCTGCTCTGCCATAACCATTTTTCCCGCCAAACCACTCACACCGTCACTCTCTTTAAATTAGCCAATTGGAATTAGTTTAGCCTGCGCAGTCTAACCCTAGCCAATAGGGGAACGACACAGCAACAGGGGCCACGTGCGTCAGGAATAAGACCCCCCCCCCCCGCCCCGCCTTGTCTAGGTGTGCGCTCACCATTGCTCCAACTGTGAGGGCGCACCCTTCTATAGAAGTAAATGGCCTTGCTGAGAAGAAAAAAAGAAAATTTGATATTCAAGTGCTATTTCTTTTGTGGCACTGAAACTTTATAACATTCCTAACCATTCTATTTTCCTAATCTCTCTCCATTCCCATAACTATTACCCTACCACGTCTCTCACCTATATTACTACAATTACCTCTCTCCGGGTTTCGCCAATCCAATTCATTCTCCAAACTGCAGCCAGAATTAATTTTCTATAACATAAACCTGAGAGTATGTATCACTGTTTGCCCTGGAGATATATTTCAAACTCCCCTAAGATGATTCACCAGACCCTTCCTGACCTGGCCTTCACCCTCCCCAGCCTCCTGTCAGGTGATTTTTTCCAACTTAGCCTTTCCTGCACAGCCATCCTAATCAACCATGTGCCATGCTTGTGTAGTTCTGCACATGCTGTTCCCGGTTCATATAATCCCTCGCTCTTTCTCCAGCCCACTCATACTTAGGCTTTGGAACTCAGCTCCAGTATTCCCTTCTGGGAAGTCCTCCCCAAATGGCTTCCCCAGGTTGAGCCATTTGCCCTTCTCTCAACTCCTGGGAGTCTTCGGCATACCTTTTCAATGTACTCATCTCACTATCACATAATCTCCCTCATCAAAGTGGATTGAAGCAAACTGGATGAAAGCTTGAAAGCAGAGACCAAGTCTTACTCATCTGCACTTTCCCAGAGACTACCACAGTTCTGGGCCCAAAGTATGTGGACAAGATGAGTGAACAAATGAATACATGAAGAACTGATTTGGATGATCTCTGACACCACCTGGGTTGATTCTATGTCCCTCCATTATAAAAAAGGTGGGCGGGTGAGAAGGTAAGTGATCTCTGTAGCACGTTCTGGTAAAATAATCATTTCAAATCCCCCTGGGGGTGGAGGTAGGGTGTTCCACTCTGGCTAGGAGATTAAGGGCAAGATTCATTACCTCAAATTGTTTTAAAAACCAGCTGGTAATTGACTGTGATTTAAACTATTTAAATCAATAAGTGAAAGGTTAGGTAAAGGGAACTATTTAAACTAATAAGTGAAAGGTTAGGAAAAGGGAACCAAATTCCAGGAAAAGCCAAGGCCCACAACAAAAACTAACACAGCCTGGAAGGCCCAGCCTCCTCCCAGTAAACTTATTAATTTTATCCAGAAAGACATGGCTCTCCACCCTCTGGGGTTATGCCCTTCTCCCAGCACACATGTTTTGACTTCCAAATCCAGCCAGGCAGGCTCCCAACCTCCCTCCCCCTCAAAATTGATCTCCAGGCCCAGCTGACCCCCTGTGATCTGTTCCCCCAATCATCCTTAATAACAGTGCTCTGGGCCTCCCACTAGGAGGTCCTCCAAGAGCCAGGCCAGTGGCCATCAGGTCAAGAGCCAAGCATGAGGGCCCCATTAACAGGAGACTCCCAGAAGACCAAGCGGCAGTCATCTGGCTGGAAAATCCAGCAAGCAAGTTAAAAAGGAAAAAAATCAGGACATACACGTGGTGGATCATAGAAAAAAAAGAGGAAAAGCAAGCAAAAACTATACAAAGCAAAACTCTACCATTTAAATAACAGCCACAAAATAAAAGACTTTCCCTTCTTTCATTCTGATTTACAAGTCAAAAGAATAAGCACCTCACCCCTCCTGGTCTCATACTTTAAAATTTAACCTAAGGATTAACTGCTTTTCAGACTTTGGTCATGTCATGACTGACTCTTCAGGGAAGAAATTTGTGTTAAGACACAGAAGTGCTTTAGTGGAAAACAGCCCATGATGAGGGAAATTCACCATTTTGCACCTTGTCAATTTTTTTTTTTTTTTTCTGAGACGCTCTGTCCCCCAGGCTGGAGTGCAGTGGCGCGATCTCAGCTCACTGCAAGCTCCGCCTCCTGGGTTCACGCTATTCTCCTGCCTCAGCCTCCCGAGAAGCTGGGACTGCAGGCGCCCGCCACCACGCCCGCCTAATTTTTTGTATTTTTAGTAGAGACGGGGGTTTCACCGTGTTAGCCTGGATGGTCTCGATCTCCTGACCTCGTGATCCACCCGCCTTGGCCTCCCAAAGTGCTGGGATTACAGGCGTGAGCCACCGCGCCCGGCCCCTTGTCAATCTTTAAATAAAAAGGAAACGGCTAAAAATGAAAAGATACCCCTAGGCCTTTCTACTCAGGATAACTGTAACCAAACAGCATTATCTCATCTAAACTCAGCTGTGCCTCAAACATTATCACAAGTGCTGGAAGCGTTTAAATCTACAAGCAACACTAGCCTAAAAATGCCTTCGGTAGCCAGACGTGAATTAAAGGCTCCTCAAATGCCAGGAAAATGTCCTACAAGGGTAAGGGGAGGAGAGAAAGAGTACTGAATACATATAAGTGGGCACTGATCGGAGAGGAAGCAGCACGGGTTCCAGACACCTAACAGGCAGCCTTGGGGATGCAGTCAAGGCCGACCCTTCCCTTCCCTTCCCTTAAGTGGCCGGACGCCTCACCCAGAAGAGGACACAGGGGACTCAACAACGTCTCGGGAACAACGGCCCGGCGGGTGTGAGACTAAGCGGCCAGGAGGAGGAAGGGGAGGAGGAGGCAGGGGAGGAGGAGGCAACGACTGCGGGAAAGGGGAAGGAAGGGCCGGGCCGGGTTGGAGAAGCCTCTTTCTGGGCGTGCGCGCTAAGAGCCTGCGCACCAGCAAAAGCCCCAGCGCCCACGTGGGACTGAGAGGAGGGTCACTTACAGTACTTGTCCAATCTGAAATTACATTTTAGCTAGACGGATTCTGCACGTAGCCGCGCCGAACCCCACGGCGCCTGAGCAGGGCGGTCCCGGGGCGGCTACAGCCCCGCCTCGCGCGCGATCCCGCCCCCGCCGGCGCGGCCCCTGTAAAGCGCGGCCCCTGTAAAGCGCGGCCTGATTGGCCCTTTGAACCGGGCGTGGGATTGGCCGTCGCCTGCCCACCCCGCGGCTGCAGCGTTCCCTGGGGCCTAGCCAACCGCGGGCAGGGCTGGGCAAGGCGGGAGGAGCGCGGACCCAAGATCGGCTACGCTGCGTCTGCTCAGGCTGCGAGTTCCCGGCTCTGGGGACTCACCTTGCGGAGCTTACCCAGGCGGACTGTCCGCAGCCCCGGATGGGTGTGTGTGTCAGACCGTTTACTAAACACCAGGACTGTTGTAGGCGGCTGTAAGAAATAAGAATATTGCATGGTTACAATTCTTGAATGCTTACCTTGTGTCTTGTTCCTTACTCTACAGAAATTTTCTAATCCCGTGGCGAACCCCCGTACTTCAACGTATGACATTCTGTAAATCTACAAAACAGATGGGTCCCTGCCTTTGAGAAGTTTTTACAATTTAGTGGGTACTGGACACGGACCTAATTTATTTCTCACATGCCTTCCCTTTCTAATAAGCTGCATGTTATGTATCCCTATTCTACAGATGTGGGGAATCCGAAATTTTTCGCTTTTACTGGGACACACAGCTAGCAAGCAACTAAAGCGAGAATTCCAACCTGAGCTCCAATCCGAACTATTTTCATAAATGGCAGGATCCCAGGCTGAGGGAGTTCGAGGTTTGGGAGACAGTTTAGCAGTCGCTGAGTCCAAACATGTTGTTTTCCTAGAAAAGAAAACTGAGATCCAGGAAAGGGAAGTGATTTTCCAAAGACACACCTGTGAAAGGTAATAATTTCACTGAACTGATCTTAAGTGGCAGGTGCACTAAGATTGTCTGCTATCTTCACAACAACCCCGAAGTAAATAAGTGTTCTTATCTTGGCCTTACAGGTGAGGAGAACAGCCCAGTGAGGCTGAGGCCACACAATTAGCCCCAGTCTTTGCACTACAACTCTACCAGGGATCCTGGTTTGGCTCATTTTCTTTCTTCTGCACCATGATTGTTCACCTTTTCATTACCAGCAACATACCCAAAGACCTAGCTATAGACTCGTTGGAATCTGTTACTTAGCAGCTGTGTGAATCAAGTGTTCAATAGGAATAATAAGATGTATTCATCTTACCTTTTCAGAACATTATGAAGAACAAATGTGGTAAGACATATGAAAATGCTTTGTAAAGTGTTAGATGCTTAATACACAGAAGACATTGCTTCCAGATCTGTTTCAACGTACCCCAAGAATGGAATAAGTGGAATATGCTGGTTTCATGCACTGTGGCAAGGGGGTCTCATCTTGGCTAGACTTGAATAAGTGGATTTGTTGCCTGGCCTCTGTGGATGGCTCTTTCTCTGGGCTTTTGTGTATTTGATTTTTTATTTGTTCCAGCAGCCATGTTGAACCATGAAAGGACCTCAGGAATGAAACCCACACACAGCAAAGCAGCAAAGTGAAAGAAGCGTGGATTCCTAATGCAGGAGGCACTGAACCAATCAATACCCACTGCCCTCCAGACCTCCACATGAAAGAAAAAAACTGCTGTCCTGTGTAAGACACTTTTATTTTGTGTTTCTATTGTATGAGGTCAAACCTAATAACAGATATATTACACTCTAACAGATACATTACATTGTATAGTAGAATTCTCAGACAGCAACCTTATAAGGTGATAGATGCAGAAACAGGCCCAAAGAGTAAAAATAATTTGTTCAGAGTTTTCCAGCCAAGTGGCGAAGGTGAGATTCTTACCTGGGTTTGTCTGAAACCAATTTTCACTATCTTTTTCAGTTATGATACACTGCCTATTACAAATGAATGAATCCTTTTTTTTTTTCCATTTACTTCCATTTGATTCATTTATTCCAGGGAGTGACACACTTTTTCTGTAAAGGACCGATAGTAAATATTTTAGACTTTGTGAGCAATACACTCTCTGTTGCAACTACTCAACTTTGTAATGTAAAAGCAGCCATAGACAATAGTAAATGAGTAGGTATGACTATGTTTCAATAAAACTTTACTTACACAAGCAGGCAATGGACAATGTGGCCCATGAGCCTTAGTTTGCCAACTCCTAATGAAATGGGAAAAGTTCCCTTGTCCCCTTCACAGGGCGTGCGATGTGGGTGTGACTCACTTCTTCAGTCCCCACTGCACAAACCTCTAGGGAAGCATACAGACAGGTAGGCTGTGGAGATCTGACCCCACGGCAGTGTCTAGGGGTGACTGTTTACAGCCAAAGCCCCAGTGGGCACATGTAGCAGGGTGCTCTTTTAGTTTAGCCGTCCGTGGGTGGCTTGTGTTAGCCAGCTCAATTAAACCCCTGCCTTATTGCAAGGACAGAGGGCTTTCTGTATCTCGGGGTTCTTGCCTTGGTGTACCAGAAGAATTGGATCACACGTGGGCTTGGAGAATGATTGCAAGGTTTTATGGAGTGAAAGTAGCTCTCAGCAGGTGGAGGAGCCAAAAGGGAGATGGTTTTCCCCTGGTGTCGGGCCGCTTGGCGGCCCAGGCTCTCCTCCCACTGCCCCAGCCAAACTCCATGTCATTCTGCCAGTTGGTGGCCTGCTGGCGTAAGTGTGTTCTCTCAACGTCCAGCTGCCCGCGTGTTCCTCCGCTGATGTGCTCCTCTCGACGTCCAGCCACCTGTTTGTCTACCTGCTAGGGTCTCATGGTTTTTATAGCACAGGATGGGGGTGTGGCAGGCCAGGGTTGTCTTGGGAAATGCAATATTTGGGCAGGAAAACAAAATTATGCCTGTCCTCACCTAGGTCCTTGGGCACACATACGCATGTCCCTGCCCCCTTCCCTATCATTTAAAGGGACACACCCTTCACTTCCCAGCACTTCTGTATCACTAATATATTGTATTCTGATGTTCCATCACAAAAGTGCATAGAGGACGTTTTATAGAAGGTCCCCCACCTTCTGTGACATTGTGAAATTGCAAGCATGCTCATACTGCTGTCCAACATAAGGGCTAATGACAGTGTGGTTCAGAAGATCCCTAAACTGACGGCCATGAGTTCATATCTGCCATTGCTATGATTTGAATGTGTCCCCAAGAAAGCATGTATTGGAAACTTAATCCCCAATGCAACAGTGTTGGGAGGTGAGGCCTAATGAGAGGTGGTTAGGCCATGCAGGCTTCACCCTCATGAATGGATTAATACCATTGTCACAGGAATTAGTTCATTATAAAAGGGCAAGTTTGATTTCCCAACCCCCCTTTCTCACCCTCTCACCTTCTGCCATGGGATGACACAGGAAGAAGACACTCCCCAGATGCCAGCAACTTGATATTGGACTTCCTGCCTTTAGAACTGTGAGAAATAATTTTTTTTTCTTTATAAGTTACCCAGCCTCTGGCATTCTGTTATAGCAGCACAGAACAGACTAAGACAGCCACTGAAACCAGATCTATGTCCCGGACCACCCTCATTTGCCTCAATTTCTCTCTATATATAATAAGAACAAATAATGCAAATGCTATCTATACTTCCCCGTGACTACAGGGAGACTAAGGGATGAAATATATAATCACACTTTGAAAATATATAAATGTTATCCAACCATACATCCATTGTTTCACATCAGGCTGGGCCACATAGCTTCCTCTGTACCCTTTAGTTTCCTGCCCTTATCCCTATCACAGGCCGTATATCAAATGCCTAGTAATTATCAGTGCATCTATGTATTCCCTATTCTCCTCCCCAACAATACATAAAAGGTTATTGCATTGCATTGAATTATAAGACTTGATTACTGGAAAGTCTAGACATCACTCAGGGTCATTGTGGGGCAGCATGGGGATTATGCAGTGTCATTATCCACTAAGCACACTGGAGGTCACACCAGTGAAGTAGCACGTCAGATGTAAGCAAGACAGAGCTGGGTTGTGAAACTCTGGAACCAGCTGAGCTGAAAGTTTGTATAATTTCCTTCCTGCTCAGAGATGGTTCCATATAGTAGACAGAGAGGAGACATGGTGCTTCTCTGGTAAGCTATGGAGGCCCTGTAATGCTCTAACTGCATTCCATGAAAGCTTTTCCTGCATTAGCAACCTGCCCATTACCAGAGAAAAGAGATATTTTCCCTAAGATTCTTAGAATCATAGCACAGAAATAGATCTTATTATTCATTTATTCATTCCTACATTTATGTATTCATTCATTCAACAAAGATTTATTGAGTACTGTTCTAGGCATTAAAGAGATAGTGTTTGAGATGAACAGATATCTTCCTTGTCCTCATGGAACTTACAGTCAGGAAACACATTAAAGAAATAAACACACAAATATGTAGTTGATTCAAGTGCAAGTAGAAAGGAAAACAGAAAACTGTAAGAGAGGGAAGCTGATTTTGATTGAAGTTTAATTTAGAGTGGGGATTTTGAAGAGGCAGATAACATTATACACATTGTTTCTGGTCTCAACAACTCTATGAAGTGCCTATTATCACAACTATTGTACAGATAGGGAAACCGAGGTTTATGGAAATTGGGTGACTGGGCTAGGGAAGCACTATTAGTAAGTTTGGAGCAGGTTGTGCTCTCTCTGGTACTCCGTGCTGCATAACGGAAACCCGGAAGGTGAAAATTTTCCCACTTCCCACCTTTGCACATACCATGCCTACTTCCACCTAAAATGCCTCTCCCTTCATTCTTATTGGATTCATATTCTGCCATCAGTATCTAGTTGAGGATGTACCTCCTCTGTAAAGTTCCTCTTTCTATCTCAATAAATCTCTTTTCTTGTAGGATTCCTGCAACAATCATCAAATATTACTTACATGGCCTTGAACCTAGGATAGCTTGTCAAGTTAATTCTCTTTTTCACATGCTTGCCCTGATGCTCTTACTCAGAGGCCTACAGACAGTACAATGCCATTAGAACCAGACAGACTTGGGCCTTCTCCTAGTTCTACAGATTGTTTGATGGATGAGCTGAAGAAAGTTTCTTAATCTCTCTGAACCTTAGATTCTCCTTGGAGAATGATTATATCTTACAAAATACCTTTAAGCATTTGTCACAGTACTCAACAGACAGATAATGTTTGATACCCCTTCATCTTCTAACCAATTCCATTTTCTAGATTGGAAGCCTCTGGAGGGCAAAAACCTGGAATTCTACTTCACAATCTCAGCAGCTAGCATTGTGCTCTATAATAGCAGTGATTAATACCTGGTATATAATTATGGTGATGACAGCCCTTACCTGCCTACTGCATCTCTCATTACTAATAAGATTTGTTTTCTCCTATCTTTCTTCCTTTCTTTCTTTCACCATTTAGATTCCTTTAAGCCTCTCTGAAACTTGACCCTCTGGCAGGAACAGGTGCCATTACATACAGACACTCTCTCTCTTCCAAATTCACCCTGTCATATCAAAGGGAAAACTGAAGTGGTCCACTGTAGACCTGGCAGATGATCACAAACAGGAAACCAGCAATCAGAAGTGCCTACTGAGCTCCCGACCCTGACCATCACCTACAGCTACATTTTACAGATACAAAATCATTGTTTGTTCAACTTTCATATCAAAGGATGCTATTAGTTCATTTCCAAAGGTGGGAAAATGTTTCAACTTACTTTATTACTTGTCTGCTACTTACTATTTTCCCTCCGTTTGCCTGCCTGACTTCTTTTAACTCTTCACTCAACAAATATCTACTGACTACTGAGCACTTGCCAAGTGCTAGGCCAGAGCTGGATGCTGTACTACGGGCAGATGAAGTGCTATGGGCATCCAGAGGTGGAAGAAGAGGGTATAGCAAAAGGGGAGAAAAGGCTGCAACAATATTCACTGAGCCCTGTGCTCCCAGGTCATCACATAGACTATGTCATTATTCCTCCTAACCACCCACATGAGTAAATAGGGGCTATTACTGAAGAAACAGAGGCTTACAAAGGTTGAGCAACTTGCCCAAGGTCATCTATCACAAGACACTACAAGTCAGACTGCTGAAGAGGGAGTTTCTGCTGAGAAGCTGAAGTGGGCAGCTCATATGGGATGTGAAGGCTTCAAAGGAATCTAAGTCCTAATGATCCCTCTAGAGCCAACATGCAGCACCAGTTTTCTCTTCCACATTTGAACTGCTCATCCACTTCCGGCTCCAAGACCTCACTCTCCATCTAAACTAGTCCCACACCATCCATATCTTTCTCCACTAACACCACCCAATCACAACCCCACAGCCTCTTAGTCATGAGTCATTTTTTAAAAACTGCAAACCATGTAATGAGCCATGGCAATATGCAACCCTAAACCTCAACACGTGTTTTCCACAACAAGGCCACAGGTGGCAGAAGCGAGCCTAAGGCCGTAGGACACTAAGGCAGGACTCTCTGGCTTGAGCTTTCCAAAAAGGGAGATGAGAGAAGGTCTACCTGCGGGAAGGCATGCTGAAGGCCTGAGGCTGAGTCAAAGAAGGAGCCCCCTGGAGGCTCTGCAGTTCCTGGACTTCAGGTAGAGGAACTCTGCCATGAACGCCTCTGGAATCGTGTCACTTTGGGACAATTAGAGAATATCAGTTTTCAGACTGAGTTCTATGGGAAGGTGCCTGCACAACAAAGGAGAGACGGAATGGACTTCAGGTCTTCCAAAATACCCCTCATGTTCACCAAGTTGCCCTCTGCTCTAAGATACCAGATGAGGGGGCCAGTGGGGACTGAAACCCAGTCCCCAGTCTGCTGGCCAATCCCTTTGCCTGTGAGGCTGCTCTGTCCTACCAGAGAGGGCACTTTTCATAATTTGCACCAAGTACAGAATAGGATAGTGTAGCTTTACCCTTCTCCCTACCATCTACCACAGACACATCAACACATGCACACATACAGCCACACAAATATACCTACAGGCATACACATACAACACAGGCACATACATGTTTGCACAAAGTCACATGTAGACACAAACACAGAGCACACAGACACAAACACAGGCACAAACCCATACTTACACTACACACACACACAAACACACACAGACACACAAATGCAAATTAAGCCACAATGTAGCACATAGAGATATAGACACAGATGCAAATACAGTCACATAGAGATATAGACACACACTTATACACACATATATGTAAATATACACACAGTCTCATTCACTTTATACCACACATGTATAAACATACACAATTGTATGTAGACACACATACACATAGGTACTCAGACCACATAGATACATATGTACACACATACAAATATATGCACATACACAGATATATATATACACACATGCATCTTTAACCAGAACAACTTTACTTTTGTCAGTTTTATATGACAGAGTCTTTAAAAAAAGATTTCATCTGGCTTGTGTTCTACTATTAAAAGAGAAAATGAATTTGCTTGTTTCAAGGATTCATGTTTCTTTCATTAATCAGATACTTGATGACAATATATAGAAATAAAATGACAGTGAGGAGTATGCTCGGACATAATAGTAGCAGGTCTTTCCATGATCTGAACATTATAATTAGTTTTGTTTTAAATTTATATCATGATTTAAAAGTTTATGATTTTTAACAGTGCTACATAATGTATGAAGCCAGGACTCCTGTTTTATTGATCACACACTCTGAGATAATTACAAATATTGCTTTCCACCCCATCTCCTTCAGCTCCAAAAAATCCTCTGGAGATTTGGAGAATTAGATGTTAATTAGGGGAAGGATTACATTATTAGGAAGTATAGTAGGCAGGACTTTTTGAGTTGCAAGAAATAAAAATATAACTCAAATTTGCTTAAACAAATACATAAACCAAAAAGCTTTGATTTATATAACTGAGCATTTCAAAGGGAAGTGAAATTCAGGAAAGGCTGAATCCAGGGATTCCAATTATGTCTTCAAGGATCATTTTTTCTCCATTTTCCATCTCTTAACTTCTGTGTTGACTTCATACTCAAGTAGGATTATTTGGGTGAAAGCAAAGATGGCAAGCAATTGCTTTACCATCACAATGTCCTTCTAAATCTTGGTAGTAGGAGGGTGATGATACCTCTACACTCATATTTCTTACAAGAGTGCAGAGCAAGGCTTCAATTGGCCTAGTTTGGATCAAGTGCCCACACTTAACGATGGGTTGGAATGAGATAAGCCTTATCTTAACCAGAAGGACTGAATGGTGAGGGGAGATAATTCCCTAAAAAGATACTAGGCAAAAAAAAAGGAAACATATTTCCTCCTCTCCTACTCCCAACAAACTTAATACTACACTTATGGGCCATCTATAAGTCAGGCTCTATGCTGGGGCTAAGGGCACAAGAAAAAAATATTCACACTCATTCACTATAGGAGCCCACAGACTAGTGATGTAAGCAAATTGTACAAGACAGAAAGAAACAACCAGAAAATAAAAGTTCACTAATATAAACTTTATCAAAGACACTGATAATAAAATAAATAGGTAAGCCAGAGTGGGAAGAAATATTCACAAAACATATATCTGCCAATGATGTTAATCCAAAACGTATAAATAATGTCTATAATTCAGTAATAAAAAGACAAACATCCAATTATAAAAATGGGCAAAAGGTTTGAACAAACACTTCACAAAAGAAAATACATGAATGACCAATAAACCCATGGAAAACTTTTCAATATCATTACTTATCAGAGAAATGCAAATAAAAACCACAGTGAGATATCACTACACAATGTCTAGAATGGCTAAAATTAAAGAGACTGACAACAACGAATACAGGAAAAAATGTGGAGTAACAACTTCTTATGTATTGCTGGTACATTTAAGTCTTTAATCCATTTGAGTTTACTTTTGTATATGATATAAGATAGGGGTCTAGTTTCATTCTTCTACATGTGGATATCCAGTTTACTCAAAATCATTTATTGAAGAGGGTGTTCTTTCCCCAGTGAATGTTCTTGGTGCCTTTGTTGAAAATCAGTTGGCTGTAAATACATGAATTTATTTCTGGGCTCTCTATTTTGTTCCATTGGTCTATGTGTCAGTTTTTATACCATGCAATATTGCGTTGGTCACTCTATCTTTGCAGGATATTTTGAAGTCAGATAGTGTGATGCCTTCAGCTTTGTTCTTTTTGCTCAGTATTACTTTGGCTATTCAGTCTTTTGTGTTTCCATACAAATTTTAGGATTGCTTTTTCTATTTCTGTGAAGAATGTCACTGGTCTTTTGATAAGAATTGTACTGATTCTGTAAATTACGTTTGGTAGTATGGCCATTTTAACACTATTAATTCTTTTAATCCATGAACATGGAATATCTTTTTATTTTTTGTATGTCTTCAAATTTTTTCATCAGCATTTCATAGTTTTTATTGTGAGTCTTTCATGTTCTTGGCTAAATTTATTCCTAAGTATTTCACGTCCTTGATTAAATTTATACCTAAGTATTTTATTTCTTCATAGCTGTTATAAATGAGGTCACTTTCTCAATTTCTTTTTCAGGCAGTTTATTATTGGTGTTTAGAAATGCTATTGATTTTTGTGTGTTGATTGTGTATCCTGCCACTTTACTGAATTCGTTTATCAGTTCTAAGAGTATTTTAGTGAAGTGTTAAGGTTTTTCTGTATATAAGATCATGTCATCTGCAAACAGGAACAATTTGGCTTTCTCTTTTCTAATTTATATGCCCTTTATCTCTTTATCTTGCCTAATGGCTCTGACTAGTACATCAAGTACTATGGTAAATAACAGTGGTGAAGGTGGGCATCCTTGTCTTGTCACGGTTCTTAGAAAAAAAGATTTCAGCTTTTCCTTATTCAATATAATGTTAGCTGTGTGGTTTTTTTTGTTAGCATAAAGTTTTTTTGTGTGATAAAATATGTCCCTTCTTCACCTATTAATAGTTGAGAATTTTTATCATAGAGAGATGTTGAATTTTACCAAATGCTTTTTTTATCTATTGAGATGTTTATAAGATTTTTGTCCTTCATTCAGCTGATGTGATATATCACATTTATTGATTTGTGTCTGTTGAAAAATCCTTGCATCCCTGAGATAAATTTCACTTGATCATGGTCTGTAATCTTTTTGATGTGCTGTTGGATTTGATTTGCTAGTATTTTGTTGAGAATTTTTACAACTATATTCATCAGGAATATTGGCCTGTAAGTTTTTTGTTGTGTCTTTGTCTACTTTTGGAATCAGGGTAATACTGGCTTTTCAGAATGATACCTTTTAAAGAAGGTGTTAGTCCTTTAAAAGTGCGGGGTCAGGTGCAGTGGCTTACACTTGTGATCCCAGTGCTTTGGGAAGCTGAGGCAGCAGGATTGCTTGAAGCCAGGAGCTCAAGACCAGCCTAAGCAACTTAGTGAGATGCTATCTCTACAAAAAAATTTTTTAAATGTTTAGCTTGGGCATGGTGGCATGTACCTGTTGAGAGGCTAAGGCAAAAGGATTGCTTGAGCCCAGCAGTTTGAGGTTACACTGAGCTATGATTGCACCATCGCACTCTAGCCTAGGCAATCAGGAAAAAAAAAAAAAAAAAAGTTCAGGAGAATTCAGCAGTAAAGCCATCTGGTCCTCGGTTTTTCTTTGTTGGTTGGTAGATGTTTTATTACCGATTCAATCTTGTTACTCATTACTGGTCTGTTTAGGTTTTTTATTTCTTCTTGGTTCACTCTTTGTAGGTTATATGTGTCCCGGAATTTTATCCCCTAGGTTTTCCAATTTGTTGGCATATAGTTGTTCATAACAGTTTCTAATGGTACATTGTATTTCTATGGTATCAGCTATATTCTCTCCCTTTTTATTTGAAATTTTATTATTTGGATCTTTTGTCTTTTGTTCTTAATTTAGCTAATAGTTTGTCAATCTTATTTATCTTTTCAAAAACTGATTTTTCATTTTGTTGGTCTTTTATTTTTTTATTTCTTTTATTTAGTTCTTCTCTGATCTTTATTATTTCTTTTCTTTTACTAATTTTATGTGTGCTTTGTTTTGGCTTTTTTAGTTCCTTGAAGTGCACATTAGGTTGTTTATTTGAAATTTCTACTCTTTCGTTGTAGGAATTTATTGCTGTAAAATTCCCTCTTAATAATGCCTTTGTTGTATCCCATAGACTTCAGTATGTTGTGTTTCTATTTTCACTGGTTTTAAGACATTTCTTAATTTACTTCTTAATTTCTTCATAGACTTATTAGTGGTTCAGAAGAATATTTTTAATTGTTTTATATTTGTACAGTTTCCAAAGTTTTTCTTATTACTGATGTCCAGTTTTATTTTATTCTAGTTTTATTTCACTGATATTATTTGATTTTTAAAAATTTGTTGAACCAAAAAGAGCCTGAATAACCAGAGCAATCCTAAGGAAAAAGAACAAAGCTGGAGGCATTACATTACCTGACTTTAAGTTATATTACAAGGCAATGGTAACTAAAACAGAATAGTACTGGTATAAAAATAGATACATTGTTCAATGGGATAGAATAGAGAACCTAGGAGTAAAGTTACGTATTTACAGCCAACTGATCTTTGACAAAGAATACTGAGACGAGCCTATATTGGGGAAAGGATACCCTTTTCAATAAATGGTGCTGGAGGAATTGGATTGCTATATGCAGAAGAATGAAACTGAACCCCTATCTCTCAACATATACAAAAATCAACTCAAGATGGATTAAATACTTTGATGTAAGACACAAAACTTTAAAAATACTAGAAGAGAACCTAGGGAAAACTCTTCTGGACATTGGTCAAGCAAAGAATTTATGACTATGACTAAGATCTCTTCTCTTTTCCCATCTCTTCTTCTTCTTCTGGAACTCCCAAAGTTTGAATATTTGTTTACTTAATGATATTCCATATGTTATGTAGGTGTTCTTCATGTGTTTTTATTCCTTTGTCTTTTTCTTTTTGTCTGACTGAGTTATTTCAAAAGACCTGTCTTTGGGTTCAGAAATTATTCTTTTTGATCTAATCTATTGTTGAAACTCCCAATTATATTCTTTATTTTATTCATTTAATTATTCAGTTCCAAGATTTCTCTTTGGTTCCTTTTTATGATATTTGTCTCTGTTGAATTTCTCATTTGGGTCATAAATTGTTTTTATTATTGCTTTGTATTATCTATCTGTGTTCTCTTGTATCTCACTGAATTTCCTTAAGATAATTAGTTTCCATTTCCTTTCAGGAATTGCATAGATTTTCCTTTCTTTGGGTCTGCTCCTGGGGAATTACTGTGTTCCTTTGGAAGTATCATGTTTCCTTGTTTTTCTATGTTTCTTATATCCGTGCAGTGATATCTATACATCTGATGTAACAGTTGCTTCTTCCAATTTTATGGAGTACCTTTTGTAGGGGATGATTCTTTTCCTGTAGATGTATCTATAGTGTCAGTTGAGTAGGGTACTTTGGCTTTGGATCTGGGTGGGTGCAGTATAGTCTTTGTATGATTTTTTCATCTATAATAAATGTCAGTGGTACCTATGAGCTTCTTAGTGGCTTAGGCTGTGGTTGTTTGTGAAGGCTGTGAAGCATTTTTGCTGCGGACAGGGACACTAGGCAGTCTGGGCTTTGTGTTTCTCAGGGGCACGCATGGGTATGTGGTCTCCCTGCCCCTGAAGGGGGCAGGTTCACAGGTGGTGGCATTAGGCCCCAGGTGGGCTGGTCTTTAAGTCCTGGACAGTGCAGTGGGCCCTGGGCAGTCTGGTCTTTGGGTCTCTGGATGGCACATGCAGGCATGCAGCAGCCCTGCCACTGTAGGGTGCAGGGCCACTGTCAGTGGAGAGATACCGCTCAGATTCTGGGGAATGTGTACTTCAGGTCTTTATGTCCTGGGGCAATCCCCCTGATGTACTGAACTGCCTTTGCACTGGGATGTAGGGTACTGCCTGGAGTCAGGTGCCAAGGTCACATCTGCACTGCTGATTCCAGCTGGTTTCGTGATGCTGCATCCTTCTGGGTATCTCTAGGGGGGATGTCAGAGTGTTCCCCAGGGATGTGGAAGTGCTAGAGCTATTGAGCCCCAGGGCAGGATTTAGTGGTGGCTTTGTTCTCAAAATAATGCCATGTTGCAGCAGCCTGGGCCCCAGAGGATGGGGGTGCAGTGTTGATTTCTTCTTTGGGACTGCAGTCATGTGGACTCCAGGCAGCTTCCTATACTAGGCTCATGACCTCTGAGGGCTGGAAGACTCTTCTTAACTCAGAATTGCAGGCATATGTGGTGGAATGTGGACTGCTAGGGATCTCCCACTTACCTCTTCTGGCTATGAGGAGTCTCTCTTGCCTCAGAGTTGCTTCTGTCTAGCTGCTTCACTTCCCTCTCTATGTTGCTATCTCAAGTTTCTATGCCTCGAAGGGTCTTTCTCAGTTCCTTGCTGAATTCCAGTGTTCTCCTTTAGATGTCCTATGTGAAGTCTGGTTATCTATTTTTTGCTTTGGTCCTTTTTTCGTGGACAACACCAGTTCTGGGTGCCTCTATGCAAGCATCTTAATGAAATTCTTTGCACATATCTATGTGATTGCATTTATGTGATGTTTTCATCCAATCTAAACTAATTTAAATTTATAATTTATGTGAAGTCTAATCCAATCTAAACTAATTTATAGTGGAAAAAAAGTCATTTGAGAATTGCCTTGAGAGAGTAGAAGAGGTTGGGGGAGCCAAACTGTGAAGGAACATAAGAAAACTTTCTGGAGTATTGAAAATGTTCAAAACATGGATAGGTTTGTGAGTTACATGAACATATCTATTTGTAATTGTTCATTTCATTATATATAAATTTTACATCAAATGAATAATTTACTTGGGGATAAAAAGTGATGGGATGTATAGAAGAATTAGTAATGGCAGGAAGTTTATAGTTGAAGTTGTATGATGGGAACACAGGTTAATTAAACTATTCTATTTACTTTGCATATGTTTGAGATTTTTTGATAAGTTTTTAAAAAAGATTTTGAAACAAATTAAAATCTAACAATGTGGTGATTTTTATGAGAGTATTAGGAATTAAGTGCTGTGGAACCACAAAACCTGGAGCAATTACTTGCTTGGGGAGATAAAGAATGGGAAGGGCTCTTGAAAAAAAAAAAAAACACATCCCAACAGAGGTGACATTTGATTTGGGATTTAAAGGCCAAGAAAGACTAAAGCAGTTGGAGATGCCCAGAATAGATAGTGAGTGATTAGAGAACATTGTGGAGCTTCTAGATAGAGCGCAAATTATTGCCAATACTTTGTACTCTTCTGGAATAATCCTTTTTTCATGGAAACAGTGAAGCAGAATGAACAGGACAGAGGAACCCAAGTCAGCCTATCCTACTCAGAGTGTCCTTGGATAATTTAAGTTGCAACACTTCTTTGCACTTTAGTTTTCTTATCTGTGAAGTGAGGGGATTCAGCAAGGTTATACCTTCAAACATTTGAAAATTTTCTGAAGTCATAAGCTAGTGTGACAAAGCAAGATATAGAATACAAGTCCTGAAAACATCTAATTCCCAGAACTTTTCTACAGCCATATTTCATGTATTCTGTGATACACATTTTTTTTGTTTTGTTTTGTTTTTTTGTTTTTTGAGATTGAGTTTCACTCGTTGCCCAGGCTGGAGTGCAATGGTGTGATCTCGGCTCACTGCAACCTCTGCCTCCCAGGTTCAAGCAATTTTCCTGCCTCAGCTTCCTGAGTAGCTGGGATTATAAGCATGTGCCACCATGCCCGACTAATTTTGTATTTTTAGTAGAGACGGTGTTTCACCATGTTGGTCAGGCTGGTCTTGAACTCCTGACCTCAGGTGATCCACCCACCTCAGCCTCCCAAAGTGCTGGGATTACAGGCATGAGCCACCACACCTGGACTAAGATACACATTCTTACTTAACATTTAACATAGTTGAAATCAGGGCATACCTTATAATCGATTATGTCAAATTACCAATGCTATAGCGTCACTACCTGCCTACAAGTACTTGGTTATAATTCTTGGACAGAATGACTAGACAACTAAAGCCATTGATGTTTTAATCAACAAACCACCTATAGACCTTTGGAGAAACAAATGCAAGTTACAGTTACTGTCTGGAAAACTTCCACTGGTATCTTAGAGTAAAATAAAAAAAGATGGCATCAGCATCAAATTTTGTGAATTGATACCAGTGGCTTGACAGAACATTCCCAAGACAACAGTGTAGCACTCCTTAAAGAAATTCTGCATTCTTCAATACTTTTGATGGCTCAGTTGACAATATTGTGAGGAGAAACACATCAATAACTGAGTTAAAAAGTGCTTCAGAAGAGGTGAACCATTCAAAATGTGAAGTCTTAGTCTTAATGAATTTTGCTTACATTTTCCTTTTTACATATACAAAGGGGCGATATATGATTAGAGTATATGTCTGAAAAAGTCTAAAAGAGATTTTCATTTTAAAAGTTATGTCTACAGTCTAAAAAATATTTTCTCAGTATTAATAATACAAAATGGAAATGAAGTAATACAGTATGTCATAGTTGAATTGACAATGCTTTTTCTTTCTAAGATATATGTAAAATGATAGTTTATCTAGTGGAGTCTTAACTTTCTGAAACCTGATGCCTCCCCCAGCACTTTCTTCCTGTTTCTCTATACTTTTTTTTGAAACTATCGATTAATTGTCATTTCTGAGGGCTTTCCATGTATAGGAACTATACCAGAGCTTTATAAACATACTCTTCACCAATCTACTGAAAACTTTATGGGGAGATAACCATTATTATATTATACCCACTTAATGTTGAGGAGATTCAGGTGTCTTACTCAGAGTCACATGCCTTGTGACACATTCCTTTCTGAAATTAGTAGAGAACCACAAAATGAACCTTCCCCGGCCCAGATAAACTTTCTAGAATCCATCAGCTCCTGTGATTTGGGGAGGCACAGCAGAAGGTACAGAGGTTTAAAGCAGTCCCCACATATACCTTAAGAAAGGCTGCCAGCATGCAGTGGCATAACAATCATAAGCTTTGGAATGAGAACCGGGTTTCAATATCAACTCTGCTACGTGCTAGTTGTATAATTTTAAGCAAACTATTTAAGTTCCCTGAGTTTCGGTTTCTTCCTCTGTAAAATGGGACTAATATCTACTTCTAAGAGTTGTGCGAGGGTTCAGTAATTCACTCACTCATTCGTGTATTCAACAAGTGTTTACAGAGTGCTCAACTCATATTAGGCACTGTATGTCAGGTAAATGAATACTCTATGAAAGCCCCTAGCAGAGCACCAGGTATATAGCAGGCACTCAGAAGATTTGTTATTTTGTTTTTATTTTTCTGGACCTATTTCCCCTTCATATCAGCCTGTCATTTATATTTTGGTGAGTCCCCTCCACCCGTAGTCTATAGGACTGCTGTAATTACATGCCCAGCCTTTTCCTAGCCTGGAGGTGAGCATGTGAACCAAGCCATGCCATGGATACCCATCTCTGGAATGTGAATCTTCAGCAGAGTGACAAAGCGACTGAAAATGGTAGGAGTTCATGCTTTCTACCGCTGCCAAAACTCTTCCGCCTCGGAAGGAAGCTGTCTCTCCAAGCCTGATTCTCCAGTGTTGCTATTGTTTTTGTCTGTTTTGCAATTATGTTATCATTCCAAAAATTCCCTTTTGCATAAGTTAGCCAGAAGCCATTTTTGTCACAGGCAACCAAAGAAATCAGATGCCCAGTTAAAAAGAAAAGTTAACTCCTCTTTCCCAAACATCTATTATATAGCTAGGAGAATAGAAGAAGTACAAAAAAAAAAAAAAAGTAATTAATGGTACATAGAATTTAGAAATACTCACTTTGGCAGCATATATACTAAATTCAGAATATTTCATGTCAGATATTCTAAATAAAAATTCCATTGACTTACATTGGTGGGGGGATTACTAGGGAAAGGCATAGTACACATTGCCGCATATAAAACTCACTAGAACCTGTGTAGTAGGTAGCATCATCACCCCTGTTTTTTAGATGAAGACATTAAATCTCAGAGACATTAAGTAACTTGCTTACATGACCAGCTATAGAATTTGTGGTGCCTAGTGCAAAATAAAAATGCAAAGCCTCATGTTAGCAAATTATTAGAAATTTCAAGACAGTGATAGCAGAGCACTAAACCAAATTCAGAATTCTCCTGAGCTTGCTCACCTACCCCCACCCCCAACCACATATGACTGCACAGGTCACAAACTCACAAAGTTGGGCTTGCTAGCTTAAGTTAGTAAGTGGAAAAGCTGAGACTCAAGCACAGGTCTGTTGGTCTTGGAAGTCCAGGGTCTCAATTAGTAAGTATACCTATAATGGGAATGCCCTAAATCAGGCTGAAACTGATAACCATTCCAGATCATTCAGATTGTCTAGTCATTGCCCTCCATCTCCTACCCATAGAGCAGCTGGGGAATCAGATAAAAGGTTGATGAGGAGGAGGACTTCAGGAACTCACAGGAAAAATTACTTAATCTGGGCCAGAAGTGACAAGCCTTACTCTTCCCAGCCTTCCTCCTGGTGTTATTTAGGCTACACCCCTTGAGAGGGTCCTAGACCAATTACAGCAAATTTAGAGGAGCCTGAGCAGGACAGTGAAGGCACTTCATACAAGTGTTTACAGAATTGGGAGTGGTTAGCCAGGAGACCAGAAGAATCATGGCTGTCGTCAAATCTCTTCTTCCCTGGGGAGTTAGAAGCTCTGTGACAGCAGGGATCTATCTTGCTCATCATGATACCCCAACTGTCTGGCATAGTGCCTATGATATAGTTAATGCTCAAGAAATAGTAAATGAAGGAATTAATTAAAGAGCCTGCCGAATGTTAACTGGGAGAGGGATTAGATGTGTTTTGTCCCCCTCTCCCCCCAGGAGGAAATCAGTTTTAAAGTAGTAGGTAGATTTTGATGTTTGAATATAAGAAAGTTCTACAGCCCCAAGATGGAACAGACCACTGGTAGGTCCTTTTCATAAGAGGGTCTTGACTGTGGAGATGGTGACAAGAATATTTCCTAAGTGCATTCCTTAGAATACCAGATATGGCAAATAGGTTTCTACTCCCATGGCAGTTCCAAATGATTGATAGTGGCTACCTTTCTTTCAGGAAGAAATTGTGCTGTGATCAATTACTGATGCTTGCTATGAGCACATGAATGCCATTTTAATGTCTTTCTTAAACCTCAGTGTTTGTGACTCTATGAATCTGCACATTTTATCCAACCCAGAAATGATGGGTAAGGTTAACTTCAGTGCTCCAATGTAAGGCAAATTAATTGAAACTGAGCTCATCTCTATGTGTGGCTAGACCAATGCCTAACTTTCTTACTTCAGAGGCATTTTCCTATCCTAATTAGAAAAATATTTGAAACACATTGTTGTTCAATTCTAGTTAAATCCAAATTTATGGAGGTTTTGAGGACTTTTGTTTTTTAGTTTTGAGTTTGGCTACTATAAATATAATACCAGCCCCAATGGGAAATTCTGGATGTCACATTCACTATGCTTACAGATGTCTGTGGAGATAGAGCTCTGAATAAATCTGTCTAAATAGCAATAAAGAATTACATTACTTCATAGCAATGTTAACCTTTGGAGGCAAAAGCCCAGACATGTTGAGGAATGGAAAATGAGGACAGAGGGGGTACAATTCCATTAGCTCTCTTCAAAAGAAAAGGCCAAAAGGGGATTAAAATCTATAGCACGTTCAAAAAGGGCAGAAAATAAACCAGTCCAACTTTGAAGAGTAAAGATTGAATATTTGCCATTGTTTCCTGCGTCCTCCACAAAAGGGGTTTATTAATTTACACTTAAGGCTGTGCCTAACTCAGTTAATTGAGTTTTAAAAATGAATAATGGACTCATTCTCTTAAAACAAAGGAAGAAACAATCACCTACACAGTCTTCATTTCTTGTAGCCTGTATTTTATATCTTTATTTTAATCAGAGATTTTTAAACCTGGGTATCCAGGGATGCCATTTTTTTTAATAGAATTCAGAGAGTCACTAAAATTTTATTCAAAATTTTGTGTGTGTGTGTGAGAGAGAGAGAGAGAGAGAGAGAGAAAGAGAGAGAGAGAAATGGTCCACAGCTAGCTTTATACTCCTGAAAAAATTAAGAAACCCTAGATCAATTTCCTCATTTTATCTTCATTCAGATATTCACTGAATGCTGAGCTATGTGCTAAATACTATCCTAAATATTTTAACTAAAGATTTCTTCATCTAACCCTTCTGTGAAGTAAGTAATATTGTCTGCCCCTCACCATATTTTCTTCTCCAGGAAACAGAAACTCAGAGTTTAAATAACAGTAATTGCTACCATTTACTGAACACTTCTAATGTACTGATTGTTTTTATATCTCCTTTAATCTTACAACAATTCTATGAAGTAGATGTTATTTCCTTCCCATTTAATCAATGATGAACTAAATAGTCAAAAAAGTTTGGTTACTTATGAGGTTGTTTGGCTAGGTATCTGACACATGGATTTGAGCTCAGATATAATACCAACTCCCGAACTTTAGTCATTACACCATGCTATCTTTTCTTAATAGCCTGCAGCATTTGCTCATGAGTATGCTTCACCTTGAATAGCAGGATATTATTTAATAGGAGCTCCCATAGCATTCACTGCCTAACTGACCCCTCTTATTATCTGAATTAGTTACACTGACTTCCCTTCCTTCCCATCCATACACATTTCAGAAGAGGCAATATATTTCATCAAATAGAAGTAACCTAAAAATATCTTGCAGCTTTCCTTCTCCGGAAGCTTTTCCCAGGCCAGCAAAAGTTGTGTCTACAAGTATTTGCTTGCATGGTTCCTGTGAGGCTCTCTCACAAGCCAGTAATCTGTTCCCTATTTGGACTCAGTTACGTTTGTTGCTGGGATGAAGATGAGTCTTCCAGACAGAGATGAAGAAAGATAACAACTAGAGACGGATAGAGTCAGCAGAGGGGATTCTCCCTTTTCTATATATGTATTTCTTATCTTCCAAGGCTCCACATAAAACCTCCTTCTCAGCCAGGCGCGATGGCTAACGCCTGTAATCCCAGCACTCTGGGAGGCCGAGCGGGCAGATCACAAGGTCAGGATATCGAGACCAACCTGGTTAACACGGTGAAACCCCGTCTCTACTAAAAATACAAAAATTAGCCAGGCATGGTGGCGGGCGCCTGTAGTCCCAGCTACTTGGGAGGCTGAGGCAGGAGTATGGCATGAACACGGGAGGCGGAGCTTGCAGTGAGCCGAGATCGCGCCACTGTACTCCAGCCTTTGCGGACAGAGCGAGACTCCGTCTCAAAAACAAAAACAAAAAACAAAAAACCCTTCTCCAAGAAACTTCCTCTTGGACATTTGATCTCTTGAGCACTTGCAGTTAGCACCACACCACAGTTGAAGAATTGCCAGCAAGAAGAAGAGGTATGCAATATTTAATATAATAATCACTCAGTCACCCAAGTTTTTGTTTATACTCTGTAAAGTGTCGACGCTTCTGAGTGAAGTAGTTCTAATATTTCCTTACAGGAGTTAGAGGGGCCAAGTGTGAACAAAATGATTACAACAACTGTCTTAAAGGCTACAATAGTGGTATTTTTCAAGTAATATAGCAGCATAGAGGAGATAACAACAAAGTCTCCTGGGGGCGTTCAGGAATACTTCACAGAGGAAGTAATATTTAAGTGTGGTTCTCAACAAAGAGTAGGAATTTTCTGAGAGAGAAAAAAAATGGTGATAAAGACATTCCAGAGGGGGCTGGAATAGAGGCATAAACTGTTATGATGTGTTTGGGAAGAGTAAGACTTTCAGTATGACTAGACTAGACGGAAATTGTGTTGAGAGATGAATCTGAGTTTGGGGTTTCTATTAGTCCATTTTTGTGTTACTATAAAGGAATACCTGAGACTGTGTAATTAATAAAGACGAGAGGTTTAACTGGCTCACAGTTTTGCAGGCTGTACAGACATGGAAGCAATATCTGCTCAGCTTCTGGTGAGGACCTCAGGGAGCTTTCAATCATGGTGGAAGGTGAAGGAGAGTCAACGAATCACAGAGTGAGAGCAAGAAACAGGGGGAGGTGCCACACTCTTTTAAAGAACCTCTTTTAAACAACTATTACAACAGGAACTCACTTATCTCCAAGAAAATCGTGCTAAACCATTCATGAGGGATCTGTCCCCATGACCCACTCACCTCCCAGCAGACCCCACCTCCAACACTGGGAATCACATTTCAACATGAGATTTGGAGGGACAAACATCCAAACCATATCAGGGTGAGACTGTGAAGGACCTATGTGTAGGCTCTGCTCTTGACTTTATTTTGCCTGTACAATATCATTTTCTTTTCAGTTATTTGAATATCTTATTGCATTTTACCTTATTCCATTATATAAACAAGTGGGAAATAGGAGTTAGAAAGACTGATTATGAAGATGAGAAGCAAACAACTTTATAAAGAATGCAGTTTTCAAAGATAGAAACCATTAAATATGCCTAAACCAATGATTGTCTTAGCTTTAATTAAAGACTTACGGGACAAAAGACTGTGGATACAGTGTGGAGAAAATGAACTACATTTTAAAAAGTACTTTTCCTTAAAAAAAAAAATTCTAGGAGAAGAAACGCAGAAAGGAAACAACAGTACTTTTAGCATGACTGTTCTGTGTTGTTATTGCACCAGAATTGAATTAATTGCAACTTTTAGTTCATGATATACTCTCATTATGTGCACCTTTTATTTTATTAATAATAACATAAATATTGTATTTGATGAACCTGCCACCAAACATTAAAACTAGAACATTGGCACGTACTTCTACTTTCCCACGTGTTCCTTTTCTTCCATTCTCTCTGTCTTCCCATTCAAATTAACCCCTTTTCTAACTCTCCTAACTCCTGTTATGTCTATCTCCTTATTTTAATATACCATTTATACAGACATACTATTACATAGACCATATACATATACTAAGTATATATGCTTGTGTATATATACACAGACACATATATAATATATATACTATTTATTTTTATTTAAATTTTTAAAATTTCAATTGCTTTAGGGGTACAAGTGGTTTTTGGTTACACTGACGGATTGTACAGTGGTGAAGTCTAGGATTTTAATGTATCCATCACCCAAGTAGTGTACATTGCACCCAATAAGTAATTTTTTATACCTCCCTAATCCCCCTGCTTTCTGATTCTCTAATGTCCATTGTATCACTCTGTCTGCCTTTACGTGCCCATAGCTTAGCTCCCACATATAAGTGAGAACATGAGGCATTTGGTCTTCAATTCCTGAGTTACTTCACTTAGAATAATGGCCTCCAGTTTGTAAAATACATTATTTAGTTCTTTATTATGGCTGGGTAGTATTCCATGGAATATATATATATATATATATATGTGTGTATATATATATATATATATATACCACATTTTTTTAAATCCACTCTTCAGTTGATGGGCACTTAAGTTGATTCCACATCTTTGCAATTGTGAATTATACTGCAATAAACATACATTTACAGGTGACTTTTTGATATATTGACTTCTTTTCTTTTGGGTAGATACCCAGTAGTGGGATCGCTGGATCAAATGGTAGATCTACTTTTAGTTCTTTGAGAAATTTCCATCCTGTTTTTCATAGAGGTTGTACTAATTTACATTCCCATCAGCAGTGTATAAGCATTCCCTTTTCATCACAGCCACACCAACATCTAGTGTTTTTTGTCTGTGTATATACATATATATATTTAATACTTTAAGTTCTAGGGTACATGTGCACAACGTGCAGGTTTCTTACATATGTATACATGTGCCATGTTGGTGTGCTGCACCCATTAACTCGTCATTTACATTAGGTAGGGGGAGGGGGGATGGATAGCATTAGAACATCTAGTGTTTTTTGACTTTTTAATGGTCACTCTGGCTGAGATAAGGCAGTATTTCATTATGGGTTTAATTTGCGTTTGCCTGATGATCAGTGATGTTGAGCATTTTTTCATGTTTCTTGGCCATTTGTATATCTTCTTTTGAGAAATGTCCATTCTTGTCTTTTGCCCACTTTTCAATAGCTTTATTTGGGGGTTTTTTTGCTGTTTTTTTTTTGTTTGTTTGTTTGTTTTTCTTGCTGATTTGTTTGAGTTCCTTGTAGACTCTGGATGTTACTCCTTTGTTGGATGCATAATTCAGACATGTATATTTATTATTACATTGTAAAGATTCAGTTACTCTGACGCGTAGAGCTGAACTTTATTTCTTTTGCTGCTGATTATATTCTTTTATGTGAATATACCAACATGCATTTACTCATTCTGCCACCGATGGGAATTTGGGTTTTTCCTTAATTAACTACCGTATGAAGAAATCTCTGATATTTTTCTGTCACCATTTCAAATTTCCCATCAATTCACTGAAATTAGTTTTATTTTCTTCATTTTTTTGGGTGAGGACACTAAACTCAGAGAGAGTATGGCACTTTCCTAATCACAGGGCCACACAGTGGCAGAGCCAATGTTTCAGTTCACTTCTGTGCAAATCCAAAGCCTGCCTTAGCACTTCCTTCCTTCCTGGAGGCTCAATTTTTGACCCAGTCTGCTAAAGCCTCAGGAGACTTCCCCAGCTCATTCTTGTTTTTTTTCTGAGCCCTTTTTATGAGTCATTGCTGGGGTAAAGAGGGGATTTCTGGAGCTACCCCTGTCAGTAGATGTCAAAACAACATGTTCATTCAGGCAATTCCATGGGTAGTAGTCAGTTACACTAAAAATTTTTGGTCTAGCCAGTTGGGCGGGGCTGCATTGACACAGCAAGCTACTTGAATGAATTTTTTCCTTTTCTACCATTTGTGTTTTCACATAGGTAATAATAGTAATCCTTTACTTGTGAACAGAGCTGTCCCATTTCCAAAGCTCTCTCTGAGTAAGAAAAGTACTATTGGCCCCATTTCGCAGCTCAGGAAACCAGCTTTTAGGGAGATGAAGTGATTCAGCTACTAAGTGGTAGCTTGAAAAAGGGATTTCTAGTCCTGTGCATGCTCTGCTTTTCCATGCAAATATTTCCTGCTTAGATTAAATACATCACTCCGTGATGGAATCTGAAAATCCAATTCTAAGGACATTTCCCAAACACAGTCTTCTTCACTATTAAGAGTCCCATTATTTCCAGTGGAAAGATACCCAGTTGGTTCTCCAACCCCCAAAATATTTGAAAACCACAAATTTTGCTAAATGACAGTCACAATACAAGGAGGAGACGGGTGATGTCATGATGTCATTTGAAGGTGCTAGGATAGACTCCTCCCTTAAAAATCTCTTTCTCACTGTCTGTCACGGAGATTGAATCTCCACTGCTTCACCACTTGTACCTGGGTTGTTTTCAACCTTTAAAAGACCTTTATGAAAAGGTGAGATCTAGTGTAGATCCTATTAAAAATATTAAAAACTTAGACAAATTGTTAGCTGTGTGTTCTTTCAATATTACATTGGAGTGCATTGTGTAATAGCCATACCCAAGGATTATTTAATTCTCTGTGGAAGTGCACTATTGTTTGACTCAGTGTTTTCTGTTGTTTAAGGTCCAGAGTCTGTGAAGAAACATAACTTATAGATTTTTTCCAGCACATGTGCAAATAATTTTATTTGGAAGAAAGTAACCGCAAAGATTAAGATTTTATTTCCCTGTAGGACATTGACAAGTTTTGTGTTTAACCCAGCAATTTTATTCCAACTTTTTTTTTTACTTTTATTTTAAGTTCAGAGATACATGTGCAGGTTTGTTATATATGTAAACTTGAGTCATGGGGGTTTATTATCTGATTATTTCATCACCCAGATATTAAACTCAGTATCCATTAGTTATTTTTCCTGATCCTCTCCCTCCTCCTACCCTTTACCCTCTGATAGGTCCTAGTGTGTGTTGTTCCCCTCTATGTGCCCATGTGTTCTCATCATTTAGAGCCCACTTATAAATGAGAACATGCAATGTTTGGTTTTCTGTACCTGTGTTAGTTTGCTAAGAATAACAGCTTCCAGCTCCACCCATGTTCCTGCAAAGGACATTATCTCCTTTTTTATGGCTGCATAGGATTCCATGGTGTATATGTACTATATTTTCTTTATTCAGTCTACCATTGATGGTCATTTAAGTTGACTCCATGTCTTTGCCATTGTGAATAGTGCCATAGTGAACATATGCATACATGTGTGACAAGTAGGATCTGTTAAACTAAAGGGCTTTTGTACAGCAAAGGAAACTATCAACAGAGTGAACAGACAGCCTACTGAATAGGAGAAAATGTTTGCAAACTATGCATCTGACAAAAGTCTAATATCCAGCATCTATAAAAACCTTAAACAAATTTACAAGAAAAAGATCCCAAACAACCCTATTAAAAAGTGGGCAAAGGACATGAACAGACACTTTTCAAAAGAAGACATGCCATACATGTGGCCAACAATCATGTGGAAAAAAGCTCAACATCACTTATCATTAGAGAAATACAAATCAAAACCACAATGAGATACCATCTCATACCCATAAAAATGGCTATTATTAAAAAGTCAAAAAATAACATGCTGGCAAGTTTGTGGAGAAAAAGGAACACTTATACACTGTTGGTGGGAGTGTAAATTAGTTCAACCATTGTGGAAGACCATATGGCAACTCCTCAAAGACCTAAATATAGATACCATTCAACCTAGCAATCCTATTACTTGGTGTATACCCAAAGGAACATGAATTTTTCTATTATAAAGACACATCCAGCATTCCTTCTTCAGTGCATATAAACACCAGTGTCTCACACGTTTTTGTAGATGATCTTTACAAATGTGCTTTTTCATTCATGAATTAGATTGATCTTGGACATGTGTTCACTTTATTTTTCTCTATAATTAAAAATATATATATATGTTGGCAGTCCTAATTTTTTCATGCCTAAATAAGGGTGTTTCAGTTATAATGTTGCATAATGAATTACCTAAAACTAGAAATGTAAAGCAGTAACCATTTAACTTACTTAGTGTTGTAGGTTAGACTTTGGGAAGGGCTTACTATGAAGTTTTTGCTTTGGGTCTCTCCTAGATTGCAGTCAGATACCTGCTGAGGTTATAACCATCTAAAGGCTGATTGGGCTGGATGCCCAAGATGGCTCATTCACATGGCAGTAGTTGATGCTGGCTCCCGGCTGGGAGCTCAGCTGAGGCTATCAACAGGAGACCCTGCACATACCCGGTATAACATGGGGATCTCAGGGAGTCAGACCTCTTAGAGGGTATCTGGCTTCCCCCAGGGGAAGAATCCTAAGAAAATCAGGTAGACCTACATGGCCTTTACTGACCAAGTTTGGAAAATCACATACATTCCTTCTACTGTACCTCATTGGTTAAAACAGAATTAAGGGTAGGGGACATAGACCTTGCCTCTTTCCGGGGAGGGTGTCAAAGAATTTTTGGAGTGTGTTTCAAAACCATCAAATGGGAAACCACTTTAAACTTTGCAGAGAGAAGGAAAACTCATCTTTGAGCTATTACGTTGGCAAAAAGATGGTTGAGAGCAGGAAGGGCAAGAGAAGAAAGGACAAATAGAGATAGAGAAGCCAGAGAGTTTGTGTTACTTATAGTTGAAATGATTAGGATCTTCAATCAAGATTATGGGAAGGGGAAGGAGGAAATGCATATTAAAGACCATTCAAATGAAAAATTGAAAATATCTTGTAGCTGATTGGTTGTGATCTGCCCTACTATTTCTGTGACGAAGAGTCTGACTCTACTTTTTTGTAATGTTTGATTGTTGTCAAAAGACAAAATTGCAACAAATTTAAAGATTGAATCGGCTTCTATTTATGATTCTAGAATGTAGAATTTTGATGAACTGAGCAGAGGGGGTTAGTTTTATGGGCAGAAAAAGGCTGAAGAAAGCAGGAAAAGAGAATGAAAAGAGAATTGGTCCTTTCAAAGTTATTTTCTTATAGGATTAAATTAGAGGGACTCCATTATGCAGCTCAGGTAAATGGCTCCTTCTGGTTGGTTGCTATGATTCTCCTGTTTTGTTGTTTAAACTGCTCTATTTCAGAGTTTAGTTTGATTGCATGGCACCTTACATGAATGCATCCTTTCTGGTTTGGTCTGGTCTGTTGGAACAGTGCAGAAGCTCAGTCCAAAACAATGGCCTTTCATAAACTTTAACACTGCTGACAGCTTTTAAGCCTTATCCTCCCTCTTCTCCTTTTTCTCACATCTGGGCAAGCTGGTAAGAAAGACCAGTAACCCCTGCTTTGCCACAGTGGGAAACTCAAACCATGCATGGGAACCCTCACCTTAGCCACACCCCAGCCACCATATAAACCCCAAGTCTCCTTTTCCTTCTCTCTCAAGCCACTTTCTTACCTGCCTGAAGGTAATCTGCCCTCCCAAGAAAGCCTCATTATATGAGTTACAAACCTTTTCATTCCCTCTTGGGGCATGTGTGATGCCATCACTCTTGTGCAAACCACATTTTGGGTGGGGGTCCATCCTATATCTTCAGGGTGTCTATAACAAGTTCCATGTCACACCATATGTAGTAATTTTGGTTTCTAAATATAAAAATAATAATAGTTATCATGTATTGGCTTCTATATATTAGGTATTGTTCTGGTGCTTTTTACATGTTAACACATTTAGTCTAAACAAGAGTCCTAGGAGGTAGATATTCTCCCCACTTTACAGATAAGGAAACTGGCCAGAGTAGATCAGTAGGTGGAAGGGAGGAATTGACCAAGATGCTCCTCCAGACTTGCAATGTGGTTGAGAAATTGGTGGCACCACTGACTATACTTGGAAAGAGTCGATATCTATCGGAAGAAAAGCTGTTTTAGACAGGCTTAGTTTCTGATGAAAGAGGGGTATACAAATGGAAGACATTCTTTGGCATTTAGAGATAAGGAATGTATTCAATAAAAGTGTATTGGGTACTGATATGGTTTGGATATGTGTCTCCTCTAAATCTCATGTTGAAGTATGATCCCTGGTCTTGGAGGTGGGAGGTATTTGGGCCATAGGGGTGAATCCGTCAGGATGGTTTGGTGCCATTGTCACAGTAATGAATGAGTTCTCACTCTGAGTTCACCAAGATCTGATTGTTTAAAAGAGCGTGACACCTCCCCTTTCTCTCTTTCCTACCTCTCTACCCAGGAGATGTGCTGCTTTCCCCTTTGCCTTCTGCCATGACTGTAAGCTTCCTGGGGCCCTCATCACAGGCAGATGCTAGTACCAGGGTTCCTGTACAGCCTGCAGAACCATGAGCCAATTAACCTATTTTCTTTACAAATTACTAGAGTCTCAGATAGAGACTATAGAGGCTTTTATAGTAATGCAAAAATGGATTAATACAGGTACCATCTAAGTGACAGACTCCAGGAGGGTGGTACACAACAGAGCTCAGGGAAGGGAATGAGACTTGTAGAGTCACATTCGATGCTAGGAGCTGGGATTCAGTTGCTAAGTGAAAGAAAAAAAAGCAGAGGGTTATGAACTCACATTTAGAGCATTAGAAAAAGAGAAAGAGCCAGTAAGCCAGACAGAGGATAGAAGTCTAACTATAGTGGAGTGCCTGATTAGGTGGATACAAAATAGATTTTTAAAAATAAACTGTCATTTCTTCTTTGTTCTTAGAAAAGTGCCTTCACTTGATGGCCCTTCTAAGTTGCAAACATAAGGCAGTGGGGACCCACAACTGGAAGGAATTCTGTAAGAATCATCTTCTATTGCTTAGACAGGCTGCCTGCCTTGCTATGCTGAGAGGATCACTTGGATAGAAGTAGGCAAATTTGCATAGAAACCCAAATGGTCCTGGGCATGAAAGACTTGAGATCTGGACTTTTCTTTGGATTCTCAAATTTATTACACTCTTTCCAATAATTACAGATGGCCCCAGCCGAAGTCTACTGGCACAAAGGACACAGAGGTTTCCTAACAGGATCTACCTATGAGGACATTTCTGAACTGATGATACAGGTTTAATACCAGCACTTAGATGGTCACAAAAGAAGATTCATTTCAACCACATATGTGGCCTGTGATTCTGCTGGTGGGCATGATTTGAGGATAGTTGGGAGCATCTGTGTGGAGCACCTTTGGCCAAGAATAACACTGGGAAAGTTGTATTGTCCTTCTTTAAAAGATCTCCTGCACCTTTGAATGGGACTAAGCTGGATATCACTGAGGCAGAAAGTGAGAATGAAAATAACTAGAAAGGACCAGACTGTGATGATGACCTCATGTAATAGTGTCAGAAGCTAAAGTTACTGAAAATAGAGCCACTCATAGACAGACCAGACTCTCCTAACTTCCCTGTGAGGACTAAGAATAAAAATAAGATTCTAAGCCCCTCAACTGACTGAAAGGACCATTGTTTGGCCAAGTAAACCCCAGAGAAACCTTGAAAACTGAGTTTTTGGACATGACTTGGGATGGGAGGTCAGGCACACCTCATTATATGCCCTCCCTTGCTAACTGCCATTAGGGTTTCTTTTCTAAGGGCTAAGCAGAAACCAGCGCTTTTAAAAGACTCCATCACTGATAACCAACTGCATTACACTGCCCCTTATATTTGGCATGATAAGAGAACCATAGAGTGGTTCTGGCCAGTCTATGGAGAACGCGCAGTAAGGTTTTTCATATCCTCTTTTTCACCTTTTAATGTCAGAGGGCTGAAAATTCCACCCTCAGATCATGCAAACACAACCATTTCCTTTTTAACATGGGCTCCCTGGGGAAGCATGAAGCTTACTTGCTATGCACACACTTCTCCTTTCATAAGTATTTAGGACTCCTCCAACAGCTTATTAAATATGTGTATTTTGTCACTCTGCTCAGCATAAATTCCTGTTCCCGTTGCCTCTCTCTCAAGGTGCCTGTTTCTGGCTTCTGACCAGAGGCTACACTTCTCAGCCTGTCAGAGTGTCCACCCTGTAGGCTGCAACACTATGAAAAATAAAGCTCTCCTTTTAAAATTTATGAACCTTATCAGTCTTCTGATGACAGGGGTGTTACAAATAGTACTGGGCTTTTGGATTAAGAAAGCAATTTAAAAGGAGGAAGCAAAAAGAGAGGGGAGTCTGAGCTAAGCTCATCTTAATTTTAAATAATAATAATGTGACATTAATTGAACCCCAAGTTGGTAAAGCAGGTCATACAGTTATGAGGACAAAGAAAGCATACTTATAAAAATCTTGCTACCATTGTTTGAATACTCACTAAGCACATTACCTTGCACTGTTCCTGATACATAGAAGATGCTTAATATTTGGTAATCATGACTAATAACATTAATTAATATATTATTGGTTCTAGTGGTTAAAACACTAATTTCAACTTGGTGGCAAACACAATTCTGGTAAAATAATCAAGTAATAATGCGAACGGTCACCTGCTTTTTAAATCTTATTCTTTAAGTGAACTCTGATCAGTGCAAGAAGGGCTATTGTTTGAGATTAGGAAGGAAAGGTGCTGCAAAAGGCATCATCACAGCCAAGTTGTAAGTGCCGGCAATCCTTCCTGCAGCTGGGAACTTGACAGGAAAGCAGAGACTCACTCCTCACCCACTAGGATGGTTACTAACAAGGCCTGCCTCTGATTGGCAGTAGGACAGGCTTTGTTTGCGTATTTTTCACCCTCCACACACAGCCCAACCCTGGGGGACTCTGCCAAGGAAGAAAATAATTACTTATAGATAGGGACAACTTGGCAAATTTCCAGATTTTGGAGAGGGCTCTTCATCTTTCTCTTCTTCCTTTTTCTCGTCTGCCTTTGCTGTCTCCTTCTCTTTTTCCTTTTTCTTCTCTACTTCTTTCCATCCTAAATTCAAATCCCACATATCCACATATTCTCATCTATGTGACCTTGGGAGCATTTCTACTCCCACAGATGTTCTACCGACAATGACTTTGTGGTTAAGTAGTTTGGAGAAACCCAGGATACCAAATACCCTTCCTAGAAATTCACACTGCAACGTACCCTGTCTATAGCTCTGAGAAATTCTGTGGTGAAGGCACCATTTAACCCTGTTCAACCTAGGGCCTAATCTTCTTTGTTCACAAATACAATAATATTTAATTATTTTTTCATGATATTTATTAATATTCCTCAGCACTAGGGCTCCAAGGGCTTTGGATCAGGGCATTCCAAGAAGGGGGAATAAGTACAAAGGTACAGATGTGTAAAATAATTTTGTTTGATGGGGATGTTGTGGTGGGCGTTCTGGGAGAAAAATATGAAAGAAATTTGTTATGGCTGTTGTGCATAGAAAAGAGGAGAGTGTAGACAAAGGTCTGTATCACCAGGAATTAGTTTGTGAGGCACCTAGAAATGTCAATCTCAAAGCAAGTACAGAAGGTGGGTCAAAGGTGCATTATACTAGGTCATCATCAAGTTTCATATACTTCTCTTACATTAGGAAGGTGAACTAAAAGATTGTGATGAATATGCCTGGAAGTGAAATTAAAGAGGAAACCTAAGTTGTAAACTAGGTATTTGAGTTTTATTTTCTTCAGTGATTCTCAGCTTTTATCACATCATGGTACAAGTATTAGGTTCTCCAGAGAAGCAGAACCAGTAGAAGATAGATGATAGATAGATAGATAGATAGATAGATAGATAGATAGATAGATAGATAGAAGAGGATATTTCATAGGGGAACCAGCTCATGTAGTTCTGGAAGCTGAGAAGTCCTAAGATATATTGTCTGCCAGCTGGACTGAGAAAAGCTGGTAGTGTAATTCAGTACTTCAGTTCAAGTCTGAACGCCTGAACCAAGGGAGCTGATGTGATAACTCCTAGCCCAAAGCTGAAGGCCTGAGAACCATCCCAGGGAATGGGGATGGAATTGGAGGAGGGAGCGTGCCCTCACTGGTCCACATCCCAGAGTCTGAAGGCCTGAGAACCGAAAGCTTCAATGTTCATGGGTAGGAGAAGATGGATGTTCCGGCTCAAGAAGGAAAAGAAAATTTGTTCTTCCTCCATCTTTTTGTTCTATTTGGACCCTCAAGGGATTAGATGGTGCCACCCACACTGGTGAGGGGACATCTTTTTTACTCAGTCTACTATTCAACTGCTAATCTTTTCTGGAAGAACCCTCCACTTTGGGAGGCCGAGACGGGCAGATTACCTGAGGTCAGGAGTTTGAGACCAGCCTGACCAACATGGAGAAAACCTATCTCTACTAAAAATACAAAATTAGCCAGGCATGGTGGCACATGCCTGTAATCCCAGCTACTCAGGAGGCTGAGGCAGGAGAATTGCTTGAACCCAGGAGGCAGAGATTGCAGTGAGCCAAGATAGCGTCATTGCACTCCAGCCTGGGCAACAATAGTGAAACTCCGTCTAAAAACAAAACAAAACAAAACAAAAATAAACCTCACTAACACACCAAGAAATCACGTTTTACCAGCTTTTGGGGCATCCCTTAGCCCAGTCAAGTTCACACATAAAATGAACCACTATGGTACACATAGAAAATTGTTGTATTTTTGGTTTTGTAGGGTACACCAGAGTAAATGGAGAAGGATGCTTGGCCCCAGGGAGAAGACTGGTATCTTAAGCGACTGTAAGCCCCTTGTGGCAGGGCAGTGCATGCTAGGGCAGTTGGGAAGTGCTGCAGTAGGTGGTAGGTAGGGAGTAAGAGAAGAGCTGTAAGCAGGTAAGTTACCTGATTGGGATGGCACAAAGGGGTCTTGTGGTCTTCAACTGAGACCCAGAAAGATTAGAAGTAGGTTGGTCCTTTTAGAGCCACAGTCTTGCTATGGTCCCTCAACCACAGGATCTTTGTCACATGTCTTCCTTCCGCCTAGAGTTGCTCTTTCCAGCATCTCGGTCTTCACCTTGTGATTGCCTGTTCAATGTCACTTATTCAAGACAGCTGTCCCTAATCCCTCAGACAAAGTCAAGTCTTCTTGCCCCTAACTTATATATATCTCCTCCTTACCACTGATTTTAATTTATAATTATGCACATATTTCCTTGGGTGGTTATCATGACTATTTGTCATGCTATTTTCAAGTTCCCTCCTCCCATCTCCACATAGCCAAATCCTAACCATCCTTACGGCCTATCTTAAATTCCATTTCTCACCAGCCTCCACAGATGGAAATACTTTTCCTTTCTTTGCTGATCTATAAACATGGCTTCCAGACATTCCTAGTGGCTTCAAAAAACAGACATTCAGGGACTTTTGCCTACTACTGTTGTTTTCTGAGACTTGCCCTTCTTTCCCCCTCCTCCCTTCACATAGTTACTGTAAGATTGACCACCTTAATGAAGTGTGACTACAGCTGAGGCCTCATTGCTTGGTCCAGGGGTATATAGACTTGGACCCTGGGCCAATGAGTGGGTTCCTTGGGGTTTTTAGGTTTGGGTTAGAAAGAGTTGTATCAACCTGTTTCCTATAGATGAAGCTCTAAGATACAGCTCTCTGAAGCTGTCAAGAGCCATGGATTTGATTTGTGTGAAACATAAGCCTACAGCAAAAGAGAAGAATGAAGCTGTACATAGAAGCAGAAATAAGATATTGTCCTGTCAACATGGTCAACCTGCCAGCTGTCAGGTTTCAGTTGTTCCTGAGCCCCAACTATATCCAACCTTCACCCAGCCTTGGAACTGTGAGATACCCATGGATACTTCAGTGCATTCTACGTTTGTTTTATTTGGTTTAAGATGGGTTTCTGTCACTCTGTCACTAAGAACACAAACTGGTTAATATATGTTGACCACTTTTGAGAGCCCATTGGGATGGCATTTATTGCTTGAGTTGATCACCAGGGTAAATGAAATTAAAACTGTAATGAAGGATCCTAGATTTTAACATATTGATTCTAAAATATATTTATCTAAAGTTTCCGCTGGGAGACAGCACAATCTAATAGAAAGATTATGGGCCTCGGTAGCAGACTTTGAGTTCATTTTTCCAAGCAGAAATTGTGAGGTTGGGCTATTGACTACGCTACTCTGAGCCTTATCTCTCAAATGGAGATAATAATACCTACCATAGGGAGTTATTATCCTGTGGTGTAATGAATAATGCATTAAAGGACTTGACACAGAATCTGGCTCACCATAGGCTTTCAGCATTCCACATTTCGCAGAAGCTAAGATATCATCAACTGCAATATGCATCATGATTTCATGTACCACTGAGAAAGGAGAAGCTGATTAATAAACTTTATGAGGCATTCCCATTTTAGAGTTTTTAAACTATAGAAAGAAGTATGTCTTAAAGTTGCTGAATTATACTAAATTTATTGGGTACAGATGATCCAGGCACAGCGTTAGGCACTGGCCATATAGGAGGGAGTAAGACTGGCACTGCTTTCAGAGTGCTCAGGATCTAATAAGTGATATATTTCAGATTTTCAAAAGGACCCAGAATAACCTTAGAGGATGAGTTCATCACTCAAAGATGGCTGGAACCAAGAAGTAAAGCAGTGGAGAAACACTAGACTTTAATCCCCTTATATGTTGTTAGATCCTATAGCAGTTACATTTTCATGCTCTGCATACAATCCAAAACAAATTGTCTGCTTACAATTAAAATCCTGCTGAGTTTCCACAGTTCAGCCCCCAGGGAGCTATTTGAACACCATGTCTTATCCACAATGACGCAATTCTACTTTTAAGGGACAATTAAGGGGTTTCCTTGTAAGTTAGGCCAAACTTTCTCCAAAATACATGAAGGAAGTGCCTGGAAAAGAAAACATTTGAGGCTTGTTTTCATACTGTCACTTAAGAATAACAATTTCCAAAAAGAACTGAATTTTCTTTTATCAAATTTGGAAGGCTTGTGCTTTATAGCTCTTTGCAGGCTTTTGGTAGAACAGAACAAAGTCCCTTAGGAAACTTAATGTAACAGTAACCAAATGTCCTTGTTAAGCGGCCATTTATGGGTCTATTAAATCTGATCTGAACTGTGATATTTTGTGGTAAATCTTTTCTCCAATATAAATTGCTCAGTATGGACTTCCTAAGGCATCTACTCCCTGAGAGACAACTTCAACATCATCCCAGAAAAGGCAAATGTGTTTGCATCTTCTTGGGCAATGCTTCCAGAAGGGTGGGGGTGGGGTTGGGGGGATCGAGAAAAGAATATTTTCTTTGCCTTATTTGCTTAAGAAGACTTAAAAATGATTTTAGAGATGGTTCAGCCTAAGTGCTTTCATGTTACAGATGAGATGGGGGACCAATAACTATTGCATTAAGTATTTAGTGTAGACCAGGCACTCTCTTAGAGCCTGGGGATGCAGAGATAGAGAAGATGTTTTCTCTGCCCTCAAGATGCTCACTGTCCAGTAGGCGAAGAGAGATCAGTAAGTAGAGCAGTAAGTGCTGGGCATCAGGGAGTCCCCCTAAACTAGGGCTGGCAGCTGGGGGGTGGAGAGGCAAACAATCTTCATTTTTAAAGTGCATTGTCAGGTTCTCTGCAGGAATCAGAATTCATTCCTATGGTCTAAAGGGAGAGACTGTAATGAAGGACTAATAAAGGCAAAGTTAAGAAAGTAAACAATGGATTTTGAGGTACCCTGAGAATATTAATGGTGAGAAGCCATTGTGTCCCTTAAAGCCAAAGGGGGCAGGGAAGAAATAGCGTATGATAAGCCAGTAAGCATGGAGAGGCACCTTTTCAGCAAGAGCTGCAGAGGGTCACGAAGAGGGTCACAGCTGCTGCCAGAAAAAGGGCACCAAAGCAAGGAGGGAGCAGCAAAGAAACGTCTCAGCCTCTCTCTGCTCTGGTTTTCCTGTTTTCCATTGGTGCTTCCCATTGGCTGAACTCAACTGGAAGCCAATTGCAAATGTGATGTAACCTGACAAAGTTAGCCTCCCAAAACATAGAGCTAGGCAAAAAACCCCAGAAAGAATGGATCTGGGAGAGAGGGCAAATGGAGATTAACCAGCACATCTGGCATTTATAATTTTTCAAGGGGCCTAGGTACACATGCACACACAGTCATGTGCATTTGCACACACACACACACACCCCTCATTCATTTGGCAAATACTTATTAAGTATCATTGGCCCTTGTTATCCATGGGGGTTTGGTTCCAGGACCCCTCAGACACCAAAATCTGCAGATGCTCAAGTCCCTGATATAAAATGGTGTAGTATTTGCATGTAACCTATGCACATCCTTCCATATACTTTAAGTCGTCTCTAGATTAGTTATAATATGAGCTTTAATAAAAGTTCTCCTTTGTATCTTTGCTTGTGCTAATTCCTCTGCCTGGAATTCCCTTTTTCACCATTTATTTAAGAAAAAGACTTGATAGTAGCTATAGAGACTGCATATGAATAGTGCCGGGCAAGATAAGAGGATGGCCAGGAAGCAGTAGTAGAAGTTGGAGGGGACTGGGGAAGAAAATCAACAGGAACAGGGCTCAGAATGAAAAGCAAGTGCCAAAGTAGTGACAGCAATTTCAAGATGGAATCTGTGAAACAAAAAGTTTACATGAGCAAGTTAGTTTTAAATCTCCATATCTAGCCGCCTTCAGCATTGTTTTGTGCTTGCCTAAAAGCTTCAAGTCTGAGTGGTTATTTCCTAATTAAAATGATTTGTTGTTTTACATTAGCATTCAGTAATACCTGAACACACTTTGTTTCATTTGATAATCTGCCAGGGCCTCCAGAGGTTGCTGATTAAAGTATAAACTATTTGGAAAGAACTTTTGTGACATATCAAGAAACTTCAAACTTTATTCTTTAATCTCAGAATTTCACTAAAAATGAGATTAATAGCTAACACAACTCAGTGCGTAGTCTGTACAGTCTGTACAGGCAATTATTTTAAGTGCTTTACAGGTAGTTGAACAGTTAAACTTCATTAACTCTGTGAGGTAGGTACTATTATTGTCCCATTTTACTGATGAGGAAAAAAGCAAGGAAAGTAGAGTTGACATGTCATGCCTACACTTGCACAGGTAGCAATTTGCAGTGCTAGAATTTAAACCCATACAGTCTAACTTCAGAGTTGGCTCACTTAATACCATACTACACTGCCTCACCATTTATGTAGGCAGATATATGGGTTAAGATCTATGCACAAAGGTAGGCATTAACATATTATTTATCCTGGGAAATATTTTTATACTTCTAAAGGTAAAATTTACTTACAGCAATGTGCACAAATCTTAAGTGTTTAGCTCAATAAATTTAAAGTGTTTAGCTCAATACATTTTTAAATATAAATATACCCATGTAACCACCACCCATATCAAGCTATAGGACCTTTCCAGTACTCCATATGCCTCCTTCTTGTCAATAGTCCATACCTAGAAGTAATTACTATCTAATTTTCATCAACATAGATTAATTTTGCCTTTTCAAGAACTTCATATAAAGAAAATCATATAGTAGGCCTTCTCTTGTGACTAATCCTTTCATCAAGCTTAATGTTTGTAAGCCTCATCCATTTTTGGTGTATAACAATAGCTTGTTCTTTTATATTATTGTGTTCTATTATATTGTATGAATCAGTCATTCATTGTATGAATCTATCATAGTTTGCTTACTCATCCTCCTGCCGGATACTCATGTTGTTTTTAGTATGCAGCCATTATGATAAAGTTGCTAAATATTTTTGTGCATGTCTTTAATGAATATATCATTTTATTTTTCATAAGTAAATACCAGAATTGGAATTGCTGTATCCAAGTTTTAATTGATACTAAAAAACTATTTTCCAAAGCGCTTGAACCAATTTACAATGACATCACTAATTTATAAGAGGAGTTCCGGTTACTCCACATCTTTGACAGTACTTGATATTGTCAGGCTTATTAATTTTAGCCATTCTGGTGGGTTTGTAATGGTTTTTAATTGTGGGTTTATCTTGAATTTCTCTCCTATAGCTAATGAAATTGAACACCTTTCCATCTGCTTGACCATTTGAACAGCCTCTTTTGTGCAATATCTGTTAGATAATTTTGCTTTGTAAAATTGGGTTGTGTTTTTGTTATTTAATTTTGGAAGGAGTTCTTTATACATTCTGAGTATGAGTGATTTGTTGGATATATGTATTATAAATAATGCCAACCTGGGTCTCTGGGTTGCTTCTCTAGCCTCTGTTTGCACCTTTAACTCTGTGCCTTGCCTATTTGCTTTTTGATAAACAGAAATTCCCAACATTAATAAAATCAATTTTATAATTTTTTTCTTTTAGGGTAAATTCTTTTTGTGTCTTATTTAATACGTTTTACCTATATCAAAGCCAGGAAGATATTCTTCTATATTTTCAGCTAGAAGCTTGACTGTTTTGGACGTCACATTTTGGTTCTTAATCTACTTTAAATTAATTTTTGTGCATGGCCTGAGGTAAAGATCAAGCTTCCTTTATTTTCCACACTGATATTCAATATAAATTCAATATAAATGTAAACTGAGTGTCAATGTAGAAAATAAGGAAAACTTGCATTATTTATTGAAAAGATGGTCTTCTTCATACTGAATTGCAAAGCTTTAAGTCAAATGACCCTATGTGTGGGGATCTATTTCTGGACTCTATAATCTATTTTATTGTTCTGTTTTTCTAACTTAATACCAAAACTGCACTGTCTTAATTACTGTAGCTCTATAATAAGTCTTGAAATCTGTTAAGTATTCCAATTTTGGTCTTTTTTTAAAAGATTGCTTTGATGGACACATTTTTTGTGTCCAATAATAAAGAAATGACTACATAAATTATAGTACCTCCATAAAATGCAATAGTATGCATCCAAATTCATAAAATTTTGAATGATGCGGAAAAACACAAGAAATAATACTGAGTGAAGAAAAAAGAACATCGACTTGCAAAACCTGTATGACCTCCATTATGCACATGAAAAATATATAAAAAGAAGATGAAAGGTAAATATGCCAGAATGTCAACTGTGGCTCTCTTTTCAAAGTGAAGTTATAAATATCGATTTCTGCCATTTTCTTCTTGATCTTGGATCCATTCACCACTTGCTGTGATCTTCTTTGTATTGCAAGGGGCTGAACCCTGCAAACTATATTTCTCATGCATTCCTCCTTTCTGTCACTCCATGAGGAATGGCCAACAGAAGGCACTAGGAAAGAGATTGGGAATGGGATTTGCTTACTTAGGCAGCATGTCCAGGCTGTGTCTTCTCAATGTTTTCATCTCCCTCTATGTGGCTTTGGTAGCTTCTTAGTGATCATAGCACTTCTTTCATCCATCCTGCCACCCTTAAGGGTGACAGTGGGTCTCTGGGTTGCCCCTCTATTCCATGTTTGCACCTTTAGCTCTCTGAAAGCATATGGAATTAGTTCCTCAAATTACATTTCCTCTATTGAATTATTTGGAGTGATTCTATTTTTCTTAACTCGACTTTGACCTAGTAATTACTGTTTTCTTTTTTTTTTTATTATACTTTAAGTTTTAGGGTACATGTGCACAACCTGCAGGTTTGTTACATATGTATACATGTGCCATGTTGGTGTGCTGCACCCATTAACTCGTCATTTAACATTAGGTATATCTCCTAATGCTATCCCTCCCCACTCCCCCTACCCCACAACAGGCCCCAGTGTGTGATGTTCCCCTTCCTGTGTCCATGTGTTCTCATTGTTTAATTCCCACCTATGAATGAGAACATGTGGTGTTTGGTTTTTTGTCCTTGTGATAGTTTGCTGAGAATGATGGTTTCCAGCTTCATCCATGTCCCTACAAAGGACATGAACTCATCCTTTTTTATGGCTGCATAGTATTTCATGGTGTATATGTGCCACATTTTCTTAATTCAGTCTATCATTGTTGGACATTTGGGTTGGTTCCAAGTCTTTGCTATTGTGAATAGTACCACAATAAACATATGTGTGCATGTGTCTTTATAGCAGCATGATTTATAATCCTTTGGGTACATACCCAGTAATGGGATGGCTGGATCAAATGGTATTTCTAGTTCTAGATCCCTGAAGAATCGCCACACTGACTTCCACAATGGTTGAACTAGTTTACAGTCCCACCAACAGTGTAAAAGTGTTCCCATTTCTCCACATCCTCTCCAGCACCTGTTGTTTCCTGACTTTTTAATGATCGCCATTCTAACTGGTGTGAGATGGTATCTTATTGTGGTATTGATTGGCATTTCTCTGATGGCCAGTGATGATGAGCATTTTTTCATGTGTCTTTTGGCTGCATACATGTCTTCTTTTGAGAAATGTCTGTTCATATCCTTCTCCCACTTGTTGTTGGGGTTGTTTGTTTTTTTCTTGTAGATTTGTTTGAGTTCTTTGTAGATTCTGGATATTAGCCCTTTGTCAGATAAGTAGGTTGCAAAAATTTTCTCCCATTCTGTAAGTTGCCTGTTCACTCTGATGGTAGTTTCTTTTGCTGTGCAGAAGCTCTTTAGTTTAATGAGATCCCATTTGTCAATTTTGGCTTTCGTTGCCATTGCTTTTGGTGTTTTAGACATGAAGTCCTTGCCCATGTCTATGTCCTGAATGTTATTGCCTAGGTTTTCTTCTAGGGTTTTTATGGTTTTAGGTCGAACATTTAAGTCTTTAATCCATCTTGAATTAATTTTTGTATAGGATGTAAGGAAGGGATCCAGTTTCAGCTTTCTCCATATGGCTAGCCAGTTTTCCCAGCACCATTTATTAAATAGGAAATCCTTTCCCCATTTCTTGTTTTTGTCAGGTTTGTCAAAGATCAGATAGTTGTAGATATGTGGCATTATTTCTGAGGGCTCTGTTCTGTTCCATTGGTCTATATATCTGTTTTGGTACCAGTACCATGCTGTTTTGGTTACTTGTAGTATAGTTTGAAGTCAGGTAGCGTGATGCCTCCGGCTTTGTTCTTTTGGCTTAGGATTGACTTGGCAATGAGGGCTCTTTTTTGGTTCCATATGAACTTTAAAGTAGTTTTTTCCAATTCTGTGAAGAAAGTCATTGTTAGCTAGCTTGATGGAGATGGCATTGAATCTATAAATTACCTTGGGCAGTATGGCCATTTTCACAATATTGATTCCTCCTACCCATGAGCATGGAATGTTCTTCCAATTGTTTATATCATCTTTTATTTCATTGAGCAGTGGTTTGTAGTTCTCCTTGAAGAGGTCCTTCACATCCCTTGTAAGTTGGATTCCTAGGTATTTTATTCTCTTTGAAGCAATTGTGAATGGGAGTTCACTCATGATTTGGCTCTCTGTTTGTCTGTTATTGGTGTATAAGAATGCTTGTGATTTTTGCACATTGATTTTGTATCCTGAGACTTTGCTGAAGTTGCCTATCAGCTTAAGGAGATTTTGGGTTGAGACGATGGGGTTTTCTAGATATACAATCATGTCATCTGCAAACAGGGACAATTTGACTTCCTCTTTTCCTAATTGAATACCCTTTATTTCCTTCTCCTGCCTGATTGCCCTGGCCAGAACTTCCAACACTATGTTGAATAGGAGTGGTGAGAGAGGGCAGCCCTGTCTTGTGCCAGTTTTCAAAGGGAATGCTTCCAGTTTTTGCCCATTCAGTATGATATTGGCTGTGGGTTTGTCATAGATAGCTCTTATTATTTTGAGATACGTCCCATCAATACCTAATTTATTGAGAGTTTTTAGCATGAAGCATTGTTGAATTTTGTCAAAGGCCTTTTCTGCATCTATTGAGATAATCATGTGGTTTTTGTCATTGGTTCTGTTTATATGGTGGATTATGTTTATCGATTTTTGTATGTTGTACCAGCCTTGCATCCCAGGGATGAAGGCCACTTGATCATGGTGGATAAGCTTTTTGATGTGCTGTTGGATTTGGTTTGCTGGTATTGTATTGAGGATTTTTGCATCGATGTTCATCAGGGATATTGGTCTAAAATTCTCTTTTTTTGTTGTGTCTCTGCCAGGGTTTGGTATCAGGATGATGCTGGCCTCATAAAATGAGTTAGGGAGGATTCCTTCTTTTCTGTTAGTTGGAATAGTTTCAGAAGGAATGGCACCAGCTCCTCTTTGTACCTCTGGTAGAATTTGGCTGTGAATCCGTCTTGTCCTGGACTTTTTATGGTTGGTAAGCTATTAATTATTGCCTCTATTTCAGATCCTGTTATTGGTCTATTCAGAGATTCAACTTCTTCCTGGTTTAGTCTTGGGAAGGCGTATGTGTCCAGGAATTTATCCATTTCTTCTAGATTTTCTAGTTTATTTGCATAGAGGTGTTTATGGTATTCTCTGGTGGTAGTTTGTATTTCTGTGGGATTGGTGGTGATACCCCCTTTATCATTTTTTATTGCCTCTATTTGATTCTTCTCTCTTTTCTTCTTTATTAGTGTTGCTAGCAGTCTATCAATTTTGTTGATCTTTTCAAAAAACCAGCTCCTGGATTCATTGATTTTTTGAAGGGGTTTTTGTATCTGTATTTCCTTCAGTTCTGCTCTGATCTTAGTTATTTCTTGCCTTCTGCTAGCTGTTGAATGTGTTTGCCCTTGCTTCTCTAGTTCTTTTAATTGTGATGTTAGGGTGTCAATTTTGGATCTTTCCTGCTTTCTCTTGTGGGCATTTAGTGCTATAAATTTCCCTCTACACACTGTTTTAAATGTGTCCCAGAGATTCTGGTATGTTGTGTCTGTGTTCTCATTGGTTTCAAAGAAGATCTTTATTTCTGCCTTCATTTCGTTATGTACCCAGTAGTCATTCAGGAACAGGTTGTTCAGTTTCCATGTAGTTGAGTGGTTTTGAGTGAGTTTCTTAATCCTGAGTTCTACTTTGATTGCACTGTGGTCTGAGAGACAGTTTGTTATAATTTCTATTCTTTCACATTGGCTGAGGAGTGCTTTACTTCCAACTATGTGGTCAATTTTGGAACAGGTGTAGTGTGTTGCTGAGAAGAATGTATATTCTGTTGATTTGGGGTGGAGAGTTCTGTAGATGTCTATTAGGTCCGCTTGGTGCAGAGCTGAGTTCAATTCCTGGATATCCTTGTTAACTTTCTGTCTCATTGATCTGTCTAATGTTGACAGTGGGGTGTTAAAGTCTCCCTTTAATATTGTGTGGGAGTCTAAATCTCTTTGTAGCTCTCTAAGGACTTGCTTTATGAATCTGGGTGCTCCTGTATTGGGTGCATATATATTTAGCATAGTTAGCTCTTCTTGTTGAATTGATCCCTTTACCATTATGTAATGGCCTTCTTTGTCTCTTTTGATCTTTGTTGGTTTAAAGTCTGTTTTATCAGAGACTAGGATTGCAAACCCTGCCTTTTTTGTTTTCCATTTGCTTGGTGGATCTTCCTCCATCCCTTTATTTTGAGCCTATGTGTGTCTCTGCATGTGAGATGGGTTTCCTGAATATAGCACACTGATGGGTCTTGACTCTCTATCCAATTTGCCAGTCTGTGTCTTTTAATTGCAGCATTTAGCCCATTTACATTTAAGGTTAATAATGTTATGTATGAATTTGATCCTGTCATTATGATGTTAGCTGGTTATTTTGCTCGTTAGTTGATGCAGTTTCTTCCTGGTCTCGATGGTCTTTACAACTTGGCATGATTTTGCAGTGGCTGGTACCAGTTGTTCCTTTCCATGTTTAGTGCTTCCTTCAGGAGCTCTTTTAGGGCAGGCCTGGTGGTGACAAAATCTCTCAGCATTTGCTTGTCTGTAAAGAATTTTATTTCTCCTTCACTTATGAAGCTTAGTTTGGCTGGATATGAAATTCTGGGTTGAAAATTCTTTTCTTTAAGAATGTTGAATATTGGCCCCCACTCTCTTCTGGCTTGGTGAATTTCTGCCAAGAGATCAGCTGTTAGTCTGATGGGCTTCCCTTTGTGGGTAACGCAACTTTTCTTTCTGGTTCCCCTTAACATTTTTTCCTTCATTTCGACTTTGGTGAATCTGACAATTATGTGTCTTGGAGTTGCTCTTCTTGAGGAGTATCTTTGTGGCGTCCTCTGTATTTCCTGAATTTGAATGTTGGCCTGCCTTGCTAGATTGGGGAAGTTCTCCTGGATAATATCCTGCAGAGTGTTTTCCCACTTGGTTCCATTCTCCCCGTCACTTTCAGATACACCAATCAGAGGTAGATTTGGTCTTTTCACATAGTTCCATATTTCTTGGAGGCTTTGTTCATTTCTTTTTATTCTTTTTTCTCTAAACTTCTCTTCTCGCTTCATTTCATTCATTTGATCTTCCATCACTGATACCCTTTCTTCCAGTTGATCAAATTGGCTACTGAGGCTTGTGCATTTGTCATGTAGTTCTTGTGCCGTGGTTTTCAGCTCTATCAGGTCCTTTAAGGGCTTCTCTGCAGTGGTTATTCTAGTTAGCCATTCATCTAATCTTTTTTCAAGGTTTTTAACTTCTTTGCTATGTGTTCAAACTTCCCCCTTTAGCTCGGAGAAGTTTGATTGTCTGAAGCCTTCTTCTCTCAACTCGTCAAAGTCATTCTCCGTCCAGCTTTGTTCCGTCACTGGTGAGGAGCTGTGTTTCTTTGGAGGAGGAGAGGTGCTCTGATTTTTAGAATTTTCAGTTTTTCTGCTCTGTTTTTCCCCCATTTTTGTGGTTTTATCTACCTTTGGTCTTTGATGGTGGTGACGTACAGATGGGGTTTTGGTGTGGATGTCCTTTCTGTTTGTTAGTTTTCCTTCTAACAGTCAGGACCCTCAGCTGCAGGTCTGTTGGAGTTTGCCAGAGGTCCACTCCAGACCCTGCTTGCCTGGGTATCAGCAGCGGAGGCAGCAGAACAGCGAATATTGGTGAACAGCAAATGTTACTGCTTGATCATTCCTCTGGAAGTTTGTCTCAGAGGAGTACCTGGCTGTGTGAGGTGCCCGACTGCCTCTACTCGGGGGTGCCTCCCAGTTAGGCTACTCGGGGGTCAGCAACCCACTTGAGGAGGCAGTCTGTCTGTTCTCAGATCTCAAGCTGCATGCTGGGAGAACCACTACTCTCTTCAAAGCTGTCAGACAGGGACATTTAAGTCTGCAGAGGTTTCTGCTGCCTTTTGTTTGGCTATGCCCTGCCCCCAGAGGTGGAGTCTACAGAGGCAGGCAGGCCTCCTTGAGCTGCAGTGGGCTCCACCCAGTTCGAGCTTCCCGGCCACTTTGTTTACCTACTCAAGCCTCGGCAATGGTGGCGCCCCTCCCCCAGCCTCACTGCTGCCTTGCAGATTGATCTCAGACTGCTGTGCTAGAAACGAGTGAGGCTCCATGGGCATAGGACCCTCCGAGCCAGGCATGGGATATAATCTCCTGGTTTGCCATTTGCTAAGACCGTCGGAAAGTGCAGTATTAGGGTGGGAGTGACCCGATTTTCCAGGTGCTATCTGTCACCCCTTTCCTTGGCTAGGAAAGGGAATTCCCTGACCCCTTGCACTTTCCAGTTGAGGCGATGCCTTGCCCTGCTTCGGCTCATGCTCAGTGCACTGCACTCACTGTCTTGCACCCACTGTCTTGCACCCACTGTCTGACAGTCCCCAGTGAGATGAACCCAGTACCTCAGTTGGAAATGCAGAAATCATTCGTCTTCTGCGTCGCTCACGCTGGGAGCTGTAGACTGGAGCTGTTCCTATTTGGCCATCTTGGCTAGAGTCCAGTAATTACTATTTTCTAAACTGTATTTTCCTACATTTTTAAAAAGTTGTGCAATAACGTGTGAATCGCTATTATAATCTCTCTCATATATATATGACTATTATAATCTCTCTCTGTATATATTTTTCTTCCAGTTTTTACCTGAGATGTTAGAAGAGGGAATCAAGCATTTGGGTGATTTAGCTAACAAGTATTGAGTATCTTCCCTAGGTTAGACAGCTCTGTCAATGAATTGCCCGCATATGATTGTGCTAGGTGCTGTAGATACAAAACATTGGACTGAGTTGCTATTAAAACTCATTTCTGATCTGGGTTCTTTGTCTCTCATTTCTATGACCAAAAAAAAAAAAAAAAAAAGCAGAAATTAGACATTATGTCACAGAGGAAAGGAAGCATAAAATAAATACTTTTTATTTTTAGCAGAAAGGGTAGACAAAATTTGGTTTGTGCCCCAGAATCAGGTAGAATGGGCAGGCTTGCAATGTTCACTCCTGGGAAGGAATCTAGACATAAAAGTCCTTTCTGGAAGATAATCAGAGAGAGAGAGAGAGGGAGAGAGAGAAAGAGAGAGAGAGAGAGAGAAATAGTTCAGGGTGTTTTTGTAATTTATTGAGCTATTCTTTTAAGGTCTGGAGAGAGTACCCCTTCTTCCCACTGCATTTTAGTATCATTCCTGTCAACATAAACCCCCCAAGGGTCATAGGCAGAGGAAAAAGTGTGTCTGTTTTTGTTTGTTTGTGTTTCAGAAGCCAGAGGGAGAATAAATAAAAACTGCAGACCAAGAGAATAAAAGGCTATGGGAAGTAAGCAATGTCCAGGCTGATCGTGTCCTTGGGGATGGAGTCCTATTGGGCCTCTGTATGCTCCATGTCGTACATCTTTGGAATGACCTCAGGACTGAGTTTCTTGCTTTCAAAAGTGGTTGCTCTAGGAGACAGCATGCTGACATCTGAAAAACTTGGAACTTGGATTCAGAGTGTCTGAGTCTTGGTCCAGGCTTTCACTCAAAAAGGTGGGGTGGCCTGAGCATGTTATTTATGCTGTTAGCTTCAGTTTCCACATCTCCAAAGTTGGGGGCAATAATATTTACCTGAAAGAGCTGGTCTGTGAATTAAATCTTCTGCCTTTTATGTTTCAATAGTTTCTTACTTTCTTGCAGAGAGAGCCCGCGTCCCTTGGTCTGACACATGAGGCCTTCAACTGACCCCACTCTCTTCTCATTCCACTCTGCTCTGAGTGTCCTGTGATCAGCCATACCTCAGAACTTGCATTATTCTTTCAGTGTTTTCTCACAGCCCTCATTCCTTTACACAAATAACTCCCTCTTCATGCAAAACCCCTTTCTGCATTATCTGGCTAACAAACTTCTCTTCCCTGAAAACTCAGCTTTTCTTTGGTAAGTCTTCCCTTGTTCCATAGGCCTAATTAATTGTGGCTTCTTTGCCAATCCGTTTCATCTGTGTAAACCTCCAATTTAGCAAGTATAATTATTTATGCATCTATCTTTCCTAGAGAATACAGAGTTCCTGTATTATAAATCTTCGTTTCCCCAGTGAGTAATGTCCCATAACAAGTGATGAGTAAATGTAGGTCAAGTAAATACATACAATGTCAGGAGTTTGGAGGCAAAACATTTCTGATGAAATGTCAGAGAGAAGCAGAAAGACCAAAAATGAGGTCTAGATTCTGATGCTGGCTCTCTTCTCAACAAGTCATCCTTTCTGGGCCTTGGTTTTCTCATCTTAAAGCAAAAGGATAGCACCAGATATTCTCTAAGACTCTTGTCAACTCGAGTATCTTCTAATTGTTCTGCTTTTGTGAAACAGCAGAGATTCTACTTTTTTGGCTAAGGGACCCACATCTGAAGGCAGTTAGAAGTAACCACAAAGTAGGGTACAAGACAGAGACAGACTCTACTATAGTGGAAAGGGTGTTAGATTATACTAGAAAATCAAGGTTTAAGTTTTGTCTCTACTGCTTCTTAACAACTATAAGATTTTGCTCAGATAAATTATTTCTTTTCTGGGAACTTTATTTCTCTCATTTGTGATATGGGAAGAATAAAGCTGTAGCAAAGGGCTTGTCAGGATTAAACTGGTAATACATACTATAATTCTGTCTACCCCAAACAGAGAATTGCTATTTTGATTATTATCACTCTCACCAATTTTGAGTTTTGAAAGGTCTACCTAAAAAACCAGAGGGGCTTTTTGAGAGTTTCTTAAAAAGAGATCATTGATGTTAAATTGCTGGCCAGGAATTCACACTCCAAATTTTACAATCAAAGTCTTTACAATGTTCATTCCGCTAACTGCTTGATTCCACAGCTACAGCCCTCAACCACTCCAGCTTTGAAGTTAGGCATAAATTAGACCATCTTCAGATTCTACATTGGGATGAAAATTATTCAGTGGTGAATTGTCTCATAAACTGTGATCAAATGTACCATCAAACAACACAATAGACATTGTAAGCAGTATAATAATTTCTCAGTGATGCTGGGATGGAGTGCGAGGGCTCCCAGGCCTCAGAGAAACTGATACATATCTGCTCAAATAAAGTACTGTTTTCTTCTTGATTTCATTGAGAATAACCTCAGATGTCAACTGTGTATCTCTATGTCTGTGTATTTATATAAGCTAGTTTATGACTTATATAATCCAGGCACCAAAAAATATAAAGTATTTCACAATGTTTTTATGATGAGAGTTTAGAAGTATATGGCGTTCTTGGCTCCCTCTTAGAATCCATCTATTGACTTACAGCTGAACTTTCTGGATAACATGACAATACAGATGAGAGTAGCAGCCGCCCAATTGTCTACATGGACCCTTAGTACCACTCATCCCTCCTGTCCCTATTAAAAACACTGAGAAGCAGCAAGCTCATGGTCTGAAAGTCACAGGCATCACTCTAAAATTCTTGCTGAGACTGTAGAATTGTAAGGCAGCCAGTAGGGTTCTGGAGTAAACCCCAGGCCCACAGAGAAGCTGGACTCTGAGGAAAGTGGTCACTTGACTTCCTCCCTCATCTCCTGTTCAACATATTCTTCCAGAGAAGTGGGAGAGGACACAGGGAAAGGAAAAAGGTGTGAGAGTCATTTCACAGTTTGTCAAGATAAGAATTTGTGCATGTAGGCCGGGCACAGTGGCTCACGCCTATAATCCCAGGACTTTGGGAGGCCAAGGCCAGTGGATCCCTTGAGGTCAGGAGTTTGAGACTAGCCTAGCCAAAATGGTGAAACCCCATCTCTACTAAAAATACAAAAACTTAGCTGGGTGTGGTAGCAAGTGCCTGTAATCCCAGCTACTGGGGAGGCTGAGGAAGGAGAATTGTTTGAACCTGGGAGATGGAGGTTGCAGTGAGCTAAGATTGCATCACTGCACTCCAGCCTAGGTGACAGAGCAAGACTCCATCTTGAAAAAAAAAAAAAAGAATTTATGCACCTAATCTTTTTAGCATAATAGCATCGGATTTATTATCTACTCATTTCAATAGGTACTTGGCAAATACTGCTTTCTGTTAGTGATTGTGTTTTTATATACAAAATGTGAGTAGTATAGTATGATGGTGAAGAGCTCAGACTCTGAGATCAGAGAATTTGGGGCCAAATCCTGGCTCTGCCATTTATCAACTACATGACTTTGGGCAAGTTATAAAAGCTTATTGGTCTCAGTTTTTTATGTCTGTAAAGGGAGATAATCTTTTTCTCCTACCTCATAATTGTTATAAAGTTTCAGTGCCACAAAAGAAATAGCACTAGAATATCAAATTTTCTTTTTTCTTCTCAGCAAGGCAATTTACTTCTATAGAAGGGTGCACCCTCACAGATGGAGCAATGGTGAGCACACACCTGGACAAGGGAGGGAAAGGAATTCTTATTCCTGATGCATGTGGCTAACATAAGGATGACTAATGAGATATTACCTGTAAGGCACTTAGAATAATGTTCAGCACCTGGGAAAACTGGCTACCATAAGCAGAAAACTGAAACTGGACCCCTTCCTTACCCCTTATACAAAAATTAACACAAGATAGATTAGATACTTAAATGTAAAACCCAAAACCATAAAAACCCTAGAAGAAAATCTAGGCAATACCATTCAGGACATAGGCATGGGCAAAGATTTTATGATGAAATCACGAAAAGCAATTGCAACAAAAGCTGAAGTTGACAAATGGGATCTAATTAAACTAAAGAGCTTCTGCACAGCAAAATAAACCATCATCAGAGTGAACAGAAAACCTACAGAATGGGAGAAAATTTTTGCCATCTACCTATCTGATAAAGGTCTAATATCCTGAATTTACAAGGAACTTAAACAAATTAACAGGAAAAAAAACAATCAAAAAGCGGACAAAGGACATGAAGAGATACTTCTCAAAAGAAGACATTTATGCAGCCAACAAACATATGAAGAAAAGCTCAACATCACTGATCATTAGAGAAATGCAAATCAAAACCACAATGAGATACCATCTCATGCCAGTTAGAATGGCGATTATTAAAAAGTTAAGAAATAACAGATGCTGGCGAGGCTGTGGATAAATAGGAACACTTTTACACTGTTGGTGGGAATGTAAGTTAGTTCAACCATTGTGGAAGACAGTGTAGTGATTCCTCGGGGGTCTAGAACCAGAAATACCATTTGATCCAGCAATCCCATTATTGAGTATATATGCAAAGGAGTATAAATCATTCTACTATAAAGACACATTCACATGTATGTTTATTATAGCACTATTTACAATAGCAAAGACATGGAAGCAACCCAAAAGCCCATCAGTGATAGACTGCATAAAGAAAACATGGTGTATATACATCATCAAATACTATGCAGCCATAAAAAGGAATGAGATTATGTTTCTTTGCAGGAACATGGGTGAAGCTGGGAGCCATCATCCTTAGCAAACTAACACAGGAACAGAAAACCAAACACCACATGTTCTCACTCATAAGTGGGAGCTGAACAATGAGAACACATGGACACAGGGAGGGGAACAACACACACCGGGGCCTGTCATGGGCGGCAAGGGGTGGGAGAGCATCGGGACAAAGAGTTAATGCATGCGGGGCTTAATACCTAGATCATGGGTTGGTAGGTGCAGCAAACCACTATAGCATATGTTTACCTATGTAACAAACCTGCATGTTCTGCACATGTATCCAAAACTTAAGGTAAAAAAAAAAGAAAAAATAATGCTCAGTACCTAGATTTTTTCAGTGGCTATCAGCTGCTTATTATTCTACCTTGTGAGCTTCTTAAGGGCAAGGACTATGAATTCATTCATTCAACAAACAATTACCAAGCATGTACTATGTGCCAGGCATTGGATTTACGGAGATGGTTAGCACACTAGTACCTGACAACAGAGTCTAGTGGAAATCAATAGGTACTTTTCTACAAATATGGCGATGAGTCCTATGTGAGGTATGTAGAAGATAATAAGGGACCTCAGTGTTACAATGATTAATTTTGTCCAAGAGAGCCAAGAAGAATTCAACCTTGAAGTTGGAAAGGCATATACCAGATTCAAAAGGCAGAGAGAACTTTCTAGGGGAAGTGCATGTTAGATACTTACACATATCTGTGTATGTGTGTATACACATAGGAATATATATACATATATATATATTCAAGATTGAACATATGTATACATATGGAATATTGTTAAATCATCTCTGAGAGATATGATTTTAAATTTCCCATTATGACTACAGATTTGCTGATCTGTCAGTATTTGTCCTATAAGTTTTTAGTCAATATTAGGTAAATACAAGTTTATGATTGTTATATCTTCCTGGAGGAGGTTCTTTTCATTATTATCTAGTATTTTTTATTTTTACTAATGCTTTTTTTCTTAATTTGTTTTTGGTCAAATACTAATATCGTTACCAGCTTTATTTGATTCATATGTTACATCTTGTTTCATACAATTTAGTTTCAATCTTTGGGCCATTTTGTTTTGAATATGTCCCTTTCATGAAGTGTATAGCCAAAAGACCTAAAAATCTAATGTGATAATCTCTAGCTTTTAATAAATTAATTTAATTCATTTACCATTATTTTGATTACTACTTTTTGAATATATTTTTACCATTTTATTTCTTTTTTCTTCTTACTAATGAATATCATTTGATGGTTCTTAAAACAAGTCTTTATAGGTAGAAAATACTCTTCTTTTGTGAATCTGAATATGATTTTATTTTTCTTACTTCTTTTTATGGTCTGAACTGTGTTTCTCCCCCACCCCCAAATTTATATGTTGAAGTTCTAACCCCCAGTCCTTACAATGTGACTGTTTAGAGCTAGATCCTGTAAAGGGGGTGATTAAGTTAAAATGAGGCTGTTTTAATCCAATATGACCATATTTTAATCCAATATGACCAGTGCCCTTTTAAGAAAAGGGAAATTGGACACATAAACAGACACCAGGGATGTCCATACATAGGGAAAAGACTATATGAGGGTACAGTGAGAATCCAACCATTTGCAGGCCAAGGAGAGAGGCCTCGGGAGAAACCCAAACTGCCAACACCTTAATCTTGGACTTCTAACCTGAAAGACTGTAAGAAAATAAATTTCTATTGTTTAAGCCAGCTGGTCTGTGATATTTTGTTATAGCAGCCCTAGCAAACTCATACACTCTTGAATGACAGTAATACAGGGTGTAGAAGTCTAAGTCAAATATTTTCCTCTCAAACATTTTGAAGATGTCTGTTTTCTTCTGGCAGAGATTGCTGCTAATGAATTACTTGCTGTCAGACTCACTGTCATTCTGTGGTAGGTAATTTGTCCATTATCTATAGTAGGTTAGAAGATATTCTTTCTATCCATGATATTGTGCACTTTTTATGTCGGTATAGTTCTATTTTTATTTATCTTTTGGCCCTCTTGTGTTTTCAGTCTCAGTCCAGTGGTCTGTTTTCTATGCTGAAAAATTTTCATTCATTGTCTTTTCAAATACTGCTTTTCTACCCTTCTCTATGAGCCAATCATAGTTAGCTTGGCTCAAGTCCTAGTTGCACAGCTGTTCTGCTCCCTGCTGGAGCTTTATAGAAACCCCAACCCTGGGCAACAGGTGGTGTGACATTAAGCCTCCTTTTGTGGATAGGAGAGTTCTCCCCTAGGACTAAAACTAGTTCAGTTTTAGTGCACGATAGTCAGTCTGGTTCCCTGCCACATTTGGTTCTCAATGCCCCAGAAATTCAAGTGCCAGCTGTCTTGGATAGTTAGGTGAAGAGCCTTGCAGAGCACACCTTTGGCTTCCTGATTAGTGCTATGTGTTTTCTTTTATTTATAGACCACAGAGGTGCTTATCTTACTTTTAACTGTGATTTTCAGAAACTTTTTATTTTAAAATAATTTTGGTCTTACAGAAGAGTTTCAGAGATAGTATAGAAAGTTCCCATATACCTTTCACACAACTTATCCTAATGTTAACATCTTATATAACACAGTTAGGTTTTTAATTTTTTTCTTTTTTGTACTGAATATTTGACACTCAAAGGCAGTGGAAGCATGAATGCACTGAGCCACCTTGACCAAAAGCTCTAAGCCAGAAATGTTTCCCTTGATTAGCCATTTAATCACCCATCCATGCATTCAACAAAGATGTTTTCAGCTTATGATGTTAGCACTGTCCTAGGCACAAGGAACATGGCAGTAAACAGACCAGGCAAACATTCCTGCCCCTGTGTTGTTAAAATGTTAGTGTTGGAGATAGACATAAAGGATATAAAAATGGTAAAATCTATAGTGTATTAAAATAGTGGTAACTGCTAAGGAGAAAAGGAAAGCATGAGGAGAGGATAAGAAGTGTTAGGGGATAGTGGGGGATTGTTTGCAGTATTCAATATGAGGCTGGGAAGGCCTCTTTGAGAAGGACAATTGAATGAATACCTAGAGAGGTGTGGGTGTGAGCTGTACAAATACCAGGGGAAAACAGTCCTCCAAGTAACCTTGAGAACTAGGCATTATAACCACAAGGAAACAGGTTTAGAGGAATTAAGAAACTTGCTTCTGCATACAGCCAATAAATGGAAGACCTGTGATTTGAATCCAGGTCTTCCTGACCCCAAAGCTTGTGCTCTTATCTGGGTAGCTAAGCACAGATTTACAAAGAGTCACGTATATCCCTTCAAAGGGTGCATTCTGGTCCTTTTACTCACATAACAGTACAAATCCATGGTGTTCTCATAAACCTTTCAAGAAAACCCTAGAAATCTATTTACAGAGTACTTGAGGTTTTTCAACAAGTTGTTTTCGTTGAACTAGCTGAGCTTCATAAAATATGACTTTGACCTTTCCAGCCAGTGGTCCAGGAGCTGGAGTGGTCATGGCCAGTGTGGAAAGTGGCCAGTGCCTCTGTGCAGGGCAGCTCATTTGTCAGCTCCCACACCAATAGGAAAGCTAATAATTCTTCTCTAGACTGTTTGTTCTTATTTTGTTACCTTTGGGCACTCATATCATCCATTTTTCGTCAAAATATATCATGGAAAAGAGCCGTTATGAGTAAACCCTACTGATTCTTACAAAGCAGAGAGACAACCAGTTTAAGTTAAAACGGGTTTGGATTACAGGGAATTTTAAAGGACAGCACATATAATTTTTACTTTAGAAGCCATGTAACAATATTATTCTGTGCCCAAGAGGTCTCATGGGGTCATTTTAGTGTTTGTAAGACTCTCCTGAAGTGTTTAAACATAGATTCCTGAGCCAGACCTTCAGGAATGGGATTCAAGTCATCGAGGACGATAAGGCATCTACCTATTCAGCACTTACCCCTCCCACAAGTGACCTTCTTTTTGGTTCAGAAGGTCAAATGCAGATTCCTCCTGAAGAAATTAATAGCCTCTCCAGGATAGACCCCAGCCTACCTCACCAAAGATTCATTAATTTTGTCACTGTCATCTCTCCCCCGTGCTCCTTGTTCCTTACTCCTTCCCTTCATCATCCCATGTACATACATCCTGACCATGGCACACTAGTTCCTATTTCCTTGAACTTTTCCACTCGTATAGTTTTGTTCCAGTGAGTTGAGTTCCTTGCCTGAAAAGCTTTTTCTCTCATCCCTGCATGTCAAGTTCCCACTCCTTGTTCAAGACTCCATTCACCCTATAAGCCTTCCTAATCTTTCAGTTAAAATTAATTCTTCCCTTTTTGTGTTTCCAGTTTGGGGGAAAAAAAGGACAAGGAGGAGGAGGAGAAAAAAGCGAAGGAGGAAGAGGAGAGAAGGAGGATAGGGAGAAAGAAGAAGAAAATGAAGAGGAAAAGGAGGTGGGGAGGAGAGGAAAGATGAGGAGAAAGAGGAAAGAGAGGAAAGTGAAAAGGAGATACTGCTATGGTGGATCTTGACATGGCTTGCCCACGATAGGTCCAAATGGGTGACTTTTATCCTTCTACCCTTCAGAGGCCTAGCTTTTTTTTTTTTTTTTTTTTCAGAAGAACACATTCACTAAATCTTTGTTAACTTAAGAGGAGGATTGTTAGCAATTAGCACATTAATAGTGTGAAATAAGTGAAGTTCTAACTAAGTGCTAAAAATGATTGGTCTCCTATGCAGATGAAATGGCCCTGCAATATCGTTGCCTATATACTTGTATGTTTGGCTCAGAAATTCTTCTTTTTATTCTTTTTCACATTTCAACTTTTACCCTAAGCTTTAGCTCAGATCTAATTGGAATTCTTGAAAGTCACTTGGAGTTGGGCTCTGTATTCTTGCTGAGGCTGTGTAGTACACCAGGGTGAAGAGTAATAAGCACAGAGCCTGGGCATAGTGGCTCACACCTGTAATACCAGCACTTTGGGAGGTGGAGGTGGGAATATTGCTTGAGGCCAGGAATACAAGGCCAGCCTGGGCAACATAGAGAGACCCTGTCTCTACAAAAAATAATAAAAATTAGCTGGGCATGGTGGTGCACACCTGTAGTCCTAGATACTCAGGAGGCTGAGGCCAGAAGATAGCTTGAGCCCAGCAGTTGAAGGCTGTAGTGAGCTATTATTGGCACTGCACTCCCGAGTAAAAACCTGTCTCTTTAAAAAATAATGATAATAATAAGCATAGACTCTAGAGCCAATACTTCCACCCATTGCCAAATTGCAAAACCTGTCTTTTAGCAAAACCAGTCTACTTTAGAAAACAAGTGTGTTTCCTCTCCATTTCTTTAAATGTGGATAATACTTCCCTCAGAGGCTTTTATAAGAATTAAATGAGAAAATATATGAAGGACATTAACACAAGGACTAATCTCGGAGTTAGTGCAAAATAAAAGGTATAATTATGATTCTAATTCCTAATGATGATTCCTTCTCCAGAGGCACTGTCAGAAAAGAGCTGTTCTCAGTGGGCCCATTTTCAGCCCCTGTACTTTTACCACATGAGCAAAAGCAGCTTTGCAGTTGCTCACGCCTCTTTATGGTATTTAACCTTCTCTGATTAACTTGATTCAAAGTGATTACCTCCTTCTGCTCCTGGTTCCTTCCTTTCCCAATTGAATGAGGGCATCCTGGCTTTGGTGCTGCCTCTTCCCACCTCTGAAGAGAACGGCTCCTGGAAGAATGAAGCTGGGTGTGAGTCCTCCAAGAAAGCATAACAATGGCATTCTACATATTAATTTTAACTTTGCATTTGGAAATAATTTCAGACTAACAAAAAAGTTTCAGAAATAGAACTTTCCTGTCTACCTTTTTATCCAAATTCCCCAAATGTTAATTTCTTTCTCACATATCCATTGTATAATAATTAAATTTAGGAAAAGTACATTGATGCAATATTAGTATCTAATCTATGGCCTTAATGCAAATTTCTCCAGTTGTCCCACAAATATCCTTTTTTTCTGGTTCAGCATCCAATCCAGTATCACACAATATATTTCACTGTGATGTCTCCTTGATCACCTTTAATCTGGTACATTTCCTGAGTCATTCTTTGACTTGATATGTAATATATGACTTAATACTTTTGAGAACTGACCATTTTGTAGATTGTTCCTCAGTTAGTCTGATGTTTCCTCATAATTAAATTCTGGTTTTGCATTTTTAGCAAGAATATGATGAAATGATGTTGTGTCTTTCTAAATGCATTATATCAGAAGGCACATGGTGTCCATTTGTCCCATTACTGGTGATGTTAACTATGATCCCTTCATTAAGGTGCTGTCAAAGTGGAGATATTGTGGGCCTCTGTGAAGATTCTGTTTCTCATCATTTTTTTGTTGTTCACTAATTTTAGTATCTATTGAAGATGCTTGCCTGAAACAATAATTACTTTCTGGTTGCCAAATAGTGATTTCTATTTTCCTCATTTCTTTCTTAAACATTTCTTAGTTAGAATTCTACTCTAACAAAGAGATTTTCCTTCTCATTTTTCATTCATTCATATGTTTATTCCTTTATATCAGTATGAACTCATAGATACTTAACTTTAGTGTCTGATTATAATTTTTATATTCACGATTTTGTGGCTAACATTACGCTAGACATGGCCACTGAAAATCCTTTCAAGCTGGCCACTGAATCCTTTTGAAATGTTCTTACATTATTTGCTTGTTTTTCCTTCTGAAAATTGTGTGGAAGCTATGGCAGATCAGGAAAATAAAGCCTTTCTGACCTATCCCAGTGAATTTAAGCAACTCTATTGGTCGCCCTGCCCTTTCAATGACTGTAATTTAGCTGTGTCAACATGCTATTTTATGTAACCTATATGTAGGTGTTATCCAAATGGTGTTTGTGTGTATATTTGCTTTTTCAATGATTGCTATGTGATCTATCATTATTTCTTCTCTATTGGTAGTTTCTTTGAAAAATTTTGTAAGAACCCAACAACACAATTCCCCATGGCCTCTTGAGCTCTAAAACACACTTTTTCTGCATTGTCCCAGCACTGGATTCTATTTAATTAACATTTGATTTTGCATTGCAAGACCCTGATATACATTAAAAGGTCACCACCCAGTCATTTATCTTTTAAAGTAACTGGACCGGTTATTTTTTTAAAGTTCCATCAGGTTAAAATGGTTAGCAATTTTTCTCCTTGCAGTGTCCCTTCAGCCTGGACCAGACGGATAATAGATCAGTGTAGGTTCAGATGCATTACAACATTAGTCATCAATTAGGTTTAAACCAGCAGTGTAATATATCATTTATCTTGCCTGCCACGGCTCTTTTGAACATTTAATTTTTTAAGGCCTCTTAGGGTTTTTTTTTTTTTCTTTCTAACTGGCCTCCTGCCTCTCTCCTTTGTCTCCGACACAGCCATGTCCTTAAGGAACAATAAAAATTAGATTTGTTTGACCTGCTCTCAGGGTTCATTTCAGCGAGATGGATTTTAATAGCTTTGACTGGTTGGGCAGACAGCTTTTATGTAATATTCCAGACATTTACGCACTGTCTTTTGCTGAGCCCTGAGCAGGTGTGTACGTGAGAGGATGTGTCTGTGTGCCACTAAGGAGCTCCTTACTATTCCTTTCACATCAAATAATCCTCTGGGAAACTGCTTACTTCTAGATACGATGGGCATCTCATTAAGTGCTCAAGTCATTGGCATGTCTTTCTCCTCCTAATAACTTTGTTTTAATCTCCTGCATTCAGCATGTATTGCACTGTTAATGTGAAAGGGATGCTCTTTGCTCAATGAGGTCTTGCTGAGTTGACTTGGGTTGTGATGGGTTCTTCCTGTTTTTTCAGGTGGCTGACAACATCTTCTACATGAATATTCTGATTCAGCATTTTTCATTGCAAGGTGGATTGAGGTCATAGGGAGAGCAAGGGCTTCTTAGCCACGTTCCCCATGGCTTGAATGGTGATTCAGTCTTTATCAAATGAGCTGCTGTCTGACTTCAAGCTGGTGACCTCCTCTTCCTGTGTCTCAGTGTCCACCATACTAGAATAATGATAATACCTCTCTTGCAATGTAGTCACCAGTTTTCAGCAAAAGTATGGAAATCTCTGGAGTGCCTGACACAACAGCAGGGATTTTTTGTTTTTAAGCAACTCTAAATTCAGGTTTGTTGTTGTTGTTGTTATTGTTGTTGTTTTGCAAGGAGTGTATAATAATATTCATTCCACAAAAATTTACTGAATATCTACTTGGTTCCGGGTACTCTTGTAGACAGGGGTAGCATCAAAACAAAGATTTTGGCCCTCATGGAGGTTAAATTCTTGAGGGACAGATCAATAGTAAATAAAGTAAATAAGTGAAATATTGGTATGTTAGATAGTACTAAGCACTAGGGAGAAAAAGATAGAGCAGGGTTGTTGAAATGGTTAAATAAGAACATATACAATGTTCCTAGCTGGTGTCTGGTACATAATCAGTAATCAATTAATGATACTTATTTATATCAATCATTTATTCATTATTTCACATTTATTCAACATTTGTTGAAATTATACTTTGGGCTAGGCACAGATGCTGTGACTCTTGTGTCTTTTGGAACTTTGAGGCATAAAATTCTCCTCCCGTCCCCTCCCCTCCCCTCCGTTTCCTTTCCCTTCCCTTCCCCTCTTCCTTCCTCCCTTTCTTTCTTTTTTTTCTTTCTCTCTTTCTTTCTCTCTCTCTTCCTCTTTCTTTGTTCCTTTCTTCCTTTCTTTCTTTCTTTTTTTCTTTCTTTCTTCTTTCTCTCATTGTATTCCTACTTTCTACCAGCACGTTGCTAAGTTGCTAGGATATAGAGATGAACAGAGTAGTAGGTCCCTGTCTGCAAGTTGCTCATAGTCGATGGAATCTCAGCTATGACAGAAACCAAAGAATCATGAAGACAAGAGGATAGTTCGATAGGGGCATAGAAAGAGACTGAATTTAAGAAAGGCAGGGTGGGAGAAGAAACATCAGTTTGAGAGTTCTAGCTGGTGCAGCCTTCTGGCAAAACACACTTGCAATTTCCTGATGCTGATGGTTATGTCTGTCAATGACTCAGGCTGCTAGGTGATCTCCTCTAGTTCCTCAGCTATTTCTTTGAAGCTGGTTCAAGATCCAATAACTGGGTGAGAGCAGGCCTGGCATATAGGGAGACTCAAACCAAATGGCTTTACTGTTAGAGAGGCCTTCAAGCTTCTGTTGGAAGAAGAGCTGTAAGCTACTGGCTGACTTGAAGTTTCTTGTGCTGGGAAAAAGATTCAATGGGGAAAATGAGGAAAATTTGCTGAGATGTTTCCATATTTTAATATATTGAGATGACCAAATTTTAATTTTGACCCTGCCAAGAATTTGTTATTTGACTGTGCGCTCTGAAAAATGTAGTGGTTGGATTAAATAAACTTCTGGCTCTGAAAATAATTCTACAGAATTAGTTAATCACTCTACACTCATTCATATAGTTGCTAACCTAACTATCCATTTACTTATTCTTTTATTCTTATTTATTTATTTTTATTCATCTGTGTTTTTGAGCATCTTCTTTCTGCTAGGCATTGTGCTGTATGCTGCATTACAATACAGTGTGGTTCTAGTAATCAAAAACTGAACAATCTGAACTGTAGTTTTTGGAGATTATTTAAATTCTCTTTGACTTTACTGGAAGACATTAAAAAATAACAACAACAACAACAACAACAATCCTTCCTCAGCTTTACTATACAGCATAGTAGCCCTGTGAATGAGACAGGACAAGTACAAGTCCCTTTTGTTCCCATTCCATAGAAAAGGAAATCAAGGCACTGAGAAATCTAGTGGGAATAGCAGGTACTGGCCTGGGTGCTAGTAATACAAGGTGAACAAGGACAGTGACCAACCATTTCAGTTTGCCAAAGACTGTCCCAGTTTTAAAACTGAAAGCACAACATGCTAGAAGACCCTTCAGTCCTGTCTGCAAGGGCAGTTGGTCACTCAAGAATTCCTGTAAAATTGTTCCCACATTACAGAACACTAAGTATCATGACAGGTACATGAATAAAATCAGTAAGATTTACTGATTTGGGTTAAAACAAATACATATCATGTTGAAAACACTCAATTGCCTTCCCCCAGAGGCCTGAAATGTGTCTGGGGCTCTTCCTCATGAATCCCCAAGTTTAGCTGGTTATTGAATAGACAGAAGATATTTGTTTCATGAAGAAACTGGTGATGAGATAAAAACATTGTATTATGATGTTAAATGGCCAATTTATATCCCTTCCCTTTACTCTCTGAGTGCTAAATGGCAAGTTCAAGGAGCAGAGGCTATTCTTGGAAGGATATATTACTTTGGACATTTCTGCACTATAGTTTTACTTTAGGTAAGGTGGTTGGGGGAAAGGGGAGACAAAATTCTCTAAATGCTATGAATAAATCACTTTGCATCCCATACAAATCTACACTTCTTGGAGCAGGTGGCTCCCTGCCTCTGGTTGCTTTTTAAAACATGGCATTATATTATGTCTGCTCTTTTTGTAAAAAAACACCACCACAAAACTAATGACCAGACCAATTCATCAAATGAAGAGGGTAGTGGACTGGGGGTCAGAAAAAGCTCAGGGTTTTTATAAAATTTGAAACCTTAGGATAGTTCATTTCTCTCCTGGGGTCTCAGCATTTCCACCTGGAAAGAGGCACAGCCATGCCTGTCTCAACATCTTCCCCAACCCCTTGCAAAATGTCCTGAACTCTAGGAAGGAAGATGCAAATGACCATCACTTCATGCGAAGAGTATTCTGTTTTGATTAACAAATAATCCTGGCTGTAGTATTAAATCATGTATGACCTTAGACAGATTACTTAGCCTTTCTGGATTTCACTTTACTCATCTACAAATTGGGAGACTGTAAACCAACAACAAAGTATTGTTATAAGAATTAGCGATAACATAAGCAAAGCTCCCTGCACAGTACAAGACCCTGAGTAAGATAAATAAGATGTCTGGAGACCTTAGTTTTGGCTCCAAGATTGTCTCTGACTTCATAAGACAATTATTCCATGAAAATTATATTCACATTGATGAATCAAATACTTTCTGGAGTAACTATGATTGATTCAGTTTGTATTTTTGATTGAATTTCTGTACAGCACAGTTCGCCATTTCTGATTTTTCCCATTTTAATTTTATTATAATAAAATATTTCTTTATAATTTGTGAAAGAAATATTTTATGAATTAATCAGTATTTTTTACATGATGAACTGAGTATAGCTTCTGTCCCTTCAGGTTTTCTTTTGTGAACATTAATTCTATAAAATTCAGTTTCAAATTCTATTCTTGTTTAGGAAGAGTTGATATTTTTGTTAATTCATAGTCAATAACATTCTACTACATGTGATTTTCATCCATTATATTTTGCATCAGGTATTTCTACCAGTAGTGTTCATTAAGGATCCAAAAGTCATTGAACATAAGACTGAGAAGTAGCATCTGTGCTTTCTTAAAGCAAAGGATAGAGAGCATTACTACAGCAAGGAAGAAGTATGACGTGAGTCAGAGTCAAAGTGGTGGGGTCAAAACATCCTTCTTCATTCCCAATCTCCCTTACACTCCTTCACCGTGGACTGGGCTTTTGACATCGGCATTCACCTGATCCCCACCTGAGCTGGCCGTACTCTTTGCACACCATTATTGAAGAGAATAGACACATTAAAGGTCTTTGATTCCTTGTTGCTTTCCCTGATGTCCTTCATGCTTGGAGACAGCCTCTTTTTGCTTTTTACCAGCTCATTCCAGCAGAGCTTGCACCTGAGTTTGCAAGAACCTTGTTTTAGCAAAGAAACCTTATTTTGAACACAAATTTGTGGTGAGGAGTAAAAGACACAGTGTTGACCAAGAATCTCACATAATGTCTGACATGGTGGCCCTTAATTTATAGGAATTTGTTCTTCTATCCTTGCCCCTGGGCTTGTTCTTTTCTCAGGGAGACAATGAGGTCCAATGGAAAGGGCATGGGCTTCAGAATCAGACTGATCTGGGTTAAAATCTGAATTCTCCCATTTTTTAGCTGTTACTGGATGAGTTATTTCATTTATCTGAGCCTCAGTTTTGTTAGTAAAGAATGGGAGAAAAATATTTTTTATATATGGGCGTTGTTGCAAAAGATAAATTACAATACATGTAAAACATTCACTCAGGAACTGGGAATACATATTACCTCCCACATATGGTGTAGGGAGGGACTCAGACATCAGCAAATAATAATCAAATTAATAAATTATTATAATCATGATGGCGACATTGAAAGGGGTTCTGTAAGGGCAAATAAGAAAATCTAATGTCATTGGGGCTTGGGAGTGTCACTCAAACCATGGTACACATGATGGCTATGCCACATTTTCATATATGTGTGTGTCTTAGTCTGTTTTCAAGCTGCTGATAAAGACATATCCAAGGCTGGATAATTTATAAAGAAAGAGAGGTTTAATGGACTCACAGTTCCACATAGCTGGGGAGGCCTCACAACCATGGCAGAAGGCAAAAGGCATGTGTTACATGGCAACAGGCAAGAGAGAAAATGAGAGCCAAGTGAAAGGGTTTTCTCCCTATAAAACCATCAGATCTCATGAGACTTATTCTCTACCACGAGAACAGTGTGGAGGATACTGCCCCCATGATTCAGTTGTCTTCCACCGGGTCCCTCCCACAACACATGGGAGTTATGGGAGCTACAGTTCAAGATGAGATTTGGGTGGGAACACAGCCAAACCATATCAGTGTGTGTATGTGTTCTTGTGTATGTGTATGTGAACAGTGGATACAAGTACAGTCTTTGTAATTAGGCAGATGTGAGCTTGAATTTTGATTTTTACCACATATAAGTGAATTTTGGCAAAGTATTTAATTTTCTAAATCTCAGTTTCTCATCTGTAAAAGGGGGTGCACAATACATCTACCACATGGGACTGTCCTAAGGATTTTCCTCCCCTTCCTCCTCATCTCTAACTTCTACTGAGTGCTTTCTGCATGCCAGGCACCATATACTCAGTGCTTAATATCCATGTAATCCCCACAGTAATCCCCTGAAATTGGAACTATTAATATCCTGAGGAAACTGGGCCAAAAAGAGGTTGGAGAACTTGCCCAAGGATATACACTCATGAGTGATAGTTAGAAAGAATTTCAACCAAAAATCTGGCTCACAAGGCCGTGTGTTTTACACAAGATACATGCAGAGAGAGCTCAATACCTGGGTGCTCTTCTCATCCTGATAATTTATCATCGTTTTTGTTTCCTCCATCAAGGGGATATAGATTTTCATTATTCCTAACCATCTGCCCAAGATCTATAGAACACAATAGGTGCTCTGTAAGTGCATTTTGAATAGATGAATGTACTGGATGTGGCAGAGGCAGTCCCATTGTAGAGGTGGTGGGTGAGGTGGGACAGGATTAAGCACCCTCCCCCGCTGCTCCCCAGTACTTTCAGAAAGCCTTTCAGCACCCTTGATTGCTATGTGCTCTGACAAATGCATAAAATATGGTCCCTTTCTAGTTGCTTGCTCGGTCTGTTTCTGGAGAGGTGCCAGCCATCTATTTGATCAACTTCAGGCAGCAGTGTGGTAGTCAAGGCTGAGCAGAGTGCAGCCGGCTGAGAAAATGGGTAAATATTTTATAGACCCTACGGTAAATAATGTATACATTCAGAGAAACAAGGTGAATCTTTTATAGGCCTGAGCCCCTGTTAAGTCAGCAATTAAATGCTGGTGCTGGAAGAAATAAAAGCTAGTCCTAAATGTTCCTACCTTACAGAGAGTCAAGGCCTGCACTTAATCTCTGGGCAAGAAGTTCAGTCTCTTTTCACTGATGCCGATTATTTTTTGTTTTTATTATTTTTTTTACTATTTTTTTGAGAGTCAGAGTCTTATTTTTTGAGAGACAGACTCCATTGCCCAGGCTGGAGTGCAGTGGCAGCCTCAAACTCCTGGGCCTCAAGCAATCCACCTGCCTCAATCTTCTGAGTAGCTAGGCCTACAGGTGCACATCACCATACCTGGCTAATTTTTACATTGTTTGTAAAGATGGGGTCTCCCTGTGTTGCCAGGCAGGTCTCAAACTCCTGGCCTCAAGCAATCCTCTTGTGTTGCCTTCCCACAGTATTGAAATTACAAGTGCAAGCCATTTCTTCTGGCCTCTGTTCACTGATGCTGAGTTGCTCAAATTTCAGTATTTTTTTCTGCAAAGAAAAGTCCTTTTCTTTATTCCAATGCTACTTGTAGTGTATATGCACAAATGTCTCTTTACTTACATTTGCATATATATATATTTATATTGAGTGTCTATGTGTAGACCTTCACATGTGAGATTTATTTTAATCCTCACAGCAATTCCAGTGAGGTGCATGTAGTAGGTACATAACAGATATTTGGTTTCCTTTGTTTGTTGAGGACCTACCCTGTGCCAAGCCCTCCCCTAGGTGGTATGGTACCATAAGCCTCGAGTGTACAATCTAATGGTAGGAGATAAATAGTAAACACGAGTTTCGCATGGAGGTAAGTGCTGGGGAGAAAAATGCAGCTGAGTAAGGGGAACAGAAAGTGCCGAGCAGAAGGCTTATTGGCAGGATAACCTCGGAACAGACACTTGCAGTTTGGATGGTGGTGGTGAGCATGTTCCTATAGTTTCAAGGGATTATAGCTAATGTGTTGTTTGGCCTAATCAGGACCCAGGCATTTATTCCCTCAGCTTCTGGAAGCTGCACCCCTTCGCTGGAACTGCCCTCAACTGAAGGAACTGTCTCAATCAAGTTTTGTCCCTACTTTCCAGGGGCAGTTCACATCCACTGACTGTTGATGCAGGTTTTTAAAGACCCGACCCCTTCTGTCAATGGGAATAACCCTGAGTGGGCATCCTGGGTGGCATTGAGGATCCTATCACTGATGGTATGTGAAGCCCTGATAGCCTTGGCATGCTCCAGTGGTGCAATTGTTAATTAGTGGTGAAACGCGTAGGATACCAGTGGAAGGGAATGCAATAGTCATTGCAATATCTCAGGCATTTAACAAGTTTGGGTGAAAGAGTAATTATAAGGACAATGGAATTGGATGTGTGTAATTAATGCATTGGAAAAATGCATAATGAAGCCTGGGGGTGATTAATCACCAGTGTATGACAAAATGTGGAAGTCAGAAGTCCTTCTTGGCAGCATATGAAGCAACACTCACTGCAGCCAGAGGATGAAAAAACTGAGGCTCCGGCCTGGGACTTAACTATAAAGGTAGCAGAGCTCTAGAGGAGACTGGATTCTCAACCACAGTAAGCTGGCTACACCAAGGTCAGGCCCTTGATTGGGAAGGAGACTTGGGTTGAAAACATCTAGGTTAATGTAGTTAATGCACACTAAAACCTAGAAACCCCAAATGTCTCTGGATCCTCTTGGCCTGTAGAAATGGAACAATTTCCTTTTTTTTTTTTTTTTTTTTTTCCGAGACAGAGTCTGGCTCTGTGTCCCGACTGGAGTGCAGTGGTGTGATCTCGGCTCACTGCAACCTCCACCTCCTGGGTTCAAGTGATTCTCCTGCCTCAGCCTCTTGAGTAGCTGGGACTACAGGTGCATGCCACCATGCCTGGCTAATTTTTTGTATTTTTAGTAGAGACGGGGTTTCACCTTGTTAGCCAGGATGGTCTCAATCTCCTGACCTCATGATCCACCCACCTCTACCTCCCAAAGTGCTGGGATTACAGGCATGAGCCATTGCCCCCGGCCGGAACACTTTTCTTTGTTAAAGGATAGTGCTCCATTTTCACTTGAAGATAATACAGAAGCCTCTGCCTTGTAAGATGAAATCTCCCCATCCCCCATTGCCCACAAAAATCTACCTCCTCTTCTCCTTATGGCCACCAGGCCAGTAATGATTCCAGTCATAGCATAACCAAGCTGAGGATGTGCTAGGTATGCTTAGGGAGGGAAGGTACTATATCTTAGAAAGAGTTAAAGATCTCAGACAATATGAACCAGCAGGACTGGAAGGGGACATTTAGACCTAGATCCAAAGAATGATGGATCAAGGAAAGAAGAACATAAAGTGGGAAAATGATAGCTTATTGATACGAGAATACTATACTGTTGTGCAGAATTTAATACTCTGGGAAGGACCCTAGGAGATGATACTAAGATCCTGCTATCATGGGTCTAGAAGCTTCATCCAAGTGTCAGGCAACACTACGTAAAGTAGAAAGAACAGAACAGCCATGGAAGATGGTAGAAGAAGGATCAAAAAGAAGTGGGTATATTGGAGTGGACATAGTAAGTCAAGAAAAGCCCCCAGCCAATTATATTTTGTAGAAGGAATCAGAATATGCTCTGTTTACCAAGGCAATGGGAAGAAATACATTATTGAAAAGCTCAGCTGGCTGTTCTACGTAGGTCTGAGCTAATGGTAGGAGATGGTGTCACAGAACTTGGCTCCCTGGTAGCAATGGGGATGATAGAATCCTCAAATAACAGGTATCACTTGGTGATGCTTAACCATCAGAAGCAAAGTTGTTGTAGCAAGATCAGGAGGATCAGCCTGCAAAGAGCCATAGAAACAGTTAATAGAACACAGTATTTTTAGAAACAAGACAGATGCACAGGCAATACTTATATTGCTCAATATGTACTCAGAAGAGTCAAGGATGAATGATCAGAGTTTCTCAATCTGAGTTAATACACAGATTCAGAATCCACTGACTAAAGAAAAGGCCAGATCCTTGAGAGGAAAAAAAAAAAAATCCCTGCAATACTAAAGAAGTGCATTTGTTAATGATTTCCCCAGAACCTCTCCAAAGGGAACTACAATCTTTTACTTAAGTAACCATATACTGGGAACAGGGGAATATGCAGGTATTTCAGAGACTGTTGATCACAGTTATGGGTTGACATTTTCACCCTGGAATCAGAAGCATTATCAAGGCCTCCCTATTAAAGTAGGGGCATATGGAGACCACTATTGAATAAATGGAGTCCTGGCCCAGGTTCAGCTCGCAGTATGTCCACTGGGTCCATAGACCCATATGGTACCTATTTTCTTGGTCCCTGAATGTATAATTGGAATGAGTGTAATTTGTAGTTGGCAAAATCCCCACATTGGGTTCTTGGCTTGTGGAATAAGCTATCAAAGTGGGAAAGGCTAAGTGAAAGCCTCTGAAACTAACCTCCTGTTGGCCAAGGTAGTAAATCTAAAACAATATTCTATCCCAAGAAGATAAGGAACAATAGAGAAAATTAGAGTCATCCTTGAAAACCTGAAGAAGGCCGGGGTGGCGACCTCCATCATAACCCCATTTAATTCATCAGTCTTGTCCAATGGTATGGGATTTCATTCACAAAGTCTGATATAGCTATTGCTGCTGCCAAACGTCCAACTAGATAGCATCAGAGACCAACCCTGATGCCTTGATATAGCATCAGTCCTTGAAAAGACCACCCAGCCACTTGGTGCTAAGTTTGAAGGGGCAGAGATTCATCTTGACTAGAATCAACATGTATTCTAAGTATAGGTTTGTCTTTTCTGCTTGTAGGTCTTTGGCCAGAACTACTATTCAAGAATTTCCAGAGTGTTTGATCCATCAACAAGGGATTTTGCATAATATCACATTACACTGAGAAACCCACTTAATAGCAAAGGAGAGAAGGCAGTGGCACATGATAGGATTCATTAGTCCTATCATATACTGTATGACTTAGAAGCTGTCACTCTGATAGAATGAAGGAGTGGCTTTTTGGAGAATTTTCTGTGGTGCCATACTTCAGATGGGACCTTTGAGCATCATCTTCCAGAATGCAATGAACATGCTACATCAATAACAACTATAGGTACTATGTCCCCAGTAGGTAGAATTCATGGCTCCATGAGCCAAGGAGTAAAATTAGGAGCATCTTTCTTACCACTGCCTCTAATGATCAACTGGGAGAATTTGTGCTTTCTATCCCCCCTACTCTGGACTCTGAAGATTTGGAGGTTCTGGTTTCCAAAGGAAGAAGGTTTCCCTCCAGGTACACTTCAAGAATCCCATTAAACTTTAAGCTCTCACAATCTTATGGTCACTTTGGGCTCCTTACACCAAAAGACCAGCAGGCAAGGAAAGCAGTCACGACCTTAGTCATGGTTCTTTGACTGACCATCAGTAGAAAGTAGAGCTGCTTTTACATAATGTCGGCAGGGAAGAATAGGTTGGATGCCCAGAGGATTCACTGCGGCATCCTTTTGTACTCCTTGCTCAATTTTGGCATTAAGTAGATATGATGACCAGAGGCTCAGAATCCTCGCGGATGAGGGTCTGGATTACCCTTGCCCTCCCACTTAAACCATCCATATCAGCAGAGGTGCAAGAGGGTGAGGGGCATATGAAATGAGTAAGGAGAGGAAACTGATGAGTATCTGTGGCAGCTGGGAGACCAACTGCAGTGGCAGGGACTTGCTCATCCTACTCGTCTTTCTCTTGTAAGCTTTCCTGGGAAAAGAAAATAATCATAATCCCAGAAGATCTGTTCCAAGTTGGGTTAAACTTATTATATAAAGCCAGTGAATCTGAGTAGTACAACTGTAGAGGATGATGTATTGTCCCTGAAGATCCCCTGTTTAGGATTGAGGCACTCATTCTGTTAGCTGGCAGGTGTCTGATGAGAATCCAAGCTGGGAAATTTTTAGAGAGGGCAGAGGCAGTGGGTAGAATGCATGAAGGAGGATACATAATGGATCTCCCAGTTCCAGTGATTCAAGGGATGTAGGAAAGGAAACAGTCACAACTTGAGGCATTTACTGAATGTTGGAAGAATCAATTCTCTCTATTTAGCAAAGAAATTAAGAAAGATGAATAGGGTAGAAGGTAAGGGGTGAATCATCCAAACTCAGAGCAGATTTGCAGTAAAGGTGAGACTTAAATTCAAAGATTTTTATTCAAGGTCATTCTGTCATCTTTGAAGGGTGTCTTTGGGCTTTTAATTCTAAGCCTTGGTTTTATAATGGAGGAAACTAAAGCTCTGGCAGACTAAATTATTTATCTGAAACTTATAATCAGGTCTTCTAACTCAGAGGCCTAGATTCTTTATTTGACACCATTTTCAATACAATTCAGCATACCTAGATATGCATGGTATCATGGTATCTGTTTGTTTTTTTGTTTGTTTGTTTTTGTTTTTGAAATGGAGTCTCGCTGTGTCGCCCAGGCTGGAGTGCAATGGCACAATCTCAGCTCACTGCAAACTCCGCCCCCTGGGTTCAAGCTATTCTCCTGCCTCAGCCTCCCGAGTAACTGGGACTACAGGCGCATGCCACCACACCAAGCTAATTTTGTTGTATTTTTAGTAGAGATATGGTTTCACCATGTTGGCCAGGATGGTCTCAATCTCTTGTCCTCGTGATTTGCCCGCCTTGGCCTCCCAAAGTGCCAGGATTATAGGTGTGAGCCACTGCGCCTGGCCTGCATGATATCTTTTGAGGAAGGTTTTCAGAAAACAGAGTGTCAAGGACTGCCAATGTCACCTTACTAGTCACCAGGTCTGTCTGACTCCCGAGGCAGGGCTCTTTCAATTGTGTCATCTTCCTCTCTATATTGACAAGAGTGACTGAGGATTCCAATCCAGGTCAGCCCATTGCAAGCAGTTGCCACAAAGTAGATGCTTAGTAAATGTTTGTCACTTGAATGAAGACAACCAACCTGACGGAAGAAGGTCAAGTGGATTTGGGGAAGAACATGATGGTTTTCTGGCTGAGAACCTGGGCTTTGACGTTAGCTAAATCTGGGTTCAAATCCAGGTTCAAAACCATTTGCCTGTTGGTTGACTTTAGATAAGTTACACTCTCTTTGAGTCCATTTCCTCATTTGTAAAATGAAGAATAGTAATATTCACCACAGAGAACTGCTTTATTATTACATGGTGTCATGCATGTCAGACACTTACACAAGGATTAGCACAAAGAAGTGTTCAATCAACATGAGCTATAACTAGTTTCTCTTTGTCTTGAATCTCCACTCTCTCTTTCTATACCCTAGGTTGCCAGTGAATTCTTCCTGTTTGCTCTGCTGCCAAATGAACCCAGTTTTCATATTTAGCACTAACCACTGGAATCCCATTTTCTTTCCTCCCTCACATCCACCCTCTCCCACTCACCTCTGGATCTAGGACTGGGCTCCTGCTCTAGTCATGGGATCCTTGCCATGCACCTGGCCACTCTTTTTATTAGGATCCCAGTCCAGACAAACCTGAATATTCTGGCCATGCTTATTTAGTAGGATAATAACAATATAATTAATAGTCAACCTCTATTGAGCATTTACTCTGTGCTAGGTGTTGTACTAAATGCTTGTATCGATCATCTCATTTAATCCTCATAGTAACCACAGATGTAAATTGTGTTTTAGTCTCTTACAGAGCAAGAGACTAAAGCTCTAAGAGGTTAAGTAATGTGCCCAAGGCCCACTGTTTGTAATTAGTGGAGCAAAGTCTCACACTCAAGCTGTCTGACATCAGTAACTGTACTTCCAACCCCAGTAACTGTGAATTTCTCCTGCTGCCAGCCCCAATGCCCACCCAGGGACAGATTTCTTAGTAGCTGCTGCCAACCTGTGGTCTCTGTCAGGCCTTCTGCCCTGCCGTCTCCCTTCAGAATTCTGAGAACTTACTTGCCTGATTCATGCAAATAAGTATTACCTGAAAGATGCCAGTTATTTATTTTTGTTTAATTTTTGTTCCTCCACCAGAAAGTTAGCTCTAAGCAGGCAAGGACAATGACTTGTTCTCTATTGTATCTCAAGTTTTTGGAACCAGTGGCTGACATGTAGCAGGTGCACAGTAGAGAGCTGTTGAATGATTGCCGAAAGAATCTCATAGAGCTTCCCCTCACACCCTATCTTCCCAGCACCGGCCCAGCTGAAGCACGATATTCAGGCTCAGTAGCCAGGCCTACTTTCTTGGCAGCTTCGCCTATTGGAAGCTCCCATTCTCCCTTTATGTTGCTGGGAGAAATTGATGCCTCTCTTCCCACCGTCTTAGAGACCTCTAGTCTAGCAGACAAAAGCTAACTTCATAATTTAGATATATCCATTGGGACACAGAGTGATTCAGAAAGGGCCTAAGCCATGCATGAAGCACAAGGCCATTCCACCCAGCTGTCCTCTCCCAAATTATTCACTGCCATTGATGGAGCTCCTCCTAAGATGCTGGGCTAAAGGATTTATAACATTATTTCATTGAGTTCTCACTTTCAAAAATCTCAGGGAAAAAATATGTATTCCCATTTGATAGTTGAATAAATGGAAGATCAGAGAGATGTACTAACTCATCAAAGTCACACAGTAAGTGGCAGAATTGGGTTTTGAATCCATGTCTGTGTGATTCCAAAGGTAGCTCTCTTATGTATTAAGCAGAAGTTGGATACAATGTCAATAGGCTTGCCCTGGGAAAGGCCTTCTGCACCTAGAAAGCAGGGAGAGACACAACACAGGAGGAGGCCTACCCTGGTGTTGCACCATACATAGCAGCTCTTTGAAATTCGGTCTGGGGACTGCACAGGGCTCAGCATGTGGCAAGTCCAGCTGTTCTCCTCTATCACTCGTCCTGGGGGGTCCCCTGGGGTATGTTTCTTCTCTGACATTTTTGGAATATTTTAAGATTCATTCTTGAAGCATAAACTTTTTAACTCTTTTCCCATGGAAGAATTTCTTCTTCCTTATCTGCAGGCCTGCTTGGAAACTCACAGAACTTAGCTGATAAAGAGGTCACCCTTTGGTTCTTAGCCTCCTGTTCCCCCAGTAAACTGAACTTCCTGGAATCTGATAGTTTATTAGCTTGTTCTGGACACCGTCAAGACTGGAAGGAACTTCATTTTTCAGAAAAGTGACTTGGCCAAAGGTGCAGACAGAGATAGTAGATCAGGTCTTTCTACTTTGAGTATCAGGTTCTTTGCAACTTCATAAATCCATGATGCCTGACTTAGTGCAGTTTACTAAAATAAACGAAGAAATGAGCCACTTTTTTTTTAGTTTGGTCAATGACACTCAAATGTTCATGTAATGTTTTAAAAATTCTATCATTGGGGTAGAAAAGCTGGACTCAGTGGGCCCTGGATGTCCAATAAGAGAGAAAAACACCACAAGAAGAAAATTATCTGGAGGAAGAACTAATATGTAGTGCCAAAAATTTATGAATATTTTCTTCTTTGATGCTCTTATTAGCCCTGTGAGAGAGACATTATTATCTCCATCTTAAAGCTAAGGGAACTAAGGCTCAGAGAAAGTAACTAGCTTGCTAAAGTTCTCACAGCATATAACCAGGCCAGGATTCAAATCTAGATCACTTGACCATGAAGCTTGAGGTCTTTTCACAACTCTGCAGTCTCTATAAATAATCTGGGTATTAAAAAAGAGTCAACTTCTCCAGAACTGAAAGGAATCCTTGCTCAGCAGCATGGGAAATGGTTTGTATTTTCTCACTAAGAAAGAAGGGGGGATAGTGATAGCAGCTGTTTACACCCCATTCCATTCCCCCCATGCCCCACCCCTCTGACATCATGGGTGTCACCCATTTCTGGAAGGCCCCACCTATAAAGGCTCCACCCAATGGCCCAGCACCATGGAAATGAGTCCACTCTCTGATCCCAAAGCGAAGAATGAAGCCAAAGACTGCATGAATTTCAGGCCAGACATCAGAAACTAGGACCCAGAGGTAAGCTGTTGGAGGCATCCAAGAAATTCCAGTAGTTCCATCTCAGTGACTTAAGATCACAATTCCGTGGAATATTCTCTAAGTGGCTCCCCATAGCATTCAGAATAAAGTTTAAACTCTTAGTCTGGCACACAGGTCCCTCATGATCTAGTTCTTGCCGTAGTTTCTGTCTGTCCTTCTCACTCATACCTTTTCTTCAACCATAATAAACTACCACAAATTTTTCATGCCCCTTGCTCTTTTCACAAGCTGATTCTTCTGCCAAAAAGGATTTTATTCTTCTTGTCTTATTACCTCTTCTTTTCATTGTCTGGATAACGCCAACCCATCTTTCAAAAACTCATTTCCCCAGCCATCACACCTGCTCTGCGAAGTCTTCCTGAAAGTCCATGTCTAGGTATGGTGCACGACTTATCATCACAGCCATCCTCCCTTACACTTCCCTATCTGCTTGTCTGCCATCTCCCTTAGACTGTGAGTGACCCTAGAAGAGTAATGCATTTTTTTTTTTTTTTGAGACAGAGTCTTACTCTGTTGCCCAGGCTGGAATGCAGTGGTGCAATCTCAGCTCATTGCGACCTCCACCTCTTGGGTTGAAGCAATTCTCCTTCCTCAGTCTCCCGAGTAGCTGGGATTACAGGCATGTGCCACTATGCCTGGCTAATTTTTGTAGTTTTAGTAGAGATGGGGGTTTCACCATGTTGGCGAGGCTGGTCTCAAACTCCTGACCTCAGGTGATCCTCCTGCCTCGGCCTCCCAAAGTGCTGGGATTACAGGCATGAGCCACCACGCCTGGCCCAGTGACTGCATCTTAATCCATGTCAGTATCTGCAGTGCCCAGCAAAGGCTGGTCTTAGTTATGGACAAAAGATCTAGAAGAGCTTGTGGGTATATCTCATAATCAGAGTGAAAATCCTTTTTAAATCTGGTAATACATAGCGATGGTGTGAAACATTTATTTTTCATTTCACTATCTTCCACTTCTGAGCCCAATTCACACAGACATTTGAGGCTTTTCTTCCTCTCTGTATCTCCCCTTCTTTTTCTGTACCCACTTCTTACCTCTACTTCTTTCTCTGCCTGGAATCTGAGCTTCAACCTGGAGGGGCAGCGTTAGATCTATAAAGCTTTAGGTGTATCAACACACCAAATCAGCATTTTTCCTGTCAACACTGACCAACTTTCTCAGCAACCTTCCATGGATTTTTGTGCTGTTACAGCCTGTATGTCTTTATTCTGTCTTACTAATAATCTATTCTCTGTAAAATATCTGTGGCAGGAGAAAGAAGGGAGTGAAGGGGAAGTAAAATGCTATCTTAGTCTGTTCAGGCTGCTATAACAAAATATCATAAACTAGGTGGCTTCTAAACAACAGAAATCTATTTCTCACAGTTCTAGAGTCTGGGAAGTCCAAGATCAAGGAGCCAGCAGATTCAGTATCTAGTGCAGGCTGTCTTCTGGGTTGAAGACTGCTGACTTTTGCTGTGTCCTCACATGGCAAAAGGGGCAAGAGTCTCTCCTGGGCCTCTTTTACAAAAGCACTAATCCTATCCATGAAGACTCCATCCTTATGACCTAATCTTCTCCCAAAAGCCTCACCTTCTAATACCATCACCTTGGTGATTAAGATTCAGCATATAAATTTTCAGGGGACACAAAATTCAGGCCATAGCAAGTGTTATCTTCCATGTAAAGATTTCAAGTACAGATGAAGGGATGGGTGTCTGGATGGCTGAATAAATGCAGGCAGGATGTATGGTGTAACAAATGAATGACTTGCTCCTATTCTGACCCCTGGCACCACAGTTATGATCGTGCTTCTTCTTTATTCCTAGATGTGGTCACTGTCTTGAACCCCAGGAGCCTGAACTCAAATATTGACAGGGATTCAGTTATTTGCAGAGAGTCCTATCTGGTGCTGATCACTGACCTAGGCATCCTAGTATCTCCTGATGCTGTGAATCTCTAGGCTTATCCACTTGTCAGTGCCATCCCTTCCTTGTCAAAGAATTCGCAAATGGACATCAATTCATCAACAAATAATTATTAAGTCTCAGCTAAGTGCCAGAACCTGTAACATTCTTTTTTCTAGACTATGACCTACTGTCACCATAGTCTCTCAGAGTCTCATAGTTCCACCCAGCAGACTGAACCTCCTCTAGAATTTTTCGATGCCCTATTTCCTGGCACCTGTCCACCCAGAAAGGGCCTTTCTGAAAACTGTGCTCCTCGCCATCTGCCCAGCTTGCTGATTTTTTCCAGACCCATCCTATATGGAGTCTGGGCTGTGCAGGACAAAAAGTCCTGAGGGAGCACTTAGGAGACCCTCATGGAAGTGAGCTTAATGAAGAGGGGACAGCGATGTGAAAGGCAAGGCTTTCATCTTTCCAGGATTATGATGACAAGAGAAAGCGCAGGAGTTCAGAAAGGTAGAGAAGTATTGTGGCTATCCCTTTATTTGCTTCTTATCTTTTTTCCCCTCTCCATTCAAATACCTACTCTTATCCTGGTTTTACCTCTCAGCTTTGAATGCCTTTCCCCCACTCCTTCAGGAGTCAGTGTCATCTACCCCTAGAAGTCCTCCCTATGCCCCTGTATCTGATTTATGTGCCCACCCATTGTGATATATATGGACTTCTGCATGGGCTTGTCCCGTTGCCAGGAGTATGGTCAGCAGGCATCACAGCTGTCAGCTCCTCCAGGGTCAGCTTGAGCTACAGAAAAATGCTTTTCCTGGAATCACGCACCTGCACCCACTGGTATTGAGCAAGTCAGCGGCATGAAGGCTTAACCATTTTAGCCTGAGGAAAACTTCACCGTTGGGCAGTTAGCACTGGAGTCCCTTGCTGTGTTAGCTAAGCCTTGGTTAAGCTTGCTTCAAGGTTCAACTTCTCCCTCTGCTCAATCCTGCTTCCTTCCTCTTCCTTGCACAGGTGCTCATTACTACTAAACACTTTGTATTCCAAAATTAATCTTGGTGTCTGCTTCTTGAGGCCCCAACTGTGAGATCAATCACAGACGGCATAGCATATTAGAAAAAAAGTGAGAGCTCTGGAGTGATATAAACCGGAGTTTGAATCTAGTCTCCCTACTTACTATTTGTGTGACTTTGAGCAAGTTGGTTAACTTTTCTCAGCTTCGGTTTGTTCATCTGTAAGATGGAGTTAACAGTACCTCATAGGACAGCTGTGGTGATTACATCATAAATACATCTAAAGTATTTGTACAGTAAGAATTCAGTACACATTAATTATTCTTAGTCTGTTTTATTTTCTTTGTCATAGCACATAATGCACTCTATGGTAGTTATAAATTAAACTGTTTGTTTCTGTTCTTTGAAGGTAGAGACTATTTCTTATTAATTATTGCATCCTTTGCACCTAGCATAATCCTGTAGATAGCCTGCTTTCAATAAGTATTTGTTCAATAAGAAATTAGTATCCCTATTTTACAGACAAGGAATAGAGCACAGAAGTCACACTAATAGTAAATAGCAGAGCCATAATTTGAACCCAATTTTGTCTTCTTCAAAGCAAATTATCTTGCCTTTCAAAGCTAAAGATGAAGATGGGGACTGCTCTTTATCCTGAGAGCAGTGGTGAATTACAACACGTTTTTAATTGGGGAAATTTGTAAGTCATAAAGAGGTTACAAAGGGTGCAGGGTGGAGGCAGAGAGAGAGAGAAGCTGGGTCTGAGGTGATGGAGAATATATCAGTTGTCTATTGCTGCATAACAAATCACCCCAAATTTAGTGGACTGAAACAACAACATTCCTCCAGGCCTGGCTTATCAATGGGTGGCTTAGCTGGATCTGTCAGGGTCTGTCACAGTCTACAGTCAAGATTTGGCTGGGGCAGCAGTCATCTCAAGGCTCAACTTGAAGAGAAGAGCCTTCTAAGCTCACATGGTTGGAGGGTTCAGTTGCTTGTTGACTATTGGCTGGAGGCCATCTTGTTGTCATGTGGCTAGGTGCTCTCATGTGGCCTGAGAGCAGCTCATAATGTGATATATTCCTTGAAACAGAACTAGTGAGAAGAACCAGAGAGAGAGAGAGAGCATGCTAAAAAGATGGAAGTCATATTCTTTTATAACCTAATGTTGGAGGCAACATTTCCTCATTTTTGCCATATTCTATTCTTTAGAAGCAAGTCTATTAGTCCAGCCCACACTCAAGGGAGGGGGATTTATACACGAGCAGAAATACGAGGGGGATGTTGTGGTTTGAACTTTGTGCCTAATTCTCTAAATTCATATGTTGAAGTCCTAAACCTCAATAGCTCAGAATGTAACCTTATTTGGACATATGGTCTTTGCAGAGGTAATCAAGTTAAAACAAGGTCACTAGGGTGGGCCCTAGTCCAATATGACTGGTATCCTTACCAAAAGGGAAAATTTAGAGACAGACCTGCATACAAGGAGAACAATGCATACATATAAACAGTAAGACAGCCATCTACAAGCCATGGGGAGAGGCCTGAAACAGATTGTCCCTCACAGACCTCAGAAGGTCAACACCTTGATTTTGGATTTCTGGCCTCCAGGCTATGAGGCAGTCAATTTCTATTGCTGAAGCCACTCAATTCCTGTGGGACTCTGTTGTGACAACTCTAGTAAACTAACACAAAGGGTCACTGGGAACCATTTCAGAAGCTGCCTGGGATGATTACTTTTATGTGTCAATCCGACTGGGCCAAGAGGTGCCCAAATAGCTGGTTACGCATTATTTCTGGTTGTGTCTCTGTGGATGTCTCCGAGGAAATTAGCATTTGAATTTGTGGAATGAGTAAAGCAGACAGCCCTCCCCAAAGTGAGTGGGAGTCATCCAATCTTTTGAGGGCCTGAATAGAACAAAAAAGTAGAAGAAGGTAGAATTTGCCTTCTGTCTGACTGACTGAGCTGAACACTGGTGTTCTCTTGCCCCTGATGCTCCTAGTTCTCAGGCCTTCAGACTTGGAATCTACACCCTTGGCTCTAAGGTTCTAGGGTCTTCAAACTATATACCACCAGCTTGCCAGAGTCTCCAGCTTACAGATGGCAGATGGTGGGATTTCTCCACCTCCATAATTGTGTGAGCTAATACCTTATACAAAATCTCTTTTCTACGTAACAAACCTTCACTTGTACCCCCAAACCTAAAATAAAAGTTAAAAAAAAATGCTCTCTCTCTCCTCTCTCACTCTCTATGCACACACAGACACACACACATGTATACACACACACACACACATACAAATATACACATATATGCCCTGTTATTTCTCTGGGGAACTCTGATACTCTGCCTATCACAGAAGACTAACATCTGACAGAAACAGCCTGATGCTGAGGAAAGGGATGATTTGGGAGATGAATACATGGAAATTTCAGGTGCTGATTGATGAACAGAGGGAGAGGGTAAAAGGGTAAGAAAGGGTTTCTGCTGTGCCTGTCCTTATTTGGGTAATATATTGATATGGTTTGGCTGTGTTCCCACCCAAATATCATCTTGAACTCCCACATGTTGTGGGAGGGACCTGTGGGAGGTAATTGAATCATGGGGGCAGGTCTTTCCCGTGCTGTTCTAGTGATAGTGAATAGGTCTCATGAGATCTGATGGCTTTATAAGGCAAAGTTTCCCTGCACAAACTCTCTCTTTGCCTGCTTCCATCCATGTAAGATGTGACTTGCTCTTTCTTGCCTTCCACCATGATTATGAGGCTTCCCCAGCCACGTGGAACTGTAAGTCCAATAAACCCTTCTTTTCTGTATAAATTACCCAGTCTCAGGTATGTCTTTATCAGCAGCATGAAAACTGACTAATACATGTATGGTCTAGGTAATCATAGTGAGAACTGAGGATTGGGTGTTAATTAAGCAGCACTTTGAATGGAATTCAAGTTGTTAAAGGCAAGGACTGCCTGTAGTTCTGATCCCACCAGAGGAAGGTGACTGCTCCCCACCATGGCAGAGTGGCCTGGCCTCTTGAAAATTGCAGTGTCTTGGGACAGGTGACAATGTTCAGATTCAGCATCAAATGTTTATAAAACTTTTAGTCTTATTGGCACTGGGGAAACAGAGGCAAATGATCTTCCTAGCTCACAGATCTAGCTAGGACCCTGAAAGCCTTCAACAACTGACTGAAGAAAGTACAGGCTCCCTAACGTGGCATGCACACAACCTGGCTCACCCTCCGTGACCCAGCTTAGGCCTAGCCCTTGCTTATGGCTTCTCCTTGTTCTCCTCCCACCGTACTTGACCTGCTCTGTCCCACTTCCCTGCATTTGCTTCCACAACCATATTGAACTACACACTTGCAAGTTCCTAAATAAGATGGACTATTTCAGGCTTCTGGGTCATGGCTGCTATTTAATTCTGCTTAGGTCTTTTCTTTCTCTTCTCTTCTCTTCTCTCTTCTTTCTCTTTCTTTTTTCTTTCTTTCTTTCTTTCTTTCTTTCTTTCTTTCTTTCTTTCTTTCTTTCTCTTTCTCTCTTTCCTTCTTTCTCTTTCTCTCTCTCTCTCCCCTCCTTACCCTCCCTCCCTTCCTGCCTCCCTCTCTCCTTCTCTTTCTTTCTTTCTTTCTCTTTCTTTTTCTTTCTTTCTTTCTTTCTTTCTCTTTCTCTTTCTTTCTTTCTTTCTTTCGTTCTTTCTCTCTCTCTCTCTTTCTTTCTCTCTCTCTCTCTCTTTCTTTCTTTCTTTCTTTGTTTTTCTTTTGCAATTTTAAGAATCTGCTTGGCTAAATTCTACCTTCCCTTCACCACTAAGCTGAAATGAAATCTTCTTCTGTGAAGCCCATCTCACTCCTCTAGGTAGATTCCTTTCGTGTATTCTCTATTTTGTGGGAGAGAAATGTGTCTTAATTTTTTCTATTAGACAAGAAATCCTTTGAAGGTGAGATCATTGTCTTTTTCTTTGTGTACCTCCAGAGTCCAGTACCTGGCCTAGAGTAGAGCTCAATCAAAGTTAGTTTAATGAAATGAGTGATTGAAGAAACAAGTGGGTGAACAAAATACAATTCTTACACCCATGAGAGACAGGCAAGTAAATAAGCAGTTCCATAGCAAAGGGTCAAATACTTTAATAGCTAAATTCTAAATGAGCATGGAGGATAGAACATGTACATTTTGCCTGGGGAAAGTGGAGGAAAACCAGGGACAGCATCCTGGGGAAAGGGACACTTATACTGAGTCTTAAAGGAGAGCATGGGTTCATGCTGTGGATGGGGGAAGGCATTTCCAGCTTAGGGACTGATGTGTGTGCAGGCATGGAGACAGAAGAGAGCTCACTGACTCATCAGGGAAGACGTGTCCTGAAACACAGTGGAGCTGGGCAAGTGAAGAGCACAGACAGGTGGCAGTCACCTGCAGGATCCTGAAGGCCCGGAATACTATCCTAAGAAAGATGATGACTCCATTGCTGAGTCATTGAATGCTGAACCTGAAGAGCCTGATGTGGCTCAAAGAGAATTTTGTTTGAGAATGGGCCATGCCAGAGGCTTATGCCATGGAGCCTGTACTCACAGCCACCTTTACTCAAGCAGACGATGGGTGGTGGGGATGACAGTGTTGGGGGTTCTCTGGACCGGCTGGCTCTGAAAAGAGAGTGGGCAGAGATGCTGAGCTGGGCATGCTTCAGCTCTCATCCCAATTCACCAATCGGATCAGGTGCTCTTCCCAGGTAGAAGCTAAAACTCTTTTTCACACACCTGGTCCTTCTGGGAGAAGGCAGAGGTTTTCTCTCTTCTCATCCACCCTTTCCTCCACCAGGCCTGACATGACATATAGCAAAGCCAGAATAGTAGGTTAGACAGAGTTCCTTTGGGCATATCTGCTATGGGAAACATTCTCGGACAGTTCCTCAATCAGGCCCTGGTTACCTGTCCCTGCCCTGTGCCTACACAGCTCCCTGAACTTACCTGAAACACTGGCACTTGTCTTACTGCATTGAAATGTCCCGTTGCGTTCTCTGCCTTCCACACTATACTGCGAATCCCCTGAGAGCAGAGTGTCATGAGTTGGTACACTTTTGGATGCCCAGATCTTAGTGTAGAGTCTCATGCAGGTTTGGAATAAAAGACAGGATTGAATGAGTGAACACAGCTAACTTGCTTTGGTTTGTAAACTCAGGTCCTGTGCTTGGCTCTGTGAAAGTTGCTATTTCTTGCTTATTCTGTTCCTCAGTGTCACCTGTCTGGTGAGGTCAGATGCTCAGGAAAAATAAGTCCAGTGACTGTATCAGGGGGTAGGAGCTTGGGCAGGCTGATCAGGCCCAACGGCAGAGGCCCAAGGGGCCAGCTGGAATGCGCGTGATGTAACCACATCTCCAGGCCTGGTATTAGACCCTTCTAATTTGGTTTTGAAAACATGTGGTTTTGTCCTTGTTCAAATATTGATTTTAAGTAACTTGAGCCTGGCAGAAAAGGCCTCTGCCGGGGCCAGCAGGGCTGTTTGTTGCCTTAATGACATTTCTGTGTGTTTGTATAACATGAACTGGCGGTCGAGTTGTTGCTCTCAGGGAAGATTTACGGGACTTTACACTTTGGAAGATATTGAGGCAAACTGTTGCTGAAGGCCTAGGGCATAAATCAGACCCACTCAGGCCAACAAAGGACACTTTGGAAACTTTGCCAACTGCCTTCTCCCCTCATATACAGTGAGGGATTTGAATTAGGTCAGCCGGTTTTGGAGCATTTGCTCTATAATCCTTGGGTTTCACAGAGGAGTTTGGGGGAGTCAGGGAAGAGGGGTGTTTTGGGTGGAATTCTAGGCAGGCAGGGTTCCACAGCCTTCCAGAACTTTATTGATTTCACAACTGAGGTTCTTACCAGATTTATGCAGGTAAAAATAAAATGTTTGAAAACCACAGGAGTAGAAGACTGTGACATCCCTTCCACACCTAAAACTCTAGTATTGAATTACCCTGTGTCCTAACAGGAAACATCCCACTCAAATGAGGTTACTGAGAAGAGTTTGATGAAGGGACTATTAACAAACATATGGATGGAATTAAGGGAAATAAACACAGGATGGTGAAGTACCAGGGGTGGGTAGCAGAGCCCTTAGAGAGCGCAAGAGCTATGCTGGGGATTTGGCAGAGGACTGCTTGATGGGAGTCAAGGCCTTTGTTAGAGGAACATGGCCACTGAGAACCTGTGGCCCCACACAAGGAGACCAGGGAATACAGACCCTAACCTCTCTCTCTCTTGCCTTCAGCTCTCTTGAGGATACCTTCCCTATGCCAAATTGGACTGGAATCCAGAAAGTTGATGTGGTGTATGGGTGGTAGGCTCCTGGGCCCCACAGAGACTGAGGCTGGAGAGTGAATTTGCAGGAGCGAATGGAAACTACCCAGCCTATATCAGGAGCTTTGCAGACCACTGCGAGGTGGCAGGAGGTAGAAGGCTGTGCTTCTCCTTGACCTTCTGTCAATTGGCAACCTTCATCGCAGGTCTTCAGCTACCCTGTTTCTATTTTTAATCAAATGGGAATTTGGTGAGTTCTTCAAATCTCTTCCAGCACTATGAAAAATGATTTTATGTCTACCTGAAGAGGGGAATGCTGGTTAGTAGAGTTTAAAGGGAAATAGTAAAGGATATTGACTAAGAACATGGACCTTGAGGATATACATAACTGGGTTTTGATATTGGTTCCATCTCTTAATAGCTGGGTGACTTTGGGCAAGTCCCATCACCTGTTAAGCCTTAGTTTCTCACTGGTGAAATGGAGACAATCATAATACTTTACAGCATTGTGCCAATGACAAAATGAATTTAAACATATAATGCACTTAGGATTAAACACATGGTTAGCAATCAATTGGTAGAAGCTATTATTCTCAGATGAGAGCTCACTGGAAAACACTGTCTTATACATAGCCCCAATAGAGTCTTCATCCTCTATTGATTTTTGCATGCTTATTTCTTCTTTAATCCTCTGTCTTCAAATTTTCTGGTGAAAATCCAGCAATTTGGAGGGAGTTCTCTTGGGTTAGTACAAAAAAACATTTAATGATATCACCTGCAACTCTTGAGCTGACCAGGGTACCTCAAACTTCAATGTCTGCCCTTGGGAAAATCTTATTACCTATCCAAGACTCCAGTCCTCCAGCTCAGCCATTCTTGGTCATCACAACAAACTGTGACATCTTCAGGGCATGCCAAAGTGTCCTAGAGCCCCAGATGAGCTCAGCCAGTCCTTGCTTTCTCTCCTCAGCCCTACAAGGTTCAGCCAGGGCAGGCTAGCCCCAGCTGTGCCCCCTGGCACATAAAATTAAAGATCCTGTCAAAGCCAAAACAAAAAGAGTAGTGGGCATGGGTGACCTAAGGCAGTAGCTTCCTCCTCCTCATTCTACCAAATGCCATTCCCCTGGGTCCTGGGGAGACAAATGGCCAGTTCACATCTCAGCTGCTGGCCCTGATTGTAAGTCTGCACGATTTACCTTGGCTCTCACTGGCACTGAGAATGAGGTCATTGAAAGAGGGAGACAGTGCAGAAGACCTCTGGAAGGGCAGCAGTAAAACACACTGTCAGGAGGCAGGAGAGAACCCTTGAATCATAGGGTCCTTGGCAGCTGTCTTTGAGAGGTAAATAACTTCAAAAAGTACTTGCCTGGAAGATAAAATGTGTGCTTTTATGCATACCAAAGGCCATCTCCAAACTCTTTTCTCATTCAGTTTTTTTTTTAATTGAATCAATTTCCTTAAGGCTCAGAAGTATAGTGTGGTAAAAATGACCAAGAACTAAGATGGTGAGAGGAAATGTAATAGATTTTCAGAGCCAGACAGGGTCTATTGCTGGCTGGGTCATCCAGTCCATGCCTACCTCTCCCCCTCACTCCCCATGTGCCAGCCCTGCTGGGCTTCTCTTGGTTCCTCCACCCACCACCCTCTCAGAACTGAGACCTGCACCCTCTCACTTCTTTTTCTGGGAAGCTCTTCCTTGCCATTCTTCCCTTGGCTAATTCCTTCACATTCTTCAAAATCTCAATTTTTACGGCACTTCTTCAGAATCCTTCCCTCATTCCCCATGCTGTTATTTTTTCCTCCCTGATGGCTGAAATGCAATTGCTATTCTTAGAGTCTGAGCAGCCATTTTGGACCATGAGGTAGAAGCTAAAACCTGTCGATGGCAGAATTTCGAGACAGAAAGAGCCTGGATGCCCCCTGCCCCAGCGTTTTCAGAAAGCTGCCTGTCAGTTCTGATTTCTCACCTCTGGATTTCTTTTAATTGAGGTAAAATTTGCATAACATAAAATTAACCATTAACCATTTCAAAGTGCACAATTCAGTGCATTTAATGTATGTACTATACTGTACAGATGTCACCTCTGTTCAATTCCAGGGTCTCTATGGATTTGCCAATGATAGACATTTCATACAAACAGAATTTTATGATATGTGACCATTTGAGTTTGTTTTCTTTTAGTTAGCATGTTTTTGAGGCTCATCCACATTATATCACGTATCAGTACTTTGTTCATTTTTTATGGCTGAATAATATTCCATGGTATAAATATACCACCTTTTGATCATCCATTAATTTGTTGGACGTTTGGGTTGTTTCCACATTTTAGGTATTGTGAAATACAAACATTTGTCTACAAGTATCTCTAAATTTCTTTTATACAACACAGAAATACATTTCTATCTGTTTATCTCATTTTTATTTGTCTTTTCTGTCACCCTCAAATTATACTTTAGCTGAGACAAGGGATCTAACAATTATGATTTTAAAATTTGTATTTTCTCCTTATCTATCCTGTCTTGAAGGAAACAGTACCAAGAAGCAGAAAGACCTTTGTATCATTTTCACTCCAACACCATTTCCTGTGCTTCTTTGCACCTCAGCAATGTTATCTATAAAATGGGGATAACCAGGCCCCTGAAGGCAGAAGTGTAAGTCAGATGATCTCTCGAGGCCTCTCATATTTGATTCTTCAAAGGATGGTTTGAAAGGTTACAAGAAACAGTGTAACTCTCTTTGGAACACTCTCGCTAACTCATCCTCTTTCTCTCTTTTTGAGCTGGGTTTTTTTTTGCTTTTTATCCTTGCCCTGTTGCATCTCTAAAATGACATTTTTTAATAGTGCATCTTAAATTCATTGTGTACATGTCTGTTTTCTTGGTAGAGCATACAATCTTGAAAAATAAGTCCTTTAAATGCAGCCTGCTCTTTCAAACAAATCAAGCACATAAAAAGCCACACAACAACATCAACGATTCCAGGCGCTTCATCTCATCCAACTTCTTGTCATTTCTAAGGCCTTCTGTTCCCTTGGGATTTGGTATCTAGGTTTTGCTATCTTTTCTAGTTCTCCTTGATGAAGATACTATTCTTTCTTTTCTTTTCTTTTCTTTTTTTTTTGATTTAGGTACACTATTTTACCTTACTTTAAGTTCTGGGATACATGTGCTGAAGGTGCAGGTTTGTTACATAGGTATACACGAGGCATGGTTGTTTGCCGCACCCATCAACCCGTCATGTACATTAGGTATTTCTCCTAATGCTATCCCTCCCCTAGGCCACCACCCCTGACAGGTCCTGGTATGTGGTGTTCCCCTCCCTGTGTACATGTGTTCTCATTTTTCAACACCCACTTATGAGTGAGAACATGTGGTGTTTGGTTTTCTGTTCCTTTGTTAGTTTGCTGAGAATGATGGCTTCCAGCTTCATGAATATCCCGGCAAAGGACATGAACTCATCCTTTTTTATGGCTGCATAGTATTTCATGGTGTTTATGTGCCACATTTTCTTTATCCAGTCTGTCATTGATGGGCATTTGTGTTGGTTCCAAGTCTTTGCTATTGCGAACAGTGCTGCAATACACATACAGTGTCTTTATAGCAGAATGATTTATAAATCTTTGGGTATGTACCCAGTGATGGGATTGCTGGGTCAAATGGTATTTCTGGTTCTAGATCCTTGAGGAATTGCCACACTGTCTTCCACAATGGTTGAACTAATTTACACTCCCACCAACAGTGTAAAACAGTTCCTATTTCTCCACATCCTTTCCAGCATCTGTTGTTTCCTGACATTTTAATGATTGCCATTCTAATTGGCATAAGATGGTATCTCACTGTGGTTTTGATTTGCATTTCTCTAATGACCAGTGATAATGAGCTTTTTTTCCATATGTTTGTTGGGTGCATAAATGTCTTCTTTTCAGAAGTGTCTGGGCTGGGCACAGTGGCTCACGCCTGTAATCCCAGCACTTTGGAAAGCTGAGGTTGGCGGATCATGAGGTCAGGAGATAGAGACCATCCTGGCTAACATGGTGAAACCCCGTCTCTACTAAAAAATACAAAAAATTAGCCGGGCGTGGTGGCGGGTTCCTGTAGTCCCAGCTACTCGGGAGGCTGAGGCAGGAGAATGGCAAGAATCCAGGAGGTGGAGCTTGCAGTGAGCCAAGATCATGTCACTGCACTCCAACCTGGGCAACGGAGCGAGACTCCATCTCAAAAAAAGTAAATAAATAAAATAAGTGTCTGTTCATATCCTCTGCCCACTTTTTGATGGGATTGTTTGTTTTTTCTTGTAAATTTGCTTAAGTCCCTTGTGCATTCTGGATATTAGTTATTTGTCAGATGAATAGATTGCAAAAATTTTCTCCCATTCTGTAGTTTGCCTGTTCACTCTGATGATAGTTTCCTTTGCTGTGCAGAAGCTCTTTAGTTTAATGAGATCCCATTTGTCAATTTTGGCTTCTGTCGCCATTGCATTTGTTGTTTTAGTCATGAAGTCTTTGCCCTTGCCTATGTCCTGAATGGTATTGCCTAGGTTTTGTTCTAGGGTTTTTATGGTTTTAGGTCTTATGTTTAAGTCTTTAATCCATCTTGAGTTAATTTTTGTATAAGGATGTGGTCCAGTTTCAGTTTTCTGCGTATGGCTAGCCAGTTTTCCCAACACCATTTATTAAATAGGAAATCCTTTCCCCATTTCTTGTTTTTGTCAGGTTTGTCAAAGATCAGGTGGTTGTAAATATGTGGTGTTATTTCTGAGGCCTCTGTTCTGTTCCACTGACCTATATCTCTGTTTTGGTACCAGTACCATGCTGTTTTGGTTACTGTAGCCTTGTAGTATAGTTTGAAGTCAGGTAGTGTGATACCTCCAGCTTTGTTCTTTTTGCTTAGGATTGTCTTTGCTATACAGGCTCTTTTTGGGTTCCATATGAAATTTAAAGTAGTTTTTTCTAATTCTGTGAAGAAAGTTAATGGTAGCTTGATGGGGATAGCACTGAATCTATAAATTACTTTGGGCATTATGGCCATATTCATAATATGGATTCTTCCTATCCATGAGCATGGAATGTTTTTCCATTTGTTTGTGTCCTCTCTTATTACCTTGGGCAGTGGTTTGTAGTTCTCCTTGAAGAGGTCCTTCACATCCCTTGTAAGTTGTATTCCTAGGTATTTAATTCTCTTTGTAGCAATTGTGAATGGAGTTCACTCATGATTTGGCTGTTCATCTATTATTGGTGTGTAGGAATGCTTGTGATTTTTGCACATTGATTTTGTATCCTGAGACTTTGCTGAAGTTGCTTATCAGCTTAAGGAGATTTGGGCCTGAGACGATGGGGTTTTCTAAATATACAATCATGTCATCTGCAAACAGAGACAATTTGACTTCCTGTCTTCCTATTTGAATATCCTTTATTTCTTTCTCTTGCCTGATTGCCCTGGCCAGAGCTTCCAATACTATGTTGAAAAGGAGTGGTGAGAGAGGGCATCCTTGTCTTGTGCTGGTTTTCAAAGGGAATGCTTCCAGCTTTTGCCCATTCAGTATGATATTGGCTATGGGTTTGTCATAAATAGCTCTTACTATTTTGAGATACATTCCATCAATACCTAGTTTATTGAGAGTTTTTAGCATGAAGGGGTGTTGAATTTTATCAAAGGCCTTTTCTGCATCTATTGAGATAATCATGTGGTTTTTGTCATTGGTTCTGTTTATGTGATGGATTATGTTTACTGATTTGCATATGCTGAACCAGCCTTGTATCCCAGGGCTGAAGCCGACTTGGTCATGGTGGATAAGCTTTTTGATGTGCTGCTGGATTTGGTTTGCCAGTATTTTATTGAGGATTTTTGCATCGATGTTCATCAGGGATATTGGCCTGAAATTTTCTTTTTTTGTTGTGTCTCTGCCAGGTTTTGGTATCAGGGTGATTCAGGCCTCATAAAATGTGTTAGGGAGGAGTCCTTCTTTTTCTAGTGTTTGGAATATTTTTAGAAGGAATGGTACCAGCTCTTCTTTTTACCTCTGGTAGAATTCGGCTCTGAATTTCGTTCCACTCTCCCCATCACTTTCAGGTACACCAACCAAAGGTAGGTTTGGTCTTTTCACATAGTCCCATATTTCTTGGAGGCTTTGTTCATTCCTTTTCATTCTTTTTTCTCTAATCTTGGGTTCACACTTTATTTCATTAAGTTGATCATTCATTTCTGATAATCTTTCTTCCACTTGATCGATTTGGCTATTGATACTTGTGTATGCTTCATGAAGTTCTCGTGCTGTGTTTTTCAGCTCCATCAGGTCATTTATGTTCTTCTCTGAACTGGTTATTCTAGTTAGCAATTTCTCTAACCTTTTTTTAAGGTTCTTAGCTTCCTTGCATTGGGTTAGAACATGCTTCTTTAGCTTGGAGGAGTTTGTTATTGCCCTCCTTCTGAAGCCTACTTCTGCCAATTCGTCAAACCCATTCTCTGTCAAGTTTTGTTCCCTTGCTGGCAACGAGTTGTGATCCTTTGGAGGAGAAGAGGCATTCTTGTTTTTGGAATTTTCAGCCTTTTTATGCTGGTTTTTCCTCATCTTCGTGCATTTATCTACCTTTGGTCTTTGATGTTGGTTACCTTCAGATGGGGTTTTCGTGTGGTCGTTCTTTTTGGTGATGTTGATGCTATTCCTTTCTGTTTGTTAGTTTTCCTTCTAACAGTCAGGCAGACCCCTCTGCTACAGGTCTGCTCGAGTTTGCTGGAGGTCCACTCTAGACCCTGTTTACCTGGATATCACCAGGGGAGGCTGCAGAACCCCAAAGATTGCAGCCTGTTCCTTCCTCTGGAAGCTTCATCCCAGAGGGACTTGTGCTAGATGCCAGCCGGAGCTCTCCTGTATCATGTGTCTCTCGACCCGTGCTGGGAGTTGTCCCCCAGTCAGGAGACACGAAGGTCAGGGACCCACTTGAGGAGGCCATCTGTCCCTTAGCACAACTCAAGTGCTGTGCTGGGAGATCCGCTGCTTTCTTCAGAACCAGCAGGCAGGAACGTTTAAGTCTGCTGAACCTGCTCCCACAGCCGCCCCTTCCCCCAGGTGCTCTGTCCCAGGGAGATGGGAATTTTATCTAAAAGCCCCTGACTGGGGCTTCTGCCTTTCTTTCAGAGATGTCCTGCCCAGAGAGGAGGAATCTAGAGAGGCAGTCTGGCTACAGTGGCTTTGCTGAGCTGTGGTGGGCTCCTCCCAGTTCGAACTTCCTGGTGGCTTTGTTTACACTGTGCGGGGAAAACTGCTACTCAAGTCTCAGTAATGCCAGACGCTCCTTCCCCCACCAATCTCAAGGGTCCCAGGTCGACTTCAGACTGCTGTGCTGGCAGCAAGAATTTCAAGCCAGTGGATCTTAGCTTGCTCGGCTCTGTGGGGCTGGGATCTGCTGAGCTAGACCTCTTGGCTCCCTGGCTTCAGCCCCCTTTCCAGGGCAGTGAAAGGTTCTGTCTCACAAGCATTCCAGGTGCCACTGGGGTATGAAAAAAAAAAAAAAAAAACCCTGCAGCTAGCTTGGTGTCTGCCCAAAGGGCCACCCAGTTTTGTGCTTGAAACCCACGGCCCTGGTGGTGTAGGCACCGAGGGAATCTCCTGGTCTGCAGGTTGCTAAGACCATGGGAAAAGCATAGTATCTGGGCCAGAATGCACCTTTCCTCACCGCACAGTCCCTCATGGCTTCCCTTGGCTAGGGGAGGGAGTTCCCCAACCCTTGTGCTTCCCAGGTGAGGCAACGCCCCACCCTGCTTTGGCTCGCCCTCCATGGGCTGCACCCACTGTCTAACCGGTTGCAACGAGATGAGCCGAGTACCTCAGTTGGAAATGCAGAAATCACCCACCTTCTGCACTGATCTTGCTGGGAGCTGCAGACCGGAGCTGTTCCTATTCGGCCATGTTGCCAGCCACTCCCGAAGATACGATTCTTTCATTTGCCAATCTTGTACTCACCCAAATCCATCTGACCACCTGGGCCATAATTGTGGTTTAGAGCCATACCATACAGTAGCTGTATGGCACTCTTAATGTCTAGTCCAGCCTTTGCCTTATTCCTATCATTCCAGAAGAAGAGAGTTCAGAAAGGTTCTTGGTCATAGGTACTCAGAATATATTTATTGCATGAAGTGATTCCTAAAATAAAGACTTCAGTTCATCGAAGTCTTTTACCAAGGAATAAAACCTAGAGACAAAACTCATTCTTGGTCTTGGTAGAATCTGGGTTGAAGATGGAATGGAAAACAATTCGTGGAATTGTTTAGCGTAAGTCTGAAAATATATTTCTAGTCCCCTTATTTCTCCCTAAATTAGTCATCTTCCCCTCTCCTCCAAAATTAGCCAATTCTTGGTATATACAAATGATATGTTAAACTTGAACTTTTAAAGTTAATAATATCTAATTAATATATAAAAGTTATAACATGCCAGGTACTGTGCAAATTCCTTTACACAGATCACCTCATTTATCCTTGCAAAACTCTATCAGGTAGATCATACAATTATTTTTATTTTATATGGGAGAACACTAAAGCCTCTCAGATTAAATAACTTGTCCAAAGTCTCACAACTAGCAAGGGTTTCACTCAGGTCATCTAATTTCAATCTGTTCACACAACCACTCTGCCATACTCAAGATGAAGTGCAAATATATGCATATATTTCCATACATCCATTCATTTATTTTTTGAGTGTCTCTGCTAGGTCTCTTGGTTGGGATAAAGAGATAACTAAGATGGGGTTCTCTTCAAGGCATGATAATATAAAGAATTTCAACATTATTATTTCTGACATGCTTCAATAGTCCCTTCCTGATTCTCAGCTTCCATCTCGAGATTTTTTTAAATGATGAGATCCTTTTGAGACTCTCCATCTCTTTAATAATCAAAGGGAAGTTCATTAAGGGTGCATAATGGAACTCCAAGGTATCAAGTCCTAATCTGTGGGACCTGTAAGTTACCTTGTTAGCAAAGACTTTGTAGATTTAAGTTAAGGGTCTTGAGATGAGGAGTTAGTTCTGGATCACCCAGGTTGGTCCTAAATGAAATCACAATTGTCTTTATATGGGAGAGGCAGAAGGAGACTTGACTACACACAGAAGAGAAAACAGCTTGAACATGGAGGTAGAGGTCAAAGTGATGCAGCCACAAGCCAAGAAATGCTGGCAGCCACCAGAAGCTGAGAAAGGCAAGGCACAGATTTTCCCCTAGAGTATCTGGGAAGACACTCTCATTTTGGACCAGTGAAACTGATTTCTGGTCTCCAGAACAATAGGAGAATACATTTCTATTGTTTTAAGCCAACAAGTTTGTGGTAATTTGTTACAGCAGCCACAGGAAACTAATAAACCAAGTTATTATACTTTCCTGTTTTGATGAATCCTGGAATCATTAGAATTCAGGAGAAATACGAAACACACAAAACAGGAAATTGAGTTTCAGAAAAATAAATGAACTTGCCCAGGGTCACACAGCTAGCAGGCAGGGGAACTATTAAAACCTATTTCTAACTCTTGAGCTTTGCAAATCACTTTACAGTTTATAACCACATTGACATAATATCTCTTTTTATTTTCATAGGAACCCAGAACAATTTTCTTTTTTCTTGTTTTTTGATAGATAGGCAATGTTTATCATTGCCTTAGTTTACAATAGAGAGTGAGTGAGGAGCTAGGATTGGAGGCCAGACTGGGTCCTTGGATTCCCTGCCTCTGTAATCACATCCTCTGGCCTGGGATGGATTCAAATGCCGGATGAGGAGGTCTTGTCATGAGCCTCCTGCCAGCCTGGCTGCAGGCAGTTTCAGCTTATCAGTCTGACCTTTGATTTTCCATGGCAAACCCCTCTAGAGGAAGCTGCCAACAGGCGGCCCAGGCACTGGCTCTATAAGACTGTATTGTCCTTATTTAGAATTGCTTTCATTTAAACCAAACTTAGTCTTGCAAAACATGTTTATTCTGGTTTCCTCTTCCTCCTGGCTGCCTGACCAGTGTAAGCCCATAGCACAGCAGCTCCAGCTCCTAAACCTGGGCCAGCAGAGCAAGGCTAGGAGGAAAACAGGAGGCTCTGGAGAAAGGACACAGGAGGGCATGATTTCCCTTCTTAAGTTGTGCACCAGATGGGATGCACACCCTCTCCGGTGGTGGTGTGTGACCCTTGGGGAGAATGTAGCCATTCAGAACACACCTTGCTGAGACTGACCTCAACTTAAAGAGCACAAAAAACTCAGGAGTAGAGCCTTTTTGAAATTCCAGGTTATAGACTAACAACAATAATGATGATGACAGTTTTAATAATATAGCAATTTCTTTTTATTAAACACCTACTGTAAACCAAGCACAATGTCAAATCACTTATGTAGTTTATTTCATTTTATTCTCAGAACAGTCATATTAGATAGGTACCTTTTATTAATCCTGCTTTATAGATGAGGAAACTGAGAAAGGTCAAGGTCATACAGCTAGTCAGCCACAGGAGTTGAGATTTGAAGCCAGGTTTACTTGGGTCAAGAGAGGAGACTGTTCTCATACAACACTCTTCCTTAGGGACCCTCTGTTCTTAGCCCCCTGAACAGTGAGGTTCAGAGAAGGGAGTGATTTGTCCAAGGTCAGCTCCTAGCAGGGCCTCTTTTCCAGGATTCCAGGACAGGGTTCTTTATAATAGGTTACCCCAGTATGATCTGGAATTTTAAAAAGAAGCAAAAGCAGTTGAAGACCACCCACTTGCTATAATTTGAAAGGCTTGTTCTCCCCTCCCTTCATCTCTTTGAATCCTGCTACACAGACATTGTTGTCTTTGGGACCAATACATTTCTTCTATCTGCATATCTGGGTAGAAGCTCTCATGGAAGAAAAAAGAAAAGCCCCATAGGTGAAGGGGAGTGTGCCTGCCAAGTTCCTTGTAATAACTTCACATGCAGAGTATTTTCTGAAATGGATCTGCTGGAGTCATCTCATGGAATCTTCTCATTCTTCTGGAGTCTCCTCATTTTACAGGTGAGTAAAGTGAAGTTCAGAGGCAATAAGTCATTTGTCCAAGGCAAACAGCTTGGAAAGTGGTAGGCTGGTCCTTGAATCCTAGTCATCTGGCTGCCCGGGGGAAGTGCAGAAAAATGGTGTATACCAGCTGGGCTTCTTCCTGGCCAGAGAACTCGCCTGGCCATCATTCTGCTTTTTCACCTTTTGAAAATGGGAAACTGTTGAAATTACTGATTTTGCTTTGAGGAAAAAGGGTGGGAAAAGGGAGACTCTCAAGTGCATTTTCTTGGTAGTAGGGGAAGGGGTGGTAGATGGGGAGGAAAGCAACCCAAAAAACAATCAGCAAAAACAACAAAGTCAAGTGACTTGACTTTCCTCTCAAGTGACTCTCTCATGGGACCTAGAGCACATATTTCCAAATAACCTTTCTAAAACCTGTGCCATGCACAGATGGGAGTAGCCTTCTTTCCAATGACTGGCCCCTTGTTGAGTTCAGGGGCAGATGTTAACATCTGCATGAAGAGTGGGATCAGCAATTAAAAGGGGTGGGTGAGTGGGTGGGTGGGGGACCAGGGAGTAATCCTTCCCTGCGCAGTGGATTAAGGAGGGCAGCTCCTTTGGGGGCTGGCCAGAGCCTGTCCATTGAGTAGCTAGTTTCCTTTTCCTTCCCCTATGGTTTCTGCCTCACTCTTGTTCTAATTACCCACTGTTTATGTCCTTCCCTCCAGGGCTGTTGTAATTTTTGACAAGGTTCACAACTGGCTTATCAAAGGTAGTTATGATACCAGTTTAATGAGGATGAAAGGATTATAGTCAAAATCTTCTGTGCTCCCTTTAATTTTTCATTTCCTATGTATCCAATGGCAAAGAGTATGATCAGCACTCTCTTCCCAGCATAGTCATATAGCCATAGTCCTTTTGCTAAAACTAAGCCTCAATTTTCTCATCTATATAATAGTCATGATAATCTTTGCCTTTCCTATCTCATGTGCTATTGAAGATCAAAGAAACATGGAAACTAAAAATTCTAAAGTGTTAGATTATTGGGCAGACTATGATATTTGGAAATTTGCATTCCCTTCATGGAAAAAATCCTGAATATGAATTTGCTTAGAAAATTGTTTCTACCCAGGATCTCTGTTCTGCTTCTTAAAGAAGACCGTGAAGGTGGGTGTGTGGGCAGTGAGTCTGGGGTTGATTGGTAGGAAGGTACTTCCCCAGTTGAATCAAAGCTCAATTTCGAATCTTACAGCTGCCATTTGCTAGCTGTGTGATACAAAACAAACCACCCACTCTTTCTAAAGCTCAGTTTCCCAATCTGTAAAGTGGGACTCCAATGCCCACCTCACAGGGCTTTTGTGAAACTTAAAAAATAAAAATGGCTGCCAAAACTGAGCATTTGTTTTGTATCAGCTATTTGACCTCAGCACACACAGTGTCCTGGTAACCTATGTTTTATTAGACTTTCTTTAGAGTTAGAAAAATTGAGGCTGAGTGAAGTTAACCAACTTGCCTGAAATCATGAAGTAAAAAGAGCTAGAATTCTAATTCAAATCTATTCATTTCAAAATCTGGGAACTTTCCATTCTCTCACTTTACCTTTCAGTAGTATATGTGGAAATACTTTAAAACAGCAAAGAAATTGCAGAACTATTTGTTTCATGACCAAATACTTACTAAGAATATATTATGTTGAGGCCCTGGGATGCAGTCTAGTGACAGAGCCCATGGGTTCAGTATTTCCATCCTTTGGGCTCCAGTTTTCCCATCTGTAGAATAAGAGAAGACTCTCTTAGACCATTTTTAAAGTCCAATTTTGCTCAGCTTGAACTTTCTAAAAATACATATTTGAAGGTTTTTTAAAAGTAATGAGTTAAAGTAAAAATTGGGCAGAGTGAACTGATATTCATTGTGTGTATGGTATGCCATGTGCTTTGTGGTTGGTAGTATCCACAGATGACTGCTCCCAGTTCCTACATCAAGAGGTGAAGTTAACTTAAGTCTTCCCTTTGACTCTGGGCTGGCTTCAGTGACTTACCTGACCACCAGAACATGGGAGAAATAATGATCTGTGAGCCAGGGCATGCTCACAAGAAGCTGAAGCTTTCGTGTGGGTCTTTGTAATACTATTCCTTGGAACTCAGCCCCAGTGCTTTGGGCAATCCAATCCATGACACATAGAACGGCGATGTTTAAGTGCCTCAGTTCGTAGGCCTCGCTGACCTCCCAGCTGGCACCAACTGCCAGCCAGATGAGTGCACCATCTTGGACATGTAGCTCAGTCGAGCCTTCAGATGACTTCAGCCCCAGCCAACATCTGACTGCAACTACCTGAGAGACTCTAAGCAAGCACTGCCTGGCTGAGCTCAGCCAACCCACAAAACTATGAGAGCTAATCATTCATTGTTGTTTTCAGCCACTAAATGTTAGGGTGGTTTGATAGGCAGCAGCAGATAATAGAAATATACGTCACTTAATTACCACAATAAAATTTGTATTTTCAGCCTATTTTATGGAAAGAACACCTGAAAGTCAGAAAGGTTAGCTTGTCTCAAAGTCACATGGAAGGTGGCAAAACTGTATTCAGAAATTGAATCTATTTGATTCCAAATCCTGAATTTTTAACCTTCGTTACCAAAAGATCCTTTTGTTCATTTAGTTGTTTATTAGTAAAGCCATTAAATTGTGGTAGACAACTGAACCTAGATGCTGATATATATAATAATAACATTTTGGGGGAATTACAAAATCATAGCTCTAACTTTCCTTTATTCTGTGTTATCTACCAGATTTTAATGATATTTGATTATGACCTGTAAAGCTAGGATTATTATTCTACATTCAGTGCTATTTTGGCCAAATTGTTGGGCCAAGTCTTGTGAAGTATTTACACATCAATCAAAGTGCAAACTCCTTTCATCTCTCCCCAGTATGGTTGTCCCTGTCGCCAACCATGCAGATATCTCTGCCACCTGCTGCCTTCATTGCACCTGTTCCCTAAACCCTGAGAACTGGTCCTTTTATTCAAAACTCATTCTACAAATAACCAAGTGTTGATTCTGGGCAGGCACTCTTCTTGGTACTGCAGACCCAGAAGCTGGAATCCAGACTATACACAAGTAAACAAACAGCCATAACCCAAAGTCACAATGGAGAGGTGAGGCCTGGAGGTATTTGTTCATCTGCTCCTGATGACCTGTTGAAACACATTCCTTTCCATTTCCCTCCACTACACTGAGCAGACACTGAGCTACTTGTAAGTTTCTGACCATGCCATGCTGTTTCTCACCTTTGCCTTTGCTCATGCTATTTTTTTCCATGCTTCTTCACCTTGAAAGTCTCTATGTAGTTTTGCTACGCTTATCAGCAAACTTACCAAATTGCCCTGTGATTGTCTGCTACTTTGTGTATCTCGCCTCTTAGACTGAGTTCCTTCAAAGCAAGGATTATCTTTTTTCATTTAATTTTCCCTGCTACTTATTTTTAAAACAATAGATCAAATTTATAGCACGTAATGACCATGAATAAAAACAATAAAGCTAGATTAATGAATACAAGACCTTTAGATCAGGTGTCACCCAGAACACTCAATTTTCTTCTGCATTTTGTTTTGGTGGTTCAGTTTGAAAAACCTGAATTGCCCAGATGAGCAGTTACAAGACAGCTTTTAAAGAGCAGGCCTTTCAATCTCAGGAGAGTGCAGTTCACTGAGAGGGCAGGCAAATGCTCATTCAGAAGGTCGCATATAAACAACCTGGTAGCACATGAAATCATTAGATAACAATCATGCAATCAAAGAAATAAACAAGATAAGCACATGTTGTGTTTTATGTTGAAAAGGATAGAAAGAGGGTGGTGTTTTAGAGAGTAACTGGGACACAGAGAGAAAAGGAAGCTTTGGATAGGATACTGGGGAAGGCATCTTTGAAAAGGTGATATTTGAAGGGTTAAGAGAAGAGTGTGAATAATTCAGGTATACAAAGGGCTGAAGGAAGAACATTCTGGGTAAGGTATGTGCAAAGGCCCCAGAGCAGAAAAGAGTATGGGATTCTAGAAGCACTTTCCCTTTAGAAAACCAAACCAGGGACTTCACATAAACCCAACTATCCTCAGTTGTCTCTTACAGATGCCTAACCTCTTTTCTCGAACAAGTGTCACTTGAGCAAAACTTAGGAGGTACTTGGCCCCATTTTATAGCTGAGGAATAGAATGAGAATGTGATGGTTACATGCAGCTGGTTATTGACAGGGCCATAATGAGGTCTCAGCAACACTCTGACTTCAAGTCCAAGAGTCCTAACCACTGCATGTCTGTACAACCCCATACTGAGAAAGCAGAGTCATTCCTAAAACTAAACCTTCTTCCATAAGAAATCAGGGACTTCATGCCAGGGCAGGATTTATGACCTAGTAACTGAGGACAGAAATAATTGGTTGCATTACTGCCTGGCAACCTGAGTCTGGGCTCCACTCCGGAGGGGCGGCACAGATTGAAATAGCTGAGGCAAGTTTACTTTTCCCTGTCCAGGTGCTCTCCTGCGGCCAACACAGCCCTAATGAGCTCTGCATATTCAAAGCACAAGTAATTGATAGTCCAATTTAAAGTGTGCAGAGGCCGAATTTCTTTCCAGACGCTGAAGGAAAAACACCAGCTGAGGAAGAATGAAGAACTGCCTGTTCTAAGTTATTCTTCTGTGGTCATTCGAGCACCAGGAAGACCAGGTTTGCCCCATCAAGTACCTCAAGAAAGAAGTCAATTACCTAAAGAAGTCAAGCAAAGAGGAAAGGACAAAATGAAAATCATGTACCAGCGTACACGTCGAGGCTCCAGGCTGGAATGAATATGGCCTTCAACATACTCTTTATCATACAGAAGCTTGTGTTCAGGGCTTGGATTTTGAAGTCAGACAGACCTGGATTAAAAACCAATTCAACTACCTATTACATATGTGACCTAGGTAAGATCTAACCTCTCTGTGCCTCAGTCTACTCCTTTGCTAAATGGGCATTAGGAGCACAGATTTTGAGGCAGTCAGTGTTGGATTTCAACCTCAGCTCCACTACTGACTGTGTCAAAAGGGCAAGTTAATGAACCTCCAATGTTAATTTCTTCTTCTCTAAAGAGGAAGTGATTACATAGGTCCATTGAAGGACTGTTTGGGGGACTGGTTGAGATAAGATATAAAATGCACATGCACAGTGCTCAGGAAAATTTTTGTGAACTTCTTACATATCTCCTCTTAAGCTCCAGGACAGTGGCTCTCAAAGCGTGGTCCCTGGACCAGCAGCATCAGCTTTATCTGGGGAACTGTGAGAAATGCAGATTCTCAGGTCCCACCCCAGACTCACTGAATCAGAAACTCTGAGGGTGGTCCCAGCACTCTGTTTTAACAAGCCCTCCAAGAGATTATGGTGGATGCTAAAATTTGAGAATCTCTGCTCTTGGGGCTAGTTCAGAATGCACCTGAGACTTGGCCGGGCGCGGTGGCTCATGCCTGTAATCCCAGCACTTTGGGAGGCCGAGGCGGGCAGATCACGAGGTCAGGAGTTCGAGACCAGCCTGGCCAACATGATGAAACCCTGTCTCTACTAAAAATACAAAAATTAGCTGGGCGTGGTGGAGGGCACCTGTAGTCCCAGCTACTTGGGAGGCTGAGGCAGGAGAATCGCTTGAACCCAGGAGGTGGAGGTTGCAGTGAGCCGAGATCCCACCATTGCACTCCAGCCTGGGGGACAAGAGCCAGACTCCGTCTCAAAAAATAAAAAAAAACAAAGAATGCACCTGAGACTTTCAGTCCACACACAACTGCTGTGGGTTCCCAAGAACCTGTTCAGTGCCATGATTCTTTAAAGTGAGTTCTCCTCTCATTGTTTTCTGCACCCAAACGGAAGAAATACTTCAATTCTCAGGATTTCCCTCTGACACTAGGTAACATCTTCTATATGCTTCCTTTACTCCAGGCATTCTGATAATAGTTTCACATAGATTATTTCAATTTATCTCTGCAGTAGCCCTCTATGATAGATACTATTATCACTGTTTTGCAGATAAGGAAACTAAAGCTTCATGAGGTGAAATAAATTGCCCAAAGATCTATAATTCTTAAGTGGTGAAGCCAGGATTCATGCCTCAATATTAAGTCCCTTTCTGGAATCAATGTACTTTCTACCTCATCATACTACCTCTTTATACCAGGATGAATCAGGGATGTCTAGTTTGGTGAAGAGAAGCATCCAGGGAGCAAGTGAAAAGTGTCTTCATGTATTGTAGGGCTATTATGATCATAGGAGTCAACCAGTTTGATGTTCCAGCTGCAGAATATAGAACCAGTGGGTGGAAACACAGGGAGACAGATTGTGGCTTGACAGAGAGAATAAGTCAGTAATAGTCTAAATTGCCCAGAACTGTCTTACCTTATGAGGTAGTAAGGTCCCTGTCACTGGGGATGTGAGCACAAGCTGGGTGAGAATCTGTCAAAATGTCATAGAAGAAGGATTGGTACCTTCCCTCTGATGATGCTTTAACTGAGTGGAAGTAAGTAGGCAATCATCTCTCTTGGGTGGCTTTTTTTCTTTTTTTTTTTGATGGAGTCTTGCTCTGTCACGCAGGCTGGACTGCACTGGCATGATCTCAGCTCACTGCAACCTCTGCCTTCAGGATTCAAGAGGTTCTCCTGCCTCAGCCTCTCGAGTAGCTGGGCTTACAGGCACCCGCCACCACATTCAGCTAATTTTTGTGTTATTAGTAGAGACAGAGTTTTGCCATCTTGGCCAGGCTGGTTTCGAACTCCTAACCTTAAGTGATCCTCCTGCCTTGACCTCCCAAAGTGCTGGGATTACAGGCATGAGCCACTGTGCCCAGCCTGACTTTTGATGTTTGTTAAGAAACCGGAGATATTTCACTTGCACAGAAAGAAGACTGAAGTGAGCTCTCTGGTTTAGGGAAGAGATAATCCACCTTACCATGGCCCCAGTGAGCTACATTAGGACCTTCCCTGGTCCTGTTAGCTGGAAGGGATTTTGCTTTCCTCTGCACACCCATATGATGTCATACTGATACCTCTCTTAACACTGAGCCCTGTCCCCACTCTAGGTAAGCTGTTTATAAATGGCTAGATTTCTTCTGCTAGGGAAGCAGCAAGACATGTATACATAGAGGCTAATAGACCCGAGGGATCATCCACAATACTGTTAACCTTTCTGGGTCTCAGTTTCCTTATCTATTTAAAAACTTCCTTATTGAGATTTGAAGCATTCAAGGAGCCTGGAATATGGCGTACCACATCCCCACCCCTCTCCAACCCTCTACAAATCGTAACATGTCTTTGGGGAGGGTGCATTTCTGATTAATCAAGATATCCTTTCTACTGCTCCCCACTAACCTCTAATCCCTGCTTTCCCATCAAAATGTAGATTTTCAGTATGTGGCACATGATTGGCTCTTACATTAGTCAAAAAATGAAAGGGAAAGAAAGAAGTGAAAAAAAGAAAGAGAGAGAAAAATGAAGGAAGAAATGAAGGAAGGAAAGAAGGAAGAGAGGGAGGAAGGGAGAGAAGAAAGAAAGGGAGAAAGCAATTTAACACATGAATGCTCCATCCTACTTGCTACTGACAATCAGATAAGCACTCCATCTGGGTGGACATTTTTCTTGGACACACCATGGTTCGTGTATGTGTGTGTGTGTGTGTGTGTGTGTGTGTGTGTATGTGTATGTGTGCCTATGCACTTAATGGAATTGTCCACAACATGCTATAGTATGAAGATATCTATGGGAGAAGAGAGTCAACAGGAAAGAATGACTTGAACTAATCTCTCTATAGGCAACTAATTGCAGCTCTGTGGCTATTTGGGGTCATTGTTCACTGTGGGATGAATGTGGCCTCCAGATGAATGTGAAACAAGCCTCATACTTGCTGATCTCCATCTTGAACCACTTTGATAGGAGCAGAATGTTTCAGGTGCAGATTCTAGAGACTTAAAAGCAGGTCTGTTTTTAAATACACCACATATTGAACTTTCCCCACTATGGGAGGCAGGCCAAGTAGTGGGTTTTGAAGGTTTTAAAGGCTCACTGGCCCTTCAAAAAATGGCTGTTGTGGACATATGGTTTTAGAAGCTTTTAAAAAAGCCTTGTGGGCTTATTTTTAGAACAAAGCTTAACCTTGTAAAGTTTCTTAAAGGAGTCACAGAGGACCCAATCACTTCAGCCCCCTCAGAGCACCAGGCAGCTGTTCCCAGAGGCTTCCAAAACAGCCTTTCCTTGTGCTTGATGTGACCCTATCTTAGCTCAGCCTAAGATATGCTACCTCATGAGAGGGTGTGTCTTTGGAGCGGGAAGAGCTGGGCCACAGGTGAGTCAGCCAAGGAGGCAGAGTTTGCTGGCCAGTGAGTGGAGACTAGAGGATCACAGACTAACAGAATTTCAAATACTCTTCTGAAGTAAAGGAACCTCAAAAGTCATCCAGTCAACCCTGATTGGATGGTAAAATCTCCCCTGAAACACACTTGTAAAGAGATGGGACCATTTGTGTTTGCACACCTCCAGCTATGAGAAGAACGCTGTCTAGGCATTCATTCATTCAACACATTTTTAGTTGATTGAATATACATTATGTGCTCAGCAGTATTCAAAATCCTGAGGATATAACAGTGAGTAAAAAATAGATGCAGTCTCAATACAGACTAAAAACTAGTAGGAAAAACAAATGGGTCAAATGATCACACCTATACCTAACTGTAAATGAAAAAAATGTTATTAGAACAATCCAAAGATTTATGAAAGCCTCTGACAGGATCTGAAGGATGTGTGAATGTTAACAAGGCAAAAGGAAGTCAAGAGAGGGCACAGAGGGCCAAGCAAACATCTCTGCAGAGGCCTTCAGGCAGGGAAAAGCATGGCATTTTAGGATAAATAAAAGTAGTCCAAGTGTTGATAGAAAGTGAGGAAAGACCTCGTTTGAGACTAAGAGCATGCAAGGGGCAGAGCATGCATGACCTTGTTGGCCATGCTGAGGATTTTGATCTTTAACCTGACACATATTGGAAGCCTCTGACTCCTTCAAAGCAGAGGACAGGTAACTCATTCCAGAGCTGCCAGTTCATTCTCATGTTGCGAAGTGTGGTGGTCTTAAATCAAGTCCATAATTCTCCTCCTTTTAAAAAGGCAAAACCTAGTTTCCCTCCCATGAATGTGGGTCAGACTTAGAGATTTATTTCTAATTAATAAAATGTGGTGGAAGTGATGCTATGTGACTTCTGAGGTTAGGTCATAAAAAGGATAGCTTCCACCTGGCACTGTTTCTCTTCAGTTGCTTGCTCTGGGGCAAGTCAGCCTCCATGCTGTGAGGAAACAAGCAACCTATGGAGAAGCCTACATGGAGAGGAACCAAGGCCTCCTTCCTACAACCAGCACCAAATTGCCAGCCATATCAATTGGAAGCAGATCCTCCAGCCCCAGTCAAGCCTTCAGATGACTGTAGACCTGACTGATATCTCAGCTGTCGCCTCATGACAAACCCCAAGCCAGAACCACCTGGTTAAGCTGCTCTTGAATTTCTGATTCACAGCAGCTGTGAGATAATAAATGTTTATGGTTGTTTTGAATTATTGACATTAGATAACTTGGTAAGCAGCTAAGGTACCTAACAAGGAATCGCAAGGTATGAGGGTAGGAAAGCTGGCACTTTGAGGTTGTAAAGACTTGTATTTGATATCCAACTCTTCCATTGACTGGTTGTTAGACTGAAGCCATGTTCCTTTACCTCTTAGAGCTCCCATTTTTCATTTATAACATGACATCATGCCCACAGAACCTCCAAGATACAGTAGTATATAGTAATTCTCAGTGTCTTTGTCTCCTTCTACTTTATATCAGTGGAGACATGCCATTTTCAAGGCTGAGAATAAAAGAAAAAACAGATTGTATTGACAACAGGTACTGCAGAGTTGGGTGTATTCATTGCCCTAGAAAGAGTCAGCCAGAGAGCTGTTAATCTGAGGTTGCCTGAGGCCATGTTTCATGGTAAGTACTACAGATTTTCAAGCCTATTCCTCACTTGGGTTAATTGGCTTTAAGAGTCCATCTCCCGCTGTGTAAACATAATTGCCTTTTATTTATTTGAAATTTATCTCTTCATAATTTCATGTCTTATTTTCTTCATTTGCAATGCAACAAGGAAATAGCTTTATGATGACTATTCTTATGAAAGTGATTATTTAATTATCTCTTATTATGGGCCATATATATCATGAAGACATCTTAGTTTATTCTCAAAGCACCATCCCGGAATATCTATTATTTGTGCCATTTTACTGATTAGAAAATAGATATAAATGCCAAGAATATTACTTTGCCACTTAGTATTATGTGACCTTGGCTTTTAGGTCCCTCTTACATCTTATTATTTTTACTATTTTTATTTTTTTGAGTTGGAGTCTTGCTATGTTGCCCAGGCTGGAGTGCAGTGGCACAATCTTGGCTCATTGCAACCTCCGCCTCCCAGGTTCAAGCAATTCTCCTGCCTCAGCCTCCTGAGTAGCTGATAATACAAGCATGCGCCACTACGCCCAGTTAATTTTTTTTTACATCCTATTATTAAACCTCCTTTACATTTTAGTTTCCTCAACTGCACAATGGAAGATAAGAATAAAACCTGTGCAAAATGAACTTGATGTGAATATTAAAGAAGTCAACATGAATGAAATACTTAAAACAGTGTCTGGTATATTCTGATAAATTACTGGTTAGTTTCTATCATTATTTTTCTAATCAGCCTTTAAAAAGTTTAGAGCAAAATTTCTCTCTCAGCCATTTTGTTCCATCCATGGTATCTCTTTCCTGCAATAATATTCCATTTTACAGCATTTCCCACATCCATTTGATGCTTTCAACAATCCTGTAACTCAGCATCACTATCGTAATTTTTCAGGTGAACAAACTAATGCTCAGAAAGGTGAATGTGAATTGCTCCAAGTTCCTTTGGTTGCAAGCAACAGAAACCAACTAATGCTAGTATAAACTAAATAGAGAAATTCATCATAAGATGTAAGTATGACTTATCAAACTGAAGTTCATGAATGAGTTACAGGGAAGAGCCCCGAAAATGACAACAACTGCAACAAAGAAAGCCATAGGGAACCCAAGCAATGTGGCCTCTCTTCTTCTCTCCCCTTTTCTCTACTTAGCTTTAGTTATTTTTCTCTGCAGATTGGCTTTCTCAGCTACTCAGTACATATAGTTGGAGGAATGGCAGGCTCCCAAATTCATATGTTATTATGCCAACCACAGGGTAGATTGAACTTGTACCTCTCTTTTTGGATTCTGCATTGCCACAGATGGACCTCTGGTTTGACTAGCCTGGGTCAAGAGCCTTCCCCTAATCCAATCAAACATTGTCAAGAAGTGAGGTCACAATGTACTAACATTGCTGCTGGGAACTCACTCCTGTAGATTCTTGTAGGAAGGCCATGGGCAAGTGAAAGACACTCCAGAGGAGGCCCAGAATATGAAATTATTTTCCTAAGCCATTTTAAATGTTGGAGTGGCTGAGGCAGGATTCTCTTTCAGATATTCTTTTCCCATGAGATCAGCACTTTTCCCACAAGCCTTCAGTTTCTTCCTTTCAGGAGGTCAGCACCTCCTCAAGTTCCTGCTGGAGGAGATCTGGGTACTCTTCTAACTGTAGCCCTTCTGCAGATGGAGCTAGCCTCACACACAGGCAGTGTGTCCGTAGTGATTGGATATTATTCTTTACTCCTCCTCCTGGTAAAAGAATTTTGCATCCTAAACTTGACCCTGTGACTTTCAGTGTTTCTCTGGAGGAGGGATGTAGTTCTCCATATTACTGACACGAGACTTGGGTATATGACTTGTTTTAGCCAATGGTACCTAAATGGGAATGATTTAGGCCAAGTACAAGCAGAAACATTAAGAACCATTTGCAAGGTTCAGCCATGTCTTTTTTTTTCTCTTCCACAATAATAGCATGTCCCAAATATGGGCTGTTCCTTCAACCTGGGTCTTGGAATGAAGAAGATACATGGAGTAGAGCCATGAACACACTGTTGCTGCCTCTGACAACAACACAAGAGAGAAATGAACCTTTGAAAAATAACACATCTGAGTTCAATGTTGAGCATGCTGAGTTGAGGTGCATAGGGGATAAATTCAGTAGGATATATTAGTTTGAATTTTAGGAAAGAGAGCTAGATGGGAGTTACATATTGTTGTTCATCTGGCCACAGATGGTACTTGAAGTTTTGAGATTCAGTGAAATCCCAGGGAGAATAGCAGCATAAAAGAGGGAGGGAATAAACATTGACTCAACAACATTAAAGTGATGGTAGAGGAAAAGAAGTGTGGGGGAGGTTGGGAAGGATGGGCAGGGGAAATGGAAGCCACATTAGCTATAAAGAAAAGTGAGTTATCTTCAACTTCAGCACTGGAATTGCTCTTGAGAAAGAAATCCCTTTGTTCTTGTGTTTCAGTAATATCACTTCATGTGAGCTTGAAAACAGCCTTGTGAGTTGTAGTTAGAGGAGAATAGACACATTCATCTCCAAGGTAGAAGTGAGGAAACTAAGACTCAAAGGAATAAACACCTTGCCCAAGTTTTTAAAAAAATTTAATTTGAAATTGTGGTGAACAAAACCCACATAATATAAAATTTACCATCTTACCCACTTCTAAGTATATGGTTCAGTAGTGTTTAATATATTCACATTGTTGTGCAACCAATCTCCAGAACTTCTACATCTTGCAAAATTGAAAATCAGTACCAATTAAACATTAACTCCCCATTCTCCTCACCCCACATCCCTGGGAAACCACCATTCTACTTTCTGTCTCTATGGATTTGACCACTCCAGGTACCTCATATAAGTGGAATCCTATAATATTTGTCCTTTTGTGTCTGGCTTATTTCACTTAGCGTAGTGTGCTCAAGGTTCATTCATGCTGTAGGATGTGTCAGAATTTCTTTCCTTTTTAAGGCTGAATAGTACTCCTTCGTGTATACAGACCTCATTTTGTTTGTTCATTCATTGTCAATGGACACTCCAGCTGCTTCCACCTCTTGGCCCCTGTGAATCATGCCTCAGAGCATGGGTGTGAGGCGTTGTCTTTTTGAGGCAAAGAGGACAGAAGGGGGACCCTGAGAGCATGTTGTAAAGACAATAAAAAAGATTTCATTACTGCCCTGTATGAGGAAATGAGGGGAGTTTTGCTCCTGAAGGAGTCAGGGAAAGAAGAATGGAGAGGGGCCAAAAAGGAGAGGTGGTGAGAGATGATCCAGGGAGGTGGGGAAGGGTAGGGATTATCTGGGGTGAAGGGGCCAGTGAAAATTGTCTATTGTATTGTGGTCAAAGAACAGAGGTATTTTGTGTTCAATATAAAGTGGTTAAAGTGCATATTTTGTTTCACTCTTCCTTCTTAGCACATTTTAGGAAAATCTCCTATACATAAATGCTCTGTATGAGTTGGTTTTTGGTGGTAACTGAAGAAGAGGTTAGTTTTCCATCCAGGTTGACATGGAATAGACAGAGCAAGTGAATGGGGAGGGCAACACAAGCTGTACACTGTCCCATGCAGAAAGGCAGTTGTTTCCAGAGGAAACTACAAGACTGCAAGCCCCCTGGGAGTTCACAGACATTTGGGGGAGGGATCTGGACTTCCATGGAACCCACTTTAGGGCTTTGAACTTCCATGGAACACAGCTGGGAGCTTTGAGTCAATCTTGTCTAGATCGTGCTTCTTAAACTTGAGTGTGCCCAAGCATCGCCTGGGGGTCTTGATCAGGTGCAGATTTTGATTGCGTTAGCTGCTGTGGGGCTTGGGATTCTGCACTCCAAATGATCTCAAGCACATAGGTGATGGTGGTGCTTCTGGTCTGTGGACCACACTTTGGGTTGACCACATCTACAACCCGAAAGATCTTAAAAGTTTGAGAAAGTCCTGGTGGCAATCATAGCATCCCCCTTCCCCCATCATGCCCCAACATACCATTTCCTGGGAAAATAGGGCTCTCCTACCCTCTCAGAGCAAGGCTGTGACACAGAAGTTCATGAAGAGCCTCTGTTCTCTTGTTAATCATTCCATACCCCAGTCCCTCCTCCATCCCCCACTCCTATAGGGTAGAGGTCACACTGGGGTGCATTGAGTAGCCCATTCTGCATGCTTTGGCCCAGGTTATTAGAACAACAAACAGCAGGGGGGACACCAAAGACTCTTTCTCCATGATTGGCCTCAGGAGTCCTTCTCTCAGAAAGATGGACAGAGGTGAAGAAAAATTAAACACTGGTATTTTTCTTCAGAAAAGTGGCTCTGGGGAGCCAAGCATTAATTGAGTACTTGGTTGTGAGAGGGCTGTGTGGTAAACTCCCTTGTTTTCAACAGATGTTGAAGGAGTCTGAGCCAGAGTTCAGGAAAAATGTTCTCTCTACATATCCACCCCAGCCCCTGAGCTGTGATAAAGTTGGCTAAACTACATTCAGGTCAAGTCAGGCTCTGGTAACCTCACAGAAACATGAGAATTTACTGAATATGAAGTGGAAACGTGAAGTGGCTGGAGAGCATCCAATGAGAGGAAGAGGAGGGGACCTCACTGAACTGGGCACCTGTCCTGATTCCAGCCCTGTGCTAGGAGCTTCAGGGTCTAAGAACTTCAGGTCCTGTATACATGATGAATGAATCCCCCTGCTGCTTTCCTTTGCTGGGGGAGGTAGGGACAGCCCAGCTCACTCAAGATGGTCTCACTGTGGCAAGACCATCTTCACTTATATCTGAAATCTGCCCTTCTAAAATATCCATGCTATAGGCTTCTGTGCTAATGCTGCCCTTCATAGCCACGGTAAGCAGGACAGCATCACATCTCGGCAATACATTTCGCAGTTAACAAAGTACATCATGGTCATATCCATTGGCCTATCTCATTTTAGAACTACCTGGGAGAAAACAGGGGGCAAGTATTCTCCAGGGCTTGGATCAGGACATGGAAACCTTAAGATGCTGCTTGGACTCGTGGTAAAGTCACAGGCACTAGAGTCTGACTGCATAGGTTCAAAGCCCAGCTGCTCATTAGCTGCGTGTCTTTGGACAAGCCCCTCAAGCCCTGTAAGCCTGGGTTTTCTCATCTGTAAAATGGGGTTAATGATATTACATACTGGAGAGGGCTATTGTAAGGACTAAACAAAAGTAAAGTGCCTTACCTCTGGGTTATAGAAACTTCTTTCTGCTATTGAGGAGGGAGAGAAGAAAATGATGGAGGTTGAGTGACTTGCTCAATGCCACAAAATGGTGGCATCATATGAAGAACGCAGATATTCTGATGTTAACTCCAAAACACTTTCCATGAAATTCAATATCTTCCATTACTAGGTGTTTCAGAGACTGAAACTCCCCAGTGATCCCATGTTGGCAGGATTTAGCCCCACACTGTACTGCTCACAATAGGTGATTACACTGTGGTATGGTCAAGGAGTAGCTGCCTTCCTTGAGTCCCCTGCAGCGTGAAATTGCTTTGTTAACACTTCATGCCTAGGAGTTAGGCTGCCCTTTTCCCTTCAGTCTCTTTTAAAATGCAAATACCCTAGCAGGGTAGGGGGGTAAAGAAGGGAACCCACATTGACTGAAAGCCTGTCATGGTTCAACCATTCCACAGAAGTCAGCTCCCTGCATGCTCACAACATTTGTGCAAAGCACGGTGTTATTCCTGCTTCATATGCGAAGAGAAAAACGAAAGCCCAGAGAGATTAAGTAACTTACCTGAGGTCACACAACTAGCATTGGATGGGATAAGGATTTGAACCACAGAAGTCTGACTCCGGGGTCTACACTCCTAATCACTAGGATGTAGCCCCTAATCGGATGCTACTTCTATCTTATAGGAAGAGGAGCAGATTAGTATTTACAGAGGACTTCTCCTGCATAGCACAGTTTATAGCTGTTATGCCCTCCCTTGCTCATTCTGTATTCCATATCAACACAGAGGTGAAACTTAATCCCTTTTTCATTTCCCACCCCCTCAAAAAAAAAATACTGCATACAGAGCATTTGTGTGTAGGAGATCTTCCCCAAATATGCCTTTACACATAAATATACATTGTCTCATCTGACCCTTCCACCAACACTACAAGATGAACACCAATTGCCCTTAGTTTTGCAGCTGGTGAAGCTCAGAGAGGTTAAGTAACTTGCTGAGTAACTATCTATTGAGTGGGAACTCAGCTAGCTCATCCTCTAGGCCACACTGCCTCCAAGCTTGCAGGCAGTGTCTAACATACACCCCGGGGGCCTTAGTCAGATTCTTTTAGGATGTCATAACAGGCAGCTGGGGCTGGGCAGGCCTAAAGTTCAGCCCCTCCAGAAAGAATTCTCATTCACCAGGGTGGGGAGGTCACTGGGGAGTAATGAGGGGTGGTGGTGGGGGTATCCAACACAGCGGGTGGAGTAGGTTTGCAGAGAGTTTGGGATGGGAAGGAACGAATGCTACAGGCAGGCTGTCAGTGTCAGGAATTTCAGCTATTTTCCAGACGATAAGTCTGACCCACTGTGGATCTTGGAATCCAGCTATGTGTGTACCCAAGCAAGCCAGAGATTCAACAGCATATGGTCCACAATAGGCAGGTGTGCCCCACCAAGGGCAGATGATAAGGGCTCACAGATGGAATGAGGCCAAGAAAGAATCAAGCAGGACCCCTCTTGGGGTAACTGCAGAGGTCCGGGGTATCATAGCGGTTAAGAGAGAAGATTTCTGAGGCCACATCACCTGGGTTCCAACCTGAGCTTCTCAGGTTTTAGCTGTGTGTCCTTGGCAAGTTACTTAAGTCCTCCGTGTCTCATGTTCCTCACCTATCTAACGGAGATATTAATAGAATTGAACCCATAAATGCGTTATGGAGATTAAATAAATGAGAAAGAGAAAAGCACTCCCTGACTTCTCACAGGACTATGAACTGACCCAGCACTGAAAGCTAGGCCTCCATGTTGGGTGCTGGCCTGGCACTCATGGCTAGGTTGAGGTGTTCTCCCATGGAACATGAATAATCTCACAAGTGATACAAAATTTTTAAAAAGACTATTTTATAATTTTTTGCCAAGCACAGACAAAAACAGGGTCACTGTGCAAACCACAAAAATACCAAATATCTGCATCTCCCAACTAATATGAGTGATTGCTGCTTCTTTACTAAGGACTTCTTAGGCCTCCTTCTAGTCTTCTCTCCCTCTAGATAAGATTCATTAAAATACTCAATCATAGGATCATCCCCATTTCCTGGCAGCACCCAATACAGAGCAAACCCCCACTTCCTTAAACTCTCTCCATTATCACCTAACTCAAGCTCACATCATGTAAGTGCTTTCTAATACCCTCTACTGAGGCACCCCATGAATCTCTATGACGTGATTTCTCCCTCATTGCAACACATCAATAAGCTCAATTTTGTTCAACTACAGTTTTGTTCCTGGTGGTTTTTGGCTGGAGGGCATGGACGTAAGTTAATAACTGGAAAGCATGTAGAACAGTTCCTGGCACAGGAAAAGTACCATGTAAGGGAGGCCATCATAATTGCTGGGTAGGTTACCAAGGCAGACTCAAGTACAGGAGGGAAAGCAACAGGCAGGACAGAGGCCCAGTGGAATAGTGGATTTAAGGCCAGGGGACTTCAATTTACATCCCTTCCTACTACTCATAGCAGTAACTAACATGCTATTAAGCACTTCAGAAGGGCCAGGCAAGATATTGAGTATTTAATGTTGATGATCTCATATATTTACTGTGTTACCAGAGGCAAGTTGCTTAACCTCTCTGAGCCTTAGTTTCTCCATCTGTAAAAAAATGGGAAAAAGAAAAATACTTACCTCATAGGTTTGTCCTAAGACAACAATGAGAATGTAAGTGTGCTGCAGGCTAGGAAATTATATAAAAATATGACTTCAATGGGCAAAATCTGGGCTACAGGCATAAGGCTGCCTGGTTATGCCAACTTAAATCCAAAGTTGGCAAAGGAGAGAGAGCTAGGCTGATTTAAAGTAAGGTCACTTAAATTCCTGTATCATTTTACATTAGTATTGTTGAGGCTGTTTGACTGTGAACTTTGTTGCTTTGCAACAAGAGGGGAAGGGCATCACTCTCAGGATTCCCTTCATGTAGCCTCACGCTGCCACGGAGCTCCTTGTTTGGGGAGACCAGGAGTGATGCAAGCTTTGTTTCATGTCCCTTACTCAGATAAGCAAGAAACTTGTTCAAGAACTGGTTTCTTGGACAAAATGAGAATATAGTTAATTTTTACTGTATATATTTGTGACGAGGATCAAAGAAGAAGGTGGATATGAGACTGTTGTAAGCTATGACGGGGACGTTATCAGTCCCTTTGAGGCTGCTTCCTGCAGAGCAGTCTCTCACTTGGGAATTCAGTCGGCTGTTGAGGACTGAGTTCTTGCCCAAGGTGCCTGTTCGTGTGTTGGTGTGAATTAACGCCCGCCCTGTAAAGCCACAAGCATTAGGTAGGGTACGGGGTAAGTGTACCAGGGATCCCTACACTGGACTTATGTGAAATAGAACTTTATTTCTCTCTTACCTAATAGTCCAGAGGAATGTAGTCAGGTGAGTGGGGTGGCTCTGCTCCACAGGGCACCCCAGGTGACTTCCAACTTGTTTCTGCACCATTCCTACAGTGTTGGCTTCATCTCTGGTTGAGGCTGGGTTACTGTCTTATTCCATTTCCAGCCTGCAGGGAGAAAAAGAAGCAAGTCCAGCATAAGGGACTTTGTTTTTAAAGAGGGTAACCTGGAGGTTTCAGGCATCACTTACCCTACGTCACATCCCCACACTGCAAGGAAAGATGAAAAATGGAGTCTCCAGTTGGGTGACCATGTGCCCAGCTTCCATTTGGTAGTTTTATTATTCTAAGTTCAGAAGCAGAAATAGCAGAAGCAAGGAGAGCATTACAGGAAGGAATGCTGATCAGTTCACCCACTGGATCACTGAGCCAGAGCTAGTATCTGTACTGAGTAAATATATGGGTGAAAATCAGACAGAGAGTTTATTCAGGTGTTTGAATTACACAACGCCAAAAGTCAAATATTCGAGCCATTCTAGCAAATCTTTACATTTTTTTGTTTCCCTGTAGATCTTGGCACTGGGCCGGCAGAGCCTAGTTTACATAATTTACTATGTGAGCACTCATATACACCCACACACCTATAAGCAGGTATGTACATACATACATAATATATACATATACATACATGCACATATAGATTTAATATGCATAGATCTTAATCATGTACTAAAGGAATGTAAAACATTACTTACTCTCCCTCTTTTTAGCATAATAATGAAATTGTTGAAAAAAATGAAGTCTTAGGAACCAGAGATAGGGGTTCAAGTGTAGCCTATGACATTGGTACATGTTGTAACTCTGGGAAGTTATTCAATTTCTCTTGACTTCAGCTTCCACATTTGTAAAATGAGTATGATATTACCTGTTTGAAAAAATTGTTTTGAAATTAAATAAAATGCCATACTTATTTGCCAGACATAATGCTTTAAGTATAGTTGGTACATAATACATATTAACTTATTTTATTATTATTATTATTGGGCAAGTGAGGCCCAAGCAAGTTAATAGTAAACTAGGAATTTTTCATCCCCTACTTCCTTCCTCAATATAAAGCAAGACCCTTTTGAAACATGTGCTGCTCTCAGGCACACCTATTTCTTTTTAAAACTTGGTAAGATTTTTAAAGTAAATTGTTTATTGAAGTATAATATCCATACTGAAAAGTACACAAATCCTAAGTGTGTAGTTCACTGATTTTTTTCAAATGAGAATCTGTCTCCAGGCTATTAGCAGTTAAAAAACAAAAAAACAAAAAACAGAAGATTCTCAGAGCCTAGAAACCCCTTTCATTATGTCCCCTAAGTATAATTGGTATTTTACATTATAGACTAATTTTGCTGTTTTATACTTTATACAAGTAGAATCACAAATAGATATTCTTTATAACTGGCTTTTTTTTTCACTCTATGCACTATTTGAGACATTTATCCATATTGTTTTTTGTAGTTATAGCTTGCTTGCTTCTTCTCAATGCTATACAGTGTTTTCATGAATACACTACAATGTATTTATCCATTCTACTGTTGATGGACATCTGGGTTGTTCCTGGGTTTTGGCTATTATCAATAATCCTGTTAACAAACATTCTTGCATGTGTCTTTGGCGAACCCATTTCCACTGGGTACATACCTGCAAGTGGAATTTCTGAGTGTTAGGATTTGTACATGTTTACCTCCTGTGGATACTGCCATGCAGTTTAACCAAGTGGTTGAAGGATCTCCTACTTTTAACTTGTGGAGACATGAGAGGCTTTGATAGTTCCATCTGCTCCCAATCTCTCCCTCACTGGACCTATGCTTCCTGGAATCCAGGAATTTTACTATTTGGACTCAGTAGCATCAGGGTAACCCAATATATTAGTTATTTATTGCTATGCCACAAATCCCCTCCAAACACAGTGGCCTTAAACAAAAATACATATTTATTATTTCTGTTTCTGTAGCTCAAGAATTTGGGAGTGGCTTGGCTGGTGGTTTAAGCTTGAAGTCTCTAATAAGATTGAATCAGGTGTTGGACTGGGCTATAGTCATCTGAAGGGTTGCCTGAGTCTAGAGGATCCACTTCCATGGTGGTTCTCTCATGTGACTGGCAAGTTGGTACTGGCTGTTGGCAGGAGGCCTTAATTTTTCTGTGTATTAATCTATCTACAGGGTTGCTTGGGTGTCCTCACAACATGGTGGCTGGCTTCCCCCAGTGGGAGCAATCCTAGAGCCCAAGGTGAAAGCAGCAATGTATTTTATGACATTGCCTCAACATCACACACTGTCATTTTCTGAGTATTTTATTGGCCATAAAGTAATCCTTATTCAATATGAGAGGGGACTATAGAAGGGCATAAACTCCAGAAAGTGATGCTCATTAGGATCCCTCTTGGAGGCTGGCTACCACATCATTAAGCCCTTCCTAACACCAAATAAAGACGTTTCTTTGTGATAATTGGAGCTATAAGTGATTAGCACAGGAAACAGGTAAATTGTGATAGACATGGAGAGAGAAAGAAGAGGAAATATAGAGAATAAGTTAAGTCCAGGGAGAAAGACAGGCTTGAATAAAGCATCCAAGAGGCAGCTGAGTATCTGGGCAGGAGTGAATGAAAAAATAAAGTATATGTGTGTGGTGGGGTTGGGGGATGGGGACTGTAAGTAGAGGCCATAAAGTGCTTTCATTTACTTACTAATTAGATTAGGATTTTCACTGATGAAGACTCAAATCTGATATTGTTTGGGTAAAAGTATTAACCCAAAGTATTAGCAATTTTTCTCATAGGCCATGTAATTTACCTTCCATCCATTAATTTATCCATCTCGAATTAAGCATGCAGAAAAATGCCAGGAGCTATTCTAGAGGGTGATGGGGGATGCAGAATTGAGCAAATACACAAACCCTGACACGGGGGGTGAGAGAGGGAACTAATATGTATTGAGAATCTGTTGTGTTCTAGGACATTCACATTTATTGTCTTAATTCTCATAACTACTCTAGACGTTGGTATTATGGTTCCCATCATGCAGATGAATAAACTGAGGCTTGAGAGTTTAACTGACCTACTGAGAGTTAGAGCTGAAAAGTAGTGAAGCTGAGTGCGCTTGTACAAAGTAGAAAGTGAGTAAGTGCCAGAGAAAAGTACAGATACAGTACAATGGCATTCAGGCAATGGCGTAAGTTCTGTTGCTTGGGGAGGTAAGAGGGAGCTTCATGAGATGGTAGCATTTTAGCTGAGTCTTAGTAGATGAGTAGGAGATGATGGAGAAAGGCCATGTGTCAGGAGTAAAGTGTATCAAAAACAAAAGCATAAAGGGAGAAATGGATAATTTTAAATAAAATTTATAGGAGGCCATTGGTTTGGACTGAGCTCCTGTACCAGGTCCAAAAGACCAAACCAAAATGGAATCATTCATGTTAAAGTTCCACATCACCAAGCTGAGACAAAATTGTTTATCTGACTTTCTGATAAATCAACAGAGAGAGAAATAATAGCCAAACCCTCAAACAAGCTAGTTTTAGCTGGCCTTTATAAGGCCAGCTTTGACCTTTATAAGGAAAGTAACTTTGAAACAACCAATCTGCTTTTTGTTTTCTGTTTCTGCTTTGCTTGGCCCCTTTCTGTTTATAAAACCATCTTCTGCTCGGCTTATGGGAACACTGAAACTACTTTGTAGAATGAGGTGTTGCCCAATTCTGGAAACAAACGAAAGTCAATTAGGATCTCTAAATTTGTTGTAATTTTGTCTTTTGACAATATTAATATGCACAGAAAAACACACATAGATATATACAATGTGCCTGTAATGAAACATGCATAAAGAAAAGAAGTGGCTCATATGGGTGAATAAAATGGGTTCAGGCCACACCAATACTGGACAGATGCCAGATGTAGTAGTTCTTTAAAACAGCAGAGAGTCAGAGAAGGCTAGATCATTATTTTTACAACCATGAACTCCCTTTCGTCCGTTTGGATAACATCTTCTTCAAGGTTTTTCAAAATTAAATTATGAGTGCACCTCTGCATACACACAGCAAAAATCGTAAATTGACAAACTGTGTGAGATTGTCCACATTACTGAATAAAAAATGAGAAATACCATTGATCAATGACAATGCCAACAAGTGTACTTTTATTAACTAAGTTGTGAAATCTTGGGCAATGAGAACCCCAGAGCGAGGAGGCCAAGAAAGGGGTAGGATATAAGTTTTAGACATAAAACAGATTAGCAAAAGAAAGAGCAAGGTATTCTAGTGGTCAGGTTGCTGCTAGTTAGAGATGAGAGAACTCCTAGAAAAGACAGCATGCCTTGGGACACTGATTTCCAGAAAAATCCAAGGATCTCAGATCTAAGAGAGGCTCAAGGAATTATTTACTCTAACTTTGTGATTTAAATATGAGAAAACTGAGGCAAAGAAATAGGAGTCACTTGTCCTTTTAGAGCAGATCTCCTTCTAAGATACCTCAGCCTCATGAGAATAGGATGTAATCCTTAACCTCAAGAAGGCTGTGAGAGTGGACAGCTCTTTGAAAATTGCCAGGTGTAAATCATGACTGTTATGAGTAGGTGTGTGTCCTCTCCAAATTTAGAATTTGAAGACCTAACCTCCAGTACCTTACAATGTAACTTTATTTGGAAATAGGGTCAGTGCAGATGTAATGAGTTAAGATGAGGTCATAATGGAATAGGGTTGGCCCTGATCCAATATGACTGTTGTCGTTATTAAAAGAGAAAATTTAGACATGCACACAGGGAGAATGCCACATGAACATGAAGGAAGGCAGAGATTGGAAAGATGCATCAATAAGCCAAGGAATGCCAAAGGTTGCCAGCAAACCACCAGAAGCTAGGAGGCAGGCCTGGAACAGATGCTCCCTCATAACCCTCAGAAGGAATCAGCCCCATGGACACCTTGACCTTGGACTTCTCATCTCCAGGACTATAGACAATACATGCCTGTTCTTTAAGCCAATCTTCTTTGTGGTACTTTGTCATGGCATGTCTAGGAAACTAATACAATAGCTGTAAGAAAGAAAGATTACATAGGAGCCACAGGAAGTTGGCAGTGTGAAGGAAGGAACACTACATTAATAAAATGTTAAGCCATGCATTAATTCATTCAAACACTGGGTGTGTACAAGGCACCTAGCTTGGTCCTAAAGCACATACATGTAGAATTAGAATCAGACCCTTCCTGCCTTTGAGAAGCTCAAAGTGAGGCCCAGTGAGGCACATAACACAAATAAATGTTATGGGGTCCTAAAGGCATGAGATGGAAAAGGTTTGAATGTAGAAGATGACATCTGAGCCAGGCTTTGAAGAATGAGTGTGTTTGCTTGCTGGTTGCTTAATAGAGCTGATTGTTTCTGCCACCAGAAAGGGCCTCCTAAAATCTCCTGTCTGGTCCACATAGATTTTGCCATCGAAAGGGCAAAATCACAGACATGCTAAGTTTGTTCAATCCAGCAGGTCAAACAAACAACTCCAACAATCCAGGCCAATTGCCTTGCTCCCCTGCCCTAGTTGGACTGCCATTTATAGGAAAAATGGAAACAGAGATGCTGACCTCTGGCTGCTCGGGCCTGAGTCCCCCTGGAGCTTCAGGCTCGTGCAAGAACTGGCTTCAGAAATTCACCCCTGTGGGGGGTCTTCCTATTCTGGCTGCTCAGACCTCTCTGCTGTGCTAAAAAGTCAGATTGTGTTATTTATGTATTAAAAACAACAACAAAAATAACCTTTTCTTTCCAAATGTCCCATGTATGGAAAGCCAAGCCTTCAGCAGGTCATTAATATGTTGACGTTTTGAAGGACTAAGCTTCCAGGCCCTGAAACAGGAGCCAGGCCTGCTGGCCTTGGCCTTGAGATCTCTTGGCTCTCCCTATTAAGGCCCCCCAGGCTCCTCAACTTTAGCTCCTGGCGGTCACTGCTCTGAGCAATGCTGCTAAGGAACACAGTGAAGAGCAGAGCCAATTGCAACTGGAGCCACGTCTGCCTCTGTGATGACGTCAAATGTGCTGAGGAGAGGGAGGCCTCTCTTGACTCAAATTACCTCTCCAGTGGTCTGACATATTCCCTGAAATTCCATTAAGATGATGGAACCTATCCTCTATGTTCTTCTTTTTCTTTTTTCTTTTTTTTCTTTTCTTTTTTTTTTTTTTTTTTTTGTTGTTGAGACAGAGTTTTGCTCTTGTTGCCCAGGCTGGAGTGCAATGGCACCATCTCAGCTTACCGCAACCTCCGCCTCCTGGGTGCAAGTGATTCTCCTGCCTCAGCCTCCCAAGTAGCTGGGATTACAGGCATGCGCCACCACTATGCCTGGCTAATTTTGTATTTTTTAGTAGAGACAGGGTTTCTCCATGTTGGTCAGGCTGGTCTTGAACTCCCAACCTCAGGTAATCCACCCGCCTTGGCCTCTCAAAGTGCTGGGATTACAGACATGAGCCACCGCACCGGCCTCCCTCTATGTTCTTAAGGGAGAACAATGGAACGGGATGGGGCCAGGACAGAAACCAGCAGTCTGCTTTGCTTGGCTGATTGCATTGGTTAGGGCCTGCAAACTCATTTGCCCCAGGTCGTAAGCTCCCCTGGGGTATTGCATCAGCCACCATCCACTATGCTTGTTGCCTGTCTGGCCCCTCCAGGCATTTGTTTTTGTATCTCTTGCTCAACCCATCCCTACACATGGTTTTGACCACTACCTGGGTGGAAATATTTCAAAAATTTCCATCCCTGGACCATGCCTTTCTCTTCAAGCTCATGACTCTTCTAATTGCTTGTCCCCAAGTGCTTCATCCTTAACTAACTCATCATCATTCCTCATAAAACAACCCCTCTCTAGTTTCCCAAGTCAGAAACCTGGAAAGCATCCTTGAACCTTACCTTCTAGCATATCCAATTAGTCACTACATTCTACTAACATTACTTCCTAAAAGTTTCTCATAACTATTTCCTCCTCTCCATTTCTTTCTAATACTACTCTAATTGGTAACTACATCATCTTTTGCTTAAACTATTACGACAGCTTCTAAAAGGTCTCTCAACTATCAGCTCATCTCCACCCAGTCCATTCTCTACTTGACAGCCAAAGTATTTTTGTAAATGTAAATCACACTATAAAACTGGAATAGAAAAAAATACCTCAACGTAATTAAGGCCATACATGAAAAACCCACACCTAACCTCGTACTCAGTGGTGACAAACTGAAAGCTTTTCCTCTGAGATCAGGAATAAGAAAGATGCCTGCTTTTGCTACTTCTGTTTACCATAGAAGTGGAATTCCTGGCTAGAGCAATTAGGCAAGAAAAACAAATAAAAGGTATCCAAATTGGAAAGGATGAAGTAAAATTGTATCTGTTAGTGGATGAGATATGAACTGATTTAGGGAAAACTCTGAATTCCACAGGACACTGCTAGAACTAATAAATCAGAAAAGTTGCCAGATAGAAAACTGATGCACAAAAATCAATTGCATTTCTATAAACTCAACATAAGTAACCTGAAAAAGAAATTAAGAAACAATTCTATTTGTAGTAGCATCACAAAAATAATAAAATAGAAATGAACTTGACCAAGGAAACAAACAACATACACACTGAAAACTACAAAACATTGCTGAAAGAAATTGAAGAGGACACAAATAAATGGAGAGATAGCCTGTGTTGATGGATTGGAAGACTTGCTATTATTAAGACGTTGACACTACCCAAAGCAATTTATGGATTAAATGCAATTTATAACAAAATCTCAATGACATTTTTTGCAGAAATTTTTTGGATGTTTTTCCTACAAATCCGTTCTAAAATGTGTCTGATATCTTGAGGAACCCAGCTAGTCAAAATAATCTTGAAAAAGAAGAACAAAGTTGGAGGTCTCAACTTCCTGATTTCAAAACTTATGGTAAACTATAGTAATCAAAACAGTGAGTCCAAGGGTGGTGGCTCATGCCTGTAGTCCCATCAATGAGGGGGGCTGAGTCAAGAGGATCCCCCAGGAGTTCAAGGCAGCAGTGAGCTACCCCCAGCACTGCACTCTAGCCTGGGCAACAGAGCGAGACCTCGTCTCTTAAAAAAATGAACAAACAAAAAGCACATACAGGCCGGGCGCGGTGGCTCACGCCTGTAATCCCAGCACTTTGGGAGGCCGAGGCGGGCGGATCACGAGGTCAGGAGATCGAGACCATCCTGGCTAACACGGTGAAACCCCGTCTCTACTAAAAATACAAAAAATTAGCCGGGCGTGGTAGCGGGCGCCTGTAGTCCCAGCTACTCGGGAGGCTGAGGCAGGAGAATGGCGTGAACCCGGGAGGCGGAGCTTGCAGTGAGCCGAGATCGCGCCACTGCACTCCAGCCTGGGTGACAGAGCGAGACTCCGTCTCAAAAAAAAAAAAAAAAAAAGCACATACAAAAAACAGTGATGTACTCTTATAAAAGTATAAAGATAGACATAGACAAATGGAGTAGAATAGAGAGCCCAGAAGTACACCCTTGCATATCTGGTCCAGTGATTTTCAACAAGGGTGTCATGACCAGTCAATGGGGGAAAAGACAATCTGTTCAACAAATAGTATTGGGAAAACTGATTGTCCACATTCAAAAAAATGAAGCTGGACCCTTACCTTACACCATATTCAAACTTAAAATTGATCAAAGACCTAAACAAAAGAGTTAAAAATATAAAAGTTTTAGAAGAAAACATAAGAGAAAATGTTCACGACATTGGATTTGGCATTGATTTTTTGGATATGACCTCAAAATCACAACAAAAGAAAAAATAGATGTTAGACTTCATCAAAATTTAAAAACTTTTGTGTGTGAAAGGCCACTATTAACAGAGTAAAAAGGCAACATATAAGATGGGAAAAAATAATTACAAATCCTACATCATATAAAGAACCAAGGTCCAGAATATATAAGGAACTCCTACAACTCAGCAACAAAACAACTATCCAATTTAAAACTAGGCACAGAACTTGAATAAATATTTCTCCAGAGAAGATATTCAAAAAATGAATAAGCACTTAAAAAGATGCTCAATATCACTAAATGTTAGGGAAAGGCAAATCAAAGCCACGATGAGATATCACTTCACACGCATTAGGATGGCTAGTATACGAAACCCAACCAACCAACCAAACAAACAAACAACCAAACAAACAAAATCAAAAAAATTCGGAACATAGGTCCAGGTGGGGTGGCTCATGCCTGTAATTCCAGCACTTTGCGAGGCCGAGGTGGGCAGATCATGAGGTCAGGAGATCAAGACAATCCTGACCAACATGGTGAAACCCCGTCTCTACTAAAAATATAAAAAAATTAGCTGGGCATCGTGGTGCATGCCTGTAATCCCAGCTACTTGGGAGGCTGAGGCAGGAGAATTGCTTGAACCAGGGAGTCGGAGATTGCAGTGAGCCGAGATTGTGCCACTGCGCTCCAGAAAAAAAAAAAAAGAAAAAAAGAAAAAATCCAGAACATAACAAGTTTGGTGGGAATGTGGAGAAATTAGAATGTGCACTGCTGGTGGGAAAGTAGATTGTGCAGCCATTGCGGAAAGCAGTATGGTGATTCCTCAAAAAATTAAACATAGAATTATCATGTGATTTAGAGATTTCACTTCTGGATGTACACCCAAAAGAATTAAAAGCAGCACTCAAACAGATATTTGTACACCCACGTTCACAGCAGGATTATTCACAATAACCAAAAGGTGGAAGCAACTCAAGTATTTACAGACGGATGAATGGATAAACAAAATGTGGTATACACACAATTACAGAATACATGGAAAATGTGGTATATGTATAATGGAATGTTATTCAGCCTTAAACAGGAAGGAAATTCTGACACATGGCTACAACATGGTTGAATCTTGAGGACATTGTGCTCAGTGAAATAAGCCAGTCACAAAGAAAGAAACAATGTTGATTCCATTTACATGAGGTACCTATAGTAGTCAAATTCATGGAGACAGAATGTAGAATTGTGGTTTCCAGGGGCTGGGAGGAGGGGAGGATGGGGAATTAGTGTTTAATGAGTAGAGCGTTTCAGCTGGAGATGACAAAGTTCTGCAGATGGATGGTGGTGATGGTTGTATAATAATGTGAATATACTTAATGCCACAGAATATTATACTTAAAAATTGTTAAAATGAGAAACTTTATTATATATATTTGACCACATAAAAATGTAAATCTGGTATGTTATTCCCTTGCTTAAAATCCTTAATGTTGTCCCATCACCTTGTCTTTAGCTCACAGACAAGGACTTTCTTCATCTGATCCTGTGTATATCCTCATCTCATAACTCCTTCTATTTTACCTTTCTTGTTTCAGGAACAAGTAAGTTCTAGTAGTTTCCCAAAGAGGAAGGTGGTTTAGCCAACCTGAATGTACTCAAGCAGTTTCTTCTGCTGATCTTCATGGTCCCTGATTACACAATAAAATCAGCCAGAGAGCTCAAATCAATACTAGTGCCTGGGTACCACTCACAACCAATTAAATTAGAAACTCTTCTGGAGAAGACCCAATCATTAGTATTTTTTTAAGTTTCCCAGATGATTTGAATGGATAGCCACTACTTTAGAATATAATTTCCCACATGTCAGAGCCTGGCTAGTTAGTTCATTTATTCTTCAAAATTCAGCTCAGGCATCTCCTCCCCCAAGAAATCTTCCCTGATGCCACCTGCTAGGCTGGGTCTGGCACCCAGGCTCTGGGTTTCTGCAGGCCCCTGTTGTAGTTCTCACACTGTATTGCAGGTGTCATAACTTCTCACTCTCTTCTACCAGGCAGAACTCCTTGAAGGCAGGGATGATGTTTTGCTCACCCTGGTTGTCCCTGTTCCAGAGCAGGATCAGGGCCAGCAAATGCAAACTGTCTTCCCTTTCCCTTACTCACTTCCCCTTGATAAAGGTCTTCACATACATTTTCTCCTTTCAACAAAGGCCCCCCCAAAATGAGAACATTTGTCCAGTGAGTCACAGCAATGTGACAACGGCAGAATTAGAATGAGTTTCTCCATTAGCCCAGTCCCGGCCCCTTCTTACTTAACAACCTAATACTATATGTGAAAATCAACAAAAGCATCCCTTAAGGACTTTCCCAAACTCTCCCTGAATCAGCAGCTGGAGGATAACTCATCCTCAGGAGTACCAAGGGGGCTTATCTGGAGGGTGAGTCTGCACACCTAATGGAAATGTGTGGTTCAATGCATGGGATTTGAAAATTGGGATTTAGAAATTAGGAGGCAAGAGTTTTGGGCCTGGCCCTCATATGATTTACTTGAACTTTCACAAATGAAAATGCCTCTTTGAACTTCAGTTTCTTCATCTATTAAGTGAGGATAGCAGTACTTTGCTTTCTAGCTCACAGGGTGTTTTGAAAGTCTGAAATCAGCCCATGAAGAATAAATAAATGGAGGTATATTCACACAATGGATATTATACAACATGTGAATGAACAGACTATAATTCTATGCAATGTCACAAACATAATGTTGATGAAAGAAGCCAGACATAAAAGAGTATAATAATTCTGCATGATTATACACATATAAAGTACAAAAGTAGACACAGGTGGTCTATGCTGCTAGAGGTTAGGTTAGTGGCATGGTGATGGTGAATAGTGACTGGAAGGAGGCATGAAGGGGCCCCGGGGTGCTTCATCTGAGTGCTCATTGCTAAGATTTATTCACTCTGTGAAAATTCATCAAGCCATATCTTTATATGTGTACTTCTCTGTATGTATATTATACTTCAATTAAAAGTCTTTTAAACTCTAAAACAAATGAGGCTCATAAAACATACAACACTATATAATGACAATACATAATGATAATGACTATATAGGTATATATAAAGATATATAAACATACGTATGTAATATCTACACACACACACACACACACACACAATCTACTTTTGTTGATGTCTTCTACTGAAGGCACAGTGGCAAATACTTTACACACGTTATCTCATTTAACCTTTAGAGAAATTCCATTTAACAGAAGAGGAAACTGAGACCAGAGAAAATAAGAAATTTGCTTAAGATTATTCTGATCTTGGGCAGAAACAGGCTGTTCTCAAAGTCAGATTTCTGGCCAATTCAAAGTAAATAATTAAATAGGGTACAGGCTTTAAGATCAGGAAGAACACTCACTAACTCTGTGGACTTGGACAAGTTTCTTAACCTTTCTGTTGATTCAATCTCCTCATCTTTTGCACGGAGATAATAATACCTGACCTCTTGCAAGTCACAGGTGGTGAGGACTAATTAAAAAGAAATATAGGGGAAAAAAAAGAAGAGAAAGATCTATGACTCAGTCATTCAAGCTCTCCTGAAATACACAGGAAAGTCAGAAAACGACCTGCTTGGAGGGGTAAAACCTACTCTGGAAATGGAAGGAAACGGAAATGGAAATAGAAATAGAGAAAGAAAATGAAAATGGAGGTGAACTCTATAAGAAACCGACATATGACAAAAGATTTTGGAAACTCTTTTGTCTCATTTATTCATGGGAAAGGAATTATAAATATATGTATCATGCAAATTACCTTTAAAAATAATTTTAAAAACAATTTCTAAGGCAGTATGATATAGTAGAGAGAGTACCCTGAGTTCTAATTCTGATTTCACAACTTCAAATCCATAGTTACATTTGGAGATGTCATTTAAATGCTCTAAATATTTTGATCCCTATCTGTAAAACGGGACTGTTAAATACCTACCTGACTTCCTGGGGAGAATAAATTGAGAAAATACAGATACAAATAATTTGAAAGGTTAAAGTACCATTTGGGTCCAGCTTAAAGTCACTTTTACTAGCCATATGACTCAAATGATTTCACATTTCTGAAGCTGTTTACTCATCTGTGAAAGGCATGAAGACGAACCTGTGTCATAGAATTGTTAAGGGGATTAAATGAAATAATGTAGTTAAATGCTTAGCATAGTGCCTCGCATGCATTAAGGACTCTGTAAGTGGCTGTGTTTATGACAGATATCAATGACTACAGCAATAGAAACATTACTGCTGGGAAATTTTTTAAAAGGTAAGATATATCAGGCATTTTAGAGAAAAGAAGAATTCATAAAAAATGATAAAGTTCGTGTTTCTCAGACTTTTAAATTTGTCCTTATCCTGAGAAACTACAACAGAACGGCATGCCTCAGGTAATGTGCTTCTCTGTGAATTTACTTTGACTCTACAAGGTTAGAAGCCTCCCATCTCCTGTGATTGAACACTCCCAAGACATTGGATCATTTCCTGAACTTCATTTATTTAATAACTAATCTTTTATTGCCTCCTCATTTTTAAAGCTGGCCAGTCTTGTTCCCACCCCCACCCCCTTTCAAGGTCTCACCTCTTTAATCATTTGGATAATGCTGAGACACACTACAAAACATTTTAATGGGGGGCTGATAAGTGAAGGCCATTTTTCCTCCCGTCTGCTTCTCAACCAGCAGTATTTCGGATGATTTTCAATAATCCCAGCAAATCACTCATGTCATTCTCCCACAGCCACCTAGTTAATATTCCCAGTCAACAGGTTTCTTTTGGCTCTTTTGTCTGGGAAAGGCTGCTACACAGGGCCCCAGAACACCAGAAAAATGAGTCTGTACCTAGAATTTGCAGAAACCAAGCCCTCAACTTCAAGATGAACATTTTCCCAAGTTAATAATAATAGCTACCATCTCTGAGCCATAATTCTGCAACAGACACTGTGCCAAGCACTGTACCTATTTTATCACGCTTGATCCTCATAAAACCTGCTACAGAATACCTCTCACGTTCATGTTATGGATGGGCAAACTTAAGTGCAGGACAGTGTTACTCAAAGTGTGGTCCTCTGAGCAACAGTATTGCCTGGGAATTTGTCAGAAAGCAAATTCTCCCGTTCCACCACAAACCTATTGAATAAGAATCTCTAGGGGTGGTGTTCAGAAATCTATGTTCTAATAAGCCCCCCTGGTGACTCTGATGCAAGCCAAAGTTTGAGACGCTCTGGACTATTAAAGGTGAGTAACTTGCCAAGTTCACAGCGCTAATGAGGGGCAGAGTGAGGCTTGGAAATCAGAGCCTGACTGACTCCTAAACTGAAGTCACAGGACTATGGAATGCGAGGGCTCACAGAAGTTTTAGAATTTGAAGTAAAATTGCCTTGTATAATAAAGACAGCTATTATTTCATTTAGCAAGATGGGCAGAGGTAGCCCAGTTCCAGGACTGGTTTAATTCAGCAGTTCAGTGACTTGTGACTCCAGATCAACAACATCGCTGTCATTCTCTTGGCTTTGTCTTCATGGTCACAGGAGGACTGCAGCAGTTCCACGCATCGTATTTTGTTCCTCAATGCCAAAAGATCTGAAGGTGGGGGGCAGGGGAAAGGCTCTGTCTCTTCTTCCATATTTTCTTAGGAGCAATATTTTTTTTCCTGAGAAGTGGTTTTCCCCAACTCACGCATTACTGTCCAGAGAGAAGAGTTTCCCCCTCTCATGCATTACTCTCCAGAATTCCATCCAACCCTCATTCCCAAACCAATCATTGGGAAGAAAAATGGAATAACATAGTTCAGTAAGGCTAAACAAGATTCACCTTTCCTGAAGCACGTGGTTTCTTGAATGAACACAGAGGGTGGAAGTGCTAGTCAGAGCAATGGGTACAAATTATGAAATGGTGAAAAATGTTTGGATTCATAGGATGAGATCAGATGATGGAAACCCATAAGAAATACAGAGCCTGTAAATGTTTGAGTAGGGGAGAGGAACACATACAGGCACACATGCCAAGAGTCTGCTGGTGGTATGCAGGAGAGATGGGCACTGGATGTGGGACTGGGAGTCTACGTGAGGCTGTGGAGAAGACCAGCTGTTGCTGTGATCTTGGTGGAATTTGCAAAGGGCTTGGTTTAGATAAGTGGCAGTGGGTATGAAGGATGGGTAAACATAACGGTCTTTTGGAAGGAAAATTGGCAAGAGTGGGTGGCTGACTGGCCACAGAGAGATAAAGAAGGGGCTGAGTCAGGGTTATGAACTATTTCTATGTCTATGACCAGTTGTTCTCTGTCCCTCTGGAGCCAGGATGGAAAGAAAAGTGACAAATCCTGCAAAGAGACTTTAGGCAAGTTAAAGGAAAACTGGGAATTGTATGATAGGTTATTCAGGGGTATGTGCCTCAGTTCTTAAATTTGGTGCTTGGCTCTGTGATGTAACAATAACAATGCCATTTATTGACAGTCTAATATGGTCTTCTGTTTTTTATTTATATTTATTTTTATTACAGGCAATTTCAAACATGCACAAAAGTAGAGAGAATGGTATCATGAACCTGCATTTACTATTAACAAGCTTCAGCATGGTGAAATCCTAGTCAATCTTGTTTCCTTTATTTGCTCACCTACACTCCCCTGTCTCACCCTTACCCAGGTTATTTTAAGAACAGCTTTTCTGAGACATAATTCACATAATATACAATTTATTTATTTAAAATGTACAATTCAATGGTGTTTAGTGTATTCACAGAGTTGTGCAACCATCACTGTAATTTTAGAGCATACATTTTCCCCAAAAGAAATCCTGTATCCTCTATTACCCCCATGACAGTTCCCTCCCCCTAGTATTAAGCAACCAGTAAGCTATTTTGTTTCTATAGATTTGCTCATTATGGACATTTTACATAAATAGAATCATATAATATGTGGTCTTTTATGACTGGCTTCTTTTTTTTTTTTAATTGTACTTTAAGTTCTGGGATACATGTGATGAATGTGCAGATTTGTTACATAGGTGTACATGGGCCATGGTAGTTTGCTGCATCTATCAACCTGTCACCTAGGTTTTAAGCCCTGCATGCATTAGGTATTTGTCCTGATGCTCTCCCTCCCCTTTCCCCTCACCCCCTAACAAGCCCCAGTGTGTGATATTCCTCTCCCTGTGTCCATGTGTTCCCATTGTTCAACTCCCACTTAATGAGTGAGAACATGTAATGTTCGGTTTTCTGTTCCTTTGTTAGTTTGCTGAGGATGATGGTTTCTAGCTTCCTCCATGTCCCTGCAAAGGAAATGAACTCATTCTTTTTTATGACTGCATAGTATTCCATGATGTATATGTGCCACATTTTCTTTATCCAGTCTATCATTGATGGTCATTTGGGTTGGTTTCAAGTCTTTGCTATTGTAAATAGTGCTGCAATAAACATACATGTGCATATATGACTAGCTTCTTTCAATTAGCATAATGTTTTTGAAGTTGTAGCATATATCTACTTCATTTTTTTATTGCTGAATAATACTCCATTGTACAGATAAACTACATTTTATTTGTCCATTTATCAGTTGATGAACATTTGGGTTGTTTGCACTTTTTGGCTATGATGAAGGCTGCTATGAACATTCATATACAAGTGGGTATATTTCATTTATCTTGGGTATATACCTAGGAGAGAATTTTCTGCACTATATAGTATATCTATTTAATCTTTTGAGGAACTACTAGACTGGTTTCCACAGTGGTTGCACCATTTTACATTCCTACTAGCAGTGTACATGTGTTCTGGTTTCTCTGCATTCTCTCCAAAACTTGTTATTATCTGTATTTTTAATTATAGCTATCCTAGTGGTTGTGAAGTGGCATCACCTTGTGATTTTTGTTTGCATTTCCCTGGTAGCTAAGGATGCTGAGCATCTTGTGTTATGCTTATTGGCCATTTGTATATATTTTTGGCAGAAATATTTATTTAGATAATTTGCACATTTTTATATTGGTTGTCTTATTATTGAGATGTATAAGTTCTTTATATATTCCGGATACAAGTCCCTTATCAGATACATAACTTGTAAATATTTTCTCAATTCTATGGGTTGTCTTTTCTCTTTCTTGATGGTGTTCTTTGAAGCACAAAAGTTTTTAATTCTGAAGAATTCCAAGTTATCTATTTTTTCTTTTGTTGCTCATATTTGTAGTGTCATATCTAACACATACTTGCCTAATACAAAATCACAAATATTTATGCCTTTGATTTTTAAGAAAAGTTTTATAGTTTTAGCTCTTACATTTAGTTCTTGATGAATTTTGAGTTAATTTTTGTACATGGTATGAGGTAAGGGTCCCACCTCATCCTTTTGAATGGGCACATCCAGTTGTCCCAGCACCATCTGTTGAAAAGAATATTATTTTAAATGATTGAATTTTCTTGACTCTCTTATTGAAAACTCAATTGACTTTTGCTGCAATTCCTTTTGGCATCTTCCTCATGAAATCTTTTCCTGTTCCTATGTCCAGAATGGTATTGCCTAGGTTTTTTTTTTCCAGAGTTTTAATAGATTTGGGTTTTACATTTAAGTTTGTAATTCATCTTGAGTTAATTTTTGTATATGGTGTAAGGAAGGGATCCAGTTTTAATATTCTGCATATGGCTAGCCAATTATCCCAGTACCATTTACTGAACAGGGAATCCTTTCCCCATTGCTTGTTTTTGTCAGGTTAGTTGAAGATCAGATAGTTGCAGGTGTGCAGCCTTACTTCTGGATTCTCTATTCCGTTCCATTGGTCTATGTGTCTGTTACTGTACTAGTGCCATGCTGTTTTGGTTACTGTGGCCCTGTAGCATAGTTTGAAGTTAGGTAGTGTGATGCCTCCAGATTTGTTATTTTTGCTTAGAATTGCCCTGGCTATTCAAGCTCTTTTTTGGTTCCATATGAATTTTAAAACAGGGTTTTTTTTTGTTGTGTGAAGAATGCCAATAGTAGTTCAATAGGGATAATATTGAATCTATAAATTGCTTTGGGCAGCATGGCCATTTTAACGATATTGATTCTTCCTATCCATGAACATGGAATGATTTTCCATTTGTTTATTTCATCTCTGATTTCTTTGAGCAGTGTTTTGTAGTTCTCCTTGTAGAGATCTTTCACCTCCTTGGTTAGCTGTATTCCTAGGTATTTTATTCTTTTTGTGGCAATTGTGAATGGGATTGTGTTCAAAAGCAAAAAATGAAAAATGGGATCTAATTAAACTAAAGAGCTTCTGCACAACAAAAGAAACTATTAACAGAATGAACAGACAACCTACAGAATGGGAGAAAACTTTTTCAAACTATGTATCTGACAAAGGTCTAATTACCCAGCATCTATAAGGAACTTAAAAAAATTTACAAGAAAAAACCCAAACAACTTCATTAAAAAGTGAGCAAAGGACATGAACAGACACTTTTCAAAAGAAGACACACATGCAGGCAACAATCATATGAAAAAATGCTCAACATCACTGATCATTAGAGAAATGCAAATCCAAACCACAGTGAGATATCACCTCACACCAATCAGAATGGCTTTTACTTAAAAGTCAAAAAATAACAGATGCTGGCAACTTGCAGAGAAAAAGGAATGCTTATACACTGTTGGTGGGAGTGTCAATTAGTTCAACCATTGTGAAAGACAGTGTGGCAATTCCTCAAAAACCTGAAAACAGAAATACCATTGGACCCAGCAATCCCATTACTGGGTATACACCCCAAGGAATATAAATTTTTTATTTTAAAGAAACATGCATTCGTATGTTCATCGCAGCACTATTCACAATAGCAAATACATGGAATCAACATAAATGACCATCAATGACAGATTGGATAAAGAAAATGTAGTACATATACACCATGGAATACTATGCAGCCATAAAAAAGAATGAGATCATGTCCTTTGCAGGAACATGGATGGAGCTGGAGGCCATTATCCTTAGCAAATTAAAATTTGAACAGAAAACCAAATGCTACATGTTCTCACTTATAAGTGGAGCTAAAGATAAGAACACATGGACACATAGAGGGGAACAATATACACTAGAGCCTATCGGAGGGCAGAGGGTGGGAGGAAGGAAAGGATCAGGAAAAATAACTAGTAGTACTTGGCTTAATACCTGGGTGATGAAATAATCTGTACAACAAACCCCCATGACACACGTTTCTGTGTAACACATCTGTACATGTACCTCTGAAGTTAAAAAAAGAAGTTAAATTAAAAAAAAAAACAGAAGGAAAATCAATTGTCTATCTCCACCAATTACTTTGAAGCAAATCCCAAACATCATGTCAATTCACCTGTAAATACATCAGCACATACCTCTTAAGATTCAATGCTTTGCACTGTATTTATCTAATCCCTGATCCTCACAACAACCATCAAGATACCAGTGTTCGCATTTAACAGAAAAGGATACTGAGGCTTGGAAGTGCTGGGTAACTTGTCTAAGATTATGCAGCTACTGAAGAGACAGAGCCAGATCCAAAGGCTATGCCCTTCCTATGACACCGTCATCCAATGCAGCCAAAACACAGTGAAATATAGTAATAGCAAGGGCAGCATGACTCAGGCAACCCTTGTCTTCAGTTCCTTAAAGGTATCATTTAACTTGTTTACTTTCTTCACTGGCATCATCACCATTTTTATTTGCCCTTCATCTAGTATCCTATTCATCAGGAGGCAGAAAGACAGCTCTCTAGAAATCTGTAAATTACCTCTGCAGAACACAGAGAAAAAAAATGTGAGCTAGAAAAATCAAAACCTTGGGGCAAAATTCTGTGAATTTGTATCAATCTCAGAGGTGATACTCTTCATTCTGAAGTGAGGAATGGGTTGAATAATCTTAATTTTCAAATAGAATTTGAAATTTTGCTTACTAGAAGGAAGACTTGAATTACCAAATATTAGAATTGAAAGACATTTTCAGTAGTTTGACAGAATTTTATTTCACACATGTCCATTGGCTTTTCAAAGGTAATACCATGAGTTAGTGGTGGAAACGGGAGTCAAGGGCAGGTGCTCTGATTCCTCTATTAGGGAACCTCAGATGTTTGGGGGTGTAGAGCTTACTGGGCATGAAGTGGCAGATGAGCTGCCCTCACCCCGTAAAGGATAATCTTATGAGACTCTAAATAAATTGCAGGAATTCAGAAAAGGGAGAAAAATCACTGATGATTGGGATTTTTCTGAACCTGCCCATGAGGCACAGTAATTTTCAAAGATCTATAAGGTAACAATCAATTCATCTTCTGAGTCAGAGGTAAGATATATAATCCAGGAATTGGAGAACATCAGGCAGATTCTGTCATCTTTCCGATAAGGCAAAGAAAGAAAGAGTTGGGCTCAGACCCAATTTCAATGTACTGCCTAGGACACTTCAGAAATACTGTAGAGAGACCGTGGGTTTGAAATAACTGAGGTGAAGAAGAGAGGTATAGCCTACGCAAGAATGATTTAGGAGCTACACCAGAAGCCAGATTCCCACCAAGGTGGGCAGTGTAGAGGAGGGGACATCAAATAATGACATCACCTTTCAGACACTTTAGTGTCTTCCACCCAGCCCCTTTCTATACCTCAAGCAGCAGGTGCTTCTGGGAAAGGTCCTAATGGCACTTAGTATAGGTGTTGTAGCAAGGCTTCAGGATCAGCTAGACCAATGTTCACATCCTAATTCCTTTACTATCTAGCTATGTGATCGTAGGCAAGTCATTTCACCTCTCCAAGCCTCAGTTTCTTCCTCTGTCCAAAGGAGAATGTTGTGAGGATTAACTGCAACAATAGTATAAAGCACACAGCACAGCTCCAGGCACATAACAGATGTTTCACTTGAGATTTTTTTTCTGTCCCCACTCCTTAGTCTTTAACAGCTTAGTGTGAGTTTTGGTCTTCATGTCCCTTAAGACCTATATCTTTCAGGATAGAATTAGGTATTTCATTCTCCTATTGAGAGATTTTAGACCTAAAGGGGCAGCCCTGCTGAGGAACCTGAGGCCAGAGTACTCAGGGCAGAGTCAATGTCTGGACTCTCCATTCAATGCTTCCTCCTGGGTGTCACTGTGGTGTGCCTGGGATGCTGGTTGCCATGACCACCTAATTATTTCCTGTAGGTCTGACCACCATGACAAATTGAAATACTTAAACACTTGCCAAACTCCCAGCCAAACAAGCAGCAGCTGTCCAATTTGAAAAAACATCATTCCTGAACAATAATGTTTGGTTTCCCATCAATCACGTGGACTCATCCACAGAAATGGCTGTAGGGAGAGGCAGCTGTGGGGAAGCCAAGAATAGGAGCCGGAGAACAGAATGGAGCCAGGCTTATGTTCTGTGTCTCCCGTGGATGAACCATGCAGGAGTCACTCTTTGCCCACATGACATACTGATTAATTTATGGAGCCACTAAGTATGTTCGATTGGTCTTAGGACAAGCTCTGACAACTATCCAGTAACAGTGGAGGGCACAGAGAATGGCTTTTTGAGTCAGACATTGGTGTCAATACCAGTTTTGCCTCTGACTTGCTGGGTGACTTTGCCAAATTCACTTCTCTGAGGTTTAGTTTGCTCATATAAAATGAAGGTAGGAATGCCTGCCCCATGAAGTTGTTGTGAGATTAAAGCAAAAAGCTTTAAGGATTTGGACAGCTTGGACCTAGTAAGCCCTTGAAGAATGCTAGCTATAAATTTGTTTTTGAATCACAACACAGTCTAATATACCTACTCTTCCACAGTGTATCAAGATTAATGACTAATTTTGAGAAGTACCGAATCCCATCCTAACAAACGGTTTCTTACAAATTATTTAGTACAACATTATTCTTTTATGGAGGAAATGATTGTGATCCAGAAAGGCTCAGACATTTGCCTGAGATCACACAGCTAGTTAATGGCAGGGCTAGGGTTAGAATGCCAGGTTCCTAACATCCAACCTAATACTTTTCCCAGCATCCTTCAAAGTTTAGAAAAGAGAAGGAGGGAAGAGAATTAGCATTTATTGGGGAGCATTTATTATTCATAAATCTTCCTCATAAATGTTGTTATTTAATCATTATAGCAACAATAGAATGTAAGTGATTTTATCCTTATTTTAAAATGAACAAACTAGAATTTAAGCTGTAAAGAGCAAGAACTGTGTCCTTCTTTTTTTTTTTTTTTTTTTTTTTCTGTATCCTTAGCAGGCAGAACAGTGCCTGGCACGTAGTAGGTGCCCAGTAAGTATTTTTGAATGAGTCAGATAGCTAATAAATGTTAGAGCCAGGACTTGAAATGAAATCTGCCTGACTATAAAGCCCATGATTTTATTGAACTGGCCTTGAACTAGGATGTAGAAAGGAAGAAAGAAGAAAAGGCTCAAACTACTTTGAGAAAGGTTTTAATGTAGGTGGGTTTCAATGTATTGAACTAGGCACATTTCTAGAAATTATTTAATTTATTTTTCACATCCACCAAGGTTAAGTGCTTTCTTTTTTAAACATATGAGGAAACAGAGATGCAGAAAACTTCAGTGACTCTTCCAAGGTAAAACAGTGAGTCAGAAAAATAAGGGCTCAGATTCCAGTTCCAGACTTTCACCTCCATCCTGGGCTCTTCTCATCCATCACAGTGGCTTATAGACTGCATCCAGAAGAAGGCTTCTGATGGGCCAGGAACATATCTGGCCTGCCATACAACAGGAGGCAAGCATTGCCCCTCCAGGCTTGCCACTGAATGTTGATCAGGATGCCCAGATCTGTGGTGGCCCTCTAGGACCAGAGGCACAAAAATAGAAAACCAGTAAGTTGAGGGTGGCTGGATACTTGGGAATTCTGTTGGGGCTAGCATCAAATCTGGGAGCTCTCTGCCTCCCCACTCCTAAATTCAATACTTAAATTCTCTGTTTCTTAAGATTTTATTAGTTGACATTCTGTTATCTGTAGCCAAAACCACTTCTAATATTCTGTACTTCTCTGGAGTGAGAGTGCAGTAAAGACTATGATATTTATTGTCCATTTTCTAATGAACAGGTGCTATGGTCTGAATGTTTGTGTCCCCCCAAAATCCATATGTTAAAACCTAACCCCTATGGTGATGGCAGTAAGAGGTAGGGCCTCTTAATTAGGTCATGAGGGCTCTGCCCTCATGAAAGGGATTACTGCTCTTATAAAAGAGGCCTGAAGTGGCTTCCTCACCCCTTCCGCCATGTCACAACACATAGAAGGTGCCATCTATGAACCAGGAAATGGGATCCCACCAGACACCAAACTGAGGAGTACCTTGATCTTGGAGTTCCCGTCCTCTAGAACTCTGAGCAATAAATTTCTGTTGTTTATAAATTGCCCAGTCTAAAGTATTTTGTTCCAGTGGCAGTCAAGCTAAGACTATCTTTGTCTTAGCCTAAGACAACAGGCAAATCTTATTACTTCCAGAATTCTTAGTGTTCATATTTTTATTAGTGGGAGGTATTTGTTGGTTGAAAGTATCAGAAAAGAACTGAAGCTAACTTGTAAGAATGAGAGGCAACTGTTATAGGAATAAGGGTGTCTCATGACACCCTTATTATAAATACAGGAATTTAGCTGAGCCTTGCAGTGGCCTAAAACCAAGATCTCAAATGCATTTGGCAATCTGTTTCTCTCCAATGTTTGCTGTTCTGTGTGCTTCATACTTCTCTATCTTTGAAAAAACAGACTTTTTTTCAAAGTCTTTGAAAAATAGACTTTGTCATCATCTATATTTATATGTAACAAATTTAACCACCAGGGAAGAGACTGAATCTTAAGCCAATACAAATTTCTACAAGAGTAGATGTGATTGGCCACACTTGGATCTTGTGCCCAGTGGTGTAACAACCAGCTCTGTGCAGATCACAGAAGGATCACAGAGTATGAACTTGGCTTCTTGGGGCTGATCCCCATACATCATGTATATGATGAAGCAGGGGAGTTCTGAGAATAGAGGGGCTGGGGAGACAACCCAGAAAGTATCTATCATAAAGTCTTATCTCCTCTGTCTTCTTGAGGCATTCAGTGCTAGTTTTGGCTATTATCAAGGCTAAGTGGCAACCCTGCCTTTACTGCAGTTTGGTCATTCATTCATTTAACGTTGAACAGGCTGGATTCCAGGCATCAAGCATAGAGCAATGGACTAAGCTGGGAGTCACTGCCCTCAGAGGTCTTATGCTTTCCCCCTTCAGGTATATATGGTCTCCTATATCCTTCTAATAAGTCATCCCTTTACCTAAGCTTATTTCAGATGGGTGTTTGTCACTTCCCATCAAAGGAGTTTTGACTAGTAGAGAAATGGGTACTGGAAGTGGAACGTTCCCACTGACAGCCCCCCATAGGGAGTTGTTAGGATGCTGCCATATGGAATTGGGATATTTGCCATCTTTGTTAGGTGGTATGAAAATCAGTTGGTTAAAGAATTGTCAGTTGTCTGCTAAACTCTGCGTTTTGTGAACTCAGAGCATTATTCATAAAATAGGAACATTAGGTGACCTGATAGAAAATGTCAAAATATTTCCTACTTCTAATAAGTTATTGATTTTGGCTCATTTGATAGCAGATAGAGAATAGCTGGGTAGGTTTACAGCTTTGTTTAAAGAATTAATTTGTTTCTGCCTGTAGTTGGCAATTTGAACCATAGAATCAGATAAGCAAGTGCCTTAAGAATACAGCCTCAATATTTGTTAGTGCATCGATTAGGATATTGGATGTCTGGGAGGATTCAGAAGAATCAAGGAGACCTGATGCTCCAAGATTGCTTCAGCACTCTGCTCTTGTATCCTTGTGTCTGGAAAAGTTGAAAATGCACATTTAGATGAATAGTGAAATGGAGACAGCAGCCACATGGTAGGAAATATTAGCTTTGCCCCACTACTCCAGCCTTTTGTTCTTCAAACTTAGAGGCAGAGGCCAATAAGCTAAGAGTTAGAGAGATGTACAGAGTCCTCAGATTTGATGCTGAGAAACTGACGCTACAAAAGTAAGATCCAAATTCAAAAATGAAACTTTGCTAATTTTTCTGGTATTGGCTGCCAGCAAACTGAGTCCATGTGTCTTCTGTGCCCTCCCCATGCAATCAATAGGTCTGGATGACAAAGGACTTAAAACAATTGTACTGCAAGAAATGTTCAAGCTTGGTAAACAGAGACCTGTGGTTGTTTGTTCAAACATTAAAGCTGCCCTTAGTCCACATTCATGATCCAAATAGAAATGAATTACTCAGGTGGTATAGTCTTCTATAATGAAATCCTCCTCAATTTTCCTCTTGGTTTGGGCACTGATTGACACTGGCCAAAGGAAGTTTTCCCAGGGGGGTAGAACCCAGGGTGGCCTGAATGACTGGTCAAGGAACAAACAGATATCAATGAGAGTGAGTGATCCAACAGAATCCAGAGGACACTCTGTCCTGGTGACTCAGTATCATGTTGCTTCCCCGGCCCTCATTAAGAGAGTCTTCGTATCCTTTATTTTCATGACCTTTGGATAATTAATATATTGGGTAGTTATTATTGGGTGCATTATTTATTATGTAGGCTGCAAAATTTCAAGAAGTCTCAGTGAGCTATGTTAAAGAGGAAGAATCAGCATTCACCAGACAACTTGGCTTGAAAATCACTGGCATCTGGAGTCGGCAGCTGGATGGGGATTTAAGTTTTCTCCTATTGGGAAACTATTGACTTTGGATGAAATGAAGTAATTTGTGTGACAATAATAATAGCTAATATGTATTAATTCCTTACTATATGCCAGGCGCTGGTCTAAAGCTTTGTGTTCATGAGTCATTTAATTGTCCCAACTATCTGATGAAGTAGGTTCTATTACTATCTGCATTTTAAATAGGCAGTTAAGTGCCTTGCTTAAAGTTGAACTGAGAATCTATGGTTTGGGTTCTTACCTACTATACTGTATTTCTTTTTAGGTAACTTACAGGATTTTGCTTTTTTTCCCCCTCCTATCTCCTACTACTGCATCTTCTTGGCAGCTTACTTCCACCAATATTTTGAGGTGCAACTTACATACAACAGCCAGTTCAAATTGATGAGTTTTGACATATGTTTACATCCATGAAAACATCACTGCACTTCAGATAAGAAGGAACATATCCATTACTCCCCACCCACACTTTTCTCATGTTGCTGTAATCTATCCCTTTCCCTTTTCACTCCAATCCCTAAGTGATCACTGATCTCCTTTCTGTCACTATAGATCAATTTGCATTTTTGAGAATTTTATGTAATTGATAGCATACAGTATATATTCTTTATTTTCTGTCTTCTTCCACTCAGCATAATTATTTTGAGATCCATCTATGATCAATAATTTGTTTTTATATGTAACTATTATTTCATTATATGACTGCTCCTATGTATGGTGGTATACATCACAGCACAATTATAATTGCTGTGAATACTTATGTCCAAGTCTTTATGTAAATATGTACTTTAAATAAATATCTAGCAATGCAATGTCTGGGTTGCATGGTAGGTGTATGTTTAACTTCTTAAGAAACAGCTTAATGGTTTGCCAAAGTGGTTGTTTTATTTTACATTTTCACCAGCAGTGTTTGAGAGTTCCAGTTGCTCTGTATCCTCACCAACACTTGATATAATTAGTCTTTCTAATGTTAGCCATTTTAGCAAGTATGCAGAGGTATTTCATTGTGATTTTAACTGGTGTTTTTCTAATGAATAATGATGTTGGACATCCTTTCAGTGCTTGTTTGCCATCTACATTTCTTCTTTGCTTCTTCAAATATTTTGTCCCTTTTATCTACATTTGGTAGTTTCATTTTATTGTTATTATTGGTTCTAGCTCTTCCCTTTGGAATTTGCTTCCTTTTCTCAAAGAGGATATTCTACAAATTACAACATATATGAAGGAGGTACACGTGGTTTAGTAGACAGGGCACAAGTTTGGAAATGATCAGGTATATCTGGACATGAATTCTAGCTCCACTGCTTGATAAATTATTTCACCTTGGGCAACTCAGTTAATGTTCCTAAGCTTTAAGGTAACTTGTCTGTAAAGTGGACCTAGTGAACCTACCTCCTAGTATTTCTATAAAAAATAAGCAAAACACTCTTCTTTAACAAATGTAAGAATGATTAGAATCCCTTCAATGCCAGATATTCATGTAAAATATCTAGAGTGGCATTGTGCTTATTATTTCCTATTTTCTCTCTTCTTCCCTTTTGTACATACAATATATACACTTTTCTTTTTTTTTTGTTTTTCTTTCTTTCTTTTTTTTTTTTTTTTTTGAGATGGAGTTTTGCTCTTGTCACCCAGGCTGGAGTGCAATGGCATGATCTCAGCTCACTGCCAAGATCACAACCTCTGCCTCCCAGGTTCAAGTGATTCTCCTGCCTCAGCCTCCCCAGTAGCTGGGACTACAGGAGTGTGCTACCTATTAAAAATTAATTAATTAAAAATTAGCGTGCCTGGCTAATTTTTGTATTTTTAGTAGAGACAGGGTTTCACCGTGTTGTCCAGGCTGATCTTGAACTCCTGACCTCAAGTGATCCGCCTGCCTTGGTCTCCCAAAGTGCTGGGATTACAGGCATTAGCCCCCATGCCCAGCCTTAAATACACTTTTTGAAAGAGGTTTATTATACATAAACACACCCCAATACTACCTGCTGTGGTACCAGTCTCTCACCAGGGATTCAGGAACCCTCTGATCTGAGGCTCCTCTTCTTTGGACATCCTGTTTTTTCCCACTGCCCTCATCCCTTTCTGAGTCCCTCCTTGTTTATATCTTGCTCAGACAGAAAACAAAAACAAAAACAAAATGGTCATTAAAAAATGTGTGTTGTTTTTTAAAGCAATGGTAGAGAATTCCCAGTCTCTCTGTCCGCAGGGGCTTAAGATACAGATGGTCATCAACAGCTAACAAGAAGGTTTGTTTCCCTCCATTGTGCAAAAAGCTTAGTAGTAGCTCTCTGGATCTCTACTCTTTCCCGTGAGTTTCCATGGAAGCTGAACTGCCTTTGCTGTGTTCTTGGTGGGGGAAGGGCAGGGTTGGGAGACTCGGGCAATAGCTATTGCCCCTGGCTCTCTGACAAGAAAAGAGCAGCTTCCAGACGGGGTTCAACCTGAAAAAAGGCTCCCCTGCTGTGCGGGAATTATTCACTCTAGGTTATGCTTCCTGTGCAGTAACATCAAATATTCCCGGTGGCTGCAGAAGCTCAGGATTTGACAGCTTAACTGTTTTATGCCCAGTCTGCATGAGCTACAAAAGCCCCTGCCATACAATGCTGTGCATGTAATGGATGCCCTGTCATGGTGGTTTTCTTCCTCATTCTGATTTCCACCCTCAAACAGGTATTGGGGCCATCTCTTGATGTTGCTCTGTGGTTGATGTCACTGAGGTTTTATATGTGTCATCACTACAGTCCTCCCAGGGGCTACTTCTTCATGCCTTTAATTCCTGTGAGGCTCATTCCCTGAGGCCTACCCATCCTGGACGAGCCCAACAGCTGGCTTTGTAGAAGGGTCCAAGGGGTCCTTGAATATCATAGTCTCATTTAAAACAACAACAACAAAAATGCATTGTCCTCCTAGTGTTTTGGGGCTTAGGCCTTTTCCGTAGAATTTTGGTATTCTCTACTCTGAGGAGAAATATTGTACTGAAAAGGTCAGTGAGATATGTGAGACAGCCATTTCTCTCACTAAGTGGAAATCTAGTTCCTTTTGTGGAGAAATTCACACACAAAAAAGGCATAGATTACAAAGGGCACAATGGAAGGAGAAGTTGCATTAAACCCAGAGTCCTGCAAGACGCCACAGAAAGACTGGCTTAGACTCAAATGCTAATAGCCCTGCTGATGAGCATAGACTACATGAATACACAGAGACTGCGAGGACAACTTATGCACTCTCTCTCCAGCTGGCAGGAGCAATCTTCCTGGAACAGCTCCCTTCTACCTCCCATCCTCTCTGTGCTTAAAAACTTCCGGGAATCTTACTTCCTGCCCCAAACCTTTTCAGACAAATGAGTGGATTGAGAAATTACCCTTCACAGAAACTTCAGTGCCTTACCTTCAGACAAAATAACGAAAAAACAAAACAAAATAACAAAAAAACAAAATAAAATATTAAATTAAAAAATTTTGAGACAGGGTCTTGCTTTGTCACCCAGACTGGAGTGCAGTGGTGCAATCATAGCTCAGTGCAGCCTGGAACTCCTAGGCCTAAGTGATCCTCCCACCTCAGCCTCCCAAGTGGCTGGGACTACAGGCATGTGCCACTGTGCCTTGCAGTAAATTAATACTTTATAGAGCAAAGTGGGAAGACTAGAAATAATACCAGACAGAGTTTAAGGCACATCCAGAGAGTGAGGATAAGAAAGAGGACTTGCTGAGGGCTGAGAAAGTGCCAGGCCCTCCCTATGCTAGGCCTAGTCTCACACATCTTCCCCTTCAACCCTCATGACAGTCCTTTGGAATAAAGATTATAATCTTCAGTTTATGAGTGAGGGGATAGAGGCTCACAGAGTTTGGAGAATTTGTCTCAGATAACAAAGTGATTTGTACAGACCTAGGATTTCATCACAATCCAAAGCTCATGGATTTTTTCCTGCATGGATTTTTTCCTGCATGGATTTTTTAGCAACCCCTCTGGTCTCCAGCTATGTGTGCGTCAGACCCTGAGGCTGTGCTAGGCCCATCCATACTTGTTTTCTCCATTCTTCACAGTTTTTCTGAAGAGACTCATAAGCTGGTTGGAGCTACTCCTTAGGGAGGTGGAGTTTTCCCTCTCCTCTCCTGGACTCTTGACAGGTCCCCTGAGGGTCATGGGCCCTTGTAGAGGACAGTACCTCCTTACCATGCTCCCACCATGAGGAGCAGGGTCTGAGTCTTCCTGACTGCTGGTTCCAGTCATTCCTTCAATTCCTATTTTTTTTTGTTTTGCTGGTGGTGTGTATGTTTGCTGGTTTGTTGGTCTGAGAGCAGCTCTGTACTCAAATTTCATTTGGTGAATGAAGATAAATGACCTGCCCTGAGTCCACTGACAAGCCCTTCTCCAACTTAGGTTAGTGGTCTGCCCACTTCTTCTTCTTCTTCTTTTTTTTTTTTTTTTTTGAGATGGAGTCTCCTTCTGTGGCCCAGGCTGGAGTGCAGTGGTGCGATCTCAGCTCACTGCAAGCTCCTCCTCCTGGGTTCATGCCATTCTCCTGCCTCAGCCTCCCAAGTAGCTGGGACTATAGGCACCCGCCACCACGCCCAGCTAATTTTTTGTATTTTTTAGTAGAGATGGGGTTTCACTGTGTTAGCCAGGATGGTCTCGATCTCCTGACCTTGTGATCCGCCCGCCTCGGCCTCCCAAAGTGCTGGGATTACAGGCATGAGCCACTGCGCCTGGCCAGTCTGCCCACTTCTTTAAGGGGTTCACTTCCCAGAAGCCTCTCTTGGCAATTTTGAATAAGGGGTTCATTTCCCAGAAGCCTGTCTTGACAATTTTGAATACTAAGAATACCAAGATAAATGAGTCACAGTCTTGGCCTACTACTAGTTCCCAAAGAAATGGGAGCCATTCTAGGTATTTCAAGCAGAAAGGATTTTAACAGGGGGATTAGATATTTATAAAATCATCCCAAGGGCTGGAAGAGTGGATTGTAGGCTCTAGCAAGGACTTCCAGAGACAGCTACTACCTGTGCTCCATCAGGAAGGGAGACTGTAGTAGCCCAAAACTGTTGAACTACTGAGTTTTAGATTCTTGAATCTGTAACATACCCATACTTGCATTCTAAGAATCAGCAATCCAGCATAGGAAGCTGTTACTGCTGCTATTAAAACTAACTCTTGACAACTGTAAAAGTGTCGATTTGTTGCTAGAATATGATGCAAAAAAAAATTCATGTCTCCACAACTCTGTTCACCAATAGAAAATATCTGAAGCAGCAAGAAACTTTGCTTTGCTTCATATCCTGTATGTGTGTAACTGTTGGTGGAACTTAATTTGCATCCAGAACCTTATCTGCAAGGAAGTCTGGAAAATGGACTCATAGTATAGAAGATGAGAGTGGATATTGGGGGAATATCTAACAGTGTCTGTCACAAACTTATGCACACTATGTAAGGCACGGTAGGTCACAAAGAAGGAAGAGACCAGTTCTATCTGGAGATTCAAACAAAGTGCAGAGAAAACACTCAGATTGGGCCTTGAAGAATATCCTGTAGAAGTCTGCCTTAAAGAGGGCTAAAGGACATTTAGGGCAGAGTAAACTTATGTGTTAGACAAGGCAAGCATAGTGCACGTAGAACCATCCTGCACTTCCAGACAAGAAACAGAAGGGAGAAAAAGGAGCAGAGTGAACAATGCTATTTGAGTGGGGGCAGGGCCCAGGTCAAGGCAGGCCTCATATAACATGCTCAAGAGCCCAGACTTTCTCCTAAGTGATGGGGGACCTTTGGAAGGATTCATGCAGAAGGACAACAAAATGAGATGGTGTTTTAGTCCATTTGTATTGCTATAAAGAAGTACCTGAGACTGGGAAATTTCTTAAAAAACAAACAAAAGCACTTTGGGAGGCCGAGGCAGGTGGATCATGAGGTCAGGAGATCGAGACCATCCTGGCTAACACAGTGAAATGAAACCCCGTCTCTACTAAAAATACAAAAAATTAGCCAGGTGTGGTGGCAGGCGCCTGTAGTCCCAGCTACTCGGAGGCTGAGGCAGGAGAATGGTGTGAACCCAGGAGGTGGAGCTTGCAGTGAGCCGAGATCATGCCACTGCACTCTAGCCTGGGTGACAGAGCAAGACTCTGTCTCAAATAAATAAATAAATAAATAAATAAATAAAAGGTTTATTTGGTTTATGATTCTGCTGGCTGGAAGACTGGACACCTGGTGAAAGCCTCAGGCTGCTTCTATTCATGGTGAAAGGCAAGAAGGAGCCTACATGTGCAGAGATCAAATTGCAAGAGTGGAAGCCAGAGGGGAGTGATCAAACTCTTTTAAACAACCAGTTCAGAGCAGTAGTAACAGAGCAAAACTCATTCACCTCTCTCCATGCTGGAGAGCATTAATTTATTCATGAGCTATCCACCTCCCTGACCCAAACACCTCCCATTAGGCCCACCTTCAACATTGACCTCCAACATTGAGGATCATATTTTAACAGGTTTCTGGGGACAGACATCCAAACTATAGCAGATGAGTTTTAGAAGGGTCATTCTGGATCCTGTCTGGAGGACGCATTGAGAAGGGGAGAAAACAGAATAAAGGGAACACTTGGGAGGATATTGCCATATAGTAGACTAGACATAGTACCTAAACTAGATCTATGGATGCTGGGATGGTGTAGAGAAGTCCTGGAATATATCAGGAAGTTGACTCAATAGGAGTCAATCAAGCTAAAGAAATTGGGAACAATTATTGCTTTTATACTATGCACCAGACTCTATTCTATGCACTTTGCATGTACGAACTAAGTAGGTTCTATTGTCATTCCAAGTCTACATATGCAAAAACTGCAGCACAGCTCACAGCTGGCAAATGGCAGAACCAGGATTTGAAACCAGGTAGTCTAGTTTTACAAAACAAATGCTTACTTTGCTCAATCAGTTCCTCTGATTAGTGTTAAAATCTGCTTTCCTGTACCTTATGAATCTTCATCCCACTTATTAATTCTGGTTTGGGCCAGAATCAGAAGTTTTCATTTTTAACCCAGAAGTTCATGGATGAATTTCTGCAAATCTAGTGAACCCTGAAATTGTAAAGAAATTTTAATGATTTTTTAGCATTTGTGTATTGTTTACTGGGAAGTGGTAGAAAAGCTTTTCAACAGATTCTCCAATGGGTCTTTGATCTAAAAATACACTTGTGAACATTGCTTTAGAGCAGGGGTTCTCAAAGTGTGATCCTGGAGCCAGCGGAATCAGCATCTCCTGGGTATTATTGGGAATGTAGGGCCTATCCCAGACCTACTAAATCAGAAACTCTGGGAGTGGGACCCAGAAATCTGTGTTAATAAGTCTTCCAGATGATTCTGATGTGTGCTCAAGCTTGATAACCACTGCCCTAGAGCAAACATAAACATGAATAATGTGGCAATAGGGTCTGTTCACTGGCCTAGGTGAGACATTCATAGTGGATGTGATATCAAGGAGGGGAGAGCAAAATCATAGAAGGCTGAGATCTTCTTTGGATACTCTCAGGAAGGAAACACTGAGACATAAATTTTGAACTGAGCCAATATTTTGGACAAGGCACTCACGTAGGACTTCCATGGAGCTCAGAACAGGCATTTCTGGGAGATGCTGAGCTCTTGACTTGCAGCTTAGAAGATGCAACCTGTAGAATCCTGCATCATTCCCAAATCCCTTGGAGGCTAGCCGTCCCCCTCTCATATACAGTTTCTTCTAGGGCTAGAGTTTAGATATCTTGTTTCATCCAAGGTACACAGACCTCTAATGACATTTCACAGAGGATATTTTACTGGACTCCCAGGGCATTTAGTATCACTGACACCCTAACCACTCACTGTAAGGTGCCAGGGCCCTGGCCCATACATTTGCCCGGCAACACAACAGCTGTGCACTCTGTGCAGGATTCATGCCTGCAATACCAGTCTCTTTCAGCATCTTCCTTGAAACACAAAAAGGTCCAGAAACAACCTGCAGTGCTTGGCAATGGAAGCGGTGAGGATTCCTGTGCCCTACTCCCTTGCAGCCTGTCCCCTCCCAGGATCCAGGCTCGGCCTCTTTCTTTCTGCTAAGTCACAAAGCTGGAAAGTGCTGCGGGTAGGGAGAGAGCCTGTGCCTGCTGGTTGGCTTGGAAAGGTTCTGGGAATTCATTATGATCTAAACAACTATTCCAGTTATTCATGTGACTCAGCCCCTGAAATCAGGATCATCCTGTGTCCACAGGGCCGGGTGTTGCTGACTCAGTGCTGAAGAGGGCACCTTGTCAGCCCTCCTAGGCTCCCAACTCCCCCTCTCCCTCCCCTTCCTCCCCAGAGGACACTGAAGGAAAGCAGATGCGTGAGTAAGCTTCTCAGCCTGTTCAGTTTCATTTTTAAACAAGCAACTAACCTCCTCCCATTCTAGCTTCTCACCGCACACATCTGTCAGTCTTCTGTGCATTTTGGTGGGGAAGCAATCACAGTCACTTATGCATCATGCATTCACATATGCATTTAGCACAGGTTTAGCCACACCTACTGTGTGTGCAGCTGATTGCTAACGGCTCAGATCCAGAGATAGACATGGGCTATATCTGCCCATAACATTCAGGGGTCTAGTGGGAAAAATGCATTAAAGGACATTAAGGATGTAATGGAAAAAGCCCTGTAGCAGAGTGCTTTTAACTCTTATAGAGAGCTTTGAGATTGCTGAGCTGCAAGTGCCAACCCTTTTTAGGTGTCTGGCATTCCTCTTCAACAAGCAGCAAAATTCATAGAGTGTGGTTGGGAACTACTTCATCTATGAGAACTAGAGAGAGAAGAAAATTCCAGGAACCAACATGGCACAAGAGAGGGCTTTCTGGAAGAAGGCTGAAGAAGGCTGAAAGGGTGTGGAGACTAAAGTGGCAAGTTTTACAGTTTTCCCCAAGGGCCTTTTCTTTCTTTCTTTTTTTTTTAATATCTACAATTTTTATTTGTAAATTTGAAACACGTAAAATGGAAAAGGAAAATAGGAAGAGAAAAAGAAAAAAATATATATGTATATATATAACCTAGTGTAATAGTTTGAGCATTTTTTGTTTTTATTTTTGTTTTTTGTTTGTTTTGTTTTTCCCTGAATATCTCCTTTTAGGTGAATTCCATCCATCCAGTTACTCCACTGCGGTACATCATACCTCTCTAGATTTGCAACACAGATGATTTCATGAGATTCCCCTTCATCACTGTCTTGAGTTGTTTCCACTCTTTTCTCCATCACATCTTCAATCTTTGTTGTTTTATTCCCCAGTTCCACTGGTGGTGGAAGGTGGGGGGAGTCCTCAATATATGGTCAAAAGTAGATAAGTGGCAATAAAATTAAGAGTTAAATTATTTTTTCTTAAACATAGAAGCAGTTTTCCCATTGTCTTTTAATTGCCAGTTGGAGAAATTTTTTTAATAGTTTCATTCTTGTCCTTTTCTTAAGTCTGATACACACTATGTACTAGGCACGATGGCACAATTTCCCCAAAATAGTAAACTGCTTGAGCTTTCCTTCCTCATTTGATGGGGGAAAGGTGGAGTGAAAAAAAAGAAAGATCACATGCTGTTGAATGAAAATTAAAGAAAATATTACATGTAAAGTATCATATCTCATTAACTACTAAAAGAATACACACACACACACACACACACACACACACACAGTAGGTACAGAAAGCTTAAGTAGCCTCACTGAGTGTGCCTGAGCCGAGATTAGGGCCTGTGTTGTTGCCACTTACAAACTTACTGTACATGTAGGTACATAACGCAACGAGATGATCAGATCCCATTTTACAGATGGGAAAACTGAGACTTGGAGAAGTTAAGTAACATCTCCAAAGCCATACAAATAGTAGGTGAGGTGGCAGGCCTTCAGACCCAGGTGTATCTGAATTCAAAGTCTGGGCCCTTTCTGCCACACCATCCTGTTTTTGTCTTTTTTTTTTTTCTTTCACTTTTTGAGACCAGATTTCATTTCTCTTTAGGATCTAGTCTGAACCTCTATAAACATGGAATCTGATACCATTGTCATCCAGGATTATGATTTTAATCCATTGCAACATTAGAATTAGAATGCTTAAGCTTAACCCCAAGCATACTTCCTTATATTCATTCATTCATTCAATACATTTATATTGAATATTCATCTGTTTGTGCCAGACCCAGGTCCCAAAAAAAGAGCAACGAAAAAGACAGGCAGGCAGGGTCCTTTCTCCTTGTGGACCATTGAGCATAACAGGGAGAGAAAAATGTGAAGTAATAGTTACACAACTGATCAGTTTATTACAACCATAGTAAATGGTATTATAATGATAGCTACACTTCCATTGTTTACTATGTGCCAGTACCTATCCTAGGCAATGTACATATATTAACTCATTTCATTCTCATAGGCATATGAAGGAAGTAGAGAGATCAAGGAAGGCTTCTTGAAGGAAGTGTCAGCTCAGTCTGGAAGCAGAAATTATATTAAGGAGAGGGAGTTGGGGAGGAACATGAGTAGTCTAGGACTGTGCTGGCCAGGTAATCCTTAGCTACATGAGGCTATGACACATTTGAAATGTGGCTAGGCTGAATTGAGGTGGGCTATAAATGTAAAATACATACTAGGTTTCAAGACAGTATAGAAGAAAATATGTATGATAATGTGTTAACTTTTTATGTTGATTACATGTTGAGATGATATTTTGGGTATATTGGGTTAAATCAAATATGTAATTAATATTAAATTTACTTGTTTCTTTTTACTTTTTTTAATGTGGCCACTAGAAAATTTAAAATTAATTATGTGTCTCACATCATATTTTGATTGGACAGTGCTGCTCTAGAAATCTGGGAAGCTTCAGGGAGCAGGTACGTCAGGGGAACAAGAACCCAGAGGAGGTATGGGGAATGATGAGAGAAGATTTAAAAAAAAATGCTGAAAGCAAATATGAATTACCAACTCTCTAATCTGCAGGTCAGAAAGGGTCATTGCAACCTTTGCAAGCCCCAAATCTGAGAGGTTGGGGCCCACCAACTTATGAAAATAGTATCATTCTCAAAACAAGCTCCAGCTGTGAGCCAGGGGATGGTTAATGGCTGTTTTTGAGGCAGATTTTGTAGAAGGACGAGGCAAGAATCATTAGGGCAAAACAGTAAATCAAATTGGAGGAACATCTCAGGGTAAAAGTCAATCCTTTAACAATGGCTGGGCCAGCCCTCTAACATCTTCCTGCCCGCCCTTTTACCTCTCTGGTCTCATCTCCTACTCAGCTTCTTCCCCATCCCTGCCCCTACTCCAGTTACAATGGCCTCTTTGGTGAGCCTCAAACACACCAGGCATGCTCCTGACTCAGGACCTTCGCGCTGGCTGTTCCCCCTGTTGGAAACACTCTTCCCCTAGCTATCCTATGGCTTACTATCTTAACTCACCTCATCAGTAAGGCCTACCTGACCATCTTATTTAGAATTGCAACTCCAATTGCACTCCTTTACCCTACTCTTTTGTTTTTCTTTTTGTAACTGTTACTACCTTCTAACATGTTCAATGATTTACCTTTTATTGTGTTTACTGTTAATCTCCCTATTAGGAAGTATGTTCTCCAAAGACAGGGATCTCGGTTTTATTTCCTTCATTATACCCCATACCAAGACAGTGCCTGGCATAGAGCACCTGCTCAATTAACTTAGTTTTTTGAATGAACGAAAGCGTCAATGGTGATGCTCAGGGCAGGTTTGGTCAATGGACAGGCATCCTCTGTGTACCCTCTCCTCTCCTGAAGAAAAGGACTCTTTTTTCCTCTCCTGCAGTTGGATTTAACTAACCTCGCTTCCCGTTCAGCTTTTACTACTCAGGGTTCTGCCCTGTTCTGGATCCCACACATAGGCTCCCAAGAGAGTAAAAGAAGCAGTGAATGCAGAGGAAAACGCCCTGGATTGGAAGCTGGGATTCCTAGGTGTCCTCCTGGCTTAGCAGCAACGCACCTGTTTCCCCAGCTGTCAAGGGTTCCAGGCTCAGTGGGAGGCTGAACAAGGTGCTGACCGAGTTCAGAAGAAAAATGAGGGGAAAATCGTTACCTAAAGGGCAGTGGCTCTCCAGGGATGGTCCTTTGACCAGAGGAATCAGCATCACCACCCTAAACCCACAGAATCAGAAACCATGGAGGGAGCCAGCAACGTGTTTGAATACAGCCTCTGGGTGATGCTGATGCACTCAAGTTTGAGAACTGCTACTCTGGGGGAAAGAAGGACTTTGTTGGAGCCTTGGAGGCAGGGACGGACTTCATAGGTCAGGCGAGAGGACAGGTCCCTGCGAGGGCGGACTAGCACTGGGTTGGTTCCCTGCATCAAAGGGCGCGCAGGGTGGTCCCAGCCCCAGTCTGACCTGGGAAGTTGGAAAGGCCAGGGCTCCTACGTGCTCCCACCTCCACCCCAGGAAAGTCCCGGCGGCGAGGCCGTGACCCTCCGCCGGCACGCCCGCCTCCCTGCAGCCTCAGCCCCGCCCGGGAAAAACCGCTGCGACCCGGGGCAGGTCCGTTCCCGCTGCTCGCAGCCCCCGCGCCGCGCTGGTGGGGAGCGCGGCCCCTCCGCCCCGTGGCAAGTTCCCTTCCCAACTGCCCTGCGCCTCCGCTGGCCCGCGTGAAACCCTCTCTGCTGCCTCGACTGACTGTCGTTTCCGTGTCTTGATTGTGGCCTCTGCCTCTCCCCCTTCCGATTTCGTTCGACTTCTTTCTACAGTTACTAAGCGCCCACTGTGTGCCCTGGAAGGGACTAGACTTAGCAGGTAACGGAAAACAAAGGCACCTGCCGCTCTGAAGTTTCTCCGCATCTCCCTCCCTCCTCTGTTCCATCCCCATTCCCAGCATTTGTCCCCTCCCTCTTCTTCTTCTTCTTCTTTTTTTTTTTTTTAATTTAATCTGAAGGAACCTTGCTTCTGGAAGACCTCACAGTAAAATTAAAAAGCCTACTTTTATCTGACTTCTAGAGAGTTGCAATTAAAATGTACATCTTACCTTGATTCATGCCAACAAGTTAAGCTGTTATCAGCTATTAACACCTCAACCAGAATTAGTTTATTAACCTAAAGCAGACAGCTTTATCCTATGGAGGTCACCTACTTGAGATAAACTATTATTCACATACTTTCACTTTTGTGCCACTCACTCATTCAAAGAAAAATATTCAGTCATTCAACTATTTATTGAGCACCTAGTATGTGCCAGCATTGTTCTTGACTAGCACTGGTCGATGGCAATAATATTAACTACATACGACATTTTAAATTTTCTAGCAGCTACATTAAAGAAAGTAAAAAGACATAGGTAAAAGTAATTTTAATAATTTAACCCAATATGCCCTAAATATTATTTCAATATGTGATCAATATAAAAATTATCAATAAAATATTTTACGTTTACTTTTTTTGTTAATGCTGTGTCTTTGAAACTTCGTATGTATGTTACACTTCCAGCACATCTCAATTCCTGCTAGGAACATTTCAAATGCTTAATAGCCACATTGGCTAGTGGCCACTGTGCTAATCACTGCAATTCTAGACACTTGGAGAACAGCTATGGAAAGACAAAGGTAGAAAGTCAATAAACTCATGAACAAATAAAATAATCATAAGTAGTGTTCAATGCTAGGAAGGAATTAAAACAAAATAATGACATAGAATGATGGACATTACCTCATTTAACCTTTTCAATTCCCCCCTCAAGTTGAATAATAGTATATAACAATGTTATAGGCCGGGTGTGGTGGCTCACGCCTGTAATCTCAGCACTTTGGGAGGCCGAGATGGGCGGATCACGAGGACAGGAGATCGAGACCATCCTGGCTAATACGGTGAAACCCCGTCTCTACTAAAAATACAAAAAATTAGCCGGGCGTGGTAGCGGGCGCCTGTAGTCCCAGCTACTCGGGAGGCTGAGGCAGGAGAATGGCGTGAACCCGGGAGGCGGAGCTTGCAGTGAGCCGAGATCGCGCCACTGCACTCCAGCCTGGGCGACAGAGCGAGACTCCGTCTCAAAAAAAAAAAAAAAAGAAAAAAAAATGTTATATAACAATTTTATAGCTATGAAAACTGAGGCTGAGACACAAAGCAACTTGTCCAAGTGCTTAAAACTGGTAAATTCTATGTCCAGGATTCAGATCCCAGCTTGACTGTCTTCCATGCTCATTCCCATTACCCTACAAGGCCAGGTCATAAAGAAGACAGAGGGGAGGGAGGAGGAGTTGAATGGCTTTTGGGGTTTAAAGTTTTGAGCACTGAACTAGGAATTTGGTGCTGCTGTGTGTTATTGATTAGGTCTCATGACCTCTCTGGGCCTTCCTCGCAGGTAACATGGAAAGCTTGGCCTTTTTCACTGGACCATTCACAAAGGGAATAAAGAGTTTTGAATAAAATAGTTAAACTTTTTATCCTCAAATGTACCTGCTTTTACACAAGTTTTGTGAAAAGCTCAAAGTATTTTTTTCTTTAGCTCGGGTGGACTAGACTAAAGACAATGGAGACAACATTGCATAGTGCTAGAAGCAGGGGGCTTTGAGTGGTGGCTGGCTGGTCATCCTAGCTACGGGACCTTAACTGTTTTGAGTTTCAATTTTCTTTATTTTAAAGCAGGTATCTACCTCATGGCATATTTGTAGAAGGGAAATGAAATGTTGCATGTAAGCATTTAACATAGCAACTAGCACATAGTAATCACACAATAAATATTGGCCATTATATTAACAGCCCCCATGGGTATTATACATTTGGCATTAGAAAGACTTGAATTTGAGTCTTAAATCTATCACCTACAGGCTGTGTGACTTAAACAAATCAATTAGTATATCTAGTTCATCTGAAAAATGGGAACAAGAACATTATTTGTACAATCTGCCACAGTGTCTCCATAAATGTCAACTAAGATTCTGTATGTAAATGTGCTTTGCAAACTGTGAAGTGCTGCGCTCATGTTGATTAATCTTGGTGGTTACTTTTCTGTCAAGGCTTCATATCCAGTCCTTTGCAGATCTGAGCTGCCTCATCATTGCCTTTGTAGCAGAAAACTGAGAACTCAATCTTATTTTTCATTGTACTAGCAGCACTCATCAAAATGTTTTGTGTGCCATTGTGTCCAGATTATTAAAGTTAGGAGTCAGAGGATCTAGTTTGGCCTCTGCTACACACTGGAGGTGTAATCTTAGACCAGTCATTTAACTTCTCCAAGCTGTTTTCTTAGTCCCAAAATAGGAATAGTCTTAATATTTGACTTTCCTACTTGTTGGGGTTATTCAGGATGATAAAAGAGATAAAAAGCCTGTTCAACACCATATATTTCTATAAAGGCTGAGGGGAACATTCCTAAGCATTATTCCCAGTAGGCAGCATGTCTTTCCTCCTGGCAGCTCTTAGCCTTGCAAAACAGCCTGATAGAACTACTAATGGTTTCCTGCCTAGGTCCCTGCTGTTTCATGCCTCGGTGCTTGTGCACTTTGCACAGGCTGGTTGCTCTGCTTGGAATGCCCTTCTCCTCATTTCCTCATCTTTAAACCTCACCCCTTATTTACGGGATGCCTAAGAAACTCATTTTCCAAAATCCAGCTTCAAAGAGTCTTCTCCCTAAAACCCATTTAGACCCATTCAACCGAAGTCAATTACCACCTCCGCTCTGTGTCCCGCAGTAACCAGTAAAGACTGCCATCATATCTCTCATCACCCTGCAGTACAACTATTGTTTAATTATTCATTTAACGGCAGCAGAATAGCACAGCAAAGAAGCACATAGGCCCTAGAAACTGGGTTCAAATCCTGGCTCTGATACTTAACTAGTTGTGTTGGGGAAGTGACTTACTATCTCTGTGCCTCAGTGTCCTTAACTGTTAAGCAATGATGATAATGATACCTCCTTCATACAATTGTTGCTTGGAAGAGACACATTAAACCCTTAGAATAGTGTCTGGTGCATAGCAGATGCTCCGTAAATCTCAACTTTTATTAATGTTTCTGTCTTTCTTATTTGACACCAAGGACTTATCCTCGGTGCCTAAAACAACCCCTGACACACAGGAAGAACTCAACAAATGATCGTTGAACTTATGACTCAGAGAATCCCACATGCCATGAATTCCTGTGTCTCTATTCAGTCCTCTCCCTTACCCCCTGGATCCTGTCCACTCTCCACTTTTCCTTAGAAACAGGTCTTGCAGCTTCTGCTTTCCATTCAGCATCAGCACTGCTTTCTTGGCTAGGAGTTCCCCTATCTCCTGCCCTGTTTCCTATTTGGCTTTCTGACTCAGATTCTTCCTGTTCCACCCAGCTAAGAGCCCTGCTTCAGACCCAACCTGCTAATACATTGTTTTCTCCACTCATTCTCTGCTTTGAACCCTCCAGATCCCATGCTTTCTACTGATTATATCAGACGTATTCTGCCAGGAGTGTTAAGATCCCCCATGACCACTAATTTATCTTCTCACTGCTTGCCTGGGCCTTTCTCTGAGCTTGGCAACCCCTTTACCATCTTATCCACCTACGTTATCCATCCACCTATCCATTCCGCCACCCAAATTACCCACCTATCTACTACCATCCCTTCAACTACCTACTCACCCATCCACCTCCCCACCCACCTTTCCATTCATCCATCCATTTGTCCACCCAGGCATTAAATTAACATTCACCGTGTATTTATCACCCTCCAGTCACCATATAGAACACAGACTTGGACAAGAAGAAAAGCTGGTCTCCAACTCCTTGTAATTTTTAATCTACAAACGGAAATCAGATAACTGAAGAACTGTACTTTGTGGCAGAAGATATTTTGTGTCATATGGGTGCTATCACAGGCTTCTAAATTAAGCTTCAGGGAATCTGAACTTCTTAAAATCATAAGCAAAATTGTGTGGGTGAGAGGGTGTGTGTGGTGCCTCTTTATATATATATGGGCGTTTCTCAAAGGAGAGGCTCCATGGCTCTGTGATATTGTCAAAGGGGTTTTCCAGGAAATACCAGGGGCTGGGTAAGGAAAAACCCAGGGAAGAAATAGCTTTAGTTTAGGGCTTTAAAGGGAGGAAAATGGAAACTAACATTTATTTCAGACCCACTATGTGCCAGGTACCACTTCTAGTGTGGCAACCCTAGATATGTCCTTGTCTGGAATATGGGAATGGGTGGGAAACAAGTTGGAGGAAGCTAGCCTTTATTGAGTACTGGGCCAGGCAGCATCATTTTATTTAATGCTTATAGTAACATTTCAAAATAGGTACAGTCGTGTGCCGCATACTGTTTTGGTTAATGGCTGACTGCATATATGATGGTGGCCCCACATGATTATAGTACCATATTTTTATGATTATACGATTATAATATGTTTTCTATTAATTTATAGATGCATGAATATTATTGTATTATAATCCCCTATAATATTCAGTAATGTAACATGCTGTACAGATTTGTAGCCTAGGTGTGTAGTAGGCTATACCATCTAGGTTTGTGTAAGTACACACTATGATGCTTCCACAACGACAAAGTCACCTAAGGACACACTTCTCAGAATGAATCCTCGTTGTTAACTGTCACATGACTGTATATTATATGTATCTTACAGAGGAAGACACTCAAAGAGGTAAAACAAGGCCCACACCCCCACAGCCTCGAGGCGTAGAATAAAAAAGATTTGAACTGAAGTCACTTGGGCTCTAGGGCCCATGATCTCTGCGTCCCTCCCAGGGCTTCCTGTAGATCAAGCATGTCACTGTGTAAGTGCTTTACACTGTAAAACACCACTCAGTGTAAGAGAAGATGCTGTTGTCTGTGCTTTGAGAACATTAAAAGGGTTTTACAAGCCTAAGGAATTGCTGTCATTAAATTTTCAACAACCTCCAAAAAGAATGACCTTTTCCTGGAGATTCAGCCTATGTAAAAGGTCAGCGAATCTTGGTTCTCACCCAGAGAGTGTTATCACAGCAGTTTCCAGGAACAAGGCTGGGTACAGGGCAGTCACTCAGCAAGCACTTGTGGCTGGGTCTGTTGGCAGAAAGGAGCCCTCAGCCTCATGCCAGCCTCTGTGCCCCCCCACCCCTGCTGGGGGTTCTGCCTGGGGAGGGCAGGAGAGTGCTCCATCATAGCCAGCAGAGGAAGTGTCACCTCAAAACCACCCCTTTGCCTGGAGCCATGGGCCTGGCCAGCAGAATACACACTTCTATGTCCGGAAATTTCTGGAACTTTGAGAAAGCTTGTGTCCAATTCAGCTGCCCACCCAGAGTATTCCCCCTGCTGCCTAATATTCACCCACTCCCTGTGTGCATGAAGGAATTCAAAATCCCTGGACTTCTTGCAAGGGGAAAATTGAACTAAGTGACCTCTAAGTGTCCTTCTAGTCACAGAAAACTGGGATGAATTAAGAGAGAAAAGATTTTTTTCAACTAAAATTTTTTTCTCCTTGAAAGCAAGGACCATATAATTTGTTGATTTGGCCTCGTCACACCCTTTACCCTCATGCTCCTGTCCATCTCCACAGCCGCCGCCCTCCTCCAGAACACCACTATTATTGCCCCAAATCACTGCTTCAGCCTCCTAACAGCTCTCCCTGCATGTATCTTGTTATGTCCCAGCTGTTCTCAGAAGCCAGATTGGTATTTCTAAATGGATCTCCTATCTCGGGCCTGCTTATAATTCTTCCATTGCCGTCCTTGATGGATTTCAAGACCTGAAGATTTTTCCGACTGTTTGGCTCTCCTTTCACCTCTTCACACATTGTGCCCTTGTACCCTGTGCTCTGGCCACCTCATCCTCACCCACCCACCTTCCCTGGCTCTTTCCATGTGCTGTTGTGCCTGTTGCCTGCATCTCCAAACCCCTCCCTGCCGTAACTCTTTTTCAGCCTGCAGGGCTCAGTCACTAACACAGAGATGCTTCCCTTGAGCCCTCCCCTGTTTGTTTTTTTTTTTTTTTTTTTTTTTGAGAGGAAGTCTCCCTCTGTTGCCCAGGCTAAAGTGCAGTGGCATGATCTCGGCTCACTGCAACCTCCGCCTCCCAGGTTCAAGCAATTCTTCTTCCTCAGCTTCCCAAGTAGCTGGGATTAAGGCATGCACCACCACACCCAGCTAATTTTTGTATTTTCAGTAAAGACAGGGTTTCACCCTGTTGGCCAGGCTGGTCTTGAACTCATGACCTCAAGTGATCTGCCTGCCTTGGCTTCCAGAGTGCTGGGATTACAGACTACAGGTGTGAGCCACCATGCTGGGCAAACCCCTAACAGAGGAAGAGGTGCCTTCCTCTGTTGCTACTGCACCCACAGTCCTCTTCACCCCATATTGTAATTTTCTGGTAAGTTTTCTGTCTCTGCCACCGGCTGTAAGCTCTGGGCAGGCTGCTTCTCTGTTTGCTGGTTTGTCATTTTCTCAGGGTCTTGCCCACAAGGTCTAAGACCCTCACCTTTAAGAGGTACTCCATGAACACGTTTGCACTCCACAGAGCAGGGATCTACTCAGAGCGCTGGTGAGGTTAGATTTCTTTGCCCCAGAGCTTGGAAGGCCTCACTGCAGAGGGCCCTAAATGTGGAAACCATTAGTGCCTCCTCCCTCTGCTTTTAGTGAATTTGCTGGGAAGGCAGGGGGCCATGGGAGGCCCCTGAATCATATTATAGAGCTTGGAACCAAAGGAAGGCATAACTGAGTGGCCTTCCCTACCCCCAGCCCCTGTTTTTAGCCAGATGACCAGCACCCTGCCCCCTCAGGCACTCTGCCCACCTCTCTGCCAACATGTTCCGGCTGTGACAGCACCACCACCACTGCATAGGCAGGGGCAGTCACATTCAGAGTGGGTGAGGCAGAGAGTCACTTCAACCCTGACATTCTATCTGTCCCTTGTGACTCAGGTTGCCACTTACCCCTGGGGCTTCAGGACACAAGCAGGGATCATCCTTTCAGTAGATATCAGTGATATGGGGAAAAGGCCAGACAGTGGGCTGGGCTGCTGAGTCATTGAGAGTGAGTTTCCCTGCCTTCCACTCTACCTGAGGTTGCCTATCTATCTCAAGGGGCGTCTCTTCCCCTCTCTGAGGCCAGTGTGATTCCTGGAATGGATTTAATTCACAGCATGCAGTGGGGATATCCCTTGTCTACCTTTTTCTTTTCTCTCTCTCTCTTTTTTTTTTTTTTTTTTTTTTTTTTTTTTTGAGGCAGAGTCTCACTCTGTCGCCCAGGCTGGAGTGCAGTGGCATGATCTCGGCTCACTGCAACCTCCGCCTCCCTGGTTCAAGTGATTCTCCTGCCTCAGCCTCCCAAGTAGCTGAGACTGTAGGTGCACACCACCACACCTGGCTAGTTTTTGTATTTTTAGTAGAGACGGGGTTTCACCATGTTGGCCAGGCTGATCTTGAATTCCGGACCTCAAGTGATCCACCTGCTTTGTCCTCTCAAAGTGCTGGGATTACAGGTGTGAGCCACCACGCCCAGCCCCTTGTCTACATTTTTAAAGGAAGATGATCTAACATGGTTGGGAAGAAAGCAGGCTTTGGAGTCAGACATGCTGAGCTGAATCTCAATTCTGTAGTCTACTAGCTATGGCACCCAAAGCAAGTTGCTTAACCTCCCTGATCCTCAATCCCTCCTCTATAATGGGAGGATAATGCTACCTAACTCGTAGGATTATTGTGATAGTAAATGCAGTAAAGTATGTGAAAGGCTTAGCTGAGTCCTTGGCAAATGGTGAACAGTTCCTAAATGGTATGTGTTATTATTTATACAAGCTGACGTCTTCGTAAATGCTTGATCTCTGGGGAACACCGTGTCTCTCCATAGACCCCAGGCTCTGGCCTCCAACTCTGCACATCCACAGTCATATGTTTGTGGCTTTGGAAAATTTAGTTGAAATGTGGTGAGACAGGAAGAAAAGAAAAGGAAGTAAAAGGGTAGTGACTTTTTTTCTTAACTGTCTCAGATGCACAAACTGCTTCCTCAACTCAAATAACTCCTGGCTATGTTTGTCTGAGCAGAAGCCAGATGCACAAGAGAACACAGGGGCTGTATAGATAGTCCGGAGAGCAGGGTTTTACTATGTCAGGCTTTCTGTCTCAGACAACTAGAGAAAGCAGAGTCTGGTAACTGAGACTTTGAAATACATGCACTCCTTTACTGTCCACTGAATTGAGACAGGTTCTGCGCTTTGGCTCTTGGTTCAATCTCTTTTCTCCTCTTCGTCCAATGCTTCTACTCCTCCAAATAGAGGAAAAACATCAGTGTACTCTCTGGATCAACATGGAGAAGACCTAATTTGCTCAGTGTCATTTGGCAAGATGTTTAACCTCCCTTGTAACCTAGCTATCTTTAGCTTCCATGATGCTATTTTGAAATGTCAAACTAGCAAATACTGCTTCCAGAATGGTTCTGATCTGGGATGTGACAGGATGCGTGGGGGTTGGGGGAGCCAAGGAGGGGGTGGGGAGAGCCAAGGAGGAGGTGGGGATGGTGAAGGAGCCTGCTGGTAGAGGGTAAAATAATGTACCAACTTTGCAACCACCAGGATTCTCTCCCTTCTATGGCCTCTGCCACCTCCTCCAGGGGACTGAGCCATTTAAGGGAGACATAGGGCACTGAGTCTCACCTGGGTCTAACCTAGAGGGATGTGGGCCCAGGAGTCTGTGTTTTGAGCAAGCACTCAGGCATTCTGATGTAGATAGTCCAGGGTGTACGAGAAACCTTAGCCTGCAGTAACAACTATTTCCTGAGTAAGCATTATCCCAATGCTGAAAGCCTGGGATATAGAAATACCACCACACACCTTGAAGAGCTCATGGTTCACAGTCTCCAGAAAGTGACAAAGAATGCCATTTTAGGGTACAAAGTACTTTGAAAGCAGACATACAAAGTGCTTATAGGGCTGCAGGGAGGAGGTATCTTGCTCTGGGAGAGCTAGGGATGCTTTTTTTTAAAGAAGGGATATTTGAGTTAGGTCTTGAAATATAAGAAGTGTTTTTCAGATAGAAAAAGAGTAGGTGCAGATTGTACTTTCCGAAGATGGACTCACCAAGATATATCTCCCATCCCACATGCTCTTACAATGGGACCGGCATGCTTCCCACAGAGAAGTGGAGGTCTGTGTTCCCTTCTCCTGAATCTGGGTGGGGGCGTGTGACTCCTTCCACCCAGACAGTGTAGCAGAAATGATGCATGAGACTTCTGAGGCTGGGTCACCAAAAGGCCATAAGGCTTCTGCTTAGCTCTTTCTCTCTCAGGATATACCCCTCTGGAACCCTGAGCCAACATGTGAGGAGTCCAGCGACCCTGTAGCTGCCACATGGAGAAATCACAGCAATAGATGGAGATGGTGGATAATTCCAGCCCCCAGCCTTTGAGCCACCGCAGCTGACACTGAGTGTCAGCTGTTCCCTCTCAGCCTGCCTGAACCACGGATTTTTGAACAAAATACATGACTTTTTTTGTTTGTTTGTTTTAAACCACCACATTTTGGGGTGCCTTGTTACACGACAGTAGATACCTAGAACAGGCTAGAAGAGCAGTTTAGGAAGAGGAAATGACAGCAGGTGCAAACGTATTGAGTGGTGAAAGGGGCGTAGAAACTATTTTTGAAATTTGGAGAGAATCAATATCCTCACACAGAATTTAGAAGTCTTGCTTCACTGCAGACTGACACATGCAATCAAGCTGCCTGTGTGTTTGCCCAAGAGGTGCAGGCTAAGCTCTTTCCCTAGGCCATGTGACCCACCAATTTGGTGCTGCCTCAGATTGGCATACATGATTTTAACTGTCATGCCTTTGCTGAGATGTAATTTTAAGAGTGTGGGCAGCACCTTCTCAATCCCTAGGAAAAGATTCATTAGATGTTGAAACCAGTGAGTCAGGCATCATCTGGTCTTCCTGCCTAAGGTCTTATGGTGCCTATCACCGTGCCTGGCACGCAGAGGGTCATACAATGGTGTCTGAGCCTGCCTGTGAATAGTGGTATCAGCCCTAGAGCCTATGTCTCTGATTTGTGGGCTCAGAGTCTTGGGAATGGGAGGATTCTTTACAGGTCACCTTCCCAACCATTCTGCCAATATCAAGGATTCAGTTCTGCTCACACACCTCTTCTAGCCACCTATTCTCACTTATTATGAAGTTCTTTCTTCAAATGGGTCTATATCTTTTCCTCAAAATTCCCACCCATTAAGCCTTGTTCTGTCTTTGAGGAACAGGAATTTGCTCCCTTTTCCTTATGACTACTGTGAGGGCTTTGGGAAATAGAGGAAAAACATCAATGTTTTGGGACATAGAGGAAAAACATCAGCTTGGCTAGGCCGAGCCACCCACACCAGAATTCCCTCTCTTGTCTGTTTCTGGTTAGGGTGGGCCATAAGAAATAGTCTTCCATGAGAGTTGCAGGTTGGATGGGAGGCAGAGGCCACTTTATAGCATATGCACACCATCCCCCAGGGATTCAATCACACACTAATCTAGGTGCTGCAGTGAAGGGGATTTGCAGATGTAATTAAAGTTCCTATTCAGTTGATTTTGAGTGTGTCAAGTGCAGCTGGACTTGCAATTGTTCTCTCTTCCCTGTGCGTCTTCCCTTCCTGATTGTTTTCCCTGTGGCTTAGCCAGCTTCCCAAATTGCATAGGATAATTAATAATACTTGAAACAATAATAATGATAAGTTATTTAATTTTATTTAATTATCTATGCATTTATCTATCATTCATCCTTTCATTCATCTATCAGTCAATCAATCAGTCAATCAACCAACCATCTCTCCTGTGATTCTGCTTTGCTGGTTAAGCCCTGACTGATACAACCGTCTTTCGGAAGACCTCAATGCCCCAGTCTTCCATCACTAGTTGTGTGGCCCGACTTCCACCAATGTGCCTTATACAATGTGGTTTTGAGTCCCATTACCATGCTGGCCTCTTTCCAAACATGCTACATTTTTATGCCTGTCCCTCTTACAGTTTATCCATTCAGGAAGCATTTATTGCATTACTGCTGAACGCTGAGGATCATCTGGGGGATACAACAAGAAACAAGACTCACCAGTTCCTGTATTCATGGAGTTTGGGTCCCTAATTCTGAGACCTTATTTTCTGTAGGGTATACTAGTCTTACTAGCATTGGAGGAGGAAGTTTGTTTGACCATCAGTACCATAAGTACCACTCAGTGCTAAGGATAATGTCAGCATCATTATTTGATGACAAGGCTGGACAATAGTTCTATTAACTTCCAGGCATTTAAAAACTAGTCATTCCATATAACCTTCCTAGCAATCATATGATGTAGACATGATCCTTCCCAACTCTCAAATGACCCAGAAGACTACATGGCTTTGTAAGTGTGGAGTCAAGCAGTGACCCCAAGTGTATAAGACTCCAAATACCATGCTTGTGGTTGAATGACAAAATGTGGCCTTTTCCTCCAAGGGTCTCCTTGAAGACAGCCAGCTGTCATCCATCTGGGACCCAAGTTTTTTTTTCCAGGTTCTCTTGTTCCTGTGGCTCTAATTCCCTGACAATCTTACTTTAGTCTCTAGTCCACCCTACAGGGAAGACCCTTGTGCTCTTCAAAGGCTCAACAAGGCAACTTGCTCAGACAGGAATAAATTATAAGTGATACTGAGAACAATCCTTTCTGTAGTTACCAATTTGGGCCTTTGACATATGATGAAATATGAAACATGGGCCACTGTTCTGCTAGGCCTATGGGATTTTAAGAAGAGCCATGTAGCAGAGGACAGGAACTAGCAATTGTGAGCACCCACCATGAGCCAGGGTCTGTGTCAATGATAATGATAAAGATAATAATTATTATTAATTGTGTACTTTTGTGCCAGATATTATTTTAAACTTTTTACATATATTAACTAATTTAATCTTTTTAACAACTACATGAATTAATTACTCTTATTATCCCCTTATTACTGATGAGAAAAAAGAGAGACTTAGACACTTCCTTACATGATATAGTTAGTAAATAATTGGGATTTACTAACGAAGTTGGAATTTGAACTCATGCTGTCTGGTTCTAGAGCCTGTGCTCTTGTAGAAATCATGGTGGCCCATTAAAATCATTTATCTAATTGAATCCTAAGAGCCCATGTATGTGAAATGCCATCTCAGCTCTGCTAGATCTTCCCACAGCAAATGCTTTATTGTGGTAACATGTCAGTCCCTGCCTTTACTCAATAAGCTTCTGGTGGGTGAGGGTAGGCGTGCACAGGTACTGTGTCTGTCTAGTTCACTGTTTTGTGTCCAGGGTTTAGCACGGCTCCTGGTACAACAGCATAGCAGGCCATCAAGACACAGAAAAGAGTACACATATTTTACAAATGAGGAAACTGAAACAAACAATGTGAGGTCAAAAAGGTAATGAGTGACAGAACTGAAGTTGAAGTCCAGATTTCCATGAGACTGAATTCCATTAAAAGCTGTCTTTTGATCACATTTTCTTTCCTCCTGCATATTGAGCTCACAGAGCAGGCCCTGTTACATAGTAGGTGCTCAATAAAATGTGCTATTAAATGAACAAAGTGCCCTGTTCTTCAATTCTTCCAATATCCCATTCCTCCACTCTTTATCTTAGAATTTTCTTTTCCATGATGCCAACACACAGTCTAAGACATGTTTTCCATGCTCACCCTTAACCCTGACCCTGTTATCTCTAGCTACTCTTTAATAATCTGACATTTTTATATCATGTTCTGCATGTGTCCCCAGCCCCTTTGGGAAATGCCTGCTGTTTGAGTTTGCACCATCCTTCAAGATAATGAGGCCCACTTACATTTTCCCCCTTCAGAACCTCTCAGTATAGTTTTGGTTTGATTTCTTGGAATCCATGTGTTATAGATGGGGGAGATTTTTTCCAACCTACTAAGGAATCAAAGAGAGAGAGTTTCTTGGGTTTTTAGGAGTTGGGGAGCTTTAGCCAAGAGAAATATGGTAACTTCTTGGAATAAGTGGAGCCATGTCATACCCAAAGATTACAATGGGAGAACCTCAGGTAAATGATAAAGTCACAGTAGAGAAATTAAAATTCTTGTGGGTCAGAGGTAGTTTGAATTGCTGGAATGAGCACCAACCCAAAGAGGCAATGCCTGCTAATAAAATGAGCTGTAAACCCATGTTCTCGGTCCTTCCTTCCCTCTTCCCTTCCTCCCTTTCTCCCTTCTTTACTTCCTTCCAGGAAAAACATCCAGGCAAGTGGACAGCATTTGCATCAGCCCAGCAATAAGAAGGACCATATTCTACTTGGGAAAAGGTAAAGTCATTTCATATGGATGGAGGTGAGTTCAAGGGGGAAAAGAAATGGAACTTGCCAAGTAAGTGGAGGCTGGCTCTTAAAGTTTGTTCTTCAGGCAATGGGGAGCCATTGATAAGATGTTAGTTAGAGAGTGCTTATGTTAATTCTCAATTTATTATTAAAATACTTTGAATATTTTAGGAACATATTTCGAGCTCTACACATACTTCTTGTATTTTGGTGGTCTTGAAGTCACAGGGCAGAGCTAGGAGTTAATTTCAGTTCCAACTCATGGTATGACTTAGCAAGTGAAGTCTTATTTTAGGTCCTTAGTTTTCTCATCTCTAAATGAAGAAAAAGAAAAGCAAGGGATTGGCAAGCTTAACATGCTCAATAGTTTTTCTTTGCTGAACTATTCCCGGAGGGTCAACCAGCCTTCAATAGGTATGATCAATAAGTTACAAAAGATAAATAGAGTGTCTTGAAAGTTTTTATGTTCCTTATTTAAATTTTACCTGTCTTTACAGCCTGCCAGGAAACCTGTCATTCAACCCTTCGCAATAAAACAGCTCCTCATGAATGAAGCAAAATAAATCAGAAGTTGTGGGCTTTTAAACTCACTAAATGAAAGCCCAGCATGCATGCAGCCTCCCTCCAAATTAATCACCAGATTAAATGCAAGATGTGCACACCAAATCAATAGCTTGTGACACAGACCTCCTGCCTGTGCTTCAGGAAAATTCCATTTCCTTTCAGATGTTGTCGCTTGAAATGTCAGGAAGTTTCCATTCATCACCCGCCCTTGAAAATGCCACCATCACCATACTTCATGTTTCCTTGCTTTCTTTCTTCAGAGGAATCCAAGCACCTTGCAGAGGGAGCCCACTCCTTGTCACAGACTCTCCTGGAGGCTGAAACAGGGGCAGTCTGCAGAGAGGAGAGGTGTGGAGAGGCCCGATTTAGAAATAAGAAAACCAAATCGTAAAGAAGCCTAATGTCTTGTTGCAACATCTGAAAGAAACAAGATGAATATATTCCGCTAGGTGGGAAGCTTAGGGTAGTGGGAAGAACATGGATTCAGGACTTTGAGAAACATGGATTTAAATTTTGATCCCCAATGCCTCTCTGCACTTCACTGTTATCTATAAAATAGAGGAAATAAAAATACTATACATTCAAGTCTTAACACCAACAGTTAACTAGTTATGTAACCTTGGACAAGTTATGTGACCTCTCTGTCTGAGCATTGTCATTTGTATATGAGATCATGGAGGTTAAATGTCCAACCTGTTGTCACTGTGCACCTCAAAATAATAAATAAAACATTTCATCTCTCAATCAAGGCTAAATCCACTTTCTCTGCTCTTCAAAACTTGACCCTGCCAGCACCTTCTCCAGTAACCTCTAGATTGAGTGAGATCCCTTTTTGTAGTATAATAATAATAATAATAATAATACTTAAGAAAAACAGTGATAATAACACTAAAAATTAACACATTGATCACTTACTACACGACATGCTCTGGGTACTTTATTTGGATAATTCATTTAGTACTCGTAATAACTTTATCAGTTGTGTTATTATGTTCTATGTATTACAAATGAAGAAACTGAGGCACATAGAGTTTCTATTACCTGCTCACTAGTATCTTAGTCAGTTTGGGCTGCTATAACAAAATACCATAAATGGGGTGGCTTATAAACAACAAACTTTTTTTTTTTCATAGTTCTGGAGGTTGGGAAGTGCAAGATTAAGGTGCCTGCAGATTTGGTGTCTGGTAAAGGCTTTCTCATTGATGGGTATCTTCTCACTGTAAACTCACAAGAATGGAAGAAGTGAGAAATCTTTCCAGATTTCTTTTATAAGGGACTAATCCTATTCACAAGGGCTGTGCCCTCAGGATACAATCACCTCCCAAAGGCCCCACCTCTTAATGCCATCACCTTGGGGGTCAGGATTTCAACATATGGATTTGGGGAGAACATAAACACTCAGATCACAGCAACTGGAAAGCAGGGCATTGGTCCTATCTTCCCAGAGAATCCCAAGCATCACTCCGTCTTGATTATATGACCATGATATTTCCCTTTCAGCTCCACCAGACTGGAGGCTTTCCTGAAATAGGGACTTAGTGTGATCTAATTTTGTATTCCCAAAGTTTAGCACAGAGTAGGTGCTCCTTGAATTTGAAATGAAATAAAATTGACTTCTTATGCAAAGGCAATGGACCGTATTTAATAGAAAAGGCTCTGAATTGAGAAGGTGACATCCCCCATCAGAATGTTGCAGAGCTAGACATCATTTCACATGGAAGATACTCTGCCAGACTGGCACAAAGCAAAGACAACAGCAATGCACACAACAACCAAAAAAATAACAGAAAACCCTGCAAAGCCCCAAAAGCCCCCAAACTAGAAAACGTAAGACCCTTCCCTTCCCTACCTAAGCAGAAGACCCTTAATACATGTTTAAAGTGTTTGGTCTAGAAGTTGCCACTAGAACCTCAGTGAATGGTACATGTGATTGTCACACATGGATATGCCCAGTAAACGGCAAAGGAAAACTTCTTGGGGCTCTAATCCCAGAGTGCTGGCTCAGCCATTGTTAACAAATTCTTGTGTTCTTCTCACATACACTTGTGTTGAAAAATTTCATGGGGTATTGTTGGAGTCAGGCCTCAGGACTGAGGGGAACTCCCTGATTATTGCAATCAAGATCCTGATGCTAGTAGTCGCAGCACAGGAGAAAAATAAAACCCCTATAAACATATAGAACAAAGCTGAACTGAATTGATCATTAAAGAAATTCAAACTAAGTAATGAGATAGTTTTTCAACGTTTACAAAAGTTAATACAATCAACAATATCTGATTTCAGTGGGGCTTTGAGGAAACGCGTATGCTTATGTCCTATTAAGTGGGAGTGCAACTTTGGAGTCTCCACCCAAACCTTGTTTCTAGGATTCTATCACTCAGAAATACCAGCACGTGTGCTCACAAATATGTTTTCAAGCAGATTCATTCCAGCAACATTTGTAACAGTGAAACACTGGATGCTTCCAAGGTAGGAAAATGGCCTAAAAATTTCATGGTATATTCATGCAATAGTTAGGGAGCAACGAAAACAAATAGAATAGGTCTGTATGTATTGACACAAAAAGATGACCAGACTCTAGCCCTAAGAAAATGAACCTTGGCTGCACAGGAGGCCTCTAGCACTCTGCTCTAGCTCTTTGCCTGCTTGGATTGGTCCTTGCTTGTGCCACACCAGAGAAATAACTAAGTGGCTGTCAGGGATACAGATGGGAAGGGAAAGGAGAATATAATTTTTTTCATTTACATTTTTGATTCCCATCTCATCCTTCCTTTCTTCTATTATAATGTACATGAATGTTTTAGTGTGTTCGGGCTGCTATGACAAAAATACCATAAACTAGGTAGTTTGTAAACAACAAACATTTATTTCTCATGGTTCTGAAGGCTGGGAAGTCCAAGATCAAATGCCAGCAGATTTGGTGTCTGGCAAGGGCATGCGTCCTCATTGATCGCACCTCCTAACTGTATCCTCACATGGTGGAAGGGACAAAGGAGCTCTCTTCAGTTTCTTTCATAAGGACACTAATTCTAATCATGAGGGCTCCACACTCATGACCTAATCATCTTTCAAAGTCCCCACCTCCTAATACCAATACTAATACCAATACCAATACTAATATTTTGAAGGTCAAGATTTCACCATATGATTTTGGGGGCTAGGGGCACAAACATTCATACCACAGCGACACATTTTTTGGGGTTATCACTGTTACTTTATTTGTTCTTTTTCAAAATCCTGGTGTCCAGTAAAAGCAAAGCCAGACTCTTGATGTGATGACAGTGTTATGTGTAACACAAGTATGGACAAAGCCCTTTGGTAATAGAGAAAAAAATGTAACAACAACAAAATCCCACCAGGAAGAGCGGGGAAAGGTGTCACTGAAATGGGAGACCTGAGATTTTGCCTGGGCCTTGACTGGGAGAACAATGACGGCAAAGCCTTCCAGGCAGAGGCACACAAGAGCCCAATCCGAGAGGCACGAAACCATGTGAGCTGTGGTGCGTCTGCAGCAGGATGACTTCCTTGGTGTTCAGACAGTTTATTCCATCTTGGGAGGGGGCACCAGAAGCACAGTCTAAGGAACAGCCTGGGTTTAGCTCTAGTTGGGGAGCAGCCATGGGGAAAGAAGGCAAGAAAGCTACAATGGATAGTTTGCACATTGTTTTCATCTGACCTGCTGTGGAATGTGGCTCATAACTCATCTGCATATGCAGCTATTGAGGTGGACAAAGGAAATCCAGCCAGTGGAAATTCCTGGGAATCCATAATGAGGCCCAAATAGGAAATGCCAGTGAAGAGATTTTACTGGTGCCAACCCCAAATACCAAAGTTCAAGCTGTGTTCAGAGAACCTTCATTGCTTGTCAACTTTAGATGAGACATTTTGGCAAACGGTAAATCAATAATAATTGGGGTCCCATTGATATAATCCTTTCCAACCCTTTGCATGTAACTTGATGCTTCAAGAAGCTTTGAGTCAGGGATGATTATTCTAATTTTACAGATCTTAAATTGAGGCTCAGGGAGGTTTGGTAAATTCTTCAAGGTCACACAGCTAAGGGAGACAGGATGATATCATAAAATAATCCTTTCAGTTGGAATGATATAGGCCTGTTTTAAAATCTCTATTCCATGACTCACTATTTGGGTGACTTTGGGCAATTTACTTTCCTCTCTGCATTCATATTCCTATCTGTAGAATGTAGATAACTTTACTTCACAGAACTGTTGGAAGCATGGAATGAGATTATATATGTTGCCTACTTGCTACCCATATCCCCCTTCTTCCTTAGTGACTCATGCCTAATTTAGGGTGGAGGAGGCAGCACATATGCCCTATTAAAACATTCAATTTTCCAGTCTCCCTAGCACCTGGGGGTGGCCACATGACATTGTTCTGGCCAATGAAATGTAAGCATAAGTCTCAGGGAAGGGTATCTGGTCCTGAATAAGAAAGCCAAACCTTTTTGGTAAAAGCCTTTCTTCTCCTCTTCTTCCTTCTTGGAATAGGGAAAAGAGACCTGGAGATGCAACAGCTGTCTTAGAATAACGATGAGTGGGTCTTTGGTGGTATTGTTGGACTGCTTTTCTTGGACTCCTCACAGCTTGAGACAAGTGGACTGTAGGTAGTTGAAGTGATTTGCAGCTCACCATATTTCTGGCTGATGGAGTAATTAAGGCTTTGACTCATCATACATACTCAATGAATAGCAGCCATTTTGATCAAGGCAGGAACCTTTCTCTGAACTGTGAGAATTTAATTCCCTGCACCCTACACATAAAACAGCATTAACATGCCCATCCATCCCCACCGACACTACACAGCACTCTTCTCTGTTCTCTGCCTTGCTCACCTCCAAAGTTGGCCACACAGCCCTCTCCACCTGCAGATAAGCATCAGTTTAAATGAGATAACATGTAAAATCCACAGCACAGTGCCTGGCAAACAAGTATAAAACAAATGGGATTGTCCTTTTTTGAGACAGAAGGTTTTAAAGCAACCTCTGCAAATGAGCCTTCCTGCTTAACAAACATGTATGAAAAATTTTAGAGGGCACCATGACCTGCAAGATAAAGAAACTGAAGCAGCTTTTGCATGGCATTCAAATCTCCAACCCATGCCTAGAGCTCTGGGCTCCTCTTCCTGAGTCCATAGATCATGTCCCCTCCCCTAAAACTCCCCCAAAAACTCACAGGAAAGTTTTTGTCCCCATCTGGTATTGCACTCATCTAATCATAGTCATTGTGGTTGCCCTTCCCACTGAAGGTGAGAAGTACATCTCATTTTTCTTTGTAAGAATTGTAGATCAGCCTCAGTTTAAATGAGATAACATGTAAAATCCATAGCACAGTGCCTGGCACTGATATTTATACAAAATTTGTACAAAAGTTACACAAAATTTGTATAAATTTATGGAGTATAAGTATAATTTTGTTACATGGATATATTGTGTAGTGGTGAAGTCTGGGCTTTTAGTGTATCGATTACTGGAATAACATACATTGTACCCATTAAGTAATTTCTTATTATCCACCCCCCTGCCACCCCACACCTTTCTGTGTCTTCAGTGTCTACTATTTCAGACTCTAAGCCCGTGAGTCCACATTATTATGTTCTCACCTGTAAGTGAGAAGATGCAGTATTTTTCTTTCTGTGTCTGAGTTGTTTCACTTAAAATAATGGCCTCCAATTTATGTTGCTGCAAAAGACATAATTTCATTATTTTTCTTGGCTGACTAGTATTCCATTATGCATATATACCACATTTTCTTTATCATTTTTCCTTGACCCCCTAGTAACCCTGCACAGTACAGGTACTCAATTGTTATTATCAAATGACTAAATAAGGTTCTAGTCTATGCCTAGGAGTCTATTCACATGAAGGTTTTAGCTGTTTCCTGAAGACAGCTCAGCATTTCTATGCCTCAGTACCATTGAACATGCTATTCCTTTGGTTTAGAATTCTCTTCATCCATTTTATCCCTGCAGGACTCCTACTCATCCACACACACCACCTCAAATGTCACTTCTTCCAACTCTCTCAGTTGCTCTCTCCCCTATACTCTTAAGGCATCTTATACTTATTTCTACTACAGCATATAACTCACTATTATTGTGAGTCATCTACATGCTTCTCTTCCCTGCCAGACTGTGAGCTCTTAAAAACATTTACTATTTTCTTCTGTCAATTGTATTCAATATACGCCTGGCATATGGTAGATATTGAGAATTTTGGTGAATCTGGTTGCACAAAATTTACAAAACATTCTGGCTTTCAGTTGTTGCCACCCCTATTCCTGTAATGAGACTTGTAATATCAGGGATTATGGGGGAAAGTGAAAGGAAATGATCCTTTATTCAGCATCTACTATAAACCAGGCATTTTTGTTGTCCAAGTTGCTTCCAGAAAAAGCATGAAACGTGCTCTCAAAGAGCTGTGACTTCATTGTGGAGATACACTATACTTACACAAATGTTTTAGAGGTTGGTGCCTTTTTCACTTTGAATCACACCTCCTGGGGTGACCGACTCACTACGCATCCATGGCTTTAAGAATTTCAGGTGCCCCTGCAATGGCCCTGTCTGTATTGTGACCTCTTAACCCACAGAGACACCAGAGCCTGACCCAAGCTACCTTAGTCAGATTCTCTTTAATAGAAATATGAAAATTGAAATGAGTTGCTGAAGAGATTGGGAGTTGCTGGGGAAAGAGTCATGTTTGTGGCAGTCCTCAAGGGTGAAAGAGAGACCATGAAGAATTTCAAGAAACCAGAATTGCCCTGGGTCCTCCTATCTTGGTAGTTCAGCATTTCCTTTGATTCTCTGAGACACCCCCAGCATTCTTCCAATAAATGTTTCCTTTGCTTAAGCAAAAGAAGTCCATTTTAGATGCTTACAAGTAAAAAAAAAAATTATGACCAATGTAGTCCAAAAGAATTTCCTGTTTTGTCTCTGAGTTGGTTAGGATTTGCATCAGCTGCAAGTGATAGAAAATCCAAAATAACGATGGCCTAAAAAGAGTACAAGTTTATTTCTCTCAATGGAATGTAGGCAACCAGGTCTAGTTGCCTAGTTCTCAGGGATTCAGGTTCCCTCAGGGATTCTTGTTCCACCAGTCTCAGGATGGAGCTTTCATCTTGTGGACCAAGATGGCTGCTCAAATTTCAGGCATCATGTCATTACTCTAGCTTACAGGAAGGAGGAAGACATGCTCCTCCCTCTAAAGATGTATCCCAGAAGCTGAACACACCATTTCTGCTTAGTTACATAACTCCCATATGCCAATTATCTTCCATTTGCCTCCCCAAATGCACTGCCTACTCCTCATCGTCTGCTGTCTGTCTTTGTGGGTTGGCATGTGTCAACCACATCAGTGGGCTATTGTAACCTTTGGCTTCTATGGTTCTAGCTCAGACAGTAGGGATTCTAGCAGGAGATCAGAAAAAGAGAAGAGTGAGGTCAGGGTATTTATTTTTCTGGATCCCTCCCATTAAGGTTGCATTGGCTGGCTCTGTCCCTCAACTCAAGATAACTGATCCGTGCAAAATGAATGACACTACTTGACTCTCTCTTTTTCCAGGTTCTGGTAACTCTTCCTTCTCTCCATCCCATGAGGCCCCAAAGTAGTTAACAACAGCCTCACTGACATGAGCTTTGCTTACTACACTACTCTTAAAGTTTCTCCATACCCAATCTCAGTCATTAGCCCCTTTATAAATCAATCTTCTTGGAGTTATTCTACTTTGAATATATCATCTATACTATGTGCGGACTTTGACACATCCATTTAAGTATAAGGATTTTATTATGGGCCGTGTACTCAACCTAAAAACTGAAGGCTGTTTTACTAAAAAAGAGGAGGACCAATATTATAGGATGATTGGCAGTCTTTGCCACAGTCCCATCAGTCTTTCATGATCAGTTCTCCTGTTTTTTATGTCTATTTTTTATAGCTTGAACCTTCTATTCCCTACTCTTAATATCCACAATAGAAGGAAATCACCATCTTTCTTACCTCACACAGGGCTGTAAGAACCTACAGATCCACCTCTATATGGGAGAGTTATAATTGTTGATTATTCCTGTTTGACCCAGGCAGGGTAGTAAAATCAACATATGCTCAGTGAATGTAGGAATGACATGATGGAACTATGTTTTCATTTTTTTCAATTGAAAAACTGGTATATTGTACCACAAAAAGGTTTAACTCCCTTCTAGCTCTGATCTCCAAGTATTATTTTGTCAGTTCTATGTCACAACATTCCATGAGTCATAGGAAGAAATATGGTAACAGTGGAGATTAGAGTCCAGAGCACACAGCTGGGGAGACAGACCCAAGAAGGAACCTGACATGGTGACCCAGACAGAGCCAGGAGAGAAGCCATGAGCTTGGCTCACACAGATTCTGACTGTGAGAAGAGGAAAGAGATGGAAGGCAACTTTAAGAACAGGAAACAAACTCACACATCCAGAGGAAGTGCATAGGTCGGGGCAACGAAGAGCCTGAAATCACATAGATGGCAAGACAAGAGTCGATCCTAACAAAACCAAGGAATATGGTATTTCTTAATAGAATACTCTAGCTTTCCAAGTCAAAACCTGGGTGCTATCTATGATGGCTACCTCTTCCTTAATTCTATATCCAATCAGTCTTCCAGCTTAGTTGACTATGCTGTAAATATCTCTCATTCATCTACTTTTCTTGATTCCCATTTCCAATAACATAGCTCAGGCCCATGTCATCTTTTGCCTGCATTAATGCTACTGCTGCCTGATGGATTATTATTTCCCCCCTAGAGCCTCATTTTCCAAACATCTTTCCATGACATCTCTCCAGAACATAAATGAGACCATGTTATTTACCTGGGCAAACTATTCAATAGTTCTCAGTTCTCCTAGGATAAAGTTTAAAATTTTAATGAGACCTTATGTTATTCATCCATTACATCTCCTTTCAGCCTAATCTCACCCCATTCCTCTATTACCCTTGTGGCACTTCAGCCACACTGAAATGCTTCCAATTCCCAGAAGAAATTAAATTAGCTTTTGCATATGTGTGCTTTACTTCTAACTCCCCTCAATTTCTTCAGTTGATGCTTTTTTTCTTACTCATCCACTGGGACTTTACTCATAAGCCATCCTTACCCACAGAGTTCATCTTGATTCCCCTACCCTTGCTCAGGCTGGAATAGGTATCCTCCACTTCGGGTTCTCATAACCTCTGGGTTTATCTCTACTGCAATCCTTATCATGATGCATTGTTATTTCCATGTTATTTGCCTATTCCTTTCTGGTCTATGAGTTTCTTAATGACAAAGGCTATATCTCATGCAACATGGTATCCTCAGTGCCTACCACAGAAGCTGACAAAGGAGGTGGTCAAAGCATGCAGTCAAAGCATGCTTATGGAATAAATGAATAAATGAACAAGTCCAGTCATGTGTGGAGAACAGTGGGATGATCACCTTCCTTGTTTCAGACACCATACCTCTATTAATGCAGACCAACCTAGCTTTTTCATCTTGTTTGGTTGTTGTAACATGACTATCTCTGCCTCCAGTCTTGAGGCTTGCCCTTCTCTCTTATGTATAAATAAAAGTGTAATAGTGGAACTTCCATTTCAGGCCATGATGGAATGACAAAAGTCCAGATATATTCTCCCATCATAAACAAAAAGAAAACTGGGCGAAAATGACATAACAATTGTTTTCAGATGTTGGACAACAGATAGTGCAATACTTTGATTCCTAAGAAAAGGGGGAAAAGTGAGGTAAGCCCTTGGCCTTCTGCCTGGGATCTCATTCTGTACCCCATGGCAGGTTGAGGAATCCTCAGCAGAGCTCAGCAGTCTCACTAAGTTGAGGACAGAGATTTAGTTCAGGGAGGCTGAAGTGACTCAAAATAGTGGAGCAGAGTTTCAGAGAGGAGAGCTGCATAGAAAAAACACTTCAGAGTCTTTACTGAATATTAGGTCATGCATGCCTAGGGCAAAACTCCATGAGGCCAGGCAATGAATGGGGAGCTGGAGACTGAATAATCCCCAAAAATCACAGCAGTGAGAGACATGTAAACTCCAACCAGCAGGAGCGGAACGTCCTCACGGATCACCTGGACCTTCAGTAGAGACCACAGAAGTGTCATAACTTGGTGGTGGGATTATCCCTAGAGTCATTGCTTCTCTAGACTTGCCCTAAAAATCTTCAAAACAAGCCTTGGGAGGATCAAACCGATCAACAAGTAACTTGTCTAACTGGCAGGAAACACTTCAATGTCTTTAAAGGACAACAAGAAAATCCAGATGCTCAAAACACAATATTCAGTATCCAATAAAAAATTACTGGACATGCCAAAAAGTAGGCAAATGTGATCTATAATCAGGAAGAAAAATCAATCAGAAAATCATAGAAATGATAGAATCAGCAGATAAAGACTTTGAAACAGCTGTTAAGCTCTGTCGAAATGATAAAAAATAAACATATATGTAGTAAAGAGATAAATGGAAGATATATTTTAAAAAGACAAAATGAAACTTCTAGAAATTAAAAAAATACAGTATATGCCAATGAAACATCTTCTGGAAAGATTGAAAGTATAATTGCAAGAGAAAATATTAGTAAACTCAAAGTCTGGTAATAGAAACTATCCAAAATGAATCATATGCAAGAAAATGATCCAAAAAATAATGAACAGTGTCTCAGTGACCTGTAGGACAATTTGGAGTGATGTAACATAAAGTTCCAGAAGGAGAGGCTGGGGCAAGGGAAAACAGTAGAATATTTGAAGACATGATGGCTAAAATTTTCCAAATTTGATGAAAAATATAAGCTCAATGAACCTCAAATAGGAAAACAAAAACTCCACCGGAGCACATTATAACCAAATTTTTGAAAACAAACAATTTAGAGAAAATCTTAAAAGTAACCAAAGGAAAAAAGACACATTATGTATAGAGGAACAAAGATAAAACATAAGCACGGACTTCTCATCTGAAACTATGCAAGGAGACAATGGACCATGTTATTTAAAGTGCTGAATGAAAGAACAAAATAAACTGTTGGCTTAGATTTCTAGATCCAGTAAAAATATTCCTCAGCAATAAAATTAAATAAATACTTGGAGACAAATGTGAGCTGGGGTAATTTGTTGCCAGCAGACTTAAACTATAAGAAATATTGAAGAATATCCTTTAGACAGAAAGGAAATTTCAGCAGATGGAAACTTAGATATAGAAAAGAAATGGAGAGTGCAAGGTATGGTAAATGTGCAAGGAAATGTAAAATGGGCCCTTCAAAACAAATGTAATAATATATTTGCAAGCTTATAATATATGCAGAAGTAAAATGTGGAACAAAAGACAGGAGAGGTTTTTATATGTGAAGTGGTATAATATTATTTGAAGGTAGATTGTAATAAGTTAAGGAAACCTATAGTAAACCCTAGAGCAGAGACTGGCAAACTTGTGTAAAGAGCCAGATAGTAGAAATTTTAGGCTTTGCATGCTACATGGTCTCTGTGACAACTACTTAGTTCTGCCATCGCAGCATGAAACTCGTCAGCTAGATAGACAACCATAGGCAATACATAAATGAATGAGTGCAACTGTGTTCCAATATAACTTTATAAAAGCAAGCGATGGGTCAGATTTGACTGCAGCCTTTAGTTTGCTAACCCCTGCCTTAGAGCAAGAACTAAAAGTAAAATAAAATAAAATACTGGGCTAATAAGACAGTAGTAGAAATAAAATGGAATAATACAAAAACTTTCAATCCAAAGGAAGGTGGGAAAAAACAAGGAAAGAAAAAAGAACAGATGGGACTAATAAAAATACAAATAAGCAAGATGGTACACTGAAGCACCACAACATTGCTAAATATATTAAATGTGAAGCGCCACAGTATTGCTAAATTCAATTAAACTTAGTTGAAACACTCAAAGGACAGATATTTTAAGATCAGATAAAAAAGCAAAGCTCGACAATATGTTGTCTATTAGAAATCTATTGAAATATAAAGTCTTAGAATAAAGGGGTGGAAAAAACATATTGTGAAAATATAATAATAAAGCTGGAATGGCTATAATAATAACAGACAAAGTAGACTTCAGCATAAATGACATGACCAGAGATAAAGAGAGATGCTTCATAATGATAAACGGATCAATTTATCAGAAGGATACAATAATCCTAAATCCCACCCCAGAGCTTCAAAATTCATGAAGCAAAAACTGACAGAAAGAAGAAATAGATAATTTACGATAATATCTGGAAGATTCCAATACTTCTTTCTCGGTAATTGATATCATAGATATAAAGAAAATCAGCAAGAATATAGCAGACTCTAACAAAGTTATTAACCATTTGATATTATTGATATTTATAGAAAATTTCACCAATATCAGAATATACCTTCTTTTTAAGTGCACATGGAACACTTAAGATATATTATATGCAAGGCAATAAAAGAAGTCCCAGTAAATTTTAGAGTATTAAAACTATTTAAAGTATGCTCTTTGGCCACAGTAAGAATATGTTAGAAATCCTATTTCTAGGCACATGTCTGGAAAAATCCTCAAATATTTGGAAATTATATAAGATAGTTCTCAATAACTAATGATCAGAAAATGAATCACAAAGAATATTAGAAGACACACTGTAGTGAATGAAAACGAAAATTCACTTTATAATTTGTGGGATGCCGCTAAGACAGTGACCAGGGAGTTTATGGCTTTGTTTATATTGGAAAATTAGAAATGTCCAAAATCAATGACCAACCTTAAGATGCTAGAAAAAGAAGATAGACTTAAACTCAAGTGTGTATCATTACACATTTGAAGAAAATAATACATATATGAACAGAAATTGGCTGGGCATGGTGGCTCACATGGTAATTTCAGTACTTTGGGAGGCTGAAGCTGGAGGATCACTTGAGCCCAGGAGTTCAAGACCAGCCGGGGTAACAAAGTGAGACCCTATCTTTACAGAAAATAAAAAATAAAAAATAATTAGCCAGGTGTGGTGGTGCACACCTGTAGTCTCAGCCCAGCTACTTGGGAGACAGAGATGGGGGATGGCTTGAGCCTGGGAGGTGGTTGAGACTACAGTGAGCCATGATTACACCGCTGCACTCCAGCCTGGGTGACAGAGTAGGACCCTGTCTCAAAAAAAAAAAAAAAAAGAGACTATAAAACTTAGAAAAAAAATCAATGAATCCAAATCCTAAAGCTGAGTTTTTGAAAAGATAAATGAATTGATACATTTCTAGTAGAGTCATGAACTAGCAGAGGAAGAAGATATGAATGTTCAATAAAAAGAATTAAAAAGGAGCCATCATTACACATCTTACAGAAATTAAAATGATAAGGTAATAGTATAAACAACCTTGTGCCAAAAATTAAACAATTTACATGAAACGTATCAGTTCCTTGGAAGACTAACTACCAAAACTGATTCCTGATGAAACAGAAAATCTGTATTGCTCTAAATTTATTATAGAATTTGTTACCATTATTAAAACCTTTCCATAAATAATAATAAAGACTTCCAAGGTTAATTATGAAACAGTTAAGGAAGAAATAGTACCAGTCCTACACAAACTATTTCACAAAAGAGTGGAGGAGCGAACACTTCACAAATCATTTCATGAAGCTAGCCTTACCCTACTATCAAGGCCAAAGAATTTATGAAAAAAAGAAAACTACAAACATATCCTTTGTGAACCTAGATGTAAAAATCCTTTTAAAGAGTAGTAAATAAAATCCAACAATATATAAAAAAGGACAATATACCACCTCTAACTAGGGTTTCTTCCAGAAATACAATGTTGGTTTAATATTTACAAATCAGTTAATGTTATTTGACATATTAACAGAAAAAAGAGAAAAATTCTGCAATGGATGCAGAAAAAACATTCTATAAAATTCAATATCCATTTATTACTTTAAAAAGGCAAGCCACTCAAGAGCTAAAAATAGAAGGGAACTTCCTCATCCTAATAAAGGGTGTCTGTGAAAAACCCACTAACATACAGAAAGGTGAATGACTAAATAAATGCCTTCATCCTAAGATCAGGAACACGACCATCAACTTAATATCTTACATCACAACACAAAAAATTACTTGAAATGGGTCATAGATCTAAATCTGAATCTAAATCTCTAAATCTAAATCTATATCTATATCTAAAACTAGAAATTCCCAGGAGAAAATACAGAACAAAATATTTACAATCTTTATGTTAGCAAATATTTCAATGGAAAGTAGGCAATATGAAAACATTGGACTTACAATTTTAAACTGCTCTTCCGAAGACAGAATCAAAAGAATAATAAGGCATTTCATAGTCTGGGAAAAATGTTTGTCATAGATAAATCTGACAAAGGACAAGTATTCAAAGTTTATAAAGAACTCTTACAACTCATCAAAAGACTGAAAAAAAAATTTAAGTGGGCAAAAACTTAGAACAGGCACTTTCCAAATGAAGATATATGATTGGCCAATAAACACATGAGAAGGTGCCTAATATTATTAGTTATCAGAGGAATGAAAATTAAAATCACAGCGAAACATCAGGACACATCCATTAAAATGGCTAAATTTAGAAAGACTGATACTACCAAGTTTTGACAAGGGTGTAAAGCAACTAAAATTCTCATATGTACTGGTGGTAACTAAAACAGTATAACCACTCTGGGAAATTGTTAAGTGAAACATGTGGTTATCTTACATCCCAGCAATTCCACTTAAAGTTATTTACATAAGAGAATAAAAACGTATGTCCGCACAAAGATTTGTATACAAATGTTCATAACAGCTTTATTGATACAGTTCCCAAACTGGAAACAACCAAATGACCATCAACAGGTGAATGGGTAAACACATTACTCCTCATCAAATAATTCAACCAACCAATCTACTGAAAAATGCAACCACATGGAGGAACCTAAAATACTATTAGATACAAAGGTGTATATACCGTATAATTTTATTGATATGAAACTCTAGAAAAGACAAATCTAATCTACAGTGCTAAAAAGTTGTTTGGCAGTTGTCTGTGGCTAGGGTTGATCAACTGGCTAGATAGAAAGATAATTTTTAGGTGACAATGGTGGATATCTTTCTTGATTGTGGTGGTGATTACATAGGTATATACATTTGTCAAAAATGATTCAACCATACACTTAAAATGGGAACACTTTTTTGTATATAAATGATATTCCACAAACCCAAAGTTTCCAGAAGGCTTCCCAAGAGTTCCCAAGAGAGGTGCACTCAAGTTTCTGGAGCTCACCCTATGAACTCATCCAACTCAGTTCTCACCCATTTCTCACTCCCTCATCCCTGCTTCTCATGGCTGTCCCAGTTCTCTCTAGCATATTTCACCAGAAAATCCCTGCATGCTCCTCTCTCTTTTACCTCCCAATGCACCACCAACACGACACTGCTCTGTACAGAGCATTTTACCAAAGTTTTGGTGATAAAAGAGGAAAGTCACATCACAGGAGAGGAAACAATTAAGACTAAATGTCAGACAGCATGTCAGTGGTAGTCATCCTCCGCCCCTTGAAGGCAGTGACTCACTGCCCCCTTCGCTCTTGGCTGCAGCCTGCTTCCATTGGGCTGGGCTCTTGTTCCTTTCTCTCCCCAATTCAAGGACATAAGACTCTGACAGGAGCTGACGGTGGGAAAACTCTCTAGTCCTATTATGTTGTAAAAGGGAAAAATGTAAATCTCATCCTTTCTTGCCCTTTCCCATCAAGAGGAGCCCCAGCACCTATAATTACATAGCCCCAAAAGCCAACTGGAGTGACTTTTTTAGCAGAACATTTAGTTTCTTACAGAAAGTTTTCCTAGATTTGTGTGTTTCACCTGGCACCCTTACTAAAAATGCAAACAACTGTGCCCACACCAAATCCAGTGAAGAAGAATGTCTTGGTTTGGGACCTGGTAATCTGTATTTCAACTAGCACGTCCCCTCACCAAACTTTCCCTACTTCGAATTCTTAGACAGCTGAAGACAGACCAAAAAAAATGCTGCTTGTTTTGTGGTTACTAAATTACCTAGGTATATTCTAATAAATGTCCTTTAAGCCAGAGGTCTCTCACCCTTGATTTCAGTAATTGACATTTGAATTCTTTGTGCAGGACTGGTCTATCTCCCAGTCTATCCCCACAGCCCACACTTGGAGCACAAGGAAAGTTTGGACCACCAGCCCCACAATGCTGCAGTACGGGCAGAACTACAAAACTACAGTTTTGTCATAAGCCTTCCTTGGGGTTCCCAGATTGCATTTAAAGCTGGTGGCCTGGGAAAAATAACCTCATATTGTGATGTCTGTCTGTAACTCCTTAAAGCCCTAAGTCACCGCAGACAATACCACTGCTCTGAACTACAGGTTACTATAAGTTGCTCATGCCACCAGGAAGTTTTGTGGCAAGTCCTAAAAATGCAAATTATCCTTTGGAATCTTTAGATTGACAAGATCTAATCAAATTTGTTAGACAAAGTTCTGGAAAGGTGGTCTGGGTGCGTGCTCTGTCTAGAGCCATAGAATTGCTTAAGGAAAAACCTGGAAATAGCAAATGATAAGACTTTCCTTGAGATTCACAGATGTTATCTACAAATGCTAGAAGCATGCCAAGGATGAAATTTCATTTTATGGGCCTCTTATCAGCGAGCAGACAAAGATCAAGAATCAACACTAAACATGGGGCTTGATGTAAATAAAGTTTTTAAAGCCCTTCTGTTTTCCATTCCAATAATTGCTTACAGCACAATTCTTTTTTTTCTCCACGTTTTGTTGAATTGCTTTGATTCCTCCTGAGATTATGAATGTAGAGACTAAGGTATAGATGTATTAAACTTAGGCATTAGCCAGAGACCTTTCAGAGGCACACTGTCTATCTGCTCATGAAAATTATGGTGATCCTCATGGCCCACAGATAACCATGCTTAATAGGCATCCATTTAGTCTTTTAAATATAAATATATTTGTACTTTTCTATTGCAAATTTTGAATCTCCCTGAGTACAGTTGACATACAAGTTTTTACTAGCCATGAGAATGTTACGACTCCATGGATAATAACGGCAACTAACATTTATTTAATATCTCTGTGTTCATGCCACCTTATGTATTTATCATGCCCTTCAGTCCTCCACACAATCCTATGAAAAAGGTTGTATGTTCACCTTCATTTCGCAAATGAGGCTACTGAGGAAAAGTTGCCACAACTGTAGATTGAGAGACAGAAGGTCCAACTTCAAAGTACTCATGCCTAACTATGATGTTATACTCACTCAAGAGATATTTGCTGAGTGTCTACTCTGTGCCAAGCACTGTGATAGGCTCTGGAAATAAAGCAGTAACCAAAAGAGACAAAGATTTCTGCTCCGATGGAGCTTACATTTTGTCTCACATCTATCATGTGAATTTACAATAATTTACCTAACAAATCTCTGTTGTAGGATGTTTAAACTGCTTCTGATTTAATGACTTTAAAAAATAAAAAAAATTAACAGTGTGAGGGAGAGCATTCTGATTTGTAAATCTCGATGTATCCTAGTCTCTGCTTATTTCTTTAGGAGAGTTTCCCAGAATGGGAATCATAAAGGTCAAGGATATGAATATTCATTTGAGTTCTTGATTCATATTGCTAAATAACCCCTAGCAATGGTGTAACAATTTACCCTTTCATCAACTTCAGCAGTTTTGAGAATGTCCATTTCACCGCACCCTTTCCAACATTCTTCCTCTCTTTGTAATCCTTGTCTACCTGATATCACATTTATAGCTCTGTAACAACAAATATGGTACTTACTAACTTCGTTTTATTTAAAGAAAATTAATTTCTCTTATTCGAAATAGTTGAAGAATGACATCTTGTTTTAAAAACACCTCACTTCCCCTCATAATCAAAAGGAAGAATTAAATACTTCCCTCACAGTGCATATGAATATCTTTATTCAACTCTCAAATGTGTCTGAGAAACTTACCTGATACTGAAAGGCCTTGTGAACATAGAAATATCTCTGTGGAATGGCTCACAGGCATCTGTAACCATTGTGCCTGTGAGTAAATTGGCTTTTTTTGTGAGGTAGCGACTTACCCACCCTGAAGGAATCTAAAACCATGCCACTCAGCTGGAATGACATTTGATCTGTCCTGTTTTAGAATCTTCCTTGCTTGCACTACCTTTCTTAATTAAGTGCAATTTCTATCTTCTTGGAATTTCCAGAGCACATTTTATGTATCTCTGTTATGATACTTAACATAGTCAGGTTAAGTATGTACTTTTCTTAGCTCTTGGGCTAGAAAAATAGAGTTAATGGCACCTGCTGTATAGATATGTTGAGAGAATTAAATGAATCAATGCACATAAAGCACTTAGCACAGTGCCTAGCAGAGAAATACATTCAACAAATATTTGTTGAATGAAGGAATGAACAGTCAATCCATAATAAATCTTAGATGCTTCCAGCTGCTGGCAAGTTGTTCTCAAACCTTAGTGTACATAAAATTAATTGGGGGAACTTGTGAGAATGCAGACCCAGAGGCTCCACCTCCAGAGACTGTAATTCAAGAAGTCTGGGGTAGGGGCCCAGGAATCAGGGTGACTCTGAGACGGGTGATCCAGACATCACACATAACTTAGGGAATCACTGATTAGCCTCTGAGCTCTGTGGTAGCAAGGAAACTATGATATTCATCTCTAAATGACCCTACACCTATCGATCCCAGTCCTTGGTAAGCAGTAAGTGCTCAAGGAGAGGTAACTTGAATTTCAGCCTTGATGATGGAGGAGAGGTTGTTTCCAGTCCTATCAGTACAAAGTAGACAGACAACCGATGGTTCTAGAATGTTTGGACCCTAATCTCTCTCCAGACATGATCTCAAAAATATGGCTGCTCTTGTCCTGGAGCAGAATTTCCCCAAGGCTCACATTCTTCTATGTCCCCCTAAGCAGGACCAAAATTTGAGCACTTTACTATGTACCAAGTGTTTTATTTGATCTAATCCACATGATAGCTCTGTGGGCAGGGAAATTGAGGCTTAGAGGGTTTGTTACTTGTCTGGAGTCACACAGCAAGTAAGTGATGGGAGGCGGGTTCATACTAGGCATAAACCATTGCCAAACCTGAGCATCTTTCCCATAGCTCCCTAGTGGGATAGAGGAAGGCAACTGAGAACCATCACCCTTGGCCTGCTGGGGCAGGTGAAGTGTGGGTTCCAGTGTGAGTGTCTCTGTGTGTGTGTGTGTGTGTGTGTGTGTGTGTGTTGCCAGCAAATTCCTGATTAGAGGTACCTGCATAAAACAGAGGAGATTTTTCCCTTGTAAGTAGATACTATAAATACAGGTTATTAAATAACCCTGACTTCATCCCTAACTAACCAGCCCCTGCCAGTTTGCATGCTACTCATGTGTACAGCATGACTCAGAGGACCCTCAGGGAGCAGGTGGGCTAAAAATCTATCAAACAATAATAATTTTCATAGATGGGAGCTCCCCAGCTTCCCAGTTGGGTGTTCAGTTGATCATGAGTCATGAATTTCCTTTTTAAGGTAATATTTACCATAGAGCATGGCTGGTTATAGGGAATACGTAATATCCATTTATCTGATGGGAAACATATTATTAAAACATTACCTAATGATAGATTTACCTGCTAAATAATCCTTGGGATTAAACAAAAAAGGCTGGGGAGGGGCTAGGGAGTGATTGAAGGAAGCAGAAAGGTGAACAGGAATAAGCCATAGCTTGGTCGTAAATAAAGAGGGCATTTGTTCAGAGCTGGGTGTTAAAATGATCCTTACTGTAATAATTAGAATAGAGAAGAGAAATGGAGAGACAGAGAAACTGGGTCAAAGGTAGATTAAAGGAGGAGGGAATAAGGATGAACATAGGAAATGGTTAATAACATAATAGTAGGCATCTTTTAAATGTATTGTTAGTATGTTCAGGCATTGAGCTAGTTCTTTTACGTATATCATCATTTCTATTCTCATGAGAACCCCGGGGAACACTCCCACTACCACCCTTATTTTTGATTCCAGCCAGTAGAGTAAAGCAGTTGAAAGCACAAACCTGGGGGTAGAGTGTCTGAATTTGCATGTCAGCTCTCTATTTATTAGCCGTGATCCCTGAATTTTTCTGTGCCTGTTTTTTCATCTGTGAAATGAACATAATGATGATTTTGTCCACTTTTAGAGGGTTGTTTATAGGATTAAAATTTAGCAATTACTTACATCAGTGTGTGGCACATTTTAAACAATAAATTCAGCTACTATTTCAACTGCAGCTGAGGAATCTGAGCTCAGAAGCTAAATCACTTGTCCAAGATCACAGAACTAGAAAGTGACAGAGCTGGGATCTGAACCCGAGTCTGTCTGATTCCAGAACATGTGCTCTCAATCTCTCTGCCTTGGCTGATGGCAACAGTAATGGTGGACACTAGAAATACCACAGAGCATCTTTTCCTAAGGCACATGATGCCAACACCTGCCATTTGAGTCAATCAATTTTAAATTTGTGGGTTATTTTATAACTAGAGAGTACAATTTAGAAACAACCCTAGAGGGCATCTCATCCAAAGATTGTGAACTGTTAGCCCAGGCATCCACTCATTTCCTACAGATATGATTTGTTTGGTCTGCACAGTGTTGGCTGGTGCAGAGCTATGAAAGCTTTTGAATCAATTACTCAAATGAAACTTGTGAGGTTTCATGAAAAACAAACAAACTAACCCAGAGGTAAATATTCTCTAGAAAAGTTGGAGGATCTTGCAACACCAGACCCCTATCCTTACGTGTAAGAGTCAGATGTGCTGAGAAGCCTCTGAGTCTGTTTTCATCACTTTCGGCTGTCTCCTGCATTGGGCCCACTTCACATGTTTATGTCCACATGACTGCCCATGTGGACATCAAATATGGTCAGTAGAACCCATGCTCGCTGAACTTCCTCTTTTTAGACTTAATGCCTCGTTCAATACATTTTTCCAAAGGATGGTGTCTTAATCCTCTCCCCAGGCTGCCTTCCTCTTCTAAAGCCTTGCATGGATCCATGCCCCTCTTCCAGCATGTGGCACTGACAGAACCTGACTCCTTGAGTGGAGACTGACCAGCACAGAGTACTGGGCAACAGTCAACCCACTTCCCCTGAGGCCTCCCATTCGACTGTCTCTTATTAGACCAGCCTCCCCACATTAAGGAGGACTTCCATGTGGCTCTCCTCAGCTTCCTGGTGACAAGGAAGCTTGGGATATTCCAGAACGTGAGTCTGTCCCAGGGCCTTCACTGAGCATAGGAGAAGCTTCTTCCCTGAGGTTATCTCTGAAAGTTACAGGGTTTCTCTTCCACTACAGCCAAGCCCATCCTGTTCAAGTGTTTTCAAGATCACAGTGACACTCACTTAACTTGTACAGCTGCAAACAGTGACACCCAGCAAACTTCAGAGACTCCAGCAGGAGCCTCCAATTCAACAGCTCAGTAATTCCCCATCCCCGGTAAAGACCTCCTTCACGTCAGGCTCTGTGCTTCTGCCGCATTCTCATGAGCAGGTGCTGCTAACCTTGCTTTGAGTACCAGACTCTCTTATTTAATCTTCATGACTACTCTGCGAGGCAGGTGTTAAAATCCCTATTCTACAGATGGGAAAACTGAGCCTGAGCAAAGTTAATATCTTGTCCAATGATGAGTCTGTCTAATTTCAAAGCTCCATGTTCTTTACTGTCTAGCAAATATAAAAACTCGGATATATACTATGGAGGAAAGAATATAAGAACATAATAAATCCTCTGTAAGATAAGAGGTAATTCAAAAAAGTGAGATAATATCTTATGGAGAAGATTGCTCATAGAGGACTGAGATAGCTCAGAGTTCCACAGAGAAGGTAAACTGGAGTAGATCCTTGAGAAATGGGAATAGTCTTCAGGGTGGAAGAGAAGATTACATATGGAGGCCACAGCAATACACAATGTCGAATGGGAAAAATCTTAGGATATATAATTTAGTTTACCTGACCAGGGATATCTTTGCAGTAATAAAGAGAAAGATAAGGCTAGATGATGACTGTTTCTCTAAGAGGCAATGAGGAATCCCAGATGGAGTTGGAGTGGTGGCCAGTCATAATCATTAGCCCCAGAGAAAGACACTCTCTCCTCCCCCACTTCCTCCTTCTGCTGATGTTGTGTCCTCCTGCTACAGACAGGCTTTAGTGTGGGGGTCCAAAGAGGCAGTCATGCATACTAAAACATGTATGGGCTTTGGAGATTGACTCCAGCTGGGGCAAGGAGAGTTGGGAGTTATTGATAGAAAAGGGGGCATTTGACCAGAGTTGTGAAGGACAGTTGAGCTGTCAGCACTCAGAGGACAAAGGACATCCCAGGTGGAGGGACCAGTGGGAGCAAAGGGACAGAGGCAGGAATTTAGCAGGTACATTTGGGGAGCAGTGAATAATTTACTCTTCCTGAAACAGACCATTTGTGAGAGGACTAGGGGTGTGAAGTAGGTATAAGGCAGAAATGATAGATTTTTGGCAAACGTCAGAATAAGGGCTCCTTTTCTCATCTGAAACACAAAGTCGGCCTGGACCCATTTTGAGCAAGGGAGTGATATTGAAGACTTGGGCAATAGCTGGCAGAATGGATCAAGGAGAGGGAAGAAGACTATAGACAAACACCAAATAGCCGACCCAACATTTCAGGTGAGATGTAATGATGATGTAATGTGGCAGTGAGAATGTAGCATTCTTTCTACCTTGGACTCCAGGAATATTGTAGTCTGGTTGTAAGCAAGACATATGCCTGTCATTATCATCATCTCCTCCTCCTTCCCCCCCTCCTTCTTTTCCTCTTCCTTTTCTTCTTCCTAGTCTTTCTCCTCCTCCTCTTCTTCTACCCTTCTCCTCCTTCTCTTTGCTTTCTCCTTCCCTTTCCCTTTCTCCCCTTCTTCTATAATTATGTACATCTCAATAGCCTACTCAGATTTACTTTCACAATTATTCGCTCATTTGGTTGTTCAGAATGTTTTTCAACTCTATAAGAATTAGAATTGGATTCCACTGGGAGTAACAGAACACCTAAAATAATGGTAAGCTTCCTTCTCTGTCTCATCCTGTAGGCAGCACAGGCCTAGTATGGCAGCTCCCTGATTGTCAGATCCAGGCTCTTTCTATCTTATTGCTCTGCCCTTCTCAACTCTTGGTTTCCATCTCATCACTGAAGATGGCTGCTGTTCAAGCTTTAGTCATATCTGTTTTTCAGACAGCAGCATGGCACAGGAGGGCTGGGGAAGGGTACCCTCTCCCCTTTAAGGACACTTCCTGGAATTTGTACACTGCAGTTCTGTTTATGTCCCATTAGCCAGATATTAGTCCTTTGTCCTCCTCTGTGTTTCAAATTGCCAGGGCTAGGGCTCAGGGAGACTGAGAAATGAGGGCTTTATTGCCACTTGCTGGAATTGAGACCTGCTAGCGTGGCAAAGAGAGATCTCCTTGATCTCCCATTTTGAGGACCAGGCAGAGGAAAGTGATTATATTACTGGAACACCAGCAGACATTTTCTTACCACTGCCTATGTAGGCCTGTGCCATATGCTCTGGGGAGCATGGAGAGTTATTGAATGCCATATCTACCCTCAAGATGCTTAAATGCTCACAAACTGTAGAATCCCCCAGCTGGAAGGGATTTTAGGGATTGTCTAGTCCAGGCCTCTCTCTACTTCATTTACAATGGAGTAGAAGAGAGGCCTGGACTAGATAGTCACCTAGTGCAATTATGATGTGCGTTTCCAGAGATGGGGGCTACCATCTGAACAACTTTCTCTGTGAGTCAACAGTGGTCATTTATTACACTGAATGACATGTGCAACCCTGTAACTTCTATGTAGCTGCTCTGGTGTTTTCAGGAAACAGGTCTTGCTTATTCTTCATTCTACAAAATAAAGCATTTGCTATGTGAAGGCAGCTGTCACATCTGTTTGTCCATCTGTCTTCTGCTTTCCCAACCAGTCTCCTCTTTTCTAAAAGGGGTGTTCCATAAGTTTAAGCTCACATACTTTGGAGCTCTTGGGCCTGGCTCTGACACTTACCAGCTGTATGACCTTGAGCAAGTGACTTACCCTCTCTGAGCCTTCATTTCTCCATTTGTAAAATGAAGCTAATATTAGTATTACTCACCTCACGACATTATTGTAAGGTTTAAATGAGCTGATGAATGTAAAACACAAAGCCTGACACCAAAGACAGCAGTTATTATCATTACTTATATCTTTATAATTAATAATAATGAAACATCTGGCCCCTCTTCTCTCTTGAGTAACTTGTGATATTAGCTAATAAAGGAAAGCAAACGTTTAACACTTGCGGGGGGGGGAAATTAGCATAAAAGTGCTGCCTACAATTGTGAGGCATACTTTTTGTTCCTTTTACCAGTGCCACTGGATCCCTAATGCTGTTCATAAAAAACCACCTCCTGGGGTCGCCAGTTTGCTGTCTCCATTTGCAAACTGCCTCCTGGGAGGTTCCATCTGTTACAATGGGTATTGGCATTCTTTGGCTAATTTTTTTTTTTTCTGGTTAGCAGAAGCAGACAGAACACAAATAAACAAACATATTGGAGAACTCAGATTGTACGGCATAGGGAAAAGAAGTCAGGAAGACTGGGATTCTGAATTCCACCTTACCACCCACTGTCTGGGTGACCAGCAATAAGTTACAGTGCCCCTGTGGGCCTCTTGGATTTTTGAGATCCTGTTCAGCAACAGCATCTTGTGACTAGAGAAAGGATTTGCAATGGCCCGGATTCCCCTGGAATCTCTTTCTTCCCACCTAGGGCTGGTCCAGGTGGGACCAGCATCTGGGCGGAGGCTGGGTACATGCCCAGACAGCCCTGCATGGTCTGTGAGCCAAGCATAGCCTGCCTGCTACTAGGGTGTGATTGTTCTTGTGATTTGGCAATACCCAGCAAACATGTCCCATCGGGGCTGAGCTAAAAATAGGTCCGATGCATGGGGCCCAGGAAAATCAGCAGCCCAGCACACATGAGGTTGCCCAACAAGGCAGAACCAAGCTGCCACCACCACTTTAGGGGCATGATGACCAAAGAGATGAGGTTTGGCCAATTTTTCCACATGTATCCTCTTTTTTCACCCTCCTCTGGTATCAGGGCCAGTGCCTTCCCACTCTCTTTTCTCCCTCTCTTCTACTTCTGGATAAACTGATTTCTGCAGAGGTACTGAACATGGGCATGGTATAGTGAAAAAAGCCAGTGTTTGGGCATAGGGGGCTCAGGTTGAAATCCTGGCTGTACTATTTTCTAGCTGTTTGACCCATGAGCATGAGACCCTTTTGAGGCTCAGTTGCCTCAGTGAAATAGTGGTGTTAATTATCCTTAATTATAAAAAATTTTATGAGTTACTGAAAGCAGTTAGTATCTAGAGCAAGGTTCTCAAAATGTATCATACATGATAATCACTTGAGGAGTGGGGGAAGCTTGTTAAAATAGATCTAGGCCAGATGCAATGGCTCATGCCTGTAATCTAAGCCTTTGGGAGGCTGGGGCAGGAGGATTGCTTGAGCCCAGGAGTTTGCTACCAGCCTGGGAAACGTAGTGAGACCCAGTCTCTCAAAAAAAAAAAAAAAAAAAAAAAAGCTGGGTTTGGTGGTGTGCACCTGCACCTATAGTCCCAGCAACTTGAGAGGCTGAGGTTGGAGGATCGCTTGACCCCAGGAAGTAGAGGCTGCAGTGAGCCATGATCACACCACTGCACTCCAGCCAGGGCAGCAGAGCAAGATCCTGTCTCAAATAATAATAATAATAATAAAATAAAATAAATATAAAAAACCAGAGGGCCCCACTGTACCACACCCCCACTTTCTGATTGGGTGGGTTGGAGAGCATGGTCTTCCTAGCAAGTCTCCAGAGGATGGTGATGATGCTGGTCCAGCAATCATGGTGAGGAGGAGCACAAGGTTAGAGGTCAAGTGTGTGAGCTCTGGGGCCTGACCATGAGAGTTCAACCCTGGGCCCTGCCCCTTCTAGCAGAGTGTCTTTGGGCAAGTTCCTGAACCTTTCTGAACCTTATTTGGAAAATGGGAGAATAATAATTGTTACTTTATAGTGTTGATCTGAAGATTAAGTGAGTTAATTCATACAAAAGCACTTAAAACAGCATCTGGCAAACAGTAAGCTTTGAGTGAACATTAGCTTTTATTAGTATCGCAGAGTCTGCACAGGCTTCAGTACGTGTTCTTTTTCTGCTCTCTCCCTGCAGTTATTGCCAGTTTCGCTTGCATTTCTGTCTCTAGGTCGCCTCTCCCAGGGTCTGTGCTCTGAGACTTGCCCTTCTGCATGGAAGGGCAGGCATATATTGGGAGGATCTGGGGCCACCAATGCACACAGACTGAATGTTAAAGTTTAGAGATCACAGACGAACCTGAAACCCTCAGACAGGAATGGGCTTACCCCAGGGGATCCGTTCTGGAGTAGCAAAACTAGAACTTGACCCAGGTTTTCTGTCTTCCCAGCCAGGACACTTCCCATGACATCATGACCTGAGCCCTGGCTATTCCTGAGAGTGCTTAGGAAACAACCAGCTCCCCACCCCACCCCTACACCATTGCTTGCTTGGCATTTGGGAGGTTTCTCCTTTGATTGTTTGTGCTTGAGGATGACACAGTGGTAAACATTTAACATCTGACTACAAATGACTATTTTCTTTTGGATTTTTTTTTTCCCTTTGGGCTAATGTCCTCAGAATGGAATTACTGGGTCAAAAAGTACAGACAGTGTTATAACTAAAAGAAAACTAGACTTAGCAACTCTCCCAGGGGGAAGAACTCACTGCTCAGAAATCTGAAGGTGGCTGGGATGTTGGTGTCTGAAGCAAGTTAGGGAGTGGAGGGAGAGCCCAGAGCTGAATCTTCAAGTCAGCAGTAGGAGATAACAGTGGCTGGGGGAAGAGAGCCCTGGACTGAGAACAAGATGCCTATCAGCCACTGGTAATTTCCCCAAGAAATGGTGTTTAGACCAATGCCTCTCAAACATTAATGTGCTTAGGAATTCCTTGGGAGATCTTACTAATATTCAGGATAAGATTCAGGAGGTCTGAGGGGGGCAAGATTCTGCATTTCTAACAGTTCTAGATAAGTTTTGGTAATGCTAATTCTGCTGATCAATGGACCACACTTTGAAAAGGCAACGGTTTAGGTTACCATGCTTTTGCTCATGGTATTTCTCTTTCTAACCCACCAGTCCCACCATTTTTCAGACCCAGCTCTGAAGATGTCCCTGGATTTACCTCGCCAGGCTGGGCTGGGTACCCCTCTTCTATGGTACCCTGTACCTATGACTATGACAGCACTTACCTTGCTGTACAAAATTGTCTGTCCCTCTCTCTTCCTAGAGCATGGAGCAGTCTTATTCATCACTGTATTCCCAGCATCTAGCACAATGCCTTTTTTGATGTGGGCCTAATTATTATTTATTTATTTATTTATTTATTTATTTATTTATTTAGACAGGGTCTTGCTCTGTTGCCCAGGCTGGAGTGCAGTGGTGTGATCTCAGCTCACTGTAATCTCCACCTCCCGGGTTCAAGCGAGTCTCCCGCCTCAGCCTCTTGAGTAGCTAGGACTACAAGTGTGCACCACAACACCTGGCTAATTTTTGCATTTTTTAGTAGAGATGAGGTTTCACCATGTTGGCCAAGCTGCTCTTGAACTCCTGAACTCAGGTGATCCGCCCGCCTTGGCTTCCCAAAGTGCTGGAATTACAGGCATGAGCCACTGTGCCTGGCCGCCTAATTATAATTATTACTCTAGTGGGTAAATAGATGGATAGATGGATGGATGAATTAATAAATAACTATAAGGAGAAGGGAATAGAAAGTGATGGGTTAGGAAAAGCATCATGAGCAACCAAATTTGGCTTCAAGATCACTGTTATCCACTTGGCATTCTTTGAACCATATTCACCTACTGAAAGCCCGGAGTCAGTGACCCTCCTCTGATCCTTGCCAGCTTTTTCCAGGCCCTGAAAAATGTTGACCCTGAACCAAGAGTGAACTCAGATAAATGAATAAGATCCAGGAAGCTTAGAGGTCCTTCACAGGGTGGCTCTAATAAATACCAGAAAACAAATAGCAGGTGTTGGCAATCTTTCTCCTGCCCAAAGAGCTATTTACACAAGTTTCCAAAACAATCCCTTCATCGCTTTACATGCCTATTACATGGTTCTCTTTAGGGAAAGGTCTGGAGTTGGTTAGCTCAGTGGATTGAAGAGTGAGTCCCTGAAAGACAAAGGGTGGTGGGAGGGGGCCTTTTTCCTTCATTTTCTCCAAGGCTGCAAACTGACTCCCCAATCCTGGCCACTGTGCCTATGATCCTTTGTCTTAATGATTAGAGAAAGCACGAGTCTGTGCAAACCCGATTCTCCTGCTCAAAATGAAAGGCAGTGCCACGAAGTAGAATGAACTTGAGCTTTGGTATCAGACAACCCTAGGTACAAAAACACACATGCCTCAGTCACTTCCAACTGTATACTCTTTTTCTAAAAATACTTTTAATTTTGTAACATTTCAAATCTGTAGAAAAGTTGCAAGAACAGTACAGAAAACTCCTGTGTACATTTTGCCGAGATTCACCAATTTTTTTAATCTCTTTTTTTATTATTATACTTTAAGTTCTGGGATACATGTGCAGAACATGCAGGTTTGTTACATAGGTATACACATGCCATGGTGGTTTGCTGCACCCATCAACCCATCATCTACATTAGTTATTTCTCCTAATGCTATCCCTCCCCTAGCCCCCTCCCCTCTGACAGGCCCCAGTGTGTGATGTTCCCACCACCCCCGCCGTGTCCATGTGTTCTCATTGTTCAACTCCCACTTATGAGTGAGAACATGCGGTGTTTGGTTTTCTGTTCCTGTTTTAGTTTGCTGAGAATGATGGTTTCCAGCTTCATACATGTCCCTGCAAAGGACAGGAACTCATCCTTTTTTATGGCTGCATAGTATTCCATAACAGATTCACGAATTTTTAATGGTTTGTCATATTTGCTATCTCAGTCTCTTTCTTTCTTCTGAGTTTTTTGTTTCAGTCTTTCTCATTGAAGGTGGCAAAAATTCACTGAAATAAAAATATTAAAATAAAAAGGTTATTCAGAAGTCACAAAACTGAATTAAAAGAAACAAGTAAATTTCAAAATGATACTGTTTGTGAGTTGTAGCATTTATATTTTGAAAACTTTAAAAGTTAAATCTGCACTAAGACGTGTGGGACACTCTGTAATACAGTCAGGTGTCACTTAACGAAGGAGGTATGTTCTGAGAAATGTGGCATTAGGCAATTTTGTTGTTGTTTGAACATCATAGAGTGTACTTACACAAACCTATGTGGTATAGCCTACTGTGAACCTAGGCTTATGGTATAGCACATTGGTGCTAGGCTACAAACCTGTACAACATGTCACTGTACTGTTGTATACATGGCAATTTTCACACAATGGTGAATATTTGTGTATCTAAACATAGAAAAGATACAGCAAAAATACTGTATTATAGGCTGGGAGAGGTGGCTCATGCCTGTAATCTCAGCACTTTGGGAGGCCGAGGCAGGTGGATCACCTGAGGTCAGGAGTTTGAGACCAGCCTGGCCAACAGGGTGAAACCACGTCTCTACTAAAAATACAAAAATTAGCTGGGCATGGTGGCAGGTGCCTGTAATCCCAGCTACTCGGGAGGCTGAGGCAGGGAGAATCACTTGAACCTGGGAGGCGGAGGTTGCAGTGAGCTGAGATGGCAACCTTGCACTCCAGCCTGGGTGACAGAGCGAGACTCTGTCTCAAAAAACAACCACAACAAAAACAGTATTATAATCTTATGGGAACACCATCATGTATGTGGCTAACCGTTGATTGAAATATCATTTACAGCGCATGACTGAATTATATAATAATATATAATGTATTTTTTGAACCATTTAAGAGTAGGTTGCCTATATCATGCTCCATATAGCATACCTTTTAATACTTCTGTATATACTACCTAAGAACAAAGGTATTCTCTTATATAACCCCAGTGAAGTTTCAGGAAATTTAAAATTAATAGAACACTTTTATATATAGGTCATATTCTAGTTTTTAAAATTGTACCAATAGTGTCTTTTACAGTAGCCTTTGTTTTTCTCCAGTATCTGAAGTAATTATTTGGTATATTTGTTTCTGTTTGTATTCAGTTTTATGTTTTTCCTTGTTGATTTAACTTTGTTTTTTGAATCTGTAGAATATTAACATTCTTCCAAAGTCAAGCTATACAAAAAGGTGTACTCAGAGAATTGTTCTCCCTTCATTCTCTCAAGCTTTGCAGGTAACCAATTTTATTGTTTCCTGATTTATCATTCCTGTGTTTCTTTTTGCAAAAGTAAGGAGATAGATACATATGAGTTTTCTTATTTCTTCTTTTTTTCTCACAAAAGGTAGCATCCTATATGTATACTTTTGCGCTTTGCTTTTTTTCTGGCAATCACTCCAGGTGCACTCATAGAAATGTTCCTTATTTTTTTTTACACTTGCGTATTTGTGGTAGATTATTTGCTGCTCCTCTGAGCTACAAATTATCTGCTGCTCCTCCTAGGGAGAGGTAGAGTCTATTTCCTCTCCCTTGAACTTGGATGGCCTTGTGAACTGTTTGAGCAATAGCGTGTGGTACATGTGATGTTCTGGGACTTCTATGCTCAGACCTTAAAAGGACCATTGGATTTTGTTTTCTCACTCTTGGAAGGCACCTACCATATTGTAAAGAAGCTCAGGATAGGCCACTGGGTGATAAGAGGTCACATGCAGAGTGGTCCTGGAGAACAAGAGACCATCTTGTGTGTTCCGGCACCAGCTGAGTGACCTCAACCTATTTCATATGGCCAAGAGAACCACCCAGCTGGGCCCAGTCAACTTACAGAATCATGAAGCATAATAAGTTGTAGTTTAAAGCCAGTAAGTTTTGAGGTGGTTTGTTACCAAGCAATGGATAACTGAAACAATAGTATGCCACTGTAGGTATGCTTAATCTCCCACATTTGAGCATTTAGGTAGTTTTTGCAATTACAAATAATGCCTCAGTGAATGACCTTGTGCATATGTATTTTTGTATTATTGGTTGTGTATCTTTAGGGTAAAACTCTAGAAGTAGGATTACTGAATTTTGCTTCTGAATTTTTGCCAATCTGATGTGTGAGAAATGGTATCTCACTGTAGTTTTAATTTGCATTTGTATTAGTTATCTATCATTACATAACAAATTGTCCCAAAATGTAGTGGCTTAAAACATTAAAAGATTGCTATCTCATAGTCTTTGTGAGTCAGGAATCCAGGCATAGTTTAGCTGGTATTTCTAGCTCAGGGCCTCTCAAAACAGCAGATCAAAGTGTCTGCTGCGGATGCAGTCATCTCAAAGATGACTATCCATTTCCAAGCACATTCATGTGGCTGTTGGAAGGCCTCAAGTTTTTGCTGGCTGCCAACTGGAGACATTGTGGGCCTTTCCAGAGGGTGGATCACAACATGGCAGCTGGCTTCTCTCAGGGCAAATGAGTTAGAGAAAGAGAGGAGGTACCCAAAACAGAAGCCACAGACTTTTTGTAACCTAATCTGAGTAGTGACATCCCATCACTTTTGCAATATCCTACTCATTAGAAGACAGTCACTAGGTCCAGCTCACAATCAAGTGAAGGCAATTATATAAGGGTGTGAATACCAAGAGGTGGAGATCATTGACACCTTGTTAGAGGCTCCCTACCACAGCATTTCTTAGCAGGAGTGGCTCATTTATGCATATATCTCTGGCATCTATTCATGTTTTTTTACATACAATCTTTGTTTTTCCCCTTGAGATTTGAAATCTCTTTATATGTTAGAAATTATCTGTGATTTGCATTGTAAGTACTTTTTCCAAATTTGTCATTTGTCTTTTGCCTTTGCTTATGGTATTTTGCCATGCAAAAGGTTTTTTGAATCTTTTAAGTAGTCAAATTTATCAATTTTCTTCTTTTATCATATCTTGACTTTGCGTCACAGTTAGCAACCCTTTCTCAACAGTCAGCTTATAGGAAATTTGTCCATGTTTTCTTCTAATACTTGTATTATTCACTTATTTTACATTTAGATCTTTGATGCATTTGGAATTTTTTTTTCCTATGGTACAAGGAATAGATCTAATTTTATATTTTTCAAATGTCTAACTAATTGTTCCAATACCACTTATTAAAAAGTCAATTTTTTTCTGATCATTAAAAAAAAGTTTGAAAAAAAGTCCATTTTTGTCCTGATGATCTGAGTTATTACTTTCATTATATTCTTGAACTTCATATGTGGTTAGGTTTATTTCTGGACTTCCTAATCTAGTCTATTGGTATGCCTATTCACATAGCAGTGTTACACTATTTTAACCTATAGATGTTTTAATATTTGGTAGGGCTAGTGCCGTCTTCTAGCAGTTTCCTTCAGTGTTTTCCTAGCCATTTTTTGCATTCTTATTTTATACAAATATTTATTTATTTATTTATTTGAGATGGAGTCTCGCTCTGTCGCCCAGGCTGGGGTGCAGTGGCGCAATCTTGGTTCACTGCAAGCTCCGCCTCCCAGGTTCACACCATTCTCCTGCCTCAGCCTCCTGAGTAGCTGGGACTACAGGTGCCCGCCACCATGCCCAGCTAATTTTTTTGTATTTTTAGTAGATACGGGGTTTCACCATGTTAGCCAGGATGATCTTGATCTCCTGACCTCGTGATCCGCCTGCCTTGGCCTCCCAAAGTGCTGGGATTACAGGTGTGAGCCACCGCGTCTGGCCTTTTATACAAACTTTAATATCAGCTTGTTTAGCTTCAGGAAAAACAGCTTTTTTGTATTTTTATTAGAATTACAATAAATTAATAAATTAACTTAGGGTAGACTGGCTGACTGATAATGTTGAGATGTCTGAACCAAGAACAGAGATATTTTTCTATTTGTTCACGTCTACTTTTATGTCTTTTAGGTGTGTTTTAGTTTTCTTCATATAATTTCTGAACATTTCTAATTTAAAGTTATGTAATCTTAAGTTACTTCATCCTTCTGAATCTCAGATTTCTCATCAATCAAAAAGGGGATTGTAATATCTTTCTTGAAGACTTTTTATGAAAAGTAAATGAGGTAAATTGCAGAATAAGTGCTGTGTTAATCCTGGTTTCCTTATTCCTTCCCTTGAAGCTCATGCTTGCTCTTGGGCAGGGAGAGAAAGAGAATAATTTGTTACATACATCTAGCAATAACATTGTCTGTGTCAGTCAATAAGTAAATCGATATTCTGGAGTTCATCGTGTACCAGGGGCTGCGCCAGTTGTTGGGGATATAATGATGAGAAAACCAAACATGATTCCTGCTGTTATAAAGCTCCTGGTTAATGAACCTTTCCTATTTATCATGTGGGGTTTTATAAAAGCAAAATGTAAACCCAATTAGCAAGCCAGGCCCTGGAATTTCAACAGATTCTATAATAGCATAGCATAGAAAAGTGAAGGCTTTAAATACTTTTATGATCCAGATCCCAGTTTGACTCATCACGCAAGCAGATATTACCTAAAATGAGACAGAATCAGAACTGGAGGGAATACATGAAGGAGGGAACTGGGGAACAGTGGATCATGATCTGACCAGGATCATATAATTAGTGAGTAACTGAACTGGGACGGGAACCTTGGTATCCAGCCTTCCAGGCTGGGGTGCTTTCCAGCACACACCCACTGTCATTCTACTTTCCATCTGCATCTTTTGTCACTGCCATGGATGTATCAGGGTTTCAGTATCTGTGCTGATTGTCTAGGGAACATTAGCCAGAAATGAACAGCACGTTTCTAAGAAGGACCTGATATCACCAGTCATTATGTCATGAGGCTGCAACTCAATCCCCAAAGAGGGTAATTTAACAAAACTATACTGATATGTAGATTCAGGATGTGGACTGAATGTAAAAAAAATTAGAGTTACTCTAGCACAGAGTTCTTTGGAATCAGATGCAATAATTTACTCTCTGTGTGACTTTTTTCAGGTTGTTTAATTTCACTAAGCTTTATCTTTTTTTTCACCTTTAAAATGAGCTTACTAGCATGTTTCTTGTGGAATCCAGGGAAGAGACTGCTAATTGTTCCCAGTTTAGTTTTCTCCTTCCTCTATAATAATAGAACTCAAAAAAAAAAAAACAAAAAAACAAAACAAAAACAAATAGAACTCTTAGTTCTTAGCTGAGCAAACAACTGTCTGGAATGAAGACAACATTTCCTCAGTTTTTATTGTAGTTGGGGATAGCCACATGAATATGTTCTGCACAGCGGGAGGTCAGCAGAAATGGCATGTCCAATTTCTAGGAAATATCCTTAAAGTACCAAGGCATGGCCTTCTTTTTCTCCCATTTTTCCGCTGCCTCCCTTTGGTTGGAATACGGGGGTGAAAACTTCAGCTAGAGGAGCTATCGGGGACCATGAAGTAACTTTGGGAATGAAGGCCACATGCAAGGAAGCATAAGATAACAGTCTGGGATGCTGTGAGCACTAAACCCCTATCCTTTTTAAACTATGGCTATTTGAGAACTAAGATGTCTCACACAGTGATGGGAAGAAGTCCCGCTAATATTAACTCCTTGCTCTAAGGACAGCTGTTGCTTTTGTCTGCTTGGCTTCCCTTTCTCCTGATTTTAATAATTGCACTTCACGTTTTCTTTGAGGAATGACCTCTTCCTCCAGACTTAGTGGAACTGTCCATTTAAGTTGTATCACCCTTTCCTAAACTGGACCAACTGGACTTTGATTTTGGATGGAACTTGAATCTTGAACAGTGTAACCCAAGCACGAAGAGTGCAAGAATGGATATGTTCTGGAGGTGGGTGACAAGGAAAGCTCTTTCTTACTAAAGAATATCAATATGGAAATGTAGCAGGAACTCTAAAAATAGAAAATCAGCATGGCTATCATACTGGATTCAAACAAAAATCATCAATGGAGCTAAAACCATTGCATGAAAAGATGCTGGGAAACAGGATATTCATACCGTCTCCAAGTATAGTACTCTACAGATTACTTATCAACTACAAAGGCATAAAGCTACATCCCCAGTGGAGTAATCTGGTGAGCATCACTTAGCCAGGTGATCAAAATTTATATCACCAATGATAGAGCATACTGTCGGGCCCTGAGAAGGAACATCACCTATCTAGTATTCATGCCCAAATGGGTTAACCCGAATCGAATCAAGAAGAAATAAGCAGATGAATCCAAACTGAGGGAGATATTTCATGTCAGTTGGCCTAGACTCTTCAAACATTTTACTGTTATGAAAGACAAAAGGCAAACAAACACAACAACCTGGGAATTCTAGTTGAGGAGACTAAAAATAATGATAGTTAAAATACATGATGCTTGATTGAATCCTGGATAAACATAACAATTTTAAAGGACAGTTTGAGGACAATTGGGGAAATTTGCATCTGGACTGTGTATTAGATTATAGTATTGTATTAAGTTTCCTGGGTGTGAAAACTGTGGTTATGTGGGAGAATATTCTTGTTTCCTTGTTCTTGGAAGCTCCATGCTGAAGTATTTGGATCGAAGTATCATGACTGCAACTAGTATTAAAATGGTTCAGCAAAAAAATTGAAAATAAATACACACACATACACACAGGAGAGAGAGAGCACGCAAATGTTGCCAAGTGTGAACCCTTGGTGGGCTGCTTGGTGGCTTGATGAACTTGTACTCATTGTACTATCCATGCAATTTTTCTGTAGCTTTGACACTTTTACAAATAAAAAGTGGGGGGAAAGTCTTTCTTCCTCTTTCCATTTATAGAGTGAAACACAAAGACCTTCAGTGCAATGCTTATCTCTTGTCACATGCCTTGGGTCCTTAAAGCCAAAAAGCCAGTGGATGGTCAGGGGTGTGAGTCTGCAGCTATCAGCACGGAGCCGAGGAGACTTTCCACTGCTAGGGGTGACACTTGATGTGACGTCCGTGAAGTCCGCTCAGTCCGTGTATCAGTGGCCTTTGGGACATTCCCACTGCAAGGAAATTGAGAGCCCATGACAGAAGTAATGAGGCCTGGCCCCTCTCCTTCAGACTTGTCTCCTACCTCTCTCGTGGCCTTCTACTCTCTGGTTCCTTCTTCTCCATAAATAGGTCCTGTTGGTCCCCACCTCTGGACATTTGAGCCTGTTGGTCTCAGAGTCTGTAATGTTTTCCTTCAGGAGCCTTGCATGGCTGCCTCTCTCAGCTAAAAGCAACCTCCTCACCAAGGTCTTTCTTGCCCACAACAGCTAATGCTTTCCTCCACCCCCAGACCCCTCTCTACCCCATTTCACCCTTAGGTTTCTTTCACAACCTTCATCACTAGCTGAAATTCTAGCTGGAATTCTCTTACTCATTGTCTTCTGCACCCAGATATTTTATTATTCAGGATTCTGCAGAGAAACAGAACCAATATGAAAGGAGATTTATTATGAGGAATTGGCTCAAGTGCTTACAGAGATGGAGAAGTCCCATAATCTGCTGTCTGCAAGGTGGAAAGCCAGGACAGCTGGGGGTGTAATTCAGTCTAAAAGTCTGGGGGCCAGAGATCCAGGAGAGCCAATGGTGTCATTCCCAGTCTGAGAGCAGGAGAAGAGGAGATCAGCTTCCAGCTCAAGCAGAGAGGGAGGAAAAAAAGGGGTGAATTCTTCCTTCCTCTGCCTTGTGTTCTATTCAGGCCCACAGTGGATTAGATGATGCCCATCTAGGCTGGGGAGGGCTGTTTGCTTTACTAAGTCCACTGATTCAAATCCTAGTCTCATTGGAAGTACTCCTGCAGACATATCCAGAAATAATGTGTAGTCTGGGCACACCACGGCCCCATCAAGTTGATCCATAAAATTAACCATCACAGATTGGACAAGGCCTGCACAGCTGCTGCTCTTGTGGTGCTTACATTCTAGCAGGGAGGGTGGCATTGGACAAGTAGCCAGAAACATGATGGGGTTAGGACATGGGGAGGAGCTATGGGAGGGGAGGGCAGGCACTTGGGCTGGAGGTTGGTGGGATTATTTGCAATCATCCAGGGATGGAGTGATTCCAATCAGGGTAGGACATATACTCTACCTGTGTCTAATAATAAAGCTACAATGAGGAACTAGGTCTCACTGAAGCTCCTTTCCCTACTCCTAGAAACCACTGTAACAGGCTTCTATGGGTGCGGTGCCACTGAAGTTGTCCTCTCTAAAATCATTAACTGGCCTTCCAACTGCCCAATCCACTGGTCACCTTTTTAAACTTTACATTTTATTTATTTAATTTTTTATTCGATAAGAATATTTACTCCTGCAAGAAAAAGCTCATAAAATTAGATTAAGTGAAAAAGGTAGTATACAAAACCAAATAAAGAATGCTCTCACTTTCATTATATATAAATCTATGCTTTTGTTTATTTGAGCACGTAACCCGATGTGCACATTGCAAGGATATGCAGCAAAATCCGAACAGGGATCATGTGAGGAGATGGAATTATGGTGATTTTCATTTTCCCCTTCATACTTTTTCATGATAAGCATGTATTACTTTTAGAGTCAGGGGAGGAATATTGTTATTTTTAAAGTGTACTGAGTGTGTTCCACCATCTTGCACTATGAACTGACTGTAGCAGCCGTTTGTGGATGTGAGATGGCAGCTTAAAGAAGTGGCACCAGTTCTTCACCTTTCTCTGGACCATGTGACTGCAGCTCCTCCCACAGAGGCAGAGTGAACCTCATGGCCTCTGTTGTGTTTTGTTCTTTTTCTTTTTCTTTTTTTGTTTTAGATGGAGTCTTACTATGTCGCCCAGGCTGGAGCGCAGTGGCATGATCTTAGCTCACTGCAAGCTCTGCCTCCCAGGTTCACACCATTCTCCTGCCTCAGCCTCCTGAGTAGCTGGGACTACAGGCACCTGCCACCATGCCCGGCTAATTTTTTTGTATTTTTAGTAGAGACGGGATTTCACCGTGTTAGCCAGGATAGTCTCGATCTCCTGACCTCATGATCCGCCTGCCTCGGCCTCCCAAAGTGCTGGGATGACAGGCGTGAGCCACCATGCCCAGCCTGTTTTTTTCTTTTTCAACTGTTACTTTAGAATTGGGGGTATATGTGCAGATTTGTTACAAAGATATATTGCCTGATGCTGAGGTGTAGGGTATAGCAGAACCTGTCACCACTGGTTACTTTTAAGGCCTCTTCTCACTTGATTTTTCTCTCTGACATCTCTAGTATTGACGGTCAGTTTTTCAAAACTCTTTCCCTTCTGTGTTTCTGTGACACATTCTCCTGATTCATTAACATTTACCACACTCTTAGTAATTGCAGGACACTTTTTTTTTTAATCTTACTTGCAACATCTCACTTGATCCTCACAGCGATCTTATAAACTAGATGCCATTGTTGTTTCCGTTTACCAAAGAGGAAATAGAGGCTCAAATGTGAACTAAGTTGCACAAGCTCACAGAGTTCACAGTGGCAGAACCTAGACTCAAGTCTACTCTTATCTGATGCCCAAGACCATGGCCTTAGTTGGGCTCCATGCCATCATGCCCAACTTTTCTCTCCAACCACTCTCAATCCTTCTTCATCAGTCTCCTTTGTGGGCATTGCTTTCTATCCAGCTTAGCAAATATCAGGATTCACTAAGGTTTTATCTTCATGTCTCTTCTTCATAAACTCAGCAGTCTCCTCTTAAATAACCTCAGCTAGCTTCAGCTTCAAACTACCTACATGCTGATGATAACCTGTCTATGACTTGGATGCTCCCAGGATGCTACTGTACATCAGTGCCTGGTGGTTGTCTCCTGGGCATTACTGTCCTAATATTTTCCAACTTGAACTCATCACTGTTAAATGAGACCTGCTTTTTGCCTTCCTGTGTTCCCTGTAGATGGTGTGAATATCCATTTAGTTGCCTAAGCCTCATATCCTGCATTCCAGCAGTTAGCAAAGCCTGGGAAGTCTATTCTCCCCTCTTTCTCCTTGCTCTATTTGCCCTAGCACTGGTCCTCTTCATCTCTCAGGATTGTTCTCCCCATCTGGACCCCTCCAACCCATCCTCCACCCATTCTCTAGAATGTGGAGACCATCACAGAGACCATCACTTCATGTCCCAGCTTTAATTTAGGCAATGTCTCTCCACTTGGGATGGAACCCCAGTCCTTGTTGTGCACAGAGGGCCTTCACCCTTGGATCTTTTATGCTTCATCCAGATATATTCTCATTTGAGTCTTTTACTATGTTTTTGTACCTATATACAAGTCAGTCTGGACCTTCTGCTGTTTGCCAACTTCAACACGTGCTGCTTTACATTTCAAGGCTGCCCACCAGAAGTGGCCCTCCCCCTTACCCTGTCTCCAGTGACCATCCACACTTCCTTCAACCTTAGCTCAGTGCCTTCTTTAGTGGAGTTTTTCCTGGTCTCTCTTCCTGATACAGAAATTACTATGTCTACCAATCTCCCTCCCTGATTGACCCCAGTATACCCTTTCATTCTAATTGAGGCATCTAAGACCTTTCTCTCTTCATTGATCTTTCTCCTTCATGATTTTGTGAACTTCTTGATACCGGGAATGATGACTGACCCATTCCAATGTCAAGAGAAATGTCTAACACAGAGAAGGCACTTCAGGTTTAGGAACAAATGAATCAATCAATCAATCAAAGGTAAAAGAATTCAGGTTTAATGATAAGATCAACCACAACAGCAACACTGTTGATAACAAACATTTATTGAGTAGTTATTCTGTGCCAAACATTGTGCTAGTTGTTTTTATCCAAATTACTAAGTTCCCAGAGGAATCATGGGTTATTGGCTCCTAATAACAGACAATCAGTATCAAGCTATTATCATGTGTCTAAGCATTTACATGCACTTGCTCATTAAGCCTCACAATAGCCTTAAGAAGAATATTACTACTATTATTATTTTCTCTTGAAAATGAAGATATGGAGGCCTCAAGAGATAAGGTTAATTGTCTCAGGTGACACATCTAGTAAGTGAAGGAAGTGGGATTCATCTTCCTAAAGTCAATGACTAGACTCCAGAATCCATTATCACATACCTCCAAGTGTCCTTTTCAAAGTTTAGAATAACTGTAACTATAGTGTATAGTTTTGAATATTCAGTGTGGTCATTGCAAACAGTTCTGAACTTCAAAACAAATTTTTGGGAGGTGAGAATGTGATTCACATGCCTATGCACACCACACCTCTGAGTCGCCTGTTACTTAAACTCAGATGTCATGATAACAGAGATTTTTACTTGCATCACGTGAGATAAGTAACATGATAAAATATCTTAGCATGAATAAGTGCAGAAGATGTGACCAGGAGTGCTTTGGAAAAGCCATTCGTTCTGGATTCCTAAGTTGTAATCCTCCAGCAAAAGGACTTGAAATTCAGACTTGCTGGAAACCAACAATAGACTAAACATTGCATGCTCACATTCATGCCAGAAGGTGGGATGTTAGAGGAGCCTGACTTGCTGGCTTCAGCCTCCGGCTCCTTGGAATATGGAGTGAAGCAGGATCTAGAAGTTCACAATTTGTACATTAATTTGGCATGAATGCTTGAATCACAAGTGGACTTCAGAAACATTGGGAGCTAGAGTCAGAGAGAAGGAGCTGAGAACAGTGGATATAGTGACAAGTCTGGAATCCTTCAATCTGGGGCTAAATTCATGCTCTATAGCCTTCTTTCTGTGTGAACCTAGGCAAATTACTTAGCCTCTCAGTTTTATTTTCTGTAAGATGGCGATAATAGTTTCTACCTCATACATTTGTGAGAATTAAATGAGAATATGTCTGTAAAGTTCTTCGTAATAATGAACAACATTTATTGGGAATGTCCAATGCCATGCATTGTTTTAAGCATATTTTACATGCATTAACTTATATAATCTTCCCAAGAACCTATAAGGAAGGTACCTGGAAATCAATAGGCTCTCCTGGGACACCAGAGACCAGGGATCCAGGAATGGAAGTAGTCAAACACTCTGACTGTCCCACATAGCAGGTACATCTTGGAAAAGCTACTGCTTAATCTATATGCCTGCCCCTCACCTCCACCTTTAACGAGGAAACAAAGCAGTGAATAGGAGCAGACAACTTTAAAGTTAGACAGACTCTGTCCTCATTCTAGCTTTTCCACATACCACTGAATGTCCTTAAGCAAGTTGCCTAAACATTCTGAGCTGTAGTTTCCTCATTTATATTATGAGGGATAATCCACTGAACTAAGAGGTGGCAATGAGGATTAACTGTGATAAGATCTACAATGATCCTAACTTTAATGAGGGCTCAGCAATGAAGCTGCTACTGTTATCATTTTAATTATTATTTCCCAAATGTAGGCAGTGCACACCTGCAGCCCCACCCTTGCCTCAACTTTATGCAGGTCTCAGCGCTAATTTCCACTCTCCAGAAGAAATTCATTTCTACCAAAAATGGATTTTGCTGGAGATCTTATCAGGGAGACAGAAGAGGTAATTTACATCCCACATTCCAGATCAAGAACTTGGAATCCTCTGTTATCTTTCTTCATATACTTACTAAATCTATTTTCTGTGCTGCCCCTAAACTAGCTCATCTGTCTACCATGCAAAGCTCCATTCTCCAACTTTCAAATTCTTCCAGGATCCTTTCAGTCTCTCACCGCTTCTTAGTCTTGACTGAATTTTACATCTAAACTCACACATCCTACTCAACAAACACAAAGTGCTTCCATGAACTAGCAGAGCCTCCTTAGAAGCTGTTTAACTCTTTAGGGATCTCAGCTCTGCCTCCACGCTAAGCCACCTATTAAAGTTCCTTCTAAACTCACAGAGCCCACCTGAAAGGTGTTCCATTAAGTAAATTTCTCTATCTCATTCCATTACTACACCCTTCACTACTAATATTGGGTAGTGAAATCACCTTTGCAGAATTATAAGTGAGAGAATTCTGACATAGCTGACTCAGTCTTGCTTCTAACCTCACAAGCTACCTTTTCTCCTTCCTACTTGTATGCCAAGCTAACTATGAGAAGAATTTAGTTTACATTTTAATTTTAAACTAAGGATGATAATAGCCTCCTCCAAAAACTAACCCCTTTCTTGTTCAGTGACTGAAGCTGTTTTTGTAAAACTAATGAAAGGCCACAAGGTAGAATTATGGTGGGGGCCTCAATTATGCTGAGATGTAGGCATAAACTCTAATTGGTCATTGTTTCTCCTGCTAAGATGCAGGTATTGTTAAACTGTAACCAGGCTATGTTTTATAATCTGCCTTTTGGAACTGCTTATTACTCAAGAGTCACATAGCCAGTGGTCATAAGATTTATAACATCCCCAATTGCCCCTTTAGATAATGTCACTATTGTAAAATCTAAGACGGGTGTTTGAGATATTTTTTAGACCTTCCTTTCTGATGGACCAACTGGCACCACCTGGACTGGTAACCCATGCGAAGAAACTGACTCAACTGGTCCTGTAACTCCCATCTAAGAACTGACTCAGTGCAAGAAGACAGTTTTTTGGTGTTTTTGAGAGAGTCTCACTCTATCACCCGGGGTGGAGTGCAGTGGCATGATCTCGGCTCACTGCAACCTCTGCCTTCTGGGTTCAAGCGATTCTTGTGCCTCAGCCTCCCTAGTAGCTGGGATTACAGGTGTGTGCCACTAACACCGTGCTAACTTTTGTGTTTTTAGTAGAGACGGGGGTTTCACTATGTTGGCCAGGCTGGTCTCGAACTCCTGACCTCAGGTGACCCACCCTCCTCAGCTTCTCAAAGTGCTGGGATTACAGGCATGAGCCACAGCACCCAGCCAAGAAGACAGTTTTGACACCCTATGATTTTATCCCCGATCCAACCAATTACACTTTCTATTCTCTAGCCCTGCTGCCCACCAAACCATCCTTGAAAAACCCTAGCTTCTGATTTCTCAAGGAGGCAAATTTGAGAAATATCTTCTGTCCTCCTCATTCAGTTGCCCTGTGATTATTAAACTCTTTCTCTGCTGCAACATCTGCTGTTTTCAGTGTATTGTCTTTTCTGGGAAGCAGACAAGAATAACTCAATTGCACAATAGCAGTAGCTTGGCACATAATAAGTATTCAGTAAATGACAATGATCATATTATTATTTACAGATGACTCTTTCTGTTCTTAGTAAAGCAGGTTTCTTACTGACTTTTCTACAAAATACACTTAACTGATAGAGTAATTCTGCATACGTGGGTGTCACAAACATAACTTTTTAAGAACATGATAGTAGAGTGGCTGATGTGGTTTGGCTCTGTGTCCACAACCAAATCTCATCTTGAATTGTACTCCCATAATTCCAAAATGTTGTGGGAGGGAGCTGGTGGGAGATCATTTGAATCATGGGGGTGGTTTCCCCCACACTGTTCTCATGGTAGTGAATAAGTCTCATGAGATCTGATGGTTTTATCAGGGGTTTCTGCTTTTGCATTTCCTCATTTTCTCTTGCCACTGCCATGTAAAAAGTGCCTTTCACCTTCTGCCGTGATTCTGAGGCCTCCCCAGCTATGTGGAACTGTAAGTCCAATTAAACCTATTTTTCTTCCCAGTCTCAGGTATGTCTTTATCAGCAGCATGAAAATGGACTAATACAGTGGGCTTACTCAAGATTTATTCAAATGATGGTGACTCTTTCCACAGTTTAACATGTAATGACATTTTTTAAAACTAGGATTTTCTTGAATATTACTGACTAATAAGTAAATAAGGAAAGTTGAACTGGTACAGAAACACCCTTGCTTGATCCTTTAATAACAAGGAAGACAAAATTATATCGGCTCTTTATAAAGCAGCAAATGACCATTAGTTTGTTGGATGTAAAACACTGATGACCTGCAAGTGATATTAGCAGTTAGACAAAATCATCAAAATTTCAAATATTATTCTGGTTTCAAAGGATTGGACTATCAAGTCTCATTGAATATTTTACTGACAAACAAAGGTGTGTGTATGTGTATAGAACAGATGGAGTGAGTCTAAGCAGTTTCTGACTATCCAGGCCACTTTCTAGAGCAAGTTTTTAACTTTGCCCCCAAGGCTGATGAATCCTATTCTTCACTACTGGAGAAGAGGGAAGGTCTTCTATTCTTGGACAGAAAAGAACTCAACATAAGATCCGACTTTCTTTATTAGAACCATCTGCTCCGGGCAGAAATTTGCAGATCTTGGTAATATGCTACATTTCTAAAGATTTTTCTTATTCTTTTTGACTTTGGGTGTTTCCAATTCAGGTGTATGAATCCAAGGGAACAGAAGTAGGGTATAGAAAGAAAATACAAGAGACCAAATGAGCACTCACTATATTCCAGGCATGCTGCCAATTGGTTTCACCTACATAAGGATGTTTAATTTTCATTACATTTCAGGTGATCTGTATTATTATTTCAATTAAATAAATGAGGAAACTGAAACTCACAGAGGGTAAAAGGCTTGCCCAAGTTCTCAGAGCTCTAGAGGGGCAGAGTTAAATTGTTTCTTGGTCTTCTGATTCCAAGGCTATGTTCTCTTGTATGTTCTTGGTCTTCTGATTCCAAGGCTACGTATACTATAATGCCTATGAGAGAGAGAAGAGAGGAAACGTGCTACGGTTTTCCCTAGTCAGACTCCTTGCATGCATTTTGGGGAATGTGGGGTGGTGGTAAGAGCTCAGGCTTTGGAGAGAGTTTGCAATGTACCTGTAAGGCTGCACCAGTTGTTAAAATAGTAAAAATTGAAATATTTTTATACCAATTGATAGATTTCTGTTGCCCTGAGTCCCTTGAATATTCTCTGTTACCTCAGCCATTCCAGACTCTACTCCAGGATTTTCCATACCCCGCTGTGAGTCAGCCGCCCAGTGGTTAAGTCATTGGACATTAGAGGGCCTTGAGGACCCTAATCCAATTCCTTGGCTAATCTATTCTGATTCATAGGTATCATTATGATATGGTTTGGCTGTGTCCCCACCGAAATCTCAACTTGAATTGTATATCCCAGAATTCCTATGTGTTGTGGGAGGGATCCAGGTGGAGGTAATTGAACCATCAGGGGCTGGTCTTTCTCATGCTATTCTTGTGATAGTGAATAAGTCTCACGAGATATGATCGGGTTTCAGCTTTTGCTTCTTCCTCATTTTCTCTTGTTGCCACCATGTAAGAAGTGCCTTTTGCCTCTCGCCATGACTCCGAGGCCTCCCCAGCCATGTGCAACTGTAAGTCCAATTAAACCTCTTTTTCTTCCCAGTCTCGGGTGTGTCTTTATCAGCAGTGTGAAAATGGACTAATACACTTTACTATATCCATTGTTAATAATTTTGAGTACCATTTCTGCCCCATTCTCCTTCCTCCTCTCTCATGAACCCAGTCCATCTATGGAGATTTCTATCTTTGCTAATATGAGTCCTTGATTTTTGTGGTGCTTTATGTGAAATATGCGTAGACAAAAGCAGGAGAGGTAGTCCATACAAGGCAGAAGACAGAAACTCAGTTCATCTACATTATAAAGAATTGAGAGGAGATATAGGAAAGAAAATAGCACCTTGAAGGCTGAAGTTTGAGAAAGAGTGCCAGTGTGTTTGCTGAGGATGTGGTCCTGCAACAACAGTCAAATTCAATAAATTAGTAAGGAAAGAAAGATTTCTTGAGACATGTTTTTTGGGAATTGAGCTTTCTTAAAGTTTTCAAAGGACATAAGAGAAAATGAGAATTTGTTTCTAATTACTACTGGGTTATGCTTCTTTATATTCTAGTCAATGCAAAGACTGGGCCACATGAAGCTCCGGATTTCTGAAGGTGACAAGATGATCTCTAAGATTCCTTCCAATGTTAATCACAAACAAAACACCTGAATCAATCCCTCAGAGGTTCATCAACTTCTGTGGGTTCTATAGGTAAGATGACAAGCTATGAGGTCACATGAAACTGATCTCAGTATGTGAGTTACAGTCTTGGATGTACCTACATTTGACTGTGAGTTCTTAAGAAAGTATCTTACCTTTATTGGTCTCAATATTTTCATTCGTAAAATAGTAGGTAACATTTATTGCTGTTGCTTATTTTGAAATTGTTTTTGTTGTTACTATTTTTTGACTTGTGCCACTCTACTTTTTGTCTATCATTTAATTAAATCCGTACAGCAAATGTGTGAATTATGTATGATCATTTCCTTTTCACAGAGTAGACCTAGAAAACATGAGAGGCATGCATAAGACTCCTTGCTAGACAGCGGCAGAGCTGCAATTCACGGTGTCCTCTCTGCTCCAAATCCAAAGCTTTCTCCTTTACAACATATGGCTTCCCAACCTACCTCAAGACCCTAGACTGGAAGTCATGAGTAAGCTTTTGTCTAAGAGAATGCTTTGAAAAATATAAAATGCCATAGAAATATCAGGGTTTTAAATATATATTATTAGCTACTCATCTTCTTCTCTGTACTTTTTGTTGTTTCATCAAAATTGACCTTATAGATTTGAGGTGGACACTGGGATGCATCTCCCATATCTCCTTCCTTCCTTCCTTCCTTCCTCTCTCTCTCTCTCTTTTTCTTTCTTTTTTTTTTTTTGAGACAGGGTCTCACTCTGTCACCCAGGCTAGAGTGCAGCGGTGCGATCTTGGCTCACTGCAACTTCTACCTCCTGGTTTCAAGTGATTCTCCTGCCTCAGCCTCCCAGGTAGCTGGAATTACAGGCAAGTGCCACCATGCCCAGCTAATTTTTGTAATTTTTGATAGGACAGGGTTTCACCGTGTTGGCAAGGCTGGTCTCGAACTCCTGGGCTTAGGCAATCCGCTCAACTCAGCCTCCCAAAGTGCTAAGATTACAAACGTGAGCCACTGCATCTGGCTCCAGATCCCTTTTCAATCAAGAACTTGTTAATCTAGTTCCTGAGGTACTGTCAACCTTTAGGGAAGAGATGGCTGATCCCAAGTCACACTCCTTCCTGTAGCAACCTACATCCAGTGACTGATACAGGAGTATAAAGAGCTCTGGCTTTCTTGGCTTCACTTTTGACAACTCTGAAGGGTCATTTTAGTTCCAGAGCTGTTGGTGGGGTTGGCCAAGATAGTTTTAGAGCCTGCATCATGCTTTGCCTTCTCGCTCTGCCAGTCCTGATTGTGGCCTTTTCCTCTTCCACAAGTGTTCATCTCAAGGCATTCCCTGAGAACATCCTGAGTGCTAAACACCTTCTGAGCCTGCTTCCTAGGGGGATCCATCCTGTAACAATATTTTGTTAGAATTGGTTCTTCATAAGTCTGACTTCCCTACTGACCTGAAAACTTCTTGAGGGCAGGAAATGTGTCATATTCATTCCTAAGTCGCCAGTGCTTGGCTTGATATTAGGTCCAGAAAAAAAAAAAAGTTCATTGTATGTTCAATGAACCTCTGGGATAATAATAATAATAGTTAACCATTATATAGTATCCTTGATCAGCTAAATTCTATATTAAAGGCTTTGAACATATTAGCCTAAACCTACAACAGTCCTAGAAAGTAATATTATTATTATTACCATTTTACAGATAAGTAAAAGGAAGCACCTAATGGTTCGAAGTTCTACCCAAGCTTACATATCTAGTGGTGGATCTGGGCTTTGATTGCTGGAAGTCTGTCTCTGAAATTCACTCTCCTAGTCACTACTCCTTACTGCTTCTTGTATCTGTGTACCTATCAATCCACCACTTTATTGAAGGGGGATAGGAAAGAGCTAGGTAAGAGGATAGGAAGGGTAGTTTTTTTGTTTGTTTGTTTTTTGTTTTTAATTTCAGGGGAACTGGAATTACCACAGAACATTTCTGGGGATGGAGTGTCTGCTTGTTTTGCCTGGAGTCCAGGCATGGCAACAGAGCTCCCCAGGTGACTCAGATGCACAGGCAGGTGTGGGAATCCCTGATGCAGGGGGCATTTTCAAGTGTGCAGAAGGCACTTACACAATTGCCATAACAGAGGCCCTAAGATGTGAAATGATCTGGCAATAGCTACCCTGGTAGAGAGAGAGGAGCCAAGACTCTCCCTTGTTTCAGGGTCCTGGTCCAGGGCTCTTTGAGCTGCACTTCCTGAAGTGGGGCCAGGAATCTGCCTTGGGCATGGGGGAACCACATACCTCACACGTGCATCTAGTGATTACTCAGGAAGTGGAGGCTTTGGGGCTGACAAACGGTACACCGGAAAGGAGAGGGGAGAGCCTGCCAGGAGGGGGTCGGCAAAGCCAGTTCCCTCAAAGCATTGTCCTTTCCTTCCTCCAACAGGATGCCAGGAGCCCCACAGAAAAGGGACTCATTTGTCTTCCTTCCCAGCACAATAACCTGTTGCTGGCCTTTCTCTTGGGCCTTGCTCAGAGCAACAGGATACAGTCTTTGCCAGGGGAGAAGGAAGGAAGGAAGGAGGGGAGGGAAATGACAGGAGCTCAGGATCTCCAGTCCCTAGCCTGGGCCCCGGAGAGACCCAGCACTGTGAGGCCAGAACCCAGACTAGGGCTGTCCAGGTCCAGTCGGCCTGGTATGAGGAACAATTTTGTTTTACAGAAAACCTTAATCAGATGTAAGCTGAGTAACCGTTAGAAGCTGAGCTATCATTTCTGAGCATATCTGAGTGGCCTCTCTCCAACTTTTATCTTAATCTCATTTAGAAAAGAAAAATAAATTGGGTCAATTTAGAACTGTACCTTCTTTCCTTTTTTATTCATTGTTAAAAAGAAGAAAAGAAGGTATGCATTGGAGTTTGTTTGTTTGCCATGGAAAAACCCTCTTATTTGCTTGATTAAACAAAAATAACACAAGCTACATATGAAAAATTTCAGCTACATAGACACCACCTTTGTTTTAAGGCTGTAGTAGTTGACATAGCATCTTCTTGCTACTTTCTCCAGCCTTCTCTGTGGACCACAGTGATACATTCAGAAGCCTGTTAGTTAACACAGGAGTTTTTGAACACTTTTCTATTGGTTTTTCACCTGCTCATTGTCCGTCATGCCTGAGGCCTGCAACATTAACCTTTAAAATTTAAAGGTGAAAACTACTGGGCACAGTGGCTCACACCTGTAATCCTAGCGCCTTGGGAGCCCAAGGCAGGAGGATAGCTCAAGTTCAGGAGTTCGAGACCAGCCTGGGTAATGTAGTGAGACTCCATCTCTACAAAAAAAAAAAAATACAAAAATTAGCCGGGTGCCGTGGTGTGCACCTGTAGCTCCAGCTACCTGGGAGGCTGAGGTAGGAGGATTGCTTGACTCAGGATCATTGGAGCCTGGGAGGTGGAGGTTACAGTGATCTGAAATTGTGCCACTGCACTCCAGCCTAGGCAACAGAGTGAGACCTTGTCTCAAATTTAGAAAAAAAAAAGGAGGGTGGGGTATTTGTGGGGAAGCTAAAAGAGGAAAAAAAAAGGGGGGCATTTTTAAAGCTCTTTTTTTAATAATTGAGGTTCTTCTGGTCTCACCCGAAACCTACAGCATCAGAAAGTGCATGTGTATGGATGGTAGAAGCGTGGAGGGGGCTTAGCTGTGGAAAAGATGGCAGTGGGTGGGTTGTAGAATTGGAATCAATATTGCAATCCACCACAGAGGTATAAACAAAACTGAACAAATCAATGCATTTTAATTAATGTTTATTTGTTGCATTTATGAACACATATAAATGCCAGACCCTGTGCTGGGTGTGGGTTGTACAAAGCTAATTCTGAAGCTTATAGTTCAATAGGTGGCTCAGATGAGTAGTGAATAACTGAGAGCATTAGAATTATTTACACAGGGAGAGTCAGCTGTCTGGGAGACTGAGGGGCCCTCCTGCGGTCCCTTTCCCTGGCCAAGCACATGGGGGAGAGGGACAGATGAAAGTGAGTCTGAGCTCACCTTCCTCTGTGGGAATGGTTGAAGAAATTTGCACTCCTTTTAGATTAACATTCTAATCTTGCCTCTAAGACTCTTCCAAGGTGAAAAAAAAAAAATCGTTATATTCAGTTAAAACATGGGCCCTTGATATGAACTCTGCTGCCTGTCAAAGAGATCACATAATTAATTTTTAAAATTAAAGTTATTTGGATTTCAGCACCGACAATTTAGTGATGAGACTAGTGCTCTCGCATACACACACACTCTCTCTTTCTCTTTTCTGTGTTTCCCACCTAGAGTTGAGATGCAGATGTGAGGTGGTGAAGAGGGCCTAAAGGCATTTCTGTGATGGGCCCTGAGGGAAGACCGGGAAGAAAACAAAGTCCCTGGCCTGTGTAGCTCCCAGCCCTGCTGGAGGTCATAGTAGAAAGTAGTAGACTGGGACAAGGTCTATAGTCAACTGACTCCATCCTCTCTTCACCACTCAGAGTTGCCCTTGGAGAAGATTTCCTAAAAGAGGTGAGAAAAACAGGAAGGGTGGGAACGAGCGAGAGGGCCAGGGAGAAAGAGGGGCAGAGGAGACACTCATTTATTAAGTGTGCGCTCTGTCAAGCACTTTACACATAGGATTTCTCTTGGTCTTTACTATTAATACATCTCCATGAATTACAAATGCTCATCCTCATTTTCCCCGGGGTGAAAATGGAGGCTCAGAGGGATGGATGATTCATACACAGTCATATCACTGGAGAGGGGAAGAACTGGGATTCTTCCCCAAACCAGCCTCATTCCAAAACACATGTTCTTTAGACTACCCCACCCTTTGGATTAAAAACCCTTTCCTGGCTGATTTTGCATTATCTGATGAAACTGAGATGTGACTGGATGGCAGGTGAACCTCGCCTGGTGAAGAGCCACTCCACTGCCCAATGGGGAAGGTGCCCTCTTTCAAGTCAACAAGGGCACACTTTCTTTCTCAGAACTTTAATCATTATTTTACAACTTGTAATTTATCCTCCTTTCTGTAGGTATCTGGTGTTTCTTGATTGTTAAGGAAGGGAGGAAGTTTTGGTTTATTAAAAGAGAGAGAATTTTTCTGGCTAATGTGTGGCCCATGAGCCACAGACTTCGCATCACCTGGGAGCTTGTTATAAAGGAAGAATCACCAGTCACAGTCTTCCAGAATCAGAACTTCAACAAGATCTGCAGATGTTTCATATGTACATTCAAGTTGGTAGTGCATGGGATAGAGGACATGATTTAGATTCAGACCCGGGTTCAAATTCCCATTCTACAAATAAGACCTTGGGCAGTTTACTGAATTCCTGTGGGTTTCACTTTCCTCACTCATAAACTAGGAAAGATGATGCCCATTGCACAAGCTTGTTGGAAGACTAAGGGAGCAATGTTAACTTCAGTGCTGCTATTCAGTATGTCAGTATGCCATCCATGAATGGTACTTCTTTTCTGCCCCATCTTCCCTTCCAAAAAAAAAAAAAAAAAAAAAAAAGCATTTCCTCTTCAAGAATGTGCACACTACAGAATCTGTTCTCTGAAATAAAATGCTTCTGAAATACTAATCATATCCATTTGACCAGTGCTTTGCAATGTGGTAGCGACTTGTCATGCATGACGATTTAAATTAAAATTAATTAAAATTAAATAGAACACTTCAGTTTATCTGTTACTCTAGCCACATTTCAGTACTCAGAAGCTGCATATGGCTAGTGACTAGTGTGTTGGACAGCATTGATATTGGACATTTTCGTCATCATGGAAAGTTCTACTTGACAGCATTACCTGGACACCTCCTATTTCTCCTGGGTATTTGCTAACCCACAGCTTCACTGCTCATGCAGTAGGAGCTCAATAGGTGCTCCTTGGCTTGAACTCTGCAGCCTCCCTTATTGGAAAAGAGAAATGATTTGAGAATCCCAAGATCTGTTTTCCAATTACTGCTCCATCTACTCATAAGATGCGTGACCTTGGGTAAGTCACTTTTCCTCTCTGAGCCTCAGTTTTCTCATCTGCAAATTTAGAGGGGAAAAGGTAATAAGAATACCTCATATTAGTCTAGAAGCTTTTTCACTTTTTATCTCTTTTGGTAGTTTCAGCAGCCTTTCATCCCATAGGGTGACCAACTCATCCTAGTTTGACTGGTCCTGAAAACTGAAAGTCTCACGTCACAGGAACCCCATCATTCCTAGGCAAACCAGGACGGTTGGTTGCCCTAACTACAGGTCCCCTCCAGTTATAAAATCCATGGTCCTGTGCAAGCCTGAGAGTGGTGTGCCAGAAGCCCCAAAACTGCTGCAAATACCAGAGGAGTATGAGCGCAGGCTCTGAAATCAGACAAACCCGGGTAAGATGCTGATGCTCCCACTTTATTTCGATGTGAACTTAGGCAAATTCCTTAATTTCTCTGAGACTTAGTTTCCCCCCTGCAAAATGAGAGTGCTGATGATACTTCTTCCTCCTGGGTGTTGTTGTGAAGATTAATTTAACAAAGCTTTGCAGAATGCTGAGTGCTCTGAACAATGTGAGTAATTCAGCAGACTCTGGAAAGGGGGCTGATCTACCTTTAGGGAGACTGTGATTAGGACATTCATGTGTAGTCCAAAGTATCTGCTAAAAGAGAGATGACTTGCTTATGAGCCATTAAGTTCCTCTTATCAAAAACTCCCACAACATCTGCCCCAGACTCAATTCGAATAAATAACAGTTCAAACTGGTTAAATAGAGCACATTTCAACTCCCCCTGCCCCTGCTGGGATAGTGACTCTGATGCAGCAAGTTTACTGAAACACAAACTAATCATTCCTGTTGCCAAAGTAGGCTTTTGGCAGAGGTCTGTTAAGAAAGAAGAGTGAGAAAAATGTCCTGGATTGCTGAGGCAGCACTGTATTTAGACAATTAAATTTGGAAAAGCAAGACAGTTCCTGTAACTACCTCCCACATCCCCTACTCCAAGAACAAAAGGTTTTGCTGAAAGTATTCATATGGATATTAATACTGAAACTTTAATGAGCCCCTCAGTAAACTCATCAGCTAAGTAATTACACCCAGCCACGGTGCTACCAGTGGGAAGGGTACAAAATCTCGCCTCCAAAAATTAGTCACTTGTAAGTTAACCCCACAGTCACGTCAAGCAACCCACACTTGACGGCTGATTCACAAAGATTCCTTGACATCTCTGTAGTTAAAGGGGCCAGATCACCATGGGAAGTCTGCAGAAAGGGAAAAGTTCACATTTACAAAAGACCTTTATGTTGGAGAAGAGTTTTGAGGAAAGCAGGGTTATAAGTTAGTCACTGGGTTAATGAGGGCAGAAAAGACTAGTACTGCCAAGCACTTGTTGGGTGCCAAGCAGGGCGCTGAGCATTGCACCTGCCTGATCTAGTTTAATACTCACCTAAATCCTGGGGGCAGGGATGTTTCTACCATGCCCAGGGGAGGAAACTGAGACTCAGGGGATGTGGAGGGCTTTGTCCAAAGTCTCATTGCTAAAGTGGCAGAGCCAGAGCTTTGAACTCAGGCTCTAAGTGAGATTTGAGCCTCACCTATGAAATTGAGATAGAAGAAAAAGATGGGAGTTTTCTTTTTTACTTACAGGAGTTGTTGCAGGGGTTAAATATTCACCTTGGGTTTGGCCTTGACCCTCGGAATGTAAATCCATACAGGAAAGACTCTCTTTGCTTTCCTAACCCACCCAATCTCTAATTGTCTCTCTCTCAGTCTCAGAGTCTACACAAAAGACCAGGGCTCAGACCTCTCATCTACTACCCGGACTGCTATATCTTTGTCCAATCTTTTATCTTTCCTTTTTTCTAGCTGGTTATATAGGGAAATAGGAAAGACTAAGAATGAAAGAAAGGGAGCAAATAAGAGTGAATGAGAAAGAATGAAAGAGAATAAAGAACCAAAAAATTGAATAAGGAACATTGAAGAAGAGCAAATGAGAGTGATAGGTTAGGCTTTTTTGTCACCCAGACTGCGTTTGAATCATTGCCCTTACATATACTTGCTAGCTGTAAAATTTTGAGTAAATCGCTCTGTCACTCAGTTTCCTTTTCTTAATTTCATAGGATCATTGTGATGATCAAATAATATTGTCCTTGCATTTTCTGTTCCCCATTAGGCACTCCATAAACCAACCAACCTCCCTCCCTCTTGCTAACTTCCTTCTGGTTTAGTCCTTGAAACAACTCATGAAGCAAGTGGTATTTATATTCTCATTTTACAAATGAGGAATGGGGAGCCTAGGGAGAGGAAATAATAAGGATCACCCAGCAAGTGAATGTCCTAGCCAGAATTCAAATGCAGATCTGTCTTTCTCCACTACTTAAGAAAGAAAGAGCAAGGTTGGGGGTGGGGGGCAATCTGAATGGCACAGGCTTTTACAGTTTCTCCTTTAGCTGCTCCACTGGAGGGCTGTTGAGAAAATTATCCAAATCATGTTAATGAGCAATTGAGTGCTGAGTTTCTCTGAGGGAAGATAATGAACAAAAGCTCTGGTTAGGGCTGGCAGCCAGGAGCTGCGATAGTTATCTCAGCTGATACCACCAAGGGGCTCTCAGCTCAAATAATTAACTCAATTGCCTCCTCTCAGGGGTGAAGTGGGGCTAATAAAACGTAACCACCTGGCCTATGGGAAAATGACTGAGTGCCCATAGATGAAGTGCTTTCAAGACCATCTGGCACCTAGTGGTATCATCGCAGAAGCCTTGGTGAGTACCGGCTGGGCCCAGGGAGAGCTTTGACTCCTTGGAAGGAGCCCACCAGTCTTGATGTTGGCTCAACAGAAGTGGATCTGAATCCAGGATGTATCACTCCAGAGCCTAGGATGTTGGATGTAGCTCTCAAACTCTCTTGAGACTTGGTTCCTCCTCTATAAAATGGAGTTAGTAGAATTTACATCCTGGAAAAGGTGTTAGATGGGTATAAAAGAAAGATCTCCATACAGGACCTGACACAAAGCAGTTACTCAGCATACTTGAGATTTCTTCTCCTACAACAGATGTCTTTGGGGAAGGAGAAGAAGAAAGAAATGCAGTCCCCACAGGCAAATAAACTGATTTGCATCTTCTTGTTAGGGAAATGGCAGTTTCCCAACTCTAAGATTTGAGTAGGCAAATCACTTTTACTGACGGTGAGTTTTAATGGCTTCAGCCAGTTGGTCTTTTCCTCCCACCGCTCCATTACTACAGAAATGTATTTCCTTTATCCTTCTGACCCACAGTCCTTGTTGATTGAGAGCTTACTTGAGGCACCATGGTAAATGCTTTCCTGAGATCTCTTATTTCACGATAATAATAAATGAGTGATCGCATGTATCCTCCAAGAACTCTGGAACAGGTGCAATTGTTATCCCTATTTTACAGATGAGGAAACCAAGGCATGGAGAGGTCAAGTCACAGGCCCAGGGTCATTTAGTAATAAGAGGGAGAGTTAAGACTCAAACACAAGTCTGTCTGAGTCCACTGCTCTTAGCATGGTTGGAGTCAGGAACTCTTTCCTAGATCACCCTGCAAACACCAGCTGACCAGGCTGAGCAGCTCATCTGTTCAGTTCAGTCACTCCTTCCTAGAGTCTGATGTCCTGCCAACCTCACCTCCTGAAAGCGGGTTCAGAGCTTCATAGTCATTCGGAAGTCACTGGTTACCTTTCCCAAAGCATCAGTAGGGTTGCCTGACAAAGAAGGTTATACTAAAGTTGCCAAATTGAGTCGTTGCCCCTCTCCCCTTGCCCAACCCATCTCTACTCCCTCATTCTGTAGATCCAGGCTTCCTCTTCCCCTCAGTGCTGCATGACACACAGTAGATACCTCCCCCTCAGTGCTGCATGGCACACAGTAGGTACCTCTCCCTCAGTGCTGCATGGCACTCAGTAGGTACTTGTCTGTGGCCTGAGCTCTCATCACATTTACAGTCTTGCTATATGACTGACCACTGGAAAAATCATATTCTCTGAACCTCGTTTTCCTTATCTATAAAACCAGCAGGGGGAGAGATGGGGATAACTCCCAGAGAGAAGTAACATAGCTAGAGATTAAGAGCATAGGCTTTAAAGCAGACTGCCAGAGTCCATATCTTGCTCCTACTAGCTCTGTAACCTTGGCCAGTTCACATAACCTCTATATGACTCAGTTTACTGTAAAAGGCAGATGATAGCAATAGTACCTAGTTTTCAAGGGTGTTGTGAGGAGTAGTGAATACATGTAAACTACTTAGAACAACCTTCTAAAGGGCTGTATTCAGGATTTAATAATAATAATAAAACAATTATTACCGCTTGTATCCTGTTACAGAATATAAACATTTCACAGATCTCATTAGCCTCTCACGGAAGCCTTTGAGAGGTTTACCCTACCTCTTTACTTTTGAGATAACAGAGATTCAGAGAGGCCAAATAATTATTCCAAGATCACGCAGCCTGCGAAGGACTGAAAAGGGATGCAGACCCAGGGTTTCTCTCCTCTGCAGAGGCAGATATATGGTAGAGCCTGACATACATCTTGGTGAGTTTCGCTTTCGCTCCACGCCCCTTCCTCCTCCATCTCTGCGTATACCTGAGAATGTCTATGTAATCTAAGCCTTAGTTTCTTTAACTATAAAATGGGGGTGATACAGACTATCTATCATCTGGGAATATCTAAACCTTTGCTGCTCAAAATATGAGCCACAGAACAGCAATATCAGACCCCCTGGAGCTTGTTAGAGATGTGAACCCTCAGAACTGCTGAGCCCAAATCTGCATTTTTAACATGATCCCCCAGGTGATCTGCATACATGTCAAAGTTTGACAAACACTAGACTAAAAGATGTAAAAGTGTTTTGTAAACTATGAAGTCAGGTACACCATGCTAATAGTAATTTGATAGAAATGAATAGCAGCATTTCCTGTACATGCTCAGTATTTCCATTCACACGGTCATTACTGGTCACTTGCTCCTGAAGAAGGGGAGGACAAGAAAGTGACCAAAAAGAGGCATTCTCTTGGTTAAGTGAATTGGTTCCTGGGGGAACACGCTTATGTGGGACATATACTAAAAAATTATTGTTGCTTATCCGAAATTCACATTTAACTGGGTGACCTTATCTTTTGTTTTTTGTTTTGTTTTGTTTTGTTTTGTTTTGAGACGGGGTCTTGCTGTGTCGCCCAGGCTGGAGTGCAGGGGCAGGATCTCGGCTCTCTGCAACCTCCGCCTCCTGGGCTCAAGCGATTCCCCTGCCTCAGCCTTTGGAGTAGGTGGAATTACAGGTGAGCACCACCATGCCTGGCTAATTTTTGTATTTTTAATAGAGACAGGGGTTTCACCATGTTGGTCAGGCTGGTCTTGAACTCCTGATCTTGTGATCCCCCCACCTCGGCCTCCCAAAGTGCTGAGATTACAGGCATGAGCCACCACACCTGTCTGTGACTTGAATCTTATCTGGGAATTATTCCTAAATGGATTCAGTTGTCTTTTAAGTGCAAAGTCCCTAACGTTTGGGGTATTCATTTAGCTAATCGCAGAGCCCAGTGTTAGGGTCTCTTTTGATCCTAAGGTTACTGAACAATGGTAGGGAAGGGAATCCTATTAGCAAGTGTCCCACTTTGTGGAGTACCCATCATTTCCAGTCGCTTTACTTAGACAATTACTGCTTCAATCTTGAGCCTTGCTACTCCAAGTGTTGTTATGGATCAGTAGCGTTCCTTGTTAGAAAGGCAGAAAGAATCTCAGGCACCACTCTAGACCTACAAAGTCACCTGCAGTACAGGTGACTAACATGTACGTTAAAGTTTGAAAGGCACTGGGCTAGGCTATTTGGGGTAAGGAATAGTCAAGTATTCCTTGAAAAAAAGAATCACTAGTAGACTTGATTTTTTTCTAGACTGGTTTAGGTGTACAGCAAAATTGAACAGAAAGTATAAAGTTCCTATATACTCTTCTCTACCTTCACCTAGTTTTCCCTATTATAAACATCTTGCATTAGTGTACTACATTTGTTACAATGGATGAACCAATATTACATTATTACTAAGTCAAGTCCATAGTTTACACTGAGGCTCACTCTTTGTGATGTACATCCTGTGGCTTTTTGTGGGTTTTCTTGAGGTGTAAATTTTACAATTTATTAAAATTTAAGGTACATTATAAAACTTAAAGCTTGTAATAACCCCGTGAAAGTAGATAATTGAGGGTATTTCTAATTAAATTTTACAAATGAGAAAACTGAGGCTCAGGGGGGTTATTTAACTTGTCCAAAGTCACAAGGCTGCCAACTAGCAAAGGCAAAATTTAAGGCTAGATCTCTTAATTGAAATGAATATATTTTCTTCCTCAACTACAATGACTTACACAATCTCTTCTCTGTTTTAAAAAAATTATTTCAACTTTTATTTTAGATGCAGGGAGTACTTGAGCAGGTATATTTAATGAGTATATTGCATAATGCTGAGGTTTGGGATACATATGATCCCGTCACCCAGGTGTGAGCATAGGATTCAATAGACATTCAGTCCTTGCCCCGCTCCATGCCTCCCCTCTTTAGTAGTCCTCAGTGTCCATTGTTGCCTTCTTTTTTCTTTCTTTTTTTTTTTTTAGACAGAGTCTCGCTCTGTCGCCCAAGCTCGAGTGCAGTGGCGCGATCTCGGCTCATTGCAAGCTCCGCCTCCCAGGTTCACGCCATTCTCCCGTCTCAGCCTCCCAGCTGGGACTACAGGTGCCCGCCACCACGCCCGGCTAATTTTTTGTATTTTTAGTGGATACAGGGTTTCACCGTGTTAGCCAGGATGGTCTCGATCTCCTGACCTCGTGATCCCCCTGCCTCGGCCTCCCAAAGTGCTGGGATTACAGGCGTGAGCCACCGTGCCCAGCCTCATTGTTGCCTTCTTTATGAGGACCCAATATTTAGCTCCCACTTATAAGTGAGAACATGCGATATTTGGTTTTCTGTTCCAGTGTTAATTCACTTAGGATAATGGCCTCCAGCTGCATCCATATTGCTGCAAAGGACATTATTTCATTCTTTTTTCTGGTGACTGTGTGGTATTCCATGGTATACATGTACCATATTTTCTTTATCCAATTCACCATTGGTAGGTACCTGGGTTGATTCTATATCTTTGCTATTGTGAATAGTGCTGTGATAAACATACATGTGTCTTTTTGGTAAAATGATTTACTCTCTTTTGGATATATTCTATGGGTTTTGACAAATGCATGATGTTGTGTATTGGCCATTACAGTATCATATAGATTACTGTGTTACTGCCCTAAAGATTCCATGGGCTCCACCTGCTCATCTCTCCTTTCTTTTCCTTGAACAAACTACTCATCTGTTTACTGTTGAATACCGTCTTGATTTGTTTACAAAAAAGAAAGAAAGACTCCATCCATAAGGACAAAGAGTATGTTTCTGATAAAGAAGCTGATATTTGCCCAAGGTCACCAAACTAGTAAGTGTAGAAGCTGAGTTTTCAAGTCATGTCTGCCTAACTCCAAAATCTGGGTTTTTTCTTTCTTTTCTTTTCTTTCCTTTTTTTTTTTTTTCCCTCTCTATTATGACCATGCCCTCTCTTACTAGGAGAGGAGACATTTGTACTTTCGTGCTATAGGGAGGGTGTAGAGGTCTCTGCAATTGTTCCCTCTAAGGATAGTTTTGGGGCAGGGAGAGGGCATCTGTCTGGTGTTTGGACTACTGAGGCTCCCAAGGGTTCCCAGGGGGCACTTCAGCTGGACCTGTAGGTAAATTTCTAAAATCTCCCACCAGCTGTTCTTTTTTTTTTAATCACCTCACTCAAACCAGTTATTATTTACAAGTGGGAACATAGAAATGCTAATGATCCTGACTGGGCTTGCTAATTACTCCTTAATCAACTGCAAATGGGCCTTCGCTACCAGCCCTGGGCGGCTGAGAAGAGGGCTCCAGCTGGACAGAGTTAAAGGGAAGCAGGTTGCTGAAGTGCCACTGGCCTTGAGAATAGGAAGCCGTGGAGTGTGGTGGGAAGTGTCTTCTTTGCATGTTTTCTGCTCTGCTCTTTTGTCCTGATGCTTTGGCCCCATCATGAGGTATCCCAAGGGAAGCCAAGGTATTCAGAGGATGTATGAAGCCAGACAAAGCCGTAGTGAACAGTTAGCAAGCAGAGGTTAGTCAACAAATGATGATTGGATCTATACAAAATGTTGGATATTGTGTTGAGTGCTTTCTTCCTGACCCTGTGAAGATTCTGGTTTTGGAGAGAGGACATGGAGGCAAGTAAACGTGTAGGGAGGAAACTTCGAGGAACACTTATGAGAGAGGAAGTCATGAGTCAGAGGCACCTGCAGGGGGGCAGGAGAGAACAGGAAGAAAACACTTACAGGGCATGTTCTAAAATATTTGTTGAATAAATTATCTAAAATAAAACACTTTCTATGAGAGATACTTTAATAATAATAGCTGCCACAAATTGTTTACCTAATATGTGCCTGGCCTGTGCCAGTCCATCACAATGACCATTTGAAGTAGAGGTTTACTGCACCTATTCTATAGATGCAGAAACTAAGACTATAAAGGTTAAGGGTCAGACCCACAGTCATACTTCCAGTAAGTAGCTCTGCTGTTTTTCTGATTACAAAACTTATACTTATTCCATGGCTGGGTCTGCCCTTTTATTTGGTTAGACGTTTAGATGATACAATAAAAATAGATATTTCAAAACTCAAAAGTTAGAGAAGGGAAAATCCTACATTGCATCAGTAAAGGTCCAGCCGAGAGAGAAACTATACCAGTTATTTTAACATGGAGAATTTAATATAGAGAATTGCTGCCTGGGAACTCAACAACCAAAATGGCAAAAAGAGAATGCTAAGGTATCATGGAGCCAACAATTACAGGAAGCAGCTGCCTCTGGGACTGGGACAACCAAAGAAAGAGGTTGGCATTATTAAAACTTAGAAATATGGGAGAGAAGGCCCTGCAGAGATGAAACTCAGATTCTGAGAAGGGACACTGCCCGGCTGATGATAGTGTTTCTGAGTTCGAAGGACAAGTCTCATTGGTCTGGGACCCAGATCTCTGAGGAGGGGGCTCAGATTGGTTAGTGTCACTGAGGGGGCACAATGAGGCTGTTTCTGTGAGTGTTAGAAAAACTGCAAATTGGATTTAACCATTGCTCCTGAAACAACTGCTGCTGCCACGGTGAAGAGACATTGCTCATGAACATAGGAACGGGAAGTAAACAGAAAGGAGGAAGCAAACAGAAAGGAACAATCGCTTCTTTCTCTCCTCCGGGTGTGCAGCCTCCTGCTGTGGCCCCCATGGGCTGAGCTCAGCAGGTAACTAGCTAGTCAAGCTGAAATGTGGTTTGCAGTGTTCTAGCTGCAGCATCTCGAAGTACACATTGTGGTTTGTGAAAAGTATCTGAAATTTAGCATCCAAAGACCTGGAGTACTGCAAAAGCTTTTAATTGGTTTTCCTTATTTCAGTCTTAAATCTATAAACCATGCCTACTGCAACCAGAGTGATTGTCTTAATCGTAAATCATTTCTCTTTCTAAACCTACAATGGATTCCTACTGCACTTACAACTACTTAAACTCCTTGATCGGTTTGCAAGACCTTGTTTGGTTTCCAATGTTTCCAGCCTTGCCTAAACCACTCTTTCCCTCAATTGCTATATCCTGGCTACAGCAGCCCTCATGGGGTTCTTTAAATTCACAGAGCTCTGTGCCACCTGAGGGACTCTAGACTTGCTGCTCCCTTGGTACAAAATCTTCTTCCCCAATTCTCAGTCTAATTCCTCTTCATTTTTCAAAGCTGAGACTAAACATACCTTTTCCATTCTCTGATATTTCTGTCTCTTGGCTGGACCTTTATTGATGCAATGTAGGATTTTCCCTTCTCTAACTTTTGAGCTTTGAAATATCTATTTTTATCTATTTTATTGCATCATCTAAAAGTCTAAGCAAACACCCCCCTGCCATTTTTCTTACTGCACACTGTAACTATTTACATACAATTTAATGCACTTGCGTGTTTTATTTGTAACTACTAAATATCTATCTCAGCCATTGCATTTTGAGCCTTAGGAAGGCAGAAATCCTGTCAGTTTTTTTGTCTCATAAAACCATGGGACTGGTATAGAGTCATTACTCCTTAATTATTTGTTAAGGAATTTGTAGGTTTTTATCTAGCCCCCAGATTAATGGTTGTGTACCTCATATTACTTTTAGGGAATATTTAAGTTCTTCAAGGGCAGGGACCACATCTTATAGGCTTTGTATAGTAATGGGCAAAGAATAAGCATTGATGGGCTGGGCGTGGTGGCTCACGCCTGTAATCCCAGCATTTTGGGAGGCCAAGGTGGGTGGATCACCTGAGATCAGGAGTTCAAGACCAGCCTGGCCAACATAGTGAAACCCTGTCTCAAGTTAAAATACAAAAAATTAGCTGGGCGTGGTGGCGGGCACCTGTAATCCCAGCTACTTCGGGAGGCTGAGGCAGGGGAATCACTTGAACCTGGGAGGTGGAGGTTGCACTGAGCTGTAATCGCACCATTGTACTCCAGCTGGGGTGACAAGAGCGAAACTCTGTCTCAAAAAAAGAAAAGAAAAGAATAGGCGTTGATGAAGTCTTGCTGCTTTTTTATTCATAGTAACTAGTCATATACAAGGTCACCTACAGACTGTCCAGATTCTTTGGTGCATTTTCAAGTCTTCTATCTGGAGCTGGTAGTGGTTGTCTTAGGGGACAAAACAGGGAAACTGTAGTCACAGGTAAGCATGGAACACATATATAGAAGTGCTGAAGAGCATAGGCTACAGATTGCCTGGGTGTGAAACCCAGCCCTACCACTTACATGACCCAGATAACCCTGGGAAAGTTGCTTTGCTTATTCTCATTGTTTCAGCTTCCTCAACTATAATGGTAATAATAATGCCTTCTTTATTGGGTGCTGGAGGGTGTATTGAGGTATTCATATTCACAGATGCTAATGGAAAAATACAAACTTAAGTGAATATGTAGGACAGTAGTCCCCCCTTATCCTTGGGAAATACATTCTAAGATCCTCAGTGGCTGCCTGAAACCATAGATACTACTGAACTTTCTATATATTAGAGTTTTTCCTATACACATGTATCAATGATAAAGTTTAATTTATAAATTAGGTACAGTAAGAAATTAACAGTAATAGCTAGTAATAAAATAAATTATAACAATATTCCAGCATCACTACTCTTGCACTTTGATGCCATTATTAAGAAAAATAAGGGTTACTTGAACACAAGCACTGTGATATAATGTAACAGTTGATCTGATAACTGAGATGGCTACTAAGTCGCTAACAGGCAGGAAGTATATACAGTGTGGATACATTGGACAAAGGGATGATTCAAGACCCAGGTGGGACTACGTGAGATTTCATCATGCTACACAGAATGGCACACAATTTAAAACTTAGGAATTATCTATTTATATAATTTTCCTTGTAATATTTTGGACCACAACTGAAACTGCCAAAAAGCAAAACTGCAAATAAGGGGGGACTACTGAACTGTGTTTGGAAATATAAGCACCTGACAAATATTAGCACCTGCCTCTCAGCTAAATTTTACTTGTAACAAGGAGCTGCCTATATTTTCTGTCACCCTCTTCCAAAATAGAATTGGTTATGCAGTATCCCATGACCTGAAATCTTTATTTTCTATCAACACTACTTACATGTCAGGCTAAGACTTCTTTGTTCACCTCACCTTCAGGTGTAACACTCAGTTTTTTTATTTGTTTTTTTTGCAAGGCCATTCTTGTGTGTTAACTTAGATTTTTCAACTGCATTATATGTTTCTCAAAAGCCACATTTTAATTCTATGTTACTTTTCATTTTGCTAATGAGACTTTTAGGATACAAAGTGGGCTCCACATCTACTGCTTAATTCTAGCCCAACACAAGGTGAAAGCCCCTCTTGATATCAGTTTAAGTAACTGTAACAGTTTTCAGTTACAGAGAGTATATTTAATTCTTCTAGCTAGTTTAAGGTGGACAGAATTTTTTTTTTTTTTTTTTGGTCAACTATGCAGGAGACTATTATTCACCAATATCCATTTCCTTCCTTTCAAGACTAGGACTTTATCCCCTTCCACATTTTAGCTGGGCATTTATGTGGCTGCCTACATTGCAATTACATTTGCCAATCCACTGGCTGATAGATATGGTCCTGTGGATAAATTATGGCAAAGGGGATGTGTGTAAAAGTAACACATAAGTGTTAAGTCATTTCCTTAAAAGGAGGCTGCTTGCCTTCCATTTCTACTCCCCTACTTCCCACATACTGGATGATGGGATCTGGTGGTGGGAAAAAGCTTCAGGTGGGAAACACTCTAGAGGTTAATAGGACACCAAGAAAGAAGAAAACTAAGTCATTGAATATCTTTGGGAGATAGAGCTACTATATTCCCCTGGACTGCCTACCAGCTTATAATTTTATGTGAGAGAGAAAAAAACTTTTACTTTGTTTAAGTGTCCATTATTTATCTTGGTAAGTCAGCCAACACAATGTCCTAATTAAAATATATTAGTATTAAAATAGCTTGTAGAATTGAGCTTTTATAAATCATTCCAAAGCCCTGGGCAATACAGGGATCTTCTATTTTTTTCCTTGGACCTTCTGTGAAATGGAAGCTTTGGTTCCAAAACTACCTCAGCACTGCCCTAACCTGGAAGAGCTATGTTATGTATGATACAGTCTGTACCAACAGAATGGATGTTCAGTGCCTTGCCTCCTGGTCCCCACAAAGCAAGTGACCCAGCACTGGGCCCTCCACTGATGGGGCTGCAGAAAAACCAATCACTCTCACAACTATGTTGGCCACAGGTGCAGTAGAGGCAGCAGAAGTGTGTCCCCTCACTCCTCCATTCCAGAATTTGTGCTCCTGCATCTGACTGGCCAAGCCTAGTTCTCACCCATTGCTTAGCTGGCTTAGCTGTGAGAGAGTCTAGGACATATCTTATTTCTCTCTAGATTTCACACTGGGGATACATACTAGAAAGAAGATAAGATGTATTTTGACTGCCAATCCACCATATCTGGCATAGTAAACTTTTCAAATCCCGAAGGTATATAGCTAATCAATAGATATTTTTGAGCATTTATTATGTGTCAGCTGCAGCATTAAGTGCTGTGGTTACAGCTCAGTTGACACAGTTGACCCTCAAAGGATCATCTATGCAATTTACAACTCAGTGTGCTAAGTTCTGTGAGGTGATGGGATTCAGGACACACTACCCCCAAAATATGGCACCTGGGCATACTGAAGAAAACAGCAAAGGCAGGAAGGGGACTCTGACTTTCCTGTGCTCTTCTCCCCTGAAGTGGGTCTTAAAACCTAGGAAAGAATTTTTGGCCTTCACTTAAGCAAATCATAAGACTTCCCTGTGAGAGGTGCCTTCCTTATACCTGGAAGAAGGGAACATTTTGATTTCTGAAGACACAGGGATACAGAGAAGAATCTGAACAACCAGCCTTGATAAGTTTCCTCAATTTATTCCCATTAGATCATACCATTTTTGCCTTATCATATTTCTCTATGGCTGTCTATACTTCATCAAGCCTAGCATAAAATTATTCAGATTTAACTGTTTCTTTGGGTCCTCATTTCCTTATGAAGGCTGCCATGTCACATAAAATGTTAAATATATTGATAAATATATATAAATTACATTAAATAAATGAGTATGTTTTTCTCTTGTAATCCGTCTTTTGTTAGAGGAGCTTCAGTCCTGAACCCAGGATGGTGAGGAAAAGGCATTTTTCCTTCCTTACAGAGGGAAGCCCACAGCTCTGGGGAAGGCAGAGCAGGGCTGCTCACAGGGGCCACACATACGCATGGGGAAGCGGATGCGCTACTCAGGGAAGGCCTGGGCTGCTCAGGGAAGGCCTGGGCAGGTGATGCCTAAACTTAGTCCTGATGATGATGCACACCATAGCTTTGTGCTTGAATTTGGACTCTGATGTGAGACTGTGTTGAATCCCACTCTATCACTTATTAACTAAAACCTTGAGTAAGTTCATCTGTGTGTCTGAATAAAAGGCAACATTTGTTTTTGTTTTTTCCCCCTTTAAAAAAAAACAAAACTGTGCTTCAGAAAAGAGGGAGTGACTTTACATTCAACTTTTTACAAGAGTCAGTGTTTCATTAAACAAAAAGATATGACATTACCTTGAGATAATTATCCATTAATTGGATGTGTGATGCCTTTGAAAGAAGTCACTCACCCAAGGTCACATAGCCAGAGGCTGGTGAAGCCAGAATTGCACTTTTCTCCATAACCCACCTCTTAGCTATTAACCACATCATTCTTGCCTACTGGCTGCTTCTCCCTGGTGCACATTCCCTGCCCTGTGAGCTAATTTTCAGGCAGAACTTCTGATGCTTAGTACTTTGCCTTTACTGTGTATTTTTCACTCAGCCTGCACCTTTGGCCTTGGTATCTCCCAACGTCTCAGGCAAAGACTCAACTCCAGCTCTGGGGCCCTGGGGAGCCCTCTTATGTTCTGGCCCCTTTGCTGATTGATGCTGAACTCAGCCCTTTCTTGAATCAGACATACCCCAATCTGAGCATGTTTTCAGATCAAGAGGAGGGGGCAACACTATAGACCCCAGACATGCCAACAAGCTGGGATGATTCCATCTGCGTGAGGGAGCAGAATTCAAACTCTGTAAACAGCTGGCCTGCTTAGCATTTGTACGAGCATTCGCAACTCAATTATAGGCAATTCCCTTCTCCATAACACACCAGCCACCATTTGACTCATCTGCCACCTGTATAAATGCAAAGCGATACGTAAGGGATTCCCAAACCTTTCCTCTGCCCCTCCCTGAATTTCCAGAGATGCCCTGACATCACTAGCTTTACCTGTTTTTCCACCCTCACTTGTTCCTAAATCCACTTTGAGCTTTCTCTCAAACACTATGAGAATATGATTCGGGGCCTAATCCAGGGCTGGTGAGCCCAGTTCCCAGCCTGCCAGTGCCTTAACTTACCTAGCCATATTGAGCTGTATTAAAGGACTAAGGCTCACCTTCCATGTTACCCTGAGACTTAGAAGACATTTTCTTATAAAGCACAGAAAAATAAGCCTGGCTTCTAGGAAGACTGCAAGCTGGAGAGGCAGCCTGAAGTCATGATTATTGGGATTCTAAAGATGGGAACTGGAGTCCTACTTCTGGTGCTGATAGGCTGTGTGAACTTTTGGCAAGTGATTCCCTCTACCCCTCTTGTTTCCTTCACAGTGAAATCCAGAATTTGGCTCGATGACATGAGGGCTTTTCAACTGCTAATATGTATATAAGTCACCTGAGCATCTGTTAAAATGCAGATTCTGATTCAGTAGGTCCAGGGTTGTCCTGAGATTCTGCATTTCTAACAGAATCCCAGGTGAAGCTAATGCTGCTACACAGTTGGAGTAGTAGGGCCTATATATGATTTCAAAAGCTCCCTCCCACTCCTGGTCTCCGTGTATCACATACTCTCTTAGTAACAATAACAGCTCCAAAGGGTTTAAATATATGCTTATATACACATTTATTAAATTACACATATCATAGGTCGTTAAACCATCAAACAATACAGAAATATAAAAACACAGAACGTGGAAGCGCCCTGGTAACTCTACCTCCCAAAAGAACTATTGTTAATGGTGCAAAGTACTTAAGAATATGAGGACCCATAAAAAAGTTTACGGCCTTCAGCTGTCCCTGCCCAGTGTGCCTCCAGTATGTTTTCTGGAAGGAGTTAAAGTTTCTTCTCTAGCTCAAAGTCACTGCAACACCCCAGTGTGGTAGATGACAAGGTGGCAAGCTTGGGCATATTAAGTGGAGGACCAGAGCTCTTTGTGTTGTATTCTTCTATGGGGATTTAGAGGTTATGGTGACTTCAGAAAGGGATCTTCACAGAGCTAAGGAAGGGAGAATGAAAATACAGGCTCAGAAATCTAGTCACCTGGGGCTTTCCAAATAGGGGCTTTTTCCTCTTTAATCTTTCTGTGGGGCCATTGCCCACTTACTAGGGGGAAAGTTTGGTGCATGTTTTCCCTAGAAAATGTCCTGTGACATCAAAGAGTGACCTAATGGAACCAAGAACAATGAGAATTTCTTTAGCAATGGGGGCTCAGGATCAACTGGGTCCTGGCTATCCAGAGAAGAATCCTTAGCCCAAGGTACACAGGAGAGAGGGAGATTTTATCTTCTGCCACCTCAAGCATGCAGGTGAGAGGGCCAGATGCAGACTCTGCTCTTGCATATACCCTATCCTATTTTAAATGGTTTCTCCTAGGAGTTTATAGCCTAGAATGTGCTCATTGAATACTTGTTGAATGAATGAGAATCCTAGAAATTTCTATCACTCAAGGAGAATTTAAATGATCATAAGTAAAGGTGTTTGCATGAATTCATTTCTGGTTTATTGAGGATTTACTAATAAGGATAGGGCTCTTGATGAACATTTTGAGGAGACAGTACGATATAGTAAAAAGATCCCGGGCTTGAAATCAGAGAGACTGAATCCCAAGTCTACCATTTGTATATTGTTCATCTTTCAGCAAGTGATTGACATTTTTGGGCACTGTTGTCTTCAATGGGGAAAGAATGATTTTTGTCATTCTCACAAGATTAAACAAGATAACGGCTTGAAAGTACTGTATTGAGACGTACAGATGTCAACACATTATTATTATGAGGCATTAAAGGAAATTAAAGAATATTCCAAATTACTGTCACTTGAATTGGGGATGGCTTCATGTACAAGTGATGAGGATATTATCTCTCAGTTTCAGTTACAAATTCTTTCACCCCCATACTCTGTTTTGAGACACTGGGCTGGGACTCTACAAACCAAATTCCTTCTTTGTCAGCAGCTCCCTTTTAGGCCCTGCCAACCAAGGGATGCTCGAGAGAGACCGTATGACAGCAGGAGGAAGAAAAGACTGGCTGCTTCCTGTTTGCTTCCGTTTCTGTCACCTCAGGCTGGCTTCTTCACACTGGCAGCAGCACTTCCTTCCAGTTGAGTCCAGTTTGCAGTTTTCCAATACATGGAGGAGCAGCCTTGTTGCATTCCCTCAGAGACACCAACATAGCTGCTGGAGTTTCCTCCAAAGAGGTCTGGCTTCCAGCTCCACAGAACTCCTCTTCCTAGCCCAGAGACCTCAGCACCAGCTGAGCAATTGCTATGCATTTGTGACCTGTATTCGAGTGCTCTGGGGCTAATCCTTCAAGTTTCTGCCTTTTAATCATTCTAACCTCTCCTTTTGTTTCCTCAGCAGTAGGGGTTGTAACTATTTCCTGTAATTGCTAACACTTGTTACTCTTTTTGTTATTATAGTTCTTTAGCACTTAGTTAACAATTCTTTATGTCAAATTCTCTCTTAAAGGTAAGCGAAGTGTTTTTTCTGTATCCTGAACCACTGCACAAATGGACATATTAGGCTAGGTTTGGAGAAGAAATAGGAGGAGAACTGGTATAGAAAAGAGCTCAGGAAACTCCAATAGTCTTTTATAAAGGTTCTTTGAAAAATTCTAGAACGTTCCTAAGGTAAGTAGCTTCTGTGATGGCCCCCAATGATACTTACATGCTAGCATTCATGGCAGGATTGATTATGCCACTTCTAAGATTAGGTTATTTAAAAAATCTGTAGCTTCCATCTTAGGTACTCTCTCTTGTATTGCCAACTTTGGGGAAAACTAGCTGCCGGATTATTAGGTGGTCCTATAGAGAGACCCACATACTGTGGGGCCACAGCCTGCAAACACATGAGTTAGCTCGGAAGCAGATCACCATCCCTGCCCCTGATAGCCCTCAGATAAGACTGCAGCCTCAGCTGACTGCTTACAACCTTGTGAGACGTTAAGTCAGAGACACTCAGCCAAACCACACCCAGATTCCTGACTCACAGAATTGAGATTAAAAACGTTTGTTATTTTAAGCTAGTAAGTTTTGGAGTAAGTTGTTATGCAGCGATAGAAGACGAATGAAGTTTCTTTTATTGAGAAACTATGGAAGGATGAAAAGAAAATATTTTTCCAACTTTATTTTCCTAATCAGTGAATATAGAAAACTGATTTAAGAACCAGCAGTTGTATATAATTATATTCCATTGATATTCTTTCAGTTTCTAAGATTTTACTTTCTCCAAACCTTAGTTTGTTTCTCTTTCTGTCTTCCTTTTTAGTGAAATATATGCTGTTGGAGAGGAAACTGGGGCAGAGAGAAATAATACATATTTCTAAATAATCTTCTGGCTCTAATTTACCCACAGGCATACCCTGAGCTAGGTATTAAATAAAGAAAAACTGTATATTTCAAACCCTAGCTCTCATTTCTAAGGCGCTTACAAGTTAATTGAGATGACAAGACACGGACAAAATTAAGTAACCTAAGGAGACCAGGACTAATCAGGATTCTTGTTTGCAAACAGTGTATTTGTCATGGTAGGTTAACATGTTTAACAGGCAAACACAAAGTGTCAATGCTTGGACATTATGTACAACTTTATTTCTCGGCATGAAGGGACTGCGAGGCAGGAGGGGCTGTGTTCTATGTACTTACTTAAGAACCAGGAGCTCTGGGTCCTCCCATCTTGTGCCCCTGCCTTCCTCTAAGTGACATCAGTGAGCAGCTGGGGAAAGAGAGCAAATAGCTGATGAAGTGGGAAGTTTTTGTGGGCTAGCTCTGGAAGTACATCACTTCTTTTCATATTCCATTGGCCAGAATTCAGTTATACAGAGCCAAAGAACTGCAAGGCAGGCTGGGAAATGTAGTCAGCTGTGTGTCCAGGATGAAAAGGAAGTGAGGTTGGGTGAACACATAAATGCAGCCACAAACAAACAAATTCTTGTTGAATTCAACAGAAAAAAATAAATTGAAGTGGTATTTGCATAGCTAGTGATACCAAGTAGAGTTGTGCAGGTTTTGTCCAGCAGAAAGTTTCCTGGGTGAGGGTGAGTGAAAGCTGTGTTCAGCTTGAAGAAAGGTTTGCTTCTTTCTAATGATCTACTAAGAGGGACGTGCCTTTAAGAAACCCATACAAAGGCACTATGTGTGTTAGGACACCCTGTATCTATCTTACAGAATCAACAAGAAGGCACAAAGGTGAGGCTTGGATATCAAGCAGAGCCCAATGCTGGTCAAGAACAATCTATTACAATGTTGCTGGTGACCCTGCCACCACTGGGCATTCACTGCCATGTGACAGGATGCTGACACCCTGGAAGCTGTGTCCTTACATGGTAGAAATGGGTCTAGCTGCCTCTCTGGGGTTTCTTTTATAAGGGCACTTGTAAGGGTGGAACACACATGACCTAATCATCTTCCCACAGGCCCCACCTTCTAATATCATCACCTTGATAATTAAGTTTTAACATATGAATTTTGGGGGACACAAATATTCAGACCATTGCATCATCTTATTGTTTTCTCAGATCACTCCAGGGACCACTCATCTGGGTTCTCTGAGAAACAGACAGACACCAGATAGGCTTCAATGTGTGAGAAATTTATTAGGGAAAGTGCCTACGAGACACAAGGGAAAGGAAGTTGGGAGTGTGGGAGAGAATGCAAGTGATGCAAGTGCAGAAGAGAGGGGGAATTAGTGAAGGGAAATTGGGCATTAAGGGTCTAGATTGCAGTGCACCTCTAAGAGAAGTGTGGCAATGTTGTTGGGGAGGCCTGAGCTAATGTTGGCTCATCAGAGGAGCCCCCGATCTCCCCAGGACCTGACCTATTTTAGTACTCCCAGAGTGCTCAGTGATTGGCTGGGAGCAGCAGTGGGAGCATGGCCCAGATGCAGGTGCAGAGATGGATTCCAGTGCCCAGCAATGAGGGCACTTATGCTCCATGTAGTTTGAGATCTGAGGAGCCCATTGTCATGGCCACCATAGCAGCAATTAGAATGCTCTAAATCAGTGGCTGGACTCAACTGTTTAAAGATTAAGCTTCAGTCATCATTCCAAAGAGTGAAGGGTAAAAAGCTCCCTGCAGGTGAAACCCTGTCTGTACTAAAAATACAAAAATTAACTAGTCATGGTGGCACGCACCTGTAGTCCCAGCTACTCAGGAGGCTGAGGCAGAAGAATTGCTTCAACCCAGGAAGTGGAAGTTGCAGTGAGCTGAGATCATGCCACTGTACTCCAGCCTGGGTGACAGAGTGAGACTCCATCTCAAAACAAAACAAAACAAAACAAAACAATCTCCTAACCCACGTATCTTTAAAATCATTAATTTCATTAACAAAGCCCTATTTATAATTTCTATTATGATAACTAATAAAACTTCTGGTGTTGAACAGAGATGAAAGTAACTGAAATGGCTCTGGAGTGGCCTTTTGAGTAAATGCTGGCTTAATACTCCAGCAGTGTGTTTTCCTGCTTAGGGTCACTAGACATCCATGGTGTAGAATAAAATAAACTGATATGGTTTGGGTCTGTGTCCCTGCCCAAATCTCATGTTGAATTGTAATCCCCGGTTTTGGAGGAGGGGTTTGGGAGATGATTGGATCATGGGGTTGAATTTCTCCCTTGCTGTTCTTGTGATAGTGAGTAAGTCTAATGAGATCTGGTTGCTTAAAAGTGTATCACACCTCCCCCTTCACCCTCTTTTCCTTCTCTGGCCATGTAGGACGTGCCTGCTTCTCTTTTGCCTTCCACCATGATTGTAAGTTTCCTGAGGCCTTCCCAGCCATGCTTCCTGTACAGCATGCAGAACCATGAGCTAATTAAACCTCTTTTTAAAAAAATTAATTGCCCAGTCTCAGGTATGTCTTTATGGCAATGTAAGAATGGACTATGCAGTGAGCCGAGATTGCGCCACTGCACTCTAGCCTGGGCGACAGAGCGAGACTCCGTCTCAAAAAAAAAAAAAAAAAAAAAAAAGAATGGATGGACTAATACGCTGACACAGACTTGCAGAGCTCACTGAATCTACACTGAATGACGTTGAAGCGCATCGGCGGCAATATAACATGATGATACCCATATATGGCAAAAATAACAAAGGTGGAGCAAAAATGACTAATATCTTGGAATCATCGAGATAATCCAAATACAACACTTTATTATTATATCTTACCATATCACGATTTAGTAGAATTTTGTAATATTATGGAAAGAAGCCTTTGATGCTATGGGATGACCAGAATTTTCTCATTTCCCTTTGCCAGGATATGAACAGAAGCAGGCAGAGGATGAAGCTGATGGTGTGCATGGTAAGAAAGGAGGGCTAGTCCTGTATGTGCTTAACATCTGCAGGATATGTATAGACAGGTAGCTGGATTAGGTGTATGCTGGAAGGAAGGGCTGCACCCCTGACTCTGTGCACAGGTGTGTCACAGGTGGGGAGACAGGAAAACACCAATCCATTCAGGTGCAACTTTTGATTGATCAGAATCTGTGTCAATATCACAATGAATATTTATACACAGCTTTGCTATTTTCAAAGCCTTTTCCTATACTACATTGTCTCACTTAATCCTCATAATCCTGAAAAGCAAGTAGCATTTTTGTCCCCACTTTAAAAAGTTTGTAAGGCACACCTAGTCATTGTAAAGCCTGAATCAAAACTGAGTTCCCAGACTCATGGTCCATCTGTCACCTGTCACCACTAGTTCATGCTGAGGTTACAAAAGCAACTGGGATGTATTCTGTGCTTGCAAAGAGCTCTTCTCTGAAAGAATTCCCTGAGAACATTTGACACTACCGAAAATTCTGAGAAGCTGGAGAAAAAGTGCTTTTTCAATTCAGGTTCTGGGAGAGTAGGAGGAGTAGAGTCACAATGAAGGGAGAGTATTTGTGTGTGTATATGTGTGTGTGTGTGCATGTGTGTGTGTGTGTGTGTGTGTATGAGAGAGAGACAGCGCTTGAGAGAGACAGACAGAGGGGGGCAGACAGCAAGGCATGGCTAGCTACTGTCATAATGAGTTCTTTCCAGGCCAGTGCTTGCTTACCCCCCAGCTCTGATGGAGACACACACTTACTCCTTGGGAGAGGAGCTGAGGTGGCTTCCACAGCTCCAGCAAGTTAGTCTTGGGAGGCAGAAACCTGGAGACACTAGCTTGGTGGTTACCACATAGGTCCAGGCTTGGATCTCAGCTCTGCCTGTGACCTTGGGCCAGTTTATGGACTTCTACACTTTTACTTTGCTAAAATCCTAGCCTCCTAACCCCTCCCTCTTGTCCCCTCTCTCATTCCCTTTCAGAATTGCCATGTCGTACCCAGGAGCAATCTTTTAAAAATGTTAATCTACTGGGTGTGGTGCCGCATGACTGTAGTCCCAGCTACTCGGGAGGCTGAAGCAGGAGAATTGCTGGAGCCCAGGAGTTCGAGTCTGCAGTGAACTATGATCAGACCACTCCAGACTTGCAACAGAGACCCTGTCTCACAACTTTTTTTTTAATTTTAAAAAGTGAATCTGATCAACTCAGGACTCTTGAAGCTTCCTCAATATTGTCATCAGTAAATAAACCCCAAAGATTTCTCATTGTACTTAGGACAAAATCTCATATCCTTTTCTCATGGAAAGGATTACATGATCTGGCCCCTGCCTCCCTCTCTACTTCACCACCCTCTTCACTGACAGTTCTCCAGCCCCACTCTCTTTTTTGTAATTTACCCCAAGCAGCCACCTCTTCCCCACCTCAAGGCCTTTTTGCCTGCCTGCTTCTGGGGACTCCCTTTCTCTTCTTTTTACCTGGCTAATCCCTGCTCATTCTTTAAGTTTCAACTTACCTTCCTAAAAGAGGCCTGCCCAGAATACTTTGTTTGAATCCAACTCCTCAACCCCTTTCTTTTCCTTTAAAGCATTTAGCATGATTTACAATCATGCGTTTGATTGTGCAATTCCTTATTAATTTCTGTCTCCTCCTATAGGTTGTAGATCCCTAGAGAGCAAAGAGTGTTTCTATTTTCTTCCTTTACGTCTCCTCCTGGAGTCAGTCACAGTGCCTGGTACATAGAAGGTACTCAAGAAATACATGGCGTATGAAGGAATGAATGACGGAGAGTCACATGTAAAGCACCTTGTCAAAGAACTTTAGCAGATTTTTGTAGTCCTGTCCCCTCCTAGTGGATACAGCCAAGCACCATTCTCAGGAGTGGGTGCAGACAGCCCTCACCCCAACCATCCACCACTGGGGAGAAGGCCCTGACCATGACCCTGTGGGTTAGCCAGGTGCAAAGCCCCCGAGGCTGTGGAACCAGGCTGAGCAGGTCCAGTGGCAGCCCTGCCACCCCGGAGCATAGGAGTGGCCTGGAGGGAGTGGGAACAGGTTGCTGGAGAGCAGATCTCCTGGGTCCTCATCAGACTCAAACCCTCCCTGTCTCTTTTTCCCTACTGCAGAAAGCTATTCTGCCCTGTCCAATGTGAATGGATTGGCTGCTTGTTTTGTTGTATGTGCTGCTAGGCAACTGGCCTGTTTTTGCTTATTTACCTCCCCTGGGCCATTTCACAACACTTTGTAATAGGCTGTGCTCTCTCTGCTGCACATCTGGTTTGGATTGAGCCTGTCAGAGCTCCCTCTGCGAGGAGAGCTAGTACTTTCCCCAGCAGTCACCAAGACGGCCCCCCGGGGCTCTGGCTGCTCTTTGGTGCTGGACCCCTCTAGGCCTGCCCAGCCCCCATTCCCTCTTCACTCTGCACCTCCCAGTCTTTTTCAACAGTTCACACATTTCAAAGCCTGAAGAGGGGAACTTTTGAGATGGAAAAAACTGACAAGTGTTCAAGGAATATTAGAGGAGAAAGGAAACTAACAAGAATAAAGTTTGAGTCCCAAACCCTCTCCTTCTCAACCAGAAAGGAGAACCGACTTACCCAATGGGACAGAGAGAGAAAGTGACAGACTCAAGACACTGCTTTCCTTGATATCACACTCCCCAAACCGCAGCTGTCTCATCAGCAAAACCACCCTGCCGATAGAGAGGGTTCATTTCGACATTACTAGGTTTGAAGGAAACAATAGGTTTGCCCTTCTCCCCATCTTACCTGAAAATTTCAAGTGGGGTTTCTGTAAAGAACCAAAAGAGAATCAGAGGTTTGATAGATGTCATCTTAGAGACACAGGGAAAGAAATGAAATTTCCAACTTTTTTACCTACCTGCATAGAACATGTTGGCCAAAGCAGGGCAGGGGCAGGTGCAGGTGAATGAAGGAAGACTGGGAACAAACACAGGACACCTCTCTCTGCAACTCCCGCATTGTTCTGGCAAACACATTCCGTACACAGTAAAATCCAAAATCCTGACAATGGCTTGCCTGGCCCTGTTACCTCTCTGACCTCATCCTCCCCTTCACCCACCCTGGTACATTCAGCTCCAGCAATTTGTGCCAAGAGAGCAGAAAAAAAGGTTTTCCTCGTGTGAAAGCAACCAGCCGCTGGGCAGAGCTCAGTGAACAGAGCAAGGACTGGATCACACACCCCTTTGTTCTGTTCATTGTTAGTTCTCGTACCTAGAACAGTTGTGCACAAAGATTGGGCTCCATAAGAATTTGTTGAATGAATGTATGAATGAATGAACAAATGAATGAGTCTGTTTTTCTTCCCAGCTGTTTCACATGATGATATTTCCCTGTACTTGCCTCTCACTTACAACATAAAATGCTGATCTATCATCCTACAGTGTAAATCTCTCATGAGCATCCCTTTATCTCTCTGTTCCAGGTCACTGTGCTCCTGCCCATTTTTGAGCTTCTGGAATACAAGCTGTGCCTTTGCCTGGAATGTCCCTCCCAGTCTGACTAGGCATCTTCTGATGGGGTTTGACCTGGTTGCTTCTAACACTAGGATGGACCTCTTGGCAATCTCTGGATACCTTTCTGTGGTTTGTTATAATGGTAATTATTACTTATCTGGCTGCTTCACATTGATTAATTAGTGGCAGATAAGAAAACCAGATGGCTAGCTGTGTTGTAATGGAGAGCAGTCCATGATCTCTATCCTCTAAGGTTTTCTAGTGATTCTTTTTCAGGTTTTTTGTTTTGTTTTGTTTTTGACCTTAAATATAGACCACAAGGGTGTAGAGTGATATGCAAAGCAGAACTCTTGATTTATATTTTCTCCTCAAACTTTCATCTTCCCCAATTACCCACAGTGCATGGTAATACCATCCATTTAATTTCTTAAGACAAAAAAGCCTGGGACTTAGCAATTGATCATGAGTCTGTCTTTCTCTAGACCCAAGCCATCAGCAAGTCCTATCCATTCTACCTGCATGACACCCCTCAAATTCATCTTCTTCTCTCTACCTCCATGGTCCAGGTTCCCAGCATTCTTGTCTGCACCGCTAACTCTTTATTTTTATTCTCCGTTGTCCAGCAAGTGATTGGAATCATGTTTTAAAACAAATTTGATCATGTTGCTCCTTTGCTCAAAGATGCCCAAATGGCTCCCTGCTGCACGTGGGATAAAAAGTCAGGCCTTTACCTTGGCCCTGGTAGCAACACTCTGGCCCCTGCTAACTTCTCCAACTTCAGTTGGTACCATCCCGTTCTCCACTTCTCACTGTGCTTCAGCCACACCAGCGCTCTTTTTGTTCCTCGAACTGGGCAAATCATTCCATTGCCAGAGCTTTTTCATCACCTATTTCCTCCCTTTGGAATATGCTTCCCTCCAGTCTTCACATGGCTGACTCACCTGTACTTTCAGATCTTGAATTAAATGACACCTCTTCAGAGAAGCCTTTCCTGACCGCTCCATTTGGAATAACATGACCTCCCTCCCCTCTGTACACAGAGTCTTACTCTCTCATATCATCTTGTTTCAAGTTCTTCCCAACATGCACCACCAGATTTTCTATTTGTTGTCTCTCTTCCCCCAGTCAGAATGAACTCTATCAGAGCAGGAACCGCTGTGGCTCCAGCACCTAGACATACAATAGGCTCTCAAAATGTTTGTTGAATGAATGAATAGATCAGTCAATAGTAACCTGAGAATAAACTGAGAGTCAGGCATCCTGGGTTCAAATCTTACCTGGCTGCTCTCAAGCTATGTGACTTTGAATATGTCATGTGTGGGCTCTGGGCCTCCCTCTCAATATCTCTAAAATGAGATCTGATTTAATGATCCCTAAAGTCCTTTGCAGCTTTCAGATATACTCTGATCCTATCAGCCGTTCAATATTGTTGACCATAAAAAATGGTCAAAGACGCTGATGACAGCAATGACCCCAGCTATAGTTGAACTATTTTTTAATCCCATGCAACATCCCAGGCTACATTTTATTTATGATTTACATTTAAGCATCATATCCAAAAAGTATCTGATGCAGCTCAAGTTTCATACCCACTTCCCCAAAGAAGTCCTTACTTGCACCATTTATACAGGGAGAAGAAGAAGCGCTCCCATCTAGATTGCTGTATCAGAATGGACTGTTATGATTGCAAATGGCAGAAACCTAACTCAATGCAACTATAACAATGAGGGAAATATCTTGGCAGCTCTTGAAATCCATGGAAGAACAAAATGATCCAGGTGCTGGAGGGACAGCAACAGAGCTGGACCTCAGGTGCTGCTGGAGCCAGAGGCTCAATTCTCACTAGTCTTCCTTCCAACTTCATCTCTGTCTCTATCAGTGTATTGATATTCTTCACTCTCAATACAGCCTGGTTCTTTCCACATAGTCCCAGCGCAGCATTTATCACACTCTGTATTAACTTATTTATTTGTTTTCTTGCTTACTTTCAGTCTCTCAGTACAATAAAATATGTTGAAGGCAAAAATCCTATGCATTTCTGTATCCCTTGCACCCAGTGAAGTGCCTGGAGCATAGAAGGTGCTCAATAAATATTAATTGCATAAATCAGTGGTAGAAAACATAGCAACCAACTTATTCAGTGTTTAATATCCAACAACTTTAGTTCCTGGAAAAAAGCTAACAAAACTCTCTAGGGTTCTGCTCAAAAAATAAAATGAGTTAATGAGAAAAACAAGTAAAATCTCAGGGAAGGGACTTATTTGTCCAGCTAGGCCATATGCTTACCCTTGGACCAAACAGTAGTAACTATTGACTGTGATAATGTCTTTGCATCTGTGTGAAGTAGGGGAGGAGAATCTTTTAGAAAAACGTCATTGGAGGAAATCCCAGAGGAGTCAACACACTCACAGAGTTGTTGTGGAGATCAAATGAGCCATTGCAGAAGAGGGTGCTTTGGAGAGCTATTATGAAGTTCCCATTTTTGTAGGTCAAAATTGATCAAATATTGGCAATTTTATATATTTCCACTTAATGTAAAAGTGTTAAAGGTGTTATATGGATGTAAAATATGACTAATTTGATTTCAAGTCAGCAGAATAAGAAAAGAAAACCATGTTTTTAAGATGAAGGGTTAAGTTGATTCCCTTTTATAATGATGGTAGCCAAATAGGGTTAGCATGTGCTAACTTTATGGGGAGCAGTGCTACATGGGTTATCTCATTTTTTTCTTCCAACACTTCCATGAGGTAGGTACTAATAATTACATCCCCATTCTACAGACAAAGAAACTAAAGTTTCAATGAGGTTAAACTATTTGCTCCAGATGACACAGTTCAAAAAGTGACAGAGCCAGGAATTGAACCTGGGTTTCTTGGCCATTTGTTACACTATGTTACAGAAGGAGTCAGAGTTCAGCTCCCCTTTGAAAGCTAATCCACTACTACCAGAAGACTGAATCTTTCCTTTTCCTGTGAATCTACAGACCTGGGTTTACTCTGCTTCCAAGTCATTTGTATGGCATTATAAGTAGTAGAGTATGTGTGACCCATGGCCAGACACATCTCCTTGAGGGCCTATCTTAATCACCTTTGCCCTCACAATGAGCCTTACATTCTACTCAGCCTGTGAAATGTACTCACCAAAGGTTCATTGAGGTAGGCAGAAGACAAAAGATAATTTGCTATCACAAAAGGATGTAGTCCTTGGTCTGCAAGGACTACAAGTTCCAGGGTGGTGAGAGACACGGAACAATGGGAATGGCAGGGACAATTATAAAGACAAAGCTCTCATTTGTTGAGAGCCTATTAGGTTTCCGAAAGTTATGTCCAGTATCTTTAGTTTTTCTATTGCCTTGCAAGGTAAGTGGTGGTATCTCCAGATCTTACTGCTTGAGAGCTACAGATTTGTGTTATTTCTAAACTGTAAACATCTCTGTGATTACCAAAGCTGGGCCGTGAAGATGTGTTTGCTCTAATTACGATCACACAAATCACTGAACCTAAAAACTATCCACAGCTAGAATTTCACAGAATTCCATTCTGGGCAGGCCCCTAAATTTCTCCTGAATTCAAACCTCACCCACACTCCAGAGCCCTACAACTGTGTCAAACAAATGCTTGACTTGATTTTATACATGAACTTGATCTTGAGCCATGGAATTTCAGTGCTGTGCCTGCAAGTCTGGAATTTAAATATTAGCCTTCCCAACCAAGATAGCTTTGATCTCTCAAGTTTACACACATAAGTATTGATAACATGGCTCGAATCGCAAGCAAGAGCACCACGGCTGTAGCCCATGGCTGCCAAATGTGTGCATGTGTACACAGATCTCTACTGAGATCAAAATAGATTTAGGTTACACAAGTGCTTATCTGATGGAGGTGGGAGCCCCGCACATGGGCAGAGAAACAGAGCTTACTTTCATGCAGCTGCTCTTACTTGCTGCATCTTACAGGACAGACTTAAGAGTGAACTGTAGGTGAACTCTGGCGTGACCAGGCCATTACAATATGGCCCAACCTTCCTTAATTTTCTAAAGTCTGATTTCTCATTTGGGAGTGGCTGCCATGGTTAGCTACTATTTTTTTTTTTTTTTTTTTTTGAGACGGAGTTTTGCTCTTGTTGCCCAGGCTGGAGTGCAATGGCGTGATCTCGGCTCACCGCAACCTCCACCTCCCAGGTTCAAGCAATTCTCCTACCTCAACCTCCCGAGTAGCTGGTATTACAGGCATGCACCACCACGCCTGGCTAATTTTGTATTTTTAATAGAGATGGGGTTTCTCCATGTTGAGGCTGGTCTCGAACTCCTGACCTCAGGTGATCTGCCTACCTCGGCCTCCCAAAGTGCTGGGATTACAGGCGTGAGCCACCACGCCCAGCGGTTAGCTACTATTTGCCAAGTATCTGTCTTGCACCAGGTACTTTATGTGTTTATATAATATTAATATCCACATATATTTATATTAATATAAATATCCACTTATATTTATATTAATATAATATTAATATAAATATCCACTTATACTTATATTGATATAATATTAATATAAATACATTGTAAGATATAAAATGCATTATGTAGTATAATCAATACATTATATATTAATTATATAATGTATTATATATTATATATAATTATGTGTTAATTATATAATGTGTTGATTATACTATATAATATATTGTATATATTATAATATATATTGAAGTTCCCATTTTTGTAGGTCAAAATTGATCAAATATTGGTAATTTGATGAACTGGCCATGTTCCTCACTGCTCCTAATAAATATAGAAGTATATATTTACCATATATACCATATATAAATATTTGTATATATTTATTATGTATTATATGTCCTATAATAATGTCATATATTAATATATCAATATAAATATGTGTTTAATATAATATAAATATTATGTTATACTAATAATGTTATATGAACATATAACGTACCTGGTACAAAAGAAATACTTATTACTATGTAAAACTTATGCATGGCAGCTGGGTGCAGTGTCTCACGCCTGTAAACCCAGCACTTTGGGAGGCCAAGGCCGGCGGATCACGAGGTCAGAAGTTCGAGACCAGCCTGGCTAACATAGGGAAACCCCATATCTACTAAAAATACAAAAAATTAGCCGGGTGTGGTGGTGAATGTCTGTAATCCCAGCTACTTGGGAGGCTGAGGCAGGAGAATCGCTTGAACCTGGGAGGCAGAGGTTGCAGTGAGCCGAAATCATGCCATTGCACTCCAGCCTGGGCGACAGTGCGAGACTCTGTCTCAAAACTAACAAACAAACAAACAAAAACAAAAAACACTTCTACATGGCAGAAACTATTCTATGAGTTTTACACATAGGTCATTTCATCCACATATCAGTCATATAAAGTTGGTACTACTATTATCTTTATTTTGCAGATGAAGGAACTGAGAGACAGAGAGTTTAATTAGCGAGAGTCACACTGAAAACAAATGGCAGAGCTAGGATTTGAGACCAGACATATCTCTTTCTGTCTCCCTAGGAGGCTGGTGAGGTAGATGTGGTCATTTAACAGAGAAGGAAAATAAGTCTAATTAACTTGCCAAAAGTTACATGACCTGTTCACAGCAGAACCAAAATTCAAACCCAGGTCAAAATTCAATACCATGTTTTTCTTTGGACAGCCTGTTTTTGCATGGCCTGATTTTTGTATGGCTGGTGAGCTGAAAATGGCTCTTACACTTTTAAAGGATTGTTTTTTTTTAAAAAAGAATATGCAACACTGATCATATGTGACACCCCCCCCACCAAAGCCCAAAATATTTGCTATCTGTCTTTTTAGAGAAAATGTTTGCCAACCCCTCAGCTATACTGTCTCCTCTCCATATTGGCCTAAAGTATTAGGTTGGTACAAAAGTAATTGTGGTTTTTGTCATTGAAAGTGATGGCAAAAATTGCAATTACCTTTGTACCAACCAAATACTTTATGAGGGTCAAATGAAGGTGGGAGTGTATATATATAATTTGGGGCAAGATACTTCCTGTTCACTGGACCTCAGTTTCCCCACTTAGAAGGAGAAGTAAGATCTGCAAGCCTCACCCCAGTTCTAATCTGCCCCAATGTAAGGTGTTGTTCTGTTGCTGTACTAAAGTAAAGTATTACTTTTTCTATGCCACCTCCCGTGTTATTACTTGTCACCTAACTTATTGCAAGAAATTCAGACATTATTATACTTCAATGTTGGAAAAAACCATAACCCCCAAAATAATCCCTGGAAGCTAAAAAAATGCTTCACCTCTAAAACATCAGCCCTTCTGTGATGTGCTCTGAATGCAGACACCTTCATCTTTGCTTATTCTCCCAGCCTCTCTGCATTTCAGGTTGTTTATTACCTCAGAAGTGTTTGCTTCTGATCCTCCCAGTCTCCCCTACTCCCCTCCTTCTCTCCCAGTTCTCCATGATTTTTAACACTAGCAAAAGAAAAAAAAAATCAAAGCAATCTACCAATTTTCTTCCAATTTGTTTCCTAGTGTCAGATGCACACACTTTCCCTTCTCGGCATCCATTTCTTCTCTTGAGCATGGCCTCCCACATATTCTAAGAACAAAGCCAGCTCCTTCTAATCTTCTGATCTCTTGTATCCTTCTCTTCCTCTCTCAGTGGTCAAGGCAGCCTTGCCCATTTACAGATTTGCAATCTCTCCCAAAGTCCCCTTCACAACCTCCCTCAACCCAAAAAGAAACCTAATCCAGAACTCTCCCCAGGACACTAAGACCTCACTCTGGTCTTGAGCACTAGCCCAGTGCAAGGGCTGACCAGCAGCCATACCTGTTCCTCACTTGCCCTTGAAGGAAGGCAATGGCATTATGGTGATGTAGATCCAGCCTCCATGGAGCCCACGGGTCTGGTTTGTCTTCATCTTGCTTAAGAGAGGGTAGGCTTCTGCTTCTTCTGACCCTCACCCTCATCTCTGTAGGATGGTTGCAGTAGCCTCCCAAGGAGACCCCTGCCTCTAGACCCCTTCCCTTTCCTTGAATCGTTACCCACTCTGCAGTCATAGGAAGTCCATACTTAACTGCCCTTCATGGTTCCCTGTGCCTGCAGAATAGTGCTCCCTGCCTTAGCTCTCCATGAGCCAGCCCCTGCCACTCTCTGAACACATTTTTATTTCCTACCATGCTGTCTCTCATTCCCTATGCCTTTGCTATGCCAAAGTACTTAGAATGTTCTAAGCATTCCACACAAAAAGATTGCACATTCTTTCCCTCCATGGGATGTCCTTCCTCAACTCTGCTTTCCAGGAAAAGTCTGCATATCCTTCCAGTCCATATTAGGCCATTCTCACATTGCTGTAAAGAAATGCCTGTGGATGGGTAATTTATACAGAAAAGAGGTTTAATTGGTTCACGATTCCATAGGCTGTAAAGAGAATATGATGCTGGCATCTACTTGGCTTCTGGGGAGGCCTCAGGAAACTTACAATCATGGTGGAAGGCGAAGGGGGAGCAGGCACAACACATGGCCAGAACAGGAGCAAGAGAGAGAGTGGGGAGCATGCCACACACTTTTAAATGACATCTCTCACAAGATGTGAAAACTTGCTATCATGAAGACAGAACTAAGGGTATGGTACTAAATCATTTATGAGAAATCCACCCCCATGATCCAGTCACCTCCAACCAGGCCCCACCTCCAACATAAGGGATACATTTCAATGTGAAATTTGGGCAGGGACACACATCCACACTATATCATGGTCCATGCAGAATACCTTTCATTTGCCCCTCTAGATCCATACATTACCTTTCCTCATCTGCTCTGTATTCAAGAAGTTGATCTATGGGGATTGAATTGGTGGGTTCTTGAACCTTCTGTTTCTAGTTGGGTTTGGCCAACAGGGAGCCACAGGAGACCAGAGGGAGGGAAAAGAGGAAGGGAGAGAGTATGATATTCCTTTAATACACTGTTTGCAACGTCACTGAACTGGCCATGTTCCTCACTGCTCCTCCTAAGGAAAGCAACTCTGCAGGACAGTTCAGCAGCTATTAAGAGTTGTGAGAGGCCGGGCGCGGTGGCTCACGCCTGTAATCTCAGCACTTTGGGAGGCCGAGGCGGGCAGATCACGAGGTCAGGAGATCGAGACCATCCTGGCTAACACGGTGAAACCCCGTCTCTACTAAAAATACAAAAAATTAGCCGGGCGTGGTAGCGGGCGCCTGTAGTCCCAGCTACTCGGGAGGCTGAGGCAGGAGAATGGCGTGAACCCGGGAGGCGGAGCTTGCAGTGAGCCGAGATCGCGCCACTGCACTCCAGTCTGGGCGACAGAGCGAGACTCCGTCTCAAAACAAAACAAAAAAAAAAAAAAAAAAAAGAGTTGTGAGAACAGTTCAGGAGCTATTAAGTGCCTACTCTCTCTTTTGTGATTCTTCTATATCTGCACCTTTGCATATAATCCTTCCTTGAAATCTGCTATTTCCTGGGAGCTGTCAGACTGTTGGGACCCTGATTGGTACACAGTGTGACCCAGCACAAACCTCAGGGAGCTCTCTGAAGGCACATCTGCTATAGATCCTGTTACATCACCTGCTGCTGGTTTGCTTCCCTGACTTCCCCACCAGACTGCTTCATCTCACCTTGTCTTGTAGATATGCAAGAGGCCTACCCACATTTAGTGAGCAGCTAGTATGTGCTAGGCCATGGCCTAAGCACTGAAGATTCAGAGATTGGTAAATGATAATTCCTGACCTTGCAGATCCCTGACTCTAGTGCAGGAGCTGAGACTTGAGCCCCATTTAACACTGTGGCTCTCAAATCCCAGATCCACCACTGACTAGCTGTGTGATCTGGGCAAGTCATCTCTCTGAGCCTCAGTTTCCTCATCTGTAAATGGAAATCAGGGCAGCTACCTTGGAGGATGATTGTGAGGATTAAAGTAGTTAGCATAGTGCCTGGCGTACACTAGGTACTCAATAAGTGCCCATTATTATTTTTATCGTAGCAGGTGCTTAGTGTATATTAAATGAATAACTGAATGTATTATCTCATTTGGTCTCCATAGCAACCCGTTCTCTACCCTTCCCCATTATATACAATCCAAGTAGACATGGAAGGAATTTCTTTCCCCATTTCACAGATGAGGAAATTGGGAATGAATGAATGAATATCTAACCCACCAGCCTGCTCTGCCTCCCACCTTTTCCCAGAGGCCACAGTGAGGCTGTTTGTCCAGGGAACTGTGAGCCCTGGGCCCTAGAGGAGTTATCCTGGCTTTCTGTCTGACTTTCTGGCTCCAGAGGACTTGTGCCAGTAGCTCACCACAATTTGCTCTGTGCCTAACACAGGCTGGGGTTCAGGTGCTCCTGAAGTTTGTAAACACTGGGGTCTGCCAGGTGCTGCCCCCAAAGCCCCAGCTTCCCAGAACCGGTGGCCCCAGTTCCTGTTCAGCTGCTGCTCTTTCTGTAACTCCTTTGCAAGTACCACTGCCCCTTCTGGTAAGTGCAGGGGCCAGGAGGCAGATTCTACTTTCACATTCACTACCACACCCACAGGAGGGAGATTTCTTAAAGTGGAGGGGAACTTTTCTTTTGCTGTAGGCCCAACCTCAAGCCTCCTCCTTAACACCTCAGTTTTTTCAGGGGATACTTAGTTTCCCACTGAAGCTCAGGAAGGGTAAGTCCCCACAACATCAAAACTTGAATCTGCTCCAGAAACATGGGAGTCCCTGATCCCTGCAGAGACCCTGCCCTCCGCTTGGCACGTTTGATGTATATCCTCGTGTACTCCCTCCAATGCCACTGCATGGTGGGCATAGCTTCTGAATGGCAGTAGCAGGACTGAGGCTCAGGGCAATGGAATGCCTAGTATTGGAATGTTCGAATAAGAAAAACTACACCTTCAAACTTTAGAAGCAGAGTTGGAAATCACTGCAAAACAAAAGTCCCTAAACAGAATGAGTCTTTGCTGCTTCTGTACCATATGCACAGCCCTGCTACTTTGCTTTCTATGAACTGCATGTCTATTTGTGTCCATATCTGTCTCCCCTAGTTGACTATACCTCCTCAAGGATGGAGAAGATGACTCACCCATATTCCTCTCCCCATCCCAGCACATGGCCTGAGGCAAGAAGGGATGGTTGACCTGAGAAGCTGAAAGCAGACCATCGTGCCTGGTGGTAGGGGGTCAGCATAGGAGAGATGCAGGGCCAAGTCACACAGGGTCCTGTAGGTCATGGTGAGGGATCAGGATTTAATTATAGGTGCAAATGGAAGCCACTGAAGGCTCTTGAGGAGGGCCCTTCCTTCCATGTTGTAGAAAGATAATTCTGGCTCTAGGATGAAGAATAGATTGGAAGGTGACAGAGGAGGAAGCAGGAAGCCCAGTTAGGAGCTATCACAACAGAACAGACAAGAGCCAGGGACGTTTTTTCAGGACTATGGTTCCCAGGCTTCAGCGGGCATCAGGATCACCTGCAGGGCTTGTTAAAGCACAGCTCACTGGCCCCAACCTCAGAGTTTCTGTTTCAGTAGGTCTGGGGTGAGGTCTGAGTGTTGAGTTTCTATGAAGGTGAGATGCTGCAGTCCCCAAGAACCACTGCTTGAGAAAAGGAGAGGAAGAAAGCGATAATGTGTGGTCTTGTTCTCAAAGAGCTTTCATCTCTGTGAGCACTACGTGAACAGTGCAATTCTAGAGAGCCAGATGGATGTCCATTGTGGGATCCCAGGGAAGAACATCTCCCCAGCATGGGTGTGGAGGAGAGGGTCAGAGGAAGTGTATTAGTTCATTCTCACATTGCTATAAAGAAATACTTGAGACTGGGTAATTTATAAAGAAAATAGGTTTAATTGGCTCACCGTTCTGCAGGCTATACAGGAAGCATGGCTGGGGAGGCCTCAGGAAACATTCAATTATGGCAGAAGGTGAAGGAGAAGCAGGCACATCTTCACATGGTGGAGCAGGAAAAAGAGAAAGTGCACGAAGTAGGAGGTGTTACACACTTTCAAACAACCAGATCTTGTGAGAACTCTGTCACAAAACAACACTAGGAGACAGTGTTAAACCATTAGAAACCACCCCCATGATCCAACCATCTCCCACCACGTCTACCTCCAACTCTGGGGATCACAATTCAACATGAGATTTGGGTGGGGCCCACAGCCAAATCATATTGGGAAGCTCCTGGAAGAAGAAACTCTTGAATGAAGTTATACTAGTTAACTGGGACTTAACCAAGGGAGGGAGGTCCCTGGAAAGAATGAGAAAAAGGGGATCTTCAAGACAGAGGACACAGCTTGAGCAAAGGCAAGGAGATAAGAAATGGCAAGATATGTTTGAGCAATTGGGGCTGAGAAATCCAAAATGAAGATGGTGTATGTAAAAACTGTGTCATGAATGGCTTTGCATTTCCTTTAGACTGAGAGGTTTGAACTTTATCCTGTGGAGCAGTGGTTTGTAAACATTTTTTAGTGCAGCAGGTTGGTCACAGACCTCTCTGAAAATCTGATCAAAGTTAATACTTACACAAACAGAACTAGGGTATACATTTCAGGGTGTTCACATATTTCCTGAAACCTATCCATGATCTTCAAATAAAGAATCCCTGCAGTTGGTCAGGTGTGGTGGCTCACACCTGTAATCCCAGCACCTTGGGAGGCCAAGGCAGGAGGATTACTTGAAGCCAGGAGTTTGAGACCACCCTGGGCAATATAGCAAGACCCCATTTCTACAAAAAAACAGAAATTTTTTGTAGAGTGTGATGTGGTGGTGGGTGCCTGTAGTCTCAGCTATTTGGGAGGCTGAGGCAGGAGGATTGCTTGAAGAGCCCAGGATGTCAAGGCTGCAGAGAGTCATGATTGCACGATTGTATTCAGCCTGGGCAACACCATGAGACTCTGTTTCAAAAAAGAAAACACAAGAAAAGAATCCCTGCAGTGAATAATGGGTTTTAAGAGGGGAGGCAGTCTCATTGGATTTTTATTTTAGACGGCTCTCTTGGTGACTATGCAAATAATGGATTTGAGCAGGGGTAGTGGGCACAGAAAAGCTGAGGTCTAATAGTCTGAGTGAGAGATAATAAGTGGTAACGCAGATGGGGGACCAGGTTAACACCTGTAGGCAAGGGTTAAGTTGGTGAGTGTCATGATCAGACTTACTTTTCAGCAAGGTCACTCTGCTCAATTCAAAAAGCATCAGTTGAGAGCTGAGCTCAGAGGCCTTCTTTGCGTGGCTTGAATCTAGGCTGATGGGCAATGCAGGCCAGTCAAGCAAGAATGAACCTTCCCCACCCTCACCCCACATACTGGAATCTGCTGGTCATCAGTCAGTTGGGGCCCAGATATCCCATGCCTGTGAGGGCTGGAAGCCAAGGACGTGAAGGAAGGCAGCAATCTGACAAGCTGGGGAGAGGCCACAAGGGCAGAGTGGGATGGTTAGTTCCTGGGAGGCAGCCGAGGTGTCATTCCTTCCAAAGCTTTCGCAATAGCCAGAGGAAGCAGACAGAGCTCAGATGATTATCTCCGTTGTACAGATGGGAAACTGAAGGCTAGGGAAGGTAAGGACTTGCCAAAAGATGTGTAAGAAACACCAGGGCAGAACTGGGACTAGAACCCCAATAACATTTGACTCCTATGTCTGTGTCTTGCTTTAGGCCGGCCCTGGGGCAAATTCTCTCTTGCCTACTTCTGGTAGCTCTAAAATCCTGTAATTCTGTGATTTAAATTACTGAGTCCTAGCAAAAGGCTCTCCACCATTCCTTTGGGTTATTTTATCTGTATCTGCCGTTCTACCCCAAGATCTTATTCTCAACCACCTGTGAAGTTTGGAACGAACCATTTGGCCTTTCTGGCCTGAGTTTTCATTTCTAAAACAAGAGAGTTCCTCTAAATGCTCCCAAAATATTTTTCTTCTCTGAGTGGCAGTGGTTCAGCAATGGCTTCTGAGACCTTAAATTCTGCCCCAGCTTTGACATGATCACATGATTCTCAATAGCCCAACTCCTTTTGTATGTAGGTACCAGGGAATAATAACAGTAATAATTAATATCTTTTCTTCCTTCCCCATGGGCCAAGCACTGAACTAAGCACTTTGAAGCTTCAGAACAACTTTACAAGGTAATTGCTACTCTTGCCCCCATTTTACAGATGAGCAAACTAGAAAACACAGAGAGGTTATATTACTTAATGTAAGGCCATCAGCTAACCAGCATTCATATCCAAGCAACCTCCCTCAGGGTTCATGCTCCTTATACCTAGGAGCTGAGGAGTGAGGGATTAAAAGTGCAGGGAAGGTATGAAAACAGCCAGGTAAGCTCTCTGTGACAAGAGGCTCACTACCCCTCAGTGCCATGTTCTATCATTAACCACTTTTTGCAGGTTGTGCTATGACATGGTACCTCCTACCACCTGCAGGGGGGCACAATTATGAGATGTTTCTAGTGACTTGTGGAAGGAATTGTCAGATTTGGCAAATAAAAGTACAGGACATCTGGTCACATTTGAATTTCAGATCAAGTTTGTGTGTCCCATGCAACATGTGGGACATACTTATTCCAAAAAAGTTTTATCATTTATCTGAAATTCAAATTTAACTGGGTATCCTATATTTTATCTGACAAATCTATTTCCAGTGCAACAGAATAAGGACAAGTGATGGTGATTTCTTTCCCTTTAGAAGACTTGAATGGGTGTGATTACTGCTTTGCTCAACTGGTGCAGAAGGTTGACATGAAAGGCGTGGCTGAATCAGTTTCAAGGGAATGGGGATGACCTCTCTTTGCTCATCTCTACTGGGAAGTCCTTTGAAGCCTCCAAAATCACCACTGAGGGAACCTGGAACAACCCTCTAAACTAGAGCAGAACTCCCCGGAATGATCTGGAGCAGGCCTTGCTCACTGGCTGGCTGTGTCCTTGGCTTAGTTTCCAATGCCTGGCGCACAACTCAGAAGCTACCTTAAACAATAATCTCCCTCCTTCTCAACTTCACAAAGGATCTCCAGGGTCCTTCTAGGATGTTTGGGTCTCCAAGCACTAATTCCTGCCTCTTTCTGAAACTTAGTAACCTCTTCTGTGATAATCAGAGAAAAAAGAAGAAAAACCCATAGTAGATTTTCAATAGATATAACCCATTCACTCCCCTCAACCAACGCCGCCGTCTCACCATCAGATGTCATAGTAGTCATTCCCTTGGGTTTTCCTGCCGGTGACTATTACAGAGTCCTAGAAGAAGAATAACAAACCTCAAAGGATTGCCTGGTTTTAACAACATATTGTGAATTCCCAAAAAATTTCCCCCAGGAAATCCGTTTTGAAATATACGTGGGGTTACTCCACATCACAGACATCTGTGCTGAAGCTTGCTTTCCTCGTGGCTGGCATCCCAGACAGACCCCTTGGCTGGAACAAACCTTCACCTCCTTGTCACAACGTGACCCCAATCCTTCCACCTCCCCCTCTTCCCCACAAAGTCACACCCCCATGCCCTGTGTGGAGTGGTTTCTATCAGCAGAGCATGTTTGAGCTCGCTGGGAAAGTGGCCTCTCACATGATTTGAATCTGCTTTGTCTTCCCTGATTACCAAGATGTCCCAGACCAAACTACATTTAGATGAAATGCATTTGGGTGGGTGTACTCTGCCTGCCTCAGCAGAAATATTGTAGCAGCCACCCAGCACATAGCTGAGACATGCACAAAATGCAGACCAGCATCTGAAAGCAAAGGGAACTTTATAAGGTGTATTATATTAACATCCATAAATATGCACATTTATAGGCATCCTGATTAGGCCTCAGGCAAAGGCCATAGTATTTTTTTAAAAAGGAAAACTCAGTTAAAAAGGACTGAGAACAGAGCAAAACCAAACTCTTCTTGGGTTTTTTCGCTTTGTGGTGTGGATAGGAACTTCTCCTTCCTCCTTGCCCTTCCTTAAGTACAGTACATTTCACTGTGGGATTGTAAAGGACAGGGTCCCAGCTTTTTTTCTGAATAACTTCTTAATGGAAGCTGCTAAACTGACTTTATCAGCCAGATATGTCCTTGACTTTGTCACCTGGAGCCAGAATATCCTCATCACCATTATCTTCTTCATCCCATGGCTAAGAGTCATTGATCATTTATTTTGTGCCAGAAATTTTGCTAAATATTCTGCATGATTTATCCAATTTAATTTCATAGTGATCTTCTATTAGAGGTGTAATTTTTTTTTTTTTTGAGATAGAGTCTTGCTCTGTTGCCCAGGCTAGAGTGCAGTAATGGCTCACAGTAGCCTTGAATTCCTGGGCTCAAGCAATCCTCCTGTCTTGGCCTCCCAAAGTGCTCAAATTACAAATGTGAGCCACAGGGGCACCCCAGAGGTATAATTTTTAGTCCTCATTTTAAGAATGAGAAGATTGAGGTTTAACAAGATTAAGTGATATGCCCAGGGTCATATAGCTAATCAAGGGGAAAACTCGTATTCAAATTCCAGACTGTGCAACCCAAGGCTGGCACACTTAACAACAGTGCCTATTGCTCCCCAGGGATTGATAGCAAGGCAATTCTGGTAACTACTGGGCCAGGGAGATTAAAGAGACTCATCCTTTAAGGCCCCCACTCAAAACCTTCCTGTATGAGTAGAGTGGATCCATCCCTCCTGTTTTTACTTCTCTGGTCTAGGAAGTTATTTCTAAGAGTTTGAGCTGTTTTGAGGAGACAAGAGGACATAGTGGGGCGGGGAAAAACCCAAAAACTTTGATGTGAGACAGAGCTAGATTTATAGCATGGCCCAGAATCATATGAGTTATATGAAGTCAGGAAACTAAATCTTAGTTTCCTTACCTCTAAAACAGGCATAATTATATTCGCCTCATAGGATTAATATGATTATTAACTAGAAAAACATAGCCTCCTGCTATACTTCGAATGTTGGTGTGCCCTCCACCCCAAAAATTCATAGGTTGAAACTTAACTCCTAAGGTGATAGTATTAAGATGCAGGGCCTTTGGGAGGTGATAGGGTCATGACGACTCTGCTCTCATCAATGGGATTAATGGCCTCATAGAAAGAGGCTTGTTTTCCACCACCATGTGATGACCCAGTAAGAGGGTGCAATCTATGAAGTAGAGAGCGCTATGAAGCTCCCTATGAATCTGTGAAGTAGAGAGCGCTATGAAGCTCCCTATGAATCTATGAAGTAGAGAGCGCTATGAAGCTCCCTATGAATCTATGAAGTAGAGAGCACTATGAAGCTCCCTATGAATCTATGAAGTGGAGAGCTCTCACCAGACATTGAATTGCTGACACCTTTATAAAGTCTGTGATCTGGGACTTTCCATTTGCTAGAACTGTGAGTAATGAATTTCTATTGTTTATAAATTACCTAGTCTAAGGTATTTTATTATAGTAGCCAAATGGACTCAGACACCAGCATTCAGGGATCCAGTTTTTTTTTTTTTGAGTACCTATTATATACAGAGACCTTTAAGGCCTTGACAAATGTTCATTCTTATCTTTCAATAACAGGATTTCTAAATTACAGGCTTTATATCCCCAGGACCTAGCACAGAGCCTGGGAGATAATATGTGCTAATTAAATGTAGAGCATTTGATACTCTCATGAATTAATAAATGAATGCAATAAAAGCCCATCCAGTTTATCTTTCTGACCTCATGGACCACCACTCCCCTCCAGCTGCATATGACTAATTTGGTATTTAACATACAAGCCACGTCTTTCCAAATCTCAGCCTCGACACAGGGCTCATATGATTCTCTGTGTCTTGAATGCCTGCCACACCCACTTTGTTGGCCTGGAAAACTACTTAGGAGTTTTACTTTATGAAAAATGCAGAGTGAGTCTGCTCCTACTCTGTATGTCAGCTCTTCAAGCAGTTGAAGTCAGTCCTCATGACTCCCTTCCTTGTTCTACAAATTAGTGCTGCCTTCCAAGTTGAATTTCCCTCCAATAATTGTTATTGGAAATTGTCTCTGAATCCCATACTATTTTGGACACTCCCTGCTTTTCCAGTTGCCTCCTATGCATTCATTCATTGACTATTTATTGAGCACCTACTAGTTGTCACATGAAACAGTTTTTTTCACTAGACTATAAGCTTATGAGGTTTACATTCTGATGAGGGGAGCTGAACAACAAACAAAAATGTACTACATATGTCAGCTGTTGATGTGTCATGGAGGAAAATTCAGTGGGGAGATGAGGAGGGAAGGAAAGGAGAGGATAGACAATTTATGTAGAGTGTGGTCAGGGGAATGACCACAGTTTGAGCAGGGGGATTAAATGAGGGAGCAAGCCATGTGGCTGTCTGAGGGAAGTGTGTTCCAGGTGAAGAAGAGAAGCAAGGTACAAGTGCCCTTAGGCAAGAGCACTTTGGAGAGTCTGAGGCAGCACCAGGAGGCAGGAGAAGGAGCAATTGGAGATGAGCTCCAAGACAACTAGAGGCAGATCATGCAGGGCCTTGAGTCCGGTGGAAAGGACATTGCTTTAAATAAGATGGAAATCCAGTTCAGAGTTGATTTAAATCCCCTGAAAACTTCTCTCTGGGGCTCTGCAAAGTTGAGCTTTTAGAGGAACAATGATGGGAGCAGACAAAGCTGTGGGAGAGTGATTGCAATGACTGCAGCAAGAGGTGACGGTGCCAGAACCAAGGTGGCTATGCTGGAAATGAAGATGCACACAAATTCTAGATGCACTTGGAAAGTGGAGTTCATTGCATTTGGTTTTCTGTTTGTATTTTTCCCCAGTTTTATTGAGGTATGTTTGACAAATAAAAATCGTATAAATCTAAGGTGTACACAGTGATGATGTGATGTATGTATTAATATATATCATGAAATGATTATTACAATCAAGGTAATTAACATATCCATCACTTCACGTAGTTACTGTTTGTGTGTGTGTGTGTGGTGAGAATACCTCAGATCTATCCTCTTAGCAAATTTCAAGTATGCAATGCAGTATCATCAACTGTAGTCACTGTGGTATTCATGAGATCCCCAGAACGTATTCATCTTATAACTAAACGTTTGTACCTTTTGACAAATGTCTCCCTATTTCCCTCACGCCCTTCAGGCCTTGGCAGTGATCATTCTTCTCACTACATCTAAGAGGTCAATTTTTTAGATTCCACATATAAGTGAGAACACATAATATCTGTCTTTATGTGTTTGATTCATTTCACTTAGCATATTATCCTCAACATTTATCCATGTTGTCACAAATAGCAGGATTTCCTTCTTTCTATGGCTTAGTAACATCGCATTGTATAAATTTGTATAGCATGTCTTTTTTTAATCCATCATCTATTGACAGACATTAAGGTTGTTTCCGTATCTTGGCTCTTGTGAATAATGCTGGAATGAATGTGGAAGTGCAGATACCTCTTTGAGATAGTGATTTTATTTCCTTTAGATATATACCTAGAATGAGATGGCTGCATCATATGCTAATTCTATTTTTAATTTTTTGAGGAACCTCTATACTGTTTTCTATAGTGGCTATACCAATTTGCATTCCCATCAACAATATACAAGGGTTCCCTTTTCTCCACAATCTTGCCAACAACACTTGTTAACTCTTGTCTTTTTTTATAATTGCCATCCTAACAAATTCCAGTTAATGTTCCATTGTGGTTTTGATTTGTATTTCCCTTATAATTAGTTATGTTGAGCACCTTTATACACCTGTTGTACATCTGTAGATCTTCTTTGGAAAAATCTCTATTAGGTTTTTGTTTGTTTTTTTATCAGTTTATTTGTATTTTTGCTATTGAGTTGTATGAGTTCCCACTGCATTTGTTGGAGAATTAGATGTGGGGCATGACAGAATCTGCCCCTGTTTTCTTATTTGTGAACTAAGGATGATATTTTCACTGCAGGTTGTTAACCTTCATGGTAGATGCTCAAGGAATGTGAATTTTCTCCTTCAACTGTCCAGTGCTATGATCAGCAGTGGTCGTAAGACCATTGATTGTGGCAAATAATTCGAGGAATGGATAGGGGAGGGGAGATGATGAATTTCAGGTACCTGTGGGATCCCCAAGGGAGAGGTCCCTTTGGATAGGGGTAGCTGACAATTTTGGATATAAGCTTCAGATATAGGTTTAGGATAAAAGTTCAGGAGACGTCAAATAAATAGTTTGAGAGCTGAAACTATTGGGACAAGTTAAGAACAGTCTTTTTCCATTTCCATAGCAATATTGTGTAATATTTATAGAACTAATATATATCTTAAAGAGGGAATCATTGGATCACTAAAAGAAGTATGCAAAATCTGGTATCACATGAAATGAAGGGATAATTATTCCAGAACTTTAGGCTAAGGGAAGTGAGGGAAGAGTGTGCATCTCCTGAAAATGTAGTATAAAGAAAAGCTGAGCAGCTAACATATATATTAGTCATCAAGGAAAGGAAGACAGTTTAGGCAACACAGGTATAAATCAAAGAGGCATGAGTTCTTATCCAGGACTTTCCCCCTACGCTACTAACTACTTGCTTTTTTTCTTTTTTCTTTTTTGAGATGGAGTCTCACTCTTGTCGCCCAGGCTGGAGTGCAATGGTGAGATCTTGGCTCACTGCAAGCTCCGCCTCCCAGGTTCAAGCGATTCTCCTGCCTCAGCCTCCCGAGTAGCTAAGATTACAGGCACCCACCACCACACCTGACTAATTTTTGCATTTTTAGTTGAAACAGGGTTTCACCATGTTGTCCAGGCTGGTCTTGAACTTCTGACCTCGTGATCCGCCTGCTTCGGCGTCCCAAAGTGCTGGGATTACAGGCGTAAGCTGCCATGCCTGGCCCACTACTTGCTTTTTAAAAGATTGGCCATGTAATTTTCACTGGTTTGAGTCAGGGGATAGTACATCCATTTGGTCAGTGCTTCTGCGTCTATGGACATACTGGTGGTGTTTAGATGCATGGTCTGTGGTCCCTGAGTGATGATACAAACATGGTAAATTCCACACACAGTGTTTGCATGTTGGGAAGGCTAGTCACTTCTCTTGCTGGCTTATTGGTGTTTTCTCCATCATCCCAGGTGCCTGGGGATCAGCAGAATGGGACTCTGTTCTGGCTCTCTCATCACCCAATGGCATCTGCAAGCAGAGATGATTGCTCTGTTCTCCATGCTTGCATAACCATGTATGGTTCTGGACCAACACCGTATGAAGGTCACTGATACACTGTGATTCCAGAAGAAGGGGACCAGGTGAAACAGAGGGGTTGGGATTGCCTGGAAGACTTGTCTCGCTCTGTCACCCAGGCTGGAGTGTGGTGGTGACATCTTGGCTCACTGCAACCTCTGCCTCCGGGTTCAAGCAATTCTCGTGCCTCAGCCTCCCAAGTAGCTGGGATTACAGGTGTGCACCACCACACCTAGCTAAGTTTTGTATTTTTAGTAGAGACAGGGTTTCACCAGGTTGGCCAAGCTGATCTTGAACTCCTGGCCTCAACTGAGCTGCTCACCTTGGCCTCCCAAAGTGCTGGGATTACAGGCGTGAGACACCATACCTGGCCCCTTCCTTATATTACAAGTCTTTTTTTTTTTTTTTGAGACAGAGTCTTACTGTGTTGCCCAGGATGGAGTGCAGTGGCACAATCTTGGCTCACTGCAACCTCCGCCTCTTAGGTTCAAGCAATTCTTCTGCCTCAGCCTCCTGAGTAGCTGGGATTACAGGTGCACACCACCATGCCTGGCTGATTTTTGTGTATTCTTTAGTAGAAACAGGGTTTCACCATGTTGGCCAGGCTGGTCTCAAGCTCCTGACCTTGTGGGATTTTTTTTTTTTTTTTTGGTATGGGGAATAAGAAATTCAGGAGGAATATGATAATGTCTTCAAAGATTTTAAGGGCAACTACTTGGAGGAGAAATTGACCTGTTCCTCATTCACACTGACTAATATATTTATATTATATATCACATCTGTATTTATATAGATTTATATTTATAGATATAATACATAAAAATAAAATATTTCTAATAATTTTTGTTACCCAACAATCAAAAGAGCTCCCCTTGGAGAAGTCTCCATATTCAGGATGACTGACTGAACCCTTTGAGCTTGGGCTCAAGTGTGGGATCTGAGATTGAACTGGATAAACAACACCCTCTCGCCTTCTCGCTCCTTCTCAATTTCTCCCCTTCCCCATCTCTATGGTCCTCTGTTTCTATCTTGGAGGAACAAAACTACATGAACTTTTTCTAAGTGGGAGTCAGAACTTAGGCCCCTTTCCTGTCAAGAGGCAAACTGTCACTTTAACCCAAGATATTCATAACTCTTCCAGGTGATTAATAGGGGAGTCAAATATCTCTCATTCCTCGAGGCTACTGAGGACCATGTGGTGACTGACCTCATCTGGGCACCGAATGGCACCCCAGCCCCCAATGATTCCTTCTCTTTGGTGTGGCCCCAGGTCATGGCCGATCAATTTTGCTTTGAGGGGAGGAATGTGAGCACGTCCTCCGCGAAAGCCCAGAACAGACGCTATGTTGTTCTTTCATGACTGCCTTTGCTAAGTGGCTTGTGAACTGAGCCCTTGACAGTGAAGCCAGGCATGACTGGGGAAACTAACTACACAGATGAGCAGCCCCCTAAGACAAAGGGGGAAAAGTCCAGTGGGTAGGATGGAGAGGGTGAGCTGTGTCTCAGGAGCTATGGAACAATGCAGCAGTTTCAAACCCAGAGAACCTAACAGGCCTTATAGTCTTCTGACCCCTTCATTTTACAGGTTAAGAAACTAATGGTCAGAGAGACAGTGACTGCCTTCAAGTCATGCATGAAATTAGCCGTTAGGGGTGAAATTAGGATGAGGCAAATGAGGCACCTACATGACTCTAAGAGGACCCCTCCTTAAACTCTGCACCCAAGACCCCTCACTCAGCTTACCTAATCTTGGCCCTAAGTCCTACACCACCCAGGCTGCGTAACACTTGCCAGTCAAAGACCTTCCTAGAGAATATTATGATATAAATGTTTGTGTCCTCCCCTGGTTAAAATTCATATGTTGAACTCCTAATCCCCAATGTGATGGTATTAGCAGATGGGGCCTTTTAGAAGTGATTAGGTCACAAGGACAGAGTCTTCATAAATGAGATTAGTATCTTTATATTAAAACAAAAGGACCAAGGGATCATCTTTGCCTCTTCTGCCATGTGAGGATGTATAGAAGGTGCCATCTATGAGGAAAGGGCTCTCACCAGACACTGAATCTGCCAGCACCTTGATTTTAGGTTTCCCGGCTTCCAAAACTGAGAGAAATAAATATTTGTTGTTTATAAGCCTCTCAGTTTATGATATTTTGTCATAGCAGCCCAAACCGACTAAGATAGAGTTTCTATCCATAGAAGGTGCCATGTTTTCTGGCAGATGCACCTGTCCTCATTGGAGCAAAGAAGGGCCTCTGCCTACAAGCAGCCAATGGAAGTCTGGCAGGCAGCTGGGGAGAGCTTGTGTGGTCCACTGCCCCACTGGAGCCTGGGTGATTTCACTGGATGATCAGAATCTTTCTTGGAAATTTGAACCGTCAATAGGGGACAGTTTGTAACAGCTGAGAGATGAAGTCAAAGGCGTTCTTGTTCCCCAATTCTTATTGCTTGTACTGTCCTCAACACATTCCTGTGGTGGAAAGGGAGAGAGAGGTGACCAGTCTTATGCCTCTCCCAGGTGGCTGCTGTGCCACTCACTGTTCAGATCGCTTCCTACCTCATGGGAGAGTGGAGGCGCGGTGGCAGGGGGACCTGCCTCTCCATTCATTCGTTTAACAATCATTGAACACCTCATTATTGCTAGACACAAAGGTCATTAACACTTGGTCCCTGATATTAGGTGCTTACACCTTAGCAGAGGAGACAGAGGCAACAAAAGAGACAATTATATTGCCATTGCCACTTATAATGATGAAGAAAGGCAACAGATATTGTTGGGACACGAGGAGAAGATACATATCCATATGGAAAAACTGGGAATAGGTGCGAAACAATGCTCCCTGGAGGAGGTGTTGCCTGAACTGAGTTTTAAAGGGATGAGCAGGACTTCTTCATTCACCAAGTGAAGAGCAAGGGAAGGGCTTTCCAGACTTGATCAAAGGACATGGCTGAGGACCAGCATGGCAGGTGTGGAGGTACTGCAGACAGTTTGGTCGCTATATGAATTTTAAGTGAGGTGGGGCACAGCAAGAAGGAGGCTGAAACTGGTTAGCGCGGCTAAGGAGCTTATACCTCATTTGCCAGGCCAGCTCTCACACACTGGTACTCAAGGCCAGGCACGGAATCTCAGGACAAACTTTATTTGGCCCATAGAAGGTTTTACAGAATTCTGAGTTTGCATGCCTTTAGACAGCCAAGCTCCATTTCACCGCAATCCCCACTGCTCCCCATTGCCTACCTATGGACCTGGCACTCATTTCTGTTTCCTCCTGCCTTCTGTAGACTCTAAGGATGTGGTGCCTGCTCTGGGGAGTGGAGAGTCTCTGAAGGGTTTCCACCAGGTGATAAGCATGATCATGCCTTTGCTTTACAAAGATTCCCTTGGTGATGATGCAGAGGAGGATGGAGGGGTATCATGGAGACAGACGAGTCCTTCTGGAGGCTGTTGCAATAACCCAGGCAAAAGATGTCAAGGGCCTGCAATTGTGTCCTGGAAGAAAGCATAGTAGGCATGGCAGGATAACCCCACCATCACCCATTGAGGACCCTTGAGGCCTGGGGAAATATGGGAGAAGGTGGTGGGCCTGGAGCTAGCAATTCTATGTCGAGGACCACTTTAAATGACAGACTGTTGTAAGCATCCCTAACCTACCGAGCACCTACTATACCCAAAGGTATGACATTCATAGTCTTCTGTAATTATCCCAACAATCCTGTGGAGCTATTGCTGCCCCTCCCTGCACTATTCTAAGGCTCAAAGAGCTTTCAAGTAGCTCTCACAAAGGATCCTTGCTAAGCGGTTGTCCTGGAATTCAGACTGAGAATTATGCGATTGCAAGGCTGGGGTTTTGTTCACAACAAGATACCTGTGTGGGTTTATCCTGATGTCATCAGAGTCCAGAGGCCACATTGGACCAGAGTGGTATTTGAGGAGTGTGACCCAGTAGGGGATCAGTATGGACTTTGGCAATTCCCTGACTGAGAAAAAAATAACTGAGAGAAAACTACCCAAGAGGACAAGATGAGAATGTGCATTTGGAGCTTGTTTATTTGGCTTGGAGTCTTAGTCCATCTGGGCTGCTGTAACAAACACCATAGACTAAATTTATTTCTCATGGTTCTGGATGCTGGGAAGTCTAGGATCAAGGTGCCAGCAGATTTGATGTCTGGCAAAAGCCTATTTTCTTATTCATATGTAGAGCCTTCTAGCTGTGTCCTCACATGGTACAAGGGGCTAGCTAGCTCTCTGGGCCCTCTTTTATAAGGCACTAATCCCAGTCCTGAGGGCTCCACCTTCTAATAGCATTACCATGGGGGTCAGGATTTCAGAATATGAATTTTGGGGGACATAAACATTCAGACCACAGTACTTGGCAAACACCCCTCTACTTTTTCCTCAGAAGATTAGGAAAAGTTTCAAGTTTATTTACACATTAGAACACAAATGCCAAAGCAAGGCTAGATGTTGTACTTTGGGGTCTGCTGGCTATAAAATCTCTGAAGGAGAAACCAGGCTGGAGAGGGCCTCAAGTGGACGGGCCTGGGAGCTCCAGTCCCTAGCTCTGTTCTCTCTGTTCCCCTCCACCAGCTTTAAGGGGAATTAGAAAACCACCTCTATGTCCCAAATGCCAAGCACTCAAAGTCAGTGGTTCTCAAAGTGTGGTTTCCCAACTCGCAGCATCTACATCACCTGAGAACTTGCTTGACCAAATTCTCAGGCCCTACCCAGACCTCCTGATATGGTTTGGCTCTGTGTCCCCACCCAAGTCTCACCTTGAATTGTAATCTCCATAATCCCAACGTGTCAAGGGCAGGACCAGGTAGAGTAATTGAATCACGGGGGTGGTTTTCTCCATACTGTTCTCGTGATAGTGAGTGCATCTCACAATATCTAATGGTTTTATAAGGGTCTGGCATTTCCCCTGCTTGCACTCATTTTCTCTACTGCCACCCTGTGAAGAGTTGCCTTCCGCCGTGATTGTAAGTTTCCTGAGGCCTCCCTAGCCATGCAGAACTATGAGTCAATTAAATCTCTTTTCTTTATGAATAACCCCGTCTTGGGTATTTCTTCATAGCAGCATAGGAATGGACTAACACACTTCCTGAATCAGAAACTCAGGGGATGAGGCCCATCAATCTGTGTTTCAACAAGACTTCCAGGGACTGCGATGTGCGCTCAAGTTTGAGAACTACACCAGTAAGTGATAATAAATATGACAACATATTTTTTTGAATGCTTTAATGAACCTTATCTATTTTCCTTGCAATGCCCTGGGCTTCCTCCAAATGAGTAAAGAATTTCTGCAAAGTCACTTAGGGTTCAGCAGAATCCCAGGTGTGGCCAAAGAATGTGCATGGGCAGGTAGACCATCAGTAGGTTAGAACTCAAGTCCCATGATGGCTTTGAAAAAAAATTGATGTTGCTTGATCTGATCTCAGCTTCCAGGGCACCTCTTCAGGGAAGGCTTCCCTGAGCTTCCTGGGCTAAGGTAGAAGCTCCTGTCACATTTTCCCAGAAGCATTCCAAATTTCTGCTTCATCATCACAGTGCTCATCATACTGCAAAAGGTCTATCTGTTTAATCATCTGCTTCCTTCACCCTAAGCTTTTTTTTTTTTTTTTTTTTGAGACGGAGTCTCGCTCTGTTATCCAGGCTGGAGTGCAGTGGCTCCATCTCCGCTCACTGCAAGCTCCGCCTCCTGGGTTCATGCCATTCTCCTGCCTCAGCCTCCTGAGTAGCTGGGACTACAGCCACCCGCCACCACACCCGGCTAATTTTTTGTATTTTTAGTAGAGACGGGGTTTCACCCTGTTAGCCAGGATGGTCTCGATCTCCTGACCTAGTGATCCTCCCGCCTCAGACTCCCAAAGTGTTGGGATTACAGGCGTGAGCCACTGCGCCTGGCCACCCTAAGCTTAGTGAGGGCAGAGACTCTGGTATTCTTGTCCTTGAATCCCTGGAATCTAGCAGAAGGACACTTAGTAAATATGCATTTAGTTAGTTGAACACCAAGCTCACCTTTGCCTGTGGGGCCTTATGCTATCCCTCAGCCTGAATTCTTTCTCCCCAGATTCTCTGTGGCTTGTTTAGCTTCTCAATCCAACCATAGCTGCTAGGTCATCATCTGTTGACCACCCAACCCAACCCGGGCACTACGTTGGTCTCTACCATCCCCAACACTTTGTATTCAACACGGCACTTGATCACTGTTCCATAGTCTACTGATTATTTTATGTTCTGACTCCTACTTCCTAGAGTGCAAGTTCCCTAGTCAGGGGCTGGTCTATCTTGCTCAACTCCACCCTCAGCACATTAAATCCCTCAGTAAATGATTTTTGAATGATGCATGACTTTTTACTGACTCATTTGTCAAAACACTCTGACATTATCTATGTATGATCATTTTAGAGATGGAGGAAAATAAACTCAAGAACTGGTGACTTGCCCAGGTCACACTACTGGTGGGTAGCAAAACAGCAGCTAGAATCTATAGCTTCTGGCTTTCCAGCCAGTCCTTGTTCCACTACATTCATTACTTCTTTGCTGGACTGAAAAGCTTAGGACTTTTCCTGTAAGTAATACGGAGCCATTGAAGATCTGAAGTTTCAAGGAAGTGGTAGGATGGATTCTCTTTTACTATAAGGTAAGTGCCTCCCTCTCCCATTTTGCCACATTGACTGATCTTATTTCAAAGGCATCTGTTTTTCCACCTGGGGGTCACAAAGTTACTGCCTCACACCATAAATCCACCGTTGGCATTTCCGTGCAGCTGTGTTAGTTGACAGCTCTGCATCACCAGCTCTGTGAAGATGTGGGAAAGCTGGTGCTGTCAGACTCCATCAGCAGAAGATAACCTGTGATTGCTGATGGTTGCACTAATTTACCTGCACTGTCGGGGAGGCCCTTCTGCCCTGTCTGGCATTTCCAGGGAAAGGTACAGTGGAGATAGAGACGTCACTTCAGGAGGCAGCTGATTTATGTCAGAGGATTAATATGACCCTATATCAAGTTCAAGTTTTGGTCAATCAACTCAGAGCCTCATAAACTTTAGAGAAAGGTAACCCCTTTGCTGTTACTTTGGCCCAAAAGAAGAGCACCAATCTTCATTAAAATATGTTTGATAACTGCAAAAGGGGGAAAGGATTGATTAAACCAAGTGTAGTACTTTCATAGGATGGAATATTATGTGGCTATTAACATTTGACTTAAAAATAGGTAGAAATAACTGGATTCTTACAATAAATTGGTTAGAAAAATTGGTTACAAAATGTAAAGCACCAAATGAGCCTATGTTTGTTTTGGAAAAGTATAGATGGATAAATGAATGGGTGGATGAATAAAAAGATCATCGATATGTAAACAAATGTATAGTTAGATGGACAGACAAATGATTAAGATAGAAAGACACCAAAGAAAGCGTGGAAAGGCCAACATAAATATGTTAATAGTGGTTATATCTGGATGGAGGGATTAACAGCAACTTTAAAAATCACTTACCTTTATTTCCTGGTTATTTAATAATAAACTTATATTGCTTTTGTTAACACAAAAGCATAGCTATTAATAACAACAATTCTAATATTCGGAATCAAGAGCTCATCTTTTACCTATGCGTCCTCTTTATACCCTCTTTACTCTTGTTACATGAATGTTCATAATACCCATTCATTCATCCATCCATCCATCCGTCCATCCAACCATCCAGGAGGTAGAATCTATCTGGACTTCAGGATGGTATTTAAATAATCCCCCAAGAAAGTTTTATATTGATTTCAGTTCCTCTCATGCCTCTGGGCTATTTTATTCTTCTTGTTGCTGTTACTCTTCTAGACCATGGAGCCCCTTTCTATATCCCATCGTGCCACCCTTTGTACTCCTGGTCAATTTCTACTCACGCTCTAAGACTTTCTTCAGACCTCACCTTTCCCTCTTTCCTCTTGTTGCTTTCATCCCCTCCTTCTACTCCCTCCTCTCCCATGGCTTTTGTTCTCCAATTGCACCTTGTACTTTGTACTCTGCCACCCTTTGTACCCCCGGTCAATTTCTACTCACGCTATAAGACTTTCTTCAGACCTCACCTTTCCCTCTTTCCTCTTGTTGCTTTCATCTCCTCCTTCTACTCCCTCCTCCCCCATGGCCTTTGTTCTCCAATTGCACCTTGTACTTTGTACTGTATTTGAAACTTTCCAATATGTACAGTTATTATCTATGTACTTGCTGTCTCTTGATTAGACTTGGTGCTTCCTGATGCAGAGACTATGTCTTTCATCTCTGCACTCAGGGCCTAACTGTCTAGTAAAAGCTAGTCTCCTTCTCTCACAAGTATGTTTCTGTCAGCCTAAACAGAAGATTGACCAAAAACCTTGATACCATTCATTTAATCAACAGGCACTTACTAAGTATCTCCTATATCCGAACCATGGAGATTAGTAAGACACAGTTTCTTCCTCCAGGGGCTCACAGCCAGGTTGGGGAGGCAGACATGGGCACATGAAAAGAACCATAAACAGGCCGCCATAGGATGTCAGAGTCCTATTTCAGCCTAGAGAGTGGGCCTTCTAGGAGTTCAAGAGACCCCTATAGGCTGTCTGGACAGGGGAGAGACTAGATGGCAGGGGGAGGCAGTTAAGGTTTGAACAGAGACTTCAAAGAAGAGAAAGATTTAGACAAACACGAGGGATGAGGGATGGCATTCCAGGTAGGGGGCACTGTGTGGCAAAGGAACAGAGGTGGTGGGCTCCTGGCTTGTTATGAGTGTCCAGGCTGTGGGAGCTGAAAGGGCATCAGAATTAGCGTCAGCCCCTGGGGTTATGTCTAGCTAGTATCATTTAGAAGCAGTGTGACTTCTCAGAGCCTCAGCTTCTTCACCCATGAATTAAATATTAAATTATCTGCTTTATCTGTCTTATAGGGAAGTTGGGAGAATCCAGTGACACACGGTGTGTGGAAATTTTTTGTAAATTGTAAAACAATACACTTATGTAATTCACAGAATAAGAATAATCAGCAATATGGCTAGAGGAAGGGATTTATAAGGAAAGGAAAACACTTAGGCATGTTGGAATATTTAGAGCAGGGTTTGGGGAAGGCCTTAAAGATTCTGACTCTGACTTTTCCATTTAGCTCTCATGATCCCCAGTACCATTTCTCTTGTGAATTCATTGATCTGGTCCAGCCTGGGTTAGGTGCCCCACCTCATGTTCCCAACATCCCACTTACTTAGTAAGATAGCCTTTTAATTTCTGTTAACATCTATCTTCCCAACCAGGCTGGGAGTTCACTGAAAGCACACATCTTACTTTATTCATTTTGTAGCCTCAGTGTCTAGCACATTATCTGGCACACAGTCGGGATTCAGTAGATGTCTGTTAGTGATAACTGTTTTAATGGCTACTCTTCATGAAGCGCTTACCAGTTGGCAGTCATTTTGATAAGCAGTAAACAAGAATTTGCTCATCATCACAACAACCCTTATTCCCATTTTGCAAATAGAAAAAATGAGTCATAGGAGGCTTAAATAACTCAGTCAGTTTCACTCAACACATGAGCATTGGAGCTAGAATTTAAGCTGAGGTCCTGAGGTTTCTGAGTGCCATATGTTTCTTGTGAATTCATTCACTCATTCATTCCACCAATAATGATCGTGTGCCTGTCACGTGCCAGGAACCATTACAGGCTGAAGGAATGTGTCTGGAAGAAGTGATAAATGGGATATCAGATAATCTCATGCTCGGTGAAAATGTGAAATGTATGTGTGACCAAAGTACAGAGAATCCCAGAGGTGTGGGCAACTCAGCTGTGGGTGGGGGTGGAGAGAAGCCTCCAAGAGAAGAGGAAGAGAGCCAAGGGCATTCCATCAAGGTAGAAGAAAGGGCAAGTGGGAGGACACCAGGGTGGGGTGTAGCAAGTTGAGTCTGGATGTTGCAGTGAGTCTTCCTGACTAGACAGTGTACTTCTTGAAGGTGGAAACCATGTCTTAAACATCTCCACTTTCATAACCCTGCACAATGCCTGCATCTGGTTGCTCAGTGAAAGCTTGGTGGATGACTGAGATGGGTTTCTACATTTTGAAAACAGAGAGCAAACCTCAAATTTCAGAAGAACACTAGAAGGCCGCACGAGAAAATGACTCCAATTTGCAAGGGGCAGCCAAGCATGACCAGAAGGAAATGAATTTGTGTATTTACCAAGAACCTCTTTGCTTGGCTCAGAATATCCTCAGATCTCCATCTCAAACCTGCTCTCCTGTTAAGAGAATGCAAGACAAATTCTGTCTAAGGTACTTTGGCTTTTGCAAGTTGCTAGGATATTAATATATTTATCCACAACCACAGACACTTGGCTCAAGAACAGCCCACTCAGCCCTCACCTGAGGCTAAATCATGGGGATTCAATCAACATGAGGTCCTGAAGGGGCTTTTAAGTCAGCCAGGGACGTGGTCATTGCTTGGAGGTGCCACAGCTGAAGTTTTTCTCCAGGTTTGGTGATAAGAAGTTATTTTTGTTAAGTTGATTTGCTTTGGCCTCTTTTGAGGCTTCATATTCAGTTGTGATTTGCACCTGCCTTTTTTAACCTAAAAACACATGTGAAGGAGAGGAATGGAGGCATATTTTCCCACTCCACAGTCCCTGGGCTTCCAAAATGAGGATGCTTTGGGTCTAGATGTCCTCAAGGAAAATAGGACACTTGGGTTTCGGGGCTCATTACGTGGATGTGAAGGAAATATGGCCTAGAACCTGTTGATATTGTAGCCCAAGGGTCACATACTAGAAGACCACTACCTCTACAATGATTTCAGTGGTGGGCATGGGGAGGGGAAGGGAACAGGCAGGGCTGTCTTTTGTTAAACTGTAGGATATAGGGATGACTCATGACCTATACAGGGCCAGGCATTTAGCTTTCACATGCCTCAAACACAAATCAATTTGACTACACAAGGGGAAAGCAAAATAAACTCACTTCCTGATTATTTTTTCTTTGGAGGGGGGTCTTGCCTTGTTACCCAGGCTGGAGTGTAGTGATGCAATCATGCCTCACTGCAGCCTTGACCTCCAAGGCTCAAGAGATCCTCACACCTCAGCCTTCCGAGTAGCTGGGACCACAGGCATACACCACCATGCCAGGCTATTTTTTTTTTTTTGTGGGGGGGGGAGACAAAGTCTTGCTATGTTTCCCAGGCTGGTCTTGAACTTTGGGCTCAAGCAATCCTCCCTCCTCAACCTCCCAAAGTGTTGGGATAACAGGCATGAGCCACCATGCCCAGACCTATTCTTTTTTTTTTTTTTTTTTTGAAGAGCTGCAACCTTCTGTTGGCATCACCAACAAGCATCATTTTTTGAGGCTGTCTTCATATAGACCCTGAGACTACAAAGGCCAGCACTGGTTCCTACCTATCGTGGTTGTATAATAAGTCACAAAGGTGTCCCATCCCACATTCCCACAGAGATGATAAAAAAAGAATCTTCCCTCTGACTAAACTTATTACTTAAATGGATAAGTGATAGTCTATCAAATTATTGGCAGCAAGGGTGGCTTACTATCAATACTTCTGAAACTTTATTTTGAGCTGGCAACTACAAAAACGTAAGTGTCTCATAGCCCATAACCGTTACAATAGCTCAAGTTCTTTTCCTGGTAACTTTAGTAATATAATTGGCAACTAATTTAACCTGGAATATTTATTGGCAAGTTATATCGCTCAAAACTGCATGTTTATAGTCATAGTTTTAACTATAACTTAAAATAATTCTGTATAATGAAATGGGGGATATATATGGGAATAAATTCTATGCCATTTATTTCAATTTGAATTTCCAAATTGTAATGTTTGCCTTTGTGCTATAGGAATAGGATTAAATGGGATAAGACTAGAATTTATAAGGGCTGTATAAGAGGGGAGGGCAGAGATGAAACAACGAGGGTTATGATGATAGTGAATAGCAAAGAGTGAATTCTGTATGTTTTTGCTGTGGCACTGAAGTGAAGAGATACTAGCTTTGGCTGTTCATAAAATAGGGCATCATGATTTTCAGTGTTTGAGAGAAAATTGATGGAAAAAGTTTGCAGTACTTGACGTGTATTTGCATGCACAAAATAAAATTATTTGTCCACCTTAAAAAAAAACTGCATGTTCCATGACACTTTACTAAAATATTTATTAGTGGACAGATAACTCCTACTTTAAAAAGTGTTCAGGTCTAAATCATTCGACTATACTCAGTGGTTTATATGAGCTTTCCCCAAAGCTTCCTTTGCCAAACAGAGTCCCCCAAGAAGATCATATGTGTAAAGGAGATCAGTGATCTGACTAACTCTGTGCTTGGTTTTGGCCATGAGGCTGCACAGAATCAAACGGATCATTCATTGATAAACATCATGAGGGTTCTTATGATTTTTTCTGAACATCCTGATTTATGTCTCATAATTTGATTTTAACATTTTAAAATCTTATAAAGACATAAAATTATGGCTTTTTTTTTTTTTTACCATCACCAGTGATGCCTCCAGGCCCCCTCTTTTATTAAAGCCTAAAATGAGCCTTTTTATGTTTTTTACAAAAACACAACAAAACAAGATTCTACTATCCCAGTTCTGTTCTTGTTGAATTTAAGACACAATCTCTGACCTCAAAGTGGCCACGGAGAAAGGGCAGAAAACGATTTTCTGCACTGCACCTTTACCAATGGAAACTGGAGAAACAATACATACTTATATGAACTCAGGTGTATTGTAGCAGCTTTGTCAGGTCTGGTATGTTATAGAAATGTCTGTTAATCATATAAGTATAAATAGCATGATAGGCCCACAAAGCAAAGCCAAAATTGTCCATAACTGGTCTTCTGCTAGTTTCCAGACATGATTTCCATACAAGGATCCTCTGCTCCAGCCCAGTTGGAATTTTCCCAGTGGTGAACACCTCTTCTACATCACCACCTCTGCCCACCTCTGCCTCCTTCAGCCCCCTTCTCATCTACCCTGACCCAACCCTCTCCCTCCTTATATGTATTCACTCATTCAATCACGTATTCATTTGTTCTTTTAATTGATATCTACATCTATCCACATCCAATATCCACATCCAACTGGCAAGCAAGTGGTATCTGTTTCCTATTAACCGGAGTAGAAGTCTAAGCGCTTGTGCCCACTGCATGTTGGTATTGAAATTGCCACGAAAAACACAACACAGTCAAGCACTGGATGGAACAGGACTTTACTCACACAGAGAAGAGACAGAGCAAGATCTGCTTCACTAGTGGGTGTCAGTATCCCATGGACAGCAGGTCCATCCCAGTAGCTGACACAGGCCATTGAATGACCCCTCTTATGCTGCAGCAGAAGGGCCCATCCCCTGCCTGCAAAGGACTGATACAGTAGCGAAGTTTCTAAGTGCCATATGATGCATGCCCTTAAGCAAAGCAAAAGAGTACAAACAGAAAAAGATATTCCCACAAAAGGTGATAAGTCCAGCACAGGCTGAGGATTCTTTATTTCTTGGTAAGGAAGTCTTCCAGGCCCAACGCGCATTCTTAGGTGGCCAAGCAGGGGTGGAAAGATGGCATGCAAGAGACTGCCTTTCCCAACATACATCCCCACCTTTATCCACATTTGTACCTGCATCCATATCTACCCATATCCATATCCATTTCCATATCCATATCCATATCCATATCCATGTCTATGTCATCTCCCAGGTTGCTATCACTTGTTTTCAGTTATGTTCATCTGCCTGGTCTTGATTCATTTATTTTGATGGTGTATTTTTTTCTCCTATATTACACCATGAGTTTCTTAGAGATAGTAGCATGATTTACTGATTTCTGCATCTTACACCAGCACACAGTAGATCCTTAAGGATTTGAAGATATTGGGGAAAGTAGCACCTTTGTCAGGCATTGTTCTGGCCAGTTAGGCCGCACCACCTTATTTTAACCCTCGTTACCCTATGACCTTGTCTCACTTCTGACCTTTGCACTGGCTGTCCCCAGGTCTGCCTACCGTTGGCTTTTTCTTTTCATTCTTATTTAAATTCAAAAGTCATTTTCTCTGAGAGTCCCACCCTGACCACCTGACCCAGGGATCCCAACCTGATTCCCCCACAAAGTCATTCTATATCCCAGGGTCCTCTTTCATTCTCCCCATAACACCTATCAATTCCTGAAGTTAGCTTTTTAATGAATTTATTGATTTGTCTATTGTCTGTCTTTTCCAGCCCCTTTCCCAATTAAAATATAAGCCCCATGGTAGCAGGGGTTAGCTTGTCTTTTTTGAGGCTGTATCTACAGCTTAGAGTAATGTCTGACACACAGTAGGTGCTCACTTATCATTCAGTGAAAGAGTAACCTCAAGCAGAGGCTATTACTATACCATTTTTTTTTTCGAGATTGTGTATCGCTCTGTCACCCACACTGGAGTGGAGTAGCATGACCTTGTCTCACTGCAGCCTCCACCTCCCGAGCTTAAGCAATCCTCTCACCTCTGCCTCCCAGTTAGCTGTGTCCACAGGCACACCCAGCTATTTTTTTTTTTTTTTGTATTTTTGGTAGAGATGGGGTTTTACTATGTTGCCCTGGCTGGTCTCAAACTCCTGAGTTCAAGCAATCCAACTGCTTTGGCCTCCCAAAGTGCTGGGATTACAGGCGTGAGCCACCTTGCCTGGCCTATAGCAGTTTTGGAGATGAGGAAGCTGAGGTTCATGACAACGCCCATGTCGACAGATCTGAGATCCAAAGCCCTTTTCAAAGCCCAAGTCTCTTACAGGACGAGAGACTGCCACTTACCAAGCACAGTGGATACGTTGATAGAAATATGAAATATGATGCTTCTACTTTAATCAGACTTTCTGATGTTTCTCTTTTTCCCTTGTCTGTTTTGAAACTGTAGACAAACAGGCATGTGAGTCTCTAATTCCAGAAAGTTTTATTTACTAGCATAATAAGAAAAATAATAGCTTCAAAGTATGCTAAGAACTTTGTATACACTATTTCACTTAATCCCCACAACAAGCCTATTAGAAGGATAATTTAATCTCCTTTATACACATAGAAAAATAAAATTCAGGAAGATAAAATACCCTACCTAAGGTCAGTGGTATCAAAACAAGAATCAGAAGATACAAGCAGTAGCTGAATGTAGTGGCTCATGCCTATAATCCTAGCACTTTGGAAGGCTGAGATAGGAGGATTGCTTGAGGCCAGAAGTTTGAGACCAGACTGGGCAACATAGTGAAACCCTGTTTCTACAGAAATTAAAAAAAAAAAAATTATCCAGAGGCATTGATGTGCACCTGTAGTCTTAGCTATTTGGGAGCCTGAGGCAGGAGGAAGGCTTGAGCCCAGGAGTTCAGGGCTGCAGTGAGCTATGATTGCACCACTGCACTCCAGCCTGGGTGACAGAGTGAGACCCTGTCTCTAAAGAGAGAGAGAGAGAAAAAAGATACAAATGGCTTAATTTGAGAAGTGAGTGATAAAAGACTAAGGAAACCAAGACTCAAACTCACATCTCTTTGCCTAACCACAGTGCTAGAGTAAACACTCCCTAAAGGCAGGCTCTGAACTGGGTACTAAAGATATGAAGACTCATTCCCTGACCTCAGCAAGCTCATGGTCTAGAAAAGGAGGACCCAATTTGGACAGGAAACAAACCAGGCACAAAACAAGGGGAAGAGGAGAATGGAGAAGGAGGCCTATGGGGACATGCTGGGCTCCTGCAACCTTAATGGGGGTAAATATAAAAGGGACTGACCTTCTAGTTTTTCAGTGTAACACCAGAGCTGTAGAGGGAGAAGGGCCACTAGGAGATTCCATTTCAGTGATGTAGCGAGCAGGAAAGCCCCCATAAGTGAGAGCCTGGAGAAGTATCTCCTACCCTGGACCGTGGCAGGAGGGAAAAAGAGCAGTCACTGTAGGGTGAATAGAGTGGTCCTTAGATTTAGTGTTTTACTTCCCCTCGCAGCCTTGAGCCAGCTGCTGTGACTCATGGCTCTTTGGCTGCAGGAAACCCGTTACAACCTAACTTTCTGCCTAGGTCAATTGGTTTTGGTTTCATTTTCTAGTCTGGAGTATGATCATGTTGTCTATTAAACTTAGAAATTTTCTTGACATTTTCAGTTTCATGCAGAATGAAAAAGAAGTGGTCTTGTGACAATGTGATCACCTTGCTGAATGTTCTAGAGCTAACCAGTGGGACAAGGGACAAGGGCTTCCTTATCTGGATGAAGTCTCGGTCTGTGAAGCCAGCAGTCCCAGTATTTGAAAAAAAAGTTGTCTCAGTCAGTGTTCTAGCAAAAAATGGATGGTACACTCAAACTGTGTAACTTGGAGGGAATTTAAGGAAAAGATCATTTACTTAGATGCAAAGGAAACTCTGGGGCTTATAACAGCAGGGAGTCATTACCTTCCCTATCTCTTAAAATGCAAGAAGAGGGAGCAGTTCCTGGAACAAAAAGATGGGAGTTGTAGGGAGAGGGCTCCCCAAAAAGAGGCTGCCTTCATGAGAAGAAAGCAGCCAAGCCCTAGCAAAATCCTAAAAGGAGGGAGCAGGGAGAAAAAATCCCCCATCCTCACTCTCCTGCCACTCCCTGCATCTCTTGCTGGTAACTTGCAAAGGCTGGGCACAATTGGGAGCTAGAAGGCAAGGGAGATCATTGATGGGGCCCATGCAGATCGGCCTCCTAGGGTGCAGAGGTGGGTACAGAAGGGTAGGGAGATCTGGAGAGCCATGGAAACTCATGTAACATGTAACAATAGTTATGGCTGGTTGATAATAACTATACAAAGAGTGTCGATTGTGGTAGACAACTGCCATTGACTACTCAGGATACATCTGGCCCTTTCAAAGCACTTTTATGAACTAGCTCTTTTGATTCTCGCAACAAGCCCTTAAGGTGGGCACTGTCCTGGACCCATTTTCCAGACAGGGAAACCAGGGATGAAAGAGGTAAGCATTAGCTGGGAAATGAAGGAGTATGAACTCAAACCCAGATGGCTGTGGTTACAGATCCAGTGCTTATTGTCCACTGGCTGGGCCCATCTTACCCAAAATGATAACCGAGGAGCTAGGTCCTCAATCATTGTTGAAGGGTAGGGACAAGAGTATGGCCTGGGGAACAAGAGGAAATAGTTCCATAAGCATTGTTTAGCATAAATGAGATCAAACAAACATGCTTCATTTAAAAGATGTTAAAATATCACCCAAGTGGGTGGGGGTGGGGAGACAGAACCAGAGAGAACGAGCGAGAGCGAGCGAGAGTGAGCATGCACCAACTGCACGTAGGATACGAGCCAAATGTCTAATTATAGCTGATAAGGCTCCTCCTGATCTGTGCCCTGCCTACTCATCTTTCCCTGTTCCCCGTGGGGCACTGTGTCCCAGCCAAAGGAAACTCTACTTAGTTCTCAAAATAGCCCTAGGTCTTCTGCCTGAGACAGTTCACTCCACCTTGTATTCGCCCACCTCAAATCCTATTTATCTATTGGGTCCTAGTTTTGGCCTTTCTCTTGCCTTTCTTCCTCTCTCCCTCCTTCCTTCCCCTAGCAAACACTTATCGGCATCAGGTGTGTGCAGATACAGTGGTCAGTGTTGCTGACCTGGGTCAATACTGGTCCCTGCCTTTATGGAGTTTCCACGAGGAAATCTTCCCTCCATGCCCAAGTGTAGGTTGGGGATTCCTCCTTTGTGTTTTTGCGGCCTCTCTTACTCTGTCGTCTAGCACCTGGTTTCGTGCCTGTCTCCTCTCTCAGACCATAGACTCATGAGGTTGGGACTCTGTCTGATTCTGTGGGTGTTCACTTCCTATCACTCCTGTAACAAATTACCACAACTTCACAGCCTAAAACAACACAAATTAATAATCTTACAGCTCCAGAGGTAAGAAGTTGGACACAGGTCTCACTGGGCTAAAATCAAGTCAGCGGGAGGCTTTACTGCTTTCTGGAGGCTCTAGTGAAGAATCCATTTTCCTGCCTTTTCAACTAGAGGCTGCCTGCATTCCTTGGTTGATGGCCCCTTCCTTCATCTTCAAAGTCAGCCAAGGCTGGTGGGGTCTTTCTCACATCACATTTGGACATTGATTCTTCTGGATGCTGATTCTTTTGCCTCCTTCCTCCACCTTTTAAGGACTCCTGTGATTACATAGGCCTACTCAGATAAAGTCAGCTGATTAGCATCCTTAATTACATCTGCATCCTTTATTCCCTTTTGCCACATTCCAGGGATTGGGACATGCTAGTAGGTGAGGGCAGAAATGGAATGTCTGAATATGCAGGATATGCATGTGTGTGGAACACATAGAATCTCTATATATGTCAAAAGCATGTGTCCAAGTAACACATGTAAGTATGTTGCATGTCCACAAGAGCGCATGTGGACGTGTGTGGTTTAGGAGGTATACACTGCCTGATCGCATTAGTTGTGGTCATATGCATGTATGTGTGTTGTGAGGCGGGAGGACCACTTGAAGGGGGAAATATAAACATGCATAGGCTACCAAGTACTATTTTTCTGACAGTTGTGAAATATTTGTGGGTTTTCCCCCGTTATGGACACTTGTACTGCAGAGACCTGGATTTCTACGCTCATACTCACATGTACTGGTGACCACCCTCAGAGTGAAGGCAGCGTCCTCTCTGGGCCAGTAGCTCTTCTAGAAGGGCCTATATGAGTCAGCCTGCAACTCAGGCATATTCAGTGCTGCAGGCAATGAAATCAATCAGAGCCTAGTTTTCCATTGTCCTGTGAAGGTAAAAGCCCCTGGCATGGAATCCTATTTAAATCCCCAGCTCATCCGTCAGCTAATTTCACAAATCCAAGAGCAGCAGAGCCTTAAGGATCATCTAACCTGCACCCTTCATTTAACAGATGGATAGGGCTTAAAGAGTGGGGACTTGTGCAGGTTGATGCGACCAACCAGAGCAGAATAGGAGGAGGGACCCCTATTACAGTTAAGATCTTTATGAGCTGACTATTGCTTGAGGTCAGGAATGTTGCATTACGTGCTCCTAAAACATTAGGCTTCTGTAGAGCCCCCTGCTCCCCAGGTCCTCATGTCTCTAAGAGATAAAACCCAGAGATGGTGCTTCTAGACACAGCCTCTTCATTCCGGAGAGAAGCTTCTACTCACAATCTCGGTCAGATTTCTCACACAGGGAGCTTGGCTGGACATTCTAAAAACCTCAAGGAATTTTTTCAACCCATCTCTTAAAGCTTAGACCCAAGCTAGAGCAAAACTGTAGCTTCTTGCTCAGTGTTCTTTGGTTCTGTGCCGGTCCCCTCAGCATTCCCAAGCATACATTCCTCACCCATATATATATAAACCGATGTGTTTATGCAACAATATTTGGGGTTCCTACTGAATATGGCCTCTAATGCTAGGTGTCAGGCACACTGTGGTGAACAAACTGACCTGGATCCTAGCCCTCAAAGGAGTGTATAATCATAGAACTTCCAGGTTACATCCAACTCCAGTCAGCCCCAAAGCTGTTTCACTTTTATTTATTTATTTATTCTTTTTATTTTTTATTTTTTGAGATAGAGTCTCGCTCTGTTGCCCAGGCTGGAGTGCAGTGGTGCGATCTTGGCTCACTGCAACCTCCTCCTGCTAGGTTCAAGTGATTCTCCTGCCTCAGCCTCCCGAGCAGCTGGGATTACAGGCATAAGTCACCACGCCTGGCCCTGCTGTTTCACTTTTAAATACGAGAGGGGAGAGAGAGAGAGAGAGGGAGAGAGAGAGAGAGGTGGACACCTGCATAGGAGTGAGAGTGAAGTGGGCAAAGAGAAAAGAGATCATGAGAGCAAGAAAAAGACATCAGAGGCACACAAAGACCCAGAGGGAGACAGTGTGGTGGAAGGCCTAGCTGTAGCTGTGTGCCCGCTGCTGTGACATCAGTGAAGCACAGCGGGTGTTCTGTAAATGGTCATGCCCTTCCCCAATAAGGCTGAGAGCAGAAACCATTCATTTATCCTCATGCTCTCAACGGATATTTATTGAGCATCCACAGTGTGCTAGACACTGCACCTGGCACATGTCGCATCCCTAACTTTGACCCAGGGGTCTACAGAGCAGGTCCTCACACCCCTGTACTGCAAACAGAGCAAGGGTGCTAATCCCTATCATACAGACAGGGGTTGGGTAGACCCCTGAAGTCACCTCCCACACAGAGTTAAGAGTTCTTGTACGACAAGGATGCTGGCTTCAATCCCTGGCATAGAATAGGCTCTCTGAAGAGTGAGTTTTCATGAGTGAATCAAGCACTGGAATTTAGGCCTCTCAGACCTGAGAATCCTTACTGTCTCATTCAAGTCTTAGCAGGGGGACCCCTGCCCTCAACCCCAGAGCCTCTTTGCTATCCTATTCCTAAATGAAACATGTGCCAACAGGCACAAGTGGGATCATCTTGGAAGCATCCTGGGACTTCCACCTATGCAACAGAAGCTGAGTCAGGGCCAGATCAGAGTCGGGGGAGGTGGGAGCCTGAGCCAGGCTGGCCCTTACTTTAATTCCTCATGTTTAAGGGACATGACAAATTTAGGCTTGACCCTACATGGGTCCAAGGGGATGGAGGTACTTGGTGGCAGGAGGATCCAGACAATCCGCGGCACCTGGAGTTAAGGGAGGTCCAAGCTGATTTCCCTTTTATTCTCCAAGGGGATCTCTGAAGGGGACACAATTTGCTGCCTATAATAGCAGCCCCTGCCCTGTTCCAGTCTCCTCAGTCACCCTTAGACCTAGACAAAGCTCTATCCATGGTTTTCTAAGCAATACTGGAAGCCATGTGTTCACCCTCATCACCATGAGCACATCCCCACATGGGCCTCTCTTGAAACAGGCTCAGTAAGGCCTCCTATGTCCGTCTTAAGTCTCTCCCATAGGCCAGACTCTACAATGGGTAGAAGGGATATAGTGTGAAGATGTGTACCAGCTGCTTCAGAAACACTTGGAGGGAGCAGCACTCTGCTTAGGGGAATTCAGGAAGGCTTCATAGAGGAGCTGGGGTTTGAATCGGGCCTTTAAGCATAAGGAGGGTGTTTTTTTGTTTTGTTTTGTTTTGTTTTTTCAGCTAGAGAAGAGGGAGAAGAGCACCCTAAGTCAAGGGACCAGCATGAAGCACAGAAGAGCATGGCAAGTGTTTCAGGGAGTGGCCACATGTCAAAGGCCATGTGGATGTGGCCATTGAGTGGCAGAGCAAGCCTGGGACTGGCTTAGGGAGGGCTCTGAGTGCCACGCTCCAGGTCTTGGACCAGCTGCATAGGGTGAGAGGAACATAGGTGGTTTCTGAGCAGGGAAGCAATGATACTGCGGTCAGAACACTCTTGTAGCTCTGGAGGAGATTCTTTTCATGGGGGGCAGAGAGAGTGAGATTTGATGGAGACCAGCAAGGAGGCTGTAGCACTGGTCTAGGTGAGAGGCAGTAAGAGTCTGAATGAGGCAAATGGCTGTGGGGAAAGAGAAAGGTGGACAAATTTGAGAGATATTGGGCAGATAGAATAAACAGAACTCAAGGCCTGATCAGATAAGACAGCAAAGAGTTAGAAGGACTCCAGGCTTCCTGCAAGGGCTTTTGGGGATGATGGTGTCACCAGGTGGGGAATTTGGAGAGAGAACAGATTGGGGAAAAGAGCAAAAATTCCATTTTGAACAGAGTGGGTTTGAGGTTTCTGTCTGATATCAGGTGAGATGCTATGGCAGCCTGGACACATGAATCTGAGCTCCTGGAGCCATAGGTGGTAGCACTATCCAGAGGTGGATGGAGGGAGAGGTTGTACAGAAACAAGCGAGGCACTGAGAACCATATAACGATGAGAGAAAGAAACTATACACCATCTTTTTGAGCCTCCATGTCTCCTAGAACTCAGGATTGCTATTGGTAGAAAGATTCTTCAGTCTTCAAACCGAATATGCAGACATCAAGATTAGGTTTACACCTTCTGCCTGAAACAAACATTTACCTATCCCAGAATCCCAAGATTTTGCTAAAACATACTAGCCTTTCATTTTAAAAATCTTTATTTCCTTAAAACACAACAAATTTCAGTCTGTGGTTGGAGGCAGAAAGAGCTCAACCTAAAATGAAAGCTCAGCGTTTGAGGCAGCCCTTTTCACAGCTGGCTCTTACCTACATGATATTGTCCAAAATTCCTTGTACAAGATTAGCAGATTTTCTCTGTATTACCAATTTACTTATTTTTCTTCCAGCCATCAAAAAGAGTATTTCAGGATTTTAAAATTTCCTTCTGGCATGGTACACAATAAGGAATAGCAACATGGTCCCCAGTCACCGAGGCTCCCATGTGCCTAGGAGAAAATGTTTACGGTACAATTTAGCCTGAAGCAAATCCACCATCAGCATTTTCATAAACCTCACAGAAAGAAGAAACAAAAGCTGTTGAAATGTGAAAATAATTAGGGAAGAGACTTTCCCAGGGAACGAACATGGCCCACACTATACAGAGGGAAGAATAAACAAACTTTGGAGAGGTTATGGAGCTGTAAAACCCTTGTTCATTTCTGAAAAAAGAAATAAAGTTGGAGAAAAGCCAGTAGGTCTGCACAATAATAAATCGCGTTCCAGGGGGCGGGGAAGGAGGAGTGAGACTGTAAATTCAGAGTCAAAAACAAAGCAACATTCCAGCACACGTCCCTGGTGGCGTGTGAACCTGCGCCGTTTGATTTCTGGAGAGATCTGGCTCCTGCCAGTGTCAGTGTCCTTGCAAAGTCAAAGTACCCTGCCTGGTTGCTCCTTGGGGTGGTCACCCATCAGAAAAGCATTTGGCTTGAGTTAAGATTTCTAAATCAAGTCTTAGGGTTGTTCAACTTTCAAAAAGAAAGAAAAAAGCAAAACACCCTAGTTCCCTCTTCTCGAGCTGAACTTTCCACAGCAGTTTCAGCGCTGACAGAAACTGCAAGGAGCTCAGTGAGGCGCGGCCAGGGCCGGCCCAGGAAGGCCCTGGAGGAAATTCCCATAGCCCGGTGCCCTTGGAAGGGGAGCTCCCTAGGCCTCTTCCCGCCCTAGGCTGTGAGTAAATTTGCCTGTGAAAGGTCACAACGGTCTCTTGGCTAAGGGATTTTTCTCCAGGCAAACACCTCAGGTTTCTGGGAGAGACAGGTACCGTTTCCTGAGAAGTCAACCTCCTAGAAACACTGAGAATAACTGAAAACCCTGTGCCTTATAAAATGAGCACAGGGGTGGGGCACCAAGCTGCAGTTTTCACATGTGGTGAAGAGCCCAATAACATTCTTTGCTTCAGATCTGTAGACTTTTTTCTGTGTTTTTAAATGGAAATTCAAGTGAAGGAATTTAATTCATTGAATATTGACTGAGTGCCTACTACCTGCGTATGCCAGCTTCAAAAGCACTGTATTATATATTCCGCATAACAATTCTGTGAGATAAATACCATTATCATTTCATATTACAGATGAGGATGAGGAAGCGGAGGATCAGAGTTTACGTGATTGGCTCAGTATCACACAGTACCACACAATAAACGGTGAGAATAGAATGCAAACTACAGCCTCTACCTTCATTTCTCTTAATCACTAAGCTCTGCTGTTTGAGTAACAGAAGGTTCCTGCCTACAGAAGCTAACTGGTTGAAAAATACAGGAGTCGAAATTTTACTACAGTTAATTAGGTTCCCTGAGAGCTGAGTAACAATAATAACAATCATAGTGCTAAGAAATTACTAATTAATGAGCACTGACTATATATGCTCAAGCTAAGTGCTTTCTCTGTGTTATTTTAACCTCTCCACAAAAGCACCCTTTGAGGAAGCTGGTATTCCCATTTTACAGACGAAGTAACTGAGTCAGAGAGCAGATGACGATCTTCCCGAAGCTCACCCAGCTAGTAGGTGGCAGAACAATCTCAGAGTGTCAGCTAGGTTCTACCAGTGGCTCAAAGACAGGTTCATGGGAAGAGTCTTGGGGTCTTGGTGGTCACTGCAGAATATCACCTATAGGCATAATATTTTCTTTTTTAAACTTGAAATGACTAAATGTATAATTTTGTGCTAAGTCGCATACCATCTTAACAGGTTTCTGGGATGGGCAAAAGCCAAAGACCTAAATGAAAGTATAAGGTTGAAAAAGTATGAAGGCAAAACATAAAATTAATACATCTCTATCTTTTGACTTCTTTCTCTCCTTGTAGAGTATAGAGGGTTCCTACTGAATTTCATCAGTGGGTCACATCGGTTCAGCTATTGCGTTCCACGAAAGGAGAGTTAGAATCCACCTCCACCACCCGGCCATGTTTTGTCATTCTTTAATATTAATGTAATAGCAGCTGCCCTTTTTCGAGCATCTACATATGACAGGTAGGTTTTTATCCTATTTTACAGATGAGGAGATTCTGGCTCACAGAGGTGAAGTGATCTGCTCAAGATGAAATAGCCAGCTGGTGAAATTACTGAGACAAGCACTCAGGTCTGTGGAGATTTTGTGCAGGGTTATTTCAAATCCCCCACATTAGTTCCATGCCTCATTCTTATTTCTTTATTTCTGCTATTTTTTCCCCCTCACTTGATGTCATAGTTTCCTATTGACGCTGTAACAAATTACCACAAACTTGGTGGCTTACAACAACACACATTTGTTCTCTTACAGTTCTGGAGGTCACAGGTCTGAAATCAGTGTCCCTGGGCTGAAATCAAGGTGTTGGAAGGGCCGCACTCTCTGCAGAGGCTCCTGGGGAGACTCAATTTCCTTGCCTTTTCCAGTGTCTAGAGATACATTCCTTGTATTCCTTGGGTCATGGCCCCTTCCTCCATCTTCACAGCCAGCAGCGTAGCATCTCTTTCTCTGATTCAGCACCCATGGCTGCTTTGGAGCAGTCTAATCTCCCTCTCTGCTTCTTTCCACACATTGCCTTCTTTTCTGTCTGTGTCAAATCTCCCTCTGCCTATCTCTTAAAATGGCATTTGTGATTGCATTTAGGACCCCTCTGGACTATTCAAAGTAATCTCACTAACTCAAGCTCCTTAACTTAATCACACCTTTTTCCATTTAAGGAAATAATCACAGCTTTCAGGGATGAGGACCTGATATCTTAGGGGGACATTTTTTAGCCAACCGCACTTTCCCTCAGAAAATTGCACTTTGCATTATTTTTACGGAAGTGGAAGTGGGATTAAGTTTGATCATCCACACTATCTTGCTTGGTCTGCTTGGTGACCGTGAACACTATATGTTTACTGATTTCTTTCCAGCTATCCAACTTTGTGAGCCAGTTGCCTCATCGGAGTGTCCAGTTCATGGTGCATGCCCTCTCCCTTACATGGTTGTTATGAGAAAATTTCGCACAAGGCAGTGCCTACTCAACAGTAAAAGATAAGGAATTAAGCTCATGAGAAGGAGAAAAGTGCCTTTAAGGAGCTGATGACCAAATTGTGGCAATATATCACACATACACATGAAAAGTTGCCTAGTAATGCCAAGGATTGTTTACTAATTCACAAGCCATGAAGGGCAAATGCAATTCAGAAGAGAAAGTGCCCCGTGAGCTGAGGAGGTCAGAGAAGGCTGGAGAGGCTGCAGCCTGTATCGAGTTTTGAACAGTAGGTAGGATTTGTAATAAGTAGAAAGAAGCTACCATATTTGAACATCTTCTATGGGCTGAACCTTTCATACCTATCATCTCATTTATTCCTTACCACAACCTTGGGTGGTGGGTATTATATATATATGTTTACAAATGAAACCGAGGCTTGATCAGAGAGTTTATGTCCCTTGCTCAGCTAGTAGATGGCAGGCAGAGTTGAGATCCATCCTTAAGCCACCAGACGGGTGTGTGTTCTTTCTGCCTTCCAACATCTTTGGCCTGCCACCCTGGTCTCAGGGCTAAGTCATGGTAACATGGTCATGGTGTCCATTGGACAAAGGGAAGAAGATGCCAATAGTGCAGAGGAAAGAAACTACACGATATGAACACCTACAATAGTAGAGGTGGCCCACAGGCTAGATCAGACTTGAAGATACATTTTTGGATGGGCTCACCCAAGGTTTATAGAAAATATGAAGCCCATCCCTGCAGTAAAAAAAAAAAAAAAAAAAAAAAAATAGCCGCCTGGGCACGGTGGGTCACACCTGTAATCCCAACACTGTGGGAGGCCAAAGTGGGGGGATCACCTGAGGTTGGGAGTTCAAGATCAGCCTGACCAACATGGAGAAACCATGTCTCTACTAAAAACACAAAATTAGCCAGGCGTGGTGGCACATGCCTATAATCCCAGCTACTCGGGAAGCTGAGGCAGGAGAATTGCTTGAACCCAGGAGGCAGAGGTTGCAGTGAGCCGAGATTGCGCCACTGCACTCCAGCCTGGGCAACAAGAGCAAAACTCCGTCTCAAAAAAAAAAAAAAAATAGCCATCAACATAATGAAGGAGGTAGATTTTAATTCTTACCACTCACTTTCAGGCTTTAATCTCCAGGTTCCTATAGACATGCAGGTTGGGGACTCTTGGTAACCCATATCTTTCAACATGCAGGCACTCATTTTGACAAACAAATCAGATATTCTCTACCTTCAACGTTGATTAAACTTTCTAAATAATGTCAGTATACTGACTAAAGACAAATTAAAGCACACTTGTTGAGCCATACCTCCTAGAAGCCCTGCCACAGGTCCCTTCTTCAGCGTCACTGAAGAAGCATCACATGACTATTTGAAATTAATAATACCTCTTGTCAGACATGTACTGCATTTGTGTACAAAACATTTTCCTATCCCTTTTTTCTTATTATCCTCAGAAAAGTGCTATGTGTTAGAGGTTCCTAGTCCAATATGCAGATGAGAGAATTCTTTAGATTGGCAGTGACCCTTACTGGAAAGAGCACTGTGTCTGGGTTCAAGCCCTTGTGAGGTATCAAGCCAGGGCTTCCCTTTCCTGGCCTTAATCTCTATACCATGTGGAGGTGGTCAGACAAGATAGCTTGTACCAACCCATCTACTCTGAAATTCTGTGAAAGAAGAGCAGAATTTTATAACTGTAAGCATATTCACCCTCCTTTGCAATGACACAAAACAGCCCCAATTTAAAATAAACTATGAACCTTGGTGGGCAGGTTTAGAGCTTTAGTATCCATTTTGCTCTTCTGACCCAGTTCTGCCCATGTCTCTGTAGACCCAGAACATCTTGCCATGTCTCCTTAGCACAGGTTTTTAGAAAGAATGAATTCCTGACTGTGAAAACTTAAACTGGTCCTCTGAAGAAAGTGAGGCTCAGAGAGGTTCAGTACCTTGTCTGGGGACACACAGCTGGTGAATGACATAGTTCAATGCAAGCAGCATGCAGGACAGCAACAGTCTGTGTAGAGGTGTTCCAGGTAAGAGCATTTTCTCTGTGATTCCTCCTGGGGCTGTATGTCAGGTGAATTCAGATCTGTCCTTGAGGTTAGGCCCTTTTAGGTCAGATTCAAGAAGCAACCCTTGGCCTTTTGGAGGTCTGAGGCCTCTGCTTTTAAAATATACAGAGGGCCCGATGGCATTACAAGGCAAGGCTGTGGATATATCCGAGCCAATGTGGACACATGTTTGGTTCTGAAGCCAAAGGTTTGCAATTGGCTGGAGTGGCCCATTGGGTGGTGGTTTGTCTAGCTGATGGTCTGGCACCGTCATAAGTCACAGCCTCAGGAGACAGAACCATGTGCCTGGAGATAGCACTGCCTGGGCCACCCTGAGCCCTGGTCTGTAGTATCCTCTCCACCTCTCTACTTTGGTTTTCTCCTCTGGAAAATGAGAAGACAACGTGAATTCCCAGAACTGTTCTGAAGCATAAGACCACCAACTTCACATCTCAGCTTGTCTCCTTGCTGTGTGATTTGGGGCATGGTATTTAATCATCTGAGCCTGGCTTTCTTCATCTGTCAAATGAGCATAACAATGATGTCTCCAAAAGGTTGTGGTTCAGATGAGATAAAATCCTAAGAGTAAGGAGCCTGGCACTTAGGAGAAAGGCAGCCATTTTTGTTAGACTATGAAAGAGTTTTAGGAAACAGAAAGAGCCGCTGTAGTCTACGGTGGAGGTGAAGGCAGCATCACTTCTGTGTTGTTGTTATTATCCTTGACAGATGGGCCTGGACGAGAGGTCTGAGGTGAGTTGGGGAAGGCATGAGTCATGTGAGGGCAGCCCCCGGAGCTCCCAGTGCAAGAGGCACTGCATTTTAAACTAGTTGTAGTATTCATTCCACTGCCTTTTTCAGCCCCAAAGACACTGGAAAAAAATAAAATAAAAAGCAAACCACAGCATTTTCAGGCCTCCCACTGGTTTTGCCTTTCTTCCCCCCACGTATTGTTTTTGGGAAGGGCTGTTTCAGCCACAGCGCTGTCAAGAAAACAAGGTGGTTTCCCTTGACCCTTGGCAACCAACACATGCTTTTTCCTACGCTTTGGTGCAGAAGCCCACAAGTGATTTTTAAAAATAATAAAATTCTTCTCTCTAAATAAACCCTTATGCTTTCTGCTGTGGGTCTTGGATGGATGAGTTTCTTCTTCTTTCTGAACTCAGTAAGGGCTAAGTTCCCCTCCACAGAGGAACTGCACATTGTGAAGCAAGGGATATTTTGGTGAATCACCTGCCATTGTGTTTTCCACCAATGCAGGAATGGCAAAGTTCTGGAACTTTTACTTAAAGATCCACCATTCCTCAAGACGACCTATAGTCTCCACGGAATACCCTATCCCCTCTTCCTCTAGAGATTTTACTACTGCTACCGTTACTGGTTTTCCAGAGTCTGACAAATTAAGCATTTATAAGAATTGACTCAGTGACCGCAGAGCAACAGAAAGAGGATGAGTTTTAGAGTCCAGAGACCTGGGTTTGAATTTTAACTTTGCTCCTGACTAACTGTGTAACTCTGGACAAAAGGCTTATATAATTTTGGGCAAGTTACTTAACATCTATGTTAAATGTATGCCTGCCTTGTTTTTGGGATTCCTGAAATGGATATAAATGGTCTATAACTCATGGAGCTGTGGTGAAAATTAAATGGAAAAAAAAATGCATTTGAAGCCCCAAGTACACAGTAGGTACTCAATAAATGGTAATTGGTATCAGGTAAGTTCTCAGCATGACTAGTTATGATCAAGAAAAAGAAGGCTCATGCAGCGCGGACTTGGAAGTGGGATTTGATGAAGGGACAACAATTTATAGGGATAGGGACAGAGCTAAGGAAACCAATAAGAGATGTTGAAGCACTCAGAGACTTGCAACACCAGGGAACCATTGCTACCCTGAATCTGCAAGGTCAGGAAGAGGGCGAGATGTTGCTGAAGCCATGGAGGAGGGGCTGCTGGCAGGAACGACGGTTGCAGAGGAACCCGGCCACTGGCAGACCCTGGCACGGAAGCAGGGAAAGAGCTGGAGGAAATTCCCAACCTCTTTCTCCTCCCACCCTTTAATCTCTTGCCGATGCCTACCACTGGCTAAACCCAACTGGAAGATAGGAGGCAAAGGAGTTCCCCGAGGCAATCAGGGGCATTAACCTCTCTATGGCACAGTGCAGATGGCACAGTGCAGACCAGAGAACAGATCTGGTTGGGAAGGGGGTACAAACGGAGAATCACCAGGTCAGAGAGAATTTATTGTGATTCACATATGGGCTAGTATTAGTCCACCCAAACCATGAATAAATCTCCTGCAAAAATCCTAAAGTGGTGACTGTGATCACATCACTTCAGGTGTAAAAAAGCACATTGGACTCTAGTGCCTAAAGAAATGAGCTCCCTTCTCACCAGGCATCCTGGCCCAGGCCCTCTCTCCCAGCTCATCTCCTGCTTCTCCCCTTCTTGCATTCTCTGGAATGCACATGCCCTGTCATGCTTCCCTGCTTTTCACTTACAGTTCTGTTTGAAACTTTCGATGGGTGAAAATCCTCACCAATCTTCTGCCCCCATCTTCCTCTGATTGGCCAACTTCTCATCCTGCAACAATCAGGCCAGTCATCACCTTCTCTGTGAAACATACCTAGCCAATCCTTCTCTATGTTCCCATACCTCTAGAAGCAGCAGAGAGTTATAAGCAGGGCTATTCCTGGTTGCCCTAGTCTCTAGCTGCATTGTGTGCCTGCCACTTAATACTCTTGGTAAGTCATTATCGTCATCTATAAAGTGGGCTGATAATAGTGCCCACCACATAGGGTTTGCCTAGGGAAAAAATAAGTCCATATATACTAATCAATTAAAGCAATGCCTGGCATATAGTAAGTATGTAGTAAGAATAAATATTGGCTAACTTAGTTTTATTTTTTTATTACCGTTTTGTCATAGTACTTAACTCACTGTAGTATAATTCAAGGTTTATTTTATTCCACCATTGATTCTGTGAGCAACTCAAGGTTAGAGTCTATGTGTGTATTCCCAATGCCTGGCATAGTGTTTGACACATAGTAGGTGCTCAGTAAATGTTGGATGAGTGAATGAATTAATAAATGAATACATGAATGATATGAGGACTCAAAGTGAGTTTTTGGAATCTGGTTTGAGTTTTCATGTGAACCACACTATATGCCTTTTCTCAAGAATTTGAACAGTGAAGAAGTCAGGTCTAAAAACATTAAGCCCCTGAAGAGTGAGATGGGGCCACCCAGCAGGACAACTCTCCTGTAGGCCTAGTTTGGGTGGAACCCTGCCCTGAGCAGCCAGCCAGTTTCTAATCTAATTGTGTGATAAAAGAAACACCTCCTCCACCCTTCACCCTTCCTCCTCCCACATTAGAAACCAAGAGTAATGATCTGCATTTGTGCCAGAGCCCCAGCCATCACTGGGGAAGACACACATGTTCCCCTGTTCAGGCAAAATCATCCTTAGGACATGCCAGGGTGGAGGGGTCTGATCAGATAATCCAGGGTTCTGGGATGTTCCAGGGGTCAACTCAGTCCTGAGAGCAGGTGTGTGCTTGGGGAGTGGAGGACACAGAACCTCTGCTCTAGGCCCTCAGCATCTGGACACACTTCTGGACTTCTAGTACTCCTTCCTCACTTCCATTGACTCATTTACTCTCTTACCTGTTTCCTCCCATCACATCCCATCATATTCAGTTAAGATAAAAGGCAAAATCCTGTACAGCCCTGCATGATCTGCCCCCTGGCAACACCTCAGCCCTCATTTCCTCTGCCATCCCCCTCTCTTACCTACAGCAGGTGAGCAAACCCCTTAGCTGGTTTTGGCTGAGCAAACACACTTGCTATTTCCTTGCTTGGAAGTTTCTTGCCTTAGGCATCCTCTTGGCTCTATCCTTCTCCTCATTCATTCATTAGCTCTTTTATTTAACAGACAATTAAACGTTTTTGTTAAATTTTAAATTTTTACTTTTAATTGTTGAAAAATAGACATAAAACTTACCATGTTAACCATATTTAGGTGTGCAATTCAATGGCGTTAAGTTCATTCACACTGTTGTGCAACCATCATCACCATCCATCCCCAGAACATTCTTCATCTTCCAAAACTGAAACTCCATACTCATTAAACAATAACTCTCCATTTCTCCTTTTCCCCAGCTCCTCAAAACCACCATTCTGCTTCCTGTTTCTATGAACTTGACTACTCTAGGCTCCTCATAGGAGTGGAATTATACAGTATTTGCCCCCTTTGTAACTGGCTTATTTTACTTAATATGATGTCCTCAAGGTTCATCCATGCGGTGACATATCTCAGAATTTCCTTCATTTTTAAGGCTGAATAATATTTCATTGTATGTATAGGCCACATTTTGTTTATCCATTCATCTGTTAATGGACACTTGAGTAGCTTCCACCTTTTTTCCATTATAAATAATGCTTCTATGAATGTGGGTGTACAAATATCTGTTCAAGTCCCTACTCTCATTTCTTTGGGGTATACACCCAGAAGTAGTATTGTTGAATCATATGGTAATCCAATATTTTTTGATAAACTACCATACTGTTTTGTTCTGTAATTGCACCATGTCACATTTCCACCAGTAAGGCACAAGAATTCCAATTTCTCTACATCTTCATTAACACTTGTTATTTTCTGTTATTGTCCTTTTTGATGGTAGTTATTCTATTCTAATGACTGTGACATGGCATCTCATGGTGGTTTTTAACAGACTATTTTTTGAGCACCTACTATGATCCAGGTCTAAACTGAATGATTGTCAGAGCATGCAAGTAAAATCTAGTCCCTGCCTGCCAGGAAGGGAGAGGGCAGAAAAATAAACCAGAAGTGAACCATATGTGAAATTGAGCCCCTTACTGATATTCTCTCATTTGATCCTTACAATCTCCCTAAGGTGGGTGTAATTATCCCATTTTAGTGAAGAAACCAATATTCTCCAAAGTTCAGTAACTTGCATTCTGGTCATAGAACTAATATATATGTGACCCAACTGAAAACACATGTTTTTGAGACTTAAAAGCTCTTTTGTCTATGACAGTTGTTCTCAAATATTTTTTTTAATTTAACTGAGCAGAAAAATATAAAAATAATTTCGAGGCATCGATAGAGTGTTGCCAACTTTTTATTTGGCAAAATGAGAACATTGGAAATCAATTAATTTATGATCTAATGCCACTATCCCTGCATAAAAAGAAATTTTAACCACATACCCTTTGGAAAAACACACACACACACACACATGCATGATAAAAGAAAGTTTATTCAACTGAATAAACTGAGCTTTATAAGAACCCCACTCCATTGCCAGTATTTTCCTCATTTCCCTGCCCCGGTAGTGAGGATCATGTCTCAAACTATGGCCAGTCCTTGGCTTCTAGGTGTGGAGTAAACCAGCCTCCCAGGCCCTCAGGTGCTGTGTAGGTGTCGTGGGAAATGCAAAGCCAAACGTGAGGCTGCCTTCAAAAACTACAGAAGACAAATTTAGTCATGGACACGGCAGAGAGAATTAAGTGTTCTCGCTGCTTAGCCAGCCTGCTTTGCAAACAAGGAGGTCGGAATGTTCACCAAACCTCACCATTTCCTCCACTTTTATAACCTCTCTTGAATTTTCCTCTCTTTCACCCCTGAATCAGGTTCCATTTTCCAGAGGGAAGTAAAAACTTCTATATACAAAAGCCACCACAAACAAAGAGAAAAGATGAGGCATGAATGGGAAAGTAGTTGCTAAATATATAAAATACACAAAGGTTTGCATTAAGAATATATAAGATTCCAGTAGGGAGGCTGGGTGCGGTGGCTCACGTCTGTAATATCAGCACTGTAGTAGGCCGAGGGGGTGGATCACCTGAGGTCAGACATTTGAGACCAGCCTGACCAACATGGCGAAAGCCCTCCTCTACTAAAAATACAAAACTTAGCAGGACATGGTGGCGCAGGCCTGTAATCCCAGCTACTTGGGAGACTGAGGTAGGAGAATCACTTGAACCCGGGAGGCAGAGGTTGCAGTGAGCCAAGATCCTGCCATTGCACTCCGGCCTGGGCAACGGGTCAAGATTCCGTCTCAAAATAAATAAATAAATAAATAAATAAATAAATAATTTAGTAAGAAAATCAATAAGCAAAAAGGGCCCACTATCGCCCTGCCTTCAGCCTTGCCTGAGTCTACACTGTTGTCCACACAGCAAACAGAGTAATTGCTCTAAAGTAAAGCATTGCAGTGGATTGTTCGTGTGGTTGACCAGTTCAGGATTTGGGTCTAGGCTGCCTGGTTTTCATCCCAACTCTTATTTTCTAGCTTTCTGACTTGGAGCAAGTTATTTAACCTCTCTGGGTTTCAATTTATCTCTAACTGAGGATAGGTGTGCAAGCTTCATAGGGTTGTTGTGTAAAATAAGTAAGCTACTACTTCTAGAAGTTAGAGCATTACCTGGCATGTGGTAACTGTTTAAGAATTACTAGCATCACCTGCGGGAAGCCCTCGAAGACCTATTCTTTCCTCCTCCCCTACGCTTTGTGCTTCCGTAAGATCCTGAGGACGCTTTTATGAGAGTGTTCATATATTTTAAATATATAGTGCTTACATAGTTAAAAAACTTGCTGGGCACAGTGGCTCATGCCTGCAATCCTAGCATTTTGGGGGGCTGAGGCGGGCAGATCACCTGAGGTCAGGAGTTCGAGACCAGCCTGGCCAACATGGCGAAACCTTGTCTCTACTAAAAATACAAAAATTAGCCGGGCGTGGTGGTGCATGCCTATAATCCCAGCTACTGTGGAGTCTGAGGCAGGAGAATCATTGAACCCAGGAGGCAGAGGGTTGCAATGAGCCGAGATTGCACCACTGCACTCCAGCCTGGGTGACAGGGCCAGACTCCTTCTCAAAAATAAATAAAATAAAATAAAATAAAATAAAATAAAATAAAATAAACTATAAAATATTCACTATGCAGGAAAATACAGACAATGTAATGAATGGTCATGTCTCTTTCATTTTGCTCTTCAAATCTTATCATTTTGTCATATTTGATTCAGATTTTTTAAGAAGAGTTCGAACATTACAGTAAAGCTGCGGCTCCTTGTGTGTCAATCTCCAATCCTATTCCCTTCTGTCACTCCCCAGATGTGGCCACTATTCTGATTTTAATGTTTGCTATTCCCTTGCAAACATTTATACTTTATCCATAAGCAATTGTAATAATTTTGCATATAGCAAAACTTTATATAAATGATATCATACTATAAATATCCAGCAATTTTCTTTCTTGGTCAACATTTTATCTTTGGGATTTATTCATGTAGAATTATGTACTCTATTTTTGTAGTTGCCATTTACCATGTTAAGGAAGATCCCTACTATTCCTAGTTTGCTGAGTCTGCCATAGATAGATATTGCTTTTTCTGCATCTATTATCATGTAGTTTTTCTTTAGTCTGTTAATAGGGTGGATTACAGTCTTTGATTTTTTTCGATGATGAATCACCTTGCATTCTTCATATTAATCCCACTTGGTTGTGAGCTATTATCCTTTTCATATGCTACTGGATTTGATTTGCTAATATTTTGTTTAATTTTATTTTATATTATTGTGCTGTGTCTGGTTTGGGTATCAGGATAATGCTGGCCACATAAAAGGAGTTGAGAATGTTCCTTTTCCCTATTTTTTGAAAGCTTATATACAATTAACTTTTTTTTAATGTTTGGTGCAATTCACCAGTAAAACCACTTGGACCTAAACTTTCCTTCATTGGAAGGTCTTTAACTATAATCTCAATTTCTTTAGTAAATATAGGACTACGTAGGTCATATATTTCTTCACTAGTGAGTTTTGGTAGTTTGTGTATTTTACGAAAATGGACCATTTTATCTAAGCTGTCAAATTTATGAGTTATTTATAGTATATCAATTATCCTTTAAAATCTGTGAGTTCTGTGGTGATAGCCTCTTTTTTGTTCCAGATATTGGTAAATTATATCTTTTCTCTTTTTATCTTATGCTTTCTTCATTCCTAAAGTCCAAGTATTTTTGTTGTTTTATCATTTCCTCTCCACCTGAAGAACTTCCTTTAGCATTTATTTTACAGCAGGTCTACTAGTAAACATTTTGCTGATTTTCCTTTATCTGAGAATATCTTAATTTTGTCTTCGCTCCTGAAGGATATTTTCACTAGATATAGAATTCTGGGTTTGCAGCTCTTTTCCCATAGGCCTTTAAAAATGTTGTTTCACTGTTTTCTGGTCTCCACAGTTTCTGATGAGAAATATGCGATCATTGTTCCCCAATGTTTTCTGGTTTCTTTCAAGATGTTTTTCATTGTATTCAGTTTCTTCATGTGTCTTGGTGTATTTTACTTTGAATTTATCTTGTTTGGGGTTTCTTGAGCTTGTTAAAACTGTAAATCTATGACTTTCATCAAATCTGAGAATTTTTCTTTTTTTTTTTTGAGATCTGAAGTGATTTTACCTTTAATTCCGTCACTTTAAGCCAATCATGAAATTTCACAGTGATTTCTGGGGTGGGGGCAGAAGGAAGTCGATGTTAAATATCATCAGGGCTGTGGTCCAGTCAGCCCGTGGAGGTGCAGGCAAGGTGGGCCCTCACTGGGGCAGCTGGAGGAGCACGGACTGCCCCGCTGGCAGGTAGGTGATGTTCTGAGAGCGTGAGAGCTGGTAGGCGATGTCCTCCGCAGCTTACAGCTTGCGCAGCTCGATCAGGCCGTCCCCTGCAGTGGCCAGTGAGTTGGCAATGAGCTCAGCTGCCTTGGAGTCACCCTCAGCAGAGATGATAGCTGCCTTTTTCTGCTGCTTAGCCTTTTCCATCACAAATCTGGCCCTTTCTGCTTCCTGCTGAGCCACCTGTTTGGCTCCCATTGCTTCTGTGAACTCCTTCCTGAAGGTCAGATATGTCAAGGACACGTCGTCCAGGATGAGCGTAAAGGTGGCTGCTCACTCCGTAAGGTTGTCGCTCACCTGCCTGGAGACCAGCTCTCTCTGGGTGATTAGTTCTCCAGCATCAAAGCAAACCACCACTGACTTGAGTATCTCAGTTGTGATGGATGGCAGCACACGCTCATCATAGTCCTCTCCGATGCTGGTGAAGATGCAAGGAAGCTGGCTAGCGATGGGCTGGAAGGGGATGTGCAGTGTGATGTTGACATTCTGTAAATCTTTGCTACCAGTGATGACTGACACATTACGTGGTCAAGAATGGCAGTCAAAGATAACTGGTTTCTGTACCCATAGGATGAGAAAGTGAGTCCCTTCCCCTACCACAATTTCCTGTACTCCACGGAATCGGTCAAGGATGACAGCTCCGTGCCCAGCATCCACATTATATAAGGCAGAGTTCACCACGCCTCCTGCAACAGCTTAGAGCAGGCCAAACTTGCCTATGGACTCAAACACTTTGGCAGCCGTGTTTTCTTCTGCTGGACCTCTCACACCTGTTTCCACTTTGACCTCCACATGAATTCCCCTGAATCTGAGAAGTTTTAGCCGTGATTTCTTCAAATATTTTTCTAATACTAATCTCTTTCTTCTCTTTTCTATCATTCTGTCATTTCACTCTGATGACATGAATGTTACATCTTGTGATATCAGGCCACTTGTCCCTGAGACTGCTTATTGTTTTTCAGTTACTTTTCTGTATTTTTCAGATTAGATAGCTTCTATTGATCTATCTCAGTGGTCAGAAAACCGTGGTTCACAGGACAAATCTAGCTTGCCTGTTCATTAAATAAAGATTTATTGAAACAGCTATTTCCATTAATTTACATATGATCTATGGCTGTTTTCATGCTATAATTGTAGAGCTGAGGAGTTATGACATAGTTTATGGTCATTCAATTCTAAAATATTTACTATCTGTTCCTTTACAGGAAAAGATGGCCAGCCTAATTCCTCATCTTCAAGTTCACTGACTCTATCTCCATTATGTTACTGATCTCCTTCAGCGAATTATTTTATTTCTATCATTGTATTTTTCATTATAAAATTTTCATTTTTTTCAATAGCTTCTATTTTCTTTGCTGAAAGTGTCCATCTTTTCGTTTCACTATTCACTAATGTTCTCTCCCACTTCATGGAGCTTAATTATATTTGTGTGTGTGTGGAGGAGGTGTGTATGTGTGTGTGTGTATAACAGTTTCTTAGAGTCGTTGTTTATTCCACCATTGGCACCTTGGTCAATTTGGTGTTGGTGTCTGTTGATTGGTTGATTGTCTTTTTTCTTTGAGAGTTGGTGAGATTTTCTTGTTTTTTTTTTGTTGTTGTTGTTATTTGTGTATTGATTAATTTTGAATTGTATCTTAGACATTTGAATTATGTATAATTCTCTAGGTCCTGTTAAGATTCTTTGAAGAGGCTGGGTGTGGTGGTTTGCCTGTAATCTCAGCACTTTGGGAGACCAAGATGGGTAGGTCACTTGAGCCCAGGAGTTTGAGTCTAGCCTGGGAAACATGGCAAAACCCTGTCTTTACAAAAAATACAAAAAATTAATCAAGCATGGTGGTGTGCACCTGCTGTCCCAGCTACTTGGGAGGCTGAGATGGGAGAAGTACCTGAGCCTAGGAAAGTTGAGGCTGGAGTGAGCTGCGATCATTCCATTGCACTCCAGTGTGGGTGTTGCACTGAGACTCTGTCTCAAAAAAAAAAAAAAATTCTCTGAAGAATGTTGATTTTTTTCTAAAGCAATTAAAAGAGTTAGGCTCATACCCCAACTCCCAACTTACTTTTTGTGGGATGAGGTTCTAATGCTAGCTTCATTTTCAAAGCCTTTGCAGTGCTATTAGGGTCTGCCCCATGTGGACACTATCCAGGGGCTGGTCTGGGGCCTAGGAAACGGTTCACATTGTAGTTCAGACTCAAAGCCTTCATTATACTGTTGTGGGTCAGTTCCTTGTACGTGAATCCTGCGAGTGAGCCCAGGATTTCATACCCAGATTTAAGAGATCTCTTTTTCCATCTCCCTCTTCTCTATGATTTCCCCACTCTTCCTTATGCAGGGTCACATTTTCCTGTTGTGCTGGATAGAAAGCCAGGGTTTTAGCCTCCTGTGCTGTCAGACATTTTTCACAACTGTGTCCACTTTGAGAATGAAGCAGTTAGAAAAAGGAGGAACAAAATAATGGAGACTGCTTCACAGTCTTTAGACTACAGGGGTCTATTTTCCCAGTTCCTTTGGTCAGCGGGAAGAATTTTCTCTTACACTTTTTATTGCCTAAGAACCACTGTTGCCACCACTGCTGCAGGAGTATAGTTCATGACTAAGTCTGGCTTTGGCACCAAGCTAGGAGAATAAAAAAAGTAAAATGAAATGAGAGTACCCCTACAGTCTTTGTCCTGAAGGGCCCGCCCTCCCAGTCTTCCAGCCAGAAAGAGAGAGTTCATCTTGATGTTTTTCTGTCCATGTTTACTGCACACTTCAGAGATCCAGGCTGCCCTAGCGTTTAAGCTAGGAGATATAGCAGCAGGAGAAAACCTCAGGACACTTAACCCCCCAGTGATGGTTGATTTTATGTATCAACTTGACTGGGCATTGGGGTACCCAAACATTTGATCAAACATTATTTTGGGTGTGTCTACAAGGTTTTTTGTGAATGAGATTAATATTTAGATTGACAGACTGAGTAAGCAGATGGCCCTCCCCAGTGTGTATGGGTATCATCCAATCAGTTGAAGGCCTGAATAGAACAAAAAGACTGACCTTCCCATGAATAAGAGGGAGCTCATCCTGCCTGACTGACTTCGAGCTGGGACATTGTTTTTTTCCTTCCTTCAAACTTGAAGCATCAGCTCTTCCTAGGTCTTGAGGCTACCAGCTTGTGGACTGGTTCTACACCAGTGGCTCTCCTGGTTCTCAGACCTTCAGATTCAGAATGGAACTATACCACCATCTGTCCTAGGCCTCCAGTTCACTGACTGAAGATCTTGAGGCCTTTCAGCTTCTATAATCACATGATCCAATTTCTTACAATAAATCTCTCTTGATATATAGATATATATCTGTCTATATCTATAGACAGATATATATCTATAGATACATCTGTATGTGTGTATATATGTACATATATCTTTATGTGTGTGTGTGTATATATATATACACACATAAAGAAAAAAATATATATATATACATCCTATTGGTTTTCTCTTGAGAATGCTGACTAATTACACCCCTGTATCAGTTGTGCTTTTAGTTTTTATTTCCCTTCCCAACCCACCTGTTATTGTTTACTTGTCAGAGTCCTCAGATAATTCCTTATGTATTCTCTCCAGGCTTTTTAGTTGTCAGTAGTAAGAGAGACAGATTAGAGTGTGCTCACTAGCTAAAACCAGAATGTCCCAGCTCAGTTATTTTTAACTGTTATAAGTCTTACATGAGATGAATATACTACAATGCATTTCTCCATTGATACGCTCTTGGGTTTTGTCTGCATATTCTCTGTGAATATATGCAGAGCTTATCCACAATATATACTTAAATGTGAAATTGCTGAGATACAGAGTATACCTATCATCAAATTTACTGAATAATGCCCAAATGTTCTCCAAAGTGATGATGTAACAATTTAGACTTACACCAGCAATGTCTGAGTCTTTTCACTGTTTCCTGTGCTCATCAACTGTTGGTATCATTAGATTTTTCAGTATGTGACAATATGTATGAAGTGACACCTCAGTGTTTTATTTTTCTGATTACTAGTGATATTGGGCTTCTTTTCCAAAGTTTACTGCCCATTTATATTTCTTCTTCTGGATTTATTTGTTTATATCAGTTCTTTTCTGTTAGACTTTTAAAAATCTTTTTCTTATTGATATTCTTAGTTAATACTTGTATATAGTCTATTATCTTTCATATACGTAGCAAATACTTTTCCCCATTTGTCTCTTGTCTTTCTCACTTTGTTTATCGTAACTTTGGTCTGTGGAAGTTTTTATGTTTTAATGCCAGAAGAGGGAATCATTGTAAATACTTTCTTCTTTCTTACCCTCTACATTAAGTTAGTTTCCAAACCCTATTGATCTAGATTTCCAAACCCTGTCTCTGCCATCTAGGCCACATTAACTGCTTCTGCCCCAGTTCAGGCCCTACTGCCTCTCTCCTGGACAATTATAATAGTTTCTTAATAGCTCCCTGATATCCGCTCTCACCTAGACACACAGTCTCTATGGGGCCCTTTAAAACATGCAAATCCAGGTATTCTTCTGGGTTAAGACCTTTTGTGTTTTCCTTCACATAGAGGACCAAGTGTAAGCTACTTCACATGGCAAACAACAACAAAACACTCCACCAGGCTCTGCCCATTGCTGGTTCCTCCAGCCCCATGGACTCCTGCTCACACCTATGCTCCAGAAACACTGTGCTGCTTCTTTCTTCTTCAAAACACCAGGCATTTTCACACACTGACTTCCTAACTGACACCTTTATATTTAAAATAACCGGTGACAACTCACTATCTCCCTTGCCTCAAAGGAATATTTCCAAGGCTTCAGGGTGGGGTGGGAGGCTCTGGCACAGAATGAATAGCTGCTATGTACCAGACACTTCCACCTATGTAATAGTAATATTTAATTCTCACAGCAACACTCTGAGTATAGACCACTGACCTCATTTTATTGACAAGGTGGCTGATGTTCAGAGATGTTAAGCAACTTACTAAAGACACAAAGCTTGAAAGCAGCAGAACCAGAGACTGAACCCAAGTGTTTGGTGCTCTAGTGACTGATGCAGAGCCTTTCTGGCTCATAAGGACTGGATTTGAATCCTGGCTCTGCCTCTCCCTAGCTTTATGACTATGTAAAAGTCACCTCACCTCTCTGAGCCTCAGTTTGCTCATTTGCAAAATTGGAAAATTGTACTTAATGGTCTATAAGCTTCTTTTCCTCCTGGAGACATAAAATTCTCTGCAATACCCACATGGTCCTACACATTCCTTCGGTACAGTGCTTCATGCTGAGAAGAGTTGACTTTCTGATGATCCCAAGTCAGCAGAAACCTGATGATCTTCTCCCACCCCCTTTAAAGTTTTTATACCAGTTTCTGAACTAGCACAACAACTCCTGCCAAAAGTCTGCATGTCTAGGCTCATGCCTCGCTTATTGCATCTTTTCCTGGAGCCAAAAATCCACTAGAAAAAGGGAGACAATAAATCCAAAAGCAACATTCTCATGAAATTACATTAAATTCTGCTTACTCTCTGAGTGACCATGTGTAACCCTCTGCTCCACTTTGAGCCTTGATGTCCTCACATGTACAAAAATGAGGGTTGGTTTACAGTAGACCGAAGTCCAACCTTCTATGATACTGAGACATTAAAAACCATCTGTGGCAAGAATTTGCTAACAAAAGAGTGAATTATGAAATAAATCCCCAGTCTCCTAGGGAAAACTGAACCTCAGCATGTTCAGGCTGTCTCTTTTGGAATTCTCAGTTACTGTCTCAATTTCAAGGTGAGAGTGCAGGAAAAATTTCCCAAAGAGCAATGATTTAAAACTGAAGAAAGGAGGGAAGGAGAGGAGTAAAATGAAGTTCCGTCTTACCCAGGATGGACATTAAGATGGTGCCTTTTATTTATTTATTTATTTTTTGAGACAGAGTCTCGCTCTGTCACCCAGGCTGGAGTGCAGTGGTGCCATCTCGGCTCACTGCAACCTCCGCCTCCCGGGTTCACGCCATTCTCCTGCCTCAGCCTCCCGTGTAGCTGGGACTACAGGCACCTGCCACCACGCCCGGCTAATGTTTTTTTTTTTTTTGGTATTTTTAGTAGAGACGGGGTTTCACCATGTTAGCCAGGATGGTCTCCATCTCCTGACCTCGTGATCCGCCCTCCTTGCCCTCCCAAAGTGCTGGGATTACAGGTGTGAGCCACCGCGCCCAGCCAAGATGGTGCATCTTAAGTTTTGCAGAGACTTGGAGTCAGGTGCTCTTAGGTTTAACTCCCCATGCCATTACTCACCAGCTGTGTAACATTAGGCATGTCACTTAACCTCTCTGGGCCAGTTTCATTATCTATTAAGATGTAGGCTAGTCATTTTTATCACAATTACCTGTGAGGCTTACAGAAGCTGGCATGTGAAAGTAGCTGTTTATTACAATGTAGGTGTTCAAAATTGCTCATCTATTTTCTTGTGTATTTTCTATTTAAAGAAAATTAGGAACTGCCAAGAGAATACAAAGAAACTCAAGGCCAGATGTTTTCAGATGACACATCTATAAAAAAGTGCTCTGGCAGCATCCTGAATCACAGAATCCTAAAACTAAAAGTGACTCTAGCAATGATCAATTACAGAATGATTACAGCAGCTTTACTATGCTGTATCCCCTGCCATTTGCCACTGCTTGAATACCAACACTGATGTCGGAGGTCACTGCTTTCCAGAGTTCATGAAGAGAGGTGGCTTGGAGGCAAAGCATTGGTACTTCAAATGTCAGACCCAATGACCCTTCCAATAATGAAGCCTCCCTATGTCCTCATTTATAATCTAACTATTATGAAACAATTTGCAGTTTCTAACACACTCCTGTGTCATTCTACCAAGCTTTTGTCCTTGCTGTTCTCTCTCCTTGGATACTCTCTCCCTGCTTTGCCCTCTTCTTCATCCTTTAAGATGCAGCTTAAACATAACCACCTCTGAGAAGTCCTCAATGAACTTCCTGCTCCAAGTTGGGTTAGGAGCTTCTCTGTACCCCCTACGTCCTTTTATAGAGCATCCAATTAAAGTAAGTGATATTATCTCTTCACATATTGGTCTCTCTCACTAGACTGGGGTTGTTCAAAAGCAGAAACCTTTACTTCCACATGTCTATATCCCCAGCTTCTTGCACAGGGTCTAACTCAGTAATGTAACTATAAACTCTCTGAGGGGCTGAGCCACCCAAAGGAGCAGGGAGGTCTGCGTAGAGGAAGCAGTGGCTGTGTTGCATGGGGAGGATCTGCCCAGCAAGTGAACTCAGATCTGGTCTCCTGAATGGGATAAAATAGAGAAGAAAGGCTTTTATTTCAAAAATTCTCTGGGAACGGTTTTTGTTTTGTCTGTCTGCCTCCACCTGAATGCAAGGAAAAGTCAGTGGAAAGTATCGAAACAGACTTTTCTATTCTTCCCCCTTAAACTATACCCAGCAAATGGGTGGAAAGCTTGGACATGTGTCTCAATCACACTATGCTCCAAGAACAAAATAGTAACTGTTCTTCAGGTTTATTTGAACAGGACAATGGGGTGTAATGCCATTAAGTTTTAACCAAGTTATTCAATAATGTGGGAGTAGGAGGGATAGACATTCTACCAATCCAAATACTTGACACTGTGCTAGGTGCTTTCCACACATTCGTGCACAATACATCTGTGAGGATAAGGATTGTTGTCTGTTTCACACATGTAGAAACTAAAAGTCTAGAGGTTAAATAACTTTAAGCTAGTCTTACACGTAGGAGGAGACCGATCCAGGTATGGTTCCGAAATGTATGCTTTTCTGTAACAGCCCAATAACCAATATGTTAGAGATTGTAAATTACCTACCAAATACTTGTTTTCCCCTTTGTGTTGCAATACGGAACTCCTATTCTTTACTGGGCAAATTGTCATCTAGAATAAAGCTACATTTCCTAGCTCTCCTTACAGGTGGAGAAGTCACAGGACAAAGTTCTGCTCAAGGGTGGTGTAGTCAGAAGGGGCTAGTGGGGCTTCAGGGAAGGCTCCTCGAAAGGAATAGTAAAGTGTCCTTTTGCTTTCTCCTGATTTCTCCTGCTGCTAAGCTAAAACCAGATGTGTTTCATGGATCTCTGAAGTCATGTTGGACCTTGAGGTGACTTTGAGGATGGAAGCCATGTGATAGAATGGGGGTGTCCCTGATAACCATAGAGCCTTCAACCAACGCTGGGACTTCGGACTTCTTTTGTACAATAGAGGAAATCCTCATGTGCTTAAACCTCTGTTTCTGAGTCTGATAAAATACTTATGAAGTCTAGGCTGAATCACAAACTTACTGTGGAGCTTTAGGCAAATTATTTAATCATTTTAGACCTTGATTTTTTTTTAATCTGGAAAATAAGTAAATTAAATTACAGCGGCATTTTCAAAGGTTCTTTCTAAGGCTAAAGCAACAATTATAATAACTGGGCAACCAGCACTGCTGGGTCTAAAAAGACCACAGAATATCAAAGTCCTTTTCTCAGGATTTCCAAAGTAGTTAGGAAGACAAGCAGAACATTCATTCATTCATTATTCATTCATTCATCCATCTATTCATCCAGTGTAGAGAATGCTGTAGAGTACTGCCCAGATGCCCAACTAAGATCATTCCCCTAATTGCCAATAGTGTTGGTAACTGACAGCTCACAGTTCTTCTTGTTCAAGATTTACTCTTGGTTGAATGGTACTCCCCCAAGCAAAGCTATGCCTGGTTTCTATTGGCAGTCCATATCCATCATGGACTGATGTCAAAGGTACAAGAACCTGGTCCCCTGGCCTCAATTTGTGACAATTCAGAAGCACCATCCAAACTGCAGAGCCTCTGACTGCTGCATCCCAGCTCAACTTCTCCCTCCACCTAATCCTACTTTGCTTACTCCCTCATGGCTGGTGTTTCTGGAAGCACTCACCAGTAAACTTCCTGCATGCAAATATCTGCCTTAGAGTCTGTTTCCCAAGGCACTGAACCTCATCCTAAGACAGTTGGTACCAAGAGTGGCTCTACACTGGGATTTTGGAGCTGAATCACCTGCTGTCTGGCTGGCAACTAAAATCCCATCTCTGGAGCAGGGAGAGTACTGATAGAACCTGGCATGCTATAGCCTGACAAATGGGAGAATTTTCACTTTTAGGGAGCTGAGATGGGGTTATAGTGAAAGGAAAGGCACCCACAGGTGTAATATATCAGATATTCAAGAGCTATGGAGGAAAGCACAATTATTAAGATGGTGGAATGAGATGCTGCTGCTGAGTGCTATCAGTGTATTGGAGAAAGTCGTGCAGGCTTGAAGTGATTATTCACTAATTTAAGACAAAGTGTGAAAGTCAGAGGGCCTCCTTGACAGCATATTCTTATCTCCTGCAGTTGGAGGGCAGGAAAAGCTGAGAATCAGGCCATGACTTAATTACAAGGGTAGCAGAGTTTCAATGAAAGTCTAATTTACCATCCTGACAGACGAAGGCCAGGTCCCTGGTCAGGAGGTGTGGGACCCTTAGATGTGGGCTAAGAATATCTGGGTTGAAGCCCTTGAGAACCTGAGAATGTTGACATTCCAGCTCTGCTTGTACCTCCTGGGCTGCAGAAGTGGCTCAGTCTTCCCAATTATGGGCTAACTCTTCCTCCTTGCTTGAAGATGACAGAGAGGACTCTGCCTGGCAAGGTAGAACACTTCTGCTCCCCTTCCAGGCCAACAGACCAAAAATGAGGATCGAGTCACAACATAATTCTGCCAGGGACTTGCTGGGCTTCCAGGAAAGGAACTAGACCCTGAAGGAGCTGTAGGGCCTAGCCAACCTGCACCGGCAGGAGCCAGGAGTGTGTGTCTAGAACTGGATCCTGAGGATCCAAGATGGGTGACATGGGGGTGGTGGGTGGGGGCGGGGGCAGGGGGTGGTGGTGATGGTATAGACAGTCGAATAATGGAGAATTTATTGATATGGGAGCACTCGGTAGTGTTACACAGGATTTAACACATGGTAAGGACCCTGAGAGACAGTCTCAATATGCCACTAGATTGGGTGTGGGGATCTTTCAGGAGGCCATGCTAGGGGCCCACACTAACTGAAGTAGACAAGCCAGGGGCGAGAAGGGAGGAAGAAATCAGAAGACTCAGAGAATTGAGCATGTTGGGGTGGATCAACTATATAAAGCCAGAGAATCTGACTTAAGGCCTTCAGTAAATATGGTCTGAGCATTCCTGGTGGGGAAAGGCACTGTGATAGTGTCTTGGGATACTAGGATCAATAAGGCACAGCCCTTGTCCTCATGGCACCTATAAACTGTGATTATGAAGCAATGAGACTGATTTCTAAAAACAAAATCACTCAGAATACATGGATCCAAATGGGTGTGACTCTTGTAAGAAGTCCCTTTGGGAGACTCCAGACATCTCACTCATGTGGGGAAATCAGGGGAGGTGAAGTCACAGAGACTCCGGTTTAAGGGTTTAAGTCTAGTTTTGATTTCATTAGACCCACAGTTTAAACCTATAAGGCCTTGGGAAACTGTTTAACTTCTCTGCGCTCAAATTTTCTCATCTGTAGAACTCAGATGATAATATCTGCTCTGGTGGGGTGGTATCACATTTAAATTAAAGTAAGATCACATAAACAAAATGCCTGGTCCATTAAACACATTATAAACACCCAACAAAAGCTGGTTCCTTTTCCTTCTCTTATGATTCTGTCTATTTCTCTGCCAACTCCCTTTTTGTAAAGTGACATTTAAGTTTAGTCTAAGAGCCAAATAAGAAAATTCATCTTGTTTTTTCTTCCTTTTTTCCTTCCCTCCATGTCTTCTTGCTCTGGTTTATTTAACAAACATGGACTAGAGCACCCATTATGAGCCAGTCCCTGTTTCCATCACTCATCCTCTTCACCTGGTTCTGAAAGAGTTTTGACTAGTTTTACACAATGTATGTAGACTTACAAGGTGAATATTTGCCCCTCTAGGAGACACATGCCTTGGGTTCTGAAGCTCCAGGAAATGCTGGAGCCATAGCAGCTTCCCTGGAATAAGCCTTAGTCTTCACGATGTGATATGCTTGAGAAGTTTGCCCTCACTGGGTGTCTGACCTACATACCCGAAGTTCAATAGGAAAAGAAAGAAGTGACAATCCAGAAGAAGAAATGCAAAGGTGCACTATCTCATGTGTCATAATCTTGTATTTCATTTGTCATTATTATTAATGAAAAAATACTTAGTGTTTACAGTGGGTCAGATGTAGACCCTGGACAAGCAATGGGGGAGACAACCATAATGAGACACAGCCTCTGAGGGCTCCAAGTCCAGTGGTGGCAGCTGACTGGCTCATAGATAACTATGCCACATGCTAGGAGACCTAACAAAATATGTTGGAAGCAGATGCCTCTGCCCAGGGGTCAGAAGGCTTCACATAGGAGGCAACCCTTAGCCTGAGACTTAAGGATGAAATGGATGGAGTGAGGAGGATGGCATTTCAGGCAAAGGGAACAGCATGTCCCAGGCAGAGTGGCCAGAACAAGCAAGGAACATTTGGTTAACTACTAGTTGTCCATCAGATGCTGGGAAACTATAGGTTGGCTGGAGTACAGGAGAGGTCAGCAGGTCACACAGGGACTATGTGCCCAAATTTTAGTGTTATCCTAGTTTAGCCCTTGGTGTCATCCTAGTTTAGGCCTGTTGTCCAAGCATTATAATAACAGCATTACCTTTCACCCTCGAAAGTATCCCCATTTGGGCAATCAATTGCAGAGTCACCTTGTTTAAAGTAGGAGAGACATATGCTCCAATCTGTATTATAGGATGCTCACTCTAGTTGCCATGTGTACTAGCTTGGAATAAGACTAGAGGCTTGATGATGGCCTTTTAAGGTCTCATCCAGCTCCAGAATTCTCTGATCCAGATAGTTTTTAGACCACTCTTGGAATGGCACAAAACTGTCTTTTACTAATGCATAAATGCCTAATGAGCCTGCAAATGTAGCAGAGTTAAGAGGAGGGTGTTATTCCTATGGCCTGTGATGCTCTGGACAAGATTCCTGGAGAAGTTGGGTCTGGACCTTGATCATGAAGATGGATAGGATTTACACAGTCAGAGAAGTATAAAGTGGACATAGTGTGAGCCAAGGTGCAAAGGCAGGGATGATGAGGGAGTGCAATGAGAATGCCTAAACGAAACAACCCTCACCTAAATGTCAGCAACCATGACTGCCACCCAATAACAGAAGCAGTTTACAAGCATTTCCTGTTTTGTTATTTCTCCAAACTCCCTCCAAATCCCTGGGAAGTACGGAGGAAGTGCGTTAACCTGTGTGTTCCCAGAGCACTTTGAGCCCAGCCCTGGAAGCCACTCCATATGCACAGAGGGGCTCAGTGTAGAGTCTGCCTCCTCCGCCACTATAGGTTCCCAAGGGCAGCACCAAACATCCCTATAGCTTTGAGGCTTGGAACAGAGAAGACACACAATAATACTGGCTGATTAATTGACCAGAGAGAAAACAAAGGCTCAGAAAGGTTGAGTGTCTTGCCTAAGCCACACATGGTGAACAGTTGCTGGCAATGGACTTTGAGCCCAAGGCTCTAGAACCCTGTTCTTGCCACTGAACCATGTGGCCAACAGGTATAAATTAGTGCCCCAACCACAGACAGCATAGCATTGTGAGGTGGCACAGTTAGGAAGTGATTTTAACTACATAGGGTTTACATCTATCTTTCAGCCTCTCTTTCCAAAGGGATTCCTCGCTTTACACATCCCTGGGTTTTTGCATGTCCTTCCACCCAGCATGACCTTCCCCTCCATCTCTCCGTAAAATCTCGCACATCCTTCAAGGGGCAACTAGAGTGTACCTCCTCTGTGGCCGTCTTCCTGCCACCCTGACTGAGTGAGTAACCCCTCCTCTTTGCAGTCATAGCATCATGCTCAAACAGCAATTATCAGCATGTAATCTACATTGTACAGTGGGGCACTTACATAGTAGAACACATAGCAGAATCTTCCTTCTATGTCACACTGTGACCATTGAAGACAAGGGACTCTATCTTATTTATCTTTATATCCACAGCATCCAGAATAGCTCCTGGTACAATTGCACCAGGTATTTGATGAATATTTGTTGAATGAATGAAAGAATCTGCTTAGCCCTTATCCAGAGCTCTTGCTGTGATCCTATCCTAATTGTACCCTTATCTGGTTTTCAGTTGGGTTCAGCCCATGGGAAGCCTTAGCAGGAGATCAGAGGCTGGGAGGAGAGGGGTGAGCCATTAATTCCTCTCTCTGACTTTCAAGCTTAGAAGGGAATGTGTTCGTTTACTAGGGCTGCCATAACAAAATATCACAGGCTGGGTGCATAAACAATAGAAATTTATTTTCTCACAGCCCTGGAGGCTGGAAATCTGAGATCAAGATGTTGACAGGATTGGTTTCTTCTGAGGCCTCTATCTTCTCTCTGTGTCCTCACATAGTCTTTCCTCTCTACATATCTGTGTCCACATTTCTACTTCTTAAAGGACACCAGTCATACTGAATTAGGGCCCACATTAATGACCTCATTTTAATTTAATTATCGTATGGAGACCTTATCTCCAAATACAGTCACATTATCAGGTACTGGGGGATAGGGCTTCAACTTGTGAGTCTGGGAGGAACATGATTCAGCCCATCGCAGGTGCTAACGGCTCCCTGCTATTGTGAGTTCCTGGGTGCCAGTTCCTAACTCTGCCTATACCTCTGTAATAGTGTCTTTATAAATTCTATTTAGCTTGAACCCTTTACAGGTATACTGGCTGTTTTCTGGCAGTTTCTTGCAGATACAGATATTGACAGCTCTGGTGATAATAATCTACAACTACTTTTAAGTTTCTTGAGAAGAGGAATTTAATGCCAGCTGTGTGAGAAATTCAAAGTCGAGTAATAGACCCTTCTGTCTCTCTCTCTGCCTCATTCTTTTCATCTGCAAAATGAGATACTGACAACAGCCCCCCTTATACAGTCTTGCCAGAGTCCACTGTGATAAAGGGTGGGACAGCTTTGCAAACTGGGAAAAACAGTAAGACTGAAGGTGTTTTGAGTCCACAGAGTAGATTCATTTTACAAGAAGCAAAGAACAGCTCTACAACTCTGGACTCCCAGGTTAGGAGCCTGAAGTTCAAAGCTGTAAGAATGGAGGGACATCTTAAAGGACCAGGCACTGCTGCTAACAACAGAGAGGGGTGGAATGTGGGCCATGGCATTTTTTCTGGTCTTCAGTCAAGAGGGCCTCTTGTCAGGATAAGTTCTAGGAACAAGGGAGGGTCTCTTTGTTCCTCCTTGGTAATAACGACCTAGCTCATGGGTTTGCTGAGTATCTATGGAAAACAGTCCAGGCAGAGATCCTGGATACGTCTATTTATGATGATGTTGACATAGAGAGGACCAGTATGTTCATGCAAAGGCCATGTTTCCTGTTTCTATAAACATCTTCAATGTGAGAAAAGACTTTGATGGGTCCATAGGCACAATTTATGGCTTGATCTGTGCCAATATAAATCAAGCACACATACCATCCCAATGAAATCATGCAGATCATTGATTTAGGGTAATGAGGACCTGTAAGCAGGGTGGATTCCAAGGCAACTTATTTTTGCACATTGGTTAACCTTCATCTCTGGGACCAGAAAGGGCCTATTTGGCCATGTAGTGCCATGAAAGGGGTGCAAGCTCTGGCTTAGACATTGTAGGCTCACTGCTAGCATGGGACCACATTGTTTAATACTTCGAGTCTTAGTTTTCTCCTCCTTTAAAACTGAGTTAATGGGGCTCCCTCAAGAGGCTGTTGGAGTGGGGGGTCAAATGGTGCTACTTAGTGATAAATGTCACTAAATTGCACTTAGCAGGTACTACTTTAGTGTTAGTTGATACTCCCTTTCTCTAAGATCCTGGGTTTGTTTTCTTGATGTCTTGGAATTTTAAATTGGTCTCCAAATTGGCAGAAGCTGAGCCAGTCACAGGAGTGACCTCCAAAGGCAACCTGAAGCACTTGCAATGTACTCAGAGATAATGAACATGACCCTAAGACCCCATCAGGAGGTCGTCTAACCGAGTGTTGAAGACCACAAACCCTTTCATTTGCACTATTTCCTTTGGATGCTGATTCTCCTAACTACCTTTTGAGAGGAGTAGGTGGTTTACCTCTATTTTTAATAATAATTATAAAATAATAAAAATGGAATAATAACTTAGCGTCACAATAAGTCAAGTTGCAGTCTACAGCATTGTACTATCTCTTGGGAACTAAAATGGTTCATGGGTTACTGGGAATCCTTGATAGTTTCTAAGAAAGAGAGTGTTACAACCAACCCTCTACAACATAGTCAGATTGAGTTACCTGCGTCTTCCACGGGCCAATTATTGCCCAGCCTATTCAACATTTATTCTACTTTAGAGTAGTGGAAAATATACATGATGTATCTCCTGTCACTTAGCCTTGGAGATTGTTAGTTTCATGGATTCAGAAGATCTGACTTTGGCACCTAACTCTGCTACTTAGTCACCATGACACCACATACAATCATTTCCCCACTCTTGGTCTCAGTTTCTTCATCAGTAAAAAATCCTACCTGATTCAAAGGAGGGTAAGAGAAGACCCACTGGCCAGGCGCAGTGGCTCACGCCTGTAATCCCAGCACTTTGGGAGGGCGAGGTGGGAGGATCACGAGGTCAGGAGATCGAGACCATCCTGGCTAACACGGTGAAACCCCGTCTCTACTAAAAATACAAAAAATTAGCCGGGCATGGTGGCAGGTGCCTATAGTCCCAGCTACTCTGGAGGCTGAGGCAGGAGAAGACGTGAACCCGGGAGACGGAGGTTGCAGTGAGCCGAGATTGCACTCCAGCCTGGGCAACAGAGCAAGACTCCATCTCTAAAAAAAAAAAAAAAGGAGAAGACCCATTGAGAAGATAAGTGTATGGTAGTTTGCAAACTGACTATTGGGTCAAAGAAAAGGGTGTTTGCTTTTTCTCCCCATACCTCATACCTCAGCCTCACCCTACTTTAGTCAAAGGCACCAGCATCATCTATTTCCTCTTGATTTCTTCACCCACCACATGGCATTCACCAGCAAGCTCTACCAACTCTATTTCCTTAGATGTAGAGTGATTCTTTGTATTTGTAATATATTTATTTTGACATATTTTAACTTTTTATTCCAAAATTATTTAACTTATGGAAATGTTACAACACTTATACAAAAAATTGTGTTGTACCCTTCATCCAGATTTCCCAAATGTTAACATTTTGCTGGATTTGCTTCCCTGCCACCCTGTGTGTGTGTCTGTGTGTGTGTGTGTGTGTATGTGTGTGTGTGTCTCTACTGCTGGTCATTCAAGTTTTAGCTCAAATGTCTCCTCTTAAAGGTCATCTTCCTAAGCCCACGATCCCACCCTATGGCACCATTCCAATTGCAGTACTCTACAGAACACTGAACTCCAGCTGATATTTTTCTTGGCTGTTTATTTACTGGTTACCTCCTTGCTTCCCCCATGAGGATGGAAGTCTTATTGGAGAATTGGCCTTGTGTCCCTTGCCTTATTCACTGCTGATCTTCAGAGCCTAGAACAGAGCCTGCGCAGAACCGGCACTTAATCATTATTTTGCTGAATAAGTGAACTGGGGAACTGCTGTGTTTGTCCTGTACAAGATCTTAAGTGGCATGTAGTGTGTTCTCTGCAGTCAAGGTGTAAATGTCCTTTGGAGCCTATACTGGCAGCAATATTCACTTCCATCATGAAAATATTTGTCTGCTCTTGCCCTAGGAGGGGATTACTTAACACACAGCTAACGTTTGGGTGTAAAGTCTCCAAGAAAGAGAAAGAAAATCAAAGAAACCACAGAAATGTGGACACACATAGGAAGAGAGTATGGCAACTTAGCTGTTTGCATTTGGGCTCTGGAGCTAGAATGCTTTGTTCACGTGCAGGTTTTGCCACTTACTGCTGTGATTTTAGACAAATTACTTAAACGCTCTGTGTCTCAGTCTCCTTATGTGTAAAATAGAGATAATAAGAAATCTCCATAAACTTGTTGCATGATCAAATATGTTTAAACTGCTTAGAGCCATGGCTGGCACATGGCAAGTGTTCAGTAAATGTCATCATGATAAATAGTTACATAATTGAGAGCAGATGGTGCATACTGTCTTATAACCTTTTTTTAACTTGGCAAAATATTCTAAATATTTCATATCAACGAATAGTCTTTTACCACATGATTATTAAAGGCTAAAATTTTTCTGTCATATAGATGTACTATAAGTTTCCTGAGATATTTAAGTTGCTTCCAATTTTTTTTTATTATCAACAATACTACGTTGAACATCCTTGTACATATATCTTTTCACACATCAGCAACTATTTCTCCTTCTTGTATTCCTAGAAGTGGAATTGGTGGGTCAAAGGCTATGCATATTTTCTGACCTGAAATACAGATTCCAAGTGCCCAAGACAGGTTATCCCAACAGAGGCATTTCCTCAGAGACCCAAGTCCAGAGGCAAGGGCAGTTCCTAATCTCAGCCATTTCCCTGTCACTCTCTCCCTCTGCGCCAGCCAGGCTGCAGCCAGTGTGTCCAGCTGAGGCCACCGCAGGTTCCAATAATCCTGTTTACTCGGCTCTGGGCAGGAACACAACCTGGATGTTCTCTCTCCAGGGGATATCAGGGACTTTTGCTTTGAACTTCATCCAAGAGACTAAAAACAACCACATCCACCACGTCTGCTGTTTCACCACTGGCCTCACCCCTGTTGCTTGACCCTGTTGCCTGGCTGTGTTTACAAAAGCATCTACACTTTTTAACCCTTTTCAATCATGGCCTTCCCACCACTGTTACCCAGCAGAAAGCCTTCTGTTCTTTAAGACTTAGCTCAAGTGTCACCTCTTCCAGGAAGGCTGTTCATCTACGAACAATGCTTCCCAGTGTGGGGAAAGGAAACTCCTGGGTAGTGGAGTCAGACGCATCTGGGCAGAGCAGCAGCACGCTCCCCTCCAGCTGTGTGCCCTTCTCCTTGGGTGTTTTCTTTCTAGCCTCAGCATCCTCTGCTAAACTCACAGGTAAAACGATGACCCTAACACAAACCTCTCAATGTCTTTGTAAAGTGGTGTCTTTAAGCTCCCAGTAAGATTGATACCAAGGCAGGTGATTTTTTAAAAAGGAATGGTGTCCACGTGTTCTCACTCATGAATGAGAGCTGAACAATGAAAACACATGAACACAGGGAGCGGAACAACACACACTGGGGCCTGTCAGGGGTTTGGAGGAAGACAAGCAGCAGGATAAATAGCTAATGCATGCGGGGCTTAATGTCTAGGTGATGGGTTGATAGGTGCAGCAAACCACCATGACACATGTTTACCTATGTAACAAACCTGCATGTCCTGCACATGTGTCCCGGGACTTAAAATAAAATTTTTTTAAAAAAAAGGAATGGTGTTTTTGTGCTGTTGGCTTATATGTTTAGTTTTTGGTCTGCTTGCTTATATTCCATGGCAAGAATGTCCTTTTCAAACTCTCCAAGAGAAGGAGGACACTCTTGTCTTTCTGACGGTCTAAACAATGCTTACATATCCTCTCCCTTATTACTCTGCTTAAAGAGAGATCCATTATTCCAGAAGGAGAAGGGTAGGCCAAGACTGGTGCTAAGGTTGAAAAGGTGGAATGGCCCGTATCTGGCAGGGATTCTCCAAGATGGCAAAATAAACTACAGTGGCTGCTGTTTCCAAAGATGGGGAACTGCATCCTACTACCATATAGCATCCCAACCCAGAAGGGGCAGAACCTCCGGAAAAGCAAAAGAAAAAGCCAAAAGACTTCACATGCAGAGATGTGGTTCTAGCAGTTACAGGGAAAGCTGCCCTTGGCCTTTGACTAGCACAGCAGGAGGGCTAGGAGAACTGTCCCCTTTAAATGGGGCACAGCACAGCACAGCAGGAGTAGATGTAGACTCTCCATTCTCATACAATCCCCCTTGGCTACAGACTTTTGAATATAGGACAGATATATTTTAATAAAGAGAATCTGTTATCCTAAAGAAAATTCTCTAGGTGAGCCAATGTATAAGAATTCAGGGTCACCATGTGTTATTATTGCTTTGGGAATTTGGATTTTTTTTCTTTTTCTTTTTCTTTTCTTTTCTGTTTTTTCTTTCTTTCTTTCTTTCTTCTTTTTTTGACAAAGTCTCACTTTGTAGCCCAGGCTAGAGTGCAGTGGCACAATCTCTTCTCACTGCAACCTCCGCCACCTGGGTTCAAGCGATTCTCCTGCTTCAGCCTCCCGAGTAGCTGGGACTATAGGCACACACTGCCACACCTGGCTAATTTTTGTACTTGTAGTAGAGATGAGGTTTCACTGTGTTGGCCAGGCTGTTCTCAAACTCCTGACCTCAGGTGATCCACCCACTTTGGCCTCCCATGGCTCTAAGCAGTTTAAACATTTTACACCCAAATTGCTGGGATTACAGGCATGAGCCAGCATACCCAGCATGGATTTTTTTTTCCTTTTTATTGCTTAAGGCTTTAATGTCTATCTCAGTGGCCAGGATATTGAAGCATATACAATTTGGAGAGCTTTCTTTCAGAAAACAATTACAAATACAAAATGCCTATGGCCACTCCGTTACTCAGCAGGAGGGGAAGTGTGATGGAGACAATGTAGGAGTGGAAGGAGATGGCAATCTTCACTCTTAGAGACTAAAATATTATATTTTGGCAAATTTTATAATAATATCTGACAGCATGGACACATTGCTAGGATCCCCCTCAGAAGAAGCCTGTGCAATGAAGGATTCAGAAGTATAAGCTTGTTAATGTCACCCTTATAGTTGGGACATCTTTATGCTGAAGACTAAAGACAGACCCTTATCTTAAACTCCATTCTTTGTAAGTCCCCAGGATTTGGGGCAACCCCTACCCCATATAACAGATAGAGTTTCCTACCAAATTGGGGGTGGAGGTGGCAAGCCAGATTTATTTGATTTAGAAAAACACATAAACCTGACACTTTTGCACAAAAGCATCATAAAATATCTTAACTACATCATGCTCAGGAAATACTTTTATTTTTAAAAGGCAATCAAACAACATACTGAAGAAAATCAATCCCTTCAAGGGTCTCAGTTTCCCCATCTCAAACATGGAGATGACATCACCTACCCCATTGATTTGGTGTAAGAGTAAGATGAGCTACTACTCAGAAAGACCCTGGTGCAGGAGAAGGCATTATTTTCCAAACATCTCTGTGATCCCTTGCACTTGCCTGAGTTGGTACCAAGAAGACAGAGATAAATGGGACCAGCTCCTTTTCTCAGGGCACTTATGGTCTGATCTCTCTAAGCTACTAAAGAAGTTAGCTATGCAAAACTGAGCTTTGGAAAGCAGAGGAGGGGACAGGCTGGTGAGTGTTAGCTCACAGATAAGAGAAGCTCCCTTAGACTGAGGCCCGGAGAGTTCTAAAAGTGTTGGCTGGCTTTGGGAGCAAACTTTCATACAGCAGTCTGGTGGAGTTCATCTCAGGGCTAGATCTGCCTGGCTGTGTGTTCTTTGTAAGGTAAATCACTTACCTTCCGAGGGCCTGAGTTTCTACTGGGATTTGGTGAGAATGTCAGAAGGACTAACTGAGTTAAGCATCCAGCACAGAACAGGTGCTCAATGGGTGGAAATGTTCCGTTATACCCATTCCTACCCTAGTTGAGATCCTTTGGTAAAAATCATCCTCTAGTTCCCTGGGAAGTCATTTCTGGATCCTTCTTTGCTGCAAGAAGTCAATTTCAAGGTCCAAGCAGAGGGCTCAGTGTGCTTCCCTCTTGCACTTAATTCCACTGAATTCTATTTAAATGAAGCATCCTCCTTTAAGGAGGAAATTCAAACCACTTCCTCTTACTAGAGAGTTTTTGCAAGGTCTACTTTTCTTAACGTCTGGCCAGATGGCCAGCTGCGAAGAGTAAGAATCCTTTGATTTGAGGGCGTTTTTGTGGCGCTTTCTCCTGGTTCCTGTGCTGACTCAGGCCAATGGGTCTGACCCACAAAGCTCAAGTCTGCCATCCCAGAGCTCTTCCCCATCATCCTCCCTGTGGGTTTCTTGCCATTAGCACCCTCCAGTCTGCCAGGCAGTCTGCTGCCAAGACAGCAGGCCTCACTCCAGTGATTTCTGTTCAAACCCAGTTTGTCTCTTGTCCCTCGACGGCTTTCCCCACTCCATTGTCTGTGTCTTTGTTGCAGCTGCCTCATGAGGGTGAGGGCCACCCTGATATCATGGCTGAGTACTGGACTGAGAATCAGAAAACCTCAGCTCTGCCAACAACATTTGCAGCCTCCGGGATGTCCCTAAGCTGCCATTTCATCATGTTCAGAATAAAGGGGGCTGGATCAGATTAGCCCAAAGGGTCCCCCAGGAAACCGTCAACACCCTATCCCCCCCATCCTACTGCTTTCTGTTGAGAACTCCGCTCCCTGTTCATTGGAACATCAAGGTTAAATTTTGGCATGTCTCTTTAAATCATTCACTGAGAACTTGCTATAAACCAGGCCTATGTGAGGCTTAAACATACTTAAATGAATGACACAGTGCCTACTCTGAAGGAGCTCACAGAGAAAAGCATGAACTTTTGGAGATTATAAGAAAGGTGATATGCTAGGAAGGAACACCTCAGAGGCCCCTCAGAGGTGTCATCCCAGATGAAGATCCACATTGAATCTTGAGGATCAAGTTGGTCTCTGTGCTCAGAGGAGGTAAGGGAAGGGTGTTCCAGGAGGAAAGAATAGCATGTGCAAAGATTGAGCGTTGGTTCAGAGATTTAGAATTAATTGACTGGGGCTGCCATGCAATGTTCACGTGTGAGCAGCAGAAGGGCCCCAGAAAGAGGACAGAGCATATAGTAGGACCTGGGGCCTCCCCCTGCAGAAAGAGAAACATCTTTCTTGTGGTCATTTGTGGAAGTCTCCAGTGCAAATCTGATGTCAAGGAGCTCACCAAATCCAGAAAGCAGAAATAACTTGTTGAGCCTGGGACTCTTAGTTTCACATTAGAATCTCTGACTAAGACTAGAAGGAAACAGTCTTAAAAGTAAGACAAATAATTAGAGTTTTAAGAGCTAAGCCTACAAATTAGGAAGAATGGGCAACTTGAATGTGAGATGTGTACCTTTGTCCTCCCTAATTAAAAGCAGACTTTGTTTTCTGGTGGAAGATAGATTAAAATCCCCCTGCCTGCTCAATAATATGGAAAACTACTTCAGAAGAGCCAGTGTTTTATGTTATAGGAAACCAAATTTAATAAGATAACAGATGAGAAAAGAGTGATGTCAATATGACTTTATCTGGGAATGCAAAGAAATAGATTGTTCATTTAGGCTGACATTGTTCCAGTCTTAATTGTAGTAGAGAAGAAAAGTGAAATTTTTCCATCTCTTGATCCTCTTTGCTTTCCCCTCCCCTAACCCTGATATATTCACTCTGAAAAATAAGTGCTTGCTCAGCAAAAGAGATGAAGTTCACTTCTCTTCCCTCCATCCCTTCCCAATGCAGGAGGGAGCTGATATTTACTGATACCTGCTCTGTGCTTGCCCTTTATCTACATTTACCTTTCACCATAAGACATGATCCTACAAGGAACACACTATTTTCTCTATTGTAAAGATGAGGTAACCAAGGCTGAAAGAGATGAGGTGAATTTGTTACAGTCACACAGCTCAGGTAATACTACGTGTGATTGTTGAGTTGGGATTTTGACTCCCCTGTTTTTGCTGACACCAAAGCCCATGCTGTTTCCACCTGTCCCTCTGGATTCCTATAATCCGGAGATTTGCTTAATAGAGAGTGGCTGTCTATGTGTAGTATCTGTGGATGAAGAGCTTTAAAGAAGTGGAATACAATAAGCTCTGTTTAACCATTCCTTCATTTTTTAATTTAACAAATAATTATTGGGCACCATGGTATGCCAGGTATTATTCTAGGCACTAATACAGCAATGAATCAAACAGGTAAACCCCTGCCCTTCTGCAATTCACATTGTATTGGGCAGAACAGTACAGTGGGTGTGAATAAGAACTCAGGAGGCAGATTCCTGGGATCATGTCATAACTCTGCCACTTGTGAGCTGTGTGACCTTGGACATATTATCTAATCTCTCTGTGCCTTAGTGTCCTCATCTATCTAAAGGAGCAATAGTAGTATTCTCTTTTATAGCTATTGTGAGGATTGAATGAGCTGATATTTGTAAAGCAGTTAAAGCACATGAGTTTTGTTAAATGAATAGTGGAGTTTCACAGGCAATAGCAAAGTAAGTAAAATATATAGCATATCCCGCAATATTAACTGTTGAAGATAAGAAATAAATCAGGGAATGGTGATAGGGTATGCTTGTGGGTTTGCAATTTTAGATAGGGAGGCCGGGGAAGACCACACTGAAAAGGCATCATTTGAAGGAAGATTTGAAGGTCAATGAGCCAACAGAAGCTGTGTTTAACACTTTCATTGATTGTTCAGAAGGCACAGTATTCTGTGGCCCTGTCCCTGACTCTCAAATGTCAATTATCCATTTGGGAATATGATTAACAAATTGCATTCTTATATTGTGATGTGATATAAATTATCCATGGGTTTGTAAGACAGTCATCCTCTAAAGTGTTCTCAGAGACCAGTGAAAAAGCTGTGTGCCTTGAAAAATAAAGTCATTTCTGGAATATTCCTTTTAATAAGAACAAAATGACTGAAGCCTACAAGGTGTACTCACAGTCCTTATCTCATAGATAAAGCTTGCCCCGGCTGGCTCCAGGGCCTGTACATGGTGTGCCTATATTCTGCTCTTGACTTTCTCTCAGACCACATCTGGCTAAAATCCTTTGGTCTTGGGAGTGGAGGTGGGTACAAGGAAACTGTTGAGTTTAGTTCTCTATTGAGTGAAAACAATCAAATCTAGCCACATTCCTGTTGCCCTGACCATACAGGAATACCACTCAAATGTACTTTCTGGATGCCAGAATGCTTGAAGAACAATTTCATTTTGATATATTCCCTTTATGCTCTCTGAAAATTGTCTTTTTTATGCTTCTGAGGCCCACAATTTAGGGATATGTTTAACAAACTGCAACCTTGTTATTATGATGTGAAATAAGAACACTGGCCTGGGAGACTGGAGATAAGTCTTCAAGTCCTGGCTCTGCTGTTAACTCCCACGTGTCTGTATATGTCACAACTTCTGTCTCTGGCTCTAGTTTCTCTGTACACACAGTGAAGTGGTAAGGAGGAAGACACACACACAAACATGCACACACACACACACACACACACACACACTGCTCTTTATTGCTTGTCTTCTCTGGGCCAGGCATATCACATATATTATTTCATGTTAAAAATCACAACAATCCTAAGAAGTCAGTATTATTATTATTATACTTACAGGTATAATTTAGTAAGTGGGAAGAGGCAGAAGAATATTGGAACTCAGACCTGACTCTAGCTATTAAGCTGCAATTGCTTAGGCTTTTGCTGTAGACTGAATGTCTGTGTCCCTCCAAAATCCATGTGTTAAAACCTAACTCCAAGGTAATGGTATCAGGAGGTGGGGTCTTTGGGAGGTAGTTAGGTCAAGAGGGCATGACCCTCATGAGGGAATAATCCTCATGAGTGGGATTAGTGCCCTTATAAAAAAGACCCCAGAGAGGTCCCTTATCCCTTCCATCATGTGAGGATACAGCAAGAAGATGGCGGTCCGTAAACCAGGAAGTGGGCCCTCACCAGACCCTGAGTCTGCTGGCAACTTGGTCTTAGACTTTACAGCCTCCAGAACTGTGAGAAATAACATAAGCCACCTAGCCTATGGTATTTTTGTTATAGCAGCTGAACTAAGGCAGCTTGCTAAGCATCATTCCAAGACTGCAATTCCCTGATTTTAGAGACTGTAGGAACTATTCAGTCTGGCTTCCTAGGGAAGTCACTCCATCCCCTCAATTATTTGGTGTGAATTGTAGACAGTCTCTCTTTTCCTCCAGTGCCTATGTCATAGGTTTTATTCCAGCTATGAAGACTCTCTGGCAAAGGGAAAACACAATGGCAGATTGGCATTCAAGTGACAGAAACTGTCCAGGGCAATTATCCATTCCATCATCTTGCCCCTGGAGGCAGACCAGACTAAACACAGGAACAGTGCTTTAGAGGAGGGTGAAAAGCCTTCGTAGGGTGACTCCACTGGCCTTGAAAGAAGCCTGAGTCTTCAGGGATCAGCCTTGTCCTCTGGCATCAGCCTTGAGACCGTTCTCTGGAAATGCTTTTCCATGTCAGTGCATAGGGCAGACAGGTGATGTGGTCTCAGGAAGAAACACTAAACCAGGAGTCAAGAGAGCTGGCCCTGTCCTGAAGCTCCCTCTGATTCTCCATGTGACTTTAGGCAAATTGAGTCCCACATTATTACAAAGAAAAGGTGGTGTAGGGTAACAGGCAGCTTAGAGTCTGGGAATAAAGCATCTGGGTTTAGATACTGGTTCTGCCACTTATCAGGGGAATAGGAGATGTGGCCTTTCAGCCAAGCCACTTAGCATCTAAGCTGGAGTTCCTCAGCTCTAAACTTAAGTCTGGACTGGAAGACCAAGCATTAGGCTTTGCTGCTTACTAGCTGTGAGGCAGTGAGGCAGTAACTTAGCTTCTCTGGGCGTCAGCTTCCTCATCTGTAAAATGCATAGCATAATAAAGGCTATTGTGAGAATTAAAGATCATGTATACAAAGTATCTCACAGAGCGTGGGCCCTCAGTACCTTCTAGGACCAACCCATTGTCCCTCTCCACTCAACGTGGATCAAACTGTCCAAGAAATGCTTCAGAACTCCACATCATTTAGAAAGGTGGTCTATTAGGAGCCAGACTATGTTCAGAGACTAGTTTGCAAATTCCATCTCTATGAGCTAACTCATTCAAGACTAGCAATGGAGGTGTACAGCTGGGTTCCATGCCCACTCAGTGGGGTGTACAGAGTTCTGTATCACTTTGGACGTTCCACAGAAGAAGTAGGTGTGGATATAACGGGGCAGTTCAACAATGCTGAGGCCTAAATGGACAATGGGACTTCCTATTTATAAAAAGCAGAAATCAGGTCATTCTGAGTCCAGCAATTGGGTGGCTTCCTCCAGGTCAAGATCCCAAGTCTGGGCTTTGGCATACTCAAACAGAAAGAAAAGATGGGTTCCCTCCATTCCTTTCTGGTTTAATTTTATTTTCCTTTGTGTACCTGACTCAAGCAGAGAAAAACACGAAGGCATTCAAAAGTTATGTCTATCATTGTTAACATTTTCAGCTGAGACCCAGAGAGGTCAGAGAAGGAACAAATACCTACCAGATGCTCCCTTCTAAGGAGGTAGGCAGATGACATGTGCTGACAGTAAGGAAAGTAGACACTATCCCTCCCCTCAGAAAGCATAGACTCAAGGGCAAATTCAGGTGAATTGTATGGATGATTCTAAGACATTCTTGTGTTGAGACATTACTGTATCCAGTGGATTTATGTCAGGGCTTGCATTGCCTTCTCATCTGCAGGAGAGCAGACCCCTTATCCAGGTGTCCAATCATGCCTCAGGGTGTCACAGGGGCTCTGATTAGCTGTTTGGGTGGGGTCCTATCAGGGTGCAAATGATGAAAAGGATCACTTCCTCCTGGGGTCAGGAATTGCATGGATAATTGCATGCACCCTGATAAGACCCCACCCAAACAGCTAATCAGAGCCCCTCTGACACGCTGAAGCATGATTGGACACTTGGACAAGGGTCTGCTCTCCTTCTGAAGACAAGAAGCCAATGCAAGCCCTGATATAAATTCACTGGATACAAAAACATCTCAACACAAGAATGTGTTAGAATCATCCTTGCAATTCACTAGCCTGGGAATAGTGCAAACCCAAACCAGACAAGAACTCTGACCTCAAAGAACATCCACTCTAATGGAGAGAAAAAAGACATCTGAATGAATGCCCATGGTAATTTAGCATAAATTAAGTGATATGGAAAAAAAAATAAAATGGGAATGAGAATGAATGTTTGTTGGTGGCAGAGGAGGACTGCTTTCCCTAGAGTGTTTAGGAAAAGTCTCTCTGAAGCAGTGACACAGAGTGAGACCTGAATGATGAGAAGCAGGCAACCATGGGGAGATCTGGGGGACACTCTGCAGGCAGGAGGAACTGCAAAGGTCCTGGGACAGGCATCAGCTGGTGTATTCAAGAGACAGAAATCAGGCCATCATGGCTAGAATGGAGGGAGCCATGGGGTATATATTTAGTAGAAGATCCAGAAGGGCCCATTCACGTGCTTCAGAGAATGTAGCTTTTCCTGTGGGAAGAGGATTTAAGGACAGAATGTGGAATAAGGCAGAGGTTTTACTGTCAGAGTTAGAAGTGTAGCTTTCCTGGGAGAGTCAGCTTGATGCACAGGGGATATCCCCACTCTGCCTCTTCCCAACTGTGTGAACTTGGGCAAGTGACTTAATCTCTCTGGACCTCACCCTCTTCCTGCATACAGTGGAGATGATAATATCTGCCTCACAGACCAGAAGTGAGACTAGACAATAAGCACTGGCTCATCCCCTTCTCCTGCTAGATAGTTTAAAAAAAAAAAAAATCGCCCTGGGGACCATGGGGCATCTGGCATGCTCTTTAAGCTAGTTACTAGAAAGGTTTTGACAACTTATTTCTTAACAAATAGATCATCATCTGTCCATCTCAATGAATGGTATACTGTTCAAGCAGTACCAGTACCTCTTCAGGATCTGCACAGTTAAAACTACTGGGCTGCCCTAAGACGATGTAGGTCCATCCAAGGACCATACTTTGATTAGCAAGGATTTAGAGCCAAGGGGCTTCCATAGCACAGACAATCTTGGATCCACCACCAAAAGGTTACAAATCAACAGTATGCTTTAGTAGTTTATTACTGAATTCATTAGATAAATAAATGTTCCTACAGTGCCTACTATGCACTAGGCATCATTCTGGGAAGTAGGATTTCAGTGGCAAACATTGATCAGGGCTTGTTCTCAAACAACACTTATCCTAGTAGCAGACAGCCAATTAAACAAGCAAATAAGATCACCTAAGTGCAGGGCCTGGGGGTGTCCAGTGTGTTAGCTTGAGAATGTCAGGGAAGATCTCCTAGATGAAGTGACACTGAGGTGGAGAGCTGGCCCTGAGGAGGTGTGCAGGCAGAGGAAACAGCATCACCAGGGGCCAAGGCCACCCAGCCAGTCAGAGGCACAACCCTGATTTAAATCAGGTCTCTTATCTAAAGACTTGCTCTTACTAGTATCTTCCATGCTGTATGAATCAAGTCTTGCAAAAGAGCAGCTGCCAGCTGTCCTTCCCCAGCGATGTCAGAGCAGCCACTCCCGACTGGAAAGATATCTGTTCTGAGCAGAGGTCTCGGCATCACCTGACAGGCATGGCCGTTACGAAATTTGCCTCCACACCAGACATGTGGCACCACAAACACCATCCAGGCATTGCTTCAAACATCCTTCCTCCCAAAGACTCCTGACTGGGAAATGTGATTGCCCTCTGATTGCTGCTAATAATAGCCTTATTTTTTTTAAGCAACAATGAACTTTGAAACTTGGGTGATGGTAGCTGGTCACATCAGCTTGGGTGAAGTTCATCAGAAAGTAAAAGTCCAGCGACCTAGAAGTTTCCAGGACTCTCTAAGCGGGAAAGATACAGAAATTCACCTGAAACAAGGACCCTCTATGTGGCAGACAGTGTACACGCCTTATTTACATTAAGTAGAAGTGACACAGACCTGGCATGAAACTTTGAATGCAGCCGTGTGACTTTGGGCAAGTCACTTAACATCTATCAATCTCAGTTTCCTCATCTATTAAATGGGAGATGGATTCCTACCTTACCTGTCTTATGTGTGATGATGTTCATAAAACGCTAAGCTCAGTGAGTGGTACATTGTCAGCACTCAGTAAGTGAGGATGGGAAATAGTCTTATTACACCCCGGAGAGGTAAGAACAGATGAGGAGACAGATGCAAAAAGGTTAAGCGATTTCTCTAGTCTCCAAAGCAGGTAAATGATAATTCAGATTTGAAGTCAAGTCTACCTTCAAATCCTAGAATCTTTCTTCAGTTCTTCGTGTTCTGTTTCTTTTAGAATTATACCCTTTGCCATTTGACTTTGCTGTGCATCCCCCTAGAGTGGGCAAATGTGTCTTCCTGTGCAGTGATATTGGGCTTGACCATTGACTTGCCCTGGGCAAAGTTATGGGGGTGGAAACAACAGCATGACAGTTCTGGGCTGAGACCTCAAGAAGCTTGATCTGTTTCTACTTATCTCTTGCTTCTGCTCCTGTCTCATGTCTCATTTACCACCATGAAAAGAGCAAGTCAGAGGTTCTTTCAGCCTGGCCCCCAGAATGAGACAAAAGAAGCAGACTCAAACTGACCCAAAGCCCTGGGCCTGCACCTTGAACCTGAGGCATCCAGCCAACTCTCAGTGAGAAAAATAAATGCTTGTAGTTGTAAGCAACTGAGTTTCGTGTGGTTTGTTACCCAGCATGATGGTGGCAATATCTGACTAATACACTGTCATAAAAAAGTACAGCCTAGCCAGGCCAGCACTGCAGGTATTTATTGAGTACCTGCTGTGTGTGACGGGAAGTAAAACAGAATTTAAAATTATTTCTACCCATGAAGATGGCTTTATCATTCTTCCTATCTCTTTTGCCAAACATTGTCATGACATAGAGTGGAAAACCACAAATCTTTATTTTATTTTTTAAAAATGAAATAAATGTTTATATGTATTTATATTGTTGAAGAGAAAAGCATAGCTTCATTAAAAGATAACGAGCAATATTGAGGCACATATTTTCTAGGAACTCAGCAGTGGATATTAGATTAGCCTACTGAGAATTTGTAAGAGTTGGCTAGTCCTTAAGGGGTGGGAAGGATTTAAAGAGGCTGGACATAGCCCTCCAGCCAAATCACACAGCTTTCACATTCAGGTTTATTTGCTGGGGTGGAGAAGAATGTGACAGACCTGAGTTCAAATCTTCAGGCTGCCAGTTTCTAGCTGTGGGACCTTGAGCAAGTAATCCATCCCTGACCTTCAGATGAGCTCCCCTAGGTTTCTTTCCTGTACCTGGAAGGGCCCCCTCCAGACCTTTGTATGCCTATAAAGTCCTACTTGACTCCTTCTCCCCCAAGAACTAAGGCTTCTCCCTCTTTTGTCCCAGCCACACCAGACTGAAATGATCTGGGCCCAAGGGTCCTCTGGGATTCTTATCCATGCATGTTTCTTTTTCTCTTTTTTCTTGGAGGAGAACCACAGCTTTATTAATAACACTTCAAAAATGTTTATACACATACAAATGTATAATTCAAATATGACAAATATAAAAATTAGTTAATTCTAGGTGGTGGAACAAATGGTAATTTGTCAAGTTGTCTGTGCTTTGTTTTTAATATTTTTGAAACTACATGTTTACTGTAAAATAAAGCCAACTATTATATTCATTTAGAAAACATTATTCCTCTTCCTCATTCTCTCACCTGATTATCACTTTTGTTTGTTTGTTTGTTGTTTGCTTTAATTTTTTAATTTTTTTATCTTTTAAGTTCTGGGGTACAAGTGCAGGATGTGCAGGTTTGTTGCATAAGTAAATGTGTATCACGGTGGTTTGTGGCACCTATCAACCCTTCACCTAGGTGTTAACCCTAGCATGCATTAGCTCTTTTCTCTAATGCTTTCCCCACTCCCCTCCCCCAACAGGCCCCAGTGTGTGTTGTTCCCCTCCCTGTGTCCTTGTGTTCTCATTGTTCAGCTCCCACTTATGAGTGAGAACATGCGGTGTTTGGTTTTCTGTTCCTGTGTTAGTTTGCTGAGGATAATAGCTTCCAGCTTCATCCATGTCCCTGCAAAGGACATAATCTCATTCCTTTTTATGGCTGCATAGTATTCCATGGTGTATATGTACCATATTTTCTGTATCTAGTCTATCATCGATGGGCATTTGGGATGACTTTTTTCTAAAGCAGCCACTGAGCTAGCTCAGGATGGGGCAGCCCCTTTAGCAACCCAGGATGCCCAGTGCCAATCTCAGTGCCTGGCATGGAATAGACTGTCAGTAAATAGTTGCTGACTTGAACTAAACTGAATGGAATTGCTCCAAATATTCACCAGGAATAAATTATTTTAAAGTACAATTTTGACATTGTTTTTAAAAACGATCTTAGAGCTAAATACATAACTAAAAAAAAAAAAAACATGCTGAAAAACACATCCACACAAACAAACATGTATGCAAACAAACATTTGCCAAACACAACTCTAGGAGGCTTTTGCAGGCTTGTCTGCCATTTAAGGCCTGTAATTTCCCTCTTGGCTGACACTGGCTTTGGCCTGGGCCATGTTTCACAGACTCCTGGCAGGCAGCCTCCTTGGGCTTTGCTTAGCTTTTTTTTTTTTTTTTTTTTTTTCTTTCGTCAGACTTGAAACTGAAGCGACAGGACTTTCTGAAACCTTCTGTCAGCTGTAGCTGCCACGCTTCATGTAACCTCCTTACCCCTCCCAGGTTCTGTGGCTTTATAAATGTGTCTAGAGGTCCAGGAACAAGGTAGTAAACAGTGTATTCCTTCTAGAAGGAATAAAGAGGGTTCAGGAGGCACCACCCAGTCTGGGGACTGCCTGTGACCCAGGCCAGGCCCCTACTCCCCCAGAGCAGATTAGATCTGATGGTCTGGACTGCTGGCCAACTTTCAGCATAAAAAAGGTAGAGATACTGGAGAGGAAGTAAAGGAACATGAAAACAAAACCAAATGAACTCTGTTGTGCTGCTGACATGGGTAAAACTTGTATGAACCTAACTGCTGGAGGAAAGTGGGGGCAGCTGGTTTATTCTACGGAGCTCTAGTGTAAGATGCAGCTCATGTTTCTATGCCAATTTCTAATGAGCAAGCTACACCACTTCTCTGAGCCTCATTTCCTTATCCATGAACTGGATAATATCTACCTTGCAGGGCCAATGTGAGGTTGAATGAATTCATGTTTGTAAGGAGCTAAGCGCTTCATAGAAGGTTAATAAATAATGGTTTTGTTATGGTAAAAGAGCCCCTAATCACGAAACTAGAAGACCCCATTAGAGGGATCCAGTTCCCACTCCTCCCTACACCACTTAAAGTGTAGCCTTCTCCATAGTTGCCTCTCCCAGCCCACGCTCATAGGCTCCCCCAGGGAGCCTGCTGCATCCTGGGGAAATTCTCGCTACTAGAAAGTTTTTCCTTGGGCTGAATCAAAATTGATGTCTCTGCAGCTTTCACCTATTGGGCCTTCCCCCTCAAGAACACTGAAAACAAGTCTATACCCTCCACCTCTCTGCAGTCTTCAGCATAGAGGACAGCTCTCAAGCCCTCTTTGAGGTGTCAACAGAAGTCTTGAGGCTTTAGTTAGGTATATACACATACAATATACATATATACTATATATACACACACATATATATACAATATACATATATATGTATGTATATTGTATGTGTATATGTGTATGTATATATCTATATATGTATGTGTATATGTATCCCATACATATGAAGAAAGAGAGAGTGTAAGGTATATTTATATACACTCATATGTAAGTATGTAGAGGCAACTACAAGGGCCTATGTAGGCAAATACATGTGTACCTATCCAGGACTTGCGAGGTCCAGGAGGGCTTCTTAGAGGAGGTAATGTTTAACCTGAGTAGGCAGTGTAAAGTGCATGTGCAGTCCCACAGCTAATAGTGAGGAACCCAGCCTCAGGAGCATGCCCCTCTGCTGTAGCAGTGGGTGACAGTTGGCATCAACAAAGTGTGTGAAGCTAGATATCATTATTGTCCATTTGTAATTGTTTGTTATTATCCAAATTAACCTTTCTAGGCCCAGTTTCCTCAGTAGCCTTGGCCCATTCTTCTGACAGCATGTTTCTTGATTTGCCTCTGTAATAAACAGGGAGACCTGGGTTTGAGTCAGGCTCTGTCACTCACAAGCTGGGCAGCCACTCCTCTGGGCCTTGGTTTCCACATTGTGAGATGAGAACAGTGGTGCCTACTGCCCAGGTTGCTGGTGGATTGAATGAGGCATCTTTGGAAGGTGGCCCAGCACATGGCAGATGTTTGGCAGAAGTTTACTTTCTTTTCTAGTTTGACAAGATGATGCCGGCTGATCTGATATTAGATATTAATAGTTGATGATGGCATAATGTGTTATACCTTCTGAGCCATTTGCATTTGCCTAGAGAGTACCAGCCAGCTTAGTGATATGTCGTTGCCCAGTAAGCTTAGAACCCTGGGAGTGAGTGAGCACTGAGGTCAAGGAACTCACCCTAGAGAGGAGGAGAGGGTCTCAGGGGCTGACTGCGATAGATGCTACAACAAAGTTTGGGGCACACAAAAGGAAGGAGGAATTTCATTCAAAGTGGAGTGATTGGCAGAGGCTTCATGATGGAGGTGGCAGATGTCTCTGATGGTGGCCATGCCATAATCTCAAATAGAAACTATTGCATCAGTCTCCTAAATATCTTCCCTGGGCTGCACTCACTCTCTAGAACCTGCTCTGCTCTTGAAAGATAAAACGATCTTTCTAAAATTACTAATCAGATAATGGCACTTCCCAGCCCCCAAATCTGCCATGACTTGTCTTTGTTCTTGCAATAAAATCACAACCTCCCCACCCCCATGGCCCCTGAGGCCCCCTGTGATGGAGCCTGCTTCCTCTGCAGCTCTGCAGTCAAATAGGCAGGGCCTATGGGAGAAGTGCCCACATGGGACCTCTGCCTGTCTTCTTGGAAGGCACCAAGATACCAGGGGGCAAAGAGAGCGGCAGACTTGTGTTCTGCTCTTGGCGAGGGTGGAGTGTCTCTAAGGTACTTTGCAGACCCTCCGTGGAAGTACTGATCAGAATCATGGCAGGAAACAAGTCTTACACAGAAGGGCTTAGTTGAAAAGAATTTAGTAACAGGATTGTGTTTAGAGGTCAGGGCAAGGTGAAGGAAGCCAGCAAGAGAAGTTGATGCACTCCCAAGCTAGCAACAGTGGAAAGCCCGTACCTCTCTATGGGGGAAGGGGAAGTGAAGGAATGTGTTCTGGGATGGCTGAGAGAGCTGGAGCTAAGAAAGAGAACCTGCCCACCCCCGCCCCGGGAGTTACCACCATACTGGTCACAGCCAATGCAGGGACTGCAGCAAGAAAGGAGTTCAGGAAGGAAGGAGGCATAGACCCCTGGGTTCTCTCTCCTCCCAGCCTCCTATCTCCCACCAAAGCTTCCCTTTGACCAAATCCAGCTAGAAATTAGTGGATAAGGGAGTCTGAGTGATGTATTATAGTTCTTAGGCATTAGCTCTCTAGGGCTCAAGGCCCTCAAAGAAGGGCAGTAAAATGGATTGAATAGGAAGGACCACAAAAAGGAATTAGCAACACAGCATGTGTCCAAGCATCCTGCAAGGAGAATAGGAATCACTAACGCTGAGTGGGTAAACTCTTCCCCAAGAAAGAGAATGCCATTTAAGGGGAGAAGTGAGCCTGGCTGACAGGCAGCTTTCCCAGCCAGGCTGCCGTGTTCACATAGCATCCAGGTCCTGTGTTCAGTGCATCTGCCAGAATATTCCACCCAGCCACAGATATTTCATACTTTGGCCCACACAGAGTTGTGGAGGGCAAAGGAGTTGTTCTCTAATGCTGGACTTTGCCCATTTTCCCCAGGACCAAGATGTGGGCAGGTGTTCTGGGTGCCACCACTAGAGAGGCAGAGATTATTCAGATCCAATAATAAAAATAGTGAGAACAGTAACAGTGGTAACAATAATACAGGATATTATTGTTATCATTATAACAATCACATGAATTAAGCTTTTCCTATGTGCCCAGGAGTGTGTTCATTCTATTAAGTTATGCAGTCTTCTCCCAAACCCTAGGAAGTTGTGGCTATTATTAATCCTATTTAAAAGATGAGAGTAAGGCCCAGAGTGGGTAAGTAGCTTGCTGAGCCCCCTCAGAGTGGATGGAGAAGTCAAACCCCGGTCTGCTGCCTGCAAAGGCAGGCTCTTAGCCACCATGCCAGACTGTCCTCAAAGACACCTGGAGCCCATAGACATATGAAAGAGAAGCAGAATTCCTGCCTATGGCTTATGCAATCTTTCATGGTCAAATGACCAAAGCTTGCCTCTGCAGAGTAGTCTTGCAACACTGGCCCTGCACACTTGACTTTCCAGCCATGCTAATCTCTGTGTTATCTAGAGCATGCTCAGCTTTCTCTCACCCCCGGGCCTTCACACAGGCTGTTCCCTTTGTTGAGGACATTGCTTTCCCTCTTAATCCTCTCAAGGCTTGACTAGCTCCACTGAGATTTGCTATCACTTGCTCCACAAAGCCCTGCTGGACATTCCAAATCCTGGATAGGGGCTCCAGTCCTGGATAGGGGCTTCTCTTGGGAGACCTCACAGCCCCTTACAATGCTCCACCACAGGACTCAGCCTCTGCAAGCCCTGTAAAGGCCAAGACATGCCTTTTTTTTTTTTTGCTTATACCTCTGTGTTCCTAGATCCCAGCCCAGGGCCTGGCACCTAACAGGGGCCTGATAAAGAGGTAGAGAAGGTAGTTGAATGTTGGCACAGACTCAGCCACCCACAGCCTGGCACACACCATGGCCCACACACTGCCAACCACACCTGCTACTACAGGAGGGAGGAGGAGGGGAGCAAACAGCAGCCAGGATCTGGAGGAGGGGCTCCAAGAGCAGGAGCTGCTGAGCTGATATCCACACATGGGAAGGCTTTTGATGAGCATAGTAGAAAGGAAAATGTATTCCAGGCAGAAGGAAGTGCACGTGCAAAGGCCTGGAAAAATAAAGATGCATAGCAAGACATAAGGAGGGGCCATGGGAGATGAGATCTGGAAAGGAGACAGGGCTGGGTGAGGGAAGTCCGGTTTGGGGAAGAGGGGGCCAAATTATGTGGTGAAGAGCACATGCTTGGGTTTTTATTTATTTATTTATTTTTATTATGCTTTAAGTTCTAGGGTTCATGTGTACAATGTGCAGGTTTGTTACATATGTATGCATGTGCCATGTTGGCTTGCTGCACCCATTAACTCGTCATTTACATTAGGTATTTCTCCTAATGCTATCACTCCCCTCTCCCCCCACCCCACGACAGGCCCTGGTGTGTGATGTTCCCCACCCTGTGTCCAAGTGTTCCCATTGTTCAATTCCCACCTATGAGTGAAAACATGTGGTGTTTGATTTTCTGTCCTTGTGATAGTTTGCTCAGAATGATGGTTTCCAGCTTCATCCATGACCCTACAAAGGACATGAACTCATCCTTTTTTATGGCTGTAAAAGTATTCCATGATGTATATGTGCCAGGTTTTCTTAATCCAGTCTGTCATTGATGGACATTTGGGTTGGTTCCAAGTCTTTGCTATTGTGAATAGTGCTGCAATAAACATATGTGTGCAGGTGTCTTTATAGTAGCATGATTTATAATTCTCTGGGTATATACCCAGTAATGGGATGGCTGGGTCAAATGGTATTTCTAGTTCTAGATCTTTGAGGAATCACCACACTGTCTTCCACAATGGTTGAACTAGTTTACAGTCCCACCAACAGTGTAAAAGTGTTCCTATTTCTCCACATCCTCTCCAGCAACTGTTTTTTTCCTGACTTTTTAATGATCGCCATTCTAACTGGTGTAAGATAGTATCTCATTGTGGTTTTGATTTGCATTTTTCTGATGGCCAGTGATGATGAGCATTTTTTCATGTGTCTGTTGGCTGCATAAATGTCTTCTTTTGAGAAGTGTCTGTTCATATCCTTTGCCCACTTTTTGATGGGGTTGTTTGATTTTTCTTGTAAATTTGTTTAAGTTCTTTGTAGATTCTGGATATTAGCCCTTGGTCAGATGGGTAGATTGCAAAAATTTTCTCCCATTCTGTAAGTTTCCGGTTCACTCTGATGGTAGTTTCTTTTGCTGTGCAGAAGCTCTTTAGTTTAATTAGATCCCATTTGTCAATTTTGGCTTTTGTTGCCATTGCTTTTGGTGTTTTAGTCACGAACTCCTTGCCTATGCCTATGGCCTGAAAGGTATTGCCTAGATTTTCTTCTAGGGTTTTTATGGTTTTAGGTCTAACATGCAAGTCTTTAATTCATCTTGAATTAATTTTTTTATAAGGTGTAAGGAAGGGATCCAGTTGCAGCTTTCTACATATGGCTAACCAGTTGTCCCAGCACCATTTATTAAATAGAGAATCCTTTCCCCATTTCTTCTTTTTGTCTGGTTTGTCAAAGATCAGATGGTTGTAGATGTGTGGTATTATTTCTGAGGGCTCTGTTCTGTTCCATTGGTCTATATCTCTGTTTTGGTACCAGTACTATGCTGTTTTGGTTACTGTAGCCTTGTAGCATAGTTTGAAGTCAGGTAGCATGATGCCTCCAGCTTTGTTCTTTTGGCTTAGGATTGACTTGGCAATGGGGGTTCTTTTTTGGTTCCATATGAACTTTAAAGTAGTTGTTTTCCAATTCTGTGAAGAAAGTAATTGGTAGCTTGATGGGGATGGTATTGAATCTATAAATTACCTTGGGCAGTATGGCCATTTTCATGATATTGATTCTTCCTATCCATGAGAATGGAATATTCTTCCATTTGTTTGTGTCCTCTTTTATTTCACTGAGCATTGGTTTGTAGTTCTCCTTGAAGAGGTCCTTCACCTCCCTTGTAAGTTGGATTCCTAGGTATTTTATTCTCTTTGAAGCAATTGTGAATGGGAGTTCACTCATGATTTGGCTCTCTGTTTGTGTGTTTGTTATTTGTGTATAGAAATGCTTGTGATTTTTGCACATTGATTTTGTATCCTGAGACTTTGCTGAAGTTGCCTATCAGCTTAAGGAAATTTGGGGCTGAGACGATGGGGTTTTCTAAATATACAATCATGTCTTCTGCAAACAGGGACAATTTGACTTCCTCTTTTCCTAATTGAATAAGCTTTATTTCTTTCTCTTGCCTGATTGCCCTGGCCAGAACTTCCAACACTATGTTGAATAGGAGTGGTGAGAGAGGGTATCCCTGTCTTGTGCCAGTTTTCAAAGGGAATGCTTCCAGTTTTTGCCCATTTAGTATGATATTGGCTGTGGGTTTGTCATAGATAGCTCTTATTATTTTGAGACATGTCCCATCGATACCTAGTTTATTGAGAGTTTTTAGCATGAAGGGCTGTTGGATTTTGTCAAAGGCCTTTTGTGCATCTATTGAGATAATCATGTGGTTTTTATCTTTGGTTCTGTTTACATGATGGATTACATTTATTGATTTTTATATGTTGAACCAGCCTGGCATCCCAGGGATGAAGCCAACTTCATCGTGGTGGATAAGCTTTTTGATGTGCTGCTGGATTCAGTTTGCCAGTATTTTATTGAGGATTTTTCATCGATATTCATCAGGGATATTGGTCTAAAATTGTCTTTTTTGTTGTGTCTCTGCCAGGCTTTGGTATCAGGATGATGCTGGCCTCATAAAATGAGTTAGGGAGGATTTTCTCTTTTTCTGTTGATTGGAATAGTTTCAGAAGGAATGGTACCAGCTCCTCTTTGTACCTCTGGTAGAATTTGGCTGTGAATCTGTCTGGTCCTGGACTCTTTTTGGTTGGTAGGCTATTACTTATTGCCTGAATTTCAGAGCCTGTTATTGGTGTATTCAGGGATTCAACTTCTTCCTGGTTTAGTCTTGGGAGGGTGTATGTGTTGAGGAATTTATCCATTTCTTCTAGATTTTCTCGTTTATTTGTGTAGAGGTGTTTATAGTATTCTCTGATGGTAGTTTGTATTTCTGTGGGGTCAGTGGTGATATCCCCTTTATCATTTTTTATTGCATCTATTTGATTCTTCTCTCTTTTCTTCTTTATTATTCTTGCTAGCAGTCGATCAATTTTGTTGATCTTTTCAAAAAACCAGCTCCGGGATTCATTGATTTTTTGAAGGGTTTTATGTGTCTCTATCTCCTTCAGTTCTGCTCTGATCTTAGTTATTTCCTGCCTTCTGCTAGCTTTTGAATGTGTTTGCTCTTGCTTTTCTAGTTCTTTTAATTGTGATGTTAGGGTGTCGATTTTAGATCTTTTTTAAAATTTTTTTTTATTATTATTATACTATAAGTTTTAGGGTATGTGTGCACAATGTGCAGGTTAGTTACATATGTATACATGTGCCATGCTGGTGTGCTGCACCCATTAACTCGTCATTTAGCATTAGGTGTATCTCCTAATGCTATACCTCCCCCCTCCCCCCACCCCACAACAGTCCCCGGAATGTGATGTTCCCCTTCCTGTGTCCATGTGTTCTCATTGTTCAATTCCCATCTATGAGTGAGAACATGCAGTATTTGGTTTTTTGTCCTTGCGATAGTTTACTGAGAATGATGATTTCCAATTTAATCCATGTCCCTACAAAGGACATGAACTCATCATTTTTTATGGCTGCATAGTATTCCAAGGTGTATATGTGCCATATTTTCTTAATCCAGTCTATCATTGTTGGACATTTGGGTTGGTTCCAAGTCTTTGCTATTGTGAATAGTACCACAATAAACATACGTGTGCATGTATCTTTATAGCAGCATGATTTATAGTCCTTTGGGTATATACCCAGTAATGGGATGGCTGGGTCAAATGGTATTTCTAGTTCTAGATCCCTGAGGAATCGCCACACTGACTTCCACAATGGTTGAACTAGTTTACAGTCCCACCAACACTGTAAAAGTGTTCCTATTTCTCCACATCCTCTCCAGCACCTGCTGTTTCCTGACTTTTTAATGATTGCCATTCTAACTGGTGTGAGATGGTATCTCATTGTGGTTTTGATTTGCATTTCTCTGATGGCCAGTGATGATGAGCATTTTTTCATGTGTCTGCTGGCTGCATAAATGTCTTCTTTTGAGAAGTGTCTGTTCATATCCTTTGCCCACTTTTTGATGGGGTTGCTTGTTTTTTTCTTGTAAATTTGTTTGAGTTCATTGTAGATTCTGGATATTAGCCCTTTGTCAGATGAGTAGGTTGCAAAAATTTTCTCCCATTTTGTAGGTTGCCTGTTCACTCTGATGGTAGTTTCGTTTGCTGTGCAGAAGCTTTTTAGTTTAATTAGATCCCATTTGTCAATTTTGGCTTTTGTTGCCATTGCTTTTGGTGTTTTAGACATGAAGTCCTTGCCCATGCCTATGTCCTGAATGGTAATGCCTAGGTTTTCTTCTAGGGTTTTTATGGTTTTAGGTCTAACATTTAAGTCTTTAATCCATCTTGAATTAATTTTTGTTTAAGGTGTAAGGAAGGGATCCAGTTTCAGCTTTCTACATATGGCTAGCCAGTTTTCCCAGCACCATTTATTAAATAGGGAATCCTTTCCCCATTGCCTGTTTTTCTCAGGTTTGTCAAAGATCAGATAGTTGTAGATATGCAGCGTTATTTCTGAGGGCTCTGTTCTGTTCCATTGATCTATATCTCTGTTTTGGTACCAGTACCATGCTGTTTTGGTTACTGTAGCCTTGTAGTATAGTTTGAAGTCAGGTAGCGTGATGCCTCCAGCTTTGTTCTTTTGGCTTAGGATAGACTTGGCGATGCAGGTTCTTTTTTGGTTCCATATGAACTTTAAAGTAGTTTTTTCCAATTCTGTGAAGAAAGTCATTGGTAGCTTGATGGGGATGGCATTGAATCTATAAATTACCTTGGGCAGTATGGCCATTTTCATGATATTGATTCTTCCTACCCATGAGCATGGAATGTTCTTCCATTTGTTTGTATCCTCTTTTATTTCCTTGAGCAGTGGTTTGTAGTTCTCCTTGAAGAGGTCCTTCACATCCCTCGTAAGTTGGATTCCTAAGTATTTTATTCTCTTTGAAGCAATTGTGAATGGGAGTTCACTCATGATTTGGCTCTCTGTTTGTCTGTTATTGCTGTATAGGAATACTTGTGATTTTTGTACATTGACTTTGTATCCTGAGACATTGCTGTAGTTGCTTATCAGCTTAAGGAGATTTTGGGCTGAGACAATGGGGTTTTCTAGATGTACAATCATGTCATCTGCAAACAGGGACAATTTGACTTCCTCTTTTCCTAATTGAATACCCTTTATTTCCTTCTCCTGCCTAATTGCCCTGGCCAGAACTTCCAACACTATGTTGAATAGGAGTGGTGAGAGAGGGCATCCCTGTCTTGCGCCAGTTTTCAAAGGGAATGCTTCCAGTTTTTGCCCATTCAGTATGATATTGGCTGTGGGTTTGTCATAGATAACTCTTATTATTTTGAGATACGTCCCATCAATACCTAATTTATTGAGAGTTTTTAGCATGAAGGGTTGTTGAACTTTGTCAAAGGCCTTTTCTGCATCTATTGAGATAATCATGTGGTTTTTGTCATTGGTTCTGTTTATATGCTGGATTACATTTATTGATTTACCTATATTGAACCAGCCTTGCAACCCAGGGATGAAGCCCACTTGATCATGGTGGATAAGCTTTTTGATGTGCGGCTGGATTTGGTTTGCCAGTATTTTATTGAGGATTTTTGCATCAATGTTCATCAAGGATATTGGTCTAAAATTCTCTTTTTTGGTTGTGTCTCTGCCCGGCTTTGGTATCAGGAAGATGCTGGCCTCATAAAATGAGTTAGAGAGGATTCCCTCTTTTTCTATTGATTGGAATAGTTTCAGAAGGAATGGTACCAGTTCCTCCTTGTACCTCTGGTAGAATTCGGCTGTGAATCCATCTGGTCCTGGACTCTTTTTAGTTGGTAAGCTATTGATTATTGCCACAATTTCAGATCCTGTTATTGATCTATTCAGAGATTCAACTTCTTCCTGGTTTAGTCTTGGGAGAGTGTATGTGTCGAGGAATTTATTCATTTCTTCTAGATTTTCTAGTTTATTTGCATAGAGGTGTTTGTAGTATTCTCTGATGGTAGTTTGTATTTCTGTGGGATTGGTGGTGATATCCCCTTTATCATTTTTTATTGCATCTATTTGATTCTTCTCTCTTTTTTTCTTTATTAGTTTTGCTAGCAGTCTATCAATTTTGTTGATCCTTTCAAAAAACCAGCTCCTGGATTCATTAATTTTTGAAGGGTTTTTTGTGTCCCTATTTCCTTCAGTTCTGCTCTGATTTTAGTTATTTCTTGCCTTCTGCTAGCTTTTGAATGTGTTTGCTCTTGCTTTTCTAGTTCTTTTAATTGTGATGTTAGGGTGTCAATTTTGGATCTTTCCTGCTTTCTCTTGTGGGCATTTAGTGCTATAAATTTCCCTCTACGCACTGCTTTGAATGTGTCCCAGAGATTCTGGTATGTTGTGTCTTTGCTCTCATTGCTTTCAAAGAACATCTTTATTTCTGCCTTCATTTCCTTATGTACCCAGTAGTCATTCAGGAGCAGGTTGTTCAGTTTCCCTGTAGTTGAGCGGTTTTGAGTGAGATTCTTAATCCTGAGTTCTAGTTTGATTGCATTGTTCTCTGAGAGACAGTTTGTTATAATTTCCATTCTTTTACATTTGCTGAGGAGAGCTTTACTTCCAAGTATGTGGTCAATTTTGGAATAGGTGTGGTGTGGTGCTGAAAAAAATGTATATTCTGTTGATTTGGGGTGGAGAGTTCTGTAGATGTCTACTAGGTCCGCTTGGTGCAGAGCTGAGTTCAATTCCTGGGTATCCTTGTTAACTTTCTGTCTTGTTGATCTGTCTAATGTTGACAGTGGGGTGTTAAAGTCTCCCATTATTATTGTGTGGGAGTCTAAGTCTCTTGGTAGGTCACTCAGGACTTGCTTTATGAATCTGGGTGTTCCTGTATTGGGTGCACATATATTTAGGATATTTAGCTCTTCTTGTTGAATTGATCCCTTTACCATTATGTAATGGCCTTCTTTGTCTCTTTTGATCTTTGTTGGTTTAAAGTCTGTTTTATCAGAGACTAGGATTGCAACCCCTGCCTTTTTTGTTTTCCATTTGCTTGGTAGATCTTCCTCCATCCTTTTATTTTGAGCCTATGTGTGTCTCTGCACGTGAGATGGGTTTCCTGAATACAGCACACTGATGGGTCTTGACTCTTTATCCAATTTGCCAGTCTGTGTCTTTTAATTGGAGCATTTAGTCCATTTACATTTAAAGTTAATATTGTTATGTGTGAATTTGATACTGTCATTATGATGTTAGCTGGTTATTTTGCTCGTTAGTTGATGCATTTTCTTCCTAGTCTGAATGGTCTGTACATTTTGGCATGATTTTGCAGTGGCTGGTACCACTTGTGCCTTTCCATGTTTAGTGCTTCCTTCAGGAGCTCTTGTAGGGCAGGCCTGGTGGTGACAAAATCTCTCAGCATTTGCTTGTCTGTAAAGTATTTTATTTCTCCTTCACTTATGAAGCTTAGTTTGGCTGGATATGAAATTCTGGATTGAAAATTCTTTTCTTTAAGAATGTTGAATATTGGCCCCCACTCTCTTCTGGCTTGTAGAGTTTCTGCCGAGAGATCCGCTGTTAGTCTGATGGGCTTCCCTTTGTGGGTAACCCGATCTTTCTCTCTGGCTGCCCTTAACATTTTTTCCTTCATTTCGACTTTGGTGAATCTGACAATTATGTGTCTTGGAGTTGCTCTGCTCGAGGAGTATCTTTGTGGCATTCTCTGTATTTCCTGAATTTGAATGTTGGCCTGCCTTGCTAGATTGGGGAAGTTCTCCTGGATAATATCCTGCGGAGTGTTTTCCAACTTGGTTCCATTCTCCCCGTCACTTTCAGGTACACCAATCAGACGCAGATTTGGTCTTTTCACATAGTCCCATATTTCTTGGAGGCTTTGTTCATTTCTTTTTATTCTTTTTTCTCTAAACTTCCCTTCTTGCTTCATTTCATTCATTTCATCTTCCATCACTGATACTTTCTTCCAGTTGATCGCATCGGCTCCTGAGGCTTCTGCATTCTTCATGTAGTTCTCGAGCCTTGGCTTTCAGCTCCATCAGCTCCTTTAAGCACTTCTCTGTATTGGTTATTCTAGTTATACATTCTTCTAAATTTTTTTCAGAGTTTTCAACTTCTTTGCCTTTGGTTTGAATTTCCTCCTGTAGCTTGGAGTAGTTTGATCGTCTGAAGCCTCCTTCTGTCAACTCATCAAAGTCATTCCCCATCCAGCTTTGTTCCATTGCTGGTGAGGAACTATGTTCCTTTGGAGGAGGAGAGGCACTCTACTTTTTAGAGTTTCCAGTTTTTCTGCTCTGTTTTTTCCCCATCTTTGTGGTTTTATCTACTTTTGGTCTTTGATGATGGTGATGTTCAGATGGGTTTTTGGTGTGGATGTCCTTTCTGTTTGTTAGTTTTCCTTCTAACAGACAGGACCCTCAGCTGCACTCTGTTGGAGTTTGCTAGAGGTCCACTCCAGACCCTGTTTGCCTGGATATCAGCAGCGGTGTCTGCAGAACCCCGGATTTTCGTGATCCGCGAATGCTGCTGTCTGATTGTTCCTCTGGAAGTTTTGTCTCAGAGGAGTACCCGGCCGTGTGAGGTGTCAGTCTTCCCCTACTGGGGGGTGCCTCCCAGTTAGGCTGCTCGGGGGTCAGGGGTCAGGGACCCACTTGAGGAGGCAGTCTGCCCGTTCTCAGATCTCCAGCTGCGTGCTGGGAGAACCACTTCTCTCCTCAAAGCTGTCAGACAGGGACATTTAAGTCTGCAGGGGTTACTGCTGTCTTTTTGTTTCTCTGTTCCCTGCCCCCAGAGGTGGAGCCTACAGAGGCAGGAGGCCTCCTTGAGCTGTGGTGGGCTCCACCCAGTTCGAGCTTCCCAGCTGCTTTGTTTACCTAAGTGAGCCTGGGCAATGGCGGGTGCCCCTCCCCCAGCCTCACTGCCGCCTTGCAGTTTGATCTCAGACTGCTGTGCTAGCAATCAGCGAGACTCCGTGGGCATAGGACCCTCCAAGCCAGGTGCGGGATATAATCTCCTGGTGTGCCGTTTCCTAAGCCTGTCAGAAAAGTGCAGCATTCGGGTGGGAGTGACCCGATTTTCCAGGTGCCGTCTGTCACCCCTTTCCTTGACCAGGAAAGGGAACTCCCTGACCCCTTGCGCTTCCCGAGTGAGGCAATGCCTCGCCCTGCTTCGGTTCGCGCACGGTGCACGGCACCCACTGACCTGCGCCCACTGTCTGGCACTCCCTAGTGAGATGAACCCGGTACCTCAGATGGAAATGCAGAAATCACCTGTCTTCTGCATTGCTCACACTGGGAGCTGTAGACCGGAGCTGTTCCTATTCGGCCATCTTGGCTCCTCCTTCCGATTTTAGATCTTTCCTGCTTTCCTCACCTCCATGTCCTGGAGCCATTCTCAAGGATAGCATTATCTTTATTATTGTCATCATCCATCATCGTGATACTAAAACCCACCACTTCCTATTAGCGAATGCAAATAACATGCTAGCGAGCATGCTAACTCTCAGTATCACTGCAAATGCTGTTCTCCTAACCAACACTCCTGCCCCTTTCTCCCACCTGCCACGCTAATACACCAGGCCTTCAGGCTGAGGTCAAAGGTCACTCTATCCTCCGGGCAGGATTAAACTTTCCCTCCTCTGTGTTCTGTGAGGCCGTAACATGTCTTCCTCGCATGCACTGCAGCATTGCAACTGCTCTCTCCCTCCTGTCTCCCCCGTTTTTCCACCTTGAGCTCTTTGGAGGGTGTTGATCTTTTAATCATTGTGGCATCCCTAGCACCTAAGCATTTAACATGGTGCAAATTAAACACCCAGCAAAATGCTGGAAGAAAAAAATGAATCAATGCCTCCTCTCAGGCTAGTCACCTCCTCTATCCAAACCTGCTCTTGGCAACTCCTTTTCATAGAGGTACTGATTTCTGAGAACAGCATGGGGCAGAAGTCCTAGGCAGATTCCTGCTTGATCAGGATCCAAACCTCAAAAGTAAGGAGGGGGTAAGAGGCAGTATTCTAAGTGCTTTGTATGTCATTAGTCTCTACTCATTTAGTCTCTACAACTACCCTATGTAGTAGATGATGTTATTATACAAGTTTTACACATGAGGAAACAAAGGCACCAAGAAGTTAAGATCTGCCTAAATTTCATAGATAGTAAGCTGGGAGATGGAACTTGTGATTGAGCTGGGGTTTGAAGACAAGCAAACTGCCTCCAGAGACCCTGTGTGCTTGACATCCCACTCTACTGCCTCATACATGTATTAAGTGCTTACTATGTACCAGGCACAATGCAGATGTTCTACGTGCAATACATATTTAATCCTCCTAACAAACTTGAGATGTACTATTAATCACCCCCGCTTTAGAGACCAGCACAGCCACATCTGGGTTAAGGCTTCACACTTATAAGAAGGAGTCTCCTGACTGAAGTGCAAGAGTTGGCTTTGACCTCCATTCAAGGCTCAACTGAGAGAATGGTTTGTGGGGAATATCTTCCCTGAGAACAATGCAGGTTTTCAGCAGTAAAGTGTCCCTATCCCATTGCCCCAGACCAGACCTAGAGAGCCTGGAGGGTGGTCAAGAAACAGTATGGACAGCTCAGAATTAAAGCTGGTAGCCAGAGGCCAGTGCCAGAAGCCGCCCTCTTTGAGCTGGGTATAGGGAGAAAGGAAGGGGTTTGGAGTCAATAGACCTAGCATCAATAACACTGCCCCTTCCCTCACCCCCTCATGAGCTCCATAATTTTGGATTCTTTAAACTTTTGTGCCTTAGTTGAGGCATTGGTAAGTTGAGGGAGATAATATCTCCTTTACAAGGCTGTTATAAAGATTACATGAAATGGGGTATGTAAAGCCCCTAATACAGAGGTCCCCAACCTTTTTGGAACCAGGGACCAATTTTGTTGAAGACAATTTTTCCACGGACTGGGGTAGGGGAATGGTTTCAGGATGAATTCAGTTCATTACATTTACTATATACCTTATTTCTATTATTATTACACTGTAATATATAATGAAATAATATACAACTCACCATAATGTAGAATCAGTGGGAGCCCTGAGCTTGTTTTCCTGCAACTAGACAGTCCCATCTGGGGGTGATGGGAGACAGTGCCAGATCATCAGGCATTAGGTTCTCATAAGGAGCACACGACCTAGGTCCCTTGCATGCAGTTCATAATAAGGTTCACTCTGTTATGAGAATCTAATGCCGTCACTGATCTGACAGGAGGCGGAGCTCAGGCAAGCAATGGGGATCATCTGTAAATACAGATGTAAATACGGCTGTAAATGCTTACTGGCCCACCACCTACCTCCTGCTGTGTGGCCTGGTTTCCAACAGGCCACCGACCAGGATTGGGAATCCCTGCACTCATACATGCCTGGCATATAATCATGATTTAATGTTAATATTAAAAATAATAACTGAGGCTCACAGAAGGACTTGGCTCAAGATTGTACAGTCCCTTCCTACTCAAACTCTTCTTTTTGTAGTTTCTATTTTCATTGTTGACTCCAGCACCCTGTCAGTTACCATAGTTTAAAACCTCAGAGTCCTCTTTGTCATGTCCTTTCCCCTGAAAGCCCCCCTCCCACCTGACTTCCAGTTTAGGTAGCGAGCAAGTGCGCAGTAATGGGTAAGTCTATCTGCTGGGTTGCATCCTCATTGTTTCTGGCCCCTTCTATCTCTCTTCTGGACTAATGCAATAACCCTCTCAAGAACTAGAGGCCAGCACAGTGCCTAGTGCTTAGTAGGTACTCAATAAATATTGCTGAATGAATGCTGTCATGCTCTCTTTAGACATTTTCATTCTCAATCGAAACTTTCCCTGCAAACAAATTATCTAATCCAGAGATAACTTCAAATGCCTTGTCATGCACACACAAGGCCCCCTTCCACCAGTTCACATGTGGTCCCATCTCCCCAGCTGACCACACCCCATGTCATTTCCTGTTGTATCCTTCATAATTCTCATCATTCCTCTGCCTTTTTTCATTCTGTTCTCTGTGCTTGGAATGCCCTTCCCTTCCCTTCTAGGTCTGCTCTGTGAATCCCTAGTGACTTTTCAAAATACTGTTGATTGATTCCACAAATATTTATTGAGTACCCACTATGTGGCAGGCACTGTTCTAGGCTCTGAGGCTATATTGGGGAACAAAATAGAAGTCCCTGACCACATGATGCTTACAGTTTACTGAAAAACCAGTAGCAGAAGCATCTGACCTGGTTAGAAATGGGTGGGAGGAGGCGGACTTGCAGCTCTAGCAACCTCCCCCAAGAACCTTTTCTCAAATGCTCCTTCCATTCTCAGATAGCATCATCTACCTTCATCCTGGTGCCCTCTCTGTACCTGGGACACCTGATTGTAACTGACAGTTTACATGTCTGTCTCCCAGCCACAGATGGCTGGGAGTGTTTTCCTTCTGTGTCTGAAGTTTGTTCATTGGAAAGAAGGAGTAAAGAAGGAAAAAAAGAAAGGAGAGGAGGCTGGAGGAAGGAAAGATTTCCAAGTAGTGGAACAGGAAAGTTTCAAAGAAAAGGAAGGGCTGCAGAGGTGAGTGAGATTTCAGATTCCTCTTGTAGACAAATTGAAATTTATCCTTTCCACAAACACTCACACCCTAACTTAGATAACTCAGGTATTCAAATGGCTGAAACCAGCTCTAGAACTCTTCAACCCTGTTGGTCTGGATCGTCGGCATTTAGCATGCTTCTGTGGCTCCCAAATCTGGATGGCTTTTAGCCGATCCTTCACAGTCACTCTGAGAAATAAGTCAACTTCACGAAAAAGTTGAGGTCACTGAGGAGAAGGGCATGGGAGAACAGGAAGAGAATTAACCCTTGGCCTTTCACACAGAAAGGATCTAATTTAATGCTACAACCTCCCCAGTGTGGTATTATTAACCCTTTTGTGGTGGAAAACACTGGAGGTCAGAAGTAAGTGGCAGAGATCAGATCCAAACATAACATCTAGCCCAAGATACCATACCCTTATCTCAGTCCAAGTTTAGGGTCTATAGCAGTGCTCCTCAGCTTGACACTGTTGACATTTTGACCTGAATAATTCTTTGTTGTGAAAGGCTATTGTATTAGTCTGTTTCTACACTGCTGATAAAGACATACCAGAGACTGGGAAGAAAAAGAGGTTTAATTGGACTTACACTTCCACATGGCTGGGGAGGTCTCAGAATCATGGTGGGAGACAAAAGGCACTTCTTACATGGCAGCAGCAAGAGAAAATGAGGAAGAAGCAAAAGTGGAAATCCCTGATGAACTCATCAGATTTTGTAAAACTTATTCACTATCACAAGTATAGCATGGGAAAGACCGGCCCCCATGATTCAATTATCTCTCCCTGGGTACCCACCACAAGACCTGGGAATTCTGGCAGATACAATTCAAGTTGAGATTTGAGCGGGGACACAACCAAATCACATCATTCTGCCCCTGGCCCCTCCAAATCTCATATCCTCACATTTCAAAACCAGTCATGCCTTCCCAACAGTCCCCCAAAGTCTTAACACATTTCAACATTACTCTGAAAGTCCACAGTACAAAGCCTCATCTGAGACAGGGTAAGTCACTTCCACTGATGAGCCTGTAAAATCAAAAGTAAGCTAGTTACTTCCTAGATACAATGGGGGTGCAGGTGTTGGGTAAATACAGCCATTCCAAATGGGGGAAATTGGCCAAAACAAAGGGGTTGTAGGGCCCATGCAAGTCCAAAATCCAGTGGGGCAGTCACATTTTAAAGCTCCAGAATGATCTCCTTTGACTCCAGGTCTCACATCCAGGTCATGCTGATGCAAGAGGTGGGTTTCTATGGTCTTGGGCAGCTCCACCCCTATGGCTTTGCAGGGTACAGCCTCCCTCCTGGGTGCTTTCACAGGTTGACGTTGAGTGTCTTTTCCATGCACATGGTGCAAGCTGTCAGTGGATTTACCATTCTGGGGTCTGGAAGATGGTGGCCCTCTTCTCATAGCTCCACTAGGCAGTACCCCAGTGGAGACTCAGTGTGGGGCTTCAACCCCACATTTCCCTTCTGTACTGCCCTAGCAGAGGTTCTCCATGAGTACCCTGCCCCTGCAGCAAACTTTTGCCTGGGAATCCAGGCATTTCCATACATCTTCTGAAATCTAGGCGGAGTTCCTAAACCTCAATTCTTGACTTCTGTGCACCTGCAGGCTCAACACCATGTGGAAGCTGCCAAGCCTTGAGGCTTCCACCCTCTGAAGCCACAGCCCAAGCTCTATGTTGGCCCCTTTCAGCTATGGCTGGAGTGGCTGGAACACAGGGCACCAAGTCCCTAGGCTGCAAAAAGCACGGGGATCCTGGGCCTGGCCCATGAAACCACATTTTGCTCCTGGGCTTCCAGGCCTGTGATGGGAGAGGCTGCAATGAAGGTCTCTGACATGGCCTGGAGACATTTTCCCCCATGGTCTTGGGGATTAACATTAGGCTTCTTGTTACTTACGCAAATTTCTGCAGCCAGCTTGAATTTCTCCTCAAAAAATGGGTTTTTCCTTTCTACTGCATCATCAGGCTGCAAATTTTCTGAACTTTTATTCTCTGTTCCCCTTTTAAAATGGAATGCTTTTAACAGCACCCAAGTCAACTTTTGAATGCTTTGCTACTTAAGAATTTCTTCTGCCAGATATTCTAAATCATCTCTCTCAACTTCAAAGTTCCACAAATCTCTAGCACAGGAACAAAAGGTTGCCAGTCTCTTTGTGAAAACATAACACGAGTCACCTTTACTCCAGTTCCCAAGAAGTTCCTCATCTCCATCTGAGACCATCTCAGCTTGGACCTTATTGTTCATATCACTATCAGTATTTTTGTCAAAACCATTCAACAAGTCTCTAGGAGGTTCCAAACTTTCCCACATTTTCCTGTCTTCTTCTGAGCCCTCCAAACGGTTCCAGTCTCTGCCTTTTACCCAATTCCAAAGTCGCTTCCATATTTTCAGCTACTTTTTCAGCACTGCCCTACTCTACTGGTACCAAATGACTGTATTCGTCCATTTTCATGCTGCTGATAAAGACATACCCAAGACTGGGAAGGAAAAAGAGGTTTAAGTGGACTTACACTTCCACATGGCTTGGGAGGCCTCAGAATCATGGCAGGAGACAAAAGGCACTTCTTACATGGTGGCAGCAAGAGAAAATGAGGAAGAAGCAAAAGCAGAAACCCTGGATAAACTCATCAGATCTCATGAGACTTAACATTAGGCTCCTTGTCACTTACGCAAATTTCTGCAGCTGGCTTGAATTCCTCCTCAAAAAATGGAGTTTTCCTTTCTACTGCATCATCAGGCTGCAAATTTTCTGAACTTTTATTCTCTATTCCCCTTTTAAAATGGAGTGCTATCATGAGAATAGCATGGGAATAGCACGGGAAAGACCAGCCCCCATGATTCGATTACCTCCCTCTAGGTCCCTCCCACAACATGTGGGAATTCTGGGAGATACAATTCAAGTTGAGATTTGGGTGGGGACACAGCCAAACCATGTCACCCGTCCTGTATATTATAAGATGTTTAGCAGCATCCCTGGCCTCTACTCAGTAGATGCCAGCAGCACTCTCACCTTCCTGTACATAAATGTCTCTAGACATTGCCCTACATTGTCTGGAGGACAAACCTCCCCACTGGCCTATCCCAAATGAGCAACTTGGACAAGTTGCTTGGCCTCTCTGGGCTTCTGTGTCCTCCTCTGTAAAACAGTCTAGGTGAGTGATCTCCAAGTGCTCCATGACACATCAGGGGGTAGGTAGTAATTTTATTTATATTTGTATTCTTAATCTTATCTATGTATATTTCATTTTATCCAAGATAAGAAATTAACCTTTAGTATTAAAACAAAGTATAACAAAAATATAGTATTTGCTATATAAATTTTGTTTTTTGAGGCAGGGTCTAGCTTTGTCACCCAGACTAGAGTGCAGTGGCACAATCTCAGCTGACTGCAGCCTCAACCTCCCAGGGCTCAAGTGATTCTCCCACATCAGCCTCCACAGCATATGAACCTACAGTCATGCACCACCACGCCTGGTTAATTTTTTTAGAGACAGGGTTTTGCTATATTGCCCAGGCTGGTCTTGAACTCCTGGACTCCAGCGATTCACCCACCTCTGCTTCCCAAAGTGCTGAGATTACAGGCATGAGCCACCGCACCCGGCCTGCTATACAAATTATTGGCAGAACACATATATGTTTCTAAATAAATATGATTGATGAGGACATGTTTCATATATTTACTGAGAGAGATGAGCAGCCAGAAGGGTTTAGAGACCACCCTGTCCAATGGTTCTAAGGTTCCTGTCAGGTGCCTATCCTCGGAGTTTGGAGAATGAAGGGGAGCCCTCTGCAGGATTGCAATGCCAGTGGCACTTGTCATTTCTGAGCTTCGGTTTCTGCGTCAATTAAATGGAGAGAAGAAAGAACCTACCTCACGTGATTGTTACATGGATCAAAGGAGGTAATGCATGTGCAGTGCTTAGCACAGTGTGTAGAATGGCACTCAGAAATGTTCTCATGTTTTAGGCCAGGCATGGTGGCTCGCGCCTGTAATCCCAGCACTTTGGGAGGCCTAGGTGGGGGAATCACCTGAGGTCAGGAGTTCGAAAGCAGCCTGGCCGACATGGCAAAACCCTGTTTCTACTAAAAACACACAAAAAATTAGCAGGTGTGGTGGTGGTTGCCTGTGGTCCCAGCTACTCAGGAAGCTGGGGCAGTAGAATCGCTTGACCTGAGAGGTGGAGGTTGCAGTGAGCTGAGATCACGCCACTGTACTCCAGCCTGGGTGACAGAGCGAGACTCTGTATCAAAAAAAAAAAAAAAGAAAGAAATGTTCTTATGTATTCTATCACAGATGAGGAAACTGAGCCTACAGAATATTCCAAAACCCTCCTTAGGTCTCCTACTTTTGTATGGTGAGGCCCATATTCAAACCTTAGTCTCACGTTGGTCCAGCGCACCTCCCCACCACTTCAACCCTATGAGACTCCAGAGAAATTACCAAGGAAAGAGACCACTGTGTTCTTGCCCTTACACACCTGTGTCTATAGTACCTGGCACACAGTAGGGTGTATCAAACATCTCTTGAGCTTGGTTGAATAAATAAACTGGCTCCCAGCCCCATTTCATGTTACATTTCTGTCAGCTTTGATTTATACTTTCCTTGGGGAACAAAAAATGCAAAGCTATTGCTTTAAACGGTAGACAACAGGAAGGTGTTCATTAAAATTTTTTTAAAGTAAATAAATGAATGAATGAACAATCAACCAAGACAGTTTGTTTTGGAGTCAAACCTTAGTCATAGTCATATTTCACAAAAATTCCAAAAGTGTTCAGGAAATGATACCCTCCAGCACCCTAGAATGTTCCTTCAAAGCTTGTATCATGGTTTATAATTGTATGGTCATCAGTTTTTCCTCCCATCCCCCTCGCATAGACTGCAGTCTACACAAAGTCAGGGACTATGTCCTTCATGCTCATTGTCATATCTCTAGTGCTCTGTACTATGCCTGGTATACAGTGGCACTCACTAAGTGTATACTGACAGAACATGTGAGTCCATAAAGTGAGATATCATTCTAGCGTCTCTTGCATTTTAGAGCTCAGGCTCAGAAGAGGGAAATGTCTTGGCCAAGGTCTCTCAGCTGGCTGGTGTCAGAACCAGGTCTACTGACATAATTTATTTCTCCCTCCCTTCCTTTACCCAGGAATACTGGGGACTGTGACCTTCCAGGTGCTCAGAATCTCAGGGATGTCTCTAAAGAGAAAGGAACTCTCTTGAAAATCCCTTGGCGGAACCAGTGGAAGATTTATGACAGCGGGGGAAGTAACCCCTCCAGACTTCATCAAGGCCCAAGCTGAGAACTCGGCACAGCCCCATCCTCTGCCTACCCTAGCTTCTAATTCAAAAAGAAGTGACTAAAAAGTGCTTTGCAAATGCACAGTTGTCCCAGAAGGAGGCATCTGTTAGTGCACACCAGCCCTGCGCTCCCCAAAACCACGTAGCTCCTCTTCCACCCACTCACTCACCAGTCTTTTCTCTGGTCATACCAATCCATGAGAGCAGTGGTTGGCTATGCTATTTACTGCTTGTGTGAAAATTTGGGCAAAATTCTTGATGTCACTATGCCTCAGTGCTCTCTATGTAAAATGGACACAGTAACAGTGTCTACTTCACAGGGTTGTTCTGAGAATTTGGAGTTAATATATGTAAATGGCTAAGGGCAGTATCTGGCACATTGTGCTGTGGAAGTGTGGGTTTCTATGACTCTGTGCTGGGCACTGACAATATCCTCCTTATCTCTTAGGCCCCTCCATTGTGATCTCTATTATGAATGCATGTCTGTGGTCCCAGCAAATACCTACTTCCCTACTGTGTGCCAGGTCCCATGCTTGCTCATCTTCCCAGGGCCATTACTCCAGAAATTCTCTCCTTTCTCTCTGGTATCATCAATGTTTGCCTCTAAGACTTCATAATTCTTAGCAGCACAAAAAAAAATACTGTTATTTCTCCTACACACACACACACACACACACATCCATGCACACTCTTCTTTTGAGCCCACATCCTCCTCCAACTCTGTCTCTTTGCTCTTGTATAGCAAAACTCCTCAAAAGAGTTGAATATAGGCCCTACCTTCAAATTCTCTTCTCCCCTCTGCTATTGGATTTACCCTGGTCAGGCTCTTGCCCCCACCCTATTCCAAACTGCTCTAGTTAAAGTGAACAGTGACAACTCACCATAAATCCAGTGGTCAAGTCTCAGTCTGGATCTTAACAAATGAGGCAGCAGCATTTGAAACAACTGTTCACTTCCTCCTCCATGACACTCTTTTTGCATTTGGCTTTCAAGAACAGTTTCTTAGTTCCCCTCCTATCTCGTTGGCTTTTCCTTTGTCTCCTTGGATTGCTCCTCCTCATCTTCCCAAACACTTACGCTGGAGGCCCTGGAGCTTGGTCCCTGATCCTCTTCTCTTCCGTATCTACCTTCATGCTCCTGTGATCTCATCCAGGATCCTGGCTTTAAATACCATCTGTACACTGTGGACATCCAAATGTCCAGCCTCTCCCCTATCTGCTCAACACCTCCATGTGGCCGTCTTTAGGCATTTTGCTCTTAATAAGTTAAAAAAGAAATCAATTTCCTGGAAGTCCTAGCCAGAGCAATCAGGCAAGAGAAAGAAATAAAAGGCATCCAAATAGGAAAATAATAAGTCATACTATCTCTCTTCAATGATGATTTGATTCTATACCTAGAAAACCCTAAAGAGACTCTACCAAAAGGCTCCTGGAAGTGATAAACGACTTTGGTAAAGTTTCAGGATACAAAATCAATGTACAAAAATTACTAGCATTTCTATACACCAATAATGTTTGAGCTGAGAGCCAAATTAAGAATACAATCCCACTTACAATAGCCACACACACACACACATCTAGGAATACATCTAACTGAGGAAGTGAAAGATCTCTACAAGGAGAACTATAAAACACTGCTGAAAAAATCATAGATGACACAAATGAAAAAATCTTCCATGCTCATGTATTGAAGAATCTATATGGTTAAAATGGCCATACTGCCCAAAGCAATCTACAGATTCAACATTATTCCTATCAAACTACCAAGACCGTTTTTCACAGAAGTAGAGAAAACTATTCTAAAACTATTTTAAAATTCATATGGAAACAAAAAAGAGTCTGAATAGCCAAAGCAATCTTAAGCAAAAGAATAAAGCCAGAGGCATCACATCATCCAACTTCAAACTATACTTTAAGGCTACAGTAGCCAAAACAGCATGATACTGATACAAAAATAGACACATAAACCAATGAAACAGAATAGAGAACCCAGAAATAAAACTGCACACCTATAATAATCTGATCTTCAATGAAGTTGACAGAAGTAAGCCTTGAGGGAAAGACTCCCTATTCAATAAATGCTGCTGGGATAGCTGACTAGTCATATGCAGAAGAATGAAACTGGGTGCCTACCTTTCATCATATACAAAAATTAACTCAAAATGGATTAAAGATTAAATGTAAGACCTCAAACTGTACAAATCCTAGAAGAAAACCTAGGAAACATCATTCTGCATATTGGCCTTGGGAAAGACTTTATAAGTCTTCAAAATCGATTGCTACAAAAACAAAATTTGACAAGTGGGACCTAATTAAATAAAGAGCTTCTACACAGAAAAAGAAACTACCCACAGAGTAAACAGACAACCTACAGGTTTGTTTCCTGGGTATGTTTCCTGGGAGAAATTATTCATAGACCATACATCCGACAAAGGTCTTATATCCAGAATCTATAAGGAACTTAAACAACTAAACAAGCACAAACAAATAACTTGATTAAAAAATGGACAAGAGACATGAACAGACATTTCTCAAAAGAAGACATATAAGCAGCCAACAAACATGAAAAAGTTCTCAAAATCACTAATCATCAGAGAAATGCAAATCAAAACCACAATGAAATACCATCTCACACCAGTCAGAATGGCTAATTATTAAAAAGTCAAAAGACAGCAGATGCTGGTGAGGCGACAGAGAAAAGGGAATGCTTATACACTGTTAGTGGGAATGTAAATTAGTGCAGCCACTGTGTAAAGCAGTTTGGAGATTTCTCAAAGAACTTAAAACAGAACTACCATTTGACCCAGCAATCCCATTACTGGGTGTATATCCAAAAATAAATAAATCATTCTACCAAAAAGATGCCTGTACTTGTATGCTTATTAAAGAACTATTTATAATAGCAAAGACATGGAATCAACCTAGGTGCCCATCAGTGGTGGATTGGATAAAGAAAATGTGGTACACATATGCCATGGAATACTACATGGCCATGAAAAGTATAAAATTATGTCCTTTGCAGAAACAAGGATGCAGCTGGAGGTCATTATCTTAAGTGAATCAACACAGAAAAAGAAAACCAAACACCACGTAATGTGGTTTGGCTCTTTCCCCCTCCTAAATCCCATCTTGAATTATAACCTCCATAATCCCCGCTTGTTGAGGGAGAGACTTGGTGGGGCGTGATTGGATCATAGGGGTGGTTTCCCCCATGTTGTTCTCGTAATAGTGAGTGAGTTCTCACAAAATCTGATGGTTTTATAAGGCAGTTTTTCCTGCTGTCTCTTGAACTTCTCTCTCCTGCTGCCATGTAATACATGTCTGTTTTCCCTTCCACCATGATTATAAGTTTCCTTAGTCCCTCCCTGCCATGCTGAACTGTGAGTCAATTAAACCTCCTTTGTTCATAAATTACCCAGTCTCAGGTAGTATCTTTATAGCAGTGTGAAAATGGACTAATACACCACATTTTCTCACTTATAAGTGGGAGTTAAACATTGGGTACTCATGGACACAAAGGTGAAAACAATAGACACTGGGGACTGCTAGATGAGGGAGGAAGGAGAGGAAGAGTTAAAAAACTAACTACTGGGTACTATGCTCAGTACCTAGGTGACAGGATCAGTCATGCCCCAAACCTCAGCGTCATGCAACATACCCAGGAAACAAACCTGCACAGGTACACCCCGAATCTAAAATAAAAGTTGAAATTATTTTTAAAAAATAAAAATTATAAAAAAATGTTAAAGTATGTTAACAATTTCTAAATATTTGAGAAGTTTCTATTATCGATTTCTTGTTTAATTTTGGTATAACCAGAGAACATGCTTTGTGGGGCTTTAATTTATTAAAAATTGTAAGTTATTTTATGACCCAGAATATGATCTATCTGGGTATATGCTCTGTGGGCACTTGAAAAGAATGTGTATTCTGTTGTTCATGGGTGGCGTGTTCTACAAATGTCCATTAGATTAAATCAGTTGACAGTGTTATTCAGGTTTTATATATCTTTGCTGATTTTCCATCTATGTGTTTATCAATTATTGTGAAAGAAAATTTTGAAGTTTCCTAATTATAGCTGAATTTTTCCATATCTCCTTTTAGTTCTTTCAGTTTTTGGTTCATTTATTTTGGATCTTTGTTAGTTGCATAGTATATTTGAGTGTTTATCTTCTTGGTAAATTGATCCTTTTATCATTATAGAATGTCCCTATAATCTATCTATATCCTTATATTTAAAATAGGTTTCCTTCAACCACAGAAAATTTAAGAAGTAATTTTTTAAAATCAATTTCCTGCCTTCTATCTCCCCCAACACCTCCAAATTGCCTCTCTTGCTGTCTCCCATCTCAGTTAATGGCCTGTCAAACTTTCCATTTGCTCAGGTACAGAACCTTTAGAGGTATTCTTAACTCTTCTCTCTTTTTTACACCGCCTTTTCAATGTCAGAAAATATAGTCTGTTCTTCCTTCAAAAAATGTTCAGGGTCTGCCCACTTCTTACCATCTCTGCCACCTGGTCTGAGCACCATAACCCTCATCTGGGTTGTCCCTACATCTTCATAACAGGTCTCCCTGCTTCCATCTTGTTCCTCTGCACTCTGTTATTGACACAGTCCCCAGAAAAATCCTGTTAAAGCAGGAGTCACACCAAGTCACTCCTGTGTTTGAACCCTCCAAAGGCTCCCATCACAACCATAATATAAGCTAGAGTCACCACAATGACCCATAAGGTCCTGGATGATCTACTTCCCCTTTCTCTGCACCACACAGATCCCTGTTTTCATACTGCCTCCACTTCTGCACCCCCACGGTGCCTCCTTGCTGCTTCAGAAAGGAGGCCGCTGCTCCCCCATCAGAGGAGGCCATGCACAGGTTCCCCAGCTCCACTCCTGTTTTCACTCTGGGCATCTTCCCACCCACTTCAGTGTGCACGCCCTCACCCTCCAACCCTCTCTCCCCTCTTCCACTTTCATTTTCTCCTGGCTCTTCCCCCATCCTGACACCCTGAGTGTTTCCCTCACTTACCTGCCTGCCAGCCCTCTCTGGAATCTGAGTGCCATGACAGTGTGTGTGTACTGGGGCAAGGGGGTTGGACAGGTTTATTTAAGGCCCCACCAGCTGCACATAGTCAGCACTCAGGCAACGTTTGGTAAGGGGATGAATTTTCTGTTGGCTTTGTCTTCCTCTATAGGTTGTGAGGGAAGAAGCTGCCTCTTCTCATGGGTGCTTTCCCGTTGGTGCCCAGTGGACAGGCTTCCACAGCCTCTCATGGTATTTGTCAAATGAATGAACAAATGAAAAGAGAAAAGAACACACTGAAGAGTTCTGTCGCAGCTGAGGCTGCCCTGGGCTGAATATGTCATCTTCTTCCAGAAGCCATGGTCCTCCTCAGTGCCTTCTAAGGCAAGACACACGTGGGGACTTTGGCTTTACAGGGTATGGCCTCCAATCATCCCCCAGGGGAACTGCCCTGCCCACAAGCCCAGCCATGCTCTTCCAGCATGTCCCCCTAAATGCCTTCTCCCCCACTACAAGGCCCTTCCTGATAAGTACCTCGGCCCTCCAGCCCCTCTCTGACTCTCAGTCACCTTTCCATCTCTAGCCTCACCCTGCCATGTGCCTGGTGAGTCAACCTGGGAGGAAGTCTCCAAAGTCTCCCTTCAGCTTCTGCCCTTGGGCAGAGTGGGGCCCAGAACACCTCTTCCAGAAAGTTCCCTGACCCACTCCTTTCTAGTGTGGGAACTCAGTCCCTTCTGTCTGCCCCCTTACTACCCTGTACTTACCTATATTGTGTTTCAGTGCCTGATTCACTTGTATATCCTCCTACTGGACTGTGAGCCCTTGAAGGAAGGAACCAGGCCCCTTCTTTCTCTGTATCCCAGTGCCAGACCCAAGAGGAAGCTCAGGAAGCACTCACTGACTGATTGACTGGATAAATTTATTTAATAGAACTCAGACCATGTTCTGTGATAATAATAAATCCTCATATTTGTATAGCAATTTCCAGTTTGCAAAGCAATTTCCCATTCATGATCTTATTTCACAACAACTCTTCAAAAATAGCAACTCATTTATTCATTCGTTCATTAACTCATTCACTGATGCGGTGTCACGCACTGTTATAGGCACTGGAATGCAGGTGCAAACAGAACAGACAACTATGCCTGCCTTTGTGGAGCTTACATTCCTACAGGAGGGATCACCGTGTCTATTTTACAGATGGGCAGACAGAGGTTAGCTCTGGGAGGCTAAGAAACCTGGACAAGGTCACAGAGCTTACAGGTAAAAGACCCCCCAATCAGGATGAGGGATGACTGATTCCAAGTAGAGGGAAGACATTTTTCACTACAGTTACCTCAGGGATTGTGGGCTTATTATCCATGAGGTGTCTTCTGTCTGTCTGTCTCTCTCTCTCTCTCTCTAAGTTAACAACAAATAAAAGGAAACTTGGCAGAAATCCACACCCTGGGACTACCTTGGAACTCCTTCCCTTGTCTGATGTGTGTGTTTAACAAAGATGTGAGAAATACCTGCCAGGTCTCTTCTTGCTGGAGCCAAGAAGACAGAAGCCACCCAGCATTGTGAGCACGTCTGCTTGTGTGCAAACCCGCAGGCATTTTTAGCAACTTTGGGGAACATAAAGAAAGCTGTTGGTTTTGTTTGCACATATTTTTCGCCTCTGCAGAAGGCTTCTCACCAAGCGGCAGCCTCAGAGTTGCCTTCTATTTGATCTTAAGACACACAGAGTCATTACAGCTCACTAGCTGAGCTACAGTTGGCAAGCTGCTTAACCTGCTCTTACTTCTGTTGTTGGGAAAACGAATCTGATGATAAAAGTCTCTGCCTCTCAGAGTGGCTGTGGGAATTAAATTCAGAAATGCCAGCCTGCCTGTGAGGCTTTGAGACTGGAAGGAGGCAGCTTGGGGAGGAGAAGGCCTTGTTAGAATCTGAAGGAGCTGGGATTCCAGTCCATCAGCTGCAGAACCTTTGGCAGGTAACTTAATCACCTTCACTCCTCCAGCTTCAGTTTCCTTCATCAATGGGAATATTAGTACATATCCCAAAGGCTTGTTATGAATGTCAGCAATAATGGATATATAGTGTCCAGCCCTGAGCCTCCATGTAATTATTGTCTAGTAAATGGCATGCGGTGTGCATTATCATCATCATTATTGTTATTTGTATGTGGGTGGTAAGGTCAGAAAGGATTTTAGAAATTTGAGGCTAAATATGTTGAGCCAAGTATTATGTCTTATGTATGCCTGTATACCTGATGCTCAAAACTCTACCCAGCAGCTGGCAACTGCTCAGTAAAGTTTGAAGAACTGGATTAGATGAAGGAGGAGGAGACCAAGTCCCTCAAAGTGGTTAGCTCAGGCTTGAACAAGAACATGTGTTTACCACATATTTACCATGTGGCACACCTTTGTCTTTACTTGTGTTTGCTCCTCATAGAGACTCACAAGGCAGGTATCATTATTATCCACAGTTTACAAATTAGGAAACGGACACTAAGTCAACAAATGACCTGCTCAAGGTCACACTGTTAGTGGGTAGCAGAGCGAGGGCCGGAACCCAAGAGAGTCTGACTTCTGAGTCCACACTCTTAATAACCTCTGCCCTGCACTGCCAGGAAGGGTTCTGGTTTGAGGTTTCCTCTTATTCTAACCTAGTTGATTTCCTGGCCCTCTGGTTGTTTTTGATGTTCTATGCCAGCAGGAAGAGCAAACCTTCTCTCCCCATAGCAGCTAAGTAAGTGATCTGCATGGCCAGCCCGTGTTACTGTTTTGGTGTATTTGTGTTCTAATTTTCCCCCATAACAGTAGGCACTGGGAGTGAAAAAGGAGACAGCCATCACCTATCTATCCCCCAGGAGGGGATAACCTCCTGGGCAGTCCCATCCCCCTGGAAGCAGATGTTACTTCCTGCCACCACAGGGCACAGGGGTTCCTACCCATGCCCCTCTCCTGGGAAGCATGCCCTGGAACATAGAGCTGAAGGAGAGGACAGACTGGGTGAACCTGCCCCAGAGACCCCCTAACCAGGGGCTGGGAATGAGGAGATGCCAAATCCCACCTCTGCTCCTAACTCTGCAGCTGCTTAATTTAGGATATCACAGTGGATGTTTCCAACAGCCTTCTGTGCCGTCTCATGTCTAGCTGTAGAATCATGTCTCCTCAGTGCAGAGAGGGGAAGAGGCTTGCCCCCAATCACACAACTATCAGTGGAGGAACCAGGACTGCCGTTTTTGTCATTCCCAGGCCCACGACCCTTCTATAGTGTGATACCAGAGATGGAGATCAAATGCCAAAGGAGTTGTTTTAAGGACTATATCAGTTCTGTTTTGGAGTGGCACGAAAACATGGCAGCTCAGAGTTCCATTTCTAAAGTCAGAGCAGCTGGAGTCTGAATTTCAGCACTGCCCCTAGTTTAGGGACCTTGGGCAAGTCACATAATGTCAGCAAGCCTCCAAGTGGAGGAACTGGTACCCCTGCCTCACAGGCTGCTATGAGGATTAGTTAATTGAGTTCATATAAGGCCCTTAGCCTACTTCTTGGCAAACAGAGAGAGGTCCAAACATATTAGCTTTATTTCTTCCTTAATTCTCCAAACATGTATTAGATAGTAAAATGGGCATTTTACAATATTTCATTCAATATTCACAACAAGACTCTAAGGAATTAAGATATCCACTGAATAGATGAGTAAACACAATGTTAGAAAGGTTGAGTGACTCCTCCAAGGTCTTTTAGTTAGTAATTGGAGGTCTGAATTCTCTGACTCGAGTCCTTATTTTCTATGCTAGTTCATGGAGGCATTTTGTGTTGTTTCATTGTTTTGTTTTGTTTTAACACAAGGTTGGGGTAGATGAACTAATATTATCTTGCAAGTTGACATAAAATGCCCATGTGTGAGATTCCTGTTATTAACTCCCATAGTGCCTACATTCTATCTCTCCAAGCTTGGTGCACTTAGCATCTGCCTCATTAAAAATGTATATTCCAAGGCCCTGTCTCCAGATCCACTGAACCAGAGTTTCTGGGTGCAGAGCTATTTACCAAGCTCTCCAGATGTTTCCAAAGTACTCTTAAGTTTGAGAACCACTTCCTTTGGGAGTCAATAATCCAATAAGCACTGATTGACTGGAAGAGGGAAGACAGTTTTCAAAAAGCAAAAGTCAAACAGATAGCAAGCTTGAAAAGCCATCTTATGTGTCAGTATCAGGTATGACCGGGAGGGACAGGGGAGAAAAGGACCCAGGACGCTGAGAGCAAGCAGAACTAGTGATCCGCAGTTGCCCCAGGTGTAGTGCCAATAGGGAGTTCAGGCTGAGAGTAGTAAATATCCATCAAGGTAGTTTAGCAACCCTGCCAGGGGTATCCCCAGGGGCAAGGAAAACATCATGTTACCAGGTCTCATGGCAGGTGATAGGAAAGAGCCAGGAAGGAAGGCAGCAGGGACCAAATTCGAGCTTCTGGGAAACTGGCTGGAGGAAAAGGTAGGTACTGGGGCTCTGACAGAGTCCTGGTTTCCATAATAGAGATTTAAGAAGATCATCTTCATCAGGCAAAAGACCAGCTTGCAAGTCCAAGGCACAAAGTCAGAGGGGAGCTAAGAATAGGGAGAACTTGATTCCAATATTCCAGCAAAAGCCCAAGGGATAGGGGCAGGGGAATGTCCATGGTGGAAACTAAGTGGTCCCAGCAGCAAGATTTGTAGGGCTGCAGGGGGAAGAGTCAGGAATTTATAACGCACCCAGTTAGCGATTCCTTCAAGCCAGCCACTTACCTGCCGCACATTGGGGTCTATTTTGATACTGGTCCTGCCGTGAGCCTTGTGACTTCAGTTAAGCCCCTTCATGACTCCAGGCCTCGTTCTTCCTCTGATTCATGAGGGTCCATATGTAATAACTCTAATCGAGGTCCCTAGCAGCTCTTGCAGCTACCTCCAAGAGTTTCTGTGAGAATGAACTGTAGACATGCACCATACAATGATGTTTCAGTCAACAACGTATCACATATATGACGATGGTCCCATAAGATTAAAACATTGTATTTTTACTGTATTTTCTCTATGTTTAGATACACAAATACTTACCATTGTGTTACAATGAGCTACAGTATTTAGTACAGTAACATGCTGCACAGGTTTGTAGCCTGGGAGCAATAGGGCATACCACATAGCCTAGGTGTAAAGTAGGCTATCCCATCTAGATTTGTGTAAGTACACTCTATGATCTCACAACAATGAAATCTCCTAACGAGGCATTTCTCAGAACATATCCTTGTCATAAGTGAGGCATGACTGTACTATATCTCTGAATGAGCTAGAACCTCTACACATTTATTTATTTATTTATTTTTGAGACAGAGTCTCACTCTGTTGCCAGACTGGAGTGCACTGGTGCCATCTCGGTTCACTGCAACCTCTGCCTCCTGGGTTCAAGTGATTCTCCTGTCTCAGTCTCCTGAGAAGCTAGGACTACAGGCACACACTGCCACGCCCAGCTAATTTTTGTATTTTTAGTAGAGACAGGATTTTACCATGTTGGCGAGGATGGTCTCAATCTCTCGACCTCGTGATCTGCCCTCCTTAGCCTCCCAAAGTGTTGGGATTACAAGTGTGAGCCACCGCGCCCCACCTACACAGTTTTTGAATTTGTTATCTTGCTAGTTTCTATCTGATCTGTATACACACATCTTCCTTCCAAACCCAAGCACAAACAGAACACAGGTCTCCAGTAGATTTCAAACCAATGTTTCTCCTACTGGCCAGTCTGACTTGCCCTGGTTCTGTGTCACGGGTGACAGCAGAGAGCTCTGCTGGGGGCCTGAGAACCTCATCTTGTATTAATGCAACAACAGAGAAAAAAAAAAAGAAAAACAAAAGGAAGAAGGGGAACAAGAAGGAGGAACCAAACACGCAACACTTCTTGAGGAGGTACCCAGGTCTACGAGGAACATAGGCACACTCCACGCAAGTGACCGACTCCAGGAGACTCCAGGAGACCAGCTCCATGGAAGCACTTGGTTAATTTGGAAATGTATGAAATTATGGGGGCAAACTAGTCTGCTCACCCAACAGATACTAGGAAGAGGAAGCAAAGCTGAAATATTTCCAGGCTGAACGGCAGCAAGAGGAGGGGACAGTGGTTTGCCTGTGTGGCAAAAATGACGGAAATTTTACAAAGATTTTTAAAGTTAATGATAAGGATATCCTGGCTGGCGTGGTGGCTCATACCTGTAATCCCAGCACTTTGAGAGACCGAGACAGTGGGATAGCTTGACTCCAGGAGTTTGAGACCAGCCTGGGCAACACAGTGACCCCACACCTCTTAAAAAATAAAAAGAAAGAAAGAAAGAAAAGAAAAAGAGGGGTATCCTGAGTACTCAAAGTGTCAATGCGGGCCATCAGGTGGGTGATAAAGGGCCTTTGGAGCACACAACTCGGGCAATTATGAACTGTGATATTGAGGACAAGGTGTAGCACCTCACTTAGCCTTAGTTTTCAATATGTAGATGTAGCTACTACCTGTTTGTTAAAAAAATTAAAGATAACTGTACCATATCTCATAGAACTTAAATTATTGATTTCAGCATCTCTGAAATTAAGATATGTCACATTTTAGAGTCTATGAAACAACAGTATGTAAAACTCATTACACAAACTGGACATTCAATACTTATGGACAATTATTATCTAGTAAGAGCCAGAAGTTGTGCCCTGTAAGACATCCTGCAGCACACTTAAGGCAGCTGACAGCAACACCAGGACGGCCAGATTGCTAGAGAACAGGAACCACATCTTCTGTTCATGGTACACTATTCATGGTCTGTTGCATGAGTGGATATACCTGAAGGGCCCTGAAGTTCTTCATTCCAAATCTGAGATTCCAGATTCCATGGGCATTAATGTTACCATAATAGTACCAACCACCAAAAAGTGTTATATTTTCTGAATCCAGAATCAGGACACACAATTTATCATCTACAAAATGAAATAAGACACTCAATGTCTGATCTAACTCAAGTCATCTGCTGCGGTCAGAACCATCTAGAACCACCCAAATTTCTTAGAACCATATTGCTTCCCACCTCTGAATGTTTGCATATGCTCTTCCTTCTGCCTGGAATTCCCTTTCTCCTCCCTTCCTTTCTTCTTTCCTTCTCCTGTGCTAGAGGCATTGGATACAGGATGGGCAAATGGACAAGGCCCCTGCCCACACATCAGTTCCAGACTGGCAGAAAAGATAGTTAAACAAGGACTAACAAGTAAGGGCAGAAACTGCAGGGAGTGCTGAGATTAGGCAATGGGGTGAACCTCTGTCTCTCTATACTGGCTCCCTGACAAAACCCAGCTTTTCTTTCGAGATACAACTCAGTATCCTCTTTTTTGTGAGGCTTTCTTCTGTAAGGCTGTTCTGGACCCCTCAAGTTAGGCTGACTTCCCCATCAACGGACTGCAACCCCGGGGTAGCACCTTTCACTCTGACCCCACTTCTAGACTGTGAGCTTCTTGAGTGCAGAAATGTGTCTAATTCATAGCTTGGTTCCTAGGACAATGGCACGCACATAGTGCTCAGTAAGTGTTGCTGAATGAAGATGATTTGATGAAGGATTAATTTTGTGACTAGCGGATTTCTCCCTATGAAGAACCTCACAAAAAATATAAATAGCCAATTGTGTTTAGCTCCCTTTTTTACTGGGTCTCAGTATAGTCTCTGTAAATAGGGAATTAGAGTAATCAACATATTTCCTCTCTTTTATTTTCCTATTTTGTCTTTCTTTTCTTTTGTTCTTTGAGTAGAACCTTTCCATCAACTGCAATTGTACCCAGAAGCCCAAGGTGTAATGTAAATAAAGTCTGAACTTCTCTGAAGCTAGAGATGGGACTCAAATCCTCAAAGCTCATCTCCACTTTCCTTTTGCCAGGAAGAGTACATTTTGATACCCTCCATCCTCCCTGTCACCCTAATGCTAAATCAGCCTGAAATTAACCATATCTCAAGTAGCCAGAACCACTGGGACCAGGTATTACAGCCGGGAAAATAATAGCAAATATTTATAGAGTGCCTAATACATGCCAGGGCAGCCAGGGCTTTTTAAAAAGGATCTTGTTTCTGTTTTTTTTTTTTTTTTTTTAAAGATCTGTTTAATTTTAATTCTTTTTATTTTGTTTTTATGGGTACATAGTAGGTGTTCTTTTTCCTTACCACCCCTTTCTCTTAGTCTCAAATTATTTCTTTTCAAATTAAAACTAATCTTGTATTGTTAGCCACCTTAAATACTTTTGAGAACAAGTTAACTTTATAAACAGATACTAATACAAAACACAGTATTCATTTAATCCTCACAACAAATCTGTGGAGTTAGTTTTAGAAATTCTGTTTCATACCTGAGATCAGCGGGGCTCAGGGAGAAAGAGAAGTTGCCCAACATCACTCCAGGAAGTTCGCAAGCACAATCCTAGCTCCCTGCTAGTGGGGCTTGCCATGCCTGGCACCACTCTCACTAGCCGGTTTACGTTTACTAATTTATTTAATCCCCATAAAACCCAGTGAGATGGATACCGCTGCTGTCGCCACTTTACAGATGAGAACACAGAGGATTACACAGGTGAAGTAGCTTGTCCAGGGCCACGTGACCAACAAATACTGGGCCAGCCCTTGAACCAAATCATCCTGATCCATGCCCATGCCTGTGTTTGTACCAATGTGGAGCCCATCTGGCCAGTCTGACTTGCCCTGGTTCTGTGACATGGGTGACAGCAGAGAGCTCTGCTGGGGACCTGAGAACCTCATCTTGTATTAATTCCTTCTTGCCTCAGAAGCCTCCTGCCTCGGAAGCCCTTAACTTCCCTCCTCCCTTTAAGGGCCTTCTCCTTCCCTCCTGAGCGGGGCTGGAGGAAATGCAGAAAGGCTGGGGCCATCAGAGTGGAGTCAAGGCAAGTACCATGATCATTAAGCAAACCAGACCATCTGGGGGCAAATCTGAGTCTCCCTGCAGCCCGGCTATTGACCTCTCCCAGGTTAGTTAATGTAAGTCTCCATTTTCTCAGCTACAAAATGGGGATTATAATAGTAACAATCCCAGAGGTATTGTAGTAGGGCATGAAAAGTGCTTAGAACAGTATCAGTCGGCCTCTTGGATCCGTGGGTCTTGCATTTATGAATTGCACCAACTGCAGATTGAAAATATTCAGGAAAAAAATAATTGCAAAGTTTCAAAAAGCAAAACTTGAATTTGCCATGTACCAAGTACTATGTTAAATCCACACAAGTGAAGTGATGTCTAGACATTGTGTTAGGTGTTATAAGTAATCTAGAGATGATTTAAAATGTACAGGAGGATGTGTGTAGGTTATATGCAAACACTACCCCATTTTATCTCAGGAGCTTGAGCATCCTTGGATTTGGGTATCCACAAGAGTCCTGGAACCAATTTCCCTGCGGCAATGACTGTATACAATAATTGTTGGCTACAGTTATGTGTATGTAAAAAGCCTAGTGATTAATAGCTGCTGTCTCTGTTACTACAGTCGAGTCTTTGTCTTGGGGGATTCCATATATCCATGGAACTTTTGACCAGGGGGAGGCTAGAATTAGCCAAAAAACTGAGTCAGGATGGGAATCCTGATCTTGTTCCTTCTTATTCTGGTTCTTTTCCTGTGGGCAGCCTTCCAACAGAAGCCTATTCAAATTGACAAATGCTCTCAAGTAAACCTTTACTGTCTGCCAGACCCGGCTTGAGCCTCTAGGTCCAGAGAAACCAAAGAGGCACAGGGTCTCCCTTCCATTTTTTGTTAATTGTGGGAAAATACTCTAACATAGTATTTATCATTTTAACCTTCATAATTGTCCAATGCAGGGACATTAAACACATTCACAATGTAGTGTCAATCACCTCTATCTACATCCAAAATTTTTCGTCATCCCCAGCAAAAAAACTCTTTACCCATTAAACAAAAAAACCCACCTTCCTTCCATTCCCCCCAGCCCCAGGTGACCTCTATTCTACTTTCTGTCTCTAACCACATTTAAAAAGAATGTTTTCAGCCAGGTATAGTGGCTCACGCTTGTAATCCCAGCACTTTGGGAGGCCAAGGCAGGTGGATCACGAGGTCAGGAGATCGAGACATCCTGGCTAACACAGTGAAACCCCGTCTCTACTAAAAAAAAAAAAAAAAAAACCCACAAAAAATTAGCCAGGCGTGGTGGCAGGTGCCTGTAGTCCCAGCTAATCAGGAGGCTGAGGCAGGGGGATCGCTTGAACCTGGGAGGCAGATGTTGCATGAGCCAAGATTGCGCCACTGCACTCCAGCCTGGGTGACAGAGCGAGACTCCATCTCAAAAAAAAAAAAAGAGTATTTTTACTGTGGTAAAATATACATAACCTTAAATGTATCATTCTGACCATTTTTAAAATTACAGTTTAGTGTCATTGAGTACATTTGCATTGTTGTGCAGCCATCACCACCATCCATCTCCAAAACATTCATTTTCCCAAAGTAAAATTTTGGACCCCTTTCCCCCAGCCCCTGGCATCCACCATTCTACTTTCTGTCTCTGAACTTGACTACTCTAGCCTCCTCATATAAGTAGAATCATATATTATTTGCCTTTTTGTGTCTGGCTTATTTTATTTAGCATAATGTCTTCAAGGTTCATCCATGTGTAGCGTGTTCCCTCCTTTTTAAGGCTGAGTAATATTCTATCATATGTATATACCACAGTTTGTATATCCATTCATCCATCAACGGACACTTGTCTTGCTTCCACCTTTTGGCTGTTGTGAATAATGCAGCTATAAACATGAGTGTGCATTTCTCCCTATCTTTGAGCCTCTTGTGGTCTAATGTGGGGGAGGGACATGTAGATCCACCTTCAAGTTGCCTTCAATGAGCTTCTGTTTCCTCATCTGTAAAATGAGGGTCATGTGGGAATTAAATGAAACAATGCATGACTTAGTGCAGTGCTTGTCACACTGTAAATATTCTATAGATATTAGCTCTTGCTGCAGCTACAGCTGCTACCAGGCAGAAATTTTTCAAAAGAAGAGAGGACTGGAAATGGGGTGTTTAGCTTGAGATCTCTCATAAACATCACATCAACCTACTCTCACAAACAACCTGGCAAGTAGGCCTGAAGATCTCGATTTTCCAGACAAAGATACAGACTCAGAGAGGCCCTCAACTATAAGACAGAAGAGGTGAGCCTGCAACATAGCTTGCTAGGGCTTCTTACTTTGTCAAACTGTGTGAGCCAAGACAGAAAGGCCCAGGGGAAAGCAGCAAATAAAATCTCCCTTGAATGCAGGGCTGTCCTGGGGTAAAGCAAACACACTTGTCCCAGGCAGCTGGAGGAAGGAGCTGGGAGGGCAGATTGAGGAAAGGCGTTACACAGAGGCAGGAGCACAGCCTAGGCAAAAGCCTAGAGGTAAGAGGTATAGCATCTGCAGGAGAAATGGCAGGATGCCAGTCAATGAGGTGCAAAGGGCGTGTGCATGGAGGGTGGGGCCAGGCCACAGAGGGCATTGCAAGGCGGACCAGCCCAGTCCAGTTCCTGGGCCTGAGAGGGCTCTGAAGAACTGCCCAAGGTGGCATTTCAGGGAGATTAGTCAGACTGATTGGACAGACGTGCTTGCCTTGCAACACTTTCCTGCCTTCAAACCACAAGCAGCATTTTAAAAATTAATCTTGTGTCTTACCAATATTATGTACATAGTTCAAAAAGTCAGATAGTTCTACAAAGCCCATTCCCCAGCCCCATTTCCCTCCACGCCCAAATCTTACCACCCAGAGACAGCCACTGTTCAATATTTCTTCCAGTATTTAAGTCCGTGCTTCTAAATATTATGTCTACACGTCTCTTTCTTAATTTTTTCATTAGTTATATGGCCTATCGACTTTCTATTACAAAAGAGAACGACTTAGCTCTCTTTTGTCATGGAAACACTTTACCTTTCCCAACTTTCCAATCTAGATATAACATTCCTTTTGTTAGATTAGTTTTTATAGCATTGTGACCACATAAATCACAGCTAAGCCATATTGTATCATGATTACATTTTTGCTTTTATATGACTTATTCTTTTCACTGAAACTGATGCCTCATTTTAAAAAAAATCTATTAGCTTTATTTCCTAGGTACACACATCCCTCTCCCCTCAGTGAGAAATTTAAGTCTGCTCTCAGAATCTTCAAGCACATCAGGTAATCAAGCCATCCATCTTGCTTCCTTCTGGAGCTCTCAGTGGTCCTGTTCTCACCTGGATGTTTGTTCTCTGTCTGCTGCCAAGATGTAGCTGTCCCCCGGATGTGGCAAGGGCATCCCTGACGCCAGACAGGTGAACATCATTCATCTATAGATTTTACTCAGAAAACACCTACTGTGTGCTTCCAGTTGCCAAAGAGGTCCCGTGCTGGAGGCTGGTGATGCAGAGATGACTTGGATACAGTTTTTACCTTCGAAGGGCTCTCAGCCCAGTTGGGGTAAACACAGTTAAGTGATGGGCCAGAGGTAAGCCTGGATGTTATGGGAACTCAGCCTTTGGAAGAGCCAGGAGTTATGAAAGGCTTCCTGTAAGAGGTGATGCTAAATGAGCCTCGGCTCGTTAGGAGGAGTTTTCCAAGTGTTATGGGAACAGATTCCTGGTAAGAGAACATTATGTGCACAGTCACGGGAGCATGACAAGACATGACTCCTTCTGGAAATTGTAAGTAATTAATTAGTGATGATCATGTGGGAGGGTTCCAGTCGAGGGGTGGGCAGGGTCCTGTGTGCCAGGTTAAGGGACCTGAGGGCAGTGGGGAGCTACTGAAGGATTTTAAGAAGGGGTGACATGGTCAGGCCTGCATTTAGAAGGGCTAGTGAAGGGGACATTGAGGTCTAGCAGAGGATAAAAAGGCCTGAGCTAACACTGGCACTGGGAGTGAGGCATGGGGCTCAAGATACCTTTTAAAGAAACCAAATGGACTGGACTTGGGGACACAGGGGATGTGGGGATGACCGATAATTCCCAAAGGAAAAAGTGTTTCGATTCCACATATGTCTCCTGGGAAACCTGAAGGTACTCTAGGCTGGGAAAGCTACTGGCCTCTTGGGGTATTTGGGGACCAGACATGCTAAGGGGGTGGATGCCCAGACACTAAAGGAACAGGACCAGGGCCTAGGGTCTCTATAAATTGGAGAGCAGAAGCAAGACTGAAAGACCATGTGGTGGAAAGGGTTGGTGCAGCCTGATAGGTAAGACCATGAGCTCTAAGCTCAGGCAGCCCTCAGTTTAAATGCCAACTCTGTCACCTGCTTGTTGAGTCTCAGTTTACCCATCAGAGAAATGGGGATCATAATACTACCTACCTCATGGAGTGGTTGTGAGGAATAAATGAGACCTTATCTGTAAAGCACCTGGCATGATGCCTGGAACAGAAGAAGTGCTTCGTTTCATGTCTTCCTATTGTTGGTCTTGGAGAGTAAAAACTGCTTCAAAGATCAGGTGACATTTGAGGTGATCTCAGAAAAGGAGCAGGCAGAGATGGCTTCATGGGCAGGCCCACAGGGCCATGAGCACAGAAGAGCCCCGTACATGATTGAATGTTCTGCTCTACCATCTTGAAATTCTCAACGATTTTTGAGCAAGGAGCCCCCCCATTTTCATTTTTCACTGGATGCTGCAAATTCGCTAGCTGTGCTGTCATAGGAGACCATTCGGCAGAGAAGAGGAGGGGAATGCTTTTGAAGCAAAGGGGCTTTGAGTGTGCAAAGACACACTGGAACTCAAGGCTCAGCCTGTTCTGAGAACAACCAGCACGAGTTATGATGTTCCTAGCTGGAGAGTTGTGTATGAGGTAGAAGCTCCAAGTGGAAGACAGTGAAAGGCCTCAAATGCAACACTAAGGAATCTGGCTGTTACATATTGTATATGTGGGGGGCTTCCAAACATTTCAAATCTGAAAATGTTAAGGTCATTGATGTTCAGGCAGAACACTGCTGAAACTGGAGGTGGAATGGTGTGGAAAGTGTTGTGATCTGTATTTTATAGAAGAGAAAACTGAGTCCTAGAGAGGTGATATGAGCATGGCTGCAATATGATTTTCACAGGCCCTAGGCAATTTTGCCTATGTGGACTCCTTTCTCCAGAAAAGTGTGCATGTATGTGTGTGTGCGTAAAATTATACTTTACAACTACATTGACATAAAGACAAAGATCTTACTATTCTGTAAGAAAACATTTTCTTATAGACCCAAGGTGCTGTGTCTGCTGTGCTGAACAAGCAAGTCATCCGGGATGTCAGTTGCTCTCTTTTCAGATGTTGTAGCCAGGACTCCTGGACCTTTCTGGAATGGGTGGGAAGTCCTGTTTCTCCTCAAAGGGAATGCTAGCTAGTCCCAAAGGTCATTTCAGCTGGGGCCGTCTGTGCCTCCAGGGACACTGTGTTCCAATCTCCTACAGAAGGAACTGAAGTTTGTCTGGGTTTGGAACTGGAAGATGGGGCTGACTGACAGGTAAAGGAGACAGAGTTGTGAATGTTCTGGGGTTTGGGGAGAAATCAAAGGTCTCATATCTGCAGATGCTTGCGACTTTACCCTTATGTCACCTACAGCTTCAACCCCAGGGACTGGGCTGCCTACCTACTCCACCCACGGGGAGGGCGGGGAGGCTGAGTCAGCGGCGGCGGCTGAGGATGTCTGGAGAGAAGAAAGATCACCGTCTGTCTGTCTGTTGGGGTTCCAGAGAAACCTGTCTGGAGAGGGGGAAGCATGCAGGCCTTCCTTTGCACGTACGTCAACTGCTCACGTAGCCAGGAGAGTCGACAGAGGTTCTAGAAGGATAGTCCCTGCTTTACCTCTTTCCTGAGGCTTTCCTTAAAGATCTTCACTGGCCTTCTCTCCCTTTCCCCCTGAAACCCGGGACAGTGACAGGATGGCCTAATTCATGAGCTTCAGTCCAGTCCTACCCCTCTCCCAGCTTTGACTACTCATGTACCTGGTGGGGAGGGAGAATGGCAAACAAAAGACAGCATAAGGAGGGCGGAGGGACTATTTGGGAAAGAAAAATAGATCTGGCATAGCAGTCCCTTTAGGTCTCAATCTTCAAACCTGGGCTTTCTCCGGGCCCAGGGGTTTATGAGTGAATGAATGAATGGATGTTCAACCTTTCCTGGTCTTAGAAGTCACCCCACTGTCTGTCCTCCAGTTCTTATGGTCAGGAGATACCCAACTGCTTCTAAAATAGGAAGGAAATTGATCAGAAAGGAAATCTGCAGATAAATTTGAATGAGAATTATTGAGACAGTTCCTACCTGATTACCTCTATTTTCTCTACAAAGGCTGAAGGTTTGGTGGGATAACAAATAATAGGAATCGCTACTGCATAGAGGAGAAGGGATTTGACTGGGAATTTGCAAACACATTACAGGGCAGTGTGTGGCCCCTGTGATTTTGGTGGGTAAGAGTAATAGCTAATGTTTCTTGAGCAGTTATTATTGTCCAGGCACTGGGCTTAGTGCTCTGTATACGTGACCTCTTTGGTCTTCAGATGCACCTAAGAGGCAGGTGCCCCAGTCAAGATGAGCCAGGTCATACTACAGGAATTACAAAAAAAAAATTCTAGGTGGCTGCAGACACAAAGGTCTATTTCTTGCTCCTGCTCCATGCATCCATGAATGTGGCAGGGGGAAGAGGTATGGCAAGTTGCAAATCCGAGAAACCAATAAGGTTTGAAAGACTGGGAAGGAACAGAGGAAGGGGTTCAGAGTCTGGAATTCAGGAGGAGGTCAATGAGTCAGTCTGAGGAGAGCTCTGAAAAGATAAGAGGGAGGGGTCAGAGTGAGACCCAGCTATTTGAGATTTCAAAGGTGGAGCAGTAGCCAGCCGAGATAAGAGCTGGGTGCGGCTCTGAGTATAGGTGGCTGCCGCGGAATAAAGCAAAGGTCCCTGGAGTTGAGGAGGTCAAAGGTGGGAAAGAGGGAACCACACTTCTAGTCTTGGGGAAAAGGGGGTCTGGAAGGATGCAACAAGCCCCTGGTGAAGTAGAGTGTAGCTTCTTGGGGTATAAATTTTACCAGGACATGAGATTTGTAAATAATGTTTTTTAATAGCCAAACCTGGAAATAAAATATAAGATTTCAAAAAAGTGTGTGTGGAGATCCACATGCCTCTACCGTGGAAAGCTGGAGAAGCACTGGGTGTGAGGGGGCCACTTACCCGTCATAGATGACAGCAACCAGGAGGACTAGAGATGCAAACACCCAAGGACCAGGGTCTTTTCTGATTTCCATCTAATGATGATAATAATAAGAGCTAACAGTTCATGAGAGCTTATTACATGCTAGGCACTGTCCTAAACACTTTAGGTGTATAGCTACTTCAGTCATCTCATGATGCCCTGTAGGGACATACCATTTTTATTCCCATCTTACGAGGTGGAAAAAGAAGCCTAGAGGAATTGTGTAAGTTGGCCAACGTTGCATCACTAGTGTAAGTCACAAGTGGGATTTGAACTCAGGTAAACCAGCTTTAGAACCCATACCCTTAAATACTGCACTAGTGGTTTTCCAACATGGGTAACCACTAGAATTGCCTGGGGTGGGGTGGGGTGGAGGATTTGTTAAAGCAGGATGTTTGGTCCCTCCCCTAGAGTTTCTGATTCAGTCAGTCTGGAGTGGAGCCCAAGAATTTCCATTTCTAAGAAGTTCCCAGGTGATCATTGAGCAGCTGCTCCCAAGGCTGCACTTTGAGAACCTCTGTTCTGCTTCATACCACCTCGCAAATAGACACACACAGCTTCTCTTAGTGCATGGCAGATCCAGCATCTCTTTCCAGATGTGATTACCAAATGTGTGGCAGCAGGTGTATCTGTTTCACAGGAGGGTAGAGGATTAAGGTGTAGGTAGCATTAGGGGACATAAAAGAAGTTCAGTCCTGCTTCTTGGCTTTGAGGTGTGTGGAATATGGAAAAGCAAACCATCTCCATGGGGACAGCAAAGTATACAGGTTCCACTTCAGATCCAGAGACAAAGGCATGCAGAGAGGTGAGGTTTTAAGTGGAGTATATTTGGCACAATACGGGGATACTACAGGGCATAGTAGGAAGAGGGAGCAAAGAAGACAGCAGCAATGGGCAAAAATGAGCAAGAGTTGGATGTGAGTGGGGTACTGCTGAGGGAGACAGGAGTTGTCTAAAGAGAGCAGTACTGCAGGAAAGAAATGCAGACAGGCAGTCCCTGGAGATGTTCCTGAAGTTGTTGCTCTCCAGTCCACTTTCAGAATCTTCCCAGCACAGAAGCTGATGACAAATAAGATAGAAACTTATACCCAAATAGAAGTGAAAGAGCTTGAGGCTTCTCAGGGAAAAGGAAGAGATAGAAGTTCAGAGTGAGTCAAAATCAGGTGTTGGCCTCTGCAAAGCCAGCTTTTAAAAGCTTAAATGCCCTTCCCATTCATTCCTTTGCGTGAGTGTGTGGGCCACTGCAGTTTCCCACCCGCCATCTCTCCTGCAGTTTGTGGTCCAGCTTAATTAAGAGTTCTGCTGGTCCATTAGTGTCGTTCACCTCTCTAATTGGGCACCAGCTGTGTTTTCTCTTGACAACGACTCCTTTATGGAACTTCTAAAATGCATTACATGAAAAAACATAACTGTTTCAGGGTTATATAATTATAAAACCAGGAACACTTTTTTTCTATAGAAATGAAGAGTTCATCTTTCTGTGTTCCAGAAACTGTTTTTTGGAAAATGGGGAGGGGAGTATTGAAGGGCGAATTCTCCATTTGTTTATGTTCGGAATATGAACGCTGATTGTGGTTTTGCATAATCACAGGTGTTGGTGCATAAAGACTTGGGAAGTTTCCTGGCAGAAAAGTGAGACTTGAGAAATTGAACCATGAATGGCTCCATTTACGAACAGCCACCAATGATTGACAGAATGACTATTAGTAGCTAATATTAGCTGAGCTCTTCCTATGGGCTTAACCCTATGCCAAGCACTTGACATAGATTACCTTGTTTAAACCTGGCCGTTGCCTTATGGCCTTATTAGATGGGGGCAATTACTTTCTCCATATTCACAGATCAGAAAACTGAGTCCAAGGAAGATGAAATAATTCATGTTTAAGGTCACACAACTCGACATGCAGTGGCTGAAGTGGAACTGAAACTCAGGTCTGTCCCATGCCAAAATTCCTTTCTGCTTCTCTCCAACTAAACAATGCAATTAACTGGTGGAGCTAAAGTGCTCTGCTTGCAACAATTGCAAATATCAACAACGATCTCCCCTAACATTGGTACAGAGCTTCCAAGTCACCAAGTTCATTTGTGTTTGCTGCCTCATGTGATATGACAGCCCTGTTTGAGAAACAAAGCAGTTACCATAATCCTATATTACAGATAAGAGAACTGATCTAGATTCTCAGGGCTAGATTATTTAACCAGGCACACACTACCAGTAAAGAATGGAGTCAGATCTTTCTAATTCCTAATCCAAATCTAGTGTCCATATCGCTACTTCCTACCCTCTCCCAATGTAGGTTTCTTGTTGAAGAAAGGGAAGATAGACAGAAAGATAGGTAGGTAGGTAGACAGATGCATAAATAATAGATGAAAGATAGATATTTCCAATTATTCATTTATTCATTTGTGCCTTTATTCATTTAATTAGCTATATTATATTTTTAATTTCCCTATCCTGATCACTTATAAGTTTATTTAGTTGCTGCCTGTCACCCCTCCTGGGAATGTGAGCTCCATGAGAGCTGGCCCTTGTCCCTCTTTTTTTTTTTTTAAATCAACTTTTATTTTAAGTTCCAGGGTACATGTGCAGGACGTGCAGGTTTGTTACCTAGGTAAACGTGTGTCATAGTGATTTGTCGCACAGATCAACCCATCACCTAGGTATTAAGCCCAGCATGCATTAGCTATTCTTCCTGCTCTCCTTCCCCCCACCCCCACCCCGATAGGCCCCAGTGTGTGTTGTTCCCTCTCATGTGTCCATGTGTTCTCATCTTTCAGCTCCCACTTTTGTAAGTGAGAACATGTTGTGTTTGGTTTTCTGTTCCTGTGTTAGTTTGCTGAGGATAATGGCTTCCGGCTCCATCCATGTCCCAGCAAAGGACATGACCTTGTTCCTTTTTATGGCTGTATAGTATTCCATGGTGTATATGTACCACATTTTCTTTCTAATATATCATTGATGGGCATCCTTGTCCTTCTTGATAATTATATTTCCAGGCCCCTAATAATGCCTAGAACTTAGAATATTCTTAATTAACATTTATTGTTGAATCCATTCAAACAACTATTAATTAATTTGCTCAGTAAACATTTATTAAGTATCTACTATATGCCCGGCACAGTTAGGTCTGAGAGATACTGCCCTGAAAGAGACAGGTACAGTTCCTACCTCCATGGAGCTTTCATTCTAATAGGGAGGGGAGATTTATTCACAAGTAAATGAGATCATTGCTGCTGATTGGGATTTGCATCATGTGGGGCTTACCAGAGTGATGTGATAGAAAGTTTTTGTTCTAGAGCTGTTCACATGCTACTGAGCCAGACCTTGCAGCCCCCGAGGCAGTTTCCATCTCACGTGATTAGTAGGGGCTTTACAAACTCAGAGACAATGCAGTTAACTCAGAGTGGGAGGGATTGGGTGGGGAGGAATCAGGGAAGGCTTCCTGAAGAAGAAGCATCCCAGTGGTTTTAGAGACGACTAGAAGTTCTCCGGGAAAGGGGTGGGGAATATTCTAGGCCTGTGCAAGGACAGGTGGCAGAAGGCCAGTGGGCACACTGCAAGGGGTGACTGAGCCTTAGTGTGAGGTGGGAAGAAAAGAGGTGAGGGAGATGGGCATGAATCAGGTCCAGAAGCACCCTGTTAGGATGGTTAGTTTTATGTGTCAACTTGACTAGGCTATAGTACCCAGGTATTCAATCAAACACTAATCCAGGTGTGCTGAGAAGGTATTTTGTGAATATGGTTAATACCTAAAATCAGTTGACTTTAAGTAAAGAAGATTGTCCTCAATCACATGAGTGGGCCTCAGTCAGTCCATTGATAGGCCTTAAGAGCAAGACTGAGATTTCCCTGAGAGAGAAAGAATTCAGCTTGTGAACTGCAGCTTCAGCTCTGCCCAAGAGTTTCCAACTGGCTGACCTGCCCTGCATATATCAGAAATGTCTAGCAAGATCCCACAACTACAGAAGCTAATTCCTTGAAGTAAATCTCTAGATAGACAGATAGATAGATAGATAGATAGATAGATAGATAGATAGATAGATAGGATGGATAGATTAGATTATATATAGATTAGATTATATATAGGTGGGTAGATAAGATAAATAGATAAATTAGATAGATAAGGCAGATGATAGGTAGATAGACAAGATAGATGATAGATAGATAGATAGATAGATAGATAGATGATAGATAGATATAGATAGAAGATAGATAGATAGATAGATAGATAGAATCCTAGTCTCTTACTGATTCTGTTTCCCTGATAGACTCCTTCCTGACTGATACACATCTACCTAGCTAAGAGACTTAGACTTCATCATTAAGGTGATGGGAAGGACTCATGGAAGGTTTAAGCAAAGGAGCAGCATAACCAGATTTGTGGGGTTTTTTGTTGTTGTTGTTGTTTGTTTGTTAGAGATGGAGTCTCACTCTGTCACCAGGTTGGAGTGCAGTGGCTCAATCTCAGCTCACTTCAACCTCCGCCTCCCAGGTTCAAGCAATTCTCCTGCCTCGGCCTCCAGAGTAGTTGGGACTACAGGCACATGCCACCATGCCCAGCTAATTTTTGTATTTTTGGTAGAGACGGGGTTTCACCACATTGGCCAGGATGGTCTCGATCTCTTGACCTCGTGATCCACCCGCCTTGGCCTCCCAAAGTGCTGGAATTACAGACGTGAGCCACCGTGCCCAGCCTGTGTTTTTTAAAAATAGCTCTGGCTGCAGTGTACAGTGCATTGGAAGGGACAAGCCTGGAGTCGCTGGGAGACCAGGTTGGAAGCAGTTGCCTGAACTAAGTCATGGCAATGAGAACACCCAGAAAAGAGGGAATCAACTCAAGTGATACTATGGAAGCAGAATTGGCAAGACTTGGTGGCCAATTGCACAAAGAGGGTGAGGGAGAAGGGAGTTACAAGGAGCCCCAGACCCTTGGACATCTTGGTAGAAGCAGGGTAAGTGCTATAAGAGCAGGGACTATGTCCTCTCCTTTGCTGTAAACTTTACTCCTTGAACAGTACCTGCACCTGGAAGGTGTTTATTACACATTTACTGAATGAACGGCAGTGCAATTCTCTGAGATCCAGATCACGGGTTGGATGATTGGGTGGTGAGGATGAGGAATACACAGTGCAGGAGAACTTCCTTTCTCCTCACTCCATATACTCTCAGAGTGACTTCAGTCCAGGCTTATGGTATTAAGCACCCTGGGAGTATACAGAGTGAGGAGAAAGGAGATTGGGGACCGAACCTTGGAGAAATTGCAGCATTTAAGGACTGAAGGAAGGAAAGGATCCCTTAGAGGAGAATGAGAAAGTGGCCAGACGGGAAGGAAGGGAATCAGAGGCCACAGTGTCAGAGAACACACCAGGACAGAGTGCTCCCGCTGCTGCTGAGGGGTGTCATTTAGATTTACAACAGTGACCTTGGGCAGGGCGGTTTTGTTTGGCATCAAGGGGACAGAGGCCAGACTGCGGACATTTGCAGAAGGCATGGGAAATGAGGTAGAAAAGGCAGTGTCTCCAGTGGTTTCTCTCAACCTTCCTACCAAAGAGTTGACAGACAGCTCATTACCACCTCATTTTAAAGGGCCTGAAACTGAGGCACACAGAGACAAAGTTGGTTCAAAGTCATCAGCAAAGGGGAGTTCTGCTAGAAGACCACAGCTGTCCAGACCGCACACTACCTTTTATGACTTGGCAGGATACAGACTTTGAAAGAATGGTTGTGCAGGGTGGGGCCCAGGCCCTGTACTGGCTGATTGCTGACGACGTGCAGGGCAAGAGCCTCCAGGGCGTGCGAGAACATTTTCTCAAGGGGAACCACCTTCCCTTGAAACAGCTTGTTCTGCTGAGTTGACAGGAGAGAGGAATGGGGACTCCTCAGTCCCGGGCCTTGTGCCAAAACACGGAGCAAAGGCTCCGGGGAGGCTGGGCCTGGCTGCAGTCTCCCTGGGCCCTGTGTGGGCCATCCCAGCACCTCTAGCCTCTCGGGGCACTGGAGTGAGGCTGCATGTGTCAGATTTGTTTGTTTTGAACTAATATTAAAAGAGTACTTACTATGGGACAGACCTGGTATTCATCATTTTATGTACTCGAATTTACTAAATCCTCATTACATTCTTTAAGGAATGTATGCTGATTGTCCTTATTTAAAGATGAAAAAACTATCCCAGAGAAATGAAGTCACTTGCCCAAGGCTTCACAGCTAGTTCTGTAGGTGGGAGAGCAGGGATGCTCAACTTTTGAACCTGTGGGGTGGACAAATATTTAGCCTTGGAGTGTGGGTTCAAATCATCCCCAGACGCAGGAATAAGGATCCAGGTCAGGTCAGGCTTCCCTCTCTGGCTCTGGGACCTTGGGTAAGTTACATCACTTCTCTGAGACTCGGCTTCCTCATCTGTAAAATGGGAGACATGTTGCTCACCTCACAGGATAAAAGAAAATGTTTTTAAAGTATCTCATGGAGAGTCTCCAGTCTAGGGTGGGTGCTCCATGAAGGTTAATTCTCCTTCCCCCTCTTTTTTTCCCCCCAATAAGCTTTGGTCCAAACCAGTAGGTTGGAAGATTAGGGCAAAACAACTGGACTGTGAATCAGAAAAAAGCAAGAGTCTAATGCTGCTTCTGAAGCCTAATTATTTATTTTGAGCAAGTCACTTTTCCTTGATAGAGCCTCAGTCAGTTTCCTCAGCTCTAAAATATGGGAAGATCAGCTTAGTCCAGGATGGCATTCAAGCCCCAAGCACCTCCCTCCATGCCTTTGCAGGCATCACCAATTGATCATGACCTTTTCCACCAAGCCGGAGTAACACCCAAGAACTCTTCTTAGTAATGACTTCCTATAGGTTGTGTGTAATTCTTCCAGTAAGCAATTACGCCGTGGGTTAAATCACCATATTTCAAGAATGTACTTGCTGAGATGCAAAGCCCTCTGATAAAGATAACATATTAATCTTGTCATCTATTTGCATTAGTAAGGATAAGTTCATATAGGAGCTCCAGAAAGCACAGGTAAGTTTGTTGTTGCAGTTTTGTGTTTGGGGTTTTGTTTCATTTTAAATCAGGTGGGGTATAGATGAATAAGCCTGGGATAGAGGATTGATCTGTGCATCCAGAAGAAAACAGGGAAAGGGACAGTTATCGAGAGGAAGTGACCAGTAATCGCAGTATACAGATGAGAACACTGTGCTGGAAAATGAACCAACTAACTGAATTAGCTATTTTCACAGCTAGTAAATAGCAGAGTTGGGATTCAAACCCAAGCATCTCCACCTCCAGAACTGACAACTATGCCATAAATGCAGAATCCATTTATTTAGTCCAAAAGTTATTACTGAATGCCTACTCTGCACCCAGCACTGTTTTTAAACCTGGGGATGCAGTAGTGAACAAAATTGTCCAAATGTCTTGCCTCATGAAGCCTACAGTCTAGGATCACATTGACTTGGCACCTGTTATGTGCCTAGTGCTTCACCAGCACTGGAGACAGTGAGGCCCAATGTCAATAGCTCTTCTTGGCAGGAACATATGTTTGAATCTTAGCTCCACAGCTTCCTATTAGATGAGGGAAGCCATTCCATCACTTTGCTCCTCAGTTTCCTCTTTGAAACATAAAAAGAGTAACAGCTACTTCCAAGGATTTCTGTGAGGTTTAAACAAAGCAATATTTGTAAAGCACACAGTATTGCAAATTTTGGATACTCAATACATTGTAACTAGCATTATTAATTCTGTATCCTCTTTTTTTATTTTATTATTATTATACTTTAAGTTTTAGGGTACATGTGCACAATGTGCAGGCTAATTACATATGTATACATGTGCCATGCTGGTGTGCCGCACCCGTTAACTCGTCATTTAGCATTACTGTATCCTCTTAACAGCTATATGAAGTACGTACTGCTTTCTCCATTTTGCAAGAAGGCTATTGAGTCTTTGAGAGTTTAAGTTTCAGAGAGGTTAGGTAGCTTACCCAGGGTCATACAGCTAACTAGTGGTGGAACTGATATTCAAATCCAGGACTACTTGACTCCATTGCCCAAATATAACATTGTGGCCACATTTTTTAAATTCACAATTGGAGTAGCTGCAAGGCAATGGCAAACCATGTTCCTCCTTGGCGTCTTATGCAACAAACCATATGGACCCTCAAGCTCTTACATAACTGGCCCAATGCTAACAAGAGGAAGTTTAACAACAACACAAAAAACAGATCACATTCACAACAGACCACCATATGTTCTCCCATCCCCTGACAGCAGCCATCCCAACTCCTACTCGGGCGCCCACAGAAATCTTCTCCACAACAACAGTTTTATTCCCAAGTGACTCAAACGATTGATGCCTTTATAAAAAGAAGGGGCAGCAGGGAAGAGCCTGCACTCCTTCAAAAGAAATCAATCTCAGTAACTCCTCGGGAAAGCCCAGAAACCTTCAGCCTCTACTTGGCCTTTTCTTGGAACCTGGAAGCTTCTGTGGGGACGGCATGTACTCTGAGACATGGCAGCCCCCTCACTCAGAATGAGGGAGGCCATGATGATTTCTGGTTTCTGTGTTTACAAGCCAGATAGCCTGGGTTGTTTGGGTCACCCGCTTCACTTGCTCTCAAACTCTTACATACTTTGGTGTTCTGGTGCTCAGCTAGAGAGTCTCAAGTTTGCTGTAGGCTTTCTGGAAGTGCCACTTCTGGAGCTGAACCCAATTCTGGAAGGCTGGTTTGACTGTGAACATCAGGCAAGGGGTGCCTGTCCATGCCTCCAGGCCAGGCACCATCTTCGTCCTCTATGTATAATGTTATGCCTAGTCTCCTGCTTCCTTCACCGCCTCCCGTCCATTTCCCTGCCCCGCAGCTAAAGCAATCCTGCTAACATGTGAATCCACTTCTGTAGCGCCACTGCATAGATCATGTCCACGTGGCCCTGTGCAGGCAGGATAGCCTTCACGCTCCTTATGGCCCCTGTGGTCCTGCATGCTCTACCCCTTCACCTCCCTTTGGCCTATACCCCTGGTCCTCTAAGCTCCAGACACATTAGCATTCTTTCCATTCTTTGTGACTGTACTTGCTTTTCCTTCAGCTCAGCCCATCCATCCATTCTCCTTCTGCTCACTCCTCATTTGTTTTGTTTTGTTTTTTAGACACAGTCTCGCTCTGTTGCCCAGGCTGGAGTGCAGTGGCATGATCTTGGCTCACTGCAACCTCCGCCTCCCGGGTTCAAGCGATTCTCCTGCCTCAGCCTCCAGAGTAGCTGGGACTACAGGCACACACCACCACGCCCAGCTAATTTTTGTATTTTGTAGTAGAGACGGGGTTTCACCGTGTTGGCCAGGATGGTTTCTATCTCTTGACCTCATGATCCACCCGCCTTGGCCTCCCAAAGTGCTGGGATTACAGGCGTAAGCCACTGCACCTGGCCACTCCTCTTTTTTTGAATCTCAGCTTAACTGTCACTCTTCCTTCTCTTTTCCAACAGTTTATTTGGAAAAACTTATTTTTCCAAATAAATAAGTTTGTTATTTAGAAATAAATAAATAAGTTTATTATTTGGAAATAAATAAAAAAGTTTATTATTCTTTTTCTAATTTTTTTTTCTTTTGTTTTGGAGATAGAGTCTTGTTCTGTCGCCCAGGCTGGAGTGAAGTGGTGTGATCTCAGCTCACTGCAACCTCCGCTTCCTGGGTTCAAGCAATTTCTGTGCCTCTCCCTCCCCCATAGCTGGGATTACAGGCTCCTGCCACCTTGCCTGGCTAATTTTTTGTATTTTTAGTAGAGACGGGATTTCACCATATTGTCCAGGCTGATTGTCCATGTTGTCCACCGTGTTGTCCAGGCTTGCACTCCTGAGCTCAAGTGATCCACCTCAGCCTCCCAAAGTGCTAGGATTACAGGCGTGAGCCACTGCGTCCAGCCTCTTTTCCTATATTTTTAACATATGTTTGGTCTATCTGTTTCTGTACTTTTTAATTAATGTAAGTACTGAGGTATGAATTTTCCTCTGAGACTGCTTTATGGTATCTCATGGTTTTGATATATAATATTTTCATTAATGTTGTTTTTAAACTTGTCTGTCTAAATTAGAAGTTATTTAAATGAAGTATGTACATCACTAAATTAATTTTTAAATTTTATTATAACTTTCTTGTTTGGTTGCTTTGTAAGAAGAGAATATTACCATGAGTATCTCTGCATTTTGGAACGTTCGAGGTTTGGGCAGCTAATATATGATAAATTTTTATGAGTATAAAATGAACATTTGAAAACAATATAAAATATCTCTATTTTCAGAGTATATCATTTGAAACATATCAATGAAATTGGCTTTATATTTGTTATTTAGGTCTTTGTTACATTTAATTATGTATTTTATTTACTTATGCATGTATTTATTTATTTATCCATCCACTTGATCTATCAGGGATTGAGAAAATAGGTTACATTTTTGTACCATGATTATTTTGTTGTTAATTTTGTACCATGATTATGTTGTTGTTAATGTCTTCTTACAGCTTTATGAATATTTCTGCTGTGTTATTTTGGGTATAGATTTTCAAAATTCTTGTAGCCTTATTGTGAATTTCACACTTCATCATTGTTGCACACCCCTCCTTGTCTGGTTTAGTTTTTTTTTTTCTTTAACCTGAATTCCGCAGTTTCTCATATGAAATGGCAACCTCAGCGTTCTTTATGTTTGAATTTGTCTATTATACATTTTCTCATCATCTTATTTTCTTAATCTTTTTGGGCAATTTGGGGTTTTGCTTTATGATCCGGTCTGACAGTATTTCTCTTAGTAAAATGAATTAAAGTCCATTCATACTTATTAATATAAGAGCTATGTTTGGCTTTTATTTTTGTCATTTAATTTTATGTTTTAGTTTTATGTTTGTCATTTAATTTTATATTCCCAGCTTTATATACATTTTAATTTTAAAGAAATATATTTTTGTAATAACTTTATTGAAATGTAATTTATAAATGATTAAGTAAACATATTTTAAAGTATACACTTGTAATAAGTTTTGACATACATATATATCCATGCAGTCATCACCATACTCTAGATGGGGAACATACCCATCACACCCAAAATTTCCTTTTGCAATCTCTCCCTCCCATCCTAGTTCACTTCCCACCATCCTGCCCCACCCGCCTTACCCTCAGCAACTAAGGATCTGCCTTCTATCACTATAGTTTTAGTTGCATTTTCTAGATTTTTCTATCAATGTAATCATACAATATGTACCCTTGTTTTGTCTGACTTTCTTCTCACTCAGCATAGTTTTGCTATCCATCCATAATACTGCATGTTTTTCTTTGTATTGCTAAATAGTATTCTGTTGTATGGATATACTATAATTCATTTACCCATTTTCCTGTTGATAAACATTTGTGTTGTTTTCCATTTTTAGCTATTACAAATATAGCTGTGATAAACATTTGTATACAAGTATTTGTATGAACATATACTTGTTTTTCTCTTGGGTAGTACCCAGCAGTGGAATGACTCATAAGGTAGGCGTATATTTAACATTTTAGGAAACTGCCAAACTCTTTTCCAAAGTGGTTGCACTATTTTACATTCCCACCATCAGTATATGAGCGTTCTGCTTGTTCCACACCCTTACCTACACTTGAGATGGTCAGTCTTTCTAGCCTCAGTGATTCTAATAGGTGTGTAGTGGTATTTCATTGTAGTTTAGATTTGCTTTCCTCTAATGGTGCTGAGTATCTTTTCATATGCTTATTTGCCATCCATGTATTTCCCTTGGTGAAGTGCCTGTTCAGATCTTTTGGTCCCTTTGTTTTCTTATTATTACATTTTGAGAATTATTTATATAGCCTCTATATAAGTCTTTTTATCAGATATATGCTTTACACATATTTTCTTCCAGTTTGTAGCTTGTCTTTTCATTCTCTTAACAGTGTCTTTCAAAAATAAGTTTTTAATTTTATATGAAGTCTAATTTATTAATTTGATCTTTTATGGACCTTTTATGCTTTTGATATTGTATGTGAGAAACCTTTGTTTTCTCTTATGTTTTGTTCTAGAAGTTTTATAAATTTTAGTTTCACACTTGGGTCTATGATCCATTTTTAGTTAATGTTTTTGTGTGATGCAAGTATAGGTCAAACATCAATATTTTTTCATAGAGATTATCCAATTGTTCTAGAACCATTTGTTGAAAACACTAAATTGCCTTTGCATCTTTGTCAAAAATCAGCTGCCCAAATATCTATGGATCTACTTCTTGATTCCATATTCTGTTCCACTGATCTGTTTGTCTATCATTGCATCAATACTACATTGTTCTGATCACTGCAGTTTTATAATGTACTTTGAAATCAGATACTGCTAGCTCTCCAATATCATTCTTTTTCAAAGTCATTTTGGATGTCCAAGGTCTTTTACATTTCTATATAAGTTTTAGAATGAATCTAGATCAATCTGCGGGGAACTTACCTCTTAAAAATATTGAGTCTTTGGATCCATGAATAAGGTGCGTCTCTCCATTTTATTGTCTTCAGTAATATCTCCCAGCAATGTTTTGTAGTTGTCAGTGTACAGTGTCTGACATCTTCTGTCAGACTTCTCCCTGAGTACTTCACATTATTTGATGCTATTGTAAAGGTTATTTTCTACAACTTGAATGTTCAATGTTCATTGCTATGATATAAAAATATAATTTTAATCCAATATTAATCCTGTATCCTGAAATCTTGCTGAACTCACTTATTAGTTCTAGTACTACTTTCCTCTTTTCCATCAGATTTTCTTACTAGGCAATCATGGGTTTTTTTGGTTTTTGTTTTTGAGACAGGGTCTCACTCTGTCACCTAGGCTGGAGTGCAGTGTCACAATCCCTGCTCACTGCAACCTCCACCTCCCAGGTTCAAGTGATTTTCATGCCTCAGCCTCCCAAGTAGCTGGGACTACAAGCACGTGCCACCACGCCCAGCTAATGTTTGTATTTTTGGTAGAGACAGGATTTCACCATGTTGGCCAGGCTAGTCTCAAACTTCTGACCTCAAGTGATCTGCCCTCCATGAGCTCCCAAAGTGCTGGGATTACAGGCATGAGCCACTGCACTCGGCCCAATCATGTTTTTGAGAATAAAGAGTTTTATTTTTTTTTCCCCAATCTGGATTCCCTTTATTTCTTTTTCTTGCCTTATTGCATTGGACAAAAACTCCATTACAATGTTGAATAGAAGTGATGAGAGTAGATGTCATCGTCTTTTTCCCAATATTAGGGAGAACACACTTAGTCTTTCACCATTAAGTATAATGTTAGGTGTACATTTTTCTTATATGCTCTTTATCAAGTTGAGGAAGTTCCCTTATAGTCTTAATTTACTTAGAGATTTTGTCAAGAATGGATGTCTCATCTATTGAGATAAGCATGATTTTTATTTTTTGCCTTGTTAATAAAATAAATGTTATTAACTGATTTCTAATATTAAACAAAATTTTTATTCCTTGAATAAACTCCATTTGGGCATAGGTATTATTGTTTTCATATATTGTTGGATTCAATTTGCTAAAATTTTATTTAGAATTTTTTGATTTATGTTCATTATGGATATTGGTCTGTAGTTTTTTTGTTTGTTTGTTTGTTTTCATTTTAACATATTTGGCTTTGGTATCAGGGTAGTTATGGAATCTTAAAATAAGTTGTAAAGTATTCTCTCCTTTTCAGTTTTCAGGATGTCTGTGTCAAATTTATGTTTCTTCCTTAAGTGTTTGGTAGAATTCATCAGTGAAACCAATTGGAATTGGAATTATATTTGTGGGGAGATTTTCAACTACAAACTCAGTTTTCTTACTAGATTTAGGGCAATTCAGGTTACCTATTTCTTCTCAAGTGAGGTTTGATAGTTCGCATCTTTCCAGGAATTTTTCCATTTTATCTAAGTTCCCAGAGGTTTCTTGATTTTTCTCAAAGAGCCAGTTTTCAGTTTCACTGATTTTCTTCATTATCTTTCTATTTTCTATTATAGTGACTGTCATTCTGATTTTTACCCATTTCTTTTTTCCACTCACTTTGGGTTTGATTTGCTCTTCTGTTCCTAGTTTCTTAAGGTGGAAGCTGAAGTCATTGATTTGGAACTTTCTTCTTTACTAATATAGGTGGTTAGTGCTATGAATTTTCCCTAAGTACTGTTTAGCAGCATTCCACAAGTTTTAATGTATGGTATTCTGATTTTCATTCAGTTTGAAATACTTCATAATTTCCTTCTGATTTCTTCTCTGACCCATGAGTTAGTCACAAGTATGGCAGCGATGGGTATTTTTCCCTCTAATCCTTTTGTTGGGTTCTTCCCCCAGCTTTGGATAGCTTCCTCACATGTGTATGCTGACCAGAATCTTATGTGGATCTTTGAAGCCTTCTCTCCCTGTGGCTTTATCCTCTCCAGTACTCTGTCCTGTGAATTCTGTCTACCATGGTGTCTCAGAACTCTCAGTTTCATCTCCTCTACTCCAGAAGTCTGCTGGACTCTGTCTGGGTCCCTTCCTTATGTCACAGCCTGAACACTGCCTCCAGGCAGTAAACTGAAGCAGTTGTAGGCTCACCTCATTTGTTTCCTTTCTTTTAGGGATTGCTGTTCTTTATTGCCTGGTGTCCAGTGTCTTAACAGCCATTATTTCATATACTTTGGTATTTTTGGTTGTTCCAAGTGTGAAAATAATCCAGTCCCTCTTATTCATGTTGGCTGGAATCAGAAGTCAGTCTAGCTTGCATTTATGGACGTATGTATGTCATTTACTATAAAAACAGCTCTATTTTGTTTTTTGTTTGTGCTTTCTCTGCTATTTAAGATGGGTTACATTTCTATTTTAGTGGTTACCAGTTTATATCTTTATAAAACATCCTTAGTTCTCTCTACTTTTTGGACACTATCTGCTAGTTCATTATAAGTGATGACACAATTAGTGTGCTTATCTTCCTCCTTCTTAACAAACCCATTTCAGTCAACAACATTTTCCTTAGTGTGTCTGTTTATATGGATACTTATGTAATTAAGCTTATACTTCTATTATTTGAGTCTTCTACTTTCCCTCCTATTTTTATTGTCCCTTTAGTATAATTTCCTGGTAATAAGGGCAAAAGTGTTGACTTAAACAGACATATTTCATTAGAAGTCCCAAAAGCATTGCTTTAGAATATAGAGAAATGTATCTGAGCCCTGGTTCCTCTAATTACCAGCTCTATTCTGACCTTGGAGTAGCAGCTTAACCCATCAGAGTGTCAGTCTTCTAGTCTATAAGGAAGAATAACAATACAGTTGACTGAAGAACAACATGGGGATTAGGGGCGCCAACCCCCTGCACAATTGAAAATCCACGTATAACTTTTGACTCCTCAAAAATTTAACTTCTAGTAGCCTACTTTTGACTAGAAATCTTGCCAATAATACAAACAGTCAATTAACACGTATTTTGTATGTTATATGTACTATTAGTATATACTGTATTCTTACAATAAAGTAAGCTAGAGAAAAGCACATATTGCTAAGAAAATCATAAGGAAAAGAAAATATATTATTCATTAAGTGGAAGTGGATCATAATAAATGTCTTCATCCTTTTTGTCTTCATGTTGAGTAGGCTGAAGGGGAGGTAGAAGGGAGGAGTTGATCTTGCTGTCTGAGATGTGCAGAGGTGGGTGAAAATCTGCATATAAATGGACCCTTGCTGTTCAAACTGTGTTGTTCAAGGATCAACTGTATCTATTTTTTAAGGTTGTCATGAGACTTACTCCATATAACACATGTAAAATGCTTAGCATAAAGCCTGATGCATAGAAAATGCATACAAAATGTTAGTTATAATTATTATTAATAGAAATAGAAATCAACAAACAAATATATATGTACTATGTACTATACACCAGGCACTGTGCTAGCCACCTTACATTCCTTGTGTAATCTTTACAATGAATCTACGGCAAATGCATTACCTCATTTTAGAGAGGAGGGAGGGAGGCCGTAAGAGGTTAAGAATATAACAAAAGTCGCTCAGCGTGCGCAGGAATGACAATGGTGAAATTAAGACCTAAATGATGCCAAGTTCAGAGCTCTTGCCACTACTCCACAGCTGCCTCTATTGTGCTGAACCTTGCTGTGCTAATGAAAGCAGCACACATACACATACACGCACATATGTGTGCTCACTTTATTCTGAGAACAAACTTGGCTTTACAGCTCAGTATGTATACAGGATACACCTGGATGAATATAACCTGCCTGTTTTTCCAAACCCTAGGTTCAGAGTCTGGCTTGCAGACAAGGTACAGATGGAAATCTTCCTGGACTCAGGCCAAGAAGAGGAGAAAGGGTGAGAAAGGCTTGCCCCATGGCCTGCAGTAGCACTGAGTATACCCTTTAGATTAATCCTTGGAGAGTAGCTGGAGGAATGAAGCCAGTGATGTCTCTGGCTTGCCCAGTGCTTTACAGTTTACAAATTTCTTCAGCACTCACACCCTTTTAGACTTTTCATGGCAGTATTATAGCTGAGGAAATGGAGGGTTAATATCCTGCCCAAGGTCACATGTTAGTTGGTGATAGGGCCTGGACGACAATCCCAGATCTCCTGGCCACCTGTCCAGCGCATTTCTCATGATACGGTTTTGACTTTATGGATAGTATTTTCCCTTTTCTAGTTCTGTTGGGGCATGATTGTACCCCATAGATGTGTAAAAGGAAAATCAATATTTGACTGGATACTGAACATCCTCAGCATTATGCTATGAGCTGCAACAGATAAAAAAGCTTAAAGTCTGGTCCTGGTTCTTAATATTCATTCATTTACTCATTCATTCATTCATTCATGCTAAGGATTCACTAGTACCAGGCCCTGTTAGGATCTGGGAAATACCCTTCAAGGGGCTCACTATATAATAAAGTAGACGGATTCAAAAGTCAACTGTTCTAACTCAGAAGGAGAAGAGCTAAAATACATGTATTTGGGGTGTGGTGGGTTGTACTATTGAGAGTAGTTAACTTTGCCTGTGGGATCCAGGAAGGTATCCTAGAAAGATGAGGGTGGAAAGCCTCATAGGAGCTGAGGGATAGAATCTGACACAGATGGAGGCAGAAGTGAGCCTACCAGTGAGTGGGTGTGGCTGAAGGCAGGAAGGGTAGGGCAAGGCTGGGAGTTAGGTGGGCCACATGGCCACATTGTGGAGGCCTCATGATCATGCTGAGGAGTTTAGACTCTATCCTGTGGATGATGGAAAGACATTCCAAAACATTAAAGCTAGGCAAAGTGGCTCACACCTATAATTCCAGCACTTTGGGAGGCTGAGGTAGGAGGATCATTTGAGTCCAGGAGGTCGAGACCAGCCTGGGCAATGTAAGGAGAGCCCCATCTTTACAAAAAAATTATTTTAAAAATTAGTGGGTTGTGGTGGTGCATGCTTGTAGTCCCAGCCACTCAACCACTCAAGAGGCTGAGATAGGAGGATCGATTGAGCCCAGGAGGTTGAGGCTGTAGTGAGCTATGATTCCGCCACTGCACTCCAACCTGGGCATTAGAGCAAGACCTTGTATCTAAAGAAGAAAAAGTAAAAGAAAAAAAAAGGAGTAATAATGTGATCAGATTTGATTAGAAAGCTCACTGTGACACATGTGAGAAGAATGGACCAACAACAGTGGGATCAATGAAGAAACTGGTCAAGGTGAGGCCCACAGAGCAGGGTGTGGGGGGATGGGGAGAATTGTTCTGGCTAAACCCTACTCACATTGTAAGGCTCAGCATAGACAACAGCTCAAAGAAGGACCTTTAATATGGTTAGGAGCTCCTCCCCAGGGACCCCTCTTCAATGCCCTCAAAGCAGAACCTGAGCTCACTAGTGGTTACAGCTACAGCTTTTAAGCCAACTTTATAAGCCATTGCACCTTCCTCCACTGCTAGTGAGTTGTGTGACTTTGGCCAAGTTGTTTATTTACTCTGTTGTCTTGGTTTCCTTATCTATAAGGTAAAGATACTAATATCACCTATCTCTTAGCGTTATTGTGATGATTAAGTGGTTTAATGTATATAACGCTCTTAGAACAGTGTCCAGCAGTGATTAAGTGTGCAATAAAAGTGGGCTTTTATTATCGCTACACCCACTTGCTATTGAGAAATTGTGTATTTATGGATGCACCTGACCAGCCAGGGAGCTCCTTAGGGACAGGTATCCCTGTGCCAGCAGAGGGCCTGGGACAGAGCAGGCCCTCAATAAATATTTGTTAAATAAATTGGAGATGTAGGGGAAGATACATTCAATGAATATTTAGGAATTAAATTGTGCATTGCTGGGTGATGGACAGAACATTAGGTAGAGGGTTCAGGGTGAGAATAAAATCATTCTGAGCTTTCTAAACTGGGACAAAAAGATGATGGTGATGCCATGGCTGAGACAGGGAATCTGAGAGAAGGAGTTGGTTCAGAGAGATAAGTAGCTAACCTGCCTGAGATCCAATCTTTAGAAATGGACAAAGCAGAGATTTGAACCCAGGTCTGTAAGAGTCCATGTTTCATAAACAAGTTTATGTAACCTTCATGTCTGTATGTCATTGCCTAGCACAGGGCCTAATGCAGTAAGTGTTTAATAACATATGTCAAACGAGTAGGTAGATGCTTAAGTAAATGGTTCTCCTTTGTAGATGCCAGGGTATTATGGTTGCTTTTCTTTTCAATGGTAAATAGAAGTCTGTGAAGACAAGAGAAAAAGAAAAGAAAATCTCCATTAAAGACTAAAGAAAGAGGAACTAGTAACCAATATTTCAAATGAATGAACATGAGGAGCCATCATCCTTCTTCTTCCCTTTTTATGACACATCAGGACATTTTTTAAATGATTTCCAGCTTCATAACATACTCTTGCAAACTGCTAGGAAGGATGACTAAAACTACCCACCAGGAAGTTTTGCAAAGCCCAAGCCAAAAAAAAAAAAAAAAAAAGTGATATCAAGGAATCTAGGAAACAGGAAAATGCCTGGTGACAGGGAGACCAGTCATGCAGGCTCCTCTATACATGATCCCCATTTCAATCACCACCTCCTCAGAAAACAGATTTCTTAAGTCAAAGTGCTTATGGAATTGGCACCTGAGCGTTAGGGCAGGAAGAACTGTCTACATAGTGCCTATTTGAAATTAATAAGTTCTCCTTCAATACAAGTCTGGGTAGCAGAGCAGTAATAATAATAATTATTATAATGCCTATAATTTATTGAACGTTTCCCTCTAAAAACTGGTAAGTACTTTATGCACACTATTTCATTGAAACCTCGCCAAATCCTACAAGAAACATACTGTTAGCGCCATATGAAAGACAGGAAAACTAAGCCTCAGAGAGGTTAAGTAACCTGACCAAGGTCACTCAGCAAGAAAGGTGATATAAACCCTTATTCATGGATAAATTTTCTCCTTGACTCCTTTGAATTTGGAGCTGTGCATGGTTTAACTTCATCCAAATAATCCTAGTTGAGGCACGGAGCTCACATTCTAACTCCAGGGATGACAAGAGTATCTCTGCTCAAATGCCTTTTGCCAGTCCAAAGAAATTTGAGAAGTGTTGTGCAAGGATCAAGAGACATGGATTCAGAGAACTGGGTTCCAGTATTGACTTCGCCACTTATTGCTTGTGAGGCTTCTGCTGAATACCTTAAATTCTTTGGGTCCCATTAGTTTCTTAGTTTTTCCTCCTTCCCTTTCAACCCTCCTGCCCAGCACACACTCTGGAATATGAAAGGATTTATCTCAATGATCTCTCAAAGCTCTTAGGAAACTAATTTTTTGTTTCAATAATTGTATCTTTTCTAATAAAAATTTTCTAGTTAAAAAGGGATACAAACGTTTTAAAGAGAAACATACATGTTAAAGAAAAAGCAACACATACTTGTTAAAGGATACAAAAGAGTAGAAAGTAAAATGCTTCTTTTTAGTACAAGTAGAGTTATTGCTAGAATTTTAAATTTAGAAAAAACTATTAAAGGCCGGGCACGGTGGCTCATGCCTGTAATCCCAGCACTTTGGGCTGAGGAGGGTGGATCACCTGAGGTCAGGAGTTCAAGACCAGCCTGATCAATATGGTGAAACCCTGTCTCTACTAAAAATACAAAAATTAGCCAGGCATGATGGCGGGCACCTGTAGTCCTAGCTACTTGGGAGGCTGAAACAGGAGAATTGCTTGAACTCAGGAGGCAGAGGTCGCAGTGAGCTGAGATCACACCACTGCACTCCAACCTGGGTGACAGAGTGAGACTTTGTTTCAAAAAACAAAAACAAAAACAAATTAAAAAACTATTAAAGAAGGTTGATAAAGCTTTAACATTTAGCAACAACAACAAGCATGTTTGAACACTTCTCGTCACTTTCCTAAATATTTATTGACTTTCCTTTTGAAAGCATTTGTATTGCATATCCCCTTTCCAATATTCAGTGTTAAGGCTTAACAAGTCCCTAGGAACATTTTTATTCCTTTGGTGACTGAAAGTAAAATAAAGCAAAACCAAATCTTCTTGGGGAAATTTCTGTCCAAAACAATTCACTCCACAGCCTCTAGTTAAGAGCTTACTGTTCTCACGACTTGTGCAAGGAGATGCACAGAACACAATGTGGTCTAGTTGAGGGGACCCAGTGCTCAGTGGAGACAAAGCCAAAGAGGATCTGTGAGTGAATGAAGGTGAGTACCCAGTGCTGTGGGAGTGCAGATTAATTCTGTCACAGAGGAAGTGACAGAGGCTGCGTCTTGAAACGTGAACTGGAGTCCAACAGATGGCAAAACCTTGGGAAAGCAACCACTTAGACAAGCTCTTGTTTGGTTACCCAGTGCTAGAGTGACCATATAATTTATTTTCCAAATTATGGTACCTGATAATAAAAGGGGAACTATTGGCAATTATGTCAGGACAATGGGTGTAAACCAGAACCTCCTAGGTAAACCAGATGATATGGTGATTTTACTGTGTGCAAAGATTTTTATATCATGAACAACAGGTCCCTGAATTGCATTTCATGCTTATTGAAACCTGTGACAAGATAGTATGTTAAAAATGCTCCAGAGAAGGCTTCCCCACCCTGGGTAACTTTCTGAAAAAAATTGTAGATGTTTCCCTAACAATGCTTTTTAGTCCTATTGCTGGATTTTAGCATAACATCTATATGGCAAATTGTTCCAACTTAGGAACACATTGTTGTATTATCCTTAAATTCATTTGGTAGCAACTCAAGACTTTCCAAACCACACTGATACTCAACCTTATAAGTTTTGATCTTCCAATAATGCTTTGGGGACCCACTCAATGCTTCAAACTTCAGTGCTTCTAGTTGGTGTTTTTTGATTTGTTTAGCTGTGTTCGCAGTTGTAATTCCATAGAGGCAGCAAAGGTTCTCTCTTAGCTGGGACTATTCAGGAGTGGGAGAGGAAAACCAATGCATTTTAACACAGGATTGATGTTTTCATCTAGATGTGACATCTGTGGTGGTGTGCTATGGGGCAGGAGGAATAGCATGTGCAAAGGCATGGAAGCAAGAACAAGCTTAGAGTATTCAGGGGACTATGCGAGATTCTCTGGCTGGGAGTGGAGCTGGGAATGTGGTAGGAGAAAACGTGAAAAAGGTGAGTTAGGACTAGATTGTGGAAGGTCTTGAATGCCACCCCAAGGAGTCCGGACTTCATCCTGTTGGGAAAGGTGAGCCTCGGGAGCTATTTGAGCAGGATATTTGTGGTTTTTCGTTTGTTTGTTTGTTTGTTTTTAAAGACAGTAAACTGAATAAAACCTGGAGCCAATTTCTCCCTCCAGTTTTGCAGGTCTGATTTAGCCTAACTTTTTGCTAATGTGTTCGCTGCCTCCACCACACTCCAAACCCTACCTCCAAGGAAATGTATCTCAATTGACTGGGAATTATAGATGCACATTTCTGATGCTTTGAGTTCAGCCCCCTCCCAATCAAGGCTGTACTGAAATTCCTTAGCATCCCACAGCTCTGTCCCCAGGCAGGACCCCGTCAGTGGGGGGCTGGGGGTGAGGCCCAAAAAAGTAGGAGCAGAGGCTTCTGTCCTCTGGCCACCCAATTGTAAACTACTCCTGAGACCCTCCCTTGGTGGAATTCATATTCTCCCTTTTCTTAACCCTTAATACAAATCATGTCTTCCTGGAGCGCAAGTGCAAAGTCATGAATGAAACTCACGTAAAAAGGCAGCTGTACCCTTTTTGGCTGTTCAGGATTCTTAATAATGAACAGGCTTGAAAGACAATAGGTTCTTTGTCCCCAGAGGTATCGAAACAGGCATGTGTTAGAGAGGATTCTTGCAGGCCTTGGGAGCCAAAGCCTGACAAGTGATGATCCTACATCCCACCCAACTAGTTACAAGCTTGTTAACCTCTAGCCTCTGTTTCCTCAGCTATAGAAAGGGGATCATAGTAGTGACTTCTTTACAGGGTTCTTGAGAATACTAAACAAGACAATAATGGCACTTGGCCCAATGCCAGGCGCTAAGACCTGCCCAGAAAAAGCTGGCAATTATCAAAACTGGTACAATCCTCTACCTCTGAGTTCATGCGGTTGAGCTTCATGCTTCCAGGGGCAAACCAGTCATTTATTTTTTAGTGTGACCCCTAACTGGGAACATTACACAAGCAAAGTCCTAGAGGCACAGAATTAATACACTGAATATTACCCTTTGAAGTCATCTAGCAGTGGGAGCCAAACTTATCATTTTGCAGAAGAGGAAACAGATTCAGACAGAGGGAGGAACAGGCCCAATCCAAACATAAAGTTAAAGGCAGAGCCAGGATGAGAACCTAGGTCTCTGATACCTACTCCTGCTCTTAACTCTGCAACATGCTTTCTATCTCACTATCTTAGTAAGCAACATTCAAGACCTTCACGATTCCGTCTTCATTCAGTGAACATCTGATTACTTAGAGGTTCAAAGTGCTTTCTATATCTTAACTCATTCAATCCTTATAGCAACCCCACAAGGCTGATCTTATTGTCAATTTCCATGTTGTAGATAAGGACAGTGAGGCTGAAAGGGGTTAAGTCACTTGGTTAAGGCTCACAACCAGTAGGTAGTAAAGCCAAGATCTGAAACTGGACAGTTGGGCCCCTAAGCCTGTGCCCTTAACCACAACACCATATTGACCCTTCAAGAGTGAAAAAGTATGTGGCGTCTGCCTTAGACAGGCATACTCCCCAGGTGGGAGACACAACCTGCAATAAGTGTGTGCAGCCTCGTACTATGGGCACCAAGAGAAGAAAGGAAGGAAGGATTAATTTTACAGGGGGAGGAGGGAGAGAATCAGGAAAGCTGCCTGGAGGAGGTGAGCTTTATCCAGTTTCCAGAGCTGACTCACTTTCCTCCAGGTTTCTCTGCAGATGGAGGAGTCTTTGCTGAGGCAGGCAGGTAGAAAGGGACTGGAGCTTAAGGGATGCAGTCAAGGAAGTCAGTGAGAGAGGGAGGGCAGGACATTAGGCTTGAAGTGTGTGAGGTGGGCAAGTTAATGAACCTCCAAGAGCCTCAACTTTCTCATCTGCAGAATAGGGATGATAACACCCACCTTCTGAAGCTGTTTGAATATTAAATGAGATAATGTGTATATACTTCCCGACCCAGTATTATTCCTCTTTATTTACCTTTCATAAAACTATTTCGCTCACTAAAAATAAATTTAATTGAGCATATTTTTGACACAGTAGCATTAATAATCTTGAGTGTCATTATCAGTCATTCATAATAACAATATAATGAATAATAACGTTAATTGCCATTGACAGCACTAAGTGCTTAAAATGTATGATCCGTATTTATCCAATCTAATCCTCAGAATGTATCTTAAAGATAGGTAAGGCGTCATTATCCCCATTTTACAGATGAGGATAATGAGGCTGAGAGAGATGGAGAAAGATATACAAAGGTCACCCAGCGAGGAAGCGGCAGGATGGGTATTCAGACCCAGGTCTCTTGGTCCCGGAAAAATGTCCCCCCACACAGAGGATGTCCCGTGTTTGCAGTTCATGTTGGTCTTGGCCACGTCCCTCCGCTCTTTCTCAGAAGGAAAACAAACATTCTAAGAGGTCTGCTAGGCCGAGGGAACGCGAACGCCAAAGAGAGGGAGGGAAGGGGCTGGCCGAGGCCGGAGGATGGGCCCAGACTGGGAGGGTGGAGCCGGCTCCTCGCCCCGAGCCCCATAGCCGCATAAAGCGTGCTGCTTTCACTGGCCCGGTGGGGGCCAGCAGGGTCAGGGCCCGCGGAAACCCTCAGCCTGGCAGGCCGGGAGGCCGCGGTGCTGCGCTGGGTCGGCGCGCTCCCCGAGTGGCGCTCAGGCGGGGCGCGTTCATTTCATCTACAGACTGTCGGGAAGGCTTCCCGAACTCCTCCTCCCTGCCCGCCTTTGCGCAGGGCCGGACTCCTCGGAAACTGAAATCACGGGCCGCCCGGCCCCCACCAGTCCTCGTGGGATCCGGCCCGGGTTTACCTTCTATGGGGAGGCCCAGGAGGGCCGGGCGGAGCGCCGGGGCGGGCGTGCGCTGACGTGGCGAGCGGCTCCCTCCACCCGCTCCTCCCGCGGGCACTGCCGAGGCCCATGGGCGGGAAGCCGGGCGGTGGGCGGGACGTGGCCTCGGTCCCGGCCCTGCCCCGCCCCGCCGCCACTGAGACTCCCAACGCCACCAACGTCGGAGTTGCAGTTTCTTTAGCTGTCATATGCAGACAAGTACTACCCACCTCGCCTTTGGAGTGAGCAGCATGTATGTACCGTACCTGACACCTAAGAAATGCTCAATGTATGGTCCCTACATGGTGTCACTGTGATTGTTGTCGTTGTGGTTACGCTGGGTTGGGCAGCTCGCCTTGTGAAATAATGAGCTCCCATTGCTGAGACCGTTCAGGCACAAGTTGAATGAGTTCGGGGGACAAAAAGAAATACGTTAGAACAGGAAGTCCCCCAAATTTGGCATCCCTCAATACCGATCTGGTGACTTCAGAATCACCTGGGAAGCTCAAACAGCACCTCAGACCAGGGATCGAAATCCCGGAAGTCAAGCTCGTCTAAAAGTACAGCTTCGTGTGTAAACCACTGATCTAGGCCAATAGTCCCTGCACTTTTCATCTTCAAAGACCCTTCTGTGATTCCCTCCTGCCCCACTGACTGCACAGTGTAAAGTATGTTGTTGACCAAACTAGATTTAACTCACAATTAATTTACTCTCTAACTAAATTATTAATCAAAGCCCCAGAGTTCATTAAACAATTATTGAATACCTACTGTGTGCCAGGCACTGTGCTGGACACTGGTGGTCTGGCGGATAGACAAGGACTCTGTCCTCATGGACTTACCAGTCTGGGGAGGGAAAGCAGAAAATGAACAAGAATTCAAATACTGACACTGAAGCCAAGAGAATCCAGCTGAGCTGAAGGCACCCAATATTCCTACAATGAGCAGATATGGGTGTATCAAAAGCAAAAGCAAATAGAAGCCTGGCACAGTGGCTCACACCGGTAATCCCAACACTTTGGGAGGCCGAGGCAGGCAGATCGCTGCCTGCCTTAGAATATATTGTGATAGAGAAGAGTCCGTGAGTTCAAGACCAGCCTGACCAACATGGTGAAACCCCATCTCTACTAAAAATACAAAAATTAGCCGAGCGTGGTGGCGCACTCCTGTAATCTCAGCTATTCAGGTGGCTGAGGCACAAGAATCCTTTGGACCCGGGAGCAGAGGTTTCAGTGAGCTAAGATCATGCCACTGCATTCCAGCCTGGGGGACAGAGTAAGCTTCTGTCTCAAAAAAAAAAATGGAACTGTATAATTCCCCTGAGAAAGGTGGGTGTACCCCTCAACACACAAGCACAAATGCATATACCACAGCATTATTATTTTCATGGATCCCAAAAGGTCCAGGTCCTAGATGAAGAACATGTAAGGCCTCATGAAGAAAGTGCCTAAAGCCGGCATACAGGAAGACCCTGTAGACCAGATTCCTGCCTATGTGACCAGTTGCACTGCCTGCCTCACCTGTGAGGAACTACTAGCAGCTGCCCCCAAACACTCCAAGTAGAGTAGCTGAGAGGATGGGCTCTGAAGCTAGGCTGCCCAGGGCTGAATTCTAGCTCTATTCCTTACTAGCTGTGTGAGCAAAGGCAAGGTGCCTGTTCTCTATGTGCCTATGTTTCCTCTTCTATAAAGTGGTCTGAATAATACCTACTTCACAGAATTGACATGGGAATCAGAGAGATGGCACTTAAAACAGGTGGTAAGCACTCAATTTGTGACCCGTTAAACTGTATCTTTTTTTTTTTTTTTTTAACCTTTGGTGCTCTCTCTCCCTGGAGTAACCCCTTTCCCCCTTTCTCTGCCTGGAGAGCATATCAGCCCAATGTCCCTTCCTTTCCAGAGGCCTCCTTGCTTTACTTCATCAAGTAATTTGATGCTTTTCCTCTATGTTCTTGTGGCTCTTTTTAGACACCTCTTAAGCACCCGTCATATTGCAGTCATTTGTCTTACTGTTGTGTAGGTGTTTGCCCTCTTCACTGGATTATGAGTTCTTAAAAAGCAAGGGCCAGATTTTATATATCTTTTCATCTCTAGGGACAAGACAGTCCCTGGAGTAAACAGTTGACACTATCTGTTGAATTAATGAGTGGACAGATGGATGATGGATAGATGAGTGAAGTGACTTGCCCAGGATCACAGAGTTTAAATCCAGGGTCTCTGTTTAATTTACGTTGGGAAAATTACTCTTCTGAGCCTCTGGTTTCCCATCTGGAAAACAGATTTGATAATAATGGCTCCTACATCTTGGCATGGGAGGGTTCAACAAAGTACACACAGGGAAGTATTCAAGAATATAAGCGCTAGAGTCAGATTGCATGGGTTCAAGTCCCAGCTCCACCACTTATGAGCTGTGTGATCTTTGATAAATTCTTAACCTTGCTATGCCTAGAGGAGGCAGAACACATTAATGAGCTGTTCAGAAAATTAAAAGACATACTCTCTGTGAAGTCCCCAGTGCCTGGCTCAGAGTAGGTATTCAGTAAGTAAATATTGGTTTCCTTCCCCCAACCCCCACCTTCTCCAGACCTGTAGGGTTTGGACTCTGAATACCCAAAACAGCTGTTCAAATGCCATGTTTTGTTCCTAGTGACTAATGTCCCTTAAGCCAAGGTTGGAAAGGCGACTCCAGAATTGAGCTTACACTTGGGTACTGAGTTAGATGAGGGGAATGTGGCTGAGTGGTTTATTTAATAAGGAAACTTTTTAAAGGAGACAGTTTAAAATCAACAAACATAATACAAAATTGAAAGCAAGAGCTAACCCACAATTTCATATATGGGTTTCATATGTCATTGGAATATCTCTTTATGTAAAGCTATGAATAACAGGATCATCCAAACCCAAAATAATGTATTACAAACCATAAGAGCAGTGATCAGAATTGGTTTTGTAGCAAATTAGCCAGTTAATCAGTGTACAACATTGTAACAATTCTTGAATTTCCTTCTTCTCTATCACGATGTATTCTAATAAACTATTCAAAATTCTCCAATGGTCACATGTCAATTACTAAGCCAAAAAGTATGGAAGAAAAAGGGAAATATCTTTTTATGTTGGACCTAGTCTCCCATCACATGCCCACCCAGAGCTCCCCAAATCTCCTTCTTACTCTGGGGTTTGGAAGAGGCTGAAATGTGGGTACTCAGGGCCCTGGAAGCTGGCAAGTATTTGGCAGTTCAGTTCAAAGAGGAAATCCGAGAGGGTAGGGGCCTCAGCGGGACCGAAGGGATGAGATGCACAGAGAGGGAGGGAGAAGGGCAGGAATCTTATTAGCAAAACTAGCTGCCTGCTAAGTAGGGCATGTGTCTGAATTTCTGCAGAAAAGAGAGGATAGTTGCTGTTAGTTTTAACTTCAGTCCTTCAAAACTTGGGTAAAAAGGGGAATTGTGCGTGTGTATAATACTCCACTCTCTATTTCCCAAATAAACTCTATCTGCATCTTCCATCTGAATCTTTCTTAACCTGACCCTTACTTATCCATACCTTGAGCCTTGTTGAAACCCTGTTCTAAGAACTCCTTCCTGATCTCTTCCGTTTGGGAATGAATCTCTACCTTCTTCTCTTACGTGCCCATGGTACTTTGTGTCCCCACTTTAAGACTGCTCACAGACTTATTTAATTATACGCCAGCCAACTTCCTTCATTCTTTTCCCCACTTACGTTCCTCTTTTTAAATAGCTTTATGGAGATATAATTGACATACAATAAACTGTGTGTATTTAAAGTGTACAATTAGATACGTGCAGACATGAGAAACTCTCAGCACCAGATAGTAAGCATGTCTACCACCCTAAAAGGTTCCTTGTGCTTCTCTGAATCCTTTTCTTCTGCCTCACTTCCCCAAACAACCATGGATCTGCTTTCTGTCACTGTAGATCAGCTTGCATTTTCTAGAGTTTTCTATAAATGGAATTATACAATGTGTACTCTTCTTTCATTGGCCTCTTTCACTGTGCACAATTCTGTTGAGATTCATCCCTTCAACCTTCCCTCCTTATTGGATTGTGGACTTCGCCAGGCAGGAACGATGGCTCGCCTGGGGCATGGAGCTCAGTGATGGGCACAAAGCAAGACTCATGGAGGAGGATGTGTTTGGCAGCTCTGGATTTTGTGGGAGAATATATGTGGCTTTCAGGCTGGACTCGGTCACTTGTAGCTGCGTAGCCAGCAGTCAGTCAGTTACAATCGCAGCCTCAGCTTCCTCATCTGTAAATTGAGGGTGATGATAAACTCCCTTCTCTCTGGAGGGTTCTGTGAGACTTCACTGAGCCAGGAGATAAAGTGCTCTGTAAACTGTGAAAGGTCAGTCCTGGGCAAAGGATTAGGCCTGGATCAAGCCAGCAGCACACTGGGAATGCCCCAGATCCCAGGGCTAGTCAAAGTCAGCGTTGTCATCCAGGGAAGCCATGTGGATTTGAGATTCCTCATAGAAATAGCCAATAAGGACTATGCCTGGTGGCCTTTAATCCTGGCCCAGTCGCCAGAATGTCAAGGTTTCTTTCCCCTTGACCCTCCCCCCTTCCTCTGCGTGGGCTGTATGTATTTATGAGGTCTCTCTCCCTCCAGAGAGCCACACGTGACCGGAGGATTCCTCCTCTGGCCTGGAGCCGGCTGATAAGGGCAGTCCATCTGCTGGGGGCTCCCAGGACCAGCAGGAACAGGAACCAAGCTGGTGGAAGGGAGCAGGGGAGACTGCCAGGCCTGGCTGCAGCTTCCTCTGGCTAGAACTGAGGAGAAGGGGGAGAAGGAGAAAAGGAAATATTTGTCGCATATTTAAAGTCAACTTGACCTATAAAATCACACCAAACTTGGGGAGGCTGCCTATCTCCTCTGATGGACTACATTTCTTATATGGTATTGCTTAATAAAGAGAAGTATGGTGAACTGGAAGAGCCCAGAGATGGAGATTCAAGGCCTAGCACAGTCACTAATTTCCTATGTGAGCTTGCAAAAGCTGGTTTCCGTCTCCGGGCTTTACTTAATTAGAACCATTAACTGAATACCTACTGTGTGTTAGCCACGACACTGCATTTTCCATATGCTTTTATAAATGTAACCTTCAAAGCTATCCTGAGAAGTGAATATTCTTCCTCTCATTTTACAGCTGATGAAGGTGAAGTAACATGTACAAAGTCACCTAGGAAATAGCCAAATTATGAACTTAGTGCTATCTGGCAACAGAATCCACATTATTATTATTATTATTATTATTATTATTTTTGAGAACTTAAGGACAGCAATTCTCAAGGAATTAGCTTAATACTGAATTATTTGGCTGGGTGCAGTGGCTCACATCTATAATCCCATGACTCTGGGAGGCCGGGGCGGGTAGATCATCTGAGGTCAGGAGTTTGAGACCAGCCTGGCCGACATAGTGAATGAAACCCCATCTCTACTAAAAATACAAAAATTAGCATGGCGTGGTGGCACTGGCCTGTATTCCCAGCTACTTGGGAGGCTGAGACACGAGAACTGCTTGAACCTGGGAGGTGGAGTTTGCAGTAAGCTGAAATGGCACCACTGCACTCCAGCCTGGGCAACAAAGTGAGACTCTGTCTCAAAAAAAAAAAAATTATAATAATACTAATAAGTAATAATAATAGCAAATTATTTCTTGCTCATACTCTGTGGAAAGAAGGCTCTGTAACCAACTTAATATGGGGAATGCTGCATACAGCATATCCCTGTCTTGAAGACCCACGATTTCATTTTCATGTCTTAGAAGGTTCTGAAAAATCTTGGAGTAAAGAGATTTAACTCCTTCATTTAACCAAGGTCTTTGGGTTCAAGGCATGAATATATGGCCTCACAGGCAGCCACCAGTCCCGAGAATGAGTTCTGCTTGGCTGTGTCCTCACACATCCTCCCTCAAGAGTCCCTCATCATGGAGCTCAGCCCTCTGGCAGTGATCTGCTAAGGTCTGTCTTTCCCTGGAAAAGGGCTTTCCAAACTTTAAAGTGCTGCATGAACAAAAGGCCTCATTCCCCTAACTCCTAGTGAAGCAGGCTTACAGTCCCACAGGACTTTTCATGTTCTCATCACACTTACTTTATATTGAACCTACAGGCAGTGGCCAATACATTGTCTAGCTTGGAGCAACTCCTTTCTGCTCCGTGGGCCTCAGTGTCCCCATCTGTCAAATAATATATTTGAGCTTTCTGTGATTCAGACACTTTTAGTCTTTTCTTATCCACACTTCTCTTTTTCCCTACCTACCACATTTCTTATTAAACCAAGTCTTCTGTTATTCAGGAAATAGTTTTATCCTCCCATATACCATAATAATAAGCATTTCTTGAACGTTTGTCATGTGTCAGGCACTGTGCTAAAAGCCTTATAGATAGCATCTCATTTAAGCCTCGCCATACCCAAGTGAATTAAACACTATTATTATCCCCTTTTATAATTGTGGAAACTGAGGCATCAAGCAGTTGAGTCATGGATCACATGCCTCATGAGGAGAACAGCTGAAAATTACAATCCAGCATCTTCCCATGGCTCTCTGATCCTAGGCTGTGAATCAGGACCAGTCCTTGGACCTGAGCTCAGCCCAGGTCTCAGATTACGGAAAAGAGACAAGGGTCCAGGGAAGTTTTTGTTGTTGTTGTTGTTGTTTGTTTTTTGTTTTTTGTTTTGTTTTGGCCTTTTGTTGTTGCTGCTGAAACCCATGGAGCATCCTCCTTTCTGTTTTGCAGAGGAAGGAAATATGGTTATACTTTCCTTGCTAAGGAAATCCAACCCTCCACAAGGCAGCTTTCTTCCCATCCCCTTGACCTTTTAGGAAAAAGGTGAGGCCCCTGGGAAGGCTCTGGGGGAGACCAGAGGAGCTCAATGTGCCCTGTCTAGGGCAGGGGTATTTTTAGAGCTGGCTGCACACTGTTTACAAGGAAGCCAGTCCTTTGAGCGTGCCCTCGCCCTACAGGGAAACACTGGCCGCCAGCCCCACCCGCTGGCCCAGGCTCCTGCTGGCCCTCCCTTCCTCCCTCCCTCCCAGCTGTTCCTTTCTTATCGTCTCTATCAGCATGTGGGCTCTATCAGCATGTGGGTGTGCTGTCATTAGCACCCTGAGAGCACAACTGAACAAAACTGTAGCCCAGGGCACTGAAAACCTCTCGGAGAGGGCCAGGTGTGACCAGGTACTGGGGAAAAAATAAGAAGCTGCCATCAGTTGAGAAGATGGCCCTGGCAACTGGCTATCAACTGAAAATCCTGCAAAAGGATATTTCTCCTGTGAAGCAGCTGTGGAACCTCATTGTCCCGGACTTCCCGAAAGTGAAGGCCTGACAACTGGAGAGGGTGGCTTGGGGGAATGAAGAGGCCACAGGCCTGGGCCAGGAGCTCAGTTCTGCCTCCAACTCTTACCACAGGCCAGTTGCTCTCAACTGTGACAAGTCACTTACCCTTCAGAGCCTCTCTTTCTGCTGCTGTAAACCAAGGAGGGCTTGAATGGTGAGGGCTGTCCAATCAATGACTGAACGTCTCAGGCTCCTCAGTGATGAAATGAGAGTACTTAGGCCTGCTTCCTGGGGCTAGTGGTGGATATTAAATAGGGTGGTGGTGTTAAGCCCCTGGCACATGGTGGGCATGCAATGCATGCAGCCATGAAGGATACTTTCCTTATCTTTAGCACTTTACAGTGTCTAGCACAAAGTAAGCACCCAGCAAAAGATGCTCTTCTTTATTCTTGTAGCTCAGAGTTCTTTCACCTCTAAGACTACAAAAGCTCTCTCCAACTATGCAATTTTTATAATTAAGTATTTATTTCTTCTCCCCCAGCCCTGTGCCCATCCTGCTGTGATTCAGGAGTCTTGCAGAAGACATCAGAATGCCTTTCTCTGAGTCACAGTCTGTATCTTCTAGAAAAGGCTGTCCATCATCACCCCAAGCCCACTGGCTCCTGAGATACGACATCCAGACCCAGTGCAGCTGGACCTGGCTGGCCCAGGTAAGCCAGGCTTCCCAGGGTCCGATCCCAAGCTTGCAGGGTTGGGTGGGAAGCTGGACCCAGGCAGCCCCACCCCGTCCAAGCTTCTCCAGATGTGGGTACAGAGATTACAAGGCCTCCAGCCTCCTCAGAGGAAGTACCCTTCCTCCTCTGCCCTGTGGGCAGACTGGACTTCTCTAGCAGCTGCAAGAGACTGCAAGATTGTTATTTGAGGTGGCTAAACTCTCACCAAGTATTCTTCTCCTCACTGCCTCCTCCACCTGCCCCTCCAATTTCCCTCTTCCCTTCCCAGCCCTTTTTCCTTCCTCCTCTCCACTCCTCCTCCTCCTCTTCCTCATACCCATTCTTTCCTCCTGTTCTTCCCTACAGCTGTGCTTTTGACCCAAGTGACAGTCTGCTTATATTCCTAAGGGGAGAGTCCCAGCCAAGGGGAGAGAGATTGGCTCCTCTCTGTGGCTCCACGCCTCCCCTGTCAGTCCTTCCACAAAGATGTTCTGGTGGCCTCTGGCATATGAGGCCACCAGAACATCTGGCACTGGGCCAGCACCTAAGGGGCATAGCCAGGGGCTTGCACAGAGCTAGTTAGCCTGCCGGCCTGGGCCAGGCAAGCACACTTGGTTGGTTGGGTTGCATATTAACAAGGTGTCACTTCTGGCCACCTTCTTTACTGTCTCAAGGTCTTGCATGCACGCTCTGTTTCTAGAGTCATTTCACTGTGTCCCCAACAACTATCGTAACAACATATTACCTTAACTTCAACTAGCAGGTGCCACTTTGGGAGAATGTGGTTTTTTGTTTTTTGTTTTCTTTTTGACGAAGTTTCACTCTTGTCGCCCAGACTGGAGTGCAATGGCATGATCTCGGCTCACTGCAACCTCTACCTCCTGGGTTCAAGCAGTTCCTCTGCCTCAGCCTCCCGAGTAGCTGGGATTACAGGCACCCACCACCACGCCTGGCTAATTTTTTGTATTTTTAGTAGAGACGGGGTTTCACTATGTTGGCCAGGCTGGTCTCGAACTCCTGACCTCGTGATCCGCCCGCCTCAGGCTCCCAAAGTGCTGGGATTACAGGCGTGAGAGAAAGTGTTTTAGAAAAGAGGTTCCTCCTGTTTCTCTATCCCCTGCCCACCAGGAAAGAGAAGCAGTGCTTTTTTTTTGTTTGTTTGTTTGTTTGTTTTTGTTGCTGTTGTTGTTCTTTTTTGAGACGGAGTCTCACTGCATCGCCCAGGCTGGAGTGCAGTGGCATGATCTTGGCTCACTTCAACCTTTACCTCCCAGGTTCAAGTGATTCTCCTGCCTCAGCCTCCCGAATAGCTGGGATTACAGCTGCCTGCCACCACGTCAAGCTATTTTTTGTATTTTTAGTAGAAACAGCGTTTCACCACGTTAGCCAGGTTGGTCTTGAACTCCTGACCACAGGTGATCCGCCCACCTTGGCCTCCCAAAGTGCTGGGATTACAGGTGTGAGCCACTGCACCCGGCCAAAAAGCAGCACATTTAATGGCACAAGTGGCCAAATGAGTAATGGGGCCAGCCAGCTAACATAGGTGGCTTGAGTATGGAGTACTGGCAAGGAAGGATGTCAGGAGAGGAGGCTGGAGACCCAGCATGGGCCAAATCATGCCAGCAGCCACCACTGGAAGCCATTGCCCTTCGCATTCTGCAGCAAGGACTGCCTCTAGGAAGATATGGAGGCTGGGCTAGAGAATGGAGAGAAAAGCAGCAGGCAGACCCAGAGGAAAACAGCAACAATTCTTCTGGCCCCATCGAGCCTCTTTAATCCCAAATCTTTTCTTCCAAGCCACCCCTGACTTTACAAATCTCAAGGGTTCTAAGAGGCATGTGTTCATTCCCAAGCCACTTCTATACCCACCTGTGCCTTGCTGCCTGAGTGACCTTAGATAAGTCCTTTAGCCACTCTGGACATATTTTCTTTGCATGTAATCAGAAAGAAGGTGTGTGTGTGTGTGCATGAGAACACACACACACAACCACCAAAGGGTGGTTACAAAGCTTTAATAAATAAGACAATGTTACAAGGAAAGCACAAGCAGTTCTCTTTATGCTCGCCTTCAGCTGCTATTCCCATTCTACGAGGGGAAATCCTCACCCGGAAAACCTTGTTCACACTGGCACAGGTCCCAGGGCGTGAGCCCCTGTGGAGGCTGGGTCTCTCCCTTTCCATTTCCCTTGTTGACTTCCAGCGCGACTGTTGTTAGCTCGCAGATGGACAGGCAGTGCTCCATGACTTGCCAGCTGCCAGGCTGAATCTGCCTTGGTTCCCTAGGAGAACAAGCCTGATATCAAGGATGCAAAGGGGGCCATGGGGCCTCTGCTCAAGGCGGGAATCTCGGGTGTCTACACAGAGTCAGACAAGGGCTTGTGTTTAGGCTGCAGCTTCGAGATAACCTGCCACCTCCAGAAAGCCTCCCAGCAAGATAGAAGTTGGTGAGGTGACCTGGGAGTTAGGAAAGAGCAAGCAACAGGGGAGGAGAGGGAATCCCAGGAAGAGAGATGGAGCTTCGCAAAGGCACAAAGGTGTGAACGAGCAGGACAGGTTTGCAGTTCGTGGCCGCTACTGCCCTGAACACAGCTTCTCTGTTAATTAGTCACATTTTTGCTTTGATCATTTCTTCTCCCCAACTGGCCCATCCCCATCAACTGCCAATTTTCGTGCAGATTCTACCATCTTGTGGGTCTCTAGTATCCATTTCCTCTTCTCTACCCCTATGGCCATTGTCTGGGACACATAGCTCTTCTGGCCTAGACTAATTAGAACAGTTTTCTAACCGATCTCCTTGCCTCTAGTTTCTCCCACCTTCCAATCCATCCACCTCATAGTTGCCAAAATAATCTTTCTGACTGTGTTCCTTTTCTGCTTAAGTCCTTCAAGGACACCCCATCAACTCTGGGACCAATTCTGTAGCTTAGGACTCAGAACCTCCATAAGCTGATCCCATTGTCTTCCTCTCCTGCTTAATTTCCCAACAAAACCTACACATACCCTGAGTTATTACCACACTAACTATCAGTTCTCCCAAATAAGGCATACAGTTTAATGCTGTCTGTTGCTCTTCCTTTTACCTGGAATTCCCTCCACCCCTATCTTTCTGGCTAACTCCTACTCCTTCTTCAGAACCCAGCTAAGGAATCACCTCCTCTAGAAAGGTTTTTCTGACCCCTCCTCTGTGCTCTCAGAGCCTGACAGCACATATATCTCTAGTATCGAGGTTCTTAGGGCTGGAATTCAGGAGCTTTGTGAATCTGTATGGGGGAAGAAATGTTCACTAACTTGTACATAAAATTAATTTAACATTTCCTTCAATTACAAATGTAGGCTCAAATCACAGTGATATCAATGGTTCCTGTAATTTATTACTAATAGAAATCATAGTTATGTTCATACCACTTTACAGTTGTTACAGATTATCTAAAAATTGTATCTATGATTATCAATATTTTGAAAATAAAATAGTTAATAGACCTATAGATCTGGTTACTCAGTGTACAAATATGAAACCACATACATTATTACCAATTTATTTTTTTCTGTATTTTGTTAACTTTTGAAAAATAATTGCTTTCTTTACGATTGTATGTGCTTAATTTTATGCATTTTAAAATGTTATTCTGAGAAGAGGCCCAAGGGCACCACCAGACTGTCCAAGGGCTTCCCAGCATGAATGGTGACACCTTCTCTGGCATAATGCTCTTAAATCCCCACTGTAACTGTTGGTTCATCTTGTCCTCCTCTGTCAATAGAGTGTGTGCATCTTGAAAGAAGGGGGCCCTCTTTTTACATGCAAGACTTAATGCAGTGCATGGCACCTAGCATATTCCTAGAAATATTTTTTGAAATAAATACATGCAGGCAAAAAGGAAGAAAAGAAAGGAAGGAGGAAGGGAAATAGAAAATTTGATCTTCAAAGGCCATCTGCTCTTCCCTCTGCCTTGGACACTCTACTCCCAGCTGTGACTAGCTATCCTGCCTCCTCTATGCCTCTGTAACTCTAGTCTACTCTGTGACTCGACTCTACTCTCACTCTACTCTGTGACTAGCTATCCTGCCTCCTCTATGCCTCTTCTCTTATGTGATCTTCCCAGGGGGACCATCCATAGCACTGTATTTAAAATTACAGTTCCACCCCATGGGCATGCTCTGTCCCCCTTCCCTGCTCTGTCTTCTTAACACTTAGCACCATCAGACACACCATGTGTTTCTGACTTCTTACTTATTAACTCCTTGCCTCTCCTCACTAGAATGTAAGCTTCATGAGGGCAGGGACCTTTATCACATTCATTCATGTCTGTATCCCTAGTACCTGATAGAGCACTCAACAGATAATAAGCATTAAGTAACTTGAACGGGTCAATGGAAGCAAGCAAGTGGTGAAGGCCCATCAGTTAGCAGGAACCCCATTCTGTTGGGAGAGGTTGAGGGCTGTCAGGGTCGGTGGCAGAGCCAACTGGCTATGGGTGAATGGTGGGAAGAAGCTTGGGTTGTTTGGATTGGGCATGGTCGGAAGGACCTGGCACCATGACTGGGGAGTTGGACCCCATGGTGTGCCTGTTTACAGTGGAGAAATGACAGAGTCCCAGGAAGGCTGATCTGAGCCCGGGAGAAGGACTGGGGTGCAGCATGGAGGCTCACAGGGAACACATCTCATCTCAAGGCCATTGGTGTTGGATCAACAGCCTAGATTTGGGAAACTCCTGACACCTTATTTTCCTCAGTGTCTGGGAAAGCCAAAGCCTGTTCCCTTGTGAGGCCTGACAGCTCCAAGACCTCGGAAAGATTCAGGAACCACAACGAGTATGCCCCCTGGATTCCTCCCAGCTCTGTGTGCAAACCTCTGCCACAGAGCTTACTCAATGAGGTGGTGGTGTTCTTCCTCCACCAGGCAGCGAGCTCTCTGATGACAGCACTACCTCACAGTCTTCAGTCATTGGTAGTACAAGGCCAGGACTGACACAAAGTACATTTTCAGAGACCATTTATTGATGGAAAAATTGTGATTAGAAAATCACAGATGTGATAGTGATCATTCATTTGAATCACGAGGAGAGTAATGAACTTTGAGCTCCTACTGTAACCAGGTACTGTGCTGGCTACCTGAGCCACAGAACTGAATCAAATGGGGCCCCTCATCTCCAGGAGCTTGTGGCAGAGGAGGAAGCTCAACATAAAAATGGGTAATAACAACAGAGTGTGCCAAGGATTGAGGGACCACACTTAGGAAACCCGCCCCTCACCCAGTCTTCTGGTACTTACCAAACTAAATTACATTATTATTTAATTACTTGTACTCCGTCTTCCCATAAGAATATAAGCAATGAGAAAAGCTTTGTATTGTTCACTGCTCTCCTCCTAGCACATAGTAGATGCTCACTTGGGAAGTCTCAGAGGGGCACTGGTGTAGGTTTGATAAATATCTGTGAATATGTGCATGGCTTGAGGAAGCACAGAAAGTTGCATGTGCCTAGCTCAGTCCATGGATGGGAGCCACAGAAGACTTCCAGCAAGAAGAGGCTTTGGCCAGGAACACGGCGTTCCAAAGCTCACACCCTTCAGCATTCCCCATTTCATGACTTCTTCACAACTCAGCGAAGTAACACCCATTTTATGAATGAAGAAACAAATCTCAGAGACAGGAAGAAGCTTGGTAAAGGCCACTCAGCTGGGAGAGCAGGGCCCACATCTTCTGCTGAAAGTCTATGCTTTTTCCACACTGTTCTGCCTCTTGCCAACACATAATGAGGACTCCTTGTGGCAAAGGATGACTTGCTGTCCATGCAGGTTCTGAGGGGGTGAGAGACCATTCCCAAGGAATGGAGGGGGCTGGGTCCAGAGAGAGATCATCATCTCCAACATCAGCAGCTAAAGGAATGCACTTTCCCAGAAGCTCTACACAAGTTCACTCATTCTTCATAATCACCTGGTACTGGAGATTCAATTATTGTTCCCAATTTACAAATGAGCAAACTGAGGTACTATTAGGTAATTTTCTTAGATCACACTGGTGGTAAGGAAAGTGTCTGGGGTTCAAACCCACACAGTTGATCTCAGAGCCTACACTTTTAACCATTTTGTCTCCTGCCTCAATAGAACATGCCCACCTTGTCCAACTCTGGGAGGCTGCTAGAAACTTCCCAGTTAAGCACTCTTCATGTTTTAGACATGATACTGGGTACTCTGAGGAAAAGCTACAAAGAATAACTTTATAAACTTCCTGCCTTCAAGAAGTTGCTGACTCAGAAGACATAAGAAATCAATGAAACTAAAATGAAAGGTACAAAGTAAGTGCACCGGGGATAGGACATTTGAGCTGGGCCTTGTAAATTAAAGAGAGAATGGTGCTCTAGGAACAGGTCGCAGCATATACCACCTCATCCAGGCATGGCAGTAGACTCCAGGTTAGGGAAACATCAAATCAATTTGTGTGTCTGGGGAACAGAGGGTATAGGGTGAAGACAGGGGCAAGTCAAAGGAGAATTGGGCTCCAGATCCTGGAGAGTTTGAATTAATACAGTAAATACAGAATTTGCTCACTGTTTAGTTGATACTGACCTATCAGAGGTGGGGAAAAAAGGAAGTAATATAACCTCACCTGCATTTTAGGAAGATCATGCGGTTTCTGGGAAGCACTGGAGAAGGAAAAGCCTGAAGAAAGGAAGACCGGTGAGTCATTTAGCTCTTTCTGCAAAATCAGCCACCCCATAACCTAGAGGCCTAAAATAACCACTGTCTTATTATTGTTCACAAGTCTAGGAGTCAGTGGGCAGCTCTACAGTCAGCTACCTGCTCACGTGTTTGGTGGGTACTGGATGGGGCAATGGAGATGACTGGGGCACGTGTCTCTTATTACCTTGGGCTTCTTCTCATGGTAGATGGTTGCCAGGTTACCAAGAAAAGCAAGAAAGAGCAAGCCCTGATGCACACAAGTTCTTTTCAAGCCTCGGCTTATGTCGTCTTTCTTAGTGTCCGTTGGCCAAGCACAGATTCAAAGGGTGGTGCAATAGACAGCATTTCTTGACGGCAAGAACAGCAAAGTCATATAACAAAGGGGTGTGCATAGGGATGGGATGAATTTGGGGTTGTTTTTGTTAGGAGGCCATTTTTGTAATGGGCCAAGCAAGAATTAATAGTTGCTTAACCTAGGAGATGGCAGAAGAAACGGAGAGATGATTAGAATATATTTGAGACATATTCAGGAGAATGATTATGAGGGAGAGGAAAGAATTCAGGATACCTCCTGGGTTTTTGGAGAGAGTAACTGGGCAGATGGTTCTTTGTATCAATGAAGAGAACCAAAAAAAGAAGCAGGTTTAGGAGTTGTAAACACATTCCAGCTCATATGATTCTGCTGTGGTCCATGAACGTGCTACCTTCCTTTCTTAGAGAAATGTTCTTTTTCCAAACCTCCCTCCACTCTGACCACGTGTCCACATGGAAAGTGAGATCACTTGCATGACCCTGCCTTTCTAACAGTAGTAATTGGCCAGGTGTAGACATCTGATTCGAACTGGGAGTGCCCAGCCCCACATCCACTGCCAGCCAGGTCCGCCACGTACAGTTGTGCAGGTTATGCCCTGTAGAAGCTTGTCTGGCAGGGATAATAAGTGGGGACTGGAATCCAGCCTGTGCTCTGCAGGGCAAGCTTGCACCTGTGGAGGTGCAGACACTCAGAAGATAGTGCCCTCTTCTAACTCCCACAGAGGTGCTCTTTGCTGCCAACCCCAGTGGCTGGTCCAGGGGCAGGCCCATATGCCACACTAGGTAAATTGGAGTTCTCTAGGAATTATGACATTGCAGCACATGGGAAAGAGGTTTTTTCTACTCTGACCCCAAAACTGTATAGATAGGAGTGTGTAGCATCCACATCCCTGTGATACTGAGGAAACTGCTGAGAGAGAATGAGGCCAGTACATCAATGAACTCAGAAGACGGAGGTGTAAGAGAAAGAGAGCTGTCAGAATCAGAGCACCCCGTTCCAGCCAACTCTGCCATTCCTGGGGCTTGGTAGTTTGGTTTCTCCATCAGTTCTTTGATTTTCCCTATATTCTTCTCATTTAAAATCTCCTTTTTGGCTTATGCAAGTTCAAGTTGGGTTTTTGCTCCTTGTAACCAATACAATCTTGCACAATAAAGTAAAGAAGTTCATGTGTTCAGATTTGGAGAGGAGGAGATTGGCATGAAAGACAGGTCAGAGGGTGAATTGAAAGAACGTGGTGACCAGTTTGCTGAGAGTCACATGAGAGAAGGGGTGTCCTGGGGAAGTCCTGGGCTTTTGGCTTGAGAAACTGTAGAGGGATGAGGATCTCAGCAGAAGTAGGCAATCCAAAAAATAAACTATGTTGGAGGGAGGGAAAATGCATTCTTCCATTTATTCATTGAACAATTGTTCCCCAAGCCTTGTCTAGGCACTGGGGACTCAGCAGTGGATACGGTGAACTTAGATTCAGATATTATCTGTAGGACATCATTGACTATTTATTCAACAGTGAGCACCCACTCTAGGCCAAGCATTGTATCTAGAACTGAGCATAAATCCAGGCAGTGATGTCCAGCAGGCAGCTGGAAAGAGGGTGGAGCTGGCATTTCTGTTGTAAGCATCATCCCCATGGGGATAATTTTGGAAGTTGTGGGAGAGAGCACTTGGAGAAGAAAAGTCTAGTTCCATAAGCCTTGTCCATCATGCCTCAGCTTCATTCGTGGGCTGGGAACATGGTGTTTCTTTGGCTTGTATGGCTGAGAGGCAGACGCAGAAAGAGCGTGAGTGGAAGAGCCCAATCTGGGGCCAGCCTGGGGTCACACAACAGCCCTACCAGGTAACTGTGTGTATGACCCTGACTGAGTTGGCTACTCTCTCAGAGCCTCAGTTTCCTCAGTTTCAGAAGAAAAACAGGAATGCTTATCCCTCTGTTAAGAAAGAATATTCGTAAAAGTGTATTCATTCAACCACAAACAGGTATTGAACACCAATATGTGCCATGTTCCAGGGTAAAAGCCTCAAATGGGAGTATCAGAGCCATCATCTGGGAGGGATATATAAATCTTTGTGGCTGCCATACCTGGCTTCTGCCGCACCTAAGGCTGCCAATCTGACCCTGTCCACCACCAATCAACACCAATCTGCCCCTTCCCCAGCCCATCTGAAAAGCAATATTTTTGTGATTAGTAAAGAAAGAGAAAAACGAATGTTGTGCTGTCCTCTGGAGAGCTGGTTTCCAGAGCAGCAGAAAAAGGGCCCACGTGAACCATGCTGTTCTTGGCAGCCGCTGCGCTGTTCCTCACAGCCAGAGGCTTAGAGCTTTATTTGTGGTTTGAGTTACAAGCAGGGGTGAAAACCCCAGAAAAGTGGGGGGAAGGGAGAAAACATTTTAAAAGTCAAGAAAATTGCCCTGTATTCTCAAATGCAGGCAATTTGTCCAAACACCTGAGCTCTGTAGAATCCTAGTGGTCTGACTGTGGTTTTATATTCTGGGGCTCTGGGCCCAGTGTCAAGGGCGGGGGACATTTTTTCATACATTAAGAAAATCACAAAATCACTTTTTACAAGATATTAATGAATACCTTTACTGCTTCAATGGTGACATTGTTGGAGGTTTTAAAAAAACTCCAGGTTAAGGTTTGGGGGTGATTTTGTTTTGAAGGCTGCTACATAAGGTATTTCACAGTCATTAAATAGGAGATTTAGATGTTGACCCCAGGATCCCGTGCAGAGGACACTAAACATTTTCGAGATAAAAGAGCCCTTTAAGATCTTTAAATTCAACCCCCTCCTTACACCGATGATAAAAACAAGGCCCAGAGGAAGTAAGAAATATGTTCAAGGAAACACAGCAAGTTTGTGGTAGAATCAAGTCCAGATTCCAGGACCCAAAGGTCTTTGTAGCAGCCTTTGCAGCAGCCTGGAGGTGACATTGGGCCTCAGAAACCATGACTGGCCTCCCCCTCATGTTGACATTTCTGCGGCAGTGACTTTGAAAGCTGCCTTTTATGGCTCTGGCTTTGGAAGGGCAAACACTGTTATCAGTAAAACAACACAGGTGCTTTCTAGAGTTGGAGCCAGGTGGAGCCAAGCAGGAAGGGAGACCCCTTCGCACAGGCAGACATGACCCAATCACCTGTCTGGTTCAGAAGGGTGCAAAGACCCTCGTTGGGGAGTGGAACAAGAGGCTTCTGTGGTGGTGAAGGGCATGGCTTGGGGGCCAGACAGGATGGCTTCAAGTCTCAGTGACATGGCTGGCTAACTGCAACCTCAACAAGCTCCCTGACTGAGCGTCAGTTTCCTCAGCTATAAAACAGGGATGTTGATGGCTCAGTCCTATGACTGAGCATATTCCAAGTGCTCAATAGCACATGTGGCTAGTGGCTACTGTATTGTACAACACAGATACAGCATTATCACAGAAAATCCTATCATGCAATGCCGGTAGGGGCTCTGGGCTCTTGACATTAGTTCTTGATCTCACTCACTACAGCTACTGAAAACAGAAGACTGGTCCAGGTGAGGTCTCCAGCTCTAAGGGCTCGGATTCACGGCAGAGATCCACGGTTCCTGGCTCCTCTCTCTAGCCCTTAGTCCTCTCTATTACTGCAAGGATTTGGCTTCAAGGTTGGAGCCTGGCTCACTGCCTTTCTTATGCTTCCTAAGCAGAACCCCAGGGTGAGAGGATGTGTGTGTGTGAGGGGAAGAGGCTGGCCAATGCCTCCTGTAAAGGTAGGTGTCCAGAGTCTGAAAGCCTTGGGTTCAATTCCTGGCTCACTCATTCAGATGTTAATGGCTCCAGGTAAGTCACTGAACCTCTCGGAGCCTCAGTTCTCACATCTGCGCTTGCTCTGGTAAGGGGTAAAGAGGTAATGGAGGGAGAAACACTTTGGAATCTGTAAAGTACACTGTTCAGAATGAGAAACTTCTACAAGTAGATTGACTCTCCTTGCTCTGCCCCTTTCTTCACTAAAAGAGTATTTAGATAGAGGCAGATAGCTGCCTTAGAATATAAGCAAAAAGATGTTTTATTTAGAGACATTTTCCAGACATCTGGAGATGAGAAGAACTTGGTATCCCAGAGACACCCTGGAAGACTCCCCTAAAGGAGAATGGGAAAAGGAAAACATTCTCTGAACACCTATTATATTTTAGATACTGTGACAGTCTGTTTCATATATAAAGAGTGGCAATGATGATGATGCTGGCTAACAAGAAAGTTGAGTGCCCACTGTGTGACAGGTACCCTTTTGATTGCTTTACATATATTATCCCCATTTTACAGATGAGGAAGCTGAGGCACTGCAAAGTAAAAATAAGTTTCCAAGGTCACCCTAAGCTAAGGTTTAAATTGCAGCAGCCAGAGTCGCAGGGCCATGTGCACAGCCATCTCTCCACACTGCGTTCAGTCTGCACATTGTTAGTCTCATGTAACACCACCTGCCACTTTCAGATAAGGAACTGAGCCTCAGGAAGATTACGTTACTTGCTTAGGGTCACATAGAGGGGAGAGAGGAGGTTCATTGAGTGTTTTGCTTTTTTTCTTCTTTCTTCAAAAATATTTCCTTCTTTGGCTATCTTTTTGACTAGAACAAAGGCATTGTTGATTCAGTTTGCGTCTGAATCTTGCTTCCTATTATTTCCTCACTTGAGTCCTAGGTTCCCCTTAGGATCAGACAGAAGAAGTCTACTGCCTTGTTCATAGGGAAATCTCTGAAATACCCAAAGCCTATCCTCCCAACATGTTTGCTTCTTTTCTTCTTCAGGAAAAGAAATACAAGTCCTTCCGCCTTGGCAAAGATGATAGTACCGTTCCCTTCAGTGTTCCGGTTCTGCTCTATTGGATAAGTTCCGGTTTGACTATGACTACGTGAAAATGTGGAACCAGACCTTCACCCCACATTCCAGCTCCAGCTCTACCACAGAGGAAGTGCAATATCACCTTAGTTATTCAACACATTATGCTCCTCGTGATACAACCAGAGTTCACATCAGCAATCTTGGCAGCTCTCACCACGCTGCTGACTCACGACTCTCTCATGTCCCAATTTCCTGTCCATTGTTCTTTCCTCTACTTGGCCTGATTTCTAAAGGCCTCTCTTGGTTGCATTAAGCGGGATTCCTGAGGGATTCCCTTGGCAGTTACCTTGGGGGAGCGCTTAGGTTTGGGGCTGATCCATGTCCTCTAAATGTAGGACTTCAAAGCTCCCAAAGATAGGCAGACCCAGTGGGAAGCTGGGAAATGCTCTCTGACCCCTCTGGGAGAGCTGGCAGTCAGAGGGCCTTTTGGAAAGAGTCAGACCTGATCCATAAGTCCCTGGAAAACACCCTGCCCAGGGAGCAAATGCCACTGTGGCCTTGACTGAGGCTTCAGAAGAGTTTGGGAGCTGCAATTCATCCACACACGCATTCATTTTCAAGTAGTGGTTTGCATTTCAGGCTTTGGAGCCACATAAGCCTGGCTTCAAAGCCACTCTCCAGCTTTGTAGGAAGTCTCTACATTTTTAAACCTCCATTTTTTTTTTCCTGTAAAACTGGGGTCTTCATGGTACTTAACTTCATCGTGATGTTGAGAGAATGAAAAGAAAAAGGATAAATAAATGGCTTAGCCTCGTGCCTTGGCACATATTGTGATTGTTTCTTCATGTCTTTGTTCTCCTGGTGAAGCATTTATTCAGCAAGTGTTCGCCAAGAGGCTGCCGGGGCAGCTGGGCGCTGCGGCGGAAAGAACACAGATGCTAATAAAAGCCTGAGCACAGGATCAGGCTCTGTGGGTAAAGATGCTCCAGTGGACCAGCTGAACACTTTACAGGAGACTCGTTCTGGCTCTGCATTTGGACGGCTGAGCTCCCACCCACTTCATCCCCCACCCGCAGCACACACACCAGCTTCTGGGCCATTTCTGAGTTGGGAGCTTCTCAGATTACGCCCAGTGTGACCTTGGGCAAATCCCATCACTCATCTCAGCCTCTGGCATATTTCCTATAAAACAGAGATAATAATACCCACCATACCAAGTTTTTGTAGTAGATTAACCAACAGCAAATGTGAAGTGCCCAGCCAAGCCCAGCATGTGGTTGATGCTCCACAACTTCTAGCTCCATTCCCCCCACCACACCTTCCATAACCGTGTGCCAAGCTTGGGCTAGATGCTGGTGGTCAACAGATTAAAAGAAGCTAGACCTGCCTGCAGGGAATTTGAACTTTAATGGGGGAAATAAACATTTGAACTTCTATCCCAGAGAAAGAGTGCTAAGGGCTGTGATGAAATTATGTCTGAAGGGTTATGGAACACCAGGAAGGGCAAATCGCTTTGCCAGTTTGGCCCTCAGTTTCCTTGTGTGTCAAATGAATGAAATTGGTTACTACCCCATGTGAGATGACTTAAGTTAGTGAGTGTGCAACTACATGTTGGAAAGTTTAGTTCTGTGCTAGTGCTTCTATTTACTTATCTGTTTCCCCATTAGAACTTCATCTCCTTGAAGGAGATGTCTTCTAAGCCTATGTCTTATTCATTCCTCTGTCCCCAGCACACTGGCATAGAACTGGTGCCCAGTCAACATCTGTTGAGTAAACAGATAAAATGACTTATTATCTAATTTTATCCCCCAAGACCCCAGAGAGATACACCATCCTATAGATGGAGGAAAAACTGAATACAGAGTTCAGTGAGTGGCCTGGCAATCAGTGGCCAAGCCAGGCATCTTGGAACCTGTGGTGATGACCTTTCTGCTAGATTTCACAACACAGGCCACTCTGGCTCGGGTGGGGTGACATTGCTTTCCTGGACATGACTCAGCTTTCCCTGGGGGTCACTGAACCCAGCCATCAGCCTTCACACTGAGTCATGGGCTGAGGTGAACTTCAGACCTGAGGAGGGAGCAGGGCTGCCCTGCCAGGTGGGTGTGCCCAGGGATCCCTCAGTCCAGCTGAGCACACCACCTGGGAAATCCTTCATGGGGTGAAGATGGGGTGGGGACAAGGATGTCACACCAGATCCACACCCGTCTCCCACAAGAGTGTCTAAAGAGCAACACCTATCCCGTCACTGTGACTGGTGGGCTCTGACTCAAGAGGCGCCCCTTCTCCATCCCCAATGTCACGTCCTCAGCATTGACTCCAATCATCTTTTGTTCTGCCTGGACTCCTAGCCTCCACTCCATCAACCTTCTTTTCAAAGAAGTTAAGTGATTTGCCATAACCACACATTATGAATATCATGTACTTATGTTCAGAAATTCTTGACTGGCTCCCTACTACCTGGAAAATAAAATCTAAACCCCTGGCTCAGCACTCAAGGTCCTCTTGCTGAAGCCTCAGCCTACTTTTCCTGTTTTTTTCCTCTGTACACCCTTGAATCCTTCATTTTAGATCAGTCTGTGTGTTGCCATTCTACAGAGTTGCCCTTTACTTTCCCTTCTCCTTGCCCTTGCTAATATACTAACTCACTTTCATCTGGAATGTCCTTCCCATGTCTTATCCATTCTTCGGATCTGAGCTTAAAATCCGCCTTATTCAGGAAGCCCTCCCAGATCTCCTCAGCCCAAACACTGGGATAATGCCAGCTATGTTTATTGATAATTTCTGTTGCGCAAATTGTTATGATCAGTACTTTATATGCTTCATTTCAGTTGATATTTCCAGCAGCCTTACAGGTAAATGAGTATTTATTACCCCCATTTTATAGATGTGGTAACTGAGACTCAGAGAGGAGAGCTAACTTGTCCACACCTACATTCCTCTTGAGATTCAAACGCCAGTGTGCCTGACTCCAAGTTGCTCCATGACTTTGGTTCGTACTTCCAATGTTCTTTGCACCTCTTTGAGGTACTCATGTTGTTGGGTGTTGTATTTTCCTAGGGGACTCATCCACTCAGTTCTACTGTGATCTTCCTGAAGACAAGTGAGTAGCTCTGTATGTAGTGTCTGACATAGACTGGGCTGTGAGGCAGAAAGCAAGAACGAGAGAGTGAGAGTTATGAAGCACCGCCATGTGCTAGTCCATGCTAGTTACCATAAACATACATACATAGCTTTTAAGTGTTGTTAGTCTCATTTTACAGAAGAAACAGAGGCACAGAGAGGCTAAATAACTTGACAAAATCTATGAGAAAAAAAGTGGGGTAGACCTACATGGAATCATCTCAAAAATATACCATTAAGTGAAAAACACAAAAAATGGAGTGCCTGTTTGCATCATGTGTTCTCATTAGGGAAAATAGAAACATATTAAAACATATATATGCTTGTTTATGCTGAGACTGCTTTAGGGACACAGAAGAAACTGCTTTGGGGAGGTGACAAAGGAGGGCCTTAGAGGAATAGAGACTGGAGGGTTGAGGGAGACTTATTTTTTTAATCATCTAACAGTTTGAGTTTAAATAGGTATTTTTAGTTATTTGCATGTATGTCTTTCTCAAAAATAAAATTTGCTTATTTAAAATATGGATCCATGAAAATTTTTGAAGATCAAACATTCCAAAAAGAATTTAGCCTTGGGCTTTTCTGGCTCCAGGAATCTTTATATTATAACCATCTCATTTCTGACATACAGGCATACCTCGGACATATCGTGGGTTCAGTTGCAGACCACAGCCATAAAGCGAATATCACAAGAAAGTAAGTCACACAAATTTTTATCTTCTCAGTGCATATAAAAGTTATGTTTATATTATACTATAGTCTTTTAAGTGTTCAATAGCATTATGTCTTTAAAAACACTGTATATACCTTAATTAAAAACTACTTTATTGCTAAAACAAAAAAAAAATGGTAACCATCATTTGAGCCTTCAGTGTGTTGTAATCTTGCTGGTGGAGAATCTTGCCTTGATGTTGATGGCTACTGACTCATCATAGTGGTGGTGGTTGAAGATTGGGGTGGCTGCAGCAATTTCTTAAAATAAGGCAACAGTAAAGTTTACTGCATCGACTGATGTTTCCTTTCTTTCCACCTTTGATGACAGATTTCTCTGTAGCATGCGATGCTATTTGATAGCATTTTATCCACAGTAGAATCTTTTCAAAATTGGAGCTAATCCTCTCAGGTCCTTCCATTGCTTTATCAACTAAGTTTAGGTAATATTCTAAATCCTTTGTTGTCATTTCAACAATGGTAACAGCATCTTTACCAGGAGTAGTTTCCTTCTCAAGAAACTACTTTCTTTGCTCATCCATAAAAAGCAACTCCTCATTCATTCAAGTTTCATTATGAGATTGCAGCAATTCAGTCCCATCTTCAGCCTCCACTTCTAATTCTAGCTCTCTTTCTATTTTTGCCACATTGCAGTGATTTCCTCCACTGAAGTCTTGAACCTCTCAAAGTAATCCATCAGAGTTAGATTCTACTTCTGCCAAACTCATATTAATGCTGATATTTTGACCTCCCATGAATCACAAGTGTTCTTAATGGCACCAAGAATGGTGAATCCTTTCCAGAGTGTTTTAAATGTACTTTGCCCAGATCCATCAGAGGAATCACTATCTATGAAAGCTATAGCCTTATGAAATGTATTTCTTAAATAATAAGACTTGAAAGTTGAAATTACTTCTTGATCCATGGCCTGCAGAATGGATGTTGTGTTAACAGGTATGAAAACATTTATCTTCTTGTACATCTCCATTAGAGATCTTGGGTGACCAGGCGCATTGCCAGTGAGCAGTAACATCTTGAAAGGAATCTTTTCCTGAGCAGTAGGTCTCAATGGTGGGCTTAAAATATTTAGTAAACCATGCTGTAAACAAATGCGCTGTCATCTAGCTTTGATGTTTCATTTGTAGAGCACAGGCAGAGTAGATTTAGCCTAATTCTTAAGGGCCCTAGGGTTTTGGAATTGGTAAATGAGCATTGGCTTCAACTTAAAGTCACCAGCTGCATTAGCCCTTAACAAAAGTCAATCTGTCCTTTGAAGCTTTGAAGCCAGGCATTGACTTCTCCTCTTTTGCTATGAAACTCATAGATGGCATCTTCTTCCAATAGAAGGCTGTTTCATCTACATTGAAAAATCTGTTGTTTAGTGTAGCCACTTTCATCAATGATCTTAGCTAAATCTTCTGGATAACTTGCTGCAGCTTCTACATCAGCACTTGCTACTTCATCTTCCACTTTATGAGATTGAGACTTCTTTCCTTAAACCTCATGAACCAATGTCTGCTAGCTTCAAACTTTTCTTCTGCAGCTTCCTCACTCACAGCCTCCATAGAATGAAAGAGAGTTAGGGCCTTGCTCTGGATGAGGCTTTAACTTAAGGGAATGTTGTGGCTGGTTTGACCTTCTATCTAGACCACTAAAACTTTCTCCATCTCAGCAATAAGGCTGTTTAACTTTCTTATGACTTGTATGTTGACTGGAATAGTGCTTTTAATTTTCCTCAGGAACTTTTCTTCCACATTCACAACTTGGCAAACTGTTTGGTGCAAGAGACCTAGATTTAAGCCTATCTCAGCTTTCAAGATGCCTTCCTCATTAAGCTTTATTATTTCTAGCTTTTGATTTAAAATGAGAAATGTGACTCTTCCTTTCACTTGAACATTTAGAGGCCATTGTAGGGTTATTAATTGGCTTAATTTCAACATTGTTGTGTCTTAGGCAATAGGGAGACCCGAGGAGAGGGAGGAAGATGGGGAATAGCCGGTTGGTGAATTATGTTCACCATCTTATATGGGAGCAGCTTGTGACACCTTAAAACAATGACAATAGTAACATCAAAGATCACTAATAGCAGATCACCATAACAGATATAATAATAATGAAAACATTTGAAATATTGAGAGAATTAACAAAATGTGACACAGAGGCGTGCCTGAAGTGAGCACATGCTATTGGACAAATGGCACTGATAGACTGCTCGACGCAGGGTTGCCAAAAACCTTCAATTTGTTTAAAAAAAAAATCTGCAAAGCACAATAAAATGAAGCTCAATAAAACTAGGCATGCCTGTAGTTGGAGAAAATCTTCATACATGGTATTATGAGAATTATGGTCAGCTGTATATGAAAGAAAACTCACAATCACTTAAATGTCAATAAGAATAGCATCACTTAAATGGCAATAAGAATAATATCAACCTCACGGTTGCTGAGTGGCTTACATAGCATAATTAGACATATGAAAAATTAATTTTGATAATACATGTGATATATAACCATGATGTTTAATTCTCTCACATAATAACAGAAGTCAAGATGGAAATAATCCTGGACTGAAATCCCAGATTCTTTCTAACTTGTTGCTGTGCCATCCTCAACATATGGCTCTGCCATCCTCAACATCCTAACTGGTCCGAGGTGGCTGCTCCATTAAGCAAGAAGGATGAAGAGCAGGACAAAGGGTATGGCCTTTGCATTTAAGAACACTTCTCAGAAGTTGTAAACCCCACTTTTGCTTACATCTCATGAACCAGCACTTAGTTACCTGGCAATACCTGGCTGTAATGGAGCCCTGACATTGCAAGATTTCATTTTCAGCATCCACATGCCCAGCTAAAAATCAGGTGTTCTGGATGGGTACAGTGGCTCATGCCTGTAATCACAACACTTTGGGAGGCCAAGGCAGGAGGATTGCTTGAGGCCAGGAGTTTGAGGCTGCAGTGAGCCATGATCATGCCACTGCACTCCAGCCTAGGCAACAGAGTGACATCCTGTCTCTAAAATAAAATTTTAAAAAATTAAAAAATAAATCAAGGGTTGTATTGTTAAGGAGGAAGGGGAGAGTAGTTATTTGGGAAGAGCCAGCCTGTCTCTACCACAGACATCAATGCTTTGCTTTCAGAATTTATCTGCCCTGCTCTGTAAAACTGATGTACTACTGGATATATTTCACATTTCTGACATACTCCAGGGCCCTCTATAGAGAACATTAAAACACATTGAGAGAAAACAACTAACTTCCCATTAAAGGCCCAATTTCTAAACCAAATCATCAATGGGCTTTCTCAGAAGGAAGGTCCAATTATATGATTCTGGGCAAATGAATTACCCTTCCTAAGTCATGTGACCTTGGGCAAGTCATTTACCACTCTAAGCCCATTGTGTATCACTTAAATGGCAACGAGAACAATATCTACCTCACAGAGTTGCTGAGTGGCTTTACACAGCATCATGAGACACATGAAAAATTAATTTTGATAATATATGTTTTTTAACCCAAAATATCCTAAATCTTTTCAACCTACAGCCATTTCAATCTATAACCAAAATCATTTCAACCTATAACCAATTTAAATTACTAATGAGACAAATACATTCCATTTTTCACACTAAGACTTTGAAATTTAGTGTGTGTTTTATCCTGACAACACAGATCAGTCACATTTCATGTGTTCTCTAGCCGCGGGTGGCTGCCAGGTTGGACCGGGCAGGTTGAGACTAATTTAAGTGTCCTTGCTGGGTGCTCCCTTAGCACCCTATACTTACAAGTGAAGAAGTCATCCTTTCTGTGGCAAATGTCCGTTTACTTGGTTTAGCCACAAGCAATTCCCTTGAGGAGATGGAATAAGAGGTACGTACCCCCAGGGCCTATATAGTACCTAGCACAGAGCAGACACTCAATAAATACTTGTTAAACAAATATTATTCATTTCTCTATCCCCAGTGCTCAGCCCAGTGCTTGACCCTCAGTAGGCATTTAATAAAGACTTACTAAATTAATGAAGTCATGACCCAACCTTTTAATGGTAAGTGAATTTGCAATTTGACAGCAGGTGAAAACCTGGCAGTTTATTGCAGAGGAGACAATGGTACCTTTCTAACCCTCAAAGTAACACCTGCCGTTAAGTCAAATTTCCTTCACTGCCTCCTTTCTCCCAAACAGAACTGGAGCCAGATGGGAAGCCATGGGCCTTTCCATTCCAGTAAAATCGCACAATGCCTGGTCTGCAATGATAAGCAAGCATATCAAGTTCCCATGAACAAATAAAATTAACTTTCAGCGAGGGCCAAATTTCTCCATTTCACTGTATCTCTTTTTCTTATCAGAGTGTGCAAGGTAAGAGGCTCTGAAAGGTTGCCAGTCACTGTCTGATTGAAATCTAGGGAGCTTTACAATAATGCTGATAGTAATTAAAACGATCAGACATTTCAACCTCAGCACTGCACCACCACTTACTAGTTAAATGAACTGAAGTAACTTATGTGTCTTCCATGAACATTCATTTTCTCATCTGTAAGATAGCCAGACTTATCTGGCCATGCTGCTGTGAGGACCCTGTAAGAACAGAGCTCCCCACACATGCTGGTGCTCAGTGAGTGGCAACTTGCATCATTCCCGCAGCAACCTGGCACGGCTCTCTGAATGATATTTGCAAAGTGAGACTTAGCATTATTTTTGTCTTGACAATCAGCCATAGGCCAGATGATTTCCTTAAAGTTGTTTCGAGTTGCCCCCACCCCCTTTGTGGACAACTAAAACACAAACACTATTTAGAAAGATCTGGGCCGAGTCATTTCTTTGGAGCCTGGTGGCAGGCCAAGAGGCTGATCACAAAGGCGGCATTCAGCTGCAACAACAGCAGCCTGGTGGGCAGGGGCCTTGTCCCAAACATTCTTGACTAGGCTTCTTGGGGGAAGGTGTTACCGGCCTGCAAATATTTGTTGCTCTATTTCCATAGCAACTACAGTGGCCATAGTGAAACCCTGAAACTGCACATCGAAACTTGGGAGGTGCTGCAAAGCCAAGCCTGTTTGGGAGGAGGCTTTCTCCTGGACCCTTCCCTCCCCTAAAACTGAAGACTTTTCCAGGATTCTTTCAAAGGGCATTAAAGAGAAGCTATTGTGCCAGCTGCACACAGCCTTCTGCCTGCTCTGAGGAAGATGTATGGGCAAAGACTGTTGCCAATTGCCCATGATAAGCTTTAAGAGACTTTAAGCCAAAATGAGTGCCTGCCTGTTTTCTGCAGAGCTTTTGCAGCATGGTGTGCTGAGTCTGGCTCTGGCACAGAACAGTAACACCACCTGTGCAACCTCAGGGAAGTTGCTCACTGTCCCTGAGTCTTTTCCTCAGCAAAAAATGCAATTAAGCCCAATTTAATAAACTCATATTGATGTCTACTCTGAGCTAGATGCTGAGATTACAAAGCTGAAAACACCAGGCTATTCCCCTCAGGGAACTCAGATAGCCTATCAGGCAGAACTGTATTAAATATTAAGTTGGATCATACCAGGTACCCACTGCCTGGCACCCAGTGAGATCTGTTGTACTATAAAAGTTTATTTCCCTTCTTCTTCAAACCAGGCTACTCTAAAGAAAGCCCTGAAAGATGATCAAGGGCCTATGCATTTTTATAACATTCTTGTACCCAAGATAAATTTATCAGTTTTGGACATGATCGTTTACTGATTGTGTACATTATATCTTCATTATAACATGCTTTCATGATCCATACCTCACTGGACTTTCTTAACCATCTGCTGTATTTGGAAGGATAAGAATGGGTGTTTTCACTTCAGAGTGAAGACACTGAGGCACAAAGGTGAAGTGATTTGTCCAGGTCGCAGTAGGAATTCGAACATACATTTTCCAACTTATTCTTTCAGTAAATATTTCTTGAGTAGCTGCTAGGTGCCAACATTGTTCTAGACACTGGGGTCAAAGGCAGTGAATAAAACAAATTTGCATTAAATAGTTCAAGTTCTAGGGGAAGGAAGCAGACTGCTAACAAACACATAAATGCAGACTACATTAAGAAGTGATAAGCACAGTGGAGAAAAAAGTCAGCAGAGTAGAGATGATAGCATTGCTTGATACTATTAATAGTTTATATAGATTGCCTGGGAAGTACTTTCTGAGGAGGCTGGGGAGAAGTGAGGAGCTGGCCCTGTGGATACCATGGTGGAAAAGTGTCCAGGTAGGAGGAAGAGCAAGGCGCGAGACCCTGAGGTGGGAACACGTTGGCACATTGTAGAGCAGCCAGAAGGCAGGCTTGGCTATAGCAGCAGCAGAATAGGGAGGTTGGCAGGAGAGGAAGCCAAGGAGAAGTGAGTGGTCCAGTTCATGGGGAACTTGTAGGGCGTGGAATTCATGTTGGGTTTTACCCCAGGTGAGATGGGAGTCGTTGGAGGGCTTTGGGCAAAGCAGTGGCCACAGTGTGATTCAGCAGGTTAAAAGAGATCCTGCCGACTCCCACATGAACAACAGTCTGAAGGGCAGCAAGGATGGAAACAGGGAGACCAATTGTTAAGAGGCTACTGCAACCATTGAGGCAAGAAAGGAGCATGGCTGCCTGAAGTGATGAGAAGTGTCAGATTCTGGATCTATTCCTCAGGAAAAGGCTTCAGGATCTGCTGATGGTTTGAAGTTGGGGTGTGAGCAGGAAGAGCCCCTGATGACTCCAGGGCTAAGTAACTGGAAGAATGAAGTTGCTATGTCCAGAGATGAAAAAATCTCAGAGAGGAGCAGGTTAATGATAATCAAGATGTTTCTTTTTTCTTCTTTTTTTTCTTTTTAATAGAGATGGAGTCTCGCTCTGTTGCCTAGGCTGGAGTGCAGTGGTGCGATCTCGGCTCACTGCCAACCTCCGCCTCCCAGGTTCAAGCGATTCTCTTGCGTCAGTCTCCCGAGCAGCTGGGACTACAGGCGCGTCACCATGTCCAGCTTTTTTTTTTTTTTTCAGTAGAGATGGGGTTTCGCCATGTTGGCCAGGCTGTTCTCAAACTCGTGACCTCAGGTGGTCTGCTCGCTCCAGCCTCCCAAAGTGCTGGGTTACACCACACCCAGCCAGGATGTTTCTCTTAAATATGTTACATTCGAGGTGCATACTGGAGCTCCCATGGAGAGGGCAGGGAAGGTGGAAAGAGGCAATTTGAAGAGATTCTTTTGCCATTCTTCAGATTACATGTTATTTAAAGTCATAGACCTCAGTCAAAATCCCCAAGGGATTAAATGGAGGTAGAGAAGAGGACCAGTCCTTGGAGGGCTACAATGCATGGAGTTAGTAAGAGGAAGAGGACCCGGCAAGAAAGCTATGAAGGAGGGGCTTGCTAAGGTAGGAAGAAAACCCAGAGACTCCCATCCTGGAAGTCGAATGAAGAGTTTTAAGAAAAGAGTGACCCAAAGGGTCAAATCAGTCATTGGTTAGGGTGACAAGTGAGAATTGACTTCCGGATTTGGCAAAGAATGATCCTTAGTGATCTTGACAATATCTGTTTGGGTGAAGTGAAGGTAAAAGCCTGATCGAGTAAGTTCAAGAGAATAGGAGGAGAGAAAGCAGAGAGTGCAAGCAGGTCCAACTCTTTGGGGAGTTTATCTGGAAAGAGGAACAGAGAAACAAGGAGGGGATGGGGATCAACACAGAATTTCATTTTAAAACATAGCTGGCTTCATAGCATGTTTTTGCATTGATGGGAATGGTCTACCAGAGAAGGAGAAGTTAATGAGGCAGGGGGGCCCTGGTATAGGGTCAATCCTCGGGAGTAGATAAGAGGAATGGGATCAATCAATTTCAATCCCTAGAATGTCTTCTACTAAAATGGCATGGCCTTTTATTCATAAAAGCATACATCTGGGGATAATTTTAAACTACTTTCAAATGCAAACATTTCTTTTAATTACACAGCATAAGTTTACCAGGAGGTGTCAAAATATTGCCCAATGGATCATGGAGAACCTACCTTAGTGAACACAATGAGTTAGCCACTCTTCCTACTGAGTTCCCTCAGTATTGTTATACACCTAATTGCAGGTTATTTATGTGGCAGGCTTCCCTGGTAGATATGAACTCCCCACAGGGAGGGACTGTGTTCTGTTCTTGTCCTGCAGCCCCATGCCTAGCAAATGCTTCTTCACAAACCATTTGGGAAAGGAAGGAGAAGAAGGAATAAAAAGAAAGAAAGTGAGAATTGGATCATCCTGCCCTTTTGAACCTCTCTACTTTCAAATGAGGCATGAGCCTGATACTATTTTGGAAACATATCTTCCCAATAGTAGAGTGAGGAAACAATTTATTTTCTTTTTAATTTGTGAAACACAAAGGAAGAGAAGGAAGGGAATGAACATTTATTGAGTGTCCACAATGTACTAGGTACTCTGCTAGCCAGTCACTTGAGTGATCTCTTTTACAGATAACCAACATGATTAGGAAAAAACTCCATTTTGCACACTAAGTCACCAGCACCACCATTAAGGTTAAATTGTCATGTGATGAAAGGGGATGCCCCATATAGCAGTGAGCTTTCCATCAATGGAGTTACATAAGCAAAAGCTGGATAATATCTATGGGGAAATCCCAGCACGTAATGGTCATTGGGCTTTATTAACTTATGGACCAATCCAATCCTGGGATTCAACGAGTCCAAATTATATAATTCTATAGGTGTATAATTGATACTTCAGGGTTTCTCATCATCCAAATATGAACACATACAAGTGTTATGTCAAGAGGCAATGCTGGCATAGTACTTCAATATGCAGATGCTGAGGTCAGACTGCTGGGGACAATATCTTGCTCTGCTGCTTACGAACCAGACTATGTGCCTCAGTTCCCTCATCTGTAAAATAAGAATAATAATAGGATAGACCACAATCTAAACTTCATTTAAAGTGCTTAGAACAGCATCTGGCATATAGTAAGTGCTCAGTAAATGGTGGCTATTATTTATTCAGTTCAACCAACTCATAGACTGCACCACCCTGGGACCCATGGGTATCTGTTTTGGCCTACTCTTACACATTAAACCAAAGCCAACTCCAACTAGAAAGGTTGGGCTCAGCAGACAGAAGCCCTTGGGAACTGAGTTACTTTGATGGGGGTACCAGCAGCCCCAGCCAAATGGCCCCCTTCCTGCTCCACAATCATACCCATCTGCCCTGGCTGGGCAATGTGCAGAGATGTTTATGGCGACCTCATTTATTTTCCTTTCTGTGACTGCTGCCTTCCAAAGGCCAGGAACTGCTGAAATTAAACCAAGGCAGGGGCCAGGGGAGCAGACAGGGCCTGGGCCAGGGCCAGGAGTAATGAAGTGGAAAATGTTCACACCACAGGCAGCATTACAATGCACCTGTACAAATAGAATGAGACCTGCCCACCCCCTTCCTCCCGGGGGCCCAACTGCCTTGCTGACTTCTCTTTATGGCTTCACTCTCTGCCTTGCCTGGTCAGTGCTTAGGCCTACAATGAAGATAAGAAACAAAGACACCTAGAGTGGAGCAATTAGAGAAGGGACAAAATCAGAAGCAAGTGAAAACAGAGATACCCTTAGCTCACACATTTCCTGAAAATTGCGGCAAGTTCTCTGAAGGCCCAGTCATCTAAAACATGGGAGAAATACAGCACAGTTAATGAGTGCCAACCACGCACTAGGATTTTAGCAAGGCACTTTCATATACCTTTGCACATTCCATTCATCCAGTACAGTTTAGCTCCATGTCACAGACAAGGAAACTGAAGCCTAAGAAGACAAAGCTGGCAGGTGGCCAAATCAAGATTTGAACCCAGGTTATTATCATTCCTATTTTATAATGAAGTTACTCAGAACCAGGGTGGTAAGTGACTTTCTCAAAGCCACGTAGCTGTAGAGTGAAAACCCAGAGGTCCTGGGCTTTTGGGGTGGTGGTCACCATGGCACTAGCCAACAGGAAGGAGGCTTAAGAGAGATATGTAGGCCAGACCATCCTTGAACAGTTGGGGCAGTAAAGATGAAGGGTTTGGCTTCCCCAAGAAAGAGAGGCATGGGGCCATACTGCTACCATGATGGAAGACAGAGAGAGGACAAAGGCTAACCTTTGACCCATGTTTTATAGTTTTTGAAGCAGTGTGACTCTGGATGAGTCTCTCAATCTCACTGTGGCTCAGCTTCTCCATCTCCAAAATAGGAATTCTGTGAGCCTTAAGTGACATGGTATATCTAAGGCCCAAAGATCTGTTGTTTGTCACCTCTCCCAGACTCAGTCACTTCACTGCCAGCTCCAACTGTAGGTGAGCAGAATGTCCGATCCAGAATCCATGCCTCCTAAGTGTTTGTTGTGTAAAAAAATGACTGAAAGATGAATAATGTCATCTTTCCATAATGTTTATCAGTATATCATGGTCTTATCTTTCTCAGAACTATTATAACCCAGTTGCTCCTAAGGCAAATTTTCCCAATCATATTTTGTGAAATGCTAGCAATCCTTGAGGTAGCCTTTGTCCTGAATAATTAAAAATAAAGAGCAAAAAATAATTTTGAGATACTTTGCTAAAATATAATTTAATGCATATACAGTTAACCCTTGAACAACACGGATCTGAACTGCATGGGTCTGCTTCTGCCTCTGCCACTCCTGAGACAGCAAGACCAAGACCAACCATTCTTCTTCCTCTTCCTCCTCAGCCTGCTCAATGTGAAGATGACAAGGATGAAGTTCTTTACGATGATTTACTTCCACTTAATAGTAAATATATTTTCGTTATAATTTTCTTAAGGAAATTCTTTTATTTTACTTTATTATATGAATATAGTATATAATACGTATAACAAAAATATGTGTTGACTATGTTATCAGTAAGGCTTCTGGTCACTAGTAGGCTATCAGCAGTTACATTTTTGGGGAGTTAAAAGTTATACATGGATGTTCAACTGTGCAGGGGAGTCAGTGTTCCTCACTTCCATGTGGTTCAAGGGTCAACTGTACATAAGAAGTATGTGCATGTGTGTATTCCTTATTATTACAGCATAGGATGCATAGTGCTGTGGTTTAAAAAAAAAAAAAGGATGAGAAATGGCACACCTTAAATTAGAATGCCTGGTGGTCTTATGAGAGATTCCTGATTTACAAACCTGGAACATTCTGCTATAAAATGATACATAGGTGGCTCTAAACAACTCATTTATATTGCCTTTTGGATGATTGTCAGTCTATGTTATATATATATTTCTTATAAGAGCACCATGTATTTCTGATATTAATCAGTGTTTGTTGTGCATTAAACATATGAATCACTGTGATCATTTCTTGCAACAATTAAATCAGACATACTTTTCATTCCTCTTTTAATCCAAATGTACATTATATTTGTAGGTTCCTTTTGGTAGTTCATTAATATGTTAATACTATTTTTCCTAGGTTTCCTACGTAAATAAATCTGAAAAGTACTATCCTTATGGAGGCGTATCATTGAATTGCTCCTGCCTCAAATTCCTGGTTTCCTTGGGGAAACAGACATTTAGAAATGGAGGGAAAAGTGTATGGGGGGTTATAGGTAATAAAATGAGGTTCCACAAAAGTTAAAGTTTTAAAAGAAATGAACCTCTTATAAATCCACTATTAACCAGGATGGCAAGGGAGCTGTAAAACATAGATAGATAAACAGAAATGAGCTTGTAAAGGATAGAAAGTCCTGCGCTAGGTTTAAAACAGAACCAGCAGTTTGTCTATATAAAAGACAGGCCCATGAAATGTCACAGAAAGTTTAAAATAATGAGGATGCAACCTTATTAGTTAGATAATTTTAAAGAGAAAGCAAGATTAGTTAAATATTAGACAAAGCAGATTTCAAAAGGAAAAAGATAACAATAATCACTTTATAATAATAAAATTTGTGATCCCAAGTGAGGACATGTCAGTAATGAACTCATTAAAATTAAAACACTGCAAACAATTTTGAAAAATGGAAAAAAATGAAGATTTCAGATTTTATTTATGCTTTACTTAATTTATTCATTTTAAATAAGAAAATGGAATTAATGATATTTTAACTAAAAAGCATTTTTAAATAAGCCATCCACACCAAAGAAAGAGTGATGGGTAGTAGAAAAGAAACTATAAAGACTAAAGTTAATTATTTTGAAAGCAGGAATAGAGTATATAGTGACTTCACATATATTAATAAATCTAAAGACTGTTTCTCTGGGGTAAAAATAAATTATCCTTATAAACCTGTGACAAATCTATTCAAGAAAAGAGAAACAAATTAAAAATGCAGGAAAAATATAATACATATAGAAGATATAAATGTCCAAAGAATGTTATACATAGCTATATGGTTATGCTTCTGAAATTTTTTTATTAATTTGGATAATTTCTGGAAAAAAATTAATTAATTGGTTCAACAAGAAATACGCACACACACACAAACACATGCGCAGACACACACACATATCAATAACCACAGCACAATTTAAGAAAATTATCTTCAGGATTACCCTCTCCTTCAGCCTCGCAACCTCCAGGCCTTATATGGTGAATTCTCTAATACTTTAAGGGAAGAGATTACTATGCTGCCTAAAGTGTTCAACAACAGAGAAATATGAAGAGTTATCTCATTTTTTATAAAGCTATCATAAATCCTTATATTAAAATCTGACAGATAATACCAAAAAAGTATTCATAGTTCAGCTTCACATATTAATACGTTTGTGAAAATGCTAAATAAAATGATAGTGATTTGAATTCTACAGTATATTAAAAAGAATAATCCACCATGACTAAGTAGGGTTTATCCCAGGAATCCAGTGATTCTTAATATCATCTTGATGACTACAGACAGGAGAAATACAAACTCGAACAAATAATAATGAAGAACTACTGTTGACAAATTTTGGACATATCAAAAGACTACAGTTATTAAAATCACATAATGCCAAATACAAGAAAACACAGGCAGGTGAATGGAATATAGTACATCCCCCAAATGGGCCCCATTTTACATTTAAATGGAATGTAATAATACATAATAATATAAGTAATTATATATGTAATAATATATAATAATATATGTAATTACATATGTAATAATGTATAACAATGATGACATCACAAATTAATAGAGAAAAGAGAAGACAGGAGATATGGGTGGGGAGGGGAGGAGAGCAACAGCTGCGTTTAAATATCTTAGGCTCGTTGGCAGAAAGAGGGATCCTTCTCTCAGTTTAAACCTCAGAAGCAGCATCCTTCGGAATGGCCAACAGGGATGAAGATGTTTGCTCAATGAGTAGAAAAGCAGAGCAGTCTCCAGAGAATGCAAACAGGGCCCAGGATATAATTTGCGGGAACCAGTGCAAAATCTAACTGTGGCACTCCTGGTTTAAATGATGAACCACTTCAAGATGGCGGCAGCAGGGCATTATACCAAATGCGGGTGTGTGCCTGCACGGTGGCCCTGGCCTGGTCCTGAGTTTCCCATCACAGGAGACAGGAACTGGAGGAAACACTGCTGTGGACATTGTCAAGTGGCATCAAGCATGAGACAGACAAACAGACTAAATACTTTATTCTAAGATAATCAGTGATGACCATTCCCCTTGCTCTCACATTTTCATCAAAATCAAGAGGTACGACATGGACACACCCTGGACTGCCATTTTGAGACTTGCCTCCTTCTCCATTGAATCACCTAAAACTGTGCCAGTTATTAATATATAGCGCTTGCTCATATATGTCCTGGAAATATAAAACTGTGGTTTGTGTTATGTAACTTTACTGTTTCACAGCATTTCCACACATACTACATTTGACGATGATAGAAAAGCATTATTTTCTTCATTTTACCTGAAAGGGAAGTTTGGCCCAGGTAAGTTCTGATGTGACTGAGTCACACAGCTGGTGAATTCGCCAGGTGGGGCTCAAACCCAAGTCTTCCAATCCTAAATCATTCCATTATTTGTTTATCCATCCTTCCATCCATCCTAACTCCTACTCTGTACAACCTCCTTGGTAGGCCCTGGGGACTCCATAGCTCTTGGCCTTAGGAGCTCATAATTTAGTGGGAAAGACTGACACATACCCAAGTTCCACCATCCCATAAGATGAGTAAAACAATGAAGGTGAGTACACAGAACAGTAGCTGCACCGAATGCTGAACTCTATCTAAAGGGGCTAACAGAGCCTTCACAAAGAAAGCAGCCACCTAGCAGGCTTTGAAGAGTGAAATTGAGTGCTTCCCATTACACAGCTAAATTGAACCATCACAAAAAAAAGACATAAGCTCCCCTGGGTTCTCAAGGGAATTTTGTTGGCAAAACAGGTCCACACCCAGTTGATTTAGTCCCATTAATGGGAACTTTGTGCCATAGGGAATCATTTGTAGAGACCAATTTCCCTAGCAAGTGATAAAGACCTGGGAACCCAGGTTAGGAAGTAGTCAGGAGCTGAGAATAGCCGGGAACCCAGAGATAGTCCACACCCCAAAAGTATATTCTATGTGTTGGACAAATGTAACACATCTCATTTGGGCTCATCATTAGCAGCAAGGTCAGTGACCAGGATCCTATACATGGTTCAGAGATAGCATTCACATGGAGCATGTTCAGGGTCTGTGCTGGATTGTCCCTCTAGCAGGTATTAAGACCAGAATCAGAACATGTGACTTACCTCCTATCCAAGGCTACATTCACTTGCTCCATGAGGAAATAAGATGTCTGCCTAACAGTCAGAGAAATAGGCCTCATCATTCTTGGCTAATTCCCTTCATCTTTGTGGTTCAGCTTACCTCCAGGGCAAACATGACTGATAATGTCTGCTGCCTGCCTATTAATCCTAATAACCCACCTGAGATGTCAGCTGGAAAGCTCTAGCTCCACAACAGATTTTTTCAAATACTTGGCCACCAAGGTGTTCATTGCTATAATGAGTTTACATCAGAGAGAGCAGTGTTAGGAAAATAACAAAGTGGCCATGATAACATTCATTGTATTGTTAAACACAGCATGGCTACGAAGATGGATGATTGCATGCTAGTTTTGGCTCTGCCACTTTCTGGCTATAAGTGGGAGCCACGGGTGACTCAGCCTCAGTATCCTTTTATAGCAAATGAGCATGAGGTTACCTACCTTATAGAGCTGTTATGAGAATGAAACAACATAATAGACAAGAAAATATTTTCATGTTATACAATGCTATAGAAATGTTGGCTTTTATTACTGTTAGCAATAATATTCCATTGTACTCAGAGGAAATTTGTATCCCATTATAATTACAACCCAAATCCTCATTACTTGTGTGACATCCACATTACTTCTTCACATAGGAAACAATCACATTAAGGTAGGATGAATTTTAAAGTAAATTGCTCCAGAACATACAGGCTGATAGGACCTTAGTTGGGACCAGAACCACCCCCTTACCATCACAAATGGACCACATATACACATAGTCAAAGCCTAAGTTAGGTTTCACAAGGGAAATATCTTAAGATCTGGGGCAAGTTGTCAACATCTCTTTGTAGCAATTGGTTCCTTAGTTGCCTCCCAAGGAACTGGGATCTAATGGTGGGAACCAAGACATGCCTAAAATACCATAATTTAAGGCATAAAGTATTAAGGCCATTAGCTTGACACAGGTAGAGTGTGAGGGAGGCATAAAAAAGACAAAAATCACCATTATCTGGATAGAAGAATCAAAGAAGCCTTCCTGTAAGAATAACTTTTAAACTGGGCTTTGCAATGAACACAGATTACCAGTTTGCTGTGGTAGAAAGAGCATGTACTCTCGATTCAGCAACTAACCAGTTGTTGACCCTGGTCAAACAACAGCCTCTACCTCCGAGCCTAAGTTTTCTCATCTGTAAGATAGGATAAAGCTACCAACTGGGAAGGATTAATGTTAGGGATAAATTAGTAAGCAAACATTTGTTTCAACTGTAGACAAAAGGTTTTCATTTCCACTTAATACTTCTGCCCCTCAGTGAGTTCAACTTATGTTTCTAAAAACTAAAGGTGATAATTCAACCAGAGGGTATTTATGGAACATGCTATATGAGCCCAATAGAGTGCTGAAAGCAATTTGAGTATCATGGACTTGCAGTATTTGTTAAATTCTAAGATGCCTTTAAATGTAAAAAGCACCACTGATTTGATCATTTTTAGGCTTGGGGGAGATAACATCATATGAACATATCACTTGTAAGATCCTTATTGATTTCAGAAAAATTAAATTTGAAAAAGTATGTTTTTGAATGTGAAGACATGTGGTCTATGATATAGCCTTTCCTCAAAAAGTAAGCAGTCCAGTTGGCAAAATAAGACTACATGGATGAAAAAGAAACAAACAAAAAGCCAAGTAAATACACAGCTAAATAATGCAGACAAATTACCAAAGATCTCAGTCCATCTTTCCTTTTTTTTTTAGAGCACATGGAGTTGTGCACAGGGTCTTACTCTTATATTGCTTACAACCCATAACCATAGGCCATGTGTTCAGACATTCTTGACCAGGACTAAAGATTCCTGTAGACATCTACCATTAGGTAGCCTTCAGAATTGCAAGTGCAAGTTCAAGTCAAACTAATTCAATTTTAACATTTCCTAAGCATCTACTCTGGGCACACTGTTGTGCTGAGTGCCGTGGGAAGATCCGATGCCTTGCTTATCCCTACAGTGCCCTCACAGCCCCTGGTAGAGCATACAGCACACAGTCAATGTGACTATTGTTTTCCAAACCTAGCTGAACGGATCCTATTATCCAAGTGAAGTCCAAATTCTTATGCAAATGAAAAAGAACCAGTCAATCATTAGAGAATGGTCTGCATCAGTGCTTCTCAAAATGCCTATGGTAAAGGACCAGGTTTTTATTTTCAATCTGTGGCCAACTGATGCTTTTTGTAAAACACAAAATTACATGCTTGGATGCCATGGTGATGCCAAATTGCTATAAAATGTCTCAACATTAATTCTCAACTTCTGTACTTATCTCAGCAAGGACCCATGATGATTTGTAAACTGACACCCGTATGCAGACCTCACTTGGAGGAGCACCAGTCTATATGATTCCCAAAACCTCACTATCTGAAAATCTCAGAATGACTGGGAAAAGCAATTCACAAGTTTCATAAAGCACTAAATAATCATGATGCTAAGAATATTTATTGTTTTTCAAGTGCTTCTTATGTGAAAGACACCATCAATGATTAGAAACTTGTCTAATCCTATATTTTCATTGAGGAGACTGCTTTGAATTGAGGAAAGCAATCAGTGCACCCCTCAGTTCTCTTTGTCCATGGCTTAAATGGAGCAAGCGTGGGTATCTTTAGCAATAGAAAACACGGGGGCTCTAGAAGTCAGGCAGCTGTGGGTTAGTCCCTGTGCTTCTATTTACCATCGATATGAATTAGGGCAAGCAACCCCCATCTCACAGAGCCTTGATTTTCTTATCTGGACATATGGACCTCTGTTACCTGTGATTATTGTTTGAGATGTATGATGGATTGCTATGGTGTCAATGTAGTCATGAGGCAGTCGAGTGGTTTGTCATAGACTCCAGTGAGTAATAGCAGCAGAGAGAAAAATTCTGATGAGGCTCTCAGAGTAATAAAAGTCCTCAAAGCCTCTCTAATAAAGAACAGCTGAGGGACAAGAGAAGCGTGGCCTGGAAGAGAAGCAATTCAGAAGGACAAAAGAGCTGCCTTCATTTTAAAAGACCTGTTACGTGGGAATGAGCATGGTCTTTTCTGGTCCCAAAGCCAATATGCAAAAATTATAGAGAGAAAGATTTCTGCTCAAAGAAAGAAGTTTCTGGCATCCAGAGTGTTCCAAGGATGGAATGGGCTAGCTGGATTGGAGTGAGCTGCTGCTGGTGCATGAAGCCTGTGTCCTCTTGTCAGGGAAGTCTGTAGTGGGTGACAGTAGCAGGAGATCAAAGATTGGACTAGGTTGTCTCCAGGTATTTTCTGGACCTACCTTGACAACTCTGAAAATCCAAGAAGCAACTTTCTCACTGTGGGAAGAGCCTACTCAGCCTTTTGTTGACTTGGGTATATAAGGCAGATGTCAATAAGTCAACCAAAACTACTAAAAATGGCAGAGTGAGTGCTGAAAATTGGCCCTATATCCCTTTTATTTGTCTAGCCTTGTATAGTATGTGAATCATCTTCACACATTGCCTCACCCACAACTCTGGGAGGTTTTACAGATATGAAGCAAAGGCTCAGAGAAGTTCCTAGTTCAGCAAAGAATTCACACCCAGAAAATTAGAGACCCAGGGCTCAAACCAAATAGTCTGATTCTCAATCCCAAGCTCTTCCCACTGCCCTCTGACCCAGCTTCCATTCATCCCTTTCTGAGACTCAGTGTTCCTATCCTAGGTAATCAGACCCACCACAACACTTAGGCTGCTTGTGAAGGTCAGAGGTGGAAAGGTATTTGAAAATGCTTTGAACAATTAGAATAATTTCCTTCCTTCCTTCCCTGCCTCCCTCTCTCTTCCTTCCTTCCTTCCCTTCTTCCTCCCCCTTCCCTCCTTCCTTCCTCCCTCACTTCCTCCCTCCTTTCCTTCCTTCTCCCTTCCCTCCTTCCTTACCTCCTTTCCTTACTTCTTCCTTCCTTTCTCCTTCCCTCCCTTCTTCCCTCTCTCCCTCCCTCTCTTTTTTCCTTTATTCCTTAAATGTTTACTGAACAGATTTAATGTTCCAGGAACTATGACAATTAGCTAGTAGGCCAAGATGAATAATACACAGCCTTCACCTTCAGGGACCTACCAGTCTAGCTGGGGGATACAGACATGATCAAGAGAAAGTCATAAAGTGTGTCAATAGTGAAAATATAAATGTGTATGATGAAGATTGTTCAGAGGTAGGGGTGATTAATTCAGGTCGAGGAGTGGAATGGTTAGAGGAGACTTCCCAGAGAAGGTGACATCTGAACTAGGCTTGAAAGGAAGACTTGCAGCTCACCAGGCAGGTGGTGGTGGAAAGGTTTGGGTGGGGAGGGAGAGGCTATTTCAGGAAAAGAAACGAACGTTCACTAAGCCATGAAGATTTAGAACAGCGTGGTATATTCAGGGGCCTGGAAGTAGAACTGGGGGCGGGGGGTCAGGTAAGCACCAGGAGTAGTGATAGGCGGGACTAGAGAGGTCAGTGGCAGTGGGGAGATTCAATGCTAGCTTAAGGAGCTGTGATTTTCTATCTTGAGTGAAATGAGGAGTTTCTAAAGTGATTCAGCCAGAGGAGAGACATAGTCGGGGTTTTCGAAGAGTACTCGGGTATCAGAGTGTAGAATGGATAAGAGGGGAGAGGCTTGTGATTCTCTTTCCTCCTTTTCCATGCCCCAGATGCATTCTCAGCACTTTTCTGCTCTTCTCTGTGCCCAGGAGGCTGGCCCTTGCAGACTGTTTCTTCTGGGCTCCCCTGAACTAGGCTCCGGGTCCAAACAATGGGAAGTACCAACAGAGGGAAAGTGGGTAGAGAGTGCATTGTGTGATTTCTCTCCTGCTCTCTCCCTATTGCCACACGGCCTCTCTGGCTATGCCCCACCGGGCAGCCCTTCCTCCACAGTTCCAGTTCTCATTGGGCTTCAATATCTATTTCTCTCCCTTGTCCCTTTGGTTGTAGAGATAACAGCTTCCAACTGTTGCTAGTCTCTAGGTGCCTCAACATCCCTTGTTTATTCCATTAACCCTGCTCCACCCCTCTAAGCAGTTCCTTCATTAATGTTTCTGCATTGGAATCATGTGAGGTGAATTCTGCTTCCTGCCATTTCCCTATAGGTCATGGTCAAGGTTGGATAAAGGCCTAGAGAGAGGCAGAATCATTGCAGTAACCGGAGAGTGGGAGACAGAAGTAGTGGGGGTGAAGAAGAGGCAGCAGAGTGCAGAATCTTTCCAACAGAGAGACAACAGATCTTGATTTCAGCTTCTGCAAAGTTTGCAGGAGAGAGAAGGTCCTGAGAGGTTTCTGACTTGGCAGGACATTTCCCAAAATGGAGAATTCAGAAGAAGCAGGTTCCGGTAGACTGATGAGATTAATTTTGAGCAGCTGAGTTTGAGGTACCTTTGGGCCATCAAGAGAAGATGTCCAGGAGGCAGATGGATTAAAGGATCTGGTGTAAAGATTTAGCCAAACCACCAGCATACAGAGCTAATAGCTAAGGTCCATGGACAACAGAGAAGGGCACTAAACTTGCCATAAGCTCATCTCATTGGTTCTGTATTAATAATTATTGATATGAAAATAAGTAGAGTTATAATGACCCAAGATTTCACAGAAAACTCTATTCAGAAGTGCCTGTTTTGTGCCATGATTAGTTGCCCCCCTCTTAAAGATGTAGGGGTTTGTTTTTCAAATCCATGATTTTCCCTGGTGTTCCATTTAGTCATTCCTATTTTTCACCACCAGATTGTTTGCTGGGGAAAAGAACAAAAACAGCAACAGATGTCTTTGTTTTGGGGTTTTGCAAAACTCCCTGGTTAAGATAACACTTTCAATTAAAGAAATTATATCATCCAAATACCATATGCCTATAAGCCTGCAATTGCAAAAATCACCTGCTTTCTGAAATTATTTGAAGAGTCCCTTTAACCACCACTCAGTAGCTCAGTTGGACATCCAATTAGGTCCCTCTCTTCTTTCCTGTGGATTCGGAAAGCTTCAGTTCAGAAAGCTAGTCAAGAGGGGCATCCTCTGATTTGTTCTCAGAGCTTCATAGACACTCACCACTAAGTTCTTAGTCTTCACGTGCACCGCCCCCACCCCCGCCCGCCACACACACACACACCCGTATGTGTGTAGCCTGTGTACTATTCATTGTTCATTAGGACCTGGCATATTTTAGGCACTTAGCAAACAGCTGTGGAATAAATTAACTAACTTCTTCTATCCTTTCTTCCTCTTTCTCTCTTTTTTCTTCTATAGCTTCACATTTCCTGAAAGACTTCTGTGCCACATGGTTGCTAAGCACTGAGAGCACAAAGATAATTAAGCCGATTCCCTGTCCTCAGCACACCCATAGTCTAGTGGGGAGATGGTTAAGTAGAAGGAGAATGCTAATTCCAGGAAGAATAAGAGCTTCTTGAGAGAAAGAACCAGGCTTCATTCCCTTTGTAGTCCCTTTTTGCACAGTGCCAGGAACTCTATAGACATTCAGTAAATGTTTGCTGAATGAAATGTTTGTTGAATGAAGTATGCCTTACCCAGATAAGCAAGCCCTATACTGCAGAAGCACAGGAAAATCATGCTAAAAATCTGAGTGGGAGTGAGCAGAGGAGGATTCATTGAGCAGGTGGTATGTGCCCTGAGAGCTGAAAAGGGCTGGGGGAAGGCAGCAGAGCGGGCCTGCTGTGCTGGAGGAAGCACTTCCGTCAAATCACAGAGGTGTAACTGTGCTTAGGAAAACACCATGAACCGTGAGCAATCCAATTTGGCCACTACATCAGGTGAGAGGAGGACATGTGAGCTGAGCCCCAGTGTAGAGGGTCTTCAAGGCCTGCTTTGAAGAGTCTGAGCTTTGTGAGACATTGAGGACACACTGCAGGCTGTGACAAACATGAGGTAGCATCTAGTCCAACTCAAGCCTACTGTGATAGACTCACCCACCCTGTCCTGTGTTGTGAACATTAGGTAAGAGTCTGATCTTTCTTATTTGACTACAAGCAATTTCAGATTGGGGATTTGAATTCAATACTTATGGAATATGCAGCTGGATACTTTTTCTGCCCAACTAGATCCACTCTCTGCACTACCCTATCCAGCTCTGTGCCCCTGGAGGCTGACCATGTAGATGATATCAAGGGGCTCCCTTGTCCCCAGTCTCCAGTTGGTTTTGGCCAATGGGTGCCACCAGCAGGAGATCAGAACTGAAAGGAGAGTGAGGTTAGGGTATTTCCTCTCCTGGCTCCTATTCTGTCAGGTTGCTGTGGGTTAGCTGCATTTCTCTACCAAAGACCACAGCTCTTGAAAGGCTACAGCCCTCTCTATGAGGCTACCTCCTCCTGGTTCCATGACCATGCCTTCCCCTCACCCTTTCAGGCCCGGGGAAGATAACAGTGCCCTTCTGTTGCTAGCCTTCAGATCTAGCAAGATCCTTCATTGCTTTCTCTATGCCTGTAACTCTTTCAATAACTCTTCACCTGAAACTGCCTGGTTTGAGTGTTCTAAGACTTATGCGACCACCTTGCATATACTAAGTACACTCTAAAGTGCTTTTCATACATTTATTAATGTAATCCTCTCAAAGTATCAGGTTAATATTAGTTTTCCCACTTACAGGTTAAAAAAAAACCTGAAGTTCAAAATTTTTAGATAATTGGTAAAGACCGTCTTCTACAAGTTGGAATCCCCCCATTTTAGAGTAGTTCCTAGCACATGACAGCTCCTTGACTGAATGTATGAGTGGACACAAGATTGTACATACTAAATACTAACATGAGTGTTAGAGATCACAAGAGCTTTTGAAATTCAGTGGTAGTAGGAGTAGCTTTGGAATCAGAAAAAGCTGAATTAAAATTGTAACTCCACTACTGACCATTTCTCTCAGCCTTAATTCCTTGTGTGGAAATTTGCATGACAATTTCTACTACATAAGGTGGTTGTAAGGATTAAACAAGATAATATTCCAACAATACCCAGGATAGAACACGTGCTTTATAAATGGTAGGCTTAATTATACACACTCTAATTAATAGTTACAGCAGTGTTGAAAACCCACATGGACAGATAACCTCAATGAAATATGCTTTTCTTCTCTGCTCCGAATTATTGCTCCAAAACACAAATACATACAAACATACATACAATTCCTCATTAGATAAATTAAGTTGCCAGTGCTTGAGGTTTCTTGTTCATACTGTTCCTGTTTCTTTCACTTGGCCATCTCAAAAGCTTCATGTTGGGCCAGGCACGGTGGATCATGCTTATAATCCAGCACTTTGGGAGGCCAAAGTGGGTGGATCACTTGAGATCAGGAGTTTGAGACCATCCTGGTCAACATGGTGAAACCTGGCCTCTACTAAAAATACAAAAATTAGCTGGGTGTGGTGGCAGCCACCCGTAATCCCAGCTACTCGGGAAGCTGAGGCAGAAGAATCACTTGAACCTGGGAGGTAGAGTGTATTAGTCTGTTTTCACCCTGCTAATAAAGACATACCCGAGCCTGGGAAGAAAAAGACATTTAATTGTACTTACAGTTCCACATGGCTGGGGAGGCCTCAGAATCATGGTGGGAGGTAAAGGGCACTTCTTACATGGCAGTGGCAAGAGAAAATGAGGAAGAAGCAAAAGCGGAAACCCCTGATAAACCCATCAGATCCATGAGACTTATTCACTATCATGAGAATAGCATGGGAAAGACCGGCTCCCGTGATTCAGTTACCTCCCCCTGGGTCCTTCCCACAACACGTGGGAATTCTGGGAGATACAATTCAAGTTAAGATTTGAATGGGGACACAGCCAAACCATATCATGGAGGTTGCAGTGAGCCAAGATCATACCACTGCACTCCAGCCTGGGCCACAGAGCAAGACTCTATCTCAAAAAAAAAAAAAAAGGTTCATGTTGGAGATTGTGCAGGTAGAAGGGATGTTAACAGGAGAAAGAAAGAAGGAAAAAGACATATTTGAAAGCTACCATGTACCAGGCACTTTCATATTCTCTCATATTTCATTTTCACAAGAACACACAACACATAGACAGAATTCCTGTCTGTGATGAACTTGGTGAAGTTCAGAGATGGCAAGTACCTTGCTCAAGGTCATACAGCTTGTACAGAGTGCAATCAGGATTTGAGCTCAGGTGTTCTAGTTCCCAAGTCATATTCAGCCCTCCCCATGCCTTACTGTGGGCTCTAAGCCACCTCCTGCAGCCAGGTGGATTCCCCCATCTTTCACTTCACTGGATGCTTATGTGTCTTCCTTTTTAGCTCAAACATCTTCAACTGGAAGCAGCCAACCATTCCAAGACACATGTTAATTACTCACTTAGGAGTAAGCCACACGTCTTTCCTGCTTTGCTTTGACAGCTCTTCTCTTTTGTTTCCAGGGGAGAAATGGCACATTAACAAAATTCCAATAATGAATATGATGGTGACAAAGCAGAGAGAAAGCACAAACAATAGGAGGAAATGTTGAAAGATTCCCTTTCATCTCCTAACGGCAGTCTGAGGCTGGACATGTCTACTCCTGGGAATAGAATCCAAGGGCAAAAGTCCCTCACGATAAGGAGCCCACATTTTGTAAGTGCATGGTTACTCTTCCTTCCGTTTTTTAAAAATATTTTTCTAACCAGGTCTCCGGAATTGAATATAAACACTGCCAGTGTTGTTTCATCCTTTCCAAACAACATTCCACTCCCCAGCCGCTAACGCCCCTGTTGAGAACTTGAGTGTCTAGATAAATGGGCCCATGCCTTTGAAATCTTGGGAAAAAGAGGTGAGACATAACAAAACACACAAGCTCTGTTCTGATTCTGCTTCCATCTTCAGAATGACTCTGTGAGAGCGATCCTGAGGGGAAAATAGGACGGAAACTCGGATTTGATCTTCACTCACCCCAGAGCCTCAGCTGTGCTCAGAAAATGAGGGAATGAGAAGAAAGTGGAATTGGACAGAAAGCCTCGCTTTTGAATCCTGGCTCCTGCATGTATTAGCAAATGACTCAACACATCTGAGCCTCAGTTTCTTCAGCAATGCAGTGGGGACAATAACATCTACCCCTCAGAGCTGTTATGAGGACTCAAAAGATACTCTGTCCTGTGGTTTGGTACCCAAGCTGGTCTCTTTGGGGCTCAGTCTGGTGCTGGTTGATGGGTGTGGCCACCCCATACCTACTCCTGCAGCCTTTTCAAAGAGAAGGAAGCTTCAGTGTGAGCACTTTGAAGCATCTGCTTACTGATCTGAAGCCTCCTCAAGTTGAGCCCTTGGGATGCCCAGCTGCACTCAGAGATGAGTTTTCACAGCTCAGACTACAAAAGCTTCAACAATTCAGCGTGTTCACCACTCTCTTTTTCATTTTTATTTATTGTTTTAAAAAGGGAATTACCACATAGAAGGCAGGGGCAGAGAGGAATGGGGAAGTGAGGAGCCACTGTGAAGACAGGAGCTGGGCAGACCAGTCTGGCTAACGAGGTTGGTTGAGCCTATCTTATCAGAAGATCCTTGTAGAAGGATTGTTGAACAACATAAGGATCAGACAAACAGCAGTATAGCAGCCAGGCAGACAGAAAGGAGCCAGAGCCCCACATAGCCTAAAAAAGAGCAAAAAGCAGTTTATTTATTTATGTAACAAATTTTTTTTTAGTACCAACTACATGCCAGATGCCAAGCTAGATAGAGGTGGTGTATATATCTCTGAGTGAGACTAAAACGACCCCAGTTTTCCTAGAGCTTATATTTTTGTTGACCTGGAATCAAATATTTAATAGTTGTGTACCCTCAAGCATGTCATTCTACCTCATGGAACCTCAGTTTTCTCACCTATAAAATGAGAATACCCACCACCAGGGCTGACACCGTAGGTCTTCCTGAAGGGCTTATGACTCTTTGAATATTTGTTTAACATTCATTTAGAAGAGAATGTATTGGATGAGGGAAGAGCTAAGAGAGCATGCATGGCAGGTCCAGGAGCTGGAGTTATGCAGGGCACAACCTCACAAGCACGCCTGATGCCCCAGGATGGCAGCATCCCACTAAGCGCTCCACGTGGCTCAGCAAAAACGAGTCCTGTGATCATCTCAATCCACCCTCCATGGAAGACAGTTTAGCCACTTGCAGGCTTATTCCTCCCCTCAGGCAGTTTATCTAACCTTCTTCCAGCCACGTACATTGTTCTGTCTCAGAGCTCTTAAAATACGTCTCCTATTTCCAGTGATACTTAATCCCATTTGAACCCTGGTAGATTGAGTTCCTGTTCAACTGGCCAAACTATACCATAACCCAGCTCGGTTTACTTCCAGGATTTGAAGAGTTAAATGAAAAAGAATATGTAAAGCAGGACCTGGCAGGCAGGACCCACTCAACAGGAGATAGCCCTCATAATCTCCATGACTTTTACCACAAAGCTGTTGGAGAAGTAAATTAGGTGATACAGAGGGAGTGGTATCCAGACAATGCTCTATAGATCCCAGTGAGTATCATTATTGTCCATTTTATCAGTGGTAGGAGCAACAGAGGCCCAAACAATCAGCAAACTAGATAGCTAAGGGTCTGAAACCTCAGAACAAACTAAGGAAAGCAGAGTAAGGATGACCAGAAACACCTCATAGTTTGCAACCCTGTGGACAAAGACATGCCTGCTCCTCTGCTCCTGCACAGATTCAAAAGGAAACCCTTCCCCCTCCCCCATTCTCTCCTACCTCCCCAGTCCCCATCCCAGCTTCCGCCACCCAGCCTCCACTATTTTCTGGGCCCCTTTAATTTGGAGGCTTTTAGGGCCACATCCTGCCATCAATTTGGGGGCTGACTTCAATGAACGTTCTGTGCAGGGCGGGAGAGGGGCAGGATACAGCTTTCTCCTGGCGGGCCCTGATACAATAGGGTTTTCTACTGAGATCAATGGATTAATTGCAAATGCTCCATTTGGGGCCATAAGGAGGTGCATTGTTTTCCCACAGTCGGCTGGCTGTCAGGGCTTAGGCTTGCCAAACTTCATTTTTGAAAAGTCAGGGAAAACAATTTTGTGAAAAAGGGGTAGGGGTGGAGGGGTACAGCACAGTAATTTTGATCATTTCACTAAAGGTCAATAACAATTATAGCAAAAATTCAGAAGGCACATTTGTTCTCTGACTGAGGCCCTGTCTGGAAAATTCCATCCCGAAACAATTTGCTGTCTCTCTTCCAGCCCTCCCCTCCTCTACAAGGCTCTCTCTCCACCAACGCCCCAGCCCACTCCTAACTACCCCATCCTCTGGCTCCTCCCACCACATCAGAAACTCTCTCCCCTGGAAACAGCCTTCTAGGTTGAGAAGGAGAAGCGACCAGGGAATTATCTTCCTTTCCGTCGGGAAGTTGAGATGGGTACAGTGGCATCATTCCTTTCTCCCTGGGGTTGTGGAAGTGTTTACCTGGTGGTGGAAATGGCACGGGCATAGGGGAATTAAAGTCCTACTTCTAATAGTTAATAGCTGATACTTGGGAAAATTCAACTCTCTGAACATCCACAGTATCATCTGTAAAACGGGAATAGTAATCTGGACCTTGTGGGATTACTGTGCAGATGAAATGAGAAGATGGAGACACCATCCAAACTACAGTAGATGCAGCACAAATGCAGGGCTCAAAACCACCTAAAGCAAGAGGTTCTGATCATGGCATTTCTCTGTGTGGAAACCCCTCATGGCACACTACCTGCACACCATCAAGGCCACATCTGTTGGCCTGACATTCAAAGTCCTCCACTTTCTGCCCTCCTCCTCCCTTTCCAGCCTTATTTCCCACTCCTTCCTCCCTCCCTCCCTTTTCTGTGCATAACCTGTCCTTTCTCTATCCTAGCCACTGTTCTAACTCTGAATTCCGAAATGCACATGTTGATATCCTACCCATCCTAAGACTAAGTTTAACTGTCAACTTCTCCAAAAAGTTAAATTCTTTCAGCTGCGATGAATTATCTCCTCTATACTTAGCACCTTGCTTCTTCCATGCCTTCAAAACTCCATATTCTACTTAGCTATAGTTCTCTCAATCCCTCACTGATTCATCGAACACTTAGAATTGTAATTCAGAGCCCAGCCCTGGGGTCATGAGTGTCTGAATTTGAAACTCAGCTCTACTTCTTGCTTGCTGTAGGATCTTGGCCTTTCTGTACCTCAGTTTCCCCATTTGTAAAATGGGAATAATAATTGTAACTACCTCAGAGGCAGTTAATATGAGAAAATACATGTAAAATCCTTCAAAGAATGCTTGGTACATGGTAAGTGCTCAGTAAATATTGGATAGTATTATTGTTAAATACCTAGTCTGTTTCAGAGCCTAAGAATACAGTGATGGATAAGACAGGCTTTTCTTCAACAAATATTTCTTAAGTGGCTTCTATATGTCAGGGATTTCTGCTACTTCTAGGGGGAAGAAGAAAGGAGTGGAGATAATAAACAGAAAAAATTAGATAAACAAGAAAAATATCATCTTGTGAAAAGTGCTACATTGCCATTTACAGTAGATTTAAGTGATGGAGCATAGGTGAAGGGCTTTTTTAGACAGAAGGCTGAGAAAGCCTCCTCGAAGAGGTGGCATTTAAGCTGCATGAACTAACCCTTAGCTCCCACTTCCTGTAAAGGTGAGCAAGAGTTCCTACAAGGGAGTGGCATAGGTGCTGGCTAGGGATGTAGGGGTCGTGATTGAATACAATTAGGTAATGTCTTCACAGGATGGTAAACACCCTTATATTCTCTTGAAGGAGCTGAAACATATGAACACCACAGCTTCAGGGCCAGGCAAAGTTGGGTTTGTGTCCCAGCAGTACAACTCTCCAGACTTTGAGCCTCACTCTCCTCTTCTATACAATGGAGCCAATGACACCTCTTACCTGTGTGTTAGAAACACCACCTAAGAAGATGTAGATAAAGTGACTCTGCAAGGTAAGAATTCCATAAATATTAACTCCCCTCCCCACCATATCAGAGAACCCTAAAGTTGAGAACTGCATTTCTGTACATATCACTATATTAAAAACCTAAAGGGGAAAAAAATGGAATATTCTAGTGACTACTTGTTCATCTCCCACTCAAATGCCAAAAAATGTTTTTTCAAGGGAAACAAAATAGTAGGAAAAGGAAGGATGCTTTAAAAAAAAAAAAAAAAAAAAGTCTCTCTTCTTCCTTGCCCTAAAAAAAAAAAAAAAAAAAAAAAAATGGTTTCTAGAACATCAAAAGCTCCTCAAAGGATCAACAATATTTTTTGATGATGGAAGTATGAATAATCAAACATATGGATTGCATTTCTTTAAATTATGCAGTACCTAAAAACCAGGAGGGAAAAGAGGGTGCTGGTAAAAATGTTTTTCACATTTTATTAAAACCTCAAGTTCTGAGAAATACTTTTATGACTATTACACACACACACACACACACACACACACATATTTTTCTCTATCCAACTTTCAAGAAAAAATAATTATCACAATGAGCACTTTCTTCCTGCTCAAAGTGTTGTTCTGGCCAGTTCTAATTCTTCAGCACCAGCTTCATTCATAGAAATTAGGGGACCATAAAATGGTTTGGCTCCCAAGCTCTGCTAACATAGCAGTTGTGTGACCTTATGCAAGTCACTTAAATTCTCCAAGCTTGGGCTTTCTCTATTGTAAATAGGAAGCAAAGTCCAGACTTCACAAATGGTGGTGAGAATCAAATAGAATGAGACCCTATTTGAACAAGCCTTGTAAATTGCAATGTCAAGTTCATGTGAGAGATGGAAATGGCTCCAGGAAGCTATATGTGCCTGGACAGGGATACCAGCAATGGTTAAAGAGGCCAAGTGCCCACCTTCAAACTCCTGCTCTGCGTATTATAAGTTGTGTGTTTCTGGGCAGATAACTAAGCCACTCTATGCCCATTTACTTATTTCCAAAATGGGATATTGCTAACAATAATGGTACCTACATCACACAGTGGTAATGAGGATTAAATAAGTAAATATTTATAAAGTAGTTAGGATGGTGTCGGTGTTTGTTCTGAAGGAGAGAACACGAGAAGAAGGAAGGAAGGAAGGAAGAGGGAGAGGAAGAAGGGATGGAGGAAATAAACACCCCACTAGAGATCTCCTGTGCTGGAAATTCACCATTTAGTCCTTGGTATTAAGTATTATCTTTTCCAAGAGTCCTTTTTGAAAATGCAAATGTTCATAAAAGGCATGGCATAGCAATTCAAATTTAATGTGCATTTATTGAGCAAGTACTGTATGCAAGGCAGTGTGTTGTGTCATATAATCCTCTGACCCCTTCGAGAGTGGGAGTGGGGAAGGTGACACATGGAATCAAGAGGAAACGGGGAGACCGAGGGAGAGAAAGAGACAGAAGGGCCATTTCCCCTACAGTGGCTTTGGCATTGAAAGGACTTGGGTCCATATGTCGGCTCTGCCAGTTATCAACTCCATGACCTTGGACAGGCATTCACCACCTCAAGTTTTACCTTTTAAAAAATCAGGATAATGACAATTAGGTTGTTGTGGTGATAAAATGAGATAATGTGTGTACACATCTAATTTTTCTCCTCCCTACTCCCCATTTTTGTGACATGCCTCCCGTGACTTCTATGCACTGGATGGAAACGAATTGCTAATGGCAGCAGCTAGAGGACTAAAGTCAGAACTCTGTGAAGAGGACATCAGTTTGCCACTTTCTCTGTTCAGTAAAAAGGCAATTTTTGTGGAGACCATGCTCCACTAACTCATAGGAAAGCATTTTCTCCCTGTGACATCTCCAGTCGATTTCAGCCGGCAGTAACCAAGTGACTAACTCTTCCTCCAGGGGCAAAGAGCCAGACCTGGTGTTCGACTTCTCCCTAGCCTCCCAAGTGCAGAGATGATTCCTACCGGATACTGGTCCTTGGAGGAAATGGGAGAGAAATTCAGCTTTGGCTTTAGCAATTCAACTGATAAAGGAGGCAGGGAAAAAGCTAAGTGAGACAGGAGACTACAAAGCCCTCTTCCTGGATCCTGGCAGATGCCAAAGGAAGAATCCGCGAGTGAGTAATTCTGCAGCCTGGAGCCCAAAGGCTGCAGCCAGAGGTCTGTGCCAAGAAGGCAGCGGGTGCAGGAGAGGTGGGCGGCTCCTGGGCTGGCCTTAACCGGATGGGGGACAGCTCAGTGTGAGTCAGAGGCTGAGCCTCTGCTCCAAGGGCCTCCTGCAGGCCACATCCATTCAGATAGGCCTCCCACGAAGGAAGCTTTCCCCTGCATAGACTCAGGTGGCCTTTATTGTGATAGTGTGTCATCAGTAGGCATTGCATGCAGATGATAGAAAATTCCTGCGGTCCAAGCACAAGTCTGCACAAAAACAGAACAGATAGTCAAGGACGCAGGTATCAGGTCTGTGCCCAGGTTTTGGGCTGCCGAACTCCCATGCTGAAAATGACAACAGCTATCATTTATTGAGAGCTCACCTGGTCCCATCACTGTGCAAAGTGCAAGCCAGCTCCAAAGCCCTTATGTGCAACTACTAAACATTTTGGTCTCCAGAGTGTACAGTAGAGCTAGGAGAATATTAGGTAAGCCAGTTCTCTAACTACCTCAGTTTCCCCATTGCAAAATGGGGATGATATTTGCCTACATTATGGGTTATTTTGAGAACTGCAGCACAGCAATTCAAAATCCAGGCTTTTGAGTCAAAAAGATCTGGGTTCGAGTCCCAGCTCTGCCTCTGATTTGCTGTGTGAGCTTGAGCAAATGTCTTATCCTCTGTGAGCTTCAATTTCCTCATGTTTTGTGGATCGTAAGAGAACCAACCTCAAAGGGTTATGACAAAAATTAAATGAGATAACATATGAACCTGCTTCCTCATCTGTAAACCAGAGAAAATAATACGCATTTTTCTCATTGTTGTGAAGAGTAAATAACATTTTAAGATGGCTTATTAATATATTTCATATTCAGTAGGTTCATGGTTATTATTATCATTATTACCATTTCCATCAAATAAGCCATTATATAAAAAGTTATTGGTAAATTTTAAGAGGCTGTTTTTGATAAAAAATATATTGTTTACTATATTTAAACAAGGCTCTAAATGTGGTAATTAGTATTTTTATTATAACTGCCATTTTCCTCATATACTACAATCTCAGTATGGGGCAAGGGAGCAAAAAACTCACTTGATCTCTCTGAGTTCCTTTTCAGGAGAAATTTAGGTTACATTAGGATTTTCAACCTCAGATCTGCGGACTCAAAAGGGTCTGGGAAAGTAGTAAAGGCAGTGAGAGAAGGGTACCTAGAGGTATTTTCAATATTCCAAAAGGTACGGGAAATCATATATTTGTCAATAATGTGACCTCCACAGACTACCTTGAAGACCAAGTTTCTTTTGCTTCAGGTTGAAATTGTAGTGGCTTGGCATGGCACTACTAGTTAACTGCTATTCCCCAGACCTTCTATCTGGCTGAAGTGTGGGCAATAGACAAGCTCTGTTAATACCGTGGGACTCTGGAGCCAGAGTCCCTGGCTCCCCACTTATCAGCTGTATAAACTTAGGCAGGATTTATAACCTTTCTGTGCCTCGGTCTCTTCATCTGACAATACTGGATAACAATATTGCTTCCCCATGGAGCTATCATAAAGAACCATATATGTAAAGCAGTTAGGATAGTGCCTGGTCCACAGTAATCACTCCATATGATGAACTCAGTTGTCATTGTCATTGCTATCAGATTTCAAGAAACACCTACCCAGACTCAAAATAAATCATCAATGGTAACAATTGGAAGCATGTTCAGAGTGAGTTTCTGTGATGGGGAAGAAAGAGAGCCCACACTTATTGGATGTGTATGAGACACTGGGCTACATGGTACAGATGTCATTCTATGGGATTTGGCTCACCATGATGTAAGAAGAGTGTGTTACAAAGGAGGAACCAAGGCTCAGAGGGGTCCCAAAGTCACAAAACTAGCAAGTAGAAGAACCAAGATTCCAATACAGCCCTTCTGGACCCCACAACAAAATTTCGATGAATTATACCATGGGGATGCCAGGAGAAAATTAAATTACAGAGGGTAATTTTTCCTTTTTTTTTTTTTTTTTTTTTTTGAGATGGAGTTTTACTCTTGTTGCCCAGGCTGGAGTGCAATAGCGTGTTCTTGGCTCTCCACAACCTCCGCCTCCCAGATTCAAGCGATTCTCCTGCCTCAGCCTCCTGAGTAGCTGGGATTACAGGCACGCGCCACCATACCCAGCCAATTTTATATTTTTAGTAGAAACGGGGTTTCTCCGTATTGGTCAGGCTGGTCTCGAACTCCTAACCTCAGGTGATCTGCCCACCTCAGCCTCCCAAAGTGCTGAGATTACAGGTGTGAGCCACCACGCCCGGCTCAGAGGGTAATTCTTAAACAACAGCATGAAAGTCCTTAGTCTAGGGTTGTAGATGCTTGGTGACATGGAGCATTCTTCTCCTCTTCTGATATTGGCAACACTGAGAAAAACTTCTGAGCCCTCTTTGGAGAAAAAGGAGTCATAGAGTTCTCCCTCTCCTGGTGGGCTTCAGCTTCTCTTGTTATCCTTGGAATCCATACCCATATTTATGATAGCCACAGATTTAAAAGTTCTGAGGAGCCTTGGTTGAAAATCACATTTCTCATCTTGGCAGTGGCAAAGAAGTAATTTTTGCTTCCCAATTCACTTTAATTGATCTTTTAACTAATGTGTTCGACCCAAGACTTGAGAAGGTAGCAAAGAATGACTGACACTCCTTCACACGTGTGCTCATTCACTCCACAAACACACACCGAGCCTTCTGTGTCCCAGGTTCCGTGTTGGGTGTTAGGGACACAAAGTCGCTAGCATAAAGAGCTCTCCATCTACCAGGGGGTGCAGACAAATATATAAAAGGTGGCAGTTGCCACTTTAATGGAGGCAGCCACAGGTCCCTGAGCTCACAGATGTCGATCTTCCCTAGAGGAGTAGTGAAAGGGCCCTGGGAGGAGGTGGTGTCTTACAAGACCACTAGGGTTTGCTGAGCAGAGAAGAAAAGGAGGAACTGCATCCTCAACAGAGGAAACAGCATGCGGAAGGGCCTGATGGCATAAGGAGGCAGCAGTCAGATGAAGAAGGACCTCGAAAATGCCCTGCTCAGAAGCTGGGATTTTATCCTTGGAGCTACTGACGAACCTTAAGCAGGGGAATGGCATGATCATATTCTGCAAGCTTCACTTGTGCCATTTCCTGGTTTGACCCCTTGACATGTTTTATCAGTAATATTCATGAAGGTATCTGCCATCCCAGAGCTTTCATCTATACCAAGAAATTAGATGACAATAATTATTAAAATAATAAAAATCTCATATTGGAGTTATATTGAAATTTCTTTCTTACTTAACAATGAAGTTCTAGAAGACAGACAAGATTTTGTTTACTAATGCTTTCCCAGCGTCAACCACACATAATGCCAATATACAGCAGCTTTTCCTTAATAAACATGTGGTAAGTGAATGAATGAATGAACAAATGAAAGTTTGTTTCCACTGCTCAGTTTGCCAAGCACTTTCATACTCATTGAAATCTCTCAAAACTTCTGTGAGGTAGATAATTCCCCTCCTTGCCCTGCCCCATTTTGCACATAGAAAACCTTGGGTCAGAAAAGAAAGACATCTCATAGTGATACAGGGTCAATATAAGACAACATGTATGGCAGGCACCATGAGAAAGCACTCACTGCTAACTGGAGTGGCCAGGGAAGGCAGCCTTGAACCTAGCCTTGAAGACCTAGTGTGTGCTCTTGGCCCCACTGGCCCCCACTCAACATCCCTCAATGCTGGAATTTTACCTTATTAATAGTCAGCCCTCCATATCTATGGATTCCACATCCTCAGATTTCACCAACCACAGATCAAAAATATTTAAAATAATAATAATAATAAATAACAACAATAAAAATAATACTTCTTTTTAAAATGCAGTATAACAACTATTTACACAGCATTTACATTGTATTAGGTAATCTAGAGATGCTTTAAAGTATACGGGAGGATGTGTGTAGGTTATATGCAAATACTACACCATTTTATATTAGATTAATATCAGGGACTTGACCATCCTCAGATTTGGGTATCTGCAGTGATCTTGGAACCAATCCCCCATGGATACCGAGGGACAATTTTGATTGGTATTGTTTATCGAGTATTTACTATGTCAGGCATTGTGCTGACAGGTTCACATGCATTATCTCATAGTTTCACATGAAAATTAGAGTAGTAAATACAGCCACCAGGACTATTTAATGAATAAGGAATCTGAGATTTGAGATATTACATAATTCGACCATTCTTCTGCAATAAGCAAGCAAGGAGCTGGATTGAAACTCAGGTCTGTTTGACTCCAAAATATTTTTTCTCACAAATGCAGGGCCAAGAGTGATAACCTGCATTTCAAAACATCATCTATGGGCACAGAAATATGGAAAAATGAGTATAAACACCTTTTCTACCACCATTCCTTTCCCACTCCACAGGGGTGGCATAAAATACACCAAGAGCTGGGAGAAGGAAGGACAGTCTGCATTCACCACATAAGCATTAAATAATGAATAGGGCAATGGATTGGAAGTCAAGGTATCTTTGAAATAATGTCAATATATTACTTTTAAGGTGTGGGCCTTGGTAAGCCAATTAACTCCTCCGCTATATAAGAAAGGGACCAGAATTGATACATTCTAAAATCATTTTAAACCTGAGTCTCCATGACTCATCTAGATTTTTTTTTTTAGTTTAGTTGAGGCATTTCTAGAATATCTTGCTTACATATTGTGTCACAAGACTTGCCTAGCCCATATCTTAGCAGTGTCATGTTCCTTTCCCAGGAAATCTTAAGAGGTTTCTAATTGATGACCAATGCTATATTAAAAATCAAAGAGGAGAGTGATTGTTTTTCCTGGCCACAAGAAAAAAAAATCATAATAATCATCAAAATACTGCTCTTTTGTTAAAAAGGGTTAAAAATCTGACTTAAAGCCGGGCGCAGTGGCTCATGCCTATAATCCCAGCACTTTGGGAGGCCGAGGCGGGGGGATCACCTGAGATCGGGAGTTTGAGACCAGCCTGGCCAACATGGTGAAACTAAAACAAAACAAAAATAAACAAACAATCAAAAAACTAAAAAAAAAAAAATACAACATGGTGAAACTAAAGAAAATACAAAAATTAGCCAGCCATGGTGGTGTGCACCTGTATTCCCAGCTACTCTGGAGGCTGAGGCTGTAGAATTGCTTGAACCCGGGAGGCAGAGGTTGCAGTGAGCCAAGATCACACTGCTGCACTCCAGCCTGGGTGACAGAGTGAGAGTCCATCTAGAAAAAAAAAAAAGAAAAAGAAACCTGACTTGAGCACAACCTTTTTATCCAGCTACCTATGTGCCCTCTGGCCACAGGGACATTATATTTCTCCCATGGGGGAATCAGCACCATGGCATAGCAGTTAAAGGGAACCCTCCCTAGGACTCAGATTCCCTCTGTAAAATGGGTATTTTCAAAATGTTTGCTCTGCCTACTTCACAATGCTGTTTTGTGGATAAAAAGAGCTAATGGATGAAGAAGGCACTGGACAAATACAAAGGGGATGAAGATGATTAAGATGATTCTATACGTTAGGGTTCTTGAGAGAAACAGAACCAATAGAATGTGTATACATGTACAGAGTGAGACAGAGATTTATCATAAGGAATTGGCTCACACAATTATGGAGGCAGGATAGTCTCAAGATAAGCAAGACGAGTCCACAAGCTGAAGACCCAAAAGAGCCATGGTTTAGTTTCAGTTTAAGCCCAAAGGCCTGAAAACCAGGAGAGCTGATAGTATAGCTCCAGAGCAATGGCCTTCAGGCTCGAGAACCAGAAAGAGCCATTCTTCCTATTTGAATCCAAAGGCAAGGAAAAAGCCAATGTCCCAGTTCAAAGACCATTAGGCAAGAAGAATTCTCTGTTACGCAGGGGAGGGTCAGGGTTTTTGTTCTACTCAGGCCTTCAACTGATTGGATGAGGCTCACCCACATTTGGGAGGACGATCTGCTTTACTCAGTCTGCCAATTTAATTTCATGCAAAAACCCCTCACAGAAACACTCAGAATGTCTGACCAAATACTTAGGTACCCCGCAGCTCAGTCAAGTTGACACATAAAATTAACCATCACAATGATGAAAATGTAAGCCCAATGAGGAACCAAAATTTATCTATTTTGTTCCCTACAGCATTCTCAGGGCCTAGGAAAAAATCTAGTACAGAGAAAGAGCTCAAAATATATTGAATAAATGAATGAATGAGTGAATGAATGAAGGAAGGAAGAGGAGGAAATTTGGAAGCCAGTGGAGAAAAAAAAATCCTAATAAACAACTATTTGCCAGTGACATTTTCATGTATTCAATCAACAATTTAACTCCTAAGTAATTGAATCCTTCTATCCTTACTTCTTTATGAGTTTGGCATTATTATTTTCATTTTTCCAGGCAAAGAATCTGAGGTTCGGAGAAATTAAGTATTCAACAGCTGTATTATCTTTATTCTGCAGCTTTGTGGGCTTACTCTCCTGTCTCACTGCTCATCACAATGTGCAATCATGTAACTGCTTGTTTATCTAACTTTATTATTGCCTCCTGCTGTGGGTTGAATGGGGTCCCCCCAAAAATAATGTCCCCCTGGAACCAGTGGATGTAATCCTACTTCGAAAAGGGTCTCTGTAGACATGGTTAAAGATCTCAAAGTGAGATCATCCTGGATCAGAGTAGGCCCTAACTCTAATGACAAATATCCTTATCAGAATAGAGAAGGGGAGAGATCCACAGAGAAGGCGGTATGAAGACAGAGATAGACACTGGAGGGATACATCTACAAGTCAAGGAATGCCACCAGAGCTGGGAGAAAAGCATGGAACAGATCCTCCCTCAGAGCCTTCTCAAGGAACCAACCCTGCCAGTACCTTTAATCTTGGACTCTGGCCTCCAGAACTGTGAGACAATATATTTCTGTCATTTTTAAGCCACCCAGTTGTGGCAGTCTGTTATGGCAGTCACAGGAAACTGATATGCAGCCCTCTATCCCATCCCCCAATTAGATTGTAAGTGCCACAAGGGCAGTCATAAATTCTATTTTGTTCACTGTTTTACACCTAGTGTCTAGAAGTGTCAAGAGCAAAGTAGGAGCTTGGCAGATATTTGTTGAATAAATGAAAGCATGACTAACCAGATTGCAGATGTCTGCAGCCAGAAAAGGCTGCTGAGCAAGGACTCCTGGGTTCTCTATTCTCTTACTGCCACCAGGACATATTCCCTGAGACTAGCATCATAACTTTTGTAAAGTTCATTGTGTTTCTGGAGGCTTTATCCAGTGGAAAGAAAAGGCTGAGGGAGTGAATGTGTGTGGGTGTCCATCTCCCTGTTTATGAAATGGACATGGGGCCTTCTCCCCAGGAACCTTTGGAGGCTGGCACCATCTTTACTCACCAGCAGGGGTCAGTGGTATGTGAAACAGGAGCTGATGGGGTTCCCTGGCCTGCCCTGGGGAAAATGGCTCTTCCCAGCACGTGAGGCTCCATTCCGGCTGGGCCCTTCGCCTCCAGGTTTCTGCACCCTGTTCCTTCTCCTCTTCTCCCTTTCTGCCACCTTCCTTCCACTTGTCCCTGTTTCTCCAGAAGTTACACCAAGGTCCGTTTTGCTGTCCTGCTCACTGGATCCCTCTGCTGAAGAAAAAGGGGTCAAGGATAACCCAGACACATTCATGGGGTGGGCTGCTAGGGGTGCCAGGTAGATGCAGCTGCCCCAAGGTCGGGGACTCAGGAACTTGGGCTCTACTGCATCCCACCCCTTCCTCACATCTGGTGTGCTCTGGCAGAGTCCTGGCTCTCTCCAAGCTGGTCACCAAGACTTTCCTCATACATTTAACCAATCTTTACACAGGACCTCCGCTGACCTGAGCACTTCCTGCATGAAAGGGGCTCAATACCAAGGAAGAAAACAGATACATGTACCCTTTCTAAGTAGCAAAACTGGGTTCAAATCCTCGGCTACATCACTTATGTGGTGAGTTACTTACCCCATTAAGCATCAGTTTCCTCTTCTACAAATTTTGGTAATAATACTTTCCCAGTTTGAAAAGAGGACAAAACAAGATGATGTGTATCAAGGTATCGAGGACAGTGTCAAATACGTAACAAGTGCTCCACTCATCACTTTACCTCCCTTTTTACTCTCTTTTCCAAAAGAGATAATGGATGTTTGCAGTCATTCATTCAGTTCATGAAATTATCTATTAAAGTGCCTAACAGTCCTTGGACCCATAAGTGCTTAATTAATGGCATTTGCTGTTTTTCATCCTTTGAGCAATTATAGCATTAGCGATCACTTGGGATCAGAAAATCAAAGAGCTAAAAGGGAGCTTCAAGAAGATATAGCCCACCCCCATCATTCTTCAGGTGAGGAAACTGAAGTTCAGAGAAGGCAAGGAATTTGCCTGAGGCCATACAGCAAGTAAGCCCAGAATTAGGAAACAGCCTGCTCTTTCACCTGTTGACTCAAACCTCAGCTAGTGCTGATAACAGCCATTCAACCAGTATCTTCTGGTACCTAAAGCACCCAGGGCAGCACTGGCTACTCTAGAGGCCCTAGAGACTTCAAGGGCCCACCAGAAATATGGGCAGATGGAAGAAATTATAAGGCAGGCATTTAGGAAACACTTCCTTTCCAAACCAAATGCATTCTTGCTGCTGCACTATAACATTCATATCCTAAAAATTGTTATTTAACATGCTTTCCACATCCGAATGTGACTCACTCTTTGAAATGAAAATCTGGGCGTTTGGGGTGGTATTTCCCAGTGGCCATTGGCAGGATAGTGCTTGCGGGCAGTGCCACAGGCAGCCTTGACCTATGACTGAAGGCTTAGCCTCCAAGGCCACCCGGCAGGCTGCAGAGGCTCCAGAACGGGGGCCTTGGCCTTGGGAGCCTTGACCTTGTTGGCAAATGGATCTGTTTCTGATATGGTGTGGCAAATTTCTAAATCTTAGCTGTGGGATGGCATTTGCTTCTTGCGGAATAAGAGCAAGGATCCCAGGAGGTTCCAATTGATTCCAAAGTAGAACCAGCTGTTGGAATCCTGCAGCGCTGATTAGGGAAGTTCACTTCCAGGTTGCGGTTACCAGTTGACAGAGCCCTCTCTTGCCCCTCACCCCAACTCAGTGCTCTCAGAGAAACCCCTGAAAATAGAAATTGCCGCATCCATTCATCCAGACCTGGAAGCCAGGCAAAGGCAGGAGGAGGGAGGGTCTAGAAACAATAGCTTCCATCTCTTGGGTACCTACTTACTATGTGTCTAACATTACACTTGATACTTTATTATTTCCAATCCTTACAATCATATAGCAACACTGGTATTTCCAGATTTACAAATAAGGAAAAAAGAGATGCAGAGAATAATAATTCTTATTACCTTTATTTTTCTACACAAGTTACTGAGTGCTTACCATGTGCTATGCATTCCTTAAGAGCATTGCACATCATCTTCCAATTTTATTATGACATCAACCGTATGATCCAGTGAGGAAACTAAAGCTTAAAGAAGTTAAGAAAGTTCTCAACGTCCCTCAGCTTGAGAGGCCCAGCAAACAGCTGTCAGCGCCTGAGCTAGGATACAAATCCAAGTCTTCCTGACTACAAATTAGTAATAATAATAACAGCTAGCATTTGTTGAGAGCTTACTATGTGTCACATACTGTGCTAGGCTTTTTTTAAAAAAACACGTGTTACCTCATTGAATCCTCATGTCAATCCTATACTGTGTGTCACATTTTCCCACTTATATAAATGAAGAAACTTAGGCTTAGTAATTAAGAGAAGCAGAATTCAAATGCAGGCTCATCTGATCCTGAAAGGCTAGTTTTTAGCCTCCCCAAGTGTCATGAGGGCTCCTATCACTTGGTTTGAGTTTCCAAAATTTTCCATTCTTTGGTATAATTGTATCCTATTATGGAAAACTGGGAGCTAGCCTCAAACTCCGCTCCAGGTTTCATCGTGACTCCTCTGTCATTCTTTCCAATATCAACCTTCAAACGCCAGTGTAAAAATGCATTTGCAATTTGAAATTTACCATGTAAGCTATAAACAGACCATTAGTTGAAACTGGTGTTGATTTTGTAGACTATTAAGGATGAAATGGGTTTGATATTTACTAAGTTAAGGGAACATGAAATTTATGGTTTTTAAATTGCTTTGAGAAGGCTTACTAGAATTTTCCCTTATATAAAACCAGAATGAATGGTACCTTTGACAATGTATACATTCTTTTTTTTTTTTTTTACACTCTTAAATAGAGGTCTACTTGGCCTCACAGATATCCTTTAAATCAAGGTGAAATTGCTGCATCTAAAAGGGAATGTACTGACTAATTACATTTATTTTATCTTATTATTTTTAGAGATGAAGTCCCACTATATTGCCAAGGCTGGACTTGAATCCCTAAGCTCAAGTAGTGTTCCCACCTCACCCTCCCAAGTAACTGAGACTACAGGTGCACACCACTGTACCAGCATAATTGCATATCTTATCAATCAATCCAGAGACACTAAATACCTACTGAGGTATCTGTGTCCCCTGGGCATTTTCCAAGAGCTTTCAATATGGTTAGATTTGTTTATTAAATTTGCATAAATATGTGATATGAGTAGTTATATATTCATGTGATCATTCGTTCATTTGTAAATATTAATTAAATGCCTTTTTGGCACTATGGCAGATACTGGGCATACAAGGATCCTCCAGAACCTCCAAGTCTAGAGGGGAAGCCAGGCAAGTAATGCCACATAGAGGTCACCACTGATGCCACAGGAGAAAAATGGAGGCCTCTAATCCAGGCTGGGTACAGGAGAGATCAGGAAAGCATTCTGGGGGAAGTGTCACCTAAACTGATGAACTAAGGATGAGGTGGAGTTAATCTGAAGAGAGAGAGGCAGGAGTTCCAGGGAGAGGGAAGAGCTTGGCAAAGGACTTGAGGGGAGGGAAACAGTATTTGCTAAATGCTGAGAGAATGGAACAGATGGCACTGTCAGAATTTAGAAAGGGGAGGTCCATTTAAATTGGGATGGTCAGGAGAGATTTATTGGAGAACTAAAGCTAGAATGCAGAGATTTTAGGCAGAGGTGAAGGAATGGGGAGGTCTGAGGGAACTGCATAATTAAAGGTACAAAAAGCAGAACTCACAGTCAAGGATGATACTGAAGAGAAGACCCACCATACTGAAAGAAGCAAAGCACACACACCACCACCACCACCCTCACCCTCATCATGGCTGATATGCACAAAGCACTCACAATGCACCTGGCCCTCATTGATACACAATTCTCCAAGATATCTCAAATTTCTGCATGTTTTGTGATTAAAGGCCTGACTGCCTTTGTTCTAGATATTATTTTCAAGGATGTTTTTACAGGAACAAAGAGAGATGGTGTCTCCCTCTAGAGCAGAGGGTAGGCTTGCTTAAAACAAATTCAAGTTCCTTAAACTTTGGATTCCTCTCCTAATGCAACTGTCAAATGCCAGGTGTCATCTGGTCCTCTTCACATTGCTCCATGGGAATTGGAGCTCAGGGGAATAGCATATGGAAACAATGGTTCTGCTGGACATGGTGGCACATGCCAGTAATCCCAGTGACTTCGGAGGCCAAGGCTGGAGGATCACTTGAGGCCAGGAGCCTGAGATCAGTCTGGGCAACATAGCAAGGCCCTATCTCTTTAAACACACACACACACACACACACACACACACCCCTAGCCAGGTGTAATGACACACTCCTGTTATCCCAGCAACTTGGGAAGCTGAAGTTGGAGGATTGCTTGAGCCCAGAACCTCAAGGCTGCAGTGAGCTATGATAGCGCCACTGCACTCCAGCCTGGGGAACAGAGTAAGACGCCATCTGTAAAATAAATAAGTAAATAAACAAAACACTAATACTCTGGCTACTGCTAGTGCTATGAGTGATAAAATCTTTTGTCTCCCACCTAGCAGTCATGAAGTGGTACCAGGCTAACCCATTAGTTTGCAAGTGGTGGAAGATCTCAGACCCCTCACAGCTCTTAAAAGTCACGTTCTAAGTACTTTTCCAGTATGAACTCACTTAATCCTCTCAAAAATCCTCAAATATAGAAATGATTACACCCCTATTTGGGCAGGAAAAAATAAAACAGTCCAAAGAGAAGGTTGGTGGTGGATCATAAAGAGTCTCGTGTGCCAGGCTAAAGAGTGTTAACTTTATCCATTCAATAGCCATGGAAGGATTTTGAACAGGAGAGGAATATGAGGAAAACAGCATTTTTGAAAAGCTTCTCTGGCCAGAGCCTGTTAGATGGATTGGGCTGGGAGGAAATCCTGTTAGGAAACAAGCTAGCAAATACTAGGAGGCAGGACCAAGATTCAAGACAGGCTTGAAGGATGGGCTAAATGTACCCACAGTGGAATTTCACAAGCCGAAATGTCAGGCCCTGGATAAGGCTCCACCACACCACCAGCTCCAGGAAATGGTTGGGGAGAGGTGACTTAGCAGTGCAGCCCTTGAGAAGGAAGCCAAAGGGACCAAGCAACCTGGAGTGAGTCAGCAGAGGGTGAGTCTGCCAAAAGGGCCACCGTGATCCTTGCATGCATGAGAAGGCCAGTGTCAGGGCCAGGAGGCAAGAGTCCAGCTCTGGCCAGCCTCCCCCAAGTTGACTTGCATTCAGTTCTGGTCCCACACTTTGAATACGGCCTCAGAAGATGTTTATTGACCACTTGCTTTGTGCCAGAATGAGTGTCAATCTTCCACATTCACGATCTGATTTAAACCCCCCAAAGGCCAGTGGGGCATTATGGCCTTTCCATTTTATGCATAAAGAAACTGAGGCTCAGAGAAACTTGTCTAACTTCCTAGCTAATAAGTGGCAAAGCCAGGATTCAAACTGAGGTCTATTGTAGTCCTGAAGACCATTCTCTTAAGCACCATGCTAACTCCTACTTTCTGAAAGATGCTGACAAAATGGAACAAGTTCAGCAAAAATGCTCAAAAACAAGAAGGTAGCTAGGAACCATGACATGTCAAGGGGACAGAGATGATCATGACTGAGGAACCAAGCCACACAAACAGCATGTGAGCTCTTCCCACCTCTAGAGGCTGTCCTGCAGAACCCATGCACACACCTGTGTGGTCCCTCAGAGTCACAAGTACTGAAGAGGGATAAAAATCCCTCTGGGTGGAATTCCCACCAATCTCTTTGCCTGTAAAATCCCTGTGCATCCTTTAAAACCAAACCCATGGACTACACCCTCTGAAGTCTTTCCTAACTGCCTGTGTGCTCCTCCTCCATGCTTCCACAAGCCTCTGGACTTCCTTCCATCCACCCTTTCTACCCTGGTTCAATGCCCCCAACCTGGGAATGCCTCATAGAAGAGGCTGTGTTCAACTCTGCACCCCAGAGATCCACAGGTTTCTGGCCCAGGAGGTGGGTGTTGAATGAAGACAACCAGAGGATCCACTGGTAAATAAGAAAGCAAACTATGACCTCTGAGAGACACAGAGGTCATGAAATAGATCCAAGAGCTCTGATGTGCAAGGAGGTAGGTGAAAGAGGGGCCCAAGAGAAAGGCCTGGACCGCACGTCCCTAGTCCTGTCCAAGGGAGAGGATATTCCGGAGGGCAATGCTATTCCAGGTTTGTTGGGCAGCTGCCTCCAATGACATTCAGGCCTTTACAGGTTGGGGACAGGAAGGAACTATCCATCTTATACAGTCAATGTTTCAACATCTTAACATTCTGCTTCTTACCGGCGACATTCCAGGTAGCAAAAGAGAATAGGGGCCCAGTCACAGACCAGTGTTTCTTTAGTGCCTATGGGGCCAGTATGCCAGGGACAAAGCTTCGCTTCCTCACCTCTGCATGCCTACTTCAAGAACAAAAAGGTAGGCAGAAAGATAGGAAGACAAATAAATAAGTCAGACCTCCACAACTCTACTAAGCTGTACTATATACCTGGCATTGAGAGATAAATACCAAGTAGCATTGTGTAGCCAAGAGTGAACAGGCTGGGAGTTAAGCCCATGTTAGGAGAAATCCCAGCTCCATCCCCTGTGAACTGTGGGACATTGGACAAATAACTTGACCTCTTGGAGCTTCAGTTTCCTGTCTATAAGAGGGGGATCGTATGATGCAACCCTCAGTGGATTGGTGTGAAGGTTAAATGAGATGATCCATGTGAAGCATTTAGTAGGTAAACAGCAGGCATGCCCTACATATTCATTCTTTTCCCCCTTGCCTGCCTGCAGCAGGAATATGAGAGAAAGCACGGGACTGATAGGCAGACAGGTGGGTGCAATGAACAGGCTTACCTGATCGACCCCTTAAACTCTCTGAGCTCTCTGAGGTCATGGATGTGAATGTACTTTGTAAACTGCAAAGCACTATACAAATGTAAAGGATTGTCATTACTGATATTAATTCTGTCATTCAGAATATTGAACTTCATGCCTAAAGAGATGTCTGAAAACACAAGAGTTGGTTGGAAGTGCCGTAGGATTGGTGCAGGTATGCAGGATTCAACGAGAAGAGGCCATGGTGCACAGTGGCTGGAGGGTAGGCATGTGTAGGAAAAAGCTTCTTTCCTGGAGGATAATTGGGCTTAATGGGAAGAGCTTGGATAGGCTGACTCAGCCCTCTAGGAGGTATTCCCTGTCTCCCCCAACCTGCATAAATGCTGTTCCTCTGGGTTCCCACAATCCCTGTGCTTCCCTCTTTCAAAGCATACCACCCTGAACTGTAATTGTCAATTTGTGTTTTCATTTCCCCACAAACCATGAGGTTGGGGACAACCTTTCTCCATCCTTGTATCCCTAGTGCCTGGCACAGGGCCCATCACACAGTGAATGCAGAATAGATGCATTTGAGGAAGGAGCAGAGGGTGAGAGCATAAAACCAAACCAGAAGTCCTGTTTGAACTAAAGCAAAACCCTGGGAAGGTTTTCTGAGCCACCAAAGACCTAACAGCTCCTGGTCCCATAAAGCATTTCATCACATGAGGAGATAAGACCTGGACGGCATCAGGGTTTGGTCCTCCATGTATCAGCAGTATCACGCCTAAGAGATCCAGGCAGTTTGGCCTGGCTCAGCCTTCTGTAAGCCAGACAAGTGCCATCTCATGGGAAGAGTTTGTGGTCCCCATCCCCTCCGTCTCAGCACTGGCTGCCTTGCCCCTGATGCTGTCTGCCAAAAGGGGCATTTGAAGTCTGGAGAATAGGCACTCAGCAGCCCTTTTCCTCATGAAAGTGCACCTTGAACCTTCTAATTAGGCTTCTCAACACACCTGTGAAGCCACAATTCCCTCCCTACCCTTCCTGCCTCCACTTTTACAGTCGGGAGCTGGGGGTGGGGAGTGCTTTGTAGTGTACCTTTCTTTTTCTGCTCCACAAAGAGAAAAAGTCTAATTTTGAAGACTTTGTGGCTCCTTATCCTGTACTCAGACCCCTACTTACCTGTTTCATAGGGGATCAGGGAGGGGTAATTATTGCTCCTGGGAGCTTTGAAGGTTTGACGTGCTCTGTGGCAAGAGAGGTATCAAATGTGATGATTAGCATTAATAATAATTATTATTAGCAGCAGGACTTAGCTCTTTTGAAAGGGGGAAATATCCTTGCAACTGTTTCCCAACTGCTGAAGCTCCTTCCATTGCTAAATTTTGCTATTAAAGAGGATGACAACATCATGACAGGATATGGTGGGGTCAGGAGCTGGGCCACAGAACTCCTGTAATGGTCACAGGCCCATTCTGGCCAAAGATGGAGAGAGAGCACTGGTAAGCACACATTGTGGGCCTGGCATTTGAATATTCCTTGAGATGCCTAATCTGGACCCTGCCTCCCTTCTACCCCTAGTTCTCTATATGAGGACACACTGGCCCTCTTTTACTTCCCCCAGCATGCTCTTTCCAACCCCAGACTGTTGCGCATGCTAATCCCTCTACCTAAAAGGCCTTCCCCCAACCATAACACTTCACTGAGATGATATCAGTGCATTCTTGGGCCTCTGTTATGTGCTGCTGGATGCTCATACTTCTCTTTTGTAGCACAGATGCTTACTCAGTTTCTGCCTCCCCTGCTGCAGTAAGAAGTATCGGGTCTGGATCAGAGATCACCCATGAGTCAATTCATTTTACTGCATTCTCTGTACTAAGTCTGACAATGTAAGTAGGTGCTTATTCTAGATATTATGCCTAGCCAAACTTCAACTGAGCAAAACCTGGCAAGATTTCCCAAGTGTAAGCAGTGCAAGGTCCCCCATTAAACACCCAGGCAGGCCTGCATCTCCAGAGCTGGAGCATCCTGGAAGAAACAGAAGCCTACAGAAGCATCCCCATCGCATATATTTTATTGTTTAAATTCCATTGTTGGCTATGAATACAAATGGGCATGGCCTTGTCTGTCCTTTCTCCACCCCTTGGCCACAGTAGGTGGACCTGAGACCCAAGGTGGGTCAATGGTAATACCCACTCTTAGCCAGGGAGATCTATTTAAGGCATGCACATGTCCCAAGCCAGGCCAATCAAAGGATTTCCATGGGATTTTTCTACCCCGAGCTGTAGGAAGAAAATTTCTTCTCTCTCTGATCACAAGCTGTAAAAATGGAAGCCTAAACTTTACATATATTATTATACACTATTCTATGTATTCCATACATAAGTTATATTTTACAAATTAAAAAAGACACTACAAAAGCTGGAAGGCAAGCCTGGAGCTTTGGCAATCACATGCTCATCCCATGTAAGGAACTCATGAAGAGAAGAGAACAATTCCAATATGCAGGAAGGCAGAGGTAACAGGCAGGGATGGTGCCCCGTAAGGGCTGGAGACTCGGATCTGGCCAATTCCGATCCACCCCTACCCTTCTCACAATTTATCTGAGCAAATAATGTCTCCTTTTTGGCTTAAGCTAGGTTGAGTTTATGTTTATACTTGAACTTACTACCAAGAAATAAAAATAATATCTCATATTTTATTTATGCCCTTTTTTCCACAAAGGATTGATTTAAAGTTAACATCCTTCATTTGTCTTATAATTTCTGATTTATGGTTTATTACTTCACTCAAGGTGATCACTCAATATAGTTTCCTGAGGTGAGCAAAGAAAGTGTAATTCATTCATTTTACAGATAATCTAACTGAGGTTCAAAGAAGTAAAGGGACTTAGGTCACACAGCTAGCAAATGGAAGAGCCTGGACTAGAATCTAGGTTTTCTTATTTTTCTCTCTATAATGAGAACCTAGAATTTAGGTTCTCTTATTTTTCTGCTAATAGATCATGGCTATAAGCACTAAGAGAGAGGCTGTTGGGCTACTTGGGCTCATAAGATTCTCATAACTTCCTACTGTAGGTAACTATGCCCTTTTAAGAAGCACACCTTCATAGTACAGTAACACTTGCTATAAATATTCCTGAGAAGTAATAAAAAATAGAGGCTATCACAAAGTTTGGGCTTTGTTCAGGTCAAAATAATATGTATATTTAATGTAAAAGAGATGCTAAAATCTTGACTTGTTGTAGCAAGGAGAGGGTGTTCTGGAAGGAAATGTTGGGTGCATTTGGTGCAGAAAACTCCAATGGTGTTGAGAAGAGGTAGGAAGTGAGAAGGAGGGAGCTAGGAAAGTTTTGTCTTTCATCAGTGGAGCTGTAAAAAAAAAGATGGAAAGTTGGAAACCACCGTTGTAATGCGAGACAGACCTGAATTCAAATCTGACTTTGACCAGCCACTAGTTAACATCTTGGGCAATCACTGCATCTCTTTATTTCTCTGCCTCTTCATTTGTATAATGAGGATAATAATATCTTCTTTCAAATTTGTGTATGTGATTGTGCATATAATAAAGATGCCCAACAGTACCTGGGACATACTAGTCGGTAGATAAAGTCTTCTTCCCCTTTGTTTCTCTTTCACTTATAGGAGCAATGCTCACATTTTGTCCCCTATAAAGAGAATCAGCAAGAAACACCCATGTGCCCCAGGGGAGGTTAGTACACAGTGCATTGGGATTTGGCAACTGGACCCTTCACCATGAAGGCCCAAGCGCCTTCCCCAGCCTTAACACCCTTTCTCTTATTCCTTCTCTCATGCTGTTTTACACATTCCAGACTACTTGTCCTTCTTTGGCCAAATCTTTCTCTCCCAACTCCCGTCTCCTATTTCAAAGCACAATGTTTTCCTGGACAGTTTATTTGCTACTTAGGCTTGTCCTGAAAGAGATTCTACTGGCATCCTTTCTACAAAAAGTAAAATCTCTTCCAACAGATAAAAGGGAGGGAAGCAAAAAGTGGGGTGGAGGAAGTTTTTCAGGATAGAAAGAAGAGTGGGGAAAATAGAATAGACTTACTGTTTCAAGGACTTTTCCCAAGAAAAATATTTAAAGACATAGGAAAAGACTAGATTCCATTAAACATCATATTTATCAATTACTATATCCAAGTTCTCTATTTTTGCAGTCTTTCATCACATATTCCTTTCTCCTGGGTCAAAATGCTATGTAGCCTTCAAGGCCCAGCTCAATGCTTTTTGGCTTATGTAGTTCATGTAGTTATGCATCACTTAACAATGGGGATAAGTTCTAAGAAATGCATTCTTAGGCAGTTTCATTGTTGTGTGATCATAGAGTGTTCTTAACACAAACCTAGACAGTATAGCCCACTACACATGTAGGCTATATGGTATAGCCTATTGCTCCTAGGCTACAAACCTGTAAAGCATGTTACTGTACTAACTACTGTAGGTAACTGTAACACAATGGTAAGTATTTTTCTATTTGAACATATCTAAACATACAAAAGAAACAGTGAAAATACAGTATTATAATATTATGGGACCAGCGTCATATATATGGTTAGTAGTTGACCAAAACATCATTATGCAGCCCATCACTGTATTTGACTAATATAGACTGAATTCCAACTATGTGCCAAACACTTTTGGGGATATAGTGGTGAACATGACTGATGTCATCCCTTCTCTAATGAAATTTGGAGGCTTGCCCTTGTTCCCCTTTAAAAACAATACTCTTGCCTCCTGTGTCTGCTCCCATAACTGCTGTTGCTTCTGTTACAATAATTGCGTTTACATCTTCCCTCCTTCTTTAAAAGCCTGTAAATCAGCATGACCAACTCATTTCAGTTTGCTTGGGAAGTACCATATCCTGAGAAACCTCTCAGTCCCAGGCCAATTAGGACAGTTGCTTACCCTACTAAGTCAATGTTTAAAAACAACAAAAATATTCTCTGAAGAAAATCACTCAATCATTCATTCTTCAAATATTTATTGCATGCCTAATTCCTATATTGTTATAGCTGTTTGCCTGTATTTGATGTTATATCTCTTTTACTATACTGTGAGCCCCTTGGTTTGAAGCCCACATTTTTTTCAATCTTGCATTGTTAGGCCCCAGCACAGTATCTGCTCATAAAAGTCACTTAATTTTATGCAAACCACTGTGGTTTTTATTGATAAACATTGCAAGTTTGTGCAAAACAATTTTATAATATGTGTTCCTATAATTTTTAAACAGCAATTTCTATCTAGTGACTAGTTTGGAGTGTTCAGCAAGTAATAAAATCCATTAACAATCCCCCTTCTCTTCTAGGCTCCCTCTAGCCCTCTAGCCCTTCCAGCATATAAGGCATCTCTTAGCAGCTGTGGCAGCTTAAAGGCTGAAAATTGCACACATACACATACCAGGGTCATCCAACCCTAGTTAGGTCTTTAGAAAATTCTAGTTTTTAAAGTTCTTCTGTTAACAGAGTTAAAATCTAAATCTCTGTAGCTTCTACCCACCGGGTTGTGATTCTTATAGTGGAGACAAAAAAAAATCAAACCCAGACTCCTATGGCTGGAAGCCTTCAAGTATTAGAAGAGTGTTCTCATGCTCTTATCTCTCACCCACTCCATGACCCATATGCACACCTGAGATTTTCTTAGCCATCCTAACAGTTCCCTCAACTGTGGCCAGAGTGATACGATTTTACAATCCTGGTTTCTTTCCTCTGTATTTGTCCCACTTCACCTCCCTCTTAAAGTGTCTGAATCCGAATGGTTCTCTAGATTGTTCTGACAAGTAAATTAGAACTATCACTCTCACCCTGTACCTATTTTAAGAAATAGGTTAAATGATTGCTGGCTGGCTGGATGCATGTACAAATTCACTATGTGGGTGGAGCAAAATAAAGATAGTTAAAACCACAATCATAAGAAATAAGAACATTGTATTGGGTGAGTAGTGGCTCCCCAAAATTTATGTCCACCAGATATGACCTTATTTGGAAATAGAATCATTGCAGATATAATTAAATGAGTTAAGCTGAGGTCCTACCAGATTAGGGTGGGCTCTCATCCCATGACTGATGTCCTTGTAAGTGGAGAAATGGAGAAGACATATGTGTGCAGAGGGAAGACAATGTGAATACACACAGGGAGAACACCATGTGATGATGTAGAAGCCACTGGAGAGCTGCAGCTGCAGCCAAGGGATGCCAAGAAGTGCCAGCAACCACTGGAAGCTAGGAAGGGGCAAGGAAGGATTCTCCCTTAGGGCCTTCAGAGAGAGTACAGTTCTACTGGTTCCTTGATTTCAGACTTCTAGCCTCCAGAAATGTGAGAGAATAAATTACTGTTGTTTGTCATGACAGCCCCAGGAAACCAGCGGTCTCCAACCTTTTTGGCGCCAGGGACAAGTTTTGTGGGAGACAATTTTTCCATGGATGGGGCAGGGGGTGGGGGGTGGTTTCAGGATGAAACTGTTCCACATCAGATCTTCAGGCATTAGATTCTCATAAGGAGTGCACAATCTAGATCCCTGGCATGCATAGTTCACAACAGGGTTTGTGCTCCTAGGAGAATCTAATGTGGCCACTAATCTGAGAGGAGGTGGAGCTCAGGTGGTAATGCTTGCCCACTACTCCCCTCCTGGTGTGCAGCCCAGTTCCTAACAGGCCACAGATGGGTACTGGTCTGCATCCTGGGGGTTGAGAACCCTTGTATTAAATGTTTAACTCTTCCTTTTTGTACTTATCCTGAAAGGACGTCTTGAGATTATTGGAAGAATATTCAACAACGTTAGAAGACCCAGGTTCAAATCATGATTTTACTACTCACCAGTTGTATGACTCTAAAAAGTGACCTCATTTCTTTGATCCCTAGTCTGATAGAGATATAAACATACAACACAGAGGATTAATTTAGGGACCAAGAGTGATAAGAAATGAGATAGTGTTTTACAAACTATACAAGCTTTTCAGATGTTAATTATTTGATTGTTTTTCCTCTCTTCTCTTCTTCAGTTGGCTTTCCAGAGGTTTGTTTATTTTACTTTTCCCCCCAAAGAACCAGCTCATGAATTCTACTACTTTAATTTTATTGATTTTCTAATTACTTATTATCCTTGCTATTTTTTAATTGCTCTGCTTTTCTTGGTTTTGTTTTGCTGCTCATTTTCTAAATTCTTAGGTTAGACATAGAGTTGCTTTCTTTTTACTTATTCTTATTTTTAACTGCAAATATAAAAGCTATGAATTTACCTCTAACTATGACTTTGGCTGCATTACATACATTTTCATATCTTGTGTTCTCATTTTATTCTTTTCTAAATAGTTCACATTTAGGTATTTTTAAAAACTTCTTATTCTGAGTTATTATTAGCATCATCCTCTACCCTAAGCACTATGAATTGGCCTTACTGATCCAGGAGCTTTCCTTGTTGTTATTATTATGTGGAAGATTGAATCACAATTTCCTATGAACAAATTTCTCTCTGACATTTTTTAAAACAACTACATCATGGCTGAAAAGAAAAGTAAAGATTTTTATTTTCTCATCATAAAAGCATTAGCCATAGACTATTAGCAGCTTTCTGGATTCAGACATTTTTCAAGGGATAAATTACTAGAATCTTCTTATATCTTCCTCCTATTCCACAAAGAACTAAAGAAATCAACAATCTTGCTGAAAAGGGAAATGTTACCAGCACTACTCAATGGCCCTGACTTATGAATTAAGTTCCCAGGGTTATAGTCTAAACATCAGTCATTTTTTAAGGCTTAAAACAAGATCCAATTTTTCTCTGAGACCTTCACAAACCAGCTCAACACAGAGGAGTCTTTCTTTTCCCAAATCATATATTTTGCCCACAAGTCTAAGACTTAGCCCTAACTCCCATACTAGATAGTAAGTTCCTTGAGAGTAAGATTATGTCTTATACTTCTTTTCAGCCCTTCTTATAACCTCTAGCATCTCACTTCTTGAATTACATAATATCAAACAGTAAATGCTATGATTAGTTACAATTCTTACAGGACCTCTCCTGGGAGAAAGTGTAACTTTGAAATTTTGAGCCAGAGATTTTAAAACAGGCAAGTGATAAAATCAAGACGCATTTAAAACCCTTCAAAATGCTTGAGGTGAATACCTTGGATGCCTGCTTTGAGGAGAAAGAACATCCCAAACATTAAGGAACTACAGTTTTGAACACTGTGAAGAAGCCAAAATGACATATTGATATTTATATAACAAGAGCTACATGTGAGCTACATGTGAGCTCATGTTTCACCAAGTATGGTGGTGATGGCAATATGATACAAACAATAATGTTGCACATGTGTAAAATACTTTACCGTTCACAAAACTCTCCCCTGTGTGAGGTCATCTGATGCTCAAGGCAAACCTGAAAGGAAAGCAAGGTAGGGACAATTATTCTCATTTTGGAAAAAGGTTATTTGGGATTCAGAAAAGACTGGCTAATCTGCCCAAGGTCACAAAGCTAGTAGTTAGTTGGAAAAGAACTAAGCAGAGATCTTCTGATTCTCAGTCCTATATTCTTTGGGCTACCCTTACTCCAAATTGACTTGGGAACTCTTGAGATAAACATCAGTCACCAACTTCAACATCTAGATATTCACTCATGAAATACCCTTGGGATAGTCACGTGCTCCGAGATACCAGAGGTAAAAGACATAGTCCCTGCCCTCAAGAAGCTCACAGACATGTAACCTGATCATTATAATGCACAGAAGAAAGCATAATTTCTGCAAATGCTGTGAAAGAATTAAAATAGCTAATAAGACTAGTAATAAGTAACACTTACTGAGCACTTACTATGTGCCTGTTTCTGTCCTAAACACTTTGCATGTGGAGTGGGTAACATTATGTACCACAATGCCTGGCTCATAACAAGAGCTTAAGAGCTTAAGAATTGCCAACTGGCCGGGCGCGGTGGCTCATGCCTGTAATCCCAGCACTTTGGGAGGCCGAGGTGGGTGGATCACAAGGTCAGGAGTTCAAGACCAGCCTGGCCAACATGGTGAAACCCCGTCTCTACTAAAAAAATACAAAAATTAGCCGGGCATGGTGGCATGTGGCTGTAATCCTAGCTACTTGGGATGCTGAGGTGGGAGAATTGCTTGAACCTGGGAGGCGGAGGTTGCAGTGAACTGAGCCACTGCACTCCAGCCTGGGTGACAAAGCAAGACTCAGTCTCAAAAAAAAAAAAAAAAAAAAAGAATTGGTAACCAACCATCTTTATTATTATATTTTTAAATATAAAATCAAGGATTATTATCTTTAAAAAAAGAATATTTAAAATTGAAATTATCCAGGGCAATATAGTAGGGGAGCAAATAATCAACCAACAGGGAGAAGTTGGAGCTGGGTCCTAAAGAATAATAAAGGGCTCACAGACAAGGAGGGAAGAACATTCCAGGTAGAGCAAGCACACTTGCAAAGACTTGGGGCCTGAACAAGTCTAGGGAAGGGTGAGGCAGGGAGGGGAGGCATTGCCCTTTGGGCAGCCAGGACAACATACAGAAGAGGAAAAGGAGGTGGCCTCCAGCCAGAAAGCAGCAGGTGGGGCAGGGTGGGGGCACTCCCTGTGCCTGACCCAGGCACCGAGGGTGAGGCACTGATTTTCCAAGGCTATTTGTTTGCAGGTTACATTTTTCCTGAAAAGAATCCAAATGCTTTTGTTTTCACAGACAATTCTAGACTTCTTGGTCCAAGGGCTTTCCCTGAGAAATATCCTAATGGCTGTGGGCCAAGACAGGGTTCCACTAAGCCCTGGACTCACAGCACAACAGTGTGGCAGGCTGGAATCTTCTTCAGAACCTGTAAGGAAGTGGAAATTCAGTCACACCCTGGGAGATTTGTAAATATAAGTAATATGCCCTGTTGGTTCTGCCCCAACCAAACCCTCCTACTTGAGATCCTCTGAATATGGCCTGCAGTGTGGAACCTCTATGCCTAATAGGTCCCTTCCTCCTCTTTCCTGTTTGGCATGGTCCCGAACTTCCTGCAAGACCAGCCTCAATATTCTTCCTTTTGAGCCTTTTCTGGCAGTGGTGGCCCCAAATCCTGGCCCCAACACCAGGGTGGATGGATAGCTTTGACTTCAGTGCTCCTAACGGAGCCATGGATGCACCTCTATTTACACTCATCTCATTGCCTTGGAATTAAGCACCCCATCTCCCCTACCCTACCACCCCCTGGCCTCCACCTGTAAGCCAGTGTCAACCAAGGTTGGGGAGGTAGAGAGCAGTCCACCTGGTACAGGTTATATATAAGGGCATGCATTATCTGTAGCAAACTTTAAAAAAAAGAAGAAATTTAACAAAAGTCAGTCTCTTTGTTCATTGTCACATGTGCAGGTAATTCTGAATAATGTCAGAGATAAAATATTCTCCCTCGCAAGGGCAAATGTCTCTTTCTCATACCACTTGGTGTTTCACTTCTGTGGATACTTCCCAGTTTCTTCTGTTCAGGAAAAGACGATGCTATTAGCGATAGAATGGAACACTGGGCAGAGCCTTTAGTCAGTCAACAGTTGCTCACTAAGACCTAGTATGCACCAGGTACCATGCTAGCCATTTTACAAGCATTATCTCTGCTCTTCCCAACAATCCCTAAACGTATGCATCTATGCATGCATCTCTGTTGGGTTATTTGTCAGATGAAGAAACTGAGTCTCAGTATCATTAGATGATTTGTCTCGGGTCCTACCATAAGAAACTCAAACCTAGATCTGGGTAGCCCAGAGTTTATGTTCATTCTCCTGTGGTTCACTGCCTCCCCTCTGTGAGCCCCTAGAACAGCATGTCTACTCAGTACCAGGGGTTAGAACTGCAAGCTACACATCCTTTCCTTAAGGAGTCCACAGCTTAATGCAGAAAGGAACTCATGCAACTCAGCATGATTCAGTTTAGCATGTGACGAGTGGTTTTAGAAATAAAACAGACCAACCCCCAACTACTGCAGCCTTAAAGATACAAGGGGAGAGGAGAGTTGTCAAGAGAAGTAATTAGCACTGATTGAACTCATAGCAGATGCTGTTTTGGATACCACACACATGCTCTCCTACTTGAGTCTTACTACAAACACCTCTGAGGTGGATCTTATTTTTCTGAGTTCTCAGATAGTGCTCAAACAGGTTAAGTGACTCAGCCGGGGTCACACAGCAACTAGTAGCTGGTAGAACAGGGATTTGAGCAGAGGCCTCTCTGACTCAGAAGCCCATGCTCTGGCCACAGCAGCCCCCTAATGAAAAGGGAGTGAACATGTTCACCATGAGTTCTGCTCAGGGACTAGGGAATATACTAGTGACCAATAGGATAAGGAAGATTAAAAAATAATAACATAAAAAATAATTTTTTGGTGCTTTACAATTTACAAGATTCTTTCTTATCCATTATCTGATTGCATCCATATGAATTTGGCAAGGCAGGGGCTATCTCCATCTACAGATGAAAAAACAGAGGCTTTAGCAAAATTATACAATTTTCCTGAGATCCTATGAATTAGATGCAGAGTCTGGAATGACTTTACCAGATTTACTCCATGAATTACCACATGTAATATACAGGTACATTTGATTAGCATCTGAGTCTTAAGACAACCTAAAGAAGTAGGCTCGACAAGTCTAACCCTCCTCACATTAAAGACAAAGAAATGGAATTTGGAGATGGTAATGAACATACCCAAGTGGTGGAACTGGAACTAGAACTCATGCCCTAAGATGAGCACAAACTTTTCCTCTTTATCATATGATGTGGAAAAAAATTATTCACTTATTCGTTCAGCACCAAACTTGGGCAGGGTTGCCAACCACCTGAGAGTGGGCTTGTCCCTAAGAGCCCTTCCTTCCTCTAATAGCTCTCAGATCCACCACTAATCCACCACCAAATTTTGATATGAAAACACAACTAACTCTCTTAGACACTCTAGTCTGTTTTACCAATAAAAGGCAAAGAATGATCAAATAGTCAACTCTGCCCCCAACATAACTGCATCTTAAATAAAGCTGGGCTTCTTCTCCCTTCCCCTATCCTTTTATAAAGTTCCCCTCCAGTTCTAAAGAAAAGTGTAAAATTGCTCCTCTGCAAATGAATTTCAAGGTCTCCACATCAAAACCCTATAAGATATAAAACAAGCAAAGTAAAGGCTTGAATGATTACAAAGCAAGAATATCAATTATGCACTGTCCCACCAAATTAGTTCCTGAAAAACAGAAACTCTCATTTCCGTTGTTTCAGAAACACTGTAGAAAGACAAGGCAGTATGGTGGGAAAAGTCTGGGCCTGGGAACTATGGAGTGTTCCAGGAGACCTGAGGCCCAGAGACGTTAAGTAACATGCTGAAGGTCACACAGCTTCCCAACGGAGCTGAAAATGAAGACAGAATCTGAATTCATGTCATTCTGCCTTCACATTGCTTCCCTGCCCTTTTGGAGTAAGCTGCATGGTGATCTACCCTCAAAGCTGAGTAAGAGCAAAGCCAAGAGGAGGTAACTATGTGCCTAGGGGCCTAGAGCTCCTGGCTATCCCTAACTGTCCTGGGTCCTATAATCATTATGGTATAATGAATGAGAACATCGTGAGGCAAAGAACTTCCAGATCATCCTCTTTGATTCTGCTTTATTCTATCCGAATCAGACAATGTCACTGTTCCACTCAGATTTCAGTGGGATTCCTTTTAATTTTTTAGGGGGTAGGGGGCTCCAATGTGCCTTCGGTGGCCAGTGCCAGCAGCTCTTCTTGGGTGGACTGTTAGGTGCTATGGCTCTCCAGCCTTGGGCGAGGATAATCCTGAGGTTTAACCCACACTCCAGAGTCCTCAGGCAGGATCAAGCTGAAGCTGCCCTCTGCAAGTGGCATCTTAATACCATTCCCCAAATTACAGTGAAAGTAACTTTTACATTTCAGTGAAAACAACCTTGGGATGGATGTGACAGATTCCTTTTTAAGGAATAAACACCAACTTACCACCTGTTTTACACTCAAAAAATCACTCTTTGTTCTATTTTGATTATTTAAACTCATTTAAAAGATCACATTGTTCTTATATTTTGCTCCATAGGCCTTCATTTTGTTGCTGACTAAAAGCAATAAAAGTCTGATCAAGGTACTCAGCCTAATTTTCTGGCTGATAGTCTACGTTCCATTCATTCATTCACAGCTGGCTCAAGCTTAGAACCAGCTGCACTGGCTGATCTAGTCACATCTACCAAATTATGGTCTGACCTTAGCAACCACCCTGGGAAACAACCTAGGGCCTACCTCAGCCACTGTCCATGCTGTCACTCCAGCCATCTTGCTGTTCCTCTCACGTACCCAACTTGTTCCCACCTCAGGGCATTTGCACTTGCTGTTTCACCTGCTTGGAATACACTTGCTTCAGACCTTCTCCTGGCTCCCCTCCTCACTGCATCAGGGCTCTGCCAAATGCCACGTCCTCAAAGATCCTTTCTTGACTTCGCCATGTAAAATGATCTGCCCATCCCCTACTCTGTCTTTTTATATCTTTCTTCATAATATTTATGACTATCTGAACTGATATAGTTATTATTTACTTATTTATTGTCTTTCTCCACCAGGAGAATGCAAACTCCAAGAGAGGAGATATTTTGTCTGCCCAGTTCATTCTTATCTAAATGGTGCCCAAAATAGCACCTGGGAGAGGGCAGGCACTTGATATATTTTTTGAATTAACAAAAAATGAAAGAATAGCACTTCTCTTCTTCAGCCTTTTATTTGTGAAATAAAACTTTTCCAGAGAAAGATTGCAAAGGCTTGGAAACTGGGAGATCTTTAGCTTTAATGCCATGGGTAAGTCTCTTATGTTACCTACGGATCAAGAAACTCTCTACCTCAAAAACCTGTGGTGGCTCCCTGTTGCTTCAACAGAGGACAGTTGTCTGTGAGAGTTCGCAGTCTAAGTAAAAACTCAAGGCCACCTAAAATAAAATAATCTGACAATGACGTTGTGTGTGTGTGTGTGTGGTGTGTGTGTGTGTCATAAACATTTACTGAGTGCTTGCTAAATGCCAGGCACTCTTGAAAGAATACAAAGATGTGGATCCACCCCAACCACCATCATTTTGGTAGTAGTAGAGTGAGATATCCAAGGAGGTCATAGATGATTAAGAAAAAGAGACTTAGGTTGGGCGCAGTGGCTCACACCTGTAATTCCAGCATTTTGGGAGGCCAAAGCAGGTGGATCATCTGAGGTCGGGAGTTCAAGACCAGCCTGGCCAACATGGTGAAACCCCTTCGCTACTAAAAATACAAAATTAGCTGGGCATGGTGGCGCATGCCTGTAATCCCAGCTACTTAGGAGGGTGAGGCAGGAGAATCGCTAGAATCGGGGAGGCAGAGGTTGCAGTGAGCCAAGATCACGCCACTGCACTCCAGCCTGGGTGACAAGAGTGAAACTCTGTCTCAAATTTAAAAAAAAAAAAAGAAAAAAAAGGGAGAGACTTGTAAACAATATTAAATTGTTAGCAAATGCCAAAAGATAATTCTACATGGGTACATGGGCACGTGTACAAAAGGAATCAGTCCCCTTCATTTGGATATAGGCAGGAGTCCAGAAAAGCTCCTAAAGTAAGCTGCATTTCAGCTGAAGCTTGGGGAACAGGGGCTCCCCAGACAAGCGGGGAGGAGCAGTAGTGAGGGTGTTCCACGGAGAGGAAAAGCCTGAGCAACGGCCAGGAAGGAGGAGGACACATTCTGGAAACTAGAGGTGATAAAGTCAGTCCGAAGTGTGGACTGTGAGCTGGGGTTCAGTAAGAGACCAGGCTATGAAGTAAGCAGGGTGTTTACAGAAAAGATACCACACTGGAGTCAGGCAGACCTGAGTTCAAGAGCTGACCGTGTCACAAGCTAGTCAGTCAGTCCGCTCTGAGCTCAACTTCCTTGGAAGTCAATGACTAGGAGGAGGGGGGCAAAGGATCACCAGCTCTCCAGTGAGGTTGGTGGAGGCATGGAGCTGGAAACAAAAGTGCTGGAAAGACTTGTTTTGTTTCAAAACAAAATACTGAAAATGTCCCCTTGCTTTCATTTGTTTTGAATCATGATATTTTGCTTATTTTGAATTTGAAACTCATTAAAAGAGGATGTAAGGTTTTTGTGTTTATCTAGGGTGACTTGGATTATAAAAGAGGCAGAGAAACTCTGGGTGAGGTGATCTTAAAGTCCCCTCTGATCCTCACCTCCAGCTCTAAAATGACTGACATTTGGGCATACAGGGAAAAAGCAGAGAGGTGCAGCGAATCAGATACTGAACTTGAAGTCAGACCCAACTTCTTCCAACTCAGACTTTGCCACTCACTTTCTCGGCAAGTTAACAAGCGTCTTGGAGTGTCAGCTTCCTCTTCTATAATATGATCTTTTCCTCATAGCCTTATTTTGAGGTTTATTTGAAATAATGGATTTGAAAGCAACTGTCACATAGTAGGTGCTCAATAAATGGCAGCTGAGTATACCGTCTTTGTTCTCTCCATATCCCTGTCTCTAATCATAATAGTTTCCTTGTGAATACCTACCAACTGCTGAGTGTTGTCCACAGGCTATCTCTTTTACAAGCAGAAATTAATGATTTAATTCTTTGTTGTCAGTTGAGCTCATTGAATTGCCTCAAGGCGGTTCTGACCCTCAGAATAGAGACACAATGTTTGACGGGAATTTAGGGTATTCTGTCTGGAACCACACAGGTTTAAAATCTTTTGAAATTTAAAGTGGCTTTTTATTACTTCAGAAACCTATCCACTGCATGTTTTTATTTCTAACCATTATCCGTTTTCCCCCTTACTTTCCACATTTAACTCAAGGCTTCAAATACAAAAGCCAAGTTTGAAATAATCACAACATTTAAGCAATGAATGTAATGACAGCTTACATTTCCATGGCAGGAAGATGTACACTATATTTAATAGCTTTAGCCATTTACAGCAAAAATTACCACGGGGACTCCAAAGAGAGAGGGTAGGAGGAGAATTCTGGGCCTTTGACTAAAGATGCCATAGTCATAAGCTGTTTTGGAAATGATTAAGTGATAAATACAGTAAATTTACCCTCAATTCTGGGAACCCCACAGTGCAGACATAATTCTACAGAAACAGAATTACTCTGCAAAGGCAGAAGTAATTATTATTATTGTTAAAAGGTCTAAACCTTAAGCCTGTGCTGTTTTATTCTCTTTAGCTGGAAGATCACTAAGTACATAGACGAGGGAACTTAGGTATGTGGAGCATCTATTAGACACCAACTTCTCTATCACTTAAAACCTAACCTCCCTCCACATTCCATGTAAGCACTTGGAACTGGACCCCCAAAAATTACAGTGAGGGAAACCAACAATCTTGAATATCTACGGTGTGCAAGCCACCTTATTATATAAAATATAGCGTATGCATGCAATACTTAATCATATATAAGGAATGCCAATAAGCTCAGAAAGGAACCCCTCGCCTTTGTTGAGGAGGCAGCTGTGTGTGGTATCATTCCTGGCTGCATGCCCATTGCCTAGCATTGTGTCTGATACATCCTGCAGGAATTAAGAATATGGAATAAGGAGCCAAACTTTGTAGATTCAGGTCCTACTTAGTAGCTGTGTGACTTTGGGTAAGTCATTTAACTTCTTCGTTCCTCAATTTCCTATTTGTGAAATGGGATGCTCTTAATACCTCTCTCATACTGTAATTGTAGAATTAAATGAGTTAATAAGGGTCAAATGCTTAAGACAGTGCTGGCAAACAGTAAGAGTTGCAAACATCATCACTTGTGGAATTGCTAGATAATGGGGACCTCACCATCACCCTGTGACATAAAGTGTAATAAACTCCTTTTTCCAGGTGGGGAAACTGAAGAAAGTACACCTGCCTGGTATCCAGTTCTTAATTGGCCTAAACAGGATTCCTACCTAGGCCTAACTAACACTAATAACAAAACATAGCATTTAATTAGTTTTTTTTTTTTAATGTTCCAGGCCTTTACAGATAGGCACATATTTACTTCTCACAACAATTATATGAGGTAAGTGTCAGTAACTCACATTTTACAGATGCAGAAACTGAGACTGAGGTTAAGTAATATTCCCAAGGCCATATAGTCAGCAAATGTCAAGTGTGGGTTGTTTTGTTTGTTTTATATATTTTTTTCAACTTTTATTTTACTTTATTTTGAAACAGTGTCCAGCCCAGTGCCTAGGCTGGAGTGCAGTAGCAGGAACATGGCGGAGTGCAGTAGCAGGAACATGGCTCACTGCAGCCTCGACTTCCTAGGCTCAAGCAATCCTTCTGTCTCAGCCTCCTATGTAGCTGGGACCACAGGTGCACGCCACCATGCCTAGCTAATTTTTAAATTTTTTGTAGAGATGAGGTCTCACTTTGTTGCCCAGGTGGGTCTCAAACTCCTGGCCTCAAGCGATCCTCCCCCTTCTGTCTCCCAAAGTGCTGGAATTAAAAGAGTGAGCCACTGCACCCGTCTCAACTTTTATTTTATAATTGGGGGTACATGTGCAGGTTTGTTACAAAGGTATATTGTCTAATGCTGAGGTTTTGAGTATAATTGAGCTTGTCACTCAGATAGTGAGCATAGCACCCAAGAGGTAATTTTCCAGCCCTTGCTCTGCTCCCTCTCCCACTAACTCTAGTAGTCCTCAGTGTCTATCATGTCCACCTTTATGTCCATGTGTACCCATTGTTTAGTTCCTGCTTATAAGTGAGGATATGTGGTATTTGATTTTCTTTTCCTGATTAGTTCACTTAGGATAATGGCCTCCAGCTGCATCCATGTTGCTGCAAAGGACACGATTTCATTCTTTTTATGACTGCATAGTGTTCCATGGTGTGTATGAGCCATATTTTCTTTAACCAATCCACCATTGACAAGCACCTGGGTTGATTCCAAGTTTTTGCTATTGTGAATAGCACTTCGATGAACATAGGGATTCATGTGTCTTTCTGGAAGAACCACTTATTTTTCTTTCGGTACAGACCCAGTAATGGGATTGCTGAGTGGAAAGGTAGTTCAACTCTGGATACTTTTAGAAAACCCAGGCCAGAGAACCTGACTGTCCCCTACGTGGAAGAAAAGGGCCAGGTCTCTGGAACCTGAAATTCAGCTAGCTGAGCTGCAGATCTGGCTGGCGTTCCTGTGGCCAGGACTTGGACCTGAGGACTGTACGAGGATTGAGGATTGAGGCTGGGTCTCTGGGGCCGCCTGGGGCTCTGGGGCCGCCGGTGGGTTAGCGGGCCTGGAACAGGGGTGTGGCCCGCAGAGCCAGTTTACAACGGCCGGCAGGACCGCAGGGAGGAGCAAAAGCAGGAAGTGCCGCGCGCGCTCGCACCGAGGGAACCCCGGCGGCGCCCCGCCTTTGCCGGCGTCTGGGCTGTGTGCCCGCCGCCCTCCCCGGCCGCTCGCCCGCGAGTCCCTTTCGCTTTTAACCCCAGCCGCGCTGATTGCTTGCGATTACTCAGAATCGCCCCCACTTGGCTGGCTGAGCGACAAAAAGCAGCAGTAGCTGTCCGAGGAAAGCTCTTCGCAAACCGGCGCCCCCACCCAGCGGAAACACTCCAAGCCGGAGCCCAGAAATCTCAGTCTTCTCCCAACCCCGGCTCTGCCTCCCTCTCTCAATGGGACTCGTCCGGGTCTCAGTTTGCCCATCTGTGCACACGGTTTGAAGAATTTCTGCACAATCGAGAAAAAAAGGTGTGGAAACAGCCGAAAATAATTTTGATCCGAAATAACTTTGAGAGTTTTATAGTCTAATCGATTATTGTTTTAATAAGGATCTGTATTTTTTCATGCAAAAAGGAGTATAACTGTCACCCAGGAAAATTCGCCTGTGGTTGGAGTTGCCCTGTGCGACACGCCCAGGGAAGCGCTGGAATGTCCCTTTCCGCTCCCATCTGTCTGTTAACCTGTAACCCGTTGTGCATGTATTTGATTCTTCCCGGTTAGAAGTTTTACAATCTCGGTGACGATAGGTGGGTTGGGGACAGACTGGGTTTTGCAGCCAGACATTGGGTTACAATATCTTGCTGTACCATTTTTTTGCCTGTGGGACCTTGGTCAAGCCATTTAAACGTGCCGAGCCTCAGCCTCCCTTCTATAAAATGGGAAGAAGGAATCTCCTGCAGGGTTTCTGGGAAGAGTCGGGCTGCTGTCTCTCTAGGGCCTACCATGTTCTGAGTGATCAGTGGAGAAGGGTGCTCATGGGTGGGGACTCCGACGGTCTGAGCCTGGATTTCTTCCACCTGCTCCTCCTTTTGGCCCCGTGGCTCCCCGGCCCTGCGCGAGGGCTGGGGCGTGGCGGGCTCCGAGCCTCCCGAGGCCTGCGTAGCGGCGGTAGCACCAGTTCCCGCCTCCCCCGCGGCCCGGCGCTGCGGGCGGGACCTGCGGCGACCTGTGGGCGGAAGTCTGTGGCTTTATTTACACAGAGGGCAGCCTGCGGAGGCTAGCCTTGTAAGGACGAATCGCTGGCGGGCCTGTGCGGGAGGCCAGGAAAGGCGGCCTTCGCCTGATAGGAATCTGTGAATAAATAAATACGTGAATGGAAGAATGCATTGAAATTCCCTCCTAGGATCACAGAAACGCGTTCCAAAGGCAGCCTCAGAATCCGCCCACTCGCCCCCATCCCATTTGAGGATCAAATGATTCAAATGAGTTATTGCCAGGCCAGGCCTCCTGCCTCCCAGACCCCGCCGTCCTGGGGCTGCCTTTGGGGCGCGACTTCAGCGCTAGGAGTGAGATCTTGGGGCTAAACAAAGGGAAAGGGAACCCCGCTTTGCTGAGCACCTGCCATGTGCTAGGCACCTTTCCTATGTCACTTCATTGACTTTCATTCCCACGACGCTTTGGGGTAGGCACCGTCTTCCCACTTTCGTCTGGGAAAACTCTGGGTCAGATAGAAGTCACTCGCCCAAGAACAAAAGCGTGTGGGTGGAACAGCTTGGATTCAAATACAAGTCTGTCCTGAGCGCCTTTCACGCCACCGCGGGGCCCGGAGGAGGCGCAGCGGCCAGGAAGAGAAAGCGCGCTGGCGAGGACAGGGGAGCGGCGCGACTGCCCAGCTGCGTTTCCGGGTACCACCCCTTCCCCCGGTGTCCTTCGCTTGCCCGCTGGATCGCCAAAGCCTCTTCCAGCTCCACCCGTCAACTCATTCGCCGCCGCCCGGCCCGCTCACTCTCCTGATTTAGCAGCCAGAAGCCCCACGCCCGGTGACCACCAACCCAGAGCCCCTGGTCATGTCATAGCCAAAACCAATGTAGTCCTGGAGGACTTACAGGTGCACCCAGGGTGCGTATTTTTCCTGCCTCCACCTGAGTCCCGGCTCTGCATCCGGTCCTGGAGCAAAGGAAACTAACTGGTCTAGGTGCCTCTTTTCCCGGCAGGGCCCCACCCACGCCCACCCTGCCGAGGCCCCAAACAGGTTTCTTCACTTTCCCTGGCCCAGCTCCTGACCGGGGGCAGGAAGGAAGCCGGTTGCTTAATGTGCTGGAGGCTAGTTTTGGTTCTCAGGCCACCTATTGACCAGCCAATCAGTCAGGTGGGCCCAGCTCAAGCCACCCTGCAGGTACAGTGACTTGAGCACCTAGGACCACTCAACAAATCCTTAGGGGTCCTCACGCAACACAACACGTGGGCTCTGTGTGCAGCCTGTGAGCGCCAGATCCCTTGGGAAAAATGAGCTGGATGAAGCCGGCCACCCCAGCCCTCTGGGTCCATCCTGCAGGCTTGCCCCAGGGCAACACACTGACCTCTTGCTGGGCCTCCATCACACATGCATCCACTGACCTTGGAAGACTTTCCAGAAGCCCCAGCTCCTTTGCTTTTAGACCTCTTGGCCAAGAGGACAGCATGGGCAGAAAATTCAGACAATGACAGGAGGAATTTATTCACAAATATTTACTGAGTGCCAGCCATTGTACTAGACCCTGGGGATACCAACACAAACCAGACAGTCCCTTCCCCCACCTGTCTCCATCTAGTGAGGAGTCAGGTAACAGGTCATTTTAAAAGGATGCCATGAGCCATTTCCCAGAGTGCATCTGGAAGAAGACCCTGAGTTGGTGGGGTGAGGAGTAGGGAGGCATCTGGAAAGACTCTCAGACTTCAAACACTGCCCCTTTCCTTCCTTCTTCCATCTTTCTACACTCATTTCTGGAGTACTGCATCAAGCTAAGAGCTCAGGGAGCAGGAGGTGGTTTTCAAGGGAGAACAAATCATGGTGTCACAGTGTTGTGGTTAAAATGCCAGTGCTCCAGCTCCAGCTACTTATTCTGTGCCTGTGGGTGATTCACATAATCTCTCTGACCCTTGGTTTTGCTATCTGTATAATAGGGATAATTGATAATATCTACTTCACAGAACAAGGCCCAGCCCAGGGTAGCCATTAATTAATGTAGTCTTATATTATTTTGTGGTGGTTCACACTTTTCTGTTTCTTACAACAACCCCATGTGGCTGACAGCACAGGTAACCTTATACCCATTTTACAGATGAGGAAGCCAACCCAGACAAATTAACGCAATGGTCCATGTCTGGTACATTTTCAAGATCAGGATCCTGGGGAGGGGTGGCCTCCTGAAATAGGGGGATATTATGACCTTCACCTGCCCTCCCTGAAACCCCAGATGACTGGTTGAGGCTGAACTGTCTGGGGAACTTCCTCTGACCTAAATCCTGTCGGCTATACCCAAACACCAGCCAGAAGATACAAACAGCCACACCCTCACCTTTTTTGCCCCAACTTGTGCTTCATGCCAGGGGATTTCTCTTTCAGGAACTACATTTAAAAAGGGGGGAATTATATGATAATTGGACACCTACTATGTGGCAGACATTACACAAGGCATGCTTGTGTGGGTTATTTTATCTCATGTGAGCCATGTTATGTGGACAGGGAAAAGAGGAGGATGATGGAGGAGGAGGAAAGAATCGACTTGTTCCAACTGCTCTCCATAATAAAACTTCATTCAAGTGCATAGAACCCTGAGTGTTCTTTCTAACATGCAAATGTGATCATACTCCAACTCTCTTGCTTAAAATCTCCCAGTAGCCTCCCTCTGTGTTCACAACAAAGTTGACACTGCACAGACATGCTCAGCTAGCCACATCGTCATATCCACTGTGCGCTCTGACCTCCTGGCCTTTGCACATGCAGTTTCTTCTTCCTGGAATGCCCTTTCCAGCTCCCCACTTCCTTTCTTACTTTTACTTGGTTAAATCCTATTCATCCTTCAGCCCTCAGCTTTAAATGTTGCTTCCTCTAGGAAGCCTCCTTGTCCACTCAGACAAGGCCCCTGCTACATACCATGCTCTATACATACTATTCTGTGTTGTATCTGTTTAATAGTGTCCCACTAGGTAATGAGCTCCTTAGGGTCAGGAACTATGTCCTCTTCCTGTGTCCTCAGCACTAAGCATATTATGACTCCTAATAGGTATTCAATAAATGTTTAATAGATGGATGAGAAGAGGTTGAGCATAAAAATTATCCCCATTTAACAGAAGAGAAAACCAATCCCAAAGAGAGGGAAAAATGCCTATCTAAGCTGGTTAATGAATGAGTTACGCCTCTGTAAATCCGCTCAGCATTGTTTCACTATTTCGTTTATAATGAAGATCATGCAAACTTGTAAGTTCTGATCTAAATTGTTCTTATCACTATCTTTCAACATTGCACAGAAATAGGACCTGGGTCCTAATAATGTAATAATTATAAATACTGATTATCAGGTCTATAGTTAGTCCTGGGTCCTGATTTTAGGTGTCCGAGACACATTATACCTCATGACATCTTTCAGATGCCACCACTGTGATGTCTCTTCAACAGATGAGAAAGCTGATTCAGAGAGATTAAGTGATTTATCCAAGGATCCACAGCCTTCAAACCCAAGTGCTCTCCAACTCCTAAGCCCAGGTTCTTCCCACCTCCCCATCCAGCCTCCTGACATGGCTTGGAGCCAACTCTTTTGTGACCTCACATCCCATCCAGGCCTCAGTTACCCCTCTGACAGGATACAGATGAGACCCCACAATCTCTACGGGTCCTCTGGGCTTAGCCCAAATGTCATACAAACACTGGCATTTTTCCCTGGCCACTTTTCCCTTCCCCCCTTCAGTTCCAGCATCTGCATGGGCTCCACCTCTGGGGAAAAGACCTGGCAAGTGAAGCCATCGTTGTTCCCAGTAAGTGGCCACCTTGAGAACCAGGCAGGTAGGGGCAGATCCTCCCATCCACAGGTGTCTCAACAAACAAACTATTTAGCAATTACATACACCCTTTGCCAGAGCTCCCACAGTCTTTCTGGACTCCAAAGAACTGCTCCTAACTCTAGGGTCACTGCAAGAGCTTCCTTCAGGTGCTTGTATTGATTTATTCATTTAACAAATATTTGAGCACCTATTACACATTCCTGACATTGTTCTTTTAACTAACGACATTCCCCTTGGAGCCCTGAAACTTCTTCAACTATCTGAGATGAGGAAGTTCTTCCAAACAGTCTTATACTAGACTAGAAGTTCCATGAGGGCAGGGGCTACGTCTGTTTTGTTTGTTATTCTATCCCTTACCTAGCACTGTGGCTGACATGTGGTAGGTCCTCATTAAATATTTATTAAATGACTGAACAGGTAACTATTAAATGATCCATTTATCTCCTAAAAGTTGCATCTAATCCTCTACTTTGAGAAAACAGTCATGGCATTATGGCATTTAAAATCAAAAGTGACCATTGAGGGAAAAAAAAAAAAAAGAAAGAAAGCTACCCTCATTCCCCCATTTTATAGAAAGGAAGCCCCAGAAAGAAGAGATACTGAGTTCAGGGCAGAGTCTGGAGTACACCTCAGGCCTCTTGACTTTGGCCTAAGCACCTTCTCTGAGTTCGGACATCACTCCAAAACCCTAAACATATTCTCATCTCATTCTCACAGCAGCCATCTGGGGCAGGGGAAGAGGAAGGGAAGCATTCCCTTTGCCAAATGGCAGAAGGGAAAATTGAGACTCAGAGATGTGAAGTGGAGTGGCTTCCCAACCCCAGGTCACACAACCAAGCATCTCAGGATTTCTCCTCGTTAACAAATGCCCATTCCACCCATCTCCCTCCCCACTGCTCGCTGCTTTCACAAGCCTTAAAAGAGATGTGAAAGGACAAGCCCTAGAATTGCAAAGACCTTCCTCTTTGTTATTCATTCCGCTTCTGGGAGGTTTGGTTAATCCATCCGCCCAGTGCAAAAAATGAAGTCCATCCAGACACTCATAATTGCTATATATTCTTGAAGGGGGCTGGTGGCCCAAACACTTATCTCCAAGGCCAAATGTTCTCCAGTGACACCAAGAACATCTTTTCCCTTCTATGATGGCACTAGGTGAGCAGGGACCAGGGGTCTTTGGGAGACTATTAGGCCTATCTCAAACCTCAGAAGGGCCTCTAGACTCCATACACACCAGGTCTGTCTGACTACAGGCTCATCCAGGCCACAGGTCCCTGCCTTCCTTATCATGGCTGTGCCACCTCAGCAGCCTTATACTATAGTGATGGGTATGGGGGAGTGAGAGATATCTTGAAAGAGGCCAGGTACCTTAGGAAAAGAAGAAGAAAAAGGGCCAAACGAAAGCAAGAGTAGCAATTGTACCCTCCGGACAATGACACATGAGTAACCTGGAGTGGAGATTTTTACCTCTGGGGCAAAGAATCTTAGTTGCTCAGGAATGAAAAGATAATGCCTTTCTTTTTCTAAAAGAGGAGAGGAAGGATCAGTATGCTGTCATCCTATCTCATGATTAGAGATAATTTACAACTATATTAAAAGACAGAATGTCCCACCAATAACTTTAAAATGCCAGTGTGGATTGCTGTTGAACAGCACAGGGCAGGAACCCCAGTGCTGCTCCACACCAGCTGAACAATCTTGAACAAATCGCCTGAACTTCCTGAATCTGTCTCCTGGGCTGAACAGTGGCATTAATGGGCAAGGGTTTGTGAGAATTAAATGATGTCACATATGTAAAGCACCAAGCACCATGCCTGGCACACAGGAGGTGCTAAACAAATATTGCTTTTTCTTTTTTTTCAAGAATTGGGAATGAATTATGCTTTGGAAATCAAATAGTCATGGAAAAACCTAGGGGCCCCCCAGTAAAGTAAAGTTTCACCAGGGCTTAACAGACCCATTTCCCAATAGTTTGTTCAAGGACAAGCCCTCACACCGTGTGACTAGCCTCCCACACATTGGGTCTGTATGCTTCCTTTCCTGTTCTCCTTGAGCCAGGCCTCACCAGCAAAAATGCATCTAGCCACTCAAAACGCCCTCATTACAACTCACCCAGCAGGATTCCCACATGCCTGTTGGCATGTGCACACATATACTAAAAATGCATGCAATGTGATGCAGCCTGATAAAGCGCGTGGCTCCCTTCCACATACGTTCAACGAACGGTATAGCAGAGTGGAAAGAGCAGGATTTGTGGGACTGGATGGGTGTGGGTTCAAAGCTATTTCCTTCTTTTAACAGTGGTGTGATCTTGAGCAAATCTGTAAATCTTGGTCCCCTTCCTCCAAAAGATGGTAATTATAATACTTAGCTTTTAGTGTTGTTCTGAGGATCAAATAAAACAATGTGTATAAAATAATGGTCTGATATGCTATAGGTGCTTAAAAATATTTATTGCATAAAATGCCAAGAATTTGAAATGAGAGGAGAGAAGGGAGAGCCTAGCACTGAGCTCACCTTCTGCAGGTGTTTTACCCAGTGAAGTGGTCTCTTCTGTTTCCAGCCTCCTTTGGGGCTATTTGCTTCTGACACTAAGACTTTGACCTTAGCTGGTCTTGCCCTGCTATTAGGCTGTTTTTTTGTTTTTGTTTTTGTTTTTTTATTTGAGACGTAGTCTCACTCTCTTGCCCAGGCTGGAGTGCAGTGGCCAGATCTCGGCTCACTGCAAGCTCTGCCTCCCGGGTTCACGCCATTCTCCTGCCTCAGCCTCCCGAGTAGCTGGGACTACAGGTGCCTGCCACCACGCCTGGCTAACTTTTTTTTGTATTTTTAGTAGAGACGGGGTTTCACCGTGTTAGCCAGGATGGTCTTGATCTCCTGACCTCGTGATCCGCCCGCCTCGGCCTCTCAAGTGCTGGGATTACAGGCGTGAGCCACCGCGCCCGGCCTAGGCTGTTTTCATTTTGCCTCAACAGTCTTGACATCACACTGAAAGTGAATGGCATGTTTCCCATCTACATCCCCCCACCTCCATCCCAAATGCCTAGTGCACAGCTGGGGACAGCAGGGACCCTCAAGGAAGACGAAGGGACTTCTTTTCACCTCGAAGCTCTTTTCATGCCCTCATTCCTGCCCTCCTTCCCCTGCCTCTTTGGACCTGGTTGGGTGAGATGGCCAGCAATGAGCAGGAAGAGTAGGGACAGAGAAGGGTATAGGAGAGCCACTCCAGAGGTGGCTGGCATTTTGAAATGGAAAACAAAACCAAAAAAAAAAAGCATTACAAAAAGAGAAACTCCCTCACCTCCTTCCCTCCTCATTCATCTGTCAAAATGTCATATAAAGAAGGAAGAAGATAAAGTGAAGCAGTCCATATCTGAGACAGATTGGAATTTGAGAATTATATGGGCAACTATTTTGCATAATGCAGAGAGCTTTTTACCAGCTTTGTCCTATTTTACCTGCACACCATCTTAGTGAAGAAGACATAGCTAGTCCACTCTCAGTAGTGAAACTGAGGATAAGGAAAGTGTAGCCATTTGCCTGAGATCATACAAAAAGGAAATACCAGATATAGAGCTCAAAACTGAGCCTTTCTACCCTAGATCCCATATTCTTTCTGTTATGAAAGCCATTTCTCCACAGGACAAAGAAGAGAAATTCCAAATGATTAGGCCATCTCTCCTCTATTCTGCCTGTACTCTGACAACCTATACATCTGGAAAACCTAAGCAGTATATACACAGGGCTATTCACTTTGTAATCATTCATCAAAATACACCCTTACGACTTGTATGCATTTCTGTATATATGTTATGCTTCTTTTTTAAAAAAAAGGATCAAATAAAATTCTATTAGAAAATCACTTTTCTCAAAAGACCTTCTCCAATTTTTATTTTTAACATACAGATCTAGTCATGTCACTCCCCTCCCTACAGTCTTTCTACGGCTCTCCATAGCTTTCTGTGGTTTTCAGCATCCCATTCAATCTGATCCCTTGTGCACCTCTCCAGCCCCCTACGTAGTGCAGAACCTATACAGGCCAGCCTGTCTTTCCTCCATTCCTTCTTCCTAGAACCATTCCCGCTTGGGCCTGGCCAGCTCCTACTCCCTCAACCTTTAGGCCTTGGAAGGGATAATACTTCCTGCAGAAAGCCCTCTCTGAACACCAGCCCCGAGGGTTGTAACTCAGACCTGCTAATGCCCATCGCATCAGGGGTCTACTTCTACCACAGCTCCTACCATGCTCAACAATAAATGCCTGCTTCTCTGTTCATTGAAGCAGTCTGTGAACTCCTTGAAGGCAGAGACTGTGCTTCCTCATTTCTATCTCCAGCACCCAGCATAGCAGGGGCTCAGTGAACGTTTCTGGATCAAAAAATTAATGGATCAACCCCCCACTAACCACCTTCAAATAAGATTTGTCTTACAAACTCTACTTGAAACTTTTTTTGTTCATCTGTGTGTGCTCTTCCTTTCCCTAATCTGAAATTCCTGGAGGCCACTGTAGCTGGGTTAAATTGGGACCCCAACAAAAGATGTCAAAACCCTAAACCCCAAACCCCAACACTTATGAATGTGAACTTATTTAGAAATAGGGTCCTTGCAGATGTAATTAAGTTAAGGATCTCAAGATGAAAACATTTTGAATTTAGGGTAGACCCTAAATCCAATGATTGGTTTCCTTATTAGAGAAAGGAGAGGGAGATTTGAGACACAGAGACACACAGTAGGGAAGATCATGTGAAGACAGAGGCACGGAATGGAGGTGTGCTTCCACAAGCCAAGCAACACCAGGAGTCGCCAGAAGCTGCAAAAGGCAGAGAGTGGATTCTTCCTTAGGGCCCTTGGAGGGAGCGTGGCCCTGCCAACATTTTGATTTCAAATGCTTTGCCCTCTAGAACTGTGAGCGAATACATTTCTGTGGCTTTAAGCTACAAAGCTTGTGGTCATTTGTTACAGCAGCCACAGGGCACCAATAGCAGCAGAAACTATGCCTCTCGCTGGCTTGATGCTCCACCCACCCCTGAATCTTACACCTTGCTGTACGCATAGTAGGGCCTCCATAAAAGCCCTTGTGAGAGACTGATTAGGAACGGCCTTGTCATGAGCCATCCTCTGTTTTCAGCTGGGTTGCCTATCCTAATGGTTAACCAAAGCCAAAGAAAGTTCATGAAGACAGCACAGTCAGGTGCATCAGTTAGCATGGCCGGTGACTAGCATCTATTGAGTGCTCACCCTAGGCTAGACATTCTACCCATGCTGTCTCACTTAGGCATCTTTCATTCAACACATGTTATTGAGCGCCTGTTTTCAAGTAGGTCTATTCTACAAAAGAGGAAACTGAAGCTCAGGGAGGTGGGGTAACATGCTTGAGATCTCACAGTAAACAGGTGGTGGTGTCAGGACTGGAACTTTGGACTCCGGATGTTATTTTTCACTTTTCTAAGCTACCACAGTTTACGACATGAACAGAATTAAGACAGAGAACATGAAGGGAAGGGAGAAAAAGGGTGGAGAAGAGTGATTCAGTGCTGGCAGACATTGTGCTTTTGTTTTCATAGTCTGGGAGCAATTAGGTAGCACACCTCTGACTTTCAATTTGTTGTGGTGGGGCTAAATTTAAACCTTGAGTCATCTTTATCCGTAATCGATATGTATCTATATGAGCAAAATTAATCATATTGTAAAGCTGCCATGGGAATTCTAGACAACATCACAACTATGGTACAAACCACAAGCATGAAAGCCAGGCACGCCATTGCCGCAGACGAAACAGCGTCGGTCCCAAAGGTATGTGTGTGAAGGGCCCCTGAGCAGCCACCTAATTCTCCTCATCGCCCTGGTCTGGTTAAGATAAAAGTTGATCAGTGACCCATTCAGGCCCCAAATCACCTGGAGCGTCAGTGCAGGCTCTTCCGTGCCATTTCATAAAGGGGACACACACATTCACAAAATCCAGCAAATATTTATTGAGCACTTACTGTGCTCCAGGTTCTGGGGACACAGTAGAAAACAAAACCAAGTCTGCTCTTATAGAGGTCACGTGCTGCTCAGGGGAGAGAGAAAATAAATAAGTAAATGAATAAGTGTCTAATATGCCACTGATAAGTGAAAAGAGGAAAACTAAAACGGAGGACTGGGAGTGTTTGGGTTTTTTTTTTTTTAATATTAAGTCATCAGGGAAGGCCTTTCTGATATGGTGCCATGTGGGCAGAGGCCTAAGGAAGTGAGAGGATGAAGCCTACAGATATCTGGAGGAAGAGAGAACTATATATGTGTGTGTGTGTGTGTGTGTATATATGTGTGTGTGTATGTGTGTGTTTGTGTGTGTATATATATATACACACAGACAGATGTATATATTTATAAAAGACCCAAAGCAAGAATGTGCTTGAATGTTCCAGTAACAGCCAGAAGGCCTTTGAGGCTGGAGCAGACTGAGCTAAGAGGGAGGTCAGAGAGTGCCAGAAGACAGGTCACACAGAGCCTTGCAGGCCATGGTGATGAGAAGCCACCGAAGGGAGTGGCACAGAGGAGCAGCAAGGTCTGGTTCAGGTTACAGAAGGACTGCCCTGCATGGAGAATGAAACAACAGGGACAGATAGAGGCAAGGAGACAAGTTAGAAAGCTGCTGCCACAATCCAGGAGACAATGGCTGGTGACCTGGACAGAGGGCATCAATCACAGTAGATAGAAGCTGACCAAAAAGGTAAAAGAAAGGAAAGTGTTATGAAAAGGGAGAAGGAAAATAGTGGAGAGAGGGAAAAATGGAGTATGAGAGAAAAGAATGTATTTTACATATCAAACAAGAGCTGAGTCACCAATTATTAAATGTAAGACCCTAGGATGGGAATAAGGGGAAAAAGAACCAACCTTCGCTGGATCCCTCCTGTGTGTTACTGCTGCACCAGGTCTCATGGGTCCCACCTTGTGGTATCGCAATCATTTTAGGTAGAAATCAGGAGCCTTGATTGTGTAAATGAGGAATCTGAGGTCCAGAAAAGGTATATAGTTTCTGTAAGGTCAGACAGCCAATATGGGAGTGCTGGAATCAGAATCGAGTATCTAAGTCCAAAGCCTGCTCCTTCCAAACCTCATTCTGGCTGAGTGCAGAAAAGTGTATAGACATAGTTCCTGTCTCAAAAGCCTCCGTGGCATAGAAGAACCTCATGAGATGAGAACTGTTATCATCCCTATTTCTAGAAATGAAAAAACTGATGCCCAGAGAGGTTAAGTGACCTGCCCAAGTCATAGCAGCTGGTAAGTGACCGAGCCAAGATTCAAACAAACAAAAAAAAAGATTCAAACCCTGGCCTAGCTTCATATATCTTAACTACTACCCTGTATCATCATATGATGTAGTTGTTCTGAGCTTTAGTATACAAGCTAAACTTTATTTAAACTTTATTTATAGACAAATGGCAGGTATAAAAGGAACCAAGTCATCTAAGTCCACTACTACTCTAAGTCTTCCTGAAGAATACACACACACACACACACACACGCACCACACATTTATTGACATATATACCTACACATATAGATATGGGCACACCCTTAAAGTACATGAATACACAACATTCCAAAGTCAATTACTTCCTAAATTATCGTCTGTTATCTGAGTCTCTGAAAATTAAGTCATTTACCCAATTATGATGAATTGCAAAAGCCATCTTGTCCATTCCCAACAAGTAGACAGAGGTGGTCTTGAAATTACTTATTTAAAAATCAACTGGAAAACTGTTAATTTCTTTCAGAAACTAAGGGAAGGAGTGGAGGTCGGAAGGCTGACATCTCAAATATTCATCCTTTACCAATAGAGAACTCCACAAAACACCAGCTCCTAATGCCTTGCTTGTTCTCTGGAAATACAGACTCGGCCTCACTATAATTCAGTTCTAAACATTAGAAAGACACTGTCTTCTGTTACGAGATGCTGTTGTGTAGATAAATTTGTGAAGACTAAATGTGTCCACTGATAGTCCTGAGTTCTAAGCCTGTTCCCACCTGCTCCTAGCTTGCTATGTGACCCCAACATGGTGACTGTGTACTCTCATAAACAAAATAAGAATAATATAATTCCTATTTCTTGAGCAATCATGAGGATTATAAAAGATCCCTTAAATAAAATGTCAAGCACAGGGTTGATATTTAATAAATCTTCGGTTTCCCTCCCGATTCCAGTAAAAAGGCTGATAGAGGGCAAAGTTCATAGTCTTGACCTTTTCCCTACAGGGTAGAGAATCACTAACTCCCAACCAATAGAACCTGTAATTACTATCCTTGGACACCACAGGAAGGAGTTTTAAAAAAAAAGGCAGATGTTTTCATGCATAAAGACAGGCCCAGGCATCGTTACCACGTTGCTAGGTGTTGTTAAGCCACCCACCTAGCCACAGAGTGGGCAGCAATTAATGTAATTAGCACAGTGATGAGTGTCCTCCACAATGATAAACAGCTCAGCCCTGCAGAACTTGACAGACCTGCTGCTCCCCAGGCTCCTGACCCTGAACTTCCACGTGGGGAGTGATGTAGTGTAGTTTAGTGGAAAGAGGCCAGGTTCTGAGTCTCATGGAACCAGATATAAATCCTGTCTTTGCTAATATCTAGCTGTGTGACTGAGGGCAAATCACTTCATCTCTCTGGGCCTTAGTTTCCTCATCTGTCAATGGGGTTATTAATATTCTCACAGGGTTGTTATAGTTACCTTCATCATCATCATCATCATCATCATCATCATCATCATCATCACAGAAATTGCAAAGGGTGGAGAGCAGGAGCAGCCCATTTCTTTTTCTCTGGTTAAACTCAGAGGACAAACCTCTTATTTGATGGCTTTAGGGAAACAACTAGAGTTTGGGATAGAAAGAATATTGACACCCAGAAAAAAAGGAAGAGAAAACACTCCTTGATTTGATTAATTACTTATAATGTTATAAATAATTAACACAAGTGTTATCAGAAAAACTGCTGCTTACATAAAACAGAGGCAACACAGCAATCTGGTAGCTGGTAATACAAGCATGAAACTTGCTGCTAAACTTTGGATCTAGCGATTCCGTTTTGAAAATTAACACCCTCAAAAAAGAAGTAAAATAAGCCAAAGGTTATGATTTCTCTCATTCTCTCTCTCTCTCTCTCTCTCTCTGTGTGTGTGTGTATGTGTGTGTGTGTGAGATGAAGTTATTGATAATCATTAAGAATTCACTAATTCATCCAATTGGTAGTTGCTGAGTGCCTGTAGGTACCAGATAAAGACCTTGAGTGTGGACAAATACACAGACACACACACCATTAGGATTCATTGAAATGAAGGCTCTGAAAAAAGTCTGTAAAAGTAGAGGGAATCAAGGGAAGACAGGAACCAATAGGACTACTGCTAAGCAAAACTGAAGCACTGTTTCTGAGACTGACAAGGAAATCAGCCATATGGAGTCTTGGAAATGTGCATGTGAAACAGTGTTAAATGAAAACAAAGAAAAAAGAAAAACTGTCTCAGCACTCTGAGAATGTCAGAGCTAGAAAGAATCTCAGAGAACATTCAGTTCGGCAGTTCTCAATCCTTTTCATGAAGACCTTGTGGCAAGTGAGGCTCACACAGCCTAACAATTCAGGCAGAGATCAATTAAGTTCTGGGTAATAATAACAAAAATTCCAAGCCTATAGCTGTCACTCCACCATTTTCTCTTTCACCTGAGACAGCTTCAGTATACCAAGGAGTGAAGCTATTAGAGGAATAACCTTGAATCCACTCTAATTTGTTTAATAAAATAGGGCTCTGGAGTCCACACTGCATTGAAAGCCAGTGATCTGGCACAAGTCTTCAGCAGTGGAGAAGCTGAGGCCCCAGGTGACCTATCTCTCTGTCATACTAGCACATACATCTTGCTCAATTGGTATTTGTTGAATAAGTATCCGTGAATGAGCAGGCAAATGAGATGACGTGACCAAGGTTACCCAAATTGCATATAGCTGGTACCATATACTGAATAAAACTTAGGGATTGGAACCCAAATGCCCATCAATGATAAACTGCATAAAGAAAATGTGGCACATATACACCATGGAATACTATACAGCCATAAAAAATGAGTTCATGTCCTTTGCAGGGACATGGATGAAGCTGGAAGCCATCATTCTCAGCAAACTAACACAGGAACAGAAAATCAAACACCACATGTTCTCACTCATAAGTGGGAGTTCAACAGTGAGAACACATGGACACAGGGAGGGGAACATCACACTCCAGGGGCTGTTGTGGGGTGGCGGGCTAGGGGAGGGATAGCATTAGGAGAAATACCTAATGCATGTAGGGCTTAAGACCTAGATGATGGGTTGACAGGTGCAGCAAACCACCATGGCACAGGTATACCAATGTAACAAACCTGCACGTTCTGCACATGTATCCCAGAACTTAAAGTCAAAACAAACAAACAAGCCAAACCACCCTTAAGGATTGGGATTGAATTTAGACCAAAGTACCTAGAAATGTCTATTCTTATATTTCCTTTCTTAAATTTTCTCAAGCCTAACATAAGAAATGAAACAATGGCCTAGCCGACATAGTGGTGCAGAGTTCAGCAGGCAGGACAGAGGGGCTCATGGTAATAACCTGACATGAGTGCTAGAATCATCAAGATATGGGAGGCAACTGCCTGGTCTCCAGTATGCAAAAGCCCTAATGGAGGACTGCACATAGAGTGACACTTTAACTGGCAGTCAAGGAACAAAGATTCTTTTAATAAAACCGGCCAAGCACAGACCCCACAGGTCAAAGGCCTCAACACCTGATCATTGTTGGTGGCTTTTTCCTGCCTGTGACCATTCCCATCTCTCCTCCAACTGTAATGCCTCTCTTACACTACCCTCCTTCTGCCAGTTTCAGTGTTTATACCATTTATCTACATCCCCTCCTCAGAGAGGCCCTATCTGATCATTCTCTTTAAAAAGGTTCCCAATGTTATTCTTCAAAATCAGAGGATATTTAGAGATCTTCATGATCCATAGGCACAATCATTTGCCAACTCTTTGGTCAGATAATGTTTACATATTCAACTAGTTCCAGAGCTACACCCCAGGGAAAACATAGTTCTAAGTTATAGGCAAGTCCCACCCAGTTCTTTGCATTCATAACACACATTGCTTCTTGTGATTTTATATTGATTTGTTGACTTATTGTCTCTATATAGCAGTTATCATACTAGCAATTCCTGTTAATATTTATTGGGCATTTACTGTGTCAGGTACTAATCTAAGTACTTTACATATCAATTAATTTAACATTCACGATAACTCTCTGAAATAGGTTGTCATGAGCCTCATTTGACAGCAGAGAAAACTGATATCCAGAAAGGAATTTCACCAAGTTCATATAGTGAGTAAAGGAAAGGGTCAAGTATCAGACTGAGGAGATCTGGCTTCAGAGGTTAAGCTCTTAAACTACAGGCAATATGGAAGCACTGTGAAGACAGATTTCATGCCTTTTTGCTCACCACTTTATCCCTAGGACCTTGTCTAGCATCTGGCATGGAATAGGGGCTCAACAAATTGGAAGGAAGGGAAAGGAAGGGAAGGGAAGGGAAGGGAAGGGAAAGGGAGAAGAGAGGCAGGGAAGGAAGGATGGAAGGAGGAGTAAGGGAGGGAAGACAGGAAAGAAGGAAGGAAGAAGGAAGGGAGGAAGAAGGGAGAGAGAGAGGAAAGAAAAAGGGAAGGAAGGAACAAAGAAAGAGGATGGGAAAGAGGAAGGAAGAAAGGATGGGAGGAAGGAAGGGACAGAGGACAGGAAGGAAGGACAGGAGGAAGGAAGGAAAGAGTTTGGGAGAGAGGAAGGAGGAAAGGATAAGAGGAATGAAGGAAGGCAGAAAGGACAGGAATGAAGGAAGGGAAGGAGGACAGGAAAGAAGGAAGGCAAGGAAGGGAAATGAAGGAGGGCTGAGAAGGAGGCTGTTCTGTGAGCCCCATCATGTCCCTCTCCTGGATAAAGTAGGGTTGGGACCCACTGAGCAGTTCCCGTGTCACGTGGGACCAACAGAGATGCAGGAGATGGTACTGAATGAAACACTGTCCCTGTCCCAGTAGTGTCTCCATCCTGGCCTCATGGTGGTCCAGTGGATCTGATGCCCTCAATGAGGTCTGGAACCTCTTCAGTGGGTCCTGGATTTTTCTCAACTTACAAAAGGAAGTTCAACTGTAATGCAAACATTCTGCTCTGGGGCCTCTGTGCTGGGCCCTCAGAGCACATAGAGGAATATGACAGAGCCCTCTCTCAAGAAGCTCACAAGCTAGTTAAGAAAAGGAAATCTGAAACCAAGGAGGGGAGTGGATAGTAGCCTGGTCAGGCTGGAAAGGGAGGGAGGGACAGAGGGAGAGACTCATGTCTCTCACTGAATTCTATTATATCTCTGAGAGTCATTGCTTATTCTGCTCATGAAGCCTGCGATTCATTGAGAGCTACAACCCCTCATCTGCATCTGTGGACTGCTCTGCTATACATATGACCCTGTAACACATGTTACTGTAAAACAAGGCAAGACTGATAACTAGAGGAATGATAGCACAATAACATGCAAGCTGCTTGATTTTTCCCAGGATGTCAAAGATTTGTTGCACCAAGGAGCAGCAGCGAGGAGAAGGTACACTAGCATGGTTGAATACATTTGCCACAGAGAGATGGATAGTGGGAATACTGGACATGATGCCTTTACCCACCCCAGCCCCATCATGCTGGGCTGTTTGTCTACATGCTCCTTCTTGGAGGAGCTTTTAGCATGGTGCTTTCCCATCTTTGAACATTTGCCCTTGCCTACACAACTAAGCAGTCTCATCCCTTCCTTAAGCCTTCCATTAAGCAACCTTCACTAGTTTTAAAATACAGTCCTAAATTTGCTATAGCATATATGCATTTGTGTATCCATTTAGTTATTCAAAGTTTAACAGGTCTTCTTAGCTCTATTATTTTTATTAGGATAAATATCCTAATCTTAGCATTGTGGTCATAATATTGTACAGGTTTTTGTGGTCTACCCAACCCTATTTTTGCAAAAGTCCTGTTTTTTTTTACGTTCTTTATTATTATTATTATTATTATTATTATTATTATTATTATACTTTAAGTTTTAGGGTACATGTGCACAACGTGCACAATGTGCCACGTTGGTGTGCTGCACCCATTAACTCATCATTTAGCATTAGGTATATCTCCTGATGCCATCCCTCCCCTCTCCCCCTACCCCACAACAGTCCCTGGTGTGTGATGATCCCCTTCCTGTGTCCATGTCTTCTCATTGTTCAATTCCCACCTATGAGTGAGAACATGCAGTGTTTGGTTTTTTGTCCTTGCGATAGTTTGCTGAGAATGATGGTTTCCAGCTTCACCCATGTCCCTACAAAGGACATGAACTCATCATTTTTTATGGCTGCATAAAGTCCTGTTATTTTTAATGTACAATTCTGTAGAACACAAACTATTTCAGGAACCTGTATATAATGTTACAACAGAAATGCTTCTATCAGTTCACCAAAGCCTCTCCCATAAGCTATCATGGCATTCCTTACATAAGTTCTTTGAAGTAAATGTCAATCACCACATTCACTTTTCAGATGAGAAAACTGAGGCTCTGAGATATTAAATGACTTATTCAATGGAGATGAATTAGGACTTGAATCCAAGTCTTCAACTCCAAGTCTATTTATTCAGTCTTCATTTTACCCATGGCACTTAGCACAGTTCCTAGCACATGGTAGGCAATCAAACAGTAAGTAATTCTGGGAAAAATTAGTACTGTCCCCATAGCATTCCTCTAGCTAACAATATCGTTCATGAATGTCATTTTGAAAAATAAAGAAATATTGAGGAAAGCAAAAAGGTAACCAAATTTTTTTGAGCTCCTACTATAAGCTAGGAATAACCCTGGGTGCTTTGTAAACACATACACATACACACACACACACACACACACACACACACACACTAGGAGATAGCTTTTGTTATTCCATTCTACAGATGAGAAACTGGTGGTGAGCCATTTAAGGAAATTACCAAAGATTACAATAGCGGGAAGGGAATGAGTTCAGATTCAAACCCAAGTCTTCCTGATTGCAAAGTCCATCCATACTTTTCACTATATCAGTGAAAAAGGCCTGTTACTTATAGAATAAGAGATGGCTTTCAGTGGTAGATAGACACATTTATTTTATACTTTTGTAATTATATTTATAGTTGTCTAAATGTTTATGGCAATTGATGCTTGTTATCCATTTACAATAGTACTCATCATCTCCTATAAAATTTGTCTTTGAGTTTTAAAAAAGTGAGTCCATTTAAAGAAAAGTATTAAATTGATTTTAGACATGTAAGTGGATATAGCAAAATGGAAACAATGATTAGCAAGTGACTGAAACTTGAGAAGCACAAATCTTAATCCTAACAAATTCCTTAATAAAACATTTTTGTATATGTGATTGGTTCCCATAAGGTGTATTGGCAGATATTTTCTAAATTATTTAGAGTAAAAAGGAAATGAAAACAAATCCGATTCCATGGGCAGTATTTTAAGAAATTTAACATGCTACCCTTTATTTCAATATTCTGTGTCATTTGGTGTTTCTGTGGTAGTTGCTGTAAGAAGTGCTTGGGTTCTCTTAGAATAAAGGAAGCAGTAGAAGAATCCATACATTTTTTAAGAGAGTAGTGGAAGTTTTCAGAGCCTAGTGAATATTCCCAAATGATCCACATGCTTGATGTTTGTGTTGTGCCGAGAAACAAAGTAAAAGACCCTGGGACTACTCAAGACACCTGGGTTTCCATCTTATCTTTGGATGTTAACTTACTACATCACTCAAGTAAGTTATGGCTGGGGTGCTCAGTGTCTTCATTATTTAAATGACAGAGTTTTGATTTCCATAACCATTTTCCAGTAATGTGAGACACACCCAATAGAGAGAATGACTATAACTGGCAAAAGCAGTTATTCCTGTAACTTAGGAAGCACATGCCTACATGGGCACTAGAGCCCTTCCAGGTCTAAAAGTCTGATTTCATAATTTCAGTTCCTTGGGTTGCAGATGGCCATACAAATAGCAGTAACATAGACACATTGCCATTAAACAGTCTCTGGATTATGCTTAGAATGTCACACCACAGATAGCATAAGCCAAGCTGGTGTAAATTCGTACCTGTCCTACTAGATAGTGAGTATTCTGGTTAATTAAATGTCCACGTTAATACCACTGTGCTCATTATAACTGTAGATAAGGACTTTGTATTTTTAAGAAATGCATTATGTAACTGCAATATATCAAACACAATTTAAACTATCACTAATAAGTGTTCTCTTTTCTTCACTTTATTAGTTTTTTCTTTGTTTCATTTTTGTTTCTGTTTCTTAAGAAATTAATTTATGCTTATTATGATAGATTACAATATTCACTTCCTCCTTCTGCAACCTCTATGACTTCCCAGCTCTACTGATACTGAACTTAGCTGTGATACTTGCTTCAGTCAATAGAATGTGGACAGAAATGATATCATAACAGTTCCAAGCCTGGCCTTAAAAAGTTTCACATGCTTCCATTTACCCCAGTATCTCCCCTGAGAAGAATATGCCCCTGGTAGATTCGACCTCTCTAGGATGAGTTCTAGAATGAGACACATGGAGCACATTTGAATGTGACCCTCAGTCCCATTTCTCCAGGTTGTAAACTACGCACACATGCAACAATGCATTAAAGTCAGCAGTTGCAGGAAAAGCCATCATCACTACTTAGAAAACTGTAAGGGTGGCAGCTGTAATGGGGAGGACAGAACACCAAATTAGGTCTTAGGAAGGTGAAGCCACCTCAACTGACCTGCAGACCAAAGAGCAGAAAATCAACTGATTAACATTGCGTAGCACTCAGATTTTGTGATGGTTTGTTTCACAAGAAGAGCTAATTAACCTACCTATTGTGACAAGTAAAAATTTACAGAAATCTAATTTTTAAAGAGAATAAAATCTTCTCTCTAATCCCACCCCTAACTAAGGTTACTAATGATAACCATTTGGTATATAACTTTCTGCTGGTTTTTTTTTCAAGGATTAAAGGAGCAAATGCATGTTTAAAAAAAAAAAACTTAGCATAGTGCTGGGCATATGAAGAAAGCACTCATTAAACATTAGCTATTTTTATTGGTATTCTCACATAAACAGATATACTCAGATATAGGTGTTTCAATTTGTGCAGAAATGAGACCATGCTATGCACATTACTCTGAAACTCGCCTTTCTTCACTTATTGCTACATCATGGGCATTCCTCTAGGTCAACTCATCTTTATAAGGTTAATTAGCTCCTTTTAAAATGGCTACAGGATATTCCATGGTTTGACTATTCCATAATTGTCTTATTTCCACTTTACAGATAAAGAAACTGAGACTCAGAGAACTGAAAGTGTTTGCAAAATAGTTGCTACCCCTCCCTATCAAGTCTTCTCTTCTTCCCCTGTCTCAGGCTTGGTTTTGTGACACTGTGACACAATTTGGCCAATGAAAGGTGAGTGGAAATGCCCATAGGTAAAGCCTTAAGAGCCACCCCATGGTGACAGCTCTCACCCTCGTCTGTAACATACACCAGCAATATCTCAGACAGAGGCTGCTCCTTCAGCCTGGGTCTCGAAGTAAAGAGCTAAGGTGTAAATCAGGAAGGAAATGTAACATGCATATGAAATAAACTCATGTTGTTTTAAGCCTCTGAGATGCTGGGGGTTGTTTGTTGCCACAACATGATTTAGAGAATGCTAACACAATGTTTCCAGACTTTCAAGTGTTTTGTCATTCATTACAAATATTCATCATCACTGGTTTGGTCAAGCACCAACATGCTAGTCAATAAAGATGTGAGTTGATAAAATAATCAGGAATAATCACCTCCCTAACTGTATTTTTTAAAACTATCAATAGCCTCCTCCTCAAGTTCCAAATAACTGGCGAAGGATATGATAATATCACAGAAAAGATAAGTCTACCTAACCCAGTAGGTTGAGGACCATCCTTTGTGTGTGGGAAGCCTCCTAGGTAGGTCAGTATTATAAGAACTTTGACCCAGTTTCTTCATGTTGCAAACTACATACACACAAACAGGCAACACTGTGCTAAAAGGCAGTAGTTCCAAGAAAAACCATCATTGCTACTTAGAAAACTGCAGGGAAGGCAGGCAAAATGGAGAGGAAATTAGAATAAATGGGACCTTAGGAAGTCTAATTCCAGCTTCGCCATGTATCAGCTCTGAACCTCAGTTTGCAAAGAAGACTGCTGTGAGGATCCAATGAGGGACAGCAGGTGCAGTCACGACTAATAAGAAAAAGAAACATGTATTCTGATTTTTTTAAATTACATGTGGAATACATGTTCGTTGTAGAGAATTTTAAAACAAACAGAGAACATAAGAAAGAAAGTGGAAATTACCCAAAAATCACAACCATTGACATCCTGATGGTTAATCAGCTATATTTCCTTCTAGGTAAATGCATACCCATATTACATATTATACTTGTACATCACACAAAGCCTTCTGAATGCATTTATTAAGTATATGCATACATATATTACAAGACCTTCCCTCTCAGGCTCATTCTCTCCATTCTTCTTCCCAGTTTACCTTTTTGTCCCTCCAAACATGCCCCATATTCAATAATATCCAGGCCTTTGTACATGCACTCCCTCTTCCCAGAATATTCTTTCTCTCTCCACTATCTCCTCTTTTTCTGGCTACTCCTCATCTTGGAGGGCTCAGTTCCTAGAGGATAATTATCTGACCCTGACCCTTGTCAGATTTCCCCAGGGAACCTAAAGCATCCTGTTCCTTGTTTTTCATAGCATTGCCATACTGGACTAGTCTTGCCTCTTTATTCTATTTTCCTTGCTAGACCCCAACTTGTGGGCAGGTACTATGGCTTTTTTCACCAGGGATTACCAAAGGCTGTCCCATAGTAAATGCTCAAAATTTTTTGAATAAATGAGTAAAATACTTAACAATATATGCTATCTATTTTTCTTCTGAAATCCCCAAAGCACCTTACAGTTCTCAATAAATACCCACTGAAAGATTAAATATGGAAGAGTATGTAAGACATGGTAACATGCTTCATGAAGTTTATAAATTAGATGGGAAGAAAGCATTGTAAAAGGAACCTCAGCACAATTAAATGCTATATTCTTTTCTTCTGCCTCCTCCACTACTTTTCTTCAAACTAGAAAGAGCAGAACAAAATCCCTAAGTTCAGTTCCACATTTGTTTCTTCATTGAGGGTATCCTGCAGCACTAACTGAAATAAAACAGCAGCTTTAACACATATGCTCCAACATTTCAGTGGCTCAGCGCAATAAAGTTGATTCCTCATTCCATCAAAATCCTATTGAGAATATTTCTGGTCGATAAGAAACCTTTCACATGGTTATTCAGAGATCTGGACTACTTCTATCTGTGGACCTGCCCTTCTCTACGACCTTGGAGACACAGAGACGAGGAGATGGGGAGAGACGGTTTTATGAGCCAAGCCTGTAAGTGATACACAGCACATTCACTGCATTGACTAAAACTCAGCCACAGGTATTTAGAAAGGAGGCCAGGAAATGTAGTCTATCTGTACATACAAGAGGAAAAGAAAAGAGGTTTGGTGAAAACTTTGTAGTTCTTCGCCACAGCTGATAAGGGAGTACCTAATCTTCTCAAGTGACCCAAGACCAGGTAATTTTGATTTATGGATACTGAAAACACCCATTTTTTGACAGAAAAATATCCATCTAATAGTGGACATGAGAATGTATCATTCCAGGTTTAGGAATTTTGAAGGTAAAAAAAGGTCAATTCCAGAAATGAGAAACAGTGATGTTAATTACCATTCCAGAATTCTAAATGAGATTCTTTAAGATGGCTTTTATGAACATTGAAAATAAAAATGATGATTACTATAAGTACAATGAGCTGACAAGGAATTATCATAAATGATAATTTATGGCATCGTTTCTGGCACATAGTAGATAATAAATACATGTTGAGCAGGGGAACTACAATTCTACTTTTAAGGCAACTATCCTATTGATAAATAATTTTAACTTCAGAAACTTCCTTCTTAAATATAGGAAAGTTTTCTTCTCTAACTTCTAACCATTAGCCTAGCTCTGACCTCAAAACCTACAGAGACTCCTATGGGTGCTCTATTGGTCTTCCCCCTGCCTTCTCCAACCCACACTTCTCCCAGGCAAATAATCCCAGTTCATTCAATTCTTCTCCACAAGACAAGGTTTCAGGCCTCTCACCATTTGGCTGTCCTTCCCACAGATATCTGTGGTTGGCCAAATTGCTTTCCAAATTTGAGGCCCACAATATTCCCAATGATGGGACCCAATGGTGTCCAACCAGTAGCATTTAGTAGAATTACTACTCTTGGCTTTGGGCATTGTGTCCTTACTTTGTGACTAGAAGTATTTAAGTAGTGAAGATGCTAGCAAAGGAATTCCTGCATTGGAAAAAAGGCAGGACTTGGAAGGTGACCACTAAGGACTCTTGCCACTTTATGATCCTATAGGTTTTGTAGAAGTTCTGAGTAGAGAAAAGGCATCACCATAAGTGTGATAATGTATACAACAGTTACACATTCCTCCTTGACAAAAACCTTGAAGAAAATCCAAGAGGACTTCCACAAGGGCTCCGATGTATAAAAAAGATGTATTGGGTATATTCTCTGTGCTAAGCATGCTAGATGCTATGGATACAGTGGAGACCAAGAGATACGGTTTTTCTATATTCTTGACACTTGGCATCTAGTGTGTGAAATGGACTTTAATAAGACAGTTTAAAAAAATACATAATTACATAAAGAAATATAGAATAATACTTTTTAAAACATTCTATTGTTAAGAGAAAATCACCATTTCCCTTGCCTCCGTTTTCCATGATGGGACATCTGCTAAAATAACCCTCTTATCCTTTCTCTCCATCCTTTATATATACTCCCCATGGAAAGAAAAGTAATTTGAGTTATCTGATTTCTGAGTTCACAAGAAAAACCCATGCATGCCCCCCTCGGAAACCGGCTCTCTCTTTTCAGAGTCAATTCATCCAAAGGATGTATACACTCACCGTACCTCTGGAGAAGGTCTGCAACTGTCCATCATTGCCAGGAACCAGTAGGTAAGTTTAATGCATGGGTGAAACATCAGTGCTATGGGTTGAATGTTTGTCTCCTCCAAACATCATGTTGAAATGTGATTCCCACCTGTTGGAGGTGGGGCCAAATGGGGGGTGTCTGGGCCATGGGAGCAGATCCTTCATGAATAGAGTAATGCCCTCCCTGGGGTGAGGCAGGGAGTGAGTTCTTCTAGCTCTATTAGTTCTCAGGAGAGCTGGATATTAAAAAGAGCTTTGCACCTCCCCCTTTTCTCTCTTGCTTCCCTTTTGCCCATGTAATCTCTACACACCCAGAACCCCTTCACCTTCTCTCATGAGTAGAAACAGCCTGAGGCCCTTACCAGATGCAGATGCCCAATCATGAACTTTCCAAGCAGCAGAATTATGAGCCAAATACACCTTTTTTTTCTTTATAAATTACCCAGCTCAGGAATTCCTTTATAGCAACACAAAAGAGACTAAGACAATCAGGAAATCCACTGTGGCTTCCTGTTTGCCATACCCTCCAAACCAGTTTGTATTAGCTTTCACATTGATATTTTGATCCCCACTCATCTGATTCCTGTGTCTAACTCTCAGCTGGTTCTTAACTCCAGAAGGTGAGAAAGGGGTGTTATTCATAATCCTTCTCAAAGAAAAGTTATAGGGACTTATGAGAGTATAAGGAGAAATCTAATTTACATGGAGAGAGGGCACATTAGGAAAAATCACAGAAAGTCTCTTTGTCATTTAAGCTAACATCCAAAGAAAGATAGAAATTGGCCAAAAAACAAGGAAGGGTTAAGAGGGCTCTTATAAAGGTTCTTAGACAACAAATAGTTTGTCTTATATGAGGAACAAATGAAGGCTAGTGTGGGAGTCATTAGGACTGGTCACCATAGGATTGTGCTTCCTGGTCCCCCTGTGGCTTGGCTGGGCTGGGCCATGAGACTAGTTTTAGTCAATGAATGTGTGAGAAGTGACATGTGACATTTTTAGGAAAAGACACTTAATTGCTGTGATGAGACCCTTCAAAGCTGCCTTTCCTTCTACCACGAGATCTGAAATGTTCCTGAAAGTGGGTGTTCCATTAGCCTGGGTCCTAGAGGAAGGTGATGTGATCAGAGTGCATGCCAACCCTTGCTGGACATATTGCAGGAGCAAGGAAAAAAAAAAACTGTATTTCTTAAGTCACTGAGGTTTGGGGGAAAAAATGATTTAATTATAGCATATGAACATATAGGAACAAGAAAAAAACTTTATTTCTTAAGTCACTGAGGTTTGGAAATATTCTTAATCATAGCATAACTTAGGCTATCCTGATTGATTCAGCCAAAGGCAGTGTGGCTGGAGAAAAGTGAGATGAGAAGTCCTAGCTCTTTTAAGCTAATAGGATGCCTTTAAGGAGGCTTCCGCAGGGGAATTTGACATTTTCCAAATATTATGTATTAAAACAAGGTACTATTGCTACTCAATCATTAAAACACCCCCTTCATTCCACTATGGAAAAGGCTATTTAAAAAAAATCCATCAACAAGCATTTACTGAGCCCCTTCTATGCTTTCATATGCCAGGCTTTGTATTAAGCATTGGAGATACAAAATAAGAATAAGACACAGTTGCTGGATTTGGAGTCAGGGATTTAAGAAGACATTTACAAGATCATGTGAAAAACATTCTCTACTTCAGGTATGTACCCAGTATGGTGACAGCCAAAGAGGATAATAACTATTCGAGGTGAAGCAGGAGATGGGGTGAGGGAAAGCTTCAGAGGTAGTGATTATTTGAGCTGGCTCCTGAAGGGTGAATAGGAGTTTGCCAGGTAGCCTTTTGATTAGGGATAAACGTACATGCAAAGACAGGAAACTGTCAGAGCAATGGAAAATGTCTGGGGTGGCAGCGACTCAAAGGAATGGAGGGAATGTGGAGTGCAGGGTGTGGTAGACTGCAATACTATTCAAAAATACTTGCTGCCCCTCCTCACTGACATCAGGCTCGGTCATATAAATTGCTCTCAGCATAAGCTTTAAGAGCCATGCTTTTTTCTGTCTGCCATAACAGTAATGTTTTAGAAAGAGCGTGCTTCATTAACCAAGGTCTTTGAGCAAAGATCATGTGTGTAAATCAGAGACACAGCCAACTTATGGTGGATGTATTAGTCTGTTCTCACACTGCTAATAAAGACATACCTGAGATTGGGAAATTTATAAAGGAAAGAGGTTTAATGGACTCACAGTTCCACATGGCTGGGGAGGCCTCAAAATCATGGCAGAAGGCAAAGGAGAAGCAAAAGCACATCTTACATGGTGGCAAGCAAGAGAGCTTGTGCAGGGCAACTCCCATTTATAAAACCATAATATCTTATGAGACTAATTCATTACCATGAGAACAGTATGGGGGAAACTGACCCCATGATTCAATTATCTCCACCTGACCCCACCTTTGACATGTGAGGATTATTACAATTCAAGGTGAGATTTGAGTGGGGACACAACCAAACCATATGAGTGGACATGCAATATGAGTGAGAAACAATTCTGTGATTGTAACCCAGTAAGATTTTTGGATGGCTAACACAGCATAACCTAGAGTATATGGAGGTGTGCATTTCCAGCTCTTTGACTTCTGGGTACCTAGTAGGATTGCACTTTCCTGCACCCTTTAAGTAAGGCATGGCCATGTGACTAATTTTAGCCAATAATATGTAAATACAATAAGAAGTGTCATTCCTAGGAGGGAGCTTTTAAAGCCAATGTGAGTTCACCATGCTTTCTTTCCCCTGCCAAACTGATGCGATGATTGTTGAAGCATGTATCAAGATGAAACTTTCTTCAGACTAGGTTTCTAAATGAGCACATTAAGCAGAGCCCCGTGAACTTGAACATGTAGTATGAGCAAAATATAAAATTTATTTTTAAGCCACTGAGATTTTAGGATTGTTTGTTATGGCAGCATAACCTAAACCATCCTGACTCATATAAAAATTGGCTCCTAGATATGGGTTAGTGTAATAACAACAATAAGCATAACAACAATAAAACTAAACAATCATTTAGAGGGTGATAACTAAGAACACTGCTATCAGAAGCTGAAGGGATGGTGATCTGTTTGGTAAACATATCACCTGTGATAATGTAGAAGGCAGATCATGAACCTGATGAACTAAAGAAAAGGATTGTAAAACAGAAAGTGAGTAGTGTGTGTTGGTGGCTGTTGGATGCATTCTGAAAGTTACTACAAGCTATTCAAAGATGAACTCAGAAAAATTTGGCCTGTTTGCAATCAGCAATGAAATGGAATAGAGAAAACCTATAAATCCAGGGATTTACATCGTTAGAAGAGGCAATTGTTTCCCAGTCCCGACTGGTAAAATATAAAATCAAGAAATACTTTCAGCAAGAAAGGACCTGGAAGAAACTAAGCTTTGAAGTAAGGATCAAGTCACAAAGTATGAACCTACTATTAAAACCTCAGGATAGGAGGCCGAGGAGGACGGATCACCTGAGGTCGGGAGTTCGAGACAAGCCTGACCAATATGGAGAAATCCTGTCGCTCCTAAAAATACAAAATTAGCCGGGCGTGGTGGCACATGCCTGTAATCCCAGCTACTCAGGAGGCTGAGGCAGGAGAATCGCTTGAACCCGGGAGGTAGAGGTTGCAGTGAGCCGAGACTGTGCCATTGCACTCCAACCAGGGCAACAAGAGTGAAACTCCGTCTCAGAAAAAAAAAAAAAAAAAAGGATCAATTAAGATCTTACCCAGTACATACTTTCAACTGGACAAAATGGCTCTGGGAAAAGGAAGAAAGGTCTAACTCTCCCACCAAAACCCAATAAGCCCAAAGTGCTCAAAATCAAGTGAAGAGCAAGAGAGTGAGACAGCAAAAGAGAGACAGAGGAGTCAACAGGCAGGAGAGCAGGAAAGCAAAGAGATATGGCAAACCAAAGAAGTATGTCTGGAAAAGAACTTTGTGGCTATTGTCACATGGAACACCTCATATCAGATAGATAAGAAGCCTACCTACACATATTCAAGACTTAATGTCACTCTGCATCTCCCCGACTTTTAAAAGCTTATTTAAAAGAATATTTTCCAATGCCTGCTTTAGCTGTGGAAAAGGAAGACTCTCCGAGGGCAAATCCAGGAGTCATGGAAAACAATGGGCAGGGCAGCTTGGTGCTGTGACTGGATGGGTCTTTAAGGTTGTTTCCCTTGAATAAAGAATGAGGGAATTCCACCAGGGGAAGGAGAGTAGACCAAACATTTGGTGAACAGAAAGGGAGACAGAGTCTTTAGTGTTATTCCCCAAATATTTCTGGAGAGCCCTTTGAGACACCTGGTAGGATTATAGTGATCTAAAGAGGCATGGCCATGTGACTGCTTTGGCCAATGATGTATGGGCAGAAGTGATGTGTGCCATAAGTGGATGCTCTGACAGCCATGATGTTCCGAGTTCCTTCCCCACAGTCAGGATAGCTGTGAAAAGGGGTATCAACACAAGGCCTCCTTCAGCCTGAGCCCTTGAGTGACTACAATGAGCAGAGCTACCCCGCCAACCTACAACGGTCATGTAGCAGAAATGACCAACTTTCACTGGAATAAGCCACTGATATGTTAGGGTTGTTTGTTAGGGCAGCATAACGCTGCCTTTCCTGACAGAACTGGGAGTGAGAGATAAGGCTGGAGAGAGAAGGAGTTAGATTGTGAAAAGCCCCTTCTCCAAGGCATAGGAATCGGAACTCTCCTGATTGTAAGGAAAAGCCAATGAAAGCTTCCAAGCAGGGGCGTTAACATGAACAGATTTGTTATTTTTTTGGATGAAATATGCTATTTCTCAACATAAGGAGAAGATCAGCCTACTAAACCACATGAGGCAGAGAGGAACACACAGAACCTTAGGCAAAAGATATATATTTATACAAAGTTCTAAGTCTTGAAATTTCTAAATACAGGAGCTCTGAACGGAGTTACAGTCAGAGGATCCAGCAAGAAAATTTCTTCTATGCCACAAGCGCTATTTCCTCTGCAGATAACTAATACTCCACAAGAAAGTTTGCCAGAGTAGAGAAAATACAAAGGAATGTAACACAGACCTGAGGTCAATTTCCAGCTGCCTGTGTGACCTCAACAAAGATACTTAACCTCTCTGGGCCTATTTCCTCACATGTTAAATCTGGATAATAATATATGTCTCTCAAGACAGTTGTGGGGAGAAAACAGCGTATTTAAATTGCTTAGGAGAATGCCTGGCAGATAAGTGTTTAATACATGAAACTGATTTTTATTACTGTTATTAAAAACTATTTAGAACACCAACTCCCTGAATACAACAGAAAATGATTCAGGGCAACAGACAGAGGAGAATGTTCTCTCCTTGAGGAAGCAACTGGATCTTGTCATCACTGTATACCTACCCCACCCCCTCCCCAGCTCAGTGCCTGGCTCACAGTAGGCTTTCAGTTACCCTCTGCAGATCAGTGAAAGCTAGGTGAGTGCCCGGAGTGAAGAAAAGTTGGCAGGTTTCCCACTGATACCAGCTGCTGTTGGTTTCTGAACACTCAAAGCCGCAAATACCTTAGGGCTGGGGGCAATGAACCCAAGGCTGAATTCCAAGTTCAGAAGCAGCGAAGTCTGAATTTAGAACCTAGGAACTTAAACCTGCTGCAGGTCCAACTTCAAGCCCCAGTTCTAGACAGAGGCTTGGGAAAGAGCTGACTTCTAACCCGGTTCCCCCTCCCCTCCTCCCCTCGATGCTTCTCACAGGAAAGTACACCTGGTCCTGCCAAATCGCACTCTTATATCCTGGCATCCTATCCAGGCTCTGCGAGGATGGAAACTGCGAGGCAGGGGAGGGAAGCGGGCTGTTTGGCCACCACCTCCCTAGTGCTGCAGGCGACCCTGTCACACTAACTCCTGGCAGCCCAGTGAGGTGGACGGCACCGGCCCCACCTGCAGATGAGGGAAATGAAGCTCGGAGGAGTTCCGTGATTTGCTTGCTCCACATTGTGGTAGCCTGGCCACGAAAGAACCAGGATTCCCGACTTCGGGATTCTTTCCACCACACACTTTCGTCCCTAAGGGGTAGGGGGCGGGGGGAGAATAAAATAACCGCGGAAAAGGAACCACTTACATGTGTCTAGCGCTTCCTAGAGGCTACCCAGGATATGCGCCCACCACCCGGCCGGGAGTGCAGAAATTTGAAGTCCAGGTTCTACCCCGGGCTCCGAGTACTACTGCGTGACTTTATGCGAGTGTCCGCCGCCTTCTGGGCTTGTTTTCCCGGAAGCAACTCGGCGCGGATGGAGTGTGTGTGTGCGCGCGCGCGCGCGTTATGTTGTGCGTGTTGTGTTAAGCGTGTGCGTGTTGTCCGGGGGCGGGAGGGGGAGTAGACTAACACCGGGGTTCCCCGAGTTTCGGATCGCCTACACGCTTGTTCCCATCTGGACCCTGTTACCCACCAATTGCGCCCACTATAAAAACTGCCCCTCCGAGGCAAAGCTGTGAACCCCCGCGCCCTTTCCCCCACGGTCCCGTTGGATGAAGTGGGGTGCAACGGAGACTCAGCTGAGCGTCCAGTTTCGGGCAATACAAATCTCTAGGCTTCTACGAGCAGCCAGACGACCCCGCGGACCGTCGCTCCTGAACTTGACCGAGATGCAAACTTCGGAGCGTTCTCAACGTGGGGGGCCGACTCTCGGGAGACCGCCCCTAAACTTAAGTCTCCTTAGGCTCGCCTCCACCTGGGACTTCACAGAGCCACCTTAAGGGCGGTACTCCCGCCCCCCCGGAAGTGCGGGGGGGGTGGCAGCGTACTTGGATTCTCAGCCTCCAGCCCCGCGCGGTGGCGGCCGCCGGTGGATGACTTCGGGCCCCACAAGTGGGGAAACAACAACCACCCCTCGCCCGCACCCCTGGCCCAAAACAACTGGCCAGGTTCCCTGGCCTCCCGGGTCCCTGCATCCCCCGCATCCCCGTACGCAGCCGTGAACTTGAGCCCCCCTCCGTCAGAGGTTGCGAGCGTCCGCCCGCTCGCGGCAGCCACCGTCACTAGACAGTCAAACCCCAAGACGTCAGCCCACAATGCACCGGGCGGGCCGGGAAAAACGGCCCGGGGAGGGGACCGGGGAAGAGAGGGCCGAGAGGCGTGCAGCAGGGGGGAGGGTAGGAGAAAGAAGGGCCCGACTGTAGGAGGGCAGCGGAGCATTACCTCATCCCGTGAGCCTCCGCGGGCCCAGAGAAGAATCTTCTAGGGTGGAGTCTCCATGGTGACGGGCGGGCCCGCCCCCCTGAGAGCGACGCGAGCCAATGGGAAGGCCTTGGGGTGACATCATGGGCTATTTTTAGGGGTTGACTGGTAGCAGATAAGTGTTGAGCTCGGGCTGGATAAGGGCTCAGAGTTGCACTGAGTGTGGCTGAAGCAGCGAGGCGGGAGTGGAGGTGCGCGGACTCAGGCAGACAGACAGACACAGCCAGCCAGCCAGGTCGGCAGTATAGTCCGAACTGCAAATCTTATTTTCTTTTCACCTTCTCTCTAACTGCCCAGAGCTAGCGCCTGTGGCTCCCGGGCTGGTGTTTCGGGAGTGCCCAGAGAGCCTGGTCTCCAGCCGCCCCCGGGAGGAGAGCCCTGCTGCCCAGGCGCTGTTGACAGCGGCGGAAAGCAGCGGTACCCACGCGCCCGCCGGGGGAAGTCGGCGAGCGGCTGCAGCAGCAAAGAACTTTCCCGGCTGGGAGGACCGGAGACAAGTGGCACAGAGTCCCGGAGCGAACTTTTGCAAGCCTTTCCTGCGTCTTAGGCTTCTCCGCGGCGGTAAAGACCAGAAGGCGGTGGAGAGCCACGCGAGAGAAGAAGGACGTGCGCTCAGCTTCGCTAGCACCGGTTGCTGAACTTGGGCGAGCGCGAGCCGCGGCTGCCGGGCGCCCCCTCCCCCTAGCAGCGGAGGAGGGGACAAGTCGTCGGAGTCCGGGCGGCCGAGACCCTCCGCCGGCCGGCCACTGCAGGGTCCGCACTGATCCGCGCCGCGGGGAGAGCCGCTGCTCTGGGAAGTGAGTTCTCCTGCGGACTCCGAGGAACCGCTGCGCCCGAAGAGCGCTCAGTGAGTGACCGCGACTTTTCAAAGCCGGGTAGCGCGCGCGAGTCGACAAGTAAGAGTGCGGGAGGCATCTTAATTAACCCTGCGCTCCCTGGAGCGAGCTGGTGAGGAGGGCGCAGCGGGGACGACAGCCAGCGGGTGCGTGCGCTCTTAGAGAAACTTTCCCTGTCAAAGGCTCCGGGGGGTGCGGGTGTCCCCCGCTTGCCAGAGCCCTGTTGCGGCCCCGAAACTTGTGCGCGCAGCCCAAACTAACCTCACGTGAAGTGACGGACTGTTCTATGACTGCAAAGATGGAAACGACCTTCTATGACGATGCCCTCAACGCCTCGTTCCTCCCGTCCGAGAGCGGACCTTATGGCTACAGTAACCCCAAGATCCTGAAACAGAGCATGACCCTGAACCTGGCCGACCCAGTGGGGAGCCTGAAGCCGCACCTCCGCGCCAAGAACTCGGACCTCCTCACCTCGCCCGACGTGGGGCTGCTCAAGCTGGCGTCGCCCGAGCTGGAGCGCCTGATAATCCAGTCCAGCAACGGGCACATCACCACCACGCCGACCCCCACCCAGTTCCTGTGCCCCAAGAACGTGACAGATGAGCAGGAGGGCTTCGCCGAGGGCTTCGTGCGCGCCCTGGCCGAACTGCACAGCCAGAACACGCTGCCCAGCGTCACGTCGGCGGCGCAGCCGGTCAACGGGGCAGGCATGGTGGCTCCCGCGGTAGCCTCGGTGGCAGGGGGCAGCGGCAGCGGCGGCTTCAGCGCCAGCCTGCACAGCGAGCCGCCGGTCTACGCCAACCTCAGCAACTTCAACCCAGGCGCGCTGAGCAGCGGCGGCGGGGCGCCCTCCTACGGCGCGGCTGGCCTGGCCTTTCCCGCGCAACCCCAGCAGCAGCAGCAGCCGCCGCACCACCTGCCCCAGCAGATGCCCGTGCAGCACCCGCGGCTGCAGGCCCTGAAGGAGGAGCCTCAGACAGTGCCCGAGATGCCTGGCGAGACACCGCCCCTGTCCCCCATCGACATGGAGTCCCAGGAGCGGATCAAGGCGGAGAGGAAGCGCATGAGGAACCGCATCGCTGCCTCCAAGTGCCGAAAAAGGAAGCTGGAGAGAATCGCCCGGCTGGAGGAAAAAGTGAAAACCTTGAAAGCTCAGAACTCGGAGCTGGCGTCCACGGCCAACATGCTCAGGGAACAGGTGGCACAGCTTAAACAGAAAGTCATGAACCACGTTAACAGTGGGTGCCAACTCATGCTAACGCAGCAGTTGCAAACATTTTGAAGAGAGACCGTCGGGGGCTGAGGGGCAACGGAGAAAAAAATAACACAGAGAGACAGACTTGAGAACTTGACAAGTTGCGACGGAGAGAAAAAAGAAGTGTCCGAGAACTAAAGCCAAGGGTATCCAAGTTGGACTGGGTTGCGTCCTGACGGCGCCCCCAGTGTGCACGAGTGGGAAGGACTTGGCGCGCCCTCCCTTGGCGTGGAGCCAGGGAGCGGCCGCCTGCGGGCTGCCCCGCTTTGCGGACGGGCTGTCCCCGCGCGAACGGAACGTTGGACTTTTCGTTAACATTGACCAAGAACTGCATGGACCTAACATTCGATCTCATTCAGTATTAAAGGGGGGAGGGGGAGGGGGTTACAAACTGCAATAGAGACTGTAGATTGCTTCTGTAGTACTCCTTAAGAACACAAAGCGGGGGGAGGGTTGGGGAGGGGCGGCAGGAGGGAGGTTTGTGAGAGCGAGGCTGAGCCTACAGATGAACTCTTTCTGGCCTGCCTTCGTTAACTGTGTATGTACATATATATATTTTTTAATTTGATGAAAGCTGATTACTGTCAATAAACAGCTTCATGCCTTTGTAAGTTATTTCTTGTTTGTTTGTTTGGGTATCCTGCCCAGTGTTGTTTGTAAATAAGAGATTTGGAGCACTCTGAGTTTACCATTTGTAATAAAGTATATAATTTTTTTATGTTTTGTTTCTGAAAATTCCAGAAAGGATATTTAAGAAAATACAATAAACTATTGGAAAGTACTCCCCTAACCTCTTTTCTGCATCATCTGTAGATACTAGCTATCTAGGTGGAGTTGAAAGAGTTAAGAATGTCGATTAAAATCACTCTCAGTGCTTCTTACTATTAAGCAGTAAAAACTGTTCTCTACTAGACTTTAGAAATAAATGTACCTGACGTACCTGATGCTATGGTCAGGTTATACTCCTCCTCCCCCAGCTATCTATATGGAATTGCTTACCAAAGGATAGTGCGATGTTTCAGGAGGCTGGAGGAAGGAGGGTTGCAGTGGAGAGGGACAGCCCACTGAGAAGTCAAACATTTCAAAGTTTGGGATTGTATCAAGTGGCATGTGCTGTGACCATTTATAATGTTAGTAGAAATTTAACAATAGGTGCTTATTCTCAAAGCAGGAATTGGTGGCAGATTTTACAAAAGATGTATCCTTCCAATTTGGAATCTTCTCTTTGACAATTCCTAGATAAAAAGATGGCCTTTGCTTATGAATATTTATAACAGCATTCTTGTCACAATAAATGTATTCAAATACCAATAACAGATCTTGAATTGCTTCCCTTTACTACTTTTTTCTTCCCAAGTTATATACTGAAGTTTTTATTTTTAGTTGCTGAGGTTAACATTGCTGCAATCTGAAGTGACTTGAAAATTAAGAAGCAAAGAATTTAGGAAGAGTCAAACTAGAAGTTGTGATCTGAATGAAACAGTCTCCCAATTTCATTAATTATTTCCCTCTTTCTCCATCTCTATCTCTCTCTCTACTACCTCACCCCCAAATAAACCCCTATGCCTATGGAAACTAACAGTTTAGCATTTTGGATCTGTCTGTAGTTTATTTCTTAATTTGTTTCTAAAATAATCAACCTTGTTTAAATATAGAATCAGTCTCAAAAGATAGTAATCTAATACTATGGAAAAGATTCACAAGAGAAAACATGAACACTAACTCAATGATTACATGCATAAATCAAACCTCAGCTCTGGGGAAATGGGAAACTTGAATTCTGCCTACAGATATAACTTAGGAGATCAACAAGGCAGTGCTCAACAAGGGAACAATTTTTTGCTTGGTTGCTTTTCATACCAAGAGCCAGTGTGATTATCAGGCAGCAAAAGCAATTTGATATCCAGGAATATTTCACAAACCACTAATTGAGTCAGGGCTGTTTGCTCATTAGCAGTGTTCTAGTACCCAGTAGGTCTGGGAGTGCTAATATCCTGCCTGTGGCTGTAAATCCAAATACACAAAGAGTTTCTCCTTAGGAGTATATCTAGGAGTGGAAGAGATTGGACAGGCTTGTTAGCTTCGGATATACTCTCCTTTGTAATAACACTTCTTGAACAAAGGGTTACTGGGAGCAGAGCCCAGTTTGCCAAACTGAATTTGCCGATGTCAGCAACCCGGAAGGTGAGATGATTTTGACCATATGTAGAAATAGCAGAGGGACAATAAAGCATTTTGGGGTGGGGCTCTGTGGAAGCTAAACAAGAGCCAACTAGAAAAAATAAGCAGGCTGGGGAATTAATTACCTGCAAAGGTAGACTAAGCCCAGACAACAGTACAGCACAGAAAAGCCACACCACTCCCCAGTTTGCTTTAGATTTCAGTGTTAAAAAAAAAAAAAAGTCTGAAACTCAGGCCTATCCCCATGCTTGATTGTTTCAATTAACGTTCTAAATGTATATTCTTGAAATTCTAACCATTCTAACCAAAAGGGGTGGAAAAAAGTAATTGTGGTAGAGGAAATTAACCCATGATCTCTGGTAAATTTTGGAGACAAAAGATTAACTGCTTATAAACACTTAATGGTTAAGCTTATTATGGGCCTTCAATGAGTTAATCTTTGAATTAAGGTAACACTAATAGTTGGAGAAGATGAAGCTGGTGACACATCGTCATTAATCCTCTTAATTTTTTTTTACACATATATATATGTTACATATATAAAATAATTCAATCAAGGACATTTAACCCTCTGTGTCTATCAGGACAGAGGGTTCACGAACTCAATGAAAATGCCCAGAAAGTTGTGTTTGTGTGTCTGTACACACTCTTCTGAGGAGAGAAATTTTTGTTTTTATTTGACCCTCCCAGAGTTCCATGACTCAAAAAAAAGGGTTAATAAACCATGAACTGACCAGCTACATGCCCACTATCAGAAACATATCATTGTATGGATCTAAATCCCATGCTCTTTCACCCCTTCATGTTTCTGCTTGCATGTATTTGCCTGGAATACCTTTCCTTCTAGTTCAACTGATAAATCCTACCCATTCTTCAAGTCTTGGCGTAAGTGACACCTTCTCTGTAAAGCTTCCCTTAGTAACTCCATCTTCAAAAGGAATGAATAATTCCCTAATGAGCATGATAACATTTTATCAAAAATCCTATGATAGCACATACAAAAATGTATTATGAACCTCTGTGTCTCCTGGTCAGAACCCTATCTTCTTCATCAATGGACTCCCAAACTTTTAATGTAGCGCCTGGCATATAGTAGATGTTCATAAAATAAATGTTTGATGACTGAACGAACAAGTGAGCTCAAACCCTCCTCCAACATAATTCCAAGTCTTAGTTTCTTCTAGTAAATATACTTCATTCATTTCCAGGTGCATAACTCATGATGGATCAACCCTCAAAGTCAACCTGGCCAACCCTCCAGTTCTAAAGCCCAGTTCTTAGTGAGTGTTCTTAAAAGAATTAAGCTGTTAGCACATTCATACATCCAGCCACACAGAGTGTCCCTTCCTGCCTCCACTAATGCAGGTGAGCATCTTCTTACATTAAATGGGTCTGCCTGAAACATTAGTTTTGAAGGTGGAAATGGAGCCTATGTGTGTCCTTGGGCAGGCACAAAAACAGTTCCAGATGTGTCTTCATTTAAAACAACCAGCTTCATTGGTAATGAGAGAGGGGACTTTCTGTTAGTAAAATTAGACATATTTCAGGGGTCCAGAAGTTAGTACCCAATGTTTGCTTGCTGAGACAGGAATCATGCTAATCCATCTATTCCTCCATGTCATTTCATTGCTAGAGAAGTGCATTCATGAACCAAGGAAAGAGACCATGACTTCTGGTTTGATTGCCCCTTGCCTCCTCCACCCACCTCTATGGTGGTCAAGTAGGATCTCATAGAAGAGGGGAAGAGGGTTAGAAGCTGGGATGGCCCCAGAATGTAAAACTATTCTTTCCTAACTCTGGAACCTAACTTGAGTTGTTTGGTTTTGGACTTTTGGACATCATAAAGCAGGGCATTCCTCTGGTCCTGAGTCTCTTTGAGGCCCTCTGCTTGTCTGTGGGGATTCAATGATGAGCAAAATATAATCCCTATTCTCAAGGAACTCACATTCTGGTAGAGTGGAATGTGGAGATGAAATAGAAACTATTCTAAAGGCACAAGATATATGCTATAAGAAAAAGGTGCCAGATGGGAGCAGAAGGAGACATTATTAGAAAATGCTTTATGGGAGAGGCGACATTTGAGCTGATCCAGTGGGCCTTACCAGGCAGAAAGATTGGAAAGAAACGTGCATGCAAAGGCAGAGAAGTATGAGAAAACGTCTTGTGTTTAGGGACCTGAAAGCTGCTTAGAGAAGCTCGGAAGAAAGATACGAGAAGAAAACTGAAGGGAGAAGAGGCAGGGAAGTTGAAGGCTTGGGTTGAGATTTAATATCCATTCCATGTTATCCTATAGGTGACAGAGAAAGCAGGTGAATTTGAAACAGAGTGGGGACATAATACCCTCAGCTTAAGAATGATTCATGCTGGCAACAGTTTGGAGGATGGATTGGTGAAGAAGAAGCTAGGTAAGGGGTGAAATACCAAAGATAGGTTTTCAGTTTTGTTTAGAATGCCTGTGGTATTTAAAGTAGTCTTACAGTTGGGGGACAAATGGGAAGAAGATGGCTTGGTCCAGGCTACATCATGCCACCTTTCTTCTTATGTAACTTTCTGATGAGTTAGGCCTAAAGAGGGATACCAGGAGGTTTGCTTTCCTCTTATGCTACCTGCTCCATACTTACATTTTCCTCTCCATTGGGTCCATTTGATACCTGAAAGAAAATCTTCTCACAAAATGGTCTAGAGCCCACCTGTTCAGAGTCAGGAAGCTCAAATAAACAGATGTGAATGAAACAGACCTGCAACCGTGTAGGCCAGGCCTTCCAGGGTTATAGCACAGAACTGGTCTTCACTGCTGCAAGACCAAACCTGACTTTATCTGGTCACCTAGAATTGATTAAGCTCAATGAGGCTAGTTGACCCAAACTTTATAAACTCTTTGATGTATAAACAAATTATGTTGAGGGAACTGATAATAACATTTTACATTCCCATAGCACTCGTTTTCTACCACAAGTAATATTGAAATCCTATTTTGTGCCAGAAACCAGGAACACAGAAGAGTGAAAGCAACAGGATGCCTTCCCTCATGGAGTTTCTCATCTAGCTAAAAGGAACAGTAAATAAACACACAAGGCCAGGCACGGTGGCTCACACCTGTAATCCCAGCACTTTGGGAGGCTAAGGCAGGCATATTACTTCAGGTCAGTAGTTCGAGACCAGCCTGGCCAACATGGTGAAACCCTGTCTCTCTACTGAAAATACAAAAATTAGCTGGGCATGGTGGTGGGTGCCTGTAATCCCAGCTACCCAGGAGGCTGAGGCAGGAGAATCACTTGAACCCAGGAGGCGGAAGTTGCAGTGAGCTGAGATGGCGCCACTGCACTCCAGCCCGGGCGACAGAGAGAGATTCCGTGAAGAAAGAAAGAAAGAGAGAGAGAGAAAGAGAGGGAGGAAGGGAGGGAGGAAGGAAAAGAAACACACAAATAAATATATGATTAAAGTGCAATGAAGAAAAAGAACTGGGCACTAATAAAGAGAAGATCTAAATTGGGGTGGCAACAAAGTATTTCTGGAGAACTACTTGAGCTGAGAAATCTTAGACTAAGAGTTCCCCATGTGAAGAGCAGATGAATAGGAGTGAGACATCCCAGGTGAAGAATCAGCATGAGGGAGAGCCTGGGAAAGACTCTGGTGCACTCTAGTAGTTATGAGAAGGCCTGAATCCCTGGAGCATACTAAGCAAAAGAAAGAGTGATGAGCAATGACATTTGTACTCACCCGTCCGTACTCTTATAGTTTCGAAAGCTCTTTTGCCTCTTCTGTCTCATGTTATTTTCACCACTGTTCTCGGGATGCCCATTGATAGTAGTCATGTTTCATGGGAGCAGAAGCTGAGGCTCCCAGTGAGTTTTAAGTGCTTTTGTTGAGGCCATGGCTCCAGTAACTGGTGGGGCACAATTTGGTCCCCAGGCATCAAGAACCATATTTTTCACCTATATTGTTCCAAGAAACAGAAATCCTGGTGACCTTGGGTCTCTTACTCAGTGCACACCAGGGTCTACATCAAGGACCCTGAGGACTGAATTAGTTATCAGAAGGTTCTTTGATGTGCACAGCATCTGAGCAAAGGTAATCAGATAGTCTCCTGGGATATTTCGTCCATGCCGCAGCAATGTCTAATGAACTCTCCTTGCCTCTCTGCAAACTCCCCCTCTCTGGAGAGAACGAACACTTCTGTGCTGAGAAGCCCTGAGAGTTTCTTGCTATACAAACTTCTTTCATGTACATCACTAAAAAACATTGTTTGATGATTGCCTCATTATTGCTTCAAACAACTGTGTTACCAGATGGCCAATACAGTTATTGCCTTCTTAGGTTGTAGGTACTCACTGGTCCCCTGGACAGAATTTGAATATTTCCCAAAAATCCTGAGGATTGTACATTCATCACCTTGGGCTGATGACTAATCTCTTCCAGGGTGTATTGATTGATCTTAGGTTCATGCTTGAAGGGGGAACTTCTCCTGATATTATGTTATCCTGGAGAAAAATGGGCAGGCACCTGAGTTGTTCTATTATTGACCATTCTACCAGTTAAGATGTGTGCAGGGGCCAGCAACAGAACATGCAACGTAAACCAGAAGACCAGCTATGAAACAAGTCCACGAGTGGCTAATGTAGTGGCTTAATGACATAATCACGGGTTCAGGTGCCTCCTATCTTTTCATTTCACCATTCTCAGTGTGTCAAGGAAGTTTCTTGTGAGTACTCAAGATACCTGCAGCATTTCCGGCATCATAAGTCAACACAATAGTCACCAGCAATGCAGGAATGTTTACTACCATCTTTCTGTTTTTATTAACAAGAGAAACTTTCCTAGCGGCTCCCCACCTCCACCCCAGTAGACTTGCCCTTTTGTCCCATTGGACAGGAGCAGATCATATTCCTAGACTCAAAATCATTCATGACTAGGAAATGAACCCACCATGATTGCTTGTACTTTGCCATCTCCTACCTCCTTGAACTTATGCGAGAGGACTTCTGACTTGCATCAGCCAATGAAATGCAAACAATGGTGACATATCACACCAAGATAGGACACCTTGAGAGCAAGTACAAGATTCAACATCTTCCCTTTTCTTTGCCTTGGCAACTGTGGACACACAGGAATGCAATGTCCATCAGCCTGTGTCCTTAAATGATAGTGATGTGGACAGAGTCCACTCTCCTCTCCCACAACTCCTGACCACCAGCATACCCACAGCGACCATTTAGCATGAGCAAAATCCCCCAAGAATTTGTTGCTTTAAGGCACTGAATTTGAGGGTTGCTTGTTCTTATAGCATTACCTAGTATATTCTAACTCTAGTAGGAACCAACAGTAGGAATGATATCCTCTGGTAGGAACCAATAATGCTTGCTACAAGCATAATAAAAACCGACACGTATATAATATTTATAATAGATACCATTTGCTACATGTCTCCTATGTAGCAGGCATTGTGTTAGGACTTCCAGGGTTGGTGTTAAGGGGAAATGGAGCATCAGGTCTTGTTCAACTTTAGGAAATAAGTGACTTGTGGAAGCTCAAGCTGAATCCAACTCTTCCTGACTCCAAAGAACTGGCTTTGTCCACACAGGACCTTGCTCCTGAATAGTACTGCCACGTAAATTTCTATCTCATTGAACTTTGCAACTTCTCTGCCACACAGGCACTGTTATTTCATTTTGTATATGAGGAACTGAGATTTAGAGAAAAAAACTATCTTGCCAAACTTCAGAGCTAGAAAGACACTAGAGCCTCTGCCCTTCCCACTGTTCCTCACTGCACTTCTGAACAAACACATCAGGAATTGAGGTATTATGAGTTAGGGGAGAGAATTGAGGTATTATGACTCAGAGGCATGCAGATTTTGGAGTGAAGTGCCCCTGCGTTAAATCTAGCCTCTGCCACTTGTAGCTGGGGAGCATGGAGCCAGTCCCTTACCATTGATTGCTAATCCTCAATTTCTTTCTTTGCAAAAATGAGGCCAATCATGGCTGGCACAGAAGGTTGTTGGGAGGAACATACATCTAAAGCACTTATATACAGCAGGCACAGAATAATTAGCTAGTTTTTACTGTCGACTTGTTAATTTAAGAAAAAAAATCAGGAATACAATCAGGAATACACACACATACACACACACACACACAGCTGAAATAAAAACATTTCCCATTAAGATTCAACGAGGTCTCACAGGGCCTACTTCTTGGTCATATAAGGGCTGGCAGGTCCTCTCTGTGGGCTGGAGAAAAGTTTTGTTTCCCCAGCTGCACTCACGGGGGAATACTCTGCAGGCACTGCATTGTGAACCTGTTTGGCTTGGCTCAGAGGCCTGTCAGCACATTCAGGAAGTGAAGTCAGAAAGAGGCAGGATTTCAAACAGAGCCAGCTGCACACAAATGCCCAGGCAGTGAAATGCCTTATTCGAGCAGGGTGCCTATCAGCCTGGCTTGCCCTAGGTGCTGTCAAAGAAGCCTCTGAGAGTGGCTCTGTGCCAGAAAAGGAAGAAGCAATCACCAGCACCCAGGCTAAGGCCATAGCTTCCACAACAAGGTGGCCTGGGGGCTGTGCAGGGGTCATCTCAGCCAGTCTCCTGCCTTAGGCTCTCTGAGCTTGCTCTAAACCTGAGCTCTCTGAACTTGCTAGGTGGAGGGCCTAATGTTTATCTCCTGGGAGTATTGAAGTCAAGGTGTGAGATTGGGAGAAGAGATGAGGGAAAGGACAGCAAAATGAAGGAATGGGTTACCAGTGTTGGGGAGGGGAGGGAGAGAACTGGATGAAGTGCCTGAGAGGATATGGAATCCTGAGAAAGAACCATGCTGCCACTCTCCAGCCATATTCGCATGCCGAGGAAACAGCATAGTGGCTAAGACCTGAATTCTAATATCAACCTCGAGCTGTCAGTGGGAAAATATTTCACTTGTCTAAGCCTCAGTTGCATTCACTGTGAAATGGAGATAATATAATATCTACTCCCATTGTGTTGTTGTAACGATTAAATAGGTCAATATATGTAAAAGAGCTTAACCTAGTGCCAGCAAATCATAAATGTATCAGTTAGAATTCCATGGTTACAAGAGGCAGGAAACTTAGTTTAAATGGAAAGGATTTTTATTGAAATATATCAGTCAAAAACCATCATAGATGTAGCTCCAGACATGGCTATATACAGGGTTCAAATGGTATCATCAGGCTTTGATTTCTGTCTGTCACTCAGCTTGCTCTGGGAAGTGTTAGCTTCATCTTCAGTCTCCATGTGGTAGTGTCCAGAAAGTCCCAACTCTCCATCCATAGGGGTCAGAGGGCTACAGCAATTTCTCACAGCCTCCCAGAATTATGCTTCATTGATCTAATTGGGTCACATACACATCCCTGAACCAATCAGTATGGCCAAGGGGTGAAGTGGGATATATTGACCAGCTTAAGTGTAGGTCAAGTGCCCACCTCTGAAACCAAGGTTGTGGAGTCATTCAAAGCACATGGCCAGACAGGGAGGAAAGAGGGTATCTTCAAAGGAAAATCAGGATCTAGGAGGGAGTAGATACTGGGGGGATCAAAAGAAAATGTCAACTACCAGAGCTCATCCATTTAGTGATTATTGTTGCTGTTATTATTATCAAACCTTGCAGACCAGGCTAGAGGTATCTACTGCCTTTCTAAAATTGGGTCACAATGCATTACTCATTATTTACTTTTTGGTCTCTCAATGGGCAATTCTGGTCAATGTCTTCTTAAAGTCTTATCTTAAGAAAGTGAATATCGGGCCAGGCGCAGTGGCTTGCACCTGTAATCCCAGCACTTTGGGAGGCCGAAGCGGGTGGATCATGAGCTCAAGAGATCGAGACCAGCCTGGCCAACATGGTGAAACCTCGTCTGTACTAAACATACAAAAATTAGCTGGGTGTGGTGGTGCACACCTGTAGTCCCAGCTACTCAGGAGGCTGAGGCAGGAGAATCGCTTGAACCAGGGAGTCGGAGATTGCAGTGAGCTGAGATTTGCCACTGCACTCCAGCCTGGCAGCAGGGCGAGACTCCGTCTAAAAAAAAAAAGAAAGAAAGAAAAGAAAAAAGAAAAGAAAAGAAAACGTGGTTCCTTCAGGGGGAGGGGACAAGGTAGGAGGGGAGGCCACAGGGGCAGGTGGTTCCAGATAGTATGTGGTTTAACTTGCCATGTCCGAATATAGTACCCTCAAGTCGTCAACAAACTGAGCAGCCAGATGATGGTGAGCAAAGAAAACCCAGGTTTTTTCTGAAAATCACACTAGTTCATTCTTTTTTTTTTTTTTTTTTTTTTTGGATAACCAAAGTAGTTTTGGTTTTTTTTTTAATTATTATACTTTAAGTTTTAGGGTACATGTGCACAATGTGCAGGTTCGTTACATATGTATACATGTGCCATGCTGGTGCGCTGCACCCACTAACTCGTCACCTAGCATTAGGTATATCTCCCAGTGCTATCCCTCCTCCCTCCCCCCACCACACCACAGTCCCCAGAGTGTGATGTTCCCCTTCCTGTGTCCATGTGTTCTCATTGTTCAGTTCCCACCTATGAGTGAGAATATGTGGTGTTTGGTTTTTTGTTCTTGTGATAGTTTACTGAGAATGATGATTTCCAATTTCATCCATGTCCCTACAAAGGACATGAACTCATCATTTTTTATGGCTGCATAGTATTCCATGGTGTATATGTGCCACATTTTCTTAATCCAGTCTATCATTGTTGGACATTTGGGTTGGTTCCAAGTCTTTGCTATTGTGAATAGTGCCGCAATAAACTGCACAGTAAAAGAAACTACCATCAGAGTGAACAGGCAACCTACAAAATGGGAGAAAATTTTCGCAACCTACTCATCTGACAAAGGGCTAATATCCAGAATCTACAATGAACTCAAACAAATTTACAAGAAAAAAACAAACAACCCCATCAAAAGGTGGGCAAAGGACATGAACAGACACTTCTCAAAAGAAGACATTTATGCAGCCAAAAAACACATGAAAAAATGCTCACCATCACTGGCCATCAGAGAAATGCAAATCAAAACCACAATGAGATATCATCTCACACCAGTTAGAATGGCAATCATTAAAAAGTCAGGAAACAACAGGTGCTGGAGAGGATGTGGAGAAATAGGAACACTTTTACACTGTTGGTGGGACTGTAAACTAGTTGAACCATTGTGGAAGTCAGTGTGGCGATTCCTCAGGGATCTAGAATTAGAAATACCATTTGACCCAGCCATCCCATTACTGGGTATATACCCAAAGGACTATAAATCATGCTGCTATAAAGACACATGCACACGTAGTTCATTCCTAAGGCAGAACCATTCCTGTGGTAGTTGCCTCCGCACTACCTTATTTAAAACTGACAATAGCCCATCAAGGTAATTATCACAGGCCTGTTCTCAGGCAAGGAAACTGAGACCTAGAGTCATTACAGAGAATAGCTAAGGCCCCATGACTGCAGGAGGCAGGAGCAGGATTTGACTTTAAGTTCAAGCTCTTGATCATGAAATCAGACCACCTCTGAAGAAGAAAATGAAAAACATTTAAAATTTTATAAAATTCCAACGGCTCAGCAACATCACACTCCCTAGTGATACATTGACACATAGTAGGTTTACAACAAATGCCGATATTTTTTCCTTCATGTAGAAGGCGAATGGGGAATTCCAGGAGCCTTTTTATTTTCTCTCTCATCCATATCTGGGCTTTCTGCCCCTGCTGTTTTAAATTCCATTTGAAATGAAAAAAATACATAACTAAAAACCATCCTCTGCCAAGCCATTTGGATTTAAAACAGATGGGCAGAAACCTGGAAGGAGTCAGGATTCTCCCTAATATATCAAATATTGCAGCCAGCGCCCATCTGAGAGGCTTTGCTGCATTTTGTAAAGAAAACAGGCCATATTTTGAAAATGGATGAGTAAGGTTCACTGTTTTGACTTGTTTCAAGGTCTGGAGGCCAGGGTTGGTTTTGATCTGACAGGTCTGAGTCTTCAACCGTAGGTTACTTCTGTGCAAAGATTCGAAGAGGCAGCACTCTCACCAGGCACAGACCTGAAACCATGTCCCTTTGAAGACTTCTTCGGTGGGTCTTAAGAGGGATTTGGTGCCCATTGTGGAATCACAGTAATGAACCCAAAACTAATGTTTTTCATTACAACAGCAAATCAGTCAGCCCCTCTGTTTGCTCAGGTGTGCAGCTGTGTGGCCCATGCCCTGATCTCTATACAATAACAAAATAAATATTTTTCGAAGGAAGAAATTAAAGATGAAGGAATGCCACAACTGATGGGGTGGGGGAAGCGAGAGATAGGAGACTCTGGTCTCTTTAAAGTAAGATAATATATTTGCTATATAATCTCTTTACTAATTGGCAAAGAGTCCGTGAAGAAAATAAGAATCTACTAACGAAGTGGCAGGATTCATCCAATCAATTACTAAACACATCCCAACTCCGCAGGGGGCTCCTTGGACTCGAAAAACAGTGCCGGTAGATGGCGCCAGAGGGCAGGTTCCCTGCTTCCCGGGATTTAAAGGATGAGAAAAAACCCAGCCAACAAATTGGGCTGGGACAAAAGTATGGGTGTCGTCCGCCTTCAGAGGGGACCAAGTATAAACACATTTTTTTTTTAACAGAGTGGGGAATCTTATGTGCTGGAAACGTCCTTGCTCCACCAGCCGGAGGCCAGGAAGCGAGCGCCAAACGCTGTTTGCAGGACAGCTCTTATTTCAGCAATGAAGACTAAGGTTCAGCAGGTAGGAGGCCTTGAGAACTAGCACCGAATTTCCAAGAGGCCCACGCTGCGATGGAGCTGCGGAGTGCTTGGCTCAGGGAACTCACTGGATAATGAGACAAGAGACACGTGCGATATTGGAATAAACCCATCCAAACTCATCTACATTAACAGGGGCACCAGCTTACTATGCTGGAGAAGATTTGAAGATCAAGCGTTAGACAGAACTGAGTTGAAATCTTAGATACATGACTTCGGGTAAGTCTCTTTCCTTCACTGGGCAACAGTTTACTTATGCATGGAATAGGTGTCATCGTTGTAAAGGAGGGAAGTGTTGATTTTTGGAAAACGCTTAGCACAGCACTCAATAGTCAGCAACTCTTCCAATCATATCATTAAAACCCATTCATGTGGGAATCAGGATCATGCTGGGTGGGAAAAACAACCTTCTCATTTGTGTTATCCCTGTGCCTATATGTGCTGATTCTCCATGGGCTTATCACAGTATTTTGCATTTTTAAACTTCATGCAGGCCATTAGGTTGGCTACTCCTTTAATGTAAGGGCTACTTTGTAAAGTTCTCTTTGCATCCCCAGCATCTATCACGGTCCCTGGAATGTGATAACATCTGTTAAATACACAAGTTTTTCTTAGGAACAAGTTGTTCCAACCCACCAAGCTGAGTGATTCAGATACAGTATTATGGCCACATCTTTTCCTTCACTGTGCTCAGCAAAGAAAGAAAATACTACAAACTCAGTGATGAAAATGAATTTTGAATTTTTAGCCAAAGACCAAATGGGAGCCAGATGCTGAGCAGCCATCTTCAGGAATGGCCAACTCAACCAGCCAAGGCTCAAAATAAATTCCAAGACGGAATTACAACATTAGAAGCAATTCTATGATTTTGGTGTCATAGCTGAAGACTTGGACATATGGCATTCTCATCCATGCATGCCAAAAAGAGCGATGGAGATGGAAAGGAGGGAAGGACCTGGACGGAAGCAAATGTCGGGAAGCCAACAAGATCAGGGATGTCAAGCTGGGGCCAATACATAGGAAAGGTGGAGGCCATGGGTTGGCTATCATGAGTCATATAGACTTGGTCACTTAGTAGCCCTTTGATTGGGTAAAGTTACTTGTTTGCTGAGAGGCTTAATCTCTTCATCTATAAAATGGGGTGTATTAGTCAGGATAGGTTAATCTGTGCTGTGGTAACAAACTGAAATCTCAGTGACTTCACAGAACAAAAATTAATTTTTTACCCACCCAAAGTCAAGTCAGTGGGAATCCTCCTACATCCAGTGACTTAGAGATCCCATTTTCTTCTATCTCGTGACACTACTATCTCATCATATGGCTTCCAATGTTACTGTGTCAAGAAAGAGAGAGCTGGAGAAGTTATACTGGCTCCTAGGTGCCTCAGCACACAAGCAATGTATGTAATTTCTGCTTGGAGCTCATTGGTCAAAATAAGACACATGGCCCAACTCAACTGCAAGAAATACTGGGAAATGTGGAAGAGTGGTAGATATTTGGGGAACACTAAATATGCCTGCCCCACAGGGCAATAATTAACTCGATCAGAATTGGATTTCATTGCATAAAACAGAGCAGCTAAATAACTCTTTTAATGGCTTTAAGGAGTTAGAGATTTATTTTGCCTGTTATAAAAAGTCTGGAGGAAGGCACTGTAGCAGCTCCACAGCCATCAGGGTCATAGGCTCCTTCTCTGTTTCTGTTCCACCATTCTTCGCATATGGCTTCCATCCTAAAGTTACTTCATGGTTACAAGGTGCCCTCCAGCTATCATGTCTACACTGCAGCCAATATTTCACAGCAATAAAAGGCACCCTATCAGCATTAAAGAGCTTTCTCTGAAGCTTACCCAGCAACTTCTATTTATATTCTTTGGCTACTCCTAGTTGCAAGGAAAGCTGGGAAATGTAGTCTTTAACATCTGTGAATGGGAGAATGAATACTGGGTAGGCAACTAGCAGTTCATACCAAAATAATATTTAATTCATGGGTTTGTGGTGAGTACTGTACAAAAGTTAAAAGCACTGCTCAGGACCTGATCTTTGTAAGTGCCCGATATATGTTAGTTGTGGGGGTCTTTTTTCATTCTTGTTTGTATTAACCAGGTCATCATTTAAGAAACCAGACTTTGGTGACGGCATCTCAGGGACCTGTCAGGGAAATTGATGAGTCTCTCATCTTAGTAGGGAGAACATGGAAGAGCACAGCAGGTTATAAGAGCACCAGGCCTTGGGTTAGGGATTAAGACAGGGAAATGGTCAACACTCAAGAGGAAGGACCAACACAAAATGTCATTCTGCTGGGCTGGGCCAAGCCAGCAGGGAGAAGGAAGGAGGGCAGGCAAAGAGGCAGAATATGGCAGCTATAGGTTTTCCTGAGGTTAACTTTGTTTGAGAGATGTCATTGGCAGAGAAGATAATTCAAGAAAATATTGTGAAAGACCAGAAATTGTCCCAGTGACTGCCTTGGTTGGCACCTGTAAGAAGTCAGCATCTCTTGCACTCTTAACTTTGCATCTTTCCCCTTTCTACTCACTGACCTCACTCCATCTCTGCAATGTCACCTCACCTCTTCACTTGATTTCGATCCCCACAAATCTCAGCCTTCTTACTGCCATTGCTTTTTCCCTCTTTTATTCAGCCTGACTACTTACTTCCTGAGTACCTACCATGAGCCAGACATAATTTTTTGTACTGGGGATACAGTGGGGAATAAGATAGGCAAGGTCCCTTGTTTTATGAAGTCTATGTGATGCTTTGGCCTCTTTCCTCCTTGGAATGATGCCTTCTAGGTAATTCCTCTGGAACTTCTGGAAGCCCCCGGGATTTATCCTTTGGTATCCTGCATGCAACTCACCCACCACCTCTTTAGTCCTATTCCTGAGGATGAAATCAAACCTCATAGTCACTACAACCCAGATATTAGGGAGATGACTTAATTCTAAGTCCCACCCAGTAAAAAATCGAGACTCTTCATACGTCACTTTAGAGTTGGCTCAGAAACAGGGCAGGGTTAAGCCTATGGGTGGAGGCATTAATGGCCTCACCTGGGAAAAGCTGGAGAAGAAAACAGGTATAATTAACAAGGTAGGAGAGACCAACCTGTATAATTTCAAATATTTGGGTAGAAAAGTGAATAGCTTCTTTTGTCAGTTAGGGTTCTTGATTGCAAGCAACATAAATGGACTCTAGGTAACTTAAATAGAAGAGGTGTACTGGAAGGATATGGGGCATTGCAAATTAGATTTGAAGACGCTGAAGTGTCAGGCCTCAGAAAGAACAGGATCCAAAGCAGCTCAGGGAATTTGTTTGAGTTCCATGTCCCTGTTAGAGAAAATGATCCCTAGTCATATGTCTATGCTTTTTAACCATATCCAAGAGACAAATTATTCGAAGAGAGAGGGATATTATGGTCCTAGTTTGAGTTACATTTCTACGTCTTCCCATCTGTAGCCCAAATGACAATTTCTACCAAGTCTGTAAGCAAAGGAACTTGGTAGTTTGTTCCCCAAACCAAAATTGAAGTATGCCTGCCAGAATGGGAAGTGAGTGCTGAGCAGGCAGATAACTCAGCTGCCTACCACTCCACTCTAGATAATTTTCTTATTTTCAAACCTATGGGTTTAAGAACAGTTTATGAGCTTCCATAAGAATAATTCCTTCTGAAAACATTTTCAATTGTGGGAATCAAGACTGGCTCAATCCTTAATAGTTGCAATAAACTAGATGCTTAGGCTGGGAATTTGGAGTGGGGCTGATAGAAATAACAATTATAGGTGATTTAACAATCCAAAAATGTATTTTATTTTTGTATTGTTTGGGCTTTTACAATCTGTTCTACACGTTTATAATTATAATTTTGTTATATTTTAAAAATCAGTAATATATTCACATGGTTTAGTCACCTTCCTCCATCCTGCTGCCTAGAATGTGGATGTGTCATTTTGAATCATGAAGGCAAAACCCTAGGAATGGCAGAAAAGTGCACTGGAAGGAACTAGGATCTGATGACTTTATGCAATGGGGACATTATGCCAGCCCTGTCCTGTATTGCTCTAGATTTTTATGTAATAGAGAAATAAGCCACTCTCACTTGGCTTTTTTCTGTTATAGCCAAGACTAATCGTAACTGATTCCCTAAAGTTGCACCACCAATAAGTGATGGAGTCTTGATTCTAATTCAATTCCAGGGCCCGGATTTGGGTGAGAAAAGAGGGTGACCCAGAGGGCAAAATTTAAGGAGGCACTCACTTACAGGATTGTGCAAGTGCTGACTCTGTGCCTGTATGACCCTGAGAGTAGGTGCCTCCCGAAATTTTGCCCCTTAGGCACCTACCTTACCCCAGAGGCTCAGCTTCCAGAACCCAGGCTCTTTCAGCCTCAACACACTGAAAGGACAAGGCCCAAGGTTGAATCAACCTATTGCTACATCATCACCATGAAAAAGTAACTGGACTTAGTCAGAAATTTATAATACATTTTTTTGACATTGACTATAAAATGTAAGAGTCAAAAAGTTTCTGAAGCCTCCATTCCATAGCACCCCTGCCATTCTGAGAGCTAGCTTTTATCATTTGCTGGCATGAGAGTGAAGAGCCCTTCTGAAATAACTTGCCCTCTCATCCACTCTCCAAGCAGGCAATCTTGTTTATATATCATTTCTCCCACATGAATCATTTGTAGCAAGAGTACAGCTTCCACTTGTCCATGAGAAACGTTCAAAACAATCTTTTCTACTCTACATAAAACCTCAGGAGTAACAATAGGCATTCAGAATGAGGCTGCTATTTGTCAGCCTCTCAAAGTCACGGAACAAATGAAAGTAACTATGAGCCATCAAAAATCATGTTGGAAGAAAAAAAGTTCCTTCTGGTAATCGCTCATTTTTCTGAGCCCCCACCACCCCCCGCCTTCTTCAAAACTGGCTTTTATATTATGCTTCCAGCAGAAACCTCTCTAGTTCCTTCTGCTTCTAGTTCCAAGGTGTTATTTTCACATAAAGCTTCCTGAGATCTGTACAGAGTCATCATAGGGAGAGGTAGAGGGCTAGTGTGGGGTGCAGGGTTAATTGCCCTTTGCATCTTAGGGATCAGAACCCTAAGTGAAAGGTTAGGGGAAAAGGTAGAGTCATTTCTTAATATTTTGTTTATTTAATATGCTGAATTTGTGTTGAGTTCCACAAAGAATTTCCAAAAAATAAATTTTCTGCAGAATCCCTGCAAACCCTTTGAGAATAGAGAAAGGGTAGGGAAGAGACAGGGGCTGGAGAAGTCAACATAAGTAGAGAATGTGGTCTAGATGGTGGCTCGTGAATATCAGACCCTATCCCAAAGGCTTTACGTTAATCCTCACAGCCCACCTTCAAGGTGTTTTTAATCTTCATTTTACAGGTGGGGAAAGTGAAGCTTGGAGAGATTAAGTAACTTGTCAAAAATCACACAACAAAGAATGGCAAGCAGAGATCCAAACTCAGATGAATCTGACTTGGTATCTTTGCTCTTTCAGGTGTTGCCTCGTTGTCTGTGAAAGCTCAGTCAATTTCTTGTTAGAGGAAAGATCAGCATGATGTGAGGAATCAGGCAATTAAGGATCTTGTCCCAGCAGGAGACAGAGCAAAGCTTTCCATTTCCCTGGACCTCAGCGTTCTCATCCGTGTAATGAAAGAGTAGGGCTAGATGGTTCTTAAAGTACTTCTGCTCTCTGATGTATGAGTGTCCATGTCTACATTCATTAAAGGCATCCAACAAAAGAATTAAAATAACAGGAAGGGTGAGCCACAGGCAGGATCCCTCCCTGTGGGTCAGGAGTCCAGGAAATGCCAGAGATAGCCACTGCAGGATAAATAAACTGAGCTTGATATTTTTTGCACTCTCTTATTTTCTCATCACCTTCTTCAGCCCTTGTCTCTACCATCCAGGTATCCTGGCCCTGGCTTTACCAGCTCTAGTGCTCCCTCCCACTCGTAGTACCCTATCTGGGCCTTCTTGGATGCCTGCAATGCTGGTTAAAAGGTGTAACTTTTTATCTAGCCAAATGGATAGCTATTTTTTGCAAATTATAAGAAGCTGACCCTCCCACCTGGGTAGACATGACCCTACATGGGGATATGTGTCTTGGCAAGCAGAGAATGGGCTGACTTTCAGCTTCTGCCTTTGTTAATTAGCCAGATGCCCTGGTGTAGTACACAACTCACACAACTGTACACAGCAGTCTTAGAACAAAGCCAAGTGGTGATTCATTTCAGTGAATGGTATTCCATCCATCCAATTATGCATGGTAGAGAGGAACCTAGAAGATATGTTTGACTCTTTTCTTTTTTTCTTCTCCATGTTCAGCCCATTATATTGTTGATTTAGCTCCTATTTATCTCTCAGATTTTTTCATTGCCCTCCATCACCAGCATCCTAGTCAAAAGAACATCATCTTCCTTCTGAACTCAACACTAGCTTGCTAACCGGCCTCCCCCCATGTACTCTGTCCTGCCTTGTGTTCATTCCCATTATTGCAGCCAGAAGATATATGAACTCAACTGTTTTAACACAGAGAGCAGGTTGGAGGATCTTTCCAAAATATAAATATGATCATCACCCTTTCCTGCTTAAAAATTCTCAGCAACTTCTCTTGACTCTTAGGATAAAGACAAGATTCTTTGACTGGGCCTGCTATATCATCAAACCCCTTCTTACTCCTCCAGCTTCATCCTGCATCACCTTCCTTTCATCTCTCTTCTCTCCAGCTCTTCTGGAAAGGAGCCCACACACATGTTATTTCCTCCACCTAGGACCTGGTCTCCCTCCACCTGTTAACTGCTATTCACACCAGGAAGCCTCATGCCTCAGTAAGGCCTTCCCTGATCCTTCTGACATGGCCAACTCCTCTTATAAGTCCTTTAGCAACAAGGGCCCTCTTCCCTTTGCAGTACTCGTCAGAGTTACACTCCTGCATGTATTTGTGAGGTCACTGAAACCGCCTCTCTCTCCAAAAAGGCTGTAAATTACATGGGACAGGGCCAGCGCTCATCACTGTATTTCTGACTCCTGTCATAGTGGACGGTACATAGTCCAGACTTGAAAATATATGCTGAGTGAATGCAAGTTTGCCTGGCTTGGAGAAACCAGTATCTGCCAGAAGCCACCCTTTGACAATCCCCAAAGTGATCTACAAGTTTAACTTTCCCAATTTGTGAATGTAAAAGGAAAGGGAAGAAGAGCAAACCATAGAAAATTAGCAGTTGACAAACAGCTCCCTCATAACTAGCCAGTTCTGAGTGCATCTTCTATAAAGCATTCTGGCTAGCTGGCTTCTAGCAAATATTTGTTGAATTGATGGAAAAAATGTAATCATTCAAGTCCCAGATTCCGTGCTACATCTGCCAGGAAGCCATTTCTGATGTGTACCAGTCTCCAGAAACAATTTCCCTGTCCCCTAAATGTTCAAAGCATTTCATCCTTCCCTTTCTGATAATACCTTTTATTTTGCAATAGAGTTATTTAGGTATTTGTCTCTCTCTTAGAAATTTAGCACTGGTTCTACTCCGGGCTCTCAGCAAAGGGCATCCGATGGGTATTTCATTGGAAAGATTCTCTCAATGAGAATTCGTGAGCTCAGATTCATGAATTCAGACGTCCATAGGTAATGACAGGTAGGTAACATGAAGGAATGCTGTAATGATGTAGCTTTGGGGATGGGAGCTGTAGGCACTCAGGGATTCCTGCTTCACCTAGTAGGTCCCCAGTGACTCAGCGCCAGCAATCATTGTGTGAGAATGTGGGTCCAGCCTTGTGAGATTTTCTGATTGTTTTTAAAAGAAATCTGGATTTTATTACCTAATTAATCTTTACCCCTACTCAGACCCTCCATCCCCCAATACCTGGCAAGTGTCTGTTTTATAGTACGTACTCAGTTAGGATTTGGGGAATGAGTGAATGAATGAAGACACAAATGGATAAGTGATACTTGAATGAGCCACTGTCTCTCAGAGGTACACACTGTGAGTTTGAATGTATTTCTGACTTTCCCTTCAAAAAAGATTAGTTAGGACACTTTTAAACCAATTTTCGATCACCAATTAAGGATCTACTGTGAGAAGTCATGTTTATGTTTTTGTTTCCCATCCCCCTATCAGGTATTTTCAGGTCTGGATGGTCTTGACAGCTTTCTTTTTTTTTTTTTTTTTTTTTTTTTCCTCTCTGTTTTTTTGGAGACGGAGTCTCGCTCTGTTGCCCAGGCTGGAGTGCAGTGGCGCGATCTCTGCTCACTGCAAGCTCCGCCTCCCAGGTTCATGCCATTCTCCTGCCTCGGCCTCTCTAGTAGCTGGGACTACAGGCACCTGCAACCACGCCCGGCTAATGTTTTTTGAGTGTGTATTTTTAGTAGAGACGGGGTTTCACTGTGTTAGCCAGGATGGTCTCGATCTCCTGACCTCGTGATCCACCCACCTCAGCCTCCCAAAGTGCTGGGATTACAGGCGTGAGCCACGCGGTGTTCTAATCCAATTCAGAGAAGTTCCAATACCAGATATGTGCCCCAAATCCTCCAAATATTCAAAATGCAGCTCTCAGGACCTGTAATTTGTCACCTATTATATGCCCTTACTATATGGAAACTCAATTTAATAACTGTCAACACTTTCCTTGAGTCACCTGTTTCTACCAAATTGAAAACATTCATAGAAAATCCATCCTTCTTTTCACATCTCCTGACTGAGACGCAGTTTAGATAATTTGACAGGTGAATGAAAGACTCAGCTCTTTTGTAACTGTGAGTTACCGTTAGGATTTGGATATTTGCCCTTGTAATATCAAGCTTTAAAGGAGGGAGAGACTTCAGAAGTTATTTGGTTGAAATGCCAGTTTTACAGATGATGAAACTTGAGTCCAGGGAAAGAAAGCAATCAGCCAAGTGAGTTGTGGAGCTGAGATCCAAACTCAGGTCTTCGGAGTCAAACCACTTACTCATTGTACCCCTATGATATGCCAGATTTCCCAAACACTTTATCATTGGTTATCTCTAGTAACACCTCAAGAAAGGTGTATTATCTACATTTTACAGGGAAGGAAACTGGGCTCAGAAAGTTGGCATGATTTGTCCCAAGTCCTCCCAGCTAATAATAAGTCCTCCAGTTAACAAAGCTGGAATTGAAGCCCAGATCTGTCTGCCTTGGAAGATAGAGCTTCTCCTACAACACTATGGTGGTAAAAGTAAAGGGAGCTTTGTGAAGATCACATTGCTACTGAGTGATGGATTTGAGATTAAAAAAAAGAATGCAAATGCTATCGAGAATTCCAAACTAGAGATTTCATCAGTTCCTGGGCCCCCATCCTCCATACACAACCAGCATCACTTCCTGAATACCTAGACTAAAACCTTCTCAAACTTTACTATGCATACAAATCATCTGGGATATCTTTTGAAAATGTAGTTTCTGATTGAATAGTTTTTGGGTGGGGCCTGAGATACTGCAGATTTGGAGATTCTTATGTGAGGCCAATGCCCCCAATCCTGGGACAACATGGCTTCCTAAATTGAGATTCAGTTTTCAGCAGCCCCACCCCAAGATTGTCAAGCAGCAAAGTCTGTAAGGTGAGGGAGAGCAGTGTGGTTGTAGTGGGAGGGGACACAATGTTTGTTTAGTTATCATTTATCGAGCGTCTTCACTATGTGCTGGGCATAATGCTAAGGACTTTACAGGTATAACCACATTTAATCCCCACCAGAACCTTATGAGTAACTATTTGTGTCTACATTTTACAGATGTGGAAGCAGACTCGGAGTTTAGGCCAAATTCACACAGCTCTATCCAATTCCAAAGTTCATGTTCTCAACCACAATGACAACTTTCTCCTCAATGAGATTGTTCCCCTTATACCCACAGCAAGTCTGAATGGCACTTTTGAGGGGGAAGGAGTCTTTGTGCAGACATTGCTAAGCTGATGTGGACAGCACAAACCCAACACCGAAGAATATCTTAGACCAGATGTTGATCAACTTGCTAGAGGAATGTGCAAAAGATTCATTCACACCCAGACAGAAATAAGCGTAAACAGCTTGAGTGAAAACTTAGAAATAACTTGCATACTCAACAATTAAATAATGATTAAATAAAACATAGTATGTTAAGCAATGGGCATAATCAATAGGCAATGGATATACAGATTTCAGGTAGGGTGTTTGCTAGTACAGTATGATCTGATTTTTGTTAGAGAAAAGTTGTGTGTGTTTGCATATAGGAAAAAGATTGACATTAAGTACTCCAAAAATATCTCAGTAACATTTGGATAAGATTATTACTGTTCATGTTTTTCTTGTATTTTCTTTGTATACTTATCTGTTATTTCTCTTTTTTCCATAGCAGGTTGTATCATTTGTATAATAGCTGAAAGAAATAAAGACATAAAAATGCAACAGAAGCCAGAAAAAAAGCTTTAAAATGGCAGATATTAACTCAAATTATAAAGCTATAAATATTGTAACAATTGAAATTGGGAAATAGACAATTCAGTGGAAGAGAATAGAAAGTAAAGTCAAAGACCCATAAGATGTGGATATATAAATAACTTACTTTTTCTCTTGGAGTGGGAAGGCTTTCCTAAAAAATAATACAGAACTATTATACAGAGGCCCCCAAAAATACTATATATTCAGATGATAGACCATTGACCAACAGGTAAATATTTCTAACCTATAAGACAAATAAATAGGACTAATTTTCTTAATATATAATGTGTTCTTATAACTCAATAGAAAAATTGGCAAATAATATGAACATCTGTTCTTGAAGAAAGGAGAAAAAGAGCGAGAGAATGGATCTCAGCCATAGAGGCATTTAGGAGGGAGCAGTGTTTACCTGGCGTCCACCTTAGTTGATAGTGTTTTTGTGTAATTGTCAAGGTAGAAATTCAAACCATAGTAGAACAGAAACAATCCCATTTGTCACATCTGACCACGAAGGGATTCATCAGTTGCTTAGTGGGAGAAGAATAGGAAATTCATACCAGAATCCTATTTCACAGTTTATAATTGGTTATATAAAATTAGGCCTAAGCTAACTGCATAACAAAACATACCAGGAGGGGAAATGAAATGGCATCAAGAATGAAAAGGATGCTGACAAAGGGACTTCAATTCCATCTCGTCCTCTAGCTGTGTATCCTTGAATGGCCTTGCTAAACCTTCCTTCTTCATCTATAAAATGGACATCAGAAATCATATTTATGGTGTTTTTCTGTGAAAAAAATAAGATGGCATGTGTTAAGCAGTTAGTGCTCAACAAATAGTAAAACTGTATTACATCCCCAGAATTATTATTATTATACTATACACATATATATATGGCAGGGACAGGGTCAACACTATGAGCCTCCTCCACAGGACTGAGCAGAGAGCAGATCCTCACTGACTACTGCGTTGGGACAGACACCACAGCCTTGCTGCGACACAGGTGGAGCATGGTTTTGCAGTCTTGCCAAGTTCAGGACCCTGTACCAGCACTGACTCCCACTTAGGGAACCTCTCAGGATCTTTGTTTCTTCATTTGGGGACAATTTTGGTGATGCAAGCTATAAGGATTAAATTAAATTAAATCATATTTGGGAAAACACTCTTTGAACTATAAAGCTGTCAGCTTCAGCCCTGCCTTCCCCAGTTTGCAGAACCCATTTATTGAGGCATAGTTCATATCAAAGTTACCTCTTTCATCACCTCAGCCCATCCATCTAGGGGCTTCAAAGATGTTCTCAGACCTGGAATCTTAACTGGGGCCAAACAGTACACAGCCTAGTGCATAATACCAAGATCAAACTGACTGGGACAACTATGGGAAACTCTAGGACATCCCCTAAACTGTCAGCATATCCCACACACATGTTTTCCTTGCCTTCACTGCCAACCAGACCAGGACCCAACATCCCAGGACCAATCAATAGCACGATTTATGGAATGTGTTCTGTGTTATGAGCCTTATGCTGAGTATTGTACTTGCAATGTTTCAATTAATCCTCACACTAGATCTAAGATAAATAATCTTATCTCCTTTTTACAGATAGGAAAACTGAGGCTTAAGGAAGGTTAGGACAAAAGTTAAGGAACTAATGGTTCATAAATGATGGGCCAGAGTTTCCATTCCAAGTTTATCTGACTATGATCTTGGGTATTATGATGCCTCTGTAAGAATTATTTTACAGATGAGTCCCATGAAGGAAACTGACCTACCTGCAATCACATAGCTAGTAAGCACCAAAACTGGGATTATAATCTATGTCTCTTCAAGTCCAAAGACATGCTCTCCCTGTGATACTGTGCTACCTTCCCCAATCCTGTAAGACTAGTTTCTGCCCAAGCATCCCTTCCCTGAGCTCAGAGCCTGCTGTTGTCCCTAGCCTATTGTTGAATGGCCTGGATCCATGCCTAGCTCTTCTTAGTTTCTTTCCCTGGAATCTGGGTTCCAGATTTTGTCCTTGCTGATGGGACACCTGCTGAGGAAGGACAGATCTTCCCAAAAGATGACAGATCCCTACTTGGTTCCAGAGAATGCAAACAAGAGTTCTCACTTCAGACACATCTACCTTTGAGAATGAGCACCAGACTAACCCATTCCCTTGTTTACTGTCTTGGATCTGTTAAGCTGCCATGCTCCAAAATGCTGAGTGGGGTCAAGAGGTTGTTCTCCAGCCTGCCTTCTTGCAATTTCATCCTCTTGCTAATTCAGGCATGTTAGAGACCCATAATTCTCATACTCAGGCCTGACCGATAACAAATATCAGCCGTTATTTTTTTTATGCTTGTTCATTTCCAATTGTAAAAGTTGTATGCTCATTGTTTTATTTCCCATTGCTACGACAAACCCTTCCTCTCTATAGCAGTGCTACAGGAGCATAAAGGGAGCAGAGTTGCAGATGGCATATTGTAACTGGCCTTAAGTACAAATTAAAAATCCACCTAGGTGGTCAAGGGATGCTACAATCAGATTAATTTGCAGATAAAGGTGCTCATTCAAGCTGAAGGATTTAACAGAAAAAAAGCAGACTAAGAAACAGAATATTTAAACACTTCAAGTCATTTGCTTGGAAAGACTTTCTGCATCTTGTTGGAGGAGCGAGTCATCTTCCTGTGTGAAGTGTTCAAAGCTCACTTCCGGTGAGTAATGAGAGGGGCATTCAGGTCTGGATGCAGCCACTGTGCACATGGTGAAGTCCACGGCACTACGGCTTCCTCTTCAGAAAGCAGAGGTGCTGCCTCTTAGGCTCCATAATTCTGGGCTCTTCTCCAGGCCACAAAACAACCAGAGTTTCTAAGGGCATATGCTGATGGCATCTGCCAGCTCTCTATCCAGTGCAACTATGGCTGTCTGTGACTCACAGTAAGCTCCACCGGAAGCCTTTTCCATGTGTTTCTGTGCAGGCTCTGTTGGCTGAAATTCGTGCCAGTCCCGAGAAAGGTCTGTGGTTCTGGCAGGCAAAAAATCATGTGTTGGAGAGCTGCAAGGACCCAGTCTTAGTTCAGGCTGTAGCCGCAGAAAGGGTAAAAACACAAGCCAGCCACACACTGATGTGTATAGTGAATGGGCCTGGACTACCTCAGTAGGCTGGAAAATACATAACAGTAGGTCTGGAGGAGAATGTACATCACATACACAGAAGGCTACTCATTGTCTAAGCCAACAATGGCATTTCAAAAAAGATAGAGAAGACCCCCATTTCTCTGAAGCAACAAATCGTGCAGGACAGTAAGAGACTTGTGTTAGAAACTCCCATCCTGTCGGGCTGCGCTGGGAGGCGGCGATGAGAGGCTCGCACGCCTCCAGCCCGGCCCCGGCCCCCCGGGACGGAGAGCCGAGCAGCCCCGGCTCTGGGCTACGGACTATGGGCAAATAGCTCTGACCACCCGGCGAAGCATGCCGCCTGCCTTGGCCTCCCAGAGTGCCGAGATTGCAGCCTCTGCCCGGCCGCCACCCCATCTGGGAAGTGAGGAGCGTCTCTGCCTGGCCGCCCATCATCTGGGACGTGAGGAGCCCCTCTGCCTGGCTACCCAGTCTGGAGGGTGAGGAGCGTCTCTGCCCGGCCGCCATCCCATCTAGGAGGTGAGGAGCGCCTCTTCCCGGCCACCATCCCATCTGGGAAGTGAGGAGCGTCTCTGCCCGGCCGCCCATCGTCTGAGATGTGGGGAGCGCCTCTGCCCCGCCACCCCGTCTGGGAAGTGAGGAGCGCCTCTACCCGGCCGCAACCCCGTCTGGGAGGTGAGGAGCGTCTCTGCCCAGCCGCCCCGTCTGAGAAGTGAGGAGACCCTCCGCCTGGCAACCACCCCCCGAGAAGTGAGGAGCCCCTCCGCCCGGCAGCCACCCCGTCTGGGAAGTGAGGAGCGTCTCTGCCCGGCAGCCACTCCATCCAGGAGGGAGGTGGGGGTCAGCCCCCACCAGGCCAGCCGCCCCGTCCGGGAGGGAGGTGGGGGGGTCAGCCCCCCACCCGGCCAGCCGCCCCGTCCGGGAGGGAGGTGGGGGGGGTCAGCCCCCCGCCCGGCCAGCCGCCCCGTCCGGGAGGGAGGTGGGGGGGTCAGCCCCCCGCCTGGCCAGCCACCCCGTCCGGGAGGGAGGTGGGGGGGGTCAGCCCCCTGCCCGGCCAGCCGCCCCGTCTGGGAGGTGAGGGGCGCCTCTGCCTGGCCGCCCCTACTGGGAAGTGAGGAGCCCCTCTGCCCAGCCAGCCGCCCTGTCCGGGAAGGAGGTGGGGGGGTCAGCCCCCCGCCCGGCCAGCCACCCCGTCCGGGAGGGAAGTGGGGGGGTCAGCCCCCCGCCTGGCCAGCCGCCCCATCCGGGAGGGAGGTGGGGGAGTCGGCCCCCCGCCCGGCCAGTCGCCCCGTCCGGGAGGGAGGTGGGGGGGTCAGCCCCCCGCCAGGCCAGCCGCCCCGACTGGGAGGGAGGTGGGGGGATCAGCCCCCCGCCCGGCCAGCCGCCCCGTCCGGGAGGTGAGGGGCGCCTCTGCCCGGCCGCCCCTACTGGGAAGTGAGGAGCCCCTCTGCCCGGCCAGCCGCCCCATCCGGGAGGGAGGTGGGGGGGTCAGCCCCCTGTCCGGCCAGCCGCCCCGTCCGGGAGGTGAGGGGCGCCTCTGCCCGGCCGCCCCTACTGGGAAGTGAGGAGCCCCTCTGCCCAGCCAGCCGCCCCGTCCGGGAAGGAGGTGAGGGGGTCAGCCCCCCGCCCGGCCAGCCGCCCCATCCGGGAGGGAGGTGGGGGGGTCAGCCCCCCACCTGGCCCGCCGCCCTGTCCAGGAGGGAGGTGGGGGGGTCAGCCCCCCGCCCGGCCGGCCGCCCCGTCCGGGAGGTGAGGGGCGCCTCTGCCCGGCCCCCCCTACTGGGAAGTGAGGAGCCCCTCTGCCCGGCCAGCCACCCGGTCCGGGAAGGAGGTGGGGGGGTCAGCCCCCCGCCCGGCCAGCCGCCCCATCCGGGAGGGAGGTGGGGGGGTCAGCCCCCCGCCCGGCCAGCCTCCCGGTCCGGGAGGTGAGGGGCGCCTCTGCCCGGCCGCCCCTACTGGGAAGTGAGGAGCCCCTCTGCCCGGCCACCGCCCCGTCTGGGAGGTGTACCCGGCAGCTCATTGGGAATGGGCCATGATGACAATGGCGGTTTTGTGGAATAGAAGCGGGGGAAAGGCGGGGAAGGGATTGAGAGATCGGATGGTTGCCATGTCTGTGTAGAGGGAGGTAGACACGGGAGACTTTTCATTTTGTTCTGTACTAGGAAAAATTCTTCTGCCTTGTGATCCTGTTGATCAGTGACCTTACCCCCAACTCTGTGCTCTCTGAAACATGTGCTGTGTCCACTCAGGGTTAAATGGATTAAGGGTGGTGCAAGATGTGCTTTGTTAAACAGATGCTTGAAGGCAGCATGCTCGTTAAGAGTCATCACCACTCCCTAATCTCAAGTACCCAGGGACACAAACACTACGGAAGGCCGCAGGGTCCTCTGCATAGGAAAACCAGAGACCTTTGTTCACTTGTTTATCTGCTGACCCTCCCTCCACTGTTGTCCTATGACCCTGCCAAATCCCCCTCTGTGAGAAACACCCAAGAATGATCAATAAAAATAAATAAATTAAAAAAAAATAAAAAATAAAAAAATAAAAAATAAAAAAAATAAAAAAAAAAGAAACTCCCATCCTACCTCTTATCTGGGTTAACCATAAGCCTTCAAATGACCCCACAGAAGCAGCCTGCAAGGGAGATGGTGGAGATGTTATCACTTCTACTTTTCACACGAGGAAACTGAGCTTCCGGGAGGTTAAGTTGCCATAGATCACACTGATAGTCAGCGGCCCCAGAGGATTTGAACCCACATCTGTCAGACTCAAAGGCCACCCTCCTACCTGCTTCAAAATTCATCTTGTTCTGATAAATTGTTATTCAAAGTCACCTGTGTTCAATGCTGGAGCCAAACACCCTTTTGGGGTACTGAATAAAAGAAAGAAAAGGAGAGAGGAAAGGAGTCCTAGCTTTGCTGCTTTTAAACAATGTGGCCTTAAGCAAGTCACTAATAACCTCTCCAGCCTGAATGTTTAATTCTGGGATCACTTTGACAAGTTTATCAGGGGAGATTCTCTTGTGCTATTTCCTTTATTGACCCTGAAAAAGTATAGTTTTCTCACTCAGTCATTATTCATTGATTCCTTCACTCTGTAAACATCTACAGACTACTCAGCGGCAGGCACTAGGGCAGAAGGATAAATAAGACATGGTCCCTGCCATCAAAGTAGTCATGGTCTGATGGGAAGAAAGGCCTGCAAAAACAGTCACGTGGCAGTACACAGGACACAGTGCTCACCCTCCATAAGCACAGAACTTTCTGCTGGTGCAGACCCCGAGCCAGCTTCTCAGCATTCACAGCAGAATGTGCACTACAGCAGCACCCTGCCCTAGGACCATGGGAGCACAGGAGAAGGGGCAATTAACACTCAGTTTTTCATCTTTGAACCACAGTCACTCTCTGAAATTACATCTTAGGGCCTTAGGGCTATTTTCACTGCATGGCACTGTTTGGTGACTCATCATAAATTTAGAGCTGGAGAAGAATGCTGAGATTATTATAATGTAATCCCTCATGTTATAGGTGGGAAAACAGGCCTAAAGAGGTGAAGGTCACAGGTAGGAAGAAGTAGAAACTGCTTCTGCACCCAGATCTCTTGACTTCCATGTCTTGCTAATTTTCAGCAGTTACGAGATACCCAAATCTTTTTCCTGTTTTGATTCTCCCTACCTCCTTTCATACTATACAGTTTCATTCAACTAGGTGTAATAATGGAAGACAAGGACTCTGAATAAATATGAAACTTCTCCGTGGGACACTTGAAATTAAAAAAACATCATTTTTTTGGACTCATTTGCAGAAATCTCCAGTGAATGGACCTTGACCTAGCTGAGGTACTTAAGTCCTAGCTAACGTTAAAATCTGCTGCAGATGAATCTCTTTTGTAAAATGTAGTATATGGAAAAAGTCTCGATCTTGGATTTAGGAGGCCTGGATTCAAAGATCAGCTTTGCCAATAGGTTGCCTTCAGATCTTAGGCAAGTTCTTCCCTTCTGAGGACCTCAGTCAGTCCCCTCAACATCAAAGGAGAAGACCAAATCCAATAGAAGCTCCATGAAAACAGGGACTTTGTCCACTGCTCTCTCCCCAGTGCCTTGAGCCACACATAGCACACAGTAGGAACTCAACACATGAAAATGTCTCCAAAGACACTAACGTTCAGAAAATAGGAGTCCATGAAATCATTTCCAAAACTTAGAGTTCATGTCTGTTCGTGTTTTTCCCCTCCCTTTTGTTCAAGGGATGAATGCCTCCCCACCTCCCCCGTCTCTTAGCAACAGCGTGGAAGAGTTGACTGTTCTGAAGCAGTTCTCAAATTGCGTGACCTGGCAGCTGTGCATTACTCTGTGTACTCTAATATTATCGTTTCGGCATCACTCCCCCTCTGCTGTCACTTCTCGGGCCCTTTGCTCAGAACCACCCGCTCAGCTCCTCTGCTCACTTGTTGCTGAAAACACACCCTGATTCCACCTACCTTCACCAAGCTCGCCTGTGCTATTATGCAAGACAATAGAAGACTGGACACCTTCAAGCACAGTAATGTATTTTAACAGGAGTACAAGTGTGTAGTGAGGAGGGGTAGATGTTTTGCAATACTTGGCAAACACCAAATTCGAAACCTGTAAACATTTCCCAAGGTCTTCCATGGGTCACTTTATTGTGCAGTGGATTAAGCAAAAATTTTTTAAAACAAAGAACAGTTACTACCATTTATTGAGCCCTTGCTATGTGTAAGGTAGTTTCACACACTCTTCCCTGCTTAATCTTCTCAACAACACTGTGAGCACCCACTTTTACAGAGGAGGGAATTGAGGCTTAGAAACATTGATTAGCTTCTTCAGGTCACAAAACCAGTAACAGCTGCCACCAATACTGGATCTGGCTCTTCTATCTGACTGCAACATCCCATGTTTTAAAATTTAGATGAATCTAGGCCATGCGTGATGACTCATGCCAGTAATCCCAGCACTTTGGGAGGCCAAGGTGGGTGGATCACATGAGGCCAGGAGTTCGAGACCAGCCTGGCCAACATGGTGAAACCCCGTCTCTACTAAAAATACAAAGAAATTAGCCAAGCGTTGGTGCACGCCTGTAATCCCAGCTACTAGGAAGGCTGAGGCATGAGAATCACTTGAACTTTGGAGGCAGAGGTTGCAGTGAGCCAAGATTGTGCACTGCACTCCAGTCTGGGTAGCAGAGTGAGACTCTGCCTCAAAATAAAAATAAAAATTAGAAGAATCTGGAAAGTTAAAAGTCCGCTAAGAACAACCTAGTGAAAAGGAAACAGAATGGCAGCTACAGACCATCCAGTTCTTTTTCCCCATCCACTTTATTTCCTCTCCTAAAACTGAAAGAACTTGTTTTCTGTGACTCCAGTATATAGAGCTGACACTAACATTTGGGAGTTATGAGGAGATACTTAGCAATTATTAGGTTGAAGAGAGTTCTGTCAGAACGGACCTTTCAGCTCATTCAATTTAGCCCTGATTTTTTTTTTTTTTTTTTTTTGAGACGGAGTCTCACTCTGTTGCCCAGGCCGGAGTGCAGTGGCACAATCTCATCTCACTACAATCTCTGTCTTCTGGGTCAGGCGATTCTTCTGCCCCAGCCTCCCAAGTAGCTGGGATTACAGGCACATGCCACTATGCCCGGCTAATTTTTGTATTCTTAGTAGAGACGGGGTTCCACCATGTTGGCCAGGTTGGTCTCCAACTCCTGACCACGTGATCCACCCACCTTGGCCTCCCAAAGTGCTGGGATTACAGGCATGAGCCACCGTGCCCGGCCTAGCCCTGATATTTTATAGATGGTAAACTTTATATATTTGGGTGACCTTAAGAAGGTCACCCAAGGTCACCCATCTAATTAGTAAGTACTAGGCCCAGCCTTGTCTGGTACCAAATCCTATGCTCTTCATCTGCAAAGAAGGGGCAATAACACTTGTCTATAAAGCTGTGGCTGTGAGGATTGTTTTCAAAGTATTCAGCTAGGTCAGTACCTGACATATGGTTGGCCCTGCAGAGGGTAGATGCTGCTGACCCGAAACATCAGTCTCTTTATTTGTAAATGGGGTGGGCAAGGGCCCTTACCTCATATATTTGTTAAAAAAATTAAATGAGCTCTTGAATGTGCAGAGCTCTGTAGCATTTGCTTCTCAAACACTACCTATCATCTTTTGGAGCTGTTAGGTATGGCATTTCAGGTGTTCCTGGGTGACCTCCTAAGTGGACAATATTAGAGTGAAGTTAATGGCATCTGATCCTGGCCTTTCCTCATTATAAATGATTATAAAGCAGAAGAAAAGGAAAACACAGAAAAAAAATTAGAAACTTACAACTCCGTAGATGTTTTACCTTCATAACCTTCTTCTCTTCTTGGTATTGCTTGGGCCTCACTGAAGCCATGGGTCCCCTCCTTATTGCAGAGAAGGCTGTTGATTGGAAGGGCACAGAGAGACTGGCTCTGGCTGTACTAGGCTTGATCTGGAGTCTGGTGCTGCCAGGAAAAGGGCTCATAATTCAGGAGGGATCTGCATGCATGTATGTCATGAGACGAGAGAACTGTGGGTTCTGCCCAATGTGCTGTGAAGATAGATTGGACATCTGGCAGTGAAGACCAACTCTAGTCGGGGCCATCCCATTCTTGGTTCACCAAAGTGTCTTTGTTAGGGGACTCGATCACTCCCTGGCTGTACTTCTCTAAAGGCTGTCTCTTCAGGGTGAAAATAACCTTTGCTCTCTTTACCTTGCTTCTTCCAGACTCCAAGTATTCAACACGGTTTTTAAAGGCTGCACCATCAGGAGGATTGAGTGGGAGGTGAGGAAGTAGAGACAGGTTGTGTAGACAAATACTGCAAGGAGTTTGGCTGTGAAAAAATTGAGGGAGAAAGAATGGGACAGTGGGGGAAGAGTTGATTTTTTTTGAAGGTGGTGTTCTAAGTTAGAAAAGACCAGAGCCTATTTAAATGCTTTTGAGGAGAAGCAAGCCAAGTGGAAAAGGTTGAAGGGATAGGAGCTTAATTGATAGCACAAGGTCCCTGAGAAACAGAAGGGGAGGGGTCCAGACCTCAGGGGCTGCCATTGGCCTTGAGCAGGAGGACAAGACGGGGGGTACACAAGGAGCAAAGGTGAGAGCACAGTTTATCCAAGTCCCAAAGTTTGTCATGGTCTTTCTTCCCTCTTTGCCCAGCTGTGGCCACATGCCAGTGCGGTTCTCGATGCTCCACACACATGAATTAACACCCTCACCACAATCCTGCTACAGAGGCATTTTAACCATCATTTTCTAGATGTTCAAACCAAATATCAGAGAACATATGAAATTGCCTATGGTTACACAACTGGTATTATTAATAAAAATAGTGCTGACATTAATGCAGCCCTAACTATGTGTCAGACTTTATTCTAAGTACTTTATATTCATGATTCTGTTTAACCCTATGAGGCAGGTGCAATTATGATTCTGATTTTACAGATTATTTGCCCAAGGTCCAACAACTTCAAAATGGAGCCAACACTCAAGCCCAGGCCGTCTGGTTCCCAGGACAGTATTCTTAACCATCATGCCATGTCATCTCTTGTTGTAGGAAACAAGGAAATGGAGATTAAGTTCAAACTCTCATTTGTCTGACTCCAAATGATGCCATACTTTGCTAATTGCATCAAGAGATGAGGATGGATAAAGGTAAATTCACCTTTAGAATTGAATATTCTATACCAAGATCCAGTTGGGATGTCTGAGGACAAGTAAGAGAAACTCAAATACCTCCTCAATAGACTCCCTCCAATGACTCATTGCCCCAAACTGGGTAACCAGGCTCTCCACTTCTCTAACCAGCTGGGGTGCCTCTTTGGTGAGAATTTTCAAGGGAATGAGTTGACAGTGGTTTAACAATCAACAGTGCCTGCTGGATTCACACAGGGCAGTAAGTGCTTTACCCAAGTCTTCATTGATTCATTTGTTCATTTGGTAAATCATTTCCTGACCACCAGTTCTGCCTGGTACCGTGTCAGCAGTAGACATGTAAGTCAGGCACACAGTTCTTACTTCTTAAGCAGCTTACAGACTGATGCTTGGTGTAGATATGTAAGCAGACAAGTCCATTGTAATGCACGGCCACTTCCTATAGTGAGGTGTGTCCAAAGGGTGACAAAAACAGAAAGGGGGTGCCAGTGCCTGTCTAGGGGAGGGACTAAGAGGAAGACTTCTTTTAAGAAAAGAAGTTTGCCAGAGGAACAAGGGAAATGAAAAGGGCATGTGACTCAGGCAGAGGGGGCAACATGAGCAAAGTCAGGGGAGCATGGGCAAGTATGGCAGGTTCGGCTGCAGCAGAAATGCCAGGTTTGAGGGGTGGGAGATGAAGCTGGAGAGGTAGGCAGAGGCAAATCATGTTATCACAGGTGCTGGATGCCACATGTAGGAATTTAATCTCTAATCTTTGCCACCACCCTGCGAAGCTGTTCTATTACTGGTTCCAATTTACAAATAAGAAAATGGAGGTTCAGAAGAACTAATGGGCTCCCTATTCACAGCTGATAAGAAACAGGGCCAGAATTTGAACTCAGGATGGCCTGATGCCAGAGCCTACCCTCTTTCCACTACATCATAATGACTGCCTTTGGTTCTGCCTCCAAAGTGATAGCACCCTATTACATAACCAAACAAATAAAAAGCCTTTTTTTATGGTGACAGTGGCAATGTCATTCAAGGAACTAAGATTTGTTCCTTTTACAAATGAGACTGGGGCACATTTTTCCCTCTGCTCATTATAAAGGCCTGCTTCCTACCAGAATGAATAATGAGGTTGTAGCTGTCTGCATTCAGCCATAGGAAGACGCATAATTGTATTTCTTCCATGATGGAAGAACCAGCTGTGGTGCTAATAAAAATGACTGCTTTTCAATTCTTTCAGCAGAGTAAATAAAACTCCCTTGTGATTAACAGCAAATTGGTTTCCTACAGAGTTGTCAAATCTGAAGGGGTGGGACAAGGGGGGTCAGGGAGAAGATGGGAGTGACAGCATGGTTAGTGGTTCTACTCCAGCAGTGTTCTTTCTCCAAGTATGTGTTCCAGAGACACCTTGAATAGAATACATCTTTTCTTTCTCTTTCTTTTTTTTTTTTTTAGAGACAAGGTCTTGCTCCATTGCCCAGGCTGGAGTGCAGTTGCGTGATCATAGCTCACTGCACCCTCCAACTTTTGGGCTCAAGCAATATTCCTGCCTCAGCAGGAGTAACTGGGACTACAGGCACCCACCACCATACCCAGCTAGTTTATTTTTATTTATTAATTTTTTTTTTTTTTTTTTTGAGACAGAGTCTTGCTCTTGTTGCCCAGGGTAGAGTGCAATGGCACAATCTCGGGTCACTGCAAACTCCGCCTCCCTTCCACCTCCCGGGTTCAAGTGATTCTCCTGCCTCAGCTTCCGGAGTAGCTGGGATTACAGGCATGCACCACCACACCAGGCTAATTTTGTATTTTTAGTAGAGATGGGGTTTCTCCATGTTGGTCAGGCTGGTCTCGAACTCCCGACCTCAGGTGATCCACCTGCCTCTGCCTCCCAAAGTGCTGGGATTACAGGTGGCTCACACCTCCCCCAGCAAAAGCCTCTACCCCTGGGCTCCCCAGGCGGCTCCCTTTCCAAGCTCCCACTGGGCCCGACCGTGTTTAGCTTCCTGGACTGGGCCCAGGCGCCCTCAGGCTGCTATGGTGCCAGGGGCTAGTTTATTTGTGTAGAGATGGGGCTCACTCTATTTCCCAGGCTGTTCTCTGACTCTTGGCCTCAAGCGATCCTCCTGCCTCAGCCTCCCATAGTGTTTGGATTATATGGGTGAGCCACTTTGCCCAACCCACTCTTGGCCTCAAGAGATCCTCCTCCCTCAGCCTCCCATAGTGTTTGGATTATATGGGTGAGCCACTTTGCCCAACCCGAGAAAGATATTTTCAACTTCTTTCAGAAAATTGCCAATTCTACCAAAATAACACTTCAGTATCCTGGCATGGGGACAAAATAAAAAAGGGAGCTCACTTGTTAACAACCAGAGTTCCTAAGACTTACAGGTTTGGGATATCAACTCTTTCTCCATCCAGGTATTCATTCATTTATTCTACAAATATTTTAAAGGCTTACTAGTGATCTGTTCATTAATTGACTATTACTGAGTGTCTACTGTATTCCAGGGCTGGGCTTTGGGAATAAATGGTGAAAAAGACCCAATTCCTGCCCTCATGGTGCACACAGTCTAATGAATAGATAGATCTGTTAGTAGTTTTTTATGATTCTTTTTCTTTTTATAATTTTCTTGTAAACACAGTGTCTTGCTATGTTGCCCAGGCTGGTCTCTGATTCCTGGCCTCAAGTAATCCTCCTACCTCAGACTGCTAGGATTACAGGTGTGAGCTACTGTGCCTGGCCATGATTCTTGTGATAAGATCTATGTCCTGGAAATAAAGGTAGTGTATTTTAATAGCTTTTTCATTCTCTTGGCAAATGGGATAGAAAAACTATTTTGCCCTCACTTTTAGGTTAAAGAGTTACAAACCAAGGCCAATGAAAGATCAATCAGAAATGAAGATGATGTAGCTTTGAAATGTTAACAGAAGACTATATGATTCTGGTTGCAAAATATTGGTGGATCAGACAGGGTCCTGATAGGAAACCTATGGAACACCCATATTAGGATAATTCCAAGAAAGTTTATTACAAAGGGAGTGTTTACAAGGATGTGGGTGGGATGCAGGTGACTCATAAGGGCTGTGCAGGAACCCAGGGCTAGCAGCAATGGTGCTAACATTCAAAAGAATTACAGAGGGAATTGGCTATGGGAACCTAGAAGGGAAGAGTAGTGTCGAGGAGATCAGCATAAGAGGAAGAGTGACTGACAGTTGACGGTCACAGCCAGACCAGCATGACCATACAAAGAAGATGTCAGAGGAATCAAACCCTGCCTTCACTCACCTGCCTCCCAAAATTTTTTCCATCTTGGAGGTCAGGGAAGGCTTCCTACAGGAGATGGCACCTGAGCTGGCTCTTGACAGATGAATGGGAGTTCGCTAGGTGATGAAGAAAGTGAAAAAAAGCTCCAGGCAGAAAAAAAAAAAAAAAAATAGGCCAAAGTAAGAAGGTGAGAGGCTCAGAGGCAGACTGAAAATAAATCCTAAAGGACTTATATGTCATGCTTAAAAGTTTGGTCTTTGTACCCAGGGCACTGGGGAGCCATTGCATAGGTGACTGCCATGATCATATTTGCATCTCTTATAGAAGACCCCTTTCTCTGTTGCATAGAGGATGAATTACAGAGAGGTGGATAGTGGACAAAAAGAGACAGGCTGATGCAACAAGCAGCAGATAAAGGGTGAGAGCCTGGGCCAGGATCATTCTGGTGGACATGGAGAGAAGGGGGAGGTTTCGAGGTACACTTAGGAAGTAGCAATCATAGCTGAATGAATGGAAAAAGAGTCCACTGGGGAGGGAGGCATCTAGGCTGATTCTCAGGATTCTGGCTAGAGTGTCAGTGGATGACAGTATTTTCCAGGACTAAAAACAAAACAAGAGCAATAGGTTTGGAGAAGGAAAAGAGATGTCTTTGGTCTAAGGCATATTGAGTTTCATATGCCTGCAGAAACTCTAGGTGGAGTTGTCTAGTGTTACTTGGTTACGACTCTCAAGTTCAGCAAAGGGAGAAAGAGCCAGGCTAAGAGAGAGATGTGGGACACATGAACGCAGTGGTGATAAGGCCGTGGGGATGCCCAAGAGGAGCCAGGAAAAGCCCAGGGAGAGAGAAGGGAGAGGGCATACCTGCTTTGTCACTGCCACACCCTCATCTGTAGGATGAAATGGGAGTGCCTCCTTCACCCGGTGGTTGTGATCATGTAAAGAGGAGATGTGTGTTAAAGAGCCTTGTGTATGACAGATACTAACAAGTATTTGCATAAGCAGAGAAAAGATATAAAAGCCAAGGAATTAGATTTTATACTGTGTTCAAAGAACAAAACAGCAGCTGCTTTATACTTAATGAACAACACAGTATCATATCTGTGCTACTATGTTTTTTCTAACAGATTTGTCTTTCCTTGCTCCTTGGACTGTAAGGGGATAAGAGCTATAACCCACAGTTGTTTGTATTTTGTGTACATTTAAGTACTCATAGCATATATTAGGTATCTACTAAATATATAAACATGGTTGATTGATTGTCTAATAGCAAAAAAAAAATTTTTTTTAGAAAGACTCCAAGCTGGATATATAGTTCCACTTACTCCAGCACTTCTCTATAAATGACAAACCACTTGCTCTCTCCGGGTCCTGTTGCTCCCCCACTGGAGAACTGTGATTAATGTCCCTTCCCTGTTTGAGAGTGGTGGTCCAAAGATTAATGAAGTCAGAATCCCTTGGAGATAACATGAGTAAGAAATGGGCTGTATTGTTGTCCTGTTGTAATGAATTTGAAAATTATCCTATATTGTTCAAATGGCAACTGACTCATCAAAAGTGGGTGTTTGGAAGTGATAAATGGAAAGTCTGAGGATTTTCTCATTAATTAACTTGGCTGTGAAAATAAGCACTGGCCCACATTCCCAGTGAAATAAAAACAGACCAAAAGGTAACCAAAAAGCCAGGCTAGTATGGAGTGGCGTAAATTCTGCCCTGGGCATAGACTCAGACTTTTGGCAGTCAAGTAATAATTTTATATAGGTAATATATCACTTTCTATTATATGTTTTCCAAATTTTCTATAATGAGCACATGCTCTTTTATAATAAAAGTTAATTTTTAAAAATATTATTAACATAAAAATATTCATCATACATTTGTAACATAAGACAAATATAATAGAGATTAAGTAAATTCTGTATTTATTTTTTCCTATGTTTTTGAGTCTGCTTTATCAAAATTCCATCATGTTATTTGCCCTTTATTCTATTACCAAATAAATCAAAGGTCTTTAGCTGTAAGCAACAGAAATTACATCTGATGAATATATACCAGAAAGGAAACATGCTGGGAATATATGGGGGAATTCAAAAGTTCGAAAGGAAAGCTGGGAGCCAAGCTTAGGAAGCCGGGAGGAGGACAGAAGTGGCTCTAGGGGTTCCACAGGAACTATGAGCAGGCTAATCCGGTTGCCCTTTTGACAACCCATGAGTTCAAACCATCCACCCTAATTCCTGTCCAACTAGGGAAGGAAGATCTGGCCAGCCCAGTGAGGACCATATTTCTGCCTATGGCTAGGGGACAGTAGGGCACCTTGCTAACTGTTTCATCCAGACTGTATCCAAATGACTTTGGTTGTTCACCCAAGGGAGTTTTAATCTTAATCCCAAAAGAAATGAAATGGATGTTGGACAAACAAAAACAGATGCCCACCACATTAGGTAATAGTTTCCCCCCTGTGACTTCTTAAAAGTATAATTTACATATAAACAATAATGTTTCAAACTGACCACTTGGTCTATTGGGGAACTGCTCTGATTGTTAGGAAACCCTTCTGCAATTGTTGATTCCATTTCTATCCCTCCATAGCAAAAGAAGGGTCAGGATGGTGGTGGAGTAAAAGAAGGGTCAGGATGGTGGTGGAGTTGGAAACAGTATTGTTTGAGGACCAGTTGAGAAAGCTGCATGACGGAGCAGCTTGAAGGTGAGAAGGAGACTCAAGGTGAAGTGACCTCTCATCACCATGCTTCCAAAGGGCAGCCAGCCATGTAGCAAAGGAATGAGGGTTGTTCTTTCTTTCCCTAGAGGCTACAATTAGGACCAATGGGTGGAACTTCAAGGGAGGCAAATGCAAATGTAATCTCAAAGAATGGTAGAACTTTTCAACAGAGTTGCCCCCACTCTGGAGAGTTGGAAGTCCCCATCTCAAAAGGTAGGCAAAGAGGAATTTCAGCATGGATGGGGTTGGGTTATACTTGTATGATCTCTAAGGGTTCTTTGGATCTTGAGATTCTATTATCCTATGAGCCTTTATTCTTTGCAAGCCTAAAGTATGTCCTGCTGAAGAGGGTTCCTTGCTTTTCTCAGCCTCTGGGTCACACCCATGCCTCAGACTCAGCTTCTCCTTTTCATTTCATTTGCTTGAAAACTTGTGTTTGTGGAAGAATTCTCCATGGACTACTTACTGCAGGAGAATACTGGGATTTCCTCAACTGAATATAGCAAGCAGGAGAGGAGAGAAAAAGCATGAGCAGTGGATTAGTAGTAAGAATTCTTGACCAGCCTGGCCAACATGGCGAAACCCTATCTCTATTAAAAATACAAAAAATTAACTGGGCGTGGTGGCGTGCACCTGTAATTCCAGCTACTTGGGAGGCTGAGGCAGGAGAATTGCTTGAAGCTGGGAGGCAGAGGTTGCAGTGAACCGAGATTGCACCACTGCACTCCAGCCTGGGTGACAGAGTGAGACTCCATCTCAAAAAAAAAAAAAGAATTCTTGAGTTTAAATCCCAGCTCTGCCACTTACACACTGTGAGATCTTAGGCAAGTCCACTTGGGTCTTGTAATTCTTATTCCATTCATAGGTAAAAAGTACAATAACAATAATAATAAAACTAATAATCTGCCTTACAGGTTGATAAACATATGTAACACCTGGTTTTCATTGGGTCCTAATTATTTACTAGATTATTTACATGCATTATTTACAAGCATTATTTCATTTAATTCTTCTAACAACCACATAATGCATATATTCTATCATTTCTGTCTCACAGATGAGAAAACTGAGGTTTAGAGAGATGAAAGCATTTGCCTAAGTGTCAGAGCTAAAAGAAAAATCAACAGAGTCGGCCGGGCACGGTGGCTTAGCCCTGTAATCTCAGCACTTTGGTAGGCCAAGGCGGGTGTATCACCTGAGGTCAGGAATTCAAGACCAGCCTGGCCAACATGGTGAAACCCCATCTCTACTAAAAATACAAAAATTAGCTGGGCGTGGCAGCAGGCACCTGTAATCCCAGCTACTCAGGAGGCTGAGGCAGGAGAATCGCTTGAACCCCAGAGGAGGAGGTTGCAGTGACCCTAGATCGTGCCTTTGCATTCCAGCCTGGGAGACAGAGGGAGTCTCCATCTCAAAAAAAAAAAAAAAAAATCAATAGAGTCTAACTGATTACTTTCTAATGCCAGACCACAGTTGTCAGAATTACATGAGCTGGCACATATTATACCGAACTTAACAGAGGGTCTGGCACATAATAGGGACTCAGTAAATTCTAGTTCTCTTCTACTCATCGTGCTTGCCACTTCAATTTTCTATTGAATAAAAACTCCAGTTAACCAACATTCATCTTTACATGTTGTGCCCCGATGTCGCCTTCATCCTCAGGCTGGTCACAAGATGGCGGCAGCAGTTCCACATGTCAAATCAAAACACCACACAATGGCCTTCTTCCTCTTTTTCAAGAGCAAGAAAACTTTTCCTAGAGGCCTCTTTCACATCTTATGTAACAGAGTTCGGTCCACAGACTCGTTCCTAAACCAATCATTGACAAAAGAGGATTGATTGAATAACTGTTGGGCCAATCAGATTCACCCCTGGAGGTGGTCAGCTTCCAAAATCTGCCTTCTGCTTAGATGGAAAAAGGAGCTAACAGATGCCGGTTAGGCTACCAACTGTCTCCCCTACACCCCTATTTTCCTGAAAAAGAAATAGAAGGTCAGAGGAATTTCATTAATATGTCCAGACTCAAAGGGCAGGAGTGGGGTTGCAGCAAAGGAAGCGTGTGGCCAAGGTGGCTCCTAGGAAAGCAAACGGCTTTAGGCTGTGTCATGGTAGGAAGAGGATTTATGACAGTGGTTCCCAGCTGTGCTGCACTAATGACCAGACCCCACCCCTGGGGATTCTGATTTACTTGTTCTAGGGGGAGCCTGGGCACCAAGAATTTTAAACGCTGCCCAGGATATTTTAATGTGCAGCCGAGATATGCAGCACAGGCTTAGGTGGAGAGCTGTTGGAATGTGGAGGCCTCAGGGCCAAAGGCACAGAGTCTCCACAGGATAACAAGAAGCCTGTCTCCTTTTTCTCCCCAATAATTGCTGCCATTTATTTAGGATCCTCATGTTTCAGGCATAGCTGTACCCCCAAACATTCTACATCTAGTAGGCAGTCAATAAGCAAATGAATCACAAATGCTTTTCTTATCGAATAGAAAATTTTTACACAACCTCCACAAAGTAATAATGTTTCCACATTACAGATGAGGAGGCCCAGAATTTTTTTTTTTTTTTTTTTGAGGCAGAGTCTCGCTCAGTCGCCCAGGCTGGAGTGCAGTGGCTCGATCTCCGCTCACTGCAAGCTCCGCCTCCTGTGTTCACGCCATTCTCCTGCCTCAGCCTCCCGAGTAGCTGGGACTACAGGCCCCCGCCACCACGCCCAGCTAATTTTTTTTTGTATTTTTTTAGTAGAGACGGGGTTTCATTTCACCGTGTTAGCCAGGATGGTCTCGATTTCCTGACCTCGTGATCCACCCTCCTCAGCCTCCCAAAGTGCTGGGATTACAGGCGTGAGCCACCACGCCCGGCTGGCCCAGAAATTTTAAGAAAGTAAGTCTCTCTGACTGTGCTCTCCAAGTTCTGTCCATCAGCCCAAGAAATCAGGATCTGAGAAGCAAAACTAGCCCTAGGAAAGCAGGAGTAGCCAAGAACAAGGCCCTAGAAGAACTAGTAGAGGGCCCCCTCTCCCCTTCTTTCTGTTCCCCGACCCCACCCCCCACTCCCAAACCACCACCACCACCAAAGCCTCTCCTTGCATTTTACACTGTCTGGGACCTCTTTGTGGCCCTCCCACCTGCCTGGGAACACTGGCCTCTTAGGATAAAGGAGGAAAGGACTGAAGCTTTCTGACAGAGGCACAGGCAGGAGTCAGGATCAATTCTTAATTTTGAGAAACCCCAGAGGTGGGAAACGACCGTGACCCTGTAGGTTGGGAGGCCTGGGAATGAGACCTGGTCTCAGCGCCTCACTTGTGGTGTGACCTTGAGCAAGGCCCTTCCTATTTCTGGCCTCCAGTGTCTTCATCTGTAACATGAAGAAGTTGGACCAGAATCTACAGGTCATAAACTCAAGTGCTTTTAGGTCCAGGTAATTGATGTATACTAATGGGGCAGCCTGGATGAGAAGTCACTGTTGGGGAACTAGTGTGCGTATGTCCTGTCCACAAGGGTGTAAATTTATTGAATCCCAGCCAGTTGTCACCATAGAGGCATGTTGGCTCAGCATTGTGAGAGCTTCAGATTTATTTTTTTTTAATATGCTAAGAAATCTATATGTTGTGTGCAACCTCCTGGTTAATGTTAGTCTGATAACAATAATAATAAACTTCTGCAAGGCAAACAAAATATGAATGTGGGCTGAATTTCACCTGCAGGCAGTTTCTTTGTGATCTGCAGGCTAAGTGATCTGTAAGGCCCTAACTCTCATATTCTGTGATTTCTAAATAAGGAGATACCTGACCTTATATGGCAGAGGGCAAAAATCAGCATTTCTGCACTAACTGAAAATTCTTTTCATGAAGTAAACCCAAACGGCATTGTCCTCATTAATAATTCTTAATACTTGGGTCTGAATTTATTTATGAGGCTCTGCAAAAATTACCTCAAAATCTGAGGATCACAGTTTAGAAAACTAAGGCACCCTCTTTATAGAGAAATAGTGCCCTCTGCTGGAAGAGTGTTACAGGAAACACCTTTGGCGTTGAGTTAATTTAATACTTGGAAAGAGTGGATTTGTTTGTTTCCACTTGAAATAGATTTAATGAAGAATAATAAATAAAATAGAAAAGCATATTTATGAATGGTTTGATGTATGTTAGGCAGAAATTGGGCTTTCATGTATCCATTTGGGAGTAATTACTCTTAATCTATTAAAAAAATGTCCAAGATTAGAGAAAGGAAGAAAACATTTGTTACATTAACTGACAGCAATCTGGAATGGTAGACACAGACACAGAGAGGAAATTGAAATCTATGTCTCCAGACTTTGCTCTGGAAAATCGGAGCCTTTATAATAATGTATTGCAAGTTTATAGGCTTTATCAGTTACTTTCACTGCATCCTTTTAATAAATCTTCCCAGTGACTATCCAAGACAGATATTATTATTATCTCCATTTGACAGATAAAATAAATGAAGCCCAGAGAGTTTGAGTGACCAGCTGGAGATTCCTGCACAATGAAATGCCAGAAATAAGCTTAGGTAATTTCTCTATTTGTAAAAAATGGATAAAAACAGTACTCTACTTGCAACAAGGGTTAACTGAGAACATATTTGTGAGACATTTAGCACAGTGTTTAGCCCAGAGTGAACCTGGGACTCCATAGTAGCTACTGCTACCATCCCAATGCCCATATCCAGGTCTTTTGACTCCTTACCCTTGCCTTTGCCACAACATTGGGCAGAGTCTTGAATGGTCAAAAAGGAACACCATGCTGCTGGGATTGATAGCAGTGGCCCCAACCCCTAAAAATATAGTCCAGATTTTTTAACCATTAGTGGCTTTGATAATGGCTCTTAAGATCTTGAGTTGCCTCATTAAAATAGGTTGTTCTAAATGAGGGAAGTTATGGTTCCTGTGAATCGTGCACCCCACACCACACCAGGACTATTGTGTAGGTTCCTGAAATCCACATTTAACACGGACATGCTGGGGAATATCTAAAACAAGTGCTGACAGGTCCAGGAGCCACATCAGAACTGTTGAAGGAACTGGGGATATTTGGCCAGGAGAGGAGAAGGCTCAGGAGTGCATTTATTCTCTCACTCTTTCACTTGTTCATTCATCCTACAACATGTCCTAAGTGCTTACTCTGTACATGGCACCATATTGAGTGCTGAGGATACAGCAAAACAGACCTAAGGGCTGGTCTCATGAAACCTAATCTAGTGAGGTCAGAGTAGTAGGGGTTGTCACGTGCAAAGTTAGCTTTGTTCTAGGTGAGTCCATATAGCTGGACCGGGGCCATCTGAAAAGTAGATTTGGGCAGAACTTTTAAACTGGCTGGAGGGATCTGGCTCAACTGTGAGGACTACTTATTGCTGAGAGCATGCAAGATGAGTCTAGGAATCTGTGGAAGCTTTAGAAGGAATTCAAGGTGGGGTGGAGTGGGTGGGATTTGGCCATCTTAGTTTCCTCGCAGCCTAGACACTGTGGATGCATCGGCTTTGCCCACTCCGCTCTGGGAAGCCCTCTGAAGCTGCGACTTGTGCTTTCACTCTGAGACGGGAATCACAAGGACCTAATGCCCCTTGGTCTTTGGCTTCCTTTCTTAAGCCTTTGTCTTCTTGGTGGTTTGGTGATACTGTGGCCTTTTCTCTTCTGGTCACAGCTAAACAGTGTCCCATAACCACAGAACATAAAGGAATTGGCAGCAAAAATCTTTAGGACAGGACATGGATTTTTCAAAAATACATAAAAAACAAATTCATCTTCATTATCAATAAACTAGGTGCAAAAATTAATCAATAGGAATGAGAGGGGAAAATCACCTAAAGATAACAACTGCCCACAATATTTCCTTCCATTTTTTTCCTTCTGTTTAGGATTTTATTTTATTTTTTTTTATTTATTCATTTTATTTATTTATTTTTGAGACAGAGTCTCGTCGCTCTGCCACCCAGCCTGGAGTGCAGTGCTGCAATCTTAGCTCACTGCAACCTCCACCTCCCAGATTCAAGCAATTCTCCTGCCTCAGCCTCCCGAGTAGCTGGGATTACTGGCACGCCCCCACGCCCGACTCATTTTTGTATTTTTAGTAGAGACAGGGTTTCACCATGTTGGCCAGGCTGGTCTCAAACTCCTGATCTCGTGATCTTCCTGCTTCGGCCACCCGAAGTGCTGGGATTACAGGCATGAGCCACTGTGCTCAGCCTATTTTATTTCTTAAGTGCATATGATCACACCAAATCCTACTATTTCACTTAGGATTATTCACACAAAATATTTCTGTAAAGTGACAAGTTCTTCATTACAATCTTATATAATTAGGTTGGTGCAAAAGCAATTGTGATCTTTGCCATTATTTTTAATATTTATTCATTTAATAGTCATTTATTTAATATGCATTTATGTAAAGTATTTGCTAATACTTTTAATAAATTATGTAATTATGTTATTATATAATATTGTTTTGAGTTAATACACCATAGTTTACTTGTCCATTCTCCTATCATTGGCCATTTCCAATTTTTGATATTATAAACCATGCCCAGATCTAAGACATTCTATGACTATCTGAAATGTGAAGAAATATTTGTGTACAAAGAAGTTTGTTGTGGTTTTTCATTTCCTATTGTCTCTCCTCTTCCCCACCCCTCACACATAACAAATATATATACACCCCTAACTACTTGCTCTTTGCTGAACAAGCCAAAGTCTCCAGACATGGCCCATGCTGTTCCCTTTTCTAGAATACCCATGACCCACTACCCTTCATAACACACTTAGTCATTCTTTAAGATCAAGCTCAAATGTCATCTGCTTTGCAAAGCCTCCTTCACAGCTCCCTAAGGTCCCTTTTCTCTGTTCCACCACGTTTCTGTCTTAACACTCTGTTGACTGAGTAAATGAGATGTTTGATCAGCTACTTAGAAAGTTAATTAATTGTCACACTGCTGGCCAATTTCTATAAGGGAAGTGGCCTAGCATCAAGCCAGAGAAGTCTCTCACATTTGTATGCATGTGTGTGTGCAAAAGCATTCTTCCTTCCTATCTATTCTGGATTAACTGGGTGTGTTCTTATGAGACGCTGACACTGCGGTGTGGTGAAAGGATCCTTGGTCTTTTCCCGGTTTGAATCCTTCCTCCCACTTTCTTCCAACACACCCTGAAGAAAAACCATGTATCAGACACAAAGTTGGGCTCTGGAAGTGCAAAAGCAAACAAGATGTGGTCTCTGCTCTTAAGAAACCTAGAGTTTAGTGGAGAAAGCAAATGCATAGGTGTAAAAATGCATAGAATCTGCATAGGTACTATTATAGAAATCCATATGGGCTATGGTTTTGGGAAAATAAAGAAGGAAATGGCTCTGTGGGTAGGGAGAAGATTGGCATTAGGTGAAGAGCGAGAAGAACTAACTTCGATTTGAAGATCAATAGATGTTCCCTGAGTGGACCAAAAAAGAAAATGCATATGCAACCAGATAGAGCACAAAGAGATCTGCTTCTAGATCTGACCTAGGTTCCCACTACTGATGGATGATATGAGGCTTAAATTAAACAAGATAACATGTGTGAAGTGCTTTGTGCCATGACTGGGCCTCAGCATGAGCCTAGCATAGGGCAACTGTGCCAGATTGTCTCTTGCAACTCAGTACCATTTTTGCCCTTAGAAACCTAATAACTAAGTCTTGCAAAATCCCTATTCCCAGAATATGTTAGTTTGCTAGGGCTGCCATAACAGAGTGCCACAAACTGGGTGGCTTAAACAACAGAAACTTATTGTCTCACAGTCCTGTAGGCTGAAAATCCAAGATCAAGGTGTTGAAAGCGGTGGTTTCTGTAGTCTCTCCTTGACTTGTGGATGGTCATCTTATCTCCATGTCTTCATGCGGTCTTCTCTCTGTGCTTATCTGTGTCCTAAACTCCTCTTTTTATAAGGACATCAGTCATATTAGAGTAGGGCCCACCCACATAACCTCATTTTACCTTAACCCCTTTTTAAAAAGATTAAGGTAAATCTGCAAATACAATCACATTCTAAGGTACTGGGGGATATGAACTTCAACATGTGAACTTGAGGGGACACCATTCAGCCCATATCACAAAGTTTCAGGGCTTAGAGCCATACATGCAATATTTGAAAGGCAAAAGAGACTCAAAAGCCAGTATTTTGGTTTTCAGCTGGTGGCAGATGTGAAGTTTTTCTGGAGCTGTACCTTCCAGCCATGCTCTTGAACATAACCCATTTAGCTGCTGCAGACAGCCCAAAGCATTAGCAGCAGCTTCCTGCCATGGCTGCGCTTCCTGACGTCCTGAACACTGGCAGTTGGCTCGCCTAACCTTTGTTCTGCCGGTTCTTCTAATGGTTTTGTAAGCTTCTAATTTCCTGTATAAAATTTATTCCTGTTTGAGATACCTACAGTGGTTTTCATTTTTTACTAAACCTTGGAGACTATAGTAGTTATTATCATTATTACGATTTTCTTTTTTTGAGATGGAGTTTCGCTCTTGTTGCCCAGGCTGGAGTGCAATAGTGCGATCTCAGCTCACCGCAACTTCCACCTCCCGGGTTCAAGCAATTCTCCTGCCTCAGCCTCCCAAGTAGCTAGGATTACTGGCATGTGCCACCATGCACGGCTAATTTTGTATTTTTCGTAGAGATGGGGTTTTTCCATGTTGGTCAGGCTGGTCTCGAACTCCTGACCTCAGGTGATCCACCCACCTCGGCCTCCCAAAGTGCTGGGATTACAGGCGTGAGCCACCGTGCCCGGCAGTAGTTATTATTTTAAGTGGTGATATGGTTTGGATCTCTGTTCCTGCCCAAATCTTGTGCTGAATAGCAATCCTCAGTGTTGGAGGTGGTTGGATCATGGGGGTGAAATTCTCATGAATGGTTTAGCACCATCCTCCCTTGGTACTGTGTAGTGAGCCAGTGAGTTATCATGGGATCTGGTTGTTTAATGGTGTGTAGCACCTCTCCCCTCTCTCTCTTGCTCCTTCTCTGACCATGTAAGACATCCCTGCTTCCCTTTCACCTTCGACCATGATTAAAAGTTTCCTGAGGCCTCCCTGGAAACTGAGCAGATGCCAGCATCATGCTTCCTTTACAGCCTGTGAAACCATGAGCCAATTAAACCCTCTTTTCTTTATAAATTACCCAGTCTCAGGTATTTCTTTATAGCAATGCAAGAACAAACTAATACAAGTGGTATGGGATGGTTGATGAGTGGAGTCTCCAAGAATCTATTAAAGAGAAGAGGGTGGGTGGCAAGCAGGCCTGAACAGATCTTGGAGAAACTGGGATATGAACTAATGACTTGGCATTTATTCTATGGGCCAAGAAATTATAAACTTTCCCACTGAAACACCTCTTATGGCGGAAAGAGCAAACTTGTGCTGCTAAGGTAATATGTTTGGATCTGTGTTCCCTCTGCAAATCTCATGTTAAGCTGTGATCCCCAATGTTGGAGGTGGAGCCTGGTGGGAGGTGATTGATCATAGGGACAATTTCTCATGAATGTTTTAGTACTGTCCCCTTGGTACTGTCCTCAGGACAGTGAGTGAATTCTCATGAGATCTGGTGGTTTCAAAGTGTGTGGCACCTCCCCCTTCCCACTCTCTTGCTCCTGCTTTTGCCATGTGAAGTGCCTGCTCCCTCTTTGCCTTCTGCCATGATGAAAATCTCCCTGAGGCCTCCCCGGAAGCAGATGCCACCATGCTTCCAGTACAGCCTGCAGAACTGTGAGCCAATTAAACCTCTTTTCTTGTAAATTACCCAGTCTCAGGCATTTCTTTACAGCAATATGAGTATGAACTAATATGCAAGGGTTCTGACACCAACTGTTACAAATAAAAAAAATTCTTTGAAATATTTCAGCCCGTCCAAATTTTTCATCTTGGCTATAATATATTCATTTGTTTTCATGTAAAATGATGTTTTTAGTTACTAGCCATCACGTAAAATTAGCATTTTAAAGTGATATTATGTTTAGCTTATGGCTCTGGGACCTGGTCACATACCACAGTTTGGGGAGCACAACCTGAGACAACATGAAGATATTGAACGGCTTTGAGGAACAAAGTAAAATCCAGAAGTTGCTTTTCTGAATTATCTCTGAGCTGCTGTGTAAAAGCGGGGAGATTTGTTTGAAGGCTACTATAACAATCCAAGCGAAACATGATGAGACACTGAAGGCAGACCCTGGCAGGGAGTATGAGAAGAAAGGAACCAATACAGGGAACGAAGAGAGCCTGGGCAAGTCCCTTCACTCCAGAACTCAGCAGAATAAACAGGTTGAACCATATGACAGACAAGGCCCTCCCCAGCCCAAAGATATTGTCACTTTTCTCTGCTTATCTTTACTTTCCCTTATGCTTGCCTCTTAATCTATTATAAGTATTCATAGTTTATTTCACTCAAAAGCCAGCTAAGGGACTTTAGCTGCTAGTTTTGCCAATGAGACAAAATTGTACAGACTTGTTTGTTTTACCTGTTAATATCCCAAGGAACTGTTGTTCTGCGGGACACTCTTTTTTATTTATTTATTTATTTTTTGAGACGGAGTCTTACTCTGTCGCCCAGGCTGGAGTGCAGTGGCGTGATCTCGGCTCACTGCGAGCTCTGTCTCCCGGGTTCACGACATTCTCCTGCCTCAGCCTCCCGAGTAGCTGGGACTACAGGCGCCCGCCACCACACCTGGCTAATTTTTTTGTATTTTTAGTAGAGACGGGGTTTCACTGTGTTAGCCAGGATGGTCTCAATCTCCTGACCTCATAATCCGCCCGCCTCGGCCTCCCAAAGTGCTGGGATTACAGGCGTGAGCCACCGCACCTGGCCTCTCAGACTTGTTTGTTTTAAAGGAGAAGAGGATGTTCTAGATATAAGCAGAGATTTTTTTTTCTTTTTTTTTTTTTTTTTTGAGACGGTGTCTCACTCTGTCACCCAGGCTGTGGTACAGTGGCACAATCTCGGCTCACTGCAACCTCCGCCTCCCTGGTCCAAGCGATTCTCCTGCCTCCCAAGTAGCTGGAATTACAGGCATGTGCCACTGCACCTGGCTAACTTTTGTATTTTTAGGAGAGACGGGGTTTCACCATGTTGGCCAGACTAGTTTCGAACTCCTGACCTCAAGTGTTCCACCTGCCTTGCCTTCCCAAAGTGCTGGGATTACAGGCACGAGCCACTGAGCCCAGCCTATGCAGTGATATTTTGACATAGGATTTGAGTAATTTCCAATTCCAGTTTTGTAACATGTTACCTGACATGTAAAGGCACTCAATAAATAACTGTTGAATTACCGAAGTAATGAATGACGAGTTACGTATTTCAATGCATTCAAAACTTCTTATGGGTAGTCTTCCCTTACATTATCTGTGCAACTTGACCTCATCTTGGCCCTTCTGCCATAATGCAAGGCCTTGTGCTTATGCTGTTGTCTCTGCTTAAAATGCCCTTTGTCTCGTAACCCATCTGGAAAATGTCTACTCACTTGTCATAACTCAGTTCTCACATATATTGTTAGAGAACAGTGTAACTATGTAAAATGAACATAAGCATTAGAGTTGCAAAGACCTAGGTTCACATCCAGGCTCTCACACATACAATGGGAAGCTGTCCCAAGAGTTCTTTCTGTTAACTTTTGGTTTACTAAGTGATAAGGAAAACAAGAAAAACTGTTTTACCAAATCCAGTCATCATTTTCCATGGCTGTGAATCATATTTCTGCAGGCAGTCCAACCTAGTAATAGACAAAGCCTCATATTTGGCTTTGCTCAATGTCTTAAACTGCTGCCAAGTAGAAACATGGCCATGAGTTGAATAGCAAACGTATCTGATGGCATTAAAATCTCAGCTATAACTGGATGCACCAGAACTTTCACTTCATTCAATTTCTGGATTTCAACCAGGTCAAACATGTTGACTAAGCTTGGGCATTGCTGTGCTGCAGGCGTCCATACTTTAAGTTTGGGGTTGACCAAAACTGGGCAAGTTCAGTGAGGCATTCATGGCAAGACTGTGGGAAACCAATTGGAAGGGTGGAGCCCCTCATCCTTCCACTAAACATACATTTTCAGCTTGTACCCTAATCCACCTTGTTGACACACCAGGTTCATGATGCATTTCATCCATTGTCAACACCTTGGCCGTTGAATTCACAGATATGCTCAGCTGTCACCTTCTCTCTCAAGCCTGTTTTCCAGAACCAACACAGAAATACCTGAATTCTGCTTTTGTCATTATATAACAAGAGGTCTAGATAAAATAAAAATGTACCTAAAGGGCATGAAATTGTAGGCGTTTTGAAACAAACTTCAAGGTAATATCAAACCTATTTTTATACAATTCAGCTACCACATTGCACATTCAACATAAACAAGACCGCCCTTTAACTGAAAGGTAATTTTTGAGACATACTAGGTTTCATTCCTTAGGCAAGTTTCCTAAACTCTCTGTTTCAGTTTCGTTGGTATCACATGTGAAGAATAATACCCATGCTGAGACTTCAAAAGAGTATATTAATATATATAATACATTATTTGTAATAGATTATTTCATATGTTATATATCATATAGATTATTACATATATTAATATATGTGATATAATCTATATGATATATAATAATATATGTAGTATATGATGTATGATCTATATAATATATAATATATGTAATATATTATGCACAGTGTATATATTATTACTCATATAAAATATACATTATTACATATATTATATATCACACATTATTCTATATGTAATATACCATATATAATAATATATGTCATGATAACATGTAATATTACATATGTGTTATATGTTATGATAATATATAAAATTAATATATAATCTTATACGCTGTTAATATATAATGTTATATGTTACATATAATATTAATATATAACATATCATTCATATATACTACATATACACTACATATGTACAGTATATGGATTAATGTATAATATATAATATATCTTACATATATAACATTTATTATATATTATATATTATTATTATATTTTATAATAACATCATTGTATTATATGTTATAATACAATATATAATATGTATGATTATATAATTGATATGTAATGATATTATGATTATTGATATCTAATTATTATATAATTATACAATTGTAATATTATATTATACATAACATAATATATACTACGTTATATTATATGTTACTATATATGATACATTGTAACATATATATGTAAAAATATATATTACATAATTATATATTATATATGTAATAATATATTGTATAAAATTACATATATAACATACTGTATACATACTATATAATATACATGTTGTATATATACTATATAGTATATATCACACATATAATATGTATCTATACTATATATCATATAGTATATATTCATATAATATGTAAATATGTATAACATATACATATTATATATTGCATATATAATATATTATCATATATACTATATATTATATATACATATAATATATGTATACATATACAATATATATATTTCTATTTTACAGTTGATTTAAACTGAGGCACATAGTGGTTAAGAATTTGTTAAAACTCAGAGAGCTGGAAGGTGGAAGAGCCAAAGTATTTGACTCCAATAAATGTATACATATATATATGTATACATATATGCACAAATATATGTATAGATGTATATATGTATATAAATATATGCATACGCATATATAATATATGTATACTATACATACATATGCATATATATGTGTACTATACATACATACGCATATATATGTGTACTATACATACATATGCATATATAATATATGTGTACTATACATACATACGCATATATATGTGTACTATACGTATAGACGCATATATGTGTACTATACATACATACGCATATATAATATATATGTACTATACATACATACGCATATATAATATATGTGTACTATACATACATACGCATATATAATATATGTGTACTATACTTACATACGCATATATAATATATGTGTACTATACTTACATACGCATATGTAATATATGTGTACTACACATACATACGCATATGTAATATATGTGTACTATATATACGCATATATATGTGTACTATATATACGTATATAATATATGTATACATTTATATTACATATGTATATATACATTTGTATATACCTGTATATATATACAGGTATATATAATATAAATACATATATATCATATATAATATAAATACATATATATCATATATAATATAAATATACATTTATATACATATATTTGTAAAATATAATACTATATAGTATTACTATATACATATAGTATACATATATAGTATCTACACTATATACTATATAGTGTAGATACAATAATATGTATTATATATTATATATGCAATTCTATTTATCTATTGCATATATAACGTATAATATATAATATATAGTATATATACACATTATATGCAATACATTTTACAGTATATATACATATATGTAAATATACTGTATGATAATATATAATATGTACAATATTATATTATATATTATTATATATTATATCATTTATTAATATATCATTTTATGTGAAATGCATAATATATTAATATATGTAATTCATATTATATATTACATATAGTATGTAATTTTGATTATATATTACATATAATATGTAATTTCGATTATATATGACATATAATATGTAATTTCGATTATATATTACATATAATATGTAATTTATATTACATAATCATACATTATTATATTATATTATAGTGCATGACATATTATATAATTATGTATTATTATATGTTATATATAATTACAGGTTTTCTATTATATATTATAATATATAATGATCATATATAATATGTATGTAATATGTAATAGTTATATATTGCATTTATAATAATCTATTATTGTGTACCCAATAATCTATCATTGTATATATTATATATTAAGTATACATTATAATATCTTATTGTACATAAATTATATGTTACATATATAATGATATTTTATTGTATATGAAATATTGTATATATGATACGTAATATAAATGTATGTAAAATAAGTATTATATACATAATAAATATTATCATGTATAGTATGTATAATAATTTGTTATCACATATTTAATAATATATTATACTTATGTATATAATACACACACTATATATATATATACATATATATATATCTGGCACACAGTGGATGCTCAATATCCTATTGGTATCTGTAAGTATGCCTCAAAAACTCTACTTTTTACATTGTTTCCTCCCTCAGTACTGTGCTTATAGAATGTGTGTCTATCTACTTTGTGCAACTACACATTCCTTGTGTTTTTTATGAGTGTTGTGGGAGAGGACGGATGAATAATGTACATTGAGTATCTGCCATAGACCAGGCTTAAGTGAGATGCTTTTCATACAGTATTTCGTGGCTCCTTCCCCAAACTCTGTAAGGAGACATTGAATCCCCATCACAGGGTGATGAAAGTCCAAGGACCTTGGACCATGTGTGATGCCATATTCTCTGCATCATATTTGTGCATTGTAGTGTAGGGACCGAGGTCAAAGCAATTGTTCAGTAAATATAGGAGAATTCTCCCTTGGATTCTTTTTTTTTTTTTTTTTTTTTTTGAGACGGCGTCTCGCTGTGTCACCCAGGCTGGAGTGCAGTGGCAGGATCTCGGCTCACTGCAAGCTCCGCCTCCTGGGTTCAGGCCATTCTCCTGCCTCAGCCTCCCGAGTAGCTGGGACTACAGGCGCCCGCCACCACACCCGGCTAATTTTTTGTATTTTTAGTAGAGACGAGGTTTCACCGTGTTAGCCAGCGTGGTCTCGATCTCCTGACCTCGTGATCCGCCCGCCTCGGCCTCCCAAAGTGCTGGGATTGCAGGCATGAGCCACCGCTCCCGACTCTCCCTTGGATTCTTGAGGCCCCTTCCTGGAGTCTAATGTTCACTAAGGCTCGGTATTTGTGAGCAAGCACTTTGGAGTCAAATACTTTGGCTCTTCCACCTTCCAGCTCTCTGACTTTTGACAAGTTCTTAACCACTATGTGCCTCAGTTTAAATCAATTGTAAAATGGAAATCTGATAACATCTACCTATTATATTTGTTTTCAGAATAAAATGAAATAGTATATGTAAATTATTTTGTATAGTGCCTAGCATATAGTAAGTGCCCAATAAATGTCCCCTGAGTGGCACTACTGGAAAGATTCAGGAAGCTGGCTATCCAGCGTGGTAGGTCTAAGCCTCAGCAGCCTGCAGAAACTTGGGTGCTGTTGTTCACGGGAAGTGAAGCCCGTTTTTAGCTGTGACAGTCTCACAGTTGACAAAGGAATGGTATTCATTTCCTTCAAAAGTTGCTTTGTTCTCTTTCCAAGGCTTTAGGGCAAATACTGGCTCAATAGGAAGCTCTCCGAAGGGTGAGTCAACAGTCACTCATTCTAAAAGGTGATTCACATGCCAGAGTGTACAGTCTACAAATGTTATGGGGGTGGTACCTCTTGGGAGAGACTGACGATGCCCTTAAATGAGTTGTTTATGATCACAAGCTGCTCATGAACAGACATGAGAACAGATGTGCCAATTAATTTCTCATATCCCCTCCACACTCCTTCACAAAGGGCACAACTCTTTCTCAAAAAGATGCTAAACTTGAGAATGACTAGCATCATTTCTCCCAAACCCCAGGCCTTTTCAAAACTTGGGCTCACCGAGAGTCAGAGGAAGAGCTGGAGATTTGGATGTTTCAAAGATTTGTGCATTCATATTGAGGTAAAATGAGAGAATTCTTGAAAAGCTGCCTGGAGGGGGATTTTGGAGTCTTGGGGGATTTCAGTGGATTGATGGCCTTGCTCCTGAATTTTTACTTGATGACAAACATTTTGTCAAAATCCAAAATTATTAATCTAATATTTTTCTGTTTGTTTCTTCCAGTAGACTGTGCACACCTCAGGGATACCAAATCTTACTTTGTATCTGTAACAGGTATGTTTGTGAAGTCCAGCATTAGCAATGTGTCAAAATGCCTGAGTCTGAATCTGAGCTTTAGGCGAGTTATTTAATCTCTCAGTGCCCCAATTTCCTCATCTATAATATGGAGACTCCAAATAATACCTACCTGGTAGGGTTACTGTGAACATTAATTGATCTGATGCATTGCCACTCAAAGTGGGATCCAAGACCAAAACAGGTCTACAAACTGTTAGCTGTCCCCTGACAGTTACCTACAGGAAGTAAGAGTAACCTCTGTAGCCGTTGCATTTTACCACAGTAGTTTCATTATATTTTACAAATATATTGGACAGTAGTAGATCATAAAACAATTTTTTAACTAGTTCTTCATCATTATTTGAGACCCACTAGTAATGTATCTCTTCTAATATAGATGTGTTCCAGCATCTGCTTATTAAAATGTATATTGTTTTATTATAAATACACTCCTCTTGCTTCTTCTTCATGATTTCTCCTTCATGGTTGTCTTTGAGCTTGGTGCGTCAGTAGTATGATTTCTATTTCTGGATTTTTTTTTCTTTTCTTTTTTGAGATGGAGTCTCGCTCTGTCGCCAGGCTGAAGTGCAGTGGCACAATCTCGGCTCACTGCAACCTCTGCCTCCTGGGTTTGAGCAACTCTCGTGCCTCAGCCTCCTGAGTATCTGGGATTACAGGCATGCACCACCACATCCAGCTAATTTTTGTATTTTTAGGAGAGATGGGGTTTGATCATGTTGGCCAGGATGGTCTCGATCTCCTGACCTTGTGATCCACCCACCTCAGCCTCCCAAAGTGCTGGGATTGCAGGGATAAGCCACCACGCCTGGCCTATTTCAGGATTTTTAAAGGAGATACGTATAATGTGTATTACTACAAGTGGGTGTTATAGAGTTGACAAGCACTAATGAAGAGTTTTATTTAATGTAAGGGCTTGGATTTGATTCTAGGATGGAGTAAGAGTGCTATAGTGTTCTAAGTGAAAAACCTGGGAGCATGATGTGAGAGGGGCTTCTAAGAAATTTCATCCTCCGGCAATCTGATGGGTGATAGGATCTCCTTCTGGGTTCCAGGAAAGCTCCCTTGATGAGGTCCTGGTTGAAAGCATCCTTTCCCACCTAATAGGGAACTCCATATCGTAGAGTATGGATTTTGCTCAAAATTAACTTATGAAATATTGGACCAGAGCAAATATTTAACCAGTGAAACTGTCATAAAAGTTACTGTTTTCCAAGTCTGCTAGTTCAAAAGCATTTAAGGGGGTGCAATTTTCTCTTCTGTGTAATGAGAGATTGATAATAGATGAATAATAGTGTGGTATAGCAGAAATAATAAAGGCTTTGGAATCAGACATAACAGTGTTTTTGTTTTTTGTTTTTCTCTACCACCTATTGACCAGCAAGTAACTTAACCTCTGGGCCTCAGATTCCTCACCTGTAAAATGGGGAAAATGGCACTTCACCTTGTGGGCTCTTGTGAGAGTGAACATGATAATGCAATGTGTCCCTGACATATAGTATTTCAAGCATTGTTAGCTGCTATCCCCTGTCCTTATGTTTTCATGAAGGCATTTCTGTAAAGTAAATTAAACATGGCTGTAATTTTTTTGCTATTCCTGTCACTGACTAGTGGAGTCTAATTCTCCACCCCTTGAGTCTGAGCTAATGTTAGTGACTTGCTTGACCAACAGAATGTAATAGAAATCATGTTCTGGGACTTACAAAGCCAGCTTGTAAGAAACCTTGTAGCTTTCATCTGGGCCTCTAGAAAAATTAGCTATAGGGGAAGTCAGCTGCCACATAAAAAAAAAAATCTGATTAGTCTAAGTCTTTCGTGCTGTGAAGAAGCCCAAGCTAGAAAAGTAGGGAGGCCAATGGGAGAAGAGATGCCCAGGCACACCAGCCATCCCAGCCCACATACCAGGCACAAGTGAAGAAGTATTCAGAAAACTCCAGAGCCAGCCACCATCTCTGACTATAATTGTATGAAAGACCCTGAGTGAGAACCACCCAGCTAAACAGAACTGTGAGAGAAAATTGTACTCTGTCTAGGTAACCACTGGTTTAGGAATGGTTTGTAAAGCAGCAGTAGAAAGCCAGGGCATTCTGCTAGAATAAAATTTTTGGTCCTCCTGCCTCTTGCTAACTAATTAGTGATGGATGGTTTCACAATAGTTTAGCCTCCATTAGTCTACAATCCCATATCGGCTGGGGTTAAGGTATTCAGACTGGTGCTCCCACATGGCCCACCCTTCCTTCCCATTTTGTGACCTCTGAGCTTTCTCTTCCTTCTGCTCTGTGAGGCAGGTGGTTGTTTCTTGGGGGAGGGCTGCTTGCCCAGCTGTGTCTAGGTAGCTAAGTATGAAGAAGCCAATTTTGCTTCAGGGTGAGGCTACTTTTGTCAGTCTAAATCTGGTATGTTTATCTTCTCTTTGACTCAACTGGTTCAGAACCAGTGGGGAGTATTGAGACTGGCACCTCAGGGAGACCCCCAAGCCTCCAGCTCTGACATACAGCAAAGTAAATGGTCGAGTGTTAAGCCGATTCCTAACTTGCCCTATGCCCTTGCTTATAAGCAATTCTTGCCCATATTGCTAATAATGTGTTTAATTTCCTCAAATTTACAAATGACCTAAAAGAATTAGAGTCATGGTTAGTAAGTTTGCTGGTTTCTCTTGACACTTTCGATGAATGGCTTATATTAAGCACATTACAAAGAGTAAGACAAAAACTTTCCACCAAAGCCAAGTTGGTAAACAAAGCCCCAGAGACGGCCATCATAACCTGTACAAAACTCAAACACAACTTCTGATTTCCTTGGTCAGCCTGAAGCCGACAATGTGCATCTGCTCTATTGAATTCTGTTGGGCCTTTATTATTTCTTTCAGTTACCGCTGTGCTACTTCCAATTATTCTTGCTGTTCAGGACAAAAAAAAGAATGAAAATTCTGTTAAGGTTACAGATATGGCATTTTCTGCCTATTTTGTATGATAATTGCGTTTCCTTAATTTATTCATCCACTCAGTAAATTTTGAATGCAGAATTTAAAATAATAGCAGCATTATTCATACTAGCCAAAAAATGAAAACAACCCAAATGTCCATCAACTGAAGAATGGGTAAACAAAATGTAATACAATTGAGTATTATTTGGCAACAAAAAGGAATGAAGTACTCAACATGGATGAACCTTGAAAACATGATGCTAAGTGAAAGAAGTTACAAAGCACTACATATTATATGATTCCATTTACATGAACTATCCAGAATAGGAAAATCTAGGAAGACAGAAAGTTGACTAGCGGTTGCCAGAGGTTGAGAAGAAGGAAAGGAGTGACAGCTGATGAGGTTTCTTTTTGGGGTGAAACTGATGTTCTAAAATTAGATGATGGTGATGGTTACACAAGTCTGTGAATATGATTTTTTTAAAGTTGATTTGTATGCCTTAAAGGGTGAAAGTTATGGTATATGAACTATATATTAATAAAGTTGTGATGAAAAAATAAGACCTTTATTTGGGACATAACTGAAAAAATAGGAAGAATGTTGATGGCCTAATAATATTAAAAGACAAAAAATAGGTGTTGTGAACTGAATGTTTGCATCCTCCCAACATTCCTATGTTGAAGTCCCCCAATGTGATGGTATTAGCAGATGGGGCCTTTGGAAGGTGATTGAGTTTAAATTAAGTCATGAGACTGGGCCCCTCATGATGGGATTAGTGCCCTTATAAGAAGAGCAAGAAAGTGACACCTCTCTCTCCACAAGCACACACTGAGGAAAGGCCATGTGAGGACACCACAAGCAGGCACCATCTATGAGCCAGGAAGCAGGCTCTCACCAGACAGTGAATCTGCCAGCACCTTGATCTCGGACATTCCAGCCTTCAGAACTGTGAGAAGTAAGTCTGTTGTTTAAGCCACCCAGTCTGTGGTATCTTGTCATAGCAGCCTGAGCTGACTCTAACAGCAGGATACAAAATTCAATATAACCATAACTATGTAATACAAATGTACAGGACAAAAAATACATCTAAAAAAGGCTCAAAGTGTTCTCTCTGAGTGATCAAAATAGTTTTTTTTTAACTTCTGTTTTTAAAGTGCTTGTAAAACACCAAATAGTAGCTCATGTTGACTGGCCTCTTCCTCCACACCAGGATCTCAGTTGGTCCTCACAACTATCCTATGAGGCAGGAACTGAGCTCTACATGCCTGTATTTTACATATTGGAAAAGTGAGACCCAGAGAGGCTAGGTAATTTGTTAAAGATCGCACAGCTACACATGACAGAGTATATATTCAGACTTCAGTCTGTCGGACTCTACAACTTGCACTTTTTAAGTGCCAACAGCAACAAACTTTATATTCTTCCTTTCCCTCGCCCCAAATTTACATTCCAAACATGTTATGCTACTGTAAAATCTTAACCGTTATTTGTGTATTCATATTTTGATACTGAAGGGAGGAGAATAAGCCTACTGGGGTGGCTCAAAAGCTTAGGCTGGCCTGAGAGAGTAAATTGTCACTTTGAGAATATGAATGAATTATTAAAGCCCACTTAGTAACTTGTTTCATCCAAGGGCCTCCTTCATCCTTTCCAGCTTTTGTTTATTTTATTTTATTTTTCTTTTAAAAGCCAGCCAAATTTAGCAGTGGATGGGGGCTGTATACCAACTTTAGTGATATTAATGTTAGTAAGTTCTGCTAACCCACAATCATCAACCTTTTGTTTATTTTAAAAACACCTTCTCGGCCAGGCGCGGTGGCTCATGCCTATAATCCCAGCACTTTGGGAGGCTGAGGCGGGTGGACCACTGGAGGTCAGGAGTTCAAGATCAGCCTGGCCAAACTGGTGAAACCCCATCTCTACTAAAAATACAAAAACTAGCTGGGCATGGTGGCTGGTGCCTGTAATCCCAGCTACTCAGGAGGCTGAGGCAGGAGAACTGCTTGAACCCGGGAGGCAGAGGTTGCCATGAGCCTAGATCCCACCATTGCACTCCAGCCTGGGTGACAGAGCAAGACTCGGCCTCAAAAAAAAAAAAAAAGAAAAAGAAAAGAAAAAGAAAAGAAAACCTTCTCAATGGCTGAACTGTGGAATCACAGAACCCCAAGGCTGGTAAGACCTCAAAAGCCATCAAGCCCAGTTCCCAATGTGATGGTACATCCTGAAACCCCACCCCCCCATCAAGGAACACCCTAACGATTACTCAAATACAGCTCCATGAGCAAGAGCTGCCCTCAACACCATGATCCCAGCATGGCCCAGCTCTTGGCTGCATCTGTGTTCTCACTTTGAGAGAATTTACTACCACCAAATTATCTGCAGAGAAAAATAGAGCAAATAGACTGTTGTCCTTACTTTTCCCTCATGGAAAAGGAATTTTAATGTGCTGCAACAAGTTGCTTGTCCAACACATTCAAGATAAGTCAGTGTCTAACTATGGCAGGAAGTGTCACCGATGCTCTGCCAAGAAGCACCTTGTGCCAGGCCAGGCTGCCTCTGACCAGGAGCTTCTTCCCGACGTTCCTCCTGCTCCAATCTTCCATATCTCAGCAGACGGCACCTGCATCCCTCGCACTGCTCAAGCTGAAAACCTAGGAGTTATTCCTGTTGCCTCCCTCTTCCTCACCCCCACAGCCAATCTGTCACCAAAGCCTGTTGATTATACCTCCAAAATATATCTCAATTTCATCTAGTTCTCTCCATTGCCACTACCCATGTCCAAACACTGTTGTTTCCCATCTGGACCCCTGCTCTCCCCACTTTCACAATAGTCTCCCCGAAACACACACACACACACACACCACAGTCTATTAGCCATCCAATACCCAAAGTGATCTTTGAGAAAAGTACACTAGATATGCCACTTTTCTGCTTAAAGCCCCATAAATAGCTTTCCATTGCACCAAGAATATCATTAAAAATCCTCCCTGGTGATTCCTAGGGCCCCTGTGATCTGGCCTCAGCCTACCTCCTGGCTTCATCTCACACCACTCTCCAGCTCATTCATTGTATTCTAGCCTTGGTGGCCAGCTTTCAATGTCTGCCTGCCTTGGGGCTCCCACGATACCATCCTGGAATATTCTCCCTGCACTGTCCTATCTTGCCATCCGCCCCCACAATCTTGCTATGACTAGTTCCCATTCCTCCTCCAGGCATCAGCTTAAATGTTTCTTCCTCAGAGAGGTCTTCTATGACTTTATATTAGCTCCCTGTGAAGGCCAGGGCTCTTCTCTTGCAGATATCAGAAACCCAACTCTAATTGATTTAGTTAAATAATAGTCTTCCAATTAAATAAATAAACAAAAGAAAATTTATTGACCCATGGAACCGAAAAGTGTAGAATTCTTGCTTTAGACACATGGAACCAGAGCTCGAATGATGTCATCAGAACTGGATTCGGCTCCATCTCTTCATGCAAGCTTATATTCAAGAAATATTTATTATCTATTATACACCAGGCACTCTTTTAGGTACTGGGGATACATCAGGGAAGAAAAAAAATCCTTGCCTTCAGGGAGCTGTCATTCTAGCAAGGGAAGAGGCACACACACACACACACACACACACACACTAAAGATAGTAAATAAGTAAAGTATAAACCTATATTAGAAAATGTCCCTGCTGTGAAAAAAAAAAAAAGAACAAGATAAGGCAGATTAGGAGTGCCAAAAGTTGGGAAGCAGGTCTTGCCATTTTAAGTAGAGAAGTCATGATAGACCTCTATAAGGTGACATTTGAGGAAAGATTTGAAGGAGGCAAGGGAATGAGCCCTGTGAATATCTGAAATGGACAATCTTTAGGCTGAAGGAACGACCGATGAAAATCCCTACCCAACAGCATGTCTGCCTTCCTGAGGCCAGGAAGGGAGCAGATGTGGCTGGAGTGGAGTAAGCAAGGGAGGAGGGAGGATGGAAGGAAGGGACAGGTAGCAAAGGCCTAATCCCACAGGGCCTAGCAAGCCATTGCAGGGGTTTGAGCAGAGGAGTTGAAAAATCTGGCTTACATCCTAAAAGAGTCATTATTCAAGCTGCGCTGAGCAAAGATTTCAGTGGAGGGCAAGAGAAGAAGCAGAGAAGCCAGTTAGGTGGCTACTGCCGTCATCCAGTGAAAGTGGCTTGGACCGCCATGAAAGAAGTAAAGGTGGTGAGAAGGGGCTGGATTCTAAATGCATCTTTGACAGATTGGGTGTGGGGTATGCTAGAATGCCCAGGATAAAGACTTCAGTTCCCAAGCCTCCCTGAAGCTAGGTGGAGACACCTAATTCTAAATTTTGGCTCATGGGACATAAACAGAAGTAGGTGGGCAATTTCTCAGAGGGAAGAGGCATGCCCTCCTCCCCACCCCTCACCTCTGTCTTGCTGGTTGACATTCAGCTGTTACACTGGCAGCCATCGTGGATCATGCCAAGGAGGGCAACACCTTAATGAGCCACACAGTGACCCATGGAGGAACTGTCACACTAGCCCTGGTCTGCTAATGCATGGCTTGTTACATGAGAAAGACATTTCTACCCTATTTAAGTCATTTTCCTTAGGTCTCTGTAAGAGAAGTCAAATGTTTATCGTACCTAAAATAATGGCCATACAGTGTTCTTCATCTCATCAGTTACATCAGGGCTTTACCTTGCAATCTGATGGTTTAGATCAACACAAGGGGGATATTTTGATGGCAGAAATTAAATCATTTAGAAATTGCTATAAGAAAGTAAGAAGTGTTAATATCTTTTCATAATGCACTATTTGGTTCACAAAATATTTTTAACTGCCTTATTTTATGTAATTCTTGAAGCAACACAGCAAATGAAGCATTATTCTCCACTCTCCTGTGACCACCCAGTGGGTCAGGACCATATCTTCAGTTCAGGGCCTGGCATTCAAGGGTGTTACATTATTAATAAATGAGTGAGCAAATGCTTGGATAAGTGGAAAGTGTGATTCCCCATTTTCAGGATGCTAAAAACAGTTCAATGGAGTTAAGCGGCTTGATCCAGGAAATACAGTTTGTAGGTGGTGAAGACAAACAGCTATGTCCTCTGAGTTGACATTTCGCTTTGGATTTTACCAAAAATGAAAGGAGGCAAGAGAAAGACGGAAGAAACGAGAGAGAAAGCTAAAGGGAACTAAAGAAAAAGAAAAGAGTTAGTAAGCAGAGAGCTTGCCATTTTTCTGGGATATATCATTTGAAGGGAAGGAAACAAGTGCACACAGGATTTCCTCACCTCCAAGTCCTCAGGATGTAGCATGGCTGATGCAGCAAAGATTCTCAAAGACTTGGCCTCTTTCCAGAGGCAAAGCACACCAGAGCAGGCACTTGCACCCGTGGCCATTTGAACTCCAGAGCTGCTTCAAATCACTTTCTCACTGGCAGATTCTTGACACTGATACTCTCTCTGGGTCATGGATACTCCTGTAAATGCAGATCATTAAAAAACCCAGACCAGCAAAGCTGATTGTGTTTACCGGGAGCAGAAAGGGGTGTTCTTTTCCCTCAAGTCATTCTTATGTGATTTTAAACTTTCCTGCTTGCACAACCTGAAGGGAAATCATTAGACTCAAGTTGTTATTTGGTTTTATTTATTTTTAAAATCATTCTGCAGCTTTAGAGTCCGTCTGTTCTACTCATTTAGCAGAGGAGGATGTGGGCAGGGCCAGATGATCTCAGATATAAAGTGAGACGCAAGAGTGTGATATTTATCTCAGGCTGAGGCTGACTGCAAAGGGCCATGATGGCCAGAAATGACAGAGCCCTCCTCCCTGCGCTACACAGCATGGGCTGGTCCCCTGTGACCTTCTTAGGCACAACTCATTGCAGAACTGGACCCTCACTTGAGTCGGGGCTGCTATGAACACTGACCTACAATGGCTGTTAAGGTCAAAGCCAGAGGAGGTTTGTATGCAGCACTGCTGAGAAAGACTGTTACCTGAGGCAGTGACACTTGTTAAGTGCCTACCATGCACCAGACCCCAGGCGAGCCCTTTCCACTTAGGATGTCATTATTTCATTTTGTCTCATATCATTTCATCTTTCCAACAGCCTTCTGAAGTAGAGGTTCTTACCTACCATTACAGATGGTGAAACTGAGGCTGGAGAAGATGAGGACCTTCTAAAGGCACATGGCTAATAAATGGCACAGCCAGAGCTCCAGCCTGTTCACTTTCCACTCCACCATTCACTGTTCATGCCAGTGAACATCACCTTTTTCTTTCTGAGAATCCACCTAAGTTCTTAAATTAGAACAAGCCGTGATCAGACAAAATTGAAATAAAGATGAAATCCCTGCTGTAGAGTGTAAGGGTGGGTGTAGGTCTACAGGCTCTCCTGGGAAGGGCCTCAGATGACTCTGTGCTCCCTCCCCCAGGCCCAGGCAGTCTCAGCCCCAGGCCAGGATGGGAAGATACAGAGGCCCAAGGAAAAAGGGGAAAGGGGCCCTTGCTCTGGGGCTAATGAGGTGTAACCACTGCACCCCCAGGCGACAGAGCCTTCCAACATCTCTGGCTCCTTTTATGCCAGATTCAAGCTAATGCTGAAAAATCCAAGTGGTCATATTATATTTTCAAAGGCTTAGTCGGATCAGTAAGAAGAATGCCCTGGAATCTTCACTGATGCAGTGAGGTCTGTTTCCAAGACATGAGGCTTAGAAGCCAAGAATCTTACTGAATCTCATCTGGGCTGCTTAACAGGGGAAAATCACAGCAAGTTCAAGGTGTTGGTGACTGTGATGGAAATGGGCTTCAGTGAGCATGAAATTAAATCAAATAAAAGCGTGGAAAACCTTGAAAAATCCCTTCCCATCTTAAATGAAAACCACAGAAAATGTATATGAATAATTCCTTGATGTCCAGTTTTTTCTTCCAAAGTAAATCCCTCAAAGGGTTAGAACAGTTAGGGACAGCATGTGGCCTTCAAAACACACCCTCATATGTAAATAATTAACACAATATCTGTACTTTCAAAATTATTTTTACTATCATATTTTACCTAAACAATGACTTTCTAAAAACAGTTCTTGGCTTTCTCATAAATGTGATAGAAAACAACCTGTGGCATGGAGTTTATACGTAAAACACATTGTGGAAGACCTTCTATACTTTAAGTCCTCAAGTCAGAATAAACAAAAAGATGGCAATATGAGATTTTTGTTGATGCTCTTTGTAGGTCTATTTTATTATATTATGCAGGGTTCTAAAATAGATGATGAGATTCTCATCCTATGAAATGTCCTATGTCTGAGGTAGGATATTAGGAGCTGTGTCAAAATAGGTAAAGATAGAGACCTTGATGTGGCTTGGATGCAGTCTGTGTCCCCACCCAAATCTCATGTTCAATTGTAATCCTCAGTGTTGGAGGTGGGGCCTGGTGGGAGGTGATTGGATCATAGGGGCAGTTTCTAATGGTTTAATGCCATCCCCCCATCCCGGGTGCTGTTCTCAGGCTGTTGACTGAATTATCAAGAGATCTGGTTGTTTAAAAGTGTGCAGCACCTTCCCACCCCCACCTTCCTCCTACTGCAGCCATGTAAGATGTGCCTGCTTCCGTTTCACTTTCCGCCGTGATTGTAAGTTTCCTGAGGCCTCCTCATTCATGCTTCCTATACTGCCTGTGGAAATGTGAGCCAATTAAACCACTTTTCTTCATAAATTACCCAGTCTCAGGTAGCTCTTTATTACAATGCAAGAGCAGACTAATACAGACCTGTTCAGTTTAATTCAACAAATATTTGTTGAACACATATGAATCATATATGTATGAAGAATTGTACCAAGTGTTAGAAAGAGCCAAAGTTGAACAAGTCGGATCCCTGCCTTCAGAACCCATAATCAGGTGGGAGAAATAACTTTAAGCTACATATTTTCTCACATCTCTGGAACTAGGATGCATCTTACAATTGACACCGTGTCAAAACGTAATTGGCAGAGCTTTTTTCTCTTTTAGGGGCACATAAAATAATGGAGTCACTTACTATCCATTACAATGCAATTTAAGTTTGATTAAATATGGCGGTTATTACATAAGATAAGAGACAGACAATGCTAAAGTAAAGAGGTTTGAAATTCCCTTTCAAACCCAAAAGCACCACCCTCCTTGCGACAGTATTTGTAGTTAAGTCCTTAAGAGTAAATAAGGTAGTGAAGTAAGGAATGATTATACAAAAGCTCTTATAAAATTTTTTGTTCGCATTAATAAAACAATAAAAATGCACTGCTATTTTATAAATTTAATCAATAATAACGAATATTACACAATCCATTTCCATTTACTTTTCTTTATTTCCTTGAAATTCTTTAGGATCTCCCTCTTTTAGTCACACTAAGATGGTGGCAGTAAACTTGTTTTACTCACCGGTAGATAATATGCAGCTACGAGCAGTTTTATTTTCCAGAACCTGATCTTTCCCTTAAATATTCCATTTTATTTTGACTGCATGGCTCAAAGTTATTGTCCAGTCCATGGGTCACTGATTTCCCAGAGATGAAGAACAATGTAGAAGCTCGAGAGGAAAGCAAACAACAAACATAATTTTGGGTGAACATTTTTCCAGTATTCTTAGCTCAGTATATCTGATAGGTGTTTCTCAACCAACAAAACTTCCCACCAGTAATCTCCTCCTCAGACTCTCTGTATACCCCATGCTTCAGCCACAGTATATTACTGCTAATCCCTAAACACATTCTGTACCGTTCATGCCCACTGACCTTTGCTCATGTTTCTCCCTTTGCCTGGAATGTTCTTTCTCTATCTCTATTTCTCCACTTAAAAAACTCATGCTCGGCCGGGCGCGGTGGCTCACGCCTGCAATCCCAGCACTTTGGGAGGCAGAGGCGGGCGGATCATGAGGTCAGGAGATCGAGACCATCCTGGCTAACACAGTGAAACCCCGCCTCTACTAAAAATACAAAAAATTAGCCAGGCGTGGTGGCGGGCGCCTGTAGTCCCAGCTACTCGGGAGGCTGAGGCAGGAGAATGGCGTGAACCCGGGAGGCGGAGCTTGCAGTGAGCCGAGATCCCGCCGACAGAGCGAGACTCCGTCTCAAAAAACAAAAAAAAACAAAAAAACAAAACAAAACTCATGCTTAATTTTCAAAACCCAGGTCAAACACTACTGTCTTAATTTGGGACTTCCCCAGGAAAGCAGAACCTGAGATAGGGCTTGAAGATCATGATTTATTTAGGAAGTGATCCCAAGGCTTATGGAGCAGGACTGGAAAAGAGTGAAACAGTGAAGGGGAGAGAGTCAATATAAAATAAACACTGAGTTGTTCCCTTCTGTGGGCCACTGGAGCTCCACCAAACATGGACCACTTGAGGATCTGCAAAGGATGGACTTCAGAACTGTTACCTGCAGGATGGATGAAGGGAACATTCATTCACCAGCTCCTGCTCCCCATTGGTCATCAGTTGCCTCATGGAACATTAACACCTTCGTTTTTCCAGGTTGTGCATGAGCCTGAGGAGCCCTGATGCAGAAAGGGAGAGATGCACGGTGCTGTCAGTTTGCACTTGTGTGAAGCTTGTTGCCATGGCAATAGCTGGAGTAAAAGGTGTGCTGAGATGATGAGAGGCGTTGCACAAGAGGTCACTTTCCTAACATGCACAGGGTTAACTGTGCCCCATAAGACCTCCAAGCTGCCAAGTACCGACCTCTCTCACACAGCATTTGTCTTGTTGCATTGATGATAAATAGTTTATATATTGAGCATGAACTCCTTAGCAGTGATGACAGGGTCTTGTTCACCTCAGTGGCTATCCAGCATAGTAACTAGCACACAGCTACAGTCTTAGGATCTCTCAATGGAGTGAAAATTCAAGTTTTAAATGAATGGGTAATGTTATAGCAGTGAGTCTATTTCTCAAGCAGTTGATTGACTGTTCAAATGAAACCTTATAATGGAAAGAAATCCAGTATAAATAAAAGGAAAATAAGTCAGGCAGCTGAAAACAGTTGACATTGATAAAGATGTGATCATTCGTGATCATGGGGAAAAGGAATTATTTTAATAAAATTATCAGTTGTAGTTGCTGGGATTTTTTTCTTAAAAAATCAGACCTCCTCCCAAAATCACATATATCATATTACTGACCGCTCCATACATACAGCAATCCAAAGTAAATTTCAGTGAAATCACATTGCTAAAATCTATATTTAATCTCACTGGATCCCTACAATAACTCCCCGATTCACTCAGAACAAAAGCTAATGTCCTTACAATGACAGTAAAGCCCCACCACATATGACCCTGTTGCCTGTCTTCCTCTCCTACTGCCCCCATTGTTGCACACTTCTCTCCACCTCCCTGGCCTCCACCAGGCACATTCCAGCTTGGAATCTTTGCACTGGCTGTTTTTTTTTCACTTGGAGCTCTTTCTTCCATTATCAGCTTGGCAAACTCCTTCACCTTCTTTTTCTTTTCTTTTCTTTTCTTTCTTTCCTTTTCTTTTCTTTCTTTCTTCTTTGAGACAGAGTCTCACTCCATTGGCTTGGCAAACTCCTTCACCTTTTCTTTTCTTTTTTGTGACAGAGTCTCACTCCGTTGTCCAGGCTGGAGTGCAGTGGTGCAATCTTGGCTCACTGCAACCTCCGCCTCCTGGGTTCAAGCAATTCTCCTGCCTCAGCCTCCCGAGTAGCTGGGACTACAGGTGTGTGCCACCACACCCAGCTAATTTTTGTATTTTTAGTAGACATAAGGTTTCATCACGTTGGCCAGGCTGGTCACAAACTCCTGACCTCAGGTGATCCACCTACCTCGGCCTCCCAAAGTGCTGTGATTACAGACATGAGCCACTGTGCCCAGCCACTCTTTCACCTTTTCAAGGCTGACCTTATGTCACCTTTCCAATAAGGCCTACCCTGAATTCCCTATTTAGAACCTATAGCCCTCAACCACCACAAACTCCTTCTCTCCTTAGCCTGTTCCTTTTCTTTCTTTTTTTTTTTTTTCTGGCACTCAATCACCTCTAATAAATGTATAATTAAATTATTATGTCTCTTTTTTATTTTCTTTCCCCTCTGCTAGGAATGTGAGCTCCACCAGGGTAGGAAACTTTGTCATTTTTATTCATTGGTTTATCCCAAACTTCCAGAACAGTGTCTGGCACATAGTGGGTGCTCAATAAACACTTACAAAATTGAATTGAGTATCTTGACGCTCTGGAGGTAACAATGTGCTTCATAATGTAGATGGTGTGTCAGTCATCCATTCCCCAAACACTGATTGGGCACCTACAAAGGGCCAGCATGAATAACTTAGACATAGTCTTTGTTTTCAAGGAGCTCCTAGGCAAGTGTGGACTCAGGCAGGGCCACAGACGATATTCAGAGCGATGAGCACTCTAACACAAGCATGCACAGTGGCTGTAGGGTCACAGAGGAGGGAGGGTGTGGCTCGTTAGAAAGATATTAAGTGAGGAGACTACTCTAAAGCTGACTTTTCTTGCAGAAAGGGAACTACCTAGACAATAAAGAGAAGGGCTAGACTAGGTTTTGTGCTCATGCATTCTTTTTGTGTGTGTATATGCATATATTCTACCATGCATGAGCTATAGAAATGGGAGACAGCACAGGTTTATATTCTTCAAAAGTCCTTTAGAATCAATACAGAATGAGCTGTTTTCCTAAACTTAGTTATTTGCCTTCTGTCGCCCTTCATTTCCCCCAAAAGTAGAGACTCTAAGCAGGCACTAGAACTTCATAGATCTCTCCCTCATTAATGGGAAGGGGCTTTGGGACTCTATTTATGTTAACAATTTTCCCCTTCTCTGTGAGGTTTTGTATTTTTATCAAAATCATGCTCCAATTTCTTGTCTTTATTTTTGCTTGTTTTTAACTATGATAAAATAGCCATAACATAAAATGTATCAGCTTTATCCATTTTAAGTATACAGTTCAGCGGCATTAAGCACAGTCAGATTGTTATGCTACCATCACCATCATCCACAGGATTCTTTTCATCTTACAAAACTGAAGCTCTGTAACCATTAAAACTAACTCCCCATTTCTCTCTACTCCTGCCCCTGAACCATAATTCTGTTTTCTGTTTCTAGGAGTTTGACAACACTAGGTAGCTTATATAAGTGGAACCACACGTTACTTGCCCTTTTGTGATTGTGCTGTTTCACTTAGCACAATGTTCTCAGGGTTTATTCACATTGAAGCATATGTCAGAATTCCCTTTCCTTTTAAGACTAAATAATATTCCATCGTATGTATATGCCACATTTTGTTTATCCCTTCATCCATTAAGAGATAATTGGATTGCTTCCACCTTTTGGCTATTGTGAATAATGCTGCTGTGAACACTGGTGCACAAATATCTCTTTAAGTTCTTGCTTTCAATTTTTTGGACATATACCCAGAAGTGGAATTGCTGGATTATATGGTAATTCTATTTTTAATTTTTTTGAGGAACCACGATACTATTTTCCATAGTAGCTGCATTATTTTATATTGCCACTAATGCACAAAAGTTGTAATCTCTTCACAGTCTATCCAACACTTTTTTTTGTTTTGTTTTTTTGAGAGTAGCCATTCTAACGGGTGTAAGCTGTCAGTTGCTTTTAAAATCTTATCTATCCATAGTTTTTCTGATCTAAAGTATCCATTGATTGTGTGTTTATAAAGTAAGGTTTCTGTTTTTAATTTTTAAAATCCTGGCCTTATTCTTTCCAGTTGATTCCTTCACTCATTCAACAAACAATTATTAAGTGCCTACTGTGTGTCGTGCTAGGTGCTGTGGATACAATGAACAGAGGAGTGTTCCCTGCCCTTAAGAAGCTCATGGCTGGGTGTGGTGGCTCACGCCTGTAATCCCAACACTTTGGGAGGCCGAGGCAGGTGGATCACCTGAGGTCAGGAGTTTGAGACCAGCCTGATCAACATGGCAAAACTCTGACTCTACTAAAAATACAAAAATTAGCTGGGCTTGGTGGCAGGCACCTGTAACCCAGCTACTTGGGAGGCCGAGACAGGAGAATCACTTGAACATGGGAGGTGGAGTTTGCACTGAGTCAAGATTGCACCACTGCATTCCAGCCTGAGTGACACAGTGAGACTGTCTCAAAAAAAAAAAAAAAAAAAGAAGCTGGTAACTGTGGGCCAGACAGATCTATCAGAAAATAAGAACACTGAAGCATTACCTGTGGAATGAGAGAAGGACACAGACCAATCGGCACAAACTGCAGGTCAGATGTAGCCCATTTAAGTGTTTGTTTGATTCAACAGTGTCTTTAAAAAATTTAAACTGGTTTTCACAAATTAATCTTTATTTCTGACTTCTCTTAAAAAACTCAGAAGATCCAGCAACTCTGAGCCAGAGTTCCAGAATGGCAACAGTAGGCCAGAGCTGAGTCAGAACCAGCACTTTTAGCAGGAGGGAGGAAGCCCCGTGAATGGGGATGGGCTGCGAGTAGGGGAAGTGGTAGGGATGTCAGGCAGAGGGTATATTTTGATGGTAGTTCATGCTTAACTAACCAGCCAACCATACATAAACCCATGTGCATTCCCACACACCCATTCTTCTGTTTTGCCTATAACAATGTTCAATAAATGTCTGTGAAATGAATGAAAACATGACCAAAGAATTTTACTCCTGGAAGAGATAATTTTATAGGTCATTTAACCACCAGAAGTCTAAAGAGGTTGAGTAATTTGCCCGATGTAACACTAACATGAGTCTGCAGTGGTTAACAGATTGTACTAAAGGCTTGGGGGAACACAGGGGAATTATACAACACAGAACAGTGTAGTGGGCATCTGTCATTCTGCCTGCCTGACATCCTTTTCTCCTCTCTGAAAATAGCCCTCTTATTTTGCTTAGGAAGCTACCATTCCTTCTTTTTTCATGTGGCCCTCGTGGAACTGAGTCCATCTGGCATCAGGAATGGCATGAGATCCAGGCCTGGTCAACCATACCCAACCACCTGGAGCTATTGGGAAAGAGGTATAATTTTTCCACGGGGGTTGCTGAGAAGAAAAGATGTAAGTCTGAATGATGCTGTTGGTACCTAACCTAAGACTGCATGATGTAATTGAAAAGATGATAAGTTACATTACCTTGGGTAAATTGCTTAACTATTCTGAGCCTCGGTTACCACATCTGTAAACGGAAATAACAATATCTACTTCAAAGGGCTGTTGTCTGGCTGGAAAGAAATAATGTATGTAAAATGCCTGGCACACAGTAGGAGCTCATTAATGCTGGCATTCCTTCTTTCCCTTTCAGATAATGTCAGATGGATATAGCATTACTGTAATTAAAATGTAAGAAGTGCATTGGCAGACTTTCCTTACAACATATTGAGAACAGCTTTTTCAGTAGCTACCTTATGTGATTTCAGGGAATTGGGGAGGGAAAATAAAATAAAATGCAGCTTGCTTTCCTGGAACAATTCAAGCCATACCCAATGCCTGCCAAGTGTAACCCATAAGTTTATGTCTGCATCCATCTATTATCTCACCTCTATATAGATAAAGTGGTTTTCCTCCCTGCCCACTAGCTATTGTATTTTTAAAATGAAAACTCTTTGAATCCCTGGCAATCATTTAGCTGACAGTTTGGATCATAACATAATAATAACATTAGGAGCAGTTTTATGACACTTCCTGCTTTGAAAGCATGTTGCAAATCTGAGCTAATTAGCATGAATGCTAACATGCCAGCTTTTTATGGATTAATATTGCAATTATACTTTGCTTTTTCAATAAAAATACAGTGATCTTTTTTTTTTTTTACTCAAAATGGGAGAAAACAAGAAATAAATAGGCGGCCTTCCCAATGGATTCAAACATAATGTAGTAGAAATATGAGACAGACCCTTTATTGACTGAATGTTCCTCTAACAACATCCATGAGGATTTACAGTATGACATCTCCTGTTAATTTTGTTTTAGGATCAACAAAGGAAATAGAATGTATTGATGGTGGCAGAAAAGGAACTTGTAAAACTGAAGACAAAGTTCCAACCTTTAAAATATACTTTCTACTTATTTCTAGATGAAGCACCTTGAACAAATCAGAAAATTGTCCACTTATAATTTATTCTTAAACAAAATGAGAAAATACCAGCTCACATAATATTGCAAAATACCATATTCTTTCCGTTGTAGTATGAAAATATAATACAGTAAATGTAGAGTCAGAAAGACTTGGGTAGGAGTCCCAGCTCTGATAGTTACCAGCTGTGGTAACTCTCTGAATCTTGTTATCCTCACCTCTAAAATGGGGGCAATACTACTTACTTGGCAGGATTCCTGGGAGGTCCAAGGAAGATTCTGCCTTACACAATATCTGGGATAGGACAGGTGATCATATTAGCCCTGACCCTCCCTTTCTGTTTATAACTCTTCTTCCTCCTCTTCCAGTCTAAAATTATTCTGACATTAATTCAGTTTGCAGGAAAGCAGAGTACCATAAAGCATAAAAATGTTCTTTCCTATGTAAGTGTTATGTATTTTTAAATATACAATTCTCTTTTTAAGGGGACTAGGAATAAAAAGTTCATTTTGATGAGAAAAATGTATGATCATCTGAAAACGTTCCTTTTAACATAATGTTAAACTGTGGAGGTACCTCACTTGGATTTGGCATTTTGCCCTTGGTTCTGTGTACAAAATTAGTAAAAAGTGATGTGACTAGGTATAAAGTGGGAAGGTTGCCTGGAGCATACTTAAAAAGCCTATAGACAGGTATGTGGGGCAGGGAGATGAAGAGAGGTTGGTCAATAGGTACAAACATCCAGTTAGACAGAGGGAATAAACTCTAATGTTCAATATCAGAGTAGGTAGCTATAGTTAACAATAATGTATATTTCCAGTGTAATGGATTCATGCTATTAGTCATGGCGTTCTGGAACCATTTATTCAACAAATATTTATTGAGTGCCCACTATACAGCCAGCACTGCTGTGGACCGTAGGAATGAAGAAATAAACAAAACAAAGTCCATCCTTTCACAGAGTTTATCTTGTCATAGTATAGGTGGTCTGGCTAATGGGATGGAAAATATTAGAATCTTCCTCCACACTAGAACCAGAAATTTGTAACACTACAGCTTCCTACTCCTTGGACATTGCTTGGAAGTGCATTGACAGCATTTACCACTGTGAACTTAGACGTGTGAATTCATTTGGGCCTGAATGTCTTTCCGTTTATTTGTTTACTTGGATAGCTCTGCTCTGATGAGGTGATCTCACCTTTTAACTCTGAAGACAATCTGTTGTTTTGTATTCACAAGTTCTGAGGGTCAACTCTCTACAGACCTAAGAGCCGAAAAATTGTTTATACACACACACACACACACGGACACACACACACATACATACACACACACACACACACACACACACACACGACAGTCTGGTGTGGGAAAAAATAACATTAGCTTTGAAATTGGCTTTGGTTTGAACTCCTGCTCCATTAATTCCTAGTTCTATGTCCTTTAGCAAGTTAGCAACCCCTCCCAACCCCTTTTTATTGCTTTAAAAAATAATAATAGAAGTAATATATTAATATGTTTTTATGCTTTGAAATTGGCTTTGGTTTGAATTCCTGCTCCATTGATTCCTAGTTCTATGTCCTTTAGCAAGTTAGCAACCCCTCCGAACCCCTTTTTATTGCTTTAAAAAATAACAATAGAAGTAATTAATATATTAATATGTTTTTATGGTTAACATTCAAACTTTGTTTTATTTTACTGATTGTATTAGTGTTTATACTACTTTTTTTTTTTTTTTTTTTTTGAGCTGGAGTCTCGCTCTGTCGCCCAGGCTGGAGTGCAGTGGCGCGATCTTGGCTCACTGCAAGCTCCACCTCCCGAGTTCATGCCATTCTCCTGCCTCAGCCTCCCCAGTAGCTGGGACTACAGGCACCAGCCACCACGCCTGGCTAATTTTTTGTATTTTTAGTAGAGACAGGGTTTCACCCGGTTAGCCAGGATGGTCTCGATCTCCTGACCTTGTGATCCACCTGTCTCAGCCTCCCAAAGTGCTGAGAGTACAGGCATGAGCCACCGCACCTGGCTATACTACATATTTTTAACATATCACAATAATAGCTCATTTAAGTTATATTATATCACTACTTGTATAGTATGCGAACTTTACAATATAGCATTGTAATTTCTTCCTTGCAATTTCTTCCTTCCTGGACCTCACATTACTGTTGCATACAGTCAAATTGTTCCTTGCTTTTAGAATCTTAACTGCCACAAAGCTCACATCAGTATGAACAGTCCATATAAGTATATATATAATTTATGACATATATATGTTATAAATCTCACACTATGTTATTTATGTTTAAACAGTCAATTCTCTTTTAAAGAGATTTAAATATTAGGAAAAAAATCTTATATATGTACTCATGTAGTTACCTAATTCCCTATTCTCTTCTTTTATGTAGATCTAGATTTCCATCTCATAACATTTCCTTCTGCCTGAAAGATGTCCTTCAACATTTCTTGTAGTATAGGTAGATTGAGAATGAACTCTTTCAGATGTTGCATATCTTTAAAAAGCCCTTACTTTGTCTTCATTTTTGAAAGATATTTTTAATGAGGTATAGAATTCACATGTGGCTGATTTGTTTTTTCCTTTCAGTACTTTAAAGATGTTGCTTTACCCTCTTCTTGCTTCCATTCTCCTCAACATGAAATTTGCTGTCACTCTTATCTTTTTCCCTCTATAGGTAATGTGCCTTTTTTTCTTTCTTTCTTTCTTTCTTTCTTTTTTTTTTTTTTTTTTGAGACGGAGTCTGGCTCTGTCGCCCAGGCTGGAGTGTGGTGGCGTGATCTCAGCTCACTGCAACCTCCACCTCCCGGGTTCACGCCATTCTCCTGCCTCAGCCTCCCGAGTAGCTGGGACTACAGGCACGCACCACCACGCCTGGCTAATTTTTGTATTTTCAGTAGAGACAGAGTTTTACCACGTTGGCCAGAATGGTCTCAATCTCTTGACCTCGTGGTCTGCCTGCCTCGGTCTCCCAAAGTGCTGGGATTACAGGCGTGAGCCACCGCTCCTGGCTACCTTTTTTCCTCTGGTAAGGTTTTCTCTTTGTTACTGGTTTTGAGAATTTGATTATGATAGGCCATAGTATGGTTTTCTTTCTTCATTTTTATTTTTTTCCTGCTTGGGGTTCCTTGAGTTTTCAGGATCTATGAGTTTGTAGTTTTCCTCAAATTTGAAAATTTTTTTAGTCATTTCTTTAAACATTTTTCCTGACCTCCCCACCCTCTGCTTTTCAGAGACTCCAATTGCATATATACGAGGAAGCCTGAATTTATCCTATAGATCAGAGATTCTCTGTTTATTTTTAATATTATTTATTTCTCCATGTGTTTAATTTTGGATTGTTAATTTTGTTACGTGTTCAAGTTCACGAATCCTTTCTTCCACAACGTCTACTCTGCCATTAGTCCCATCCAGTGTATTTTCATCTCAGGCATTGTAGTTTTCATCTCTAGAAGAACAATTTCATTCTTTTTGTATTTTCCATGTCTCTATTTAACTTTTTGAACATATAGAACACAGTTATAGTAAGTATTTTAGGCCGGGCAAGGTGGCTTATGCCTGTAATCCTAGCACTTTGGGAGTCTGAGGTGGGCGGATCACCTGAGGTCAGGAGTTCAAGACCAGCCTGGCCAACACAGTGAAACCCCATCTCTACTAAAAATAGAAAACTTAGCTGGGTGTGGTGGCAGGCACCTATAATCCCAGCTACTCGGGAGGCTGAGGTAGGAGAATCGCTTGAACCTCGGAATCAGAGGTTGCAGTGAGCCAAGATCACGCCACTGCACTCCAGCCTGGGCGACAGAGTGAGACTCCATCTAAAAAAAAAAAAAAAAAAAAAAAAAAAAAACTGTCTTAATGTCCCAGTGTAGTAATTCTAACATCTGTGCCACTACTGGGTGGGTTTCAGTGGATTTTTTTTCCCCTCATTATGCGTCGTATTTTCCTACTTCTTTGCATGCCTGGTATTGGGATGCCAGGCATTGTGAATTTTACCTTGTTTAGTGCTAGCTATTTTTGTATCCCTATAAATATCCTTGTACTTTTAGGAGAAAAGGGGTATGCAGTGAAGTTACCAGGAAACAATTTGATCCTTTTAGGTCTTGTCCTTAAGATTTGTTAGGCAGTGGCAGAACAGTGCTTCACCCAGAGCTAAGCATTCTCCACTACTTGGGCAATACCTTTGTGAATCCAACATTATCTGTCTCAATCAATTTAGAAAATTTATATTGCTGAGTTTAAGGACGCACCTGTGACACAGCCTCAGGATGTCCTGACAACATGTGCCCAAGGTGGTTGGGGTACAGCTTGCTTTTATACATTTAGGGAGACATGAGACATCAATCAATATGTGTCTGGAAGTTGTGACAGCCATGGTGGGGGAGGGGTCTTCCAGGTCTTAGGTAGATAAGAAACAAAAGATTGCATTCTTTTGAACGAGCTCAATTCCCACTTTTAAATGAGCTCAGCCTTTCACTGAATACACAATTTAGACTGGCTCAATGAATCTGCATTTTTACATAGACTGGCTCAGTGAATCTGCATTTTTACATTAACAATAGGGCAGAGGAAGCAATCAGATATACCTTTGTCTCAGGTGAGCAGAGGGTGACTTTCTGTCCCACCTATGAAGATGAGCTATCAATTTACATTGCCAGGGTGAAATTCAACAGAACTGTTTTGGGTAAAGATCTTGAGGTCCACAAGGAATTTCCTTGTGCGCAAATTGTGAAGGAGATATGTAGCTCTTTTTTTTTTTTTTAAAATCTTTGCAGCTATCTTACTTAGGAATAAAGTGGGAGGCAGGTTTGCCTGACATAGTTCCCAGCTTGACTTTTTCCTGGGCTTAGTGATTTTGGGGTACCGAGGTTTATTTTCCTTTCACACCCTTCAGATTGTCTACCCGAATCATGAGGTTTTTTCAGTCTGGCCAGTGGGAGCAGACACTATTCCTGGCTCTGTGTGAGTGCCCAGCATTGCACTATGCCCTCTAGTATTTTTCCATTGCTTCTTTCTTTAAGTTAGAAACAGGGGTTTTTATTTTGTATTTCCCACGGTCTAAAGTGGTACTTGTCTGACGCGTCCGTGTGAAGAGACCACCAAACAGACTTTGTGTCAGCAACAAGGCTGTTTATTTCACCTGGGTGCAGGCGGGCTGAGTCCGAAAAGAGAGTCAGCAAAGGGTGGTGGGATTATCATTAGTTCTTTTAGGTTTTGGGATAGGCGGTGGAGTTAAGAGCAATGTTTTGGGGGCAGGGGTTGGATCTCACAAAGTACATTTTCAAGGGTGGGGAGAATTACAAAGAACCTTCTTAAGTGTGGGGGAGATTATAAAGAACCTTCTTAACGGTGGGGGAGATTACAAAGTACGTTGATCAGTTGGGGTAGAAATAAATCACGATGGTGGAATGTCATCAGTTAAGGCTATTTTCACTTCTTCTGTGGCTCTTCAGTTGCTTCAGGCCATCTGGATGTATGCGTGCAGGTCACAGGGGATATGATAGCTTAGCTTGGGCTCAGAGGCCTGACAGTACTTTCAAATTTTGACTGACCCACGTTTTCCTCAGAAGTACAGTAAAGGAGAGGGTTCATCCTGGGCTAAGTGCCCCTCTTCGGAGATCCCACAGCAGTTTGTAGGTTCTCTATCATGAAGCTTATTATTATGATTATTACTGTTTTAGCACACATCTGTAGCAGACGTGGAGCTACAGGGACATGTAGACATGCAGACATGGACATGGAGCTTGTTACATTGTTGTGAAATTGCCTTTTTTTTTTTTTTTTTTGAGATGGTGTCTCGCTCTGTCGCCCAGGCTAGAGTGCAATGGCGTGATCTTGGCTCACTGCAACCTCCGCCTCCCGGGTTCAAGCAATTCTCCTGCCTCAGCCTCCCGAGTAGCTGGGACTACAGGCACCCGCCACCACGCCCAGCTAATTTTTATACTTTTAATAGAGACAGGGTTTCACCATGTTGGCCAGGATGGTCTTGATCTCTTGACCTCGTGATCTGCCCGCCTCGGCCTCCCAAAGTGTTGGGATTATAGGCGTGAGCCACCGCGCCCGGCCCCTTTTTTTTTTTTTTTTTAAGACAGGGTCTCACTCTTGCCTGTGCTAGAGAGCTTTACTTCTTAGGCTCAAGTGATCTTCCTACCTCAGCCTTCCCACACCCCACCCTGAGTAGCTGGGACTACTAGCATGCACCACTGCACCCGGCTAATTGTTTCATTTTATTTTTTTATAGAAACAGGGTGTCACTATGCTGCTCAGGCTGGACTTAAACTCCTGGGCTCAAGCAATCCTCCCACCTCAGCCTTCCAAACTGTTGAGATTGTAGGAATAAGCCACAGTGCCTGGCCTGAAATTGCACATTTGATTGATTTTATGAGGGCAGACACTGAGTCAATCCCATTCAATGCATCAGTACCAAGCACAGTAGGAATGCTACAAGTTTCATGAAACACTAATTCCAAATTATTCATTCTGCTTTCAAACTACTTGGTGAGAAATGAGTCTTTCAACAAGTCCTAGGGTTGCAGGATTAGAGGGAATTTTAAATAGTAGACCAGGCCTCTGGAGTTCATCTGCATGTGAGCTCATAGCTCTATCCTGTTGGAAGGAGTTAGACCTAGACCCTTACGAGCCAGTTTCACATAAAGCCAGTGGACCCAGTGCAGGGTGTGGGGTGTGTACGGGAAAGCTTTATGCTAGTGTCTCTGTTCATGGGGGTTTTGAGACGAATTGGGCAAGTCTGAATTCTCTACAGGCCTTTCCTTCCACATATATTTTAATGCCTACTGATATCTGGCACTGGACCAGAAACATTTTTGCTTCTGCATTGCCAGAGATGCTGTTCACATGGTATTCTGCATTATGCTCTAGAAAGCACCATTCTCATTTGATATCATGTATATCCAGACAGCCCTGCCAGGGTCCCCATCCCTGCCTGCTATGTAAAATCAGTGAAAAGCATACCATTTTACATTTGTTTTGATGATTTAGCCCATTACATCTTTTTTTTTTTTTTTTTGAGACGGATTCTGGCTCTGTCGCCCAGGCTGGAGTGTGGTGGCGCGATCTCCGCTCACTGCAAGCTCCGCCTCCTGGGTTCACGCCATTCTCCTGCCTCAGCCTCCCGAGTACTTGGGACTACAGGTGCCCACCAACACGCCCAGCTAATCTTTTGTATTTTTAGTACAGACGGGGTTTCACTGTGTTAGCCAGGATGGTCTCAATCTCCTGACCTGGTAATCCACCCGCCTTGGCCTCCCAAAGTGCTGGGATTACAGGTGTGAGCCACCGCACCCGGCCAGCCCATTACATCTTTTTAAGAAACCCTAATTTTGCTCTAAATTAAATTCAACAGACATCTTTAAGGGCCTACTCTGTTCCAGGCATGGTGTTACCAGTGGGACTGGTTACTGGATAAGCCCACTGACAACAGAAGCAGCACTCCTATGGTGGCCTGAGAATGGGCCCTAGCAGTGTTTGGTTTCTGAACTGGGCTCTCCCTCTTTACAATTCTTTCTCTCCATCTTTTGCCATCATATTCAGAGTGCAGCCTGAGAACAAAGGTGAGATGGGACAAATTGGGAATAGTGTGAGAAGTGAGGTCATTTAATTAATTAATTCATTCATTCATTCCTCTGTTCAATATTTATTGAGCACCTGCTATGTGTCACTATGCTGAATATTGGTAGTGTAAGGACTAGCAGACGTGGTCTTTGTCCTTAAGGAATTCACAGTCCAGTGCAGAAGGCAGACGGATGAAAAATTACAAGGTGTGAGTGATAACTGCTAAGGCAGGGGAATGCAGAAGGGTTTTTTTTTTTTCTTTTTTTTTTTGAGATGGAGTCCCGCTCTGTCACCCAGGCTGGAATGCAATGGTGTGATCTCGGCTCACTGCAACCTCTGCCTCCTGGGTTCAAGTGATTCTTGCGCCTCAGCCTCCTGAGTAGCTGGGAATACAGGTGCCCACCACTACGCCCAGCTAATTTTTGTATTTTTAGTAGAAACGGGGTTTCACCATGTTGGTCAGGCTGGTCTCGAACTCCTGACCTTGTGATCCACCCTCCCTGGCCTCCCAAAGTGCTGGGATTACAGGTGTGAGCCACCGCATCTGGCTGTCAGTATCTAATTTCTTGAGAAACTATAAACTAGACAGAAGTGGTGTTTATCCTTCAATTTCTAACAACATGATTGTTACATGGTGAGCACTCAGTAGAGAGTCAACAAAGCCTGGATTCTATTCCTGGCTCTGTCTTTGAAGATACCTGTCCTTGGACAGTCATTTCAGCTCTTCAGGCCTCAGTTACCTCACCTGTAAAGTATAACTGGTGATATTAGCTCTGCCTACCTCACTGGGATACTGTAAGGATTAATGGTCATGAGCGTGATTTTTAAATTGCAAAGACGTCTACAAAATAAATTACACAATCATAAGTTATATTCTTAAATATTTGTTGAATTTTAAAATAAAAGTTGTTCAGCACTTAGGTGAAATGCTGAACGACTTCACGTAAGTGCTGCACGACCCTTTTCTTTAAAAAACAAGGAGAGAGACTTAAATAACCAGCAGGTATGCAACCTTCAGTTCACAAAGTGGGTCTAGCTTGACTTTTTCATCAGTCCAGAAAGATATTGCTGTTATCTCCATTTTATCAGTGAGAGCAGTGAGGTCCCAAAGAATGTGTGCAAGAACAGAAGCTCTTAAAAGCTCAGGAGGGCCCGGGCGCGGTGGCTCACGCCTGTAATCTCAGAGCTTTGGGAGGCCGAGGCGGGCGGATCACCTGAGGTCGGGAGTTCGAGACCAGCTGGGCAACATGGTGAAACCCTGTATCTACTAAAAATACAAAAATTAGCCGGGCGTGGTGGCGCATGCCTGTAATCCCAGCTACTTGGGAGGCTGAGGCAGGAGAATCGCTTGAACCCGGGAGGTGGAGGTTGCAGTGAGCTGAGATCGCGCCATTGCACCCAAGCCTGGGCAACAAGAGTGAAACTCCGTCTCAAAAAAAAAAAAGCTCAGGCATGGGCCACTTCCCAAGGTCTCTACATGTCAACAGGTTAGAAAGGACCAAGCCCCAGGCCTCTGGGGGCGCCTTTGCTCTGGAAACCCCGCCTCCCGGCACGGGAGGGGCCGGACGACGCTTCAATCCCGCCCCGTGACGCGTTAGGCCCTGCCCCCGGGCCATCTTCGTCTCGCGGGATCTCTCGGGAGGACGGACGGGGTCAGGTCCCATCATGGCGGCTGAAGAGGCGGATGTGGATATCGAAGGGGACGTGGTAGCGGCGGCGGGGGCACAGCCAGGGTGAGGCTTAGAGACCGGATCTCTCTGGGGCGGAGAGGGGAGTGGATTGAAGGAGTGGGCCCTGGGAAAGCTGCAGGTCCGGCAAGGGAAAAGGGAACAGAAGACTGTCCCCTGGGCCAGGGTCTCTTGTTGGCCTGGGAGGCACCGCGCCCGCCGGCTTGTCCCAAGCCCAGCGTGCAGGGCGGTTACCTGGAGCTCAGGTACTCCTGTGTCGCTTTCACCTTTTGCCGGATGCTGTGAGGGCACCGATTTCGCCTACCACATTGCGTTTGATTTACATTTAGATTCCTTCTTCCGTTCCCTCCTTTTCAGGATCTCATCGACAGTAACTAGAACAAGAGCGGCTACGGACGAGACCTGAGGTCAGGGACTCTTGTTCTATGGCTCGCTAGCCGTGTGACCTTGGGCGAGTCGTTTCATCCCTTCTTCCACATGGGGATAGTTGTAAAACTTCCCGAGAAGCAGGTTGACTTAAATGGGCCAGGTTTTAGAGTTGGACAGTTCTGGGTTTTCCTTCTGCATTTGCTCGCCCTACCAGTTAATAGCAATGTGACCTTGGGCAAGACACTTAACTTGTCTGAGCCTCAGACTGCTCATATTTAAACTGAGAGTCATGATATGTACTTCATGAAATTGGGAGGATCAAATGAAATGATTATGAGATATGCTTTAGCATACGGTAGGTGCCCTCTGAATGTATTCTTTACCATCCTGTTACCCTCGGGGACAGTACTGTGAGAATCCAGTAAGGGATCACATTTTTAAAAATACCTGTTCCAGCAGAACAAACAGCCCAGTGTGATTTGACACAGAACCTCCTTTGACTCCTTGCTTTCTGAATCAAAAATGAGTCTCCTTTTAGTCATGAAGAGTCCTAGACTAGCCAGGAATCAGAAAGTCTGAGTTCTAAAGTCAGCCAGCTATGTTGTTTATAATTATGTACAATTTCCTTAGAACTGTATTAGCTTGAACCATATGAAATTGCTAATATTTAGACCATTTTTGTTCTATAAAGCGGCAATTTCATGTAGTTCAGCCTAATATTAGGGCCTCTGTGAACTGGGGAGAAGTACTAACCCAGCACTTGAGGCACTAAGATAGTGTGTTTAGAAGTGTATCATGAACTCTAAAGCCCTATAAAGACGTGAGGGGTAATTAAACTTATATGGTCATTGTCCCTCAAAGCTTTGCAGATGAGTAGGGAGCCCTGAATAACAATACTTGTTGACATTCATTTAGTGTTTAAATCTTGACCAAGTGCTTTTGCATGTTTGATTTAATTTACTTTTCGCAGCAAGTTAATGAAATAGGTTGGCAGGGATACTTATCTGCAGTCTAGAAAGAAATGAGCTGGCCTTGGAAACACTGAAGATTGGTCACCTGAGGGCATTGGATGTATGCTTCTTCCATAGATTTATCTTAATTTTTCTGATTGTGTTTCATTTTTCCCCCTTTTCTCTTTCTTCCTATTTTAGTTGAGGCCTAGGTCTACTGGTGGCACTTGTGGTAACAAGCAGGATTACAAAGGTTATTGGTTCCTGATGATGGTTACAATTATTGTCTTATACAACCCCAAGGAGTATCATTAATATTATATTCTGGGCCAGGCGTGGTGGCTCACGCCTGTAATCCCAGCACTTTGGGAGACCGAGGCGGGCAGATCACGAGGTCAGGAGATCGAGACCATCCTTGCTAACACAGTGAAACCCCATCTCTACTAAAAATACAAAAAATTAGCTGGGCGTGGTGGTGGGCGCCTGTAGTCCCAGGTACTTGGGAGGCTGAGGCAGGAGAATGGCGTGAACCCGGGAGGCAGAGCTTGCAGTGAGCGGAGATCACGCCACCGCACTCCAGCCTGGGCAACAGAGCGAGACTCTGTCTCAAAAAAAAAAAAAAAAAAAAAAAATATACATATATATATATATATATAGTCTGATAAATAGTGTCCAGTGGTGTTGGAGCTCCAACCATATGGAATTTAGTGTGATGGTACTCTCTGAAGTATGTAGTTACAGTTGATATTATAGCATCTGTGAAACTGTTGAGAATTAATTTAATAGACACTTTTAAGCACTTGGTAAGTGCTAGATGTCAAAGTTAGAAGATGGTATTGAAACTTTTGGGTTGGCTGGGCGCGGTGGCTCATGCCTGTAATCCCAGCACTTTGGGAGGCCAAGGCGGGCGGATCACCTGAGGTTGGGAGTTCGAGATCAGCCTGACCAACATGGAGAAACCCCATCTCTACTAAAAATACAAACTTAGCCAGGCGTGGTGGCACGTGCCTGTAATTGCAGCTACTAGGGAGGCTGAGGCAGGAGAATTGCTTGACCCTGGGAGGCGAAGGTTGCAGTGAGCTGAGATCACGCCATTGCCCTCCAGCCTGGGCAACAAGAGCGAAACTCCGTCTCAAAAAAAAAAATATTTTTTTTGGTTTCTCTTCTACTTCTACCATTCTTTCTCATTCTCCTTTTCTTATGTTCTTTACTCCTAGTGTTGCAAGGAGTTTTCTCATTGGACTTTGATTCACTGACCACACTGTCCCTCTTAAGACTTCAACTTCTCTTTGTTAGGTTGAACCATATGAAATTTTACCAGTGTTAAACCATTTTTGACCTGCCAGCTGATGTTTCCCGAATCTGTTACCAACCCAGATCTCTCTCTTAAGTGACAGATCCATTTATCCAGTTCTCTGAATCTATCTGTACTTGGATGTCTCACAAGCACCTCAGTTTCACCTTATAAATTTTCCCCATCAGATCTGCCTCTTCACTGTACCCTAGTTTAGTAAATGGCACCTACACACACCCAGTCACCCAAAGCACAGACCTAAACTTCATCATTCCTTACCTCCCTCCTTCTACTCCTCTACCCTATCAGTTATTTAGGGCTGTTGATTCTGTCTAAATATCTTCTCAACTGTATTCACTTCTTCCTGTTCACATTGTCCTGTAGCTATAAGTTATTGTCACCTTTCTCTATATTTTTAAAATCTCTCCCTCTTAACTGCTCCTTGTCTCCTTGGCCCCATTCTGTTCTAGTCTGAAGTCAGAGTAATCTTTCTTATATCCAGATCTGATCATGTTATTCTCTTTACTCCCCAGTTGGTTTTTTGATAAAATCCTCATTCTTTAACTACCAGAGATCTGAGTGATCCACGCCCTACCTACCTTGTTCATTTAGTCCAACAAATTTTGATTGACTACCTTCTACATGCCATGCACTGATATACAACAGTGTATCAAAACCAAGTCTGTGCTCTCATAGAACATTCTTGTTAGATGACATAGACAGCAATCCTGTATATATGTCAGATGGAGATGGGTGGAGAAAGATAAAGGAGGGGAGGTGAATGGTTTGTCAGCTTTATCTTTTACATTTATGCAGGAAAATTATATAAGATTGGAAACTACAGGACCTCAGAGGTAGTATGAAAATACTGGAAGGACTGGATTTGGAAAATGGGAGAAACAACAGAATTAGGGCAGATTAAATGGGGGTTGTGAAGAAAATGGGCAGGCTTGGATTTCTGGCTTGGATGACTACTGAGATGGTGGTGTCACTGAGTGAGATGGTGAACAATGGAAGAGTAGCAGATTTGGGAGGAAAGGTGATTTCAAGCTTTAAACATGCTAATATGTGGTACCTATGGAGATTCAGGTAGAGATCCAGAAGTAGCTACCAGAGTATGAGTGTTGCTGATTCTTCTTATTGAGGAATAAAAAGATTTCTACAGTGAACTTGAAATGATAGTGGTTCTATTTTCTGAACTCTTGGCAGACCTAGTCATTTGAGCAAAGGTTTCTTTGAGCTGATAAAAGTCTCAGAATCCTTTATTTACCCTTCCTGGTAGCCTCTTCCAGATCATAGTTGACATTTAAGATTAAATCTATTTACCATCAACAGTTGAGAGAAATGATTGCTTTTAGAGAATAGTTCATTAGCCCCACAATTTATTATAACTACTGCCTAATTAAAGATTCAGATTTATAAGCCTGTTGAAAGGTTTTTGCAGTGTTAGAGATGGAAAATTCTTATCACTAGACGAGGTCTAGAAAAAGTCAATAACTAAGCAAAATATTAAATTTATATCATGGATTGAGCCCCCCAAAACTTACTCAGCCTTTTCAAATATGGGGTAAACAATGTAACTTTAAAGAGCTCTTAGGAGCTTAATGAAAAGAGTGAGATAATTTAAAAAGTTTGATCTCCCATGGACGTTGAAAAGCGTCCAAATCAAATTAATTTTTTAAATTATATGAGTTGTTATTAAAACCACATTTTTCTTATCTATTCACTGTGCTGTCCTTTGAGTATTTTCTGTTTTGGTTCTCTCATCTAGTTTTTTTTTTTTCTTTCATTTTATAGGTGGTGCTATTGATGGTGGTTTTTATAATTTAGATACAGCTAAAAGGTTTAATCACAAAGTTGAATTCCTGTATACACATGGGTACTGGTACTAATCAGCTGAAACTGCATTGTTGGTTCAAGTCACAGAGCATGTTGTGATTGCTGCTTTGGGGTATTGTTTTCCTCATGAGATTGTTTATTCTCGAGAACCAAAAGAAGTGAGCAGTCAGACTTGATGTTTCACAATTGAGATGGGGTAGCTTAGCACTACCATGTGTTTCACAGGCCAAAGAGGTAGAGCAGGCATTTCCACAATGTTACATCTGTTTGTTAAGGGGAGAAGGGAACTAAGTATTTGCTTAGTTCCCTTACTACCTGCTGGCTTCTGTGCTGTGTAAGTTACATTCATTAACTAATATGATTTTCACTTATATACTCATTTTCTTAATTATTACAGAAGTGGTGAAAACACAGCATCAGTTTTACAAAAAGATCACTATCTTGATTCATCTTGGAGAACAGAGAATGGCCTTATTGTAAGTATTTTATAAAAATATCAGGTGCATTAAGCTGTTATTTATTGCCTAGAGTGCTTCTTCTTTTTTTTTTTTTAAACTTAGTGCTAGTTCTCAACTATCACAGATGTAATATTTTTCTTTTTTAGAAATTTAGATTTTTTTTTTTACTTTAAAAATAGAAACCTCTTTCTTTTGACATTGAAAAATGGCCTGTTGAGAAACAGGTTTGGAGCCAGCTAGATTTAGGTACAGGTCTTTGCTCTACCACTTCTCAAATTTGTGAACTTCAGTTTCTTTACACCTAAAAAAGTGGTAGGTGGGCAAGGTGGCTCCTGCCTATAATCCCAGTGCTTTGAGAAGCCAAGGCAGGAGAATTCCTTGAGCCCAGGAGTTTGAGATTGCAGTGAGCTCTGATTGTGCCACTGCTCTCCAACCTGGGCAACAGAATGAGACCCGGTCTCAAAGAGAAAAAAAAAATGGGATTGTCACAGGGCTTATTTCTTGATGTAGTAGTTACTTTTTTTTTTTTTTTGAGATGGAGTCTCTTTGTCACCAGGCTGGACTGCAGTTTCGTGATCTCGGCTCACTGCAACCTCTGCCTCCCGCATTCAAGTGATTCTCCTGCCTCAGCCTCCCGAGTAGCTGGGACTACAGGCGTGTGCCACCCCGCCCAGCTAATTTTTGTATTTTTCATAGAATCGGGGTTTCACCATGTTGGCCAAGCTGACCTTGATCTCTTGACCTCATGATCCGCCCGCCTCAGCCTCCCAAAGTGGTGGGATTACAGGCGTGAGCCACCGCGCCCGGCCATGTAGTAGTTATTTATTGAGTACTTATTCTGTGCCAGTCAGTAGGTCAGGCTTGGAGAATACGACTACAATGAAGACAGACGTGTTCCTGCTCTCAAGAAGTTTATTTTCTAAGAGGGAGTTAGATAATAAACAGGTAGACAAACTAATAATAGATTTTGAAGGAAATAAGCAAGATGCTGAATGAGAGTACCAGAGTGGGAAACCTAGTTTAGATTAAATTGTCAGTGAGGGAATCTCAGAGGAGGTGAGATTTAAGTTGAAAATGATGGGAAAAAGGGTAGATATGTGAACAGTTAAAATAAAATTATATGCAGAAGGAACAGCAACTACAGAAGCTCTGGTTGAAGGCCAGTGTCTAGAATATGCTGGGAAAGGGAGGAGTGGCAGCATGTGGCAAGGTTGGAGAGGCAGGCTAGAGTTCTGTCATGCAGGACTTATGAGTCGGATTATGCTAAAGGGTTTACATTTTGTTTTAAAGGAACTGGGACATCATTGAAACATTTCATATAGATTTAATAGAGATTAGCAAATTTATTTTTATAAAATTAATTTTGGGTACTGTGGTAAAGATTGGAGGGAAGTAAGAGTGGAGTTAAAGGGACCAGTTAGGAAACATTCACGGTAATGGAAGCAAGATTTGATGATTGGGACTTGGCCTGAGGTAGTAGCAGAAGAGATAGAATAGATAGATTTGAATTATATTTTGGAGGTAGAACTGGTTGATAGATTGGATATGGGCATCAAAGGAAAAGGAAAGAATCCACAATGATTCCTGAATTTCTACATGGAATAACTTAGTAATAGTGCCTTTCGTAGAGTTGGGAATGCAGAGGGAGAAGCAGGTGGAGATAAGTGATGGTGAGTTCTGTTTTAGATATGTTAAGTTCTAGAAGCCAATTAGATATCCAAGTAGAAATCTTGGATGGGCTGTTGGGTATCATGGACTAGAGCTTGAAGAAGAGATATGAGCTGAAAATACTTAACTTGGAGCGTTGAAAATGAGTGGGATCATGGAGATTGTAACTGAGGAAAAAGGAGAGTTAGTGGTGAGTTTTGGAAAGAGGTTAAGTGTCTTAACAGAGTGTCTGATGCCTAAAAAACGATTCCTTTTTTGAATGGCGATTATTACCTCATCCTGGGCAGGAGCATGAGCCTGGGAATCCAACAGACTCAGGTGTAAAGTCTCTGCTCTTCCACTTAAAATGCTAGTAGTGCTGTGGTTGCTTCTGTAAAGTATTAATGCCTATCTCAATGTTACTGTGGTAATCAAAAATATGTCTGTGTGCTCAGTAAATGGTGACTGTCATTTGTAATCATTATAACATGTATTTTTCTTTACCAAAACAAGATAATTTCAAAAAGCAATAAATAAAAAGACAAATATATTCTCTTTTTTAATAGCCTTGGACCTTGGATAACACCATCAGTGAAGAGAACAGAGCTGTTATTGAGAAAATGTTGTTGGAAGAAGAGTATCCTTTAATGATTATGAGGAAAGTACAGGTTTCAGGGTGAAAAAATCTATAAATGCAAAATTTACAAGAGGCCACTGTTTACTAGATGGATTTTATACAGCCCCAGACTGCTATTATATAATTTCATGTTACCTATGTATGCAAAAAGCAGCATTTTATTCCTCAGGTTCTGTTTTACTGTAACATCTGAGATCTGATTGCATATTTTGAGTTTCTGTCACTAGCCAACTGTTTATGATATCTGAATATTGAGTAGAAATGATAGAATATTTAAGTCATTTTGAACCTTAAGTCCAAGCTTGCATTTTTAAGTTATATAAGCTGAAACCCAGAGATGTTAATTTTCCAAGGACACAGAGTTGGAACATGTAAAAGTTCATAATTTACAGGTGTTACGTGGGAGGAATCTCAATAAAAAGCACAAAACAAATACTATAGAATGAAGATGTTTTCCCTACATTTGTGGATCCTTATTTATAGCTCAGTTTTCGTACATGTAAAAGGAGAGGATTGAACGAAATGATTTCTGATTTTATGATTTATAAAGATAGCTAGTCATAGTCTAATAAGTAGTGGTTTATTAATCTCTTTCATCTTCATTTTATGGATTTCTCCTTACTAAGCCAGAATTTCTCTGTTCCCACTATTTCCACTTATTGCCATGTTGATTTTAGAGTGTCTGTGTACCTTTAATTATCATAGGTTAACCCCATTTAGGCTTTCTTATTCTCTAATTCTCCCCAGACATTGCAGTTATAGCCTAGATTATTGGTATTCAGAGAAAGTCACATATAATTTAAAATTTTCCGATATCCTCATTTAACACAAAGGAAATTAATTTTAACTATATATTATATAACCTAAAATATTTAAAATATTCTCATTTTAACATTTAATCAAGATAAAAACATTAATGAGATAATTTTACATTTTTGTACTAAGTCTTTGAAATCCACTGTGTTTTGTTTTGTTTGTTTTTTGCGACGGAATCTTGCCCTGTCACCCAGGCTGGAGTGCAATGGTGCGATCTTGGCTCACTGCAACCTCTGCCTCCCTGGTTCAAGCGATTCTCCTGCCTCAGCCTCCTGAGTAGCTGGGATTATGGGCGCACACCACCACACCTGGCTGATTTTTTGTATCTTTAGTAGAGATGGGGTTTCACCATGTTGGCCAGGCTGGTCTTGAACTCCTGACCTCTGGATCCACCTGCTTCGGCCTCCCAAAGTGCTGGGATTACAGGTGTGAGCCACTGCGCCCGGCCAAAATCCGCTGTGTTTTATACTTAGAGTACATCCTAGTTCATGCAAATAGTGTTTCCACTGGTCAGAAACCAGCGATGCACATGTGGTTGGTGGCCACTGTCTAGATAAAACACTTAAGTAGTCAGTGGTTCACTTCTAGATATGGAAACAAATAATGAGAGTATCTTTGTTCTCAGCATCTATACCTAGCATAGTACCTGACATATGCAGTAGATAGCCAATAAATACTTGTTAAGTGAAGAATATCTCAGGCTAATCTTAAAGTATTTCATCAGGCTAGTTTTTTTTTTTGTTTTGTTTTTGTTTTTTTTTGAGATGGAGTCTCGCTCTGTCGCCCAGGCTGGAGTGCAGTGGCACAAACTTGGCTCACTGCAAGCTCCGCCTCCCAGGTTCACTCCATTCTCCTGCCTCAGCCTCCTGAGTAGCTGGGACTACAGGCGCCCGCTACCACGCCTGGCTAATTTTTTCTATTTTTTAGTAGAGATGGGGTTTCACCGTGTTAGCCAGGATGGTCTCGATCTCCTAACCTTGTGATCCGCCTGCCTCGGCCTTCCAAAGTGCTGGGATTACAGGCGTGAGCCACCGTGCCTGGCCTCATCAGGCTAGTTCTAATAACTTTAAGAGGGAAGTTCTCTGGTAGATTTGATCTAAATGTTTGCAATTTTTATTAAGGTAGGGGAGATCCTTGGATTCTTCTCTGTTGGCTTTAGAAATGTGGAAAATTATTCCCGAATTGCCTTGGACAACCAACCAAGTTTACCTATTACATTCTCCATATGTTTTGGAAGAAAATATTTAAACCAGGGTGTCCAATCTTTTGGCTTCCCTGGGCCACACTGGAAGAAGAATTTTCTTGGGCCCCACATAAAATACACTAATGATAGCTGATGAGCCAAAAAAAAAAAAAAAAAATCACAAAATAATCTCATGGTGTTTTAAGAAAGTTTACGAATTTGTGTTGGGCCACATTTGAAGCCGTCCTGGGCCACATGTAGCCTGCAGGCAGCGGATTGGACAAGCTTGATTTAAACATGGAGGCTGTTTCTTGTAGTCACTTCTAATTGGGAAGACAAGAGAACTATTAATAACATTTATGTAGCACACGTTTTGTATAAGTAATGTAAAAATTACATGACTGTAATATTGTTTAAAAAGTTTCCTTGATAGTTACACAGATATTATTTATCTAAAAAATCACTACCGGAAAAAGTCTGGCTTGATCAAAAGGAAGATGATAAAAAATACATGAAGAGGTAAAATCAGTTTATAATATTTCTAAAAGTCTGGATTGTATTTTTAGAAACCTCACACGCTTCCTTATTTTCTTTTTTCATGTGATGCAGTCTGCAGAAAACAGCAAAAATCATGTATGTACTTATATTTTATATTTCTAAATCTGTTTTCATTAGTTAAAAATTATGAAAGAATTTTTTTTAAATTATAGTTGGCCTGTGGAAAAGCCCTCTTGACCTTAAAGTAGATATAAAAAGTTTTTTTAATAAAGATGTTGGAGTGGCACAAGTATAATTTTATGGTGTTATTTACTTGCCAGAATTTCTTTCATGGCCCTACATAGGCAGTTCTTTCAGATTGTGAAAAATATGGTTGTCCAGGGGTTTATGGGGAAATTTTGAGAAGCTGTTATGTAATATGTTAGAATTGACTTGATTTCTTTTACTCTGTCAGTTAATTTTCACTTATTTTCAACAAAATTTTCATTTGGATTTGTGGCTTTCAAAAATCATCTGGAGAAATTAACTATTTTAAAAATATCCTTTCCCTATAATTGAAAAAACGTTATTTAGCATTTATGACTTTGGAAGTTTATGGTCCTTTAAAGGGTGGTTTACGTCTTTGCAATTGCCCAAGAGGTTGAGTACTGAGCAGCCTTTTGCTTTTGTATTTTGCTGAATAAACAATGAAATGAAGTTAACAAAAGGATTAATGGGTTGCTTAAATTAGTGAGCTTCATCAGTTTTATTTTTAATTCCTTGAGATAATGAATTTTAAAAGCAATAAATACAATGCTGTAGTTTTTGACTTCTTTTCTAAATATTTACATGGATTTACATGAAAGAACTAAAGAGATAGTATTTGTGGAACCAGTTTAAACTCTTACATGCCTTTCAGGATTTGGGAATGTATTAACACCTGCTGCTTTGTATCCAGTCTAAGGGAGCCTATTTGTTTGTTATCACATTGACTTCCTTTGATGTCTTTTAGTGTTACCCTCACTCAGACCCAAGGATTATGTCTTTTGGGGCTCCCATCATCCTGAGCTAGAGACACGTGACAGGGTAAATCTCTGCCCCCAGGTAGAGGCTGTAGCCTTCTTGTTTTGTTTGTTTGTTTATTTTTAATTCCTAGACTCAAAGTATTGAATTTAGCCCATGGCTATCTATAACCTTTAGTTACATAAATATGGAATGTTCCATTTCAGAAATTTTTTTTGCAATTCCTTTTTTTCCCCTCAGGGTACACTCTCCTACAAAACCAGCCAGTTACTCAGTAAAGTGGACGATAGAAGAAAAAGAGCTGTTTGAACAAGGGCTGGTAAATAGAGCAATTTTAAATTTTTAGTAAAATAATTCTAGAAGCAAATATTGGTAAAGTTATAAGGTTAAATTAATTTATAGAGACCTGAATTTTCTTTTTAATTACAGTTTTAACACCTTTAGTTCTTCTGTAGTTAGAGTAATGATGTTTATAGTGTAGTGCAAGAGAATTCCTTTTAACTTAGATCTAAGGTACTAAAATACTAAAATAGATTTAGATCTGTAGTTTTCACATTCTTGTGGTATTATCAAAATCCAAGAAATTGAGGTATATCTGTATACATGACACCAACTACCTGGATTAAAAGGCAAAATTATTTAGTAATCTCTTTTTTTTTTTTGAAACAAAATAAAAACTTGTATATTTGAAACTGTTGGGGTGATCAGCAGAGTTTTTATTCAGATAATTTGGCATTGTATACACTGTCTAAATATTTCAGCGCCTCTAAATGAAGACCAGAAACATTTTTTTTTGCGTGAATGTCTATTACATTGAAATCTATTTAAATGTTCACAAGTTGCATAATGGAAAAGATACGTATTCTGGTTTCTAATTCTGAAAATACCCCTTAATATGAAGAAACTTTAAAAAAAAATACTTAGGATTTTTTTTTTAGTTTTTTTACTATCAAGATTAGTTTATATCTTTTCCTTTAAGTTGCATGATACCTAGTAATGTTCTAAGTAATTTTGAAATTATGTATATTTATACATTACATATATAGAATATTTGTGTATATAAAATTTATGTATGCTAATTGAAGTATCATTAACATTTCTACAGATGATGAGAATAAAATGTTTGTGTTTGTATTTTAGTCAACACCATGACATCTATATACTGTATGATATTCTTATATAAATATATAAATGATGTTGAGGTTTTTATCTCTTCAAGACTTGTTCCTATACTGGTGATTTTTTTTTTATATTGATATTTCAGTGTGTTGTATGATTATCATTTATATGATCTAACTTTAATTAATCATTTATTTAAGATTCCTAACAACTTTGGTGTTTTGCCCCTTATCAAAGACCAGATACATAATGTTAGGTCTTAAAGAGGAGGTGAGGGTTAAAGAAAGACACACACACACACACACACAGAAGGAGGGCAGCTCAGCAGCAAATGCAGGCTTTATGTCCAGCATAAAACCTACAGAAGTGGGGGACCAACCTAATGCCAGAGCCCGCTGCTGCTTATAGCCTGGGGCAATTTATAGGTATGGGCAGAAGAGGTCTGGGCAGTATAGCTTGCTGCCCAGCAGGACATTGATAAGATGTTCCCATGATGAGGCAGTTCTGGCCCTTGTTCTGGCGGGATGTCGTTGTGGTGTTCGGGTGTTTTTTGGACCTTTGTCAAGCAAGATAGGATAGGGATATTTCTTTAGTTGAGCCTTTATTTGTCTTGTAGTCAGGTGGTTAGGCAGGATACTTCTCATGGCCTGAACCCCTGTGAAATGTTTCACTTCGACAAAGGTCTGCAAAATAGCAGGGAGCTTACAACATGGTGCAGTTTGTACTAACATATATACATACATATGCAAATAGATTGAATTTAAGGTTCATTTTTGGGTTGTTATTTTTTATGTTGGTGGTACTTATGGGGACTACATTTGCATGGTTTAAAATTCAAAAGGTTCCTAAAGTTATAGGGTATTAAGTCTTCTCACTCTCATCTTAGCTTTCAGTTCGCTTTGCCTGGGGTAACCAGTGTCTTCTTTGTGTTTTCTTCCAGAGATATTTGTCCATATATAAGTAAATATGTATTTATTTATATAGAGATATGTAGACCTCTGTCTGTTTACATTAAGGGAGATTTTAAACTTGGAATGTTTTCCTACACAACAAGCATGGAATTATTAGTTGTATTTTCAGCTTTTTTTTAAACCATTGATAAAGTTTGCTTATAGACTGAATTCTCTCAGGCTTGGGAGTAGGGAATTGGGTGGTACTGAATGATGAAGAAAGGCTTTTTTCCTTCCCTTTTTTGGGCATGGGACTCTCCCTTTGCTCTATTTTGAAACTGGTGAATATTTTCTTTGCTCCTTTTTTTATCTTCTTTTTTTTTTTAAGAAACAAGGTCTCGTTATGCTGCCCAGGCTTTGAACTCCTGAGTTCAGATGATCCCCTTGCCTCAGTCTCCTGAGTAGCTAGGACCACAGACATGTGCCATCGTGCCTGGCTTCTTTGCTCCTCTTGTTCGTGTTCTTTCCCCAATTTTTCTAGTGCCCAAGTCCCTACTCTTCTAATCATATCTTAATCCAGATCTGTCCTATCTCCACAAATGCTCCATGCTACCTACCAATGTTATCTATTTGTCTTCATCCCACAATAAAGATAAGTAGTTTTTCAGTAAGTTGATCTCAGCTAGGTGTTAAGAGCAATCTTAAATAATTAATTTATATTTACTAATAATTTTCAGAAGCACTTTGAGTTTAAGAAATTGTCCATATGTCATATTTTCTAATGAGTATCAGAAATTTACTTAAATTAAGGTTTATCGCTTGGGTGAGATCTTTGAAAATGATTTGCTACCGTAAGGCATGACTGCCTGGCCTGTAAATCTGACACAACTTTTCCTAAGTTGTGGCTAGTTTTTTGTTTTTTTCATAGTTTTAAGAATTCTAAAAATTTAGAATTATTTAGCTACCTTAGGAAGTAGAGAATATCTTATGTTGGGGATATTGCAAAGAGGATTTACGTATTAAATTATAGTTAGACTTGATACCTAACAGTCCCTTTTAGCTGTCAAATTATGTGTTCCTTTCTGTACTTGAGAACACACAGGAGCTCCCTCAAGTTGTCATTTTTTTTTTCCCTCCACAGCTTCAGTGTTATGATGTGCACAGCCTTTGACACCGGGATGTGGGAGGTGTCAGAAGGCATTAGTTGGAGGGTAGGCAACATAGTGAGACCCCGTCTCTACAAAAAATAAAAAGTTAGCCCGGCAAAGTGGTGCATACCTGTAGTCCCAGCTACTGGGAAGAGCTACTGGGAAGGCTGAGGTGGGAGGATTGCTTAAGCCCAGGAGGTTGAGGCTGCATGAGCCGTGATCACACCACTGTGCTCAGCCTGGGTAACAGAGTGAGACCCTGTCTCAAAAATGAAATAAAAACTGACAACGACATTAACAGGAGAAAACCAGAGTTTGTTGATGTGTGCAGCATATACATATGCAAGAGAAACTCTGATGAGTAATGAAACGGGTAGTTAGAACTTGGAGCTTATAGCATCTTAACAAAGAAGACATTTGTTGCAGGACTTCCTCATTTGTGATTTAATCGATTTAATCTTTTAGGTCAGTTCACTGTGATATCTGATAGAGTAAAAGTCTCTGCTGTGAGATACCTAATGGATATTGCAAAATAGGGAATCTGAATTAAAAAAAGTGTTGAAATTAGCACAGAACATGTTCAGTTGATCGTATAAATGGAAAATGTAACCTGTACCCCTTTCAGGCACTTATTTATTTTAAAAAGTTATTTTAGATATGGAACATTATAACTTACAATATGAATTCATTCAGTTAGGCAATATCTTCATTTAAATAGCTATTCTTTTTAAAAAGGAGTTTCTAAATCATTTCCATCGGTTTTCAGTAGTTCAGATTCCAAAAGAATGAATGTAGGCTTTGATTTTAAGAGCATAGTCTATATAGAAGACTTTATTGTGTGCTTCAGAAAATAAAGATGTATTTTTTTTTAAGTTTTTTTTTTTTTAATGTGGTAGTGGCTTGGACTATTCTTAAGTAAATTAATCAAAAGCAATTTTTTTTTCCATTTTAATAATACAGGCTAAATTTGGCCGAAGATGGACCAAAATTTCAAAGCTAATTGGAAGCCGCACTGTTTTACAAGTGAAGAGTTATGCAAGACAGTATTTTAAAAATAAGGTAAGCAGAATATCAGTATCCTAGTTAATAATGATAATATTTAGAAAAAACTAAGCAGAAGTATTTCTTTAATTCAGGCATTAAAGTCTTACTGGTAAAAGTTTTTAAAGTGTTTTATACCCACATAGTACTATACAAAACCTCAGAGCATATCTTCAGTGTTTTGAGTATTGCCATTAAATAGGTATCATGTTACTCTATATGGACAAAATAGTAATTGCTCAAAAATATACTATAAAGCAAATTGTATTTCAAAGAGAAAACCTTAGAGATCTTATCTTATTGTTTCCTCTAGAAAATAACTTTTCCTTTTAAAATACTTGTGTTGTAGAAACTTTTAAGAATTATTAGAGCTTACAGGAGGTAAATGCTATCCTGACTCTGAAATCTGTTAAATAGCTATGAAATTTTTACAATTGTTATGAAAAATTGTCTGAAACTTTAATAAACTGCAGTGTTAAGAAAAGTTTAATTGTGATCTGGTTTCTTAATCTTTCAAGTAATTTGTGCTATATGCAACCATGTCATTTTGATATTTAGAATTTTTTTTTTCTTTTTTTTTTTTTTTTTTGAGACCGAGTCTTGCTCTGTCGCCCAGGCTGGAGTGCAGTGGCATGATCTCGGCTTACTGCAAGCTCGGCCTCCCAGGTTCACGCCATTCTCCTGCCTCAGCCTCCTGAGTAGCTGGGACTACAGGTGCCCGCCACCACACCTGGCCAATTTTTTGTATTTTTAGTAGAGATAGGGTTTCACCGTGTCAGCCAGGATGGTCTGGATCTCCTGACCTCGTGATCCACCCGCCTTGGCCTCCCAAAGTGCTGGGATTACAGGCGTGAGCCACCGTGCCCGGCCTAGAATTTTTTAATATATCCTCTTTGAAGCCTAGGAACATAATTATATAAAATTGGTAAGTGTCTTGAGTGAAATTTGATATTATCTCTTCACGTAGATAATGAGTTCTACCCTGTATGTAAGATTTGTTTCGGTGTTGTCTAGACATAGGTGGTAACTAATGGAATGGATTCATCATACATCGATTGTATGCTCCATCTTTCAACCAAACAGAAGCATTTTCAAGGCAGCTCACCAGGCTTTAGTTAATACCTCAGAACAGAATAAAACTTAACTTGGTTATTCTTACTCTTAGGCTTCCAAGATACATGCTATGTATCTTGGAGTGCCAGTTTTACTCAAAGACCTAGGGTAGAAGGATACATTTTTCATATTGTAACAGAGACTAGTATATTATGAAATCAATGCAAAATTTCATCTGAATTTTTAAAATTATAGACAGGATACTTAAAATAAATAGCAGGGATGTTAAAAGCTGTTTCAGGCAATATGTCCAAATCTCTTTCCCTCCTGCTACCCTTTTATTCTCTACATAGTAAGCCAGTTAACCTCAAATATTTAATCCTGGAATTCTGTGTGATACAGGATCTATAAATAACCTGTTTCTGAGAGCTGTCATATCCCTTATGTATGTTAGTCATTTATAAGACTTTTTAAAAACTTCATAGGTAAGGATTTTATTTCATGTTATATTTGCTCATTCACTTTCATTATCTTTTTTTTTTGTTTTTACATTACCAGATATTTATGTCTGTAGTAGCAGGTATGGGAGATACTTTTATGGCTTAAAATATAATCTCTTTTTTTTTTTCAAGTATCACATTAAAATATAATCTCTATAATATAAGCTCATTAAATGAGCCTGCAAAAGACAGTTTGTTTCTGTTGTCCCTTATTTAAATGAAAGGTAGTTTTAATGTACTCAGTGAAGATGTCAGATAGATTAAGGATTATTTTAGCATTATAAGAAATAATCAGCTACAGTATCAGATAGTCTGAGAAGCCTTTAAAAATATTTCAATATATTATACGATACCTTAGTATGATAGTTGTTGGTTTATTCCATACAGTTGATCTGAGCCAGGCTGCTGTTTTCAACTTAATATTGAAAAATAAGTAGTAAATATAGGTCATGATTATTTGATTAATAAAAATCACCAGACCCATGAATTAGTTATATATTTATAGAAATTTTAAATGGTGATCCTTTACATTTGAAATGCAGTTGTAGTCTATGGTCCTACCACCATGAACGTGCCCAATCTTGTCTAAAATGCAGTTATTATAAACCCTTTAAAGAAAAACACATTGCCTGTAATCCCAGCACTTTGGGAGGCCGAGGCAGGTGGATCACAAGGTCAGGAGATCGAGACCATCCTGGCTAACATGGTGAAACCCCATCTCTACTAAAAATACAAAAAATTAGCCGGGCGTGGTGGCAGGCACCTGTAGTCCCAGCTATTCGGGAGGCTGAGGCAGGAGAATGGCGTGAACCCGGGAGCCGGAGCTTGCAGTGGCCTGGGATTGCGCCACTGCACTCCAGCCTGGGTGACAGCGAGACTCCGTCTCAAAAAAAAAAAAAAGAAAAGAAAAAAAAGAAAAGCGCATTAGAGGTATAATGTACCATTTACATGTACTCAGTTTAATAACACTGTATATTTATCCTTTTTTGTGTGTACCAGTGATTAAATTTTTAAATCTTAATATTATGGGGATTTTATTTTGATTTTTAATAAGGTCAAATGCGGTCTGGATAAAGAAACACCAAATCAGAAGACTGGCCATAATCTTCAAGTTAAAAATGAAGATAAAGGGACAAAGGCATGGACACCATCATGTTTAAGGGGACGTGCTGATCCCAACTTGAATGCTGTAAAAATTGAAAAGTTATCTGATGATGAAGAAGTAGACATCACAGATGAGGTGGATGAGTTGTCTTCTCAAACACCCCAGAAGAATTCTAGCAGTGATCTCTTGTTAGACTTTCCTAATAGTAAAATTCATGAAACCAATCAAGGAGAATTCATTGCTTCTGACAGCCAGGAAGCTCTCTTTTCTAAGTCTTCCAGGGATTGTCTTCAAAATGAAAAGCAAGATGAAACACTTTCAAGCTCAGAAATTACACTGTGGACTGAGAAACAGAGCAATGGTGACAAAAAATCAATTGAATTAAATGACCAGAAATTTAATGAATTGATTAAAAACTGCAACAAGCATGATGGAAGGGGAATAATAGTTGATGCCAGGCAGTTGCCTTCTCCAGAGCCTTGTGAAATTCAGAAAAATTTGAATGATAATGAAATGCTTTTTCATTCTTGCCAAATGGTAGAGGAAAGCCATGAGGAAGAAGAGCTTAAGCCACCAGAACAGGAAATAGAAATAGATAGAAATATTATTCAAGAAGAAGAAAAACAAGCAATTCCTGAGTTTTTTGAGGGGCGCCAAGCTAAAACACCAGAACGCTATTTGAAAATTAGAAATTATATTTTGGATCAATGGTAAGAATGAATTACATTATAGATGTTGTTTTAAAACATGATATTCTGAAGTATTTTAATTAGGCCTATACAGAATTTAGAATTTTGCTAGTAAATCTAGAGATCACTACAGTAGGGAAGATTTAAGATTTCTTGTAATGAAAAAAAGCTTTGGTAAACATTATCACCTATAACTCTCATAACCCATCTTTTTGCCTATTCATTAGATTGTGGGCCTGGAATAAAAGGGATAGACGATTGCTTTATGAAGCAGTCTCCTAGGACAGCGTTAGGAAGATATAGAAAGAACACCACTGCACGGGTAAAGGGAAATAATTCTTTCCGGTTTATCATGTACTTTGAGTACAAAGAAAAATTTGATGACAGCAATAGTATTAAATGTGGCCAGATTGCAGAAACACTTGTAAATAGTGATCTTAAATACTTTTAACTTTGAACTTGTGACAATAATGTGCTATTAATTTCTTCATCCAGCTTTATCAGGATACAGTTTTCTGATAGATGAAGCTTATTCTCTAGATTGTCAGTACCGTTTATTTGAATTATTTAATGAAGGTTAGGGAACAAACCCCAAAATTTCCCACCTTACTAGCCTAATTTGAATTTTTTAAAACAGCTTAATTAAACCATCATTAAACATTTATAATTGCTGGCTGGGCACGGTGGCTCATGCCTGTAATCCCAGCACTTTGGGAGGCCGAGGCAGGCAGATCATTTGAGGTCAGGAGTTTGAGACCAGCCTGGCCCACGTGGTGAAACCCTGTCCCTTCTAAAAATAACTATATATATATATTAGCTGGGCATTGTGGCAGGTGTCTGTAATCCCAGCTACTCAGGATGCTGAGGCAGGAGAATCTCTTGAACCTGGGAGGCAGAGGTTGCAGTGAGCCGAGATCATGCCACTGCACTCCAGCCTGGGCGACAGAGCGAGACTTCATCTCAAAAAAAAAAAAAAATTTATTTTTAAAAATCATAATTGCTAATTCTGTTTCAGAAGCTATCAAATTGTATAGGGCCATCTTTAAAGAGAGCTTCCTAGTTCCTTGAGCAGGGGTTCTGCTTTGTCCTTTGTTCTCTTTTGTATCGAAAGCCTTCCTGTCCTATTGCAGTTAACTTTCTGCTATAACCTAGAAGGGTTACCAAAGGAAAACAACTTGCTATAATAAATCGGTAACCTTCATTTTACCCACACAATATAAGTCTTTGGTTTTTAAAGATGGCTGTATTCTCAAAGGAGGAGGTTTCTTCTTTTTCTTGACTCTTAGTTATCTTACAGATGGTGGAGGTGCTGAAAGTACAACATGTGGGTCAGGGTGGCATCATAGTAAAGAATACTTGTAAGGAACAACTCCTGACTTTACATAGTGCTTTATAGTTGTTAAAGAGCTTTCCTATATCATCTTACTTGATTTTTTAAAACAGTCCTGTAAAATAATGCAGATGGTATTATGTTTATTTGATAGAGAATGATTCTGAGATCAGGAGAGGTTTAGGGACCTGCCTTTGATTATACAACCAGTCACTGACACATGAAGGACTTCAGTCTTCATGTGTCTGTAAATCACTCTTTTATTCTACATGGCCTAATTCACACTAATGACAAAGACTAGTTAAATTAGATTTCTATTGGTATCTACTTTTGTTTTTGGAAATAAGAGGGTGAATGGCCAAAATTTAAGGACCTTGAAATCATAACTAACTCAAAAATGTCCATATTGGTCAGGAGTAGTGGCTCACAACCTTTTTTTTTTTTTTTTTTTTTTGAGACAGAGTCTCACTCTTTCTCCCAGGCTGGAGTGCCTTGGCGTGATCTCAGCTCACTGCAACCTCTGTCTCCCAGGTTCAAGTGATTCTTCTGCCTCAGCTCCCATGCAGCTGGGACTACAGGTGCGTGCCACCACACCCGGCTAATTTTTGTATTTTTAGTAGAGACTGGGTTTCACCACATTGGCCAGGCTGGTCTAGAACTCCTGACCTCAGGTAATCCACTCACCTCGGCCACCCAAAGTGCTGGGATTACAGGTGTGAACCACCACGCCCGGCTGGCTCACAACTTTCATCCCCGTGCTTTTGGAGGCTGAGACAAGAGGATTACTTGAGGCCAGGAGTTCCAGACTAGCCTGGGCAACATAGCAAGACCCTGTCTCTACAAAAAAATTTTTTTAAACTTAGGCGTGGTGTTGTGTGCCTGTAGTTGTAGCTACTCAGGAGACTGAAGCAGGAGAATCACTTGAGCCCAGGAGTTCGAGGCTGCAGTGAGGTGGGATCATGCCACTGTACACTAGCCTGGGCAACAGAGCAAGATCCTGTCTCTTAAAAATGTCCATATGAATGATCACTATATTCTTGTTACTTTAATCAAATTCTATATTTGTTACTTTGAATTTTGAATTCCAAATGAGGCAGATTAATTTATATAGGTACTATAAATTACATGGCAATAGTTTCCTAAGTCATTTGCCTTGGTTCATGAAACTGGTTAGGTATTGCTATTTCATTATGGTGATTTAGCAGAACATTGTGAAAGCAAAAATTGTTTTGAACAGGAACTCACATTTGTTCAGAAATAGAAGAGAGTGAGTGGTTAGGCACTGGAGGTGGTGTTAAAAAAAAAATAGAAGAGTTAAAGTTTTGAAATAAAAAGAAGCCTGCCAGATTTGTTTATAGATAAAGATCCTTTTCATAAAAGCAGATGCAGTTGATTCCATGGTTAGGGGAATATTTTTATTAAAATAGTAACCAGTACCATTACTGAATGCCTCCCGAATACCATGTACTGTATTTAAATCATCTCCAATCCTTTTGACAACCTCGTTCTCACTTTATAGATAAGAAAAATGAGGTTCACAGAGGATAAAAAACTTTTCCAGGTCACACTAGGTAACGGAGATATTGGAGTCTGCAGTCTTGACTCATTATTTTCACACTTCCAACTCATGGCCTTGACCCTGACTTTTCACTCTGCTTTGGATGTTCTTCCCCCGTATTTTGGCAAGTGTTGCTTTCTTGTCTCCTTGAAATCTGGTCAAGGGAAATTAGAGGCTTATCTAAAATATCTCACATATCTCCTCCCTTTCATTCTCTTGCCCTGTATTTTATTTTCTTTATAGAACTTATTACTACCATAAATAATTACATTTTTATTTGGTTACTGTCTCTTCTGCCCTCAACTCCCATGATAATGCAGGCAACATGAGGGCAGATTTTTATCTGTTTTGTTTGTTGTTGAATCTAGTTCTTAAACAATGCTCAGAATATAGAAGGTACTCTTATTTGTTAGGGGGAAAAGATTGAACATGAATCATTATTCCATGAACATATTTTTAGAGTCCTTACCATTTGTTCAGCACTGTGCTAGATTACTGAGTTCTGTTTAAAGCCTTTTACTTTGAGTAGTCTTCAGTTAGCTCAGTCTAGTTTTTTCAGACTCCTTTGGTTTCTTGGTAGCCATACTCTTGCCTGCTTTATTGCTTTCATTTGTACAATTTTGTTTCATTTTCTTGCAAGACACACTGAAATCTCAACGTTTCTATGGAAGTTGTGGTACCCTCCCACATCACAAATTATTTTTACCCTCTATTCTGCTTAGTGAGGCCTAACCTAAGCACCCTATCTATCTAAAGTAGTCTATGCCTGTTTGTCCCACTCTATCCCCTTGACCTTCTTACTTAGCACTATTGCTACCTGAAAGTGTAATATATATTGTTCATTGATTATTGACAGTCCCTCCCATTAGAATGTAAGATCTGTAAGGTTAGAAATTTTACATTATCTGTGTATCTCTAGTGCTTAGAACAATATATTCATGGAATAAAATAATGATCGAATGAGAAATACCCATGTTATATGAGATATCTGAATACCTAAATTTATAATATCTATACTTGAATCCTGATTATGTCCCTTCCTTAAGTAAGTGCTTTACTCTGACCCCCTTGCTTCCTCATTTCCAAAATGAGAATAATATTAATAAAATCTACCTTGTATAGTTGTAAAGATTAAGGATGTGTAACTCAGCACAATAATCTGGCTTAAGCATTCAGTAATTAGTTTCTACTAAGTTCTTTATTACTCGAATTTTACGTTGTACCATCTAGCAAGGTACATTAAGTATATTCAATAAATACGTGTTTTATTATATAAACCTCTTATTTCTTTCATAATCTTTGGGAGTTTCTTGATTCCCCTTTGGAATCCCTTATAACGTCTGTTTCTGTTTTCCACTGAGAGTAAGCACTTAATATTTGTTGTCATCATAATTAAAAACAAATATAAAATGTTTAAGCATTTGTAAGATAGCTGATAATTGAAAGACACTGTTAAGCAAAATAAGAGTAGATGAATCTAAGTAATATATTACAAATTGGAAACGTCTAATACTAAATCTTTTCTATATATTATCAAACTGCTCTTTGTATTTAAAGATTCAATTTGTGTCTGTACATAAATAAATCTCTAACTTCAAGGTCCTGGGATAACTGGAATCTATGAATTTAACATTGGGGAAGAAATATTGCTTGTAAAAAATTATGCTAATAAGTTATTGTATCATTTAAGGATATTTTATTTCAGAAAAAAAGTACATGGGTATTATGTATTAGTATTGTATTTATTACACATTTATACATTGAAAGGGGTTAAAATTTAAAGATATTTCAAATATTGAAAGTTTTCCCCAGAAATCTTTTTTCACGTTTTTATAAAAATTATCCAAAATAATTGTACTTCTATCTCTTAATTAGGGAGATATGCAAACCGAAATACTTAAATAAGACCTCAGTACGTCCTGGCCTGAAGAACTGTGGAGACGTTAATTGTATTGGACGGATTCATACATACCTCGAATTGATAGGAGCAATCAATTTTGGATGTGGTAAAAATAAAAACCCAACAACATCTTTTACTGGACATTTTTTATCCTTACAGCACTTATTCATTTCTATGATGGTTAGAATTCAAGTAGTTACAGGTATATAGAATTCAGAGGTGCTGTAACATTATTTAATAAATGTTTTATTAAGATTTTACTGTTGGTTAAACTGTGTTTTCATTTGACCTACACTGAAAATTGAGAGTGTAACTTAAAGGTAAAATATTCAATCTAAGTAATAGAAATAATTTAAGAATACAGTTCTTTAGCAGATAAAAGTAAAATTATTTTATGAAAAGTCTAATAATAGCCCATTTAATTTGCAAATACTGTATTCATGCTAGAAATACTGCCTAGCAATGTTTAAATAAAGGAAATAATTTGTGAGCCTCTACACTTAAATGTGATAAAAGCGTCAAAATATTTTTTGTGGAAGACAATTGTACCTTAGTTTTTTTCAAATTTAAAGTTAATGAATACACATATTTTAAAATATATTCTACTCTTTTTTTTTTTTTTTTTTCTGGCTCTGTTGCCCAGGCTGAAGTGCAGTGGTGTGATCTCTGCTCACTGCAACTTCCGCCTCCCGGGTTCAAGCGATTCTTTTGCTTCGGTCTCCAGAGTAGCTGGGACTACAGGCGCATGCCACCACACCTGGCTAATTTTTGTATGATTAGTAGAGACGGGGTTTCACCATATTGGCCAGGCTGGTCTCGAACTCCTGACCTCGTGATTTGCCCGCCTCAGCCTCCTAAAGTGCTGGGATCACAGGCGTGAGCCACCGCACCTGACCTCTACTCTTTTATTGAATTAAAATGACACAACCATTCATAGCTACAAAGTGATAAGGTACATAAAACCTTGTAACCCATGGTTTAAGAAGAGTATATTCTGTGTTTGTCTATGAAAGGGAGACAACTAACAAGAAGATTTTCTGTCAGATATGATTTTCTTTTATATTGAGCTAGATAGAATTTAGTTTGCCTGGGAATCTGTCCTTCATTTCAGTGTCTTTGTTTTCCCAAAGCCTTGAATATTGAGACTAGCTTTTCAGGAAAACTAAAGGATTTTCGCTTCCTCAGCCACCAAAAGAAAAATTAAATCATGTTTTCTGTATTAGACTGCCAAAGTTAGCAAACTACCCATTTTCTAAATATTCCATTTATTAAGATTTTCTTATAACAGCATTACTTTTAATTTGAGGGGTGCTCAGTAGCACATCAAATGTATGATCGTGAAATAAGAGTCATAGAAGCTCCACTGTAGTCAGTGTACATGTGTCTTACTGTTTAACAAATGAGTTTCACAAAATAATAGATGGTTTTATCTTTCCTGAATTCCAATAGAACAGGCTGTGTATAATAGGCCACAAACAGTTGACAAAGTACGAATCAGAGACAGAAAAGATGCAGTAGAAGCATACCAACTTGCCCAGCGTCTGCAGTCTATGGTAAGCAGTCATCTCTCTCAGTGATCTCTCCACATTGCTGCTTACTCTGTTTAGTGCGGTTTACGTACTTATCTTGAGCTGTTTAATAAATGACCATTTAGTAGAAAAACATGTTTCCTCTTGTGTTTCACCTTAGCAATTCGCTTTTCTGGGTTTCATTCAATTTCATGTTGCTTTCTGAGGCAAAAACAAACCTAAAAACCCTTAAAATGTACTAGCAAACTTGATGCAGAAGCATAATGTTTTTCCTAAAGTGGTCTTGGGATGCTTCGTTTTAATTTATAAATCTAATGTGTCTTTTAAAAATATATAGTTCCGGTTTTTTTTCTCTCATTTATTTTTCTTTTAAAATTCTTAACCTTAAGAATCACCTTTTTGGAATAACTAGACTTTTTTTTAATTCTTGGAGTCAGTTTTATAATATTTTAAAATTCGTAAATCATACTTTAAAAATAAAGTGACCTACTAGGAGAAAAAGAAACATCTTGAGGGGAAAAAAAACAAATAAAAATGTGATCCAACACTTTTTTTTTTCTTTTTTTTTTTCAGACAGAGTCTTGCTGTGTCACCCAGGCTACAGTGTGGTGGTGCCATCTCGGCTCACTGCAAGCTCCATCTCCTGGGTTCACACCGTTCTCATGCCTCAGCCTCCCGAGTAGCTGGGACTACAGGCGCCCGCCATCACACCAAGCTAATTTTTTTTGTATTTTTAGTAGAGACAGGGTTTCACCTTGTTAGCCAGGATGGTCTCGATCTCCTGACCTCATGATCCGCCCGCCTTGGCCTCCCGAAGTGCTGGGATTACAGGCGTGAGCCACCGTGTGCAGCTGATCCAACACTCTTTATAAGGCAGAGTCATAATATGATCCTGTTAGTTTTACTAATGGATTAAATTAGTAATAAATAAGATATGAAAAAGAAAGTGTAGGTGCTAAAATAGCTGTTTTTCTCAGAGTATTTAGGCTATAAACCATTTCTATCTAGATTTACTATCTTAAAGATGTTATCAATTAGAGTTGCTGGATATGGTGCTAGTCATACACTATCCTTTGGCAACTGGTCCATTTTAAAGGCCTCACTACTGAGGTTTGCAAAACTGGATTTTAATAATGTAGTCAACCAACTTTGTAATTTTTCATTATTTGATCAACTAGGCCACCTCCTTTCTAAAGCTGGAAATAATAATTATTTTGCTTCTAGTTTTCAATATTACACCTCTTGCTGTGTGTTCTTGCAGATTTTCTACCGCAAGTGGTTGAAAAGGAAGCCATTTTCTTGATGGTTCTTTTTGATCTTAAAAATATTTTTGTCCCTACTCGGGAGTCTGAGGCAGGAGAATCACTCGAACTGGGAGGTGGGAGGTTGCAGTAAGCCAAGATTGCGCCACTGCACTCCAGCCTGGGCGACACAGTGAGACTCCGTCTCAAAAAAAACCCAAAATTTTGTCACAGTATTTTAGCTCCTACATGATGAAAGGCAATATAAAAGCTAAGAAGAAATGCTAGCAAAATACAGAAAATCATACTGATCTTATTTTTTAAATAGCCCTCTGGTGCCAACACCCAGCCCACACCCTGCCCACCTGCTACTGGTGCTCCTGCCCTTACCTCGCCATCACTGATTTATTATATTTGTAACTAGAGTGCTAACTATTGAACATAAATTAATAAAGTTTAGTCAGTCATTGCCAGAGGTTATACTATTTAAATTGATAGATTAATTGACTTTTAGATAATTATTGTTTTCATTTTGTGTATTAATGTGCTATGATTTCTCCATATTAATCTTGCTACCTTTTGCTTTACTTTAATCTCATCGCAGCGTACAAGGAGACGTAGGGTCCGAGACCCATGGGGAAACTGGTGTGATGCAAAGGACTTAGAAGGACAAACGTTTGAGGTAACTTTGACCTTTCAAATGGCTCATCCATGAAAACTGGTTTTTAAATATATATTTGTACATCTTAATGTCATATGTATTGTACTTGTTTCATACATTAACATGTATGTGTTCATTCCCATGTTAATTTGTCTGGAAGTCACCAGTAAACACCAAAGTAGAAGGCATTGGTGGTGCAGTTAACTAGGAGTTTAACTCATTTCAGAACTTGGGTTCTCTGTCTCTGTATTCTGGTCTCTAACTCAAGATAAGGGTGTCAAGAAGTTGGTATGCCCAATTCATTTCATTAAACATTTATTGGAAGAGGTTCTGATATACCAATTAAAATATTGTTCTAAGCATTAGACATTAGACACACATATGTTCTAAATATATATATTTTTTGTAACAGCTAGTGCAGTAGAATGGATAGAATGTGTGAATGTGTACGTACTGGCTTTGTTACTTTAAGCAACTACTTAATCTCACAGAATCTCATGCTTTTTTAACTTACAAATTGTGAATAATAATAATACCTCCCTCAAAGTATTGTTGTAAGAAAGAAATGAGATAGACTATGTAAAGATGCTAGTACTAGGTATTTAGTAAGCCTTGCATGCACAAAGTACTCAAACTTGAGTTCTCTTTCCTCCTCCGCATTCCCTGCCCTCAACTTCTCACCTGAGTACTGTTCTAGGCACAGTAATTAGTAATTCATCCTTCCCATAAGGGGCTTGTATTTCTAATAGGAAAGACAAAACTTATAGTAAGTTCAATAAGGTTGGTCCCAGGAATTGTAAGTTTCTTCCAAAGGATGTGATCAGGGCAGGTTTCGTAGAGTATGTGGGGTATAATCTGATCTGAAGGATCTGCAGAAGAATCTCAAAATGGAGATGAATACACTTTAGGCTGAGGGAACAAAGCTGGAGACATGGGAAAATACTAGATATATTCTGGAAAAGGTGCATAGTTCATTTGGACTAGGGTGTAAGTTGGTCGTAGAAATGGAATAGAGATTTACTTTATTTTATAAACACTTATAAAGGGCTTACTGTGTGTCAGAAAATGTCAGTATTTTATAAACATTAACTCAATCTTCACAATAATACCATGACAGTGGTATTATTGTTTACTTTTTATTATTACTTTCATTGTTCCCATTTTTAAAGATGAGGTAACTGAAGCATGAAAGCTTTAGAATTTGCCTAGGGTCACCAAGCTAGTAAATAACTGGGCCAGACATTCTAGATCCAGAATCTGTTCTTAATTATTATTCTGCACTGTCTCTCAGTTGTGAAAGAAAACTCAACACAGTAGAATATGGTAAGTAGAAATGGGAAATAAAAGACTCTGGTGATTCTTACGTTTTTGAACCTGGGTGATTGGTACCATTGATTGAAATGGGCAAATCAAGAGAAGGAGTAAATTTTCTGTTTGGGATGGCCGTGTCTTTTGAAACAATTTTTAAAAAATACTGTCCAGCCTTTCTACATGTTGGTAGCAAAAAGGAAGCCCATCTATATCAATTTAGTCTCTCTTGTCCTCACATGCCCTTCAATTTGATTTTAAAGGACTATTTTTATTCTGCCTCTTAGTAGATGATGGACTTCTTAATCAATTGGCATTTTGTTTTAGCATCTCTCTGCTGAGGAGTTGGCAAAAAGAAGAGAAGAGGAAAAAGGCAGACCTGTTAAATCTTTAAAAGTGCCAAGACCAACAAAAAGGTGTAGTGTTATATAAATGTGGTTTTTAAACATTTATCACAAATGGCTAGATAATGTATGAAAAAATATTCAATAGCTGCATTATATTGTTCACATTAAGTTTAAAAAATACTGCTACAATTTTTTAGATTTTTTTGTTTCACTGATTATGAATTTGGAAGACCTTGAACAAACGTTTTAAATTTGTTCAGATTCATTGAACATATGATCCAACATATGTTGTAAAGGGGCCCTGTTTAGGACAGGTTGGTCATTCAACTCTAGACACTATGGACAGGAACCTTCATGAAATGACTGGGTTTTCTTTGGGTGGTACTAATTGTTAGCAAGTTGTTGCATGGTTTGTTATTGTTTTCCAATGCATGTGTAATCTAAAATTTGAGCCTTTTAAAATTAAGGGTCACCAAATAAGTTAAATGTTCCGATTTTCTATTCCCTCTTCCTGCAGATGCCCCATTGAATAGACTGTAGTTTTGTCAGTGTACCTTTTAAAAGAAGATATCCAGGAATGCCACTAGATCATATTTTTGCCTGATAAATGTCCTTGGGTAATCCTTAGGTTCTCATTTATTAAACAATAATTTAAATAACACTGTTAGCTGTATTTTAAGCACTTTATATTTATTAGCTCATATAGTCTTCATGACAACCCTGTGCATTAGTTAATATTCTCACTCCCATTTTATAGATGAGGAAACTGAGAGGCATAGAGAGGTTTAATAACTTGCTCACGCTGTCAAGTAGTGGAGCTGTTGATTTTAAACCCAAGTGTTAAGCTTAAGAGTTCATACCCCTAATCATTACATTATATATTACCTCTCTAAAGTAAAAATAAAACTTAACACAGTTGTCGTGAGACTAAATTAGATAAACTATGTAAAAAATAGTCCTCCATAAGCTAGGACTCCTCATCCAGTATCCAGATAATTGATTTTCCAACTCTATATGTGAGACTTATATTTATTGTGATTTTCGAGTCATTCTTCAAGGTCTTCAGGATCTTTTTGAATCCAGATCCACTTTTCTCATTTTAGCCTTTGTAGCACTGTATCATTAACATTTCAATAAGCTTGCCTTTCCTGCCATTACTCACTGATTGCAATGTTGAATTGGAGAAATGTAAACCTCATTGTATATATTTAAACAACGAAGACATTCATTCTTCAATCAGCTATATAGATTACCACAATTAACCCATATATCTTCATCTTATACAGAAGGATAATCATATCAGATGTCTTGTTTAATTTCAGATAAAATATATTTAAGTCTTTAGTTTCTAACAGATTATTCCTATCAATAGTGTCTACAATAAGGTCTACTTATCATGACTTTTCATGAACTCATTATTTTACTTAGTCACCTCTTCACTTGGTTAAGGATCACAAATCAGCTGTTTCATAATTTTTTCTAGAATTTTACTACTGTTCAACATCTAGTTCCTCCTTTTCTGTAGTCTGCTTTTTTGTATTGTGAAACAAGCTCAATAATTGTCTATTTCTAGTCCTTCAGTAACTTTCCCATTCTCTGCAGTTCCTCAACAAACACTGACAGCGGTTCCATATCCGTGGTTCTTAAGTACTCCAGGATGTTCTTTCTGTGCTATTTTCTCATCTATCTTGGTCTTCAGTTTCTTTTTGTGTTGATTAAACACTTTCTAATTTAAAGGTCTTTCTTTATTCAACAAGTATCTTTGAATGTGTACTGTATATGTCAGGCACGGTTCTGATCACTTGGGATACATTATTAAGCAAAACAAAATGTTCTCTTGAAGCTAACCATCTGTGGTTGAATGGGAATGGAATTGCCCTGCTCTCTTCCAGTTGTGTTAATGCGAATGTATTCCTGTGTGTTTTTCTTTCCCTGAAGATAGCCTAAAAAACCTTTTTATTGTTCTTAATATAGTTCTCAAGCCTCAATTCTTTACTGACATTTCTGAGATTTATGTGTGCTTTTGACCTTGCTTAGGTTCTCTCTTTTTCACCTCTTTTTACTTTTTCACTTTTTTGTTGTTGTTGTTTTTTTTTTTTTTTTTGGAGACAGGGTCTCACTCTGTCACCCAGGCTGGAGTGGAGTAGTAGAGTGGCGAAATCATGGCTCACTGCAGCCTCCACCTCCTGGGCTTAAGTGATCCTCCCACCTCAGCCTCCCGAGTGGCTGGGACTACAGGCACACGCCACCACGCTCAGCTAGTTTTGAAATTTTTTTTTAGAGGTGGGGTTTCACCATGTTATCCAGGCTGGTCTCAAACTCCTAGGCTCAAGGGGTCTGCCCACCTCGGCCTCCTGAAGTGTTGGAATTACAGATGTGAGCCACTGCACCTGGCCACTTTTTCACTTTAAGAGTTTATGATAGGAGTAATACATTAATATCTTTACCAGAACTGTTTGTCATTCATTGATTCAAAAAATGTTTTAAGTTCCTATTCTATAGTGGGCACATTATTGAACTGACAAGTGTTTTTGATAAACTTCCATCTTTCTTGAACCTTTTTTTGGGTCTCATGACAGTTAATTATATTTTCATTGGACTTTTTGAAATCTGCTTTTAGTGTGGGACATATGTCTGATAGTTTATAGTGTCCTCTTTGAGTGTTAAAGGAAATTAAGACAACAGAGTAACTTTATCTCGAAGTTCCTGGGTTTTTTTTGTTCTTGTTAAATCTAACAGAACAGTGCTTCTTTTGAAAGGGTTTATGGAATTTCCTACAAAACTCTCTCATTTAGACAGAATTTGGGTTTAGATTATTGATATACACTTTCAGATTTACAAATAAATGTTATTTTCCTAATCTTGTTGAGATTGTATTGAAAATTTTTTTTCTTTTTCAGCTCGTTTGATCCCTTCCAACTGATACCTTGTAATTTTTTTAGTGAAGAAAAGCAGGTACTATTTATGCATTAATGAATGACAGTAGACAATCCCCACTTCCCCCTGTCAAACAGGAAATGCTTACTCTTTTTCCATATGTGCAAGGCATATGTATAAAAAGACTGAAAATGAGAGAGAATTTCTCCCTGCTGGAATTTTAAATCATAATGTTTTAAAACTCTAGTTTGTGCTGAGCTTTGGTTAGTGCTGAGAACTTGGTGGGGTGGATAAAGGAGAACAGGGTGGGCATTCCAGGTGGGGAGAACAAAAATCTCTATTTTTATGCTCCCCCGTTTTGTTTTGTTTTTTATATTTCAGGAGCCATTTCAGGTGAAAGTGGCTTCAGAAGCACTTTTAATAATGGATTTGGTAAGGATAATCTATTGTGTTTACTTAGTTATTCTGATTTCTACTCTTGTGTATTTTTATTGCAGGCGTAAGACAGAGTATGGAAGACGTGTATTTTGGATCTTAACTGTCCTATTTTACAAGGAATCTAAAAATAAGTCTTTTCTTTTGGAGAAAAGCCAAACAATTGCATGTTTCCATATTTTAGAGAAAATAAATTAATGTGAGTTTTTGCAGACTGTTTACCATCATTAACCCTATTTTAACTTTCTAATATATGTGTCTGCCACTTTTTAGATCACTGAAACAAAGCACAACTCCTGTAATTTGGAGGGTTTTTTTGTTTTTACTAAACTACCGATACCTCCAACAGTTTTTGTGTTTGTGATGTCTTTGTGTAGAAGGATTTAGAGTGATTTTTACTTTGTATCCTTACATAATACCTCCCTTGAGTAGGGAGAGTAAATGGTATCTTCATTTTGTAATTGCAAAAGTAGAGTCTGAGAATTTTTAAGTGTTTGGTTGAAAGCTTCTCAGCCAGCAGTGAAGATAGACCTGAAATCTTAGTTTCTGTGCACTGATCCTAGCATCTAGTTCCTCTCCTATGCTACTTTATTTTATAAAAGCATGATGACTATACTTACAAATGACTTTCTTATGATAAGTGAGTTTTGTTACTTTGTCAGGTGGGTTTGTGCGTTTGGGCTAAGTCTGTCTTGTATTTCTTTTAGCATGCTCATGTTTCTATGGCAGAAGTGATTGGTCTGTTAGGAGGAAGATACTCAGAAGTTGATAAAGTAGTTGAAGTAAGTTCTCTCTTTTAAAAAAAGTTTTAGTTATTTAGTCCTACTACCATACCAAATATTTTTATAGAATTCAGTTAATATAATTAAAATACAGACTTTACCTATGATATATATGAGAATATGCAAATGTAGCAAGTTATATATTCCCAGAAGTGACTTAACATTCTATATGCCTAGCACCTGTTTCTTTTTACCACCGAGAGAACATTGCCAGGCCTTGGGGCCTCATTACCTTTATTAGTAAAAAGCTACAACTTCTAAGAGGCCAGAAATAGGTACTAACACTTTAGTTGAAAGTTTGTATGCATCATTCTATTGAAATTATTGTCATAAGTAACAGGAGTCATTGAAAGAATACCTTTGTACAGGTATTATGTGGGCTGACCTGGAAAACTAACCATTATTATGACCTTGTTTGAGTAGAAAAATGCATGCTAAGTTCCTAGCATATAATCAGACTTTTGGAGTATAAGTCATTTGCAAGTTAAAGGCACCTGTGGTATTGTCAAATAAAAGTCTTGGCCTTGAAAAGTTTCCGTATCTTTGAAAGAATTATAACATTAGAGTAACAGAATTAACAGGATTTTAGTATAATCATTTGAGGATCAATCGTTTATAGGTCTGTGCAGCAGAACCATGTAACAGTCTGAGTACAGGACTACAGTGTGAGATGGATCCTGTATCACAAACACAGGCCTCAGAAACCTTGGCTGTTAGAGGCTTCAGTGTTATTGGATGGTATCATTCTCATCCTGCTTTTGATCCTAATCCTTCCTTACGAGATATTGACACACAAGCTAAATACCAGGTATTACATGTATATTTATATTCTGTAAATGGTTGCACACCCCCTCAATGCTCCCTTTTAAATAGATAAACTTTAAACATTTTTCATATTACATTTCTAATATTCTTTATACTGGGGGTTTTGTTTGTTTATTTTTATTTTTTGTTTTTTTTTTTTTTTTTTTTGAGACAGAGTTTCACTCTTGTTGCCCAAGCTGGAGTGCAATGGCACGATCTTGGCTCACTGCAACCTCTGCCTCTTAGGTTCAAGTGATTCTCCTGCCTCAGCCTCCCAAGTAGCTGGGATTACAGGCGTGCACCACCACGCCTAGCTAATTGTTTGTAGTTTTAGTAGAAACAGGGTTTCACCATGTTAGCCAGGCTGGTCTCAAACTCCTGAACTCAGGTGATTGGCCCGCCTCGGCCTCCAAAAGTGCTGGGATTGTAGGCATGAGCCACCACACCCAGCCACAAAAAAAAAAAGAAAAAAAATACTTATACTGGGGGTTTTAAAAGAACATGCATTTTTTTTTTCTGATTGCAAGATTGATAATTGTTTATTTAGAAAGTCAGTTATTTTATTAAGTACAAACAAGCCATGAATGTATCACTGGTAAATACTCCCAGAGCCTTTAAAAATTGATGGGAACAACTAGGACAGGGACTAGATACAACTGAAGTAATAAGAAACATAATGTATTTTTTATAGCTGAAGAAAAAGTTTTATTCTGGGATTTTACACTTGATATGTGACTGGGTTTGCTGTAGGGTATTTGTAAATTATTACTGTATTGATAAGAATTACGGATGTAGGGTGGTGAATATAATTAATAAATACATTCATGGCAAATACAGATTGTGTAGGCCATTTTTTATTTTTAAGGGTCATTTCGGATTTGGTTGAACACATTTTTGCCTGAAAAATGTACTGTGTGAGATGAATATCGAAGGCATTTGATTTAGTTGCAGTTTGGATGTGAACTTTTTTTTTTTAGAGACATAATCTTACTCTGTCACCCAGGCTAGAGTGCAGTGGTGGGATCTCGACTCACTGCAACCTCTGTCTCCCAGGTTTAAGGGATTCTGCTGCCTCAGCCTCCTGAGTAGCTGGGGTTACAGGCACGTGCCACCACACCTGGCTAATTTTTGTATTTTTGGTAGAGACGGGGTTTCACCATGTTGGCCAGGCTGGTCTCAAGCCTGATCAGGCTGACCTGACCTCAAGCAGTCCGCCTGCCTCAGTCTCCCAAAGTGCTGGGATTACAGGCGTGGGCCACTGTGCTGGGCCAGATGTGAACTTTTTAATGCACCTTTTTGTTCCTGCTTTTCCCCATTAGATGTTTAAAATGTTAGTATGGATAAATATTGGCTTTTGAATTTATATAGTTGAAACTAATTATATTTTTCTTGTAATTGTAGAGTTACTTCTCCAGAGGAGGTGCAAAGTTCATTGGGATGATTGTTAGTCCCTATAATCGAAATAATCCCTTACCATATTCTCAGATTACCTGCCTGGTTATAAGTGAGGAAATTAGCCCAGATGGCTCTTATCGTAAGTTTTCAACAAAAATAACTTTATCCTATTTCTACTCTTATTTCTTTGACTCATACAAATCAAAAGATTTGCAACTGTGCAAAATTATTTAATGCAAGAGTTTGTGCCCTCAACTAGGGAATCATTATTTGGGTGCCACCCTAGTGCAGCCACCCTCTTCCGTTTCTTAATCTCCTGCTATATTCAAGTCCCCACTTTTGTTACCATGGCCACTGGGCAAAAGGATTGAAATATGGAGAAAAGTTATGGCCAGGCAGTGTGTATGCTAGGCACTGGAGATGTTGCAGTAAACAAAACAGTCTCTGTTCTCATGAAAATTTTTTTATAAATGCAGACTGGCTTTCTCTGTGATGGCATGCAAATGAAAAAAAATGACCACCAGCTCTCTGTCACCTCCCAGTTTAGGGTTAACAATGATTAACTCAATTTGTATCTCTCTTTGTTCCCATTCTATCTCAGGAAAGAATTTGGTTGGCATAGACCATCGTCTGACTTGATTCCTCTGAGGTTTATGTCCACTTGTAGTCCAAACATTTCTGGGCGGATAGGGAATTAGTATAGCAGACTAGGAAAAGGAAGGGAGTGTGGCTAGAAAGCAAATAATCAGAGGAAACAGTAGGCTAAATAACTCTAGGATATTTATTCTGTCATTACTACCACTGCTATAGGTCAGGTCCCCTGGACACTGCCACTACAGTTACCCCACATTGTACTCTTCCCCATTAGATTATGAGCTCTTTGAGAATAAATACTGTATTGTACCCATTTTTTCTATCCTGTTTCTAGCATGAGGCCTGGCATAAAGTAGATACTAAATGAATATTTGTTTAATAATTAATTTCTCTTCATTCTTAATGATCTCACTTGGATGCCCTATATTTGATATAGATTTACCAGCACTGCCCCCATGTTATTTACTATTAGTTGCTTTATTCTTTATGTATCTGCAACACTTTATTCCTGCCTTCATGGTCACTTTGTCTTTTAATGCAATTTATCTATTTAGCAAGTCCTAATAAATTGTATGCCCAAAGAGCAGGGACTGTGTCTTATTTGTCTTTTTTCTCAAGTAGCACCTAATAAATTGCTTTGCATCTAGGAGGTGGTCAACACTATGGGTTTTTATTGAATTAATAATATTGGTATTAGCTTTTAGTCTGGAATGTCCATTTTGAGCATAGCACATAATACACATTATTCTTCAGCTCAGTACAGTTTTGTAGAAAGAATCGCAATTGTTCTCTCTTTAAATCATTTTAAAACCATCTTTAAATCATCATCTGACTTGATTTTGTAATCTCACAGACTGCTAGGTTTTGGTAATGAACCTCAATTCTGGTGCTATCCAGTACAATAGCAGTACATGTGACTTTAAATGTAAGTTGATTAGAATTACATGAAATTTAAAATTTAGTTCATGGAATTCTACTCTGGCCAAAATGAAGTAACAAGAACTTGTCTGAAACCACCAAAAAACTGGACAAAATATGTAAAATAATGGTATTTAAACACAACATTGAGCAGCAAAGGAATACGATTGCTAAGAGATGGGAAACAAATGAAAAGAGCCCCACATTACCCTAGCTTACTGCTTAAGAGGGTTTTCAGATATGGCACAAGAAGGAGAAACCCACCCAGAGCCAGGCAGACTCAATTAAGGTGATGGAGATAAGGAGACCAAGACAGCTGAGTTTGTGAGACAGAGCCCCAAGAGAACAGAAAGCAGAATGGAGAGTGAACTCTGGAGATTTGTAGAAGACTATCCCTGGAGTATTTAGCAAACTACAGATCAGCACATGCATGTGAATAAACTAGCCCAGATGGGAAAGAACCACTTGAAAGCATTAGAGGGAACTATCCATGATGCTCCCATGAGCTACCATTGGACAGAGCTGTCTTGTAAATGACTTGTCCATGCTTAACACTGCGTATTAGATCTTAATCCTAGGTCTTTTGCTTTGCCCTTAGAAATCCTCTGGTGCAAGAATTAAGGTTTTCTAGAAGCCATGGGATACCTTGTGCTACAGTACTTTTAACTCAGGTCATATCTTTACAATATCTCTAATGGTTTAATGTTTTCTTTACTTGTGACAGGCAGGAAATATATTTAGTGATCAGTTTTCTTCTGATATTTTAGTGGATAAAAATATTCTCTATAAAAGGAAACTTTTATTGACTTTAAAAGTACCTTTTTTTAACTTAAAAAATATTCTTAAAAATACCAAATAGACCTGTATATAATTTGTGTGTATGTTTTCATGTTTTTGCATCAGCATAGATTGAAAATGCATTATTTACCTCTCTTTATTTTCATCTTCAACTTTCACTGAGAGTAGGAGTCACTCTATTGGATTCAGATCCCAGCTCTGACATTTATTGCTTATTTTACCTTGGGCAGTCTACTCCCTCATTCTCCTTTGCTACAGCTGTAAAATGAGAAAAAATTACTACCTTGCTTACAGTAGGTATATGGTTGTAAGGTGTGTCAGTAATATATGTAAAGTGTTTAGCAAATAATAGGTTTTCAGTGGGTGGTTATCATTATATAGATGGTATCCATGTTTAGTAAGTAATCAAAGCATGTCAAGTAAATGACTGTTATCACCATAAGGAGTTTGCTTAATACCCCGTGTACTATAATGTGTCACTCTTCTTAAGTTTTTGGAGAAGAGGAAAATTGAGGAATTAAATAAAAAAGATCAGTCATCATCATCAGGCTTGCTGTCCCCTTTCCTTCCAAACACCTGAAAAAATGCCTTTTTAGAGCATATTGACAGTTAAGCTATGCTTTATTTCATTGTGAGGAAATAATTGTATTTTTCCCCTTTTTTTTTCCCATGCCTTCTGATTTGCTGGCATTTTATTTATTCCTTACCATGGTAGAAACCCAGTTGAGAGGCAGTATTATGTATAAGTTAAAAGCAGAACTCTCGAGCCTGACTGCCTGGGTTCAAATCCTGCCAATGCCTTTTATATCTGATCATGAGCAGGTTAACCTTTCTATGACGTAGTGTCCTTATCGAAAAAAAAAAAAAAAAGGTAGGGGGTGAATAATGGCAGCTACTTCATTTAAGTGATTTCACATTAAGTTTTAGGTGGCACATAGTATGCATTATAAGTGTTACTATGATGGTATCAGCCTTTGCTAGTGAATCAGCTGAGCTTTTAAAAAAAATGCTATAGATGCATTTGCATGGGGGTCTTGAAGGATATGTGAAAAATTGCTAAGATAACTCATCGTTTGGTATTTTTTCCTTTCTAGATGAATATATGATGTTCACCCCTTGGGCTTCTTTCTTTCCTCCAGAGTTTAGTATAACAACTTTGACTCAAAGCAGTTGCTGCCTCCCCAGAGTTCATCCTATCCTCTTGTCTAGTCTTAGATTAGCTCTTCTAGGGAGGTGGAATGAGTTTGGGCTCAGAAGTGAGGCAAACCTGCTGGGTTTTAACATCTATGTCCTGCCACTTTGCTAGCCTAAATATGTTTTTTAATGTGTCTCAGCTTCAGTTTTCTCACCTGTTAAAAAAAAAAAAAACCTTACGGCATTGTTGTAAGCTTAATAACCTGTATATATATAGATTTTTAATTATCACTAGGATGGCAATATGTCTTAGTTTGTCTAGGATAATCCCACTTTAAACCTGTGGTTCAGGCATAATTATTAATAGTACCTTCTTTCATTCAAAAAGTCTCTTGGTTTAGGTGATAAATTACGTGATCATCCCATCATAGTGCCATGCGTAGAATTGTCATGTAAATGGCACTTTTACTCATTATTATTATTAATAGCTTGGCATTAATATGCTTAGTGGACCAAGTACAATCAGGCAATAAATATTTAATGAATGCCCACTATGTTTAAAGTGCTGTTCAGCTGATCTGCAAAGCTATGGTTGTAAAAACACCGAAGGGAATTTTAAGTATAATTAAAAGGAGATTGGAGAGTTAAGAAATAGTTGATGAAAATGTGCTTCTTTATGCTTTTCTAGGCTTACCTTACAAATTTGAAGTACAGCAGATGTTAGAAGAACCTCAGTGGGGATTAGTATTTGAAAAGACAAGATGGATAATAGAAAAATACAGGCTCTCCCATAGGTATGTACTGTGGTTTGAGATGGTTGCACATCTGCAGTGTTGCTCATTAAATTATGTTTCAGAGAAAACCCAAGTTAAATATAAAATTGTGATGTATGGCATCCGTGATAGTTTATTATGAAACTGATTAGTTTATAGTATTCGTTTCACCAGTTTGTTTTCATATTTCTTCCTACAGCAGCGTCCCCATGGATAAAATCTTTCGCCGGGATTCTGACCTGACTTGTTTGCAGAAAGTAAGCTGTCTTCATTTTAATTGGTTCCATTGTTCACAGATTCTGAAGCTATTCATCTCAATGTGTTTTCCCATGATGCCTAATACTTTGTGGATAATTTTCTGTATATTTCTTTTATTACTTTTTCCTTTGGAAAATTAATTTCTAGGAGATAATTAGTAACCTGTTTTGTTGCCCAAGCTTGCACATAGAAAAAATTCTATTTTAGAATAAATTTGTCAGTGTCGGCTGATTTTAGCAGATTATTATTATACACAATGGAGAACATTTTTCTTATTTTATTAAATTTGAAAGTGCCATGTTTCCATTTTAGCCTTAACAATTGGTCATTTTTAAGAATGATGGTATAAATCCAACGATTAAATTTAAATAGTCATTTTATTTAACTTTCTAATAGGAAATAAGAGTTTTGAATTCTGTCAGTTCACGTCTAGGTTTTGCTTCTGTAATGATTGAAGGCTAGTAGATCTGCAACATTTGTCTTTTTAAATAGCAATTGGGGATAGAAAATTTAAACATTAAGTTTCTTTTTAATATGTTTTACTCCTTTCTGTTATATCCAGTTTTTTGTGTGTTGTTGAAAAAGTATGTGCACATTTCCAAGGAAATAGACTCCAGCTAGCATCCTCATTTTGAAATGCAGAATCCTATGTTTTTATGTACCTAGATTTTTGTGTGTGTGTATACTCAGGATTATTTTGCTTTGTAAGTGTAACTACAAATGGAGAAAAGTCACAAATACGTCCAAAGTAGAAAGCATCACATAAACAATCTCAGGTTTGTCTCCTTATGTAAAATCATAAAAGTACTAAGCTGAGTGTTCCTCAGCAGCAATTTCCTACATTCCAGCTCTGTGACTATTAAACACAAGTTAATCTTCAACCATTTTTAAGGAGAGTGTTTCTCATTTGAGCATTAGGAAATGTGAGGTCTGGAAAGGGACGAAATAGTGATAGTAATGCAAACCCTCATACTTTTTCTGTATTTAAATATAAAACTTTTCTTTTCAACTAGCTTTTGGAGTGTATGAGGAAGACTCTGAGCAAAGTGACCAATTGCTTTATGGCTGAAGAATTCTTGACTGAAATAGAAAATTTGTTCCTTTCCAATTATAAAAGCAACCAAGAGAATGGAGTAACCGAAGAGAACTGTACAAAGGAATTGTTAATGTGATTATTTTAAAGTTAAGACTTTTAATCTTGACACAGTAGATCTTACTTTCAAAGTTATAAACTTAAAGTGATTGTAGTTAACATTGGCACAGCTTTGGTATTTTTTCTCTATTTCACAAAATCCAAACTTTGCCACATAAATCATGTGAAAAGGAAGAGATACAGATTTGTTTTCATACAGTGTTTATCAGAGTGTTCTGCAAACCAGGGTCCACCACGGTGTTCTAGTCCTTTACTGAGCAATGCTGTAGGCTGTGAAACTTAGCAACCTGGTCGGCTTTACTGTTGTGTTCAGCTTGGGATTTGGACTATGTCTCTAAGTCATTTCTTCCCTGAACTAGTCATTTATGTTCCATTGTGGTATCTCATATTTCATTTAAAAGCACTTCCATTCTTTCCATATGTTCTGCTGAGATTTGTTTATGGCTATAAATGAGATATGGATGGGTGGTCACTGAGATAATTAATATGGTTTAGAACTACTGATTAGTAAATCTAACAGGAGGCCAGGAGAGGCATGACAAGAAAATCTTAAAAACAGGAAAAACCCAAAGGAGAGAACTAAATTACCAGTTTCTAATCATAGATACTAGCTTCCATTTCATTGTATAGCAACAGTATCATAAGATATGCCATTTTCTCAGCTATCTGAAAATTTTTAACCAATTTTACACACATAAAATAATTAGCTTCAATTGTGAGTCCACTTACATTAGTAGGTGTGATAAAACCTCATTTAACTGGAACGTAGGTAATCATAACTCAAACTTTTTTTCTACTGCCTACTACTAGGAGAAAGAGGCAAATGATAATAAAGCTGGAATAAATCAGAGATTTAATTTTTAAAACAAGCCTTTCAGGACATATTACATATTCAGCCCAGTTTCATATGCTTTCTGAATCTATAATGGAGGTCAGTGAACTTTTTTAATGTAAAGGGCCAGTTTGTAAATAATTTTGGCTTTTCAGGCCACATATGATGTCTATGAGACATTCTTCTTTGTGTGTGTTTTTTACAGCCCTTTAAAACGTTAAAAACCATTGTTAACTCACAGGCCTCATAAAACATAGGCTGTTGGCTATTATTCTCCAACCCCTGATCTAGAGAATTTTAAACATTAGAATTTTGTTTTACATTTGTTAAGCTTTACGTCGTCTTCAAATGACACCAAAACTCAGAATTATGATCTGCATTTAAGCCAATTTTAAAATAAAATAAGCAGTCATGCTGCCTCATTTATTGAAATTCAGTAGATTTTAGTTTATTTCTTAGTAGTCAGAGAATTGATTTATACCTATTCACCAAACATTCTTACTAATGTTTCCTTATATCTAAATCAGATTGATTCTATATTTTGCTTTGTTTGTAATCAGTAGCCAATGAAGAATAAGGAGTATTGGAAGAAGCAGTGAGCCAGCTTTAGGTGACCTGGTTCTTGTCTCAACTTTGTGATTTGGGGAGATATAGTTTACTTTCCCTGAGCCTTAATTCTTGTGTAACTAAAGTCTAACTTAACTTCTTAATGTCCTTCCAGAACTAAAATTTTATTGTTCATTCTAATCGTTGGACTACTCATGTGAAGTTTATATTCTGAGTTAATACAGTTTCCAAATTAACATACATTTTTAAAAAAAGGGTAGTATTTTTCCATTTCTCTGTGTGCACTTAGGATAAACAATGAAGTATAGCTTATAAAACAATTAGTTTGAGGGCTGAGCGTGTAAGAGGAACTATACCAAAAGTCAGGAAACCTGAGCTCTTACCCTAACTCTGTTACCAACTTTGCTGTGTGACCTTAATCAAAACACATAACCTGGACCCCATGCTCCTCACCAGTAAATCAAGGGCCTGAATTTTATGGCTTAGTATTCCCTTCCAAGCTCCGAAGTTGCGTGATTCTGTGAAAGGCAGTGATTGATTCCTTTGTACTCATCTTCCTTTTGACCTGTTTCCTCATGATATATTGGGGAACAAATACTAAAAAGTGTTTTATACTAGCTTTCTTGATTGACATTTCCCTATAATACTGATGAATTTGGGTGATGGAAAGTAATGGAAATTGTTAAAAGTTCTGCTCTCAAATCTGAGTCTCCTTGCCCTGTGTGCCAATGTTTAACCATATTTGCTAATCTAAGCCATATTGTGAGCATCTCAAGGATGATACTTGTCAAGAGTTTGGGGCCTTGAGAGCACAGTTTTCAAAATAATACTTAATATTTTCTGACTATAGAGTACATTTGTCTTGTAAAGTATATTTTAAAATACAGAGAAGTGTGAAGTACAAATATCTCAGTGCTACTATTTAAAAAAACACAATTAGTATATAAATCCTTCCCCATTTTTTTGACAGTATAATTTTAGTTTTTTAAACTTGGTTACTTCTTTCTCTCTTCCTCCATCATTTTCCCTGCTTCCTTTTTCTTTTGTCATATTCTTAAAACAATTTTGCAACCACAGGTACCCACATTGCTGGCACTACCAGCCTTAGGCTACTACCGAGGTTAATGGAGCCAGGGCCTTGTAGAAGCACAGAGGAAGTCTATAACTGAGGGGGCCTATGATACAGGAAGTTCAGGAGGCAGAGTCTCAAAGGAACACCTGCCTTTAATAATGTTTACAGAAGTGGAGAAAGGACTAAAGGACTTAAAGACATGCAGGTGTCTTCATCCTGATTCTGTCTTTGTTATTGCACAATGACTATAAAATAATGACCTAATTTTTTTTTTTTCTGGCTTGGCTAATGGAAATCGACACTAGCGCTTCCCCAATATTAGACTTAATCTAATTCCAAAGTAACATTCAAGAAAAGAAAAACCAGTGGAACAGGATCAGTAAGCTCAGACTCTCCATCTCCGTTATTTTAGCCTTGACCATTCTTCTCTAATCCTTTTAAATTATCTTCAGTTTCCAGTTCAAGTTATATTGCTTCAGTTACAGTTTGTTTGACCCTGTATTCAGAACTGCATTATGATTCTTGTGGGCCCTAGATAGTTTTGCCATCTTAGACCCCTTCTTCCATACAAAATTAAAAGTGATATTTTACAATTGTATCTGTATGAAATGAATGTATTAATATTTTAGATTAAAACATTTTGTTTAGAAGTTCAGTTTTTTCTTATGAGGCTAAAAAAAATTAAAACATTTTTGTGGGCTTCTAAAAAACTGTGGGCCTTAGGTACTGTGCCTAATGGATAAGTTGGCATTGACTGTATTCTGAAGGGCATCATTGGAAAAATAGCAGTCATTATTCTGTCCCCTTCTCCCACCACCACAGTCCTTGGAGAAGTCTTTGCCACTCCATCCAAGAGCACCGCAGTTTCCACGGTTATAGATCTATAGACTTGAACTTACTTCCTTCCCAACCTAACCAAACTCACAAGGATTACTTGGGACCATTCATCCTCAAAAAAGATAGGAGGCAGTGGTTTGTTTTAGTCTTCAGATATTTTTGTTCTGGTCAGTCCCTAATCTGTAGTTTTGAAACTCGTGCCACACTTGAAAGGGAAACATCCTACTACCTTTCTTTCCTCTCCATTTCCCACAAACCCTTTCCTTCATCATCACTCCCTGCATTCTTACTTCTCAGCATATAGATACAAGACCCTTCTTTCTATTATTTATTGAAAGCTAGGCCTGTAAAATAGAGATGGACAGACCATGCATGTTTCCATGAAGCTATTTAATGCTGCTTCCAGTCTTCTGTCCATACCATTCCTTCCCTGCCCCTAGGAGTGGGGTTGAGGTCTGTGACATGCAGACTGAAAGCACAGTCAGAACCTCTGCAGCTCTCAACCCAACAGAGGAGACTGTGGCTTCAACATGCCAACCTGAGCAGGTCTCCTCTGCATTACGTTCCTCCCATTTCTCTTGCTGGGTCCTGATGAGGTGAGCTGGAGAAACCAATAGTCAGGATGCCCTGGAATTGATGTTGCTCTGTTTTGTGCTCACAAAACAGCCATGTAACACATGAGCACCTGAGTTGAAGCCATCCAGTCGCAAGTCAGCAGACAGCAGTTGATGGAATTCTCAGTAGAAATTCAGTAAGGGTGCCCAAATTTTATTTTTTTTTTCACCGATACTCTACCAATATATGGTATTTAGGAAAACTTCTTTTATCCAAGCACAAAGAAAAGCACACACATTTTTATAATCATCTGCTTCATCAGGGTAAATAAATAATTTAACAAATTTGATCAGCATCTCTAGTTTACCAGTACTTTAATATTAGTTTTCTTACAAATTAATGTATTTTGCAATATTTCCAGAAAATCACTGTGGGAGAATAATGTAATATACTTTAGGATATATTTCTTGACCTTTTCTTAAATGGCTTCATGTGCTATTCCCCCAAATTCTGCTTTCTCTATTTTCTTTTTTATTTAACCTATAATTATACTTTCTAGTATATTCTGAGTCTATCTTCTAAGCCACCTTACATTTTTCCTGGAACAAGGGAGGGAATAAATAGTTGTCTCCACTAAATCAGGAAAAAATAAAAATATCCCAGGGGAGCTGTGATTATGCCAAGAGCTCTAAACAGAAGTTTGAGAAGGTAAAAATTAAGTTATAGTATCTGAGTTGTTTTTATTTTCTTCCTTTGGTGTTTATGAAGGTATTCATAAGAACTTTAATTTCAGGGGAAAAAATGCCTGATTTGCTATTTTTGACATTTCCTCGTCTCTTAAGAAGTCAGTTAAATATGTTTTCATAGTTTATATTCCTGTTTCATAGATTACTGTGAAACATGTGTTTAAACCTATGAATTATAAAATAGTATTTAGATTCTAGCGTGAGTTAAATAGATTAGTCATGTATCTTTAGATTTGTGGATTTGACATGTAAATTATGTGTTGTGTATAAGTTAGTTACTAAACATACTGCATGGTTATTGATAAACTTGTTGCTATTTTTTTCCAAATGCTATCAGTGTTTGTGGACTTTTAAAAATTAGTTTGAATTTTGGAATGTTCTGTAATAAAATATAATTTCAACTATTTTGTACATTTAAATATGCCATGTTGTATATGTCTGTATTTAAAAATATTGTAAAGATCTGCATTTTAAGAATTATGAAAGATTTTCCTCAAAAATGACAGAACTCTCCATACTTAATTGTGACACATTATAAGATACCTGATTTTAAGCTTTTGGATTTTGTTCTAAAAATTAAGTTTAAACATGCTGAAAATTCCATAAAAATAAAATTTTGAAAATAAAGTGATCATTTGGATTCTTTCTAAATTATTAGCAATATACACATTGAATTGCAAAAAAATGCCACATTTTAATTTATCAAAGATTTGTTGAGCATCTGTTATATAGAACACTGTAGGGGAAGCAAAGATGAGGAAATCTTAATTTCTTCCCACAAGAAGCCTTGTAAGTGGGAAAACAGATGATAAAGCCCAACATGAATAGCTAAGACACTGAGATGCCAAAAGAAGACTTCCAGGGTAATGGATGGTTAAACAAATGAGAGAAAATTCTCTGGAATATGAGCAGTGAGATCAATTTCTGGGGAAGAGAAGCGGCCTAATCAGATTTGGTTAAATAGCATTTGTGGGAGGATGCTTCAGAGAGGTGTTTAGCATAGGTGTGGAGGTAAGGAGTGAGAATGGCGAGAGTTTTGGTTAAAGGGTAGAGTATATGAAGATGTTCATTATGAAAGCAATACACATTGTGTCAACTAAAGGCTGTAGAAGGTGTAAAGGAAGTGAAAATCTACCTTAAAAGCAGTATTCCCTCATTTATTGATCTTCAACTTTCCAGTCTTTATGCAAAACCTATAAATTTTTTTTAAAAACCCAACAGAATCATACTGTATATCTTTAACTTCTATAATTCTCATTGAGGACATCTTTCCATCTTGGTGCCTAAAGTCTATTCATCCTTTACAGTAAGTACATAGTATTCTGCAGTATATATTTGTCTTAATTTATTTGATCTGTTTTCAGTTGAACTTCAGGTTGTTTCCATTTTTCTATTAAAAATATATTTTTTCTTTTACACAGTTAATACTTCTCAGAAGAGTCATAGAACCTTAGTTGCTAGATCAACTATGCACCCTTTAAATTTTGTTAGTATCTGCAGAAAAATTTTTATTCCTATAAGCTAATTTTCCTTAGAGTAGTACAGGCATATTCTGTCTTGTTATAGAACCAGTTTGAACTCAGGCACCTAAATGATAATAATTTAGGTGGCAAAGTACAAGAAATAGTAAATCCAATGCAGGTATTTCTGATTGGGTGGCCCTCCTGGGCAGCTCATCTTCAATAGATTCCTTTCACATTAGTGTTATCCCTTGGAGGACAAGGGGAACGAGGAAGAGTGGAGGGTTACACACCTGGTACTTAACTACTTGGAAATACACATGGTTTTTGCTATTCCTTTGGGAAGAACTAAACATACGGTCCCACCTGAATGCAAAGGGAGCCGCTAAATGGAGTCCTGATTGGACAGGTACTTCTGCAAAATTCTACACTATGGAAAGGAAATATGAATCTTTGTTAGTGACTAGCTATCTCTGCTACAGATGGCTTGGATTGATTTTCTAAAATAGTATAAACTTGTCTTTGCATGGCCTTTAAACTACTGTACTTGAGACCCCATGTTCATAAAGAAAAGTTGACATCAAATTTCTTTGAAACCAGAGCTCTATATTAAAATGGATAACCTATCCCCCTTAATTCAGAGAATTTTAAAGCTGGAAAAAGGATTGTTCAGGCTTACAGTTCTATATTTTAATAGGAAACAGGTTGCCCAAAATGAAGCAGGTTGCCCAAAGTCACAGCCAAGTTTGTAGCAAGAGCGCCCCTAGAAAGACCCCAGCTCTGCCACCTAACCCAAGTGCTACTGCACCATCCTTTTGAGTGATGTCACATTATTTTTCAATCTCATAAAGAACTACTTAGTATTTTATGTGAGATTCAAATGTTAATACGTTTTAATTTAAAATGTAATTGTCTCTTTTAGAACTGCAAGATCTTATCAATGCCCAGAACATGATTTTTGTGGAACAGTTGACTAAGGAATTACTATTAGAAGTGCTATAATTAGTGAGAATTTATTCGCTTTATTGGCATTATCTAAGAGTAACAAACCCAAATCCTCGATGTTTGCATGCATGTCCACAAAGCCATGTTCTTCAATAATTGTAATGAAAATGTTAATGTTTACGGCCACTAGAGGGTGCTCTGTCACAACGTGTCAGCACTACCATCTCAGCCCAGTACTGTTGGCTAGCCTAAGAGGCAGAAAAGACTGCACGTGTAGCTGAATTTGTAAGCACTAATACATTCACTTTTCTAGTTCCTTGACATAGTATGATCTAGGGATGAGTTTCCTTGTTTCATAGTATCCAGGTTAACTATCTTCACTTTTGTTTATAATAGTAACAGCCATCTATTATACATAGATACAGTGCTTAAAATGCTTTACATAACAGTGTCACATTTAGTTTCCACAACAACCTTGCAAGAAGAATCTTACTACCCCCATTTTAAACTTAGCCATAGAGTGTTTAAGTCACTTGCCCAACGTCATGCAGCCAGAAGTGGCAGAGAGAATTCAGATTCATATATAATTCTAAAGCCAGCTCATTAAGCTATTACGTTATTGATTTCAGAGCTGGAAGAAACTTAAGGAACAATTTAGTTTAGTCTCCTCACTTTGAGATGGGAGAACTGATACCCAAGTCCAAGTCACAGACCCAGTCAAAGCCAGATTGGGAAGTCAAAGTGTGTGCATTCCTTATCCTGTGATCTTGGGTCACGCCTCATGGCAATTCTTGCCTTCTCTGAGCAACAAAAGAAATCCTGTGCTCGTAGGTCCTGTGCCATGCTTTACCCAAACATAGTAGATGATACCAAGGGATTGTCTTTGTTACCCAGACAACAGAAGGAATGGACCTTATGGATAGAAATTTTGCTCTGACATGGTTCTCTATTTCATAAGAGCCTCTTGCATTGTCACAGGTAATTAATCCTCCTGCTGCCAACAGGTCCCCCTCCATCCTCTACACTGAAGCCAGAGGGATTTTTTTTTTTTCTTCACGAAGCATAAATCTGAGCACATCATTTCTGTGCTTAAAGCTTTTTTTTTTTTTTTTTTTTTTGAGATGGAGTCTTGCTCTGTTACCCAGGCTGGAGTGCAGTAGTGTGATCTTTGGCTCACCACAACCTCCGCCTCCCGGGTTTAAGCCATTCTCCTGCTTCAGCCTCCTGAGTAGCGGGGATTACAGCCGTGTGCCACCATGCCCAGTTAATTTTTGTATTTTGAGTAGAGATGGGGTTTTACCATGTTGGCCAGGCTGGTCTTGAACCCCTGACCTCGTGATCCACCCGCCTTGGACTCCCAAAGTGCTGGGATTACAGGTGTGAGCCACCGTGCCCAGCTGCTAAAAGCTTTTTAATGGCTTTGCGAATTTTCTGCACCACTCCTGACGCGGAAGCGCAGAAGACCCTTACTTACGATGCACCCCTCTCTAGCCTAACCTCCTGCCACTCCTGCCTTCAAATACACACACACGCACACACACACTCCTGCCTGTGCTTTTTGCCCTAGCCACTCAACCCATTTCAACTGCCCATCTTGGATTAGACAAATCCAAAATGGGCAGCTTCACCCCTGCAGGCTCACCCCTTTCCCCCTGCTTGAACAACACCCTTCCTGGTCCCAACCTTCTTCAAAATTCAGCTCAAACATCACTTCCACCTGGAAGCCTGCCTGCCTTGAGTCTTCATTCACTCCAGATGGGGTTGACTGGGCCCCTCTCACACCCTGTTCTTATCTCGGCCCCAGTCACACTGCCTTCTGCTTGGCTCTTTTCTTTCCTACTACTTCTATGAGACGGAGCTTCTGAAGGGCTTGGACCTTGCCTTCTCACACTTCATATCCCCAATGCCTAGTATAATACCTAGCATAGATTAGGAAGGCACTTAATTGATGGCAGCTTGATGAATGGATAAATAATTGAATAAGTGAAAGAAAGCAAAAAGAAAGAATGGAAGGCGGATTTTTGGGGAAAAATCAGTTCTATGACAATCAGTTGCTAGATTTCCTGTGAGGAGTAGAAAATAACTGAGACAAAGCTGTTTGTTCTGAAAAACAAGCCCCAGAGTCTAGGTGGGAGCTGAGAGCCCCGGAGAAGCCGCATCTCTTTATTATCTTAAGTGCAATGAGCACTTCAAGAGACATGAATCAACTGATTAGCAAGGGCAGCCTACTCCAGGAGAGGTATTCTCTTGCAATTTTCTCAAAAACACAAAGGCAGGTGAGATTATAACACTATAAACATAATTGCATTTTCTAATCAAAAGTGCAACGTAACTTGGGTAATTATGAGGCGTCAGCGGTGTTACCACTTTATATCCTGAGTATTTTTATCACTGCGAGTTGGGTAGCAACTGCTCAAACATTTTCATCCATCACCTTGTGTTCTCTTCTGTGGGGTTCATACATGGAAAACAAAATGAAAAACAAAAAACAAAAAACAGAAAAAACAGGCAAAGGGTAGAATCCATTTAAAGATGACTAAGGTGCCTTAGTCATGCTGGATTTGAGGTCCAGCAGTGGGATGGGTTCTGCATTTTCTGGGCAAGTGATTTTTCTGTCAGGCAAACAGGACTAGGTGCATCATCCACAGCCCTGGCTGAGGGGAGCTAGGAGAGACAGGTCCAGCTCCAGCCCACACCCAGGACCTTTCTCCACTTTGAAAGATACCTTTGAATTGCACTTCCATTTCACCCAGGAAATCAATGCAGCCCAGCTTCTCTGCCCAGGGCCCAGTGGAGGACGATATATCATACTCTGGGCAGACCCAGAATGCAGTTAGTTACCGTCTCCTCCTTAGGAGGGAGAACAACAATAGAACCAAAATAGCAACGCTAAAAAGCAGACATTTGGAGGGCTTGGGGGCCTTTTGTTGCTGCAAAAGGAGAAGGAAAGGATTTTGCCATGCCCCTGGGGTTTACGCGTTCAAGAGCCCTCCCTCCTGATCCAGGGACCTGGGACAAGCTGTGGGACCTGCAGGGCTCTATGCGGCATGAAGTTCCTTCTGGTTTTGTAGAGAGACAGGGCTGTACAATAGGAGCCCTGGATTTCTGGTCAAAAGCTTTCTTGGTGAAATAGCCAGATCTGGACAGGAAGAGAAGAGAGAAAAGGCACTCTAGGCAGAAGGTGCCCCGGAAGAGGTGGCACAGTGCCAAGAAGTGTAGATTTCCATGAGGCTGGTGTGCATCGTGTGTGGCTAGGAGTCGGGGGCCACAGAAGGGGATGTGGACATGGGGTCAGGTCCCCCAGGGTGTCCAGTGCTATTTTAGAGAGGGTTGCATTCATGTTCCTCATGGAAAGAGATTCAGGCAATCAACAGCCAACATCTTCAAATCCTAAAATGAAAAGGTTTCTCTAAGCCAGTAGTATTCAGACTTTTATTTAGTTAGAAATCGCTGTTGAAAACAAATCTTGCATTAAAACCAAGCATATAAAACAAGTAATAACCAAAAAATAGAAAAAACCCAACTGGATATCAACTGACAAATGGATAAATTAAACGTGGTCTATCCATACAATGGAATTATTATTCAGCCACAAAGAGAAATAAAGCACTGACATATATTACAACATTAATGAGCCTTGAAAACATTATGCTCAGTGAAGAAGTCAGACATAAATGACCACATATTGTATTATTCCATTTCTAGAAAATGTCCAGAATAAGCAAATCATAGATAGAAAAAGTAGATTAGAAGTTGCCAGAGTCTCAGGTGGGAAGAAGGGATTGGGGAGTGACTGCTAATGGATACAGGATGTCTTTTTGGGGTGATGACATGTTCTGGAATTAGTGGTGATGGTGACGGTTGTACAACCTTGTGAATATACTAAAAACCACTCCGGATACTAAAAACCACACTTAAAAATGGTGAACTTGATGATCTATGAATTACATCTAGAAAGAGAGAGAGAGATGGAGGGAGAGAGGGAAGGAAGGAAGGAACCAAGCAGAGCCGATTTGGCTGAAGGGAGGAGGCACTGGGAAGTACAGTGGCCCTTATGGTTGGCCCTGTTTATTTCCAATGTCTGCCCAATCTCTCACCCAAGTTTTAAGCTTGGCTTCCAGATCCCTGGGGAGCCAAGTAGGAGAAAAGATATAGACACCTCAAAATTGAGCATGTAAACTTTCACCTAATCCTCCAATTTTCCCCCACTCCAGAAAGGTTCTGCTTCACTTTCTCCAGAGACTGACCAGGCAGCGACTACCCTCTTGGGGGTGAGATGGTCAGTAGCCTGCTAAGGAAGCAGGAAGCCACTAAGGGATAACTACATCTTAAACCCACTTTCTGTGTGTGTGTGTGTGTGTGTGTGTGTGTATGTGTGTGTGTGTGTGTGTGTGTGTGTGTTTGAGACAGTCTCACTGTGCCACCCAGGCTGGAGTGCAGTGGTGTGATTTCGGCTCACTGCAACCTCCGTCTCCCAGGTTCAAGCGATTCTCCTGCCTCAGCCTCCTGAGTAGCTGGGATTACAGGCATTCACCACCACACCTGGCTAATTTTTCTATTTTTAGTAGAGATGGGGTTTCACCATGTTGGCCAGGCTGGTCTCCAACTCCTGACCTCAAGTGATCCTCCCCCGGCAGCCTCCCAAAGTGCTGGGATTACAGGCGTGAGCCACCGTGCCTAGCCTTAAACCCACAACCCACCTTCTACCAGCTGTCATCATTCTAGCCCCACTGGCATCCCCAATTCCAGATGTCCCTGGTGCTACAAATTCTTGAGCTTTGGGGGTTCCACAAGGTAAATCAGGTTACTTCTTGAGGGTCTGCTTCTCCCACTCTCCAGACCTGCTAAGTCAGACCCCATCCATTGATTCATTATTGTCACGTCTCTCAAAACAAAGCCCCCCTACTACCTTGCTGTGCTTGAGTGATGTTTCAGGAGGGCATGGAATTTCATTGTGCGTGACCAATCCGTTAACCCAAATCCAGCATGCTTTTCTATAGTTTCTACATTCCCTTTGATTAGCATATATTATTATTATTTTTTAAGAGACAGGGTCTCACTCTGTTGCCCAGGCTGCAGTGCAGTGGTGTCACCATAGTTCACCACAGCCTTGAACTCCTGGGCTCAGGCGGTCCTCCCACCTCAACCTCCCAAGTAGCAGTGACTAAAGGCTTGCACCACCATTCCTGGCTAATTTTTAATTTTTCTGTAGGACAGGATGTCACTATGTGGCCCAGACTGGTCTTGAATTCCTAAAGTGATCATCTTGCCTCAGCCTCCCAAAGTGTTGAGATTATAGGCATCAACCACTGTGCCTGGCCACATTATTTTTATAATCAGAAAAGAAAAAGCAATGAGAGGGAGACAGATAGAGATTTTGGAGGTGGATTGGAAAGACCCTGGATCCTGCCTGCAAGCAGGAGCGACGGCCAGGCAGGAATTGACAAGACTCAGAGAGATGGGAGATGAGGTGCCATTAGCAGAGATGTGGAGTCAGATTCCAGAAACAGGCCAGGGGGTGATCAGCCAGAGTGGAAGTTGCTCTGCTCTTGGGGGAAGGGATTCGTCTTCAAGCCATGACCACAGGGCACGTGGGGAAAGACCAACTTTCCAGAGTGTCCAAGTGGGCATGCAGTATAACTGAGGGCCTGACCCAATGACCAAATGCCCACTGGCCTTGAAAACTGGAACCACTTGGCACCTTTCACCCTCCTACTCAGACTCAGCCCTTCTGGATATTCTGGGATCCATTTTGACTTTAGTAGGGAAGGAGTGAGACATAGAACATCTTGGGCTCTGGAGTCTTTAGTATCTAGTCATCCCAGCCACAGATTCCTCTAAAACAGGGGTTCTCCCAAACCCCAGGCCGTGAACTGGTACTAGTCCGTGGCCTGTTAGGAGCTGGGCTACACAGCAGGAAGTGAGCAGCGGTGAGCATTACCGCCTGAGTTCCACCTCCTATCACATCAGTGGTGGCATCAGATTCTCAGGAGCACATTGTGACGTGTGCATGCAAGGTTGTGCACTCCTTATGAGAATCTAATGCCTGATGATCTAAGGTAGAACAGTTTCAACCCCAAACCGTCCCCTAATCCCGGGTCCATGGAAAAATTATCTTCCACGAAACCAGTCCTTAGTGCCAAAAAGGTTGGGGACTGTTCTAGAACTCCCACCCCAATCCTAATAACCATCTGGTGGATAAGGCCCCACCTAAACCCCAATTCTAGCCCCTGTCTACCAGACACATCTCCAAGTCCACATGTTGTTTCCTGCCCCTGGGGCCTCCCACCAGGACCTGAAATCTAAGCCAGAACCCAAGCTCTTCCCTGTGACCTGTTGCCAGTCCTCTCTAACAGGCCTTGTCAAGTTTCTCCAGAGCCCTGCGCATCCAGAGCCAAAGTCCTGCTTTATCCAGGCACATTCGTGATCAACAAAGGCAGTTAGAATAGCCAACATCATCTTCACTTCACCCTGGAAGACCTGGGCTGATGACTCAGGGGTAAGAGAAGGAAACATTTCTTACTGGAGACGACTGCTCCAGAATTACTCCTAAATTAATTTCAACCTGAAGGTTAAGCCCAGATCTGACCTGTCTTTCTGGAGCTCTCTGGAGCACATAAAAGCCTGATGATTTCTTCCTTATGTCAATAGATATAGTTTTCTGTCACCGATTTAGATCTGATTTAGGGAAGGCATAGTCTAGAGCTTGCTGAGCTGGTTTTGCAATGTAGATTCTGAGAAGAGATTGAATATCAGCCATAATAAGTAAGATTGCATTTTCTCTAATCAGATTTGTTTTGTTTTGTTTTGTTTTTTGAGACAGGGTCTCCCTCTGTCACTCAGGCTGGAGTACAGTGGCACAATCACGGCTCACTGCAGCCTCAACCTCCTGGGCTCAAGGGATCCTCCTGCCTTAGCCCCCCAAGTAGCTGGGACTACAGGCATATGCCACTATGCCTGACTAATTTTTGCACTTTCTGTAGAGATGGGGTTTTGCCATGTTGCCCAGGCTGGTCTCGAACTCCTGGGCTGAAGCGATCTTCCTGTCTCGGCCTTTCAGAGTTCTGGGATTACAGGTGTGAGCCACCGTGTCCCACCTATATTGGTTCTGTATGAATAATTAATAAAGTACTTTTATAATGTTAAAGTGATGAGGGACTAGGGAGTCCTGAGTCTAGTGGGAGAAACAGAGAAGACATGTAAGAAAGACACCTTCTTGGCCATTGTTATTCTTATGGTATTTACGTCAGGATTGCCCAGGTTTAACCCACCTCTGCGACTGCTAGATGTGTGACCTTGGGAAATCTTTCAGTTTCTCAGTTTCTTCATATGTATACGGGGTCACTGATAGTACCTAACTTGCAAGGTTGTTGCAAGGATTAAATGAGTTCATACATGGAAATATATAGAACAGTGCCTGGAATGGAGCAAGTACTCAATAAATGTTAGCTACTATTAGTGTTGCATTTATTATTATTATTACTAGTGGTGTTGTTTATATTCTTATTTATATATTTATTTATTTATTTATTATTTTTCAGAGATAGAGTCTTACTCTGTCACCCAGCCTGGAGTGCAGTGGCGTGATCTCGGTTCACCGCAACCTCTGCCTCCTGGATTCAAGCAATTCTCATGCCTCAGCCTCCCAAGTAGCTGGAATTACAGGCCCGTGCCACCATGCCTGGCTAATTTTTGTATTTTTAGTAGATTCAGGGTTTTGCCATGTTGGCCAGGCTGCTCTTGAATTCCTGACCTCAAGTGATCTGCCTGCCTTGGTCTCCCAAAATTCTGGGATTACAGGCGTGAGCCACCGCGCCCGGCCACTCTTCTTATTTGGATATCATATCAGCAAAGTTTCAGTGTGGGAAATAGAAACCATGTAAATATTTTATACAAGAGGGGATTTAACACAGGAAATTGGATGCTTATAAAACTGTTGGAAATGGGTGCAGCTCTGGGTTCTACTCAAGGCTGCCAGAAATGACCACCAGATGATTCTTACTGTCCAACTGAGGGAACTAGAACCTCTGAGGCCACCATTAGGGCCTGCTAGAATTAAGAATTTACCACTGCTGCAGTGACCACTACTATTTCTGCTGCCTCTGAACACTGGGAAGCTGTGGCTCTGACTACCCAGGGATCAGGAAGCCAAGCAAGCAGCCCTTGCCACCAGTGAATGAAGGGGCCCTACAAAGCAGTTCTCCAGAAAACTCACATCTCCACAGTCCCACTTGCTAGCGTCCCCCTCGCTGCCCTTTTACATCTCCTGAACATCTAAATGGCAGAACCCAATCAGCATGCAGAACTCTGATATTCTGGGACTTGAAATGGTTAGTTTTCTAACCATTCCAGCTAGAGGAAGGACCTGGAATACAGGTGGAGAGTCGATTCACACAGTCCAAAGGAGGCAGCTGCATGCGAAGGTCCTGCTAGGTGGAAGGCGTACCCTCTATAGACAGAGGACAGTAGAGTACCTGAAGGAGGAATCGTTCCTGATTTAGGTTCTCTGGGGAAGGGAAGGGTGTCTTAGATCAGATAACAACAGACAGGGGGCTCTAATAGCTGTCTTGGCCTTCAGCATGAAGTTGGGCCTATGTTGTGAGTAGAAATATATCACTTAAGAATATACTGGAGAATATTCTTATAATACTTGCCTTTCAAGCAATGCACAAAAATCAGAAGCCACAAGGGAAAAATATTTTTCCCTTCATGGTAAAAAAAAATTAAACAATTAAGATCCATAATACATAAAAAGCCCCTTAAAGACAACAAGATTGAAACATTCAATGGCAGCAGGTCACCTACATGCTTTTCCATAGACTGGTGTGTTGTACGTGCTCTATCTTCTGTCAAGAGCATTTCCCCTCTAGCCTACCTGGAAACCCTCTATTAATATCTTAACTCTCTTAGTAATGTATCTTCTTGATGCGTTGCCTGATTTTCTCTCTGTGGTGGATACTGAGGTGCATGGCCAGATTGTCCTTCAGGGTCAGGGGGCCAGTCTCTCCAGCTGCCAAGGCAGCTGAGTCTTGTACCTCTACAGAAAGAAGCTGGTATCCAGTGATTAGTTATCCAATGACTGGTAACTATAGGAGTACAAATACCTGGAGTCCTTGCCTCAATAGGACAACTCAGTAGAGACATGCCAGCTCCAGAGATGCTCATGGGATTGGCGATGGCCTCTGTTCAGCTTTTCCTGTGTCCAAACAATCCTGCCTCCCTCACCCCAGACAAGTGTTGTTGCCAAGAGTACTTCCCAAAAAACTCTTGCAAATCTCACCAGAGTATCAGAGTCTGTCTGGGAACCTGAACTATGAAACTCTACTGTTGATGGTTTATAGATTTTTTCCATAGTGATATGTGTCAATTTGTTTCATTCATCTTAATGGCATCCCATTATATAAATATACTACAGTTTAGTTATTCTTCCCTTTTAATGAAAATGTAGGTCATTTCCAATATTTGTGATGTCACAAACTGTGCTGCTGTTAATACGTTTTTGCATCTCTCCATGAGCATGTGTGTGAGTTTCTCTGAGATGTATACCTAGAGATGGAACTGCAAAGCCAAAAGGTATCTGCAACTCCAAGTTTACCGAGATTGCCAAATTTCTCTTTGAAGTTGTATTATTCATAGACACTCCTGTTACCCTTGCATCAGAGTGTCACTTGGTATCGTCGGACTTTTAAATGCTTGCCAGTCTGATGGGAGGGAAATGGTATTAGATTATTGTTTTAATTCTAACTTCTTGGGTGATTGGGGAGCTTGGGCATCTTTTCATTTTTGTGGAGGGTGATGGTGTATTCCTCTCCTGGGAATTACTTGTTCATTTTTCTTGCTCATTATATTAGGTTGTTTGGCTTTTCTCATAGATTTGCAGCAGTTTTTTATATTTGAGTTAGAGATCTTTGGTTGTTCATATGCATTGCCAAATTATCTCCCTGTCTGCAGCTTCTCTGTTAATTTTCTCAGACTTTATTTTACATATATAACTTTTAAATTTTGAGAAAGCTGAAAATATTTTTATTATTTACATTATGACATATGGGATTTTAGGTGGGAAGGTCTAATTTCCTATACTAAGGCCCATAATGTTATTTTTATGTATTATTTTTCCCCATGTGTGTACTAATTGTCTCATTTCATTTGTTGAATAGCCTATCCTTTTTTCACTGATTTTTAATGCCACCTCTAGCAAGTGTCAAATTCCAATAGATGCCTGGCTGTTTGGGGCTCACTATTCTGTTCCCTTAGTCTGTCAATTTCTGTGACAATTCCTCACCACTTTAGTTTCTAGAGCTTTATGATAAGTCCTGATAGGTGATGCAGCAAGTTCTCCTCCTTTTTTTTTTTTTTCAAACTTGTCTTTGCTAATATTGGCCCTCTAATAAATCATGTTAATTTTAGAATCAGCTTGACAAGTTTCACCTGAAACCTGCAGCCCAAAGTGAGAACTTCCATCCCTGTGTGCCCACTCTCTCCCGATTTGTTCTTTCTGAATAATGTCCTCTTACCAATCAAATGTTGCCTTTTCCAAAACTACCTACAGGCTGCCCAGCTCCCATGCTGTGCCTGTAAAGACACCAGACTCAGCCAGTAGAGAGAAGCAGCTAGACATCAGGAAGAACCAGCTAGGCATCCCCTAAGGGGAATGGGGCAAAGGGAATGGAGCTGCTTTATAAAATGAGCCTAATGTCCATAGAAGGACATTCAAATACATACTCTAATGTAGATGGGCCTTGTGAAGCAGAGGACAGGCACGTGCTCCCACACATATAGTGAGAACCTCTCATTCTAACTTACTTGGAGCATGGAGCAAAGTAGATCAGGAATGGAGAGTAGGGATGTGGAGGTGGCAGTCTTAGGAGGCAAAACTCCCTGGTGTCATAGAGTCTCAATACTTGTGCAGAACACTATAAACCTTGTCTAGTGGGAAGTAGACAAGGGGGCAACATAGAGGGAGGCTTAGAGAAATAAGGATGAGGCCCATATTTAAAAGGTAAGAAATACATGTGTGGTTTGGTTCACTTAGACCTTCAGGGAATCTGGGAAAACATCGCTACCCACTTATACACTGCCTCACACGTGAGAGCTTCTCTCCAGGGAAAGAAATTGAGGAAAGGGACTTGGTTTATGTCTTGTGGAAGATAACAGATATAGGTGATTCTCATTATTCACAGTACTTCCATTCTATAAAATCACTATGAACACAGAATTATGAAAATTTGCTCCTACAGGATATACAGAATTAGGCTCCTGTGAGCCTCTAGTCACAAAATTTTTCTCAGTCTATCAAAACATAACCTCATCTTATGTGTGTTTTTGTTTAAAGGCACCTTATTTAATATATATTGTTAATTCATTAATATTAAACTCATGGTCAACAACAATATAACTCATGCTTTCACGAAACATATTTAACATGCATATTTTTTCCATAAGGCACATCACAGCCTTCTTGTATTTAGGAACACTAGGCAGCACTTCAGCCTCTATTTGGGGGTCACTTTAAACAGCAAAATCAACAGAAATCATAAAAATACAAAAAGCATGGCACTCAAGACTTCATCTCTATTTATGTGTTGTTTGCTCTGTCTGGCATTTTATCCCTGCTCTGTCTTCCTGACTGACTCAGTTATCATCAACTTCTCCAACAAGTTTCCCCTGACTTCCCATTTCCCAGCACAGGACTAAGCCCCAGCAACATTGGACTTGTTGCCACTGCTTACTTCTTAAATGTGAAATTGTTGTTTTTTCTCTTTTTCACAAAAGGGGGTGCTCCTTGAGGGCTGAAATGGCTCATCTCTATCTCCAGGGTCTAGCACAGCATCTGTCATATAGTAAATGCATAGTAAATGTTGGATGGATGGATGGATGGATGGATGGATGGATGGATGGGTACATGAATGAATGGATATATGGATGGATGGATGGATACATGGATGGATTGATGGGTGATCTGTTTAGGATGCCATGGCCAGCAGAAGGAGTGACAAGGACCCAAAGGCAAGCCTTCTTTCCATATTCTTAATTCTGTATCACCTAGCTTTAAAATCAGTTCTCCAACCTCCCTAGTTTACCAAATTACACCTGCCATTGCAGGCTGCCACAGGTAATAGCTACATGCCCTAAAGCCCCAGTTGCTCAGATGGAAGGCTCCATGCCCAGTGAGTACAGGAGGTAATTTGTCAAGTAGGCTTTTTGTGTCCTGGACTGCATGTTGCAGACCCAGCTAATGAAATCTTCATTGCAATTAGAGAAAATATTCCTGCAGCAAGTTGAAGAGATAATCACTGTCTAATTGTATTTTCTCCAGTATTTTAACCCAATGGTTTAGAAAAATAATTTTGAAATGTAATTTTTATAATAACTTTTTTCAAGGGATCTGTTCAGTATTATAATCATCATCATCTAACAGTTTTGAGAGCTTACAATGGGTATGCTGTATTCTGAAGGCTTTGTATGCATTACCTCCTTTAGTTATCACAAAACCCCCATGAGGTAGGTCCTATTATTTACCTTATTCTATAGGTGAGGATACTGAGGCTCAAATGGATTAAGAAACTTGCTCACCCCTGGGAATGGGGCTGAACTAGAACTCTATCTCAGACCTGTCTGCTATCAAGGAGCATGATTTTATCCACTTGTCTATGCTGCCTCCACAATTTTCAAAGGATTCATTTATTCAATCAGTTTAACAATTTTCTTATTGTTAATTAGCGTCAGGCACTATTTTAGGTGCTGGGGATACAATAGAGAATAAAATAAAGTCCCTGTTTGCACGGAGCATACATTCTGAAGACAGGAAAACAGATAACGAATAAACCAATAAATATATCATGTATCAGGTACTGGAAAGTGCTATGAACAAAGGTAGAGAGTATGACAGACAGCACTATTTTAAGAGTAGATATACAGGCTGGGTGTGGTGGCTCATGCCTGTAATCCCAGCATTTTGGGAGGTCGAGGCAGGCAGATCCGGTCAGGAGTTCGAGACCAGCCTGGCCAACATGGTGAAACCCTGTGTCTACCAAAAATACAAAGATTAGCCGGGCCTGTAAAATACAAAAATACAAAGAGTGCATGCCTGTAATCCCAGCTACTCTGGAGGCTGGGGCAGGAGAATTGCATGAACCTGGGAGGCGGAGGTTGCAGCGAGCTGAGATCACGCCACGGCACTGCAGCCTGGGTGGCAGAGTGAGACTCCGGCTCAAAAAAAAAGAACAGATATATAGCTATGTAACTAAATATCTCAGACTAGGTACCTTGGAGACACGCTCTGAGCCTGAGATTGCATGCAGGTTTATTGGGAGGTGCTCTCAGGATATTTAACTCTAAGGAAGTGAAGAGAGCAGGATTGGACAGAGGGAGAAGCTGAACTGCAATATAATTGCAACTGAGCCCTCAGCCCATCCTACAGTGGGCCCTGCAGTTGAGAGGATCCTTCAGAGCTGTCCAAATTGAGGCAGAAACGGCAGGGTCTTTATATCCGGGCATCAGCCAGGTGGTGATCCCTTGCCGTTGCTGGGAGAGAGTGAGACAGCTCCCTCTGGCCAAAGGCAGTGCCCAGTAAGGAACACGTTTTGAAGTCTTTGGAGTTGTTTCTGGATGGTGGATAGTCCCTGTCAAGCCTTTATTGTAGAGTTGTTAGCTAGTGCCAAAGAATTAACTGTCTAAGCCTCCACTCTCCATCTTTACATGCTAGAATAATAATACCTCTGTCAAAAGGGTTGCTAGGAGGGTTAGAATGATAAAATGTTGACAAATGACCCTAGAGAAAAATAAAGGAGATAAATGAATTAAGGAAATATATACTGCAGAATAGTACAGATCATGTATGGAAAAAAATGATCTTGAACAACCTGAAGTGATGTGGAAAGACAAGACATATGAGAAAAATGAAGAATACAACACTATGTACCCTATGATGGCATTTATCTTTAAAAGAGATCTATTTGTATCTATATAAAAAGATAAATGGAAAGACATAAACCAGTGTTGACTATGGGTGCAGGAGTTAGCTGGGGTGCTGGGAGAGGCAGGCAGAGCTGGAGTAGAGGTAGGGTTGGAACTAGGCTTGTCGGATGGGAGAAGATGGGCATAGAAGGGGTTGCAGCAGATGTGAACAGTGCATGGCAGTACAGAAAACAAGTTTGGGCAGGACTGTAGAGATAATTTGCTATCCAGGCTTGCTTGTGTTCTGGAGTCAGCATACATGAGTTCAGATCCCTCCTCCACCACTAAATATATAATAGCTCCATTTAGTGGAGCAGCTTGGGCAAGTCAATGTCTCTGAATCCCAGTTTCTTTATCGTTTAAATGGGGCATGATAATACTCACTTTAAAGACCTGCTGTCAAGATTAGATATGATTGCTTCTGACACATGTTCACAGGGGACACTGTCATTAGCCCTACGGGGCCACTTGGCATTTCTTCCCCTTCTCAACAAGGAGCAAGGAGTCAGAAGAACAGCTTCCCTGGCTCAACATAAACACTCCAGGATGAATCAACTCTCCAAATGAGCAAGATTTCTGTATGCTTCCACATAGATAGAGGAGCAGTCAATTCACCTAGAACTCCTGGTAAAACAGTGGTTCACTTAGTTTTTCAACATTTTTCATTATAAAAAGTCAAAAAATAACAGATGCTGGCAAGGTTGTAGGGAAAAAGAACAGTTAATACACTGTTGGTGAGAGTATAAATTAGTTCAGCCATTGTGGAAGACAGTGTGGCAATTACTCAAAGACCTAAAGACAGAACCATTTGACCAAGCAATCCCATTACTGGATATATATCCAAAGGAATATAAATCATTGTATTTTAAAGACACATGCACACATATGTTCATTGCAGCACTATTCACAATAGCAAAGATATAGATCAACCTAAATGCCCATCAGTGATAGACTAGATAAAGAAAATATATATATACATGATGGAATACTATGCAGCTATAAAAAGAATGAGATCATGTCCTTTGCACGGACATGAATGGAGCTGGAGGCCATTATCCTTAGCAAATTATCACAGGAACAGAAAACCAAATACCACATGTTCTTACTTACAAGTGGAAGCTAAATGATAAGAACACATGGACACATAGAGGGGAACAACACACACTGGGGCCTTTCAAAGAGTGGGAGAAGGGCAAGGATCAGGAAAAATAACCAATTGGCACAAGGCTTAATACCTGGGTGATGAAATAGTCTTTACAACAAACCCCCATGACACAAAACCTGCATTAGTACCCCTGAACTTAAAAGTTAAAAAATTTTTTTCATCAATTTATACATACACATAGCTTAAAAAAAATGTCATGAGACTTATAATGAAACCCAGTTTCACACTCTAAAGGAAACCTCAGTTCACTCCTTGAGCTATCTCACCAGTTATCTCATATTTCTAAACAAATGTGCTTCTTTTAATATTTCCTATTTTGTCAAAATTAGATGTCATCTATTATATTTCTGTGATAATCCATGCCTTTAGCATTCTTACACAATCTCCCATCCCCCACCTGCCCCATATCATTTGTTAAATTTAATTGGAAATTAGGGTTTATATAATAATGACTATGTAAATATAGTTATTCAATTTTGCTCAGACTGCTCATCAGATCTGCCATCTACCTATGCTTTGATTATTGTTTTCCAAAACTCTCATATCAGACTCTATTTGTCTCATTACCTTCTCTTTTTGTTTCAACATGGAGACATCTCTCCAGGAGCTCTGTCCACCTGCTATAGACTAGGCAGGCTGCTCTCTATGCCTATTGCACAGCTGCCATTTGGGGAATTCTCTTTATTACCCTCCTGGGTAGCATCCTCTATTGCCTGGATTTCATGTCTTTTTCTTTCCCTAGTTTTGCTGGAGTATACCCTTTAAAAAGAAGATGGGACTGTGTGTTAGTCCTTTTTCGTACTGCTGATAAATACATCCCCAAGACTGGGAAGACAAAGAGGTTTAATTGGACTTACAGTTCCACATGGCTGGGGAGGCCTCAGAATCATGGCAGGAGGCAACAGGCACTTCTTACATGGTGGTGGCAAGAGAAAATGAGAAGGATGCAAAAGTGGAAACCCCTGATAAAAACCATCAGATCTCGTGAGACTTATTCACTACCACGAGAATAGTATGGAGTAAACCACCATCAGGATTCAAATTATCTCCCACTGGGTCCCTCCCACAACACATGGGAATTATGGGAGTACAATTTAAGATGAGATTTGGGTGGGGACACAGAGCCAAACCATATCACTCCACCCCTGGCCCCTCCAAATCTCATGTCCTCACATTTCAAAACCAATCATACCTTCCAAACAGTCCCCCAAAGTCTTAACTCATTTCAGCATTAACCCACAAGTCCACAGTCCAAAGCCTCATCTGAGACAAGGCAAGTCCCTTCTGCCTATGAGCCTGTAAAATCAAAAGCAAGCTAGTTACTTCCTAGATACAATGGGGTACAGGTATTGGGTAAATACAGCCATTCCAAAGGGGAGAAATTGGCCAGAACAAAGGGGTTATAGGGCCCATGCAAGTCTGAAATTCAGAGGAGCAGTCAAATTTTAATGCTCCAAAATGATCTCCTTTGATTCCATGTCTCACATCCAGGTCACGCTGATGCAAGAGGTAGGTTCCCATAGTCTTGGGGCAGTTCCACCCTTGTGGCTTTGCAGGGTATAGCCCCCTTCTGTCTGCTTTCATGTGCTGGCATTGAGTGTCTGTGGCTTTCCCAGGTGCACGGTGCAAGCTGTTGGTGGATCTACCTTTCTGGGGTCTGGAGGACGGTGATTCTCTTCTCACAACTCTACTAGTCAGTGCCCCAATAGGGACTCTGTGTGGGGCTCTGACCCCATATTTCCCGTCAGCACTGCCCTAGCAGATTTTCTCCATGAGGGCCTCACCCCTGCAGCAAATTTTGCCTGGGCATCCAGGCATTTCCACACATCTTCTGAAATCTAGGCAGAGGTTCCCAAACCTCAGTTGTTGACTTCTGTGCACTCTCAGGCTCAACACCATGTGGAAGGTGCCAAGGTTTGCGGCTTGCACCCTCTGAAGTCATAGCCCGAGCTGTACATTTGCCCCTTTCAGCCATGGCTGGAGCATCTGGGACACAGGGCACCAAGCCCTTAGACTACACACAGCAGGGGGACCCTGGGCCTGGCCCACAAAACCACTTTTTCCTCCTGGGCCTCCAGACCTGTGATGGGAGGGGCTGCCGTGAAGGTCTCTGACATGGCCTGGTGACATTTTCCCCATGGTCTTGGGGATTAACATTAGCCTCCTTGCAACTTATGCAAGTTTCTGTAGCTGACTTGTATTTCTCCCCAGAGAATGGGGTTTTCTTTTCTATTGCATAGTCAGGCTGCAAATTTTCCAAACTTTTATGCTCTGCTTCCCTTATAAAACTAGATGCCTTTAACAGCACCCAAGTTACCTCTTGAATGCTTTGATGCTTAGAAATTTCTTCCACCAGATACTCTAAATCATCTCTCTCAAGTTCGAAGTTCCACAAATCTCTAGGGCAGGGGCAAAATGCCGCCAGTTTCTTTACTAAAACATAACAAGAGTCACCTTCCCAACTGGTTCCTCATCTCCATCTGAGACCACCTCAGCCTGGACCTTCTTGTTCATATTGCTATCAGCATTTTGGGTAAAGCCACTCAACAAGTCTCTAGGAAGTTCCAAATTTTCCCATACTTCCCTGTCTTCTTCTGAGCCCTTCAAACTTTTCTAATCTCTGCCTGTTACCCAGTTCCAAAGTCACTTCCACATTTTTGGGTATCTTTTCAGCAATGCCCCACTCTACCAGTACCAATTTACTGTATTAGTCCATTTTCATGCTGCTGATAAAGACATTCCCGAGACTGGGAAGATAAAGAGGTTTAATTGGACTTACAGTTCCACATGGCTGGGGAGGCCTCAGAATCATGGCGGGAGGCAAAAGGCACTTCTTACATGGTGAAGGCAAGAGAAAATGAGAAGGATGCAAAAGCGGAAACTCTTGATAAAACCATCAGATCTTGTGAGAATTATTCACTACCAGGAGAACAGTATGGGGGAAACTGCCCCCATGATTCAAATTATCTCCCACCGGTCCCTCACACAACACATGGGAATTATGGGAGTACAATTCCAGATGAGATTTGGGTGGGGACACAGAGCCAAACCATATCATTGTGTGTGTGTGTGTGTGTGTGTGTGTGTGTGTTTTCTGTTTGCATTATCCTCTGGATTTCATATATGTTTGCAATTGGCCAATAGCAACATTGCTTTCTTCTTGGTAATGTACTTCACACTCCTGAAGTCAAACAGTTATAACCAAAGTGTTACATAGTAATTTATTTATTTATCAAATATGATTGGAACCAAAGCCCTGTACAAGATTCTGAAATAAATAAGGGAGAGTCTCTGTTCTGAAAATTTTTATTGTTGCTGGGAAAAAAATATGTAAACAGGCATTGATATAATGTGGTCAATATTATAGTGAAAACTTTGTAAGATAATGAAAGAGCACCAAAAAAAGGACTTAACTCAGCTTGAGGAGCTCATAGAAGACTTCCTAGAATTGTGACGGCCTAAGTTGGGCCTAAAGAATGAAACTGCTTATTTATGTATATATTATCTTGTTACAACATGAATCTAAGATATGTTGCAAAATGCTTATCACATAAGAAAATCTTTTCAGGGCCAGCAACTGTGCCTAGATCTTCCTAATCTTCTGAGTGTCAATACTTTCTCCAGTGACTTGAACTGAGCCTGGCATATAGTTGGCTCTTTAATACATAGTTATTGAATGAATGAAGGTCTGATGTGGTATTATAAATCAGTGGGGGAAAAACATTAATAAATGGTCCTAGGACAGTGTATTATTCATACACATACAAGTAAATAAACAAAATTAATTCTCTACTTTACCTCATTTGTAAAAATAAATTACAAATAGAGTAAAGAAAATAACCTATAAAACTTTTTGAAGACAATATATTTATGAGATTAGAGTAGGAAAAGATTACTAAAATAGGACATAATGCATAAATCATAAAGATTGATAAAATAAAACTATCAAATGCAAAATTTGGTACAAGACACCAAAGTACTTGTCTTAGTCCATTTTCTGTTACTATAACACAATAGCTGACACTGGGTAATTTTTAATGAACAAAAATTTATTTAGCTCACAGTTTGGGAGGCTGGGAAGTCCAGGAGCATAGTGCCAGCATCTGGCAAGGGTCATCCCATGGTAGAAGGGCAGAAGGTACAAGTGAGCACAAAGGACAGAGAGAGAGGCACCAGGGGCCAGACTCGCTTTATAACAACCCAGTCTCATGATAACTAACCTGCTCCCACGATGACAACATTAAACCATTTATGACCAAATCACCTCTTATTAGGTCCCACCTCCCAGCACTGTGGCATTATGGATTTTTTCTAACATATTAACTTTTAGGGGATACATGAAACCATAGCATTCCACCCCTCCCCCCCAACACAAATTTATATTCTCAGAATGAAAAATACATTTATTCCATCCCCATGATCTCAAAAGCCTTAACTCATTCCAGCATCAACTCAAAAGTCCAAAGTCTCATCTAAATCAGATATGGGTGAAACTCAAGGCGTGATTCACCCTGAGGTTAATTCCTTCTAGCTGTTTGCCTGTGAAATTAAACAAATTATCTGTTTCCAAACTATAATGATGGGACAGGCATAGAACAGATATTCCCATTCTAAAAGGGTAAAATAGGCGAGAACAAAAAAGCCAAAGTCCCCAAGTAAGTCCAAAACCCAACCTGAAATAACATTAAGGCTTAAAGATGGAGAATAATCTCCTTTGACTTCATGTCCTGCATCCTAGGCACACTAGAGTAGGGGTTAAACCCCCAAGACCTATGGCAACCCCAGCCCCATGGCATTTCTGGGCTTACACTGGTAGCTCTACAGTTCTCAGGTAGTCCTGCACCCATGGCTTCACTAGGCATTATCCTAGTGGTGACTCTGTGGTGGCTTTGCTTCCATGGCTCCATTCAGCTTGTCCTAGTGGGGGCTTTTCTATAGTAGCTCCATTACTGTGACAAGTCCCTGCCTGGGCCCCCAGTTCTCTGTGATATACTTTAAAATCTTGGTGCAGGAAGCCATGCCCCCACCACTCTTGCATTCTGTGTGCCTGCAGACCTAGCAGTATGTGGACATTGCCAAGATTTGCCACTTCTACCTTCCAGAGCAGTGGGTCAAGCCACACCTGTAGTTGTTTGAGCCATAGTTGGGGCAGCCAAGAGCACTGCCCAAGCAAGATGCAGGATGCAGAGACCCAAGGCAGCCATGGGCAGTGAGCCCATGAAGGGAACCCTAGGCCCATCCCCCAGAACCATTCTGCCTTCCTAGAGCTCTTGGCTTGTGATAGCAGAGGAACCCTTGAAGATTTCTAAAATGACTTCTGGGTCTTTCTACCATTGTCTTGATGAACAGAGCTGTCTTCCTTCTATCCATGGTAATCTCTTTAGCAAAAGGTTGTTTGATTTCACCCTTGCACACTTTTTTTTTTCTTTACATGACCAGGCTGCAAATTTTCCAAATCTTTCTGCTCTCCTTCCCTTTTAATGATAAATTCTGTCTTTAAACCATTGCTTTCTTGTAGTATATTACTATAAGTGGTTAAAAGTAGCTGGGCAGTAGCCTGAGTGCTTTGCTGTTTAGATACTTCTTCTGCCAAATGATCTAATTCATTGTTCTTAAATGCCACCTTCCATAAAGCCCTTGTGCACGGACACAGTTCAGGCAAGTTCTTTGCTATTCTATAACAAGGATGGCCTTTGATCTATCTTCCAATACCTTGTTCCTCAGTTCCATTGAAGACCTCATCAGAATGGCCTTTACTGTCCATAGTTGCATCAACATTTTGGTCACAACTACTTAAGTAATCTGTAAGAAGATTCAGACTTTCCCAAGTCAGCTCTTCTGAGCCCTCACCAGAATCACCCTTAATGCTCTGTTTATAGCAACACAAGCTTTTACTAACCTGCTCTTCCAAATTCTTCCAGCCTCTACCAATTACCCAGTACCAAGCTGCTTTCACAATTTCAGATATTTTTATAGCAACAATCCCCCCTTCTTGGTACACATTGCCTCTCTTGATTCATTGTGTGTTGCTACAAAAGGATAACTGAGACTGAATAATTTATAATGAACAGAAATTTATTTAACTCATGGTTCTTGAGGCTGGGAAGTCCAAGAGCATAGCACCAACATTTGGCAAGGGTCATCCCATGGTGAGAAGGACAAAGGTGGAAGTGAGAAAATAAGACCGAAAGAGAGGCACAAGGGTTAGGACTTGCTTTATAACAACTTGCTTATGATAACTAAGCCACTCCCACAGTAACAAAATTAATCCGCTCAAGAAGGCTCTGCCCTCATGACCCAATCACCTTTTAGTAGTGCCCCCACCCCGCCACCCCGGCACACACGCACACACCACTATTGCTTTAGGGATTAAGTTTCCAACAGATGAACTTTCGAGGGAACACATTCAAACCATAGCAACACTTATCTATCATAGGATGTTGTCTAAAATTTCTCATCCACTGGAATTTGAAAGCCATATTTGTCAATCTGATAGACTTTGATTCTAAATGTAACCTTCCCATTTACAAAATATGTGACCTTGGTCAAAGAATTTAACATCTCTGAATTTAGGTTTCCTCTTCTGTAAAATGAGAATAATATAATTTTGGAGCACTACATTATGTGATAAATGTAAAGCTGTTAACAGTGTGCATGATTCATTTAGATGCCCAGTGTGTTAGGTGTTGTGTTTTCAGGATAATTGAGTTACACTCTTATCCTTCACCTTTGAAGGACTTACAACCTATTGAGCAATTAAGACAAATAAGCAGATACCTAACTGCAGGGTGACAAGCGCCCTTCTCTTTACAGTGACCTCCTATAGATCAAGAAATAATGCACCCCAATCTGAGGAGCCACTTATTGACCTTATACATCAATCCCATTCCTCAGGGCTCTCTCATAGTGCTCCTGTTATCAACATGCACTCTCTCCTCAAGGAATCTCATCCACTTCTGTGGCTATGCTGAAAATTCCAAAAATTTTATCTCCAGCCAAGATCTGACACATCTACTTGAATGTCTAATGGACATCTCAAAGTTAGTATGTCAGCAACTAAACTCTTAATCTTTTTATGTCCCTAAATAAGTTCCTTCTCCACACTGACTCAGATCAACAAATGTCTCTTATTTCACTCAGGTACTGCAATTACTTACGACAGAAACTCAGGGCCATTTTTGAGAATTCCTCATTTCTTGCCCAAACCACATTCATTCTCCCATCAAAATACTTCTTAATTTTATCCACTTCCTTCTACCTCCACTTTAACCACACTGGTCTAAACCATCATCTCTCACCTCGATTTGTGCTATAACCACCTGAGAAGCCTCCCTGAATCCCCTATTACTCTTCATCCATTTCTGGTTCTTCATCCAAATCTTTAAAAAAATGCAAATCTCATTGACTTTTTTTTTTTCTTTCATGAAAGAGGATTCCTGTTGTACTTAAAATCTAAATCTCTTACCATGGTCCATAGGCCCCAGATCACCGGGCCACCACCCGTCATAATTGCCTTGTTTTATCCTCTTTGCTCATCAGCCTTCAGTGACATGGGCCTTCCTCAATTTCTGGAACACACTAAGTTCTTCCTGCCTCAGGCCATGGGTTCATGCTCTTCTCTCTGCCTTGAACAACCCCAGCCTCCCCCTTGGTCTAGCTAACCCATCTCATTCTTTCAGGTCTCTGCTTAAGTTTCCCTGTTGCCCCTATCTAAATCAGATATTTTAAATTTCAAGTCATCCCCTCTTACTCCTTCTCTGTTTATCTATTTCAAAATATCTATTTATTTGTATGATCATTGTATATGTTATCTCACCTAAGAGACTAAAATTTCTATAAGGATAGAAACTATGTCAATTTTTTTGAATGATAAAATAAAAACTATTATTTTGTCCTTTGTTAGAGCTTTTATATTGAGCATATTTTACTAAGCATAGCAGGAGCTTAGTTAACATCCTGGCTGCTCAGGAGATTTTTATAGTGCATTTTATAAATATATAGATCTGGGGGCTTCAAAACCTATTGAATCAGAACCTTTTGGGGGTGGAGCCCAGAAATCTGCATTTTTAACAAACTGCAAGTGATTTATTCCAATTTAGTTAGCCCATCTCTGATGCCTAAAACCAGCTAACCTCTAGAAAAATTCCGAAGATTGGAAACCAAAAGACATGAGCTTGAATTCTACTTTGGAAATTACTAAGTATGGAATTTTAGAAAGTCATTTAATATCTTTGATAGTTTCTATTTTTGGAAACTTGGAGTAATAAAAATATCTGCTTCAAAGTATAGCCGTGAAGCTCCAATGCACAATACGTCTTAAAACATTTCATAAACTTCATAGTAAAGAAATGTTAGAATTTTTATTCGTTAATGATCTCTTCCATATAGGGCTTGCCTCATCATTTCTGACAATCTAACTGGTGCAGCCCACACTTCTCCAATGCGATAGGATCCCTTTCTCTGTACTTCTGAAGAAGGACTAATAATAATAATTCACTGAGCTTTTTGCTTTTTTAAAGTTCCGGGCCATCATTACTTAGATCTGCATCATACCATACCCACAGCCTCACTAGCCCATTGGCTGCTAGGGAGGAAACAGCTCAGGCAGCAGCAGCAAACCCTGAGGGAGAAGGGGTGGCCTCACTTCCAGCAGGATGACAAAGATTGAGTCTGTGAACAGTAACAATGAAAGGCCACAACCAGGAATTGCAGGGAACCTCTGGGCAGTTTCTTAACTCTGATTTTCCCATGCTGAATCATTATAAAACTCCCTCAATTATTATTGGCTATCGCAAAATCAAGAAAACTGGACTCCCTATCAGAGATGTAATAATAACAATAATAAAAAGAACCCTCAAACCAAAGAAACTTGTTGTGCAATCTATGAAAATCCTGTAATCTCCCTGGCTTTTAGGAACCTTACATGTGGAGCAGGTACTTGGACCCGATGAATATATAAACAAGTAAATGAATGAACACAATTGCTTGCAAGACCATTGCTGGGGATACTTGTTTTTTGTCTTGGTGTATGGCACCCACAAGTTCTTGGCCTCTCAAGCCTAGGAGAGACTAAGATAATTAAGATACCTTAATTTGATGATTCCTCCAAACGAACAAATGAATTAACCCAACTGCTTGCAAGATTATTGCTGGGGTTACCTGTTTTTTGCCTTTTCTGTGTTGGTGCATGGCTTCCACAGGTTCCCAGTCTCCCAAGCCAAATGCCTTCATTTGATGATTCCTCCCAGGTCTTCTTAATTTCCCATATCTTATTTCACTTCTCCATCCCATCTACCTGGCCTAGTGTACTAGTTGGGGTTCTCTAGACATACAAAACCAATAGGATGTGTATATACAGAGAGATTTATTTAAGGAATTGATTCATGATTATAGTGGCTGGCAAGCCCAAAATCTACAGAGTGGGCCAGTATGCTGGAGACACAGAGAAATGCTAATATATCAGTTCAAGTCCAAAGGCTACATGCTGGAGAATTCTCCCTTGCTCAGGGAAGGTCAGTCTTTGGTTCTACTCAGGCCTTCAACTGATCAAATGAGGCTCACCCAAATTATGGAGGTGAATCTCTTTACTCAAAGTCTACCAATGTAAATGTCAGTCTCATCCAACAGTCCTGTTACAGAAACATCTAGAATAATGTTTAACCAAATGTCTGGGCACTGTGGCCTAGCCAAGTTGACACATTAAATTAACCATGACATCTAGTTCAGTCTTTCATTATTTCTCACCTGGACTATTTCTTCAGCTCCTAAGAGGTCTACCTCCTTTTATTCATTAATATATTCATGCATTCATTCATTCATCAATCTGAAATTCATTTAATAAAGTATCCTCTGCGCCAGGCATATTTCTAGTGACTGGGGATGTGGCGGTGAACAAGATAACACCCCTGCTTTTACAAAACTTACGTTGTAGTTGGGGGGGATGACTAAAAAACTGGCTAACAAACACATAGGAAATATAATCTGAGGCAGTAGAAAGTGCTATTCAGAGAAATGAAGTTGGGTAAAGGAATAGAGAGTGGCCTGGAGGGACAGCTCCATTTTTTTAAGTGGGGTCAGGCAAGAAGCCTTTGAGGGGTACTATTCTAGTAGGAATTGATGAAATAAGGGGGAAGACCAGGCAGAATACCATTTTAACAGAGAAAAAAGCAGACGCCAAGGTCCTGACAACCTTGGTGTGTTCTATGAATAACAAACAAAGACAAGTGTGACTAAAACAGGTTTAGCAAGGGAAAGAATCCCAGGAGAGGAGTTTAAAATGTAGGCCTGTAACAAGATTATATGAGAAAAAGAAGATATTAAGGATGACTACATGCGTTTTGGACTGAGCAATTAACAAAATGGTGGTGCCGTCTATTGGGTGGGGAAGATTCAGGAAGAATGGGAACAGGATGCACATTTTTAAGAGTTCTACTTCCACCAATTTTGATGGGTTTATTAGATAACCTAGTACAGGCATCAAGTAGGATGTTGGATAAGTAAGCTGAAGCTCAAGGAAGAAGCTGCAGGCTGAAGATGTGAATTTGGAGTTATCAAATGTTATTTAAAGCCATGAGGCTGGAGAGGGTATGGTGAGAAGACATGAGAGGATTGAGACATAGGGGAGCTACAATCCTTAGGAGAGGATGTGCGTCTTCCTCTGCTAATGACTGTAGTTCCTCCTGGAAGAAGAAATGCATCCTCTTCTAATGCTTGTAGCTCCTCCTGGAAGAGGAGACACATCCACAGAAGGAGATTGAGGAGTAGCGGCCAGTGAGGTAGGAGAAAACTAGGAGAGGGTAGGGAGCGAGAACCAAGAAAAGAAAGTATTTTATAATACTGTGCCAAGTGCTACTCCTTTTAACAGAGTATTTAAATCTATTACATTTCTTGTGAATACTGAGGTATTTGGACTTCTTTCTAACATCTTATTTTATATTTCTATTTACCAATCTTTTTTCTTTGCTTCTTTATTTCTCATCTCATAGAAACTCCATGTGTAACTGTTTTAGGGGGAGTCCAGTTAGTCGGGCATAAACATGATTTTTTTTTTTTTTTTCCTAGGAGTTGCTTCCAAACTATGCTGTTATGATATTCTTCTCCCACTGGGTAGTTGCTCCCTTAACGGCATCTTGGCTAGATTACTTAATTTTCAACAACTTTTAGTTAATAGTATAATCTAATTATTTTTAAAACCTTAATTTTGTTTATTTAAAAGAATATTTTTTCCTGCCGGGCACAGTGACTGATGCCTGTAATCCCAGTGTGTCCGGAATTGGTGGGTTCTTGGTCTCACTGACTTCAAGAATGAAGCCGCGGACCCTCACGGTGAGTGCTACAGCTCTTAAGGTGGCGCGTCTGGAGTTTGTTCCTTCTGATGTTCGGATGTGTTCGGAGTTTCTTTCTTCTGGTGGGTTCGTGGTCTCGCTGGCTCAGGAGTGAAGCTGCAGACCTTCGCGGTGAGTGTTACAGCTCTTAATGCACTGCGTCTGGAGTTGTTCGTTCCTCCCGGTGGGCTCGTGGTCTCGCTGGCTTCAGGGGTGAAGCTGCAGATCTTCACGGTGAGTGTTACAGCTCATAAAAGCAGTGTGGACCCAAAGAGTGAGCAGTAGCAAGATTTATTGCAAAGAGCAAAAGAACAAAGCTCCCACGATGAGGAAGCGGACCCCAGCGGGTTGCCACTGCTGGCTGAGGCAGCCTGCTTTTATTCTCTTATCTGGCACCACCCACATCCTGCTGATTGGTAGAGCCCAGTGGTCTGTTTTGACAGGGCGCAGATTGGTGCATTTACAATCCCTGAGCTAGACACAAAGGCTCTCCTCGTCCCCACCAGATTAGCTAGATACAGAGTGTCGACACAAAGGTTCTCCAAGGCCCCACCAGAGTAGCTAGATACAGAGTGTCGATTGGTGCATTCACAAACCCTGAGCTAGACACAGGGTGCTGATTGGTGTGTTTACAAACCTTGAGCTAGATACAGAGTGCCGATTGGTGTATTTACAATCCTTGAGCTAGACATAAAGGTTCTCCAAGGTCCCACCAGAGTAGCTAGATACAGTGTCGATTGGTGCATTCACAAACCCTGAGCTAGACACAGGGTGCTGATTGGTGTGTTTACAAACTTTGAGCTAGATACAGAGTGCCGATTGGTGTATTTACAATCCCTGAGCTAGACATAAAGGTTCTCCACGTCCCCACCAGACTCAGGAGCCCAGCTGGCTTCACCCAGTGGATGCGGCACTGGGCTGCAGGTGGAGCTGCCTGCCAGTCCCGCGCCGTGCGCCCGCATTCCTCAGCCCTTGGGTGGTCGATGGGACTGGGCGCCGTGGAGCAGGGGGCGGCGCTCATTGGGGAGGCTTGGGCCGCACAGGAGCCCATGGAGGGGGTGGGAGGCTCAGGCATGGCGGGCTGCAGGTCTCGAGCCCTGCCCCGCGGAAAGGCAGCTAAGGCCTGGTGAGAAATCGAGCTCAGCGCCGGTGGGCTGGCACTGCTGGGGGACCCAGTACACCCTCCACAGCCGCTGGCCTGGGTGCTAAGCCCCTCATTGCCCTGGGCCGGCAGGGCCGGCCGGCTGCTCCGAGTGCGGGGCCCGCCAAGCTGACGCCCACCCGGAACTCCAGCTGGCCGGCAAGCGCCCCGTGCAGCCTCGGTTCCCACCCGCGCCTCTCCCACTACACCTCCCCGCAAGCTGAGGGAGCCGGCTCTGGCCTTGGCCAGCCCAGAAAGGGGCCCCCACAGTACAGCAGCGGGCTGAAGGGCTCCTCAAGTGCCGCCAAAGTGGGAGCCCAGGCAGAGGAGGCGCCCAGAGCGAGCGAGGGCTGTGAGGACTGCCAGCACGCTGTCACCTCTCACCAGCACTTTGGGAGGTCGAGGAAGGCAGATCACCTGAGGTCAGGAGTTCAAGACCAGCCTGGCCAAAATGGTGAAATCCCGTCTCTACTAAAAACACGAAAATTAGCCAGGCATGGTGGCAAGCACCTGTAATCCCAGCTACTCTGGAGGCTGAGGCAGGAGAATCACTTGAACTTGGAAGGTGGAGATTGCAGTGAGCCAAGATCGGCCACTGCACTCTAGCCTGGGTGACAGAGCGAGACTCTGTCTCAAAAAAAAAAAAAAAATCTTTTTTCCAAAAGATTTTTAACTTTTTGTTAAGAAAATTTAATGGAATTTTCAAATATGAACAAAACCAGAGAAATCCTATTCATGCTCAACTCTGATGTCATATCAAGTGCAAAGCTCTCCTCTTGTGGAGGCTGGATAAGGATGAGTAGGAGACCCATCACGCCCTGCTGTCAAGGGGCTCACCCTCAGCTGCCTCCTCAACGATTTGTGCTCCCTTTGGAGACTCGCTCATGTCTTCCGCCCTCTTGCCACATTGATGTCATGAATTCCTGTGAAGCCTGCAGCTCTCTTTTCAACCTCTATTCTGTCCTGGGCCTGGAAAGATCACAGCACCCCCTTGCCATGTATCTCTTAATCCACCTTCCATGTCTTTCGGGAACTTGCAGCAGGGGTGGGAGCAGCAAATCCCAGACCCGATGGCAGCGCCCACTCCCTCTAATTACTCTCCAGCTCTCTCTTCTTGCTCCTTTTACTCCATACCCTCTCCTATTTGTAATTTCATGATTTATTAAGTGCCTACTATGGATCAGGCACTTGGCTCAAAGCAGGGAACAGGTGGACATGACACTAAACTGTGATGCTGGGTTATATATTTTACAGACTTGAATAATCATTTTTAAAATTCAATTTAGACGTCACCTCCCTCCAGGAAGTCTCTCCAGATTCTCCACGCTGGGCTATGTACTCTCCTGTGTATTCCATTCACATCCTGACATGTCTGTCCCAGAACACCCTGCATACTGCATTACCATCTGTTTACACACCTGTCTTCGCCACAGTAAATGGTGGGCCCCTGAGGGGCAGGATTGTCTTATTTATGCCTTAATCCCTAGCTTGGTTCCTAGTACATAGTAGATTAAATAAAAGCTAAATAAAAGACTAATTGAATACATTTTCTTTATTAAGTCCTTCCGAGGAGGGTACCCATGAATAACACTTCTGAATAATTTGAGAAATAAGTCGATGAAGACGCAAGCCAGATAGCACTTTTACTACTGATAGACGCTATGTCAGAGGATGTAGCTTAGTTTGAAGGCCAAGTGGGTCTGCCAGGGAACCATGGCATTAAGCAGATGCCCACCCAGGTGAGGGGACACTGGGAGGGAGAATCAGCAGTGTACACTCCCCGTGGGCAGGCTTACCCCCAAGAGCAAGATGGTTCCTTCACAGAACAGAAACATCAGGCATCAGCAAGAAATGTTCCCTATTATTGACTGTGTTGTGCCAAGCACTGTGCTAGACTCCATATCAGATTGCTTAATCTTTCCTAAAGCAGAGAGAGGTGAGTATCATTCCCATTCTACAGAAGAGGAAGCCAAGGTTCACAATGGGTAAGGAACTTTTCTGAGATTACAAATTGAGGAAGTGGTAGAGCCTGGTTCAGTTGTGTCATTAATAATTATAGTTAATCCTAAGCCAAGGATTGTGGTCGGGGGGGAGCGGAAATAATTATGGTTGAGATGTATTTAGGTGCTTACTGTGTGCTAGGCATGGGGATAACATTACCACATTTAATCCTCACAACAACCCTATGAGGTAGGTCGTGGTTATTATTATTTCATTTTGGAGATGGGGCAATTTAGGCCAAGCTCGCACAGCTCAGGGAGGATCTATCCTCTCCACAGCCTTGATTTTCAAACACCTCCCCCTTGCCTCCTGATTCTCTTATCATCCCTGCCTCGGCTAAAGCATCAGCAAATGAACAAACTACACCCAACCACTGGACATCTTTGGATCCTCTAAGACAAAAAGCTCATTTCTAGAACAGAGATAAAATCTCCAAAGCCTGGGCTTGAATCTTGTCACTTGTCAGCTGTGGGATTCAGAAGAGTGAGTCCTCTGTTTACTCACCTACCAAGGGGAAATAACAGTTCCCTCACAGAGATTGACTGACAGGAAAATGAGCGAATATGCTTCTTCACTAAAAATCACTTGAGGAGGCTGGGCGTGGTGGCTCATGCCTGTAATCTCAACACTTTGGGAGGCTGAGGCAGGCAGGTCACCTGAGGTCAGGAGTTTGAGACCAGCCTCGCCAACATGGTGAGACCCCTTTCCTACTAAAACTACAAAAATTAGCCAGACATTGTGGCACATGCCTGTAATCCCAGCTACTCAGGAGGCGGAGGTTGCAGTGAGCCGAGATCATGCCACTGCACTCCAGGCCTGGGTGACAGAGTGAGACTCCGTCTCAAAAAACAAACAAAAACACCACTTGAAGAGGTTAAAGGATTTGGTGGGTTGACCTCTCAGGTCTCAGAGTCTCAGGCAGGAAGCAAGAGATCCTCTTGTTCCCCTGGAGGGTGGGTTCCTCTCTGGGTGTTAGTTTTGGTCCAGCGAGGCTGCCCCAGGTGTCTTGCCCATGTCTAAGACTGGAAAGGATGCAGAGGTTCCCTGCCTTAGGGATGACACTGGGGTCGTGTGATAGAAAGTGAAGGACAAACCTTAGGCTGGGGAGGGGCAGGGCAATGAGAGCGGTTGGGGGCGGGTCTAATTGCTTCTGAGAACACAAGAGCTCACCTAATCCTCCCAACAAACCTGAAAGGCCAGTATTACCTCTGTTTTTCAGAGAAGTGAAGATAATGAAATCAAACAAAACAAAACAAACAGGCGGTGGGAGGAAGTGTGTAGGATTGAGGGCTGGCGGAGGACTAGAAACAGAGTGAGAGAGTCACTGCAGATGGCTCATTCTACACTAGATGTGTCCACATCTCTGTCCGCACAGGAGAGAAGTGGATTCTGAAAGCTGGTGGTTCTGGTATAAAGTTGCTAATAGTGTGCCCACTTATAAGGTAAAAGGCCCGAGGCTGCCTGAGGTCCACAACTGTTGGGTGGTAGAAGAGAGGCTGGAGTTCAGGCTGGCCTGATCCCTGCACCAGTGGGGTCTCTTTTTCTATCTTGTTACTAAAGGCGTTACCAGGAGCAGCAGCTTCAGCATGCCCAGAAAGTTTGTTAAAAATGGGTAATCTCAGGCCTCTCCCCAGTCATCTTGGCCAGAATCTTCATTTTAACAAGATCCCCAGGTGGGGAGCCCTGTCCTTCACCACCTCTATGTTATCCCTCAGGTTCTCTTCCACCCAGCACTGGAGGGTGTGTCCCTGTCCTCACCACTTTAGCCCTGGTCCCTCCTGCAGCATGCACAATTCCCACTGCTCCTTTGATTCTGCGCCAGGCACCTGAGATTCTTGGCTTCCCTTCTTGTCCTGTCTCCACTTCATCTGGTGAGCCCCTCAAGGGTATGAGAGTGTGGGATAGTGTATGGCCCACACAGAAAAAACAATCCCTTACATCTCTCTATTGTTGCCTGTAGACCTCATCTCTTTCTGATCTTTACAGCAACACTTCCAAGCAGATATGGTTACCAAAGTAAATGAGAGACTTGGCCAAGTTTTCAGAGCTGGTTTAGCTGAAGTGAAGGGCTCCTCCCAGTGTTTCCTTCCTTACCCCTCCCCCACAAAGGAAACCCCACTGCCAGTTTGGAGGTACTGAAACATGAGTATGGTACTTTTTTTTTTTTCAGAGAGCATGAAGTTATTGCAGGAATCAATCTGCTGGGATTCCCTCTGGTGGGCACATAGCCTGGTGCTTCTGGGAGAGTGGCCAGTCACGAGGCAGGCTTTCTTCCATGGCCGGGATCCCCGCTTTGGGAAAGTTAGCTCAAGCATGTGAGGCACTGAGCTTAGTAAGCTACAACTCCTGTTGTTCCCTGGGCATCAGTTTCCCCATAGGGAAAATGAAGATGTTCTGCTGGAGTTCATTGTTTCAATCTGTGGTCCAAACACCTCCGGAAGTGGGACTTTGAATCTAAACCAGCTTTGAGTTAAAGCAGAAAAGAAAAAGCAAATGAATCCATGTTGCCCTTGACTTCAAAAATAGCAGCCAGCTTGTTCCCCATTTAACATAGTAGGCTTCCTTATTAAAGTTTCTCTAAATATATATACATATATAGCCTAAAATCATTTTGAAAACCATGCGCTAAATATTCTCTGGGGTCTCTTCCAGCTAGTGCAGACTAGAATTGAGGCCTGATTCTTGTGACTTGGAATTTATTAAATGGGGCACAAGAAAAATATTTGTTGAGTGCCATCCTGTCATTTACTGAGTGACATGTCCTGATCTCTATGCTATTCTCTTTGGCCACTGTAGGGAAAACAGACCAGGGGGAATGAGTAGGACAGAAACCTCAATATCCATTCAACACATTTTCTGTAGCAACAGAGCTGTGATTCTTAGCTGGACTCCTAGATGCGCAGAAATAGCCTGCATTTTCCAGCCTCCCAGGTAGCTAGATGTGGCTGTTAGCCAAAATTCTGACCATTGGCAGACAGGTGGAAGTGGTGGGCACAATTTGTGGGCCAGGCAGTTAAAGGAAGTGGGCATGCCTTCCTCTTCTCCGGGGCTTCCTCCCTACTGGACGGAAAGCAGACATGGAGGTGAGTAATACTGGATCGTATGAGCAAGGGAAATACCCTAAGGAGGGCGGAACCATGAAAACAGGGTGGCTGACACACAAGTCCTGGACTGCTTCCACACGGGTTGCTACATGAGTGAGAAACAAATTCCTGTCTTGTTTAAGCCACTGTTTATTTGGGTCTCTGTTAGAGTGACTAAGCTGTATGTGTGCACTCACAGGCACACATAGACCATTTAATTCTGTGGACAAAAGTGGCAGCAGAGGAACCAGTCAGAAGCTTTTGAAATAGTGCAGGCAAAGATGATGGTGGCTTGGAAAAAGATAGTAGCTTTGGAGGTGATGAGAAGCTCAGGCTCTGAAAATATTGCGAAGAGACAAGTGATGAAGTCTGACGGAATGAATGTGAGGAATTAGAAAAAGAGGAGAGTTAATTCCAAGATTTAGTAGAATGTGTTGCCAGATGGGGAAGATAGGGAAAGAACAGAGATAGGGTTGAAATCAGGAGTTCATTTTGGATACTAAGTTTGAAATGCTGAGTAGACATCTAAGCGTTGCTTGGGCATTTAGGGTTCAGGCATCAAGATTTTGGAGAAGAGGAAATTAAATATAAAAATAAACCCTACTTTAATGGCCATTAGACTCAATTCTACTCTCAGACATCTTAGGCAAAAATGAGGGGAATGAAACAGAGTTCCACATGAAAATCTAATTAAACTGCTGCCTTGTGATTTTCCATAATTGTGATATGGCCTTTAATTAGCTGGCTCTACAGAGCACCGGGCACTGGGAAACCCACAAGGCAAATTACTGCTGTGCGCATCTTGGGACGCATGTCCTCACATCTGAACAGCTCAGAGTCCTCAAGCACATAATTACCCTCCGAGAAAGCTTTCCAGGATGAATGGCATTTGGGAAAGTTGGGAAGTTGGAGAACTGGATTTTCAATCCAAAAGATACAATGGAAAGAGTGATCAGAAGATCTGGCTTGGAGTCCTGGGCTCTTTACATAAGGACCTGATGATATGGGACAAGTCATCTAATAACCATCCATCCATCCACCCACCTGCCTCTCATCTGAATAGACTATCTCCAGGGTAGTTTCCTTTTTCTTGAATCTCTAGCATCTCTACACCATATGGTACTTATTGCCCAAGTGTGATAACAGAGGAAACCACCTGGAACATAGAAATCTATAGAGCACAAAAGAAGGAAGGTAAGAAATAAAGGGGCATCTATCAGACAGGAATGGGTAACAGAAAGCTCCTTTTGTACTGGGGTTTAGGGCAGTGGAGACAGAGGGAGAAGAAAGCCCAACCTAAGGGCTGAGCTCTCTGAAGCAGGAGGTTTTATGAGTGAGATGTGGGGATAACAGGGCAGAATCATCTGTTTCTTATTTCTTAGGATCTAGCTCTGAAAAAAATCCCAACTCTCAGGTTCAGCATGGCATCATGTCCAACACAGTACAGACATAGTAAGGAGGTGCTTAAAGGCAACAGCGTAGAGGCTGCACACTAGTTTGGGCAGAGAAACAGAACATTCCTGCAAGCTCCAGTCCTGGGAACAGGAGCTAGAAGCCACAGACAGCAGGAACCTCACAACTAGAGGGTAAAGTAGGATGAAGTCTTCAGCATCAGGGGCTATGGATAGATGGATGACACCCAGAAGACCACAGGTATTATGCATCTCTCAGTAGACATCCACTCAGAGTGCCCAGGGACCATGTTAAACCCACCAACCCTCTGGAATTCACTGAGAACTAAGGGAACTCAGACCAGGGGTTCCACCTTCACCTGTACTCTCTTCCCCACCACCTTCTTGACCATGGAGATGCAGAAATACACACTTGTACCCAGATACAATCTTGGCAAAGAAGAAGAGGAGGAGTCTTTTGAATGAGGGGAGAAATGGTATTGATATTTTTTCAATAATCAACTCCAACATGACTGAATTCAGACTGAATTCAGTTGCAAAGCAAACTGAATTGCCTTTAATTGGCAAATTTAAGTATTATTTTTCACCGTCAGTAGGAATGGAGATGCAAGAGCAAAGTAGATCAGTTAATGACAAAGAAAATTGTGTTATTTTGCACATCAGAGTTTGCACATTTTAAATTCTGCTATAATTCTTTCACTTATTCGTTCTTCTATTCATTTCATGAACATTTACAGAGCACTTACTTTCTTCCAGGCGTTGGAGAGAGGGGGAGATGCATAAGATTTTTCTGCCCTAGAGAAGCTTAGAGATTGGGTTAGGAGGCACAAGATAAGAAGTGTTGCAATAGAGGTGCCAGTCCAGGTGGCTGAGAGAGCCCAGAGGAACAACAAAGGGCCCTCATCCCAGCCTGGGCGGACGGTCAGGGAAGACTTGCTGGAGGAGTTGGTGCCTACCCTGAGTCTTTAGGATGAGTAGGAGTTAACCAAGTGGAAAAAGACAGTCAGAAGTGGTGGCATTTATTCCTGTGTTTATTCATTCATTAATTCACTTAACTAGTATTTGTTAGATACCTACTATAAATACAGAAATAAATAAATAACCTATAAATAAATACAGAAATTGATATAAGCAATGGGGATACAGCAGTGAACAAAAGAAAAATCTCTGCCTTTGTGCATTTTGTATTCTAGAATGAGGAGAGAGATAGTAAGCAAACAACAGAAGAAATATGTAATATAACATCAGATAGGGAAAAGTGCAATGAAGTTGATGAAGGAGATACAGGAGACAATAGGGGGAGGTACGAAAGGGGCCATAGTTGTTATGCATAGAGTGGAGAGGGGAGGTGTTGATGAGGAAAGATATAAGTGGAAATTCGTTTGAAATGAGAGACTAACACATTTGACCATCTAGAGGTCAAGATAAAGGGAACAGCACATGTAAAATCTCTGAGTCTGGAAATTTTTTGGCAAGTTCAAGAAACAGCTAGGATGTTGGAGCACAGAGAATTTTTAGGATTATTCTTACAATAATCTGTATGATACTGTAGTGGTGGATACATGTCATTTTACATTTGTCCAAGCCTATAGAAAATACAACACCAAGAGTAAACCCCAATGTAAATTATGGACTTTGGGTGATAGATGTGTCAATATAGATTCATCAATTGTAACAAATATACCACTCTGACAGGGGATATTGGTATTAGGGGAGGTTGCGCATGTGTTAGGGCAGGGAATATATGGGCAATTTCAATACTTTCCTCCCAATTTTACTGTGAACCTAAAACTGCCCTAAAAAAAAATTAAGTCAAAAGAAAAGAGAAGGCCGAGCACGGTGGCTCATGCCTATAATCCCAGCACTTTGGGAGGCCCAAGTGGGCTAATCACTTGATGTCAGGAGTTCGAGACCAGCCTGGCCAACATGGCAAAACCGCATCTCTACTAAAAATACAAAAAATGTAGCCGGGCGTGGTAGTGTGCACCTGTGGTCCCAGCTACTCGGGAGACTGAGGCAGGAGAATCGCTTGAACCCTGGAGGCAGAGGTTGCAGTTAGCCGAGATCATGCTACTGCACTCCAGCCTGGGTGACAGAGTCAGACTCTGTCAAAAAAAAAAAAAAGAAAAAAAGAAAAAAAGAAAGAAAGAAAGAAAAGAAAAAAGAGAAGGAATATCTAGGAGGTCAATGGCTACAGCAGGGAGGGAGGGAAAGAGAGGTAGGGAATGAGGTTGAATTGGTATCCAGTTTAGACAGAGCCTTGCAAGCCATGATTAGGAGTCTGGATTTTATTGTGAGTCTGAGGATTCCTTGAGGCCATTGAGGTAGCAAGGCATGAGATAATTGGAAGCATTGAGAAACATACAAATAGTCCGATATGATTTTCCTGTGAAGTTCACACTAGAGATCATAGAAAAATCAGTAGAAAAGCAAGCTGGAGGCTGAACATGAAAGGCCTAGCCAAGAAAGAGCTCTAAGCTGAGAAAGTTGAGATTTATTCTGAGTGCAATGGAAGTAACTGAAAGATTTTAAGGAAACAAGTATTCAATTGACATGAGCAGATTGGGGTTTTGGAAAAATGATTTGTGGCCATTTTGGAAGACGGATTAGAAGAATAAGGAAATAGGATATGAGAGAGGAAGCAAAATAAGGGCATGGGAAACCAATCAGGCAAGATGGTGTCCTCATCCAGGTGACTGTTACAGGATGGACTGGTCTGAATGCCTGCTGCACAGTGATAGTCCAATGCACTGAGATAGCAGGGTTTGCAGTAAAGAGCTTAATGATCACAGGCCACCCACAATGAGATGGAAAGACACCCTCAAATCCTCCCCAGGAAGCTCTTGGCTGGGGTTTTTAAGGAGATCCTGGAGGGTGAGGGGCTGGAAAATTGGGGTCACTGATTGGTTAGATTGAGGGGTATAAAATCATAAGGATGTCAAAATTGCATTCTTTTGTGAGTCAGCTTCTCATGGGGTCCTTCAGACCAACTGATGTCCGTAGTTTCATTGGCATGCAGGACTTGAAAGATGATCTCAAATAGAAAACGTAACATTGTACAACGTTCAAGTTGTTAAGGGGAGAAGTTAAGTTGTTAAGGAGAAGTTAAGGGGAACTATGACCTGTAACAGGGTCTACGTGATTCCGAGGAAATAGGCACCAAACAGCTATGAGGAAGCAGGTCTGAGAGCAAGCTGACCTAGTGCTTAATGCTGAATGTGCTGCAAGATTGGCTTATTTTTATTTCACCTCCTCCCTTCTTCCTTGATTAATTTTATACTATTTATAAGGATGGTTTCTGTCCCTCTGTGGGCTTGGTCATACTTCAATCCTGAAGTGAGAGCTAATATGGTGGGAACTGGGGGAAGATGACCCTAGCTTCTTCCTGTTGGCAAGGGGCACAGTTGAGGTAAGAGTCAGGATCAGAGGAATGAAACTGCCTTGGAGTAACCTGTAAGTATTTACAAGTACTCAGTTGGGGATCTCAGGGGTGCAGTACAAACACATTAGTGCTCCAATCCACTGTCTTAGCACAGCATTTCAATGCACACCAGACTATAAGATAATAATTTATCTTTTAGTCTCTGATAATATTTCATGAAACACAGGGCCAGAATCCGAAACTATTCAATCTCACTGGGACAATCTGTTTTCCATTGCCAACGCACTGCTGCTAAAATTATGCAATATCAAACATCCTCTCTCTAGGCCCAGGGACCATGACAAAAGATGTGGGCACATAAGATTGTAAGGGCCAGTTTCAAGGGATAAAATTAATTCAGACCTTTCAAATCAAGGACAGGTATACAGAAGCCTAAACAGCTGATAGTTCAATGCATATAACTTACAGATAATTCAATTATCTATACATCTTAGATAAATGCATATTTATAAATAAATTTATATTTATCTATAAATTATTATCTTATAATCTGGTGTGCAATTAATTATTATCAGAGCTGTGAGCTCAAATTTCAAAAGTCCTTGCAAAATAAGACTGAAAACCCTGGAATACTCATGAGATCTTACTGACACAAAGAGTCTGTTCTGTCAGTGTTATGACCTGCATTTTTTTTTTTTTTAAAGTAGTCTTTTTTTTTTTTTTTTTTCTTTTTTATTGATCATTCTTGGGTGTTTCTCGCAGAGGGGGATTTGGCAGGGTCACAGGACAATAGTGGAGGGAAGGTCAGCAGATAAACAAGTGAACAAAGTTCTCTGGTTTTCCTAGGCAGAGGACCCTGCGGCCTTCCGCAGTGTTTGTGTCCCTGGGTACTTGAGATTAAGGAGTGGTGATGACTCTTAACGAACATGCTGCCTTCAAGCATCTGTTTAACAAAGCACATCTTGCACCGCCCTTAATCCATTCAACCCTGAGTGGATACAGCACATGTTTCAGAGAGCACAGGGTTGGGGGTAAGGTCACAGATCAACAGGATCCCAAGGCAGAAGAATTTTTCTTAGTACAGAACAAAATGAAAAGTCTCCCATGTCTACCTCTTTCTACACAGACACAGCAACCATCCGATTTCTCAATCTTTTCCCCACCTTTCCCCCCTTTCTATTCCACAAAACCGCCATTGTCTTCATGGCCCGTTCTCAATGAGCTGTTGAGTACACCTCCCAGATGGGGTGGTGGCCGGGCAGAGGAGCTCCTCACTTCCCAGTAGGGGCGGCCGGGCAGAAGCGCCCCTCACCTCCCGGACGGGGCGGCTGGCCGGGCAGGGGGCTGACTCCCCCACCTCCCTCCCGGACGGGGCGGCTGGCCGGGCGGGGGGCTGACCCCCTACCTCCCTCCCGGACAGGGCGGCTGGCCGGGCAGTGGGGCTCCTCACTTCCCAGTAGGGGCGGCCAGGCAGAGGCGCCCCTCACTTCCCCGACGGGGCGGCTGGCCCGGCGGGGGGCTGACCCCCCCACCTCCCTCCCGGAGGGGGTGGCTGGCCGGGCGGGGGGCTGACCCCCTACCTCCCTCCCGGACAGGGCGGCTGGCCGGGCAGTGGGGCTCCTCACTTCCCAGTAGGGGCGGCCAGGCAGAGGCGCCCCTCACTTCCCCGACGGGGCGGCTGGCCCGGCGGGGGGCTGACCCCCCCACCTCCCTCCCGGACGGGGCGGCTGGCCGGGCGGGGGGCTGACCCCCCCACCTCCCTCCCGGACGGGGCGGCTGGCCGGGCGGGGGGCTGACCCCCCCACCTCCCTCCCGGACGGGGCGGCTGGCCGGGCGGGGGGCTGACCCCCCCACCTCCCTCCCGGACGGGGCGGCTGGCCGGGCGGGGGGCTGACCCCCCCACCTCCCTCCCGGACGGGGCGGCTGGCCGGGCGGGGGGCTGACCCCCCCACCTCCCTCCCGGACGGGGCGGCTGGCCGGGCGGGGGGCTGACCCCCCCACCTCCCTCCCGGACGGGGCGGCTGGCCGGGCGGGGGGCTGACCCCCCCACCTCCCTCCCGGATGGGGCGGCTGGCCGGGCGGGGGGCTGACCCCCCCACCTCCCTCCCGGACGGGGCGGCTGGCCGGGCAGAGGGGCTCCTCACTTCCCAGAAGGGGCGGCCGGGCAGAGGCGCCCCTCACCTCCCGGACGGGGCGGCTGGCCGGGCCGGGGGCTGACCCCCCCACCTCCCTCCCAGACAGAGCGGCTGGCCGGGCAGAGGGGCTCCTCACTTCCCAGTAGGGGCGGCCGGGCAGAGGCGCCCCCCCCACCTCCTGGACAGGGCGGCTGGCCGGGCAGGGGGCTGATCCCCCCACCTCCCTCCCGGACGGGGCGGCTGGCCAGGCGGGGGGCTGATCCCCCCACCTCCCTCCCGGACGGGGCGGCTGGCCGGGCGGGGGGCTGACCCCCCCCACCTCCCTCCCGGATGGGGCGGCTGGCCGGGCAGAGGGGCTCCTCACTTCCCAGTAGGGGTGGCCGGGCAGAGGCACCCCTCGCCTCCCGGACGGGGCGGCTGGCCAGGCGGGGGGCTGACCCCCCCACCTCCCTCCCAGACGAGGCGGCTGGCCGGGCAGAGGGGCTCCTCACTTCCCGGTAGGGGCGGCCGGGCAGAGGTGCCCCTCACCTCCCGGACGGGGCGGCTGGCCGGGCGGGGGGCTGACCCCCCCACCTCCCTCCCGGACGAGGAGGGAGGACGCTCCTCACTTCTTAGACGGGGTGGCTGCCGGGCGGAGGGGCTCCTCACTTCTCAGACGGGGCGGTTGCCAGGCAGAGGGTCTCCTCACTTCTCAGACAGGGCGGCCGGGCAGAGACACTCCTCACATCCCGGACGGGGCGGCAGGGCAGAGGTGCTCCCCACATCTCAGACGATGGGCGGCCGGGCAGAGACGCTCCTCACTTCCCAGATGTGATGGCGGCCGGGAAGAGGCGCTCCTCACTTCCTAGATGGGATGGCGGCCGGGCAGAGACGCTCCTCACTTTCCAGACTGGGCAGCCAGGCAGAGGGGCTCCTCACATCCCAGACGATGGGCAGTCAGGCGGAGACGCTCCTCACTTCCCAGACGGGGTGGCTGCCAGGCAGAGGCTGCAATCTCGGCACTTAGGGAGGCCAAGGCAGGCGGCTGGGAGGTGGTTGTAGCGAGCCGAGATCATGCCACTGCACTCCAGCCTGGGTGCCATTGAGCACTGAGTTAACGAGACTCCGTCTGCAATCCCGGCACCTCGGGAGGCTGAGGCTGGCGGATCACTCGCAGTTAGGAGCTGGAGACCAGCCCAGCCGACACATCGAAACCCCGTCTCCACCAAAAAAATACGAAAACCAGTCAGGCGTGGCGGCGCACGCCTGCAATCGCAGGCACTCGGCAGGCTGAGGCAGGAGAATCGGGCAGGGAGGTTGCAGTGAGCTGAGATGGCAGCAGTACCGTCCAGCTTCGGCTCGGCATCAGAGGGAGACCGTGGAAAGAGGGGAGAGGGGAGAGGGGAGAGGGGAGAGGGGAGAGGGGAGGGGGGAGGGGAGAGGGGAGAGGGGAGAGGGAGCGGGAGCTCTATCTACCACACAGTCCTTCTCTGAATATCATGACCTGCATTTTAACATTAATGCTGGCCAGTCGCTGTGTCTAGATGCTGAGAGGGAGACAGTATAATGAGACATGTCTGACTACCCATTCCATCATGGCTAGGAACTCAGGTTATAAGGTCTTTCTGGGTTTCCATTGGCTATAAGCAGAGTCTGTCCAGTTGGTAGGGGCTTAGAATTTTATTTTTAATTTACATTCCCTTTTTTGGTCAAGATATGCCAGAAGCTGCATTGATGGCCAAGCTTTTATTCTGTCCCATGTTGTTGCCAAAGTGGTCTGGCTACCTGCCTTGGGTCCATCTTGTCCCTCAGTGGGACCCTATGGCCAAGGGACTTAGAGCCAAGAGACTTTCAGCCAATTAAATGTGCCAGTTGCACAGAGAAAACTCACTAAAGATGTCTTTCAAATCTGGAAACTGTTCCTTTGGTGCAAGCAACTTATGTGCTGAAGGTTGGCACTGCCCTGTCAACAGCTCCTAGTACAATAGAACCTAGTGGCTACGTGGGCTTGTCTCTGGGCCTGTCCCAATTGTGCGGGGGCACTGAGCCATGGACAAATGCCCACAAGGGGCTCTAGGCTTGACTCGCCAAAATTTTTTACCGGACCAACAGGTTTGTAGTCCCATGGCACAGTAATAGTCCAATACACTGTGACAGCAAAGTTTGCAGCAGAGAAAGAGTTTAATGATCTCAGGAAGCTGAGCAAGGAGATGGAAGGAGACTCTCAAATACATCTCCACAAGGACTTCTGGATCCACAAGGGGATCATGGAGGGTGGGAGACTGGAAAATTGGGGTCATTAAGTGCTTGGAGTAAGGGGTATAAAACCATAAGGATGTGGAAATTGCATTGTGAGTCAGCTTCTTGTGGAGTCCTTCAGACCAGCTGGTGTCCATAGTTTCACTGGCATGCAGGACTTAAAAGATGATCTCATATAGAAAACGTAACACTGTATAATGTTCAAGTTGTTATGTATAGAGCAGTTAGGGGGAACTATAACCTGTAACAGGGTCTACGTGATTCTGAGGCAATAGGCACTAAACAACTATGAGGAAGCATGTCAGAGAGCAAACTGGCCTAGTGATTAACACTAAATGTGCTGCAAGATTGGCTTATTTTTGCTTCTCCTCCTCCCTTACTCCCTGATTAATTTTATATGGTTTATAAGGACAGTGTCATGAGCAGTATTGACTGAGCAGGTGCAGCAAAACAGAGGATAAAAAAGAGGGGTGGAGCCAAAAGACAGTGAGGTAGAGCCAAAGCTTGATTGGATTTGGAGGGTGAGGAAGCAGGTAGAGACTGGTTTTCTTCACTCTCGCAGTTATCTTGTCCATTCCTGTGGACTTAAATACCATCCTTATGGTAATTACTCCCAAACTTCTATTTCCAGCTCAGATTGCATCTCTTAGTTCTCATGGCCACCTGCCTTGTTGGCTTCCACTACCTCACAGATAACTCAGGCTTCATGGGTTCAAATGAAAGTCTTGACTGGCCCCCATCTGCCCTTTGTCCTCCAGTCTTTCTCACCTTATTGACAGCAGCATCCACACAGCTGATCAAGCCAAAAGCCTGAGAGTCAGGCTTGATTCTACTTCACTCCCCTTGACCACTTCACTGCATATTCTAAAACTTTAAAGTGCATTTTGAATCTGTTCACATCTTACTAGATCTACTGCCACCATCTTACCTGCAGTCACTGTCATTTCTTGCCCAAACCAGAAGTCTAAAAATAGAACAAAACCAATCAAGGTCCAGAAGATATCAGAACTTTGATTTATATTTACTGTATCATATATATGTAATTTAGTTTTGTGTTTATTTCATAATGTACATTCTGCTTGGCAATATTGATAATGATAGCCCACATTTAATGAGCACCTATAATTAAACAGACACTATTCTAAGCACTATTCATTCATTAGCTCATGTAGTTGTTCCAATAACCAGATTGGGTTGCTATTTTTATTATTATATTTATTTTGCAAATGAAAAAACTGAGGCGCAGAAAGCTCAAATGCCATAAGATCACATAGCTAGTAGCAGCTGTGGCAGACAGAGGTGGGCTGTACTTATTCCCTTGCAAGAAAGGATGCCTTGCCTAGCTGTGAGAAGGTGGTGGGCTGACAGCTTCCACTTGTTCTTTCTGGTCTCCTTCAGTTCTTCCCAGTGCAGCCCCAGCCAATGACTGAGCAAGGTTTAGGCACTTCCACCCAAAGTAGGATTCCTGTAATGGGCTCTTTCCTCTAGAGCTCCCCTTTAGGCAGAGAGGCTTTTTCTACTTGATATACTTCACGGTTTAATGGCTTCCTCTGACCAGTCCTGCTTCTAAGAAAAGAAGTTTCTTGTGAAAGTAGAAGAAATTCCTTTCACAAGTTTACCCAAATATGCCTCTTTGTCCTAACTGCATCTCAGCATCTGCTTCTCAGTAGACAGAACTAGCAGTGTGATGTGGTTTGGCTCTGTGTCCCCACCCAAATCTCATCTTGAATTGTAATCCCCACAATCCCCATGTGTCAAGGGAGGGACAAGGTGGGAGGTGATTGAATCATGGGGGCACTTGCCCCCATGCTGTTCTCATGATAATGAGTGAGTTCTCAAGAGATCTGATGGTTTTATGGGGCAGTTTTCCCTGCTCTTGCTCACTCTCTTTCATCTGCTTCCATGTAAGACATGCCTCTTTCCCTTCCACCATGATTGTAAGTTTCCTGAGACCTCCCCAGCCATGCAGAACTGTGAGTCAATAAAACCTCTTTTCTTCATAAATTACCCAGTCTTGAATATGTCTTTATGGCAGTGTGAAGACGAACTAATAGACAGCATCAGAGCAGGATCCAATGCCTAGGTAATTTAAATGACTTTTCTATGCACCCCAACACCCATCCCTCCTTTCTGTCTGTATTTTCACACCATGCTGGCATTTTTGGATTCGGAGTCCGATTTGCCTGTCTGTGATAAAATATATATAACACAGAATTTGCTATTGTAATCATTTTGAAGTGTACAATTCAGTGGTGTTAATTATAGACACCCCTCAGTATACAAGTGGGATTAATTCTAGAACTCCTCTGCCCCCAACATATATCCAAATCCTGTATACTCAAGTCCTGTAGTCAGCTCTGTGGAACCTATATACATGAAAAGTTGGCCCTCTTTACACTTGGGTTCACATTCTGCAAATACTGTGTTTTCAATCTGCATTTGGTTGGAAAAAATCTTTCTATAAATAGACCCATGCAATTCAAACCCATGTTGCTTAAGGGTCAGTTGTACATTCACACTGTTGTGCTACCATCCTCATGATCTGCTTCCAAAACCTTTTCATCACCTCAAATAGAAACTCTGTAATCATTAAATAATAATTGGAGCCTGATTTTTAGATACTAAAAGTAAACTGAGCTCCATCAGGACAGTAACGCTATTTTACTTATCTCCATCTATAGTATCTTAGTAGCGCCTTGCAGTTACTAGGCAAACAAGATATTGCTTATTAAACTGAAGAACTAAAAGAAAATTCCTACTGAGATAACCTGAAAAGACTTCCTGGAAGAGGTGACATTCTAATAAGATTTCGGTAGGTGGGGAGGAGGGAAGGGCATCCTATGCCAAGGGAAGAGTAGGGAGAGGGCAAACTGTTGATTGTCAACCCAAAGTCAATGTTTCCTTGCCAGAACCGCAGTTTTGTTTAGGATAGCGAAGTGCACAACTAACACATATATACACATTTTCTAGCCTCTCATTCAGATTGAGGTAGCCATTTGACTGAGTTGTGACCAATGAGGTGTAAGCAACGGATTAGTGGGGATTTCTCAGTCTGGTTGATATACCTGATACAGGTAGAGACATTTCCTTTCTTCTTCTTCCTTCTACTTCTTGTCTGGAATATAGATGTCATGGCTGAAGCAATACTAGCTGACTCACAGGCATTAGGAAGGTGCCTGGAAAAATGTGGAGTCAGTGGTCCTGACACTTTTAAGCCATGGGACTAGAAGTTCTAGACTTCTCTCTCTGTCTCTCTCTCTCTCTGTGTATACATACATGTGTGCATATGTGTAATGCCTAACTGTAAAATGTGGTTGAGTTTTTACTTGTTTGCAGTTAATGCAAGTCCTAACTGATACAATGGTTAAAGGCAGGGAGACTTGTATCTGAGACTGAGATATCAGAGAAAGTTTGTTAAGAAAGGCTATCCAACAAAGTAAACAAGATAAAGTACCTACTGAACAATTATTATGGCCTAGAATGCCAGCTTCTATGTATTTGATGTGCTCTGGCTGTTACAGAAGATAGAGTAAAGGAAATCCCATTGAGGGTGACTTGGAAAAAGCCCCTATAGAGGTAAATAAAATAATGAAGAAAATAAATGAAGTCTTTGGGCCTGGTCAGGTACTTTTTTTGCCCTCCCTGGGAAAATAGAATTTGCCAGTGCTGAAGCCAGGAAATTTAGGGCTGGAAACCAGATTCCAGATTGGAAGTCAGAGATGCAGAAAAGAATGAAGAGACACAGAAAAGAATGCAGAAAAGAAAAAGATTAATTTGTCCAGGCACAGTGACTCATGCCTGCAATCCCAGCACTTTGGGAGGCCTAGGTGGGAGTATCACTTGAGCCCAAGAGTTTGAGGTAATACAGGGCATGGGCAATACAGGGAGACACCATTTCTGCAAAAAATAAAAAAAAAAAATTAGCCAAACATGGTAGCATGCACCTCTGGTCCAAGCTACTTGTGGAGGTTGAGGTGAGAAGTGGGAAGATCGCTTGAACCCAGGAGATCAAGGCTGCATTGAGTCATGAGTGTGCCACTGCACTCCAGCCTGGATGGCAGAGTGAGACCCTGTCAAAAAAAAAAAAAAAGAAGAAGAAGAGGAAAGAAAGAAAGATTAATTTATGGGGAATATTTTTCACTGATTGTATAAATGAACATTGGAGTGAAACATTGAAATGAAACAACAATAATAATATGTAGAATAAAAGTACATGATGACAAGAGTATATAGGTGAGGGAGCAACGGTGGAAAGCATTCTGAAGTCCCTGCATCTAGTCGTATCTGTCACATCTTAATGAACCCACAGTAAACCAAAAAGAAAACCTTGCAAGAAGCTTTTTGGTTGATGAGAGAAAGTTCTTCTTTATTGAAAAACCCAGCTAATAGGTGCAGAATGAAGGGTAGAATTAGAAAATCACTATTTTGCAAATCTTTAATGAAATAGTGGATGTAGTCAGCAATCATCAGTGACTGCAAAAAAATCATTAGGTGAAAATTGATGAGTAACTTTATAATGCCATCAGTACAGCTGAAACACCTGAACCCACAGATCAACCTCAACAGCACTCAAAATTGGATAATCAGGACAAGAACGGGGGAAGATAATGAATAGGAGACAGGGCTAATGTGCAGCTCCCACATGGATGGACAGAACAGTGTGTGCAGACTCACACCATGATCTTTTGCTCCAAGAACTACCACAGGAACGTACCGGGAAAACCAAAGGAATTCACAGATTTTTTGAAAGAAGTTGCACACTGCTGCAAATTCCATGAAACAGGCAAAAAAACTGTGAGTTCCCAAAGTGTGAGAGGAGGCAAACCTACCTCCAAACACACATCCCCACTGGGAAATCTGAAAATCCAGATAACAGGAGAAGGATTTAACTTTACCTAGAGATGAAACAGATTTAGGGGGTTGCATGAAATATAAAAGTGGAAGTGGCAGTGGGAAGTACCTTGCACATATTCCCAGTATCCAGCTTGAGCCCAGGGAAGCCATCCCTGACTATATCTCACTGGGGCCCTTGGGGAAGGCAGTCAGTGGAATTGGGAAGGTGTTGTGGGATGAAGAAAGGTCCCAACTGAAATTGGTAGTGGACTGGGCACAAATTTCTTGAGTGGAGTCTGGGGGATGATCAGGTGCTGCTGGTATGAGTGAGCACAGGAGCTGCCACCAATGGAGTGAGCAGATGGGGAGGGATGAGGTCTGGAAGCTGTGCTGACTCTCAGCTGGGTAGCTCATGGCTGGGGGCAAGGTCTGAGCAGGGCACTGTAGTGGAAGACCAATCTCTCCAAGTGCGTGGGAGCTGGATGAAGCGTCTCACTACCAGCTATCCACCACTTCCCTGGACACAGCAGAGGCAGCCATAATCCCCTCTGGAACGTAGTCCCATTGGCCTGAGAACCACCACCCACCCACCACAATGGCCTTGGGTAGTAGCAAGCCCTACCCAAGGAGAATCTGAGTGCAGACCTGTCTAACCCTGTCCCCACCTGATGGTATTTCCCTATTCACCTTGGTAGCTGAACACAAAACATAATCATTCTTTGGAGCTTTATGGCCCCACCCATTACCTGAGAAACCAAAATACTTACCCTGGCCATCTTAGGGCAAGTTTAGAGCTCCCTACCACTATCATAGCTGGTGTTCTCTTGGAAGTGCCACCTATTGGCTGGAGGCCAACCAACTCAGGTTATTACAGCAACTCATGACAGAATAACCCTGATCCCAGAAAGGAGAAGACAACACCTAATTCCACTGCCTGCAACATCTTGGGTAACCAGAGGTTTTGAGTGTGTCCATGTGACAACTTCACTGCTAATAGAACCAGAATTCAAGAAAGTGACGATATAGGAGTTAAGAAGAAATTATTTAGGCAGATAGCGAGGGTAAGAGAGTCTTTGGTAAGGTTTTCCTTTTAATGAAAAGCAGATCCAAAATAATCTTCTTTTCTAACAAAGAGCAGCCTGTAAAATTGAGCTGCAGACATAGACAAGCAAGCTGGAAGCTTGCATGAGTGAATGCTGGCAGCTGTGCCATTAGGAAAAGGCTACCTGAGGGCTAGGCATATCCAACGTGGTGGCTCCATCTTCCCCTTTCCTTATCAACCATGTCTACAGTAAGGAACAGACAACGTGGCTCCATTTGCATAATAAAGTAAAGACCCCATTAGCATAATAAGATTAGGGTGGGGGGCCAGCTTCCCCATGCGCTATGTAAATAAATGTGCGCACCTGGTCCAACCAATCTTTGGCCCCTGTGTAAATCAGACACTGCCTCCTCAAGCCTGTCTATAAAATCCGGTGCACTGACGCAGGCCTGAAGTCCCACTCAGGCACCCCTCTGTCTCACAGGAGAGAGAGCTGTTTTCCTTTCGCTTTTTTTTTGCCTATTAAACCTATGCTCTTAACCTCACTCCACATGTGTTCATGTCCTTGATTTCCTTGGCATGAGGCAACAAACCTTGTGTATTTACCCCAGACAACAATGCCACTTCAGCAAGTGCACTAAACATATCTACAACCAAGGATTCTCACAGAGTCTTATTTCACTCCCCTGCCACCTCCACTGGAACAGGTGCTGGTATCCATGGCTGTAGACCTGAAGTCAGATCACATCACAGGACTTTTTTCAGACCACCAGCTCAGAGCCTCATAGCCCCACATGGTGGCCAGACCCAGAAGAGCAAAAACAATCACTAGATCCATGTGGTGGCTAGACCCAGAAGAGCAATAACAGACGCAGAAGAGCAATAACAATCACTGCAGTCCAGCTCTCAGAAAGCTCCATCCCTTGGGGGAGGAAGAGAGCACCATATCAAGGGATCATCCCATGGGAGAAGAGAATCTGAACAGCAGACCTTGAGTTTCAGACCTCTCCACTGAAATAGTCTCCCCAAATGAGAAGGAATCAGAAAAGTAATTCTGATTATATGACAAAACAGGGTTCTGTAACACCCCCAAAAGGTCACACCAGCTCCCTAGCAATGGATCCAAACCAAGAATAAATCTCTGAATTGCCAGATACAGAATTCAGAAGATTGATTATTGAGCTACTCAAGGAGATACCAGAGAAAGGTGAAAACCAACTTAAAGAAATTTTTAAAAATACAGGATGTGGATGAAAAATTCTCCAGAGAAACAGATATCATAAAGAAAAAAACAATTACAAACTTCTGGAAATGAAAGACACATTTAGAGAAATACAGAATGCACTGGAAAGTTTCAACAATAGACTAGAACAAGTAGAAAAAAGAACTTCAGAGTTCAAAGACAAGGCTTTCAAATTAACCCAATCAAACAAAGACAAAGAAAAAAGAATTAAAAAAATCAACAAAGCCTTCAAGAAATTTGGGATTATGTTAAGCAGCCAAACCAAAGAATAATTGCTGTTCCTGATGAAGAAGAGAAATCTAAAAGTTTGGAAAACTTATTTGAAGGAAAAATTAAGGAAAACTTTCCTGGCCTTGCTAGAAATCTAGACATTCAAATACAAGAAGCTCAAAGAACACCTGGGAAATTCATCACAAAAAGATTATCACCCAGGCACATAATCATCAGGTTATCTAAAGTCAAGGTGAAGGGAAGAATCTTAAGGGCTGTGAGACAAAAGCATCAGATAATCTAGAAAGGAAAACCTATCAGATTAATAGCAGACTTCTCAGCAGAAACCTTACAAGTCAGAAGCAACTGGGGTCCCATCTCTAGCCTCCTGAAACAAAATAATTGTCAACCAAGATTTTTGTATTCAGCAAAAGTAAGCTTCATAAATGAAGGAGAGAGAGTCTTTTTCAGACAAACAAATGCTGAGAGAATTCACCATTACTAAGCCAGCTCTACAAGAAATGCTTAAAGGAGTCCTAAATCTTGAAACAAAACCTTGAAATACACCAAAATAGAACTCCCTTAAAGTGTAAGTCTCACAGGGCCTATAAAACAATAACAAAAAGGGGAAAAAAACAAGGTATCAAGGCAACAACGAACATGATGAATAGAAAAGTACCTCACATCTCAATACTAACGTTGAATATAAATGACCTAAATGCTCCACTTAAGAGAGAGAGGATGGCAGAATTGGTAAAAATCCACCAACCAAGTATCCACTGTCTTCAAGAGACTCACCTAACACATAAGGACTCAAACTTAAGGTAAAGGGTTGGAAAAAGATATTCCACACAAATGGAAACCAAAAGTGGGCAGGAGTACCTATTCTTACATCAGACAAAACAGACTTTAAAGCAACAACAGTAAAAATAGATAAAGAGTGACATTATGTAATGATAAAAGAACTAGTCCAAGAGGAAAATGTCACAATCATAAATATATATGCACCTAATACTGGAGCTCCCAAATTTATAAAACAATTACTGCTAGACCTAAGAAATGAGATAGACAGCAACACAGTAATAGTGGGGGAATTCAATACTCCACTGGCAGCACTAGATAGGTCATCAAGACAGAAGGTCAATAAAGAAACAATGGGTTTAAACTGTACTCTAGAATAAATGGACTTAAAAGATATCTATAGAACATTCTACCCAACAACTGCAGAATATACATTCTTTTCTTCAGCACTGTAACATTCTCACAGATAGACCATATGATAGGCCACAAACAAGTCTTAATAAATTTAAGAATATCAAAAGTATATCAAGTATCCTCTCAGACCACAGTGGAATAAAACCAGAAATTAACTCCAAAAGGAATCCTCAAAACTATACAAATACATGGAAATTAAATAATCTGCTCTTGAATGATCTTTGGATAAACAATAAAATCAAGATAAAAATTAAACAATTATGGAGGCCGAGGTGGGCAGATCATGAGGTCAGGAGATCGAGACCATCCTGGCTAACACAGTGAAACTCTGTCTCTGCTAAAAAATACAAAAAATTAGCTGGGTGTGGAGGTGGGCGCCTGTAGTCCCAGCTACTCTGGAAGCTGAGGCAGGAGAATGGCGTGAACCTGGGAAGCGGAGCTTGCAGTGAGCTAACATTGTGCCACTGTACTCCAGCCTGGGCGACGGAGCAAGACTGTCTCAAAAAAATAAATAAATAAATAAATAAAATAAAAAATAACCATTATTTAAGCTGAACGATAATAGTGACACAACTTATCAAAACCTCTGGGATATAGCAAAAGCAGTGCTAAGAGGAAAGTCCATAGCATTAAATGCCTACATCAAAAAGTCTGAAAGAGCACAAATCGACAATCTAAGGTCATATCTCAAGGAATTAGAGAAACAAGACCAAACCAAACCCAAGCCCAGCAGAAGAAAAAAATAAAGATCGGAGCAAAACTAAATGAAATTGAAGCAAACAAGCAAACAGAAATACAAAGGATAAATGAAACAAAAAGCTGGTTCTTTAAAAAAATAAACAAAATTGTTGGACCTAGTGAGATTAACCAAGAAAAGAAGAGAGAAGATCCAAGTAAGCTCAATTAGAAAGGAAACAGGAGATATTACGACTAATACCACAGAAGTACTAGGTCATTCCAGGCTACTATGAATACCTTTACATACACAAACTAGAAAATGTAGAGGAGATGGATAAATTCCTGGAAATATACAATGCTCCCAGATTAAATCAGGAGAAACAGAAACTCTGAACAGACCAATAACAAGTAGCAAGATTGAAACAGTAATTTAAAAATTGCCAACAAAAAAAGTCTAGGATCAGATGGATTCACAGCTGAATTCCATCAGACATTCAAAGAATTGATACCAATCTTACTATTCCAAAAGATAAAGAGGAAATCCTCCCTAAATCATTTGATGAAGCCAGTATCACCATAATTCCAAAATCAGGAAAGGACATAACAAAAAAAGAAAACTACAGACCAATATCCCTGATAAACATAGATGCAAAAATCCTCAACGAAGTACTAACTAACTGAATCTAGCAGCATGTCAAAAAAAAAAAAAAATACACTATGATCAAGTGGGTTTCATACCAGGGATGCAGGGATAGTTTAACACATGCAAGTCAATAAATGTGATATATCACATAAACAGAACTAAAAACAAATACCATATGATCATTTCAATAGATGCTGAAAAAGTATTTGACAAAAGCTAGCATCCCTTTATGATTAAAGCCCTCAGCAAAACTGGCATAGAAGGGACTTACCTCAAAATAATAAAAGCCATCTGTGAAAAACCCACAGCCAACATTATACTGAATGGGGACAAATGGAAAACTGAAACTGAAAACTGGAACAAGACAAGATTGCCCACTTTTACCACTTCTATTCAGCATAGTACTGAAAGTCCTAGCCAGAGCAATCAGACAAGAGAAAGAAATAAAGGGCATCCAGATTGGTAAAGAGGAAGTCAAACTGTCGCCGTTCACCGATGATATGATGTATACCTGGAAAACCCTAAAAACTCGTCCAAAATGCTCCTAGATCTGATATATGAATTTAGTAAAGTTTCAGGATACAAAATCAATGTACACAAATCAGTAGCACTGCTATACACCAACAACAACCAAGCTCAGGAACAAATAAAGAACTAATTCCCTTTTACAACAGCTGCAAAAAATAAAATAAAACACTTAGGAATATACCTAACCAAGGAGGTGGAAGATCTCTACAAGGAAATCTACAAAACGCTGCTGAAAGAAATCATCAATGACACAAGCAAATGGAAACACGTCCCATGCTCATGGATGGGAAGAATCAATATTGTGAAAATGACCATACTGACAAAAGCAATCTACAGATTCAATACAATTCCCATCAAAGTACCATCATCATTCTTCACAGAGCTAGGAAAAACAATCTGAAATTTCATATGGAACCAAAAGAAAGACCCGACATAGCCAAAGCAAGACTGAGCAAAAGGAAAAAATCTGGAGGCATCACATTGCTGGACTTCAAGCTATACTACAAGGCTGTAGTTACCAAAACAGTATGGTACTGGTATAAAAATGGGTATATAGACCATTGGAACAGAATACAGAATGCAGAAATCAAGCCAAATGCTTACAGCCAACTGATCTTTGACAAAGCAAACAGAAACATAAAATGGGGAAAGGGCACCCTATTCAACAAATGGTGCTGGGATAATTGGCAAGCCACATGCAGAATAATAAAACTGGATCCTCATTTCTCACCTTATACAAAAATCAGCTCAAGATGGATTGAAGACTTAAATCTAAGACCTGAAACCATAAAAATGATGAAGATGGCATTGGTAAAACTCTTCCGGATGTTGGCTTGGCAAAGAGATCATGACCAAGAATGCAAAAGCAAATGAAACAAAAACAAAAATAAATAGATAGGATCTAATTAAACTAAAAAGCTTCTGCACAGCAAAAGAAATAATCAGCAAACAGACAACCCACTGAATGGGGGAAAATATTTGCAAACTATACATCCAACAAAGGACTAATATCCAGAATCTACAGGGAACTCAAACAAATCAGCAAGAAAGAAAAACAAAAACAACCCCATCAAAAAGTGGACAAAAGACATGAATAGACAGTTCTCAAAAGAAAATATACAAATGGCCAACAAACAGGAAAAAATGATCAACATCTTTAATTATCAGGGAAATGAAAATTAAAACCACAATGAGATACCACCTTACTCCTGCAAGAATGGCCATAATTAAAAAATCAAAAAATAATAGATGTTGGCATGAATGTGGTGAAAAGGGAACACTTTTACAATGCTGGTGGGAATGTAAACTAGTATTACTGCTATGGAAAACAGTGTGGAGATTCCTTAAAGAACTAAAAGTAGAACTACCACTGGATCCAGTAATCTCACTACTGGGTATCTACTCAGAGGAAAAGAAGTCATTATATGAAAAAGACACTTGCACACACGTTTGTAGCAGCACAATTTGCAACTGTAAATACATGGAACCAGCCTAAATGCCCATCGACCAATGGGTGGACAAAGAAAATGTGGTATATATATACACTGTGGAATATTATGCAGCCATAAAAAGGAATGAAATAATGGCATTTGCAGCAACCTGGATGGAATTGGAGACCATTATTCTAAGTGAAGTAAAACAGGAATGGAAAACCAAATATCATATGTTCTCACTTATAAGTGGGAGCTAAGCTATGAGGACACAAAGGCATAGGAATGATGGGGACTTTGGGGACTCGGGAGGAGGAGCATGAGGGATAAGACTACACATTGGGTACAGTGTACACTGCTTGGATGATAGGTGCACCAAAATCTCAGAAATTACCACTAAAGCACTTATCCATGTAACAAAAAACCACCTGTTCCCCAAAAACTATTGAAATAAAAATAAAATTAAAAAATAATTAAAAAAGAAAGCTGACAACAAGCTTTCTGCCAGAAAAAAAAAAATTAGACAATCAGATTTTATGTGGGTTCTAATGAGATGCTATAGAGGTATAAAGAAGCCGCCTATGAAATATTGTTGTTCCCGCCCCACCTGCCAAAAACACCTTGAATCTGGATCTCTTCAAGTCTCTAGGTCTACCTACCAGTTGACAGGAAATCTAGAGGATAAAGAAATGTATTGAATGATATGACAAAGAGACAATTAGCCAAACCCAAAATGTAGGAGAATTCTACATGACAAATGACCCAGTGTATCCATCAAGGTCCCAGCAAGAAACAGATGGCACATTCAAATTAGGTAATTTGAGAAGGGCTTAGTAAAAGGACTACTAAGAAAGATTTGGGTGGGATATAGGGAAACCACAAGGCAAAAAGAGATAGCACAGGATCCCAGAGCTAATTACAACTCACGAGACATTGCCATTTTAGGGAAAAAGGAACAGGGGAGGAGTAGTTACTGTAACAGAGGATACATAGGGAGAGAGAGAGGGAAGGAAGGAAAAGAGAGAACAAAAGCCATGGAGAGGGCCTCCTTACGGTGGCTGTGACCTTGGGTTGAAGGACACAACAAGGTTGCCAAAAAATATTGCACACTGATGGTTAGAATGGTGGTCACTCTCGGCTGGGCACGTGGCCTACGCCTGTAATCCCAGCACTTTGGGAGGCCAAGGCAGGTAGATCATCTGAGGTCAGGAGTTCAAGACCAGCCTGGCCAGCATGGCGAAACCTTGTCTCTCTTAAAAATACAGAAAAAGAAAAAAGAATTAGCCAGGCATGGTGGCAGGCACCTGTAATCCCAGCTACTTGGGAGGCTGAGGCAGGAGAATCACTCAAACCCAGGAGGCAGAGGTTGCAGTGAGCCAAGATTGCCCCATTGCACTCCAGCCTGGGCGACAAGAGCGAAACTCCATCTTAAAAAAAAAGAAAGAAAAGAATGGTGGTCACACTCTATTTGGAATAAGATAGAAGATGAAGAAAGAAAGATCTAATTTTTTACACAAATAAACTTGAGAATCTCTTAACTCCCTGTTTTCAACATGGAATTGAGTATTGATACATGAGGCATATTCTGCATCCAGGACTAACACAATAGATTCCAACTGGTGTTCCTGTGTTCAGTCCCCGCCTTCCATCTCTTCTCCACTTAGTGGGCAGTGTGTTTGAAAAGTACAAATCTGGTTCTGGGATCAAATTGCTTGAAAACCTTCAGTTGCCCTTTCAATAGAGATTTTTAGCCTGCTTAATAAGACACTCCATGATTTAGCACTTTCTTGTCCCTCCAGTCCTTCTTCCCTTAAATGGCTCTGTCCCAGAACACATGGGGGCATCCTTGGAATGCTACCAGCTTTCTTCCTAGTGGACATTCACATATGTAGTTCCTATGGTCTGTAAGTTGTTTAGGGATCAGTTATAGGAATGAGAAGCGATTCTAGTTAGATTAAGTAGTAAGGGATTTATTTATTGCAGGATATTACATGGTTCCAGAAGCAATGGCAAGCCGGGAAAATGAGACTCTAAGACCCCAAGAGCTGCAGGCAGGTCTGGCCACCTCGGGGGCTTTTGTCTCTTCTGCCATCAGGGAGCTGGCAGCCAAATTGGGAAGCTGCCCCTGCAGCAGCTCTCTGCCAGGATCAAAAACCCACCAAAACCAGCAAACAGCCACAACCTAGAAACTGAAATACCCAGGAAGCCACCAAAATCAAGAAGTGCCTTGTGGCAGCCAGACTTCCGTCCATGAGGAGCTTACCAACCAGCAGAAGCCACAGAAGCAGGGAGGTGAGGCCACTGCAGCACCCCCATCTTCCAAACCCCACAAGAATGCACTGACTGATGGAGCTAATTCACATTCAGAACGCGTACTACAAAGAAACCCAGAAAATGTGGCTTTTAGCTTTCCAGACTAACACGGTAGAAGAAGGTTGGAGTAGATATTGAGTGCCAGTGGACGACATCTGCATAGCCTGGAACACTCTGTTCTACCTCTTCCCCTGGCCCAGTACTACTCATCCTAAGGTCTTGGGTTACACTCCACTTGCTTAAGAAGATGTTCCCTGCCTCACAGCCTGTCTAGATGCCCCACCTCATCCCCAGTACCTGCTGAGAATACCCACCTATCGCCCTGTGATTATGCTCACCACCCTCTAAGAACTGGTCAGCCCTCCCTGCTAAACTCCATCATGGCAGGAAGTGTATCTATCTTGTACACCCCAGTATTCTCAATAGCTTGCCCAGTGCCTGGAATGTGACAATCTCTTCATGTGAAATGAAAGCATGTGTTGAATGTATAAATAAATGAAGGCACAAAGGAGAAGATCAGGGTGAATTTTGTGGGAACAGCTTGAAATAAGGCGATAATGACATCAGTTGGAGAAAAGTTCTTTCAACATGGGGAGGGTTGCAATCTCTGTGATCTGTTTTTTGCAGGGAGTGGATACACTCAGTATAAAATATAGCAGGTCTCTTAAATTGCTAGCAAACCTGGATATCATCTGGAAAAAATCTGTCATGTTTTAAAAAACAAATTTTCTTCAGCAGCCTTGAATGGAATCAAATTCTCGGAAGGGAATGATGCTTCCCACTCACAGGCGTCTGTTGTCAATAAGGAACGTTGTTCCCTGGAGTATTTGCCTCTGAGGAGGCTGGCGCGTGCCTGGCCACTTCGTAAGATCAACGAGATGCTCAAGAGCCTCAAAATGCAGGAATTGTCTTTGTTCAGAGGTTGCCCGCTGCCCAGTCCTCAGAACAGACTGAATCCCAGAGAGGGAACATTTCCCATGCAGCCCTTGGAGGGCTCTGGTTTGAATACAGACTCACTTCTCCAAGGATTTGACCTGACAGCTTGTTTGTTTGTGAAGGCTGGGTCTGTATGGAAGCCTAGCCACGATACTGAAGAGTTTTACTTTTCAGAAGAAAGAGCCTGAAGAGCAGGTACATGTGTGACTCAGCAATGCCTAGGCTCTGGCAAAATTGGTGGTAAAATCAGCCAGTCAGGAGCTCCTTTCCTCTAAGCAGACATACCAGTGACATTGGAGGAATGAAGGTCTTATCTCAAACAGATGCAGAACTCATTTTGGGATATCCAGCTCCTCTGCATTTTGCCCCAGTGACCTGACTACAGTTGGAAGTGTTAGCACGGTGAGTTCAGAGGCAGCCAGGAGGGAGTGAAGCCAGAGGGAGCAACTGGGGCTGATCAAGGGAAAACCACTGCTATGGGGCTTGGTTTTGACACCTGTTGTCTAGGGTCACAGCTTTCTCCCAAAATACGTTACCATGATTAATAAAACTAAAGTTTGAAAGGTCACATAGAAAAGAAACATTAACAGTAAATCATCTGAGCACAGTGGCTCATGCCTGTAGTCCCAGTACTTTGGGAGGCTGAGGTGGCTGGATCACTTGAGGTCGGGAGTTCAAGACCAGCCTGGCCAACATGGTGAAACCCCATCTCTACTAAAAATTAGCGGGGCATGGTGGCATGCACCTGTAATCCCGCTACTCCAGAGGCTGAAACACGAGAATCACTTGAAGCTGGGAGGCAGAGGTTGCAGTGAGCTGAGATTGCACCACTACACTCACTCCAGCCTGGGTGATAGAGCGAGACTCTGTCTAAAAAAAAACACACAAACACACAATAAATCCATAGTATATATATGTGTATATGAATATGTAATAATGTAGCTATTTATAAAACATCAATAAGTAGTGTTCATGGGCATGTGTAAAATATTGAGGGTCCACTTGTACCTCATAATTGATTCATTCACTCCCAAATCCTCCACATCCCCCATGAGTCGTCCTTTCTTTTCTTTTCTTTTTTTTTTTTTTTTTGAGACGGCGTCTTGCTCCGTCACCAGACTGGAGTGCTGTGGCGCGATCTCAGCTCACTGCAACCTCCGACTCCCTGGTTCAAGCGATTCTCCTGCCTCAGCCTCCTGAGTAGCTGGGATTACAGGCACGCACCACCACATCCAGCTAATTTTTGTATTTTTTTTTTTTAGTAGAGACGGGGTTTTACCATGTTGGCCAGGATGGTCTCGATCTCCTGACCTTGTGATCCACCCATCTCAGCCTCCCAAAGTGCTAGGATTACAGGCATGAGCCACCGCGCCTGGTCGAGTCGTCCTTTCTTACTAACAAATCTATAATACTTCTTATTTATCTTATTGGTGCTACTACTTTCCTTGTTACTACTACCTTGGTTTATAATAGTTGTTAAGAGACAGAGCTCAGGAGTCAGACTTTCTCAGTTTAAATTCCAATTCCACCACTTGCTGCTGTGTGACCTAGAAAAAAATTAACTTAATTTTTTCCTGTCTCAGATTCTGCTCTGTAAAATGGAGATTAAAATATCTCTAACCACATGGAAGTGTTATGGGAATTAAATGAGGTAATCCATATGGTATTTAAAACAATGTTTGGCATATTGCGACTCCTCCATGATATTTGTTATCCTTCTTATAATTATTGCTATTAATATTCATTGGTAGCACTCTTACTGTTTAGAGGCACTGCTTTCATGGATTTTGTGTAGTAAGTCAAAATTATGGTTTAAATGATAGCTGGCTCAAGAATATTTCTCTCTCATTCTCCATTCTAGGGCTTTAACTACAGCAAGTGAGAATAGGTTGAGTTCAGGATAAGCTAGAAATTAAGAAATTGAATTTACCAACTAAATATCCATATTCCACAGAAAGGAACCATAGCATTAAATTAAGTAGGTTGCCTTGAGTAGCAAGCAAAAAATCCTGCACAAATTAGCTTAAGCTGGAAACTTAAGAATTGGTTCACATAGCACCTGTCCAACTGTAGGGTGGGCTTCAGGGTTGGTTGATTCAGTGATTCATTGATACCATTGTGGTCTTAGGTTCTTTCCATCTCTCCCCTCTGCCCTCAATAACACTGGCTTCTTCCCAAGTCTAGTTCCCCCTGTAATCAGATGGTGGCTGCTAATGGCAATTGGGATATATGTCTTTTTTCACATCCAGTGAAGGAGAGAAAGAGAGCTGATACCCACGAAAAATCTTTTACTAGAGTGTTTAGGAGCCTCCCCTGATGACACAGGGGCTTACATTGTCTCAAGCCTCCCCATATCCACCTGTCAAGGAGAATGATGTTAGCAAGGTTTACTTAGAGCAATCAGCTGGGATGTAATGGACACTGGAGACTCAGCCACAGTGGCCTCTGTGGGGATCACATGACAAGGCTTCCAGGTGGTGCAGGGGCTTGTCAACTTCGATGTTGCTTGACTGTCAACAAATGGGGCTGTTCTGTTTATTAATTGCTGAGCAGCAAACAACAAAACTGGCTTGAACATACTAACATTTTACTATATCTCACCATTTATGGGTCATAAATTCAGGCAGGGCTTAGCCTGGAGACACTTAGGCTTCATAGAGCTTTGACTGGGGCTACTCAGTGGTATTCAGGTGGCATCTGGTCTGGTCTGAGGATCCTGGATGTCATCACTCACATGCCTGGCACCCCGCTGGGGACAGCAGGAGACTGGGCTGGGCTCAGCTGGACCCCTCCCCCTCTCCATGTGGTCTCTCCAGTGGGGAAGATGGACTCATCCCATGGTGCCTCAGTTTGCTACCCTCCTATGAGTGACAGAGAAATTGTGAAATGAAAGATAATTCAAATGATTTGAAATGTCATCTTCAGTACACATAATTAACATAAAGCAATGGGCATGCAATTTTTAATAACAAGTCATTTGTTTCTCTCTATGCCCACCAAATAGATGTGTCCATGATTTTTTTAAGTATCAGTTTGAAGAGGTGCTACTCTGCCATCCTGTCCAAGGTGCCACTGTCACTACTCACCCTGTGGGAGTGAGTTATGGGGCTCTCTTCCTTTCTCAATAGCCCACTTGGTCTAGAGCACCAACCCGTCTCTCTCATGGTCTCCCAGCAACCTCCAATCTGATCTTGCTGCTTCCAGTCTCACCTCCTGCCACTCATCCTCCATATAGTTTTCCTGCGATTTTTCTGAAACACAAATCTGCTCAGACTATTCCCTTGCCTAAATTCAATTTTAGGTTCTCTTTTACCAACCAGGTAAAGTTCAAACTCTGGCATGGCTCACAAGTTCCTTCACAAGTTGTTCCTATCCCAAGTCAAATTCCCCAGTCATCACTGGGATATAAGCTCCAAGGGGGCAAGCATCTCTGTTGTTCACTGCTTTCTTCTCTAGCACCTCGACTGATACTAGCACATAGTAGGTTCTTAATAAGTATTTCTGGAAGGAAGGAGATAATAGAAAAAGGGAGGAATGGGGAAGGGAAAGAAGGGAGGAATGGGGAAGGGAAAGAAGAAAGGAAGAATGTTAGTTCCTATAGCACCCTATCCTATCAAAATGTTCATCTCCAGTTTAATGTCTACCTTCCTCACTAGATTGTAAGGGCCAAGGGGGTAACTAACATGTCATATTCACTACTCCTAGCACAGTGCCTGACATCAAGTCGGTGCCCAAAAAATATCTTTAAAGCCAATGAATTTATTAATAATTCAAGCACATGTTATGTGCTTAAGTCACATACAAAGAGGGGTGGAAGTCAGAGGGAAGGCCATCTGATCTTCTGGAGACCAGGGATAGGTATGGGAAGGGGGCAGGACATGAACGAGTCCTTGGAAGGCTATGACCCATGGCTGAGCAATTGGTCCCCTTTAGGCCTATGGCCCTGGAAGGTTGAATACTATGCTCAGTCCTAATATCCATTTTGTATATCTAGTTTTCTTATTTGGCATGAGTATCCAACCCTGCTAGTATTTTTCCAAGAGAGTGAGTATTTTGAAGTGATTCGTGAACAGCCTTGCCTCAGCCTCCTGGAATGTGACCTCATTCCTTCCCCAGGTCGTTCCCCTCATTAATCAGCCTGCCCAGTCCTGCTCTATCAGGCAGGCTGCCAGGCATGCAGCTGGCATGGGAGATCCCAGTTCAGGGGCTGAGGTAGGCTTTGCTGTTTAAGAGCATGAACTTCAGAGACAAAAACACCAGGGTTTCGATCTTGAATCCATCCCTTACTAGCTGTAGGATCTTGGGCAAGTTTCTTATCTGTCTAAGCCTTGACTTCATCAGATGGAAAGTGGAGCTAATAACAGCACCTAAATTCACAGTGTATTTGTGAGAAAAAGATAATCCTTGAGCCTATATCACAGAGAGTTCAATAATTGTTGAGTCTTATTTTTCTACTCAAGGACTTCTCTTGCCTTTTGGCAGGTTCTGAATTTCTCTGGGATGGAGCAGAAATAGAGGGAGGGAAAAGCAAGGGAATGTGGCATACACTGAGAACCTGTGTCACATCAGATGCTCTGGTGGCATGTCTGCGTAACATTAGCCCCATCTTCCAGTGGAAGGAATGCAGATGGTAGAATAGAGAAATCTGGGTTGGAATCCAGGCTCTGAAACTCACTTGCTGTGTGAGTCTGGGCAAAGATCTTCCCCTCTGAGCCTCAGTTTCCCACCAATTGTGGCAGTATCTACTTGGTATTCATGCCATATGGATTATATGAGCTAACATCAAGTAAAAATGCTTAGGCAGATGATGCTCAGTAAATGTGCGTTTCTTCGTTCCCAAGGGGACAGCTGGTTGACAGAAGGACTTGAATAGAGAGAGGAAGAACATGAGGACATGCCAGAAGGGAGTACCCTTTGGGCATCAGGATGCTGGAGGGGACACACTTCTCTAACCCCCCTGAGAACTGGGCTGCTATAAATGGCATGAGTAGACCTCTCCTTTGGGCTGGCCAAAAGACTCAGATGGCTGGCTCCCTCCCTCCTCAACCTTTCTGGGCCCAGGGCATGGGAGAGGATGGTAATGACAGAGCAGAAAGGAGTCCAAACAACAGTTATAAATGTCAGCACATCTGGATTTTGGCTCTGGCTCTAGTATTTATTAGCCATATGACTTTGGACAAGCCCTCGTGATCTCCCTGAGCCTCAGTTCCCCATCTAAAATGGGGATAATATCAGGTGTCTTGTGATTATCTATTGTGGCATCACAAACCACCCTAAACCTTAATGGCTTACAACAATTATTACCTCTCAGGGTTCGTGTTGACTGGACTCAGCTGGGTGGTTCTTGCTTGGGGTCTAGCGCAGCTGCAGTCAGAGGCCCCTGGGGCTGGACTTATCCAAAGGCTTGACTGGGCTTGATGTCCAAGGTGGCTTTTTTACTCACCTGGGCTGGGAAGGCTGAAAGTCTGGACGCTGGTTGGACACCTCTCTTGCCATGTGTCATCTCTAGCTGGGACTTCTTCTTAGAGTAGTCAGACTTCTCACAAGGCAGCTGGCTTCCCATAGAGCATGCATGCCAAGACGCCAAGGCAGAAACAAAATGGTTACCTGTGACCTAGCCTTGGAAGTCCCTTTGTGTCACTTCTGCTACATTCTATTAGCTATAAATGAGATATGGGCCCAGCCCAGATTCAAGGGGAAGTGAAGGGAGGAGTGTCAAAGATTTGTCACCATCTTGAACCCACCACACCACATATCCCATGTACCTCGCAGGGCTGTTGTGAAGGTGAGAAGCAATGGCATGCATGAAAGCCCTTAGTGTAAATCATTACAGAGACATGAGGTTATTGTTCCACGTCCATCCTTTTCTCTCTTCCCTAAATCAAGCACTCATCCATCCTTTCTATCCTGTACCAGTAGCCTCCAGAGTAGCCTCTTTGCCTTTTGTGTCTCCCTGTCAAATTTATCCTCCACAAATGCCTGCCTATATGTCTATCCCGGGTGAAAAACTATCACTAGCTTCACAATGTGGCTCTCACTTACCCGTGCAGGTTTGACTGGCCATATGCTCCCAATCCCCCAGCCATATTACTCTGTTCCAACCTTTGGCACCTTTGCTCACACCATTCTTTCTTTCCAGAGCTCTCTTCTCTTTCCACTTCTGCCCACACTCCAACCCTTCTGGTTAAACCTGTCCTCGTGTTTTAAGATACCCTGCAAATATCATCCCTTTGTCCAGCTAACAACTCTTGCCCTCACTACTGCTGCGCATACCTGTTGAATTCAAATTCCCCCTCTGTGTGCTCCCCTAAATCCTGTGTTCACTGCAGACTGGTCTCGCCGTTCCTCAAAGGGCCAAGCACAGTCCTGACTCAGGGCCTTTGCACGTGTTGTTCCCTCTGCCTGGGATGCTCATTTCCTAAATATTCACTAAATATCTGGCTTCCTTACTTCATTCAGGTCTCTGTTCAAATCTTGCCTCTCAGAAAGACCTGCCTGACCAGCCAATCTAAGATAGCACAGCCTCCCTCCCTCTCCCACCCTGTAACCTGCTTCTTTTCCTTCAGAGCACTTGTCATCTGTCTAGGGCCCATGCAATATGGGGCTGCAAGAGCCAGCTGTGTGAATCACTCCCAAATTGGCACTCAGTGACACCATGTTGACAGCTTGAAATTGGTCACAGGGAGAGTACACTAAGGCCCCTCCTGCCCTCAATTTAGAATCTCTGATGGAACTCATCACCTTCATCTCACTTAACAGGGATAGTGAAATGGCTGGTTCAAGGTCACACAGCCAGTTAATGAAAACATTAGGCAATTTGGTTTTAAGAAGGAACTCAGACACCAGTTGCTTGAATTCAAATCCTGACTTCACCATTGACTAGCTACTTGAAAATCACCAAAGGCTACAAATTAGGGTACTTTCTTTTTTCTCCTGGAGAACTTGTTTTCAAACACCTATGTGCATACCATTCTGTGTTTATTTCATTTATTGTGTATCTCTCTCACTAGATCATAATTTTTGCAAAGGCAGAGGCTTTACTAATGCTTAGTCCCAGCATTTATTGCCATGCCTGACACAAAGTATGTGCTCAATAATGTTTGTTGAATGAACAAACAAATATGCAAACCAACCAATGAGAAACAATAATCACATCCAGTTGTAAACTGAGTCTTTGAAAGAAGACACTGGCTCTCTTCATCTTTTGTGCTCAGCACACAGCCTGGCACATAGAAGGAGCTCAAGGAATGTTGATAAACAAGAGAATACCCTCTGAAGAGGGCTGTATCTACGTCAAATCCAGCTGCTCTCTGATAAGCATAAAAAACTGCACCAGAAAACTCCGCTGGTATTTCCATTATGCGCCAAAGAGAAACCTGCAGGAATTCAGGCAAGAAAAAAGCACTGGCCTGGGAGGCAGGAGCCTGGGTTTTTAATCCCAGCATAACTGTGCCTGCTATGCGGCCTCAGGCAAGTCACTTCTCCAACCCAGGCCTTAATTTTCCTATTGGTAAAATGGGGTGATTGGAAGTAGATGATGGGGTCCCTTCTAACTCAGAGCTGTGGTTGAATTTATGTCTGGATCTGCCCCAGGCAGGGCTGCTCTAAAGTAGCAGGAGGTGGCTGATGGACAGAACTGGCCTTCTACAGGTACAAGAGGCAGGATGTGGCCAGGACGCCACAGTTGGAAGATAGCACAGTGCTCCAGAGTCTGGGACACCTCAGAGCTGTGGGATGGGCCCCTCTCTCCTTCTCCGGTCTCTACCTCTGCCCAGAAACCATTCCAGCTCCTCCCACCTGCCTTCATATGGCACCTGACTTGAGGCTTCCCTGAGAACAGTTAGAGCATTGGCTGCTTTACCTACTGGAGCAGGACACGAATAGGAAGGCTCTGATACAGGGAGGAGCATGGAGACTTGTTACATCTTGGTAACTTTGGCTTGTGTCTAAACAAACAGGTTGGCTAAGTTGGTCAGCCAGCACCTTGTTTCCTGTTATTTATGTTACATGGAGCATAAGCAGTTCAGAGCAATCAGAAGAGCCCTGATTTGGATAATAGAAACTACCATTTATTGAGCATTTATTGTGTGCCAGGTGCTGCTTTAAGCTAAGGGTCAGCAAACTACACTGGCCAAATTCTGTTTTTGTGTGGTCCATGGGCTGAGACACTTTTAAATTTTGAGACAGGGTCTGGCTGTGTCACCCGGCTGGACAAAATCACAACTCACTTCACTGCAACCTCCGCCTCTTGGGCTCAAGCCAACCTCCCATCTCAACCACCCGAGTAGCTGTGACTACAGGCACATGCCACGACGCTGGGCTAATTTTTGGATTTTTTTAAAGATGGGGTTTTGTCATGTTGTCCATACTGTTCTCAAACTCCTGAGCTCAAGTGATCCACCCTCCTTGGCCTCCCAAAGTGCTAGGATTACAAGTGTGAGCCATCGAGCCTGGCCGAGATGTTGTTTACATTGTTAAATAATTATATAAGTACTTCATAATTATCTTGAATTTTTTTTTTTTTTTTTTTTTTAGACAGGGTCTTGCTCTGTCACCCAGGCTGGAGCACAGTGGCGCCAACACGGCTCACTGTAGCCTCGACCTCTCGGGCCTAAGTGATCCTCCCACCTCAGCTTCCCAAGTAGCTTGGACCGCAGGCACATACAACCATACCTGACTAAATTTTAAAGTTTTTGTAGAGATTGGGTTTTGCCATGTTGCCTGGCTGGTCTCGAACTCCTGGGTTCAAGCTACTGCCCGCCTCAGCTTCCCAAACTGCTGGGATTACAGGCATGAGCCACCGCACCCAGGCTCATCTTGAATTTTGATCCTTAGCACACAAAGCCTAAATTGTTTATCTAGCCTTTAACTAACAAGTTTGCTAACCAACCCCTGCTCCAACTTTTTTTTTTTTTAACATAGATTAATTCCTAGTCCTCACAATAACCCTGTGAAGTAGGTTAACTATTATTATCCCCATTTTACAGATGAGCAAATAGAGGCAGGGGGAGGTTAAATGATGTATTGAGGTCAAATCGCTAGTAAATGGCAAAGGCAAAATTTGAACTCAGGCAACTGGTTTCTGAGTTCCTTCTTAAGACCAAACTGCCTAATGTTTTCACTAACTGGCTGATGATCTTGAGCAAGTCATTTCACTGTCCCTGTTAAGTGAGACGAAGGTGATGAGTCCCACCAGAAATTTAAAACTGAGGTCAGGAAGGTCCTTGAAATGAATTTCAGGGAGTCTGTGACACTGGAATCTGTGCAAAATATACTGTCTTTGTGCACAGTTGCATTTATTTGAAGAGAGAATCTATCACTGTCTTCAGAAATTGATTATGTGACTCAAAACAGATTAGAACTACTGGACTAGCTTTCTTGGAAGGCTATCTCCAGCCTTAACATTCTTCAATGTTATTTATTTGGATTTTTTTCCTCATGTGCTATCTCTTTAGGTTGTCTTTTCTGCCTAAATGTTATTTATTTCAGATGCCTTTTAAAATGCAAATGTTATCTATTGGATTGTATTTGCTCCCACCTCCAAATTGCTACATACTCATTACCTTTAAAAAATGAGAAAAACAGACAACCTTAAGAGCCAGTGAGGTTTTTCTACTGATGTATCCTGCAACACTATATAAATCATCTGTATAAGTGGAGAGGACAGGAGATATGGTTTATAAATCCATATTGTAGTTATTCATATGTTTCCATGTTATTTATTTAACAAATATGTACTAAACCTCCACTAGGTGGTAGTTGCTGTGTGCACTGTAACCTCCATGGAGCCAGGGGTTAGGTGTAACTTGCCATTGTACCTCCTCAGCCCAATACAGACCTGGCACCTGGGAGGCACTCGGTGAGAATGCCTGCCTGCCTGCCTGCCTGGCTGAAGAGACGGATGAATAGAAGGCTGGAAAGTATATGAAAAATCATTAGTGTGGGTGGGGAAAGAGGTTCAGGGTGCTGAGCCATTTAGTTGTGTTGGTTTCTGGTACCTTCCAATTGGCAGCCTCCCATGATCTCGGAGAAGCTTTTGAGGGCAGTCCTCATTTTCCCATCAGTCATGCTTTGAAAGATGCTAGTTGAAGATCAGCTGACAGAGCCAGGACTTCTCACATGAATCCAAAGAAATTAATCCATTTTCTTACATCCCACTAAGGTCAGAGGAACAACAAGGACTTTCTTGCCCTTTGTCTTGGGCCTACACATCCCAGAATTAGAGAACAATGAAGTCTCCTCTTTCCTGCCTGCCTCATTCTTCCTAGACTTCTGAACTTTTCCTCTCTCCCACTCCTCCTCGCCTCTACTTCCATCCCTGGTGTGAGTCTTGTGACTCATAACGGCTGAGAGTAGGAGTGCAGTTGAGCCCCTTAGCACACTCAGCCCTGGACCGATGTGACTGGAGATGTCTTGAGATGGACAGGAACAGGCGCAGGGAGGAGCAGGAGGGTAAGCCATGCCAGGGATGTAGCTTGGGTATTAATGTCTGTGGGAGGGGCAGCACAAGAGCTAAGGAGAGCATCTTCTACCAGGGAGACTGAAAGGTTCTGTCCTGCTTTCTTGTTTTGAACAAAACAAAACAAAATTCACCTGCATTAGGCTGTACTGTATTCATCTGCAGTGTCCATAATACTTGTCTGTCTTCCCAAAAGGAGAAGATAGCAAAACTTACTATCCATACAATCTAAAGGTAGTAAGTTGTTGGATAAAATCAAAGCCTTATCCTTACTTGGATTCTCTTGAGAGGCCATTTTTGATGTTCTGATTCAGCATGAGTAAGAGAGGTTAGGGTATAACTTGAACTTGTATACCAGTGAACTTCTATACTACCATGCTGGAGTTTTAAACATGTTGGGTTCAGGAAATTTATATGGTCTGTAGCAGCATGATGTCACAGAAAATGCATACTCTCAGAACCAGGCAAAAAGGAGTGTGAGCTGGGTGCAGTGGCACATACCTGAAGCCCTAGCTACTTGAAGCTGAGGTGGGAGGATTACTTGAGCTCAGGAGTTGAGGCTGTAGTGAGCTATGATTGCATCACTGCACTCTAGCCTGGGCAACAGAGAGAGATCCTGTCTCTAAAATATGTTTAGAAAAGAATGTGAATTACAGCTGTTCCATTTACTATTTGTGTATTCTTAGACAAGTGCCCTTCTGCCTGTTTCCTTATTTGTAAAGTGAGAATAACAAAACCCACTCCCTTCAGATGTTATAGGGATAGAGGAAACACATGTTGAGTTGCTGGCTGGTAATAGGCTGTCAATACAGTGTAGATATTTATTGTAAGTATTGCCCAGAAACCATCTGTTCCTAGAAAAGAGGAAATTGATAGATAGGTAAGGGGCTGTTAGGGTTACTCCTGCCTTCCTAGACAGGGGAGTAGACAGGCAAGACAACAGGAGTAAAACCTCCTCAAAGCTTCCCTAGAATCCTCTGCTGGTATCTCTCATAATGTCATTTGCTGGGCTGGGCCACTGGTGGAGATGGTGCTTGCCACCACCTAGGGTGTGAGGCTGGCACAGGAGGAAGGATGACGGGATAGGGACGTTCCACTAGAGAAAGGCAATGGAAGAGGCAGGGAGAGAGCAGGAAAGGGGAAAGTCTGGGGATAGGAGAACTGGCTTCAAATTCCTGAGGAATCAAGGAGTGAAAGGGGAACATTACTTACTCTTTCTTGCTCCAAGAGTAGAAATTTAGATCAGTTTGTGAAAATTACAGAGGCACTGAATTTCCTTAATTATGATGAACTTCTTAGTAAAGCTGCTTGGGACTGGAATGGGTTGTCTTGTGGGGAGGTAAGGATGTTTCATTATCACAGGTAGCCTACAAGCACCTGTTTAGCATTCTGAGATACCTCTCTTTGGGTGGGAGACTGGAATACATGTCCTCTAAGACCCCTTTTGATAACTCTAAGGAGCATCACTTGGATCAGGACTGTCCAGAAAGGCAGACGAATTTGTCAGTAGCAGCAGCCCACTTAAGACCTCTCACCACCTGCCCGTATCTCAAGGACAGCTGAAAGTGGTTAAAAACAGCAAACACCTCCACACCCCCTTAACAGGGCATCACACATCACCGGGCCAGCTCTGGGAAAGGAAGCACCGTGACTCATCAGTGTGGGGTTCGAGCATTGTGGCTGCCTCAGGAATGTAGGGAGAAGGTTTCCCAATCTCTCTTTATTTGTTGCCAAATCTCTCCGGAAGCTGTTGCGCCCAGTGAAATTAAAAGTCATTGAGTGTTTTACTGGCTTTCCCCAGAGTGTAAAGCCCTTACAGGAGAAGCTGACTGCCCCTAGATGAAGAGACCAGAATAAGAAGGAGGCCATTTATGGTTTGCAATTCAGAACAAGGACACTATGAAAAGAAGATGATGGGCAGGATTCTGAAATGAAACCATGACACACACTTGTAAGGTGAAACTGCAGTCACTTTTCAAATCCAGACGAACCACAAAAACCAAGCAGAACTGTACACATCACAGGCAACTTCTCCTGAAAGAAACTGAGTAGGGCCCACCCAAATGAGCAAGCACAAACAGAAACGTGTCTTCCCGGAAAAGTGAAAAGATCAAACATTCCCTGGGCAGCCAGGACCCAGACCACACCCAGTTTACCAGCAGAACATCTTCGACCTCTCTCGTTTATTCAAGACCCATCAGCGAGAGACTAAACTGTGCAATGGAAAAATGTCCCAGTCACCAGACTTGGGCTCAGATCCTTCCTGGACTCATTTCTAACTATGTGACCCTAAGCCTCAGCTTCCTGATCAGGTGAATGGGGACAAGAGGCTTGCTGGGGGAATTACAAGGAATTTATAATATGATGATCAATAAATGACAGCTTATATTAATAAAAATAACTACAGAAATGGAGAAAAAGAGGAAGCAAAAACAGAAAATATTACTCCCAAATACTTCCTCCAAAACTTACTTTGAGGAATTGATGTGAATTTTTTTATTACAAACATTTTAAGCAAACAAAATATGGAGAGTGTACCCATTCCCTAGCTCTTGATTTCTAGTATTTTGAAATACTTAAATCACATTTTTAAAGAAATGAAACACCGAAGATACAGTTGTGTAGCCATTGTCTATTCTGTTCTCCACACCTCTACACTCTGGACCCTGTCCAACTTCCTTTTTTATGTTCTGTTTCTTGGGGCTTCCTTCCTCCAGCCTGAACTAACAATCACCACAACCAACTTCTCTCTCTGCATTATCTTTATTCTGGCTGAAGAGTTACCTGCTTCTTCTAGGACTGCAAGCTTCTGCTGAGGAGAAAAGGAAACTCTGGCCCTCCAGCACTGCCCACTGTCTCAAAAGGAGCTCCTTAAAAGAGGCTGAAGCTGATGGTGGTCAGGCTAGAGAGAAGAGTGCAGACCCCTCCCTGCATAGCGCTGGGCATTAGGGTCTTCAGCTGTGGGCTCACAGCTGTGTCCTAGAAAATAAATTATTTTGACAAATGGGATCTAATTAAACTAAAGAGCTTCTGCACAGCAAAAGAAACTACCATCAGAGTGAACAGGCAACCTACAAAATGGGAGAAAATTTTTGCAACCTACTCATCTGACAAAGGGCTAATATCCAGAATCTACAATGAACTCAAACAAATTTACAAGAAAAAAACAAACAACCCCATCAAAAAGTGGGTGAAGGACATGAACAGACACTTCTCAAAAGAAGACATTTATGCAGCCAAAAAACACATGAAAAAATGCTCACCATCACTGGCCATCAGAGAAATGCAAATCAAAACCACAATGAGACACCATCTCACACCAGTTAGAATGGCAATCATTAAAAAGTCAGGAAACAACAGGTGCTGGAGAGGATGTGGAGAAATAGGAACACTTTTACACTGTTGGTAGGACTGTAAACTAGTTCAACCATTGTGGAAGTCAGTGTGGCGATTCCTCAGGGATCTAGAACTAGAAATACCATTTGACCCAGCCATCCCATTACTGGGTATATACCCAAAGGACTATAAATCATGCTGCTATAAAGACACATGCACACGTATGTTTATTGCGGCATTATTCACAATAGCAAAGACTTGGAACCAACCCAAATGTCCAACAATGATAGACTGGATTAAGAAAATGTGGCACATATACACCATGGAATACTATGCAGCCATAAAAAATGATGAGTTCATGTCCTTTGTAGGGACATGGATGAAATTGGAAACCATCATTCTCAGTAAACTATCGCAAGAACAAAAAACCAAACACCGCATATTCTCACTCATAGGTGGGAATTGAACAATGAGAACACATGGACACAGGAAGGGGAACATCACACTCTGGGGACTGTTGTGGGGTGGGGGGAGGGGGGAGGGATAGCATTGGGAGATATACCTAATGCTAGATAACGAGTTAGTGGGTGCAGCACACCAGCATGGCACATGTATACGTATGTAACTAACCTGCACAATGTGCACATGTACCCTAAAACTTGAAGTATAATAAAAAAATAAAAAATAAATAAATAAATAAATAAAAAGAAAAAAAAAGAAAAGAAATTATTTAATCATTCTTCTTGAAACAAGAAATTCCTAAAAATATTTGTACAATTAAGGGAAGGAATGAAAAGTAAAAGAAAACCTGAGAAACATGAGATGAGTCTCTAAGCTCTTTCAACCCCTTGTTAATTCCATCTTTGTTAATTTCTATATACATTTGCAGTCAGGAGACCTGGTTTCTAGGCCTGGCCTCACCTTTTATAAGCATGTGACCATGGGCAAATTGTTCCCTTCCCCCAAGGCCTCTGTTTCCACATCTATAAAATAGGGATAATAATATCTTCCCTGCCTAACCCCCATAGGTGCTGCGGGGATCCCAGCAGATAATGGGGGAAAATATACTAAAGCACTATCTGCATCTAGATACTCTCCATATTGCTGCATCCTGGAGGTCAGGGGATGGTGGGGGCTCTCGGGCTGCTCTCCTGCCTAGCACTCAGCTCCCTGGACTTGATCTTCAGCAGTCCCCATAATCACTGGCCTTGTGAAGAACCCTTTAATGATCTTAAAGCATCTTCACATTCCTGAGATGGCTGATAATAATAGCTAAGATATTTTACTTAGCACATACCAAACATTATGTTGAGTATTTTATATTCTTTATCTGGAATCATTAAAATAATTCTCGATGGTAAGTGCTGTTTATTTTTAATTAATCAAAGTTTTATTTTTATGTTTTGTTTTTATATATCATACCCTTTAATATAAAATTCACATGCTGGTATTGGTCTTATACCAAGGAGAATCAGATTATCACCAAGAGTTTATCAAAGAGCACAAGAACAGCTGAAGTGTGAAGTACAATGGGGAAAAATGTGTTATTAATTATAAGGTGGGAAATCATTGTTTTCACAGGCATTGATGCAGTGTAGGCCCTGTTACCCCCATTTTACAGTTAAGGAAGCTGAGGCGCAGAGTGCTGAAACAACTTGCTGAGAAACACACAGCAGTGAGTGGTGTGAAGTCAAAACTTGAGCCTAAGTCTCACTGGATCCAAGGTCCATTTTCTTTCAACTACATTATACACTTGCTTATAGAATCTTTGGCTGCTCTTGGCGTCCTCAGATCATATCCTTCATCCTTGCAGGCACAAGGCTGACAAAAGTTAAGGATTGGACAAAAATGACAATAAGGGCATCGTTACCCAGTCTTCCTTGAAATTGGGTGTTTGGAGGGTGGGTTAGGGTAGGGACAGAGATTCATGGTTGGGGCAGGTGGTGAGGCTTAGACAAGGAAAGAAGTACTGAAATGGTCCACATGAACACTCCTAGGAGAATATATTGATATTGAAACATTCTGGGCACAACTCAGTGTTAATCCAATAAACATTACTTAGTGCCTAATATTCTGGTGCTGGGGCTACATACAGTGCTTATATGTGCTTCCCGCCCCTCATAAACACATGACAAGCCTGAAATGCTTGTGTTAAATATTTTTTAAATTAAAATAAAAAAATACAGGCTGGGTGTGGTGGGATTACGCCTGTAATGCCAGCACTTTGGAGGCCAAGGCGGGAGGATCACCTGAGGTCAGGAGTTTGAGACCACCCTGGCCAACACGGTGAAACCCCGTCTATACCAAAAATACAAAAATTAGCTGAGCATGGTGTTGAGCACCTGTAATCCCAGCTACTTGGGAGGCTGAGGCAGAATCACTTGAACCCAGGAGGTGGAGGTTTCAGTGAGCCGAGTTCATGCTACTGCACTCCAGCCTGGGTGACAAGAGCAAAACTCTGTCTCAACAATAAATAAATAAATAAATAAATAAATAAAATAAAAAGAGATAAAGCTAATACATGCTATTTTGCAGAACTTGGCAGAAAAAGGACGAAGGGAAAAGGGAGACTCACAGCTGAGACTGTGTTTACATAATAAACTCATTGTGGTCTTTGTGTGCTGTTGGGGAAAGCCTGGCAGAACCAGAGAATTTAAGCAAGTGGAGTCTGTGGGGGGAAGGGATTAGGAGGTCATCTTTGGCTTACTCTAACTTCCCCAGAAGATATTGAGGCTGGGCCCCTTCTATTCCTGTCCTCTCAGTACCTAACATAATTGGAAGAAGCAAAGGCTTGGAGGCCTCAGAGCACTAGCCCCAGTACCACCCATGTGGGGCTGTTCTAGCTTGGTAGTCAATGACACCATCACACAAATTCCTCAGCCCTGAGAACCCTCTCTCATCAGCTTTCCTCTTGCCAGCCTGGGACCTGATGGAATGGAAAATAGAGAACTCTGCTAGTTATAGAACATTGTGGCTACCTAGTTAATACCTGGAAAAGCAAGAAGAGGGTATACATATTTTAGAAATAAAAGTGAAATCTAATATTTTTACAGAGTCTTAGAGTTTACAAAGCTTTGGCATCTACCATCTCATCTCTTTGTATTTGATTCTCAGCATAATCTATGAAACAGGCTGTATTTTGCCCATTTGACAGACGGGAGGACAAAAGCCCAGAAAAGTTAATGTTGCCATCCTAGTATGTCTGAGATTAGGAACGAATAGAGAGGCATATCCCTGAGTGTAACAGGGAGGGCCTTATTAGGGAAGGCATCTTGGAGGTGACTCAAGAGCTGAGTAGAAAAACAGAATTATGCACTAAATAAAGAAAGGGAGACTCCAGGTAGGTGACTTTGCAAAGGCTTGAAAACATGGACTGCCGGAGAGGTTGGCAGGAGCACAATGATGATGATGATGATGACGACGACAACGATGATGACAAATGACAGCAGCTAACATCTATCCGTTGCTTACTATGTGCAGATACTGTTAGAACAGATACTCTTCAAAGCAGTTTATCTGCATTAACTATAAAACCTACCTTGTAAGGTAGGTACTTTTATTATCCCCATTTTACAGATGACAAAACTAAGGCACGGAGACGTAGCTTGCCTATAACATCATATAGGAATGATCTTAAGGGCTAATATAAGAAGCATGAATTTTATCTGGAGAGCCGAGAGCACCCCCTCACTCTACTTAACAGAGAGGAGGTGGGCACAGACTTCTGATTTAGAAAGTCTTCTTGGATGCAGGGTGGACCAAGGTCGGAGAGGGGAAAAGAAACTAGAACCTGATTCAGATATCTGTCCAAGGAAGACCTGAACAGAGACAGTGGAGATAGACAGCAGAGGACTATCCCACAATTCCTCATGTTTGTGGATAAGAAATTGTCCCTCACGCGGATCACGAGGTCAGGAGATCGAGACCACCCTGGCTAACACGGTGAAACCCCGTCTCTACTAAAAATACCAAAAAAATTATCCGGGCATGGTGGCAGGCGCTTGTAGTCCCAGCTACTCAGGAGGCTGAAGCAGGAGAATGGCGTGAACCCGGGAGGTGGAGCTTGCAGTGAGTTGAGATCATGCCACTGCACTCCAGCCTGGGTGACAGAGCGAGACTCCGTCTCAAAAAAAAAAAAAAAAGAAAAAGAAATTCGCCGGGCGTGGTGGCTCATGCCTGTAATCCCAGCACTTTGGGAGGCCGAGGTGGGCGGATCACCTGAGGTCAGGAGTTCGAGACCAGCCTGACCAACATGGAGAAACCCTGTTTCTACTAAAAATACAAAAAAAAAAAATTAGCCAGGCGTGATGGCGCATGCCTGTAATCCCAGCTACTCGGGAGGCTGAGGCGGGAGACTTGCTTGAACCTGGGCGGCGGAGGTTGTGGTGAGCCGAGATCACGCCATTGCACTCCAGCCTGGGCAACAAGAGCAAAACTCCGTCTCAAAAAAAAAAAAAGAAAAAAGAAATTGTCGCTCACACGTCTCTGCTTCCTCTGTCAAGGCAGAATATATTTCAATCTTCCTGCCTCAGGAATTGCGTGAAAATTAATGGGACAGAGGCCCAGCTGGCTTTCATCTGCTAAACAACACCCTTGCACGACTGGTGGTGCACATTAAATGCTGAACATATAAAATGTGCTTTGATGGAGGACCTGGGAATAATTATAGCTTGCTAATTATTGTTAATTTTACCACAGCTTTGAAACTCTAGACTTTCTCAATGACTCAAAAAGAGATTGCAACCCCTGTATGCCATGAAAGTAGCCACACAGTGGCAGACAAGCAATTTCTCACAGGCTCTATTCTTTCATTATTTACATGGTTCAGCTACTTACGTGGGATACAGGAAAAGAAAAGCAATGATTTGCTGTGTTAGAATCAAATTGTACAAAAAACTCTTTACAGTCTTGCTGGCTCTTTAAGAATTTGTTCCTGTTTGTCTCTTTATAGCCAGTGCACAAATAAATATTATGTGCGTGTGTGCCTGTGTGTGCGCGCTTGTGTGAGGTACAGAAAATTAGTGTTTAACAGAACTTTTAACCCTCTGGACACCAGGATACCTGTGTTTTACCCTTGATATAGTGAGTAACAGAACTGCTTCCCTAACTTCCCTTCAGATTCTGTGTCACTTCGTGTCCACAAACACTTTATTTAAGGTCTCATCACTCCTAGGCAGGGTGCCAAAGACCCCCTCTCAGAAATATGAGGAAGTTGATAGCAGTGTGACTTCAGGTCTTTAAGCCTCATCAGTATCAGCTATAAAATGGGTCTGATAGTCCCTACCTGTCAGGACTGGTGTTAGGATGAGATAATGTTTGTGAACTGTAAACTATATAAACGTGTGCTACTGTGAGAACTGGACAAAGAAGAGAGGGAGTGAGAGAAATTAAGGGAGGGCTGGGGCTGGGAAAGAACGAAAAGGGAGTCGCGTATAGAGGAGAGCGCGACAGTCGCGAGCCGCACTTTGCAATGAAACTCTTTAGACTTTCTGCCGGGAGAGCGGCCCGGACGCGCCAGGTCTGTAGCAGGAGGCCGCGCCGAGGGCGGGTCCCCAGAAGCCTACAGGTGAGTATCGGTTCTCCCCTTCCCGGCTTTCGGTCCGGAGGAGGCGGGAGCAGCTTCCCTGTTCTGATCCTATCGCGGGCGGCGCAGGGCCGGCTTGGCCTTCCGTGGGACGGGGAGGGGGGCGGGATGTGTCACCCAAATACAAGTGGGGACGGTCGGTGGTGGAACCAGCCGGGCAGGTCGGGTAGAGTATAAGAGCCGGAGGGAGCGGCCGGGCGGCAGACGCCTGCAGACCATCCCAGACGCCGGAGCCCGAGCCCCGCCGAGTCCCCGCGCCTCATCCGCCCGCGTCCGGTCCGCGTTCCTCCGCCCCACCATGGCTCGGGGCCCCGGCCTCGCGCCGCCACCGCTGCGGCTGCCGCTGCTGCTGCTGGTGCTGGCGGCGGTGACCGGCCACACGGCCGCGCAGGACAACTGCACGTGTCCCACCAACAAGATGACCGTGTGCAGCCCCGACGGCCCCGGCGGCCGCTGCCAGTGCCGCGCGCTGGGCTCGGGCATGGCGGTCGACTGCTCCACGCTGACCTCCAAGTGTCTGCTGCTCAAGGCGCGCATGAGCGCCCCCAAGAACGCCCGCACGCTGGTGCGGCCGAGTGAGCACGCGCTCGTGGACAACGATGGCCTCTACGACCCCGACTGCGACCCCGAGGGCCGCTTCAAGGCGCGCCAGTGCAACCAGACGTCGGTGTGCTGGTGCGTGAACTCGGTGGGCGTGCGCCGCACGGACAAGGGCGACCTGAGCCTACGCTGCGATGAGCTGGTGCGCACCCACCACATCCTCATTGACCTGCGCCACCGCCCCACCGCCGGCGCCTTCAACCACTCAGACCTGGACGCCGAGCTGAGGCGGCTCTTCCGCGAGCGCTATCGGCTGCACCCCAAGTTCGTGGCGGCCGTGCACTACGAGCAGCCCACCATCCAGATCGAGCTGCGGCAGAACACGTCGCAGAAGGCCGCCGGTGACGTGGATATCGGCGATGCCGCCTACTACTTCGAGAGGGACATCAAGGGCGAGTCTCTATTCCAGGGCCGCGGCGGCCTGGACTTGCGCGTGCGCGGAGAACCCCTGCAGGTGGAGCGCACGCTCATCTATTACCTGGACGAGATCCCCCCGAAGTTCTCCATGAAGCGCCTCACCGCCGGCCTCATCGCCGTCATCGTGGTGGTCGTGGTGGCCCTCGTCGCCGGCATGGCCGTCCTGGTGATCACCAACCGGAGAAAGTCGGGGAAGTACAAGAAGGTGGAGATCAAGGAACTGGGGGAGTTGAGAAAGGAACCGAGCTTGTAGGTACCCGGCGGGGCAGGGGATGGGGTGAGGTACCGGATTTCGGTATCGTCCCAGACCCAAGTGAGTCACGCTTCCTGATTCCTCGGCGCAAAGGAGACGTTTATCCTTTCAAATTCCTGCCTTCCCCCTCCCTTTTGCGCACACACCAGGTTTAACAGATCCTGGCCTCAGGGTCTCCTTTCTTTCTCACTTCTGTCTTGAAGAAAGCATTTCTAAAATGTATCCCCTTTCGGTCCAACAACAAGAAACCTAACTGGGGCAGTGAAGGAAGGGATGGCACAGCGTTATGTGTAAAAAACAAGTATCTGTATGACAACCCGGGATCGTTTGCAAGTAACTGAATCCATTGCGACATTGTGAAGGCTTAAATGAGTTTAGATGGGAAATAGCGTTGTTATCGCCTTGGGTTTAAATTATTTGATGAGTTCCACTTGTATCATGGCCTACCCGAGGAGAAGAGGAGTTTGTTAACTGGGCCTATGTAGTAGCCTCATTTACCATCGTTTGTATTACTGACCACATATGCTTGTCACTGGGAAAGAAGCTTGTTTCAGCTGCCTGAACGCAGTTTAGATGTCTTTGAGGACAGACGTTGCCCGGAAACTCAGTCTATTTATTCTTCAGCTTGCCCTTACTACCACTGATATTGGTAATGTTCTTTTTTGTAAAATGTTTGTACATATGTTGTCTTTGATAATGTTGCTGTAATTTTTTTTAATAAAACACGAATTTAATAAAATATGGGAAAGGCACAAACCAGAAGTTGGCATTTGTGAAAAGTCCCTCCAGATTTCTATCACTTTGGTCTCTAATTTCCCAAGACTTGTATTTTTTTTTTTATTTCAAATTATAACACTTTTTTTTTCCCCAGAAGTGGGTGTTTCATGTTGCTACTCTGGTGTGTCCTAAGATATCCTAACTGGCCAGTGTAAATGCTATTCTTTCTAAATAAGATTATTTGGAAACTTCTTTCAAACTGCAGGAGGGTGAGCTTGAGGGAGGAAGCTAAAACTAGCTGCTTTTATGAAAAGGAGTGCCAGTCTTTGGTCATCTCTAAACGAGGCTTATCACCAACGGAGACAGAAAACTCTAGTTCAAGAGCTGTATCTCCTTTGAATCCCAGCCCTACTTTGAAATAGGTGGTACTATTTCCATTTAGCCCTTGAGCAAATCACTTAATCTCAAAGCGTTGTGGCTCTAAGATTAAACGACTTTCCCACATAATTAGAGCCAGTCTGCAGTGGTCCCTACACTTTTGCTGGGTGTGCACAGGCTGTTTTCCTAAGACTTTTACTTATTACATATATTTTTTGAGATGGAGTCTTGCTCTGTTGTCCAGGCTGCAGGGCAGTGGAGTGAGCTCAGCTCACTGCAACCTCCACCTCCTGGGTTCAAGCGATTCTCCTATCTCAGCCTCCTGAGTAACTGGGATTACAGGTGCCCACCACTATGCCCAACTAATTTTTGCATTTTTAGTAGAGATGGAGTTTCACCGTGTTGGCCAGGCTGGTCTCGAACTCCTGCCCTCAGGTGATCCACCTGCCTCGGCCTCCCAAAGTGCTGGTATCATAGGTGTGAGCCACTGCACCCAGCGATTTTTACTATTAATGTGCTTTAAAGATATGTTTTACCTATTAGCTGTAAAAACTAGCCACTTGTCCCTCTTACACTTATCTCTTCCTTTTCACTCATTCACGTTCATTTATGTGTGTGGCTGTGGGGTACCCCACAAGTAAACAAGTTACTACAGTAACTGAGAAACTGATACAACACTAGGTGTGTACAAAGGAGGGACTGGTTGGTATATCACATATTCAGCAACAGCTAAGCTAGATCCAGGACTGCAGTTTCTTCCCCTGGAATCCATTTCATGCCCCTCCTCCCATCCTGTTTCTACAGTCTATGAGGACCTCCCAAGACTGAAACACCAGTAAGAACTGGGGAGAGATAGCTCTCAGCTACTGGCTTCTCAACTTAGGGCTGTGGCTGCTATGCGCTGGTGGACTGGATACTGTGGGATTGCCAGAGATCTCAAAGTCTGCTGCCACTCACCAAGGGAGAAACTCCCTCCAGGCTCCAAACTTCCTTCCAGGGTCAAATAAGACTTACCAAGGGGAGAGGGTGGATGTGAGCAGGCTCTCCTACAGTAGGAAGGGTGGCCCAAGTACCTGAAGTTAGAACTGGCTCTCTAACAATGAGAGTGAGACTCCCCACTCTAGGTCTCAATGGGTGCTTTCCACTTCTGAGTCACTGAAGTGCTTTGACGGAAGTGACCTTGGTGATCACCTGTGACCTAACCCCGCATTTCACACATGAAAAGAGCAAGTGAATTCTCAAGATTAATGTTTCTGTAGCACAGCTGGAACCAGAAAGCCTCATTGTTTCAAGAGTCACTTTTAAAAACTCACTTGTCTGCCTGGAAAATAAAGGATCCAGTGGGCAACTGAACAAAGCAGACTCCCTGAAAAAGCCCCTTACTCCATCAGAATGTTGCTTCTGGATGATATTTAGGTTTCTGCATTAATTCAGGACTGTGACTTCTTGCACTTTATAGCATTTATAATTTGCAAAGCGTTTTCACACATATAATCTTCTTTGAGCCATTGACTTACTGGAAGTAACCCAAATGTTGACAAACCTGAGGTCAAATCTTATTCCTTTGGGTCAGGAAGTCACTTACCTCCCCTGTTTCCTCATTAGTTAAATGAAACTATAAATCCCTCTCTCGCTATTATGAATATTAAATGAAGTAATTGATATGAGCGTCTGAAACAATCTGGTGCTTAGTGAAAGTTTCATGTACTTTAAATTGTTTAGATTACATCCATGTCACATGTCAGCAAACTGAGATTTGAAAGACATTGAGTAAACTCATGAACACACACCCTGCATATACCAAATATGGGGCTTGGGACTTTTGCCTTGTGTAGCTAAGATTTTTACTGTTAATGTGCTTTAAAGATGTGTTTTACCTATTAGCTGTAAAAACTAGCCACATGTCTCCATTATACTTATTTCCTCCTGTTCCTGCTGGGTACCCAGCAGGTTAAGATGCCTTTTTTTACTCACTTCTTCCAAGGAAGAGCCCCCTCATGCTTCTGTTCTGAAAATCAGCTTTCCTCTGCTGGGGTCAGGTCTTAAGAACCAGCTGTCTTCAGGGATTGAGCAGCTGCCTCCAAGATTCCACCCACCTCCCCACCAAAAACAAACAAACAAACAAACAAACAAACAAAAAAATACCTTACAGTTCACTGGTTCACTGCCGAGAGCTCAGACCTGGGGCTGCCCTTGGAAGGAATGTGAGGAGCAGGTGTGGCTTGCCCAGCAAGTTGCAGCCTGCCTTCTGAGCCTCCTGAGGACACTTGACTGATTTCCTTGTGTAGGTCACCAGGGCTTTATCCATTCTTACTGTTTCTTTTATTGAAGCATTTTTTTAAAGATCACCCATTCCTCCCTCTGCTTACAAATTTTTTGCTTACCATTTTCCAAGTGGAATCACAGAATGTTATGTCAGAGCTGGAAAAAGCTTAGAGAGTCATTTAGTTCAGCATTCTGATTCTATAGACGAAGACACTGAAGCTCACAGAGGAGAATGGATTTACCCAAGTCAGACAGAGAGGGGCAGAGCCACCCTAGAGCTCTAACACCCTGACTCTATCCTGTCTGGTGTTCCACTTGCCTCCCTGGTTAGTCTCCTGATGATGTATTTAGTAAATAGTCACTCTTGTTAGAACTAGAGGAAGGTCCCCCAAGTTCTTGGGGGAAAAATACTAGTAATGAGTGAGTATATCTGAAGGAGATATCTCTCCATAGACTTCTGCTATTAGAGGGGGCTAAAGCAACCTTGGAAGCCTCCTGTTTATATAAAACAAAGGACCCTTTGAGACCTGAGTAGATTTCCTTTACAATTACTAGCAGGTCGTGGTGGACATCTTCCAGTTGTAATTTCCCTCCTGGAACCATTCCCTGTCATTGCTAAATATCATTAGAGGTTTCATTATAGCCTTTTATAGTGAGCTCAAAGAAGGAATTGTTGGGAGGGATGGGGATGGATGGGGGGCTGGGCCCATTCACTATTAGGGAATTATACTGTAAACAGGGGGGTTGTGTCCCCTGGCACTGCAGCAAGCCATATGTCATCAATTTCAGTGGAAATTCTCAGGTTCATGATGTACAAGGAGGCCAAATTGATCTGGGTAAGAAGGGAAAGATAAATGATCCACAGTGATAGCCTGAACATGTTAACCAGCAGTTTATCAGCAGGCAGCTCAGCTTACCAAGGCATCTTGTCTCCTTGCAAGGAAAGGGATCTTGACTAGATAAGCATTAACTCCTTGGAATCCTTGTGCCCAGCTTTCTCCCATGCTGGATGTAGCTGATCTCTTAGGTGGCCTCAGCACTCTCCACTCCCTTGTTATCTGATACTGTTGGAGGAAATGTCCTGGCCACCCAAATATTTTTATGTGAAGCACATTGTCATATGCAATTGAAACAACATAATACAGAAGGTGGGAAAAGGTACTAAACTATGCCAGCAGATGAGTCTTCAAGTCCTTGTTCTTGCTTTCCAGCTGTATTATCTTGAATATGGCAGTTCACCTCCCTGAACCTCACATTTGCATTATAAAATGGGTCTAGTAATATCCACTCACTCTAGCTCATAGAGCTCCTGGCTCCTCATCTGACCTCAGTGGGACTGGGGTGATCTCGACTAAGCAGCCAGTTTGACCAGTGTTGGCTCTAGCTGGAGTGCAAAGGCCCCAGCGATTGTGAGCGGTTACCCTGAAGCAGGCACAAGTTGGACAGTCTGGGTCCTCAGAGATGCCTAGTGTTGGTCATTTATTTGTTCCCTCAAATATTTTTTGTCTTATTTGATGCCAGATATCATACTAGTTTGGGGAACATATGAATTGAACAGATATGGTTTCTCTGCTGCTCTTTTTTTTCTTACTTGGCATCCCCACAATGTTTTCAATGGGGGAAACACCCACATTGTGTGAACCTTGATGGGAGGCCTGATGGTCCTGTTCCCTGGCAGGTGGGATATGGGCATGTGACATGGCTCAGCCAATTGAACTCTCCTGCCTGGGCAGAGACCTAGAGGATATGAAGCCATAGATCAGGACAATTGAGAAATTTTCTCAGAACAGTACTGGCTTTGTCAAGAGCACAGCTGTTCCATGGGTGCCAGTGTCCAGTGGCAGCAGCGTTGGTAGAATATCCCAATTGGATTGCCCCACAGCTTGACGTTGGCCACATCCCCTGCTGCCTAGGCAACCTTAGGTCCTGTTCATTTTCTGGGTCTGATTCACCGGCCTTCCCACTGATTCTGTGAACTTAATCCAAATCCTCCAATAAATTCCTTTTATGCTTAAGTTTAGCCAGAATCCTTTTCTGTTGCTTACAGCCAAGAATCCTGACTGGTAGAGTCTCTGCCTTTAATGAACGTAAAGACTACAGCATAGAGAGTCATTAACAACACAATCATGTAACTAAGGGTGCAATTTAAAAATGAGATACGTGCTCTAAAGAAAAAAAAGCAAATATGAATGTTCTGACCTAGTCTTGGGGGAAGTCGGACCCTTAAGGAATTGATGCTTGATTTGAGATGTAAGGCATGAGCAGATGTTATTTATGCATGAAGAGAAGCATTTCAGTAAGGAAGAACAGCATGTGCAAAGGTCCTGAAGCAGGAGGAAGTGTGGATTATCTGAGGACCTGAGAGTAGACAAGAATGGGTGGATCGTGGGTAGCAAGAAGACTGGTGCTGCCTGTGACTGAGGAAGTGGGCTGGGAACAGACTATGGAAGGCCTTTCAAGCCTACTAAGTATTCTGACCTTTGTGCAAATGACACAAAGGGCACACCCCTTGTGCAGACACGGTAGAAAAATGCTTCCTATCTAGTTGGACTTAACCCTGCAGTGCCAAATTTGGCAAATGGCCTGGTAGGTGCCTTTGTGTGAAGAAATAAGGGTCCTCTACTTTCCTATTGACATAACTTCACCCCCTCCCCTGTCAACAGCATAGAGAAATCCTTGAAAAAACTATTTGTTTTAAAGCAGGGGTGACATAAGCAGATTCATGTTCTGAAAAGATCACTCTGGCTGGAGTGTGGAGAATAGACTGAAAAGGAACAAGAATAGAGGCAAGGAAACCATAAAAGACCAGTAATAGGAGTATTTCAGGTGAAAGGTAAAGGTAGCTTGGGAATGCTAGGTGCAGTGGCTCACGCCTGTAATCCCAGCACTTTGGGAGGCTGGGGCAGGTGGATCACTTGAGGTTGGGAGTTCGAAACCAGCCTGACCAACATGGAGAAACCCCGTCTCTACTAAAAATACAAAATTAGCCAGGCGTGGTGGCACATGCCTGTAATCCCAGCTACCTGGGAGGCTGAGGCAGGATAATCACTTGAACTTGGGAGGCAGGAGGTTGCAGTGAGCTGAGATCGTGCCATTGCACTCCAGCCTGGGCAACAAGAGCGAAACCCCATCTCAAAAAAAAAAAAAAAGCAGCTTGGATGAGGGTCAGGAATAGAAAATAGTGATGATGATGGGGAGAAGTGGATGTACTGAAGGGATATTTCAGATATAAAATCAACAGGACTTGGGGATGGATTTTACATGGGGATGGTGAGGACAAGGGAAGTGTTAAGAATGGTTGTAGCTTTTGGCTTTCATAACTGGTTGGTGGCACTATTTTCTGAGAAAGGGAACACAGGGATGGGAACATGTTTGGTGTGAGGGAAATGATGAGGACGGTTTTGGATAGTTGAGTTCAGGCTTTCATCCAGAAGCTGACTATAGCAGTCTGGTGTTGTATGGACTGGAGATGGGAATTTGGGAGGCACTGGTTTATAGGTAGTACTTAAAAGCCAGGGTTAGAAATTCAATTGTCTAGCAAAAGGTGATAGACTGAGAAGGGAAGAAAACTAGCACCATGCTTTAAAAGACTCCAGCACACCAGGACCAGAAAGATGAGAAAGCGTTGGCAAACGAAACCAAGAATGGTTAAAACCAGGGGTGGAGACTAAAAGACAAGCCCAGACTGCTACCAGGGGATAAAGGCCAAGTCAGAAGTCACGGGTGGCAGAGCAGTTTCTTCGCAGGGCGTGGAAGCATTGGTGGAAGCAAAGCCCCATACCAAGAGGAAGAAAGAGAGGGTTGGAGTAAACAAATTTGTGACACATTGTCACAAAGTGACAAATCTGTGAATGTGACATGGGAAACAGAAGTGATGAAAACTTGCTAGGTACAGCTTTACAAGTAACCAAGCTATTTGCTGGTCTGTGATCTTGGATCAAGTTACTTAACCTCCCTGTGCATTTTCCTCACTTGTAAAATGGGAACAATAATATACCCACCTCCTCATAGGGTTGCTGAGAGAAGTAAATACATTAATGCAGGTAAAGCACTTAGACTGGTGCCTGCACACAGTGAGCACTCCTAAATGTTAGCTATTGTTATGGTTATATGAAACTTGAACACGTGGTGTCCATTGCAAGCTCCATAAAGGAAGGAATTCCGGTTTCTGTTATTCACCTCTGTATTCCCAATGTCTCGCACAGTGCCTGGAGCATACTGGGTGCTCAATAATTAGTGCTGGTTGAATGGATGGATAGATGAGATGGGTGTAGATGTCTTCCAGAAGGGCTATCTCTGGTCTGGGAATTTAAACATGGCCAAGTATGGCCCTTTGACAGCTGGGATTAACTGTTCAAGGATTAGATTTCATACATTTCTACCCATGTCGCACCACCTAAAATAATATTCAGAAGCAAAAGGAAGAAAAACAAAGCTACTTATAGCTCCACAAATATTTCTTAAGAAAAAGCAAAATGGAAGACTTTTAGATAACTTATGAGTCAAACAAATACAAAGCAATAAGCAAGAAAAACACAGCCAGCACAATATACACTCGAAATTTTAATATGATAGCTTTACTATATAAAGAACATTGTTTGTGTTTTTTGAAACCAGGTCTCACTCTGCCCCCAGGCTGGAGTGCAGTGGCATGATCACGGCTCACTGCAGCCTCCGCCTCCTGGGTTCAAGCGATTATCCTGCCTCAGCCACCCGAGTAGCTGGGACTACAGGCATGCGCCACCGTGCCTGGGTAATTTTTGTATTTCTTTGTGGAGACAGGTTTCACCATGTTGCCCAGGCTGATCTCAAACTCTTCTGTTCAAGTGATTCACCTGCCTCAGCCTCCCAAAGTGCTGGGTTTACAGGTGTGAACCATCACACCCAGCTTATATAAAGAATTTAAACTCAAATTAATTAGCAACACAATTCGTCTAGTTAAGATCTCAGTTTGGTACTTTTGTGCAAATTAGAAAGGGCATCCTGTTTGCTCTGGGCAGACAAATTAGAAAAAGACAGTCCATCTAGTTGGACTCAGCCTTACAGTGCAGGGCTTGGCAAGTGCACCAGGTAGAGAGACACCTTTCAAAGAAGAAAAAGTGCTCCCTCCTCAGTGGAGGGTACACAGTTAGTGATCAGAATCAGGCTTGATTTTGGCCCCCACTCCCTTGGCCTTGGTGCAGCACATACACAAAGCAAGCTTATGAGATGAATTTCAGTAGAAAAGGAACAAAGGTAATAAATAGACAATTCCCGGAGAGGAACTCGAAATACTAATAAACCTCTTTTTAAAAATATGTCTAACATCACTGGTAACCAAATGAGTTAAAAGCACAATGGTATGACAATTTTCCTTTGTGAAATTAATAAAACTGTTGTTTCTCAGTGCTGGTGAGGGGTATGTTAATTGGTATAACCTTTCTGGAAAACAAGTAGACAATATCTACCAAGAACATGTTTAGTTTTTCTGACTTTCTATTTCTATATCAAGGAATTTGTCTTAAGGACATGAATAGCGATGCAAACAAGATTCACATGTATAACATGTTGCATGCAGCACTTTTTATAATAGTAAAAAGGTGAAAATAAATATCTAACTACAGGGGGATGATTATATAGGTTCACAACACCTTGAGATCTAGTGTGTTTCAGAATTCAGAAATGTTCGGATTTTAGAAGGATAATTTGGTGCGTGATTTTAATCCCTTCAGCAGGGTCTGTGACAGCATCTCTAATCAATATATTTAGATTTCTGCCATGAAACATTAACAGTCACACTAAGTGGTATAAATAGACCATAAGCAGGCTTAGGTCACTTCAGGTCAGTTTTGCTGCCAAACTTTTAAAACAGCTCTTGGGCTTTCAGCATTTTGGATTTGTGGTGTTGTGGCTCAGAAATCGATATCCCAAAATGCAGTGCTTTGTACATGCTGAACTGAAAAAGGAGCCTCAAGGTCTTTCTGACTTCTCTCTCCAGATCTGCCCCCCACCTCCATCTCTCTCAAAGCACGGGATAAAGTTGCTCTCCAAAGCTTCCTTATCTGCCTAAAGTCCAGACCTACCAAAGAAGAAAACAATTACCTCCAGTCCCTTCCTCAAGTTTTCATTAACTGAACCCATATCACAGGAAGGAAGACCAAAGTCTGTCAACAAACCCGGACAGACTTTTGTCACAAATCATCTTTCACTCTTTGGGCCCAATAGACCATTGTATGTTCTTCAAGCCCATTGACTTCTCCTCTCATACCTGTTTTGCCAGGATCCAAGCCCCAAATTCTTTCTGAAGGCTCTCATTGTATATAAGTTAAATACATTTGTATGCCTTTTGTCCAATTAATCAGCCTTTGTAAGCTGATTTTTCAGGGAACCTTCAGAGAGTGAAAAGGAGCTTCCCTTGTCCCCGACAGTGGATAAGGGATTGTGGATCTGTATACGTTATGGTATAATCCTTGAGGACTTTCTAACATGGGAAAATACTCACAATATACTGTTACGTGACGGGGGGAAAAGTAACAAAATTATAAAAAGACTCCATTTTTTAAAAATGGGAACAAACATTTTAAATGCAAAATTTGTTGTTTTAAATCCAAATTGATTGTAACTGCTTTCATTTTCTCTTTTATTTTTTGTCTTTCTTTTTTTAAACTTCAAGGGAATGGTATAATTTTAATCAGTGGAGAAATCAATTGTTCTACTACACTCCCATTTTACTGCACTCTTCACCCTTTGAAAAGCCTGCTAGGGTGGAGGAAAGGAAAACCTGCTCTCTCTAGGTGCCTCTCATTTGGTGAGGCAGAGTCTGAGCCTTCCTATATGCAAAGGGAAGGCCTTTGCTTGGGTGAGGGGCTAAAGATCCTTAACTGCTTTGCATAAAGACTGGGGCTTGGTGGTTGGAGCCTGGAGTCCCAGTTCCTGGGGAGGCTGAGGCAGGAGGGTCGCTTGAGCCCAGGAGTTCTGGGCTGCTGTGTGCTATGTTGATTGGATGACCACACCAAGTTCGACATCAATCTGGGGACCTCCTGGGATCGGGGAACCACTAGGTTGCCTAAGGAGGGGTGAACTGGGCCAGGTCAGAAATGGTGCAAATCAAAACTCTCATGCTGATCAGTAGAGGGATCGCGTGTTTGAGTAGACACTACATTCCAGCCTAGGCAACATGGCATGAATAGATACTGCATTCCAGTCTAGGCAACATGGCAAAACTCAACTCCAACTCTTTTAAAAGGAAACAATAAAGAAGACATGGGAGAAAATGTTTTGGAATTGGATGGAGGCTGGGTGGTGAGGGGAAAGGAAGGGTCACTTGGCAGAAGATTGGACCATGAATTGGTACCCTGGGGCTTCCATAGAAAACTACCAGAAACTCGAGGGTTAAAATAACAGAAATTAATTTCTTCCAGTCCTGGAAGCTAGAAGTTTGAAATCAAGGCTCTAGGGAAGAATCCTTCCTTGCATCCTCTAGCTTCTGGGGTTGTGGGCAGTCCTCGGACTGTGGCAGCATAACTCCAATCTCTGCTTTCTTCACATGGCTGTCTTCCCTCTGTGTGTATCTCTGTGTCCAAATTTTTGGCTTCTCATAAGGACACTACTCGCTGAATGAGGGCCCACCCTAATCCAGTATGAACTGATCTTAACTTGATTATGTCTGCAAAGACCCTATTTCCAATAAGATCACATATACAAGTTCCAGGTGAACATGAATTAGGGGAGGATACTATTCAAATAAGATCATGAAGTGGCTACATTATCTGGGATATATACCCCTGGGGTTCGTTGTTGCATGCCAGAAAAATTTAGGACATGGACATACAGGAGGCATTTAGGAGCAAAGGTTTAATAGGTAAAAAAGAAGAGAAAGAGAAACAGCTTCCTCTATGGAGGAAGGGGTCTCCGAGAGGAAAGGACCAGTTGGTGGGGAATCCCCCAAGTTTTATAGTCCAGTTTGAGGAGGCAGTATCTGATTTACATAGGGCTCATAGATTGGTTCGATCAGGTATGACGTTTACATAGTGCACGGGGAAGGCTGTTCGCCCCACCCTAATCTTCTTATGCAAAGGAGATTTCCAGTTAACCAGCATGATCTTGTCTCCTCCTTTATAGTACACGTGGCTGGCAGAGAAGGGAAGATGGAGCTGCCATCTTGAATATGTCTAGTACTTAGTTCCTGCCAGCATTAACCCGCACAAGTTCCCAGCTTGCTCTTTGTTAGAAAACGATTTCGGGCTGCTTTTCATTAAAAAGAAAAGCCTCACCGAGGACTCCCATGCCCTTGCTATCTGACTAAGTAATTTCTTCTTAACTCCTGTATCAATCAGACCCCTAGTTTGTGACTTGACTAAGAAAAAGGAATTCTAATATTCCATTTATTTTAAAGATTATGTCTGCTGAATGAATAAATGAATGAATGATATATATGGAACTGTGACATAAACACCTCCTTGGTTTTTCCCCTAAATTTTCAGATTAAGTTGGCTAAGCAAGTGTACTATATGGGTAGTGTTGTTTATATGGAAATTAAACAAAAGGAATCTTTGTGTGTGTGTGTGGGTTTTATTTTATTTTATATACTTTAAGTTCTGGGATACACGTGCAGAACGTGCAGGTTTGTTACATAGGTATACACGTGCCATGGTGGTTTGCTGCATCCATCAACCCGTCATCTACATTAGGTATTTCTCCTAATGCTATCCCTCCCCCATTCCCCCACCCCTCAACAGGCCCCAGTGTGTAATGTTCCCCTCCCTGTGTCCATGTGTTCTCATTGATCAACTCCCACTTATGAGTGAGAACATGCAATGTTTGGTTTTCTGTTCCTGTGTTAGTCTGCTGAGAATGATGGTTTCCAGCTTCATCCATGTCCCTGCAAAGGACATGAACTCATCCTTTTTTATGGCTGCATAGTATTCCATGGTGTATATGTGCCACATTCTCTTTATCCAGTCTATCACTGATGGGCATTTGGGTTGGTTTCAAGTCTTTGCTATTGTGAATAGTGCTGCAATAAACATACATGTGCATGTGTCTTCATAGCAGAATGATTTATAATCCTTTAGGTATATACCCAGTAATGGGATTGCTGGGTCAAATGGTATTTCTGATTCTAGCTCCTTGAGGAATCTCCACACTGTGTTCCACAATGGTTGAACTAATTTACAATCCCACCAACAGTGTAAAAGTGTTTCTATTTCTCCACATCCTCTTCAGTATCTGTTGTTTCCTACTTTTTAATGATCACCATTCTAACTGGCATGAGATGGTATCTCATTGTGGTTTGAATTTGAATTTATCTAACGACCAGTGATGATGAGCTTTTTTCCATATGTCTGTTGGCCACATAATTGTCTTCTTTTGAGAAGTGTCTGTTCATATCGCCCACTTTTTGATGGGGTTGTTTGTTTTTTTTTCTTTTAAATTTGTTTAAGTTCCTTGTAGATTCTGTATATTAGCCCTTTGACAGATGGATAGATTGCAAAATTTTTCTCCCATTCTGTCGGTTGCCTGTTCACTCTGATGATAGTTTATTTTGCTGTGCAGAAGCTCTTTAGTTTAAGTAGATCCCATTTGTCAATTTTGGCTTTTGTTGCCATTGTTTTTGGTGTTTTAGTAGTGAAGTCTTTGCCCATGCCTATGTCCTGAATGGTATTGCATAGGTTTTCTTCTAGGGTTTTTATGGTTTTAGGTCTTACATTTAAGTCTTTAATCCATTTGAGTTAATTTTTGTATAAGGTGTAAGAAAGGGGTCTAGTTTCAGTTTTCCACATATGGCTAGCCAGTTTTCCCAACACCATTTATTAAATAGGGAATCCTTTCCCCATTGCTTGTTTTTGTCAGGTTTGTCAAAGATCAGATGGTTGCAGATGTGTGGCATTATTTCTGAGGACTCTGCTCTGTTCCATTGGTCTATATATCTGTTTTGGTACCAGTACAATGCTGTTTTGGTTACTGTAGCCTTATAGCATAGTTTGAAGTCAGGTAGCGTGATGCCTCCAGCTTTGTTCTTTTTGCTTAGGATTGTCTTGGCTATGCAGGCTCTTTTTTGGTTCCATATGAAATTTAAAGTAGATTTTTCTAATTCCGTGAAGAAAGTCAGTGGTAGTTTGATGGAGATGGAATTGAATCTATAAATTACTTTGGGCAGTATGGCCATTTTACACAATATTGATTCTTCCTATCCATGAGCATGGAATGTTTTTCTATTTGTTTGCATTCTCTCCTATTTCCTTGAGCAGTGGTTTGTAGTTCTCATTGAAGAGGTCCTTCACATTCCTAAGTTGTATTCCTAGGTAGTTTATTCTCTTTGTAGCAATTGTGAATGGGAGTTCACTCATGATTTGTCTATTTTGGTGTCTGGGAATGCTTGTGATTTTTACACATGAATTAGGAATCTCTTTAGACTTCAATCCAGATCTTCAGAAAATGCTCAAAGAACTGGCAGACTGGGTTCTCTCTTTCTTTAATCAGACTGCTAAATACTGTTAAAGCAATAATCAGACTGCTAAATACTGTTAAAGCAATAATCTTCATCCTCCATGTGCATAATTACCTTCTTCAAATTATTCCCTTTGATCAGCCTGGGGAGTTTTAAAAAAAATTATTACAGTTTTATTTAGAACTCCCTAAGTAAAAGCAATTACTAGCTTTTATGCTAAAAATTAATCAGAACTTACTACAATTGTCTAGTAGCCATACAAAAACACTTACACTTGCTCATAATTTATTTTACCATAATTTTCAAAATCAAATGAAGATTTAAATCTATGAATGAACAGACACTGGCTACCCACTTCATTCCATCACAATAGAAATGAGAATATAGCACTGAACAGAATTTTTTTTTCTGCCCTCGAAGATCTTAACAGTTCAGCGTGGTAGTGGTGGTGGAACAGGGAGAATAAATGGAACAAGTAATTACAATAGTGTGGGATGAGTGTTATGAGGAAATACAGGGCGTTATGAGAACATCCAGCAAGGAGAACTGACGTAAGCTGGAGTGGAAGTAGGAATCAGTTTAGGGAAGATCTGCTCGAGAAAGTTCTGCTTAAGCTGAGACCTGAGGACAAACAGGAGCTTGTCATGTATAAGAAGAGGAAAGGAAAATGTATTGCGGAGGCAACTAGATGTGCAATAACTGACTATATTAGCAAGGACTATTCAGCTATGAATGTTAGCTATTCAACTCAAGTAAGTTTACACAAAAAGAAAATATGTTGATTTGTGTAACTGGAAAGTGAAGGGGAGGTGTTAGCTTTAGCCATGGCTGGATCCAAGTGTTCAAATAATGTTGTCAGGACTCTCCTTCTTTCTTAATATCTTTACATTTTTTAAACAGATGTATTAGTTAGGGTTCTTCAGAGAAACAGAACCAAAGGGATAGTGAGTGAGTGAGAGAGAGAGAAATTTATTCTGAGGGATTGGCTCATGTGATTATGAAGGCTAAGAAGTCCCACCATCTGCCATCTGCAAGTTGGAGGCCCAGGAAAACCAACGGTGAGTTTTAGTTCAAGCCTGAAAGCCTGAGAACCAGAAGAGCCAGGGGTGTAAATCCTTGTCCAAGTCTGAAGGCCCAAGAAGCAGGAGTGCCAATGACTGAGGGCAGGAGAAGATGCATGTCACAGCTGAAATAGGGAGAGTGAATTCATCCTTCTTCCACTTTCTTGTTTTATTGGGTCCCTGGACAGACTGAATAAGGCTCACCCACACTGGTGAGGATTATTTCTTTACTGTCTACCAATTCAAATGCTAATCTCTTCCAGACACACCCCAGAGGCACACCCAGAAATAATGTTTTACCAGCTATCTGGGCATCCCTTAGCCCAGTCAAATCAACCATCATATTATCCATAAAATTAACCATCACAATAAGCAATATTTTAGAGCTGTTATAGGTTCGCAGCAAAATTTCGCAAAAGGTACGGAGATTTCCCATATATCCCCTGCCCCTCCACACACAGCCTCCCCCGTTATCAACAGCCTTCACCAGAGTGGTAGACTTTTTACAATTGATAAACATAAAATGGCATATTATTATCATGTAGAGTACATAGTTTACATTAGGGCTCAAGCTTGGTGGTGTACATTTAATGGGTTTGGACAAATGTATCACATGTATCTACCATTGCAGTATCACACAGAGTGGTTTTCCAGCCCTAAAATAATTCCTCTGGGCTCTACCTATTCATCCTTCACTTTACCCTAACTTGTGGCAACAATTGATCTTTTTATTGTCTCTATAATTTTGCCTTTTCTGGAATGTTATATAGTTGGAATTATACAGTATGTCACCTTTTCAGATTGGCTCCTTGAATTTAGTAATATGCATTTATGTTTCTCACTATGCCTTTTTCTTTTAAAACTTTATTTATTTATTTATTATTTTATTTAGTGATAAGGTCTCATTATGTTGCCCAGGCTGGACTTGAACTCATGGGCTCAAGTCATCCTCCCACCTCAGCCTCTCAAGCAGCTAGGACTACAGGCATGTGCCACCACACCCAGCCTTTCATGTCTTTGCATGGCTTAATAGCTTATTTCTTTTTATTGCTGCATAATATTCCATTGTCTTGATGTACTGCAGCTTTTTTTATCCACTCACCTACTGAAGGACATCTTTATTGCTTCCAAGTTTTGGCATTATGAATAAGTCTGCTATAAACACCTGTGTGTAGGTTTTTGTGCAGGTGTAAGTTTTCAACGTCTTTGGGTAACTATCAGGGAGTGCAACTGCTGGATCATTGATAAAAAGTAGTATGTTTAGTTTGGTAAGAAGCTGTTCTTTCAAAGTGGCTGTACCATTTTTACATTCTTACCAGCAATGAATGAGAATTCCAGTTGCTTCACAGCCTCACCAGCATTTGATGTTATCAGTGTCCTGCCTTTTGGCCATTCTAATAGGTGTGTAGTGGTATCTCGTTGTTTTAATTTGCATTTTCCTGGTGACATATGATGTAGGGCATCTTTTTATATGCTTATTTATCATCTGTATTTCTTCTTTGATGAGATATTTGTTAAGGTCTTTGACCCATTTTTAATCAGATTTTTGTGTGTGTTTATGTTGTTGAGTTTTAAGAGTTATTCACATATTTTGAATAACATTTTAAAAATAGGTATTTTTTTGCAAATACTTTCCCCAGTCTGTCACTTTTCTTTTAACTCTCCTGACAGTATCTTTTTCAGGGCAGAAAATTTTAATTTTAATAAAGTCCATTTTATTAATTGTTTTTTACGTAGATCATGCCTTTGGTGTTGCACTTAAAAAGTCATTGCTGGCTGGGCTCAGTGGCTCATGCCTGTAATCCCAGCACATTGGGAGGCCGAGGAGGGTGGATCACGAGGTCAGGAGATCGAGACAATCCTGGCTAACACGGTGAAACCCCGTCTCTACTAAAAATACAGAAACTTAGCCTGGCGTGGTGGCAGGCGCCTGTAGTCCCAGCTGCTCGGAAGGCTGAGGCCGGAGAATGGTGTGAACCTGGCAGGCGGAGCTTGCAGTGAGCCAAGATGGCGCCACTGCACTCCAGACTGGGCGACAGAGCAAGACTTTGTCTCAAAAAAAAAAAAAAAAAAAAAAAAGTCATTGGCAAATGCAAGGTCATCTAGATTTTCTCCCAGGCTGGAGCAACACAGTGAGAAAATCTATTTTTATACTTTTGCATTTTACAATGCAAAATGGAGTCTTTTGGTTTTGCATTTTACATTTACACCCGTAATCCATTTTTAGTTAATTTTTGTGAAGAGTGTAAGGTCTGTGTCTAGATTCGTTTTTTTTTTTCTGTTTGTTTGTTTTTTGGTATGTGGCTATCTAGTTGTTCCAGCACCATTTTTTGAAAAGACTATCTTTTCTCCATTGTATTACCTTTGCTTCTTTGTCAAAGATGAGTTGACTATATTTATGTGGGTCTAATTCTGGACTCGGACTCCCTTTTCTGTTCCTTTGGTCTATTTGTCTATTCTTTTGCCAATACAACACTGTCTTGGTTACTGTAGTTTCATAGTAAGTCTAGAAGTCTGGTAGTGTCAGTTCTCTAATTTTGTTCACTTTTAATATTGTCTTGGCTACTCTGGCGTCTTTGCTTTTAGAATCAGTTTGGCAATATCCACAAAATAACTCGATGAGAGTTTCATTGAAATTACATTGACTCTATAGGTCAAGTTGGGAAGAACTGACTGACAATATTATGTCTTCCCATCCATGAATAACAGAATATCTCTTATTTAGTTCTTGATTTCTTTCATTAAAATCGTGCACTTTTTCTCATATAGATCTTATACTTAAAAAGAAAAATTTATACCTAAGTATTTCGTTTTGAGTGATGCTAATGTAAATGGTATTGTGTTTTTAATTTCAGACTTCACTTGTTTATTGCTGGCATGTAGGAAAGTAGTTGACTTGCATATTAATCTTGTATCCTGCAACCTTGCTTTAATTGCTTATTAGTTTCAGGAGGGTTTTTTTTTTCTTTTTGGTTAATTCTTTTGGATTCTGTCTTTAGATGAACATGTCATCTACAACAAAGACAGTTTTATTTCTTCCTTCCCAATCCATATACCTTACATTTCTTGTTCTCATTGTATTGCATTAGTTTTGACTTCTAGTACAAGGTTGAAAAGCAGTGGTGAGAGGTGACATCCTTGTCTTGTTCCTGATTTTAGTGGGAAAGCATCTAGTTTTTCACCATTAAGTATGACGTTAGCTGTAGGCTTTTTGTAGAGATTCTTTATCAAGTTTAGGAAGTTTCCCTCTGTTCCTAGTTTACTGAGAGGTTTTTCTTTTTATGACTAGACATAGGATTTTGTCAAACGCTTTTTCTGCATGTATTAATACGATCATGTGACTTTCCTTCTTTAGCCTGCTGATGTGATAAATTACATTAATTGATTTTTAAGTGTTGACCTATGAATATCTAGAATAATTCCCATTTGGTCGTGCTATAAGATTCCTTTTATACATTGTTGTATTCAATATGGTGGCATTTTATTGAGGAATTTTGCCTTTATGTTCATGAAAGATATTTGCTGATATATTTTATTTTCTTATATCTTTGTCTGGTTTTGGTATTAAGGTAATGCTGGCCTTATAGAATGAGTTAGGAAGTATTCCTTTGTTTCTATTTTCTGAAACAGATTGTAGAGAATTAGTATAATTTCTTCTTTAAATGTTTGGTAGAATTTACCATTAAATCCACCTGGGTCTGGGGTTTTCTGTTATGGAAGATTATTAATTATTGGATCAGTTTCCTTAATAGATATAAGCTTATGCTGATTGTCTGTTTCTTAATATCTTCATCTGCTCTTCGCTTCATTTCATTTTCTAAGCCAGCTTTTTCCTCATCTTGGCCAAAATGCACATCAGTAGTCCTTGTCTCATATTTGCCTAATTTAAGAGCCACACAGTAGAATTTTTATCCCTTCAATGATAAAATATGATATTAGTCTAATTGGTCTGTTTTGTCCATGTAGTAGTTTGAAGAGAGTCCCAAAATTTATGTCCATCTGGAACTTCAGAATGGTGATCTTATTTGTTGGGAGGCAGAGGCAGAAGAATCACTTGAAACCGGGAGGCAAAGCCACTGCATTCCAGCCTGAGTGACAAAGTGAGACTTCGTCTCAAAAATAATAATAATAAAAAAAGAATGGTGATATTATTTGGAAATAGAGTCTTTGCAGATGTTAATTAAGTTAATGATCTTGTGGGCCTAAATCCAATGACTACTGTCCTTATAAGAGGAGGAGAGACACTAAGAAACACCGAGAATAGGGCAATGTGAAGATGGAGGCAGACATTAGAGTGATGCATCTACGGGCTAAGGGGCTCACTTATATTGGCTTAGGGGTTTCAGCTTGGGATGTGGAGTCAGGCCAACCTGGACTCAGTGCAACCACTTACAATCTTTTAGTAGGAGTGACATAAGCACAAACTGCCCCAGGTATACAGAAGTAGGGTAGCTCCCCAGGCCTGGTGCAGATACATGCAACACTTGCCAGAGTGGACAATTTTGCCCTGTGTTTTGAAGAGTGAATTAGCCAGGTGTTGATAGAAATAGGCATTTGTAGCAGATGCCACCGGTGTCCACTCACATTTCCCTTTATGTTGGTGCCTGGCCCATATTTCTGCACACACTGGTTCAACTGGCAACTGCCAGAACCTGAAGCTCCTTGCTTGAGTCTTTCTCTGGCCTGTAGGAGCCCACTCTATGTGCATATGCAGGAGGCTAGAAGTGTCATAGAATTAATCCTTACTAGGACAGCCCTCAACCAATGCTACTGGCAGGAATGGTGAATAAATAGCCCAGCTTCCCCATCCTCACTTGGTAAAACTCTGGGGCCTGTTTTACACATTCTCCTAGCAGTCCTCAGAGGGACGACACCCCATTGGCCCCTTTTGTAACTAGTTTGTTAATGTATTCTTTATTAGCTTTCTTTCCTTCCCTGTCTCACTTCTCTACTCACCAATGGGTGCTTCCTAGGATCACCTCCCAAATAAGTTACTTGTATTGGAATCTTTGTGCTTGTCACATTTGTATCCTCATCTTGTACATGCTACTCTTTCTGTGTGGGATGCTGTCTAATAGGGAGGTCTCCTTGGGAGACACACAGAAAGAGTAGCATGTATGAGAACATGGAAATTTAAGCATGGATACCTCAAATTCCAGAGGTTATCCAAATTATTTGGAAATCTGCTACCTGGTCTAGTGATCTGATAGATGAAGAGTCACCTGTGCTTATAAATAAATAGATACCATGATGTGATGACCCATGTTTTATTTTGGGAATTGTTTAGGTTGAGAGGAGGAGTAGGGGATTTCCTATTTTCCCTGGAGCACTAGGTTCTGTAGAGTATCTGGCATATAGTGTAGCCTCCATAGTATTATTGAATGTATGGATTTGTTTATTGTATCAAAATTAGTGTGTTAAAAATGCCTGTAATATAAACTATGGACTTAGGGTGATAATGGCATGTTAATTTTAACAAATGTACCACTCTTGGTGGTGGGGGAGGCTGTGCCCATGTAGGGACAGGGAGTAGATGAAAACACTCTTTCTGCTCAATGTTGCTATGATCCTAAAATTTCCCTAAAAAATAAATCTTAGTGATTAGAAACAAAAAGCCCAGTACTTACTAAATAATTCATGGGCAATAGATGTTTATTGAACAGAATTGAGACTCCATGGAAAGGTAAACGAATGCCTTTCTTTGAACAGGCATTACAACACTTGGTAGTGATATATGAGGAGGGGAACTGTGCCCCCAGTGGTGTGTGCTCTAGGAATTTGGAGACTTACTTTAGTTAGAGCTCAAGGTTATGAGCTGAGTTGTTCGTGAGAGAAAAATGATAGAAATGGTTTAAATGTCCATCAACAGTAATAAAGTAAATGATGCAAAATCTTTTCCAGAGGACCTCTTATGGTGCTTAAAATGGATTAAATTGATCTACAAGTATTGATAAAGACATTTCTCCAAGGCATGTTGTGCAAGTGATAACCTGGAAGTTACAGAAAATACTCATAGTGTGATACCATTATGTTAAAAAAAAAACACTAAAAATATGCCACATATCTTTGGTTGAGATGGGGACTCAGCAGCAGATGGGGTGGGAGTGGTGAGGTGATTTTTTTTTTTTTTTGAGATGGAGTCTCACTCTGTCGCCCAGGCTGGAGTGCATTCGCGCGATCTTGGCTCACTGCAAGCTCCGCCTACCGGGTTCACGCCATTCACCTGTCTCAGCCTCCCAAGTTGCTGGTACTACGGGCGCCCACCACCACACCGGGCTAATTTTTTTGTATTTTTAGTAGAGACGGGGTTTCACCGTGTTAGCCAGGATGGTCTCGATCTCCTGACCTCGTGATCCGCCCACCTCGGCCTCCCAAAGTGGTGGGATTACAGGCATGAGCCACCGCACCCGGCCAGTGAGGTCATTTTTAAGGCTTTTCAAGCTCTGAGATTCCATAATCCTAAGAAGTAAAGCTTATAGTTCCTTTTAAAAATATACTGCTTTGACCCATATAAGAAAACTGTAAGACTTTATGGAGAGACATAAAAGAAGACCTGGATAAATGGAGATGCACATATTTCCTTGATTGATAGTCAACATTGCAAAGATATACATCTCACCCAAATGAATCCAAGATTAAAAACAACAACAATAACAGAATCAAAAATCCCAATTCCTTTTTTTTTAGGAAGGGAGCTGGAAAAAAACTGTTCAGAAGTTCATCTTGAAGGGCAAATGTGTAAGAGCCAGACAATATTTGAAAATAAAATGTATATAACAAAGTTACAATAAATAGAAAGAATCATGCACTAACTCCAGAACAGTCAGACCAAGGAAAAAAAGGGAAACTGCAGAAACATATGTAGATATTTACAGGAATTTAGCATATTGTAACAGTGATGCTTTAAGTCAGTCAGGACACGTTAAATTAATTGTTGGGACAACAGTTACTTTGGTGTCCTAACCATGGGGAGGGCACATGCATGCATCCTTTGTAAAAGCTCCACTGGCCTAATTATTCCGAAAATATTTTAGGTTATTTTTTTTCCTCCTATTTTATGCTGAAATAAATTCCTGGTAGATTAAATATTTTAAAATATTTAAGAAAGAACAAAGTCATTCAAGTACTAGAAGAAAATAATGATAAATATTTAATCTTAATTTTGAGACAGACAGTAGATATGATCTCGAAGGCAGAAACCATAATGAAAAGATGGATATTTTTGACTGTATCAAAATTTCAGCAATTAAGTATATTTTTCACCTGAATCAAAAAAGTTGAAAGACAAACTTCAAGTGGGGAAAATGTTTGCTACATAAATGACAGACAATTCTTAAATGTATAAAAAAATTTTTAAATTTATAAAATACAAATGAATATATTACAGAAAAATGGGTTAAGGGCATGAACAGGCAATTTGCTAAAGAAGAAATCCAAACAGCATAAAAGCATGAAAAAGCATTTACATTATTATAAATCAAAGGAATACACATCAAAACAACGAGGAAGCTTTGATCTCATCAATGTTTTAAATATTTAAGGTAATTTGAATCTTGCTTTTCAAGTGGGTTACGCATCAAAATGTTAACAGTGGTTATTTTGGGATAGTGAGGTTAAGGGTGATTTTTCTCTTTTTTGTTTTGCTTTTCTATGGTATTAGTATTTCACTTGTGCAATAAAGAAATAATAGTTTGCACTGACACTTAGAAAAGTGCTCATCTGGCATCTTTGAAGAACTGATCTCTGGGGAGTGAGCAAGGGCATGTCCACAGTAAGACCTCCCCCATGGCCCTGCATGGAGCTCACTGAGCCATACTGAATTATCCCACACCCAATTTCAGGAGCTGGGTCCTGGTGGCTGCAGTATAGACAAGAGGAACGAGGCTGGAGACAGGGAGACCAATCAGGATACTAGTGCACTAATAATTTAGATGGTAATTCGTAAAAATAACACACTGGAACTTGGTGTGACCATTCTCTTCAAGCAAAAAATTAACTTTAAAATGGCGGATTTATTCATGTTATGTGGGAAGAAGGGCTGGGATGACACAAGAAAGAAAAAGAAGTCAACTGTGGTTGAAGTAAGCACTGAGCTGATTTTTGTTGGAGTAGAACATTTCAATGAAGATGCTGAAATTCTCTGTGTTGGAGTGATTTCAAATTCACAATTTCAACCCTTTTGGACAGTCATGCCTGGCACATATTCAAGAAAAACGAAAGGCCACTTCAGTCAAGGTGTCACCCATACATTGCAGCCTTCCAAGTACGTGACCCTCATCAAATCCTGTGGCTGTTTCACCTGGTTCTCATTCTGAATCTATATCATCAGAGGCCTGATTGTTGTCTGTTGAACTTCTGTCTAAACCTGTTATAAGACAAGCCATGCCTCATAATTCTTCAGAGTCACTCTCTTCTTTAACTCAGTATTCAGCATCCAGCACTTTCTATAGTAGGTGTGAATGAATGTCTTTCTGTGTCATGGCATTTAATATAGTTTTCCACTGGAGAAGACTGAATGGTTTTAGGCTGGGTTCCCTGGAAACAGATTCTGAGATAAATCTTTTTGTGCAGGCTTATAGGGGAGAGACCTCAGGAACAACACTTATTTATTTATTTATTTATTTATTTATTTATTTAGGACGGAGTCTTGCTCTGTCACCCAGGCTGGAGTGCAGTGGTGTGATCTCGGCTCACTGCAACCTCTGCCTCTCAGCTTCAAGCAATTCTTCTGCTTCAGCCTCCCGAGTAGCTGGGACTATAGGCACGAGCCGCCATGCCTATCTAATCTCTCTCTCTCTCTGTGTGTGTGTGTGTGTGTGTGTGTGTGTGTGTGTGTGTGTATGTGTGTATTTTTAGTAGAGACGGGGGCTTCACCATGTTGGCCAGGCTGATCTCAAACTCCTGACCTCAAGTGATCTGCCCACCTCAGCGTCCCAAGTTGCTGGGATTACAGGCGTGAGCCACTGTGCCCAGTCAAGGAACAACACTTATAAGGGAGTAAGGGAAACAGGACTGGGTAGAGGCAGAAGTGGAGCTTCCAGTCCCATGGAGGTCTCTGCAGCGTGGATGGCCTTGCAGTGTTATCCTCAACTGAAGCATAGGAGTCAGGACTGTGTACTCCCAAAGTTTGTGGGGTAAGTGTTGTCGCTGGGCAGAGAGCCTATCCTTGGATGAAGCAGGTGTCTCCAGCCAAGGGAAATCTCTAGGGAGGCAGGCAGCTGCCAGAATGATAACTTCAGTGAATGGGGATCTGCTGGTGTAGCACAGCATCTACTTTCAGTGTTACATCCAAAGTCAAACTTCAGTGATGCTGTCACGGGACACAGTCTTCAGTGTGACCCTTCAAGCAACCCTCCTACCATGAATACTCTGTAAAGAACACCTTCAAAAGCTTCTTACACCTCATTAAGCTGTGCTTAAAATGAAGCCCTTTTCCCAAGGGCATATCCAAAGGAAATTATTCATGTCAATCCTCTGAATTCAGACGGGGTAAATAGCTTTGGAAATTTGACAAAAGCCAAACTTTTAAGTGTAGCAAATCAATATTGCTTGGTTGGAAGGTTGGTTCTGAGAATGGAATCTGATCATGTGTCTCAGTCAGTTCAGGTTGCTACAACAAAGTACTATAGACTGACTGGCTTCAGCAACAAACTATTTTTTCTTACAGTTTGGGAAGCTGGAAGTCTGAAATGAAGATGCCAGCATGGTTGGATTTTGTGAGGACCCTCTTCCTCGTGCACGAACAGCTGTCTTGTTTTATCCTCACGTGGCAGAGTGGGAGCTCTCTGATCCCTTTATCTCCTTACAGACTCAAATCTCATTCATGAGAGCTCCACCCCCATGACCTAATTACCTCCTAAAGGCCCCCATTTCCAAATACTGTAATATTGGGAATTTAGGGGTCAACATATGAATTTCAGAGGGATACAAACATTCAGTCCATAGCACGTTGATTAAAAAATTGCTTAAAGGGCAGCACAAAGAAGATGTACAGCCAGAACAGAAGACTTATTCAAACTCTAAATCCTCCAGCAGCTGTGACCGGGAAAATGTGCCGCTCAGATCTGCTCTGGGGAGCATAGTTGACTGCCAGGCCCTGCCCCTGACCTTCTGGCTCCCCAACTCCATTTGTAACAAGCGCATGCTCCCCATAGACTGCTCTTAGCCAATGATCACGCATGGTGTGAACACTAGTGGATGCCCATCTCTGCAAAATATGGAACTCCTCTAAGCAGGCAATTTTGGCCTAAGGACTCCTCATTTTCAAAACCTTCTTAGAACTGTGCTACAACCTGAGGTGCTTCTAATCCAGTCTTTCTTCTTTCCCTCTCTCCTTTAACCAGTGTCCTGATCTGAGGGCCCTTCCTGTCTATTCCTGCTCCTGCTCCATTATCCTTCCCAGGATTTCCCACCCAGTAAATATGTCTTGCACATCTGATTCCACCCTGGCATCTGCTTTTTAGAGGGCCTGTTGATACAGGTGGACTAGAAGTGGGGTGATCTGAGAAGAAGATGGTAAGATCGGCTCTGAGAGTGGCTCATTAATTGCCCAACTGGCTACAAGAACTCCACCTTGAGTGGAATGTGGGGTCTTGGACAGTGTCCGGCACAAGATAGTGGCCCCCGTGTGGATTTCAGTGATGGCGACCTGGGAAACTGGCCCAGTGGAGGGCAATGCCATTTAGGTGGGATAGTTAATGCACTTGAAAGATGGAGGGAGCAGTGTCTGAAAGAACAGTGCAGTGGGCTGGTTATTGCTACATTGTGTTGATGCCCTGCATGGGATAATGAGAAAGTGAGGGTCATTCGTAAACAGTTAAGGCTGAGTGGGAGTCAGAGATCTCCTTGGTAGGTAACAGACAGGCTCTTATCGCCTGCAGTGGAGGAGTGTGGACAGCAGAGGAGCAAAAGAGATTTTCATGAAAAGAGTTGTAGAACCCCAGAGATGTTTAAACGCTTAGCCAAGGCAGGTCTGGGCCCTGGTTGGGAAAATCTGGAATCTTGAAGCATGAAATGGGACATCCTGATAGAATCCCTGAGGATACTGACTCTGCAGATCCTCAGAGCTTGCAGAGGTGGCTGACCCTTCCCTAGTCAAAGCTAACACTTCCCTCAAGTGGGAAGGCAGTGTTGAAGCCTCTAGCGTAAGGAATAAATAGGTGCCCACTCAGGACCTGCCCCATCTCCTCTTAGATATCTGCCAGGGTGATAACTCAGGTTAAATTCCAGCATCACCCAGCTGCCTGTGTGTTGGGCCTGTAAAGGTGTGGGGAGGAAGATTGCATAATGTAGGAGCTAAAAGAACTACCTAGCGTGTACCGGCAGGAGCCAGGAGAGGACCCCTGGAATGGGATTTCTGAAGGTGCTTGATCAAAGTGGGCAGGAACTGTGGCGGGATTGATAAGGAATCAGAGATACCAAGAGGTTGAGGAGGATTTATTATTTAGGTGCACCGGCCCAGTCGGATTAACATCCAAAGGACTGAGCCCCGAACAAAGAGTCAAGTTACCTTTTAAGCATTTTATGGGGTTGGGGGAGATCTGTGCAGGGAGAAGCATGTTACAGAAGCAAGAAACAAAGACAGTTATTTAATGAATTGAGGCATGCATTACATCATTTCTTACTTTTCAAGGAAAAACGTGTCTTAACGGCTTGAGTTTATCTGTCTAGTGACCTTGCAGCTGCACAGCTAAAGAAACAGGGTCTTTACAATGCCTGGGAAAGGGAGAGATAAGGCTCACTAGCCACAGAAAAACAGGCAGTTAATATTTAAAGGACTCCAGCTCTTTCTCTTTCTCGGGGGGAACTGGGTTTTCTTACATAGAACTGAGTTTCTGTTTGCACATTCTTTAATTTCTTTTAATTCCTATTCCAGAACAATCCTGGCTAAATAAAAATTCATTGCCTTGGGGGCACTTTCTCGGGACTTGGGACTCTAGAAGATGGGTAAACTCACTGCTAGGTGACTATTAGAAGCTGAGAGAAAGCCATAGTCCATGCAGAGTAAAGCAGGAATGCCCGAATTGCCCTTGCAAATGGTAGAAGGACAGAGGAGCTTAGGGAAGTGGACTTGCCTGAATGAATTTTTTTTTTGTGTAGAGCCCGAAGGCAGACAGAGGGGAATGTTCCATGGGAGGCCCAGAGGATGCATCATATTCTATGGCCATGGGGAATGCACTGGCGTGAGGGGCACTAGCATCACTAAGAAGTTCAGATAAGGCTCTCCTCTGGAGGGAAGGGCTGACGGTAGGAGAGGTGATCACAGGGCTGGGCTTGATAATATCCATTGGGATAACAGGATCCTGAAGTAGTAGAAGCCAGGTGGTGGCTTTAACCATGAGGACCCCAGAAGATGTAATTACTGTAACACCTGCCAAGGGCAGAGGAGCAGCCAAGGGGGCTTGATCCACAGGAGGTTGTGGAGGGCTTTAATAGCATAAGGTCTCCCTAGGGGAAAAACAGACGGGCAGCCAACAAGAGTGTTGCCTAACATCTACAACTGGAGGAAGACAAGAAGCTATTTACCCTATGCAGGGAGTAGTTGCTTAATAAAAGGCACTGCTCATTGCTCAAGTCTCAGACCTGAGCCTATCTTCACACTGAGACCACAGAATCTGTTGACTTAAGAGGTTGTTGGGTCCCTATAAAGAAGAATCCTGCAATACTGAAACAAATATTTACTGTAATTAATGATTACTCTTTGGTCTGTGTCCCACGGCCATTTTCTTGACTGATTATATGTTGAGGAAAGAGGAATACCCAGACATTTCACAGGTGCTACCCAAAGTATGTAACACACATGGCTCCTCTGTAAGTGTGGGGGCTTATGGGGATCAGGTAATAAGCAGAGTCCTGGATAATGTCCAGCTTACAGTGGGTCCAGGAATACACTGACCCATCCAGTAGTCATTTTCTTAGTTCCTGAGTGCACATTTGGGAGTATATATTGGGCAGCTGGAGCAATCTACACATTGGTAAGAAGCTCAGGGTCCTTGGTCTTGAGTTATCATGGTGGGGAAAGCCAATGGGAAGCCTCTGAAGCTGTCCTTCTTTCCAAGTGAAGATAATAAATCAAAACCGATATTTCATCTGAGGGGATAGTGAGATGATGGTGGAGATTCATGTCGTAATTAAAGACCTAAAATATACAAGACTGGTTGGTCATCCCTGCCATATCTCTATTTAACTTGCCAGTCTGGCCCCTTTGGAAATCAGGTGGACCCAGGATAATGACATAATGGCTCTGCGCAGTCCAAAAGGAGCTGGATCAACTGGAAATTCCGGAGAACATCACACCCATCTATTTCACCAATGACATTATGCTAACCAGGCAAGATGAGCAAGAGGTGGCTAGCATGCTGGAAACTTTGGTAAGACACGTGCACTCCAGAGGTTGGGAGATAAACCCTACGAAGACTGAAGGACCTCCTCCTACTTCAGTTTTTAGGGGTCCAGTTGTCAGGGCTTTTCCAGGATATCCCTTTCAAGGTAAAAGGCAAATCATAAAATACACATAAGATAAACGAAACAGTAACTTACAAATTTTCCAAAAGAGATACCTAAAATTGTTCATAGTGTTTATGTCCTTTGACATAGTGATTATGTCCTTTGAGATGTTTTCATTGTGCACAGAGTGTAAACATAATAAACTAATATGGGACCTCACTACTCATCCATCACAATCCAGTGTTTATTTGTACTGGCTTATTTGTACACTTTTATTTATTTGTGTTTATTTGTACACTTTTTTTAATCGCCTGTCTTTCCTCACTGTGATATAAACTTCACGAAATTCAGGTCTGTCTTGTTCACTGCTACATCCTTGGCACTTAAAATGTAGTTGATGCTCAAGAAATATGTTTTGGTGAAATGAATGAAACATACTATACACATTAATTTTGGAGCCAGCTACTTTAACCTCCAGACACTTAAGATTATACTTCATCTTTCTTAAAATGCGTCCCTCCAAAAATCATATGAAAGCACTGTTCCCATACTCCAAAGACTATTTCTATGAATGCAGATTCAGAACCAGGAAGCCTTCGTCTTTTGGCAGTCTTCGAGTCTCTTCCCTTTTGGCCGGTACTGCCGTAGAGACTACAACGGATACAGCCTTGCGTGGATCATTCTTTAGAGGACCCAACTCACCAAGGACAGGAGAAAGTTGTTCCTAGGCAAGCAGCCCAGCCCAGGGCCATGTCCCTCCTTAAGCCACACGGAGGCGCTAGAGCGCCACAGTCTCCGCGGGGCCCGGGGCAGCTGGGAGAACGACTCTGGGCGGCTGTATTGACTGCCGGGTGTGGGCGGAGCGAAGGGCGCCCAGGCCGGTGTGGCGGGCAGGAAGTGCGGGTGCGCGCCTGCGCATAGGTCGGGTCGGCGGTGTCACCGCTTTCGCTTCTGCTTGAGTCAGTCCTCACGGTGACGCTTTTCCCCAGCTTTTCCGAGTAGGATCGTGCCCAGGGGAGGAGGCAGAGTGCGGCAGTGGGGAGGGGGCGGAGCGCAGAGCGCCTGCGGGGGCGCCCGGGCAAGGAGTGGGGATCCTTGGGGATGGGGGTACGGGAGGAGGCGTGGGTGGGCGATAAGGCTGCGTGGAGGGTAGGGGCGCGGGGCGCCGGGGCGGGAGACGGAGGGGATCTGTCCTGGGGGAGCCCGGTTCTCCCCTATCCTTGTCCGGGGCACGCCGGTGACCCCGTGTGTCTGCCCCGTGGCAGTACTTTCGTGGGCCGCCTGCCCTCCCCCTCAGCCCGCCCTTCTCCGCGGCTCCGCTTTCAGAGCGGGGTTTCTCACCCGCGTGGCTTCGGGCTCCTCACCCGGCACCTCTGCCAGAGGGGACCGCCTCCCGGCGCGTCGGGCATCCGTCTCTTTCACCCCTTCCCTCTTCAGGAGAAACTGAACACGTTTTCCAGCCTAAACTCGGCAGGGCAAACCAGAACATTCCCCGTCTAAGCAGTTCCGGGGAGTTTTAACAATTTTCTCGTAGACTCGTCTACAGAACTCACTGTATACTGTTTAAATGTCGCCTGTGTGTGGAGCAACAGTTTTATTGTGCCGTGCAATCCTCAACAAGAAATTGTAGTCCAGGGAGATGAAAATCCCTTATTTGGCATTCAGGCGTTGATCAAGGTCGTGCAACCCTCGCTAAAAGGATTTAGGTTCATCTCCGTCATTCTCAGCCGGGGTGAAGGGGTGTAGTCTGACATTTGGAAGCTTAAGAACCAAGTCTGCTGCCGTCCAATTCTTTTTTAAAGCCTTCCATCATGTGTGTACTTTGCTTGAATGATTATTTTAAAGTACATGTCCTATTTTTGCCAATCTGACAGCTGTTTCCATAGAAACTAGAGAAGAAATAGTCATTTTCAGCAAGAGTTGTTAAAACTGTCTTCCAGGCTTCAGCTGTGAGTGCCAGTGAGTGCTGCACTTGCTCATTCTGAGATGGTACTTAAAGAATTAAGGATCTGAAATGTTCTTAGAGGCTAACAATCCAAATTGTTTAATTTTCTCACATCATTAATTTTGTAATCCTAGAAGTCTGCCAGCTATGTTTGTTGACCTGCCACAGCTCTTTGAAGAGAATATGTCAGCCCTGATTTTTTTTTTCTTATGTGCTCTGTAGTCTAGTGATTGGCTCCTTGAAAATGCATGAATAGATTTCTTCCCTCATTCTTTACCCTTTCTTCAGGATAAACCGGGTATTACAAAATATCAGGCACTGTTTCTATTCAAAACGACACTTGGTTGTCAGTGATAGAAATGATAATGGTTTTAATTATATATGTGTAGTGTTGGGGCTTTTGCTTATACCTTCTGTGTCAATAGGATTCTTTTAAAATTTTTACACAAGTCATGAGAAATGAGAAGGAGTTTGCTCGTCATGAGCAGAGCTAAGCAGTGTGAATAGATGTGCGTAGACATAGAGATGAGAGCTTTCTTTTTCTGTGGGGTGTAAGTAAATCAGGGAGTTTGGAATTTAGGAATGGGTGAAGGAGGGTTGGGGAAGTTGCCTGGAGAAGTAGTAGGAGGGCCTGGTTCACCATATGAAGGAGTCTGTGGAAGCCATGGAAAACCAACGAAAGTCCAGGCGTGGTGGCTCATGACTGTAATCCCAGCACTTCGCAGTGCAGTATGATCAGTTGAGCCCAGGAGTTAAAAACCAGCCTGGGCAACATAGTGACATACCGTGTCTACAGAAAAAATTTAAAAAATTAGCTGGGCTGGCCAGGTGCGGTGGCTCAGGCCTATAATCCCAACACTTTGGGAGACCGAGGTGAGCAGATCACTTGAGGCCAGGAGTTCGAGACTAGCCTGGGCAATTTGCCGAAACCCCGTCTCTACTAAAAATACAAAAATTAGCAAGATGTGGTAATGCATGCTTGTAATCCCAGCTACTGAGGAGACTGAGGCACGAGAATTGCTTGAACCCAAGAGGCAAGGTTGCAGTGAGCCGAGCTGGCACCACTGCACTCCAGCCTGGACAACGACAAAGTGAGACCCTGTCTCGAAAAGAAAAGAAAAACAATGGGAATTACAGAAATAGTTGCCTGAGTGGAGGTTTAAAAAAGTAATAATACATCCTGTAGAAATTTGAACTGCACAGAAATATATAAGGTGAAAATACTAATAATCCCTCTTAACCACCATCCTGCCATTCAAAATAATTGTGAATAGTTTGGTGTATCTTTTTTCAGATTTATTTTTGTATATACTAGCATATTTTCTCATTACTATTTTTGCAAATTGGGGAGGGTTTTTTAAAATCTGTTTTGTTCTTTGCAGCATCTCTAGCATCCATTATGGTGCCTAGCATTTAGTGGGCACTCATTAAACATTTTCAGAATGAATGAATAATAATACAGTTCAGAGGTCAAAAATACAAAATCTGAATGTTTGGTTAAGGTCGTTAAAATTTTTTAAGTTCATTGCCAACATTTAAAAATTGATAAATTTCACCTAAAATCTGAAATTCTGGCTTTACTTAAAAGTTTTGAATCATTTGGCCACAGCAAGTTCAAATTCCATCATAACTGTTTGCACCTCCTTTAGGTGGGCATGAATCTGCATTCACATCAGTATCACTTTGCTGATATTCACTTGCCTGGACCCTACAAACCTGTACTGTGCGATACAGTAGACACTAGCCACATATGGCCATTTAACTGAGTTAAAAATTTCATTCCTCAGATGCACCAGTCACATTTCAAATGCTCAGTAGCCACATGTAGGGGCTACCTTATTGGACGGTGCAGACATGAACATTTTTATCATTGTAGAAAGGTCTGTTGTATGGTGCTTCTTTAGACGTTTGAGTTTGCCACCTCTGCTATACAGAAATTTTTAGGTAGCATTTATTATTATTTTTAAATTTGTATATCCCTTTGCCAGAGATTGCTGTCTTTTAAATCTTTTAAAGATTTACAGATCATCATGTCATTTTTTAAATGATTACATGGTATTTACCAGGGTAGGACTGTATGTTAATTGTCGGGGTAGGATTCTGTTGCCAGGGTTTGCATTTTAGAAATAATGCTTTAGCTCTAGTTTGGGGTCAAACTGGAGTGGGAGGGGTTAGTGGTGAAATAAGGCAGGGAGATTAGGTGGGTAGTGATCAACACCGTAAGACCACAGAGCCCAGGAAAGGCTAGAATGAGATAAGAAGGAGGTAGAATTGACATGACTGATTTAATGTGGGCTGAGATATTTTGGATGCTAAAGTTGCTGTAGAGATAATCCAGTATTTCTGGAACTGATTAAATGTTGAAAATTGGTAAATTTGGCTTTGCAAAGTGTAGGAGGAACCCTCAGCTAGTTCCAGTAAACAACATGTATAATATTAAAATGCTGTCAATTTACAAAAACAAATGTATAACTGTTTTATACCATGTAAACGTCTTAGAGATCATTTATTTGCAGAATACAGAAACTCATTGAAGAAAGCGCATTATTTTGAGGATAAAGTAAAAGCTCATGAAGCTCAATTAAGTGTAGGAAGTACAATGGTTTCATGGGAATCAGGGAGGTCTTATTGTCTCATATTCACTCTGGCTTTGTGGTCTGTCACTTGTCTTCTGTCTACACTTAATAGTCCATTGTCTTTTCTGTCTATCCACTTTTTTTTTTTTAAAGCTTTTTGTTCGTAGTTCTTGCTTTCATATTGCTTTGTTTAGCCATAGCACCTGCTGTAGACCCAACTTACACATGCCCTTATATTCCTGTGCGGAATACTGTTTTATGTAAAATCTTTTTAGTGTCAAATACCTACTCCTAGCTCTGTAGCTAATGGTAGGGGTTGCTAGGGATGAATGTGGCCGTCTAAGCCTGTCCCCTAAAATGAGGCTGTAAGATGCACATTTGGAAAAGGAATTGTGCTTGGGCAAGTGTCTGAAGCTTATCTACTATAGTAAATCATCAGATTTGAGGTCAAGGAAAGAAAGTGGGCTTGTGTTGTTTTTGCAGTTTGACTTCTAGAAGAAGACTTCACATTTAAACCTTAATACACTTTCCCATTTAAAACAGTTCTTTCCATTTTTTTTTGTCTTTCTGCATCTGCCTAAATGGCATGAAAAATAATTGCTGCCTTCCTGAACTCTTCAGCTACTCATGGATGTCTTTTTAAGAATGCATACAGTATGTAGTATTTAATAACTGAATTTTATTATCCCCTAATAGTCTTACTTAGGTTCAGTTTTGTCTCCCCAACTAGATTATAACTTCCATGAGAGCAGGACTATATTCTGTGCTGCATAACTCTCATGGCCCCTAGCCAATGAAAACCTTACTAGCTACTCCAGTATGAATTGTGAAATGACTTCTAGGCTTAAATTATTTTACAATTTTTCAGCTTGGTTCAAAAAAGTAAAAACAAAGTATCTTGTTAATAATGTCAGACTATTATATATCAGCCTAGACTTTACTAATTTAAAATTGGTAGTATTTCAAAAAGGGTTAACTCAAAGTTAATGTTTTACTTAGCATGCCCTTTATTAACATTATACATTAACAGTGCAAGTACAGGATGTATGAATTACATAGAAAATAAATTTGAGTAATTTTCAAATAGTTTGATATGTAGATAATACTATTACAACTGGTAGTCCTGGAGCATCTTTCTAGATAATATCATATTAGCTTAGGTTGAGGTTTACATATTTTTTTCCCCAACTTTTATATGAAGATTTTGAAACATGCAGAAAAATTTAAGGAACACATATGTAACTATCACTGAGATACAATGATTGCTGATATTTTGTTTATTGACTTTATGTCCTTTGTGTGTGTACCTTTGCTGTACAATTTGAAAGTGAGTTTTGTTTATCATGAACAGATCCTTCAGCAAGTATCTCAGGAATAAAATAGTCACATAACCACAATATTATCACCTAAGAAAATAATAATTACCTAAAACAACTTGAAATTCAATTCATATTTAGATTCCCTCAATCTGGGTTTTTTTGTTTTTTGTTTTTGGGTTTTTTTTTTTTTTTTTTTTTTTTGACAGGTTCTCATTCTGTTGCCCAGGCCGGAGTGTAGTGGCACAATTTTGGCTCACTGCAGTCTCTGCCTCCCAGGTTCAAGTGATTCTCCTGCCTCAGCCTCCCAAGTAGCTGGGTTTACAGGCAAGCACCACTCTTTGTAATCCCTTCACCTGCTGCTTTTTTCCCACAACTCCTCAAGCAGTCACAGATCTCTCTGTCACTATGGATTAGTTTGCATTTTTTGCAGTTTATATTATAGAGATGTAATCAGAGTATGTACTTTCTTGTGTTTTTCCTGTTTTTTTTTTTTGTTTGTTTTTTTGTTGTTTTTTTTTTTGAGACAGAGTCTCACTCTGTTGCCCAGGCTGGAATGCAGTGACGTCATCTCGGCTCACTGCAACCTCCGCCTCCCGGGTTCAAGCGATTCTCCTGCCTCAGCCTCCTGAGTAGCTGGGATTACAGGCAAGTGCCACCACGCCTGGCTAATTTTTGTATTTTTAGTAGAGACGGGGTTTCACATTGTTGACCAGGCTGGCCTCGAATGCCTGACCTCAAATGATCCACCTGCCTCGGCCTCCCAAAGTGCTGGGATTACAGGCGTGAGCCACCATGCCCAGCTTTTCTTGTGTTTTTCAATGAATTTATACAGTTCATCTAAGATGTCAAGTTTAAGATTTTATCTTTCATTGATTTTAAGAAGTTATGTGCCTTGTAGTTTTTTTCCTTTGTGTTTCTTTTGTGTAGGATTTGTTAAACTTTTTGAATTTGTGGTTTTATAATTTTCATCAAGTTTGGAAAACTTTTGGCCATTATTTCAAGTGTTTTTTTTTCTGTCTACACCTCCTCCCCACTTTTTGGGGACTTCAGTTAGATGAATATTAGGCCACTTGAAGTTATTGCATACCTCATTGATGCCCTGTGCCTTTTTTTATTATTGTATTTTCTCTCTGTATTTCATTTTTTTTTTTTTTTTTTTTTTTTTTTTTGAGACGGAGTCTCGCTCTGTCGCCCAGGCTGGAGTGCAGTGGCGCGATCTCGGCTCACTGCAAGCTCCGCCTCCCGGGTTCATGCCATTCTCCTGCCTCAGCCTCCCGAGTAGCTGGGACTACAGGCGCCCGCCACCACGCCCGGCTAATTTTTTGTATTTTTAGTAGAGACGGGGTTTCACCGTGTTAGCCAGGATGGTCTCGATCTCCTGACCTCGTGATCCGCCCGCCTCGGCCTCCCAAAGTGCTGGGATTACAGGCGTGAGCCACCGCGCCCGGCCTCTGTATTTCATTTTAGATGGTTTCTATTGATACGTCTTCAAAGTCACAAATCTTTATTTCTACAATGTTAATCTGCTGTTAGTCTCATCTAGTATGTTTTTCATCTTAGTTCTTACAGTTTTCTTGTCTAAAAGTTTAGGTCTTTTAAAGAAATATATTACATATCTCTACATAACATGCTCATATTTTCCTTTAGCTTCTTAAACATGTGCAGTATAGTTACAATAACTAATATCCTTACCTACTAATGCTGTTATTTGTTTATTTAGGAGTTAGTTTCCACTGATTGATATTTCTTCTAATTATGGATCACATATCTTGCTGCTTGCATGCTTGGTGATTTTTAATTGTAAATTGCACCTTGTTAAGTGCTAAATAGTTTTGTGTCCTAATACCTGTTTAGATTTTTTTTTTTTCCCTGGGATACAGTTGTTGCTTGGAAGCATTTAATCTTTTTGGGGGTTGCTTTTAATATTTGTTAGGTGGGGCCAGAGCAGCTTTCGGTCTCAGACTAATCTTTCTCTAATGTTGAGGCAAAACCCTTCTGAGTACTCTACCCACAAATGATAAGGTTTTCCACTTTGAATGGTGGGGAGGGGATAGGCAGTATACCATGCCCTGTGTGAGCCCTGTATATTGTTCCCTGCAATCTTTTCAGGTGGCCCTTTCCCAGCTCCAGGGAATTTTCTTACACATATGCCCAGACAGGACTCAGCTGAATATGGGAGGGGGATTCTCTGCAGAACTCTAGAGTTATTTCTCTGTGCAGCTCTTGTCTTCTCTTGTCCTCTGTCCTGTGAGCTCTAGCAACCTTGGTTTACTTGACCTCCCAGCTTTATCTCTTCGATTTAGGGGAACCACTGGGCTCCACCTAGGTTTACCCTGTCTGCATTGTGGCCTGGAAGCACTCTCCAGGCAATAAGCTAGGACAGTTGTAGGGCTCTGTTTCCCATCTCTTAGGGATCACTGTTCTTCATTGCCTAATGTCCAGTGCATTTTATAAGTTAGATTTTACTATTCTGTATTACATGCTTCCTTCCAGTTATTGCAAACTGATAAAGTTTTACTATTGTTTTTATCTAATCCACTTTATTGCTCAAATAATTTGCCATTAAAATACAAATGGCTCTTCCCTAACTAAAAATTAAAAATGAAATGAAAAAAATTCAAGCTTCTAAAGTAAATGTTGCATAGTAAATGTCGCGGTATATATACTCTGGTTTATCTTGCTGAAAGGCGTTGCTCTAGGGGTGATGAGTTGAAACCCAAGGTAATTTAGCCTGAGATGTGTTAGAAGAACAACTGACACGCCTATTTAATAAGTGTTATAGTCCCAGTTTGGTAAGTAAATATTTTCCACAGATATTTATAGTTTTTTTGTGTGTGTTTCAGGTAATCGAGTGAAAAAATGAGCTTCATCTGTGGATTGCAGTCTGCTGCTAGAAACCATGTTTTCTTCCGATTTAATTCACTGTCTAACTGGAGAAAATGTAACACATTAGCATCAACCTCACGGGGCTGTCATCAAGTACAAGTTAACCATATAGTAAATAAGTATCAGGGACTGGGAGTAAATCAGTGTGACAGGTGGAGTTTTCTGCCTGGAAACTTTCATTTTTATAGGACTTTTAACAACAAAAGAGCAGGAGGCCTCTCAAGTACCAAAAGTAAGGAAATTTGGAGGATTACCAGCAAATGTACTGTATGGAATGATGCTTTTTCAAGACAGCTGCTAATAAAAGAAGTTACAGCAGTCCCTAGTCTGTCAGTATTGCATCCTCTAAGCCCTGCTTCCATAAGACCTATTAGGAATTTCCATACTTCTCCACGGTTTCAAGCTGCTCCGGTTCCTCTCTTGTTGATGATTCTTAAACCAGTACAGAAGTTATTTGCAATCATTGTAGGCAGGTAAAATGCTTTTTTAGAATAATAAACTTTTATATTAACTTTTTGCATTAATATTTTGTGTTAACTTATATTAACTTTTAGAAATTAATTTTTTTATTTATAAAACTGTACTTTTAAAGAAACCTTGCCAGATCCCCTGTCTCCCCCCATTTAGCTCAAAGTGAAGTTTCTAAACAGTAGGTCCTGCCCAATTTTGTTCTGTATGATTTAATAATCTTGAAACAATTTCCTGCATACTAATTTATGGTATAGAAATACCTCTTTAAAAAGTTATTCTTACATTTTGTATAGGCATTTAAAAAATCTTATATTTATGACTACAAGATCTTAGGATGTATGGATCAGAAGTGTTGGTTATCACTTATGTATAAGAAGAGTACTTACAAACATTTCTTTTTAATTTGTGGAATTTAAGGCAGCAAATCATAAAATTGAGGAACTTTGCTTATATAAGGGTGGGCACACTCCTAGTTAACTCTTAAGTCATTAATGCTTCTTTTCTTTCTGTTCTGTTCCCAACAAATCTTTGTTTTTTTCCTTGGTGATCCTTTATAATAATATTTTCACAGCTTGTAGTGCTTTAACCCTTTTTCTCTTATTTGTTTTATGAAGATGGAAGAAAGCTAATCACTGTTTCTTCATAAAGCTTTGTTGTGTTTGATGACTGTGAAGTCCCTTCTAGCCTTCTTACTACCACATGAACCAAACCAGTTTGCTTTTGATCAAAAACCAAGAACTTCTATTTGTAACTTATTGTGTTTTTCATGATTTGGTGTTGGCACCCAAAAGCGATACAGCTGTATTGACTATTGGTTGAAGTAATACGCTCATCCCAGGTTCTTGGGATGCTCTTTCTGATTTCTACTATGTCCTCATCCTTTTAAATTATTTATTTGTAACTTTCTTGTTTTTGTTACTATTGTTGATCACCTAAAATTTTTCATTTAGAATATGTCTTTCATACGTTTTAAATAAAGGATAATGTCATGTAAAGTTTTAAACAGGAAATAAGTATACTCGATAGTTTGATTTATGTCCTTTTAAATGGACACACTTTGTGTAAAGGCATTGGGGTGTGTCACTTCACAAAGAGAACTTTAAGAATTTGTAAAATAAATTTTTGTCAAGAGAATGATGTATATATGGTAAATTTTTGTTGTGATTTTACAGATCAACTCATAAGGAAAATTTTTGTCCCAGTATTGAAAACATTGCTTGTTGTCAAAATGTTTCTGAACACTGCTAAGTGGCAGAGAGTATTGTTGCCTGGTAGAAATTGGACCTTCTCAGATGTTATCTATAAAATCTCCCACTTTCTTATGAATACCTATGATCTTGTTATCTCTCCTTTTTCACGTTGTAAAGAGGATAGTGGAGTTTCTGCTACTGAGCACTATTTATTTCCAAAATGAACGCTGAGGCAGTTTCCCTTGTACCTTGTGGAATCACTGGCAAATTGTGTTGGAGGTCTGAGGAGCAGTGGGAAAAATAGTGGTTCCAGGTATAGATTTATTGTACTGTAACCTCTTACATAATTATTTAGGCATTTATCCCTATTAAGTGGCTAAGTGGTCAGACTCTGGAATGTCATTGCCTTCATTGCTTGGTTTTCCTTTTATTACCTCAGTGGCCATGGACAAGTTACCTAACAATTTTATCTTCTGTAACAGGGTTATTATGAAGATTAAATGAGATGGTATATATATATACAGAGAGAGAGAGAGAGAGAGAGAGAGAGAATTTTGCATGTACTAGATAGTAATAAATATTAACCAGTGGTAGTTATAGTAAACTAGCATTTCATTTAGTGTTTATCCTTAAAATAGCTGAAGAAGAAAATTTCGATGAGTATTAGAATTTTTTAACTGTAACTTTACATCATTGATTATTTTTTCATCATTTAGCTAAGAATTTTATTAATTGGAAAAGTGATGTATTCAGCGAAATATATCATACAAATTCAGGTGTTTGAGGACATAAAATTCTAGTGTATGCATTTGAGCTTTAGTGATATGTGCTGGAATGATTATCAGAACTTTGAATTTTTCTTTTTGCTTTAGGGGCATAAGGAAATGGTGGCAGGCACTTCCTCCTAACAAGAAGGAAGTATTTAAAGAAAATATAAGGAAGAATAAATGGAAGCTATTCCTTGGTTTGAGTAGTTTTGGATTGCTGTTTGTGGTGTTTTATTTTACTCACCTGGAAGTAAGTCCAATCACAGGAAGGAGCAAGCTACTATTATTGGGGAAAGAGCAGTTCAGACTTTTATCAGAACTGGAATATGAAGCAGTAAGTAGTAAGAGTTGTTTTTAATTAGACTGCTTAATATAACACTCAAAGTAGGAAAGTATCTTAAATGTGAAAGATATGTTGTTTTTTAATTTTAGTTTTTGATATGAAATTAGCATTTTTTTTTTCCCGAAGGCCTCAGACCTTTCACACTTAGTATTTCTACTGCCTACATTGCTTTTCCTAGCATTCACCCAGCTAACTCCTGCTCAGCACATTTCACCTTAAATGTCACTTTTCTCAGGAAAGCCTTCCTTGATTATCCAGACTGGGTTAGGCAGGGTGACTGGATCAGGCCCTAGGAGGTATCCTTCATACCGACTGAATTATGAACCAGCTCATTTGTAGTTGTGCCCATTGCTTGGCTTTACTGGGGTTAGGTCTCCTAGGCTTTTTTTCTCTGCAAACTGTACTTTTCCTTCAAAGCACTCATGAGAGTAACATAATTATTTGCATTATTATTTTTTTGATAGTCTTTCTTGTTAGACTAAGCTTCATGAGGGCAGGGATCTTACCTGTTTTGTTTATGGTTTTAAATATTAACACAGTATGTAAGAGTAGAGCTTAGTATATATTTATTGAATAAATAGATTTATAGTCAGAATTCTTATACCTTGAAAATCAAGTAATATAAGATTTTTTTCCCAAACATCAGTTTTAGCAATTTATTATATTTTTTGAATCCAAATTTAAGTTATAATTTAGAAGTCTTACCTCTTTGGAAAGTATAGTAACTCAGGTAGTTAAACATTTTGTACCCTAGTGAGTTTCTTAGGGACAGAGGTCATTTTCTCTCCAGTTCATAGCACATACACATGTTATGTGCCCTGTGGCTCAATTAATATTTTTCATATTCGTGTCCAGTAGCCTCACTTGACAGCTTTGGCATGGCTGAATCTTTTTTTTTTTTTTTTTTGAGACAGAGACTTGCTCTGTCACCCAGGCTGTACTGCAGTGGTGCCATCTTGGCTCACTGCAACCTCCACCTTACAGGTTCAAATTATTCTCCGGCCTCAGCCTCCAGAGTAGCTGGGACTACAGACATGCACCACCACGCGTGGCTAATTTTTTTGTGTTTTTAGTAGAGACGGGGTTTCACCATGTTGACCAGGATGGTCTTGAACTCCTGACCTCAGGTGATCCACCTGTCTTGGCCTCCCAAAATGCTGAGATTACAGGTCTCAGCCACTGCACCCGGCATGGTTAAATCTTTTTATTCCAAATGAACTTCTGAGTTTGTCAATGGAAAGTTACTATGAAAAAAAAGAAATAATGTTTTCTTAGTTTAAAAATTGTTCTTAATCCAGGCAAGACCAATCTCTTGTAGTAGAGTATATACAGAGATTTGAGATGTTTCTTAGGATTTTGTTGGAGGCAGGTTTAAGGAAAGTGTTCTGGAAAGATTGAGACAGGCCTAGTACTAGTGCATCTTTTACCATTCACATTGCTAAGAAATTTTTTAAAATTTATATATATCTGTATACGTGTATATACATATAGACATAGATGCATTTTTCTTTTTTTCTCATATTAGCTACAAATGTAATACCTGTGTGATAGGAAAATTTAAACACATGTTCTTATAGGGGTATTATAAAGTGCTATAATTACATTTATTCTTGTTTTATCTACTTCAGAAGAGTTAATAGTGGGGGTTTTTGTTTGTTTTAGGCAGTTCACACTGGTGAATTATGCTTAAGTCTTTAAGATAAAGACTACTTGTAAGTTCATATTCTATAAAATAATGTCTTTTAATGCGTCTCAAGGAGAAAAGTTACTCACTTGTTGATTCTTTTTTTTTTTTTTTTTCCTGAGACTGAGTCTCGCCTCTGTCACCCAGGCTGGAGTACATGGAGTACAGTGGTGGGGCTATCTTGGCTCACTGCAGCCTCCGCCTCCAGGGTTCAAGTGATTCTCCTGCCTCAGCCTCCGGAGTAGCTGGGACTACAGGCGTGCACCACCACGCCTGGCCAATTTTTGTATTTTTAGTAGAGATGGGGTTTCATCCGTGTTGGCCAGGATGGTCTCGATCTCCTGACCTCGTGATCTGCCCACCTCCTAAAGTGCTGGGATTACAGGCATGAGCCACCATGCCCAGCCGCTTGTTGATTCTTAAGTGAAAAAAAGCATACACTTTATGAAAGTTAAAGTAATATTTCAGAACATTTTTAATTTTCTCAGTACACTTGAAAGAGCTCTCATGAATATAACTTCAGAAAAAGTATCTTCTCTGGTGGCTAGTCTTAATCAGCATCTTGTAGAGACAGTGATAATGCTCATTAGTTCTGAGATTTCAGTAATTTCCTTTCAATCTGTGAGTAAAACACCTTAAAATTAATGAAATGTCTATTTTGGTAGTTTAACTTTCTTATTAGGTATAGGGTGTTTTTCTGTTCAATGCATTGTGAATTTAATTTTCTTTTGTATTTTACTTAGATGAAATCTTAAGTTCTCCAGGCTCTCCTTTTCTTTTCTTTTTGAGATGGGATCTCCCTCTGTCACCCAGGTTGGAGTTGGAGTGCAGTGGCGAGATCTCAGCTCACTGCAACCTCCGCCTCCTAGACTCAAGCGATCCTCCCACTTCAGCCTCCCATGTAGCTGGGAACACAGGTGCATGCCACCACGCCTGGCTAATTTTTTGTGTTTTCGGTAGAGACGGGGTTTCACCATGTCGCCCAGGCTGGTCTTGAACTTCTGAGCTGAGGTGATCCTCCTGCCTTGGCCTCCCCTAGTTCTGGGATTACAGGCGTGAGCCATCTTGCCTGGCCTAGGCAGTGTTTTCTAAAATGTTTAGGAAAGTAGAAATAATACTTAAGTATTCGTTTGTAGTTTAATCGAAAAGAATGAAATTTTGATGTCAATTTATTCATTAAAAAACTTAGTATTAGAATTTATTCCTTTGTAAGAAACCACATTGTCTTTGCATGAATAATTCAGATTTGAGAAATTTGAGTGCTTAATATATGCAGATTTTTATATAATTAAAACTTAAAATGTTCAATAATAAGTAGCCATATAACTTTCCATGAAGCAGAGTAAGCATTTTGTAGTGCTCTTTTAAAATAAGAAGTAATTTTTAATCTTTCAGTGGATGGAAGAATTTAAAAATGATATGCTAACTGAGAAAGATGCCCGATACCTGGCTGTTAAAGAAGTGCTTTGTCATCTAATTGAATGCAATAAAGATGTTCCAGGGATCTCTCAGATCAATTGGGTTATTCATGTGGTTGATTCCCCAATTATTAATGCCTTCGTGCTTCCAGTAAGTAAATGGTCTCAAACGCATTATAATTGTTAAATTTATTGTCCTTATTTTTTATGATGTTCTAATTGCTTACATTATTTTCTTTGTGGTGCAGAATGGACAAATGTTTGTTTTCACTGGATTTTTAAATAGTGTAACTGATATTCATCAACTTTCTTTCCTTCTGGGCCATGAAATAGCACATGCAGTACTTGGGCATGCTGTAAGTACCTAAAATGAATGTTCAGGTTTGGAAAAACTGCTTTGAAGTTAACAAGTTAAATCTTTTAAATAACTGATTTTTTTCAGGTTTTTTAAAAATGATAGACTTTTAGTTTTGGGTAATTGCCTTAATCTGCTACCTGAAAAAAACGTGATTGGCTAATTTTGAGAATTTTTATGGTCTTTAGTATTTGATACTGAATAATATTTTTCTTAAATACTATTTTTATCACCTGTCTCTTTTGCTAAAACGTAATTATTCTCAACCCCTAATTATTTCAAATTAAATTTTAAACTTTCTATAATTATTAATATACTTGTAATCTAGTCACAAAATTAATTGTAGGGAAGTGATATTACTATTTAAGTGGGTAAATCATCTTTCCTTTTTATTCATTCTCAGAGGATAGCTTGGAGCATCTTTGAAAATGTCTAGAATGATGTGTCATGTGTAATTAATACAGAGTAATAACAATACCTTGCCATTTTACAGTTTACTGAGCTTTTTAGTATATGTAGCTTCCCATTCATAATTTTAGTACCTAATGAGGTATGTATTTATTATTACTATTTTATATAAGAGAAAACTAATGTTTAGAAAAACAGTAACATGACTAACCTGACAAAGTAACCGAACTGGGACTTTAACGTGGGTCTTCTGTATGTTAGTCCAGTGTTTCTTCCTTTCACTACAGTTCCCTGGTTTTTAGCAGCGCTTTTCTTATAGATCATAGAATTCAAGTTGATGTATGCTCCTGTGAATACATGTCTGTTCATCTTGATATAAGTCCAGGAAAATAACACATCTGTTTCACACATTTTTTAAATTGTTATTCATTTAAAAATATAAATGGCTCTTTTGTCTACATTAGAGAGAAGTATTTTTTAAATTGTAAACGCAAAGGTACATAGTGAAGTGACTGAAATGCTAAATCAGAAATACAAGTAACATTAACTTCAAATGGAAATGATAATGATTCTAATCCTTCTAAGAGTAATCTCAAATTCTACCTGTTCCTTAGACTATTGATAAGATGAGATGGGCTAAATTGTTTTTCTGAAACACTGAGAGTAATTATCTCCTTGATTTCTTTTGATTTACAGGAAGATTTTAAAAACATTTTTCTTGACTGGGTGCAGTGGCTTACACCTGTAATCCCAGCACTTTGAGAGGCTGAGGCAGGAGTATTGCTTGAGCCCAGGAGTTTGAGACTGGCCTCGGCAACATAGACTCAGTCTGTACAGAAAAATTTTAAAAATTAGCTGAGCATGGTGGCTCACACCTGTAGTTCCAGCTGCTCTGGAGCCTGAGGCAGGAGGATTGCTTGAGCCTGGGAGATCAAGGCTACAGTGAGCCATGATCGCACCACTGCACTCTAGCCTGGGTGACAGAGTGAGACACTGTCTCAAACAAAAAAGTAAGAAAAAAAATCTTTTTTTCTTAAACAAATATACACAAGAATACGTCTAAGCAGTGTTATTATATGCACTCTAATATCTTTCAGGTAATGGCTTCACAACTGCAAAATCAGTTTTGGCCATTTTAGCATTTGGAAGGTGTTACTATTCAGTACATTTGTTTTTTAGGCATCTAGTTCAGTGCCTTATATTCAGTGTATTGTCATCTCTATCAGTGCAAGAACAGTAGTAGATGAGGTGTAAAAAGCAAACAGCAGCCTTAAAAATAGAACATAGTTATTAATATGTTTTTGCAGAGATCTTAAACATTGTCAGCACAGTATTTTCTCTTTTGGGAGTCTCAATTTTGATCTTATCTAGGCTTTTATGTTTTCTTTATTCTACAAATACAGGTTTTTGTGTGTGTATTTCCAGTTTTCTAAGACTGTATAATAGCAATTATATTCTTTAATAACAAGGGCTTTCTCTTCTATAACAACTTCCTTATTTTGAGTTTCACTTTTTCATGTTAAAATAATTCCATAATTGGGCTGGGCACAGTGGCTCACCCCTGTAATCCCAGCACTTTGGGAGGCTGAGGCGGGTGGATCATGAGGTCAGGAGTTCAAGACCAGCCTGGCCAACATGGTGAAACTCCATCTCTGCTAAAAATACAAAAAATAGCTGAGCGTGGTGGTGGGTACCTGTAATCACAGGTACTCGGGAGGCTGAGGCAGGAGAAACATTTGAACCTGGAGGCGGAGGTTGCAGTGAGTCGAGACCTCGCCACTGCACTCCAGCTTGGGCAACAGGGCAAGACTCTGTCTCAAAAAAAAAAGATAAATCCATAATTGTTTTTCAAAACACACATTTGTGTTTTGAGGCAAAGTAATGAGGCAAATATAAGGAGGTAAAGTATGTTTTGTGAGGGTACAATATTTGTTAAGGGACAATATTCTAAGTCAGTTTTTAGTTTTCAGTCATTTTTCATACATTCAAGTAATGACTGCTATTTTATCAGTTTCAGCATTACAACATTAACATTTACTAATAACCTTTAATGGCAAACCATGAACAATCTAGTTCATTAAACTTAGATATTACTACTCAAAACAACTATTTTATGAAAAATATTTTTTGGTAACTGATATAAGTAAATACAAAAATTAATAGAACCTGATTCTTTCATGATAAATACTAGACTTACAAATTTACAAACTTGTATAAATGAATAATATTTCATATATTAGGTCTTGAAGATCAGAATACTTTTATTTAAAATAAACTTCCAGTCTTTTTCTGAATTTTTTCTTGTTTTAAGTGCTTCATATGTTAGGTAGTGTTTAGTCTTTATCCAAAAATATTAGTAAAATAAAACATTTACTTGATTTTTTAAAATGATGCAACTATATTAAAAACTAAAACTGACCGGGTTTGATTTCTGGTCCTTTTAGTAATAGCTGTGCAAATCTGGGCAACTCTTAACCTCTCTCTATCTCAGTTTCATTATCTATAAATGTAGGGATAATTGTAGCTATTTCACAAGATTATTATGCCTGTTAATATAAGAAATTGTAGGTGTATATCCTCTGACTAATAGTAAGTGACTTAGTAGATACTAGTTAAATGAATGAATAGGTATATAAGTAGATAAACCAAGGAAGGGAAAAACAGACCAGGTAAGAATAAGCAAAAGAAGAAAAAGAGAACTCTCAGTCTTAGGTGGAGAAGGTCAGGTAATTGTAACACATGATGAACTAGAAAATGTAAGCATATACTGTCTTGATGTATGAAATGTAATTTTTATTATTTTGATTATTCTTAGGCAGAAAAGGCTGGCATGGTTCATTTGTTGGATTTCCTAGGTATGATTTTCCTCACAATGATTTGGGCCATTTGTCCTCGAGATAGCTTGGCACTTTTGTGCCAGTGGATACAGTCTAAATTGCAGGAGGTAAGTCTGAGACAATAACTTGAATTGATCATAGCTTCTGGTGAAGGTATTTTAATACTACTGTAAAGCAGCAAATCCAGAGATGTTTTTACATTTTACTATGAAATATGGGTACGAATTTTTAGTGTCTTATGTTTTCTCGTTTTTAGGGGATATTCTTATATATGAATATTTAAATTAAGGAATACTACATCTCTCAAATGATGGGTATGGACAGTTAGAAGGGCTTGGCAACTTTTGGCTAATATAATTTTTGAAAATATATTTATTGGTTTTACGGAGAGAAAACCCAGCCACTGACCCTTCCTTTCATAGTAACTGAATGACTCCCAAATTCAGCTGTCCCTTGGTATACAGGACTTCTTGTGGATACCAAAATCTGAGTATGCTGAAGTCCTTGATAAAAAATGGCATGGTATTGGCTGGGCGCCGTGGCTCATGCCTGTAATCTCAGCACTTTGGGAGGCCAAGGTGGGTGGATCACGAAGTCAGGAGATTGAGACCATCCTGGCTAACGTGGTGAAACCCTGTCTCTACTAAAAATACAAAAAAATTAGCCTGGCGTTGTGGCGGGCGCCTGTAGTCTCAGCTACTTGGGAGGCTGAGGCAGGAGAATGGCGTGAACCCAGGAGGCAGAGCTTGCTGTGAGCCGAGATCGCACCACTGCACTCCAGCCTGGGCGACAGAGTGAGACTCCATCTCAAAAAAAAAAAAAAAAAAAAAAAAAAGCATGGTGTTTGCATGTAACTATGCACATCCTCTCATATACTTTAAATCATCTCTAGATTACTTGTAATTCAATGTAAATGCTATGTAAATAGTTATTTTACTATATATATTTTTAAGTTGTAGTTTTTTAAATTGTTTTTTCGTAGATATTTTCTATCCAAATTGGTTGAATCTACCAGGTGCATAATCCACAGATATAGAGAGCCAACTGTATTTGGGTTTTAATGCGGCACTGTTAAAACCTCTGCACTTTAATGGGCACAGAATTGGCTAAAGCTACTTTGCCACCCTTCCTTCCTTTTCACTCTGTTAAAATATCATTGCTTTGAAAATGCTGAAAGGAAAGTCTTACTAGGTGTTTGTTAACTTTTGTTTTTAGTGCTTATGTATAATAATCATCTCAAAAATGTATTGAGTGCCTCATTTTGTCCAAAACACTGTAATACTGAAAGTAGGTCTTGCAATCTTTATAACTACTTTGTTAACCATGATTTTTTTGTTTTACATCTTTCTTTGAATATTTCCTCTTGTCCCAGGAGGTTTGGTTATTTAGGAACAATCTGTTATTTGTTTATTTAATGATTTGTGGAGTACCCATCAGAGTGCCATCTGGGTGCTGTTTAAATCTAATGTGCAAAATTCTATGAGACAAATTGTTTTTGAGATTGGATAACTAAGTCTATTATTCAGTATTAACATGTCATTTGGCTTCATTTATATTGAAGTAAAGGTTCTTAAAGAGAAAATAAAAGATTGGTTATTCCTTAGGTTGTAGGATCTCATATTTTGAATTTTGTTTCTGTCACTGACCCGCCAGGAAATTAAAAGAATTAGTGTGGTTATTTTCCTGATCTATCTATAGATTGCTTTTTTTAATAATGGAATCAGCAGAGTTGGTCATAAGAAAGATAACATTTATCTATTTCTTTCTTGAAATACTTGATAAATTCTGCCACTTCACTGTAATTCGCCAATGAAAATAAAGTAGGAATGATTCTATTTGAATTATTTTTTCCTAAATCAAGGCCCCTCAATAATTTTGGTGACGAGGAGATGTTTCTCTCTAGAAAGTTGCTCACTGTGATTGGAGAGCAGAGAGGAATGTTGATAGTGAAGTCATTAGGGTGTGGGAATTGCTGAGGTTCATCTGTTGTGAGGACCGAATGATACATTTAAAGCAGGATTTCTCAATCTCAGCACTACTCACACTTTGGACTGGATAATTCTTTGTTGTGGGGGAGTTGTCCTGTGCACTGTAGGATGTTTGGTAGCATTTCTGACCCCCATTCCCTAGATGTCAGTAGCTCTCCCTCCTCTCAGTTATGACAGTAATAAATATTTCCAAACATTTGTAAATGTCCCTGGAGGACAAAATCACACTAGGTTTAGAATCATTAATTTAAAGCACTTAGCACAGTACCTGGCACAAATAAGGGCTCAATAAATATGAGCTGTTATTTTTGTTCATTTAATCCCCTCTGCAGCTCTGTGAGCTTGGAACTGTTACTAGCATCATTTTACATATGATACTACTGGGTTTAGCAGGGTTAAACAATTAGCTCAGGGTTAACAATAAGTTAACAGTATTTGGACTTGAACTTAAGTTTCTCTCTTTTTAAAGCCACAGTTTTAAATCCTTATGTTATCAATAGACTTGACGGGGGCACATGCAGCCTGCTCATGGGGAGTGAAGGCACTATATGATATACATCATTGACCTAAAACAGACTGATTGAAAAGGAAGGAAGTCATTTGTAATGGTCACATACTGTATATCAGATTTATTATATTATTTCAGGCCATCACAGACATGTGGCTACCTTTGAAAGATTGCTTCCCCAATTAATAGCTCTTTTCTCAAAAGTCCTGCCTATTGATTCATCTCCTACAAAGTTTTAGTACTTACTGAAAATTAGAATTTAACTGGAAAGCATTCACATAAATACAAGTAATTAGGAAAATTAAAGTTACTGTATCTATGTGTGTTTTTTTATTGAAGTCAGAAGAAAATTTCATTTTCCCAACTAATCAATACTTAGAAAAGAAAAAGGAAATTAAGATAATTTATCAAAGAAAGAGCATTCTGCTATATGGTTAATTTTTTTACTGAAATAAATTGTCTAGTAGTGTCATTGGATATTATATGCCTACGTTTTCTTGATTTTCTTTTAAAACTCAAGGTCAAAATATTCCTTGACCATATTAAAAAGCCTTCATCAATAAGCTTTCTTAGTGAATCCTGTACTCAGTAGGTGGAGACTATAATTGGAAAAATAGAAGTAAATTCCTTATACTACAGACTGTCAAGAAATTTATAGGCATGACTTCTATCCTTATCATTTTTTAAAGTATTTCTAATCAGGGAAATAAAGGCTGTGTTTATATTTTATATCATGGAGTTATTTTAATGTTAGTAGACAGTATAGGAATTTTATCCTAGATACTCCATGAAACTGTTTTTTAAAAATCTCTCTGTGTTACTCCTTTTTTCATGAAATAAATTGTCTTAATGGAGCTTTTCTGTCATTTCTTCTTAGTATATGTTTAATAGACCATACAGCAGAAAATTGGAGGCCGAAGCTGACAAAATTGGACTACTGCTTGCTGCAAAGGTAAAGTGTTTAGTAGTTGAGAATACATAATGCCCTTCCCAGGCTGAAAGATAAATGTGTGTTATTTTAATGAGGCTTGGCATAAGCAGAGAATGAGACTTGGACTGTATTAGCCCTTTATGCAATTTCTGTTAATCTAGAAATTTGAAGATTGTGGACCTTGAAAGAATGTATAACTGAAGAGTCTCAATTCCCTTCTATATTTGAAGCTGTATTATGCCTTAGACAGAATCCATAAGATTATAGTAATTATCAGGTTCTATTAAAAGAAAGTCAGTTCTTGATTGGAAATAATTTTTTGCGTGTATAAATTTTTTGATTATAGACATGAAACATACAAATTGAAATTTTAAAACATTTGGTTATGTAATGTGTCATCCCCTCTGGCCTTTTAACATTTGTCCCTCTGGAAAGCTAATGCTATCTTTATTTTACTCCAGTACTCCAATATTTTACCCCTTGCTTCTCTGATCTAAGGAGGCTTTTTGAGTAAACAGGATGATAGGTAGTTGTTTTCCCCCACTTGAAGATAGGTTGATCCTGTTGTAGCTATGATCTTGGCTAAGCAAACTGATTTTCTACCATTTAAATAAACAGTAGACGAACAGACATTTAGGTTATTTTTGTTGTAGCAGATGGCTTTTTTTTTTTTTTTGCTAGCCATAGAGAGCAGCTCTGGGCGTTTACTTTTATTTAAGTTGACTTTGTTCCTGTCTACTTAACAGGGCACCTGGCAGCTATTTTTAATTACCTGTGATAACTGAGTGTTATTAGTAGCATTTAAGATTAGAAGTAAAACTGCATTTTAAAAAAATGAATGAAAACAATGCCACTTCACATATTAAATTCAAGTTTTATTTGATCCTTTGTTATGTTTCTGGTAGTTATTAAAACTATTAATCATTTTATTTGAACCTCTCATAAGTTTTATGTATTTAGTTTCATAAATCAAGGTATTACTCCTTCACAAAAGCAAAATCAGTTCTTTGAACGTTAAATAAATGTGATTAAGTGAATTATCAGACTGCGTACACTAAGAAATTCCCACATAAGGGGGCCACAGATTGGCTGTATTAAGAATTTCCTAATTTTCATGTACTCCAGTCTGTCAGATTTTCCCGATATGTTAAGTGTGTTCTGTGTTCTGGTTAGGAAATCTTTGTTTATCTCAGTAAGTTATTCCTGCTTTATTTCTAATAAACTTTACTATTTTTAAAATATATAATATGAGGAAGAGGGCAACATCTTTTTTTTTCCCATATGGATAGCTAATAGACTCAGCACTGTTTATTGAAAAAAGTCACCTTTTTTTCACCAGACTTCAGTGTCTCTTTGTCATAAAGGTGGGAGTATATCTGGGGTCTCTTTCTAGACACACTATTCTGTTCCATTGGCTTGTTTATGTTTCAGCCAGTACCATATTATCACTATAACTTTGTAGTAAGTGTTGATACCTGAAGCTTCTGTCCTCCAGTGTTGTTCTGCAGAATTGATTTGACTCTTCTTGGATCTTTGCATTTCTATATACATTTTAGAAATAGCTTATTAAATTATACATACATAGAAAAACACATGGGGTTTTGATTGGAATTACATTGCATTTATACATGAATTTGGGGACACTTGACTAGTGTCTGTAGTATTGATTCTTCCCATCCATAAATATGATATATTTTCCAGTTTGTTTAGATGTTTAATTTTTCTCGATGTTTTGAAATTTTTTTGTATGTAGGAATTACACATCTTTTGTTAGATTTATTGCTAAGTGTTTGATGTCATGATAAATAGTGTCATTTTTAAAGTAAATTGCTTGTATATAAAAATACAATTGATTTTATAATTGACCTTGTACCCAGCAACCTTTATTTCTTCCTTTCCAATCTGTATACAGTTGACTCTTGAACAGCATGTTTTTGAGCTGTGTAGATCCACTTATACATAGGATTTTTTTCAATAAATATATTGGAAGGTTTTTTGGAAATGTGCAACAATTTGAAAAAACTCACAGGTGAACCATGTAGCTTAGAAATATTGAAAAAATTAAGAAAAAGATATGTCATGAATGCATAAAATACATGTAGATATTAGTCTTTTATAATTTTTTACCATAAAACACAAATCGGTTATGAAAATTTATCAAAACGTGTGCCTACACAGACCATACATGGTGCCATTTGCAGTTGAGAGAAATGTAAACAAACATAAAGATGCAGTATTAAATCATAACTGCATAGAATTAACTGTGGTACCTATGGTACTACTCTTATAGTTTTGTATTCACTTCCTGTTGCTAATGCAGTGATCTCAAATATTGTGAATATCTACTTAAAACACCAGAAGACACTAATCATCTCCATGTGAGCAGCTTTCTCTCCAGTAAATTGAGTATCTTAGTAAATGGTCTCTTGCAGTTCTTGCATATTTTTCATTGTGTTTAGTGCAATACTGTAAACACCTTGAATAATACCATGAGACCCATATGAGTTGCTGCTAGTGATACTGGAAATGTTCCCAAGAAGTAAACTCATGATATTACAAGAAAAAGTTGAGTTGCTTGATATATACTGTAGATTGAGGTCTGCAGCTGTGGTTGCCTGCCATTTCAAAATAAACGAATCCAGAATAAGGACCGTTGAGAAAAGGAAAAGAAAATTTGTGAAGTCATAGCTGCAACTCTACCAGCAAGCATGAAAACCTTGCACTTTTTGCGAAAGACTTTTATCTTGTATAGAAGATGCACCTTTTATGTGGGTGCAGGATTGCCATAAGAAAGGCCTATCTATAGACTCTAATATGATTCAAGAAAAAGCAAAGTCATTATATTACAACTTAAAAGGAAGATGAAAGATCTAAAGCTGGAGAATTTAATGCCAGCAAAGGATGGTTTGATAGTTTTAGAGATTTGGCTTAAAAATGTCAAGATAACAGGAGAAGCAGCTTCTGCTGACCAAGAGGCAGCAGATGCATTCCCAGATGCTTTAAGAAAATCGTTAAGGAGAAAGAATAGCTGCCGGAACAGGTTTTTAATGCAGATGAAAGTGTGCTATTCTGGAAAAAAGATAATGCCATAAAGGACATTAGTGAGCATCAAGATTTAAGGCAGAAGGGATATGCTAACTCTACTGTTTTGAGGAAATGGAGTTGGATTTCTAAGTACTTTCCTTATCTATAAAGCTGGTAACCCCTGAGCCTCTAAGGAAAAAGATAATACCAGCTGCCAGTCTTTTGGTTGTAAAGCAAAAAGGCCTGCTACACAATGAGAACGCTTTTTCTGGATTGGTTCCATCCATGCTTTGTTCCTAAAGTTAAGAATTATCTTGCCAGTAAAGGCTGCCAGTTCTTTTTTTCTTTTTTTGAGATGGAGTCTCGCTCTGTCACCCAGGCTGGAGTGCAGTGGTGTGATCTCGGCTCACTGCAAGCTCTGCCTCCCAGCTTCACGCCATTCTCCTGCCTCAGCCTCCCGAGTAGCTGGAATTACAGGCACCCACCACCACGCCCGGCTAATTTTTTGTGTTTTTAGTAGAGACAGGGTTTCACCATGTTAGCCAGGATGGTCTCGATCTCCTGACCTCGTGATCTGCCCGCCTTGGCCTCCCAAAGTGCTGGGATTACAGGCGTGAGCCACTGCGCCCGGCCAGGACTGCCAGTTCTTTTTACATTCTCAATTCCTCTGGTCACCTGGAACCCCATGAGTTCAACACTGAAGGCGTCCAAATGGTCTACTTGCCCCCAAACACAACATTCCTAGTTGAGTCTCAGATCAGAGGGCCATAAGGACCTTTAAGTCTCAGTACAACAGGGTACTTTAGGGAAAGGTTGTTACTGCTATTGAAGAGAACCCCAATAGAACATTATGAAGGTCTGTAAGGTTTACACCACTGAAGATTCCATCATTGTTATAGAAAAAGCCATGAAAGCCATCAAGTCTGAAATAATAAATTGTTGATGAAGCAAACTGTCCAGATGTTGTGCGTGACCACACAGAGCCAGTCAAGGAAATGATGAAAAGATTATGGATATGGCAAAAAAGGTGGGGAGTGAAGGGTTTCAAGATACAGATCTTAGAGAAATTCAAGAGCTAATAGAAACACCTTATCAGGGGAATTAACCATGGATGACTTGATGGAGATGAGTGCTTCCAAAATGGTGCCAGGTAGAAAAGACATAGTAGTGCCAGAAAACAAATTGACATTAGACAATCTAGCAGAAGGATTCTGATTATTCAAGACTACTTTTGACTTATTTTACGACAGAAATTACAAAGTATCTCCATTAAGTTACACTGATTGTGCCTGCCTTTCCTGTCTCCCGTTCTACCTCTGCCACCCCTGGAACTGCAAGACCAACTCTCCTCTTCCTTCTCAGTCTACTCAATGTGAAGACAAGGATGGAGACATTTATGATGATCCACTTCCACTTAATGAATAGTAAATATATTTTCTCTTCCTTATGGTTTTCTTAATAACATTTTCCTTTCTCTAGCTTATTTTATTGTAAGAATACAGTATATAATACATATAACATACAAAACATGTTAATTTACTGTGTTACTGGCAAGGTCCACAGTAGGCTATTAGTAGTTAGGTTTTGGGGGAGTCAAATGTTACATGGGGATTTTTGACTGCACAGAGGGGTCAGTGCCCTTAACCTCCATGTTGTTCAAGGGTCAACTGTACTTTTTAATTTTTGCTTTATTGCAATAGCCAAAAACTTTAGTACAAAGTTGGTGATGGGCAACTTTGTATCTCCCTGATCTTAGGGGCAAGAAAGCATTCAGTATTTCACCATTATGATGTTTGTTGTAAGCTTTTTATAGATACTTTTTTATCAAATGAAAGAGTTTCTCTTCCATTTCTAATATCCTAAGATTTAAAAAAATTATGTATATATATTAAATTTTATCAAATGCATTTTCTGCACTTTTTCTTCAACTTTAAAGTTCCAGGGTACATGTGCAGATGTGCAGGTTTGTTACGTTAATAAATATGTGTCACAGTGGTTTGCTGCACAGATCAACTCATCACCTAGGTATTAAGCCCAGCATCTATTAGCTATTCTTCCTGATGTTCTCCTTCCCCCTGCATTTTCTGCCTATATTGAGATGATTATATGATTTTTCTCCTTTAATCTGTTATTGGGCAAATTACATTAATTTTTTTTAAAGTTAAGTTACATTTTTGGGGAAATATACCTAATTTTGTCAATTATCCCTTAATATATTGCTAGAATTGGTTTAATGCTTAGTTTAGAATGTTTATCTCTATGTTCAAAGGAGATAGTCGCCTAGAATTTTCTTTTCTTGTAATGTCCTGTCAGGTTTTGGAATCAAAGTTATGCTGGCCTCATAAAATTGATCAGGGAAGTGTTCTTCATTTTCTCTTCTCCAGAAGAGTTTTTGTAAGATTAGCTATATTTATTTTTTAAACGTTTGGAGAATTCCTGGGTAAAGCCATATGGGCCTGAAGATTTCTTCATGAGTTTGTCTTTAATTATGGATTCAGTCTCTTTAATAGATATAGAACTATTCAGATTTTTCTATTTCTTGTTTCAGTTTTTGTAGTTTTTCTAGGAATTTTTGTTTAATTTTCAAAATCATTGGCATGAAGTTGTTTTAATATACTCTTATTATATTTTAATGTCTGAAGGATACCTGTTATTTTACATGTATCTTTTAAATGTCCCCTTTGTTAATATTGGTGATCTTTGTCTTGTCTTTTTTTTGCTAGATTTTATCACTTTCATCAATCTTTTCAAAACCATCTTTTGGGTTTGCTTATTGTCTCTATTATATAATTGTTTTCTGTTATGTCGGTTACCATTTTTTTTCATTATTTTATTCTGCATTCATTTTTTGGGTTTCATATGTGGTTCTTTCCCTAACTTAAGATGAATACTACCATCATTTATTTTAAACTCTTTTTTTTTCTAGTACATACATTTAAGGCCGTACATTTTCCTCTGAGAGCATCTTTACTTGTCATGTTGCAAGGGTTGATATGTTATTTTTTCTTCAGTTTAAAATGTATTCTTGTTTTCGCTGTGGTTTCTTCTTTGGCCCATGGGTTATTTAGAAGTATATTGCTTAGTTTTTGAACATTTGATGATTTTAAAGTTACCTTTTGTTTTCGATTTCTAGCTTAGTTACACTCTGATTGGATAATATACTGAATGATTGGAATCCTTTGAAAAGGGTTGGGTCTTGCTTTGTGGCTCAGGATGTGATCAATTTTGTCAAAATGATGTGCACTTGAAAGTGGATCCTGCCATTGCGGGTGCAGTGTTCTGTGGATGTCAGTTTTGCCAAGTGTGTTAATTTTGTTGTTTCAGATCTTCTATATTCTTGCTGATTTTTTTTCCTTTTTTTTGTAGTTGTCAAGAGAGGTTTGGTAATATTTCATTATGGTTGTAGATTTTTCTTTTTTCCTTTTAGGGCTATTAATTTTTGCCGTGTACATCTTAAAAGTATCTTTAATATACATACTTGTTAGATTGTTAGATTTTCCTAGTGGATTGATCCTTTTCTTGCAATAAAATCACTGTCTCTAGTAATACTTCTTGCCTAATGTCCACTTTTTGCTTTTAGTATTGTTATTTCAGCTTTCTTTCAGTTAGTGCTTGCATGGTAAATCTTTAATATTCTGATTTTCAAACTTCCTGTGTTCTTGTGTGTGTAGCCCTTGTAAACAGAACATTGCTGTTGTTTTTATCTTTGCCCTTTTCTGGGGAAAAGTTAGTCTATTTGTTTAATTTGCATTTCTTATTTGTAATTGTTTATATAATGTGGAACATTTTTATGTGTCTATTGGCACTTCATTTATATTCCTTTGTGAATTATCTTCTCAGATATTTTTCCCATTTTCAAATTGGGCAAAGAAGTTTGTGTTCTTATTCTTGAGTTGTAGGAGTTTTTCACATACGTGCTAGGTGCAAGTTCTTTGTCAGATATGTGTCTTGCAAGTGTTTTCTTTCATTCTGTGGCTTGCTCTTTTATTTTTTATTTTTTTCAACGTTTAGGTTCCAGGGTATATGTGCAGGTCTGTTATGTGGGTAAATTGCACATTGCTAAGATTTGGTGTACAAATGATCCTCTCCCCGAGGTAGTGAGCATGGTACCCAAAAGGTGGTTTTTCAACCCTTGCTCCCCTCCTTCCCCCTTCCCTCTGGTAGTTGCCAGTGTCTGTTGTTCCCATGTTTGTGTCCATGTGTAGTCAATGTTTAGCTCCTACTTATGAGTGAGAACATGCAATAGGTTAATCACTTAACCTCTGACTGTCCATGTATCAGAATGTATGTTTTCCACTACCTATCTTGAAGTTCATTAATCTTATTTTTAGCTGTATTTGTTCTACATTAAATTCGTATTTGAGTTTTAAATTTCAGTTACTTTGTCTTTTCATTCCAGAATATCCCTTTGAAGCTCTTTTATAAATTTCACTTCTCTGGTGAAATTCTCCATTTTGTCGTATGTTTCTTTGTTTATATTTTCTTGAATATGTTAATCATATTTTTTTTAAAAAATTCATGTTTCTTAACTCTAATCTCTGTATTATAGCTGGGTCCGTTTCTGTTGTCTGTTTTTGGCTTTGGTCTTGTTTGTTGGCATGGTTGCTTATTTTTGATTGAATGCTGGATATTTCATATAAACAGTTCTGTTGGCTCTGAATGATATTTTTTTTTTTCCATCAGAGGTATTCTCTGTGCTAAGTGGTCACTTAGAGCATAGCAGATCTCTTCACACATTCAGAGCCTGAGGTGAGTTTGCATAGGCTGGGATGATGAGCTCTACTGTAAGATTATAGGACAGCGATCTAGCTCTTTCTTTGGGGAAGCTTCCCATAGAATATATATTGGCCTTTCCTCTGTGGTCATTCACGTGTCTGCAGATGAATCCTGTAAAAACTGGCTGTTGGATGTACCCCATTTACCCTGATGTGATTACTATACATTTCATGCCTCTATCAAAATATCTCATGTAACCCATAAATATATAACCTACCAAGTGCCCACAAAAATAAAAAACAAGTAAAAAATCTGGTTTGTCAGTGTTTGAGGATTGGCAGTGGAAAAGGGAGTAGGGTTTTCCCATTCATTGTGGAGACTTTTAAAAATTCTCTGTTATGACCCTTATACCTCAACCTTTCTTTCTTGGAAGTCAAATACTAAATCTTTCTGGGGTCTCTGTAGTGTGGGGTAATCAATCAATTGCCAAAGAAGCGAGCAATAAGTGTAGAGATAAGGCATGAACTCTGGAACTATACTGCCAAGTTTGAGAATCTGCTTTCCCAGAGAGAGTACTAGCTGTGTGATTATGATCAAGTTATTTATCCTTTTTGTGCCTCAACTTTTCTCATCTGTAGGATAGGAACAGTATTGGACCTATCTCATACACTTAATATAATTAAAATTCTTAGAGCTCGTGTCTTTTAATCATTTATCTTAAAAGGACTGTCTGCTGTCTCCTCTTCTTTATTTCACAGATACATTATCTCAAACCCAGTATGTTCAATATTAAATTCTTAATTTCTCCCTACATGTGTTTTTCTTCTGGTCTCCCTTTTCCCAATGAATATACTACCCTCTATTCAGTTGCTTTTGGAAAAAAAACCCTGGAGTCCTCCTTAGTTATTCGTTCTTTATCATTTACTCTTAATTTTTTCACCAAGTCCTGGCAGTTCTATCTATAAAATATATCTCAGTATGTTCCCATCTCCAGTACTAGCATCTTTTACCTAAACTTCTGTACCAGGCTCATGATAGCTTTCATTGACTCCAGTCCTACTCCCCTCCATTCCATTCTCCACCCTGCCACAAGTAAGAAACAGATCCAGTAAGCTATGATGATATTCTCTTTTCTTTTTTCTTCTCTTCTCTTCTCTTCTCTTCTATTCTCTTCTCTTCTCTTCTCTCCCCTCTCCCCTCTCCCCTCTCCCCTCTCCCCTCTCCCCTCTCCGCTCTCCACTCTCCCCTCTCCTCTTTTCTTTTCTTTCTGACGGAATTTCACTTTTGTTGCCCAGGCTGGAGTGCAATGGCGCGATCTCAGCTCACAGCAACCACCACCTCCTGTGTTCAAGCGATTCTCCTGCCTCACTCAGCCTCCTGAGTAGCTGGGATTACAGGCATGTGCCACCATGCCTAGCTAATTTTGTATTTTTAGTTGAGACGGGGTTTCTCCATGTTGGGCAGGCTGGTCTCGAACTCCCAACCTCAGGTGACCCACCCACTTTGGCCTCCTAAAGTGCTGGGATTACAGGCGTGAGCCACTGTGCCCGGCCTGATACTCACTTTCTTAAGATAAGGCTTTAAGAAGACATTGACCAGAATTTTCCTCCAGACTTTTCCCTTTCTCACCTGACCAATCCCCTACTTTGGATTGACATTTAACATTAATACAATCAGAAGACAGTTTGTCAGATGAGTAGGTTGCGAAAATTTTCTCCCATGTTGTAGGTTGCCTGTTCACTCTGATGGTAGTTTCTTTTGCTGTGCAGAAGCTCTTTAGTTTAATTAGATCCCATTTGTCAATTTTGGCTTTGGTTGCCATTGCTTTTGTTGTTTTGGACATGAAGTCCTTGCCCACGCCTATGTCCTGAATGGTAATGCCTAGGTTTTCTTCTAGGGTTTTTATGGTTTTAGGTCTAACGTTTAAATCTTTAATCCATCTTGAATTGATTTTTGTATAAGGTGTAAGGAAGGGATCCAGTTTCAGCTTTCTACATATGGCTAGCCAATTTTCCCAGCAGGGCTAATATCCAGAATCTACAATGAACTCAAACAAATTTACAAGAAAAAAACAAACAACCCCATCAAAAAGTGGGCGAGGGACATGAACAGACACTTCTCAAAAGAAGACATTTATGCAGCCAAAAAACACATGAAAAAATGCTCATCATCACTGGCCATCAGAGCAATGCAAATCAAAACCAGTATGAGATATCATCTCACACCAGTTAGAATGGCAATCATTAAAAAGTCAGGAAACAACAGGTGCTGGAGAGGATGTGGAGAAATAGGAACACTTTTACACTGTTGGTGGGACTGTAAACTAGTTCAACCATTGTGGAAGTCAGTGTGGCGATTCCTCAAGGATCTAGAACTAGAAATGCCATTTGACCCAGCCATCCCATTACTGGGTATATACCCAAATGACTATAAATCATGCTGCTATAAAGACACATGCACACGTATGTTTATTGCGGCATTATTCACAATAGCAAAGACTTGGAACCAACCCAAATGTCCAACAATGATAGACTAGATTAAGAAAATGTGGCACATATACACCATGGAATACTATGCAGCCATAAAAAATGATGAGTTCATGTCCTTTGTAGGGACATGGATGAAATTGGAAACCATCATTCTCAGTAAACTATCGCAAGAACAAAAAACCGAACACCGCATATTCTCACTCATAGGTGGGAATTGAACAATGAGATCACATGGACACAGGAAGGGGAATATCACACTATGGGGACTGTGGTGGGGAGGGGGGAGTGGGGAGGGATAGCACTGGGAGATATACCTAATGCTAGATGACGAGTTAGTGGGTGCAGCGCACCAGCATGGCACATGTATACATATGTAACTAACCTGCACAATGTGCACATGTACCCTAAAACTTAAAGTATAATAAAAAAAAAAAAAATAAAAAAAAAAGATACACACACAGAATGTAATAGTAAAATAAACAGGTAAATAAAGAGGGAAGGTTGAAAATTGAACAAAAAAAAAAAAAAGAAGACAGTTTGATCTTACAGACCTAGGTGCTAGCTCTTCTCTGATCCATTATGATGATTTTCATTTATTAATTGAATGTAATTAACTTCCAGATTATAGGGATACATAATATCTTCATGACATTAGAATTCAAGAGACAGAAATTTAATAAATAATTTAACAAAGTTTGAAGTATTATGAATTGGAGATACAGGAAACATTCATTCTATGGGAGAATGTAGCAGAGATGTAACTTGAGGGATCTCTCAAGTTACATCAAATTACATAGGAAAACTTAGTCTTGGGATTAGACTGAGAAAGAAATAGTTAAAATGGAGATCTGAAAGATAAATAGTAATTATCCTGATGAAGATGTTGATAGGTGTAGTGTTTGGCATGGTGTGTTCAAAGGCAAGAGAAACAATGGCTTATTCCAGGAATTGAAAATTTGTTGTGGTTAAAATGTCAACAGAATTCAAGAGCACCAATGGCAACAGATAAAACTGAAGGATAGGCAGAAACTTCTTTATTAGCAATTTTAAGGATTTTACACCTTGTCTAGCATAGGGGTCAGGACTTTGGGTTCAGTAGTCCAGATGTGTGTTTGAGCTCTTGTCTCCTCCACATGACTGTAGCAAATCACTTAACCTCTTCAAATCTGTTTTGTAGTCTGAATAGTGAGAATAATGATAGTACTTCCATCAAAGAGTTATTTTGGGTATCCTGGACTTGATTCTTATTGTGGCTTGTATCCTTTTTTTGGACCTTGATGCATCAGACTCCCTTGACTTCTTGCCATTGTAGCATTCAAATCATGTCAACATAATCCTCCTTTTCCTAATTCTCTCCTTCCTAGGCAACCTTCTGATTACAGCCTGGCTTCCTCTGTAGCATGCCTAAAAGGGAGAGAAAGTCCTGACCCAAGGACATAGATGCATGTGCTCTTGCTGGTTTGGGCAGCTGTAGTTATCTCTGTAAATTAAGAAGTTGGCATTCTGATTTTATGTCAATCTTGTGAGCTTGGTTACTGGGAACTATTTCTGAGAGATGGTTCTATTGGTCATATGCAGTCCCATTGCATTTATGAGGTTTCAACATGCAAAATTCACAAAAACGATGTTACTCATGAAGCCTCTTTCAAAGTAGGCAGCCCACTTTCCCTAGGGTTCTCTGCTGCTCCTCTGCTACTGGCTATGAGTGATTTTATTGTGCAAATTTATGTTTTTATAGGAGTTCTTTTAATTTTTCATTTGGAAGGCGTTTGTCATTATATAAATTATCAGAATGATTAATATAGAATTAGTAATAACTGGTAAGACCAACATGTAAATTAAGCATAGAATAACAAGCTGTTCAGTCTTCAGCTGACAAAAGAGGTCCTGTTAAGTATTTGATCTTTTGGGGTATGAATATTCATTTGTCACTGTAAAGAGCCTTTGACACTTTGCAGTCATTATAGAAATGACTTTTTAAAAATTTCACAAGCAACTAAACTATCAGTTTTAATTTTTTCATAACAATTTCTTAAGTTTGGAAAAGAAAACTGATTTTCTTTTAGTGGTTCTGAACTGGGGTAGCCTTCTAGGATGACATTGTGTATGATTGTTTTTGATTGTCACAGTTATTGGGGAAGTGGGGGGAATTATTGATGTTTAATGGGAGGGAAATGGGGATAATAAATATCCTATAGTGGCCTGGAAAGCACTCACTGGGAGTAATCCCCAAAGCCTGTTAAGTGGTCCTTTTGGGAAACACGGCCTGCTAGTTTCCTCAAGTAACGTGAGATAACTGTGCCAATAGCACCATCTAGTGAGGGCATTAGGTAATAAGCAAAATCTACTTTTCATCACAGAAATGAGAAAATTTCAAATTCTAAACTTTATTTAAAATAGTACCTTGTAGAATCATAGACTTTTAGAGCAGGAAGGAAAATTGGAGCTAATTTAATCTACCTTCTCATTTTACAGATAAGAAAACCAGAGTCTAAAGATGTGAAGTGATTTATCTAATAACCTATACCTAGTTAGTAGGAAGACCCTTAGTTCTTATTTTTCAGGTTAGTATTCTGAGCTTTCATCACAGCAAAGTATCTTTGTGTTTTATTTGGGTTACTGTTTTAGGTTCTTTGCTTAATGATTCTTTTAAGAAAGAAAAGAATCAGTAAGTAAGGAGACCATCTTATTTAATAGGTATGTTGTAAAGTAACTTTCATAATGCATACATTATTTGGAACTTAATTTTATCACCCAGAAAAATGAGACAGGCTTATGTGTATTCATCTGATTTTTCATTGCTATAATTTCAGCTGTTGAGTCTTATGATAAAACTTTACCTAAGATAGAGGGAAAAAAGTAACATGAAAATTTATTAAAACTTAATTTATTATATTGATTGGTGAAATGACCTGCTGGCAATCAAAAGATGCAGAAAATTGAGCAAAAAATTAAGATTAAATGACCAACATATGTCTTTCATTTTTATGTTAGAGCACATGAAGTATTTTTGATAAGTTTTCTCTTGGTGTGAGGGATTGGCAAATACTGAGAATGGCTTAGCTGAAATTATCTCAAGATTATGTTGCATTTAGTTGGAAAAGAGCAATTTTAAATTATTTCCTGGAAAAATGTTGTTTAGAGAATAAGTGGGTTACAAAATAAAATGAGCTTTAAGAAGTGATGCCATCAGCAATATTGGAAAATGATGAACCTATGGAAGTATGTGAGACTGAAATGAACTAGTTTCTGGTAGATGATGACAATGATGATTGTAGTGTATAATAATCAATAACATTTTTAATGTGCTGGGCACTGTCCTGAGTGTATTACATGTGTTTATTTTTTTGATCTTCATAACAACCCTGTGAGGTATAGGTAAACCTGAGGGATGGAGGAGTTAAGTAACTTGGCAAAGCTCTCATAGACAGTAAGGTTTCCCTCTCCCAAAGTGGAGGTACATTCATTTCTGAAAGGGAACTTTCCATCTTGTATTTGCCTGCTGGAAACAGTTTTGGATTTCTGCAGTATTGCCTCTAAAATAATGATCATTTTTATATCTGTTTTGGTCCCTTTAAATCTTATAACAGCCTCAGTGTATTTTTCTAGCTGTAGGAGCCCAGCTCCCCCTGCCACAATCCTTTGTAGTATTGTCTCAGATGATTGTTTTACCTATCACATGTCTATGTGGAATACAGGAGAGGATGCTACAATGACTGGGACAAGTGTAGGGTGTTAATGGTTTCCTAAAAAAAGATTCAGATTCATTCAGTGTCGGTTTACCTTTGGAAGGGGGTGATGGCTAACAGGAGCTTTGTTGGAGTGTCTAGTGAATACAGACAGCAAAATTCAGAGATACTTTTCATCTTTGCATTTCTAATGAAAACGTTGGCTACAGGTAACGGTACAGTTAGGCTTTTACTTGGTCTAGATCTATTTATACATATTTCTCTAGTATTGTTTTGGCATTGGGAAATGGTGAAATTATAAGAACAATTTTTATACTGCTGTATTCTTTATGAATATCATATCCCACTGAGTTTATAATTTAATAGTAGCAAATTCTTTCTCAATATGTTCCTTAATGCATATTCATATACATTTATATTCTCTGGATTGTACTAGAACCTTCTTGTAAATTCATGACATCATCACTTAGGACCAAACATAGCATTTTGCAATTACCATAGGCCTCCAGTTGCTCACCAGGGGAAAGGAAGGTAGAAATAGTGTCCGCTATGTTCTGAGTCCTGGACTGGCTGCTTTGCAAGAATTATCACATTTTAACTTGACAATTCACTGCTTTAATTTAGTTTTACAGATGAATCTGAGACTCCTAGAGACTAAATTATTGACCCAGGGGCAAAAACTCTGCCACCAGACTACTTGGGTTCAAATTATGGCTCTGTCACTTACTAGCTGTTTGAGCTTTGTCAAGTTATGTAGTCACCATGGATCTTGGTTTCTTCATCTAATCTGTAAAGTGAGGGTCATAACAGTACTTACCACATGAGGTTGTTATGAGGATTAAATGAGTTAATATAATGTGTTAATATTTGTAATACACTTAAAACAATGCTTGGCATGTGGTGTCATATAAGTGACTGTTAATAAATAAAATAATCAGTATTTTGAACCCAGATATTTCTGATTCTAAAACCTGTAGTCTCTCCATTATCTTAGTTTACAGTCTCAAAAAATATTCTAGGACCAAAGTATTTCACTGACACATATTTTCTTATGTTTCTCTGGCCAGCGGTAGCCATTATTAGTTCTGTTTTTAAGAAGGGAAGGTTACCTAGAGTCTAATTCTTTCTTTGTGTACTTACAGTTGCTTAATAAGTTATTTAGTTCAGTTCAATAATTTTATTGAAGCAATGAGTTAGACTGAATTAGTTGCTGTATTAGTCCATTTTCACAGTGCTGTAAAGAAATACCCAAGACTGGGTAATTTATAAAGGAAAGAGGTTTAATTGACTCACAGTTCTCCATGGCTGGGGAGGCCTCAGGAAACTTATAATCATGGTGGAAGGGGAAGCAGGTATGTCTTACATAGCAGAAGAGAGAGAGAGTGTGTAAGAGCAGGGAAAACTGCCTTTTAAAACCATCAGATCCCATGAGAACTCACTCAGTATCATGAGAACAGCATGGGGGAACTGCTGTCATGATCCAGTCACCTCCTACCAAGTCCCTCCCTCGACACATGGGAATTACAATTTGGATGACAGTTGTTGACGAGATTTGGGTGGGGACACAGCCAAACCATATCAGTTGCTTAATAAGTTCTTAGTTTTCTATAATACTTTTCATGAAGCAAAAGAGTTAGACTTTTGATAAACTGAGTATTTATTTTAAAAATGCCTTTATTTTGGTCTATCATTACTTTTTTTCTCTTTTTTAGTAAGTACATTTAACATGAGATCTACCCTCTTAAATTTATAATTTTACAATACATACTTAACTATAGGCACATGTTGTATATCAGATCTCTAGATCTTATTCATGTTGCAGAACTGAGACTTTATATCTATTGAATAGCAACTCCTCATTTCCTCCTACTTCCACTCCCTGACAAACACTATTCTATTCTCTACTTCTACATGCTTGCTACTTTAGATACATACCACATGTAAGTGGAATTGTCTAGTATTTGTCCATTTGTGACTGGCTTATTTCACTTAGCTTAATGTCCTCAAGGTTTATCCATATTGTTGCACATGACAGGATTTCCTTTTTTAAGGCCAAATAATATTTCGATGTATGTTTATACCACATTTTCTTAATCTGTTCATTCGTTGATGAGCATTCAGGTTGTTTCCACATCTTGGCTATTGTGAATAATGCTGTAATGAATGTGGAGTGCAAATCCCTTTGAGATCCTGATTTCAACTCTTGCATAAATATCCAGAAGTAGGATTTCTGAATCATAATGATAGTTCTTTTTTAAAATTTTTTGAGTAATCTTCATACTGTTTTTCATAAAGTCCACACCATTTTATATTCTCACTGACAGTGTACAAGAGTTCCAGTTTCTTCACATCCTTGCCAACACTTATGTCTCTTTTTTTCAATGATAGATAACCTAACAGGTGTAAGGTAATATTTCATTGTGATTTCAGTTTGCATTTCCCTGATGATTAGTGATATTGAACATTTTTTCTAATACTTGTTACCTACTTTTGAATGTCTTTTTTGAAGAAATGTCTATTGAGATCCTTTGCCTATTTTTTTAAATTGGGTTTTTTGCTATTGAGTTGTAGAAATTCTTTATATATTTTAGAAATTAACTGTTTATCAGTTATTTGGTATACAAATGGTTTTTCCCATTCTGTAGATTGCCTTTCACTCTGTTTCCTTAGCTGTGCAGAGCTTTTTGGTAGTTCCACCTGTCTATTTTTGCCTTTTGTTTCCTGTGCTTTTGGTGTCATATTCACAAAATCATTGCCAAGACCAAAGTCATGAAACTTTTCCCTTATATTTTCTTCTAGGAGTTTTATAGTTTTAGGTCTTACATTTAAATCTTTAATCCATTTTTAGTTGGTTTTTGTGTGTAGTGTAAGATAAGGGTCCAGTTTCATTCTTTTGCATGTGAATATTCAGTTTTTCTAGCACCATTTGTTGAAGAGACTGCTCTTTCCTCATTGTGGGGGAAGGGGTGTGTGTGTGTGTTTGTTTTTGAGACAGGGTCTTGCTCTGTTACTCAGGCTGGAGTGCAGTGATGTGATCACAGCTTACTCTAGCCTCGACTTCCCAGGCTCAGGTGATCCTCCCACCTCAGCCTCTTGGTGCACAGGCGTGTACCATCACACCTGCCTAAATTTTTGTAGAGATGGTTTCACCATGTTGCCCAGGTTGGTCTTGGACTCCTGGTCTCAAGCAATCCGTGTGCCTCAGGCTCCCAAACTGCTGGGATCACAGATATGAACCACCATGCCTGGCCTCCCATTGTATATTTTTGGTACCCTCATCAAAGATCTGTATTTTTGTGGGCTTAATTTTGGGCTCTCTATTCTGTTCCATTCATTTAACGGTTATCTTTCTGCTAATACTATACTGTTTTAATTACTGTAGCTTTGTAATATATTTTGAAATCAGGAAGCATGATGCCTCTAGTCTTACTCTTTTTCAAGATTGCTTTGGCGATTTGGGGTTAGTTGTGGTTCCATGTGAATTTTAGGATCTTTTTTTCTGTTTCTATAAGAAAAGTGCCAATGGGATTTTCATAGAGATCTCATTGAATCTGTAGATCACCTTGGGTGGTATGGATATTTTAATAATATTAAGTCTTACAATCCATGAACATGGGATGTCTTTCCATTTATTTGAGTTGTCTTTAATTTCTTTCATCAGTTTTTTTTAGATACTTTTTAGTGTAGAAGGCTTTCACCTCCTTAGTTTGGTTTAATAAGTATTTTATTCTTTTTAATGTTCCTGTAAGTGGAATTGTTTCTTAATTTCCTGTTTGGATAGTTTGTTGTTAGTGTGTAGAACGTAACTGATTTTTGTATGCTGATTTTTGTATCCTAACTTTACTGAATTTATTTATTAGTTCTAGCAGGGTTTTTTTGTGTGTGTGTAGAGTCTTTAGTTTTCTACTTATAAGATCATATCATCTGCAAATCATTTTACTTCTTTCTTTCTGATTTAAATGCCTTTTATTTCTTTCTCTTGCCTCATTGCCCTGGCTAGGACTCCCAGGGCTGTATTGAACAGAAGTGGCAAGATTGGGCATTCTTGCCTTGTTCCTAGACTTAGAGGAAAAAATTTTTGTTTTTCACCATGAAGTGTGATGTTAGTTGTGGGCTTTTCATATATAGCTATAATTATGTCGAGATAATTTTTTTCTATTTCTAGTGTTTGAGAGTTTTTATTATGAAAGAATGTTTAATTTTGTCAAGTGCTTTTTCTGCATCTATTGAGATGATCATGTGTTTTTTTATTCTGTTAATGTGGTATATCACATTAATTGATTTTTGTGTGTTGAACCATTCTTGATTACCAGGAAGAAATCCTCCTTGGTCATGAGGTGTGATCCTTTTAATATGATCTTGAATTTGGCTTGCTAGTATTTTGTTAAGAATTTTTGTATTTATGTTCATCAGGGATATTGGCCCGTAATTTTTTTTTTGTAGTGTCTTTGGCATAGGTATCAGGGTAATGCTGGCCTCATAAAATGAGTTTGGAAGTGTTCCCTCCTCAATTTTTTGGAAGACTTTGAGAGTCATTGACATTAATTCTTTAAATGTTTTTGGTGGCATTCACCAGTGAGGTCATCTGGTTCTGGGCTTTTCTTTGTTGGGAGGTTTTTTATAATTGATTCAATCTCATTAGTTATAGATTAGTTCATATTTCCTATTTCTTTTTCAGTCTTAGTGGGTTGTATATTTCTTGGAGTTTATCCATTTCTTCTAGGTTATCCAATTTGTGGGCATATAATTGTTCAGAGTAGTCTGTTATGATCCTTTGTATGGTATCAGTTATAATGGTATGTTGTAATATGTCCTCTTTTGTTTCTGATTTTGTTCACTTAAGTCTTTTTTTTCTTAATTACTCTTAACGACTTGTCAATTTTGTAAATCTTTCCCCAAAAAGCTCTTAGCTTTAATTTTTTTCTATTTTTTTATTCTCTGTTTCCTTTATTTATGCTCTAATCTTTATTATTTCCTTCCTTCTGTAAACTTTGGGCTTAGTCTTTTTTTTTTTTTTGGTAGATCTTACAGGTATAAAGTTAGTTTATTTGCTTGCTTGCTTCTTTTTTTTTTAAATGTAGGTGTTTATCATTATAAACTATCCTCTTAGCACTGCCTTTGCTGTATCCCATCAGTTTTGTTATATTGTGTTTTCATTTTCATTTGTCTCAAAATCATTTTCTTTTTGTTTTTTTTTTTCCTTGACCCATAGGCTGTTCAGGAGTATGTTGTTTAGGAGTGTGCCTCAGAATTTCTGTTTAGTACTTTTTTACATTTTCTGAGTCTTTGTTGAAATTCTCACTTTGTTCATACATTGTTCTGACCTCATTGAGTGTCTTTATGATGGTTATTTTGAATTATCTTGTTAGATAAGTAATATATTTCTCTTTCATTAGGGTCAGTTTCTGAAGATTTATCTTCATCCTTTGGTACATATTTCTCTGTTTATTTTTTTCACTCTTATTGTTGATATCTACACATTAGGAAAAAACAGCAACCTCTTAGCCTTTACAGACTGTCTTTGTACAGGAGAAGATCTTCACCAGTCAGCACAGCAGAGATTCCCAGAACCTCTCAAACCTTCATGCTAGTCCAAAGTGCTGTCTTTGTTCTTAGTGGTGCCTAGGCGTCTAGGGTCCTGTCTGGTCCATCTGGTCCATATGCTGGGTCCTATCGGTGCTACAAGACAGATGAAACCATTTGTCAATTTTGGCTTTTGTTGCCATTGCTTTTGGTGTTTTGGACATGAAGTCCTTGCCCACGCCTATGTCCTGAATGGTAAGGCCTAGGTTTTCTTCTAGGGTTTTTATGGTTTTAGGTCTAACGTTTAAATCTTTAATCCATCTTGAATTGATTTTTGTATAAGGTGTAAGGAAGGGATCCAGTTTCAGCTTTCTGCATATGGCTAGCCAGTTTTCCCAGCACCATTTATTAAATAGGGAATCCTTTCCCCATTGCTTGTTTTTCTCAGGTTTGTCAAAGATCAGATAGTTGTAGGTAAGCGGCGTTATTTCTGAGGGCTCTGTTCTCTTCCATTGATCTATATTTCTGTTTTGGTACCAGTACCATGCTGTTTTGGTTACTGTAGCCTTGTAGTATAGTTTGAAGTCAGGTAGTGTGATGCCTCCAGCTTTGTTCTTTTGGCTTAGGATTGACTTGGCGATGCGGACTCTCTTTTGACAAATGGGATCTAATTAAACTAAAGAGCTTCTGCACAGCAAAAGAAACTACCATCAGAGTCAATAGGCAACCTACAACATGGGAGAAAATTTTCGCAACCTACTCATCTGACAAAGGGCTAATATCCAGAATCTACAGTGAACTCAAACAAATTTACAAGAAAAAAACAAACAACCCCATCAAAAAGTGGGCGAAGGACATGCACAGACACTTCTCAAAAGAAGACATTTATGCAGCCAACAAACACATGAAAAAATGCTCATCATCACTGGCCATCAGAGCAATGCAAATCAAAACCAGTATGAGATATCATCTCACACCAGTTAGAATGGCAGTCATTAAAAAGTCAGGAAACAACAGGTGCTGGAGAGGATGTGGAGAAATAGGAACACTTTTACACTGTTGGTGGGACTGTAAACTAGTTCAACCATTGTGGAAGTCAGTGTGGCGATTCCTCAGGGATCTAGAACTAGAAATACCATTTGACCCAGCCATCCCATTACTGGGTATATACCCAAGTGACTATAAATCATGCTGCTATAAAGACACATGCACACGTATGTTTATTGCGACATTATTCACAATAGCAAAGACTTGGAACCAACCCAAATGTCCAACAATGATAGACTGGATTAAGAAAATGTGGCACATATACACCATGGAATACTATGCAGCCATAAAAAATGATGAGTTCTTATCCTTTGTAGGGACATGGATGAAATTGGAAACCATCATTCTCAGTAAACTATCGCAAGAACAAAAAACCGAACACCGCATATTCTCACTCATAGGTGGGAATTGAACAATGAGATCACATGGACACAGGAAGGGGAATATCACACTCTGGGGACTGTGGTGGGGAGGGGGGAGGGATAGCATTGGGAGATATACCTAATGCTAGATGACGAGTTAGTGGGTGCAGCGCACCAGCATGGCACATGTATACATATGTAACTAACCTGCACAATGTGCACATGTACCCTAAAACTTAAAGTATAATTAAAAAAATAATAATAATAATAAAAATAAAGTAAAAAAAAAAAAAAAAAAAAGACAGATGAAACAGAAGCCAGTCCCTTGGACAGCCCTCAGAAATGGTAGAATGTTGGACACGTGATCTACCTCTTCCCCGAGCCCTGCCCCAGGAGAAGCTGGGCTCTGGAGTTTCTCTCCAACTCATTTCATGCTGAGCTTCAGGGAGTGGTCATGGCAACTGCTTGTGTGCTTGTTCAAACTTCTGTCACATTATCACTGGCCCCTAGATATCTAGGGCGTTTTAGATTCCATCAGTGCTACAAGGCTGGCAAGACAGAAGCCAGTTCCTAGGGCAGCTCTTAGAAAAGTTGGAATGTTAGATACACAAGCCAAGTTTTTCCTTCCCCAAGGAGTGGTGGGGAGCTGCAGGTGTTCTTATGATCATATGGTGCTGTATTGGGGGTACATAATTGCTCTCGCAGATTATGGCAAGAGGGTGTCTCCAGTTTTCTACCAGGTTTGATGTTGTTCCTTTCGTACTTGTGCAGGTGCAGAAGCATTGCACCTAGTTTCAGGATTTCTCACAAAGGGAATTTGTATATTATCGTTGAATCAGTGTGTTCATGTGGGGAAGGAAGGTTCAGGGCGTCCTATTCTTCCATCTTGCTGATGTCACCCTGTTATTTATTTTTCCTAAACTGGAAAAATGTAAATAAAATACTCATTTTGGAAACAAAATTATCTGACTTTAGTGGGTCTTTGAACTGAGTTTGAGAAGTACAGACAAACTCAACACTCTTAACATTAAAGTAGATATCTCAAGTCCCCTTTTAATACTTTTAGCTTGGAATACTTTCTAGTCTGTAGGGATAATTAATTTCTTTTTCTATTTCTGCATATCAAATATTGCTTTAAAGATTCCCTTCAGCTTTGTTACTTAGAGATTGAATAGGGAAATATTTTGTCTTTTGATTAACAGTTTTAGGCTAAAAAAATTAGATAAGTACGCCTTTGGTTTGTATAGCAGACAAACTTCATGTTAGATAATTCATGAATTTGTAGTCCATTCAAATGTTTATCTTCCAGTTTTCAGAGGGGTTTTTTGTTTGTGTTAGAATTCTTTCAAGTCATTTTATATTTTTATGAATTATTTGAGAAGAATACTTGTTAATCTCAGCCTGTATTTTTATTGTGAATGTGATTACCTATTAATGAGGGGCATAGTCCTCTGGGTGTTTCTAATTCAGCATCAAATAATTATTTCTTTATAGATATATACGTTACATACATATTTTACACATAAGCACACACATTTGCATATATAGATATGTATTTATATGTGTACAAACATGAATAATATTTATGTTATATACATTTATCTTGTATATTCCTGTTTATATACATATAAACATGTATATCCATATCTGTGCAGTAGTGTATAAAGTACCTTGAATTCTTTTCAACTTAGAATACTCGGAGGTCTTAAGGAATTATATTTCTTTAAATATTGAATAAGATTTACTTGAATTTAAAATTTTTTATTTTGCTAACATTTGGAAATGTTTTAATGGTGTTTGTTAAGAAATGATGTAGCATGGATGTTGACTAGCATGCAGTGTTCTATTAATATATTTGCCTTTTGGGGTTTCACAATTACACTATTATAAACCTTTTTGAGAGTACGTTTTAGTCAGTATAGTATATATATTTTTTCTTAGTTTTAATCAAAAATAAAATCATTGGGAAATATAACCACTTGTTTTCCAGTTACTTATTATAGAAAGAATAAGTTAAGAAATGTGAATAAATTGAACAAATTAATAAAATATTTGTTAATAATCCACCTTATGGAGGATTTAAAAATAATTTTAATTATAAAATAATGTATTTTAATATAGTTCAGAAATAAAAGTCCTGCTCCCTCTCCACTATCAGATACCTCAGGTACATTCTTAGGGTAGCTACTGTTAACAGTTTCTTAAATAGCTTCTCAGATATGTTCTATGCATATACAAGTATATACGTATGAGTATGTATATGAGTGTATGATGGAATTGTACATACACAAGATCTACATATATTCTTTTAAAAAGTACTAATGTACTTTTATATTGTACTTTTATAAGGTATTGTGTTTTATAAGGTATATGAATTAAATATATTCTCCATATACATTCAGAAAATTGGGTAAATTGATGTGCACAATAAAAATGTCATCTCTTTATGTTTATTTGAAGTTTTTTTCTGATCTAGTGGCATAGAAGTAAAGTTTCTTTAATACAGTTTAATAACAGATTATATTTTAAAACTTTATGAAAACAGAATTTTTAATTTGTGTAAAAGATTTTACCCTTAATACATGTTCTTAATATCCATCATACTGAAAATAGTGGGCTATCTTTGGTTAGCAGAGTTATTGTGAATGTTGTATATGGGAAGGGCAGGCATTCTGTTATTTTAGTACTGTGATACCATGTTGTTTGAGGTGGGTCTTTTTCTAAGCAATGGGCATGTTCTACTTTTATTAAAGTGATGATAGAAAATGACTTTAAAGCATGTAGTGACATAAAGTTGTTAGGAGATATAACTAATGCTAAATGACGAGTTAATGGGTACAGCACACCAACATGGCACATGTATACGTATGTAACAAACCTGCACGTTGTGCACATGTACCCTAAAACTGAAAGTATAATAATAATAAAATTTAAAAAAAATAAAGTTGTATTTTAAAAAAAATCCTCAAAACTGAGCTCATTGTGTGGTTTTACTAATTTTGGTTTTAGGCTTGTGCAGACATAAGAGCCAGTTCAGTGTTTTGGCAGCAAATGGAGTTTGTTGATAGCCTGCATGGCCAACCCAAGATGCCAGAATGGTTATCTACACACCCTTCTCATGGCAATCGAGTTGAGCACTTGGATAGACTTATACCTCAGGTGAGCTGACACCGTAGAAGGCGGGACATTATTTTTACTGTATCACTTATTTTTAATGCTGTCACTTCTTTTGCTTAGTAAAAGAGAGTTCTAGCCTATTAACTATTTTGATTACTATAATTATGGATTATCAGTTGTCAAAGAATTTGACTGAAAAGCAAAATTCTGCTTGTCCACAAGTCTTGGAGAATAAATTACTATGTACAGTTGACTTTTCTTAATAGTGAAGGTTTAACTCCTTTAGTATGAGACTTTAATTTTAACTGACTTGATGAAAGTTTAAAACTCAAGGCATATTAAGTTTTTTAAACATGTTGATGATAATTTAATCTTTCCTTGGTGATTTAAGCTTTTTGTTAAAAATACCAGTTAATGAGTTGTACAAAAGTTTTGGGTCAAGTGGATATTAATTGTAGTAGTGGTACTGGAATTTTTTTTTTAGGAAAAAAAATTTTCATGTTAGTTTGTTTCTGGTTGTTTATTTCTTTAAGAAGATAAGAGTGAAGCATTTGCTCTCTGGCTTTTCTTTCTGTAGAATTCATAAGTGGGTCAAGCTGAGGCGGCTTTCTGCCAAGTAGTTTTCAGTATCCTCTGAAAATCTTTTGATTTGTTGACATCATTCAGAATGTTTTTATGGTTTCCATATCAGGACAAAATGGATGTTAGGCATCTCTGAGCCAGGTTACACTCTCTCTTCTATCTCACTTGTATTAAATTTGGTGGCTTGTTACGAAAGCAGAACATTTTTTAGCAATTTAAGAATTGGTACTGGGCCGTGTGCTAAGGCATAGCACAACAGATCCAGGTGTATTATAGAAGTATCTTTCTCATGCCTGTTATCCCAGCATTTTGGGAGGCTGAGGTGGGTGGATCACCTGAGGTCAGGAGTTCGAGACCAGCCTGGCCAACGGGGTGAAACCCTGTCTCTACTGAAAATACAAAATTAGGCGGCCATGGTGGCATGCACCTGTAATCCCAGCTACTCGGGAGATTGAGGCAGGGGAATCGCTTGAACCCTGGAGGCGGAAGTTGTAGTGAGCCGAGATCGTGCCACTGCACTCCAGTCGGCGACAGGGTGAGACTCTGTCTCAAAAAAAAAAAAAAAAGAAGTATCTTTCAGAATGACTTCAAATTCAGCCCAACAAATACGGAGTACCTCTTAAAGAAATGATGCTAGATGTGGGGGATACAAAGAGGAATAAGACATGGTTCTTGATATTTACAGGATGCTAAGATACATAAAAAATGACTTCCAATTAAGCCCAACAAATACGGAGTACCTCTTAAAAGAAAGAAATGATGCTAGATGTGGGGGATACAAAGAGGAATAAGACATGGTTCTTGATATTTACAGGATGCTAAGATACATAAAAAATGATTATTAGTACAAGGATATGATTTATCATAAGAAAAATAAAAACTGTATGCAGTTTGAAGGAAGATGAATCTGCATCTAGTTTGGGATAAACTAGTGCAAGATTTATTCATTCATTAAGTCGATCGATATTTATTGATACTTATTATTAATCTACTATTCTGTATTCTATTGCTGGGGAATGAGCAAGGAACAAAACAGTCTGTTTTCTTGGAGTTAACATTCTAGTTAGGTAATGCAAATAAGAAACAAACATATAGTATGCCAAGCAATAATAAGTACCTTGGGAAAAAATAAAGCAGATTAAAGGTATTAGAGAGGGGCGGGCAGCAGAGAAGGGGTACTAGTCTATGTTCGGTTGTCAAGGAAGGCCTCACTAATCAGAATCCGGAAGGAAGCACGGGAGCAAGTCCTTTAGCTGTGTGGAGGGAGAGAGAGCCTTCCAGGCTGAGGAAGCAGCTGATGCAGAGAACCTAAAGTCAGCGTATGTTTGATGTGTTCAAGGAATAGCAAGGAAGACATTGGGGCTGAATGGAGTAAGGGAAGGGAAGAACAGTTCAAGATGAGGTGAAAGGGGACCAGACCACGAAGGATCTTCTAAGCCATTGTAAGGACTTGACTTTCACTTCAAGTGATAGGAGAAGCTAGTTGAGGATATTGAGCAGAGGAGTGACTTGATTTGACTCATGTTTTATTGTGATCACTGGCATTATTGTGTGGAGAGTAGACTAGTGGGGCAACGGTGGAGTCAGGGAGACTTTTTAGGAGACTCTCATAATCCTGGTAGGAGATGATGGTGGCTTGGACCAAGATATCTGGTAGCAGAAAATGGGGAAAGAATCAGTCAGATTCTGGATATATTTTGAAAGGAGTGATGACAGGATTTGTTGGTAATTTAGGCATACTTCGTGCCTTTTGTGAGCATTGAGGACAGCCAAGCATGGCTTCTTAACACCTATTTTAGTTTGTTCAGGTTGCAATAACAAAATACCATAGACTGGGTGGCTTATAAACAACAGAAACTTACTTCTCACAGTTTGGAAGGCTATGAAGTCTTAGATCCAATTTCCAACAGATTTGGTGTCTGGTGAGGGCCCATGTCCCAGCTCATAAACAGCCATCTTCTCCTTGTAACCTCACATGGTAGAAGGGGCAAGGGAGCTCTCAAAAGCCTCTTTTATAAAGGTGCTAACCCATTCATGAGGGCTCCACCCTTAATGACAATCGCCTCCCAAAGGCGCTTACCTCCTGATACCATCACATTGGGAGTTGGAATTTCAACATATAAATTTTGGCAGGACACAGACATTCACTCTATATCAGCAGCTATCTTAACTGGATTTCATTTATATTCTTAATTGGAAAAAAAAATTGAGAAAGAAATAGCAGTGAAATTTACCGGATATAATATGTAGTAATTATTCCTCTTAAATGGGCAGTATAGGCATGGGACATTATGTATTTCTTCAGTAACTGACTTGTACTGAGGATCACTGACTATAAGAGGGTCCTTTGTGCTATCCAAGGCCCCTGGGACTTTATCGCACCCTGGGAGGCCTGGGCCTGTCTCTAAAGCAATGATAACAATATGATTTTCTCTTGAATTTTTTTTCTTTTTATTTTCGCTCAATGAAATTCTAAAAATATGTGGTTTGTTTAATTGGATAATAAATTCTGTTAGCCAACTTTTCATGTGAAGACTCCTAAATTCTGAGTTGTCATTTCATCATCAAATTACTGAGCATCTTTGGAGAGGTAAAAACTGTGCTTTAGAGATGTCTTTAAAATAATAATGAATTGATTAGTGAGTAGGAAGAAAAATGGCTAGAGAAACAAATTTTATTTGGGAGCAAATGATGAAGACAAAGACGTGAGACATTTTTCTTCTAAAAATAAACTATCCTAGTTCAGAAACTTAATTTGAAAACCTCATATAATTTCTTATATTCCCCACCCCAAGTGATTAAATTCAATTTGAAAGTAATAAAACTCTATTGCAATATGGGGAATAACTCAGTGGTTGAAGTGAAACTGATAGTACAAGGGTATATTGTTAATTAGAATATACAGTCATAACTCAAAGATTGGAATTCCCTATTATTGTAGTCTAATTTCTGACATATAATGAAAGAAGGCAGTTTCTCAGGCAGTATATAGAATTGTGTGAGTCTATATACTACTACTACATTTTAAAATTATATTTTATGTAGCATGCTCTAGTGAGTATGTTATGTTCTACCTAAGGTTCCTGTCCTTTGACATCTCTAGCAGTATGGTGAAGTTACGTTCCCCTCAAAGGCAGTTGAGAATACAGCACTAGAGAGCACAGACAAATCCAGGCCAGAGATGAAGATTTCAGAGTTTCAGAGTCATCTAAAAAGAAGTGATAGTTGAAGCAATGAGAATGGATGAGTTCACGTAGGAAGTGATTAGAGAAAAAGATCAAAGTAATAGTATTGCATATGTTCCACATTTAATGGGTGGGAGGAAGACAGAGCCTGTGTTGGATCAGATTCATAGGAAATCAAGAAAGCAAATAGGAAACCAAGAAAGCAGGATTCTGTGGGTCTGTGATTAGAACACAAATTTTGATCATTTTGATTTTTAAACTTTAGCTTATTGAAGATTGTATATTTTTATTTCTTATTGGATCCCTTGCATATCATCACAAAAATGTATTGTTTCTTACTATAGCTTATCAACTTTTAAAATGTTTTAAATTTACACTTTATGCATTCAACAAGTATTTATCAGTCACCTGTTACATGCCAGGTTGTAGGTGATGTGAAATAAATAGACAAAAATCCCTGTCCTCATGAAGCTTATTCTGCAGTAAAGGGAGACAGATAATAAATTTGGTGCTGGGGGCGGGAGTTGGGGGCAGTGGGGAAGGAGAGGCAGCTCTCTTATGTCTCTTCTTATAAAGCTACTAATCCTATTCGATCAGGGCCCCACCCTTCAGACCTCATTAAACCTTAGTTACCTCCTTTTAGGCCTTATTTCCAAATACAGTTACACTGGAGGTTGGGACTTCAAAATATGAATTTTAGAGGAACATATGAGTCCTTAGCACACAGTTATGTGTGAGCAGAGATGGGAGGGGTGCAGGAATAGCAGTGTAAAATGGGGTCATTCAGCAATCAAAGAAGGTTTCATTGAGAAGCTGACACTTGAACATAGATTTGAAATAAGTGAAGGAACCAGGCTTGTGGCTGTCTTGGGGAAGAGTACAAGGCTGTGGGGCAGGAGCAACAAGAAGAAAACCAGTGTGGGTGGAATGGGGTGAGCAAGGGAAGGGGGAGGGCGTGGGCCTTATCGCCCCTGTAAGGACTTTGGCTTTTGTTCACAGAGATGGGACAATAGTGGAGGGATTTGAGCAGAGGACTGGAGGAGTGACAAGGTCACTTATGTTTGAAAACGATGTGATCTACAGCTCCTGCAAAACAGTACCATAATATAATTTTGGATCATTTTAGCATAATATATTGTTCAGAAAATAGATGAGTTCCTTTCTTGCTTTAAGTCAAGATAACCCATCACATTAGAAAAAAAAGCAAACCTTTGCTTTTTTAAATGTGAATTTCAAGATAAAACATGTATAAATTGCCTAAATATAATCTTGTGATCCATTAGCATTTAAAAAGGATAAATACAGGTTTGTAGCAATATTACTTGTAGTTAATAAGCTGATATGTTATAATTTTATTTACTTGAAATAATCAGTTAAACACATATTCCACATATTTTGGTTATCATAACAACTTGGGTGAAAAAATGAAGAGCAGATGTTGTATCAATTTGTTGATGTTTAATAGTATGACAGTTTTAAAATTATAGTTACACTGTTCAGACTTTATGTATATTATAATTTGTCCTTGAAAGAGACACCTTATTTAACTTTTTTCTATAAAGATTGTTATAAAATATGGATAGATGTGAATAAGAGAAATCTGCTTCAAAGATTTATTTTAAAACTGAAAACATTTAGACTGAATTTCTTATTCTCCACTTCACTTACCAACCTTGTTTCTCTCCACCATCCCTTCTTTGTTGGGTGAAGGGTATGGAGAATGATAGAATGTATAGGAAAAATATTTAATTTGAACTTACTCATTGTTTATGGTTATGTTTATAATCATAATTTGAATAGGATATATTTTTAAATGTTTTTAGAGCTTTCAATACTGGCTTTATTCAGAAACTTTAAAAAATCTTTATCAAATTCACTTCATTCAATTTTTAGATATCAGAATCACTTGGTGGCTGCATTCATATTAATCTCATTTTATTTTGAATCCTTTACACTTTCAGGAAGCTAGGGGTTTGAACTCGTGTAAATCATTCTTACACGTTTATAATTGGACAAAGTAAATGAATAAATCATTAATATTATACATCTCATGAGCAGAAAACATGAGAGTGTTTAACATTGAAGTGAAATGTCGTCGTTGGCCAGTGTACACAAACATACACTGTTCACCTTACAGAATTTCATTTTGTCTGACATAGTGTTGAGGAAAAGGCAAATATCATAGCAGCTGCTGTAATTGAATTGGCTTCTGAATCATATAAAGCCAGGAAGCCTGACAGTAACATTGTCTAAACCCTTAAAAAAATATTATGGTGCATGTGATGTGTATCTACTTGAGGCTGAAATGAATGGGCTATTAGAAAAAATTGCTTTTGAGGGGAAAGGGGAAAGTAATGATATTTTAGAAAAACATGCTAAAAATAGAGGTGATTTTTTTCCCTCTTGAAATGTCTTGCTTTCTGTTTTCAAAGGAAGCTTTTTATCCAGTCTTGAAGACTCTCTGGCATTAATTTTTGTCCATTTTTTGCTTCTTTTTTTAAACTTACTTTTACTTTTTGTGAATAAGTAGTTGATGTTTTACTTGATATGTAATACCTGTCAGAATACTGATGTGTATTAGCAGTTGTTTCATAAGTACTTTAGTTGTTACTGGGAATAAATATAGCCAGTTTTTTTTTCAATACAAGTGTTTATTTTTTATTTACTTTAACTAATTTTTAAAATTTTTTATATATTTATGGAGTCCAGCATGATGTTTCAATATCTGTATACATTGTGTAATGGTTAAATCAAACCAACTAAGATATTAATCACCTCACATACTTACTTTTTGTGGCAAGAATGTTTAAAATCTATTCTCTTAGCAATTTTCAAATATACAGTACATTTTTATTAACTGTAGTAACAATGCTATATAGTAGATCTCCAGAAGCTACTTTTCCTAACTGAAAGTTTATACTTTTTAATATCTATCTATCTATCTATCTATCTATCTATCTATCTATCTATAGTCTGGCTTTGTTCCCTAGGCTGGAGTGCAGTGGTGGAATCATAGCTCACTGCAGCTTTGAAGTCCTGGGCTAAAGCAATTTTCCCACTTCAGCCTCCAGAGTAGCTAGGACTATAGGAATGTGCCACAATGCCTGGCCTTTTTTTTTTTTTTGTAGAGATGTGGTCTTGCTGTGTTGCCCTGGCTGGCGAAACTTCATACTTTTTGACCAACACCTCCCGATTCCTACTCCCCGATCCCCAGCCTGTGGTAATCATTATTCTACTCACAATTTCTCTGAGTTGGACTTTTTTAGATTCCATATATAAGTGAGACTGTATAGTATTTTTCTTTCTGTACCTGGCTCATTTCACTTAGCATAATGTCCTCCAGATTTATCCATACTGTTGCAAATGGTAGGATTTTATCATGTTCATATTTTAGGAATGGTTGATTATAAAATGTTTTTACAGGTTTGTTTGAAAACCTTTCCTAATTATTTTATCATTCCAGAGGATAATTGTCCTATGTCAAGGTGGCCCTTGATTTTTAATTTTTTATATTTACTTTAAATTATTTACTTCAGTTATTTATACTTATTTACTTTAGAACACTTCAAAAACTAGTCAGAATCCAATTTCCATTGCAGTGTTTGTGAAAGGAAATGAAATGAATTAAAGAATAATTTTTTTAAAAGGTGAAATCATGAATCATTCAAATATAAAATGAACACATATCTGAGATTTTATTTAACTCATTAATGAGGGAAACTGTAATTAATGTTACAACTAGTTCAAAAGAAAATTCAAGAAACATAGTTATATAGGCAAGAAGGAATGCTGAAATGACTTAGAGATTTCCTTTATAGAGTTTTTGTTCTGTTAATAAGTAGCCATATAGGCATTATCCTTGTTGTATTTCTTTTCTGTCTTTTAAAGTAGTTACCCACTATTCTCTCTAATTTCTGTTAAATCTATTGCATAGTGAGTCTTTGGATTAGGGCCATTGACACCTAACTCCTTAGGCCTTCTTAAAAGTATATGCTTGCTTTTAGAAATTAAGGGAGAGAGTTGGAAATAGAGGTGGTATAAAGGGACTAGTTTCATTTTCCAGGAGAAATATTTAAAATTTAAACCTCTCATGAGCCATTTAGAACTAAAAACATAGTTGTAAAATCAAGGGTGAAGTTATAGGAATGCAAAAATGGTAGAGGAGAATGGAAGACAATGGAAAAGGTTGTTTTTTTTTTAACTTTTAGTTTTACCATTATTATAAATGTTTAAAACACATGTCAAGATAGAGAATAATTTGAATAGCTTAATGAGCCCCTATTTTTCACCCACTGATATTGAACAGTATAATCCTTTTATACACTTGCTTCATCTGTCCCATCTCTGTTTTTCTCAGAAGTATTTTGATATAAAGCCCAGATATCAGGGCTTTATAGGGGAGGAGAAAATAATTTTCTCTCTATGCTTCATAGTTCTTAGTTGAGATGAACCCCTGTATTAAAAGACAGATTAACAAGAGGGAAATGGAAGCTTTTTAACATGTATACTTCCTGTATACCTGGGAGATACCCATGGAATGAATAATTCTCCAAGAGGTGGCTTTGAGTTCAGGTGTAAATACCATCTTCAACTGAAACTAAGACAGAAAGGTGCAGGGAAAGCCACGTTGTAGAGAGGTGGTCAGGAAAAGCAGTGAGCAAGGGTAAGGTTTGTTATGTAAATTGTACCTTCTTTGTTGATAAGAGTTTCCAGTGATTTAGAGTCATCCTTCTCTTTCTGGTACAGAGAGGGAGACATACTTGCAGATTAGAGATTTCCTTCACATATACATATTTCTCTGAGAAAACGGTAACTTCTTCCTGTTTTCAGAACTTCCCCTATGTCTGCTATTGCCCAAAATAATTAGTAGAAAATAACTCTTATGCTAAAGAGGCATATTTGGGGTGGCATAATCTGGTCTCCTGGAGTCTTATTTTGGAATGATATGTCCTGAACTCCGTCAACTTTAGTATGCATTTCAGAAAGTAGTATCATTTTCTTCCATAATCATAACATTATCATGCCTAAGGAAACTCATAGTAATTCCTTAAAATTAAATATTCTGTCTACATCAGATTTCTGTATCTCAGCAGTGTTACAGTTGGCCTGTTTAAATTAGGATACTTCATGATCCACACATTGCATTTGGTCCTTACGTCCCTAAAGTCCTTTTGACTTTAGGACAGTACCCCCCTCCCTTTTATTTTGTTTGTTTTAAAACTTGTCATTGAATTGGTGAGTACATATAATCCCACATTGTAGATTCTGGATTAACTTGATTGCTTCTTCGTCGTATTTCCAACTTGTTTCTATATATACCTGTAAATAGAGATTAAATTTTGGGAAGGATATTTTATAGGTGATGCAACTAAGCTTCATAGTGCTTTGCATTGGAAGTCTCTTAATACCTGGCTGCCCCACATCTGGTGATGCTGAAGGCCATCAGTGGGTTGGATGGTGATGGCCTGGTTCTTTGTTTGCAAAGGTGGTTTTCTTCCTTGTGGCCAGCAAGTGATTGTGGGGTGATAATTTAGCATCACCCTGCAAATAATCAGTTTTCAAACAACCTGAGAAATGTGTCTTCACGAGAAATCTATGTAGAATCTATTTAGAACTCAGGCCACCCAAATTAACCCTAATGGAATAAAAGATGTTGCAGACACTTTTCTCTTATTCAGGAATAGACTTAAGAGGTAGGTAAGAGAGACTTTTAAAAAATCAGAACGGTAAGTGTACAAGAGTTGGAAAAACAGAGTTGAAAGGAAAAATGAGGATAATCTTATTTAAAAGATTATTGAATGTCTAAGTGCCTTTAATAACTCCACAAGACCCTCATGTAAACAAAATTCAGCAATAGCAACACAAAACAAAGCCTCTGAAATACTCATTGTACCCAGTGAGATAAGCTTTAAAGAGCAGAAATACGAAAAACAAAACCAAATCTCAGGTCAAACTTAAAAATGTTACTTTATGGGAGAGGACAGGCAAGGTGGCAAGAACAGAAGCAGTGCCACCTGAAGCTGGCATGATAAGGTTGATTTAACTGCACTGAAAGTGACAGAAGCTGAAAGAACGACTTTACAAATGTAAGATAAATCCATTTCAGAAAATTGTTAAACTTGTGAATTCAACAGAGAAGCTGTAAAACTTTCGGTGGAGGCTGTAAAGAGCAGAATTGATACCCCAGAGCAAAGACTCATTGATGCGGAAGATAGAGGAACATAGCACAACCAAATTAAAATGCCCAAAGCCAAAAAAAAAAGTCTAAAAGAATGAAAGAATATTGAAAAGGCACCAGGAAATCCAAGCTGCATATAACAATGGGAAAGATACATTTGTACATGTCTTCATTTCTTTGATTGTGGTTTCTATATCATATTTTTTTATTTAGTTAACATTTCTCAAGATGGGTTTTTAGGAGATTCCCAGAGTATCATCCATGGGAAGCCCTGAAATGACAAGCTTAGATATTTAAACTTATGAAGTGTTTAATCTTCATTGCAAAGACAGGCTCTTACAAGCTAGCTAGGTAAAAAGGCATACAAGAGTAAGAATGACTCTGGACCTTGCTTTTCATAAGTATAAGGAAGATATTTCTTTCCTCCTAAGTTCTTATACTTCTTGCTGTTGGAGGAAGTGTAAGAGTTTAGGAGAAAGAAACAAAACAAAAAACAGTGGAACTAATACACTTTGGTATGATATCTACAAAAACTAACTTTTTTTTTTTTATGGTGGAAGATCCTTAGTAAATGAAACACATAGGACAATATGTCAGTGAAGTGCTTGGTTGCAACAGTGCTCTTTCCAGAATCTACTGACAATCAGGAATTAGATAAAATATACAGTTTTGTTTGTTTAAATATAATTGTAACTAGCTTGCACCCTGCCATTGTTAGAAAACCACAGATCAAGTAAGGAACTACCAAATAATTCAGCTGAATAATATGAAAAATAAAATTTAAGTGGCATAAGAAACTAAATCCTAAAAAAAGGAATGTATTGTTTTTATTATTATTATTATACTTTAAGTTTTAGGGCACAACGTGCAGGTGTGTTACATATATATACATGTGCCATGTTGGTGTGCTGCACCCATTAACTCGTCATTTAACATTAGGTATATCTCCTAATGCTATCCCTCCCCCCTCCTCCCACCCCACAACAGACCCCTGTGTGTGATGTTCCCCTTCCTGTGTCCATGTGTTCTCATTGTTCAATTCCCACCTATGAGTGAGAACATGCGGTGTTTAGTTTTTTGTCCTTACAATAGTTTGCTGAGAATGATGGTTTCCAGCTTTATCCATGTCCCTACAAAGGACATGAACTCATCCTTTTTTATGGCTGCATAGTATTCCATGCTGTATATGTGCCACATTTTCTTAATCCAGTCTATCATTGTTGGACGTTTGGGTTGGTTCCAAGTCTTTGCTATTGTGAATAGTGCCGCAATAAACATACATGTGCATGTGTCTTTATAGCAGCATGATTTATAATCCTTTGGGTATATACCCAGTAATGGGATGGCTGGGTCAAATGGTATTTCTAGTTCTAGATCCCTGAGGAATCGCCACACTGACTTCCACAATGGTTGAACTAGTTTACAGTCCCACCAACAGTGTAAAAGTGTTCCTATTTCTCCACATCCTCTCCAGCACCTGTTGTTTCCTGACTTTTAAATGATCGCCATTCTAACTGGTGTGAGATGGTATCTCATTGTGGTTTTGATTTGCATTTCTCTGATGGCCAGTGATGATGAGCATTTTTTCGTGTGTCTTTTGGCTGCATAGATGTCTTCTTTTGAGAAGTGTCCGTTCATATCCTTCACCCACTTTTTGATGGGGTTGTTTGTTTTTTTCTTGTAAATTTGTTTGAGTTCATTGTAGATTCTGGATATTAGCCCTTTGTCAGTTGAGTAGATTGCAAAAATTTTCTCCCATTTTGTGGGTTGTCTGTTCACTCTGATGGTAGTTTCTTTTGCTGTGCAGAAGCTCTTTAGTTTAATTTGATCCCATTTGTCAATTTTGGCTTTTATTGCCATTGCTTTTGGTGTTTTAGACAGGAAGTCCTTGCCCATGCCTATGTCCTGAATGGTATTGCCTAGGTTTTCTTCTAGGGTTTTTATGGTTTTAGGTCTAACATTTAAGTCTTTAATCCATCTTGAATTAATTTTAGTATAAGGTGTAAGGAAGGGATCCAGTTTCAGCTTTCTACATATGGCTAGCCAATTTTCCCAGCACCGTTTATTAAAGAGGGAATCCTTTCCCCATTTCTTATTTTTGTCAGGTTTGTCAAAGATCAGATAGTTGTAGACATGTGGCATTATTTCTGAGGGCTCTGTTCTGTTCCAATGGTCTATATCTCTGTTTTGGTACCAGTACCATGCTGTTTTGGTTACTGTAGCCTTGTAGTATAGTTTGAAGTCAGGTAGCGTGATGCCTCCAGCTTTGTTCTTTTGGCTTAGGATTGACTTGGCAATGAGGGCTCTTTTTTGGTTCCATATGAACTTTAAAGTAGTTTTTTCCAATTCTGTGAAGAAAGTCATTGGTAGCTTGATGGGGATGGCATTGAATCTATAAATTACCTTGGGCAGTATGGCCATTTTCACCATATTGATTCTTCCTGGCCATGAGCATGGAATGTTCTTCCATTTGTTTGTATCCTCTTTTATTTTGTTGAGCAGTGGTTTGTAGTTCTCCTTGAAGAGGTCCTTCACATCCCTTGTAAGTTGGATTCCTAGGTATTTTATTCTCTTTGAAGCAGTTGTGAATGGGAGTTCACTCATGATTTAGCTCTCTGTTTGTCTGTTATTGGTGTATAAGAATGCTTGTGATTTTTGCACATTGATTTTGTATCCTGAGACTTTGCTGAAGTTGCTTATCAGCTTAAGGAGATTTGGGGCTGAGACGATGGGGTTTTCTAGATATACAATCATGTCATCTGCAAACAGGGACAATTTGACTTCCTCTTTTCCTGATTGAATACCCTTTATTTCTTTCTCTTGCCTGATTGCCCTGGCCAGAACTTCCAACACTATGTTGAATAGGAGTGGTGAGAGAGGGCATCCCTGTCTTGTGCCAGTTTTCAAAGGGAATGCTTCCAGTTTTTGCCCATTCAGTATGATATTGGCTGTGAGTTTGTCATAAATAGCTCTTACTATTTTGAGATATGTCCCATCAATACCTAATTTATTGAGAGTTTTTAGCATGAAGGGCTGCTGAATTTTGTCAAAGGCCTTTTCTGCATATATTGAGATAATCATGTGGTTTTTGTTGTTGGTTCTGTTTATATGCTGGATTACGTTTATTGATTTGCGTATGTTGAACCAGCCTTGCATCCCAGGGATGAAGCCCACTTGATCATGGTGGATAAGCTTTTCGATGTGCTGCTGGATTTGGTTTGCCAGTATTTTATTGAGGATTTTTGCATTGATGTTCATCAGGGATATTGCTCTAAAATTCTCTTTTTTTGTTGTGTCTCTGCCAGGCTTTGGTATCAGGATGATGCTGGCCTCATAAAATGAGTTAGGGAGGATTCTCTCTTTTTCTGTTGACTGGAATAGTTTCAGAAGGAATGGTACCAGCTCCTCCTTGTACCTCTGGTAGAATTCGGCTGTGAATCCGTCTGGTCCTGGACTTTTTTTGGTTGGTAAGCTATTAATTATTGCCCCAATTTCAGAGCCTGTTATTGGTCTATTCAGAGATTCAACTTCTTCCTGGTTTAGTCTTGGGAGAGTGTATGTGTCCAGGAATTTATCCATTTCTTCCAGATTTTCTAGTTTATTTGTGTAGAGGTGTTTATAGTATTCTCTGATGGTAGTTTGTATTTCTGTGGGATCGGTGGTGATATCCCCTTTATCATTTTTTCTTGCGTCTATTTGATTCTTCTCTTTTCCTCTTTATTAGTCTTGCTAGCGGTCTATCAATTTTGTTGATCTTTTCAAAAAACCAACTCCTGGATTCATTGATTTTTTGAAGGGTTTTTTGTGTCTCTATTTCCTTCAGTTCTGCTCTGATCTTAGTTATTTTCTTGCCTTCTGCTAGCTTTTGAATGTGTTTGCTCTTGCTTCTCTAGTTCTTTTAATTGTGATGTTAGGGTGTCAATTTTAGATCTTTCCTGCTTTATCTTGTGGGCATTTACTGCTATAAATTTCCCTCTACACGCTGCTTTGAATGTGTCTCAGAGATTCTGGTATGTTGTGTCTTTGTTCTCGTCGGTTTCAAAGAACATCTTTATTTCTGCCTTCATTTTGTTATGTACCCAGTAGTCATTCAGGAGCATGTTGTTCAGTTTCCATGTGGTTGAGTGGTTTTGAGTGGGTTTCTTAATCCTGAGTTATAGTTTGATTGCACTGTGGTCTGAGAGACAGTTTGTTATAGTTTCTGTTCTTTTACATTTGCTGAGGAGTGCTTTACTTCCAACTATGTGGTCAGTTTTGGAATAGGTGTGGTGTGGTGCTGAAAAGAATGTATATTCTGTTGATTTGGGGTGGAGAGTTCTGTAGATGTCTGTTAGGTCCACTTGGTGCAGAGCTGAGTTCAATTCCTGGATATCCTTGTTAACTTTCTGTCTCATTGATCTGTCTAATGTTGACAGTGGGGTGTTAAAGTCTCCCATGATTATTGTGTGGGAGTCTAAGTCACTTTGTAGGTCTCTAAGGACTTGCTTTATGAATCCGGGTGCTCCTGTATTGGGTGCATATATATTTAGGATAGTTAGCTCTTCTTGTTGAATGGATCCCTTTACCATTATGTAGTGGCCTTCTTTGTCTCTTTTGATCTTTGTTGGTTTAAAGTCTGTTTTATCAGAGACTAGGATTGCAACCCCTGCCTTTTTTTTGTTTTCCATTTGCTTGGTAGATCTTCCTCCATCCCTTTATTTTGAGCCTATGTGTGTCTCTGCATGTGAGATGGGTTTCCTGAATACAGCACGCTGATAGGTCTTGACTCTTTATCCAATTTGCCAGTCTGTGTCTTTTGATTGGAGCATTTAGCCCATTTACATTTAAGGTTAATATTGTTATGTGTGAATTTGATGCTGTCATTATGATGTTAGCTGGTTATTTTGCTCGTGAGTTGATGCAGTTTCTTCCTAGCCTCGATGGTCTTTACAATTTGGCATGTTTTTACAGTGGCTGGTACCGGTTGTTCCTTTCCATGTTTAGCGCTTCCTTCAGGAGCTCTTTTAGGGCAGGCCTGGTGGTGACAAAATCTCTCAGCATTTGCTTGTCTGTAAAGTATTTTATTTCTCCTTCACTTATGAAGCTTAGTTTGGCTGGATATGAAATTCTGGGTTGAAAATTGTTTTCTTTAAGTATGTTGAAGGGCTGGGTGCAGTGGCTCACGCCTGTAATCCCAGCACTTTGGGAGGCTGTGGTGGGTGGATCACGAGGTCAGGAGATTGAGACCATCCTGGCTAACATGGTGAAACCCCATCTCTACTAAAAATACAAAAAAAATTAGCCAGGCATGGTAGTGGGTGCCTGTAGTCCCAGCTACTCGGAAGGCTGAGGCAGGAGAATGGTGTGAACCCAGGAGGCAGAGCTTGCTGTGAGCTGAGATCGCGCCACTGCACTCCAGCCTGGGCGAGAGCGAGACTCCGTCTCAAAAAAAAAAAAAAAAAAAAAAAAGAATGTTGAATATTGGCTCCCACTCTCTTCTGGCTTGTAGAGTTTCTGCTGAGAGATCCGCTGTTAGTCTGATGGGCTTCCCTTTGTGGGTAACCCGACCTTTCTCTCTAGCTGCCCTTAACATTTTTTCCTTCATTTCAACTTTGGTGAATCTGACAATTATGTGTCTTGGAGTTGCTCTTCTCGAGGAGTATCTTTGTGGCATTCTCTGTATTTCCTGAATTTGAATGTTGACCTGCCTTACTAGATTGGGGAAGTTCTCCTGGATAATATCCTGCAGAGTGTTTTCCAACTTGGTTCCATTCTCCCCGTCACTTTCAGGTACACCAATCAGATGTAGATTTGGTCTTTTCACATAGTCCCATATTTCTTGGAGGCTTTGTTCATTTCTTTTTATTCTTTTTTCTCTAACCTTCTCTTCTTGCTTCATTTCATTAATTTCATCTTCCATCACTGATACCTTTTCTTCCAGTTGATCGAATCAGCTACTGAGGCTTGTGCATTCGTCACGTAGTTCTTGTGCCATGGTTTTTAGCTCCATCAGGTCCTTTAAGGACTTCTCTGCATTGGTTATTCTAGTTAGTCATTTGTCTAATCTTTTTTCAAGATTTTTAACTTCTTTGCCATGGGTTCGAACTTCCTCCTTTAGCTCAGAGTAGTTTGATCGTCTGAAGCATTCTTCTCTCAACTCGTCAAAGTCATTCTCCGTCCAGCTTTGTTCTGTTGCTGGTGAGGAGCTGCGTTCGTTTGGAGGAGGAGAGGCACTCTGATTTTTAGAATTTTCAGTTTTTCTGCTCTGTTTTTTCCCCATCTTTATGGTTTTATCTACCTTTGGTCTTTGATGATGGTGACGTACAGATGGGGTTTTGGTGTGGATGTCCTTTCTGTTTGTTAGTTTTCCTTCTATCAGTCAGGATCCTCAGCTGCAGGTCTGTTGGAGTTTGCTGGAGGACCACTCCAGACCCTGTTTGCCTGGATATCAGCAGCGGAGGCTGCAGAACAGCAGATATTGGTGAACAGCCAATGTTGCTGCCTCATCATTCCTCTGGAAGTTTTGTCTCAGAGGAGTACCCGGCCGTGTGAGGTGTCAGTCTGCCCCTACTTGGGGGTGCCTCCCAGTTAGGCTACTCGGGGGTCAGGGACCCACTTGAGGAGGCAGTGTGTCTGTTCTCAGATCTCAAGCTGCATGCTGGGAGAACCACTACTCTCTTCAAAGCTGTCAGACAGGGACATTTAAGTCTGCAGAGGTTTCTGCTGCTTTTTGTTTGGCTATGCCCTGCCCCCAGAGGTGGAGTCTACACAGGCAGGCAGGCCTCCTTGAGCTGCAGTGGGCTCCACCCAGTTCGAGCTTCCCAGCTGCTTTGTTTACCTACTCAAGCCTTGGCAATGGCAGGCACCCCTCCCCCAGCCTCGCTGCCACCTTGCAGTTTGATCTCAGACTGCTGTGCTAGTAATTGTGGGCATAGGACCCTTTGAGCCAGGCGTGGGATATAATCTCCTGGTGTGCCGTTTCCTAAGACCGTCGGAAAAGCACAGTATTAGGGTGGGAGTGACCCAATTTTCCAGGTGCCGTCTGTTACCCCTTTCCTTGGCTAGGAAAGGGAATTCCCTGACCCGTTGCACTTCCTGGGTGAGGCGATGCCTTGCCCTACTTCAGCTCACGCTCGGTGCGCTGCACCGACTGTCCTGCACCCACTGGCCAACAATCCCCAGTGAGACGCACCCGGTACCTCAGTTGGAAATGCAGAAATCATTCGTCTTCTGTGTCGCTGACGCTGGGAGCTGTAGACTGGAGCTGTTCCTATTTGGCCATCTTGGCTCCACCAGGAATATATTTTCAAATACACATCTTTCATGAAAATATTGATCATAAAACTTGGACAAAAATATCTGTACATAATATAAAAATGTTATGTTCTCACTGATAAGTGGGAGCTAAGCTATGAGGATGCAAAGGCATAAGAAGTATACAGTGGAATTTGGGGGCTTGGGAAACAGTGAGAAGGTGGTGAGGGTAAAAGACTACACACTGGGGCTGGGCGCCGTGGCTCACGCCTGTAATCCCAGCACTTTTGGAGGCCGAGGCAGGAGATACCTGAGGTCAGGAGTTCAAGACCAGCCTGACCAACATGGAGAAACCCTGTCTCTACTAAAAATACAAAAATTAGCAAGACATGGTGGCTTATGCCTGTAATCCCAGCTACTCGGGAGGCTGACACAGGAGAATTGCTTGAACCCGGGAGGCAGAGGTTGCAGTGATATGAGATCGTTCCATTGCACTCCAGTGTGAGCTACAAGAGTGAAACTCCGTCTCAAAAAAAAAAGACTACACATTGGGTACAGTGTACACTGCTTGAGTGATGGGTGTACCAGAATCTCAGAAGTCACCATTTAAGAACTTTTCCACGTAACCGAACACTGCCTGTTCCCCAAAAACCTATTGAAATAATAAATAAATAAATAAAACAAAAAGTTATGGTTCCAATCATCAGAACATAGTATAGTAAAATTAATATAACAAAAATTAAAAGATGGATAACCACATGAAAATTAAAATTCCGCACATGTAAAGCAAGAGAGAAATCTATAGACAATAAGAGGATGCCTTGTAATCAATGAACTTTATAATGATGTAGTTATATTTTCATGAGTTTTTACTAAATCTATTTAAAGAAAATTTTATCAGTTTAAATGTCTATATTAGAAAAAGAAAAGAAATATAGAACTATAAATGTCTCAAATAGGGAAAATATAATTAATAAAATTAAGCAGAAATAAGCAAAATGACAGTAGTTGATTCTTTGGGAAATTTAGTCAAAGTCATAATCATTAGATTAGTTAGACAAAGAGTAAAATGTAAATAGGATCAGGAGAAGAGGTACGGTAACATGCAAGAAAACTGAAATATTTGAGAGAATGTTATTTTTAGTTAGATGATGTTAATTAATAGCTCAGGTCAAAATCAGAAGTAATTAAAGTATATGCGTGTTGAGGGGGGAGGGGAATTGCCAGAGTGGATGCAGCTAGGAGTAGAAATTATAGCTAGAACGAAGCTTCTCAAATTAATTTTAGAAAGAAGTAAGGTATAAATAAATCAAATTTAAAAAACTATTAGAACCCATAGAGTCAAAATAAATTAGCAAAGAAAAGGACGCCTAGCCCTGATGGGATTTAATTTGGAGAATTTTTTCAAAAGTTCAGAGAACAATTGCCTAGTTACTAATTAGTTCTACCTTCAAAATGTAGAAAGGTATGTTTTTAAGTTTCTGATTCATTTTACAAGCATAAATGATTTTGTTTTGACAATTTGATAAAAACAATAACTTTAAAAGAATTTATGGGCTGGGGTCATTAATTGACAATACGATATTATATTACAGTAATTATTTACTGTGAGCAAGTTATTATCCTCAAATGCATGAGCAGCATCATAAAAGAAAAGCTATTAAAACAGAAGAGGAAATTTAGGACTCATCTTCAGTTCCTCTTTCCTTCACTTCTGTATCCTATTCATGAAAAAATCTTGACTGCTTCAACAAGTACATTAAGAATCTGTGGGCTTCTCAACTTCACCACTGCTCCTTTCCTAGTAAAAGTCACCATCATCTCCTCCCAAGTTACTGCAGTCATTTCCTGTTGTCACTTTTCACCTCACGATGTAACGTTTTACCTCAACTCCTAACAACCTATTTTCAATATGTAGCCAGAGTGATCATTGTAATGTCCTTTCCTTGGTTAAAACTCTCTAGTGGCTTCTCATCTAACTTAGAATAAAAATCCAGACTCTTCCTATGTCTTCCAGGCACGTAATTTGGCCACTGCCTAGCTCTCCAACTTCACCACATGCCCCTTTCCTTAGGCTTTCCTTGGTCTAGGAAACATACAAGACCAGTGTATGTTCCCCATTAAGCTAGTGTCCTCCTTACAGCTCCTCTACTTGCTGATTTCTCTGTCTGAAACATTCTTCCCTCAGTTCTTTAGGCAAATGTCACTGTCCTGGGGAGGCTTTCTCTGATCCCATAATCTTAAATCGCTTCCCTTCCATGTACTCATTTTCCGTCCAACACACCTCACTCTTTAGTTTCTTCATGTACTTAACTAAAATTACCTTATTTGTTTATTGGCTTTTACCCTAGTGTGTAAGGCCTTTGTACACTGCTGTATCCATAGTACCTATGACAAGTTGAGATGCTTAGTGAATATTTGTTAAATGATTGCATGATGTGTAATAATAGGCAGGATAAGCAATATAATAGTGGGTGAAAAATAGAAAAATTGGCAGTAGAACTGAACAGTCCTTCCACTCCCTTATAGAAATTTAGCATGTAGGAAGGGAACGGGAGAAAGATGGTCACAGGAAATAGTAATATAAAGATAACAGTGGTCTTAGGAGTCTTCGGTTTTAATTCTGACTCAGCCATCTAACTTGGAGAAAGTTACCTAATCCAACCTTTAGTTTTCTTCATATGTGAAATCAGGATAGCAATATCTCCTAGATGTTGGATGTACATACTTGTGCATTTCTGTAGGTAAGGTTCTGCTGTCTTCTCTCCCTTGTCCCCCTCTCTTTGGCATAGACATTTTAATGATAAGTATTTTATGTCAGGCCCAAGATTTCAAAAGTGGTTCAAATTCCAATGTCAATTTAGATGTGTAAAATACCTCACGCAGTGAAAGGCACATAGAAAGTGAACAGTAGATGTTAGTTTCTTTCACTCATAGTTGTAGTCTTTAGGCTGGCTAATTCTATATTTAACTTCAAATCTTCCTCAGGATTCTCAGAACCATATATTCTTGCTATTAAAATACATTCCTGCTTTTTCTTAAACCGTAAACTCCTAAGAGTATTTTCTCTATGACATTTATCATAATGATTTATTCATAGCTGGTGTTCTATAAATGTTTGTTTAAAATTTAGCATGCGTTTGTTAAGTGCCTATTATGTGCAGTGCGTGGAGTTAAACACAGAAAACAAAGTAAAGGAAGTGGAAAGACATATTCTAGCTATATGGTAGGAAAATTTTGCTCACTTTTGAAGAGATGAAGGTATATTTAATAAGATAGATTAGAATTTATAAAAATAAAAAGACATTGGCGCCCTGAAATATATAAAATGAATATGGAAAGGAAAGGAAAAAAGAAAAAATAAGTTACCAAGACATCCAATAGAATCTTACTATGCAAAGTAGATGAAGATTTGATAGAAATATGTATGGTCATAACAGGATTCTGCTTGATAGATAGTTGGGGAGGAGAAACAGTTCACACATGAAGAAGTAGTGATAGAAAACCTGTATGAAGAACATATAGTGTTTCTAGCAATTAAAGAAACCTAGCTCAGACATCTCCAAAGTACATTTATTCAGTAAAAAATTTACTCAAGAAATATCATGTGGTGCAAAAAAGCATGAGCACAAAAAGCATGTAGAGCAAAAGCAGTAAAAACAAAACAGGTTCTAAACCCAGCTTTTCTACTTCCAGGGCAGCTTTTTTTTTTTTTTTTTTTTTTTTTTTAAGTAGTAGACTCTTTTATTTTTAGACTCTAAAGCTTCAACTTTTAGGTTGAGTAGAAGGTATAGAGATTTCCCTTATATATCTGTCCCCGCATACTCACAGCCTCCCATACCATCAAAATCCCATGCCAGAGTGATAATATTAGTTACAATTGATGAACCTATGTTGACCCATCATTATCACCCAAAGTCCATTAGGGTTCACTCTTGGTGCTGTACATTCAGTGCATTTTGACAAATGTATAATGACATGTATCCACCATTATAGCATCATGCAGAGTAGTTTCACTGCCATAAAAATACACTCTGTGCCTACTCATTCCTCCCTCCCCCTAGCCCCTGGCAACCACTGATCTTTTTACTGTCTCCATAGTTGTGCCTTTTCCAGAATATCATATAGTTGGAATCATGTAGCCTTTTCAGATTGGCTTTTTTCTCTTAGCAATATACGTTTAAGGTTCCTCATATCTTTTCATGGCTTGATAGCTAATTTCTTCTTAGATCTGAATAATATTCTTTTGTCTGGATATCCCACAGTTTATCCATTCACCTATCGAAGGAAATCTTGGTTATTTCCAAGTTTTAGCAAATAAAGCTGTTAAAAACATTTACCAAGCCAGCTTTTTGTTCCTTGCCCGGCATTTAACTTCTCTGAGACTCAGTTTCCTCATCTGTAAAATTGAGCTGATATTTTCTAAGGATTCTGAGGTTTGAAATTATGTAATTATCTAGATAAAAGTCATGAAATCTTATGTGAATAATTGTGAATAACTCAAGTATGCCTGTATTGCTGGTGACATTAAAGGTTGATAAAGCCTTTCTGGTAGAAAGCAGTTCGGTCCTATATAACAAAAAGTATAATCTACCTGTGCTTACTCTTTGATCAGATCATTCTATTTTGGGTGTTAGACTTCACATATCTCCAAATGGAGGTGAGAAAAGATTTTTTTAAAGAAAAGTTTTTATAGCAGGGTAATTTATAAAAGCCAAATAGACACAACTGTGGGAACAATTCTAATGCCCAGTAACGGAGAAATACAAAGTAAATTACATGAGGGCAGGGACCATGACTATTCTGACCAGTGTGTACCTAGCACCTTACTCACTGTGGTGTTCTAAATATTTGTTGTATTAAAAAGACTGAATAAGCGAATTTAAGGATAAGAGAAGAGTTTTTACTGAATACGCAAAGATCATAGGGGATGGCATCCTATTCCTCTCTTTGTTGCTTTGCATCTCTCATTGCCACACTCAGCTGTGCCAGTTGTTACCTGCTGGACTCCATACTCTCCTCCTTTACTGATGCCAGTGCAGTGCTTAAACATAGGCACTACACTGATATAGCAGCCATGACAGGTAAACTTCTCACTCGGGAAAGAAAATTAACATCATTGTAAAGGAGCTAATGCAAGAGTGACTGTACGTCCCAATTTTGCAGAGACAGTCATGGCTCATGCCTGATGTCTCAGTGCAAATCTCGCTAGCATCTCATTTCATTCTCAAAGGTATCCCAGTTTGGACAGTAGGTCACCATTTAGCTGAGGATCTGACTTTCTGTTTACTTAAGTGCTGTAAGTGCTATAGTTGGGAAACATTTTCTTGTTGTGTCAATTCAGTTTACTTAAACATTTACTTAACACTCAGTAGATATAAGGAAATCTTAAATCTGCTGTGAAATACAAAGAAAAATAAGACAAGGCCACTGCCACTGAAGAATTTCACGTTAAGTAATGTTTTTTCAACTCTCCAGCTTACCTTGATAACTCAGAGCCTAATCAGAGCTAGAAGTGCTCCTAGACCCAAGCTTCTGCCCTGACCCCATTCACTTAGAGAACGTCTATCTGGCTCGCATCTGACTACAAGTCCCTCTCTGCTGTGGGACTCAATGAAATGTTAGCATACAAGAACCTGTGCCCCTACCACACCCCACTCAGGGTATCTGGAATAATGGAATTCCTTGCCCAGACATGTTTGAGCCTGCTTTCAGGGCCCATCTGGACCTCTTCCTTGAACACATACACACAAGGCCCTTTACAGTGCCAGATAAGCTAGGGCTGGGAGAGGGGGCAGATGGCAGGCTAGTGGCAAGAGCTACACAGTAAGCTCCCTGCAATCTTACATGTTCTGAAATTCAAGAATTCTAATTTTGTACCTGGACTTCCAGGTAATTTCGAATGTGTATTCTTCAAAGTAGGAGAATAGAACAGATTTTAAGTAGTAGTGTATTAGCTTGACTTACTGCTTTTAGGTGTTTAGAGACATGGTATCTGGGCCTCCATTTTCATTCTTTCCATGGACCCCACAAATATTAGAGGCAGGCTGTTTAGAGTAAAACTTAAAATCCTTAGCATGACCTGTGAGGTCCTACATAATCTGCTCCTGCCCTCCACCCTGCTCCACTCGGCTGTACCTGCTTCTTCACTGTTCCAAAAACACCCCAGGCACACTCCCATCTCCCTTGTACTCACAGCTCCCTCTTGGAATGGTTTTTCCCTAGGTTGCCACATGGTCTCTTTCCTCATGTCCTTCAGGTCTGTCCCCCTCTTGACCCCCAAAGTCATTATCCTATCAGTGAGGCCTTGCCTGGATAGTCTTTCTAAGATTTTACCAGTCCCTCAAACACTGTCTCCTTTACTGCCTTATTTACTTCCCTTAAGACACATCAGTATCAGAAAGCCAGAAGTCGTAAAAAACTGAATTAGCTTTTTCCCCTAAGTGTCTTTCTTTTAAAACTCCAAAATATTAAGACCATTTATCCTTAAAAATTATTTTGGTTCTTATATCTTAAAATTATCCATATACCCACTTTGAAGAGTTAAATAGTTAGTTCTAAGGCTAGTTACTTAAATCAGCAGCCAGTCCGTCGACCCTGCCATCAGTTTCAGGGGTAACTATTTCCAATTCTATTGGACGATTCTTTTAGTATTTCCCATTTTGTCTAAATAACATGCTTATGTTGCTATGTTCTAACTTCAATTTTGGGCCTTAATTATTTTCCACCTTACAGGATGAGATGTAAGCCCTCTCTTTCCAGTGTCACACCCTGTGCATGTGCACACACATGCAGCTCTCCCCTTCTCAGTATGATGAAGTTGTACTTTTTGGTTTCATCAAGATTTGGTATTTTAAACTGTAAGCACTAGTCATAGCTGAGCCCCATAGTACACTGTGATTACTTTTCCTTCCTTTGCAATGTTTTATTTTTCCTGGAGTTAAAAATTGTCATGATTTTGATTTGTTTACTTTTCTAAGTATATTAGTCCATTCTCATGCTGCTAATGAAACATACCTGAGACTAGGTAATTTATGAAGGAAAGAGGTTTAATTGACTTACAGTTCCATATGGCTGGGGATGGCCTCACAATCGTGGTGGAAGGCGAATGAGGAGAAAAGTCATGTCTTACATGGCGGCAGTCAAGAGAGCATATGCAGGGGGAACTGCCCTTTATAAAACCATCAGATCTCATGAGACTTAATCACTATCATGAGAACAGCATGGGAAACACCCGCCTCCATGATTCAGTTACCTCCCATGACATGTGGGAATTATGGGAACTGCAATTCAAGATGAGATTTGGGTGGAGACATATCCAAACCATATCACTAGGTTATTATCATCAATTTTACCCAAGACTGTATCAGTTATATATATCTTTTTTCAGTATATTCAGTCATCTATGTTCTGCAGTTTTTCTTGAAAAAAATCTCTCATAGAGCCTTTTTAAATCTGAATGATTCTCCAGTCTGCTAGAGTTTAACTGAAACCATAGATGTATCTCTAAGATTTTTTTACCCTCAAAACAGCATTAGGGCAGTTGTTACAGATTATTAATACTATTGTTGTTGTTTTTAAAATAATACTGTTTGACCAAATCATGAAAACAACTGTTCACTGTAGATTTTTCAGTGGTTCTCTTTTATGTGTTATAATCAAGATACCTTTTATTAAAAAAATACAGAATGCATTCTTTGTTTTACGTGGAGCATATTAGGGATTACTGAAACAATCTGAATACATTGATGTATATATATAGTATTTTTTTATTTTATTATTTCTTTATAGGCTCTCAAAATTAGAGAGATGTGTAATTGTCCACCACTGTCTAATCCAGACCCTCGATTACTATTCAAACTCAGCATGAAGCATTTTCTTGAAGAATCAGAGAAAGAAGACCTAAATATCACGAAGAAACAGAAAATGGATACTCTTCCTATTCAAAAACAGGAGCAAATACCATTAACATACATAGTTGAGAAAAGAACTGGCAGTTGAATTAAAATTTATGAGACACAAGATATATGAAGAATGTTGCAGTCCTTATCATTTTATGTTACTTTTTAAAAAATGATGTTTGAAGTGAAAAAAAAAGGATATTCAGGGTCAAATCATGTACATTACAGATATTATCTAAATTCTTCTAGAATTTATTTTTCATGAAATATTGATGTATTTTAATCTATGTTAAAATATCTTCAATGAGGAAAATGTCACAGAATAAATTTATATTACACATTTTACTCTGTCTTCTACTTGCTTTTGATTTAGAAGGCAGACCCCTAGTGGATGAGAAATGAGCCCATACAGTAGTTTTTATTGTAGAGAATGTTTCAACTGAGCCTAAACTGGATTTCTAAGTGTGGGTCGTTATGATGAAGTGGGAAACAGTCTGAAGGTATCTGTTTGCAGGAAATAGTTTGCATTGGGGTGGGATTATGTGGAAAAGGGGGCCTCAGGATAGAGAATTTCCTTGTCTTCACCTGTGGATGACTGGAGAAAAATGCTACTGGCAGAAGCCATTTTCATAGGGAGGCAAAAGAAGTACAGTTTGTGGTTCAGATGACAAAGCAAGAAACAGAATTGGGGGAGAGGGCATTTCCACAGAGACACAGCGTGTTCCTGGTGCACTGAAGTCTTAACAGAAGGTTATGTCATTTGGTTGCTCCATGAGATTACCATTTGGGAATCTCGCGTTCCCAGAGAAGAAAAAGAGGCAAAGGCAAGGCACTGTCCCTCAAAAGAGGCTGAGGCAAGGCACTGTCCCCAAGTTGACCTTCCTGAGCAGCAGATATCAACAAGACGGCTGGAGGAAAACAACAAGAGAAGCAGCACAAGACACACCCCCAGTGGTGCCCAGAAATTGCTGCATTATGTAAATGTGGAAATACGAGTTATTTAATATTTGTATTCCCAAACTAGTGAAGTCTAGTGATGCTTAGGTTATATTTCTAAGAAGGGCATTTTTCTTGAAATACATTATATTAAATAAATATTTTCTTAGAGAATTAAAGAGGAAAGGGACTACTTTGTATTGTGAATCTACTATGAACTGGGCCCTGTATTTATCTTTATTCCATAACCCTACTAGGTTTTATTATTCTCACTTTACAATGACAAATAGGCTTCAAGAAGTTACATAATATATCCAATGTCTCTCACCTAGATAGAACAAAGCTGAGTCTATCTGACTACAAATCTGTCCATTTTTTTACAACTCTCGGATATCTAAGACTAAGCTATCAAGACAAGGAACAAAGTATTCTCAGTTGTTCATTAGCTTCCCCACATATGGCTTCAATATAAGTAAAAATCTCGTCATTATGAAATCAGGGACCACTTGTGTTTTCTGTAGGTTGATTTTATAGGTTCTTCTCTCAGACCCTTCTATCAAAATTGACATGAAAAGCGTAGATGAGGCAGTGTAGGAGAGTAGAACCTCTCCCCCTGCCTGTGAAAGCCTGTGAAATCTCATTTGGGATGTGTCCTGACATTATTAAATCTTCTTAGACAAAATATCTAGTTGTTAAGAAGACAAGTTCAGTGGCTGTTTATGTTTCTCAGGGATTATTATACATTACTTGTAAGGAATTTCCTGATCTGCACACGAGACAACATTGGTCGTGAAGAGGTTCACGTTAACTATTCTCCATATAATCATTTTTTACACTCCTTGTGATTGGAGTATTGTAAAAGGCACTCCATAAGATATAAAGACACTTGGAGAATGTCACCTAAAGGTAAACAGTAAAACACAGCATTAGATTTTCCTGCAGATTTCCTAGGAAAATAATGTAGCAAAGGCCTACTTTTTCTTCCATTCCCATTGTCACTTCTAATTGTGTTGTTCATACTTGCTAGAAACATATATAAGTTGACACCATGTCAGAAAGAGCAGAGATAATATCTTTATAGTATATGAAAAATTTTTTTTAACCAGTGGAATTAAATGTAAAAGAAATGTTACAGTTCAGCTCATTGCTTTAGAAGAAATTAAATAGCAGTTGAAATACAAGATGTATATATATACTTTAAATTTTATATGGAAATAAGCTGTATTTTCTACACTTAGTTGCAGAACTACTTTGTTCCTGTCAATACTTTTCATGTGCCTATAGGATTTAGATGATAGGCTGGTTAACTTAGTTGTTAGGAGCATGATGCTAATAAATCCAAGGCACAAACTCAACCCGATCTTTTCTATAATTCAGATCGGGTGAGACTATCCTCTAAAACTAAAGGACAGTGTGTATATTTACTGTTATATACTTATAATGCTTTGCACATTATAGGCATTCAATTAACATTGACACTGTACAATAATTATCTGTTCAAAGGATTGAAAAAAAGGAGAAACAATCATACTCTGTAAAATCTGCTTCTGTAGTTGTGGAACCCTGGACAAGTCATGCAAACTCTCTAACCCTCATTTCTTAATTGTAAAATGGAGACAAAAAAAATCCTCCTAGGTTGACCAATGACCAAGTGAAATGATATACTTAAAGCATTTAACACAAAGTCTAGAGCTGCAAATGTAATAAAAATTGTTACCATATACTGAATGCATACTTTGTACTATTAGTCCATTTTCACACTGCTATAAAGACATACCCGAGACTGGGTAATTTATAAAGAAAAGGGATTTAATTGACTTACAGTTCCACATGGCTGGGGAGGCTTCAGGAATCTCACAATCATGGCGGAAGGGTAAGAGGCACGTCTCACGTGGTGGCAGGCGAGAGAGTGAGTAAGAGCAGGGAAAACTGCCCCATAAAACCATCAGATATGGTGAGAAGTCACTCACTATCAGGAGAACAGCATGGAGGAAACTGCCCCCATGATTCAATCACTTACCTTTCTTGACACATGGGGATTACAATTTGAAATAAGATTTGGATGGGGACACAGAGTCAAACCATATCATCTATGTGTGGTGCTAAGCATTTTTCAAGCACTGTTGAACCCCACAGTGACCCTATTTATGGTAGGCATTCTATTCTACTGTGCCCTATTATAGATCACGGAACTGAAGTTTAGAGGGGTAATGGAAGTTACTCAAGGTTACATGGTGTATTTCTTAAGGTTTTTTTACTTGTAAGAACAGAGGAACCAACACAAACCCAGCCAAGAAAATTTGTTGCCTCAAACTGACAGAAAAGCCCAGAAGTATGCTGCTTCAGGCACAGTTTAATCCAGGGGATCATGATATTATCAGAGCAAGGGCTCTTTTTTCTTTGCAATCTTTCTCACCTGTTCCTTGGTGATATCCAGATGGCTGCCAGTAGCTCCCGGGGTTGCATGCTTTCACATCCAGCTGGATGTGTGACTGACTCACACCACAACTATTGAAACAAAGCCTTTAACACTCTAACTGCACCCTTGAAGCAATCGCCATGGCAGGGGATGGCATTATCTTGATTGGCTTGGACCTATCAGGATCCAACATTCAAGCTGAGGATGGGTATGAGTCAACACCACCCAAACAGAATGGCTACTGCGTGTTAGGAGAGATGCAACCACGGGGCTTATGAAGTAAGTGGCAGAACTAGAATTAAAACCTAATGTTTATCCTTTCAGCAGGCAAAGAAACAAGATGATTTCTTGACAATTTTATCTGAAATGACATTTAATCTGATAAAAAAGTAGCTTAAATTTTATATTGATATGATAGCAAATTTTCATTAGCATATTTGCTTTACCGTTTACAAGGTTTTTTTGTTTTGTTTTGTCTTGTTTTGTACTGAATTATATCCTCAAAACCAGCCTATGAGATTGGAAGGACAAATGGCATCATTTACTCGTAGGGGAGAAAACTAAAGCTTGGAGAATTAGGCAAGTGGTCCAAGTATGCATTCAAGTAAATGGCTGAACTGGGATTGGAACTAAAGAATTCACTGATTTGTAATCCAGTGTTCTTTCGGCAATACTGCAGTCTTTGGAAAGGGAGCTGTTACCTCCACTTACCCGGAGACCGAAGCTCAAAAATATTAGTCAATGTGTGTCCAGCAGTACTCACCTCTCAATGGCAGAACTGGTTCAAACCCTCCCATCTTCTGACTCCAAAGTCCGTCCTCTTCCTCCATGTACTGCCACTTACATGAACAAATCTCATATAGGAAGTGAGGATGAAAAATGTCCATTTCCCTTCACCCTTCACTTGTGAACAGCAGGGCCAACACCTTTTCCCTTATTTAAAAGCCCCCATTTTAATAGTCTATGACAGATGGTAAAAATATCCATTTTAAGCATATGTATACATGTGAGGGATGAAATTTCTGTTAATCACCTCATAACATGTTTTTGTGAGAGCCAGAGAATTCTTTAATCTGTAGTGAGATGAGATAAATCTCCCACTTCATCACTGGGAAGAAAACTCTGTCAGTGTTCTACCCATGTACACTTTGCCCCCTAACTTCCATCAGAAAAGTTAGGCCAGTGGCTCGCTCCCAGCCTCTGAATCACCCAGGCCTCCTTTTACATTACCTGGCTCTGTGTGCAAGGGGTTTTACACCACTAAGTTCTGTCTTGAAGGGTTAGTGTGTCTAGACTCATGCCCAGGTGTTCTCACCACACTGGCTGTTTAGGAGACTGCAGAGCATGGGGCATAAGTCACAGTGCAGCTCTGTTTCCAGGTCTTAGGATGTCTCTGATATCATCAAAGACCAAGCAGGACCTTTGATCATCATGTGATCTCTGGTGTAACCAAAGTTCCAGCCAAAAGAAAAAAAAAATTGTTGTTTTAATTAGTTTGAGTACCTAATTATGTGAGAGAAAATATAAAATTTTTAGTTAAGCTCTTTGAAATATTAAGCATAGGTGACAGGTTCCTAATACCATCTTCATAGACCACAAGAGGCCCGGGACCTTGTCCTGGGCAGCATTGGTCTAAAATCAGATTTGTTTTTTTCTTCCTTCAGAATATTAAAGTTAACGTGTTAATTTTGACCAATATATTAAAGTATAATCATATTTTCATAGGTTAGAAATGGTGGATGTTCTACTTAAGGATTCTGTTATTCTATACTTAAGGTTGTATTTTTTTAAGTAACTATTGCTTTTGCACAGAAATACTGAGTTTAGTTTTTTCCAAATTATTCCTTTCTGATGTTATGGTAGCCTTGAAAGTATTAAGGGGAACATCACTAGTCTGATTTATTTATTTGGGAAAATAGGATAGTAATATTTGCCCTGCCCAATTCCCAGAATTATTATGGGTTTAAATATAGTAACGTGTATATGCTTTACTGAACATCCCAAGTGCTGCATTGTGCTGATTCTTGTTAATATATTCTAACATGTCTTCATCTGGGCTGTGAGATTATTAGTTAAGAGAGGTCACTTCCAAAAGTTTAGCTCTGATCTGCTACAACTCAGAAGTGATGATGATGTCTTCCTACCTGAGTGTGAGAAGAAAGGAAACTTTTATTGGTGGCACGTTTTGTTTTAGTCTGATTCGTGTGTGTGTGTGTGTGTGTGTGTGTGTGTGTGTAATTAACCTAATTCAGCCAGGCACAGTGGCTCATTCCTGTAATCCCAACACTTTGGGAGGCTGAGGCAGGCGTATCACTTGAGGTCAGGAGTTTCAGACCAGCCTGGCCAACATGGTGAAACCTTGTCTCTACTAAAAATACAAAAATTAGCCAGATGTGGTTGTGGTGGCGGGTGCCTGTAATTCCAGTTACTCGGGAGGCTGAGACAGGAGTATCGCTTGAGCCCAGGAGGCAGAGGTTACAGTGAGCCGAGATCGTGCCACTGCACTCCAGCCTGAGTGACAGAGCAAGACTCAGTCTCAATACTACTACTAATAATAATTAATCTAATTCTATTAATCCATTACGGCTCTTGTCTGGGGAGTGCTCCTGATTTCCATCAATTTCTACATTCTAATGTTTAAATCTGGAGAAATAAGGCCAGTCTTTTCCTGGAATCACCAATCCATTCGCCAGATGATGGGCTGGGAAAATGGGAATTAGTATTTGTTGAGCCCTATTAAGGCAAGATTCTTCTCCTTTTAATCTTCACAGCAACCCTGTGAGGCATGTTTTATTCTCCTAATTTACAGATAAGAAAATGAGGGTTCACAGGACTGTGTAACTTTACCGAGGTCACACAGTAATCCAGGAGTTCAGCTAGGTCTGTGAGACTCAAAGGCTTTCACTGTCTTTAATATGATTCCCTTCACACACAAGAAATGAAAACAATTGGTAGGGCAACAATTATTTGGGATCTTTGCTTTGTTTGAATGCCTAGAGCATTTCTCCTGATCCATAGTCCCTGAAACTTCCCATGGTCTCATCTCTCAACACCAGCTCCCTTTGCAATGAGCCAATCAGCTAACTAAAAGGTATTCATGAAAAAGGCCCAGCAGCCTCAGGAACATACAGTTGACCCTTGGCAACACAGGGGTTAGGGTACTTTTTGGACCCTAATAGGTACCCAAAGTCACATGGGCCACCAGCTTTGACCTGAGCTTATCACAATGAACCAACTCCTTCTCTCAGGGGAACTATTAGGTTGGTGCAAAAGTAATTGCTTTTTTTTTTTTCATTACTTTTAAATGGCAAATTTTAAAAGGCAATTACTTTTGCACAAACCTATAGTTTAGGAAACCACTGAAGATTCAAGGTCAGAAGATCTGAGTTCACATCCTGCCTTCCTTACCAGCTGTGAGATCCAGCAAGTAACTAAGCCTCTCGAAAGCTCAGTTTATCCTCACCTGTATGTTGTGGCCATGCAAAGAGCTCTATTACTGCACCTATCCCATTGTGCTGCAAGCTGGCTATTGGCCTGAAAGCTCCTTGAGGGCAGGAGCTCTGGCATCCTCATCTTTTTCATCCACACTCCACAGGAATGCTTGATGCTTTATTGGTGATTCCTAGGCTCTGGATTGGGAATGACCCTAATAGCCACCATGAAGTAGAAGTTTGACTCGGAAATCAAAGTCCAGGCATAAAGTGATATTTACGTGCATGTGACAGCTTGTCCGGGAAGAGAAGTTTATTGAACAGCCAGAACAGATTGCAGAGTTAATGCTCAACAGCTTCATCCAGAACACAGAAATCTGTTGGAGTTGAAATGTGAAGGAAACGCAGGCTAGGAAGACACACCAGTCTTGGGAAGTGTGCTTGGCGGTGCTCAGACTTTCTCTGCAGAGCGTTCTTGGGTCAGACTGTTCTGGAGATGGGGTCATTAGGGCTTGGTAAGATCAAGTCCCTAACAATAAGAGCAGTAACAAGAGCAATAATAATGGCTAGCATTCATTATTGAGACCTCTTACAAACCAAGCTCTGAAAGCACTTGACATGCAGTAGCTTGCTTGACTCCCACAACAATTCTATGAGGCAGATAAAATTGTCCCATGTTATTTATGAATGAGGAAATTGAGCCCAGAGAGTCTGAGTGACTTGACTCAGACCTCCCAGGTAAGACTTACCTTGGCCTTGCAAGCTCTTGGGTCTCAGATGAAATACTATTTGGAAGCATTAAGCATTGGGAGGTTGGCTCTGGCTGGTTGGATGGTTTGTAAAGCATGACAATACAGTGTGGTGCGGGGAAATGTCGTTTAAATTACTTTGTTTTCCTGGGACCACTTCCTCTCTTAACAAATCTTCGATAACACCTGCCCATAGAGCACCCTGAGAAGGCAGTGGGTTTATGCCTTTAGGGGCCTGGCACATGGTGAGTGGCCACTGCTGGCTGCTCCTCTTTCCCTCTCGCTTTGTGGTGTATGCTCCACCTACTTCCACACGTGATTTATAAAGGAAAATTTTGGAGCCAAAGCCTGAGAGCAGATTCACTTCTTTCCAGGACTCCATTTATTTCAGAGATTCTTTTGTAAGGCAGAGAACTTCAAGAGACAAGTGTAAGAAGGGGTTTTCATCGGTCTTTTGTTTTCTACTCAAGATAGCTTTAAGTAATAACCAGCCATTACCCACCTTGGATTTTCTGTCCTCTACTGGTGAGGTCTCTTTCTTTGAACTATTTCAAATGTCCCAGCAGAGCTGGGGAGGCCCCCTCCCCACATCCCCACTGACCTAAGAAGAACAGATAGAGCACCCATGGTCAAGCTCAGGGGCCACAATTGGTCACTGACTAACTTGAAGGGAAACGCTTCTCCCTCTTTTACCCATGATGTTGAAAAGAGGTTGATTCAGGCTGTTTCTAAGCAAGACTTATGAAAAGTGCCAATGACAAAAATAAAACAAAATTAAAACTATGAAGTTATATCAGGACCAAATATACCAAGGACAAGGGGAGGCCACATCTCAGATGAAATAGTGAAGACAGATGAGGAAGAACTATTTTACTCCTATTCAGGACTGAGGCTAACAGTCACACCTCCATAGGGTACATTCCCTAGAGTAACATGTGAGTAGCACTCCATGGGATTAGGCAATAAGATAGCCCTACCTAGGGTGCCTTTTTCTTCCAAGGAGCATGACTATCAAGGTAGGGCATAATTGAAGGTGAACAGAAGTCCTAAGTGGGAAAAGAGATGATCAGAGGGACCCTGGTTACTTTTTATGAAAGTTTATCATAATAGTAGGCAATAGTAATACTTAACATTTATGAAGCAGAAGGTGTTGGGAACTCTACTAAACACTTCGCATATATTATCCAATTTTGCACTCACTATAATGCTGTTGTTGCCCAGCTGTATTAGTCTGTTCTTGAATTGCTAAAATAAATACCTGAGACTAATTTCTAAAGAAAACAGATTTAATTGGCTCATGGTTCTGCAGGCTGTACAGGAAGCATGGTGGCATCAGCTTCTGGGAAGGCCTCAGGGAACTTAAAATCATGGCAGAAGTGCAAAGGGGAGCAAAGCACCTCAGATGGCGGGAGCAGGAGGGGTGGGGAGGTGCTACACACTTTTAAAACAACCAGATCTTGTGATCACTCACTCACTCACTATCACGAGAACAGCACAGAGGGGATAGTGCTAAACCACTCATCAGAACCTGCCCCATGATCCAATCACCTCTCACTGGGCCCCACCTCCAAAAAGGGGATTGGGGATTACATACAATTCGACATGAGATTTGGATGGGGACACAGATCCAAACCATATCACCAGCCAACAGCCACTTTTCCTCTTCTTTTTCTGCAAACCTTCATTTTGTTTAGGTGGCAGTATTCCCTGCCCGAGACATCATGAATGTCTAAGTCAATTATGTAATGCTATTCACCTAAGCCAGGGCCAGGTCTGGGAACAGGTGTGTAACTAGATCTAATGAAAAAGAAAGAGAACAAAGTCAAGTACTTTCCAAGGATAGTGAATATTTTCCTCCCTGAGAAGAGAGAGGCCACAGAAAAGTCTGTTTTGCTTGTTTGTTTTTACCTATGTCTTTTATCCCTGCCTTCCAAGTGTTGTGTCAAGATATCATGGCCCAGGAAATCCTGGGGATACCAACATAGGACCTCAGAACTCCAGTGGCACTGGGTTGCTGGGACAATGCTGGCACTGTCTGCCTCAAAACTTTTTGTGAAGTGAGATATTAAATGTCTTTATTATTTATGCCACCATTTATTGGGTATTCTCTTACTTGCACCTAAAAGTATTCCTACTGATAAAATAGTATTGGTTCCATTTTATAATTGAGAAAACCAAGACTTAAAAAAATTAAATCCCTTCCCCTCTGTCACACAGCTCGTAAGTGGGAAGGCCTAATAAGCTTTTGCTGCTACGATTCTGCCTGGATCCAAGTCTACAGTCCAGGGGAATTACATTCCAGGGGCAGTAGGTTCGCTCAATCAAATAAGAAGAGCTCTTGACACTGGGCAGCCGAGTAGGGAGCTCTCAGTCATAGGAGATGCTCAAGCAAAGATAAGACAGCTATTCATGAAGGTCGCTGGAAGGAGAGCCAGGCTTTAAGTAGACAGGAGTCAGGAAGACGGACTGCGTGCGAGATGCAAATATATGATAAACATGTTCTGGAATAGAACCGCATGGGCCCAAACAATAGGCAAAAAAGAAACTGCAGTCTTCGCTAACCAGGTTTCCAGTTTGGTGATGAGACAGTGCTTCAGACATCTGTGCTCCAGGAATGGGTTTGACAGTGCTGCTCCTGGACCATTGAGGGTGATGACATGGTGAAGGATAAGGATCAGGCCTGGATCTGCATGAAAAGTCCCAGCTCTGGCTAGGTGCGGTGGCTCATGCCTATAATTTCAGCACTTTGGGAGGCCAAGGCGGGCGGATCACTTGAGGTTAGGAGTTCAAGACCAGCCTGGGAAACATGGCAAAACCCCATCTCTACTAAAACTGCAAAAATTAGCTGGGTGTGGTGCTGCAGACCTGTAATCCCACCTGCAATCCCACCTGCTTGGGAGGCTGAGGCACAAGAATCGCTTGAACCTGTGAGGCAGAGGTTGCAGTGAGCCGAGACTGCACCACTGCACTCCAACCTGGGTGACAGAGTGAGACTCCATCTCAAAAATAAATAAATAAATAAAATTAAAAATAAAAATAAATAAATAAATAAAGAGAAAGTCCCAGCTTTGCTGTTTCGTAGCTGCCAACCTCAAATTCCCTCTTTGTCAAATGGGAAGAATGGCCTCAGTGTACTTCCTGGGGCTGCTGTGAAGAGTAAATGAGATGATTGTACACTTCTACAAACGTTTATTGAAGGCCTACTATATGCCTAGCCTTATATCAAGTCCTGATGTCTGTGGAAGCTGAAAGAATTCCACAAATTTAAAATATTAAGTATTATTATTTATTTTTAAAAGTTCTCTAAGTCCTCCCTTCCTCCTACCTCACCAAGGAACTCCATCCATCTATTTTGAAATAAATTGAGCTCTTACCCAGGAAAATAGAAGAAATGGCTCTGGCAGAGAGAGTTTCCAGCAAGACAAATCCCCAATGGCTTCTCCCTGCCACCGCTCAATAATGGTGTTTGCTATAAATCAGAGAGCTTCTTTATCAAGTGCCTTGTAAGCGCTTGGGACTGATTTAGCCCTAGAGTGAGATTAATCACAAATTGCTGCTTTAGAAAGAGTGATGGGTGTGAATTAGAAGGTTCAGTGGAGATCATTCTGATTCACCCCGATTGCTATAGATAGCTGGAGTTTACAGAACTAAGGCCCTAAGTTTTTTAACATTACTCAGTTTGAGAAAAATTACTACATCTAAGAAAAGATTTCTTTTCCCCTAATAATGTCGTAGTGGGATAGGGAAGGAACTAATGTTTTTTTTTTTTAAAGCACCTACTGTTGGTGCCAGACTCTATGCTTACATCATGTTTTTTAATCCCTATAACAACTGCATGAGATAGGTCTGGTTATCCTCATTTTTCAGATAACAAAAGTGAGACCTACATCAGTGAAAGACTTATACAATGTTATGCAATGCCCAAATGGCTGAGATGAGAATAAAATGCAGGTCTGTGTGATTCCAAAGCCTTACCATGGAGCCTCTTGGATCACTGATGGCAGATTCCTGGCAGCAGAGCTCAACATAGATACCAAAAATAAATGAAAGTGGCTTGCTGTGACTGCTGGCCAGCAATGATGCCTGAGACAGTCCCTTAGGGCCCAGCTTTAATGACCCTGTCCTGTGATAACCTTCTCTAACATCTCACTTTTCTTTTCATAAGACGGAGGATGAATGAATGAAAGAAGGTCTGCCAGGAAGAATGTTTCTGCTTCCTCTCTGCTCATATACAGTGTAGCGGCCATGGAGGGGGTACCACTCAGATCACTCTTCAAGTGAGTCCTCTGTGGCATGCATGACTGACAAATGCTCCACTTGTCACACCTTCAGGCCCATGGTAACTGAATATAGCAGGGGCACTAGAGCTGGGCTGTTCCTGCTGCACATGAGATGGTGTCATGGATGACTATTGCATGAGGACTCCCTGTTGACCTGGCCAAAACTTTCTTAGAACTGCACTGTAGTCACAGCTCTTCCTACTTCCTCCTCCTTCTTTCCCACTCTCCTTTCTCGCACTTCAGACCCACATCATGGTCTGAAGGCTCTCTCTGCCTCCTCCTGATCCTCTCCTTTGTCATGCACCAGAGCTTCTCCAATACATCTCATGCACAGCTAATCCCATCTTGGTGTCTACTTCCTGAAGAATGCTAATGCAAAGACACAGTGACTCTGTTTTTCAACCCACACGTCTCTCACCTGGGAAACAGATCAATTCTATGATATCATCATGCAATGGAATACTATAGGGCAGTCAAAATGGACGAATTAGAGATATAGGCATCAACATGCATACATCTCAAAAACATAATGTTGAGCAAAAATAAAAATGTTGCAGAGTGATACATACAGTATGTAACATTTATACATAGTTTTAAAACTTGTGAAACAATGTCATATATAATTTGTAGATGAGTACATATGTGACAAAAGCATAAAAACACACTAAGGGCCGGGTGCGGTGGCTCACGCCTGTAATCCCAGCACTTTGGGAGGCCAAGGTGGGTGGATCACGAGGTTAAGAGATTGAGACCATCCTGGCCAACATGGTGAAACCCCGTCTCTACTAAAAATCAGCTGAATGTGGTGGCACATGCCTGCAGTACCAGCTACTTGGGAGGCTAAGGCAGAAGAATCACTTGAACCCGGGAGGCAGAGGTTGCAGTGAGCTGAGATCACGCCATTGCACTCCAGCCTGAGCACAGAGAGAGACTCCATCTCAAAACAAACAAACAAACAAACAAACAAAAAAACCAAAAACATGCTAATGAAAGATAAACCCAAATTCAGGAGAGAGGTTACCACTGGGGAGAAAAAGAAAAATGCAAACAGGTTTTGTATTTTACGCTGCGTGGTTGGTACACAGTTGTTCATTATACCTATGCTTTTTATATGCCTGAAGTATTTCATAATAAAAAATTAAAACATATTAAATCATGCCCAACAAATTGTTTCTAGTGAAAAATAATAAAATAATTTGAAATTGGCTATGTTTTGGGAAATTTCGGATATATGTTGTCACATGCCAGCAGTTGAGTCTTAGTCTATTGTGGCTTTTACTGCACCGAGTAGCAATTATTTATTTTTATGTTTGTTTCTATTCTCTTTCTCTCCCCAACCCTCACTGGACCACAAGCTCTAAGAAAGAAGACTCTCATCTCCTCATTTCTTAATCCCCAGTGGCTATGACAGTAGCAAGGGAGCAATATGTGTTTATTATGTTTTTAATAATCAGGAGAAGAGAAAACGGGGACTGGGGAGAGAGATGGCAGGTAGTGCAGACGGCAAAGCCTAAGTAATTATTTTTTCAATATAATCAAAAAAGCAGACGTTCTGCTTTTGTTTGAGCGCTGCTACATATGGGCAATAGGTCTGCAGTGGGGCAGCTGGGGTCCAGGCCACAGGGCCTGATGTGTTTGAGTTCCTGTTACAGTGACAGCCGCTTTGTTACATGTTTCAGGCAAAGAGTTTGGCGTTATCCTCACAACTTGGGGAGTTCGGCATTATCACTGCTTTTCACAGATAAGGAAACTAAGGCTCAGTGAATTTGAGAATGGCCAGAGCCACCCACCTGCTCATTAGCAAGGTCAGGTTCATATCAGACTCTCTGGTCCCACTTGTCCCCTGGAAGGCACTACATCCAGGCACTGTGTCTGCATCACACAAGGCAAGCCGCGGATCTACTGTGAGGCCATTCACTCATGTATTCACATATTCATTCATTCAACAACACCTGCATTCCAGGCACTACTGCACCAGGCACTTGGATACAGTGATGAATGGCTCAGACTGACACCCACCACAAGGAGTCCCCCAACTAGTGGGGGCTTAGATGCACAAACACAGCTCCCCCTGCACAGACCAGTTATGGGACAGGCGCTGGTCAACCGGGCTGTGGTGGTAAAAGGAGGCAAAACATCACCCGTGTGGAATGCCAAGGCTTCCTGGAAGAATGACCTCCAGATGAGACCAGGTGAGGGTAGGTGGAGGGAAGACAGGAGGGTGTTTGGCAGGGAAGGAGGATTGTCCCTTTCAAGAAAGGGCAGCCTCTCTGAGGCCTGAAGATGAATGAGCAGAGTGTCAGGGCTTCCCGTGACAGCTGCTTGTGCATTCTTCCTGAGTATCCCATTCATCTGCCTTCCAGGCTCCAAGTCCTTGGCTTCAGGGACCTCCCTTGGGCCCCCACATTGCTTCCACACAGACCTACCCACCCCATCTGTGTTAGTTCAGGCCCTCCGAGAAAGCAGAAACCAAGACAGGATTAAACATGCAAGAAATCTGTTAGGGGAAATGCCTGTGGGAAAAAATGTAGAGGCCAGGGGAGGCTGGAAAAGCCACAAGTCCACGATGCAGACCTGACTCCCGGTGAAGGAGCAAGGGAGGGGAGGGAGGGATGGGGGAAGTGTTTTAGACAATCCTACGGAAACTTTGGCAAGGCTGTCTGGGAGTCCAGGAGCCAAGGTTGCCCACGACAGGAGTCCCATGTCTCCAGGAAGGGCCCTTCCTCATTATCCCTGCCCTGCTCCTCCATTGGCTGGGGGTGGCCAGGGGCAGTCAGGACACAGCGTTTGTGCTAGATTTTGGAAAGCAGTTGTGGGACCGCTGGGCAGTCATGCTCCCTGAAGCTGGGTATCTGAGAGGAATATTCTCCATGGCCACCACACTCCCCTAGATTTGGTCACCCTGCACATCTGGCTTCTGCTTCAGCCCCTGTCCCTGGGATCTGCCAAGGGAAGCAGTCCTGAGAAAAGGTGGCATCGGGTAGTGGTGAGGGGCACAGCTTCACAGCAGCCCCCATTTCTGCCATTGACCATGGGTACCGCAGGCAAGGCACTGAACCCCCCAGTTTCCTCATGGGTAAGTGTGGATAATGACGGTTCCTGTCTCCTAAGGTTGTGACAGAAGTACATGAATTAAAACACATGGTAAGTGCCCAATAAATGGTATCTATTATTATTTTAATGGATCCATTTTTGATTTAGGGGCCATTTCAATGCATTGGTTTGATGGGGCTGCATCAAAATGTAAAAGCTGTGCACTCCCACCGCTGCTGTGTGCCAAATATACCTACACCTCACTGTGTCCTAAATCCTTCACCATCTTTCCACGAAGCTGCTCCTGACCCTGAGGCTTGGTTTGGGGTCCTCCTCTGAGCCTGTAGCCTCCTTTTCCCACGGAACTTTTTACAATGATTGGTTGCACATTTTGTCGTTGTCGTTGTTGTCATTTCTTGCAATAAACTGAGAATTCCTGCGGGGGTGAGGACGATGTCCTGTTTCCTGCCACATCATCAGTGCCTACATGTTGGCTGACCCCTGCCCTAGCCAGGCTCAAACCCAGGGTCAGCCACTCTCTAGGGTCATGCAGGGTGTTTGCCTGAGAGGAGAGGGGGACTGCAGTCCACCTTGTGGCTGAGTGGCCAGTGGTGTGCTCAGGGGCTGTGCCTGCCTGAAGGAGGCAGTGTTCTAGTTTGCATTCACACAACATTGCTTACAGCTTGTCATGCGAGTCTCTGGTGGACTGCACCTGTCCAGAGGAGAGTACTTTTCTTATTTGATAAAGATACTGTATTGGTTAACAGCAACTCAGCCAATAACCCAGGCTGAGAATGTGTGCAGAAGCACCAGCACAGTGCCTCACACTGTGTCAGCTACTCCTGCAAACTTCTGGAAAGGCTTTGGTGAGCTCTTCTGAGTCTGTTTCTGCCTTAGCAACATGATGGGTTAGGTTCATGTTTCTAAGGTCCTCTCCTGCCCCGATATTCAGTGATTAGAGGAAGCCTGGTGTTTGGATACTGCTGAGGCGTGAGGGCAAGGGCTGCCTGATATGGAGTTTAGAATGGTCGCATCCTGTCCTGGGCTAGGGTTAGCCTTGCCCATCACCCTGGTCAGTTCTCGTCTCCTCCTCCAAGAAGCTTGCCTGAGCAAGCCCACATCCATCGTATTTGCTTTATACTTTATATTTTATTAGGTGCCTTTGATATATTACTTCCTTTAATTCTCACAGCAACCTAGTGCTATATCTTTGTGTTATATTGATGCTATATCCGATAGATGAGGGAAAAGGAACTCAGAGAAGTTAAATAACATTCACAAGGCCACACAGCTAGTACAAGGCCAAGTTCAGGCTTAAACACAAGTCTAGGCAGTAGAATTCCTACCCATCTTATTTATGCTGCTTTATAATTTTTCTCTGCTTGCATATTTCTCTGTTTCTGGCCCCATTTAGAATATAAAAACCTCAAGGACAGGGGACACGATCCCACTTCATTCCATCCTCTCCCAAACATATCATGCACACAGTTAGTGCTGTCTAAATGCTGTCTGAGTAACAGTGGAAATCCTTGACATGCCCTGGGCATATGTCAAGCCCTGGGAAGGACCTGTACAAATACAGACCTCAGTGTATGCATGACAATACACACATTGATGTCTTCCATGCATACACATGGTATAGCTGGTATGATATCTTTAACGAAACATCTCTAATTAAACAACAAAAATGCTATTCTTCCTGTGCCTGCTTGGCAGTTGTGGACTGGTGGCCAGAGCACTTTGCTTCCACATTTCTGCAGTGTGCCGTTCCCTGCTCTTCAACTCTCCTCCTCACAGCCCAGGCTCTGCACCTCCTGTCATTTAGTATCTGGTCTTCCTTGACCCCTCTGGCTGGATGCAAGATCCATTTGCTTGGAGCTGTGAGCTCAGCTTCTTTCATGCAAACCTTCCTATCTCTTCCTAGCTTTGGGGCATTCACCCACAATCTTGGAGACTGAGCTCCACAGATGGTACCAGTGGACAACCCCACAGCCTGTCTCAGATTCTCAAACTCTACTGAAACACATGACAAGGACATGTACAGAATTCATATATCTGTGATGCCATGGACTCACACAGGTGGGTCCACATGGCCATCCACATCTGTAAATGTCCACCAGGCCAAGTGCAGAGACATTGATGCACATTTTTGCCCATGGAGGCAGAAGCAGCATCCACATGCAAACCCATTTATGCATGCAGGATGTGCCCAGGCTGTAGATACGTGTACACACAGACTCTCAAGCATGCATATGACCTTATGCATATGAGACTCAGTATGTGGGTGCTCATACCCCTTAGGATGTGGATACCAGTGTATGCAAACACCATATGCCTTGAACATGAAGATTTACACACAGCCATGCAAGGGCCAGGAAGGCAGCCTTAGCCTCCTTCTCCCCAGGGTGCCACACACAAAACAGATTTCATCACAGATCATGGCCTTTCAAAGACACAGGTTCACACCTTCTCCTTGGAGCCAGCTCTTCCCTTGTCAAGTTGTCTGGCCCTAGGAAGGTGACGGAGCTTATGTCTAGGAGTCCCCAGGCACTCATACGACGACCTGTCACCTCCACACTCAGCTACTCCTCTCACCAGGAACTCTCTGCTCTCAGTGGGGAAGGCACTAAGGCTCAAGGTAATTAAATCTCTCTCTTTTCACTTCAGCAACATTGATCTGTGCAGGGACACACTCTTGACTCCAAAGGAACAAAGCTTTTAATTTCTTGGCTGGAATACACTGTTCTTAGACTTGTTTCATATGTGAGACATAGGAGTGAAAATTGCAGCATACTTTCTCATCTTCAGAGTATGATATTGCTTATGAAGCACTTTTTCACCATTTCATTTGAGTCTTACAATCATCCTATGAGATAAATAGTACATAAACTACCCCCATTTTACAGACAAGGAAGCTGAGGTTATAGCAATAAGAACGACAGTTGTCCCTGAATTCCTACTATGTGTCAGGCACTGTTTTAAGTTCTATACATGTTTCAGTTCTTTCAATCCTTACAATAACACTCAGAGGTATGTCTGTCTTCATCCCTATTTTACAGAGGAGGAAACTGAAGCACATAAGGTCAAATGAACAGCCTGAGGTTACCTGCTTAATAAGAAGTCTGGCTAAGTTGTATGCTATTGAAGTTAAAGGGATTTAATGCGGGATATTTGTCTTCTGGGTGAAAATCTAAAGCAATGGCTCCCCATATTCTGACCACCGATGACCACATATCTGATTTTCTTACATCATTAACTCCACCCTTGAAAGATTTCATCCAATAAAAACACTGTACTCATTAAAAAATCACCTGTATTGTGCCATTTTAATGAGACTTTTGAAGTTTTGAGAACAGCTTGGGGATACCCTGAACCTCTAAAAATTGCTACAGGTTGAGATGCCTTGGGATTGATGGTATCCAGACTAACACCTAGAATACAGAAAAGAATTTAGTTAAGGAACCTTCTCAGATCGATGTGGATCTCAATCTTCTCTCTGCCAATTACCCCCCTGAGTCCTTGGGTAAGTAACATCACCCCTGTCAGCCTCAGTTTGTTTGCCTGCAGTGTCAGATGGAATAGCACCCAGACTGTAGCATACAAGGGAGAGCAGCATGATTGTGGATGCCCCACAATTCTCTGGTGTGAGGAGAGAAATATTTGTAATTGTCAGAGACATGATACAGCTGGCAGAAGTATATGAAATCAGTTACATAAATTGTGAACTACATGTCAAAGTTCTATTTGTTCTGAGACAGGGTGAAAATCAGCGCATTTCTCATCAGGATAGAAAATAAAAACAGAAAAAATCAGGAGCCATTGGGAATAATTCAGCCTCAGAGAGAGTTCAGTGCCTTCATCGGTAGTCTTTGGGGTGCTCACAGAACCACCATTGTTCATCTCCACAGTTGCTGGCTCCACATCCTTTGATGTGTATGTACCTTTCTGACCCTTTTTTAGCTGCTTAGTAGGTTAGCTGGGGTTGACTGTGGTTTTGTCCTTGGTTACTGTGATTATGTGAAAACAGCTTTGGACAGATTTTTCTCTTGCTTTCTCTTGGGCCATCCCTGAGTAGTGCTGGCCCGCCAAAGCCTTCATCTCTTCTGTGTCTCCATCTTTGCTTCTTCCCTTCTAGCTACCCCTGCCTTTTCCTTACTTTTAATTGCTCCAAAAGAATGAGAGCAAGTTTCAATCACATTAAAAGAAAGAACTAGACTCTAAGGCAGTAGTCTTCACTCTTTTTTGATCGTATTCCTATACTGGCAATAAAAATTTTGAGCTTCTAGTACCAATGTATATATATTTCTATATTAACACAGTACACAGTTAACTTCTGTACTAATATTTTATTTCTAAAACATACGTAAGTGGACATTTTTAAGATGGAGGTTTTTAAAAGCATGAGATAAAAATAAATAGTAATTTAAAATAATTTACTAATGGAAGAAAAATGCTTGCTTGCACTGATGACTCTTTTAGGTACCCAGCCCACTGGGATAACCAGTGAAACTCTATCTGGTACAGAAGGTTTTCATAATCTTTTCTCAGCTCTAGTACTTTAAATAATATAATCTGTAACTCTACTTGACTGGGCACAAGTAATCCCTAATCAACCATAAAATGTTGAAAGCCAAACATGGAGTGAGAGTGTCATGGGTGGCTCCTCTGCACCATGGGGCACTTACACTTTCTCCAGGATCTCTGACAAACAGTAGGTGACAAATACTGAGCATTCATTTTCATCTGTAAATTGCATCTTAGTAAACCTTCATAGATTTTAAATTTAAATATCTAAATTGAAAGGCCAATATGTTTTTTCCCCGTAGCTCCCATGAATCATTATACACACTGTCTGGGTGGAGCCCAGTCAGAGAGCAATGAGATTCAGGACTACGGACAGCTACACACATGCGTGGGAAGGGACCCTCTTTCCAATAGTCTGCCTGTGACACCTATCTGATAAGACAGTTATGAGAAATAAATAAAATGGCATAGTAAGTGTTCAGTAACTATTCATTTCTTCCTTCTCCTTCTCACTATTCAACCTGATGCCAAGTGAAGGAAGGGAGACAGGAATTCAGGACAGATGTTCTGGCCAGAAATAAAAAACAATGCAATTTTGGAAATGTTTCTCTGTAGAAGTGTTTCTGGTCCCCACCTCTCCAAACACAACACCCCAATTAGAAGAAAGGTTGTATGGGTACTGAGTGTCATATCCTATTGAAATACAGATAATGCACCCTCCTTCCCTGCCCAGTCCCACGTATGTGCATCTCTACCACAGATATGTCCTACTGGTGCCATTTTCCTCATCTGATTGGATCAGGCATCTTAATACCCTCTGGGTCTGACCCAGAGCTCCTGGATGGTAAAATGGTATATATATATATATATATATATATATATATATATATATATATATATGCCTAGACTTTGTGCTTCAATTCTTGTGGAGTCATCCATGCTCTCTGCTCAAAGGGAGCTCTGGGCACTTAGCCCAGTTCATGTTTATGGTAGTTTCACATATGTCCACAAATTCTTCAATACTCTTCCTTTCAAGATGTGGAGTATAAATCCTCTCTTAGTCCAGGTTGGACTGGACTTTGTGATTTTCTTCTTTTTCTTTTTTTTTGAGACAGAGTCACACTCTGCCACCCAGCTGGAGTGCAGTGGCATGATCTCAGCTCACTGCTACCTCTGGATCCTGCATTCAAGTGATCCTCATGCCTCAGTCTCCTGAGTAGCTGAGATTACAGGCATGCACCATCAAGCCAGGCTAATTTTTGTATTTTTAGTAGAAATGGGGTTTTGCCATGTTGGCCAGGCTGGTCTTGAACCCTTGGCCTCAAGTGATCCATCCACCTTGGCTTCCCAAAGTGCTGGGATTATAGGTGTGAGCCACGATACCCGGCCCTGTGACTTGTTTCTAATAAATAGAATAAAGCATTAATGATAGTATGTTATTTGTGAAATTACATTATAAAAAGACTGGATGCTCCTTCTCTCTCTGCACTCTTATTTTTGTTCCCTCTCTTTTTCTTTCTTTCTCCTTTGGGCCTCTTGCCCTTGGAAAGGCCAGTTACCATTCTTAAGAGTACTTGGAGAGCCTTGTGTAGACGCCCATGTGGTAAAGATCCAGTATGATCACCAACAGCCCAAGAGAAACCAAGGCCTCCTGCCAACAGCCTGATCACTAAATTCTCTTGCAAGTTGATTATCCTGCCCCAGTCAAGCTTTCAGATTATACAGCCCCAGCCAACAGTTATTTTGCAACCTTGCAAGAGATCCTGAGCCAGGGCTACCCAGCTAAGCTGTTCCCCAATTTCTGAACCTCAGAAACAGTGAGATAATTCACGTTTATTGTTTTAAGATCCTAGGTTTTGGTGATTTTGTAACATTGCAGTAGATAACGCAATGCTCAAAATCCTGAGCCCACTCTATGTTCTTTGGCGGTTTAAATTTTTGTCTTCTTAACTTTTCCAAAGAAATGATTTCTGAGCTAATCCTGTTCTGGTCCTAAGCTGCTATTGTTCATTCTCCTATCTTACACTCAGCTTTCTTATCCAAAACAACAGCTACCATGCATTGAGGACTTGCATTCCAGGCATCATGCACACATATATTATCTCACCACTCATCTCTACCTTAATATCAGGTGACCATATGACTATCCTTATATAATGAGGAAACTGAGGCTCAGAGAGGTTAAAAAAACCTGAGCCACATTAATATTTAGACTTTGGTAAGTAGACTGCAAACCGTTTTTTTGTTGTTTTGTTTTTGTTTTTGTTTTTGTTTGAGACAGAATCTTTGTCCGTCACCCAGGCTGGAGTACAGTGGCACAATCTCAGCTCAATCTCAGTTCACTGCAACCTCCACCTCCTGGGTTCAAGTGATTCTCCTGACTTAGCCTCTCAAGTAGCTGGGATAACAGGCATGCACCACCATGCCCAGCTAATTTTTGTAGTTTTAGTACAGAAGGGGTCTTGCCACGTTGGCCAGGCTGGTCTCGAACTCCTAAGCACAAGTGATCCACCCGCCTTGGCCTCCCAAAGTGCTGGGATTACAGGCATGAGCCACTGTACCCAGCCTGCAAAACATATTCTTTTAACCACTTTGCTACCTGTAGCTTTGATGCTGGTACCTTTTAGTTACTTACAGATTTTGGAGTAGAACAAACCTGGATTCAAATCCTGGCTCCAAATTGACCAGCTGATCACTGTTTCCTCCTCTCTAAAATGGGGAAACAACACCTATCTCCAAAGGATCTTTGAGGGGTAGAGGCAAGAATATATAGAAAGTGTCTGCCTGTCCCACTAGACCAGTGCTGTCTGGTAGAACTTTCTGTGACAATGGGACTGTTCTGTCTGTCTGATATGGCAGCCACTAGCCACACGTGGCTATTGAGCATTTGAAATGTGGCTAGTACAAATGAGAAACTGAATTTTTAATTATATGTAATTTAAACCAATTTGAATTTAAGAAGCCACCTGAATCTTGCGACCACTGTATTGGGCAGCACTAGACTCTGTGCTCCGGGAAGACAGGGGTCATGCCTGTTTGGATCAAATGGCATATTCAGCACTTAGTACAGTGCCTGACATAAATGAGTTACTTGTAACTAATTGTTGAATGAATTAATGTATGAATGAGTGAGTGGTCCATCATGGGCTTTCAATAAATAGCATCTATCAGCCAGGCAGAGCATTGATGTGTAGCGGACCATTCTTGCCTTTTCTCCCCACCTTTCCCCGTCAACAACAGCCAATTATGCTCTCCTGAAGAAATGTCATGTGAGCACCAGGAATTGGACAGAGACTAGATTTCAGGTGACTGGGGGGACAGAGGGAAATAAAAGAAGACTCCTACATCTTTAATGGGCCACAGAGGACAGGAAGCCCTCACCCCCACTCCAAGACTGACTAGGAAGTTTGTCTGTAACAGAGACGGTTAAATTAATGATGAGACTCCATGACAGAGAGGCCAGAGCAGCCCTAAATGTCACCTTCGTTATTTTTCAAGCCAACACAACGAACTGCCTTCCCCGTTGGCTTCCATGTTGTTATTGCTCTGCCTCGGGGTTAAGGGATTTTTTTCCCTAATCTCTACAACATGAGCTGTGTAAGTTCAGCAAGGGCAGGAGGTGAGATGGCACAGGCCGCTTAATAAGGGGTTTGGCTGTCACTGAGCTGGAGCTATTGTATAGACATGAGGAGGTGGCCAGCTGGGACTGTTTTTCTCACTACCTCCCTGAAATACCGTGCCTGTCTTTCCAGCCTTGGGAGGGAGGGAGCACTGTCTGACTCTCGGGTGGTTTTCCTCACTACTTCTTGGATCAATATTCTAGACTAAAACAGAATGCAGCCTGGCTGGGAAGAATGAATTCTGGGCTGAGGGCCAGGAGAGGCAGGTTGGAGTCTGGACTCTGACATGACTGGTATGAGTGACCTCTGACAGTTCACTTCCAATCCTGAGACCTCGATTTTCTGCAGTGCAAAATGAGAGGAGATGGAACAGGGCAAACTTTAAGACTCCTTTAAGTTATAAGCTTGCATACTGGCAGAAAGGATGGATTTTGCGGGCACATAGACTAAAGTTTAAACCCTGGCTCTGCTCCTTCTGAGCGGTTTCTTAGTCTTTCTGAGATAATAATAATAGAACCTTACAGGGATGCTGTAAGAATTAGATGAGATAATGAATTCCAGGGGTCTCAACCCTGCATGCATATTAAAATCACCTGGAATGTTTTTTAAAAATACCAATGCCCATAGCTTCACCTCCAGAGATACTGACTTGTCTATAGTAAGGTCTGAGTGCTAGGATTGTAACAGCAAGCTCCTTAGGTATTTCTGAGCCATACTTAAGGCCTAATTGGAGGTGGTGGAGCTTATATGTAGCTGGAGCTTCATAAGTATTTGGTGACTCAATGGATATTTTCAAGATTTGTGTCATCATCTTTCTCCAAACCTTGCTTTCTGGCCCTAAGTTACACATGCCAAAAACCAGCCACAGGCTTGGCAAATACAAATCCCCACTGATCCTTTCCTCCTTCTGCCCTCCTCCCTCAGCCTTCCCCAGTCCTCACACTCCTCCATTGCCACATCCCTCCTGTCCATGCCTCCATTCCACTCCCACCCCTGCCTGCTCTGCTTCGGACCATAGTTAATGCATTTCTGAGTTCTTTCCTTACAAAGAACCTACTTCATCACCTTCCCACTTCTAGTATTCAACTCACACCCTCCCCCCAGACAAATCGGTAAAACATAGTGATTATGAATGTAGACTCTGTAGCCAGACAATCCAGGTTCTAATCCCAGCTGAGCTGTGTGAACTGGGATGATTTTCTTGACCTCTCTGTGCTTCAGTTCTCTCCTATGTGTATGGGGATCCCCCAAGATCCCAGTCTTTGAAATCAGTTGCTCTCCCTCATTTCACCCTCCCTTACAGTGTTACCCTGAATTTAGGGAAGAAAAGAAAATTGAGAGATTCCAAGTATTGAGCGTAGTACTGAATGCTTTCCATACTTTATGTAATTTCATCTCCACAAAACTAAGCGAGGTAGATGCCCGTTTTATAGATGACGCAAGTGAGGCACAGACAAGTGATGTAATCTGCCCACTGTCATACACTGAGTGGAGGTAGAGCCAGGGCCCTGCTCTGGGCTGACTCGGAGCCCCTGCTATGGGTGTGCCCCTGACTGATGAAGAGCTATCCCTTTGGGGACATTTTTCTGCTCTGATTGACCTCACAGCTCTGCGAGAGATGCTTATAGAGGGAGAGGAAGGATAGAAGGAGACACCACTCACTTGTTCAACCACAGAATCAGAATCAACCGTCCAATTTGTGACAGATATCCAATTAGAGGATATATTTGTGTCTTTTTGTTTTTTAAAGGAAAGGCAATTGGGAGGGAATAGTAGACTGAAGTAACCAGCCTAAGATTCTCCAGCAAAATTGTGAATAATTAAATAGAATAACATTCATTCTTTTGTGTATCCCTTTGTAGTGATAGAAAAGAAAAACAGTCAATTCCCAAAGACCTCTGAAGTTCATTGAGCATAATTTAGTAGGTGTTTACTAAATTGCACCGCCTCACCCCTCTCTCCGCCTCCTGATCACTTCATTTCCAATTCTGCCAAGTTCCAATGGCCAGTGCCTGCATGTCTCTGCTGAGGACCATCTCTGACTGCTGCAGCGCATTGTGCCTGTCCGCGGGGTGGGCCTGCAATCCTAGGGTATTAAGGCCACGTAGAAGCACCCCTCCCTGATGACTGACAGGTGTTGGTGAGTAATCACCCTAGCTCCCTCGCCCTGTGGAAGGGCAACTCTGCAGTGTGCATCCTGCACTCCCAGGGCTTTCCCAGTGGGGCTAAGCTCCATTTGCTCACAAGTCATAGCTGGATTTTAAATGCATCAGCCCTTGGCTGCCTTTCCTTCCCCCTCCCACACTCCTGATCCCCTGCAGGTGTTTCCTGGGATCCTCTCCCAGTTGAACTACTTGCTCTCACTCAGAGTGGCTTCTGGAAGAACTCAAATATAGACACTTCCTCAGAACTGTGCAAGGTGATAGGGAAACAGATGGAAAAGACATTCTCTTTAAAGAGCTCATGAGCTGGAGAGAAAATGTGCAAATGCAGTTTCGGATGGTACAAGTCACCACTGAGTGACCTGAAGGCAGCATGAGGGCAGGTCAGGCTAGATCTGCTCTCGGGGTGGTAGGATAAGGGAGGGATTTCAGTTTTACAGAAAAAATAAATATTCAAAGGTAGGAAGAGGGTGTGACCACGTATTTTCTTTCCTGAGAAAGGAGAAAAGCGCTTTACTGTCACAAACTGAGTGTGGAGAATTGTTTTGTCTGTGAACAGGTGGAACTGATGAAATCTCAGAAAGGCCTAGAGCAGAGGGGACAAGGCATCCCCCTCTCAATCAAGCCCTGGGTAAGGAGGGAGGGTCCCCAGGTGGTGGGGAGCAGGAGGAGGCTGATGCTACTTAGAAAGCAAGGAGGTGTGGCCCTCGGACGTGGGTTCCTTTCCTTGCCTCCTTGAGTGCCCTTCACAGACACGCCCCTGCACCCGCCCCTAGCCTGCCCTGACTTCGGTCGACAAAGCTTTTCTGTGTTGCTGTGGCCGTCTCTTGCTCAAGGTGAACTCTGAGTTTGGGTCGACTCCTGCAAGCGTCTGGCTCTAGGAGGCCTCCTGACCTCACCCACCCAGGGCCTTCTCTTGCTCTGGCCCATCTGAATGGGTCTGAAGCTGAGGCTTCACTGGCTGCCCCCAAACTGCAGTTGCTCCTGCAGTTGGACTTGTAGTCTTGACTTTGCATCCCAGGAAGAGCTGTGTGTTTGTAGCCTGCCATTTCTGTGAGTTAATTCCAGAGGCAATTATTGTATTGCCTGCTCTTGCCACAGCCCCTCGATGGAGCAGCTCATAGGCCATTTGATCCCGTTCTTTATCCAATTGCTAATTGGGCCAGAGGTGAATGCCCAGTCGAAGCCCAGAATTGTGTAGCAGATTGAAAAAGCTGGGCTGAGCCAACTGATATTTCTCTCCAAGATTTGGTATCGAAAACTTAAAGAGACTGCTGCTAGTGTGTAGCACGAAAGTGATGTGGAGCTGGAAGACTTGGGGGCCTTATACAAGCTGATGTGCAAGCAGGAGAAAGCAGGTGTGAGGGAGAGCCAGGGCTTGGAGCAGACCCATGGGGAAAAGGAGAGGCTGGGCAGGCCTGGGAGCTAGAGGTCAGGTCTCCATTCCTGAGTCCTGACTCTCCTCAGTTTTCTCTCACAGGTTCTGTGAGATCTTTGTGAAGTCCTACAATCAATAAATGCCTTCTACTAAAGCTAGTGCAAGGTGGGGGAGGTTTTCCTCCATACAGCCAAGAATCTTGGTGGAAACAGAACCCGAGGTAGCTGCAGCCCTTGGAGAGCACCTGAGGGCAGTGAGGAGTGTTTCTGCAGAGGCGAGGATGGCATCCCCAGTGCATCAAGGAGGTTGACTCCAGAGGTGCTTATTTCACAAAGCCTTTGCAGCATGCCTCGGGTCACGGGCCACCTGGGACAGTGAGATTCAAAAGGAGAGGAATTTCGAGAGGCAGGATTCCAGTAATTAGTTGAGATTGCTACAGATAGGCTGACAGGAGTGAAGGAGATCCTTTCAGGTTGGGACAGTGTGAGCAAAGACTCGCGAGTAGGAATACAGCCATTCACCATTGTTATTATTGCTGTTCTCAATTATAATTATTATATGAGCTTACATGCAGTCAAGTCGACTTCCTTTCCCTGGGTAAACATGTATAGATTAGTGACACTACCATCACCTTCAGGACACAGAGGAGCCTGTCACCCCCAAAACTCCCTGTGCCCCTTTGCTTTGAGTGCTTCACACTCCCCCACCTCTACCCCCCGGTGATCACTAGTTCTCTCTCACTAGTGTTTTACCTTTTCCGGAAGGTCATATAAATGGAATCATACACGGTATCATCTTTTGAGATGGTCTTTTCACTCAGCACGATGCCTTTGAGATTCATCCATGTTGTTTGTTGTTGTTTTTAATTGCTAAGTAGTATCCCATCGTATGGATAAACTGCAATTTGTTTATCCACGCCGCATTGTTTCTGGTGTTTGGTAATTATGAAAAGAGAAGTTATACCATTTATGTACAGGATTTTGTGTGAATATATTTTTTCATTTTTTCACTTTAAATACCTAGGAATGGGACTGCTGAGCTGTATGGCAAATGTAAGTTTAGCTTTGTTTTTTTTTTTTGTTTTGTTTTTTGTTTTTTTGAGATGGAGTCTCTCTCTGTTGCCCAGGCTGGAGTACAGTTGCTTAATCGTGGCTCACCGCAACCTCCACCTCCCGGGTTCAAGTGATTCTCCCGCGTCAGCCTCTGAGTAGCTGGGAGTAGTACAGGCACCCACCATCATGCCCGGCTAATTTTTTTTTTTTTTTTTTTTTTGGTATTTTTGTAGAGATGGGGTTTCACCACGTTGGCCAGGCTGGTCTTGAACTCATGACCTCAGGTGATCCGCCTGCCTTGGCCTCCCAAAGTGCTGGGATTACAGGCGTGAGCCACTGCACCTGGTTTAGCTTTGTATGAAACTGTAGACTTTTTTGCAGAGTGGCTCTGTGATGTTGCATTTCCACCAGCAGTGAATGAAAGTTCCAGTTGGCCCACATCATCGTGAACATGTGGCTTTGTCTTCTTTTTTTTTTTAGCCATTTTCATAGGGTTATAATGGTATCTCTATCTCATTGTGGTTTTAATTTGCATTTTCCTAGGGGCTGATAATGTTTAACATCTTTTATGTGCATATTTGCCATATGAATAATTTCTTTGGTAAAGTGTCTCTTTTTTTGCCCTTTAAAAAAAAAGGATGCAGGCCAGGTGCAGTGGCTCACACCTGTAATCCTAGCACTTTGTAAGGCCAAGGTGGGTGGATCATCTGAGGTCAGGAGTTCGAGACCAGCCTGACCAACATGGCGAAACCCCCCTCTCAACTGAAAACACAAAGATTGGCCTGACGTGTTGGCTCGCACCTGTAATCCCAGCCACTCAGGAGGCTAAGACAAGAGAATCGCTTGAACCCAGGGGGCGGGGCGGTGGGGCACAAAGGTTGCAGTGAGCGGAGATCGTGCCATTGCACTCCAGTCTGGGCAACAAGAGTGAAACTCCATCAAAAAAAAAAAAAAAGAAAAAGAAAAAAAAGAAAAAGAAAAAAATTGGATGCTTTGCTTCTTACTGTTGAGATTTGAGACTTCTTTATATTTTTCTGAATATAAGTCTTACATTGAGTATGTGAGCTGCAAATATTTTCTTCCAGTCTTAACTTGTCGTTTGTTTTCTATTGCTCCATTTATCATTAACTGTGTTTCCCTCTGTTTATCTTTGGTATTTTTTTCTATCCTGATGTTTACTAAAGCCCGTCTAGCTTTCTTATGATCAGTATTTGTATAGTATGTCTTTTCTTGTCCTTTATCTTTTAAAATATACTTTTTATTTTGGAATAACTTTATGTATTCAGGGCGTTCTCATGTATCCTTCACCCATTTTCCCCTGATGTTCACATCTTACATTATCATGATATGTTGTCAACACTAAGAAATTAACGCTGGCACAATACTATTAACCAAATTACAGACTTTAATTTGGATCCACCCATTTCTTCACTAAAGACTTTTTTATCCTCTAGGATCCAATTCAGGATTTCTTATTACATTTAGTTATCATGTGTCAGGGATGGGCTCAGTGGCTCACGCCTGTAACCCCAGCACTTTGGGAGACTAAGGTGGGAGGGTCGCTTGAGCCCAGGAGGTTGAGATTAGCCTGGGCAAACAGTGAGACCTTGCCTCTACAAAAAATCAAAATAAAAAATTAGCTGGGTGTATGGCATGTGCCTACCGTCCCCTCTACTTGGAGGCTAAGGCGGGAGGATTGCTTGAGTCTAGGAGGCTGAGGCTGCACTGAGTCGTGATTGCATCACGGCATTCCACCCTGAGTGACAGAGCAAAATCATATCCCTGAAAAAATAAAATTAAATTAATAAAAATTAAAAAAATTAGAAAGTTATTGTGTCTCCTTGGTCTCCTCTGATTTGTAACACTTTCTCAGGCTTTCCTTGTTTTTCCTGACCTTGGCAATTTTGGTGAGTACCAGTCAGGTATTTTGTAAAATCTCCCTCAATTTGGGTTGTCTGACACTTTCTTATGATAGACTAGGGTTGCACAGATGTAGTGCCCTTCTCATTGTATCATCTCAGGGAATACCTGATACCAACATAACTGCTGACTTTAACCTTGATCTCTTGGTTACAGACTTATCTGCCACATTTCTCTCTGTCAAGTTACTGTTTTATTTTATTTTATTTTTTTTTTGAGACGGAGTCTCGCTCTGTCACCCAGGCTGGAGTGCAGTGGCGCGATCTCAGCTCACTGCAATCTCCGCCTCCCGGGTTCACGCCATTCTCCTGCCTCAGCCTCCCGAGTAGCTGGGACTACAGGCGCCTGCCACCACGCCCGGCTAATTTTTTGTGTTTTTAGTAGAGATGGAGTTTCACTGTGTTAGCCAGGATGGTCTCGATCACCTGACCTTGTGATCCGCCCGCCTCGGCCTCCCAAAGTGCTGGGATTACAGACGTGAGCCAACTGTTCGATTTTTCCTTTCCGTATTCTGTTTTTTGGAAGCGAGTCACTAAATCCAGCCCACACATTGCGGGGAAAGAAATTGAGCTCCACCTCCCGGAGTGGGAAGCCACTCCACAGACCAGGATTAGAAGATTTTTCTTAGGGCTTCTATTTTCACCCAGTGCATGGTTCTAGATTTCAGGTCACCTTTGAGTCAAGGGCGCGATGGGGGAATCCTGGAGGAAAAATCAACAGGAAATTCACCAACAGTTTGCTGTTACTTGAAGTTGTTTCCTTGGCAGATTCACCCGCTGTCATTTGCTTTTCAGAGTCCTTAGAGAGCTGCTCTATGATTTCTTTGCAGGGTTTTCAGTTGCTTTTAGTAGGAGCAAGACAGAGTGAAGGGTGCATATACCATCTTGATTGGAACCAGAAACCCCTCATTTATTTTTTATTCTCCAATTATGTCACGTACTCCCATTCACTCATTCACATATCCCTCATTCTTTTATGCATTATTATATACCTGCTTATAAAATCATACATATGTCAATCAATACCCATGATTTGACCACATAATCAGGTGTTATGCTAGTCACTGCAGATACAGACATGAAATATTGTTCCTATCTCAAAAAATTCTTGGACTAGAAGGAAAACAGATGAATTATTAGATGTAAATACAGTGGAATGACTGCTATGATATGTGGAAGCCCCAACTGCCTTAAATGAGGGGATCTGTAAGGAAACAGCCTGGCTTCAGGAAGTTGTCTCCTTTGGGGACAAGTCAACGTGGGGTAGGCAAGCATTTCACTTTGAGAGGACAGCATGCACTGAGGCACTGGAATAGGAAATCAAGGGGGCATGTTTGAAGAAGTGGTGTCTTACCTCCAACCTAGGCCTCCCTGAGATTTCAGGACAGGGGTGTGACTGAACACAATCCTAGAGTGGAGCACGAGGACTCCTCCAAGGTCATCCCTGAGTTTAGAAAATTTACATTTGGTGGTTGGTCTCTCCTATCCTATTCTCACCCATCCTGGGAAGTTCCATCTGCTTGGTTTTCTATTATTTGCAGTAGTGTAGGCTTTGTTTCAAGGACCCTGGCCAGTTTGTCAGAGGACATGCACATCATCTATGAAGGGCAGAAAAGGCAGCAGAGCCTGACTTTGCAGCTGCGTCTGAAAAAGGGTCAGGGTAACCTGGCTCCCACCCCGTGTTCAAGTCCAAGAGGACCCAAGTCCTGAGATTGACCAGTTATCCTCAAGAGCATTCCATCTGTCTCTTTTCTCCTCGATTCCAACCCCTGGGGGCTAAGATTCATTCCCGCGATACATGCAGGTCCTACAGCCTCTCTGGCCCTTCCCCTGTGCTTGGCCAATTCATTCAGCCATTTATTCATTCATGCACGCATGGATGTATCCAAGTGTATTCCACTCATATTCTATGCCAGACCTTGGTTTCGCCATCCCTTTCCTATGAAAATTTTGTTTTGCCTTCTACGCTATTTCCATTTTTTCTACCTCAATGATTATTTCTTCCACTTTCTTTTGTTGGATTCTATTTCTTTCTCTACTCTATAAACATGGATGGACCACCTTTGAACTGTTCTCATAATCTGCCCTACTCCCACATTCTTTAGCCCTGCTGTACTCACAGCCAAGGCAGCTGTGCAGTCCAGTGGTGAGACAGGGAAGGGATGCAAGCGTTTTACTCAGTCACTTAGTCTGCCTGCCAGAGCCTCAATTCCAATAGCTGGGATTTTCCCCTTATTTCTGAGACATTAATGGGATCCCTAGTTATAGTCATCTCTTGTGCTTGTGTCCCCTGTCCCTAAATTTCTCCCTTGAAAATGTGTTGGGCTCTTGCTGCTCCTAGCCTTTTGTTTCCTCCTATAATTGGAGCTCCTTCACCTGCAAACTCAACACCAGGGCCAGCCCCCCATCTTGGAACACAGAATCAGTTCCCTGTGGATCTGGTCCAGTCTTCACTGCATGCTTCAGTATAAAGAGAAAAGCACAAACTGGGGTCAGATTCATCTGTGCTCCAATTCAAAATTGTGTGAGGCAAGTTGTGCAACTCTTTGATCTCAGTTTTCTTATTGTAAAATTGACCACGGGCAAAATTTCTGTTATCTACTTTCTGTTATCTACCTATCTTATCTATCTATCTACCTAACAAAACCCTATGTTTATATAGATATCAAGTAATCACAAACTTCTGGGGAGGAGGTTGAAGCCCCCAGTGGGTTAATCTCGATCTAAGCCAATCAAGGTAATTCCTTTATTTTGCCAACAACTGCTTTAAGTATGTGCATGTGTTGAAATTCTGGCCAATGAGGCATGAGGGGTATGCTTGCTGGGAGACACAGGGAAAGCATTTCTGCGAAAGAAAAAGGAGCCTCAGGGAAAGAAACACATACTTTTCTGCCCCAGAATGTTGTTATCTTATGTGATGCCTGGGCTGTGTTAGCCATTGCATGAGGCTGCATGTGGCAGACCAAAAGGACATGCCATACCCCCAGGGGAATGGCAAGGTAGATTAATGAGAAAACCTAGTTCTGGATAACACTGTTAAGCCACTTAATCAACCCTGAAACTCTGCCTCCTCCAGTCTTCTTATTGCATAAGACTTTTTTTTTTGGTTTAAGTCATTTTTAGTTGAGTTAATGCTACTCACAGGCAAAACTATTCTGATATACGGTATTAGAATACCTATCTTACCATGTTCAAATAAGAGACTTTCTGCTCATCTTTTAGATCTCAGTCCAAACGTCACCTCCTCAAGAAAGTCTTCCCTGATTGTTCATCCGAGCTCACATTGTTCTGTCATACATTTGCCATTAGCACTATGTATCGTTCCTTCTTTTCTTTCATAGCACTTACGAGCGTTTGTTTATCTGGTTATTCACCCTCTCCCTCACTAATCTATAAGCTCTGGGAAGGCTGGCAGTGTTTCTTTTGCTGACCACTGTGTCTCTTGTAGCTGGAATAGTGCCCAACATGTAATTGGTTCTTAAATATTTGTTAAATTAAAGAATAAAAATTAATACATGAATATCAATAGGAAAAAAAACTGGTACATAGCAGGAAAGTTTATCTTTGTGTCCTTTCTGAGACTGAAAGTTGATCAACTCTCTCCTTTTTTTCATGTTGACAGATGACTTTGTACCCAATCATTGGCTGATGTATTTCAAAACAACTTTAAATGTACTTTGAAATGCACTATTATTTCATCCCCTCAGGAGCCGGTGCAATTCCTGCCACCCCTTGCTACTATTCTTTTAGCATTCATGACAGTCAAGCAAACCCTTTCTTTGATTTTTCTTCCTCTACAGGCTCTAGGTGACTGATTAGTCATTACTTGTGAATAATGGCCAGGGAGGTTGCTGAGCCATGGAGGAATCTGGCCACCTGGCCACTGAGCACTCAGCTCTCAGCTAGTAAGATAAAAGCAATTTTGCCACCAACACCATCCTAATAGGATGTCCAAAGAGTTTCCTTCCACTGTTCAGTAGGGACCATGAGGATCATGAATGGAAGGTGATATGAGGGTTTGGGGAGGAATAAACTGGAACAGCTTGTCATCCCTCAGGAGTATTTCGGAAACAAGCCAGCACACCATGGCAATTTATTTTTATGACACATTAGTTTGCCTTGGAGGGAGAAAGTATGAGAGTTTGGAGAGTTAGAGTTTACAGGGAGAGGGGCAGAGCTTATCCTTAGTTCTCTCTTATCCATTGACATGGAACAACAAGGATGGATGGCATTAGTAACAATAATAAAAATTACAGGCTCAAAGGAAATGGAGTTGACAGCAGAGAGTACACATGGTTAGTTATCTAGTCCAGCATTTCTCAGAAGATATTTGGCAGAGCACAAGTCTCTCAAATGCCCTTTGCTAAAAGGGTTCATGGTTAAATTACTGTTCTTGGAGAACAGCGTGCACTTACTTGTCCACCACCCCACCCCCAGCCCTTTTGACTGTACTTTGCTCAGTAAATAGGAAGGTCCCTGCATTATAAATAAATCAACTGGCTTTGTCTAACCCAGTGTTCTGGTGTTCATTTCACCAAGGAAACCCTTATTTTAAAAGATGAATATTAACAGCTTCTGGAAGGAAGATATTTTAGGAAATGCTGATGTGAGCAAGGGTGGTTACTAGGTATTCTTATCTAATATTTACTGAGAAATTTATTTATTCATTCATTTATTAGAGAAAGATATATTGAGAGACTCCTTTGTGTAATGTAATGGGCTGGGAGCAACGGACACAGATTTGGCCAATGCCTGCCTGAAGCTTATAATCTAGTGCACGAGACAAAATCAATTTCCCAATTAATTTCCTTTTTATTACTGTGGTGAGTCTACAATGAGGAGCATAAGATATATATAAATTTAAATAATGGTATAAAAGAGATGGTTAGGGGTAACCAGGGAAGCCATGCTGGTTGTCCGGGACCGGAGATGTCCTGTGATGGGTGACTTTCAGTTCTAAAATCGAGACAGTCCTGACCAAATCAGAATGGTTGCTTACCCTAATAGACCATGACTCCTGGAGTGCCATCTGAAAATCTTATTATGGCAGAGAGAACTCTGCCAGGCCGGAGACCTGTTCTCTGGGGTTGCTTCAGCTCCCTGAGCCTGACTTTCTGTCTCTGGGGAGTGGAGGTGATGAAGTCTCCTTTCTCTTATGTTTTTTGGGAATAACAAGTGGAGTGATTCCTATAGAAAGCCTTTACCAGATATCACGCGCTTCCTAAGCACAAGGGATGAGTATTCCTTTAGGGAAACTGTAGTTTGTCACTCCCTGAAGGAAAGCCCCTATTTCTCCAGAAGAGGGTTTTCAGAGCACATCTCTCACCACACATCCAGGTTTCTAAATCCTCCAGCAAGAAGCGTTTTTCACAGATCCAAGAACAGAAGCACCTGCGTAAGTTCACATGTGAGGTGTAAATCATGGAGGGGAGTCATTGAGATGCTGCAAGACAGCACTTCCTCCAGGCCAGAGAAGGCCTCAGCCCAAGAAGCAGCTTCCTGCTGCTAGGCGGGGTGGGGACAGAGGGCAGTGCCTGGCCTCTGCAGAACCAAAGAGCAGGCTTGCAGTGGGCTTGTGTACTCAGGTGAGTCTCATGATCTGCTGGGGTTTTAATGTCTTCCTCCGTAAGGTGGGAATATTGATTTTTATTTCATCCAATTATTGGGAACTTTATACTACTGCTACTAATATAGTCAGAATTTAATGAATTTACCATGCACTAGAAATTGTGCCATGTGTTTACATATACATTTAATCACCACAAAAAGTAGATTTGGTTATCTTCCATCTGACACATGTAAAAAATGGGGCTTAGAGAGGTTAGGAGGCTTGCCAAGGTAGGGTGACCAATTGTCATTGTTTGCCCAGGACCAAAAGTCCCACATCGTGGGCAATCCCTTAGCCCCAGGGAACCTGGGATGGTTGGTCAAGCTAGAAAATCATACAATTAGCAAGTAGTGGAGCTGATATATATTTGAGGTAGAAGATTATTTGTTAAAATTGCTAAAAACACAACCAGCAACAATTATTATTGCCATTTTATATAATATGTATATATCATATGCTTATATATAATGTATACATAAGATACATCATATTATTAATATAGTAACACTCATTATTTGATGAACTGCAATTTCAGTATAAACAAAGGGCTTCTAGCCTTCTAAGAAAGCCCCTTTCCATTAATAATGCTCATCTAACATTAGTGCTACTCATCAGTATTTATAGTTTTCTTCTTTCTGTGCCCAGAACCTTTGATCTCAGGCATGACCAGGTGATTTGTTTTGACCGATGAAATGTGAGTGCAAGAGATGTGCATCACTTCGGGGCAGAAACATGCAGGAATCAGGGTGCAATTCTTCATCTTCCTTGCAGTAAATGCTGATGGTGCCTCTCCCATATCATTTTTGCTGGCTAGGACACACTCCTCAGCTGCTGTGAGGGTTGGGGTGCTAACAGATCATAACTGTCTCTGCTCAGCAGGGTTAAGAGCACCAAATCCGGAGTCAGGCCACCTAGTTCAAGTCCAGCTCTGACATGAAAGGCTGTGTGCCCCTAGGCAAGTTGCTTAACATCTCTGAGCCTTAGTTTTCTTATCTCTATAAGGGAGAATTCCTACCTTATACCGTTGATGTGAGGATTATATGAGTAATGCTTTTAAGACTCTTGTAACAGTTTGGCACATAGTAAGCCCTAAGGTTGGCTGTTCTTATTTCTCCTGCTTTACTTGTTCTCTAGCATAGTATGACAGTGCATACCAAGGTTCCTCATATGTTGCTCAAAAGACAATTTTGATTAACATGTGGAGAGCCGAATTCCAGAGATGCTGAGCAATTTCTTCAGCATCACATGGGGCTTAATACTGGAGTTTGAATAAGAACCAAGACAGGAGAATGAGAGTAATAACAACAAGTCAGCAATTACTATTCACTAGGTACTGCATTATCTCATTTAATCTTCACAAGAGCATCTAAGTGGGACATTATTATAATCTTCATTTTACAGATGTGGAAATAGAAGCAAAAAAGGTGAAGTAAATTTTTACAGTTAGGTAGTGGCAGAGTTAGAAAAAATAGAAATTTGATATTTTAGGATGAACTATTATTTAGCAACAAAAATGGGAACTGTAATTACTATGTTTAAACAATGTGTTGAGTATTAGTTTCTTTTTAGAAGAGTAAACATGATTGCTTATTTATTTATACAAGTATTACATACAACATACACTATTTTATACTTTGCTCTTTATAAAGTGACCTTTTAATTTTAAGAATATCTAGATTTGCAGAAAGATTGCAAAAATAGTACAGGGAGTTCTCACCTACCCTTTGCCTGACTTTCCGCAAGGTTAATATCTTACATTACAATGGTGCACTTGTCAAAACCATGGAATTAACATTGGTACATTACTATTAACTAAAATCCAGACTTTATTTGGATTTTGCCAGTTTTTCCACTAATGCTCTTTGTCTATTCCAGGGTCTAGTCCAAAGACTACCAAATCTTAAGTGAACAAAAAGCCTTGGCGATGATGTAAAAGTTTGTTTGCTAATGGAATAAAGATTTGATATTAGGGCAGTGTAATTATAGGTGATATTTTTTCCTATGTTTAAAGCTTTAACACTTTTGTTACATTAACTATTTAGGAGATGTTATTATTGGAAGCCTCCTGTACTGTGAGAGGCTGGCATTGTCCAACTCAAACCAAGTTGTGGACTGGAAGAAGCACAGATTATCTGCTGGACCCATGGTATGAGGGAAAAGCATGTGTGAGTATGTGTTGAGGAGTGTAGGTGATGGGAAAGCTGGTCCACCATTTGTCACTAAGGAGGAACAGGAAGTGGCAGGGGCTGGATGTACCTACATTCTGCCTTGTCAGTCTGTAATCCAGTGATTGGTAAATCTAGAAGTGACTTCAAAGATTTCTTCAAAATTGGCTTCTGAGGTTCTTAGAAAAAACATTTATTAAACATCTACAGTTTTCCAAGCTTTCTGTTGGCTACCTTACATATACTGTCTCCTAGAATCCTCAAAATAAGATGTCTATATTCCCTTTTGATTTTATTTTATTTTATTTATTTCTGAGACAGAGTCTCACTCTCTTGCCCAGGCTGGAGTGCAATGGCATGAACACAGCTTACTGCAGCCTCAACCTCCTGGGCTAAAGTGATCCTCCTGCCTCGGCCTCCCAAAGTGCTGTGATTACAGAAGGGAGTCACAATGCCAGGCCCATATTCCCATTTTAAAATTCAAAAGAGAGGTCAGAGAGGATAAGTGACTTGCCCAAGGACACACAGCTTGTCAGTGACAGAGCAAGGATTTAAACTCAGGTTTTTCTGAGCGTATTGGTTTTTGATGTTCCAAATTATACTTTTTTGACATCTCCTCAAAAAAAGTCTTTTTGGAATTTGACATCAAAGGGAGGTCCTAACATTCTACTGGGCATTTGGCTAAGAGGCCTGAAGGGATACCTAGCAAAAGAATAAGAAGGTTTCAGGAGGCACAGTGGAGTTTTACGTGTGGATGTTTGTTTGCAGAGTTGATGTAGATTTCAATCTCTCACTGCTCTCTCCCTCAGCTGAACAATAATAAGAAATCTTGTGTCATCTGGTTAAAACTAGCATTCTGGAGGTTTTGGAGCGGGGCCAGCATGTGCATGAATGAGCAGGGCTCAGTCAGCCTCCAGGTCCATTCAGGGGTTCCCTTGAAACTGACCAAGTTGAGTTTCCTGAGTTGGATGCTTGGGAAACCTCCAACTTGGGTTTGAGGGTTCACATGTGCATTCATGCACACATACGTGCACATGCATGCACATTCACGCACACGCATACATGCACACACACACACACACACACACACACACACACACAATAAATAAAGCAGAATGAAAAAGCTGGAGGCACCCCAGTGTGCCCTATTTACAAACCGCTTACTTCCTTCCGGGTGTTATTTGATTTTCTCCTTCACTGAGAAATGGGGAGACATCAGAATGAGTGATGTGCTGGAGAGAGGCCTCCCAACCATCCCTCAGCCTCCCTCGCCCCCTCGGTCTCTTTCGTGTGACAGGATGCCCTCAATTACTCTCTCTGGGGGGGTCCCAGTCAGAAAGAAGATGGAGCCAACCATCTGTTACCGACTCAGTGAGCAATTTAATTTCCTCTTGTTCCCAGTGAGGAGGATTTCGTAAGTACATAAATTAACGTCAGTCCTGCTTAATCAGAAGCTGGCCGTCTAAAAGGGTGGAGACGGTCAAGCCAGAGACACCCACTGACCAGGTCCTACCAGGAGGACATCTTGCATGCTGGTAGGAAAACCATATGAGAGAAATGTCAGACACAGAAACTTCCTTAGGGATCATCGAATCTGACACCTCTTTTATAACTGAGGAAATCAGAGCCAGAAAGGAAAAACAATCTGTCTAGCTAGGCAGGGCAGAGTTAGGACTTGAACTAAAGAGCCCCAATTCCCAAACTCACTCTTCCCAACACAACACAAGGTAGAACAATGACTTGATTACTCGACCTTGGGTTTGATCTCTAGAGGTAGAATAAGAAAACAATAGTCATGATAACAATGACAATCTCAAGAGCTACACTGTGTGTAGCCGGCACTGAGAGAGGCAGACAGTGTGGATTTATTGAGTGGGCTCTGGAGCCAGGCTGCCTGGATTTAAATCCCAGTTCTGTCACTTAATAGCTGTTGGTCGGAGGGCAAGTTCCTTAACCTCTGGGATTTAGAGCAGACATTCTGAGTTCGTGGCATCTATCCCTTCAGATCCCTTCAGTACTTGCCTCTGATCCAGCCCTACTTTCTATGGCCAGCACCTGCATCTTTGTTGCAGGGCTGTGCTTGGGCTTCCAGAACCCACTTTGTCAATGTGCTCTTTGTCAATGTGCAGGCCCAGTCTTCTGGGGGCAGCTTCTAACCAACAACCGACAGATAATGAGGGTATAAATGCCCCAACTCCCTTGCCTCTTGACTGGGATAGTTCCAAGGCACGTGTTTTGCACTGTTTTTCACAGTTTCCCTGAAAGATTAAGCACTAGTTACCCACTGTAGTAGCTGACTTAATCATGCGGTTATTGGCTGGCTTCCCTTTTCTTGATGTTACCCATGCTCTTTGCACCTCTCCAGAAATTATTTCCACTTGAGATCTTGTCTCAGGATCTGTCTCTGGTTGGTTAGACCAAGATCAGACAGTGCCTCAGCTCTCTCAGCTATAAAACGATGATAATAATAGTTCTTATATCACAGAGTTGTTACGGCTAAATGGCCTAAAATGCAAAGAACAGTGCCTGCCACTTAGTGAGAATTCAACAAATATTAGCTATGTGTCTGATAAACACTTATTTCATTATCTCATTAAGTCCATACTGTACATACTATTACTACCATTATACAAATAAGACCATCCAAGCTCAGAGAGGTTAAATACTTCTCCTGAAGACCTGTAGTTGTAAGGAAAATGTCAAGATCCAAACACAAATTCACTTTCAAAGTTCCTTCCATTTTTGCCTTGGCCAGGAGGTTATCCTCAGTACTCCCAGTCTGGGTCAAGGGTCCCTCCTCTTGTGCTCCTGCGACCTCAGCCACAGCATTTGCTTCAGGGTATTAATATGGCCCTCCTGCTTGTTGAACTGTTCCTTTAAGCTATGAGCTAGGCATCTCTGTAAGCTCAGCATCTAGCCCAATGCCCAGCACATAGTAGGTTCTGGTGAGTGCTGAATAAATGACAACACAAATCCAAGCAGTGCGTAAGCTGCAGAGGCAGGCAGAGGGTGAAGCCCGGCATGAAAGTCTGTCTCATGGCCTTCAGATTTCAACTGGAACCATCTTGGAAATCTTCCCAGGCAATTCTCTTCTCCTCCCACTCCTACTGCAGACAGGATTTGCAAATGTGGTTGGATAGGTCTCTTGCGGGGGTTCCACAATTTCATCAAGGTGTCTAGTCCTCCCTAAAATCTTGTCAGGAAGACAAGGATCTCCCAGGTGACCACGTAGAGATAAGCAGGAATCTCACCACAGTAACTGCTCCATGTGTAGTCATGCTGGACTGGCAGAAGCTTCCAAGGACTGTTACGAAATATGAGAAAACGTAGGCAGGAGATGAGAAGTGGGTTAATGAGGCTGAAAATACAGATCTTCTAATGATAGTGATCGTCTAATCACCCCCAGCTCTTTTGAATGCTTTATACAGACTGGCCTCAACATATTGTTTAAGAATCCACATTCTGGAGTCAACATTGCCTGAGTTTGAATCTTTCTCTGTCACTTACTAGCTGTGTGGTCCTGGACAAATTATTCAGTCTCTCTGTGCCTCATTTGTCTTACTTGTAAAATGGGCATGATACCTACTTTCCTCACAGGATTGCATAAATAAATAGCATGTAAAATGCTGGGGCCAGTGGTCTCGCACAGAGTAAGCAAGTAGGCAATTGCTGGTTTTTACCAGGCACTGAATAACACTTAAAGTAATGAAGAGTGGACTAAGACAATCTCTGTTCTCAGAAAGCTCAGAATCTAGGGTTGAGGTCACTAAACTTTTTTGATTATATACCCCTTCTATAATAAAGAGCTTGAGCATGTTCCTCCAATAAATGTTTCTTTACTGAAGGGAGATGAACAATGAAACCAAGAAGAAGGTACTGAGGAGTATAGAGAAGCAGTATCCAGCCCAGCCCTGGGGGTGGTGACCAGTGGAAGTCATGAAAGGCTTCCTGGAGGAGGTGATACTTGAAGTGAGTTATGTGGGATACATCAGTTAACTGAATAGAGAAGGTGGGAGAGAGCTTTCCAGACAAAGGAAATATCCTGGGCCCAAGATGATAACTGGGTAGTGAAAGGACAGTTTGAGAAATGTTGAAAAGTTTGGTGAGGCTATGATGTTGGGTGGGTGGGTGGGGAACGATATCTCTGCTGCTTGGGATATAGACCTGAATCCTATACAGAACCCATTAGCTCCCAGGCCCTGGCCCCCACCCCCTCGCAGTCCCACCTCATGCCACCCTCCCTACATCACACTGCCTCGCCCATAGTGACTGTCTTAGGTCCAGTTCTTCCAAACTGGACTCGAAGCCATGGATTCAGACGCAAGTGGTTTCTGCTCCAGGTATTCTCAGGTGAAAGCGACAGAAGCAGGAGAAAGAACAGGAAGAAGCCAAGTTAGAGGGTGATTTAGGTGGAGTTTCAGACTCAACTTAATCCAGCAGGAAGCTCTGGTGTAGAACTAACATCCCAGACTTTGTCCTGTGTTCTTTCACACTAGCCAGATACTGGCACTGGACACCTGAGGAGCATGTGAATGTCCAGACACTGCTGGCTCTCTGTACACGTGTGGTGTCTCCAGGGCCCCGGGCAAGCCTCTGAAGGTCACAGGAGTAAGTGAGCTGCTAGCAGCAAACATAAGCAGGAGGGATCCCAGAGCGTGAGGGCAGGGGCGGAGTCGAGGAAACAAATAGTGCCCAGCATGCTGGCCTTCTTTTAGTTCACTGAATGCTCCCAGCTGTCTCCTTCCTACCTGAGGCCCTTCGTACCTGCTGCACAACTGCCCGGAACCCTCTCTAGCCCATTTCATGTGGCTAACTTCTCTCATCCTTTCCATCACAGCTAAATGCCATTTCCCCAGAGAAGCAGTCTGACCCTCAAGACTCGATTAGGCCCATCTATTATTTGTTCTCAATGCAGCCTACATTTTCCTGCCTGCGACTTCATAGCAAATTGTAAGTAATTATGTATGTAATTAGTCCCCATGTATTAGGCAGAATTCTGTCATATGCAAATGACAGAAAACTCAAACTAGCTGGAGCGAAAAGAGTGGAATGTCTTGGGTAGCTGGAAAGGGTGTGAGTGCGACTCAGAATGGAAGGACAGACGGATTGCAGCCACCGGGGCCTCAGGGAGAGGACAGGGTCTCCACACAGTCAGATTCTTTCTCTCTCCTCATCTCTGAGGTTTGCTTGGCCTCCTCTGCTAATACTGCACATATGGAGGGAACATGGTCACTGGCATCTCCAGGTCCACACCTCACAGCTGCTGGAAAGGTGTGATCCCCCTGCATGAGTCAAATACCCACCCACAGAACTGTCTCCACCTAGGACGTGGAGATGGGCTACTGTGAATGGCTGGGCCGTGGTCATGTGCTCACCCTGCTCAGCACTGCCACTGAGAGGGCCCTCAGTGTCACATGACCTGGAAGGGCAGTGCTACTCCTCAAAGGATGTGTTAGGGTGCGGCAGGCCCACAACATTTGTATCTTTTTAAATGCTATATCCCCCACAAATACTTACAGATATTTTGTACTAGGTGTCAGCCACTGTTCTAGGTAATAGAGGATATGAAAGTAAAATCTTAAGTTCTTGCTTGCATTAGAGCTTATACTGGAATGGGGGAAGACACAAAGCAAGCATGTTAATAATCACAAATGTCTCAGGTGGTGATATGTGCTCTGGAGAAGAACAAAACCGGGTACAGAGGGTGGGGGATGGTGAGGGGACACTATATTCCGCAGCATGGTTAGAGATGGCATGTTGAAAGTGGCACAGGCAGTACCAGATGGTGAGGCTCTTCCGTGTCATTCTGATGGATTGGAACTGAGTCCTCCTGCCCGGCTTTCTCCCTCCTTTTCTTCTCTCCCTTCCTCTGTTCATTCTTTTGCAGTTTTTCTTAAAATGTAGTCTTTAGATTGTATGTATCAGAATACCCACTGGGGGCAGGATACTTGTCAAAAATGCAGGTTCCCAGGCCTCTCCCAAGACCCAGAGATTCAGACTCTCCCAGGTGAGGCCTGAGAATCTGAATCATTAACCAGCTCTCCAGGCGGCTCTTAGGCACATTCACATTTGACAACTATTCTCTGAGGTGGTAATGAGATAAGAGAGGCTCTGAATAGGGAAGAAAACTGATCTCACTTGTGTTTTAGAAAGATAGGTCTGAAATCTACACAGAGGGTGGCTGCAGGCCCAGAGACTGGGCTGTTGTCGAGGTCCCAGAGACCAAGAGAAAACATGTGGCCAGAGGTGCTGGGACAGAGAGAATGTTTAGGTGACAAATGGAAAGGAACTGGTGACTGCTTGAGTGTGGGGATGAAGGAGAAGAAGTGGTTCAAAGGCTTCCTCTGGTCTGACTAGGGTATGTGGGGGTAGCAATACCATTCACCCAAATGGGAAGTGCGAACATCACTGACGCTGCACTTCTTTATTTAAATACTCTACAACCAAGAAGTAATTTTAGAGTCCCATATTAGAGGAGTAGCTTTTGACTACATTGAGCAGATGGATACAAAAGTTCTTAATTGTTTATTTTCTTTCTTATCTTCCTAGTATTTCTACTTTTTTGAGCTTCTGAACCTTTACCCAAAAGGGGTTGGTGTTAACGACTTGTTTTTGTAATCTCTGATATTAGTGTGATTCATTTGCCAAGGGGAGACCATTAAGAAGGAGCCAACTTCATCTCCATGGCATGGAGTGAGAGGTGGGGAATGATACTGAAGAGCTAAGAGATTCAATGCACTAAGAATATGGTGACCAGAACTTCTGGTTGTTCCAACTGGGAATCTTGGGTGAAGTTGGCTGCTCTGTTGGAGAAAGCTCCCCATTCCCACATACCTGTATAGAATCCTGTAGGATAAGGGATATTTCCTTATCTCTCTTCACTCTCCTCCAAAGCTCCAATGGATGTATTCTAGGTACAACTAGCTAATAATTGAGTGTAAGAATTATATTAGATAATGCTTAAAAAATTCTTGGCACTCCATGCCACTCCACTTCATTTCCTCAATGAAGGAGGCTGGGCAGATATTATTAGCCTCCTTCTACACATTCAGAGAAATGAAGTGACTTGCCTGCGATCACACAGCCAAGATAAAGATCTGGCTTCAAATCTTGGCCAGTTGTATTTTAAAGTTTCTGTGTTTTTCACCACAGAGTAGGTGAGGCTGGGCAAACTGTGAGGACCTCAGTTAAACAGGCTGGTGCTGGGGATGGCTTCTATGCCAGGAGGAAAGATCATGACTAGTCTGAGAAGCTGAAGCAGCAGCCATCTGATCCTCTACTCCATGATGGCCCTTTCCAGACTACAGACTGTGGTTTCTCTGCTCATCAGCAATCAAATCTAAATTATCTCTGATATTTGTTCAATAACTCAGACGTGCTAAGGTTAGCTGTCTTATAAATTATGGAACAGTTTAACTGAGTTAAGCCTGAGGCATAAATAACAGAGACTCTCCACCCAGTGACAGGGCACAAGGCTGGAGGCAGCAAAAACACAGTAATAGTGACAGAAAAAAGGACTATCTTCCTCTTTTAGGAGAAGCCTGACAGGGAGGAGGAAAGTAGATGAGAAGGGGGCTAGGCAGGAGGGAATTCCAGGACGAGGGGATGACAGAGCAAAGGAAACAGGCCCTGGGGAAGAGGAGGAGCTTTGTGGAGGCAGAAGCTCAGCTTACTGGTGAACATGAAATCATCCTTGGGGGTGTCTGTGGGACGTCCAGTGGAGGTGTCTGATGAGTACCTGAACACACGGGTTACCGCTTCTCTGTTAAAATGTGGGAAACAGCTATAATGCATAAGATATGAGTGGTAGCTACGACCATGGGGGAAAAACAAGGTCATGGAAAGCATATAGAGTAAGAAAAGAAAAGAAAATTGGTGAGAATGGAACATCAGCAATTGAGTATACAGGAGAAAGATAAGCCAGTCATAGAGACAGAGACAGAAAGGCTAGAATCTGAACAGAAAAAAAGTTCTACCAGAGTTCAGAATCCTGAGGGAGGAGGATGCAGCCGTTGCTAGATATGGGGAAATAGACAAAAGCAGAGAAAAAATACCCTGACTGCTCTCCTCCTGCCCACCAATCTCCCATTGGATGAACCCAATCTGAAGTCAACCAGTAAAGGGGTCCCAAGTAATGCAATCCACAAGGCCTGACTCTCAAAGATGCAAGTCCTTGAGGGCATCTGCTATTTCCTACATTCTGGAAATGAGAGTTTTGAGAACATAGGAGTGCTCAGGGAACAATGTCAAATGATACTAAGGCTCCTTCACTGGAAGTCTTTGATGGTTTTGGAGGAAGAAGTTTTGGTAAAATGGTTGGAGCTGAAGCTTGACTGCTGGGTGGGGAGACTGTGGAGACTGTGAAATTAGGTTATTTTTCAGGAAGTTTGAGAAGGAAGTGAGTGAGCTGGGACATGCAGGGGATGCACTTTGTTTAATTTTCTAAATGTGACTCATATCTTTGGGGTGTCAAAGCAACATCTTAATGTTGCAGTGTACCAGGCTGGACTTTGGTTCTTTTCTCCACCTATAACGTTACACACACTGTATTGGTGACGTATCCATTCTAATGGCATTAAATGCCATCTATATGGTGATAAATCCCAAATTTATGTCTCCCACTCAGATCTCTTTCTTAAACCCAAGACTCATAGATATCCCCAACTCAACAAGTCAAAAAAGAATCCTCCATTTTCCTTCTTTCTAAATCAGCTCCACCTGCAGCCTCCTCCATCTCTAGGAAGCAACTTCATCCTTTCTACTTCTCTGCTGTTCTGACATGAAATCATCCTTTTTTTTTTTTTTTTTCTTTTTCTCATGTCCTACATCCACGCCCTCAGGAAATCCTGTTGGCTCTACTGTTTATATCCAGAGAGCTGCTACTGTATTCACAGAGCTACTACTTCTCACCATCTCTACTATTACTGTAGTCTCAGGCATCATCCTTGCTATTCTTGCTTGGATTATTTCAATAGCCTCTTATGCTAATTCTGCCTTTCCTTGCCCCTTAACGTCTGTTCTCAACACAGTAGTAAGAGTGATCCTTTAGAAATCCAAGTCAGATAATGTCACTTTTCTGATCAAAACCCGACCATGGACCCCATTTCACTCAATCAAAGCCAAAGTTCTTCAGTAGCCTACATGATCTGTGTCCTTATATTTCTCTTTTTGATATCACCTCTCTTTATACTTGCCCATACTCTACTTCTACCTCATTGGCCTCCTTGCTGTTTTTCAAGAACTCCAAGAAGCTCCCACCTGGGAGCTTTTGCATTGCCTCTCCCTTCTGCTAGAATATTCTTCCTCCAAATATTCATGTGGTTAACTCCCTGCTATGGTTTGAATGTGTCCCCCAAAGTTTATGTGCTAAAAAATTTATACCCAATACAACAATGTGGAGAGGTTGGACCGTTAAGAGGTGATTAGGTCATGAGTGCTCTGCCCTCATAAATGAGTTAATACTATTCTTTCAGGAATGGGTTATTGTGTGAATGGGTTCCTGATTTAAAAAATCAGTTCAGCCTTTTCTCTTTCTCTCTCTCTCTCTCTCCCCCACCTCCCCCCCCACACAGACACAGACAAGCACACACACACACAAACACACACACACACACACACACACTCTCTCTCTCTCTCTCTCTTATGCATGGACTCTCTTGCCCTTCAGCCTTCTACCATGGGATGTCGCAGCACAAAGTCTCTTGCCAGAAGCTGGTGTCATCTTCTCGGACTTCCCTGCTCCAGAACCATGAGCCAAATAAATTCCTGTTCATTATAAATTTCTCAGTCTGTGGTATTCTGTTATAGCAGCACAAAATGAACTAAGACACCCCCCACTTCTTGAAATCTCTTCTCAAATGTCATCCTCTCAGTGAGACTTACCCTGACCACATTATTTAGAATCACAACCTATCCACCTTCCTCTTTCCCACACTTCTGACCCTCTTACCCTCCCTACTATTTACTCATAGGGCTTTTTGTTAAGAGGGATAGTTAAGACTGCCTGTGTAAAGTACCCACCAAATGTGCAATCCTGCCACCTTCACGAGAGAAGCCCTACAGTCTGGCTGGTGCCCTGGGTGAGAACGAAATAGGGGGGGTGTGGGAGGCCCCTCTTGGCTGCTCAAGCTCTGCTTTCTCACACAGCCTACAACCTCATTATCCACACATGGGAGCACAGGCACTCGCCTCCGGGTACTGTATGAGTCGGCTTGCAAAGAGGAATGCCTGGGAGGCAGACAGGATGCTGAGGCAAAGCTGGCAGCCAGCAGGAGGGGCCGGCCCTCTTCCCTGATGTCGTCACATGAAGGGGGCTTTGGGGAGGGCTGGCAGAGCAGGAACTCCAGCCGTGGAGCCCTGAAAGAAGCCCAGTTCATGTAGGCTCCTCTGTCCATGAGTGGGGAGGGATGATTTAGAGCTCACAGAAAGTGCCCAGACTCCTCCTACCTCCAGGAAAACACTCCTATTATTGGGGCAAAGTGTCAGTTTGGGATGCATTTGTGCCAGACTCTGATTGGGAGAGAGTGAGGTGGTCCTGGTCTTTAGGGAGCTCTTGGTTGGGGCAGGGGAAGGAGTGAGAGCAGGCAAGTAAATACTTCCCATTTTGTATTATTAAGTGCTATGACCAGATAAGTACAGGCACTATGGAAACACACAAAGAGACCCTGCTCCAGACTTGGCGGGTAGGCCTGGTGGAAGAGGTAACTTCTAATTTGTGTCTTAACTCTTTTATTCATTCATTCAACCAGTATTTGTGAGGAATCAGCCATGTGTCAGGAGACATTGTGTCAGGTGCTGGGGATACAATCATGAGTCAAAAAAATTTTTTTTCTTTGATTTTGAGGAACTTAGAGTCTAGGAGAGAAGGCAGATGTATCAAGTACACCAAAAACAATGTAAAATTAAAATGTTTGTGTTAAATGCCATTAAGAAAAATAATAGGAACTTTAGGTGGAGTGTCTAGGGGAGGGTTCCTCCCATCCCTAAGAAAGAGAGATTCACACCAAGATGTAGGATGCCAAGAAAGCAGCCATGCAAAGGATGGGCATGGAGAGCATTCCAGGCAGAGACCCTGAGACAGGAGGAGCCTGCGGAACCAAGGATGAGTAGGGACAGCCTGGAGACGGCGTTCTTGGCATGACATGGCAATGAGTGGGGAGTCCAGGCCCTTCCACATTTGTTCCAAACCCATCCCTCCAGAGCTTCTGAGAAATCTGTGTTCAAGCCCTGGTCAGCTTCACACCAATCCTCAGACCACTGGCCTATAGTCCCACATGTCAAATCCTCCTAAAGTGGTCACGCTTTCCTCTGAGTTCTCAGCCTGGAGTTGTTCACATCTCATCAGTTCACATCCGTCTCCCCAGCAAGGGGGTCAGGCCTCTGTGTGCAGAGCCCATGGCTTAGACCAGGCAGGTGATCAACAAATGTGTCCAAAGAAGGGAGGGAGGAAGAAAGGAAAGAAAAAAAAAGGGAAGAAGAAGGGAGCTAACTGTTAAACAACAGCATAGATACTTAATACTTGCAAAGGATATATTAAAACACCTTCGTAAATCTAGATATTTGTAAATATCTGTGTAAAATATATATTTTTGTCACAAAACTTTTTCTTTTTCTTCTTCTTCTCCTTTTTTTTTTTTTTTTTTTCCAGACGGAGTCTCGCTCTATTGCCCAGGCTGGAGTGCAGTGGCGTGATCTCGGCTCACTGCAACCTCCACCTCCCGGGTTCAAGGGATTCTCCTGCCTCAGCCTCCCAAGTAGCTGGGACTACAGGCGCCCACCACCACGCCCGGCTAATTTTTGTATTTTTCATAGAGATGGGGTTTCACCATGTTGGCCAGGATGGTCTCAATCTCTTGACATAGTGATCCATCTGCCTCAGCCTCCCAGAGTGCTGGGATTATAGGAACTTTTTCTTTTTAAGTGCCTTTGCTTTCCTAGTCTTCATTGCTTTTTCTTCCCTTCCATCACTGGCATTAGCTCTTGGATTTCTTTTTTTAGGAGCATGATTCACAGAGAAGCCATTTTTGGTACATTTTTAGGAATCACATCATGAGCATTACCTTGTAAACCTCAAAAGCCATGCTGAGATCTGGATGTTGGAGTTCCCAAATCCAGTCACTAGCAAAGCAAATGGTTTTCAAAAGCCAAATTAATGATTCTGCAAAATGACAAATTACTATGTGTCATAGACCTCAGGGATCCCCAGAGAATAGTGAAAACGGAGAATGTTAAAGCCGGGAATGCTAATGGCATCTGCGTTCACCTGTGAGGTGTGAGGGGGCCTCTGGGAAAGACTTGGCAACTAGTTCTTCTCTCCAGATGCGGTTTGCTCTCGCTCACACTGAGCCACAGGTTTAGCTAAGTACTTGGTTACTAAGGAAACCCAAGTTGTCAGTCCTGAGCCATATGGGAATAATAGTGATTTATTTAGGAAAAGCAAGGTTTGTCACTTTAAGCTTTCTGCTACAAAATTGCTTTTTGATTACCTCCCTCCTTATTGCATTGTCTTGTCACAATAAACTACAGAAACAAGTGGCAAGGTTAATCATTATGGGCTCCGTTCTTGTCACTCTCAGGGCCCAGCAAGGTCACAGCTGCAGCCTGAGTGTAGCTGGCAGGCTTCTTCAAACTCCTCTGGAGAAGAGGGTTTCCCAGAGCCTCCTGACTTTACACTGCCCCAGGGCACTTCTGGCGCCACAGAGTTCCTAAAAATCAGCCTTTCCAGTTCTTCTTCTTGTCCTCCTTTTTTAACCTGATATGATCTCTTACATTATGTATTTCAATTTTTCCCTCTAGTCCTCCCAGTTCTGAATGCAACCCATCCTCCAGACCCAATCAAATGCCACTTCTTCTCTGATTGAAGTCCTCCACTCAGGCCCACAGTTTGCACTCTCTGTCAAGACAGCTTATTGAGTAACTACCAGTGCCCTGCACTATGCTAGACTTTTCACATAAGTTACCTTATTTTGCCTTCACAACCAGCTACAAGTTGGACATTGCTGGGTGTGCCCTGGCTTTGTGTCTCACCCAAATTCGTATGTTGAATTTGCACTGGCTTTGTGCCCCCTGCAAATTCTAACCCCGAAGTGATAGTATTAGGAGATGGGGCCTTTAGGAGGTGATTAGATCAGGAAGGTGGATCCCTCTTGAATGGGATTAGTGCCCTTATATAAGAGGCCACAGAGACACCCTCAGTCTTTTCTGCCATGTGATGTGACATTGACAAGACCTGGGGGATGCCCTATGGGACCTATGAACAAGAAAGTAGATGCTCACCAGATACCAAATTTGCAAGCACCTTGATCTTGGACTTTCCAGCCTCCAGAACTGTGAAAAATAAATTTCTGTGGTTTATAATCTACACAATTTATAATCTACACTGTTTTGTTATAGCAGCATGAATAGACCAAGACAGACATCATTACTATATTTGCTTTACACTGAAAGCAAGCGGTGCTCAGGGAGTGGGGTTCCTTGCCCCTGACTATAGTTTCATTAAGTGAAGACACCAAATTGGACCATCCAGCATGGTCAGGCCCTTTCCACTACTCCATGCAGTCTCTCTGCTTTCTCTCTCTCTATCTATAAACTTCCTCCACAGGAAGCCCTTTCTTGGCTGCCTCCCTTACTGTACTGAGAGTTCCCAAAAGGGTGTACTCAAGAGCACTTCTCAGTCTTCATCTGACAGTCCACCAGCAGCCTCTGACACAGGGAAAGGCCTTCCTCTGTTGCCTTCCAGCACATCTCACTGTGGTCGTCCTCCCACTGCACTGACTGTCCTGCTCTGTCTCCTTTGCTAGTTTCTCCTCAATTCCTGGACTCCTGCAGGTTGAAGTGCTCTCGAACATAACACTCCATCCTCTTTCCTGTCCCCGCCTGCTCTCTTGATGCTCTCATCCAGTCTTATAACTTTTGTTGCCCTTTATGTCCTGGTGACTCTCCCAACCCCACCACGCACCATTTAAAATTACAAACAATTTTTTTTAGAGACAGAGTCTTGTTATGTTAGTCTTGAACTCCTGTCCTCAAGTGATCCTCCTTCCTTGGCCCCCCAAAGTGCTGGAATTATAAATGTGTGCCTGGCCTCCCTTCTGCCCTTGCACATAGTAATTGTGTACTATATACTTTTACATATAGTCTAATTTCACATATAGTAAACTGTGCAAACATTATAATTTTATGGGTCTTATACTACACGATTACAAAACATATGTAACCATCACCCAGATCAAGATTGAACATTTCTGTTACTCCAGAAAGTTCCCTTGTGCCCCTTTGTAGTCAGCAGCACCCCTCCCATAGGGGACTCCTTTACAATGAGTTTTGCCTGTTCTTGAATTTCTTGTGTATATTCTTTTTGTGTTATTTATTATCTAATAACTACTTAACTAGACCTTAAAAAATTATGGATAATTTCAAACATGTACAGAAGTATAAAGGATGGTATTATAAATATACATGCTCTAGCACTCTACTCTCATCAACTTTCCTCTCTTTCCAATAGAGTGTTTAGAAGCAAATCCTAAACATAACACTGTTTGAACTATACATATTTTAATATATTTTTAAAGATAAGGATTTTTTTATTAAACATAATCACATACCATTATCACACCTAATAAAATGGCAATAGCTTCTCAATGTTATCAAATATCTAGTCAGTGGTATGGTTTGAATTGGGATCCAAATGATGTTTATATATAACATTCAGTTGACATATAGCTCTTTGGTCTCTAAATGTATGGATACCTTTGTTTTATTTTATTGCAATTTATTTGTTGAAGAAACAGGGTTGTTTGTGTTAGGAGTTTGTCACATTCTGGATTTTGTTGACTGTATCCACCTAGTGTCTTTAAACATGTTCCTCTGTCTCCTGTATTTCCCGTAAATTAGTGAGCAGATCTGGAGGCTTGATTGGAGCCAGTTTTTGTATTTTGGCAAAAGTACTTTATAGCTGGTGTCTGATGGGAAACACACTATGTCCAGTTAGTGGCTTTGTGATGCCATTGATGATTACTGCCTAGGATCAATATTTCATCAGGGGTTAACAAAATGATGATCATCTAACTCTATTATTCCTTCTTAATTTATCAGAATACTTCCCTCATCAACTATTTGATTACCTGGAAGTGCAATTCAAAAAGGAAAGGCAGCTTAAATGCTTAATTATTTTGTCTTATTTCCCAGTTTTTGAATAATGAGTTTATTCTTTAGCATCCTCAAAGGGACCAATGATATATTTTTCAGTTTCATTATGAAGGCATGGATTTGCAAATGTATTATGTGTATGTCTACCCATTGCAGTTAATATTCTTATTGAATGAATTGTCCCATCTTTGGCTGGTGTAAACCTCTTCACGCTGGCTGAGTTGATGACCCTTACATTTTTATCTTTATTTCAGGCCTCTCCCCTGAACTCTAGATTTACATGACCAACTCCCTATCTAACATTTTAAGATAAAGCACCTCGGACTTAATATTTACCAAGTCAAACACTGGATCCCCAAATTCCTGGCACCGAAGACCTCCCAATCTTATTCAGTGGCAACTGCATCTTTCCAGTTGCTTGGACCAGAATCTTGGAACTATCCTTGGCTCTCCTTTTCTTTTCACACCCAAAATCCAGCAGATACTGCTGGCTCTGTTTTCAAAATATATCAACAGTCGAATCACTTTTAACCAGCTGCACTGCTGCCACCCTGAACTAAGCTTTCAGCACCTCTCACCTGAATTAAGTCCATAATCTCCTAACTGTTCCCCTCGACTCCACTCTTTCTCCCTACAGTCTTCTCAGTAAACAGCCTTGGTGGTGCTGTTCAAATAAAGCCATATCATAAAACTCTTAAGATCAACACTGTCAAGGCCTTCCTATCTCATTCGGAGAAAAAATAAAAGTCCTTAGTATGTCTAGAGGACCTTAAGGTTCTATCCAACTCTGACAGACCCCACTACCTTGGTCTTAGGTACCCCACCTTTCCCCTCCTCACTCTACTGCATCTCTTCTCATCTCATTCAGATCTTCTCTACCCCACACCACCTTACTTGCGTGACCCTAACCACACCCCTGCCTGCCTCCAATCCACAGTACCTTCCTCACTGCACTCTACTCCACCCTACTCCACCACACTCCATGTACACTGGTCTCCCTCTAGCTTCTTGACCGCTCCTGGCATGTGCTCAATTCAGAGCCTTTGCACTTGCTGTTCCTCTTCCCAAAAATATCCAAAAGGTGAATATGCCCTCACCTCTTTCAATGTCTTGCTCAAACCTTTTCTTTGCAGTGAGGCCTTTTCTAGCAACCCTTTTAAAAATTGCAATCCTCCCACTCCAGCAGTCCTGATTCCTCCCTGACTTAATTTTTTTCCATAGCATTTATCACCATGTAATAGAGTATAGATTTTACTCATTTATTTTTTAATTTTATTTTGAATTATGTTCACTGTCAGATCTTTAGGCCCTAAATAGAGTCTGGAAGATAATATGCATTCAATACAAGTGTGCTCACTGCAGGAATACAAGAAGGTGTCTGTTTCTCTGTCTCTCTCTGGTAGAATGTAATCTCCACAAGGGCAGGGGTTCATTTCTTTGGTTTCCTGCCTTTTTTCCTGCCTTTGGACTTGAATTGAAACAGTAGCCCTTTCTGGATTGTGAACAAACTGGCCATCAGCCTAGAACCACGCCATTGGCTCCCCTGGATCTCCAGCTTGTTGACTGCAGATCCTGGAATTTGTCAAGCTCCAAAATTGCATGAGCCAATTCCTGGTTCCTACACCTGGTATGTAGTAGGTACTTAATAAATATCTGCTGAATGACTCTCAGTCTTCAGCATAGTGTCAAATTCATGGCAGGTGTCCTCAATATGGGTTAACTCTCTTTCTTCCTGTTTCCTGAAGTCCCCTGTCTAAATCCAGGGTGGAGGCCAACACTACCCTGAGCAGTAAGAAGCATGTGGTATGGTAGACAGAGCCCTGGGCATGAGATCAAGAAACTGTCTGAGTCCAAGGCCCACCATTTTACCGTGGGGCCCTAGGTATGCCACTTAACTTTTCTAGGCCTCAGTTTTATCACTGCAAAATGGAATAATAATAGTCTCTCCAGGAACAAACTCCCAAGGGTATTAAGGGAAAAAGCAAAGATGTGGCAAAGTGCCTTGCAAACTTTAAGTTCCACTCCTGTACTTTGGACCCTTTCCACTCCCTGTAAGGGCTCTCCCCTTCTTCCATTCCTTCAGCACACAGACAATCATTGTTTTAAAGATCTGTCCTAACCCTACATTCCACCACCCAGACTATTCTTCTGTACCCCTCACTTTGTGTCTCTTATTTCTCGCCTCCCACTCATCCTCAGGGTTGGGGCCAGAAGGCTTCTCCCCTGCCAATCTGCTTGATTAAATCTAATGGATTCTTTTCAGTGTTGAACTCTGCCATGTTTGACTGTGTTGACCAGGCCTTTGAGAAGGTTTTCTTTCCTTTATTTCAATGATGATACTCTATTGATTCTTCTTTCACTTTTTAAAACTCCTTCTCACTCTCCATAGTAGTTTTCTTTTCTGCTATCCTTAAAATACTAAGGATTACTCTGATTCTGTCCCTGGCTCCTTCTCTTTTCATCCTATGCTTGTCCTGTATTTCATCCTATATTTGTCCTTGGCAAGTTGTTTGCCCTAAAGGCTCTAGTTACTGTTTCTCTGCTGATGTCTCGCAGATCTGCATCTAACACTGATGCTCTTCTGAAATTCAGACCCCATAAAACTCTACGGCAGAATGCCAACATGGGCTAGCTTAGGCAAATACTAAGAGAAGTCACTGGCACACAAAGCTAGCCTAGGAAAGGGCAGGGAAACAGCTGGACCCTGTGACAGCTAGAATTAGGGATGTGAGCACTGTCAGGACATGGCTTGTCTTTCATGTTGGCTCCATTCTCTCAGTCTGGCTTCAGGACTTTCTGGCAGTCCAGAAAATCTTTAGGCTCACAATTTGTATAAAAAAGAATGAAAGAGGCTCTCTGGACCTGGTTAGAAAATCCTGGTGAAGAATGAAGGGGGGCTTGTCTTGTTTCAAGGGTCTATCTCTTCATGAATTAATCTAGGCAGAACCTCAGACAAAGATATCAGCTTCCATTTAGATCACTTATTTCAAACAATATCTGAAAACAGAGGGGCTGTAGGAAGGGATTCTGGGATATAAAATGACAAATGTCCATTACGGAGCCATATGCTTAATGCTTAGCTATCTACTAGTATCCTATGGAAAACACCTTCCAAACTGTGTTCACCCACCCACCCACACCACCTCACCAAATGACATCATCCTTTCAGTGCTCCTCAAAACAGAGGCTTAGAACTCATCATAGGATGCCTCCTTCTCCCTCATGCTTAATGTTTGACTGGTCCCCAAGCCCTATTATTTTATTTTTTAAATGCTTCTTGATCCCTTCCCACTCTCTGTCTTTCATCTTCACAGCTATTATTTTAGTTTTGAGCCCCCGTTCCTTCATCCCAAAACAATTGTCACAGCTCTTAACTGGTCTCCTTGTCTCCAGTCTTGCTCCCTGTATCGCCTAGGGTTCACTGAAACAAGTCCCGTAGAAACAAAAACTACTCTAGGTTTTCCTCGAAAGATATTTAAACAGAGAGAGTATAATTAACGGTAAGGAGTGTGTTTGGACCATGTTTTCCTGGAGGATTGCACTATCTGGGAGCCATCTAGAAAGGTGGGTGCAGATAAAACCGAGAGAATCCCCACAATAGGTGGTGCAAAATGGTTCATTTTATGTGTCAGTTTGACTGGGTCATGGGATGCCCAGATAACTGGTTGTGTTTATGGGTGTGTTTATGATGGTGTTTTTGGAAGAGATTAACATTTGAAATCAGTAGACTGAGAAGGCAGATTGCCCTCCTTAATGTGGGTGGGCCTCATCCACTCAGTTGAAGGCCCAAATAGAATAAAAAGACTGAATAAGAGGAAACTCTTCCTTCCTGACTGCCTTCCAGCTGGAACATTGCCTTTTTTCTGCTTTTGGACTTGAACGAAAATGGTAGCTCTTCCTTGGATGTTAAGGAAACTGGCCATCAGCTTGGAACTAAGGCCTCTCCCTCCCCCTTCACCTCTCTGCTGAGACAGAAGACCTCTTCTGGTCCAAGGACATGGCAGAACTCCTTTAGGAGAGACTAGAGAGTTTAATGGGAGGACTAAATGGGGAATAAATGAAACAAGCCTTGAGAAAAGGAGAAATGCTCTCTCTTAGATCCTTTCCTTGGGGCTGGTATTTGTTAGGAGCCTTGCAGGAAATAGTGTTTAACTAAAGAGATTATTTAATAATTGAATTGAATAGAACTGTGGGCAAGGTTAAACAAGCCAAAAAGCCATGCCGATGCCCTCAGGGGTTAGCAACAGTTGAAAGCCATTATTTCCCCTGTGCCTTGCAGCAAAAGAGAAGATGGTGGTGTTACTGGAGCCCAGGAAGAAGGTCACCTGGCAGGAGCTATAGCCATAGAAGGATGCAGACACTGCCAGAAATTCAATGCTGAAATCTGGAGTAAGTGGGGCAGAAACACCCACTTCTTTCTCCTCTTGCCTTGGATCTTCTGCCAGTGGCATTGACTGATCCATCTGGGAGCTGAAGGATAGGGAACCCTGGTGCTGCTCTGCTTGGAGGTCGGCCTCATGGCAGAAATGGCAGATGGTGCAGTTGGCAAGTGGAGGATAACCAGCACAGAGCTGGGGCTGGGAGAAAAGCCTAAGTCTACCTCCAGTTGGAACTTCCCTCCCCCTCTTCCCCTCTCTTGGAGCACAGACAGGATTGCAGAAGGAGGAAATGCCATCCAGCTTAGGTGATCAGCTCTATGCCAGAGGGAGAGGCACTCTCTTTTTTGGTATTGGACTTGGCAAGGCTCTTCTTGCTGTGGAAATGATGAGATCTGGAGGTCTAAGACTGGGACGTAGTCAAGGGAATGGCCAAAGGAGCAGTTTATTGCTCAAATTTCTGTCTGGCTTTTAAGCTGAAGGAGCAAAAGAGGTTTCTCAAGCTTTATATGGACAACTAGATAGGGCTCTGGGGCTGAAGACCTGACTAGTAGTGCACATCACATTTTCCTAGAAGGTTATTTGCCTCGGAACAGGGAAGAGGTGGTATGATGGAGAAGGGGGATTGGAACTCAACGGCCATTCTACCTTCCTTCTAGTGTGCTTCTCTGTGCTGCAGCATCTCAAAAGATAAAACTTACCTATCTCAGAGTCTCTTGCAATTGGGGTTCTAGCTGTCTTTGGAGTTTGGCCAATCAGATTTGCTCCTGTTAGATTTAGAAGAAGTGACAGAAGCCTTGCTTCTGCTGCTTCTGCTGGAAACCATAGTTGCAGAGGCTTGATTTTTTTCTTTTTTTTTTGCAGTAGCATTAGCAGAGGCTCCACTGTCCACCAAACAGCATCATGGGTGTTGAGATGGTGGTTGTCAGGCAGCAAGTCAGCTGGTGTGGGTTGTGATAGGCACAATGTGGCCAAGCAGCTGGCAGTAATAATAGTTGCCTCCTGGTGCCACTGCACTCCAGCCTGGGCGACAGAACGTGACTCCATCTCAAAAAAAAAAAAAATATTTGCCCCCTGATAGTGGCAGCTTCCTCATCACATGGCTTCCTGACCGTGACCATAAAGGTGGATTACAGCTGGTGGCTTCTGGATGGTAGACGAGACAGCAGCTCTCTTGGGGCCTGTGATGTGGCTTTGGGAGTTTATTCCTGAACAACCAAACCTTGAACTTGTCCTCAGCACTCAAAACCCTCATGGCCATTTAATCAGTGTAATAAATTCCATCTTTGTCTCAACTAGCTAGGGAGTATATTTTGCCCACAGCTGGATGTTAAATAAAAGAAGTGTCCACAGCAATACTAATACTAGATAACATGGAGTGCTTACTATGTGCCAAGTACTCCAAGCACGTACCATGAATTATTTCTTCATTCAATTCTCATGACAACCCTGTAAGTTAGGTGTGATATTATATTAACTCTCAGGTTGTAAATCTGAGGTCCACAGAGATTCAATAACTTGCCCAACATCACCAGATTTCAAATGGTGGGAATAGGTATGAAATGCGTTCTGGTTCTAGTGCCAAGGTTATTTAACCCTTGTTCCATGAGGCAAGTAGGCTGAGGATTCTGGAATCCCAGAACTCAGACATCATATCCTTTTTTTTTTTTTTTGAGATCTACTTAATAGCACCCAAAGGGAAAACAGGGGTCTAGAGACATTGTGCATCTCGTACAAGGTCATGTGCCTAGTAAGTGGCTGAGCTGGGATTCAAACATGTCTCCTTGACTTCAAAACCTATACTACTGCCCACTTCACAATCTGTTGCTGCGGCCTCATGACAGCCCTTCAAATCTGAGAAGACCGCTCTCTTATCTCTGTGACTTCTCTTCTGCAAGTTAAGCATGCGGAGGACTCTCAAGCTGCACCTCTGAGTCCTCTCTCCACCAGGTTGCCCTCCCCTTGTTTGTGAATGTCCCTCTTCAAGTATGTCATCTGGGACAGATCACAGAACTCTCTGTGTGGTCTGACAAGCCCAGCAAAACCCCTAGCATGAAAGCTCTTACTCTCCGTCAGACTCCTGAAGTTGAGAGGAACACATCTCTCTCCTCCTGCTACCTTCCCTGAAATGTCTTTCCCATGGGACCCCTTCACTTTTCCTCTAAAGAAGATGTGACATATATATTTCTACACAAATTAAGAACTTTTTTTTCTGCCAGTCCATTTTAAGGAGCAGGGTGTGTTCAGTCTCCCTTCTGCTCTAGAGCTGGGGTGGACTTTTGAGGAGTTATTTATGGACAGAATGCTAATTACTTAACTACAAATATGTAAATACTTTGAGAATAAATTCATCACAATATATTAGGCATCACATTGTAATTAAGCCCAATTAGGTATTATTAGCAGTATTAATGTCATGTTGCTCGTGCCTGTCCCTAATGAATATATTAACCCAGCTTTGCTGCCACCATCCATGTGGGTGCATTACGATGATGGTGATAATAGACACATAATTAGAGCATTATGGCTTTGCTTGCAAATTGTGATGAGAAATAAGTCAATGTCTTTGGAATCTGAATGACAGCTGTGGATATGTTAGAGGTGGCCTGGGGGTTGTGTGATCTGGAAATAAGAGTTAACATCTTGGCATCTCAGTTTGTAGCCCTTGAAAGAGAAAGGCTTCTGGTTTTCTTTCATGCATTAGGGTAAATACAATGGAAATGAGGCCTGGTTCAGGGAGCCACTAGGAAAGCACTTGGCATACCAGGGAGCTGCGTTTATTGTTCCAAATCACTGCAGAGGAGAGCACTTAGATTTGGACCATGGAAACAGAAGGGGAGTAGAAGGTGAGGTGAGATACAAGCTTGCAGAAGGTCAAAGTCCAAGGTAGAGGGAAGAAAATGACCATCTGCTCTCTCTGTCCCAACAATAACCCTACCAGGTGGGTTCCAAAGCCTGGATCATGCAAACTAGGAAACATCTCAGAAGTGTTAAGTAAAGGTACCCAAGGTCACACAGAGTCAGGATTTGGACTCAGTTTGTCTGACAATAGGTTATAAAAGAGTACAAGGCAAGGCGCTAAAAAATGTAGAGACAAGCAGATGTGTGATGTGGCAAGTATTTATTCACTAAGCTTGTAGTGAGCATTTTCTGTGAACCGTTGCTCTGAGTTAGGTGGTTTCTACATATACACTCATGCAAAATACATGCACAATATTTACCTCCAGAAGGATGAGAGAAAGACCTGATGGGCCAAGGGAGAACAAAGGGAATCATACAGTTAAATCTTTTACCCATGACTTGGGTCTGGGTTGGGAGATCTTTGGTGTTATATAGCCAAGTTTTGAGTATTGATGGTGAGGTGGGTTGTGAATTCTGATTTAGAGAATATTACTGGAGCCAGCAAGATGGCTGTGGCTAAGAGGGAAAGAACCTAGCAAGAAAGGTAGATGGGACAGCTGTGAAATTCTTTTCTGTGAAATTCTTTTAACAACAACAACAACAACAACAAAATTGTTGACTATAAAAAGTGGAAGATGTCTTAGATATAATCCACTGTGTTCCTTTGACTAATGAAATAACTCTCAGAGTGTCAATTAGGGTCCTGAGAGTAAAACCACTCCAGGAATGTCTTTCTATACAGGAAATGATTACATAGGAAATGGTAAAACTGAGAAGCCAAATGGGATGGAGAGGCAACCTACAGATTGGCAAAAGTAGGTAGCTGCTACTTTCCTTAGGGCTGGAGGGCCAATAGGAGGAGGTGTTATTATCACAGGCCAGAAGCCAGGCCCATCTAATAGGAGCTAGAACCTTAGGACCTTGGAAACTTCAGAATTCTGGGAACCCAGCAAGATCTGGAGCTGTGGTGCATACACAGTGGCTACGAATACAGAAGCACCTGAGACACAGTGGCTACAAGACAGCACCTGAGGGACAGCAAGAGAAGAAAAACACCCTGGCTTCTCCCTTTCTCCCACTGTCCAGTCCTCAAATTGGGCGTTTGAATGGCTACACCTACTGGGAAGCTGGTAGGCAAAGGAGCCAGTAGGTCAGGAAGTGTAGTTCCTGACATACAGAAAGGAGCAGAGAGAGATGTGAGAGGAGCCTGACAGTATAAGGGAAGAGTTGGGAATAGAGTTCAGGTTTCTTGACTTCCAGTAAAGTATACTTCACATTGAAATGAGAGTGGTTTATTCATTAGGAGAGATTCTCATTAAGAGGTAATAGGAAAACAATGGTGATGGATGATGGTCATAGCTTATATTTTCATATCTCCTTACAGTTTACCAGGAACTTTCCCATAAAATATTTTATTTAATCATTTCAAATATTGTGAGATAAGCACCATTAGTCCTATTGTATAGACAAGGAAATGGAAGGTAAGCTCTCTTAGAGAGTCTTATGGTTTCATACTTCTTAAGTTGCAGAGCTAGGATTTGACCCTAGATGTATCTTACTCCAAGTACAAGGAACTCATGGGGAGGTTGGAGGAGATGCTAAGACCCAGGGACCTCTGAGTTTTCATAAACATGGGGCTGGAAGCTGAGCTGGTAAAGATAAAGGCACACTGCCCTTCTGCCAAAGGAAGCTTTCTGCAAGGCTGATCCAATAGGCTCCTCTAATTTACATGGGGCCAGGAGGGTGGGTGCTGGAGGCCCCAGGGCTGATGTGCTGGCTCTTAAGAATTCACCCTAACATCTATCTCCATAATATACTGCAATTTTCAAAGAATGATCACAAAGAATGACATTTCAGTTTTTCCACCATCCCTAGAGGTAAAAAGACTGGGGGCAATTGTCCCTTTTTGATAGATGGTGGAACAGGCTCAGAAAGATGAAATGACTTATCTTATTAGCCTCCTCACTTAATATCCCTCTTGCAACTTATGTTCAGCTAAACTTTTTTCTACTCTCCAAACTAATAACACCCGCCATGACTTTGCATTTTCTCTTTCCTCTGCCTAGAATAAACTCCTCCCCAAAGAACCTCCCCAGGTTGAGTTTGTTGATTCCTCCTCCAACCCCCATAACAATTTTTTGTTGCCTCTCAGTTTTTTCCTGTATTGGTAGGTGGTTATTTGCTCACTTGTCAATCTCCTGTAGCAGACTGGGAACCCTTTAATGACAAAAACTAGGTCTTAATCATCTCTGTCTCCCTACATTTTGCTGAATGCTGAATAAATGAATGAATGCATACATACATATATGTATAACTGATACTCAAAGCCAGTTCTCCTGGGTCCTTCCTGCCACTGGTCTGTGTACTGAGGAGGCACTTTTGCAAGCAGAGGAAAAAGTCATTGACCAAGGAGTGTGATCGAGGCTGACAAAATGGATTTTATAGAATTATAAGGCTTTTTCTCCTATTTTAACAAGAGAGATCATGCAGGGAGTTAAATTCTCTTGCTTAAGAGAAAAAATATTTAGTTTAGCTGAATTAGCAATTCCTGATAAATTAGACTAAAGGGCTTTCTTTGAACGTGGCAACTCTTGGACTTTCTATTTTGCAGCAAAGCTATAAGAGAGGGTGAGAGAATAGGGAAGGGGCAGAGGGTCTCAGGCACAGGAGAGAGTTGCGGAATTGCACAGTGCCTTGGTGGGGCAGGGTATTGGGCTGGGAGGCTCGCTGCAGCTGAGCTCAGTCAGCCAGAACTGAGTCTTCCCTTCCAATAGAGTGAAGGGATCACCTAGTGTTTCTAGGTGGGGTCCAGCCCTGAGAAGTGTAAGAGCAAGAGTTGAAGGGATTGTGATAGTTTCATTGTGTGAGAGAACCCAGCACTTTCACTCTTCTCTCATTTTATAGTTGAGGAAATAGGGGCTTAAAGTGGCAGGACAGTTCCCTCAAGGGTGCAGTGTGTCAGTGTCAGAGCAGAACTCACCCATTGCTTGCTACTTTCCTCATTTAACATCTAAGCATTTCCCTGTGCCTAGGCCACTGCACTAAGTGGCATCTGTGGCTCTTGCCTTCCCAGGACCTATTTTTTCCACCTAGCAGCAGCACTTCAATTGATTCATGGTTACATAGGAAGTGGAAAAGCTGAGAAGCCAAATGGGATGGAGAGGCAACCTATAGACTGGCAAAAGCAGGTAGCTGCTACTTTCCTTAGGGCTGGAGGGACAACAGGAGGAGGAAGGGTTAGCCTTTTCTGCACTGGATATTGCCTCTTGCTGGGTCTGTCAATCAACATGCCCTCCCATCCCCCAACCACTCCCAGCCGTGGGGCCAGCTAGTGAGCCAAACTAGGCAACCAGATTCTCTTCCCTTGGCATTTAGGGTGTTGTGACATGATGACGGAAAAGCATAACAGACCAGGCATCCAAGAGGCAGGGGCCACCTTTGCACCCTCCTCCCAAGATCCTGCCCCTGGTTCTTTCCCAGGTCTGATGCATCAGCCCTTCCTTAGAGCCTGTGAGTATTCTCATGTCCTTCTTCACTTGGTTAAGATAACCACAGCTGGTTTTTACTGGTTGTGACCAAAGACTCCTAAGGGGTCCACTCTCCCAACCAGTATCTGTGAGAGCAGCCATAAGGCAAGAAGAGAAGGGAGGATGCCCTCCCATGTGTACAGCCCTTTACTAAGTGCTTTCCAATACATTTGTCAAGTCAATAGGAATTTTAAAATTTGCTAGTAGCCGCATTAAAAAAGTGAAAAAGAAAGGGTGACATTCATTTCAAAACTGCATTTTATTTAACTCAATATCTTCAAATGATTCTAATTTCAACATGTAACCAGGATAAAAATGATTAGTGAGATACCTTACATTCTTTTTTTAATACTAAGTCTTTGAGATCCTGTATTTTATAGTTTGATGTTTCAATTTGCATGCTACCTCTTCCACAGAAACTCTTGAGGTCATGAAGGTAGGGTCTTCATAATAGGATTAGTGGCCTTATAAGCAGAGGAAGATCTGTCCCTCTCTCTCTCTCTCTGAATGCATGCACCATGTGAGAACATAGCAAGAAGGTGGCCACCTATATTAAGATTTTATAAAATAGAGACAGAAAAAAAAGTAGATTCATACACCCAAATTGTAAATACTTGGAAGTTTTCCAATAACCAACTTGAGTATTAGTTTTAAAACTTACATTTAACTTGACTAAAATGAAATAAAATTAAGATTCATTTTTTTGGTTGCGCTAGCCACATTTCAAGTGCTCATAGCTGCCTGTAGTTAATGGCTACTGTATTGGACAGCATGGCCTTTTACAATTGCCACACCTTTATCACATCCCATATCTCATGGGAGCCTTCCAACTATAAGAGAAGAATCATAACTATTATTAATACTCTTGCTATCACCATCATCATTAGCATTATTATACCCAGTCTCCAAATGGAAAAATGTAGGTTCAAAGGGATTAAATAACTTTCTATGGGGTCATGCAGCTGGGAAGGGATAGGTTCAGAGCTTGAACCCTGGTCTGTGTGACTAGCACTGCCAGGCCAGAGGCTCTTGGGTGATCCACATGGAGATGGCCTTGGATCAGAGTACAATTGAGGCTCTGACATGAGTACGCTATGTGAGCTGGGACACACTGCTTGTCTTCTCTAAGATGCATTTCCTTATCTGTAAAACAAGAGGATGGGATTGCATCCTCTTTGTTGCTTTAGCGTTCTACCTTTCTCTGAGGGGATATGGGCAAAAAACAGAAGGTAATAGAAGGTATTGCTTATTGACACTTACCACGTGCCACAAATGGTTCTAAGCACATCACTCGTGTTGACCCAGACAGTCCTTACAGTAACACTATGAGGAGAGGTCTAATTATAACTCTATTTAATGGATTAAGAAATTGAAGCAGAGCGACTTGCTCAAATGCAACATTCAGTTGGTGGCAGAGCTGAGATTAGAACCCAGACAGTCTGGCTGCTGAGGCAGGTGCTTTTTCAGCAGGCAGCAGGGCCCCTGAAATGGAGACTCACTGAGGGCAGAGATTCTGCTACATTCAATGCTGTGATCCTAGTGCCTGACACACGGTTAACACTCTATAATTGTTGAATGAACAAACAAATGAATGGGTAGGGAGGAAGAGAAATTCCATGCTATGTAAATATAGTTCTGAAAGCTTTTGGTCTCTAAGTACAAGTGGGTATTTGGTATTCGAAATAAATAAACTTCTGAATGCATACATATTTTTGGCTGAAGTGAGGTGTGATTTCTGTGTCCACTTAATCCATTTTTGTCTCCTTTCTAGGATATGCATGTATCCCCAAGGGCAGCCAGGGACTTTAAAAGAGCCCAGTGGAACCTACACCTAAGTGGAAATGGAATTCTTTCCTTTTATTAAAACCTTCAGTAAATCGTAAAAGTTGTGATGCCAAGTGTCTTAGTCTGCACAAGCTGCTATAACCAAATATCATAGTCTGGGTGGCTTAAAGCCAAATTTATTTCTCACAGTTCTGGAGGCAGGAAGTGTGAGATCAGCGTGACAGCATGTTCTGGTTCTGGTGAGGACTCTCCTTCTGGCTTGCAGGTGGCCACCTTCTTGCTATGTTCTCACATGGTGCATGCATTCAGAGAGAGAGAGGGGGACAGATCTTCCTCTTCCTATAAGGCCACTAATCCTATTATGAAGGCCCAACCTTCATGACCTCAGCTAATCTTAATTACCTCCCAAAGGCCCCATCACCAAACACCATCACATAGGGGTTAAGCCTTCAACAGTTAAATTTGTGAGAAGACACTATTCAGTCCATAATACCAAGTATTACAGCCCACGCAACCTTGTGACACATTTGTTGTTACCCTAATATTTTCTATTATTAAAATTTTTATTTTTTCAGACACTTCGTTTCCTTAACCGAGATCTTTGGCTGTAAATAGCTAAAGATTTTACCATATCATGGAATAGCAACTAAGCTTAGAATTAAAAGACCTTTTCTTTCTTTTTATTTTTTTTTTATTTTTTTTGCTTTCTACTTGCTGTGTGACCTTGTGCAAGTTTCTTCACTTCTCTGCTCACCCCCGACTTTTTTTCTCATCTTTAAAATTAAAGGAAGGTCTAAAAGCTTCTCAATATGCCCTTCTATAATGCTATGTTTTCCCTCATACCTAGTCATAGAAAAAAAAAACATTATTGCTTACATATGGTTCTTTGAATATGTTTTCCATTGATTGATTCATTCATTCAAGAAACATGAAACACTTACTGTATGTCAGGCATTATTCTAGGCATTGGGAATAGAGAAACACTAAACAAAATACATTCTTTGCATTCGAGTTGCTTCAGTCTACATGGAGACACACAGAATAAAACAGGCAATTACAGCACAGTGGGGTGAGTTCTATGCTGGAAGATGCTGAAAGAGCACATATCAGTGGTAACTAACATCAGTTTGGGAGTCAGAAAAGTCTTTTAGAGGATGATGGTACCTGAGCTGCTTCTGCAGGATGAGTTAGGTGAGGATGTGAGAGGAAAGTACTGTAGCCTAGTTTGGGGACTGGGCCATTGAGTGGATGATGACACTTTTCATCAAGATGGGGAATGCAATAACAGTCATACATCACATTAGAGTGTTTCATCAATGACGGAACACATGTGTGACAGTGGTTCCATAAGGTTATAATATCATATTTTTGCTGTGCTTTTCCTATATTTAGATATGTTTAGATACTGAAATACTTACCACTGTATTACAATTGCCTACAGTATTCAGTACTATGCTGTCCAGGTTAGTAGCTTAGAAGCAATATGCTACACCATATACTCTCGGTGTGTAGTAAGCTATATCATCTAGGGTTGCATTAAGTACACTCTATGATGTTCACAGAATGACAAAATTGCCTAATGATGCAGTTCTCAGAAGGTATCCCTGTTGTTGAGAGACACATGACTCTATAGAGGTCCTGCAATTCTGTACAGTCGAGGGAACAGGTTCTTAGCAGCTCTGACTCTGTTCTGTTTAGGGGGTGTTTCCATTCCATTTAGCTTCAGAATATGTTCTATATTAAATACCATCAGTGTAATTACAGAATATGATACACTGTAATTATGCTCTATAATTACATTTTCTTCCATTAGCAGCATGGCATTCTCACTCAACGCAGACCCCCAGCACCCTGGACTGTTAGCATGGTTGGGACTGCACAAGCCACCAGGAGCAGACACAGATCTCCCTTTCCCAGCTGCTGTCAAATGATATAGTGGGAATCACAGGGAGGCAGTGCAGTTTGATGGATAAGAGCATGGGCTTTGGGAGATGGTCACCCAAGTTTGAATGATGACATTACCCCTCTTTATCTGCATGGTTTAGGCATGTTACTTAACATTTCTGTGCCTCAGTTTCTCTCTGGTCAGAAAGAGGATAATAGAGCGTACCTCATAAAGTTGTTTTTAAGAATAAGTGAGATAATTAATGTAATTACCTAGCATGGTGCCTGCTGAATTTAAGCCCTCAATAAAAGGTTATACTGATGAGAAGGGGTGACAAAAGGGGGACCCTGTTCATCTTCAGACCCTTGGACTAACATCTTGCCTTCACTGACGTGAGGGAGATACTAATAGGCCAAGTGCTAAGCTATTAGGAATGATATTGTCACAGAATCATAGACTGTTCCTTAACTCACCTAATGCTCTCCTCCCTGTCCTCATTTTATAAATGATGTCCAGAGACGATTGCCAGCTTGCCGAATAGATCATTACTCTCAGAGATGTCTTTAACCCAGAAATCCAGGACTCCTTACCCCTTGATCAGTGCTAGGGACTAAAGCTTTAACTTATTTAAATAGGTCTCTCTTCATTTTACAAAGCATGTAACATTCATTCTCTTATTCCAGCCTAAAATGACTTTAATAAATATTATCCCTGTTTTATAGATGAAGTAAAGAAGTATAGAAACTGAGTCTAGGGGAGATAAGTGGCTTTTCCAAGGATGCTCATTAAGAAACATTAGAACTGGGGTTTGAATCCTCCTGTCCAGTGCTCTTTCTTCACATTCCTTTTCTTGTTTTCTATAGACATTTATTGGGCAATTGCTCTGTAGTGGACATTGTAATACTCACCATGGAGGATACAGTGCTTCTTACAAAGAGTTTCCCTTTCAGATGCTAGACCAGACTTATGTACCAAATTCTAACATGGAAGGTAGATTGTGACAAATGCCATTTGGCTACTGCAATCCTGAGTGTCCATGATTAAAAACAATGTGGTGGGCGGGTGGAGTCCTTTGCTTCTGGCTGCAATCATCATGGAAGAGTTGGTAACTGCACTAAGCTAAAACTGGTGATGAACAGGCCAGAAGTGAATTAGTCAGAATCCTTTCTGAAGTGACAAAAACCCAACTCAAAGCAGCTTAAGAAACAAACAAAAGAGAGAGAACTTACTGGGTTACATAACTGAGAAGTCCAGGAATACAGCTGTTCTTGGCAGGTCTCCATCCAGGAGCTCAGGTGAGATTATCTGGCCTCTGTCTCTCTTGCCATCTTATGGTTCTGCTTTTCCCTACTTAGCACTGTTCCTCAGAATGACTCCTTTCTGGGGCTGGAAAGACAGTCTGGCAGTCCCAACTCATCTCTTCCCAGCTGAGCAACACCAAAGGAATGCTAGTTCCAACAGAAAAAGATAAGGGAGGACTCTGGGTGGCTCAGTGTGGGTTATGTGTCCATCCCTGAACCCATTACTATGGTCAGAGAATGGGTTATTCTTTGTGCAACATAGCCTGAAAGTGGGTTCAGATCATGGTGAGCTCACCTGAATCACATGGAATGGGTGTCCTATAGAAAAGAGGGATTCTGTTACCTCCAAAAATGGTATGAGAAACTACAAATCCTAAGAGCCCACTGTAGGAAACGTTCCTTGGTGGGGAAACAGCAAAAGCAAAGTGTACAAAATAGATAAATTTGCAAAAGTAAATTAGGGCCAACTTGCAGAAGTCTGTAACTACCATGCTGGGAGTTCAGACAGAAAGGATTTTCCATAATGGAGCTCTCTGAAAAGGAAGTGGCTAGGTCGTATCCCTTCCTTTCCCTCTCTACTCCAGCTATGCTGAACTCTTATAATTCTTTGAACAGTATACACTTTCTCTTTATTTCGGGATAGTGTCTGCAATTCCATTTCCTCATACTAAAGTAGTTCTCTTTCTCTTTGCTTGGACAACTCCTGTTTGGCTATAATGTCTCACTTAGAGGTCACTGCCTCTAGGAAGCCTTCCCTGACCACCACCCCAAATGGATTAGAGGCTCCCACAGCATTCTGTACACTTACTTCATTGCATTGTAGATGTCTGTTTACTTGTGTATATCACTGGCTTCTATGTATAAATGCTTGTAATACGCCAGCTTGAAAGTATTATTAGTTCTATTTTCCATATGAGGAAATTGAGCCACAGAAAGGGTATGTGCTTGCCCAGGGTGATGCAGCGACTAGATAATGGAGTTGGAATTTGAACTTAGGCAATCTGATTTTAGAACTTTCTCTTAACTACTATGTTTAAGTATGTGATATTCAGGATTTTGTTCCCAGGCTTAACATCATGGCTGTCCAGTAAATATCTGTTGTTCAGATAAAAGAAATTAAGTGAATAAAGAAATGAATGGAATAAAAAAGAGTAATGAGATCCCCATCACTGGAGTTATTCATGCAGAGGCCTGAGGGATATCACTGTAGTAGAGCACATTATTGCACGGTACAGAGAATTAAGTTAGATGGTCTCCAAGTTTCCTACCAACTCTGTAATTTTTCCCTTTAAGCAAAAGGGAGACCAAAGGCTTTTGAGCAATAAAGAGACCCAGTCACACTTGTGCTTTGGGGAAATAACTCTGGCAGTGTCATGTACGGTGGATTAAAGCAGACTGCAAATGTTTGGCTAACAGGTTTACCACCACAGTCTATTGGTGGTTATGGGATTGGGAAGGAGGACAGCAGTTCTCCTCCATCATTACTAAGACAATTACTTTAATTCTTGGGCTGTATTTTGACAATTTCAGCCCTTCAAACCTGGGTTACTTCTAAGCGCAGGAATAGACATGAGGCCATACAGTAATTAGGGGGGTATCACAGCATGTTAGAAAGAAACTTAGAATCAGAAGAAGTAGTTTAGATCCTGCTTCTATTAAGGGTCTTAGTTTTCTCATCTGGAAAATGGGACTAGTAAGACCTGCTCAGCCTATTTCCAGCCTATTCATGCTGGTGAAATGACATGACGGATGTTAGAGTGTTTTGAAGATATAAAGCGCAGGGTGTCTGCATTCACTGGTAGAAGTCATCGGTTCAGCTCCCTCCCCTCCCATTCCCTTTCGCAGATCCTTCAAGAAAGGGGTGGGTGGGATGCTTGAAAGGTAGAAGAAAGGGCCACATCAGGATGAAGGAGCCATTCCCTAGAATCGTAAATTCTGTCTTAGGACCTTAACAGACTATAAAATTGTTATCTGAAGGCTGGAAGTGATTTATGGAAAAATAAAAATTCCCCCTCCACTGCAGAAAGCATCCTTAAAGATCTTATATATGATTTCATAAAGCCGCATGGCATCTTTTCAATTCCTTCAATGGGGCTGGGTGGGCCCAGAGCCCAGCATGCTGATGAAGTGGAGGGGCGGCCGGGGCTGAGAAGGAAAAAAATCCAATTACTCTTGCTCTGGGATAAAGGAATTCTGGGGATTCAAAATCACTGGAGCATGATTGGAATTCTAATAAAACGAGAGGTTTTGTGGGAGGGTGGTGGGGATGGAGGTGGTGTGTGGGGAAGTACAGGTTCTCAAGCCGGCTATGGGAATGGCTCCAAAACACTTTGTCATCAAACCAGTGCTTTGCTGCCTGTAATTTTCCACAGTACGGGATTGTTTGTGGCCAGTTGGAGACAAAATTGGGAAGGAAGTAAAGTTCCAAAGTTCCCAGGTCCCTTGGCTAAACAGGACCCTCAGTGAGAGAAATCCTAGCCAGTGCTCAGTGTCCTTGGCCTCCATCTCTGCCCTTTAAAACTAGGAACCTTTTAATGCAAGGCCTACAAGGCACCTTAATGATCATATAACTCCATGGAATAAAAATGAGGTCTAGAGAGGAGAAGGATGGTCCCAAGTCCACGTAACTGGGAATAGAATCATGAGATGTTACATCCAGAAACGTAGAAGTCATCAGTGTAATATCCCTATTCGCAGAAATCACTACCTCATCTCAGACAAATGATTTTCCGGCCTCTGTTTGGATGCATATAACAACAGAGAGCTCACTGCTTCCTGGGACAGCCCACTGTGTTTTCAGACAGCCATGCTGCTTGGCTAGTGTTTCCTTACCTAAAGCTGAAAATGGCCTCTGCATAACGTCCTGGGGGAAGGGTGGCATAGTGGAAAGAACCAGGATCCTCAATTCTTTTTTTGTTTATTTTTTTGAGCAGAAGTGCTCTATCACTTTGTGCATATCACTTCACCTGTATGAGGTTCAATTTTCTCATCTGTGCAAAGGGGATTATGATAGTAAATGCCTCCTTGGAATGGTGTAAGAATTCAATGAGAATTCTTAGAAAGCCTTTAGATTTAAACAGACCAAATGCTCAACGTTATCACTTTATTATCACCTGAAAAATGGGGATACTTAACAGAGTTTTTGTGGATATTCCATGACATACTTTATATAAAGCACCAAGGAGATGCTGTATATAGAGTACATAGCTGAGAAAAACATTTTCTTTCTTGGCATTGTCTACCTTTTCACGTGATCACCTCTGTGTGAGCCTTACCTTTGACTTAAACCTCAAGTTTCCTGAAGACAGGATTTGTATCTAATTCATCTCTTGTGTTCCCCCCAGAACTTTTTTTGTGTGTATCTGGGGCTTCTATGTGTGTTGAATGAATGCAGGATGCTCTTGTGTAAATCTCTTCAGTCCCAGGGACCCACATCACCTCTGCATAAAGTCGCCTTCTACCCAGCACAGTTCAGCAGCCCTGTGGGAACTGAGTCTCCACTTGGGTGTTTTGTAATGTCAACAAGAACACGTCTCAGAAAAACTTTTCCTCCTTCTCAAGCATCCACTCCTTCCATCTCCAAAAGTCAAAATTCTTAAATATCCCAGTCTGAGTATTTTTTTCTCTTTTTTCCTGTCTCCACTTCTCAGTATAATGTAAATTGAAACCCTCTTTGGTTTTAGTTTCTCCCCTGCTTTCCCACCAATCAGATCTTCCACTTATTCAATCACTTAATACACATTTTGACAGACACTGCCCTGGACACTATGGATAGAGCAATGAACACTGGAGAATCCTTGCTCTCCAGTGGAGCTTACGTTGTATCAGAGAGGGGAGAAAATAAATGCAAACAAATAACTTACCATATAATGAAATAACACTTGTTACAAAGGAATGTGTTATTAACTTGGGTCAGAGGACAGCTAGAGAGAATGTTCAGGGAAGGCCTGTGTGAGGAAGTATCAACTGAGTTGAGACTTGAATGAGGATTTCATCACCTGAAGATCTGGGGGAAGAATAATCCAGACAAAGAGAAGAGCAGGTGCAAAGGTCCTGAGGTAGAAATGAGCCTCTCTGTCAGATCACTGGGTCTCAAGCATGCATCAGAATCGCCTGGATGGCCTGTTAAACCAGAGTGCTCAGGTTTCCTCTGGAGTTTCTATTCAGTGGGTCTGGAATGGGGCTGGAGAAATGCATGTCTAACTGATTTCAGGCGATGCTGAGGCTGCTGGTCCAGGGAGTACACGTTGAGACCCACCATGTTAGAGAAACAGAGAGTCAGTGTAGTTGGAGCTGAGTGAGTGAGGAGGCAAGTAGTAGGAACGGAGACCAAGAAGCCAGTGCAAGTCAGGTCACGTAGGGCTTTGTAAGATGCAGTAAGGAGTTAGGCTTTTCTTTGAAGGGCAATGGGAAGCCATAGGTTTTTGGAAGGGTTTTTAGTAAGAAAGTGACTTGATTTTTAAAACCTTACTTTGGCTGCTCCATGGAGAGGGTAGATTTCAGGGGACAAGATGGGGAGCAGGGAGGTCTGTTAGGAAGATATTGCAGGGTAACAATTGAGAAAGGACAGTGTCTTGGCCCAGAATGGTTGCAGGACAAAGCTGCCTGGACGTGGAGTGTAGCAGTTTCTCAACCTCAGCACTATTGACATGTGGGGCTGGATAATTCTTTGTTGTAGGTGGCTGTCCTTGTGCACTGTGGGATACTTAGCAGCATCCTTGGCTTCTACTCACCAGAGGCCATTAGCACTCCCTTCCAGGTGTGACACCCGAAAATATTTTCAGCATTGCCTGGGGAAAGGGGGCAGATCATTCCTGATATCATCCCTTGGTATTGAAGTTTCATTATCCAGCAAATATCCATCCATGCTAACAAATATCTACATGCTAGGACTGTAGTAGATGCCAGGATAGGGCTATAAACAACACAGACCAAGTCCCCATCATCATGGAGTTTGCAATTCTAGTAGAGATAGAAAAGGGGTGGAAGGGAGACTAAAGGGCTGAGGGGTGCCACGGTGTCCGGGCACTAACCATTCCTTCTCCCAGCTCTGCAGCACAGAAATCTGACAAAGACAGAAGTCTTCCTGAAGGGTGGGGCTAGGGAGAAGACAAAGACAAAGTCCTCTCTAGCAGGTAGGGGATAAGAAAGAGGTGGGGGTGAGAGGAGGGAAGGCTGAAACACATATTAATCATTTTGTCATACAGGCATGAATGGATTTTTGAAGACCAGAAATATATAATAACAGTTCAAAATGTCACATCTCTATTTCTCTGCTACTGGCAATGATAACATTAGCACGCCCACCCTGTGTCAGCCACTGTCACCAACTAGAAAGTTGGTGGCATGTCGGGTAGGTACTATTTGATATTTTTCCTCCAGCTGAGACGGTCCAGAGAGGTTAAGTAACTTGCTTAAGGTCACACAGCGGGTAGGGAGCTCAGTCAAGCTTCCCACTCCCAAACCCATGGTATTTTCATTAAACTCAGCCACTAAGAAACATTCTTTACTGCAGCTTTATCAGGGTGGGAGGCAGAGGTTGGTGAGATGGTGGCAGTGGGGGAGGGATGATATTATCGTTCTTTTCTAATTATCTTGGAGCAGAGTCAGAGGGAATCAGAACAGGAACCAGAGGAACTGACCTTGAAGGCTACGTCTCCTGAAGAGCCCTGGGCCAACTGGCCATTGTTGTCTGTGGCATGTATTTCTAGTGCAATTATCCCATCCTCCTCTTACAACTCTCTCAGAAGTTCCTCTCGTGATCATTAAAACTAGCTCTGGGCTATGGCTTTGAAAGTGGCCGGAAACGCCCAGGGCTGGATCATGTCCTCGTTAAGCAGGGACTGCCTTCCAGGGACTTCAACAGGATTTCTGCCCTGTTACAAATTGAGGGAGATGCGACAGGGCTGTGCCAATTACAGGTGGGTGACTCTCAAAAGAGGTCGTTCTCTTTTTGCTTTCAGAGATTTTAAGATTTCCGGCTCCATTTAAACTCAAAGGCAATTCTGTGTCTCCTACGGTCTGTTGCAGGCCTGAGGGTCACAGTGTGGGAGCTGAGAAAGGAGCAAGGAGGGAGTGAGCATTCAGGAGGGGAGGCAGCATTATCTAGTGGTTCACCCACCTGGGGGTCTGGTGGTCTCAGATTTGCTGGCCTATTCTGCCACAATTTTGCACAAGGCAATATAATTCTTTGTGCCTCAGTTTTGTTTTCTGAGACAAATAGGTTACCACAAAGGATTAAGTGAGATTGTGTATGTCAAACATGCAGCACAGTGCCTAACATTTGGTAGCATTCAAAAACACTGTTCCTGAGGCTCTGGTTCAGGGATGTCTCCTGAGACATGGCCTATTCTTTCCCTGGGACATGGTGAGTCCCCAGCATCCTAGAGCAAAGCAAATAGACATGGGGAGTGTTCGCAGAGAGGCCCACAGTCACTGTGAGAAATGAGGCAAGTCTCCTCCAAGTATCTGTTTCCTCATTCATAAAATGTGATGCTAATGTTCATTTGTCCACTCACGCACTCATTCATTCATCATGCTAGTGTGCTAGCTTCTGGGATTCAGCAATGAGCAGGAGACATAAGGATACTTTCCTCCTGGAGTTTACACTCCAAAAAGGTGGCCTTAAAATAAACAATTAAACATCCTAGCACTTTGGGAGGCTGAGGCAGGCGGATCGCTTGAGCCCAGGAGTTCAAGACCAGCCTGGGCAATGTGGCAAAACCCCATCTCAAATATAAAAATTAGCTGGATGTGATGGTGCATACCTGTAGTCCCAGCTACTCGGGAGGCTGAGATGGGAGGATCACTTGAGCTTAGGAGGTTGAGGCTGCAGTGAGCCGAGATCACATCACTGAACTACAGCCTGGGTAACACAAGATCAAAAAAAAAAAAAATTAAACAAACAGAATAGATTTATAGGTTATGATCATCAGTGCTCTGAAAGAAGATAAGATGATGTGACAAAGAATAACTGGGAGGACTCTGCTTCCAATAGGGTGGTCAGGGAAGGCGTCTTTGAGGGGTGACATCTGAAGGAGCCCCCATGATGAGGAACCAGCTATGAGAAGAATGGGGTTAGGGAGAGTATTCCAGCCAGAGGAAACAGCAAGTGCAAAGGCCCAAGGTGATTGAAGGGCTTGATGTGTCTGAGGAATCGAAGATGGTGGGTGTTTCTGGAAGTGGAGAGAGGGAGGTGGCGGGGAGTAGCAGGAAATGATCCTGAAGTGTTAAATGTGATGGCGTGTGTGAATGGTGCTTCATAGACTGACCACAGGGGATTAGGATGCTCAATATGGCTGGAAAGCCTAATAGGGCACAGCCGGGACCACCAGCCCAATTGGAAGATTACTGTGGGCTGAAAGGTCTTGGAAACTGGGGGAAGAAGGAAAAACAAGGAGAGACAGGGAAGAAGGAAGGAGAGTGGATGGACTCCTTCTCCCTGGACATGACTGTTTCCTAGGCACTGTGCTAACAGTGTTTCTTCTCTTCATCTTCCCAGCCACCCTGTGTGTTACAGATGAGGAACTTAACAGTGGAAAGGGTTAGTGATTTGCTCCCATCATACACACCATTTGAACCTAGATCCTTAGGGTCCCTGAGAGTGGGCTTACAACTTTTGTAACACACAGCTTCCCACTTTGAATCTGTGGCTCTTGGTCAAAGGGGGTTGGCTTTTCCTAACAGTCCGCTCTGGGCCAAGCACTCTCCTGGGAAAGCTCTGAAGGAGACAAACTTAATCTAGGTAAGCCCTGAAGGCTGACAAGGGATGCTGCCCTGCTGGTCCCCAGCTGCCCTGTGAGGCTATGTGATGATCACATGATCGGTCCTGATGATTAGAGAGATGAGACCTATAGAATCCAGGACTCACATCAGAGATGACAAATGGCGCAGCCTGTCTACTTTGCTCTGTAATATTCCACTAAGGCCACAACTTTTCGACAAGGATTCATCTGCTTGTGAAAGCTGATCCTCGAGGCGCAGTGTCTTGTCAGGCAATCTCAAGTACATCTAAGAGTGTACCTAAGAGGCTCTTAGACTCTTAGACTCACAGGGCTTGGAGGAACTTAGGTTCCATGCCTGCATTCTGAGTAGGTCCCCGAGTTGGCTTGCTCAGTGCCAGTGACATGTCTCACCACTCCCCTGGATGGCTGCACTGTTGGCCCTGAAAAAGTTCTTTATACTAAACAGAAACCCAGTAACTTGGCTCTAGTTCTACCTCTGAGAACACACTGTGTAAATCTGTTGTCTGTTCTCTGGGATAAACCTACAAATGTTCCTTGGAATCTTCTCCAGACCAAATAAATCCAAGTTTTTCCATAATGTAAATTTGAGTCTTTTCTACTATTCTGTTCACATCTTGTGAGTAGCAAAAAGAGTGAAGATTCTAGAGTCAGGAGATCAAGGTTCAAAATCCTGTTTAGTGACTTATGCCTGTTCAAGTCGTGTGTGTGTGTGAATGCGTGCGCATGCATGCACATTTGCAAACATGTATAGGGGATGGGAAGGTAGTGGCATGGGACCCTGAGCACTCGGGAAGCTGTCAAGTGCCAAGTTTGTCCTCAGAGCTTCACATCCAAGATCTAGTTCATCCTCACAACCCCGTGAAAGTGGGATACCTGCCCTTCCTTGCATTTTACACATGAGGAAATTGAGGCTCAGAGAGGTTAAATTACTTGCTCAAATTCCACAGCTAGTGACATTAATTGGGTTTGAAATGGGGTATTTCTGATATCAAAGCTCTGAAATAACAGTTGACATTGCTGAGGGTTAGATTTTTCATCTGTAGATGGGAGTAAATAATGGTGCCTTCTTCATGGTTCTCAATGATACTGGGACATTAAAAGGAAGTAATGCAGGGAAAAGTCTTAGGAAAATTCTAAAGCACTCTATAAATTATACTTACTTTATTTTCTTTTTTATTGTCTTAATTATCTAGAGAGTTGAGGAAATGTTTTTGTTTCAGTGATTTTTTTTTTCGGCTGCAAAAAATAGATACCAATTTTGGTTAGCTTAAGCAAAAAAGGGAATTTCCTTAGGGATCCTGAGGATATGTACAGAATTCATAAGAAACAAGTGACCAAACCTCAGTATGGGCAAGGATCAGGGACAGTCTTTGGACATTGGCAGCAGGAATTCTAAAAGTTTGTTCTAAAAGTTTTACTTTAACACAACTCAACTGCAATGAATCCTAGTCTCTGTCTGTGAGGTCGAAATTCCCTGTTTTTGTTAAGGAGATCGACTGGTTTAGCAGAGTCATATGGTATTGACATTGCCAGTGGAGACCCACCCCTGAGAACTGGAGGCATGGTTCAGGGCTGGGGAGTTATTGTGAGCCAGGCAGCTTGTAGCTTGTCCAAGAGAGGTCAAGAGGGTGCGTGGTCGCACAGCCTTCAGAGGCATTCCTCATGGGGGTATTTGACTTATGGCAACCATAATTATTTCGTTGTTTACCTCCTTTACTAGAATATAAACTCCCCTGGGGCAGGAAGTCTATCTGTCTGTTCATTATTATAATATCAGCTCCTAGCATAGTGCCTAGTACGTGACACTAACTCCATAAATAAACGCGGAAAAAGTTCTGGATCCGACACAAATGAAATCACCCTCTCTCCCTCTCTCTCCCCCCCTCCTCCTTTTCCTCCTCTTCCCCTTCAATTATTCATTTAACAACTATTTATTGAATGCCTACTACATGTCAGCAACTGTTCCAAGTATTGAGATACAACAGGTTTTGCTTTTATTCACATTCTTCTCTCCTCCCTCCATCTCTTGTTTCTTTTTCTCTCTGTGTGTTTCTGTCTTTCTCTTCCATTGCAGAGAGACTTCCTGCATGTGGCAAGGAAGATGCCTATTTGTGGTCACTAATAACAAATCCTTCCATCTTCATTACTTAAAAGCAGTAAGAATGTTACCCTGCTAGTTACACGTTTCTTGCGGGTAGGGGGGTGTTGGGAGAGGGGAGAAGGTGTTGATTAGGCCATCTAATCGCTGGGCCGAAGGAAAGAGACCTTGGCCTGGGTCCCACAGTGGAGGGCAGGAAACACGGCTGGTCCTGTGGCTGGCAGCTCTGCTGGAATGATACGGCTAGAGTGGAGTTGGAGCTCTCTTAAGGGAGCTGGATGAACAAAACAACAGATGTCCACTCCAGGAGCATATGAATGCAGGGCCCCTCTCATGCCTGATGCCAGAGTATACTCATCTCCACGCTTTCTCAGTGCATGGATTTCTTAGTATACTCAAGACTCCATCAAGAATTGCTCATTACAAGTGTTGGGAGCTGTGAGCAGAGCATTTATTTTATTTCTTTTCCTAGGACTTGGATAAATAAGGGAATTCAGCAAATATGGAGCACCTTATATGTCCACGCAACATGTAAAAAGGCAAGGATGGAAATAAAGACAGAAAAAAACTCTGACATGGGGATAGCCTGAATATGGAATATGTTATGTATTTTAAAAAGACATCAGTTACAACTGACATCTAACTTAGACCTTAGGAAAAGTAATTGTTTCAGAAGCTGTGAAAGGAAGAAGGTGATACTGAGTACCCATTATATTGCTGAGTTTTTTGTTCTAGTTATTCATTCATTCAATCAACCTTCATCAAGTTTTCTTCTATGTACCAGGCATTGTTTTAGTTGCTGAAATACAGTAGTGGACTCCACAGAAATAAAAGTCCACGCCTTCTCAAAGACTACATTCTGCTGGAGAAAAACAGATAATAAATGAAATAAATAAGTATATAGTCACATAAAGATGATATGCAAATAGAGAAAAAGCAGGAGATGGAGATATGATGTGCTGGGGAGAGAGATTACAGTTTTGAGAGCAAAGAATTGAGGAAGGTGATGGGTGGGTCTTAAAGATGTCAAGGGGAAGAGATTCTAGGCAGAAGGAAGAGCAGGTATCTTCCACTCCTACCCCCCTTATGGGAGCCTGCCTTCAACATCTGAGAGACAGCAAGGAAGCCAGTATGACTGGAAGGGACTCAAGGAGGGACTGAACGGAGTGGGAGCGGAAGACGAGGTCAGTTATGTAATGGCACAGGGTGGAGGCAATGGGAAGATCACACTTGGGTCTTCCAGGACACGGGAAGGACTTTGACTTTTCCTTGGAGGCTTCTGGGCAGAGAAGTGGCATGAATTGATTCATGTAAGTTATGCCAGTCACTATTCTCAAGGACTCTGAGAGTCTGGAATTATTGGCCCCAGTTTGTGATGTGGAATTAGGATCAGACAGGGCATATAACTTCCCCAGCATCACACCACTAGTGAATTTTAGAGCTGAGTTTCAAATGCAGCTCTTTCTGATGACAATGCTCTTTCCATTAGACCACACTGCCTCCCCCAGTCCTTGTTCCTTTATTTTGTCATGGTTAAATATTAAAAGACCCACCTTGTCCATCTTCATTTTAAATTTTCTATATCAATTTTTAATATCAAAATGCATAATTATTCCCAAAACACCTAAACAATAATTATCAATTGTGAATTTCAGAGAATTATACTTATATATTTCATAATCTACAGTTATAATTATAATAAAATTTGCTTTATAGCCTTTGTTATGCCCACACTATCATTTAAAACTTTATTGCTTCTGAGGTTCTGATCATTTTTTTGTGTAACGGTTAAGAGTTCTCCTCCTTGATTTTCCTGGCAAAATTGACAGTTTCCCCTCTGAGCTGTCTCAGAGCCGTAAATACATTTCTTCTAGCACCCTAGCAAGACTGGATTATGATTCTATTGTATCTGCCTGTCTATTTCTCTAAACTTCCATTCTTTAGGGGCCAGGATCACATCAATAGTAAATACCCTCGGGGTGTCTGTCCTGCCCAAGACCTGATTATTCCTCTCCCTTAGATGGCTGCTGCCCTCCACAGCCACCCTTGAATCATGCATCACCATCCTAATGGCCACTGTTGCTTGGACCAGGGATGGGTGTCTGGTCTGAGCGGGGCCATTCAGATGATCTTCTGGAACTGAGAGGTGGCCCCAGAGATTCTGGCTTTGTCTCCTCTTCACAGAGGAGATGTAAACTCAGGAGTATTACTATGGCCATCTTCTGCTTGCCATATAGACTGACTGGGAAGTATGGAAAGCTGGTTTCTGTTGAGAGAAACGAGATGCAGAGAAAGGCAGAGACTAGGGACCAGAGAAAGCCCTGCCTGGGATGCTGACAGATCTCTATTTCCTTTGTTTAGCCTTTTAAAGGGCTGGCTGCACTCTCACCTTTAAGATTCACAAAATATACTGTATTCTTATGAGAAATTCAATTTATTTGTTTATTTATTATTTATTTTTGCTTATGCTAGCTTGAGCTGGTTTTCGTTACAACCAAAGACTACTAAATAAAACAATGTCTGGTTCATTTGCATAACCCCGGACCTAATTCTATATCAGTGTCTCACTCAAAGACAAATCTTGGTTTGGCATTTTCTAGACCTGAGTTTAAGTGCCAGCTCCACAGATTACCTTGGCATATTGCTTCACCACTTTGAGCCTCCATTTCCCCTTCTGTAAAATAGGGATAATAAAGGGGTTGTTGTAGGATTAAAGTGTTGGGCATGTATTCGTTGTTGCTCAGTATTTGGCAGTTGTTATTATTAATGCAAGTTATGGAATGTATGCAAGGAGAGACAATTGTTCTTGACCACCTTGCTTCGGAGTGGACCTGGATGGTAGATGAGTGGTTAGAGCTTGGACTTTGGAGTCTGACTTCAGGAGTTTGGTTCTCAGATTCACCATTTACCAGCTGTGTGAACCTGGGCAAATTATATGAATTGTAAACACGTCTTGGTTTCCCTATCTAAAAATCGCACTTTCCCTATCTTTGGCACTGCAAGCACATAGACTTCAGCCTAATCTGACTCTGATAGCCAATTTGGCCTAAGAGGTGGGAGGCTTGGATCCCAGCCCTGCTTCTGTCACTGGTTGTAACCTTGAGCAAGTCATCACATCTCAATGGACCTGAGTTAGGAAAGTGCTCATCTGCAAAACAAGCCTAATCTGTGTTCTGCCTGCTTCACAAGATTGTCAGGGAAAGGTCACAGAGGATCAAAAAGAAACAATGCGTTATTTTTTACACTTCAAAGCACTATACAGATGTAAATTAAGTACTCTGAATTATTCATGTGCATGCCTGTCTCCCATGCTGACTTGACTTATCTGTAAAATGGGACTGCGACATGCTGACATTGCATGGTTGTAATGAGGCTGAAGTGAGATAATATATGAAAACACAATTCCAATTTCTGGCACCTACTTGTAGCCCAATCCGTGGTGGTCTTCCTTTCTCCTTTGATTTTACTAAGCAGTTCACTGCCTTTTTTATTTTTAAAATTTGGTTCTCCATCTGGTCCTGGAGTTAGGGCAGTGTGACCTTATCCCCATTTCACAGATGAGTAACTTGAGGCTCTGAGACACTTAAGTAACTCAGCAAAGTGATACAGCAGTGGCAGAAACAGAACCGGGAACCTATTTTCCATTCACCCCTGTATAGCCAGTAAAGAACTGCACTGAGGAGCCAGCCTTCCTCTGCTTCCTGTCCCAGCTCCCCACTTACTAGGTTGGGAACTTGGGCAAATTACTCAACTTCTCTGTGCTGTTGTTTCCTCATCTGCAACCTGGGCAGAGTAATTACTCCTGCAAAATTGCAGTTAACCACAGAGAGTGGTTGGAAGGATTAAACAAGGTAATGCTATGCTGCTTAGCATGTGCCCAAAATGTGGTAACTGCTCTCTAAGTGTAGGTTATTATACTCTACGATCTGCTATGGATGCGCCACAGTGGGTACAGTTGTGAAAACAGAGGGTCCTGGGATTAAGTCTAGGCTTGGCCTCTTACAACTGTGTGGCTTGGACGGGCATGGAGCCTCCCTTCCGTCTCTAACGTGGAGAGGACAGTGCCTGTCTTGGGAGATTAGAAGTCATGGCACATGTGGATTCTTTAGAAATATAGCAAGGTAGGTTGGTGGGATGAAGCAGGGCTTGGGTAATAATAGCAGGGAGGTTGAAAACAGCTTGATGTGCACAGATGTGTTTTGAGGAGCAATGAGGAGTGGCAGGAATGAAGAGTATAGATGTAGACAAGTCTGGATCATGGAGGACTCTTTATGTCAGCAGAGTAGCTTGAGTCTCTTCAGACTCACTGCATGCTTTTATGTGGGGAAGCAGGGAACAGAGTTGGCCTGTTGAGAGATCATTCTGGCAGCTGTGAAGATAGATCGGAATCCATGTGCCCAGTGCCAGGGCTCTGTTAGAAAGTGTTATGGGCGAGAGATGGTAGTGACCTGAAGGAAATCCAAGGGTGTGGGATGAAGACAGGGAATGGCTTCTATGACTACTGACTACTGGTTGAGGGTCTGCTATAGGCTTGGAATTCACCATTCCAAGTGCTTTGCAAATAGTAACTCATTTAATTACCTTAACAATGCAGTGAGGTAGGTACTATTATCCCTAGGTTACAGATTCAAAGATGAGGCCCAGAGAAACTAAGACATGTTAAGGAGATCAAATCCACAGGACGTGGTGAATACTTTGATGCGGGGTGGTGGGGAGCAATAAAGGGGTAGGTGACCAGCTTTCTGGCTGGGATGACTGGCTGGAAATTCAGACACCCAGCAGAAGGAGCAGGCTGGGGAAGGAGGCAGGAATGCTATGAGTCAAGCTGTGTCTATATTGAAGACACCAGTGGCTCCTGTGAGAGGATCTCTGCATTGGATAGGTATGTGGAGCCCAAGAGTATGCCAGATGTGGAGGCGTGGCCTTCAACCTGGTTTCAGGAGTCATGAAGTGGAGGGAGAGATAGAACCCTCTCAGGGAGATCTGAGGGTTGATGAGAGAGGTAAGGTCTGAGCCCTGGAGTATGTGACCTTCACAGACGTTTCTGTCTCCTGGGTCCAAAGCCTGTTCTGGTCCCAGGGCCTGGACTGAAGTGCAGGCTGCATGCCTCTCCGGAGCTCTCACTCCCACTTGTGGGGAAATTAACGTTTCTACATGAAATGTCAGAACAACCAATCCCCATATGCTTTGAGGTCAGCAATGTTGTGCCTGGGCCTAGTATGGGCTGATCACAGGTTCTTCTGTGAATCTTCTCAGCTCTTAGACCTTGAGGGACAAAGGAGTTGTGGGAGTGTTACCGCTTTCCTCCCACCCCGCTCTCTCCCTCCCTCTCTCCCTTTACCTACTTCTCTCTTGCCCTCTCTGTTTCTTTTTCTTTTCTTTCTTTTTTTTTTTTTTTGAGACGGAGTCGCGCTCTGTCGCCCAGGCTAGAGTGCAGTAGTGCGATCTCGGCTCACTGCAAGCTCCGCCTCCCGGGTTCACGCCATTCTCCTGCCTCAGCCTCCCGAGTAGCTGGGACTGCAGGAGCCCACCACTACGCCCGGCTAGTTTTTTGTATTTTGTTTAGTGGAGACGGGGTTTCACCGTGTTAGCCAGGATGGTCTTGATCTCTTGACCTCATGATCCGCCCGCCTTGGCCTCCCAAAGTGCTGGGATTACAGGCGTGAGCCACCGCGCCTGGACTCCCTCTCTGTTTCTTTATGTCCCTGTGCTTTGCTGCTTTGTTTCTGCCTATTTCTGTCCTACTGTCATTCTGTTGCTCCCTCTCTCCCTGTCTCTGACCCTTTTTGTCTCTCTTTGCTTCCCTCTTTCTCTCTGTCGCTATGAGTCTCTCTCTGCTTCTCTCTTTGTCTCTGCATGCTGATTTCTGTCTGTGTCTCCCTCCTTGCATATCTCTGTGTCTCTCCCTTTGTCTCTTTCCATCTCTTGTCTTTGTGTCTATGCACTGACCGCCCCCACCGCCGCACCTCTGTGTTTTCTTTCTCTCCTTTCCCTCCTCCCTCCTGTCTCCTGCCTCTGGGTAGAGGGCAGAGATCACTGGGCAGGATTGGATGTCATTAAACGAAAAAAAAGAGAAAGGACTCCTTTTCTCCTGCTTGCCCCTGGGGAATGCCTAACAATGAGAGACACTTTGGTGGGTAATCGATAGGAACAAGATGCAACTAGACATCTTTGTTGGGCAGTGCAGCCGGCAGTTCCCTCTGACTGGAGCCCCTGGGAATGGCTGGCCTCTTGACCAGCCTCAAACAGAGTGTATCACAGTGCAGCGGACTTGAAGTGTGAGCCCAGCACATCCTGACCTGGGGGTGCCTCATTTCCATCCCCCCCCTCCCCTCCCTCCCCTGCCCTCTTCTCGCCTGGTAATACTTCACAAATATCATGAATAGAAAGAGACACTGTAACAGACAGGACATAGATTGTAGCCAGCATAGGTTGTGGGGCTGGCTAACAATCAGGGTTTCTCTAGCTGGAGCACTACTCTTAATCTTTCTAAACCCCAATTTTCTTGTGTGTAAACTAGGGAGAATAACAACCGTAATCAATTCTAGGCAAGGCAGCTGGTTTTCTTTTTGAATAACAAATTTGATCAGCACCTCCCCCACTTAGACCCCCACAGCATGGATCACATCTGTCTTTTTTCGATGCTGAATCCCAGCACCAAGCTCAAAGGAGATGCTTAATAAGTGTGTGTGGCAACACAGTAGGTACTTCATATGTGTTTGTCAAATGAACAGACTACCTGCTTCTAGACCTGTACTGCCTGGCTGTTTTCTTTCTGCCTCTAACTTCCCAAAAAAAGAGCTCCAGGCTAGACTCTAGATCTTTGCTCTTGCTTGCCAGCTCTGTCTTCCCTTTTCTGCCTTTTTCCTCCCGGCATGTGGCCCTCTGAGGTTATGAGGATGAAAGGAAAAGGAAGTGAGTCACACAGGCAGGAATTCAGAACACTGGCCTCTTGGATATAGCCAAACCAGCAGAAGTGTCCACATATGGTATAATAGAAAGTTAAAGAAGGAAGAAAACTTAGAGATCATCAAGTCTGCTCATTCTTCTCCCATTTTACAGATGAGCAATCCGTGCCCAGAGAAAGGGAGTGACTTGCACAAAGTACTATAACTTGTCTCTGTGGCAGAGAGAGGGACAGAAGAAACTAGAGTTCTACAGTTTCTCAAAGTTCCTCAAACATTATCCTTGGTCTTTAGTTCTACACACCCTTATGCATTGGTAAGGGCAAGCCCCACTGAACCCCATTCTCCATTTTAGTCTTAGGAGTGGCGCTCACAAAACCTTCCCCATTCTTCTAAATGCAATCCAACCATAAGATGCATTGCTAACAGAGGCAAACAGGGCCTCTTACTTTAGATGAACCAGCCACAAGAAGCTGCTTTTTGACAGGCTTGTGTCCACTTATCCTGATTCAGCTAGACTGTCGGAGGCTTTCCATGACTCCTCCATTCTGACTAAGATTTGCCATTTTTTTTTTTTGCTTCCTCTATACCTTGTATATATCTTATCTTTGGACATCCCACATTGCTTTTTTTAAAATCGGCTTTATAACGTATAATTTATGTACAATAAAATTCACCAATTTTATATACAACTCAATGAGTTTTGACAAATATGTGCAGTAATATGACCCCCAGCACAATCAAGAAACAGAACACTTTCATTGGCCCCCAAAGTATAATAACATCCATACTCCCTTGAAGTCAATTTCCTACCATTGCCAGCCCCGGGCAATCATTGATCCAATTTTAGCTGTGATAGCTTTGCCTTTTCCAGAAGTTCATATAATTAGAATCATTTTGTATCTGGTTGCTTTCACTTAACATAATGTTTCTGTGACTCATCAATGTTGTTACAAGTATCAGCAATTCCTTCCTTTTTATTGCATTACAATGGTTATCCAGTTGTTCCAGCACCATTTAATTAAAAGACCATTCTTTCCCACCGTATGGATGTACTGCAATTTATTTAACCATTCACGAGGTAATGGACATTTGGATTGTTTCCACTTTTTGGCTGTTGAGAATAAGGCTGCCATGAGCACTCATGTACAGGTTTTGTTTTATTTTTATAGGCTTTCATTTTTCTCTGAGTAAATACTCAGGACTAGGATTTCTATGTTATATGGTAAGTGTATCTTTAATTTTAAGAGAAACTGACAAATAGCTTCCAAAGTTCTGTAGCATTCTCCATTAGCACTGGCAATGCATGGAAATTCCAGGTTCCACATCTCTGCCAACACTTGGAATTATCAGTCTTTTTATTTTTAACCATGCTATGGTGCAATCATATCTCATTGAGGTTTTAATTTACATTCTTCTACGACTAATGATATTGATCATCTTTTCTTTGGTAAAGTATATTCAAATTTTTTGTCCATTTTTATCAGGTTGGTTGCTTTCTTATTACTGAGTTACAAGTATTATTTTCATATTTTTTAAATTTTATATTTAATTGACAAATAATAATTACATATATTTATGGGGCATGACATGATGTTTTGAAATACGTTTACATAATGGAATGATTAAATCAAGCTAATTGACAAATCTCTCAGCTCACATACTTTTTATGTGTGGTAAAAATATTTAAAATCTACTCTTTTAGCAATTTGAAATATACAATGGATTATTTATTATAGTCACTATTCTGTGTGATAGATCACCAAAGCTTATTTCTTCTGTAAAACTGGAATTTTGTGCCCTTTTATTAACATCTCCCCTTTCCCCATTTACCCCCCTGCCCCAGCCTGTGGTGTTTACCATCTATTCTTTACTTCTATGAGTTTTACTTCTTTAGATTTCACATATAAGTGTGATATGTATCTTCTTGTATTTTCAATGTAAGTCCTTCATGATGAATATAATATTTTCTCCTAGTCTGTGGCACTTGCAAGTCCAGCACCATTTATTTCATCATGGCCAGACCTGAGGTTCGTTAATTATCTCTCTGAGCCTCAGTTTTTTAATATGTAAAACGGTGTTATAAATGTGTCTACTTCTTAGAGTTTGTGAAGATTAAAAGGAATAGTGCATATAAAACTCTTAGCGTAATGCCTAGAACTTAAATAAGAGCTCGAAAATCATCAACTAACTGTTATTATTTGATTTGTATTCATTCCATCTCTGCTCAATCAATAATAGTACTCTTTGGGCATTAACTTGTATTATCTGCAGCTGGTAGCTGGAAATAACTGGAGCTCAGGAAACCAGTCTAGACTAGAACTAGAAATTTGGTCGGGAGGCCAAGATGAGTGGATCACTTAAGCCCCAGAGTTTGAGGCCAGCCTGGACAACATGGTGAAAACCTGTCTCTATAAAAAAAAAAAAAAAAAAAAAAAAGATTTGGAAGTAAATAGCATGGTATGTAGCTATCATTTGGAGTCTGGAGGCTGACTGAACTCAGAGTGAGAGTGTTTATAGTGAGATGATGAGATAGCCACAGCTGGAACTCTGACCAATCCCAACTCGGACCGATCCCAAAATTTGAGGGATAGGCAAAGGAAGAGGGCACGATGGAAGTTAAGGAGACTGTGTAGCCTGGGAGGAGGAGGAAAGCCAGGAGAGAACAGAGTCATAGAAGCCAAAGAAGGAGTAAGATCTGAGATGGAAGGAAACACTAACAAACTCAAATGCTATACAGAAGGTGAGCCCTGAAGAAGAGACCAGTGCCTTAGCCAAGAGCCAGTGCTTTCAGTGGAGAGGTGAACAGGAAGTCCAACGACAGGGTTAAGAAGCAAGCAAGTGCTGAGGTTTGGGAATCACCAAGCATATAGCTCATGTTTCCCCCACATTTCGTTTGAGATGGTGACAGGAGAAAGGAGATGGTAGCTTTCTTTAGAGGGTAGCAGTCGTGGAGGGCAGTCTTCCTTTTTTAGTATGGGAGAGACTGAAACGTGTTCCTGGACAGATAGAACAGAACCAGTGGACAGCAAATGGTTGAAAGGACAGAAAAGAGAGTGGATAATAGTAAGGGTGAGTCCCCTGAGGTGGCAAGAAGGAATGGTGTCTAGAGTGTAGAATCAGCTTGGGGCAGGGGAGTGTGGTGGCTTTATACTTCGTCAACCCGCTGAGATGGAACAATGTTTCTCTTTATAGTCGAGAGTTAGGATAGACCAAAAGAGAAATTTGCATATGATTTGAAAGAACGGCAGAGCTGTTACATCTTGAAGGTCACTGTGGTTAAACGTGGTGAGAGGTACATGCAGAGGTGCTGGCTGACTTCAGCTTGTTTTGGTCTTTTGTAGTAAAAGTGAGATGCCAGAAAATTTGAGCTTATCTTTCTTGCCCTCAACTCTGCGCTTAGCTCTTCTTCCTTCCTGCCTGCCCTGCTAAGTAATGTTAACCCCAGAACCATAATCTGATGCAGCAGCAACAGCCTTCCAAAGACTTTTCCATCAGCTTTCTTTTGCAGATCCACTCCAGCAGATACATGAGCCTGGCTACACATATTCCTTCATGAATGCCTACGTGCTCACTCATTCTGGTATTTCAAGATGGCTGCTTAGTGACTTATTTGATTTCCCATCTCCCTGTTTGGGTGCTTACTTACCCAGTTTCTACTACAGTTATAAAATGTGTTAATTCTACAACAAATTCATATTTTAGGATATTCACAGAGTTTCAGCTTTCCTGATTGAATCTTGATTGATGTGGGATGGGGGGACATTCTTACACACATTGCAAGAAGACACTAAGAGTGGGTGCAGGAAGCAGTAAGAGGGTGGATGTCAAGGGAATTTGGGTCACAAGGTCTTGATGTCATATGAAGACATAGGAACTAGGTCAAATAAGAAAGAGATTAGAGTTAAGATGGAGATTGAGGCTTGGAAAGCTTGGAAAAGCTCTGGAAAATGGTACAGTAAGTGGAAGAAAGAGTTGAGAGTATCCTCTGTTGAAAAGCCAAGGGGTTGGAATGTGTACTGGAGGAATGTTAAAGGAAGGAGGCCCGAATTCAAGTCCTGGCTTTACCCCTTCTTAGCTCCATGGCCTTGGATAAGTCACATATTTTCCTCTCTGCGGTTGCTTTTGCCTATTTGTTCTCCCTCCTCCTCTGCCCTGTATTTTAGGAAACTGCATTCCCAAGCTCTTCTGCCAGCTGGCTTCCAAATAGGCCTGGTCAGTGCATGGTACTAGTGGAAGCCTGGAGGAGGGAGAAGCGACACAATCTGGCTATTGCAGTCTCACTGCTCTGCTCCACAGCTTTGACTCTGAGTAGCCTTTTCCTCCAGAGCCTGGCTGCTGCTGGCCGGCAGCTCTCTTTACGGCTCTTGCCCCAGCCAGCAGGCCTGGAAGTGGTAGCAATTTCCTGCTATACTACTCTGGGTTGCCACTTCTGCTTTTCCATTACCTGTGTAATAAGGCCCCTGAATAGTTTTCCTCTGCTTGAAATACTCGAGTGGATTTAGTTTTCCTGGCTGATATATTCATCTGTATGATGGGACCGCGATTGCCTACCTCCCAGGATAATTTTCAGATGACGAATGCGTTATTATAACATATGGGGAGAGGAAGGGAGGTAAGAGCTGCTCTATTAATTTAGGCACACTCCCCTGGGAGAACTACCACTGGTGATTCCCACTGCATGCCAGACACTTTCCATTTGTTACACATTAGACTCACTACCTGCGTGACCCTGAATGACTTACTTCACCTCTGTGTGCCTCAGTTTCCTCATCTATAAAGTAGGAACAATAGAAAGCCTGCCTCATCTACTATTGGGAGGATGGGCTGAGACATGTTGCAAAAAATGCCTAGAACAGGGCCTGGCATATATGAAGCACTCAGTGTTACCTATAATTATTACAAATGTGAACATTTATTATTGCTTTTTTATTTTTGTTTCACAAAAAGCTAGAGGACACCAAGGAGCAGTGAAGTTATATTACTCGATCATCTGAGAGACAGTAAGTTATAAGACTGATCCCACGTCCCCCTGACTCCACAATTGCGTTCTTTCCACTGCTCCCCTCTTGCCAATGTCAGTTACATGGAATTGAGCAGACACAGGTCCACAGCAGCAGTGCCTGCTGCACTGAGCAGGTCTGCACTTCTTTGCTTCACCTTCCCCTCCCTTCTAGAGCCTCTATAATTAAACTCAAGTGAAACCAATGCAGGGCCCTAAGAAGAGGATGGACATGATCCTGGTAATAAGTCCCCTGAGAGGCCTTGGCTAGCAAAGGGGCAGCTGGAGGTTCACAGAGGAAGGCAGCTGATGGCTGGGGGTAGGGGTGGGGTGGGGTATGTGTGTGTGTCTTCCGCCTGGCAGATTCCCTCCAAGTCTGCCTCAGAAGGAGCTGGGTGCATTCTGGAAGCTTTTTATTACCAATAGATAGCTCTCAGCTCAGCTCTCCCTTCCCCCAGCCTCCCCTCAGCCTAAAATATATCGAGCTGTGTTAGAGGCAAAGTATATTTTCAGCCCTGCTAAGGCCCTCAGGGAAATGGCTACCATGGAGAGGAACTAGGGAGCTATGTAGGATTTTGAACCCCCTTCTTATGCCTGCCCCCCATCCTCCCAAGTGCTGCTGCCCGGCAGGCAGCTACCACCTCATGAGCTTAGTGATCAGCTCTGCTTCTAGGCTGGTTTTGACCTAAACAACCTCCTCCTTGGCTCTTTGCAGATCAGTGATTCTGTATCTTTAGAATTCAATTTATACCTGTAACCAGCTCCTTCTCTCCTCTGCCCTCTCCTCTCTCCCCTGCCAGCACTGAGCTTACTATTCTAGCAGATGAAGTGGAGAATACAAATAACAACAATAATGAATCTGTGCAGGTTGAACATACTTGTATCTGTTCTCTCATTTGAACCTCTTGACAACCTCTGTGAGGGAAATGGACCCGATGAGGAGAAAATTAAGCCTCAGAGTGATGAAATAATCTATCCTAGGTGATGTAAGTGTAAGTAGAAAGTGCCCCAGCTGGGATTCAAACCCAGAACTCTTAATCCTATGCCATGTTGCCTCCAAAGTGGTTGACACTAATTTGGATGCTGAAGTGCTGGCCTGTTGGTGTTATAGGCAGTTCTTTTTTGAGATATTTGTCACTCTGCTGCTCAGACTATAGTGCAGTGGTGTGATCATAGCTTACTGCAGCTTGGATCTCCTGGGCTGAAGCAATCCTCCTGCCTCAGTCTCCTGAGTAGTTGGGGCTATAGGCATGCACCACCATGCCCTGAAAATTAAGAAAATATTTTTAGAAATGGAGTCTTTGTATGTTGCCCTGGCTGGTCTCAAACAACTAGGCTCCGGCAGTCCTCCCCACTCGGCCTCCCAAAGTACTGGGATTAGAGGCATGAGCCACTATGGGGCAGTTCCTACTGTTCTGTAGTACTCTGTCAAAATAGGGTTTTGCCAAACAACTGGAAAGCACGTGTTTTCATGAACGATTGATGACCCTCCAGATTAGAACCTTGGACTGCTATTAGGCTGTCCTCTGCCGCTACTGAAAGCACTATCAATGTTTGTTGCCTGCTTCATATGCACCATGTCTTTTTCATTTGGAACTCCTTGCAGCATGGATATTGCTATCATCATTTTGCAATTGGGATCCTATTTAAGATTACACATCTAGTAAAGAGCAGTTACAGAATCCACACTTGAGCTTCTCCAGGTCTATAGGTTACTTCAAAAGTACCTGTCTCTTCCTATTGTGCTATACTATATCACATTCTTTAATGACTCCGAGGGTAAAAAATTGCAGTAAAGAGCCTGAGAATGCACTGTAACACTTCTCTTGTTGCCATGATTAGCACCTGTTGTCAACTAGGATTGTACTTGGTTTATGATGATAGAAACCTGACCACAGCGGCTTAACTAAATGGAAGATTTTTGTTCTGTTTTGTTTAGTGAACAAAAAGGTAGATGATCTTGAGCTAGTGCAACTGCTTGAGCAAATAGTCAATGCTCCAGGCTCCTTCTGGCTTCCTGCTCTGACATTCTAAGCATATGGCTTTTGTCTTTATGGTTGTAGGCTGGCTTATTTCTAAGCATCAAGGCTGCACTCCAGGCAGGAAGAAGGGTAAAGGATAGGAACTACATGACCATGGAGTCTGTGTCTTTCTATCAGAGAAACAGTAGCTTTTCTGGAATCTCCACTCAATAGTCTTTTACTTAACATCTATTGGCTGAAAATGGTCACATGGCTATCCCTGGCTATAAGAGAATCTGGGATGTTAGGATTTCTAGGTAGGTACATGGTCTCTTGAAACAGAGTTCTGTTAGTATAATAAGGAGAGTGGTGTCGGAGCTCAGAAAATGATACCCCAAAATATAGTGAACTAGAGAAGCACCTGAAAGACTCTAATCTTCCCTCTCCTCCCTGTCTTTCTGATCTTCTTACCTTCCTGAAGCGCCAGGAGGGACTCTCTCTGGAATTTCCTTATCTGACTAAGAAAGCTTCTTTCTAAAAGAAATGTAATTGTCTTAAGATGCCCTCCTGGCCAGGCATGGTGGCTCACGCCTATAATCCTAGCACTTTGGGAAGCCAAGGCAGGTGGATCATGAGGTCAGGAGATCAAGACCATCCTGGCTAACATGGTGAAACCCCGTCTCTACTAAAAATACAAAAAAAATTAACCAGGCGTGGTGGCGGGCTCCTGTAGTCCCAGCTACTTGGGAGGCTGAGGCAGGAGAATGGCATAAACCCGGGAGGCAGAGCTTGCAGTGAGCCAAGATTGCACCACTGCACTCCAGCCTGGGCAACACAGAGCGAGACTCTGTCTCAAAAAAAAAAAAAAAAAAAAAAAAAACAAAGATGCCCTCCCTAGAAATCTCATCAAATAACCAGGAAAGATTAACTCCTAGAGAAGAGAAAACACTGAGGGTCCTCACCATGTCCAGACAGACTTTTCATTTATTCTTCTGAGGGCAGCTCTGAAAGATTATCTGGGGAATTTTATCTACATAATAAGACATCTTCGTTCACAGCAAAGTTTTGCCCTTCACTTTCCCACCGCCTCCCGAAGAGCTCAGAGGAACTGTGTCTTGGGCCATTGTTCCTTGGCCTTATTTATTTTCCCTAAAATTCACTCACTCCTATACCCCTCCATTCCCCTTCCCCCATGAAAAAGAACATATAAACATCTGTACTCCATTGGGTTATTGACTAATCATCCTTCTGTGATTTCCTTGTGATATGCATGTTAAATTCATTTTGTATGCTTTTTCTCCTATTAATCTGTCTATGTCAGTATATTTTCAGTGAACCTTCAGAGAGTGGAGGGGAACCTTTCCCTTGGCCTCTGCAGTGGATGTAGAGCAGGGGCCAGCAGTGTTTGCCACCAATTTGCGCTGGACTTTACAGTAATGAGTTTCATAATCTCTTACCTTGACAGGACTTTTAAATTTCCAAAACACTTTTTTTGTTTGTTTGTTTTTTTGTTTTGTTTTTGTTTTTTGAGATGGAGTTTTGCTCTTGTTGACCAGGCTGGAGTGCAATGGCATGATCTTGGCTCACCACAACTTCTGCCTCCCGGATTCAAGCGATTCTCCTACCTCAGCCTGCTGAGTAGCTGGGATTACAGGCATGTGCCACCACGCCTAGCTAATTTTGTATTTTTAGTAGAGTTGGGGTTTCTCCATGTTGGTCAGGCTGGTCTTGAACTCCTGACCTCAGGTCATCCGCCTGCCTCGGCCTCCCAAAGTTCTGGGATTACAGGCATGAGCTACTGTGCCTGGCTCTCCAAAACACTTTTATCTGTGTTATTCCTTTTGATCTGTATGACAGCCTTCTAAAAGAGGTAGGGTATGGATCACCCAGGAGTTGTGCAGATCTGACATCATATTTATCATTTTACAAAAGCGGAAACTGAGGTTCAAAGAGTTAAATGACTTGCTGAAAGTCATAGAACTAGAAAGTAGTAAGACCAGAAGTGGAGTTCAGTATTTGGAGACCCACTGTGACTTTGGATAAGTCGCTTACCCTCTCTGCTTGTTCTTTCACTTGTCAGATAGAAATAACAATTTTACCAACCACATAAGGTTGTCATGAGAACCCAATAACCCCTAGTCCTTGCACATCTTAAGTGCTTATTAAATATGAGAACGAACATTTAATATACTCAAATACATTTTCCTCATCATCCCAAAGCAAGTTAGAACGTTTTCTCCAACTTACCATTTCTCATTAACCTTGAGTATAGAACGTATCAAACTATTCATACATTTTCCCTATGCACAAGCAATACTTAATTCCCATTAAACTGAGAGGTTCCTGAGGGAATGTTTTGAGGGAACTCATTTCTCAGGGCTCGTGTTTTACTAAGAGTCTTCCACTCCATTTCGTAGGAGGAAAGGATATTAGAGCAACACCTTTAACCTAACTCTTTGGCCCTCTGTTACTGCACCTGAGAAAGAACTTCTTCCTTTCTTCCTCCTTTCCTTCCTTTATTTTAATGATACGAAAACGCTTTTTGATAGGTAGAGCTAACGTGCTACAAAACATCCTTTTTGGGTGTGAAGAAAGTGCCTTTCCCATGTAGTTGGCTGAGTATCTGTTCCGTAGAGTCTTTCCTCAGTCAGATCTTAAGGGCTATCCTTGGTAGGAGGAGCAGGTGGTGGCATACGAGGAATCCTCGCTCTGACATTTGATTAACGCAGTGTTCACCAAGCAGCTTTACAGGCAATAATGTTGGTACCTTGATCTCCATTTGACTCCCTTGTCATTTTTCAATTGGTTCAGGACTGAGAAGCAGAAGGGTCTGATTTATCATCTCAAAGCAACCTTAACAGCAGAGACAGCAGCCTTCCTCCTGCTTTGCATCCTGGGTCCATTAGGACAATATCTGTGTTTAAAAATGAATGATAAAATGGATAATGAAAGTGAAAGCACCTTATAAACTGTAAAGTTCTATTGGATAGAATTTATTAGTGTTACCACCTGTTTCGTAAAATTCTCCTGTAGCTGAAAGGAATAGGCTAGGTTTTGGATAGAACATAATCTCTTCAGGAGGTCTTGGCAGTGTGGTGGAGATGGAGGATTGGAAGAAGGAAAAGGAAGAAAAAGTGATCTCAACATGTTTAAACAATGCATATGAAATGCTTTTGGAAGGTGAATGAAACCTGGTCAGCAGGGGTCTAGTGAGGAAGCATACACATGCAAGAGTAACCCCAGGGTAAGACATTAAGCAAGTACTATGAAACTCACAGCTAGGAAAGCACATAAAAGGAGAGGATTAATTTCTCTTTAGCTTTGTTGAGGCATAATGGGTATACAAAAACTGCACACGATAAATGTATACAATTTGCTGAGTTTGGACATATGTATACACTCCTGCTACCATCACCACAATCAAGATAATAAAGCTGTGCATCACCACTAAAAGTTTTCTTATGTCTCTTTGTTTTTTTGTTGTTGTTTGTGTGCTTGTTTTTATAGTAAGAACACTTAACATGAGTTTTACCCTCTGTGATGGTTAATACTGACTATCAACTTGATTGGATTGAAGGATGCAAAATATTGTTCCTAGGTGTGTCTGAGGGTGTTTCCAAAGGAGATTAACATTTGTGTCAGTGGACTAAGAGGCAGAGTCATCCTCAATCTGGGTGGGCACCATCTAATCAGCTGCCAGTTAGGCGAGAATAAAGCAGCCAGAAGAAATTGGAGAGAGCAGACTTGCTGAGTCTTCCAGCCTTCATCTTTCTCCCGTGCTGGATGCTTCCTGCCCTCAAACATCAGACTCGAAGTTATTCAGCTTTTGGACTCTTGGACTTACACCAGTGGTTTGCCAGGGGCCTTTGGGCCTTTGGCCACAGACTGAAGGCTGCACTGTTGGCTTCCCTACTTTTGAGGTTTTGGGACTTGGACTGGCGTCCTTGCTCCTCAGCTTGCAGACAGACAGCCTATTGTGGGACTTCATCTTGTGATTCTGTGAGTCCATACTCCTTAATAAACTCCCCTTCATATATACATCTACCCTATTAGTCCTGTCCCTCCAGAGAACCCTGACTCATCATACACCCTCTTAACCAATTTGTAAGGTACAATATTTTATTTTTAACTATAGGCTATGTTGTACAGCAGATCTCTGGAACTTCCTTATTTTAGGTAACTGTAACTTCATACCCATTAAACAACAACTCCTCATCCCCTCATAACCACCATTCTATCGTCTACTTCTACATGACTATTTAGATATCTTTCATAAGAGAAATTTGCAGTGTTTGTCTTTCTGTGACTCACTTATTTTACTTAGTATATTTTTTTTCCAGGTCCATCCATGTTGTAGCAAATGGTAGGATTTTCTTTTTTTTAAAGGCTGAATAATGTTCCATTGTATGTATTTGGCCAACAGGTTTGTACCAAGTTGTTCAACATTGATAATCATTAGAGAAAGGCAAATCAAAACCACAATGAGATATTATTCCACATCAGTTTCAATGGCTACTATAAAAAAAACAACAACAACAAAAGATAACAAGTGTTGGTGAGGTTAGGGAGAAGTTGGAACTCTTGTCCACTGTTAGTTAGAAAGTAAAAATAGTGCAGCTGCTATGGAAAACAGTAACGCAGTTCCTCAAAAATTAAAAATAGAACTACCATATGATTCAGCAATCTCACTTCTGGATATATAGCCAATGAATTGATGTCAGGATCTCAGAGAGATACCTGCACACCCACATTCATTGCAGCATTATCCACAATAGCCAAGATATGGAAACAACCCATGTGCTCATCGACAGATGAAAGGGAAGATTAATTTTAACCTAGAGGTAGATGTGAGTATAGGGTCAGGGAAGCCTTAGAAAAGGCAGAAATATTTGAGCTGAGGTTAAAAAAATAAATGGTCATTTTAATAGGTAGTGTTTGTTAGTAATAATAGCAACAACTATATTATTGAGTGTCATGTGTCAGATACTGTACTGAAAAAATGTATGTATGAAACCAGATAATGCTCATGGCAACCGTATGTGGTAGCTACTATTTTCATTGCCATTTTTTCAGATGACAAAAATGGTATTGGCAGAGAACATTTATCAAAGCCATGCAAGCCAGAAAAAGGGTGTAATTCTTGTATGACTTCTACGGGGCCTAAGATACATTAAAAATCAACTTTGTGTTTACTGTTTTGGGGCCGCTAGGAGTCCACTGTGAGTGCTGGAAAGGATTTGGGGGCACATAGAACTTTTGCCAGCCATCTCTCATGAGCATATACTCTCTAGAGTCAGAAGACCTGAGTCTGAATCTTGATTCTGTCATGCACTTACTATATTTGATCCTTTTAAATAATTTAACCTATCTGTACCCAAGTTTGTTTATCTATATAAAAAGGGCATAATACTCTGCTCACTAACAGATCTAATGTGGGATTAATTGAGAAAAGGTCCATGAATACTTCTTTGTGTATAGTGAAAATACTTTGTGTATAGTGAAAATACTACTGGCTCATTCCTGTTCTTATGCTCTTGTAACTCTTTGCTACATGTCCCTTGTGCGCTGGGTGCTGGATAAGTCCTCATTACACATTAGCACAAAGTCTTAACAACAGATGCACCAGAAAGGAGTTATCTCTAACCTCATTTTATAGATGAAGAATTGAATGCTGGGAGAGGAGTGTGATCACTCAGGTGACATGTGACAGAGCTGGGTAAAACTCAGGTCTGTGTGGTTCTCATCTCTGTGTCATTTCTACCACACCAGTCCCCTACCAAGATAAGATGGTAAGTGCAACTGATATACAATTCACAGCTCAAGGTCATTTTGCAGAAGACAGTTTGCCAAATGTCCTGTCTTCCAAATGAGCAATAACCAAATTTACATGTCTCTTTTAAAAAGCTTTAAAGTCTATAGCAGTTTACACTGTGTTTTAAAAGCTTTCAAGATTTCCCATTTTTAGTTGACCATTATCTATTTTGTCTTCCCAACAGTATTTTGAAGAATATTCCTGTACTTTCTGCCATAGCTCAGCAAGTGGCACATGGGCTGGATGTCTGTCCCCACCTGCTGCCTCAGCTAGGAGCCCTTTCAGGGCTATGAATCATTCAGCCATATGTGATAGCTCTTGGAGACATCTGGGTTGGCTTTGAGTAGTTTCATTTTTGCAGATTAGTCCATGTCACAGTGGGGTCTTCTGACAGTCAGGTGGAGTTTGGAACAACTGTAGCTTATGCTGTGACTGTTTCCCCAGCTGTATAATTGAATAGGTATACTCAGGAATGGGCAGAATCCCCGCCTTGGCTCTCCAATCTATGGAGTGAGCATTATTACAGTAGGAAAGACCAAGCAGAAGCTCCTGGAACTTCTCTTCCACACCAAGATATTAATAAAAAGCAGTACCCAGACCTGGGGGAATGACATAGATTTGTGCCATCTTTAGATATTTTGAAAGATGTATTGCCTCCCCCATTTAATTTGCCTGCCACATTGCCTTCTCTTCCTCCATCCACACTCTCTTAGTTGGGTTTCTCAAAGCAGAGCTGAAGTCAAAGGTTCAAATGCAAATAGTTATTAGACCTTTCTTTAGTATCTATCTACTGTTTCTTCTTTGATGGTGTCATTCAGTCTCACTTCTTTGATGGTGTCATTCATAATTTTTTACTATTGATATGCTGGTGACTCCTTAATTTATATTCCCAGGCTTGTCCTCTCTACAGAGCTTCAGACTTGTATTGTCTAACTGCCCACTTAGCATCTCCATTCATGAATGGTTAGCACCCACTTAACATACCCAGAAAAGAACTATGAGCTGCAATACTCCACCTCCCAATCTACTATTCCTTATTTCAGTTATCCCTCAGTTTATTTAAAAACCTTGGAAGCATTCTTAATTCCTGTGGTTTGGTCTTCAAACTGTATCCTGAATCTGAGTACATTTCACCATTTCTATATCTCACATTGTACTTGAGGCTACAGTAGTCTTTCCCCTGAACTATTTACAATAGGTCCCAACTGGTTCTTGACTTTCATTCTTGCTGCTCTATCATTTATTCTCTGTATAGCAGCCAAATGGGCCTTTAAAATGTGTATTAATTATTGTTATTCCCCTGTTCAAAACTCTGTAAGACCTTTTCATAATAGAGTAAAAGCTGAACCCTCATCATAGTCTTAAAAGCCCTACTTGGCTGACCCTGGCCTACTTCTCCGATCTTTTTTTTCAACTTTTATTTTAAGTTCGGGGATACATGTGCAGCATGCGCAGGTTTGTTACATAGGTAAATGTGTGCCATGGTGGTTTGCTGCACAGATCATTCCATCACCTGGGTATTAAGCCCAACATTCATTAGCTATTCTTCTTGAAGCTCTCTCTTCCCACTTTTCCCCCTGAGACAGGCTCCAGCGTGTGTTTTTCCCTTCCATGTGTGCATGTGCTCTGATCATTTAGTTCCCAATTATAAATGAAAACATGTGGTGTTTGGTTTTCTGTTCCTGCGTTAGTTTGCTGATGCCAGTAATGGCTTCCAGCTCCATCTATGTCCCTGCAAAGGACATGATCTCGTTCGTTTTTATGGGTGCATAGTATTCCATGGTGTATATGTACCACATTTTCTTTATCCAATCTATCATTGATGGGCATTTGGGTTGATTTCATGTCTTTGCTATTGTGACTAGTACTGCAATGAATATATGTGTCCCAGCTTATTTTCTAGTAAGTTACTCCTTTAATTTACTCCATGCCCATCATGGTGTCCTTTTTAATGTTTCTCAAATCTACTGAGCTTATTCTGGCTTCAGAACCTTGTACTTCCTTCCCTTCTGCCTGAGATGTTTTCCTCTTAGACCTTTGAATGACACTCTCCTTCATGTAAAGTAGCTTCCACTTTCTCAGGTATGTTATAGCAATGACCCACTACCTTGGTATCCATTCTCTGTATTAATCTGTTTTCACACTGCTATAAAGAAATAACTGAGATTGGGTAATTTATGAAGGAAAGAGGTTTAATTGAGTCACAGTTCTGCATGGCTGGGGAGGCCTCAGGAAACTTAGAATCACGATGGAAGTTAAGGCAAAGCAAGGCATGTCTTACATGATGGCAGATGAGAGTGAAGGGGAAACTGCCACTGATAAAAACCATCAAATCTCATGAGAACTCACTCACTATCACAAGAACAGCATGGGGGAAACTGCCCCATGATTCAATCATCTCACGCTAGGTCCTTCCCTTGACACGTGGGGATTACAATTTGGATTACAATTTGACATGAGATTTGGGTGAGGACACAGAGCCAAACCATGTCAGTGTGTTTATACAAATAATATCTGAATAGATTCTCCTAGAAAATAAAAGCAAAACCACAACAGATAACGTGAATAACTCCTTCGACTTTTCCTCCCAGCCCAATTCTCTTTCACTCCTCTTCAGAGGCAGCCATGATCACAATATTGGTTTAGATTCTGGAATTCCATTTTAAAAAATGCCTTAGCATACACACACAAACACACACACATGCACACACTCATAAGTAACATACAGTATCTTTTTATATTATAAAGTTTTATTTAAATACTGCTTTGCTTTCCTCATCATGCTATATCTTTCTTTTTTCCAATCATTATGTGTTGAGGACCTATCAAGATTCATCTGTATGAATTTGTTCTATTCACATTCAGTACACTGTTCTTTTACAAGAATACACCAAATTTTAAAAATCCGTTCCCCTATTGATGGCTGTTTGAGTGCTCCTAGTTTTTGCTTTTATAGACAATGCCACACTGGCAATCCTCATTGAATACATATGACAATATTTGCCTGAGGCATATCTCTAAATATGGATGGCATCACTGGGTCCTAGAATATACACATTTTTAAAAAATTTTACTAGATGCTGCCAAGTGCTTTACAAAGGTGCTATAACAATTTATACTTTTGCTAGCAGTATATGATAATACCTGTTTTCCCATATTTTTTGTGATACTTGACATGATCATATTTTAACTCTATTGCCTATTTATTACAATATTCTTAATTCTGATTAACTGAAGGGAAAAATAAACCAAGAAAATTCTCTAATTCCAGTCACCATGTGTTTCAAATACAAATTGTTTTGATAAACAGTTTAAGGCATTGTAGTACAGTGAAAGAACTTTGAGATCAAATCTTTAGGTAAGTAACTTAATTCATTTAACCTCAATTTCTTAGTCTGTAAAATAGAAATACTAATACTCCAGCAAGGTCATTTTGAAGACTAAATGAAACGTGACAGCTCCTTGCCCATGCTAGGCATGTGGCTAGATAAATGAGCATTTGTTATCGTCACATAAATTGTCTGAATAACATTGGAAGTTTTTCCAACAGATAGTACCATATGTAATTCACTAACTCTAAGATGTCATGGATTATAAGATGCACCATTATTTTTGTGCCTTTAAGAAAGAAAAAAGTACTGTCTGTTAAACTATAAAATAGCATCAGCTGTAAAGTTCATCAAGATCTCAGAAATGTTAAAAATGTTTAAAAATGTGTCTTATAACCAATTAACATGTACCATTAAAGCAATGGTATTATCTTAGTTTTTTTTCCCCAGAAGGAAACGGCGAGACAAAGATTCAGAAGCTAATATTTTATGTTTGAGATAATACAAGACACACTGGTAAAGGAGAGGGAATATGAAACATGGAGGGGAAAAAAAGCCAATAAAGGGCCTCTACAAAATAAATTACTTTTGTGGGAAAATGGAGCATACTTTCACTGAGAAAATTCTAGGAGCCAGTACTGAACACTTACCTCAGAGTTATTTTACCCAAGGTGCAAGGGAGCTAGGTTATTTATGCACCAATTCCTGTTAGTACTTGGTTGAAGGCTACTTTTTTTTTGAGACAAGATTCCATCTAGGCTGGAGTTCAGTGGCTTGATCACAGCTCACTGCAGCCTCGACCTCCTGGGCTTAAGCTATCCTTCAGCCCCCCCAAGTAACTGGGACCACAGGCGTGTGCCACCATGCCTGGATAATTTTTGTGTCTTTTGTAGAGATGGGGTTTCCCATGTTGTCCAGGCTACTGCTAATTCCCTGATATTTCTGCTTGTCCCATGTGTGGACAGAGAAGTTTCCAGTGGCCCCAGAGAACCATGAGACAGAGTTGCAGATACTGGCAGTTGGATAGAGGGCTTGTATAAGTGGGGATGGTCAGGCTGAGGATGCTGACACCGTATGCTACAGTCCACCCCTTACCCAGGCCCATTGCTGGCCAGGTTTACTGCATCTTCTCACTGATTCTTCAAGAATGTGGCCTGTCAAAATTCTAAATACAAATGAATGAGCAAAAACAAACAAACAATTAAAAATACTCTAACAGAAGGGCTAATGGGAAAACAAGTCTCTGCTACTGTGATTGCCACTAAGGCCATACTGATAATCACATCACCCTCCCCTCTACTTATTCTACATTTCATTTATCCTTGCCCAGCTCTTCTGCTAGGCTAAGTTGCTTGCCCAGTGGGGTAACCAAAACTTTAACCCTGAGATGTCAGAACTCTCGGTTACCATGCTTTCCTCAGGCTGGGGTCGCTGCAATTTCTAATTCATTGTTATTACTGGGCATGAAAGTACTAAGAGATGTCCCAGTAAATCCTATGAATTCCAGATATCCTCCTCCAGCCCCTAATATGTAGCACCAACCTCATTGACTTATGATAATCATAATCAATCACCCCTGCCAGCCCAATAAGTACATTTTAAATTCTGCTTACCTACTAGAATGAGGAGTTAAAAATATCCAGAAAGCAAACATTTTGTACAAGTTCCCCAAGTGTGTCACTGGTAGTTATAGTGACACAGACCATTCCTTCTATCCTTTTGTTCTTGAATCTATGTATTGTACCTATTAGGCAAACAGTGCCATGTAATGGCATTGGTTCAAAGTCTATACTGCATCCAGAAGGACAGCACCCCAACACTGAAAGGAGTCATCCCCAACCTGGTGCTTTAGTTGTGCCTTAAAGAGCCATTTCAACATTATATCAAGCCAGCAGCTTTTGATGGTAGTATTAGTGAGTATATAGTAGCATTAGTGAGCCCGTGGTCATGTAACATGACCATTATCTTACTTCCACTGACATAAAATGGACGCCTAGTTCCAAGATCACATTATGGAGAATGTCATGGACCCATGGGTCCCTTTGATAGTAGTACTGTGTGAGATGCTGTGGGAAAGGAAGGCAAACCCATGCCTGGAATAACTTCCCCCTCTAGGTTAGAAGGGCACTGATGATAATTAACTTGCCACCAAGTAGCTGGCTAGTCTACCCAAGAGATGGTACCAAACTGAACACTCAGATTTGGTCTCTGCTGTTTATAGATTGGACATTCAGCAGCAGGTAGGTCAGTCCTGGTGAGAGGGACTCATGCTGTGGGGCATGGCCTGCACTCCTCTGTCATATAGATACATGATTTATGAGTTTATTGGCAAGCACAGGGTTGGCTGAGGACAGAAGCTGGCTGCTGTCCTGGGATGAAGTGTTCTGTCTAAGTAGTTGGTTAGGGCATTTTCTGTGGTGGATATTTTCTTGTGAGCATTGATATGAGACATCCAAGTAAGTAGTGCTATTGTGCAAAAGAAATACATTTTCAGTTTTTACCAGTATGTGAAGTTGACCCACTCTTGAACAGGCCTGGGCTTTTGTAGGAAATGTGACAGCTCCTTGTCCATGCTAGGTATGTGGCAGGATAAATAAGTATTTATTCCCTTCATATTAACTGTCTGAATAATATTGGAAGTTTTTCCAACAGATAGTACCATATGTAATTCACTAACTCACGGATTATAAGACGCATAATTATTTTCATGCCTTTAAGAAAGAAAAAAGTGTTGTTTATTAAAATATGAAATAGCATCAGATGTAAAGTTCATCAAGATTTCAGAAATGTTAAAATATTGTTTGAAAATCTGTGTCTTATGACCAATTAATGTGTACTATTAAAACAATGGTATTATCTTAGTTTTGGTTCCCCAGAAGGGTTAATATAACCTTGATGCAACTACAAATGTGCAGTGCTGCCTTTTTCAAGTGAATTACCCTTACTGATACAGTGACTCCACGTCTTGCCTGCTGGTCCCTGGACACAAGAAGCGCAAAGGACCCAAGAAACAGTGACTGTTTATACTTTTGTATTTTTGCTGCATCTCCTGGCAAAAAAGTTGCTCCTTGGAGAATCGGGAGCTCCAGCTCTCAAAGCCTAGAGCTGAGGAAATAGGAATCACAAGTCCTTCAATGAGGTTCTGGGAAGAATGGGAAATACATCCACTCCTATTTCACTCTTGGGTTCCTGGGACCATGTATTCTTCCTTTAGGAGACACAGAGCCATATCAAAGTCTTTGATGCCTATAGTATGTTCTTGAGGATGCATACATATGCACAGAGCATTGCCTCTGAGCTGGTGTTTTAGCTGTGTTGTTAGTAGGCCATTCCAATGCACCATAAAATCAGAAGATTCTGGTATGTGATATAACTAGTGGATCCCTTAGTCACCGGCCCTGTCCTGCATCTGCTTTATTCTAAAGTGGGTCCTGTGACCTGGCATGATGATGGATGGGATCCCATGCTGGTGGATCAAACACTCAGCCATCCTGTGGTTGAGCTGGCTGAGAGCTTGCAAGAGGGAAAGGCAAAACCATACTCAGAATGAGATATCAGTCACTGTGAAAATGAAACCCTGGCTCTTCCAGGATGGAAGGTGCCCAGCTAGTCAACTTGCCATCCACCAAGTGGCTGGTTGGTCTTCTTAAGGAGTAGTACTATATTGGGAGCTCAGTGTTGATCTCTGTCACTGGAAGGTTGAACATTTGTTGGCAGCAGTCACTGGTAGTTTTTGCCAGGGCCTGTTTCTTCTACCTACCACTAGTGATGGAGTTCTCATTGCCCGCTAGACAGTGAGTGATCTGGCTTCAAAAACCCAACTTGTCTCCTCCTTTCTTGGACCACTGTTCATACCAACTGTCACAAGTTGCAGGGTCAGGACTAGGGTGAGGCAAGTGAGGGGCCTAGGACACAAAATTTAAGGAGGTACTTGATCTCAGTTTTGTGCAAGTATAGAGTTAGCAATAGAGAGTGAATGCCTCCTTAAATTTTGTGCCCTTGGTGCTTATCTTGCCTCATCCTAGTCCTAGTTCTAGAAAGTTGGATTTTTCTATAAGTTGATGTTGAGACAGAGTTTGGGTTGCACAATCAACACCTGTGAAAAGAAGGAGGTTGAGGCAAGATTGGTCAGAGGGAGAATTCAAACAAAAGTTCAGACTCAATAAAGCATTGGTCAACCAGGGAAGGAACTGAAACAAGTGTTACCCATCACAGCTGTTCTGCATTTGGCAGAAATGGCCAGATCTGTATAGTCCTACCTCATGCAATTACCAGACACATGAAGCCCCATAAGGAGTGTAATTTTGTTAAAGTGGCTCTTTGCATCTGAAGTGGAGCCTAAAACTGACAGCTCCAGACTCTCTGTAGACCACACCCTCACAACTGGGCAGTAAGCATTCCTTGAGGAGTTGGTCTGAGTGACATAACTCCCTATCTACTATGACTCTCTTGTGGAGTCTTTGGTTTTTATCTTGGAAACTTTGTGTTCTGTTGACTTGGATGTCTTTATTCTCATTAGAGAAATGCTTTCTCCAGAAGACAAAACACTAATCTCATTGATTTGGAAGCTCAGAGACTTAGCTGTTTTAGTCTTCTCATGCCACTGAACCAAGAAGAGAAGGAGGTTAATGTACTGATTGGAGTAATTGAACCTAATTTCCAAGGAGAAATTGGGTAACTTCTACGCAATGAGGACAGGGAGAACTATGAAGTCAGGGACTAGAAGTTAGGGAATTCTCTGAAACATCTCTTGGTAAGTGCATATCTCATGATAAAAGTTAATGGAAAATGACAGCAACCAGAGTAAGACAGGACAAATGATTTGGACTCCTCAAGAATGAAGATTTAGGCCATACAATCATGTGAAGAACCCAGCTAGGTGAGGTCCTGGCTGAGGAAAAGGGTAACAAGAAATAATAGGGAAAAAAGAAATTGTAAACACTATGGCCTTTGGCCAGTCACAGAAACCAAGATAGTGGAAGTTATGTGGATTTTTTCCCCTTGTTTGTTACAAGTACACATACACACATGTATATAAATACAGACACATTTTCTCTCTCCTCTCTTCCCTTTATTATTTCATATAAGGAAGGATATTGGTGATTAACATTACAATGTGGTATATAACTTACAGAATATTCGGGAGTAACTGTGACTAAGTTCAAATATGCAAAAAAGGATAGGTGTGGAGGCTGAGTAGCCAAAGGAGTGGACTGTGCCAGGTATTAAGATATTAGCGTCTCTGGTTCCAAACCAACCTTCCTTTCTGTGTTCTGCTATGCTGGGATTCGGACTATGAAAACACATTTCTCTGTTGTTAGCTGGCTTCCTTCTAGCTTCTGCCAGACTGGAAGACTGGAAGAGGGAGAAGGACTTTCTGCTCCCAATTTGTTTGCTATTCTAGTTTCTGTTACCCCAGGAATAGCTCATTATCTTAAAGTGCTAGTTGCTTCGAGCAGCAGTTGGTTCCAGTTTCCAACCTCTCTTCCTACTCCCAAGCCAACCTCTTCACACCTCCTTATAGGTATCTGTTTCAGATGGGACAGGCTTCCCTCCTCAAAGGTTCACATCCCAGTTCCAGCATGACACAGCAGTGTATTAAAGGTGTGTCTGGGGTTGGGAGGCAGTAGCTTAATGACCTGCAGATTCTACTTCTGTAAACATTCTCCAAATGTTGGTCCTTCAGACATCACTCAGTCTGCCTGGGTCATAAAGTGAGCCTGCTGACTCCAGAAAGAGGGCATATTTCTACCTCTGGGCGTAGAGCTACCTACCTCCGCTCTTATTTAAGGCAGAAAATATGTTGCACCAACCTAATACCCAATCCATGCACAGTTCTATGGAAAGCCCCAGGGTCTTTCCGGGGCTAGAAGGGAGATAAGGGCTCCCCCTGAGGCTCCCCAGTGCAGCCAACAGAAGAGAATAAAAGGGCAAGAGGAAGCTGGATGTGATTAGACTCAACGTACAGTCTGAGACAAGAAAGTAAGGCAGTGATCCATGCTGACCTTTCTTTCCAGCTGTCTGGCAGCCTTTCCCCTGGAAGATGAAACTTTCCACAGTGTCTGTCTTAATTATGCATGGACACAGTTGATTTGCATATCCAAATACTCAGGGCTGTGGAGCGGACAAATAATTGGTGATTGGCTGCGGAAGGATGGGAAAAAAAGGCAAAGCTTGCAAAGTCCCCTAACCTGTACACTAACTCACACTGATCAACTTCCTTCTAACAAAACTGAGTTTGCAGAATTGGCCAGATGCAGTTGTCTTTACTTACTTACTGTTATTCCCTCCCCATTAACAGACCACACCAGTTGCCTCGCTGCAGCTTCACATATTTCTTGCTGCCCCTAGATTTTCTTAGCCTATCAGAGGATAATCTGACAGGTAAAATCTGCCAGTAGGTCATTATAGGTCCTTGGAAAATTTCTATATCTGCTTGGTCTTTAATTTTCCCTTTACTTACAAATAAGAAATTTGGATTAGATGATATTTAAAGATATTTCCAGTCCTACAAATTCTAAAGCTGTATGTTGTGGGTTAAACTGTGCTCCCAACCCAAACCCAAATTCATATATTGAAGCCCTAACCCCTACAATGTGATAACATCTGGAGATGGGGCCTTTGAGAGGTAATTAGGGGACAGGTGAAATTATGAGGATGGACCCTGATCTGATGGGTTAGTGCTGTTATAAGAAGAGACAGCAGAGAGCTTGATTTCTATCTTTATCTGCCATGTGAGCAGACAGTGAGAAGGCAGCTCTCTGCAAGCCAGAAATTGAACCCTGCTGGACCTTGATCTTGGATTCGCTGCCTCCGGAAATGTGAGAAAATAAATTTCTGTTGTTTAATCACCCAGTCAATGGTATTTTGTTATGGAAGCCCAAGCTGGCTAAGACATTGTAGTTCTGCCTTTTCCCACAGAGTGATTTGGGCAAACTCTATCCCCTCCTTGGACTGCAGTTTTCTCACTGGCAAATGAAGAGTTTGGATTAGATTAGATCTAATGTACTTTCCTCATTTGAAGTTCTCTGATTCTAACTTACTCTAAGATGTCACTGATGGAATGCATTGCCCCTTCTGGGAGTATTAAATTGAGGTAATAATCTCTCTCTCCACCCCCACCCCCACATTCAGCTACAAGTGATAGAAAGCAAACTTGAACATAAGCAAAGAGAAAATGTAATGGCCCTGGGAATCCAAGAAATGGTCTAAATACCAACATTCAGGAAGGACAGGGAGGCAACTGTGTCTTAACAACTCCTAGATCATGGACTCAAAAGCTGGACTAGTCCACCTCTCACTTGAGCTTCTTTTCATGTGTTAATTACTTGCTCTCAGTGTAGGTCAGTATTTTTCCCTCAAAGGATGGAGACATAATGGAAAACTTGAGGTTTTCATCTTTCAGCATGTGCCACTAGGAGGGACCAACCTTGGCAGTCTGGGTTTAAATTTTTTAAATCCCAGAGAAAAGTGTCTTAACCCAGCTAGGCCAAGATGCCACATCTGGATCAATCAGCTGTGTCCAGGGCCAGGGAATTTAAATACCAAATCTCACTTAATATTCATGGAGACTGGGATGGAGCAGTTTCTGGGAGAAGAGAGCATGTATGCACTGATTTAACATTCCATGGGAATATGATTATCCTAAAGGTCAGGAGTTCACGACCAGCCTGGCCAACATGGTGAAACGCCATCTCTACTAAAAATACAAAAATTAGCTGGGTGTGGTGGCATGCACCTGTAATTCCAGCTACTTGGGAGGCAGAGGTAGGAGAATTGCTGGAACCCAGGAGGTGGAGATTGCAGTGAAATCACACCGCTGCACTCCAGCCTGGACAACAGAGTGAGACTCCATCTCAAAAAAAAAAAAAAGGGGGATCTTTGATGGTGGGATGTTAGGCTACAATGAAGGGGCCATGAGAGTGTGGGCTGTGGGCCTCAAATGTTAATAATAGCAGAGAAGGCAGGTAAGACTAGGGTTCTCCTGTTTTATTAGTGAAGCAACTGAGGCTCAGGGAGTTAAATAATAAGTAAATGGTAGAGCTGAGACTGAAAGCCAGAATCCGATCTTACACCTCATATTGTTAACCTCTGCTCAGGGTCAGAAAAAAGGGCAAGGCTGCAAAGTCCCCGAACCTATACACTAACTTATACCTGATCAACTTCCCCCTAACAAAACTGTGAGTTTGCAGAATTGGCTAGATTCAGCTTTAAAAAAATATAACCTCTTACCAGGCACTGTGATAGGTGCTAAGATGAACAGGAAAGACAAGGTCCCTGCCCTGAAAAACAGTAAAAAGAGATACAGACAAACATGTGGGTCATTGCACGATAGTGGGGGTGTATGGACACAATGAAAGCCTGTCCTTAGTGGTCCAATCTGCAGGAGAGCAGAATGCACCTAGTGGGGACACCCCCAGACCTCGTGTTTTGGGGTGAATCATGAAGTTCTTTTGTCTCTAACCACACACTTTGAATGTGCTAGCATGGAGCCCTCCCAGTATTAAAGAAGCAGGTAGGCCCTAGGAGGCCAGACCCAGGGGCAAGGCTGTGGTCTGCTGCAGGGGCCCATGGTCTCCCTCCTTGCAGCTCAGCAGCCACAGCAATCATGGTACACACCAGGGCTTCAGTGTCTGCAGTGTTTCACTTCTTAGGCAGGGGGGTTGGGTTCATGGGCATTCATTATGTTACTTTCTAAATCATCTTTTATATCTAAAGCATTTCAAAATGTAAAATATCATGTTGCAAAGGAATTTCATGACATGGGGAAAATGCTCACAAAAATAGTTTAATTTTAATAAAGCTGATTACAAAGCAATTTATTTAGAATAATTCTAATTTTGTAAGAAGCAAAAAATAAAAAATTTCAAAGTTATTTAAGTGATGAGATTTTGAGTATTCTTTTTATTTTGTGGAAATTCCAAATACTCTGTAAGGAATATATATTATTTTTGTATCAAAAAATAAGTTACTATAGGTTCTAATGTGATTGCTCCTGAGCCTGACACTCTCTCATTAGCACAGTATTTGACTTTCTGCAAATGTTCTGAACTGCTTCTGTTGCAACTTCAGCCCACCCTTTTGCTGTGTGTCTCTGAGTGACTCCTCTTCCACAAAATCTTATTTTTTCTGCCTTCTTTGCTTGAAGGAGTCCAGCTCCATGGTTGTGGAAGAAAGGCTGTTATTTTCCAGAAAGTGCAGTGGAAATCAGTCTAAAGGCAGATAAAAAGATGAAAAGGCGGCAAGACCGGACTTAGTCTCAGTGCCTCATGCTGGTCATGGATCCGTATCAATGTAATGTGTCCCTAAGTGTGCAGAGATGGTGCTTTATGGCTTTCAGAATGCCTTCACATCCACAAATGTGTTTTATAGTCACAAAACAGCTTGCTGTTCCCACAATCAGCCAGTGTTTCAAACTACTGTGCATTTGCATTCACTATCCTCTTGTCTACCTATAAAACTTCAACATGGCTCCCCTTAAATGCCTCCTCCTTGCAGCCTTCCCTTGGCCCAGGTGGAATTAATCACACCTTCCTCTGTGCTCCTAGAACTCACACATACTGCTATTTTCATAGGTAGCTTACAGTAGGTATTGGAATGTAGCCCTGTCTTCCCCACTAGAACACAACCTTTTCAAGGGCAGGAGTGGAATCTTATTCATCTTTATGAACTGAACATTTAGTACCAGGTCTGGTGAATGATAGGTGCTCAATTTGATTGACATGAAGTAAGAAACCTAGTAAGGGCAAGCAAGGTAGTTGATATTGCCACCATCTGAAAGAGGAACAAGCTGAAGCTCGAGGAAGGATGAATCACCTTGCCTAAAATCCCTCAAAGAGTAAGTGATGAAGCAGGGATTTGAACTTAGGTCAGTTTAACTTCCAAACTTGTACCCTTTCAGTGCCATGATGGATAGTCCTCTCCATCATCATCTTTATTATCATCATCATCTTCCAGTGGCAACGTTGAGCCAGAAACATAGGAAATACTAACTGAATAAATAACCATACTACTGCCATCATTGTTAATTATCACTCTCACCCCTTGCTATCATCACTCTCACCCCTTGCTATCACCCCTACCTATCATAACTCCTCCTCATACCTTTCTCCATGAGTCAACATGTGTTGATTACTGAAGCGTGCAGAGCCAGGTGGTAGGTACGCCTTAGGTTTCTCTGTGTCCCCTGGGGTAGCTAGAACAGCTCTGGCACTGACACTGAGCAATAGACTTACTAACGTGACTTGCTGGTCTTCATGTTCTAGAATGAGGCAATGCCTCAGAGCTGAGAACTCACTGCATTTAGGGGAAGTGGATGCACAAACTTGGCCATATCTTGAGGACAAAGCTGTCACTCTTCACATCTCCAACCAGAAGTTTAGTGTGGTTTACTGGAAAGAACACTGATCATGAGTGCCAAAGCCCTTGGTTTATGTCCTGGCTCTTTCATTGATTTACAAAGTAATTTTAGACAAATGCCATTATATCTTCGAGTGTCTTAGTTTCTTCATATATGAAAAAGAGGGGCAACATTTCTGACTTCTTTCACAGGTGTGGTAAGAAGGCTTGCCTAGGATCATGAATGTGAAATTGCTTTTCACTCTGGGAAGTCCTCCATATGACCCAGACATTCATGTTATTAAAAGTGCTAGGAATGGAATCGTTGGCTAATGAAATGGTGTATCCTCTCCTCTTTCTACCCTACCCAAGTGTTTTGCTAAATTATAGATCTCAAGCTCACTTTCTCTGTTCAGACCTAACCTAGATCCCAGCATCCTTTGAGTGTGTGTGTGTGTGTGTGTGTGTGTGTGTGTGTGTGTGTTACAGAGAGAGAGAGAGAAAGAAAGAAAGGAAGGGGGGAGAGAGACAGAAAGAGAGAGGCAGAAAGTGGAGGGGGGGAGAGAGAGAGACAGAAAGAGCTGGGAGAGAGAAGGAGTGAGAGAGAAAGACAGAAAGACAGAGAAGAAAGAAAAGGAGACATAGCACATTATTCTGGCATTCTGGAAATCATATCCAAAGGGGATCTTAGGATTTGACTGGTATATATGCAGCTTTTATTTGATGGTGGTATTTTAAACAGTTCTCAGTTGGGAGGCTGGCAGCTCTGATTGCTTTTCAAAGCCCTGTCTTTTATCACCATCGTTTTCTTCATACATAAATCCAGGCTGCATCCCCACCTTCTGTTTCTTTTCTGTCTTCGAGCTGAGGAGTAAGCCAGATGCAATTTAGTAGCTGGGCTAAAGGGGGACCGGATTGCTTCAGAGACATCACTTGTTTAATTGACTTGTTTGCTTTCAGATGAGTCATGTTCAGTCTGAGTTGTTTTCCCTTAACTAGATGTTGGTGGCAGTGCTTTTTTTTCTCCCTCCTGTTTCTTTCTTCCTTTCTTTCTTTTCCTTTGTCAAGCACAATAAATATTGGTTCTGATGGAACACAGTCCTGGCTGTGAAGGACACAATCTTCCTCCTCTTTCTTGAAATTAGAATTGCCTACTCCACACTTGGTTGCATTTGGACAATGTGTGAATTTCTAACTCCCCGGCTGTTCTCATCCCCGAGGTCAAGCTTAGCCAAAACATCCTATCCCCACATTTTCCTGCTCCCCCTCTACCATCTGCATAAAGGTAGTTAAGGCTCCTAAGGGGATCCTATCAAACAGGTGTTTACATTCTTAAATTTCTAATCTGGATATTTCTGGAAACAGATAAACAGAGCCTTTGAGTTCAGCAGAAAGGTCTTAGCAGCAGGGAGTGGGAAATTTACTTGCAGAATAAAAGACTGAATTAAGGTTTGGCAATCTTCAGTCAACAGAGGAACATAAGAAAACTGTTGAACACCACTGCTGACACCTAATTGGTCTCATAAATATTTATGGGTGGAGGAAGGCAGGGAGGATGGAAAGAATTGAGGGAGGGAAGGAGAGACATCTCCTTTTCCCACTATAGATGTTGGATTTCACATGTCTCTGTCCTGTCTGTCTAGATCCTTGTTAGGAAAAATGAGGTCTCTACACAGCATCTGCACTACCTACCAGCTTGTCAGATATGCACATTATCAGGCTCTACCCCAGACCCACTGCATCAGAATCTGCATTTTAACAAGATCCCCAGGTGATTCGAATGCCATTAACATGCTGTTTCAGAAAGTCTTACCATCTTAAAGCTTCAAGTGCCATCTAAACTCAGATGAATCCTCAATATGCCTCTTTAACCCTGATGTCTTCAGGAACTTTAGATCTGTGCATCTAAATGCCCAGTGCCTATTGGACTTTCTCTTTTGGAAGTTAACAGGTCATATCAAATCTTATATGACTAACAGACAACTCTTGACCCTCTAGGCTACTTCTTTAGTTTTCCTGTTGTGCAGAAGCGGCACCACCACCCACCATGTTCTTAAGCCAAAAATGGTCATGCTATTTTTGAATTCTCTCTTTTCCTCACCCCCAGCACTCAATTTATCAGCCAGTTTGGTGCATTATTCCTCTGACTCTATCAGTTTTCCCATTTCCCTCTGTTCTCACTGCTAGAGACCTAGCCTAAGCCACTCATCATTTTTTGTTTGATTTACTATTCACTTCTATTCACTTCCAATTTTGCCTCATAGAATCCAAAAGCTGCTGAAGAAATCTTTAAAACATGTGTCATGGCCATTCCCTGCTTAAAATCTTCCCATGGCTTCACATTTCATCTAGAATATAATAAAAAAAACTTTAACTTTTTTTTTTTTTGGAGACAGGGTCTTGTTCTGTTGCCCAGGATGGAGTGAAGTGGTACAATCACGGCTCACTACAGCCTCAACTCCCTGGGCACAAAGCAATCCTCCCACCTCAGGCTCCTGAGTAGCTGGGACTACAGGCATGCACCACCATGCCCAGCTAATTTTTAAAATTTTTTGTAGAGCCCGGTTCTCCTATGCTGCCCACCCAGACTGGTCTTGAACTCCTGGGCTCAAGCAATCCTTCCACCTTGGCCTCCCAAATTGTTGGGATTACAGAGATGAGCCACAGCACCCAGCCAAATATCTTTAGGGGAAAAAAATCCTATAGGATCCACGGCCTACCTACTCTCTGATCCAAACTTTCAGCTCTGGTCTTTCAGCCCTTTTCTACTCTGCTCCACCCACAGGGCCTTCCTCCCAAGGCCTCTGTATGAGCTATTCTCCGCTGACTGGAATGGGCTCTTCTAATCTTACATGCTGGTTCTCTGCTTGTCATTCAAATCACAGTCCAAATGTCACTTCCTTAAAATAGCCTTTCATAATGATATAATCTAAATTAGCTCCAGTTACTTCTTACAATAATGATCTGCATAGTACACAACACTGACTTTGTATTGTTTGTTTGTTATTATGTATGCATGTATATATTTTTGTCTCGCTCTAAAATATAAATGTCTTGTGAGCAGGTCTTCCCTGCTTGTACCAGCTATAGTGTTCTAGTGAACAAACAGGCAAGGTTCCTGCTGATTTTAGATAATATACAGGTCAATACTGCCATTTTACATACAGGTTGTGGAGTAGATCTTCTCTGGCTGCCCAGGGTTGGCAACTAGAACCCAAAGCTGAGGACAAAGGGAAACCGAGCACCAAATGAATAATGCAGACGCTAGTTTGAGGACTCTGGAGTCCTCAGCCATCATCCTGGTTCTCTCTCATCTCCACCTATTTGCACAAAGCTTGTATAAATAGATGTCTAGGGATTAGAGGAGAAAGGCCAGAGCAGAAGTTGTTCACTTGGGAGGAGTACTGTGGTTTTTCCTTCCTCTCCCTAATGAGTGGTCCTCCACCTGAGTGAAGCATTTTCAAGAGAATTTCTCACAGAGATTAGAGGGATTGGTAGCTTTTTTCAGGTGTGCTGTCTATTAATACAGGTGATCAGACCCATGCCTATCTAAGCAGGGTGCCCTTGAGACTTTGCATGTTCCTGTGATTAGAGGCCTTACTTGCTTTCTTATAACACAGGAGGTATGAATGGCAGTTAAAGTTAGTCAAGAAAAGAGGGAAATACCCTGAGATAAGAGATGTTTATCCCATACGATTTCTACCTGTACCCCACTATCCCAGGAAATAAGGGGGAAGAGGAGGTCTCCAGGGGGCAGATGCCTTCTCTCACCTACAAGTCTCTCAAACCTAAGCCTACCAGGAAAGGAGTGGGAGGAAAAAGTGAGCATCAAATTGGGTGAGATTGAAGTTTTAAACTAATCTAATCTGGACATTTTTATTCGTGAAAGTGACAAGAAAGCTGAGAGGTCTGCCAGGCTTGTTATTAAGGGATAGATTCATCAGCGCTTGAGAGAAAATAGTGATGGGGAAAAAAAATTAAACTCTTCCATGGCTGCATCCCATCTGCTCAATAAACCATCTAGAAATTTCCACTGGTAGTCCACCAGTGGAAAGGTACACTCTATCTAGAGATAATTAAAGATTGAACAATACAGCCTTTCAATTCACATTTGCCACTGCATGCAAACTCTGAAACAAAGCTGTGCCACTTTACAGATGGAGACTGGCTGGTGAGTTTGGAAAAAGGCTCATGGTAGGGTTGTATTCAGGAAAGTTGAGTTGTGTGTTTGCTTCCCTCAATTGCATTTTTAAGTCTCTGAAGTCTGTAGACATCTCCCTGACAACCTGTGAACTCTTTAGATCAGAAACCATTTCTCAGCTTTTTTTAGTTTCTTATAACACCCAGAACAGCACACAGGAGACGTTCAATAAATATCCATTGAGTTATTCAGGAAATAAATGTATAGGTTCCATTTGATGATTATAGCCTGACCTCGTCCCGGTAAATTTGAGCTGAAAAATCAACTAACTTAGAGGGGGAAGATTGGAGCACAGAGTCTAATGATGCTATTTGTCAGCTGTGTGATTTTGGGCAAGTTACACATTTTTCTGAGCCTTGGTTTTCTCATTCATAAAATAACAGCAGCCATACCTGTGTCACAGGTGTGGATAAAATGATACTGCACATGTGAACACACTGAACACAGGACATTTACCCCAAAGCCCATTTCTGAAGCTGTGGACTCTAGCACAATCTTCCTGGTTTCTTATCCTCTGTGATTGTTTGACAGACTTCCCCTCCTCCCTCTCCCTTCCTCCTCTGTGTCCTCCTAGATTATAAATGCAGGCTGAATCCACCCTCTCAGACACATAAGAGACACGTGTGAGTAGGCCGAAAGACCTTTAAGAAAAGACCAATATTTGCATATCTATTATAACTACTCACCGTTCGACTTGTTTCATTACAATTTCTATTTGGATAATATGTAAGGTCAATACTGTCACTGTTCTGGAAAATTCATTTTTTATTAAAGCAAAATGCACTGTATTTATAGAGATAACACCTTAAATGCTACGAGAGAAGGTGCACCAATTACACTGGTTCCCTTGATGGGGCAGGTTTATGTGCTACATGTTTTATAATATGTTACAAGGAATGGGACCTTAGCCCGTGTTGATGTGTCCCAAGTGTCATTCCTCGCTTGAACTCGGATAGGTCTGACCATCCTTTCTCGTAGACCTGGGAGCACTGAGATAACCATAGCGAAAAAAACAACAAAGAAGAAAGCTCTCTTTTCTGCACCCCTCCATCAGTTTATTCCCACCGTCATTACATCCCTATCAGAGTCTTCCTGAGCTGCATGCTTGCTTCTTCCGTTAGACCATGAGCTACCAGAGGTATCAGGCTGAGCATCTGGGGCATACTAGAGCCTCAGTAAATATTTGTTCAATTAGTGAAAATGAATGCCTGACACAAAGCAAGAGCTTGGAAATGGTTCTTTGAATTGTTTTCTTTGCAGGGAGGTAGAATGGCATAATGCACCAAAAATGCACCTAGACATTCAACCAGGAAATCTTGAATTCAAATCCTGGCTTTATCACTTATTAGATATGTGACAATTTACTTAACTAAATGAAACTTCAGTTTTCTTTTTTTTTATTAAACAAGAAAAGTTCTTGTGATCATTATCCTTTTATAGTTCCTTGCACATAGTAGATAAAACACATTGTAATTCCATTTCTTCTTCACTTTTTCCTTTTTGATGAATAAAGAAGAATGCAGAATTGTTGGCATTTTCCTGCTTTTCATTCTATTCTGCTCAAGTTAGAAAATCTAATTGAAACATGGAAAATCTTTTTGAGTATGTGTTTTGTGGTATTTTCTACAAAGACCTTGACTTCTGTTTTTCTTTTCTTTTCCCCCTCCACTAATTTTAAACTCGATAAACAACTAACTAACCTTGCCATTTTGGTACAGGGAAGTCTGTGGTTCCTAAAGCAGAATATTGTAGACTAATACAATCTGTAAAGCATTAATGTCCGGGTAGCAGTCAGCTTCTTTAGTTATTCTTAATATATCAGAAGGCCTAAGGGAAAAGAAACACCTGTTTTAAGGTTTCACAGGCTAACTCAAATGTCAAATCTATGTGTGTTTGGCTGGAATGAAATCAACTCAAAACAGTAACCGTGGTTATCTCCTGGTGATCAAAATGTCAGTGGCTGTTTTAGTGTATTTTGATTCATTAAAATGATGGGAAAATAATTTACTGGTACTTTAAAAATTCAGTCTATTTGATCAGAAAAAATATTTCAAAACACAGAGTTTATGATAGAGGACACAAATAAAGAAGGGGACCTTTGGAAAAAGTGGCATTAGGGTTTCTTGGTGGAGGTTCGATTCGGCAGCATGGCATAACTCCAGACAGTGGCATTTATGTAGGTGTCTGAGTCCGTTTGGGCTAAGCAAAAATACCGTAAACTAGGTGGCTTATAAACAACAAAAGTTTACTTCTCACAGTTCTGGAGATTGAGAAGTTAAAGATCAAGGCACCAGCAGATTCAATGTCTGGTGAAGGCCAACTTCCTGGTTCATACACAGCTCTCTTTTTGCTGTGTCCTTACATGACAGAAGGAGAGGGAGTCTCTGGGCTCTCTTTTATAAGAGCACTAATCCCATTCATCAGGCTTCATTCCCATGATCTCATCACCTCTCAAAGGCCCCACCACCCAATATCATCACTTTAGGGATTAGGATTTCAACATATGAATTTTGGGAGTGCACAAACATTCAGGCCATAGCAGTAGACTACAGTGTGAATAGCACCCCCTGGAGTTGTGTAATGTATTGATTGTGTTTAGACCCACTTTTCCGATAGTTTCTTGTTACTGTGCTGGACTGAGGTGGAAAGAGTGGAGTTTGGAAAATTAGACCTACCCCTATTAGCTGTTGCCTTTGATCAAATCTCTAAACTTTACTCATCCCTAAATGGTGGTCCCTTTCTCTACAAATGTTAGATACATGCCGGATGGCTATGTACTTAGAGTCTGACCATATTAGCAGGTGACTAATTCTACTTCCTCAGCAGCATTTTAAAATATTCAATATACATTTATTATTATTACTAATAGGAAGGTTGAGTTGCAGACATGATTTCAGGAACAGTATTTTGAAGAAGACTCTGGCATATACACAGGATTGCCATTTCCCTACATTATGTCCTCAGCACAGATTAATTTAGAGGAGGCAGGGGAGGCATCTAGGCATAAGAGAAAAATAGGGATTTCTGGAGAGAAAATCAGTGCTTCCTATGCGTGTGCACTGTAGGAAGTGCTTACATATGCAAGTCAGGCCAACTGAGACATGTCTGAGATAACAGGATGCCCTGAGCAGGCCTTCAAGCTGATGGATTTAAAGGAGAGGCTAGGGCTTCATGGAGGAGGAGTAAAGAAGAGGACCCAGTGGCAGAAGTGGCCAGTGGCTCCTGATTTATCCCGTGCAATTCAGTCATTCCACTCTGGCCCTTAACTTGCATTCCCATCCTACTCCAACTTCCCTGAAAATATCAACTCTGAGGTTACCTAGACTCACCGTCCTTAGAAAAGCATTCATCTAGTATGGCCCAACAGGCTTCTTAAGGGTCTCAACAGCTGCCTCCTCTCCACACCCCTCTCCCCCATCTCTCTGCAAAGATTAACATTGATCTTTTAACCTTACAGGAATCCTGGTAAATCTGAAATTTTCCTTTTTGTTACATTCCTAGTGATGTTACTGCCCCAGGAGATAATCTATCACATTTTCTAGATTGGCATGGACGTCTTCTTGGCTCTGCATGCATGAAGAGTACATTGTCCTCTCACCTTACCAATGAGGAAACTGAGACTCAGAGAGGCTGGAGAACTTACTCTAGGCCAACACTTAGCCATCTACCGAGCCAAGGTTCAAACACAATTCAATGTGTTTGAAGTCTGTTCTTCTTCCATCTCCTTCCGCCTCCTTCACTCCCACTGATCATTAGGCTATGAAATGGAGAGTTCTTGAATCTTAGGGTCAAAATCTATCAGGGCCCCTTCTTGCAGATGGGAGTGAGAAGGACATGAAATATTTGAGCCTATGAATACCTTTTGATCTTTCCGGGCTGTTTCACATATTTGACTCTTTGAAAGTAGTGGTTGTAACCATGCATGGGTTTATGAGCCAAAAATGTGAGTCCATTTCTTTAAATAGGTATCTGTTCCCTTAAACGAGCCCATTTGCAATTGCTACAAAGAGAATAAAATACCCAGGAATGCAACTTACAAGGGATGTGAAGGACCTCTTCAAGGAGAACTACAAACCACTGCTCAAAGAAATGAGGGAGGACACAAACAAATGGAAGAACATTCCATGCTCATGGATAGGAAGAATCAATTATCGTGAAAATGGCCACACTGCCCAAAGTAATTTATAGATTCAGTGCTAGTTCCATCAAGCTACCATTGACTTTCTTCACAGGATTAGAAAAAACTACTTTAAATTTCATATGGAACCAAAAAAAGAGCCTGCATAGCCAAGACAAACCTAAGCAAAAAGTACAAAGCTGGAGGCATCATGCTACCTAACTTCAAACTATACTACAAGGCTATAGTAACCAAAACAGCCTGGTACTGGTACCAAAACAGATATATAGACCAATAGAACAGAACAGAGGCCTCAGAAATAACACCACACACCTACAACCATCTGATCTTTGACAAACCTGACAAAAAGAAGAACTTGGGAAAGGATTCCCTATTTAATAAATGGGTTGGGAAAACTGGCTAGGCATATGCAGAAAACAGAAACTGTACCCCTTCTTACACCTTATACAAAAATTAACTCGAGATGGATTAAAGACTTAAACGTAAGACCTAAAACCATAAAAACTCTAGAAGAAAACCTAGGCAATACCGTTCAGAACATAGACATGGGCAAAGACTTCATGACGAAAACACCAAAAGCAATGGCAACAAAAGCCAAAATTGACAAATGGGATCTAATTAAACTAAAGAGCTTCTGCACAGCAAAAAGAAACTGTAATCAGAGTGAATAGGCAACCTACAGAACCGGAGAAAATTTTTTACAATCTATCCACCTGACAAAGGGCTAATATCCAGAATCTACAAGGAATTTAAACAAATTTACAAGAGAAAAACAAACAACCCCATCAGAAAGTGTGCAGAGGATATGAGCAGACACTTGGTAAAAGAGAACATTTATGCAGCCAACAAACATGTGAAAAAAAGATCATCATCACTGTTATTGAGAAATGCAAATCAAAACCACAATGAGATACCATCTCATGCCACTTAGAATGGCAATCATTAAAAAGTCAGGAAACAATAGATACTGGAGAGGATATGGAGAAATAGGAATGCTTTTACACATTTGGTGGGAGTGTAAATTAGTTCAACCATTGTGGAAGACAGTGTGGCGATTCCTCAAGGATCTAGAACCAGAAATACCATTTGACCCAGCAATCCCGTTACTGGGTATATACCCAGAGGATTATAAATCATTCTACTATAAAGACACATGCACATGTATGTTTATTGTGGCACTGTTCACAATAGCTAAGACTTGGAACCAACCTAAATGCCCATCAATGATAGACTGGATAAAGAAAATGTGGCACATATACACCATGGAATACTATGCAGCCACAAAAAGGATGAGTTCATGTCCTTTGCAGGGACATGGATGAAGCTGGAAACCATCATTCTCAGCAAACTACCATAAGAACAGAAAACCAAACACTGTATGTTCTCACTCATAAGTGGGAGTTGAACAATGAGAACACATGGACACAGGGAGGGGAACATCACACACCGGGGCCTGTGGAGGGGTGGGGGTCTAGGGGAGGGATAGCATTAGGAGAAATGCCTAATGTAGATGAAAGGTTGATGGGTGCAGCAAACCACCATGGTATGTGCATACCTATATAACAAACCTGCACATTCTGCACATGTACCCTGAACTTAAAATATCATAATAATAGTAATAATGATAATAATAATAATAATAAAAGGAGCCAAGTCAAAATGTTGAACTAGAGAACTTCTGTTTTGGACAGGGCTCAAATAGCTACCAGCAATAATTGCTGCTCACGTGCTTTTCCCCGCTATGCACTGGTTCATGCTCAGTGACTTGCATCCTGGGATGTGGGGAGATGATTCAGATACAGGTACTTCAGTATCTCAGGCACTGAGGAAACCAGACTGTTTGCGATTTCATGAAACTAAGGGAAGAGCAGGGGCTCAGGCTCTGGAGCAACCCAGGAGCTCAGATACTCAAAGCAAGCCCAAGCCAAGAGGAAGGTCCGAGTGATCAGCATCCTGATGTCATGTGCCAGTAAGCTCTTAGGCTTACAGATTTCTCTGAATAGGGTCAGAGTAAGTTTTCAAAGACTGAAGTGGGGATGGGACAGCAGGCGGAGGCAGGGAGCCAGACACTCTTCTCTCTCAAAGCTGTGTTCTGAGCTCACCTTTTTCATGAAACTTTTCCAGATGGACTACAGTCAGCCCCAAGCAGTCCAATCTTCCTAATGACATCTTGACAATCTAAATCAGGGTCAGACACCTCTTTGAAGTATCCTGCCAAGTCTTCCTGTGTTCATTTTAATCCAGGATCTAAAAACCTTTCATGAGTGGCATGCCAAAGACTTCATTTATTTACTCTAATTTAGCATTTCATGTGCCAAAAAAACTTCCCAATGTATGTAAAATATCATTGTAGGGTGAAGTAAAAGTCAGTATAAAATCACATAATTAGAATCACAGCATCAGAATGTTGAATTATTGAGTTCTAAAACTTCATTTTAAAGATGGATAAATCAGGGCCACAGGAGGATAAAGTGTTACCTGGAGTCTAATAGCCAAGTTAGGGGCAGACCCAAGCTAGAGTCTACTGAGTCTTAAATTTTCTTTTTATTCTATCACTGCTTTTTACAAGCAAATTTGAGTCTTAAACATAGAGCATCTGCTAGCAACATCAAGAAAACTGAAACCTCAAACAAAATCATCATTTTTTTTGTATCTACAGCCATGAATTTCTCCAGCATTTAGAGACTTCTAGCCTCATGTTGTTTTACTGGTCTCTTTACTGGCTTGCGGTTTGTTGGAAAAAGCACTGACTGACTTAGAAGGCTGAGTTTGGTGCAGTTCAGTCATTCATTTTTTTGAATCTTGAGTACATTATTTAGCTTCTTTGAGACTCTGCTCATTCAAAGGTAAATAAGGAAAAATCACAACCTCCTAGAGTTGTTAGGAGGTGTATTTGCCAGGGGTTTGGAGAAAATAGGTCCCGTGTTGGTTGGTTCAATAATTGGTCACAAAATGGCAAAAGGACCAACAGAGCAATGAGAGAAGGTGAGGTCATCCTAGCATTAGCAAGTATAAGAAGCCACTACCTCTTCCAGAGCTGCAGGTACAAAGAGAGGAGGCAATGCTAAGAGCCCTGGCATCAGGGCCTGGTGAGAGCTGGACCCTTGGAGGATAGTCATTCCCAGGGGAGTCAGGCAAGACCCAGAGTTAGTGGTAAGGCTGCCTTGCAGGAGCTCAGATCATGGTTTGAGGGGCTGACTGTTGGGAGCTAGAACCTGGAGGAGAAGCAGCCACTGCTCAAGCCAAGGGGGCAAGGTGAGAAATAGTTAGCTTCTCTTTCCCTCCCTTCTTCCAGTCTCTTTCTACTGCCTGCTGTCAGCTGAACTGAACAGAGGTGAGGTCTTTTGGCAAGAGAACCTTGGAATGTTGTTTGCAGGGTTTGGCCTCCCTGTGATAAAGAGTAAATCAGGGAAGTGCAAGAATTGATCTGAGTGCAGAGGAGTTGAATAATTTCCTGCATATCAAGCTCCTAGCACTGTGCACAAAGGTGGTTCTCCTCCACCTTGTGACACATTACTGGGATCCACAGCACTGAAATAAACCTCCAAGGATTGTCTTTCCCAGGTGGCTCAGGCATTTTTTGATCTTGAAGTGGTAATTGACAATCTCCCACCAAGGTCAAGGTGGCTGAAGCTGGCTTCCTATGTGCACCCTATTCATTAAAACCATCGGTTGGGTGCAGTCACGCATGCCTGCAATCAGCACTTTGGGAGGCTGAGGCGGGTGAATCGCCTGAGGTCAGGAGTTTGCGACCAGCCTGATTAACATGGTGAAACACCGTCACTACTAAATACAAAAAAATTAGCCGGGCATGGTGGCACATGTCTGTAATGCAAGCTACTTGGGAGGCTGAGACAGGAGAATTGCTTGTACCTGGGAGGCGGAGGTTGTGGTGAGCCCAGATTGTGTCATTGCACTCCAGTCTGGGCAACAAGAGCGAAACTTTGTCTCAAAACAAACAAACAAAACAAAACAAAACAAACCCATAATCATTTCTTATGCTTTATAAAGTACCTTTTCTATCATGTATTTAAGCTTGGCAGCAACCCAATGAGTCATATGATAAAATGGACCATACAGTTGAGGCACAGAGAGGTTAGGTAAGTAGCCCAAAGTCAAACAGCTAATAGATGGTGGAGTCAAGTTTGAATTGCAATCTGACTCTAAGTTTAGTCCTTTCACTTATACCTGTAGCTTGCTTCGCCAGTGTGGCCACAGAATTCATGAGTTTTAAGCATTTCACACATGGTGTTTCATCGTTTCCTTCTAGCAGGCAGTTGCTATTATTTTCTCTTATTTCTAGATGAGGATCCTGAGGTCCATTGAGGTTACATGACTTGTCCTTTGTTAGTGGAATGATATTATTTGTAATGTAATGAGCTTCTCATCATTAGAACTAATTAAGCTAGTGATCACATATCTGGCTATGGCAGCACAGATGCTTATAGATACTTCATGATTAAAATGAATCACTGCATTTCAAAGGGCTTTTTCTGGAACCCCACATTTCTGAAGAAGATTACTTATCCAGAGAAACTCCATTTTTGTCCATTTCCTGTATTGAGCTACCATGTAGGATGTTATTTGCAAAAAATGGTTCTGCTGCTATAAAACAAAAGCAAATTGAACCCGACTGACTTAATGACCCTCAAAGTCATTTTTACAGCTCTGATTCCACAATATTATGAAATAACGAGCACCGGCACACATCACCGTTGCAAATACAATATGAGGACCCTAGGCAGAGGACAGGATCCTCTCATAGAAGCTGAATAAATAGGTATTGTGAGGAGTTCAGTGGGTGATGGCACAGGGGCCTTCATTTCCGCTTCTAGCCAAAGAAAATTTTGATCAGGCTGCAGGCCGCCTGCCCATTCATCTGCAGCAGGAACTGGATTTAGCGTCTGTATGGGCCGGACTCCCGTATCTATCATCCAGTTAGGCCTAATCAAAATGTTTTCCGTTTCACCTGGTAAGTGCAAAAGGCTTGGAGGAGGGTCTGAGTGATGGTGATGGAGTCCCATCACTTTCTCATCACTGAACTGCAGTTGTTAAAAGGCCCATTTCTCCTCAGTGTCTCACTCTGAGCTGAGGCAGGCAATCTCTCCTGTCCCTGGAAGCTGCTCTTGGCAGCAGAAAAAAATCTATGGAATTGACCCAGGATGGGGAGGGAGGCAGGGCACATTATAACCCTAAGGAAGCCTAAGGTCAGAGGTGAAACTCAGCACTGATAGATGAAATGAACCTCCTAGCAGGAGCCTCCTTATATAATGAGGGGCTGCAACCTCCTGGGATGGGGGTGGGTGAGGAAGCAGAGGCCAGAGGTCCTCTTAGGCACGAGGGAAGCTCAGCAGAGGGGATTGGAGTATCTCTGGCCTCTTAAGTACAAAGAAGGTGGGGGAGGGGGCTGCTGATTAGAATGAAAATGTGACAGTCATGCAAATCTTCCCATTGGATTTATGCATCCTTTGCCAGGATTTCAAGAGGAGGATACCTGACAGCCCCCATTAGAGCCAGAGAAATGGGGAAAGTTACACATTGTTCTGTTAAGGGAACCCCGAAGACCAGGGAATGGAGGCATCCCTGCTGAATTTGTTACTGAGGGAATATTGATTTCAGGAGAAAAACAAATAATGCAGAAATGTTTCCACTTTGATGTAGCACATTCTGATTTGGACTGCACTGTGGTGAAACTTCCTTGTGTGACTCTCAGTATTCCAAAGCAGACATAATTCTTTTCCATTGAAGGATGTTATTGGTGGCATGGGGGTGGTAGAAAAAATGAGCTTGCAGTTGATTTTGATTCAGCTGGGAAATGGGTTGTTCCAAGGAGTGGCGAAATGAGACTACTGAGGTAGGCTAAGGTCTGGGAGGGCCTTAAATTGTGGGCTAAGAGATGTGGTCAGTGTTTCAGGGTAATGAAAAACAATGAAAGTCTTTTGACCAGCGGACTGATAAGATCAGAACTGTGCTTTTGAGGTTAATTCTGGCAGCCCAGTGGAAGGTGGGCTGAAGGGGTGGAAAGGGTCCTTTTCCTCTTTTCACTTCATTGATGAGCAAATGCATCTATAGGTGCTAGGCTGGGATGCCAGTTAGAAGCCTATTACAATGGCCATATAACAGAGAGGCTGAAAGACCTAGCTGAATTTGGGAAAGGTAGTGAGAAAAAGATAGAGAATAATAATATTTTGAGTATTCAATAAGAGCCTATCTTGTACCCATCATTAGATGCCTATCACCTCATTTAACCCTTGCAGCAATCCTGCAAGCTAGGCAGTAATATTCCCCTGTTACAAATGAGAAAACAGGCTCTCAGTGATGTTAACCTCTCAATGGTATTTAAACCAACACACAGTTTCATCTGCCAAAAGAATAGAAAAGTTTCTAGTTCAAGTCCACTGAACTCAGCCCACCATTATGTTTCTTCTTGATATGCAGAGTTTTATATCCAGAAGGGGCTTTTCGGATTATCTAGTTCTTCTCCCCATTTTGTAGAAGAGAAGACTGAGGCAGGGGGCGGAGGGTGAGACAGCTCAGGTCTGCATTCTTTTTATTCTTCCAAATGCCTTCTCATTCTCTGTTGTCAATATGAGCCCTCGTTTCATCTGAAGCTCACACCACACTCCCAACAGATAGGAAATTGAGTTATACCAATTATGTCCCTGGCACAATTCAAGATGAAGTGATTGTCAGCAATACCATCACAATTTTCTCACTGGACCACTAATTTCCTCTCTTACCCCTTTAATCACTGATGCTTGAGGATCTTCCTTATTCTTTAACACAAGGGTCACTTTAAGACACCTGCTATGTGTTCAGGAGCTCCCTTGCTATAACATTAATTAGTGCAATCCTCACAACAACCTTCTGAGCTGAGCAGCTCTGCTTGTCTTGCCAGTTGAGAACACCGAGACTCAGAGAGGTTAAGTAACTTGCCTAAGGTCACATAGGTAGGAAGTGGCATAGCGGGATTCAAATCCAGGTTGGTCTCATTCCAAAGCCTCTTCATGAAAATGTCTCTCCTCCTGTTTTAATGTCATTTTATCATTAAGGAGACATTGTTGAGTGCCCACTATATGTCAGGTACAGTGACAAGTACTGAAGGTCTGCACTACAAGTCAGCAATGCATTCTGTGCTCTCACAGAGTCCCAAAGAAGGACAGAGGTTAAACAGCAATGTTTCTCCTCTCCTATTTCTTAACAATGGTCAGAACCCATGTATTTACAGCACTTGACAACTCACAAAGCATTTCATATGATTATCTTCTTATACTCAAACAACCACCCTAGAAAGCACATAATTTCAGCTCCTCTCTTTCAATAGAGAAGACAAGATGAGAAATAGAGTAAATGACTCAAATAGATTAGAGAGGTTAAGTGATGTGTGTTAGCCTATGCTGCTGGCAATGTGGTTTAACTTTTTGCTCACTGCTCTTCACGCAGCACAACATGAATTCTGGGTCTTTCTCTCTTTTTCCCTCCCAACTTTTTGTCAGCCAAACTTGACTCTTCCATTTATTTGTGTTGAAACTTTCTCTATAGTGTCCCTTGCAGCAGTAAGCTGATACCTTGTGCTACCACACTCTAACCCAGGGCTGTCTATGTTCACACTCTTCAGATCTGTGACTCCTCGTGTGGCTTTTTTTTCTCTTTCAGATTTGGTGGGTCTTGAATGCCCCTGAAAACCATTCTGCTCCATTTAAAAAGTGAAAGTCTAAGGAACTACCTAGAGTGCACACATTTCTCCCTGGTTTTCCTTTTCTCCATCCATCCATCCATCCATTCATCCATCCATCCATCCATCCATCCATCCATCCATCCATCCATATGTTCCAGTGATAGAGACAAGAGCTCAGCATCCCAGTGGTAGAGAAAACTCTAGCAGCTACTGCTAGATGAGCCAGAACCACAGACTGTCACCCCCAGCATTATAGACCTGCAGGCCTGTGGAAAAGGGAGTTGGGGCTGGATGGAACATTTGAGACAAATAAGAGACTACTGATGAATGAAGCTAGGGAGGCAGGCAGTGGCCAAATTGTGAATGGCAAGATAAGAAGTTTGGACATAAGCCTATAAGCAAAGGAGGCATGAACAGGCTTTATGCAGGGAGGGACCTGACCAGATTTTAATCTTAGAGGGAACACTTGGGGTGTAGTGTGGAGACACCAAATTTGAACAACCAATGTTAGACTCCAAAAGATCATTTAAGAGAGAGTTACAAAAACAAACAGTTATGAGGGCCCAAGCTGGGTCTATGGGGTGGCAATAGGGGAAAGAAGGAAGTTGGAGAGATTAAAAAGGAGGTGAAATCAATATGTTTTGATGGAAAGGGATTGAGAGAGGTCTAGGATGCCTCCAGGATTTTTGTTTGGATTATGAACTTTGATATAGGGTACACTGGAGAAACAATGAAATTGAGAGCCAAAAGATGTTGAATTCAGCTTTGGTACATTGAGTGAGCTTGAGGTGTCAGCGTGACATCCATGTGGAAATGTCCAGTGATCAGTTAAGTATATGAGCTTGGAGTTCAGAAGAAAGGATGATATATAATGAACACTGAATGGATAATAGTTATGTTGCTGTATTTTGCTAATTTAGCTCAGACCCTAATTATTGATTTATCCACATTCTCATTAGGATGTTGCTGATCACTGCAGCCCACGGGCATTGCCTATTGATGGTAAATCCACACAGTCTGAGGTTGTGAATCCAAGCTGACCAATTCACTGGGACACCTTTTAGTCTTATAGGCCCTTCCAAGTTCATCTCCCTCCAAAGTTCCCCAGATTCCACCTGAGTTTTGGCTTCCTCTGCTTACAAATATCATCATGGCTTTAGTTTGCTAGAAACTCAAGTGCTACTGTCTTTAAGTAGTTTCATGTATCTAGACATTCCAAAACAGTGGAACTCACGCTATCTCTCTTGGCATTTCAGAATCAAATGTTCAGAGAATCTCAGAGCTGGGTAGTCATCTTGAAGATCATGCACAGCTTTTTAATTTTATGAATGGAAGTTGTGAGGCCAAGGCAGAGGAAGTGACTTAGTGAGGCTCCCTTCCATTCAATAAAATGTTTATTTGTTGTGTGTCTACCATTTTTCAAGCTATATATCTTAGATGCTGGAAATACAATGGTGAAACTGAAATATGTAGACCCTACTGTGTTCTTTACAGCCTATCAGGACAGAGGTAAACACTGTTAACCAGACTAGAGAAAGTGGTAATAAAATAATCATTAACTATCTGCCCGCATCACCTTAGAAATAATTTCTTGTGAGGAGCTAGTGTGTAGCAGAAAGTAAGGGTCATCTAACTCTAATTCTAAGTCCTTTCCAGTATATCTTGTTGCCTCCTTCATTAGTAGGTAATAGAAGCTGCTAAAATCATAGTTGAGGAGTGGTTAAAGGCCTGGGATTTCGAGTCAGACTACCTGGGTTCAAATCTCAACTACCACTTTTTGTGATCTCGGGTAAGTTACTCAGCCCATCTGAGTATTCCACTTATCTGTAAACTGCAGATACGATCTACTTCATAAGGATGTTGTGTTTAATAAATGGTTCTGAATTTTATGTTTTATGTAAACTCCAAGGTTCTTTCCAGTTTAAAATATAGTCTCTGCTTCCCACTATCATAAGTGGTAGAGTAGATTGAAAGAGCATGAAACTGGGAATTAAGATTATTGGGTTTCAGTCCAAGTTTTGCTTCTAAGTAGGCGTCAATTTTGGAGAAGCATGCGACTTTCCTGGGCCACAGTTTTTCCATCCTCCTGTTATGGCTTCAGAGCAGATAATCTCTGAAATGCTTTCTTTTTAACTGATAGACTGTTATGAGAGAGATGAGCCTAAGTTTGGAAATCATAAGAAAATAGTTGTAAAAAATAAACTTGACTGTCATATGACACATTTCTCCTCTCCCTCAATTCTTAATTATTTTTTGCTTCAAATTAATGCACATTGTTTTTATCCAATAAATGATACTTATGTGAATAATACACTAACATTAGCTGGGTCCACAGGGAGCCCAGAATGTATGGATAGAAATTGAGAAAAAGATACTGGCATCCACCCAGCTGTTCTACCAGCATAGCCCTCAAGCACACAACCCTTTGAATCTGCCGTCTGGAAAAACATTGAGATTTCAACAAACATTCTCAATATTTATCCTTTTCTAGCACCTCCTATGTACCAAGTTTTTCTGCTTATGGAAGACAATGCTGAGAAGTATGTATTCCATTTCACACACAAGAACACCTTATCTAAGCCTTGGGATAAAGTGACTTGACTACAAGCACATTAAGAAATAAGGACAGATATGAATTCCAACTCAATGTCCAATGTCAAGTCTTAGGCCATTCCTGTCTTACAGCCTGATGTCTGTGTTTCCATGTAGGGTAGGCCCAGCCACAGCAAGTCAGCCACTTATTGTGATTTGGGGAGTTGAGACGCCTCACATTTGTTCAGACCCTGGTATCCATTCTAGATGAGGGAGAGAGTTTGATTATTAGAAGGCATGGCTCCATCTTAACACAGTGGCAGTCCCTCATGAGTTTGGGCTCTTACTGTATTACTGTTCTAATGACCTCATCATATGCATCCTCTCACAGAAGATTGAGTGCAGGAGGAGTGAGCAAAGGAGGCAGAATCCAATAAAAGTTGAAAACCAGAGACTTCTCAGTTGAAGGCTTCTTGGTTTAAGGGGCCCGGCTCATGAGGGTGACAAGATTTCCCTCTTAATCCTCATTCCTGCTACTCTACTGTTGTCCTAGTAATGGGGACAGATGTCTTTATTAGCACCTAATAAAGAACAATAGAAAGACTTCGTGAGTGGGTTGGGGGAAGGACAGGAAGAGAACCGCTATAGCAGGGGTTGGGAAATCCTTTCTGTTAATATCTCTGACAAATGGGTAAAATAAAAAGTCTGTATAGAAAAGCACTAGAATGTATTTGATTTGAGATGTCTTTCTTTTGCCGATTAGCTCTCTCCTTATTTTTTACAACTTTTACTGCAGAGTTAGTAAAATCAATGTTGGTTTATTTTATGGGGTAGAAATCTTCTTGAAAAATTAGCTGTGATTAGAATTTCTAAAAGCAAATCCTATTCTTCCCTGTTAACTCAAATTATAAAATTGAAGAAATATTCAGTGGAAAACCTACTGGCCTAATCATTCCTAAAATTGCAGGATGTCATAAAATCTTGTATTTAAATTTTAAATATTAATTTTAAATGAGGTATTAATAAGCTGAATAGTGTCACAAAATCTTCAGTGAGAAGCAACTAAAATATTTCTGTTTGGAAAATTATCTTAAAGTCTTCCAGAATAGGGACATGCTAAGAATAGCACTAAAGTTTTAGCTCAATAGGTTAAAATTAACTGAGATAAGGAATAAAAAAGAGAAAGATTAAGCTGGCTCCAGAAGGTGAGCAATCATATCGTCCATATATGAGGAGAAATAAATTTTACAAAGTTTAGTGAGAATGTCCGACTCTCTTTCCCCTGGGCCTTTGAACATTTTCCCCTTTGTCTAGATAATTTCTCTATATTCCACTATCCTCTGGAACTCCCCTTACTAAGCCTTACTCTATTATATTTTTTCATAACACTTATCACCTTGTAACATAATATGAAAAATGTTTATTATATTTTTGGTTGCTTCTTCCATTTCCCCCTGCCAAATATAAGCTCCTTGAGGATAAGAGCTTATGATATTAACATTGTGTTCATTGCTGTATTTCCAGGATCTAGAACAGGGCTTGATATGTAGAGAAAGTTTAATAAATATTTGTTGAATGAATGAAAATCTCACCTTGTAGAACATCTCCTTCATGAATCTTATCCTAAACAAGTTTCGTCTTGTAGTTACTCCATCACAGCACTTTTTACGCCACACATGAAAAAAATTACATGGAATTCATATAGCATAAAATTCACCATTTAAAAGTGTAAGATTCAGTGACTTTCACAATGATGTGCAGATACTACTTCTCAGTAGTTCCAACGCATTTTCATCACGCTAAAAGAAAACTCTGTAGCCATTAAGCAGTCACTGCCCATTCCTCTTTACCCCTTGAACCTGACAGCCATCAATTCACTTTCCGTATCTATAGATTTACCTATTCTGGATATTTCATACACATGGAATGGTGCAATATGTGACCTTTTGTGTCTGGCTTCTTTCAGTTAGCATACTATGTTCAAGGCTCATCTATGTTACAGTATGAATCAGAACTTTATTCCTTTTTATGGTCGAGTAATTTTTCATTGTATGGATATACCACATTTTGTTTATGAAGTTATCTATTGATGGACATTTGGGTTGTTTCCACCTTTTAGCTCTTGTGAATAGCGCTGCATGAACATTCCTGTGCAAGTGTTTGTTCACACTAGATTTTGGTTGCCTCCTTTTTCCTCTGTCACTCCTACAAAACCATGAACTCTACAAGGGCAACGACTGTCTGTCTTATTCATGGATATATTCCAAGACTGAGTTGTGGCCTAGAAAATATTTGATGACTGGCTGAATATAAAATGTTCAAGACTCTTAAATTACTTAGTGAAATCAATAATTGAAATTTCTTAAATAATAGGGAACCAAAACCTTTAAAGATTCAATAATGCCACAAACATTAAAGAATATATATGCCTTAATTCCATATGAAGGCTAGCTGCAAAAGAGAAGGGAATGAGGATGGGCAAGAGGAATGAAGGACTCCAGCAGGGTCAGAGAAGAGGAAGAGTGAGGTGGAAGTAGGAGGGGAAGGAGAGGTGAGGGAGAGCAGGAGGAGGGAGGGGACTCAGAGATGAAGGAGCTGGAGCAGCTCTCAGGTTGCTGTGTGCCTCTCACGCAGCCGAGAAAAGTCCTCTCTGCCACCAGGAAACAGCTTTTTGTCTTTTATTTTCAAACATCAAAGTTTATTTCTGAAGTAAAGGTTTGCTTTATGTGAAATCCTGAAGGTGTTCCCCAGGTGTTCAAGAGTGACTTTGGCTTTTAGAAACAAACTTTTGAAATGAAGAGTTGTCTTCAAATGTTAGTCGCTATTTTTTTTTTCTTGGCTAAGCTTTTCTTCATATATATATATATATATATATATATATATATATAGTGGAAAAAACATGTAAGTCTATCCTCTTACCAACTTGGCAGTGTACATAATAGTACTGTTAACTATATGCACATTGTTATGTAAGAGATCTGTACAACTTTTTCATTTTGCATGACTGAAACTCTATACTCACTGAACTTAACATTTATTGAACACCTACCATGTGACTGCAATGATGACGAACCACTGTCTCTCCGGGTTAATATGCCCCTTTCTCCATTTATATACAGAGATTGTGTCCATTTTCATATATGATTAATACACATGTATTTTTATAATGATTTCCAGTTTATAAGGTGTTTCCCTTATATTTCTTTATAAGGTACTACCTGTTTATTCCATTATTTGATCCTCCCTCAAACTGTTATTCTCACTTTACATATGAGGAAGCCAAGGTCAAGAAAACATAAGTAGTTTACCCAAGGTCACAGAACTAGTAATGGCAGAGCTAAGATTTAAAATAGGTTTTTGAACACAAATTCTTCCCCACTGTATTATGCTACCAATGATTTATTCCAAATAACATTAAAGAATGACTTTAGCACTGCCTCTTGGGTTTCTGGAAAAGAGAAAAATGCTTATAAAATAAACTTTATTATTCTGGTTCAAATTATTTACTATATAAGCTGCTTTTTCTTTTAACCACCACGTTACTCCAATTTATGTTATTTTATTTTTTACCTTGCTTTTTTTTTTTTTTTTTCTTTGAGACAGAGTCTCGCTCTGTCAACCAGGCTGGAGTGCAGTGGCATGATCTCTGCTCATTGCAACCTCTGCCTCCTGGGTTCAAGTGATTCTATTGCCTTAGTCTCCTGAGTAGTTGGGATTACAGGCCCGCACCGCCACGCCTGGCTAATTTTTGTATTTTTAGTAGAGATGGGGTTTCGTCATGTTGGCCAGGCTGGTCTGAAACTGCTGACCTCAGGGGGTTGGCCGCCTTGGCCTCCCAAAGTGCTGGGATTACAGGTGTGAGCCACCGCACCCGGCCTTTGCTTGAGCCACCACACCTAGCGTTTGCTTTTATTTATTGTTCTGAGCATTATTATTTTCCAAGTTTTAGGCACTGCATTCAATAAGTGCTAAAGCGTTGGGGCCCGATCTGGGCTTAAATCCTACTACTAAATCACTTGTATGACCTTGGAGAAATCACTCAACCTCCAACTTTCAAAGGCTCCATCTGTAAAATGGAGCCAATGAGCTAATGCATCAAAACTGCTTAAGATATTTCCCTAGCTATTAGCAAACATGTAATAAATGGCAGATATTATTATTGTTATCCTAAATATAAAAAAAGAGTACTTCATCCAGTTAAATCATTTTCTGATAAAGGATTGAAGTCTTGCAGCTAGAAAATAGGAAAAGAGCCTAGAATTTGAAGTCAAATAGAGTTAAGTGTCAATTTCATTTCTGCCACTTATTAGTAGTATGGACTTGATTTTCTCATTGCAAAATGGGAATCATAATACCTATCTTGCTGGTTTCTTGGGATGATATTTAGAAAGCTCTTGAAACATAAGTGTTCAATAAACATAAGCTACTATTATTACTATTGCAAAGATTATTATTTTAAATAAAACATCTCAACCTCACAGATCAAGCGATCTAGGTACTCAAAGAGGACATCTGAAGCAAATGCCAGCAGGGCATAGAATTCTTTCTTTTGAGATCAGAACCCAGAAAACCTTCAAGTGCCAGAACAGAATATGACCATGATGATTAACAAGATTCAAGCCTAGACCCCAACATGCTGAGGGAATTTGTATGTCCTGGATGTTTGCATCTGCATCTTATTCTTCCTTCTGGTACAAAGATTTTACATCCAATTAAAAAATCATTTATTGAACGTTGACTACATGCCTGATCCTGTGCATGTCACAGTGGAAAACACAAAGATAAATGGGGTGAAACTTGGATCTCTTCTTGGTCCACATTCCTCTTGGGGGGTGGTTTATTCTGTTCCATGGCTTTAAACACATCTAAGTGCTATAACCAAATTTATTTCTTCAGCTCCTTTGACTTTCAGACTCATTTCCATCTGCCTATTTTCCACGTTCATTCAGATGTGAAGCACCTTGTAGGTAATGCAGCCAAAACAGAACCCTTGATATTCTCTCCTCCCACCCTCCATAAATCCACCCTTCCCCGACTGGATCATATTTACTAAATTGCACCATAATTCATTCAGTTACTCAGGCCAGAATAGGAGTAATCCATGACCTCTGTCTTTTTTTCACACCCTATAGCCAGTGTATCAGCAAGAATCGACAGCTTTACCTTCAGAGTATAATCCCCATCCAACCAGTTCTCACCAATCCCCTTTCCACTTCCACCCTGCCCCCAAACACCAATCCCTTGCATGGCTAGCTTCCTAGTGTGCTAGCTTCCTGGTTATCCCCCTGTTTCCACCCTGGCCTCCAGGCTAATGCCTACACCCACATTCATTGTGCACAGCATTGCCCCAGAGACACCATTCACAAAGACTGCAATGTGTGGAGCACCCCCTTGAGTTGTGCAATGCAGTGACCCCCACTTGCCTTGCTCCAGTCTACACTCCATGGAGCCTACTTTCCAAATTTAAGGGAAAGCCTGCTGTTGCTTTGCTCAGAACTCTCCTGGGCTTACTTTTCTATTTAGGGTAAAACCTGAAGTCCTGTAAGTTGCCTGAGGTTTTGGCCCCAGGCCACTCCTCCACCCTCATTTAATTCTTTTTCCCTCTCTCACTGTTCTCTTGCCACACAAATCTTCTTGCCTTTTCTCAGCCACTCCAAGTAAATTCCTGCCTCAAGGCCTTGGACTTTGCTAGTCCTTCTACCTGGGATGCTCTTCCTCCTGGTTTTTGTACGTGTACCCTCATTTTAGTCAAGTCTTTGCTCAAATGTTCCTTTCAAGAGGGCTTTCCTGATCGTATATGATTTCATTTGATATTCTCTTACTTACCCTGCTTTAGTTTTCTTTATAGCACTTATTCTACCTTACATTATATATTTACTTGTTTATTTTGCTGTTCTCTGTCTTACCCATAAGCACTTACTCTTCATGAGGATAAAAATTTTGTCCATTTTCTTCATCACTCTATTCCCCAGAAGTGCTAGTGCATAGTAAATATTCAATAAATATTCATAGATTGAATGAATAGAATATGAAATTCATTCATTGGTTCACGTATTCCTTCCTTCCTTCATTGAACAATCATTTACTAATACACTACTCTGTGCTGGCATCCCACACATATTGTTTCCCTTCATCTTCACAATGATGTGAACCTCATTTTTATGAATTCACAGAGTTTTGTGATGATAAATCCAAGCCACAGGAGGTTATCAAAGTCTATATAATATAATATAATATAATATAATATAATATAATATATAAATAGCTCAAAGGTTCTATTGCCTGTGAGCTTTCCACACTAGCAAATCATCACCTCCTTAACCCATGATGGTCAGTAGCTCTATGTGGCAGTTGATTAAGAAATGAGAAAATGAGTTATGACAGTATGTATGGTTTATTGTATGAGTATATTAGTCAGGTTTTGTTGCAATAATAAACAACCCCAGTATCTCAGAGGCTAAGGACAACAAATATTTATTTCTTGCTTATGTTACATGACAGTCGTAGATCAGTTGGGCTGGATTCAGCTCATACATATATATACATATATATTTAATATTGCAACCCAACAAAAAGAGTGACCAATGTTTAGGACATGCTGTTGTCATGGTGGAGGTGGGAGTGAGAAGAATTAAGTCAAGCCATACAAACACAGTTAAAACTCTTGATTGGATATGACAAGTGTCTAATATTTCCAATATTCCATTGGTCAAGATATGTCACGTGGCCAAGCTCAACGTCAATAAGGCAGGGACGTACATTCCTTCCTCGGTTTGTACAGGCATCTCACATGGCAATAGGTTGAGAAGATATGATCTTATTACAGAGACGGAGAGAGTAGTTCAGAAAAACTATACCCAGTCTATCACACAAAGAGAAAATATTTTTAAAAATGGGGTCCACAAGGCACAAATAACAAAAGTCCCCTCTAGATATCCTGATGGGGAGATACCACCATGGTTTAGAGGTTGTCTTCACTTGTGCAAATTTGGATTGACAATATTATTTCCACCAGCAGTGAATGACTTCAGAAGGACTTCACTTATGCATTCTTTTATGCATTCTTTTATCAAGGACTTTGAGAACTTACTTTGTGTTAGATACCGAGGAAACTGAGATCAACTCATAACAGATTTATGTGAAAACCAGCTGTTATTTGCTTACAATTGGAGCTGTACATTTTTTAGCATACAAAATACTTGGTCCACTGTTCAGAAGATCTTTTTCTCTTGAATCCTACCAAGCCAAATTAGCCCTGGTGAGCAAGAAATTAGAATAAAAGGAGTTAAAAGTGTGCGTGTGCACCCATACACTCAGTTTTGGAGATATTCTTACATATTCACGCTCTTTGCATCTTTTCTTCCAGACTTCATGTATAACTCTTCTGTTAACATCCTCTATCTAGATTTTAGTGGACACCTATAATTTTATTTGTTTAACAACTCCTCTCTCATTTTTCTGGGAATAGAGGAATTTTTTTTCTTTTTTTCTGGGAACTGTTTCTTTCCCCTACTGCCCCTATATGGTCTACAGGAGCCACCATCTTCTCACGTGATTCCTCCCCTACCACTGTTGATTGGTCCATGAGTGGGCGCACACTCTAAGCTTGACCAATAGGAGCTCCTGCCTTACGTTTTTAGAACTGGGACTAGGAGACTGCTTCAATTCCCCTCTCCACAGGGAAAAAAATAAACAGGTCTGGAGTTCGAGACCAGCCTGGCCAATATGGTGAACCCCTGTCTCTACTAAAAATACAAAAATTAGCTGGGTATGGTGGCACACGCCTGTAATCCCAGCTATTTGGGAGGTTGAGGCAGGAGAATCGCTTGAACCCGGGAGCAGAGGTTGCAGTGAGCCGAGACTGTGCCATTGCACTCCAGCCTGGGTGACAAGAGTGAAACTCCATCTCAAAAATAAATAAATAAATAAATAAAATTTTAAAAGGGTGACATAAGCTAAACAGATTTAGGATCCCATATTTCCTCCCTTGAGAATGAAAGTATGAGAGAAAATAAAGCTGACAACCTGAAAGAGTGAGAGAGAACACTGCCATGTGCCATTATAAGTCCTTTTCAAGTCCCGTGGCCAGTTTTTCTTCATGTCCAGCCATATTTCTGTCCTGATTGTATTTGATTATCATTCCTTTCTTGGATCCTGTGGATAATTAATTCTTCTCCTTTTTGGCCAAAGGTTGTTCAAGTTGTATTTCTGCTTGTTGCTGACAGGTCATTCTTTGAAGAATGATGGCATTCTTCACAGTTTTTAACAACGAGTATTTTTAATTTATGTATGCACAGTTTTTAGAGACAATGCTATTGCACACTTAACAGACTACTATAGTGTAGACATAACTTTTATATGCACTGGAAACCCCAAAATTGTGTGACTTGCTTTATTGCAGTGGTCTGAAACCAAACTCCAACATCTCCAAGGTATTCCTGTATGGAGAAAAGCTTTGGCGAAACGCTGCCTGAAGAAGGAAACCTGGGGGAACATGAAAAAATATATATCAAGAATGGGCAGAGGAAGGAGGTCTGTGCAGAGAAGCAAGATGGGAACAAGGAACACAAACAGGTGAGGTCATAAATAATTCAGGGAGGGGAGTTTCAAAAGGGAAGGTGGAATCTACAGTAGTAACAAACACTTCTGGGAGAATCAGGCAAGATGTAGACCAAAAAAAATACTGGAGTTAGCCACATCGAGATCACTGACATCTTAGTATAAGCCATATATGGTACAGAGGAAGGGTGATGCAGGAGTCAGTCAATATGGATTAGGGAGTAAATGGGAGCTGAAGAAGTTCAGACCATGAATATAGACAGTGTTATATTTCACAGTAAAGGCAAGAGATGAGGTTAGCATCAAAAGGTACGTTTTTGAGGAATAGTTTTAATTCTCCCCACTTAAAATGGAAGAGATGCGGTCCATAAACATTTATTGAGTAGATACAGGAATACCTTGGAGATGTTGGAGTTTGGTTTCAGACCACTGCAATAAAGCAAGTCACACAACTTTTGCGTTTTCCAGTGCATATAAAAGTTATGTTTACACTATACTGTAGTCTGTTAAGTGTGCAATAGCATTGTCTCTAAAAAATGTACATACCTAAATTAAAAATACTTGTTGTTAAGAACTGTTAGCAATCATCTCAGCCTTCAGCAAATCTTTTTGCTAGTGGAGGGTCTTGCTTTGATGTTGATGACTGCTAACTGATCGGGGTAGTGGTTGCTGAAGGCTGGGGTGGTTGTGGCAATTTCTTTAAACAAGACAACAATGAAGTTTGCTGCATCAGTAGACTCTTTCTATCATGAAATATTTCTCTGTAGCATGCAATACTGTTTGATAGCATGTTACTCACAGTATAATTTCTCTCAAAATTGGACCGATCTTCTCAAACCCTGTTCCTGCTTTATCTACTAAATTTGTTTACTACTCTAAGTGCTTTGTTGTCATTTCCACAGGGCTCACAGCATCTTCACCAGGAATACTTTCCGTCTCAAGAAACCACAAGAAGCAATTCTTCATTCCTTAAAGTTTTATCATGAGATTGCAACAATTCAGTCTCATCCTTAGGGTCCACTTCTAATTCTAGTTTTCTGGTAATTTCCATCGCATCTGCAGCTCTTTCCTCCATTAAAGTCTTGAACCTTTCAAAGTCATCCATAAGGGTTGGAATCAACTTCTTCCAACAACCTGTTAATGTTGATAGTTTGACCTTCCTCCCATGAATTACAGATGTTAATGGCATCTAGAACAGGGAATCCTTTCCAGAAGAGTTACAGTTTACTTTGCCCAGATCCATCAGAGGAATCACAATCTATGGCAGCTATAGCCTTATGAAATTTATTTCTTAAATAATAAGACTTGAAAGTCAAAATTATTCCTTCATCAATGGACTGCAGAATGAATGTTGTGTTAGCAGGCATAAAAACAACATTCATCTCTTTGTATATCTCCATCAGAGCCCAAGGTTGAATGACCAGGTGCATTTTCAATAATACAATATTTTGGAAGGAATCTTTTATCTGAGCAGTCAGTCTCAATAGTGGGCCTAAATTATTCAGTAAACTATGCTGTAAAAATATGTGCTGTCATCCAGACTTTGTTGTTCCATTTTTAGAACACAAGCAAAGTAGATTTAACATAATTCTTAAAGGCCCTAGGACTTTTGGGATGCCAAATGAGCACTGATTTCAACTTAAAGTCACCAGCTGCATTAGCCCCTAACAAGATAATTAGCCTGTGCTTTGAAGCTTTGAAACCAGGCATTGACTTTTCTTCTGCATCTCTGAAAGTCCTAGATAGCATCTTCTTTCTCGCAATAGAAAGCTATTTCACCTAAATTGAAAATATGTTATTTAGTACTTTCATAAATTATCTTAGCTAGATCTTCTGAAGAACTTGCTGCAGCTTTTACATCAGCACTTGCTGCTCCACCTTGCACATTTATGTTATAGAGACAACTTCTTTTCTTAAACAGTATGAACTTTTAGCATCCAACTTTTCTTCTGCAGCTTTGTTACTTCTTTCAGCCTTCATAGAATTGAGGAAGAGTTGGGGCTTTGCTCTGGATTAGGCTTTGACTTAAGTGAATATTGTGGCTTGTTTGATCCTTTAGCCAGACCACTAAAACTTTCTCTATATCAGGATTGAAGCTGTCTCATTTTTTCATCATTCATGTATTCACTGGAGTGGCACTTCTAATTTCCTTGAAGAACTTTTCCTTTGCATTCACAAGTAGGATAATCATTTGGTGCAAGAGACCTAGCTTTTGGGCTATCTCAGCTTTCAATGTGCCTTTCTAACTGATCTTAATCATTTCTAGCTTTTGATTTAAAGTGAGAAATATGTGACTTCCTTTCACTGGAATATTTATAGGCCATTGTAAGGTTATTAATTGGCCTAATTTCAATATTAGCATGTCTCAGGCAATAGGGAGGCCTTAGAAAAGGGAGAGAGATAGGGAATGGCCAGTGGTGGGCAGTCAGAATACGCATATTTATGGATTAAGTTCATCATCAAAAATGGGCGCTATTCACGGTGCCCCAAAACAGTTGCAACAGTAACATCAAAAGATACTGATTACAAATCACCATAACACATAAAATAATGATGAAAAATCTGAAATATTGTGAGAATTATCAAAATGTGACACAGAGACACTGACTGAGCTTATGCTGTTGGAAAAGTAATGTTGATAGACTTGCTTGTCACAGGGTTGTCACAGACTTTCAATTTGTAAAAAATACAATGGCAAAGTACAATAAAGAGAATCACAATAATACAAGGTATGCCTGCATTATGTCTCAGATATTAGGTTAGGTATTGGATAAAAATATGACTATAACACAAGTGAGATTACATAAGTTATGGTACATTTATAAAATTAAAAACTATCTGCTCTAAAAATGATATTGTAAAGGAACTATTTACACAGTAAAATCTGAACCATCTGCCCTGGAAATGATGTCGTAAATGAACTATTCAAATAATAAAATCTGTTGGAATTTTAATTAATTTTAAGAAATCAGGTTAAAAATCAGAATGCATATATCAAGACAGATATGTATGTATAGAAAAAAGCCTGGAAGAATACACAGAAAAATACACGTAGTGGTTATTAGTAGTGTTGAGATATATAGGCAACTTTCATTTTATTCCTTTGCTTATCTACATTTTCTGCACTTATCCTCTATTACTTTTGTAGTAAGAAAAATACACAAAGAATATATTTCTAAAAATAGATGTATGTAGAAGCTGGAGTTGGTCACTGATTAATAGAAGAAACAATAGCATGAACAACCAAGCACATACAACACTACTTATTAAATTCAATGACAAGAGCTTACACAAAGGAGAAGTGGTTATTTCTGCCTGGGTGGGGAGGCTTCTCAGAGGAAGCGACATTTAAGTTAGGCCTTGAGAAATAAGCAAGAGTTGGCCTGGTTAAAAAGAAGGCAGGATTGGGAGGCCGAGGCAGGCAGATCACGAGGTCAGGAGTTTGAGACCAACCTGGCCAACATGGTGAAACTCCATCTCTACCAAAAATACAAAAATTAGCCAGGCACGGTGGCAGGTGCCTGGAATCTTAGCTACTTGGGAGGCTGAGGCAGGATAATTGCTAGAACCTGGGAGGTGGAGGTTGCAGTGAGCCGAGATTACTCCACTGTATTCCAGCCTGGGTGACAGAGCAAGACTCCATCTTGAAAAAAACAAAGGCCAGAAATTGAGCACAAAGTAAGGAAGCACATGAAGTCTTTGAGGGATCCTGAGCAGCCTGGGGGCAGAAGGGAAGGAGCACAGGGAGTGTGGCTGCTGCGGCAAAGGGCCTGGGATGCTCCCTTAAGAAGCTGACATCGCCCACAGTGCAGCCATGCAGATCAAGCAGAGTCAAGCCGATGCTGCTGGAGAAGATTCATGGGAAAGGAAGGGGACAGTGCGGAGGCTTAGAGTCCAGGCATAAAATGGTGAGGACCTGAACTAGGAAAACGGGAGTAGGGTTGGAGAAGCAGGGCTGCTTTGAGAGCTACTTAGAAAGCGAAATTGATAGGCTTTCATAAAAATAGGAGCTGCGATGGCAGGTTAGGTTCTCCAGAAGCAGATCACGTTGGGATGAATTGCAGGGTGCAAGATGTTTCTTAGGGATCCACACATGTGAAGGGAAGGGAGAGGAAGCAGGGTTGGGCAGTAGGAGAAGTTGGGCTGCAATGCAGGCCTGACAAATCCTTGGCCAAAATAGCGGGTGCTTGGGAGTAAGCATTGCCCATCAGGGCTGAACTGCGTTAGGCCCAAATACCTGAATCTTTACACCTCTGCCTCACTCAGCCAGGGGACAGGCCTATGGAATGCTGTGACCTCAGGTGGAGGGACCCTAAGGAACTGACAGCTGGAGGTGTCAATCTTTCCTTGAAGGGGGATCTGGGTGGTTTATCTCCATGACTATGAGAGCTAACAAATGTGGACTGCTTACTAATATGATAGTGCTCATTTCTTCTTCATCTGCGACCGTGCCCGGCTAATTTTTGTATTTTTAGTAGAGACAGGGTTTCACTATGTTGGCCAGGCTGGTCTCGAACTCCTGACCTCGTGATCTGCTTGCCTCAGCCTCCCAATCCTGCCTTCTTTTTAACCAGGCCAACTCTTGCTCATTTCTCAAGGTCTAACTTAAATTTCGCTTCCCTGAGAAGCCTCTCTGCTTACCCTGTGAAGCAGTACTATTCGCATCCCCATAGCTAATTACAAATAGGGGGAGAAGCAACAAGCACAAAGAAATCAAGAAATTTGCCCAAGGTCATTCAGCTAGCCAGCAGTGGAGTCAGGGTTTAAACCTCCAGAATTTGGCTTTGGTGTCCTTGTCCTTAACCATTGCTCCACACTGCTTGTCACTGACACTGCTGGGAAAGAGTAGGAATGGGATCATTAATCAGGAGTGGGTTTGGGCTGGGCCTGACAGTTCTATAACATTACAGCCTGAGAACTTTGGTATTGCCTGCCTCCTCCTCTTCCTTCTCCTCTTCCTTCCTTCCTTCCTCCCTCCCTTTCTTCTTTTTCCCCCATATTCTATTTATTATCATGGGAAGAAAAGTCAAATTCAATAAAGTACACATTGATTTATCAAACAAAGTTCAACATGGAAATTAACAGGATAAATACAGACTTTCGTGAAATTTTGCCCTAGCATTGATTATTACGGCTGTATTCAAAAAGGTTATCCGTAGGAATTGTGGAAAATTTTAATCAAATGACAAGAATAATAGGCACTAGTTAGTAATGGGAAAGTTTTATGTTCTGGGATTCTCAATACTTATGGTTTTCAGATTATTCCCTCTCTTTAAAAAGTGATATGGTCCCTTTAAAGCATGGTTCACATGGGGAAAATTTTAAAACACACACACATAATTTAGTACTTTAAAAATCAAAGCCAAGGGGGATTTTTGTAATTGTCTTACTTGCCAAGGATCTGGCAGAGTGTCTGGGATGGGGATAGGGGCTGAGGGGTTTGGAAGGTGGGCTGCAGGAAAGTGCGGACCCAGAAGACAATAAGTGACCAAGAAGAAGGCATGAAATCACCTTTCAGGGGACCTGGTCAGAGGACCTGTATATAAACTTCAGCTTCTCTCTGTCACTGCTGTGAACAGTGACATTACCTCAAGTTTCTGGGCCTTGGTTTCCACAACTAACAATGCTGTGTTATCATTGGGTTGCTGTCAGAATTAAAGGAGATGATGCCTGTGAAAGAGCCTGGCTCTCAGAAAGGACTAAGAAGCATCTGCTGAATGTGACTCAATAACACAGTTTCTCTATCTTCAGGTGGAATCTGTTTGCAATTCCAGACCGTCTTCTTCCACTCCTTCCTTCATCTTTCTCCCCCTCAAGTCCTCCTGCACGATGGGGGTTTCTGCATTCAGGGGGTCCCAGGCTTTGAGCTCTGGCCGAGAGGATAATTCCTCTCCTGCACTCAATCAACCTGGCATTCATCTGCAGCCAGGGAGAGCAGCCAGTCTGATTTCTTGACATAAACACACTGAACAAGCAAGACAGGCCCCACTGAGTTATTTAAAAATCGCAATCTGAAAGAGAGCATCTTGAATCTGAAGTTCTTGCCTAAATATAAATGGCAAAGCTTGTTCAACATCAAATCAAATCAATGATAATTTGAGGACTAATTAGCATTTGGGGCTTTTTTCAGCAGTGTGGTGATGTGGTGTATAATGCTACGTGATTGGGGAGAAGCACGTAATTACGAAGCTGAATACATTGTCCCCTGGAGACACGTGAAGGAGTAGATTTCCTTAGCCAAATAGGCCTGCCACCTCCAGAGGGAGGGGTGGAGCAGGGTGGGGTGGCCGAGTGGCAGAGTCCATATCTGAAGTCTGCTGCAACCGTGGGAGCCTCAGAGGGTGATACCATCTCTTCTCTCACAGCCAGGTTTTTACTTCCACTTGGATCAATAAAGCTTCACCTCTCACTTTAATCCTAAAAGGTAAAAGGTGAGATAAGATTATTTTTAAATGGAATTAAACAAAGGAAACTAAAATTTGGTATGTGCTTGCTACAAGCCAGGTCTCAAAAGAATCACAGCAACAAATATTTATGGAGTATTTTTCATGTGCTTATGTTAAGTCCTTTACATACAGCACTGATTTAATCTTTAGAATGGTCCCATGAAGTTGGTAATAATATTGTTATTATTTTTTTCTTAATGAGAAAACTGAGGCCCTAAGAAGTTAAGAAATTTCCTCAAGTCTTATAAATAGAAATGGGCAGATCAAAGCTTGATATACTTAATATGCTTCTGGCTCCAAAGTTTATGCTGCTAATTTCTGTACTATACCAATTTGCATAAATTACATTGTTTTATAATTTCAATAAGCCTATGGAAAATTGTATATTCTTAAAGATGAGGAACCCCTGGTTTAGAGAGGTAAGGAGGTTCATTCAAGGTTATGCAGTAGTAAGTGGTTAGGTCTAAAGTCTAAGAGAAAGGTAAAATCAGAACAGAAAAAATAATTACAAAGAAATACTAGCTCTGATTTTAAAAAATGATAAAAGTCAAAGAGCACACAGCCCCCATGGGGTAAATCATTCTCCTTAAAGAGGAGACTTAGTTGAAGTGCAGTGTCTGTAATCTTCTCTCCTGTCTCCTGTGAATCAGCTCCTTTAGGCTTGGGGTTTATCACCTGGGCCCCAGGATTCAGTTGTCCAATCAGAGACTCTAGCCTGAGAGCTACAAGCAGGGAGAGGACAATATCTGACTGTCTCTCATATGCCAAGTCTGATCTATTGGCGACTGCTGCCTGGTGTATTGTGTTGAGAAAGATTCCAGGCCACATTAGGGCTCAGCAGGAAAGAAAAACAAGTTGGTTAGTCATGTTGGTGGTGTCCATAGCACAGTGGAATGGTGGCATCTGTGCCGGGTATTGGCTATGCCTGCCTTATCTTCTAATTATTCCAGCTGCTCCTGTAGTTTCTTTTTGCACAGTGCATATATAGGTAGGGGGATATATTCTGATGAGACTCAGGTTGAAACAGCTGAATTCTGTAGGAGGCCCCAGTGTGCACAGGCAACACACCCAGCAGTTAACCACATCCCTTTTCTTCAAGGGACTCTAAGTTGCTTCATTTTAACATTTAGACATGATCAGCCAAGAGGCAGGTGTCTTGGAACAGAAAGGCACAGTAAGAAAAAGAAAACACTTTGGGTTGAAATTGTTTCCCCAGATTGAATATTAAGAGGCCAGAAAATGGCTGCTTTTCCAAGCATGATGAAGGTGATTTAAATTATGCTTGCTCAACTGGGGATGGCCTGATGGGGGTCCAATTGCCGAGTGCCATGTTGGACATAAAAAGTGAGATGATTAGTCTTCTCAAGAGCAATTGGGATGTCTTAATTGGTGGCAGGAAACAGGGTCTGCTTTTTCAAAACTAATATGATGAGAAGAACTCAAAGAGCTGAGACCTGAAGATATTCATACAAATAATTTTTATGAATAGATTAGCAATTGCATTAGGTTATGGTTTGGATTACTATCTGATTTGGACAATAACTCAGTAATCCTTTACTGAACATCTACTGTATCTCTAGGCATTTGAGGAGGTCTACCACTAAAGAAGCATATGCAACGAGGCTGTTATAATACAATTAGATGATATTTGTGGAGGAAGGCAGAGGCACAATTTACTAACTCTGTAGGCTAATATGGTTACTGTGATTGACAATTAAGATTACCTCTGAGCTCCCTGGAAAACAAGGCAAAATGAGGAACATGGTGGGTACATGTTTGTACCACCAGTGAGACATAAGAAAATTTTGAAATGTAACTCTTTTTCCTTGTTTTTAATTTTTTTTTAATTGATGGTTACCTTTCTGAGAGTAATAACTCTTTTTTTTTTTTTTTTTTTTTTTTGAGATGGAGTCTTGCTCTGCTGCCCAGGCTGGAGTGCAGTGGCACAATCTGGGCTCACTGCAAGCTCCACCTCCCAGATTCACGCCATTCTCCTGCCTCAGCCTCCCAAGTAGCTGGGACTACAGGCGCCCACCGCCACGCCTGGCTAATTTTTTGTATTTTTAGCCAGGATGGTCTCGATCTCCTGACCTCATGATCTGCCCGCCGCCGCCTCAGCCTCCCAAAGTGCGACTAAGTCTTATTATCTTAAGATCTCAGACATCTAGTAGAGTGCATGGCTTGTACTCAACAGACAATAAAAGAGAGTATGTCGAATGTATCCCACTGATTGGTTGATGGGAATGTGGAGAATGAGAAAGGCTATTCAAAATAGAGTGGTGTTATGATGTCTCTTAAGGAAGCCTTTCCGTGGATGTCTAAGTTAATTTAAAGCTTACAACTACACAGGTTCTTGGTGATCTGCCTAGATACGAAGATAAGACTCAGAATACTAAAAAGAGAACAGACTTACAGGCAGACTGTTGAGTATTTTGGCAGCAGCAAATTATAATTCTTCAGGAGAACCTGAGGGGAAGTGATAAACTCACCCTGATACCAAATGGTGAGAAGAGCAAGGAGAGTGATGAATATTTTATTATTATTATTATTATTATTATTATTATACTTTAAGTTCTAAGATACATGTGCACAACATGCAGGTTTGTTACATAGGTATACATGTGCCATGTTGGTGTGCTGCACCCATTAAGTTGTCATTTACGTTAGGTATTTCTCCTACTGCTATCCCTCCCCCTGCCCCCCACCCCACAATAGGAACGCATGTGTGATGTTCCCCGCCCTGTGCCCAAGTGTTCTCATTATTCTGTTCCAACCTATGAGTGAGAACATGCAGTGTTTGGTTTTCTGTCCTTGCGATAGTTTGCTCAGAATGATGGTTTCCAGCTTCATCCATGTCCCTACAAAGGACATGAACTCATCCTTTTTTATGGCTGCATAATATTCCATGGTACATATGTGCCACATTTTCTTAATCCAGTCTATCATTGATGGACATTTGGGTTGGTTCCAAGTCTTTGCTATTGTGAATAGTGCCACAATAAACATACGTGTACATGTGTCTTTACAATAGCATGATTTATAATCCTTTGGGTATATACCCAGTAATGGGATCACTGGGTCAAATGGTATTTCTAGTTCTAGATCCTTGAGGAATTGCCACATTGTCTTCCACAATGGTTGAACCAGTTTACACTCCCAACAAAACTGTAAAAGCATTCCTATTTCTCCACATCCTCTCCAGCACCTGTTGTTTCCTGACTTTTTAATGATCGCCATTCTAACTGGTGTGAGATGGTATCTCATTGTGGTTTTGATTTGCATTTCTCTGATGACCAGTGATGATAAGCATTTTTTCATGTGTCTGTTGGCTGCATAGATGTCTTCTTTTGAGAAGTGTCTGTTCATATCCTTTGCCCATTTTTTGATGGGGTTTTTTGTTTTTTTCTTGTAAATTTGTTTAAGTTCCTTGTAGATTCTGGATATTAGCCCTTTGTCAGATGGTAGATTGCAAAAATTTTCTCCCATTCTGTAGCTTGCCTGTTCACTCTGATAGTAGTTTCTTTTGCTATGCAGCAGCTCTTTAGTTTCATTAGATTCCATTTGTCTATTTTGGCTTTTGTTGCCATTACTTTTGGTGTTTTAGTCATGAGGTCTTTGCCCATGCCTATGTCTTGAATGGTATTGCCTATGTTTTCTTCTAGGGTTTTTATGGTTTTAGGTCTAATATTTAAGTCTTTAATCCATCTTGAATTAAATTTTGTATAAGGTGTAAGGAAGGGATCCAGTTTCAGCTTTCTACATATGGCTAGCCAGTGTCAGTCAGCCCCTACTTGGAGGTATCCCCCAGTTAGGCTACACAGGGGTCAGGGACCTACTTGAGGAGGCAGTCTGTCCATTCTCAGAGCTCAAACACCATGCTGGGAGAACCACTGCTCTCTTCAGAGCTGTCAGACAGGGACGTTTAAGTCTGTAGAAGTTTCTGCTGCCTTTTGTTCAGCTATGCCCTGCCCCCAGGGGTGGGGTCTACAGAGGCAGCAGGCCTTGCAGAGCTGCGGTGGGCTCCGCCCAGTTCGAGCTTCCCCAGCCACTTTGTTTACCTACTCAAGCCTCAGCAATGGTGGATGCCCCTCCCTGGGCCAGGCTGCTGCCTCGCAGGTGGATCTCAGACTACTGCGCTAGCAGTGAGCAAGGCTCCCTGGGCGTGGGACCCACCAAGCCATGCACGGGATATAATCTCCTGGTGTGCCATTTGGTAAGACTGTTGGAAAAGCACAGTATTTGGGCAGGAGTGTCCCGATTTTCCAGGTGCAGTTTGTCATGGCTTCCCTTGGCTAGGAAAAGGAAATCTCCCGACCCCTTGCACTTCCCAGGTGAGGTGATGCCTCGCCCTGCTTTGGCTTGCCCTCCGTGGGCTGCACCCACTGTCCAACCAGTCCCAGTGAGATGAACCAGGTACCTCAGTTGGAAATGCAGAAATCACCATCTTCTGCGTCGATCACCTTGGGAGCTGCAGACTGGAGCTGTTACTATTCGCGAATGATGAATATTAAGAGAACTCTTTCCAGACACTGCTGCAGCATAAAGAGGAAGGAAGTTATGTCAGTTAGGATCTAAACTGGAAAACAGAATTTACATGTATTCTAAGTGTATAAATTGGAGGACATTTAATATAAGGAATTGACTCCATAGTTAATGGAGGCTCTGAGAAGGCAAGAGGGGATGATGAGGTGACTCAGAGATCAGTAACACCAGGAAGCCACTACAACTCCTAAACTAGGGAGTGGAGGTGGTCTTACTAGAGCCAAGGGCTAAGTCACCTGGGCAGAGCTGGAACTATGGCATGCCTGCCAGGTGGGAGTCAGAGCTATTAAGTAGGTTCAATCACTGCCAAAGATGCTGCTCTAGGAGAGAGGGAGGAGGAGAATGAGCTGGCTTTTTTTCTTTCCTCCTCCTCCGATCTCTTGCCTCCCATTGGCTGAACCCATCTGAAATCAGCTGGTGTGGGATCTGGGAGGAAGCACAGTCTCAGGTCTCAGATCCTCTGAGATACAGCAACAAGCAAAGAAAACATAAAGATGGACATAAGAGTAAAGGTCCAGGACCGGCACAGGTATGACTAACAATCTGGTATACTTATGTTCAACATGACCAGGCCTTGAATAATTAGTATTGTAAGGGCCCTAGAGAAGTTGAAGTCAGGTTTCTTTTTCTCAATCTCATTCATGGAAAACATAATAGGCTACTGGCAACCTAGAAGGTGCTTTGAGAATGTGATTTGGTTGCAGACATGTCTGGATTTCAACCCCAGCACTGACACTTAAACCATGCTGTGAACTTGGGCAAGTCACTTCATTTCTCGAAGTCTCAGTTTCTCCATCTCTAAAATGGCAATGATAGTGCCTGCCTCAAAGAGTAGTTGTGAAGATTAAATGAGAAAAGGAGTGTATACACGTAGCACAGTGCCAGGCACATCAGAAGAGCTCAGCCCTTGGCAATTGTAAGATTATTATCTGTAGTCAGTCACTGTTTCTCACTCATACTGCTGATGCTTTCAGAACTTACTTGGCTTTCAGTATTCAATTTGTGTCACTGCCCACATGAAGCCCTTCCATATGTCCTTCCTGTGTCTTCCTGTATTCTGAGTGTATCTCTATCAGGGCACATTTCATGCCATGTTAGAAAGGTCTCTTCACACTCTATGTTCTTCACTAAGATGTGAGCTTCTTGCAGGCAGAAGAGTGTGGATTTCTCTCTCCATAGCATACCTAGGATGGTGTTTGGCAAAGAGTATGAGCTCGGTAAATGCTTGTTGGATGAATGAATAAATGATTGCTATAATGAACAATTTCCTCAACCATGGAAACCTGTCTTCTGTGACCCGCTCTCTATTATACACATCTTCACCTAGTTTCCAAGCAAATCCTGAACAAGGCACTGAGGCTATCGTGATCTAGTGAGCAACAGATGGAAGAAAAATGAAATATTAGAGAAAGTTACAACAAGTTGGGAGAAAGATATTGGACACTTATTGGACAACGCCTATTGTTCAGCACTTCTTTCCTAGAATGACCATGGCAGCCACTATACTTTTACAAAGAGACCTTGGCCACTGTGCTCAGTTTGTTGTTCTAATGAAGTATGTGAGACCCAAGTGGGGCAAATCAGTTTTGATTCCTTGGAATTTTAATCACTTACCAACAACTGAAGATGTAATATATAATACTCACAAGCTGTTGGCAGCCATACTTTTTCTCATGGTACTATAAAGAGAAGTCATTCTGCAGACAGAGAAAAGAATAAAGAAATTGTTCACAGAGGAGTGGAGAAGAGAGAAGGAAGAGTCCTGAGAATGTTGGGGTCCTCAGTTCAAATTGTCCCTGTCACTTTTCTGTCTATTAATTACATGAGTCACAACAATAATTATAAAAACCTCTCCTTTTAAAGCTAGTTCAAGTTTGGTTTGTTATTTGTAGGTGAAAGCATCCAAATGCAAAAGGAATGTGAAAATGAAATAGGAAGCAGAAAAGTAATTTGAGACTAAAATATCAATAGCCATGAATACAAGATATAACCTATGGATTTTATTCTGTAGGCAATGTGGAGCCTTTGCAAATTTTTGAGGGGGGAATTCAGACAAGCCACCCCATGTTAAACAGGCCTTAGATGACATCTAAGCAAAGTGTGCCATTTCTTTCCCTGCCCCCAGCCCCCTCTTTCTCCCCACACACCACTCCCCCCTATAGTTCACAGGTAATAGTCAGTAATTCTAGAAATGTGCTCTTCTCAATTCCTCTCACAAATACCTATGGCTCATATGAACACCCAGTACTTATCCCTGCCTCCAAAACCCCCTTTTCTTGCAAACTGGTCATCTCACAATGATCTGCTCTCTGGCTGTGAGATAGTTGTCCTTCTAGAACCAATGTTATCACCATGGAAAGATGCCAAATGTCTGTTAGCTGAAGAGGGGGTTACATTCGGCACCTCGGAAAGGGGACAAAGATTTACAATGCATGCTTGGAATAGCTAAAAAATGCATTCTTCCTGCTTTCCAGCTTTTAAATTTCGAGGTGAGTAAAGATCTGGATTCCCTGGGGAGAAATTCAAGCCTGAGGCCATTAGTCAAATAGACGATGTTAGGCAGTGAGGAGGTGGAAAGAGTACTGGCTTAGGGAATCAGAAACCATGGCTCTAGACCAAGCTCTCCTACTAACTTGCTTTTTAGGTAGAGGCAGCTTAATTCCCCTTTTGGCTTCTAGGACAGTTTCCTCATCTGTAAAATGTGTGTTCTTCTATACAGGTCTCACATTTGGTGACTCTGTGTGCCTGAATATGCCCCGGAGGGCAGGAACACCACCTTGGGTCTGAGTCACAATCCTTGAGGATGACCTTCTTAGAGTCAGCCCATCCTCACTTCCTGGGCAGCTCTGTAAACCAGGCCTGTCCATGAACTTAAAAGAAGCCCTCCTGGGCTTCATCATAGTCATTGGACACTAAACATCTGTGGGCTGTCCACTCAGGATGCAGCCTCAGCAAAGACATACAAGTGATGCCTCAAAGGACCATGTGGACTCTGGGAGTATCTGTCTCCTCCAGTACAGCTCAGATCTGACTTGTTTGTAGGAATGACGTGCAGTTAGCATGAGGTGAGAAGTGAGGAGGTGCTTAATTGGACACAACTCCTCATCTCTTAAATCTCCTCTGGCAGTTATGGTCTGAGCCACACAATCTAGCATTAGGCCATATGGTCGCTTGAATTGTTCTCTCCTTTTTTCCTATGTGCTCAGCTAGGATCCCTAACCTTGCTTTAATATCTTTAAGCTCAAGGGCAAATATTTATTGGGAACCTACTCTCTGCCAGGCATTGTGCTGCTCATTAAAGATCAAGAGACACAAAGCACAGTCCCTGACTTTGCAGAACTCACTGTCTAGAGAGATATACAGACGGGGAAACACGTTTGCACAGAGGGTGCCAGGATACAGGGGTATGCTCATTTTCTATTGTGGTGTAACAAAGTACCACAGATTTAGCAACTTAAAACAACCTTCATTTATTAGCTCACAGTTCTTCTGCAGGTTCTCAGTCCAGATAGGCTCAGAGGAGCTCCCTGCTCAGGGACTCACCAGGCAAAATCAGGGTGTCACCTTGGCTGGGCTCTTATCTGGAGGTTCAGAAGTAGAATCCACTCCCAAGCTAGTTCAGATCACTGGCAGAATCCAGTTCCTTCAGGTTGCATCTGTGGTCCTTGGTTCCTTGCTGGCTGTCAAGCCAGGGGGGCACCAATGTTCTTAGAGGTTGCCCACATTTCTTCTCAAGTGGCCCATTTTTTCCATCTTCAAGCCAGTTGAATCTCTCTGTCTTCCCCTTCCTCTGCTACCAGCCTGAGAACACACTGTATTTTTAAGGCTTTACATGATGAGATCTGGCTCACCCAGATAATCTCCCTTTTTCAAGTTCCCTGTGTTTTATAACATAATGCAGTCATGAGAGTGAGATCTCATCACAGTCACATGTTCCAAGGCTTAGGGCGTGAGATCTTGAGGGTCATTCTGCCTGCCATGTGGGCATGGTGGACATTAGGGAGCACAGAGCAGGTGAGACCAAACACTCAGCTCCCATGGAATTGTGGAAGGCTCCTTGGCAGAGGAGACACCTAATTGGATTTTCTAAGGATGCATTCAACTTAAGCATGGGGAGAAAGGGAGTGAGGGAGATAGCTGGACAGAACAGATGGGAGAGTACTGTGGCAAAGGCAATGCTCTCTCTTCCCTCCCCAGCATCTAACTATTGCTAAGCACAGAAGAATTTTCAATAGTTTCTTAATGAATGAACTGATTGGTTATGGATCATTGTAATGATTAAGTTAGATAATTCTCAGAATGTACTTAGAACAGTGCTTGGATCAAACAAAATTATAAATATGTACTAGCTATTATCATACAACTCAGAATAGAAAAACTCTTGAGAAGGAATATTTATTCATTCATTTACAAATGCTGTTAAGAATAAACTCAATGCTAGTGTGAGGTACTGGGAAGACAGTGGAGAATGAAGTAGACACCCCTGACCTCATGGAATTTACTCTCCAGATAAGCAAATGAGCAGGGGTAACAAGTGTGCTGGGTGCTGCTGTGGTCCAGGTGCTACTCTGTTCATGTCTCTGATCTTTGAAAGGTTGTTTCCTTCTTGCCCACTTAGTTACTGAACACAAGCATCCCTCCTTCAGATCAGCATCCCCCTCTTCTCCCTAGCACTACTCACCATACTCCTCTTTTTCTCTCTCTCTGTTGGTTCCTGGTGGTCTTGCCTGCCCTCTCCTCTGGATTTGAGCACCACAAGGGCAGAGACTGAGGTCTATTCACTATGTGTCCCCAGCACCCAGCCTGGCTCATGATAGACCTCAGTAAATGAGTGCTGAATCAATGAACTTAGACTCTGTTTCCTTGCTTAGACCAAACCCACCATTTTTTGTTTAGTTCATTTTAAATAAATATTTGCATACCACCTGTTGTGTGCCAGTAAGTAAGCAACAGAGCCAAGATTCAGACCCAGACAGTCTGCTCTGCTTGACACAGGTAAGTGTGCAGCTTCAGATCTTCCTGCCCAGCTTTGTACCTAATATTACTAACAATGACAACAAAACACAAACAAAAACTGCAACCATGTATTGAGTGCTGTAGCACAGTTCCTGTATTGAATTTGTAGCACAGGGGAGTAGGAATTACTATCTTCATGTTAGAGATAAGGCATTTGCCTCTCAGAGAGGTTAAGCTACTTGCATATGGCCACAGGGGCAGTATGCAGTAGTACTTAGGATTTAAACCACAGTCTTTTTGATTCCAAACTTTGGCTCTTTGGGGACGATTTAGTGCTTTTGACTGATTGTTTTCATTGAACTGATTATTCCTTTTCTTTTGCAATGACTTTCCAGTTTAGCCTCTATGGAATCACCATTTCAGATTTACTTAGATAATATTAAAGAAAAAGTCAGAATCTTAGCATCTTGAGTACAAGTAGCATAAGCCAGTTCACAGTGATGCTCCCGTGATTTACGAGAATAAAGATCAGCTTCTCTTTGTCAATCAGTTCATGCCCTATCTCTTTTGCATCCCCATCTTGAGGATGCAGCCCTATCATTGTGACAAATAAAGGAATTGTACATTTCTAGAACATCACAGACAGCCTGAGTTACTTCATCAGTTCACTCTCCAGATATTGGCCTTTTCCTTAAATCACTTCTTTGTTACCCAAGATAGAACCATGAACACTACAGATATCAAACTATGTATAAATTCCTCCAAGAATCAGCTATATTCCTCCTGCACCCCAGCACCCAACACATGGTCTGGCACTTAGAAATTGCTCAGGGAATGTTTGTTGGATAAATGAAAGGAAGAGTCAAAAACTGAAAACACACACTCCCCTTGTGCTTGGCAGTGGGCTGAGTCTGGAAGGAGCATGGGGTGATGGAATTTGGCACAAATGGAGTAAGTTGGAGCAGTGCTTCTCAAATTTTCTGTAGTGATGGCCTAGATTCCTCTTTTATTTCTAATCAGCCAAAGATTAATACATGGTCCTACTGCCAGTATGTGCTTCATACCATTGTCAGCTCATCTCTGTGAATTCAAAAGCACCCTTACTAGTTAGTACCCTGTGCAATGAGACAAGGCTACTGGTCACAGGCTGGGAAATAGAGCGATGTAAAATTGCTGTAAGAATTTCTAAAAGCTCACCCTCAATTTCTAAACTTATTAGAAACCATAAATAAATAATTCACAGTCTAGCTCTGGTCCTTGAATCACACCTTGAGCAGCACTATTTTAGAGCATGGGCTTGGATTCTTAGTAGCATTAGAGTCTCACTGGATGCTCATTATTTGGAGAAAATTACTTAAACTCTCAACCTTCTAAGTTTTCTCATCCATAAAATTAGAAAAATAGCAATCCACCTCTTATGGAGATGTGATAGGGATCAAATCAAATCCTTTACTCAACATTCATCCAACAAACATTTATTGAGCTCCTGTTATGATAGACACTCTTAAACATTGGAGAAAATGTTGTGAACAAAACAGACAAAAAATCTCTGTTGTCATGGAGCTTAGATTTTGGTGAGATAATCTATATAAAGAAGGTAACCTAGTGCCAGTAGTCACCAGCTGTGTGTTATTTGGCAAATCACTTCACTTTACTGAGAGTCAGTTTGCTAAAATGGAGCAAGAATAACACATACCTCCTACAATTATTCTGAAGATCCAGTGAGATGAGGCAATGGGGGCGTCACTTGCTGGGAGAGTGAGTAAATACAACTCAATCGTAAGTGCAAAATATCAAGTCTCTAGATCTTGAGGGAGGATCAAGGTCATGGGGAGCTTCCACCCGAAATAAAAAGAGGGCACAAAAGCCGGAGAATCCAAAAGAGTTTCAGGAAGTAGATGGGGCCAGTACCTAAAGCCAGATGCATGGCCAACTGAATAAACAGAAAGGACCCAAAAAGGACTGAAGGAAGCTGTCAAGGCCATAGAACAGGATCAGGCTTTTGGAATCAGGTAGATCAGAACAAGAACAGACCAGACAACATGGCTTGTGACTTGCTTGGAGTGTGTCCTGGGGCCTGTTGTATGGGCATGAGACAAAGGTTTCTGGGATAGGTTAGAACAGACCCCCATATCTAAAAGATATTGCCCTAAACACAACCAGAGGGTCCAATCTTCAGTCAGGTCCATGGAGTGAGATTAAGTCCAGGACTGAGCAATAACCAGATAATCAGGAACCATAAAAATTCAAGAAAGAAGACTGAGGCAAAGAAAAATTATGATATTAGGTTAGAATTCATGCTAAGTGCTGTGGACTGAATGCTTGGGTACCCACCAAATTCATATGTTAAAACCCTAATCTCCAATGTGATGATTCTTGGAGGTGAGGACTTGGGATGGAGGTGATTAGGTCATTAGTGCCTTTATCTCTCTCTCTCTCACACACACACACACACACACACACGAAGATACAATGAGAGGATGGCCACCTGTAAACCAAGAAGAGGGCCCTCACCAGGAACCAATCCCACTGGCACACACATCTTGGACTTCCAACCTCCGGAATTGTAAGAAATAAATGTCGGCTGCTTAAGCCACCCAGGGTATGGTATTTTGTTATGGCAGCCTAAACCAACTGAGACACCGGGTTACTTTTGTTAGCCGCTCCAGATCTACTGTTTTCTATTCTTCATCCTGTTCTGTCCCTGGAGAGGCAAAGAAACACTGGGAGTAAATGAATGTCTTATCCTCTGGCTTCTGGATGAATTCAGCCAATGGTGGGGAGAGACAGGAGACTGGAGGGAGAGAGTTGAGGAGAAGAAGGTTACAGGATTGGTTCTCTGCCATTTCTCCCTTTAGGCCATTGTGGGATGTCTGCATCTGTCAGCCACAGGTCTGTGTCCCTGTCATGGGCTGGGTTCTGGTAACCACTCCTCCCTCTTGCCCCTTCAGACCTAGAGATGTCAAGGAGCCCCACCTACTACTAGCCCCAAAGTGCCACATTTTCCCCCTACAATTTTGTAAATAGTCCTGTTATCCTAATTAAATGTGCCATCTGTTTTCTGCTGGGTCCATGAGTAATACAGAAGCTCCAGGGCTTATGTCCAAAGCTCTGTCTTATTGGGTTCTATTTGCATAAACTATGAGTAGGTCAGCCTAATTTACAGAGACAGTATTGGAAGAATCCATAGTGGACAGCAGGGAAGGCTGGAGTCATGACTTGGAGGTAGTAATGCTGGGGTCTGGGATCACAATCAGAATAGGCCCCAAGGGTTAAAATAAAAAAGATAGCTAGTATTTAACGTTGCACTTCCTGTATGCCAGACACTGTTCTAAGTGCAATATAGTTGTGAACTCTTTTTTTTTAACTTTTATTTTAAGTTGTGAACTCTTTTAATCTTCATAATAATGCTATTGATTAGGTAGTACTGCCAACGCTATCTTGCAAAATGAGGAAACCAAGAACAGGGAGGTCAAGTAACTTGCCTGAGATCACACAACTAGTAAGTAAGTATAGCTGGGATCTGAACCCAGCTAGTCCCAGAATAGAGTCCATGTTCTTAACTACCAAGCTTCTAAACATTTGTTATTCATTTCCACATACTGAGCTTGTCCCTTCCTGGCTCTTCTTCTTATTCTGAAAGTTGCAAATGACACCCTTTGCATTGACTCTCACACTTATAAGTTTTAGCATATTCTGAACCTCCCATTTCTGACCGAGTTCTTACAGGTTCCAGAATGTTTCGGATGCATCAAAAGGATAAACATCAGCCCAAGATTTCATAGCCGGTGAAAGGGAAGGCCGTTCTTAAGCTCAGTTCTTCCTAAGCTTTTCTACTCTGTCTTGTGAACCTTGGAAGCTCCCACAGGGAAACGACAGTGCATGTCTTTTTCATTGCCACATCCTAGTATCTGGTTCATGGGAGCAGCCTGATAAACATTTACATGACGAATGTTCTGACATATCCTTTAAAATTCAGGGTTTATTAGAATGTATGAAGAAAAACTGCATTATTTCCTTTAAATACCCTTCATTTATTAGAATCCATCCCTTTGGGAACATCAGAACTGCCTTTTGCATCGCCCTGCTCTCCTAGGATGTCTTCTTTTCTTAGAGCCACGCACCGAGCAGGGATTATGCTTGCTTGGTAGCACCTTGGCCTCATCTGCAAGTTCACCAGCTTTCTCAGCCAGTGACAACAGGGAACTTTGTGTCTGATGGCAGCTTTTTCTTGCTTCCTTTATCTCACATTGGTCATGGAAGTGGTTAGATGCTAATGCACTTATTACAGAAAGCCATACCTGGGTTTGAATCCCTGCTTTGCCATCAACTATGCAGCAACTGCCTAACTTTTGTGTGTTTCAGTTTCTTTATCTATAAAATGGGTGTAATAAGAGCATCCCACCCCCCAAGGTTGTTGTGAAGATTAAAAGATATAATATGTATTTATCAGTTCAGGCCCTGCAGGAAGCAGATGTCAATACAGAGTTAGAAGTGCAAGAGACTTACTGGGGTAGCACTTATGAAAGATAAAGGGGCCAGGGAGCAGGAGTCATCAGGGAGAAACTGCAGACCATGATACAGTCTGGCACCCATGGAAGGAGAAGAGGAAGAAAGGGGGGTTGGGTAGGAAGTACCCTAGACCTTGGTTTACCTCTGAAAAGTCATACCCAGGCCAACCAGGAGCTCTGAAACTGAGATTGCCAAGGCAGGATTTCTGCACTGGGTAGAAATGGCCAGGCCCTATATCCCCATCATGCTCAGTCTTTGGTTAGAACTGCCTGGGAATGGTAGACCTCTAAAGCTGCCACAGTGTGGAAAGTTCTTAGCACAGTGCCTGGCCTCAAGCAAATCTTCAGTAAAATGTTAGCTGCTGGTATTATTATTTTTATTAGGAGCCCAAGGAATGGAAATAAGTGTTGTCAAAGAGAAATTATTCACTATACACTTATTAAAAACAAGGCAGATCTTATTTGAGCTACTGTACTAGGGGAGAGAGACTTCATGATAGAATGGGACTTTCTTTGAATAAAGCAAAGACAGCTGAAGATTTATAGCCCATGCACAGAGTGAGGGGGTCAGTGGTTGGAAAACTACTAAGAGGAACTTGATTAGACGTCAAGAATAGGGAGATACTGGCTTAACAAGTTCTTGCTAAAGGCAGGCCAAGGACTTAGATGTAGTGGGGGGATGAGGAACTTGATCAGATATGAAGAATTGGGAGATTCCTGCTAAACTGACTTAGCAGGATTCTTTGCTAAAACTGGGCTCGGTAAGCTAGAGACAGATCCAAAGTTGAGGACTGCTCAGGGAGAGGGTTCAGAGGAGTCTTACTAAGGTCAAAGAGGGAGTGTTTTTCACCTGTCATCTCTGCTAGATGAAGGGCACCTCTGGCAGGAATGATGCCTAGGTTACCTTTTTACCTGACCTCTGTCTCTTGCCCCTAATGCCTGATCCATAGTAGGACTCAGCAAGGGTTCATGGAATGATTATATGAGTGAATATTGGTATATGTAAGGATTGAGCTTACTAAACTGAACTTGTTGGTCAGGACCAGCACAGGTAAATGACACCTGTGGGCAAGGTGCCAGTGTGTCTCCTGAGTCTCTCTTAATTTGCAATAAGCGGAGTCCCCATGGGCCTAAACTCAGGGTTGAGCAACTGGGCAGTCTGTGTGCACAGGACACCTGGCAGCCATATAAGTGTGGGTAGAGACATCTGGAAATGACACATTGCATACAATTTGTTGTAAGGAGCTACAGGCAAAGGCATTGTTGAATCAAGAGAAGGCCAAAGCCCTAAAATTCAAATTTTTAATTCTAAATTAATTTGTTTTCAACAAACAACTCAGCTTATTGAAAAATCTACACACATTATACTCTCCTATAATGTTCTCTGCGGACCACAAATGCTGAAATTCTTTCAAAATCTTTTTGAATGTCTTCCATTACATTTCAGCTTTATTCCGAATACTCTTCTGTATCAATTTAAATTAAAACAAATATTTTTTGTATATCTACCCCCAACTTATATGTGAAGAAATAGGCGTTCAGAGATGGCATAGGTCTTTCCTCAAGGTCAGAGGATAAGCCCAAGGAAGAATCAGAAATTGTATACTAAACTCCTGACCCCAGCCCCATGTGATATTCTCTTTAGGGCATGTGTGTATGTGTGAGCATGTGTGTATTTTAATAGACTGATAGTGATCAGCCAAGTAGTCACTTGACTAATTGCTTTGATCAAAATTGTCCTGGGGGAAAAAGCACATTATTTTTGAAATGAAGATATTGGAAATAATTAAGCAAGATCTGGCCAGGAATCATCAAGATTCAAATTCCTCCAGCTGTCTGCCAGTTCAACAACTTGCTTATTTTATTAGTCTGCAGTGTGAGCTTCCCTTTCTCCACTTTTGCTGAGCTGGTAATTTTAAGTATATTACCTCTCTGAGCAGTTCCAGGTTTCCTCCTGTCCATCCACACACAGATCTCTGAAAATGCTTAGAGCATTTATTAATACAGTCATTAGCACTCCTGGGCCAATTTCAGGGTCTTCATTATTATTGGGAAAGAAGGCCATTGCAGGGTAATTTTCACTTTACCCCATTCCAAGATTCACTCATGGACCTGCCTAGAAGATGGAAGGTAACAAAGGAAAAAGACAAGGCAGTGGACTTGTAGTTGGCAGACCTGGATTTGAATATATGCCATAGTTTTTTGTGGTTATGTATCTGGGACAAGTTACTGAGTCTGTTTGAGCTTTAGTTTCCTCATTTATAAAAACCAAGAAAGAGTTCAAAGTGAGGCTTATTCCCTACCCGTCTGGAACCCTCATCCTTTCCAGTGACCTACAGGAATGAGATGTTAAATATCTGGGGATACCTATAATGTGTTTGTGGTGACACAGTTGAGAAGAGTTGCTCTATTAAAATTCAAGCAGCCCATGGGAAGGGTAATTTGCTAAATACCAAACATTTGAGGCTCCGAAAGTGATGTTGTAATATAATCCATTGTTTGACACATGATGCCTGTCCAGCATCTCATCCTAGCTTAGGAAAACCATGAGATTGTTTGTGTATGGAACATTTATATCTGCTGCATGCTTTACCATAGCATTATCTCAAATCTCACAATACTTCACAGAGAAACAATATCATCCGCATTTTATAGCTAAGAAAAACAGTGCTCAAAGAGGCTCTAAGGCTAAGCTTTTTTCTTCTTCTTTCTTCTTCAGCTCAATTCCAGTCTCTCTCATCTCATACTGCATAATTATTCATTCACTCATTGGACCACAAGATCCTTCAGCTACTCTTTGAGGTTGCGCACAATTTAGGTGATCAATAAAAGCTTGTGAAATAAATGAAGGAATAAACGTCATCTTTCTATCTGGAGATTTGACCAGGTAGACCTTGGAATATGGGGAGTGCCTGAGTCTCACTGCAGGAAGTAGATCTTTGTCCAGCTCTAGGTAGTAAAGGAGGCTATTTTTTACTGGGTAAGGAACACAGCCAAGTGTTCTAGTGATTTTTGCACAGAGGGAGAGCAAAGTGGCAGCAACATTGGTCCAAGCTAGCTAGCAGGTTGCTGAATCCAGCAAGGAGTAATTTCAGGACTAAGTATAGCAAACTAAAGCCTGGTTATCTAAATGAGAGAATCCTTAAAGACCTTCAGAGTGGCTGGATGCTAAGTGCATCTACTTAAACCCTTTCTGCTTGAGACTCACATGCATTCTGGGAGCTGAGGACTTACTTAAGCCTGTAGGGGAGGGACAGGTGCTTCCACTGTGGAAGGAGGAAAGAGGAGAATGTCAGAAAACAAATTGGGTGTCCTAGCTCTAGGCCTCTGATCCATTGAGGCAGGGTTGTGGTGTCAGGTGTCATGCCCACATCACTCCCCCCAACCCCATACTCATCCCCTGGAAGCCAGAATATTTGCATTTAAAGTGACTCACTGAAGAGCAAGCAGCTTCATCCAAAGGAGTAAATATCTAATGAGAAGGCTTTCAGATGCTTGGATAAAAGGATGTGAGGGCAACCCTTTTGAAGTCAGGCCTTCCCAGCAATCTCCAAACATGTGAAGGCCACTGTGTTTAGCTATGTGGACTGGGTTCTGCACAACTATATGTGGCAGCCCTGAATCTCACCCTGGAGCAATGTGTTTCCTGGAAGAAAATTCACTGAAATGTCACTCTGTATGCACAGTGAACAGAATTTGCACTGCAGAATAAGCTGAATTTTTCTAGAGTCTCCTTTCTCCTTCTACATGGGGGTAAATTTCTCATGTTCTTCAAGGTCTCTCGCTCCAGTGCCATTGCCTCTGTGGACCTCTCCGTGATGGCCTCCTGTGTCCCCAAAGAATTATCCATCCTCCTTTCTTCATGTTCCTATAGCACTTTGTTAGCTTAAGCTCTACTCTGATGTGGTCCCTGGCCAAGTCTGCAGCTCATTTCCTGGCCCCCTTTCCTGGGTATTTATGCTCTAGCAATGCTATTCCTCCCCTCCTCCACCCCCACTCCCCACAGCACTCACTTCACCCCCAAAATGCTGCTGATGCTTCCCAGGCTCTGCATATGCTTCTTCCCTCCATCTGGAAGACCTTTCTCCACTCTCTTTCTGGCTAACTTTCAGGCATTTCTTCCAAGACTTAGCTCTGGCCTGAGACAGGGACTACAGCTGGATGATTCACCAGTGTAATCCAGGCTCCTAGCGTGCCACCTGGAATCTAGTAGAAACTCAGGGAATATTGGTTGCATGCATGAATGAATGAATCTCCTCCAAGAAATTCTGACACCAGTCCCCCAGCCTGAGTTAGATATCAGTCCTCTCTGTTTCTGTATAACTCTATGCCTGTTTTCTCAGTTATCACTTTTATTGGAAAGTGTGTCTGTCTGTCGACCTCTCTCACCTCTCCTTTTTCACTACTAGATTCTAAACTTCTGAAGGGCAGGGGCCAAGTTTCACTCATCTTCAGGCTTTCAGTGTCTAACAGACTGCCTGGCATGCAGTAGGCCCTAAATAAATGCTGATAGTAACTAATGGAACAGAACTAGATGACTGCTACTTTTAAGACGTTGCCTTATGGTGAGTAATTTTCTTTCTTTTTTACTGGGCTTGGAGATCCTAGTACCCCACATAGTGCCTAATAGGGAGTCAATAAAACGTTATTGTTTGATTTGTAAAATAGACTTCCTTGTAGAGTAGAGAAAACACTAGTTGAAGAGTCAGCTTTTGGTTCTGATGTTGCCACATGACAACCCAATTACCTTGGGAAAGTCATTGGAGTTCTTTGAAACTCAGTCTTCTAATCTGCCAAATGGGCATACAAATTTTCTGCTATCTTAGTTTGGTTCTCCCATAAGTAGGATTTATGTCCCTCAACAAGGACTTGAGTTACATAGTTTATTTGGAAAGTGGTCTTACACAATATAAGGGAGGAGTATGTAAAAAAGTGAGACAGGGGAGAGAGACAGGTCAATACTGTGGGCATTAATGATGGGCTGCTGCTGCAGACAAGGTGGGCCTGATTCTGCTGGAGATCCTACGAGAAACCATGTAGAATATGCCTCCAAACAGTCTCTAGAGATGAGCTGGAAGCAGGGGTATTGATCCTTTTACTTTCATTCCCCATTGGGTGGAGGTGGCTCTGGGGTGTTAACATCCTCCCAATTCTGCAGCCAAGCAACCCCCACTAGGTGCTGGAGAAACCCTGCGGCAGAGGAATGGTGAGATGCAAAGACTTGAGATGGGAAACTATTAGTATCTTTGAAACTAATAGATGCAAGTGGTCGCAGAGGTGAGCTGAGGGGAAACAGCGCAGGAATTGGACAGCATTTGTCTACCAACTCAAAGCGTCCTGTGATTATCAACCAAATTCTTACAAGGAAAGATGCTCTGTGAATTTAACATACTATTAAATGTCAGATATTTAAATGTATTATTTCCTTACATTTCAATATCCTCCCCCAAATTTCACCTTGCCCCTTCCAGTTCTCCTTTTCCTCCTTCCTCCTTCCCCACTGAACTACTGTTGTCAAATTAGCCTAATCAAACCTAGCTTGTTTTGCTCCTGAAGGAACCCACAGAGCTCCAGTGACACTCATTATTTCTCCAGGAGAATCTGAGATCTCCAATAATGAGTGCTCACTTGAGGTTCTTCTCTCTTTCTGTCAGGGAGACAGCTCCTCTTTTCCCACCTCATCACCCACACAGGCGAACCCTGACCAATGTGTGGCTGCCCTGGAAGGGCTGATTCTTCCCTTCATAGGAGGAGGACTATAATGTGTGTGGAGGGGGGTGGGGGGGTGCTCCTGTCACAGCCCTGCCAGGCCTGAGAGTTCACTGGAACTCTGGAAAGACCCTCATTATGAAGCTTTCCCCTGCATGTCAGCAGCACAGCACCACTGCAAGGACAACTCAGATTCAGCCTTATAATGAGCTTTCCATGTGGCCTGTTCAAGGCATTCTTTGCACATTGGTGATTTTGAGATGTTTCCTTTAGCAAAATCTGTTTAGTTTTGTAATCTAGAATTACATATTCCGGAAACAGAGATGCTTGGGGAATGGGCTGACCTACTTGATAGAACTTTTTTGGTAATTATGATGACTTGATCTTTTTTGAAAAAGGAAAGTCTTAAATATTCATATGCTTGGATCTGATAACTTTATTTCTTTGCATGCATTGTAAGGAGATACTCAAATATGAAATGCTTTACACACAGAGATGTTTGTCACAAAATTATTTGTAACTGGAATAATGACTAACAATAATAGGTCAATGGCCAAGTTTTATGAAGAGTATGTAATAGTGTAGAAAAAACAATGTTACCACAATGTGAAAGATACAGATTTTAGTACTGCATGTGCAACATACTTATTCCAGTAAAAATAAACAAAATAAAAATGACTCCTATAAAACAGACAAGAATTGTATCTCAAAATGTTAATAGTGGTTGTGTTAGGGTGCTGTGATTCTGGGAGATTTTTTCTCCTCTTGACTTTCCCACATTTTTATGTTCAGCAGACATTTCAGTTCAAAGAACACTTATTTTTTGCAGGGCACAGTTATCCACACCTGAAGTCCCAGCTACTTAGGAGGCTGAAGCAGGGGGATTACTTGAACCCAGGGGCTCAAGACTGTAGTGTGCTGTAATTGCACCTGTGAATAGCCTGTGAATTGCACCTGTGAATACTTGAGCCCAGGAGTTCAAGACTGTAGTGTGCTATGATTGCACTTGTGAATAGCCAATGCACTCCAGCCTGGGCAGCATAGCAAGACCTCTTCACTAAAAAAAATAAAATTAAAATTAAAAATTAAAAAAGAACACCTATTTTTTTTAGTGTTGTATAAAAACATTTGTGTCCAAAATTGAGTAAATGCTATCCTTACAATTGAATAAACATATGCATGTGAAAAGAGAGTGGAAGGGAATACAGAAATGATCATCGTTATTGTGATAGGCAGTACTCTCAGTCCTGCTGCGTCAGAATCCCCCAGGGAACAGTGAGAAACAAGGGATTCCAGGCTCTCAGAGATTCTGTAAGTTAGCTGGGGTCCTGAGATCTCTAATTTTAGCAAGCTTCTGGTGATTCTAATACAGCTTTTCCGTAGAGCAGCAATGGACAGCCACTGTCATTTGCGAACTTAGAGATCTTCTTTCCATATCATAAATGTTCTGTACTGCTGCCAAATTATTTTTACAATTAGAAAATGCACAAGCACATTTGGATCTAAGTGTTCAGCAATGTGGAAATGGCCTCCTTCCAATTTTGTAATCTGCTCTTGTCTTTGAGCATTACGAGTTTCTCTTCCTATTTCATAACGATTATTTTAGTGGTTACATATTATTCTACCTAGTGTATATACTGTAGCTCATTTACAATTCCTCTGCTTCAGAAGAAGTGTCACAGGAGGAATGGCTGAAGAAATTAGGAACTTTTGTTTTAAGAGCAAAGATACCTAAAAATAGACAGAGTACATCTAGGGGGCAAATTTGTTTCCCATGGTCCCAGCAGGTAAAACCATGACCAGTGAGTGGAAATTACTGTTAGACAAACGATGGCTTTCAAAGCTACATTTGGCATGCATTTGGACAAGATGTTCTAAATAGTGCCTGAGTATCAAATATTTGATATGATTCCTGACTGCTCTAGGGTCTTTCTCGCCCTTATATGCTCTGGAATCATGAATTTTTTCCCATACTTATCCAGAATGCATTGCTACTCACCCTGGGCAAGTCTATTTGCAAGGCTAATATAATCAAAATTTTACTAAACTGATTGTGGTTTATTCCAAACAGTGCTTAATTCAAAGCAACTGTTCATCCCCAGCTGAGTTGGGCCCTATTGTCCCTGGGTAAAAATAAATAAATAAATAAACAAACCAAATATATGAAAACCCAAACATAAGCAAATAAATTAGGGGGGGTAATTATTTGCAGAACAAAAAGATTCCCCACAGGGGAATTTAAATTGTGAGCTCTCCTATGACATTTACAGTGTAATTAAATTATTAGCCAAAATGTGGTTAACACCCAACTTTCTGTAATCTCTTGCTCAGACCTTGCCTTGTTTCCTCTTCTCCTTATAAGCTAAACCCCTGATCTCCACCTGGAGGCTCAGTCCTGCCTTGAGATTTGAGTACCAACTTCCCTTTATAAAGGAATGACATAGGATTCCATATGCATTTCTTGTATGGGTGTCATATCACGCGTCTCTGGTTTGGACATCATCTTTTGGATTTCAGCTATGATGCTTTGGCTCCTATTTTGGCTTCTGGAGAGCCCAAGTTCTTTCCTTCCTACTTTCTTTAGGATCAGTCCTGGTTTTTCTTACCTGTTCTGTTCATCTCCATATTAAACTTGTATCAGTCAAGGTCTGGGAAGGACCATCAGTAGGTGGAATTCAATCCCTTGAACTGGTCATAAACGTGTTGGAAGTACTGAAAAACCAAGTGGGGTCAACTGAGGCACCCCAGAGATTCCCCAAAGATTAGCAACAGCAGGAAGCAGCTCTACGGCTGGACTGAGGAAGGGAGGAGGAGATGGTGCTCCCAGAGCCCAGGATCAGGGACCTTCCAGCTGGAACTGGAACCCAGGATGGAGGCTGCTTGGAAGGAGGTTGGATCACAGAGGTAGAAGGCATCAGATGAAAGCTGGAGTCCTGGGAGGAGGGAGCCACTTCTTCCTGCCTCCAATTTCCAGCGTCTTCCTCTTGTTGGCTGAGTCCAGCTGAAAGCCAGTTGGCAAGGAATTCTGAAAAATATAGTTTGCAGAGACCAGCCCCCTGTGATAAAAGCAGAATAGAGGAAAGGTGGGGAACAGATCTGGATGCAAACAGACAACATACTTGGCATAACACATAAGAAACTGAAATTAGTGAGATATTAAATAGTAGTTTGAATTCTGATCTGGGTGATGCCAAAGCTCTACAGGGTGAAGATAAAAACAGTAATTTAAAAAAATAGTAATGAAAATAGCAACAATAATAATATTTATTGATTATTTACTCTTGTCACTTTCATTCTAAGCACTTTACATATATAAATGTAATAAATGCAGCAGCCCTATAAAGTACTTTTATTATTATAGTCTCACTTGACAGATGAGAAAGTGAAGACTCAGAGAAGTTAAGAAATTTTCTTGGAGCCACACAGCTAGAAAATGCCTGAGTCCAGAGTCCATACATGAACACAGGCAGCCTGGCTTAGGAGCCCCTAATATAGGTTACTAGCACAATGCCTGGCACATAGGAGAAATTAAAATATGTATTGGAATTTTTACACTGTAATTGATTTTTTCCACCCATGGAAAGAAAAATTGCATAAGCAGTTTTCTGGGTCAGGCTCAGCTCAGGTTTCCCCTCTGTTTCTTTGCTGCCCTCCACCTTCTACTCCTCTTTCTCTCTCTTAAGGCCCCAGTTCCTGAACCAGGGCCTCAGTTAGGGCTCATAAACACCATCCAGTGTCCCTCATTGACATTTAATGGCCGTTCTTTATATAGGCAACATTCTTGAGAAAAGGGATTTTCTTGGACTATAATGAGAATGTGTTCATTTCTTGCTACTGCTGTGTCTTAGTGCAATGGTTTATAATGAGGAGAGATTAATTTTGTGACATTTTCAATGTCACCTGTACTCATCAAAGGTCTAAGTGTACACCAATTTCAAAACTGTCCCTTAGTTTCAGGGGAGCCAAATTCCCTGATCCCATCTCTCACCCCACAATTTCTCTATCATTAAGCTGCAGGTTCCTGAACTATAAAATGAGGAGGCCAGACTTCCCTGCTCAGCTCCCAAGGTGGTGGTGAGAATTAAGTGAGATCATAGAAGGCAAAATAATAATACTAATAAGAGCTAATATCTCCATATTGCTTACTATGTGACAGGCTTATACACAGAATTCTTACCACAACCCTATAGGGTAGATGCTTTTATTTTTCTTATTTTACAGATGGGGATCTGAGGTACAGTAAGATTAACCGTTTTTGTCCAAAGTTACAGAGCTAATAAAAGGCAGAGTCAGAATTCAAACTCAAGGCAATCTGGGTCCAGAGTCAGAAAGAATAGTAATCCCTCCGGGCCTCAGTTTCCTTGTGTGAGCTCTTTCCATTCTAAACTTTTGTATCAACAGACAATTAAGGTCTCAAAGATACTGAGAGGAGGGAAAAACAATGCGTCTACAGCAGGGGTGTCCAATCTTTTGGCTTCCCTGGGCTGCACTGGAAGAATTGTCTTGGCCCACACATAAAATAGACTAACACTAATGATAGCTGATGAGCTAAAAAAAAAAATTCGCAAAATAATCTCACAATGTTCTAAGAAAGTTTATGAATTTGTGTTGAGCTACATTCAAAGCTGTTATGGGCAGCATGTGGCCCGTGGGCTGTGGATTGGACAAGTTTGCTCTATAGTAACCCAGAAGTCTCATGGATTCTCCCAGAGGTTGAGATAAACTTGGCTGAAACCTACCTGCTTTACGGTCAGTGTGGGTTTAGTGCTTTCCGCAGAACTTCTGTGAGTTATTGACTTAGTTAATTTCATGACCCCCCCCCTCCACCCCCACATATCTGCTCTTCTGTTAGTCTTGAACCTAGCATATGCCAATCAGAACTCAAAACTCCACCTTTGCAGGCTTCCACAGGTGATCTAGTGGTTGCCAGCATGCTATACTTGTAGATTTCCTGAACATTTTTGAACCATGATGTGGAGTCACATTACGGAGGGTGAGGCCCTCTATTCATGGCCACTAGTAGCCTATACTCCACCTTTGTGCAAATTAGAAAAACAGCCCTACCTCACCATTTCCAGGACCAATTAGAAAAAGGACCTTCTCTGAGAAGACAATGAGGAAAATCTCTCCCTTCTTCACTAACATAGGTCCACACCAAGGCCTCAGTTTGGCAAACAGAGTGCATGTGGGCGGGATTTAAGCCCATTCCTGCCCTTTCACTGCCCCCACTCAGCACACAGCACAATGTGCAGAACTGTATGCATTGGTTCTGCCTCTGCCATCTCAGTGACCCCAAGGAAGCCCTACTTCCTTGCTTTCTCTCCTTGCCAGTTTTCCTTTTCCTTCCTTCCTTCCTTCCTTCCTTCCTTCCTTCCTTCCTTCCTTCCTTCCTTCCTTCCTTCCTTCCTTCCTTCCTCTCTCTCTCTCTTTCTTTCTTTCTTCTTTTCTTTCTTTCTTTTCAGAGTTTCACTTTTGTTGCCCAGGCTGGAGTGCAACGGTGTGATCTCAGCTCACTGCAACCTCTGCCTCCCAGGTTCAAGCGATTCTCCTGTCTCAGCCTCCTGAGTAGCTGGGATTACAGGCACCCGCCACTACGCCTGGCTAATTTTTTGTATTTTCAGTAGAGACGGGGTTTCACCATGTTGGCCAGGCTGATCTCAAACTCCTGACCTCAGGTGATCCATCTGTCTCAGCCTCCCAAAGTGCTGAGATTACAGGCATGAGCCACTGCTCCCAGCCCTTGTGTTTTCTTAAAGCAACAGTACCTTCCAAAAGCTCATTTCTCACAACTACATTTCTTCACCATGCTAGGGCCCTTGAAAAACATATCCCAGAAGCCCCTTTTTCTTCTAAGCAGAGCCCACCACTACCTAGTTTTCTACATTATCCTGAGTCATCAGAGCATTCACGTTTTTGCCTAAATCTACCTTTGTCTACTCAGTAAATTTGGTTTCTAAACGTGACCCTTTCTTTTAGCAACTCCATGGAGCTGAGCCATAAATGAAGTAGAAATCATGGGAGAGACAGGAAGGCTTTTATCCTGTCCTTGAGCCTAGGGGCTTGTGCCACTCTCCCCTGGAGAGAGTTACTTGCCTCTGCCTCCAGGAAGCATGTGGAGGGACAGGGCCTAGGTATGTGGCAGATGAAGGTATGTACTAGCAAGCCCAGTACATCACAATCAGTCTTTGGTAGGCAAGAAGACAAATGCACAGGCCCTACATACTCTGAGCAGAAGTGTTTAATCCTCCTGCAGTAATTCTGCTCATTCGTCTCTTGCTCTGGCCCCTGAGAAGTCCCAGAGAGATGTGTTACATTCCACATACAGCATCTTTAAGGTGCATGGGTGTGGGCACTATCACAGATAAAAGACAGCTAAACCAGTGGTTGTCAAAGGCTCTGACTGTGTGCTCCTATCAGTAAGGCGTTTTTGAGGAATCACCCCATATATGTATGTTTATTTATGCATTATGTATATTCATTTATTCATTGCATACATGCACCTCTGCACCTATGCTTGTATGCCATAAACATACAAAAATAAAATTAAGAAATGCTGTATTAAAATAAATGTGAATAGAAGTTCTAATACGTTCCTTCCACATCTGAGTTGATTATCTTGCACACCTCATTGAAAGTGCACAGCCTACTTAGATACCACTGAAGTAAACCATCATACCTCCTCGCTTAGGACTGTGGGAAGGACATACTCTTTGGAGTCAGTCAAATCTGAGTTTTAAATCTGGCTTCTCCAATCTCTAGGCAGGTAATTTTGGATAAGTAATGTAATCTCTTGTGCCTTAGATTGAGCGTCTGTAAAATAAGGTATGATACTCTGAGCCAGACCCTCTGCTGGGTGCTACAGATTTAGAGACAGGGTAAAAGTTCCTTTATCAGTAGTCCAATACAGACAGAATTTCCCAGGATCTGTGAATGACTGCCCTCAGATGACTTGGGCTGTTGGTTGAAAATGCTGATTCCTCACCTTAGACATAAAATCAGAATTTTTTGGAATAGAACAAGGGATTCTGCATTTTACGTGTTTCCTAGTGACTCTTATATACATAAAAGAGAGAAGTAATTATACTGGTAAATAGACGTAGTAACATACTTCTACATAGAGTAAAGTAATTAGAGGTGCTACAAAGAAGGATAAATATGGAAGGGTCTGGGAGCCCAGAGAAGGGGTGCCTACTCTAGACTGGGCAGCCTCCTGGAGACAGTGATGCAAGGCATTGATCTTGCCTCCTCCAGGCCTGTCTCAGTCTCAGAGTCAGCCTTCGGCCTGGGCCATGCCCCCATCAGAGCATTTGTTTGGCTCAGTTCTAGTCCTCGGACTCTTCCCTCTCTTTCTAACTTATCATCTCCAGCATGTGTGCAGTGACAAATTGCATCCAGACCTACAGAATGTCTGCCGCACCTGCAGCTCCAGTCTGGGAGTGATGACAGAGCTGCTGGAGAGGCATAGGCTCCTTCTGCAGGCTGTACATGTTGTGACTCTGCAGAAAGCCTTGGGCTACAATAAAGAGTATAGTGTTGATAATTTGTTTATACCCCATCTCATTCCTATTCCAACAGGATTTGAAGTGTCTTCAAGAGATACAAATAATACAGGTAAAAAGATGAGATAAATGAGCAAAGGTGGGCAAAGGAACAATAATAGAAAGAAAGTAAAGTAAAGACAGTGGTGGAATCAGTCAACAAACTTTAACATGTAATCCTGTGCACCTGTTACAAGTGGCCATGAATTTGGCTTTAAGCTCTCTAGCCAGGAAAAAAGAGAAACAATATTAGTTTTATAGTATTCATAGCACCCATTTGAGTAAGTTGAAGTTGCTAATGAGCAGCACAACTAGAAATGTCTTAGAAAGATTGCAAAGATACAAAGTATCCAGTGAATGCTGATGTGAATGGTAGCCTCAACACATTTCAATAATTTAAAATGTTGTCAATATATAATATTCTTTAATCATATTTTTTAATCATAATACTTTACTTGAAAGCGCTTTTAGGGTCATCTGGTTGATCTGACAATGGAGGAAACTGCCCCAAGTGATGGGAGCCATTCTCCCAATCTCCCACTATAGACACATTCTTTCTCAGCTCTGTGTTCTCTCCAAGCACCTTGTCCAAATGCAGTTGAAGATTTCCCAACAGTCAGGCACTCCTAAAACTTTGTTCAACCTGCTTCTACTATATTTACAAATGTCTTTCTCATGAATTTATAACCATCCTTCAAGACTCAGTTCAGATCTTACTTTTTCAGGAAGCCTTCTCTAATCTAACCAATTAGATTTACTTTCTTCTTCACCATGCTTCTATATTACTCTACTAGGATTTCTATTTTAACATTTATTATAATCACCATTGATCCAGAGTGTATATGAGGCCATCCATTAGATATGTCTGTCCCATTCCCTTTACTCCCTGTGTCTCCTGAACCTGCGGAGAAGTGGAGAAAGGGCCATTTGGAATCAGTCAGGAAGCAGGGCAAGAGCCCACCATTGAGCACTCACTCTGTACCAGGCATTGTGTAGTTGGGTTGAGTTCTGAGATGAATGAGACCTAGTCGTTGCCTTCAAGCCACTGCAACAGTCCACTAGACCATGGGCTCTTCGAGGGCAGGGGATATTTCTACTCATCATTACACCTATAGGGCCTTATGTACACTTGAATTTGAAGCAACCTATCCAAGTAATACCAAGTTACAGGTCATTTAAAATACTCATCTCAGCTTTTATTTCTTCTACTTAATTATACACGTTCTCACTTAATTCTCACAACTCTAAAATAGACATTATTAACCCTATTTCACTTAAATATAAGTGAAAGAAGCTTGAATGCTTACCATTTAAAAATCCTATTAAGCTTCCATTTCAAGAGAAACATTGATTAAATACTACTTACCTTGCAAGGTTGTTGAGAAGAACAATGAGATGACATACATAAATGTGTCTCAGCACAGCACTTGACCTAGAGAAGATGCTTTGGAATTGTAGACTGCACTCTCTAGAAGCTAACATTTTACTGAATATTGCTATATGTCAAGCACAGTCTGAAGTATCTGAAACATTTAAATTAATTAATATGCTTCTCTGGACAACCCTATGAAGTAGGTGCTAATTAAAATTTCTGTTTGAAAGATATAATGGAGAGTTTAATAATTTGCCCAAGGTAAACATAGCTAGCTGGAAGTGGATTGGGATTCAAACCCAGGTAGTCTTGCTCCACCCTGGGTTTTTAATCATACAACAATTCTGCCTTCCATTAAAGGCTACAATCCAACATAACAACTGTTATGATAAATATGGGTTCACAGTACTATGGAGGCATAGAGAATAAATGAGCTAGAAGGAAATGCTTCCCATGAAAAATGATGGCCTGAGCACAGTCTAATCAGGACTGAGGAAGAGCACAAGGGTGAAGGGAATGGCACAAATAAAAGCATAGTCAACATATGCATGAGCCTCCAGCAGGATGTGCCACTGGAGTCTTGGAACATGCATGAGCTGCACTTTGCCTCTCACCTGTCCTTGATACTCTCTCCTGCCCCAACCACCCGCAGCTGCCTACCTCCTGTTGTTTGATGTTTGATGTTTCTGTGCATAGCCTTTGCCAGCTGATCATATTACTGGGTCCTTTGGGAGGGACCACAATCAACCATTGCTCTTTGTCTGAGTATCTACCAGAAGGCTCTATACCACTGTGGACACTCAGTAAGGAGTTGTTGACTGCCTCACTTTTCTTTCTTTCTTTCTTTCTTTCTTTCTTTCTTTCTTTCTTTCTTTCTTTCTCTTTCTTTCTTTCTTTCTTTCTTTCTCTTTCTTTCTTTCTTTCTTTCCTTTCTTTCTTTTTTTTCTTTCTCACTTTCTTGCTTTTTTTTTTTTTTTTTTTTGAGACAGAGTCTCGCTCTGTTGCCCAGGCTGGAGTGCAGTGGCATGATCTCGGCTCACTCCAACCTCCACCTCTGGGGTTCAAGTGATTCTCCTGCTTCAGCTTCCTGAGTAGCTGGGACTATATGGGTGTGCCACCATGCCTGGATAATTTTTTTGTATTTTTAATAAAGACAGGATTTCACCATGTTGGCCAGGCTGGTCTCGACCCCCTGACCTCAAGTAATCCACCCACCTTGACCTCCCAAAGTGCTGGAATTACAGGCATGAGCCACTGTGCCCAGCCAACTGTCTCCCCTTTGATATCCATGTTCCCATTTGTAGCACCTCTGCCCCTTGCGTTCCAGTGTTTAATCTCTAAGTTATTCAACACACATCTATAGAGCCTCCACCAGAGGCCAGGCATGTCCTCTGTACTGGGCATAAAACAATAAATAAAACAGACAAAAAAATCTCTCATCTACTCTTCTTTCAAAGAAGAAAGGCGATAAACAAAAAAATGAAGTGTGTAATATAAGTCACATAGAGAAAATATGGCTTGAGCTAGAGAATGAGGGGAGAGGAGGTGGACAGGAAAGGCCTCCCTGTTGAGGACATTTTGATCAGTGACTCCAAAAGCTATTGTGGGCTCTCTAGATCTAGAATTGACAGAGAGGGTTACAAAATGCTTTCCCCTGCCACCTCCACTCCCATGGAACGAGGACATCTAGAAATAAATTTTGCTATGGCTGGCCTCGTGACTGAAATCAATTATTTTCTCTCTCAGGCTTCAGAATTCTCACTTGTGTGAGAAATTATGACAAAGGCACAAAAGGCAAATATAACTCATTAATTCAGCAAATTTCTTCCAAGTACCTACTATGTGCCAGGAACCTTACTGGCATGGGAGTTCTGTGAATAAAGTAGTCATTGCCCTCAAGTGGCTCACATTTTGGAGGAGGAGACCAGGAGCAACAGAAAATCGCAATACCAAATCTTGGAGACTGTAGTTCTTCAGAGGAGGCACCTAAGCCACCAACATGTGGTCAGGAAAGGCTTCCCAAAGACCACAATCTCTGAGCATACAGCGTTCCCCATAAAGTGCTTTGCTAATGACTAAGAAAGCCAAAAGTGAACATGAATCCTCTCTTATCAGCCTTAAATCTTTCTCATCACCACTCACCACACATATGCACTCAAACACACTTGCAAACACACACACACACACATACACACACACACACACACACACACGTTCTGGACCAAGCATGCCATTTTGCTGCTTAGAAGAGTGTACATCCCGCATGCTAGCTTTGGCATTTTTGCATCCTCTACCTAGATGTGCTTCTCCCTATGTGCAGCTACCAAGTCCCATTCATCACAGCTCACAATGCACTTTAGAGAAGGCTTTCCCACTCTGTGCTGGCTGTAATTAACCTCTTTTTTCTAAGCTCCCTTTGCAGCCTATGTCATGATTATGATATATTTACCATGAAATTGGATTTATGTTTTCCATGACATGTTTCTGTGACATCTAGCAAAGACTAGATGGTAAGCTCCTCAAAGACAGAGCCATGTCTCCTTTATTTCTATATCCTTAAGACTGTGCATAGTATCTGGCAAATAGTAGGTGCTCAACAAATGTTTCTTTATTCCTTTTCAAAATCTTTTTTTATTAATTGTCTATGAATATTTCTTAGCTCAAATTAAATTGAGTTGAATGGAATAGAAGCATGTAGGAGTTGAATTAAAATTTCCCTTCAGCGACTTGCTACTGAAGATGCTATGAATGGAGATTTTAAGAATTAATTTCTATAGGATTTATATAAATAAGTAATTTTTTCCAAAAATTCAAATTCCCTCAGGCATTTGGGAGATTTTTTTCATAGTCAAAAATGATCAGGTCCCGTATGATGAAATTAAAGTGCTGTCTGATGAAAAGTGATATTATTTATCTATTGGTGGAATTGGGTAGATTAGGAAGCTGTCGGTTGCTTGAGTCTACTAGGTTTAACTAGACTGTAGTGTCTGGCAAGATAAAAAACACTAAAGGACCCCGCCATGAGTGAGAAATAGAAGAGAAAGCTGAATGAAACAGGAAATAAACCACCAGTTACAAAGGGCCAGAGACCAACATGATGGGTTCTGCTGTCATCAAAATGTGCTGTCAGAGTCCAAATAACTGTGAGCTCAGGAGGACTCTCAGAGTATCTCACTGAGGAGCCAGTCCTGCTCTAAAGAGTGCTAAGCAGATGTCACCAAAATATCCATTTATTACTTCACATTGGGACATTTCTGAGATGTTTTGTCTTGGGTCTTTCTAAGACTGACCACTTTGGAAGAAAATGTGACAGTTCAACAAAAGGAAGGGGCTTATGGCTTCTGCCTGTTGGCCAATTTGCTGAATTTGTTGTTTCCAAACAACCCTCTTGGGCACCAGACACAGGCTCTGGGGGCTCTCTTCCATGCTGGAGAGCTGGCCTGTACAGCTGGTAGCTGGGTCATCTAAAGGTTACCCTGCCCATGCCAGATTCTCCTGTGGTTTCCAGTGGTAAGTAGGAAAAAGATGATGCAATTCAGCCTTTCCATTGCTGTGCGGGCTTTATTTATACTCTACTGGGTTATTTTCTCTTCTTATGACTGCTGCCATCTCCCCTGGGGCTTTCTGAGGCTGCTCTAGGAAGGTATATTTTTGATTTTGATATTTTTTGGCTCTGCTGAGCATTTGCAGAAACAATAAACAAATGGAAACAAAATGCACAATACATGGGAATACAGGGGACTACTGAGAAGCTGCAGTGAGAGAGAGCTGATGTCAAAGATGAAGAAGGTTTCGGACTTAGGCCTTCTAGGCTACTCTGGCTGCTGGCGGATGTCATGAAGATATCTGCATAGTTGAGCTAGACTCAAGTCATGACTTCCATCTAACTACCTAACTAGGTGACTTTTTTCTTTTGCCTACCAAAGAACTTTTACAATACATCCTTGTTCACTACTTGCTCATTTATTCAATGAGCATTTCTTGTAAGGTGGCAGCAGACTCAAGCCTTGGCTCTGAGTTTGTGCTTTATCATTGCCTCACTGTGCAATCTTTGGGAGGAAACTCTACCTCAATTTCACCTCAGTTGGGTCTCATGTGGGTCTCCACTTCACCATTCGCAAGCATAGAATTTTAGAATGTGATCTCGGTGAAGGCAGGAAAACATCAACTTGCTCATTTTTACATTCCAAGTGCCAAGCACAGAGACTGACTCGTATTAAATGCTCAGAATACTTGTTAAGTCTAAAGATTACAGAATGTGTTATATTAGACTACAGGATCTCCAATATTTCAACATGGTCCACCAATCTTTGCATGTATCTCTGGGGACTTTCTCCACCTTTTGGTCTGAGTACCCAATCAACTTCTCAGCCATGGGGTTTCTGGGGTCTATGCAGAGATCACATATTATTTGCAACACTCCAACCCTTAACCCTGAAAATGCACCTGCTCTCTGAATTTCCATAGCACCAGCACTAACACACTCACTTCTATCTAAACACACACCACACCATCTGGTCTTTTACTTGTCCCTGCTCCTCACTAGATATGAACACATTGAAGACAGGTTCTCTTTTTATTTCTGTATTATCAATGATCAGCCTAGTGCCTATGTGTTGAATGGAATTGAAGAATTATTATTATTTTTCATCCTTAATCCTCATAGTATGACAGCATAGGCTCTAATAATATTTTAACAGTTTTGATGATACTTTATTTCTTGATATGGTGTGTGCATAACTGTCTCTTTCTGATTTTCTCTGTGCATCTCTCCATCTTTTCCTCTCATCAGTGTGGTACAATGGTCAATGATGAGGTTTCTCCAGAGCACACGATTACGGAAGCTGAGAAATCCCATGATCTGCCATCTGCAAGCTGGAGACCCAGGATAGCTGGGGATATAATTCAGCCTGAGTCTGAAGGCCTAAGGATCAGAGGAGCAGATGGTATAAACCCCAGTCTGAAGGTGGTAAAAAATGAGACAAAATTTCCCCAATCAAGCACTGAGTCAGAAAAAAGGGGACGAATTCCTCCTTCCTCTGCCTTTTGTTCTGTTCAAGGCCTCAATGGATTGAATGATGCTCACCTGTATTGGAGAGGGCAATCTGTTTTACTGGGTCCATCAATCCAGATGATAATCTCATCCAGAAACATCTTCAGAGACACACACAGAAATAATTTTTAAGCTGGGTACTCTGTGGTACAGTCAGGTTGATACATACAATTAACCATCACAGTTAAGAACATGGGTTTTGGATTTAGATTTTTGTGGCTTCGAGTCTTGCATTTTCTAGCTATGTGACCTTAGGAAGTTAACGTCTCTATGTCCCCCCCCCCCCGCCAGGTTCCCACAATGAAAACTGGGACAATAATACCGTTTACCTCATTCTGCTCCTATGAGCATTAAAAGGACACAAAGAAGCACTTGCCACATAGTAAACATTCAGTAAGTGTTAGTAAATATTATTGCTGCTGTTGTTATTGATCACATATTTTGTGTTAGACACCATTGTAGGTCCTGTGAACAAGACAGAAAATTTCTCTGTTCTCATTGAGCTTAATTTATAGTGAATCAACCCCTAAACTTCTGACTTTCCTGTGAGAGACAACTCTTTAAGTTTTAGCAGCCACTTACACTTTAGTATAAATCAAGTAGTGGAGCCTTCCTGGAGAGGAAGTTTTGATTGTGGAAGGAAGAAACATGAGGCCATGGAGCACCTGTCTTGAAGGTGATAAAGAGAAAGAGAAGAGAAGGCTGTGTTATTCAGGAAATAAACCACCAGTTACATAATTTTATTGTGCCTCCCCCTGTCTCCAGGCCATGGTCAGCAAGTTTAATTTATTGGTTTTTGTGAGCAGCCGCAAGGCTTGTCCCATCAATTCTTTGTTTTTGATGGCTGTGGAGTGACTCAGACTATTAGCCTTGTATGATTACAGCATCTGTATTATGATGTCGAGGACATGTTGCTGCTTCAATTTATTCCTTTTATTTAGTTCACTTTGTCTCACTCAGAATATCACTCAGCTTCTGTTCAAGAGAGCAGTGGTGATGGACAATTTCTCTTTCTGTCTCCTCTCATGATATTCCCTCTCCTTTATGCCCTTCTGTCTTTGTTGGTGTCTTGTTTAAAGGAAGATTTGTGGATCTCCTGGTTTTCTCTACATTGGCTGACCCTCGGGTCTGCAGCTCTCAGCAATGCGGCACCTCTCCATGGTACTGAAAACAAGCACGTGGTTCTAACTCTGCAGTGGCAGCCAGGAGAGCCTGGAGGATCCTAACTTGCAGCAGCAGGCAGTGGCTTGAGAAAGCATCCTGTCCAGTCCCCTTTATTTCAACAAAAATGGATTAGAGACCCAGAAATGAATAATGATCTCCCTAAGGATGATGTACATTTCTTGTGAGACCAGAATACAGCTTTTCTGGAGACATATTCAGAGCTTCAGAGACGAGCTAAGAAAATTATTTGATCTCCTTGGCCTTCGTTTTAATCATCTGTGAAATGGAGAAATACCAATTTTTTTTACAACTACTGTGACATATAGATTAGATAATGTGTGTAAAGTCCTTAGTGCACTGCATGCCTCATGTCTACTTCTCTACCTTTACCTTCTGCTGCTTCCTGCCTGACATGTTGTGCTTTAATAATATGAAAAAATTTACAGTCCCCTCTTCCCATATCATGCTGCTTTATGACTTGCTCATACTGTTCATTCTGTCTATGATGCCCTTACAAATCCTTCTATGACATTCCAATACCCACACCTTGCTCACAATTCAGATCAACTGACATCTTTAGAAAGCCTAGTCTGCTCTTCCCTGATCCCCTCAATGTGGATTCGGTGTCCTTCCAGGTGCTCTTATGCCACTCTATGCCATTAACTTTACATTCCTCTCTATCAAGACACCCAGTACATGATCATGAATATCTTGGTGTCTCTGACTTATTGAACTGCAGGCTCTTTGAAAGAAGGGGTCCTATGCCACTATCTCTAGCACAATATATGTCGCCAAGTCAGTGCTCAATATTTGTGGTTTTTAACTGAACATGATAGGAGCTTAAAACATATGAGTTTCTTTCTTATTCCAAGTCCAGGGCTCTCTTTCCATAATGTACTGTCTCCAGCTTGTTGGAAAGCTTTTGTGCTGGATACAAGTGAGAATATCTTTATTTGCTAATGCCAAATACTTGTAGGTATTCTTTGGTTTGCTGTGGGCCATCTTTTGGGTAGGATGGATTTATATCAATGTGATTTGTCGTTGCTTTTAGCATAGATTCTCTCCAAATCAGATAATTCACACAAGCCATGAATAAGATCCAGAGGGGAGAGGGTATCTGCCTCCATGAATTAACTACAAAGTCATCATGATTCCAGCATGTAAGAATCCATAGCAAATTCTAAATCATCACAAGACTCCTATTTAATATTCACTGGGAAAAGAGCTTCTCTTATTTTAGGAAAATTAATTGCCTTTCAAATTGATCTAGAAGTTTAAGTCCATTTTTATAGTTCAATGGGGCCAAGTATTCACTTTTAATATCAAGTCCATGAAAGTCCAAACTTTAATGGTTTCCCTCAAACTTTAAAATCATGTGTTATTGAACTCTCAGTGACATCACTAAAGATCACTTAGTTTAATGGGGGGAAAATGACTGGAATCTAAACCAAAACACTGAGGTTCCATTCCTGGTCTGATAATGTTCTATGTAAATGATCTTGAGGAAGTCACTTCACCTCTCTTAGCCTTTTGTTAATCATCTTTAAAATGGGAATAGTTACAGCCATCATATTATCTTTATTAGAGATGCTAAGAGGATACACTAGATTGATGCAAAGGTACAGTGAAAAGTGTAAAATTCTCTACAAATCAAGGCACAGAAAAAAGGTAATACCTTGGAAAGGTAGAAACTGGTAGTTGGAAAGAAAAAGGGGTAAAAAAGTGGATGGCAAAAGCTACAGAAATGTTTGTTCAATGCAAATGCGTGATAGGAGAAGAAAGCCTAGAGACAGCCTACACAAAGAAAGCTCTAGAGAGACCATAGCATTATTATGTCTAAGTGGGGGTGGATAGGGAAACTAAAATTAGTTATGGGGTGGTGTCAGACTGGGACTGACAGAGCCAGTTCAGGGTATTCTTGCATGAAGTTATTTGGTGCTGAACTAAGGCTACATAAGCCTGTGTATTATTGAAGGAGCAGAGAAATATGACCAGCACACATAAAGATTTCCCCTTTAGCAGTAAAAGGCTAAGCAAGCCAAATAAAGAAGCCTCAAAGATTACTTTGTCTCAAGTTTCCAAGTTAATTTGTTTCACTAGAATGTAACTGCAATGGGTCTTTTAAATGGGAAGCAAAAATATAAGGAGAAGAGGGTCAAAGGAGGGGCTTATGAACTTAAAATAATAGCAGTATTTATTTTCACTTATTATGTACCAGGCACTATACTAAAAGACGAACTTTTCACAGTAACAGTAGAGGTATCTGCTTTCATGCTGACATTACATGACTGTGTACATATGGCTGGGAGAATGCTCAAGAAGTAGACCTTTATCTGCACAAGAGTATTTTGAGAGCTGATTCTTCCCACTTCAGGGAAGCCATTGTTATTAAATTGTAGACTTTAATAGAGACTAAGGGATAGAATTTCAGAAGGCTGAGATTGCTACCGGGCACCTTTTCCAGCCATACTGGAAAATTTTCCATTTCATTATACCATTGTGCTGATGTATTCCTGATTTATAAAGAGATCCAGACAGAAACTTCAGATAAGCAGGAAGAGGTATTTTTGGAAAACACATTTACGTCATTTGGAGTAAAAGACACCAAGAGATTTCAAGAGAGTAAGTGGAGGCCATTAAAGTTGTTCCAGACATAATTTCCATCCCATATAATTTGTCAGTTTAAATGTGAATGAACAAATATTTGTTCTTTGTGTATACTATTTGAGGTGTTGAGACCTCAGAGATGATTAAAAGACTCTATATTTAAGTTGCATGTTAAACATGGAAGCAAACTCTTTGCTGCTTTTTTTTCTTTTTTCTTTTCTTTTCTTTCTTTTTTTTTTTTTTTTTTGAGGCAGTCTTGCTCTGTCACCCAGGCTGGAGTGCAGTGGTGTGATCTCAGCTCACTGTAGCCTCTGCCTCCCAGATTCAAGGGATTCTCCCACTTCAGTCTCCTGAGTAGCTGGGACTACAGGTGGGCGTTACCACACCCAGCGAATTTTTGTATTTTTAATAGAGACAAGGTTTCACAATGTTGGTCAGGCTGGTCTTGAACTCCTGACCTCAAATGATCTGCCTGCCTCAGCCTCCCAAAGTGTTGGGATTACAGGCGTGAGCCACCTCACCTGGACTTTGCTACTCCTTTTGAATCTCAGCTGACTTTAGTGACTTGCTTGACCAATAGAATATGACAAGTGAAACAGTGGGACTTTTGAGGATAGGTCATTCAAAGCCTTGCATCTCCTGATTAGGCCCCTTGAGGCAGTTGCTCTTAAAACCCAGTTGCTGAGCAAAGCCCCTATCCCATGAATATGCCTAGTTGATGACCCTTCCTGAGCAGCAGCCAGTATCAACTGCGAACCATGAGAGCAAGCCATCTCATGCATCCAGCCCAAGGTAGTCTTCAGGTGACTCTGGCTCCAGCCACTGACTATAACCACATGAGACGCCCAACTAAAGAACCACCCAGCTGAGCCCAGTTAATGCATAGAACTGTGAGATATAATCGAAAAGTTGTTTTAAACCTGTATCTTTTTTTAAATGTTAAGTTCTAGGGTCCATGTGCAGGATTGCCTATGTATGTTACCTATGTAACATAGGTAAATGTGTACCATGATTATTTGCTGCACCTATCAACTCATCACCTAGGTATTAAGCCCAACATGCATTAGCTATTTTTCCTGATGCTCTCCCTCCCTCCAGCCCTAACAGGCCCCAGTGTGTGTTCCCTCCCTGTGTCTATGTATTTATATTGTTTGGCTCCCACTTACAAGTGAGAACATGTGGTGTTTTGTTTTCTGTTCCTGCATTAGTTTGCTAAAGATAATGGCTTCCAGCTCCATCTATGTCCCTGCAAAGGACATGATCTCATTCCTTTTTATGGATGCATAGTATTCCATGGTGTATATGTACCACATTTTCTTTATCCATTCTATCATTGATGGGCATTTGTGTTGATTCCATGTCTTTGCTATTGTGATTAGTGCTGCAGTGAACATACATGTGCATCTATCTTTATAATAAAATGATTTATATTCCTTTGGGTATATACCCAGTAATGCAATTGCTGGGTCAAATGGTATTTCTGGTTCCATGTCTTCGAGGAATCACCACACTGTCTTTCACAATGGTTGAACTAATTTACATTCCCACCAACAGTGTAGAAGTATTCCTATTTCTTCACAGCCATGCCAGCATCAGTCATTTCTTGACTTTTTAATAATTGCCATTTTGGCTGGTGTGAGATAGTATCTCATTGTAGTTTGGATTTACATTTCTGTAATAGTCAGTGATGTTGATCTTTTTTAAAATATGTTTGTTGGCTGCATAAATGTCTTCTTTTGAGAAGTGTCTGTTCATGTCCTTTGTCCACTTTTCAATGTGGTTGTTTTTTTCTTGTAAATTTATTTACGTTCATTGTATAATAGATTCTGGATATTAGACCTTTGTCAGACGGATAGACTGCAAACATTTCCTTCCATTTGGTAGGTTGTCTGTTCACTCTGACGACAGTTTCTTTTGCTGTGCAGAAGCTCTTTAGTTTAATTAGATCCCATTTGTCAATTTTTGCTTTTGTTGCAATTGCTTTTGGTGTTTTCATCATGAAATCTTTGCCCATGTCTATGTCCTGAATGGTATTGCCTAAATTTTCTTCTGGGTTTTTATAGTTTTGGGTTTTACATTGAAGTATTTAATCCATCTCAAGTTAATTTTTGTGTAAGGCGTAAGGCAGGAGTTCAGTTTCAATTTTCCGCACATAGCTAGCCAGTTTTCCCAGCACCATTTATTATATAGGGAATCCTTTCCCCATTGCTTGTTTTTGTCAGGTTTGTTGAAGATCATATGGTTGTAGATGTTTGGTCCTATTTTTGAGTTCTCTGTTCTATTCCATTGGTCTACATGTCTGTTTTTATACCAGTACCATGCCGTTTTGTTTACTGTGGCCTTGTAGTATAGTTTGAAGTCAGGTAGTGTGGTGCCTCCAGCTTTGCTCTTTTTACTTACAATTGTCTTGGCTATGTGGGCTCTTCTTTGGTTCCATATTAATTTTAAAATAGGTTTTTCTAATTCTGTGAAGAATGTCAATGATAGTGTAATAGGAATAGCATTGAATCTACAAATTACTTTGGGCAGTATGGCCATTTTCATGATATTGATTCTTCCTATCCATGAGCATGGAATGTTTTTCCATTTGTTTGTGTCCTGTCTGATTTCATTGAGCAGTGGTTTGTAGTTCTCCTTGAAGATGTTCTCCACTTCCCTTGTTAGGTGTATTCCTAGGTATTTTATTCTTTTTGTGGCAATTGTGAATGGGAGTTCATTCATGATTTGGCTCTCTGCTTGCCTGTTGTTGATATACAGAAATGCTTGTGATTTTTGCACATTGATTTTGTATCCTGAAGTTGCCCATCAGCTTAAGAAGCTTTAGGGCTGAGACAATGGTTTTTTTCCTAGATATAAGATCATGTTAAATACAGGGATATTTCTAGATATAAGATCATGTTATCTGCAGAGACAGTTTGACTTCCGATTTGAATACCCTTTATTTCTTTCTCTTGCCCAATTGCTCTGGCCAGAACTTCCAATACTATGTTGATTGGGAGTAGTGAGAGAAGGCATCCTGTCTTGTGCTGGTTTTCAAGGGGAATGCTTCCAGCTTTTGCCCATTCAGTGTGACATTGGCTGTGGGTTTGTCATAAATGGCTCTTACTATTTTGAGATATGTTCCTTCAATATCTAGCTTATTGAGATTTTTTAACATGAAGGGATGTTGAATTTTATCGAAGGCTTTTTCTGCATCTATTGAGATAATCATGTAAACCTGTATGTTTCACATGGTTTGTTATGCAGCAAAAATATCTGGAACACTGTCATAAAGAAAGTCTCAGTCAGAGAATGGGAAGCAGATATATGAACAGATGATTTCAACATATGTAGTAAATGCCACTGCAGTGTAAGCAGAAGATGCTCTGGAGTTAGGCTAGACCTCAAGCAGTCAGAAGGTGTACCCTCTAGAACAAGCTCTGCTGCTTTTATTCATGTGTGCATCGCCAGGATTCCATCATCTGGAGGGCTGTTTCCTTTCCAATGATGAGACTTCATGATTATATAGATCTCATATTATTTCTGAGCCTCAGTTTATCCCTTTGTAAAATTAGAGATAATAAAGAGGCAAAGAATCTAAGATAGGCTGTGGAGATGAGACAGAAAGAGGGATAGGAATAACGCTCCATCTCACTGAAACGACTTTGAGAAGACTTTTACTGTAGCAAAATGAACATAAGCCCTGTGGTCAGAGGCCTGGGCCAGGTAACTGTGCCATGGACACAAGGTAAGGCTGACAGCTTTATGCATTGCCTTCCTTCCAGATCTGTGCTTAATACCAGCTATCTTCTCATGTGGCTCTGTGTGACTGGAGAAGCCAGGTTGGGGGAACTGAGAGAGAGAGGCAGGGTAGCAGTGTAAACATTATGAGGCAAGAAGCCATGTGGGTTCACGTCAAAGCCAAGTGATACAGAGTATTGGCAGAGCCATTCAAGGGCAGGCTGGAAAGGGTTAACAGAGCCCATGGGCCAGCTGGCATCTGTGCTGGCACTCAAGGAGAGAAAGGAAAGAAGCCCCAGTGTCAAGCTAAGAAAGAGAAACAAAACAAAATACCAGAATTTTAGCCAAATTCCCAAGTTCCCATATGGATGGAGAAGGAAACATCCAGCCAACTCCATGTAACAGCCTCTGGTCAGAAAAGACCTCAAGACTAGGCAAGTCTGTCAACCCACCTGGAAAACTCATCTCTGTTGGATGGCTTGCCAGAGACCCAGATTCTCCCTGATTCTATGTGGCAAGAAAAGGGTGGGTTTTCCCCTCTATTATTTATGCATCTACCCACCCATTCATCCTCCCATCCATCAGTTTGTGCCTTTCACAGCAAACATGTATTAAACACCTACACTGAGCCAGGCACTGTGTATTAGGTAACTAGGACTGTAGACAAATCAATATGACAAAGACAAATAAAACAACATGGTCTTTGCCTTCGAGGACAAAGTCTGTCAAGACTAGACAATGTGGGCAGCTCCAAAATAAGCTGGAAGATGAAGCTTGTGGGAGGAAAAAATAACACTTACTGATCATTTGTTATGAGCCAGACACTGTTCTAAGAGTTTTACAGGAATTATCTCATTTAATCCTCACAATTTACCTACAAGTTTGGCAATGTTATTAGTCATGTTTTACAGCCGAGGAAACTGATGCTCAGAGACAAAGTGACTCGCGCAAGTTTGCACAGTCACTTATGTGTCAGAGTTCTGATCTGAACTGATTCAGGGCTAAAGAGTAGAGCCTGGACAAGGACAAAGGCAGGAACTGGGCCTCAATGTGCCACCGAAAGTCTTGTCTCTGGGTGGGAATGGATGAGTGAATGAAAGGGGTAGGGTGGTCAGGGTAGAAAGCTATGGGGACAGAGACAGGTCCTGCCCCAGAAACCCAAATGACAGAGTAGCATCTACATTTTAAGGGTCATTTCTAGCTGAGCAGATACTACTCCAGGCCTGCCACCCCATTCTGTTTTGGCAGAAGGTATTTTCTACTCCTCTGCTGAGAACATACTTATGAAATACAAATTCTTCTTCTCTCTGCTTCCTGGCTTGCCTCTTTTACCCATATGCGCACTGACAGATGGATGGGCTACTGAGGCAGCTGAGAATGAGAACAAGAGAGGAGAGCGCTGGGGCTTGGGGGGTGGGGAAGGACTCCAGTGCAATTTTACCAAGCAAGGCTGTATGTCTGAATGTTTGAAGGAAAGTTCTTTTAAAAAAAATTCTGTCTACTATTACTTACATGGTGGTTGGGGAAGTGAAAGGCAATTGGGGTAGGGGGATGGGTCACTGGCATATTACTCCCTGTGGGTTTCCCAGCAAAGTTGGCTTCTTCTCTGCAAGCTATTTTCCTTGTCTGGAGTCAGTTCACACCTAATATGGAAGGATCGCTTTTAGTCTATACTTGTTGCTATGGTAGCTTCAGAAGTGGCTGCCGACAGAGCTGGGAGCAGTCGCTCCCTCTTCTCCCAAACTCTTTTGGCACAAGGCAGAACAAGCATGGTTTCAACACCATGCAAGTGTCAGTGAATGGCATGTCTTTTATTTTGGGAAATATCTTTCCAGTGGGCAGAGTGGCAACTTTTGATGGTCCTTCAGAGCCTCAGCTCTGCTCATTCCAAATCATATGTGCCTTCTATTGCCTGCTCCCCACCCCACACTCCTTTTTTTTTTTAGAACAAAGGCTGAAAATGGCCCTTATAAATATTTCAAATGATTTAGCTAGTTGGATTAAAATGCAATCTTCTGGTTAGTTTTTAAAATAATTTCAAATAAAAGAGTGCTATAAATAAGCAGAAAACTTATTTCCACTAGGAAGAATGTTTCCCACTATGAAAATGAGAGGGCATAGGGAAAGGAAATGATGTGAAACATGGTAACACATTATATGATAGAGTGATAGGGTAGTGAGTGGGACAGGTGGCTAGTGGTGACTGAGACATACTTGGTCCTTGCCCTTAAGCAGTTTCCAGTCAAGTGAGTGAGAGACATACTGAATAAGGAAGTACCAGTTAAAAAGTGGGATGAGATACTGTGAGGCAGTGTAGCAGCATCATACCCCCATCTGAGGTACTCAGGGAAGGCTTCTCTGGGGAAGAAACACTTAAGGTAAAAGTGAAGAGGCATGATGTGGGAATCCTAGTATCTATTCCCTGGAAAAGAGTTCAGCACATATGAAGATTCTGAGGGGAGATATGGTTGGGGCATTAGGAGGAATTAAGTCTCTGTATAGCTGTAGCAGAGAGTAAGAGGGAAAAAGCATGAGATACAAAGATGAGGATGATGAGGAGGAGGAAGATGTGATGATGGTAATGATGATAACAATGATGATGACGGGGTGGTGATGATGGCGGTGGTAGTGGTAGTGGTGGTGATAGTGGTGATAGAAACAACTTAAAAGCATCTACAATGTCCCAGTCATTGTTCTAAGTGCTTTACATACATGCATTCATTTATTCCTCACAACAGTCTTGTAAAGTATGTACTATTATAAGATTCATTTTATTACACAAATGAAGAAACTGAGAAACAGAGAAGTGAAATACCTTGCCTAAGATCATAAAGGAAGTGTATAAGTAGCTTGGGTCTAGGGTCTAGGTAAATGAGGACTTGCCATTCATAAAGAGTTTGGAATTTATTCTCTGGATAATGTGAAACCATCAAAAGATATTAAGTAGGAGAGGAACATCTGCACTATAGAAAAAAAAAACACTCTTGCTACAGGAGGTAGAGTGGATTGGAGGGAGGGGGAGTGGAGGCAAGGATACTAGGTAAGAGGCTGACATATGTATTCAGATGAGAGATGAAGATGAGTTGGATTGGGGGGTGCTAGTGGAGATGGAGAGATATAGGTGGATCAGAGGTATTAAGGAGGTAGAATCTACAAAACTGAGGGCTGTCTGGATGGGAAGGCTGAAGGTAGTCAAGGAAGAATCCCAGGTTTCAGGCTTCATCACTTGTGTGAATTGTCAGCCCTCAATTCAAATTCCTGGAGTTTGGTGGGGGTGGGGACTCCCCACAGGAAAATCAAGGTAATAGATGCTGAGTAGGCAAAGATAACAATGGCCACATCAAAAGTCAGAAATAAAATGTCTATCCTTTGCTCTCTCTCCAATTCCCTTACATCATGATGTCCCATCCTACTTGTATCATTACTGTCCTTCGTGCTTGATAATGATTTAGGCAAAGGAGTTTCCTTCTTGCTTATCTTCCCCAACCTGTCTTTCTCCCCAAACACACAAGCTGTGCCCATTTCACCATTAATGGAATGCTCCTCTCCTCTCTGCCAACCTCCATCCATGTACAAAGACATGGCCCATCCTGACTCCTCTTAGAGCCCTTATAGATCACTCTTCTCTTAGCCTCTTTTGCTCTTACGGTCTCTAAAGTAAGATCACCTTAAAGATTGTCAGATATCTTTCTTGGTCTTGCTTCTGTAACTAGATGGTGCACTCCTTGGGTGCCAGCCCCACTCCCTGCCCCCATGGCTTTCTTGAATGTTACTTCATTGGAAACCCTCCTCAATTCTGCAAGATCCAAGGGCAGGTGGCCTCCTCCTCCTCCTCCTTCTTTATTACAGATAGAAAAGCTGAGACTGAGATAATCTAAATGACTTGCCCAACATGATGTAGCTGGAAAGTGCCAGGTAGGATTTAGAAATTCTGAATCTCTCATCTTTTATTTGCAGGCTGTAAAAGATTCTACCAGAAATTGGGTAATTACCAAGTATGTCAGGTATCAAGCTCAGCATTTTACATGTTTGTCTTTATGACAATCCTATGAGGTAGCATTGCTACGATCCCCATTTTACACACAAAGAAACTCAAGCTCAAGAGAAGTGGAATAAAATGCCCAAGGTCTCGGGTGGCTGAACCAGAATTGGGAAGCAGGTCTATTTATTGCCAAAGTGCATTCTGATGATCCCCATGCTAGGCTGCCCCTATTCTTCTTTCCACACCAGCTGCAGCCCTTCTGCTAAATGCCCAGAAAGAGACAGGAGATCAGGGAAGGAAGAGAACACAGTGTGGCTAAGGGAAGCAGAGCATGGAAGACAAAGGGTAGACATGGATGACTCCTCACAGGAGGTGGGAGCCTCCTGTCTTAGAGGAGGTCAGGTTTCTAAAGAGGATGTTTCTTCTCTCTGGAGCTCACATTGCAGATATCCTTACATGAAGACATGTCCTCTCTCTTCCCACTCCATGGCAGCCTCTTCTTTCTGCTGCTTGGCTGAAGGTAATTCTTTCCTTCCCAGAATCCCCCACTCAGGGTGTGCAGATGGTTAGGCCTGATCACTTGGAGTCATCCTGTTGATGAGGCCAATATAAATGCATGATGGAGTCCAATTCCAAGCAGTCGTTTCTATGAGAGCTCAATGGAGCCGATCTGCAAAGTCACGGCAAAGGCTCTGACTGATGGGCAGAAGGAGGCTTTTGAAGGTTAGATCTCTTCAGAAAACCTCCTCTTCACAGCCACTGGGTTACTTCAGGGACAACATCTTTGGTGACAATATCTACCTTTGGGCAGATAAGCATGGCAGCTGCATATTTACAACCAAACCATCCTCCATGGAGCAGAGTTCTGAGAAGAAAGACTTCCTATAGGCCTTTGAGGTTTCCCTTGAAGGGACTTGGTACAGTGGAAAGAGTATGGGCTTTGTGCCCTCGGCTCAAATCTCAGAGTTGCTACTTTGAGAAGTACTTCCACCTCTCTGAAACTCAGTTGCTTTATCTGCAAATCAAGGCAATAATACCCTGCTCCAGGGTTGTGAGAATTAGTTTAAATAACTTATATAAAATGCTTATTGTAATTCATGGCACAAATTAGGTTCTCACCTTACAATCTCTTTCCTTCTTCCACCCAGAGAGACCAGTCTAATAACAGGCCAGGCCTAGTCCTGGTCTTGTGTTTATAAGCTATGTGTTCTGCAGGAGTTAGGTTTATTAATCTCCATATAACCTGTAGAGTAATTAGAGTGTTTATTCTCAGCTCTTTGGGAAGAAGTAACTATAATTACAGGACCAAATTAAGTGGCATTATCTTTTATTGTCTCATACTGTTTGTAGACTTTTTCTGCCAAGTGCCTTTCAGGAATCTGAGAATTTTTCACAAATCAACTTCTCTTTCAGTGTCTAAATGCTGAACTTACCAGAAAGCTTCAGGTAGAAATTCACTATTTACCTCCTGAGTAGGGTAGGTTTGTGTCTAAAGAGTCCATTTTTGTTACCCTTGGTAGAGATGGCCAGCTGTCCTCCAAAGATCTCTGCTCCTTTTCTGCAGTGTAGAATCATCACTGGGAAGTGGCTTCTAGGCCAGGGCTTAGTTTCTAATCCTTATCCTTCTCCAGGAGGGGCCACATGCTCAGTTCTCTCCAGTGAGATATGAACAGAGACCTTCGTTTGCCCCTTCTGGCCTGAAGTGGTTAGGGAAAAGTGTGCCTTCTTAGTTATTTTTTCACTCACCTGCTGACTTGATGAAGGAGATCTTGGATGCCATGAAAATGGCAGAATTTTAATCAGATTCGTCCCTGAATGACTGTATGGAGCACAGGCCCCCCCTGCTGCTGATCAGGAAAACCTGGTTGAAAATCATATGCTGGATCATTTCCGATTTTGTTAGAGCAGTTTGCTTTACCTTAACTAGTGCACCGCCTGATTCTGTATTCCAAATAAAGGGTCACACTCTTCTAGCCCTGCCTAGTAAAAGATGCAGACAAGTAAATTAATACATTTCAAAACGGTGCAGTAAATGCTATGATAGAGATAATAAGAGAATGCTGTGGGCACAAAGAACTAGGAGTGACTGCCCATAAAATCAAGGAAAGCTTCATATGGCAGGGAACATTTGAGCTGGGCCTTTGTATTAGTCTGTTCTCACATTGCTATAAAAGAAACATCTGAGACTGGGTAATTTATGAAGGAAAGAGGTTTAATTGATCCACAGTTCCACATGGCTGGAGAGGCCTCAGGAAACTTACAATCATGGCAGAAGGTGAAGCAGGCACATCTTACATGGCAGCAGGCGAGAGACAGTATGCGTGTGTCGGAGAAACTGTCAAACACTTATAAAACCATTAGAGCTCGCTATCATGAGAACAGCATGGGGGAAACTGCCCCCATGATCCAATCACCTCCCACCAGGCCCCACCCTCGACATGTGGGGATTATGGGGATTACAATTCAAGATGAGATTTGGGTGGGGACATAGAGCCAATCCATATCAGCTTTCAAATATGAATAGGAGTTCAGCAGACAAAGGATGAAAACTGGGTAAAGAGCATAAGCAAATGCACAGAAATGTGAACCAATGAGATACACTGAGCCACTGTGAAAAAGCCCCTGGTGTGAAGCAGATTACAATCCAGGTGTGGATGGAAGAATATTCTCCAGCAACCACACAAGTGGGAAGAATTGGATGGGGGTTATGTTGATAGCATGAAGAATAAACTGCTCTGGCGGCTCACAGGACAGAAAAACAGACAGAGGCTATCGGGTCAAGAAAGGCTTCATGGAGGAGGTAAAACTCACATAGCATTGATGAGGCTGCAGAAGAGCATCCTTTGTTAATTTATTTTACTTTATTATAAATTATATATTTTCTCTCTCTTTAGACCATGGTTTCCACCACAGCAGGGATCTGGCTGTATTCATGACTGAATTCCCAGAGCAATGGCACTACCCTTAGGAGATTCTGACTGAGTGAATGAAAGAAGGAAGGATTGAATTCAAGTGGATCCGAGCATGACCTTGCCAGCTCTGTGTATTGGGAACTGAGCATCAGAGGCAATAGAAGTTTCCCAGTGCAGAAATGCTTTGCCATGGTTGGGAGGTTCCTGTGAAGCTCAATCTCATCTTAAAATCCTTTAGCACGGATGATATTTGAGTAATGACTCTGCCCCAGAGAAAGCTTAAGTGCCAGGAACAGGCTTTAAAAGTCTTTGCATCAGCTGGGCGCGGTGGGTCACGCCTGTAATCCCAGCACTTTGGGAGGCTGAGGTGGGCGGATCACCTAAGGTCAGGAGTTTGAGACCAGCGTGGCCAACATGGTGAAACCCCGTCTCTATTAAAAATACAAAAATTAGCTGGGTGTGGTGGCGCATGCCTGTAATCCCAGCTACTCAGCGGGCTGAGGCAAGAGAATCGCTTGAACCCGGGAGGCGGAGCTTGCAGTGAGCCGAGATCGTACCACTGCACTACAGCTTGGGTGACAGAGCGAGACTCTGTCTCAAAAAAAAAAAAAAAAAAAAAGTCTCTGCAACACTCTCTCTTTTATTCAACCAGCAGTTAGAAAATGCTTCCTAAATGTACAGGGTCTCTGCAAACTGGACACGGCACAAAAGGGGACCCTTAACAAAGAGGGTTCACACCCCAAATTAACTCTACATAACACTCCCCTTCATCAAGTCATGATCTCTACCATTCTTTATTTCTATGACATTTATGATGTGCATAATCAGTGAAATGAAAAAAAGAAAGCAGCACAGAAAGAATGATAAGACTTAGATAATTTATGCACTAGATAGCCAGTTCTCAAGTCATTGAGACATGATGGTTTTGGTACTCTAATCCATTTTGTGAGTAAGAGGACTCTAGACCCTTCCAGGTAAAAGTCCAGGCTCCTTAATAGGGTAGGCAAACCTTGCCTCTCTCCAGCCTCATCAGCCATCCTTGTCTCTACTCAGCACACACCTTTTCTTCCAGGTCCTTAGGTGTGTACTACTCCCCCATATGCTTTACACACACTGCTTGTTCTCTGTTTTGAAGGTGTCTACTAGTTCTTTGTAATGCATTTAAAGTGTTTTCTTTGCGTAGATTTCCCAGAACTTCCCAACCAGATTTTATCCATCCTTCCTTTGTGAAAAGCACTCTTCTAGGAACAGAGAGAAAAAGAGGTCACATTGCTTTTTTTTCTTTAAAAAAATTTTAAAATTTAAATGATGATAAAATACACATAACATAAAATTTATAATTTTAACATATTTAAGTGTACAGTTCAGTAGTGTTATGTATATTCACATTGTCATGCACTCAATTCCAGAACTTTTTCATCTTGCAAAACTGAAACTCTGTATTAAGTAAACAACTCTCCACTCCTTCCCCACAGCCCTTGGCAACCACCATTCTATTTTCTGTCTCTATGAATAATCTGACTACATTAGGTATCACATATAAGTGGAATTATATAGTATTTGTCTTTTTGTAACTGGCTTATTTCACTTAGCATAAAGTCCTCAAGGTTCATCTATGTTGTAGCATGTGTCAGAATTTCTCTTAAGACTGAACAGTATTCCATTGGTGTATATACAACACATTTTGTTATCTGTTGTTAGAGATTTGGGCTGCTTCCACCTTTGAGCTATTGTGCATAATGCTACTATGAACATTGATATACAAATATCTCTTTGAGACTATGCTTTCAATTCTTTTGGATATATATCCAGAAGTGAAATTGCTGGATCAAATGGTAATTCTATTTTTAACTTTTGAGGAACCACCATACTATTTCTGTAGCAGCTGAACCATTTTATGTTCCCACAAAGAGTACATAGGCTTTCAACTTCTTCACTCTGTTATTTTCTTTCTTTTTAAATTTGTTTTATTTTTTGTTTTTAATAACAGCCATTAAAATGAGTATAAGTTGCTATCTCACTGTGGTTTTGATTTGCATTTTCCCAATGATTAATGATTTGGGGTATCTTTACATATTTTTATTAGTCATTTGTATATATTCTTTGGAGAAATAACTATTCAAGTTTTTGCCAATTTATTTGTTTTTTTGTTGTTGAGTTGCAGGAGTTCTTTATATATTCTGAATATTAAACTCTGTATCAGATATATGATTTATGAATACTTTCTCCCAAAACTTTGCCTTTTCACTCTTTTGATTTTGTCCTTTTGTGCAAAGAAGTTTTAATTTTGATGTAGTCCAATTTACCTGTTTTTACCTTTATTGTTTCTTCTTTTGGTGTAATATCCAAGAAATCATTGCCAAATTAATGTCATGAAGCTCTTCTCCTATGTTTTCCTTTGAAAGTTTTATAGTTTTAGGTCTTATATTTACATCTTTGATTCATTTTGTGTTAATTTTTACATAGAGTATCACATAAAGGTCTAAATTTATTTTTTTATATGTGGACATCCAATTTTTCCAGCATCATTTGTGGAAAAGATTGTCCTCTCCTTATTAAGTGTTCTTGGCACCTTTGTTAAAAATCATTTGAGTATATATGTGAAGGTTTATTTCTGGGCTTTTAATTCTATTCAGTTGGTCTATATATCTGTCTCTCAGGCAGTGCTGCACTGTTTTGATTCCTGTAGCTTTGTAATACATATTGAAATCAAGAAGTATGAAACCTCCAACTTTGTTCCTATTTAAGATTGTTTTGGCTATTTGGGGACTTTTAAGATTTTGTAAAAATTTTAGGATGGATTTTTCTACTTTTCACAAAAATTATCATTGTGATTTTAATAAGAATTAAATCTGTAGGTTGCTCTGGGCAGTATTTACATCTTAACAACATTAAGTCTTCCAATCTATGAACATGGAAATTCTTTCCATTTATTTGTGTCTTTTGGAAACACCTCTTTTGGACCAGCAATCAGGGGCTTTATATATATTATTTCAGATCTCATTCACCCCTATGTCCTCTTGGATTAGTATTTAGAAACAAATGCCAGGAAAAGCTCTTCTTTTATGAGGACTTGAAATGTTCCTTCTTCATGTTTCTGCCACACATAGAAGAGAAATCACTTAACTGCCCAAGTTTCCTTTTTCTAATTGTTTCTTGGAAAGATGTAGCTCAGTTTTTAATAATTATATATGACCTATAATTTAACAATTATGAAGGTCTATATATTTGTATTCTTACCTTCACTCAGGTCTTAAATATATCTACTGTAATTTATGCTTTCTCTGGCTCTCATATGTATTTTTTTACTTTATTGTGTACATTTTATAAGCTGCTTTAAATCCCTTATGATTTAAAATATGGCTATAAAAGAATAATTTTTTAAATTAAAGATATATATTATCACCAATTTTATAGGTGAGGAAACTTAAGTTTAGAGTGAATAAGTAACTTCAGTAAATCATATAGCTCATAAGTGGCAGAATTAGAATTCAAATCTAGATCTCTGATCGCAAAGCCCAAGCATGCAACTCTCCTCTGCGACAATGAGATTGAGTGCCTGCCTAGCTCAGAATCTAGTTAAGTGTGAGTAATTGGATAGACAGATATGGCCATAAACAACTCTCATACAAGCCAGGAATGACAAGGACTGCAATAGGGAGTTTTGAGGGGATATAAACATAGAGAAGGGGACGCAAGGTTTCTTGGAACAGATGAGATTCCAAATCCAATGATCTAAATAGATATTAATGCATGGAAGCAAGAAGTTTTCGAAGAGGGTTTTAGGAATGATTTCATTGTTGGGTTAAAAAAATAGAAGGTATTGTGTATAAGGTTCTTGTTATATACTTATCTAATCCTTATGAGATTGACATATACTGATGTTCGCTCAGCATTCATTTCTCTGGGGAACCATCCTTCCCCATCCCAGGAGATTTAGCAAAGGATGACCTCACACCACCCCTTTTCAGTCCTAGTTCTGACTCCTCTATCACAGTAGGAGACAAGCTAGGCCCAAGGTAGGCCAAGTAAAGCCTTCTTGGAACTTTTTCAAAGGAACTTTTTTGAAAGATGCTGTCTTCCATTGGTCGTGAACTATAAGAATGATATAAACTGGAGGCGCCTGTAGCTGTTTGTGCTGACCCAATGGAAGTAGGGGAGAATGTGATGAACCTGCAAAGAGTAGAAGAGCAGAGAAAGAAAGAACCCTGATGACACTTTTTGAGCATCTCTGTCTCCAGCCAGAACAAATGCTGGATACTCCTTCAAGATTTTAGTTGTCAGAGCAAATAAATTTTTTTCTACTTATATTATTTTTTATTTTATTTCATTTATTTTTTTGAGATGGAGTCTAGCTCTGCCACCCAGGCTGGAGTGCAGTGGCGTGATCTCAGCTCACTGCAACCTCCACCTCCTGGTTTCAAGCAATTCTCCTGTCCTACCCTCCCCAGTAGCTGGGACCACAGGCGTATGCCATGATGCCCGGCTAATTTTTGTATTTTTAGTAGAGACAGAGTTTCACCATATTGGTCAGGCTGTTCTCGAACTCCCAACTTCAGGTGATCCACCTGCCTCAGCCTCCCAAAGTGCTGGGATTAGAGGCATGAGCCACCGCGCCCAGCCTACTTGAATTATTTTAAACTGAACATCTTCCATCTAAAGCCAAAAGAGAACCACCAAGATGGATTACAGTAAGAGTACGGACTACAGCTTGTTAGACATTTGTATATCTTCTTTGGACGATACCTATTCAAGCTCTTTGCCAATTTATTAATTACATTATTGTTTTTTGTCATCATTCATATAATCATTTACTATTCTAGTGTGTTTGGGAAAAATCCTCCAATTCTCTGCTCCTTGGTTCCCTTTTGTATCCATGGATTCATAGGATTCTTAGGAGGATTGGGTGAGAAACTGCAGGCAAATGTTAGATCAGAGCCTGGGATAAAGGATTGCCCTAAACATGTAAACGTTTAAAAATGCTTGCAACTTTATGAGGGCAGGAATACTATCTTTACTTTAAGAATGAGAAAAGTGAGGCTTAGCAGGGAGAAAGGGACTTACCAGATGTCCCACAGTTAATGTGTCAGATCCTGGGTAAAAGTCTCCATGTGGACATCCAGCTGACTGAGTGCTTCTGTTCTACTTGTGGAACTGCTGTTTCCTGGCAGCAGAGAGAAGCGTGAAGGAGAGAAGCTTGTTCCCTCCAGCTGTCTTCCAGCTTGCTGAGCCCTGTGTAGAATCCTTCCCTACCCTCTTCCCCCACTGAAAAGGCCCCTTCAGACCTACCACCCTGTAGGGAGAGACTCAAACAGCTGCAAAGAAGGTAGGATGCTAGGCCGTATTTGTTCAGGTGGATACAATAGCATCAGACTAGCATGGAGCTCAAATATTGACTCATAATTCTTCAGGCATCTTTGTATTTAAATCATAGCCCTGTAAAGCTCACATTTGATATGCACTAATTAATTCTCCCTGTGAATTGTACTGGATTCTCTTCTCTGTGGTGGTGGTGGTGGTGGTGGGGTGTATGTGTGTGTGTGTATAGAGACAGAGAAAAATTCCTATAAATTGAAGTGATCAAAAATAAGCATCCACCAGTGTCAAACTTAGTATTTGGCTCTCTGTGGCTGATGAGTACCTCCTGGATGAGAGGGCTGGGCAAAATTTACCAGACAAATATGAGTCATTTATGAGGAAATCACCTACAGCAAATGAAGCTAATTTTTTTTATTATCCTTCAACAGTAGGATCACAATCTGTGTTGAAATGGTAAAGTCAAATGCAATGTGGAAATTCATATTTTGCTCCTAAAAATTCTGATCCTATCCTTTTTTCTCCCATTCAAAGTAGTATGGACATTGCTGTCAAGAAATAGATAGGATTTGACTGAGGTGTAGGGAAATATTAGGTTATTTAAAGTAGAAAATTCACAGATTTTGCCATAAACAGAATTTATTAATATCCTTTCATGTAATATGAAAAAAAATTGCTGGTTTGATTAGAGGAGTTAATAAAAGTGGGTGAGCATTAGATTATCCTTGTAATTCTACTTATGGATGAGACTACAGTGCAATGTCAATGGAAGTGGGAATTAAAACCAATTGCAAGCTTACTCCTTCTAGAAGAAAGGGAACTGGTCAAAGTTTGGCCAACTGGAGAACAGAGCAGGCCAGTGAGGAAGACTGAAAGAGTTACACTAAGAGACTCCTCTTAAGTTTGCCTTGAGAGAGAGAAATAAGGAGAGAGAAAGAGAATGTTTGATTTGCCTTTAGACCAATCTGGGATTGAATCTGTGGTCTGCAGTTTCACATTGTGTGACCTTGGACAAGCCGTGCCACCTCTCTGAGCCTCAGTTTCCTTGTTTATTGAATGGGAAGTACATTCTTCCTAAAGGATTCTTTTGAAGATTATAAATATTGTGTGTAAAGTGCCCTCTCCTAGCTCTACTCAATTCTAACTTTCTCTTGTTTCTTCTATCACTTCCTCCTTCCCTTTCCCAACACATTCTACACTCTACTTCTTGCCTCCATTGTGATATTCATTTGAAATTGTTATGAGTTATGCCACATGGTAATATACTGCTTTAGGGATGCTTATGTTTAAATTAAAACCTTTCTTCTAGGACCGTGCAAATCATAGCAAAGAAAATATAGATGACAATAGGCTTATCAGTTATGAGAGATACAGCTAACTGACCATCAAAACTCATGCTTCTCCTTTAATAGAATTAGAATAGAGTGGCCACTGGGAAATAGCTGCCAAGCCAAATAGCTATTATATTTCCCAGCACCCCCTACATTTAGATGGTGCCATGTGATTAGTTCTCACCCAAAAAAGTATGAACAGAAGAGATGTGTGTCACTTCAATGGCATGAAAAAACAGACATGGCTTCACCACTTCCTCATTTCTTTCCTAATAGTTTGATGTAGGCAAGCTTGATGTCCTTGGAAGTCATGTGTTGAAGACACAAATAACTTATGCCCCTAAATCATCACGTGGAGGAAAGCCAGCAACCAATGGGAAAACCAAGTCTGAACTTGAGTGAGAAATAACTTATATGAGTATATATGAGCCATATACACTTTAGATGTCTTTGTTACAGCGGCCACTATTACCCTAACTAATACATCAGAATCTCAAAGATGGCTATATCTATTTATGGAAGTGAGAGGTAGTGAAAGCCAACACATTACAGACAGGATCTAATTATCTAGCTCTTGTGAATTTATTGGGGGTCTCTAAGAATAGATGGTCTCTAAGGTCTCTTAACATCCTACATGAATAACACCAATATCACATATTTAATAAATGTTTGCTATGTTGCAGACTCTGTGCTGAGCACTTTATGTCATTTTATTTTCTTTGGACCTTGCAACAACCCTATGAGGTATCCTCATTTAAAGATAAAAAGGTTTGATGGCTACTGGTAAGTATAGGAAACTTGTAAGGTCAAGCAATCCACAAGGAGTACATTTTCATCCAATTTTGTCAGACTGTAGAGCTTGAGTTTCTCATCGTTGAACTATACTGCCTTCCAAAATCTGCAAGTACATGATTATAAGTGCACACTATACATATCATGCTTTTGTTCCAGGAATTACCCAGAAATTTGGCTATGAAATATTAGTTGGAAGACCAGTGAATGGCTCAATTTGTATTCCAACATTCATTTATGTTGTGCTTTGTTTCAGAATAAGAAATGAGATAAGGGATAGAAAATAACACTAATAGAGCTTCTACAATATATCAGGTACATGCATTACCAAGTCTTCTGAGGTTAGTATTGTTACCACCATTTTACAGACAAGGAAAATAAAAATTAGAGCCAAATAAATGTTGGTTTGTATGGTCAGTCATTCTTTTAAGATATACTTATTGACATTCCACTATGTTGCCAGGTACTATGCTGGCCACAGGAAATTCCAAAGTGAACACAACAAATATGGGCCCTAACATTTCAGAACTTATGGTCTAGCAACTGCTTTATGAGGTAGCAAGCAACATGCCATAGAGATTGATTTAGCAAAATTTGGATGTCTACATACCAGGGAGATTGTGAAGGAAGCTCTGACATTGGGCAGACATTGAGCTACGTGATTTCCAGAGCCCCTTTTTGCCCTGAGATGAACAGGACATTATCTAGTTGGTTGAAAAGGATCACTGGAAGTGATTCAGGGAGAGGAAAAATAAACGACAGGGAAATAAGCTAGCAAGAGCAAGGAATTTTTCTATATACAGAATCTGGCTTGTAGTAATGATTCAATAAATGTCGGCTATCATCAATTACTATTAAAACAATTTCTGCATCCTATAAACAACTCCAGATATTTCTTATCCAAACAGCAGGACTTTTTACAGCTCCCAAAAAGTAAAAGGAATCATTATTTATTAATTGGCCTCTGTTTTCCATATTATCTTGTTCTGTATGCCATATTACATATTTTTGCATGTAATTCTTGCAGTAATTTTACAAGGTATTGTATCAGTAAGAATAGGTTACATTATTATTCAATAACAAGCATTCCAGAAATCTAGGTGGCTTGAAACAACAAAGGTTTATTTCTCGCTCATGTTACATATTCATCATAGGTTGGCTGCTGACTCTACTCAGTGTTATCTTTGTTTTCACTCTTGGACTCAGAGTGACAAGGAAGCTACTTAGGAACATTGAGATTGTCATGACAGAGAGGGAAGAGAAAATGGTAAAGCACACACTAACTCCCAAAGCTTCTACCTGGAAATGCTACACATTACTTCTGTCTGTATTTTATTGGATTAAGCAAATCAGAGGTCCTGCCTATGTTAATTGGGATGAATAATTGTGCCTAACATGTGCCAAAAATGAGAAAATCAAATACTCATTAACAGTCCAGTCCTAATGACTGCTTTAGGAAGATGTTATTTATTATACTCAGTTTGCAGTTGAGGAAACTGAGATGAGGAAACTGAGGTTTTTGTTTTTTTTGTTTTTTTTTAGATGCAGTCTCACCCTGTCACCAGGCTGGAGTGTAGTGGTGCAATCTCAGCTCACTGCAACCTCTGCCTCCCGAGTTCAAGCGATTCTCCTGCCTCAGCCTCCCCAGTAGCTGGGACTACAGGTGCATACCACCACATTCAGCTAATTTTTGTATTTTTAGTAGAGATGGGGTTTCACCATGTTGTCCAGGATGGTCTTGATCTCTTGACCAACTGAGGTCTTTTGTTGGAGGAGGGAGGATCAGGCTTGATCCTTCAGGAACACAGGACACTGATGGCCCCTCCCTCAACTGTGACCTCCCTTTCCTTGGGCTTGCACAGCCAGTTCTTCTCAGGTCTTTCCTCTGACATCTCTGGCCACTCCTTAGTGCCCTCTATAGGCTCCTCCTCTTTTTCTGCCCCTTAACTGATAGTGTTCTAGGGGACTGCGTTTTAGTCTATTTCTATCTCACTTTATCTATTCTATCTGGGGAGTCTCATTACTCTCCTCTTTTTAGTTACCTTTATAGATTGATGTCTCCTACAATGACAGATTGAGCCCAGACCTAACCTCTGCACTATGGGAATATAGACTCAATCGTCTTTCAGACACCGTTGCTTGGATGTTTTATAGAGATTGCAAACAACTCACTATTTTTGCAAAAATTAAAAATCCATGAACAGGTTTGGTAAATTCTACCTGGGGGTATCTGAGGAATGGAACTTTTCTTCAAGTTGGTCTGAAAGGCTGGGCATGGTGGCTCATGCATGTAATCCCAGCACTCTGGGAGGCCAAGACAGGAGGATTGCTTGAGCCCAGGAGTTCAAGACCAGCCTGGGCAACATTGGGAGATCCTCTCTCTACTAAAACAAAAACAAATACAAAAAAACAAATTGATCTCAAAGCTTGTCTTTTGGGTTATTATTAGAGTTATGCAATCATTTTTTCTTACTCTGGCTTTCTATGAGAAGGGATTTTCCTTTTGCATGAATCTGGCCTTTCTCCACCCCTTCTCAGGGGGAATTAAAGTACTTTTTCTGGTTGGTGAATTTGGAAACAATAACTAGGCACGCTCACTGAGATCCATTTTCCTTCTCTCTTGGGAGAGGTCTATCTGCAGAGAGCATTTGTTCCTCTCTGCTTACTCATTCCTTAGGTCTTACCTTGGCAGGTATCAGGTAAGGCAATTCAGGAATGCCTTGGACTGGTGGGCTTGTCTGTCCAGTTCTAGAGTTGGGTATTTGCAAGTCACTTGGCTAAGGGACCTAAGGCCATGTCCTCCAACTTGTCCTCTAGCAGTAATATAGTTGACACTTTGGTTTCTCTCTTTACTGTTATTTATTATTTATTTTTTCCAAAACCTAGGCAGGGAAAAATGCTATTTATTTGGGGTTCACTGAATGCAGTTTAAAGACATAGGACTTGAGCTTCAGCACCTACAGTTTAATTTTTTAACTCGGGGATATGGCCAAACTTTGTTTCTGTTATAGGATACAAATACCCACAAATATCTACCTTATATTCTTGATAAGCCCGAGAAAAATATGAAGTGCTGTATACATTGCAATTATGTGATAAATTATTGCATATAAATTATTATTTATGTAGCAATATTTATTGAGCACCTCTACTCCCAGTTTGGAGAATAGAAATAAAAGAAACAGTCTCTGCCATCAGGGTTTTATGGACTCTCGGGAAGCCAGGGAAGCAAAGGGATAATGACAATACTGTGTCATCACAAATAAAGAAACACAGATGAGGGTATGAGGTAGAGCATGGCAGAGGTTGAGTCCCACGGAAATCTTAAAGAAGATGATGCCTGAGCTAATTTTTGAAAGATGAGCGGAAGTCAGAGGGGTAGATTCAGGTGAGGGACAACACATAGTGATTAGAAAAACAGTGTGCACCTATGTGTAACACAAGGCATTAGAAAAATTTTAAAAAAGCACTTTTGAGGAATGGCAGGGGTTTGGTTTGGCTGGACTGAGTGTGCCGGCTGGAGAGTGGCCAGACTTGGAGTTGGGGAGGTCAACAGTGGCTAGCCCACAACAGGCGCATTACTTTAGGCTAATGATCAGGCAATAAGGATGATATTGAGGAGAGGGATGGGCATACGTCCCCATGTGTATGTTGCTTCATTATTAGCCTATGGCTGGGAGAAGAGGTGATAGTGGTGGGAGGGCCCAGCCGAGGCCTCTCTGTGCATGGAAGGCAGACAGGATCACCTTCAAGAAACAGGAAAGGGGTCCAGATTCCCCTCTATGCTGGCCAGTTTAGTCTCCTTCCTATTCTTTCCCTAAACTGGTGCTTTAAGCTGATGTATGACGTTGTGTAAAGGGCTTTGCGAAGGTGAGAAGGGCGGCTCTGAAACCACTTTCTGATGGGGGGAAATACGAGCCCAACGATGATTAGTGACTTGCCTGAGTTCCCAGGGAACATAATCTCATAGTTTTCTGGGTCACAGGGAATTTTCCTTCTGTATTTAGGGAATGCCATGTGGATTTTGGAGTAAGACTTCCTGGGTTTATATCCCAGCTCTCCTACTTACCAGGTGAGGGTTCTCAGGTATATTATTGTAGTCTTTGAGCCTCAAACTTTTCAGCCATAAATAGGTTTAGTAATAGTCTTAGCCTCATAGGGTTATTGTGAAGGTTAAATGGTTTAATATGTATAAGGCACTTAAAGCAATGCTTGGTCCTTAGTAAGACCTATGTAAGTGTTATCTATCATCATTACTTTATTATTTCAATTAGGCCAGCCCAGCTCCTAACCAGACCATTCTTTGTGGATAAAGCTGTATCTTGCCTGCTTTTCATGGTTTGAACAAAGAATTAAGACTCTTTAATTGGGTTTGGAAGAGTCTGTCAAAATCATGGATCTCCTCCCATCCCCTCTCTAATTTCCCCTTAGGAAGCCTGGTCAGTTTATTTCACACACATCGACTGGGCTATTCTCTGTGCCAGGCCCTACATCTTTTGGATGTATCTGTACAGAGATAAGTGAGACCCACTTGGTCTCTAACCTACAGGAACTTATGGCCTATAGGGGATGTTAGATTTGGAGGCAAATGGCTATAGCACAAAGTCCAAAGGAATGGATGCACACTTGAAGCACTGGAGGAAGTCCAGAGAAGAAGAGATTACATGTAGCTCAGGCATCATGGGAATCTTCCAAGAGAAAGTAGTCTCTGAACTGAGCCCTGAACAATGGGTAAGATACCAACAGGCCTGAGCATAGGGAAGGAAGGCAGAAGTACAGGCAGAATGTCCCAAACTTCCAAGCATCTCTTGGAGAATTCTGAGTAAGGAACTTCTCGTGAAATCCTGTCCTATCTCCGTGACCCACTAAATCACCTTTGGGCATGTGCACACTGCTCCATCTCTGGATCCTATGTCTCTGTTCCAGTTTGTTTAAGCTTTTTGCAGTTTTATAGCATATCCCTACAAGGAAAGGGAAGATAGAAAGAAAGCTAATAATTTTGAGTGCCTACTATGGGTCACTTATATCACCTTATTTAATTTTACAATCCTGTAAAATTTTAATCCTGTAAAACCAGCATTATTATTATTTCACTTAAGAATAGAGGAAACCACAGCTCAGGAAAGTTAAGCAATTTGCCCAAAGACACACAGTGAGCTTATTAATTAAATAATTATCTACTGAGTGTTAAGGGCAGAGGCAGGAATTGAACTCAGAGCACTTTGATTTTGAAGTCCTTATTCCTGTTAGTACAGCACAGTGCTGCTTCTTTGCCTAGGTGGCCAGATCCCCAATGGCATCATCATTGCTATAGACCCCCTTCAACACCTACTAACCCACGTTAATTGAAAACATCCCTGGCCCTGTAAAGGTATCAAACAGGAAATTCAATTAATGATGTCAGTGTTGAATGTGTTTGAGGTCTGGGTTCCTTACCTAACTGCCAAACCTTCGTCTTTCTCCAGCGGACAGTCTCTGCTCCAATATTTGCTGTTATCTCTGTGTCCAGTTTTGCAGAGAGTTATCAAGCCATAGCCCACAGAATTGCCAGGAACCCCAGAGACCACCTTGTCTGTGCCTGGTGTTTATGAAAAATGAGTCCAGACAGGGTAACTGCCCAGTCCAAGGCCACACAGTGATTTACAGCAGAGCTGGAATTAGAACCCTCATTTCGTCTGTGCCATTCAAAGCCACATTTGGTTCATTTTTCCAGGAAGCTCCCAGCTAGACCTGCAAAATATCTCGGCTGTCGGTTTAAAAGGATTTTCTTTTTCACTCTTTTCACTGACTGAAGTCCTGAAACAGATTGGACCGAACAACTGAGCAGTAGGGAGGCAGAGTAAACAGAATGGGTCCTTGGTGCCCCCGGCGTGTCTGTTGTCTGCAGCAACTCCTCACTGCCTGTGAGGCTGACAGACACAGCTGCTCCTTCACGGGGTTCTCAGACTCCTCCTGGTGTGCGAAGACACCCGCCGTAACAATGCTGGGACAGGAGAGTTGATGAGTGCCTGTCGTGGGGAACCCCAAATTATCCTTGAATGCATATGTGTGCATGTGTACGAGGAATGTGTTGGGGGTGAACCTTCCCTCCCCACCACGGTAACAGTACAAATTTAAAATCCAAATAAGCAAGTCTTCATCTTCCCTGGCACCAACTAAACATCACACTCAAAGCCTGGAATCCTGCAAGAAGATCAAGATCAAGTGTAAGGGGCCCAGGTTCTGTCACTCGATAGAAGCTGAATTACATTCCTAGCTCCAGATGCACGTAACCTTTTGGGGCCTTACATCATAAACCATAACCTCATAGGGGTCACTTCAATTCTCTGAGGTTTAGCTCCCCCAGCTGTAAAATTAGATGGCTAATGTCTGTTTTGTAGAGTTGTTTATAAAGAATCAGCTAGAGACTAGGGGTTACTCTAAGTGGAATATGTTTTATAGAAGTATTTTATTTGTGCAGCAATCTGTTTAATTAAATTTTAATGACCTTAGTGGGGAGGTGCAACCTAAGGTTTATTTCCTTCCTATCCCCAACACACACCATAAATGATAGGTCCTCCCTTAGCACATGCTGTGCCCTCATGCAAATTAGGAGAGTAGCCCTTTTGACCAATTGCAGCCTCAGGTGCAGGGCTTAGCAAGCTAAAGTGCTTTCCGGGAAAGAAAAAAAAAGTTGTTAACACCTGCATGCAGTCATAGCCCCACACCCTGATGCATGGTTTGGAGAGCAGGCTGGATTTTAGGCCAACCTCATGTCTTCATCTGGGGACCTTTGTATGATGCACAAGCTGCAAGGTCATCTGTAGAAGCCCTATCCAAATACACTCACTCTCTCCTAGCTGTCAACTGAGTCACTCCCTGAGCTTACTAATGTGGCCTTTAAAGGCATTTGAGTTTGCAACTTGGTTGGAGATTTTGAATTGTCAGGACAGATGATATCACACACTGAGCATAGTGCCTGTGACACACAGTAGGCTCTGGATAATTATACTCATGGAGAAGAAGGAAGGGTTAAATGGAACAACCCATGTAACAATGCCCAATGCATAATTCAGTGAATGCTTATTGCATGAATGAATGAGCTCACAGGCTAGTTGTGAAAACAAGACATAAATCCCCTTGTGAAATGTTTAATAACAATAAAAATTTCAAATTATAGTTCAACACAACAACTCAAGAGATGGCGCAAGTCAGCATATGAGTGTCAAATTAATTCCCCGACCATAATTTTTATAGGAGTTCAGAAAAGTGGGGGAGATCAATTTGTGGACTTGGAATCAGAAATCCTGTATGGGTTCTTGATCATGCACTTATACATCATGTTTGTTCATTTGTCAAATGTTTTCCAAGCCTATATTAGTGCCAGCCAGTCTATAGACTTTTGGGGCTATGGAGATGAACAATAAAAAGCCCATGACTGCAAGGATCTCACAGACTAGTGGGGATTGACAGACAGACAGTATAAACATGGTGCTAAAATAACATTGTGAGAACCTTGGGGAGGATTCAATGAGCTAATGCACACAGTAGGTTTATCATAAATTGCAGCATTGTACGGGTGCTTCTGATTATCATCTGAACACATTTCTGAATAAATCTCCACAATTTAACATCTGCTAATTCTCTAAAGCACCCACCATTTCTTTTCCACCTTTCATCCCTCTGTATCTCTTCTCCTTCTTTTCTTAGTTCTGCCAGAAGCCTATAAAGGCATTGTGCTGGCTGGCTGCTGGCCCTTGGAAAATGGGTAGATGGCACACAAGACTGGAGACAGAAGCTCGTAGTTGCAAGGGTAGGCACACACCGGCTTTGGTACTCACAGAGCTGCCATGGCGCCTTTTCTGAAGGATCCATCTTCACTGCAATCACTCTAATCACCCTGGCAACCGTGCACCCATAGACTCTGGCAACAATGCCAATGATAGTGAAGAGCGTTCTCTTAAACTTGCACTGGAGAGGGAGAAAACACGCCTTGTGAGAGAGGTAGCACATGGCTCTTGGTCCCCTCTCTCCCTCTCAGAAGGGCTGAGCCTGAAGCGATACCCTCATTTCATAGACCCCACAGCTGAACTCCATGGCCACAGGCCCTGCAGAAAATGCAATGGAAAGAGCGCAGGCACTGGGGCCAAGAAGTGTCAGAATCGAATCCTGACTTTGATACTTGGAACAGGGGAGCTTAGGCACATTAGTTTGATTTCTTCAGGTCTCAGTTTCCCTATTTACAAAACAGACATAGTAATTCTTACCTCACAGGCTTATTGTGAAAATTAAATGAAAGTGGAAGAGGCATTTAACAAGCAGTAGTTGAGTTTTGAGTCTGTCACCGCATTAGATGCCTGTTAATTTTGTCTCCCTAGTACTCCTTCCTTTTATCTGGCAAAAGGACTTTCTTGCCGTTGGGGGACCACCTCTCCTCCAGTCCATGAAGTTTGGCCACAAGATTCATTCTGTGTTAGACTTGGTCAATCATAGTCCCTCTAGTAGAGATTAGGCACATGACTTAATCCAGGACAAGCCGAACATTTTATTTTATTTTTTCCATATGTTTGAGACTGGGAGAGATAAAGTTTCTTTCCTGAGATAATAGAAGCCTAGAGCTCTTGGTGGCCATGACCCTTCCTGCTTCCTACAGGAAGAAAGCTTTCTGAAATGGGGGTATAGAAGGAGAGAGAGAGAATGAACAAGCAAGCAAGAGAGTTCACAGACGTGATGACATCATCGATAGAAAAGAGCTGGCTTCACTCTGGACTGCCAAGTGACAAACGCCTCTGTCTTTGCCTTAATAAATTCCCTTTGCCTTAAGCTGGTGATCTCGACCTCTCTCAAAGGAGGTGGGTGGGGTAGGGGGCAGCACTGGAGTAGGAAATGACTATATTTCTACAAACAGCAAGAGAGAAAAGCAGCAAGGTTTCTGAACAACTCTGGCTATGCTTGTAATTAAAATTACATCATTTTATCCTTCACATTCCCATTGTCTTTATACTAATATACGTTTAAAAAGGATCTGAGTCAATATCTTACTGCATGTTTCCCCTTGAGTGTGGATCTGAAGTGAATGTGGTGAATGTGTGCAGGGTGGTCCTGCCTCCTCTGTGGTTTATAAGTTACTCTAGGGCTTGGGATTTGTTGTTTCCATATTTTTTCTCCAGCCACTAACTATAATATTCATACTTTTATCCTTGTAGGGTGCTTTACAAATTATTTTCATCTGCATTATCTCATTTGATTCTCACGGTATCTGCGAAGGGCTGGGATGACTATTCCTGCCTGTCCAATTGAAAAACAGAAGCTCAGATCCTAGTATCATGGCCCTGAAAGAGAAAGACATCTGCAGAGCTTGTGCAGTGATCACCCAGGTGATGTATGGTACAGAGCGTAGAAGGATCCCTAGATTTGGAGCCAGAAGGCTCAGGATTGAATCTTAACTCTTACTAGTTAGCTGTTGGTCTTTGAGCAAGTCACTCAATCTCTCTGGTTCTCAGTTTTACCATCTGTCAGTTGGGGAAATAGGGATGATCATTTCCCTTCAAGGATTCTTGTGAATATCACAGGAAATAACGTAAAATAAAGTACTTTCTAAACTGTCAAGGGCAGCCCAACTATTTGAGGCTGATTTTTATCAGTGGTGATGTGATGGGTCCAGCTGGTAGTACAGGCTCACAATAACTGACCGTGCACACCTCTTCTTAATTCCACATTCAGTGACACACTTTTTTGGTAACTTGAAATCAGCCAAGGTGAGGATATTTACACTCAGGAAATTGGCAAATGCCATGACTCAGGGCTTTATTGTTAATCAGGCTTGTTAACAACAATCAGAGTCAGTTGTTAACCAGTTGCCAGTGGTGGTGGGGTTGGCAGGAGAGAAGAAAATGATACCAATATTTAAGAACATAGATAGACAAATGAGCAAATCCTTAGAGCATTTCCTTTAGTCTTCACAGCTCCTGGGGCAGATAGTGATTCAATTTTTTAGATAAGGTAATTAAAACTTTGAGAGGTTCATAACTTGCTTAGAAAACACAATAAATGACAGTAGAGATTCGAAGTCAGATCTCACATTTTCTCTGATTCCCATGCAGCAACCCAAAGGTACATCCACTAGCATCTGTTCTCTCCCTGATTGCCAACCCAGCAGTAGTGAGTAAGTTTCTATGACCACTTAACATTTAAGATCCCTATCTGGACTTCAATATACTAGTTTTGGAGTTGGAGAAACTAGCTTGGAAAAGATGGAGAGAAGTGCAGTACATTGAGTTGGGCACAAGGGAATGAGTTGACTGTCTTGGTGATCTACAGTTGTGGGTCTCAATTGGATAAGTGCTTCGGGGCCCTGGGAATTAGGCAACACCATTAGGGTTGGGGTCATTTGAAGCACCTGGGCTTAGAGAAGGAGAAAGTCAAGAGCACCTGGGTCCAAGTTCCAGCTCTGCTACTTCACCTGTCTGGGGTTTAGCTTTCTCATCTGTCAAAAGGGGGCAATATCAAATCATGCCTGTTTTATCTCATTGAGTTTCTGTGGTAGCAGTGGGGAGCAGGATCCTGGAGGCCTCTGGAATCTGTTACACTATACTGATATCAGAAATTATCACGTGTCTCAGCTGAAAACCTTTCCTCCTGTTGCTAAGAGAGAAAGGACTGTCTGTTTCCCTTTCTTGCCATCTCTGGCTCTACACATCCCCAAACAGCTCTGTTTTCCTTTCTATTTTTATATCTTGAGTGCTTTATATGATGATGTCCTGCATGCTTCTAACTAGATGAAGGTGGCAGACAGGAAAAAATCGAAAAGACCTAAACAAAATGAAAATCTTTCCTGCTAGAAATGTTTCCTGCTTGAGAAAAAGACAGATGGGTTCAGGGGCTGGCATTACTAATGCAAGCATCCCAGATGCTGAGAGAAGCTCTTCATGGACTCAACAAACAGGCAACCCCTGCCTGGTCCTGGACAGGACAGAAGGGTTATAGGAGCACTCCAGAGGCTCCTTGAAGACCTGAAAGTAGAGAAATGTTGAACATGAAATTAATGGTCATTTAGCACCTTAGGTGCCTTCCTTGTCACATTTCATCCTCACAATAATTTTATGAGAATATATAGATTATTATTTATATTTTCCAGTTAAGGAAAAGGATACTCAGAGAGTGGTAGGAGAAACTCATACCCAGACTCCCAGGGTAGCTGTCCAGTGGCCTTTTTTTCCTAGCGGAACTACAGGCAGAGGGGAAGTTGCTGTGGTTGTGGAGGTCAGGGACTTGAAAGGGACTTTTATTCAGCACTGTGGGACACTCTGATTGGATCCTCTCCTTCCACCCACGCCCCCTTCAGTACAGTCTCTGCACAGCAGCTGGAGTGAGCTTTTACAAATAAAAATCACACTCTTTCCAATCCTGTAACAGTTACATCTCTAACCCCCAAAACTCCAAACTTAGCATCAAGTCAATTTCCCTTACTGATCTTTACCCATAAGACCAGCCTCCCTCTTCAACCTCTCCACCTCATCTCGTGTCATCAACTCATCACTCTTGCTACATTCTAGCCACACTTCCTTCCTTCTGCTATTCAAACACATTCAACCTGTTCCTTCTTCAGGGCCTTGGCTCTTGTTCCCTCTATTTCTAATGACTGGTTCCTTATCATACAGATCTCAGATTAGTGGTCATGTGCTTGGAGGCCTCTTTCCCAAATGCCCAGCTTGATGTCCTACCCTAGTCATTTTCTATCACATGTCGCCATCTACTTAAATTTTGGTCAATAGCGATTATTACTATCCAATAGTTTCTTGCTGATTTACTTGTTTATTTTCCGTCTTACTAAAGAGCAGGTTACAAGAGAATAAACATTACTTGTCTGTGTTCTTTTGAATGTTCTGCTCCTCTCCATAAAGTAGAGGTAGGCTTATAGTAAGCACACAAAAATATTTATTGATGAGTGAATTGTTACTGATATATAATTACCTCAGGAAGGGCAGACCTGCACCAGATGAAGGAAGAAAAACTCATGTTTTGCTATCACTTACCATGTGTCAAGCTCTGTGCTTGTCTCATGTGATTCTCACAATTATTTGAGACATATGGTTCCCATTTTGTAGATGAAGAAATGGAAGCTCAATCATTTGGTCGTTTGATAAGACCACACAGCTACAACTGAAACCCTGGTCTGCCTGCTTCAGTGCCCACACACTTGATTGTGGGGTGTGCATAACATGTCTCAGGGGTTTATGTACCTGCAGAAGAGTGTGTGTCTGCTGCTGCAAAATCTTGCACCTGTGAACACCCCAAGAAGGAGGAGGCTGTGTAAAAGCACGTGCAGGCCAAGACCCTAGAGGCAGCACAGAGAGGGCTCTCCCCAGTAAATCACTTTTGCTTAACCTGAAGTCTATACTTCCCAGGGGAGCAGACACTGAGAACTGCAAACTGAAGACTGCAGAATGGCTGCAAGTTGTAGACCTCACTGTGACCGTAGCGGAGAAGGGAGTCTGCGAGTGGGTGCTGAGGTCCTTCCCCCTCAGAGCTCACATTCAGGCCAGGTCGGTCAGGCCGCGCCACCTCTTCCGGCAACAGCATTCCGCGCTAGGTGGCGAAATGCTGAGGGGCTCCCCTATTCGGGGGAATGCGGTAGTGATGTATAAGGTATGAAAGATGTGGCCTGCAGAGAGCCGGCACTATCTCTACTGCTGCTGCTGCTGTTGCTGCCGCTGCCTCTGCTGCCACCGCCACTACTGCTGCCAGCGGAGCCGCTAGGAGTGAGCATCCCCTCTCCGGGATACCCAGCTCCGCGGCGTATCCCGCGCGCCCTGGCCCCACACGGACCTGCCAGCCCCAGGGAACAAAAGCGGAGCCCGCTCGCCCTCTACTGCAGCCGGAGGATGAGTCGAGAGGGCTGAGCGGAGAGTGTGGTCCTCGGCGGCTGGAGGTAGGAGAATATGTTGCGCCCGCCCGCCGCGGCGTGAGAGGCTCGAGGTGGGCGCGCCGGGGTAGGGGCGGCCGCGGGCGCCTGTCCGTCTAGTGGGCGCTGCCCGGACCTGGCGAGGTGGTGGTCTGCAACGCTGCGCCCGCACTGCCCACTGTGGGTCGGGCGCCGAGCTCTCGCGGCCGCGAGGGAGCCTCCTGGGTGGGAACTGGAGGCAGTGGGGGGAAAGTCTGGAGCCAGAAGCCAGGCAGCAGCTGCCGCGGCGGCTGTGGATGGCTGCCTGCGGCACTTGGCGGCGCGCGTCTCACCGCGAAGAGCGGGAAGGCGGCGGCTGCAGTGTGCGCAAAGTTTTGGGTGGCGCGCAAAGGCGCAGGCGAGGGCCGCCGCACAGAGCCGCCCAAGTTGTGGCCGGAGCGCCAGGGCGACCCCCGGGAACCCCCCAAGCGGAATCCCCCGAGACAAGCGGCTCTTGCTCCCTGACACCCCCGTCGAGGCCGAGTTGACGCGCAGCCATTTAACCCTTCCTGTCCCGGGGAAACAACTTCATCCGCGTCGACGACTGGACTCTGACTGGCTGGGCAGCGTCGAGACTTCCGGGGGGTTCAGTCCTGTGGTCTTGCGCATTTCCTCGCTCAGTCCGCGTTTTCTTTTCATTTCTTTTCTGTCCACTTATGTATCTAGAAACCAGGCAAGCTGGCCAGGGGTCTTACCCAAAGACCCTTAACCCTCCCGCCATCCGGACGCATGCTTTCTTTCTGCCCTCTCAGCTTGGCTCTTTGATGCTGCTTTGAAAAATGAGATGATTAATCAATTAGATTAGTGGCCAATTAGGCATAACCTTGTAGGAAAATAATTATGCCCGGCTCTCTGAGCTTTCACTGATGATGAGGTGGGAATCCAGCCCAGGTGGGGTGGGGGTGGGGGGAGCTGTTCCGAAAAGATAGGGCTGATCAGGGAATTTCTGGGAATTTAAGATTAAAAAGATTCAAATAAGTGGTGGTGGCAGAGGTTGTGGGGGTGTAGTAGGAGAGAGAGAATGTGTGTGTGTGTGTACCAATTTTTGCTGAGACAATTAACCCTTGGCAGCGCAGTATGGGTGGACTTTGCAGGCAGCCTGTTTCGAACAGCTCAGAAAAGGTGTGTCCCCTTGCTTTCCAAGCCCCCTCCTCTCCTCTCTTTCAGAGGGGCTCTTGCCTGTAAATCGCCTTGCAGTGGCTTTGCGAGGCTGAGTTCCAATGAATGCATTTTAGTTTGGTGTCTGAGGAATCGCGTCGTTGCAGACCGAGGTTCCTTACTGTGCCTTCCGAGGATGCACAATTCCCCTGATCGTGTTAAATACAGTGGTTATTAAATGGGTGCAAAAGGAAGACAATCTGTTTCCAGGGCTGGGAAGTTCTGCTGCAGAGTGGGGTTTCCTTTTGCTTTTGGAATGACTGGCGGGGTTTGTCACTGCAGTATTACAATACAGCCATATTAAAAAGGTCTTCAGAGCTTAGAGCCCTCCACCACTGCAGCCCCATCTTCCACACACTTCCCTGCCCAAATCCTTCTTGCAGGGAACATGTAGTGGATTTCATACCTGCACCATGTGCATTTGAACCGCTTTCTGTCTCTATTTTAAGCTTCTTCTATCTGCTTGTACGTTTGATGCTAGATAGTAGATTTCTGTTCAGATTCTGTTCAAAATCTAGAGGTGTTCCCAGGGCAGAGGGATTTTTGCAACAGGTCCTAGGTCTGGGTTTTCTAATAATAGATCTCCCTGGCATTTAGCGACGTGGGGCCCCAGTCTCTCCACCAGTGACCTGACAAGGGTTGGACCAAGAGATCTCTGAAATCCCCTGCAGTGCTGACATTAGCTGATTCTGAATTTTATGGCTTTTTCTTTTTCTGAGCTGAGCGGAAGGAGTAGCTGAGCAGTACATGCAATGTGACAGCAGCAGTGCCACCTCGCTCCCAGTGGAAAGGAATGGGGGCTGGCCAGGGCTTATTGGCAAATAGGGATTTCCCAGCTGGAAGACTGCCTGGTGATACTGGTGTGCAGGGACAACTGGGAGCCACAGGATTCACCCACCTCCCTCAAAATGAATAGCCACCATTCAGCACTCTCTCTTTGACAAGATTTTTTTTTTTTTTCTTGAATTTGGACTCAGCTAGTTGCCTTACAGTGACCACATTTGTCGATCAGATTCTTGTGCTAGCAAAAGCCTTGCTCCTTTTTAAAAATGGAATCTTTTGTACATACCAGGAAGGGATGCAGGGTGAGAATATAGGGAGAGAGGAAAGAAGAGAGGGGAAGAGGCAAAGGAAGGAGTGGGTAGGGGGCAGAGCTAAGAGAAATAGGGAGACAGAGATAGCTTAAGTCTTCAAATACAGCCAGACAGTGGGAAAGAGGAAGCAGAGACAGAGAACTAGGTGGGAGGTGGGGGTGGGGTGGGAAGGGTGGTGGTGAGGAGAAGGGAGAGATTCAGGAAGGGAAGGAAAAGCAGAGAGGGAAATACTAGCCCTAAGAGGGAGCGACCAGAGCCCGCATGAAGCAAGACCAGTCTTACCCCCTGGCTTAGAAAAAATGTAAAGGAAAATCTCAAACTGCACAAGACACATTCCAGGTAGACTTGCAGCCTGGACTTAGCTTTGACATGATAAGACAATTATTTGTGAAATACACATTGTACCACAGAAAGTCACGAACTCTGTTTCTCCATTCATCCATGACTGGAGACTCCAGTTGTTGGTGTGCTGTTGGTGCTGGGAGGGGAGCTGTTTGCCTAGCCGACATGCTTTGTATAACCTGGAGAGTGTGCTCTTGCTTGGGTCAAGTTGGGTACTCCATTTGGACAGGCTGGGTTTCTCAACAACTTTGGAGGAGGTGTTTTTTTTTTGTTTGTTTTCAGACCTGTCTTCCATCGAATGGACAACTTCTACAGTCATGTATTATTTATTTATTTATTTAACCTGGGGGCGGAAATGAAAAATGAATAGTAAACACCCTTACATGCCACCCAGAAGTAGCAGTGATGGCAAAATGATTTCAATTAATCTTCTCCTCTCCAGCCTCCTTGCCCCCATTCTGGCCCATCCTCAGAGCCTCCCAGCTCATCTCCTGGCCTCCAGTATGGGCCCTTCCACAGATGTGACACATCTTTCTAGAACATGGCTTTGATCGTGTTACTCCCAGATCAAAAACATAAAGTGCTCCCTATTGCCCAAGGCATACTGTTCAAATTCCTGACTATAGACTTCAAGGCCTTTCACCATCTGGCCGTCTTACTCCCTCCTCATGTTCCTGTGACACACAACACACGCACATGCTCACACCGTACACACACACTACCCTCACACCCACACACCTACACACTTATGCACATACACACACACACCTTCACACACAGAGTCACACACACCCTGACATACATGCATACGCATTACATTCACACCACTCACACACAATTTCACACATTCATAAATACAAACACCCCCCACATGCACACAGCATCACACACAGCCTTCTATACATATACACAGCATTAGACATGCCTTCGCACACATATACACAGCATTACACCTACATCACTCACTACCATACTCACACATGCACACCTACCCACACACAACATCACATGCAGCCTCACACACACTCACATCTATGCACTTACATACAAACCCATACCACATATGAAATACATATCACATATGCTTTTCATACCTTTGCAGGTGCTACTTTCACTCCCTGTTTGGAGAATGTGTTCTATTCATTTGTCCTGTAGAATCTCCTCATGCATTAGGATCCATCTTAAAAGTGACATCCACTCAGAGGTCCCTTTCTCTCAGGAAGCTCGTGTTCCCTCAGTACTCTTTAAATGCCCCTCTTGAAGTGCTGTGTTACAAGTCTCCACGTGTTCATCTCTCCCACTAGAGTGAAATTTCCTTGAAAGCAGGGGCTTACCCATTCCGCTATTCAATCTCAGGGTATAACACAGTCCTCTGCACGAAAGCATATGATTGATGTTTAATGACTACATTCATTTTAAGAGCTTCTAAAGGATCATTAACATCTTTGACACCTTCTAAACATTTATTTTCTCTTATTCATTTTTTGTTAACAATTCTGATACAAACTTTTTTTTTAGAAATTCAAATGATACCGAAGTGTATAAAATAAAAAGTGACAACCCCTTCCCCCACCCCACCTAAATACCTTCTGTGTTTAATACACATTACTAAACATTGGCATTGCTCCTTTACTTTGCATAATATTTTCCTAACTAGATTATATGCAGGAAACTTTCAATATATATTCATGTACATCATCTTCATACCTTATACGATACTGTATGTGCAGGATGTGCCCAACGACTATGGAATAAATGAACAGAAACTTGTTCTGTTTATACTTAAATAACTAGATAGTTGGGCTTATTTTTAAATAAGTAGAACATGAATACTAGTTGGGTTTAAATTTTAAATTACATTAAAAATTGTTTGCTTAATCTTCACAGTAGCCCGATGTGACTGGTGTTGTAATCCTTATTTTACAGATAAAGAAAGCTAGGCTCCAAGAGGTTACGTAAATTGGTCAGGTCAGAAAAAAAAAATAGTAGTGTCTAGATGGATTCAAACTCAGATCTCCTTCATTTTGTTGCCTCTCTTTTTTCCACTCTACCCTATTAGTGGGTCTGTGAGCACCCAGAGGCAGGGCATCTAACTCGGCTTCATATGCCCAATATTTGCTCAGAGCTTAAGAGTTGATGGAGCCCTTTAGTCCACATCTTAACAGTTGCCCTTCCAATTAGGTGTCCTTGTCCTTTTGCAGATGAAAAACAGAGGCACACGTGATAAGCTAATGTGACCTGGCCAAGTTCCTATAGCCAGGAAGAAATGGAAGGTGTTGAACTCAGGTCTTTGGGTCCAGGGCTCATTCTGTATCCTTAGATGTGAGAGTTGATCCCAGGAGGGAGCCAGGCACCTTCTGCTTTCACTTTAGTACAGTGACTGAATGGGGCAGACAGAAGCTGCTCTGGGGTGGCGGGGGGTTTGCTGACACTCATGTCTAGGGATGACAGCACTGCCAGTGTCCATGTTTTCTGGGACAGTTTCGTTAAGAGGTACTCTTTTCCCCAGTACTGTTCTTCTGCATCTCTTATTTGAATCAGAACCATGGAGAGAGTCTGTCTCTTGATACTTCGATGAGCAGTTGTGGACATAGTTCCTAGTTCTGTAGGTGTGCTAGAAAACCTGATGGCATGGTTAAAAACCTTGGTGTTGGGATAATTTGTCAGTGAGGCAGTGGTTACTGGAGGCCTCCAGAGCTTGACTTTGATAGCATCTGCCTCTGGGTAGGTAGTGGAATTACAACTCTCATTTATTGAGGGCTTGCTGTATGTCAGACACTGGGTTGAGCACACTACCTGTATTCTCTCGTTTCATCCTCCTAACGATCTTAGGAATAGTGTTATGACTCTTAGTTTATTCTCAGCTGGAACATGACCTGGCACAATAAAAATCAGTAAAATATTTGCTGAGTTTTTAATGAATAGAGAAGGAAACCAGGGATCAGAGACATTAAGTAACATGTCCTAGGCACAAGTTCGTGCATTTCAGAGCTTGGGTATAAACTCAAGTCTTTCTTACTGTAGAGACTGTACTTGTTTTGAGTACTTGTGCTTCTTCTAAATTGATAATCCTGACCAAGTGACATAATAGAGCTTGAACTTGCAAAAGCTTTTGTCCAACTCTTTTATTTAAGGGAGAGGGACATTTACTATGTGCAAGGTATTGCTCTAAACACTTTAAATATATTAACTCATTTCATATTCACATTCCACAAATAAGGAATATGAGGCACAGCTTAAAAGTAGAGCTGGGATTTGAGCATGAGTAGCCTGTGCCCTTTACTACTTGGTTATATAAGATTCTGGGACCTGTGTAAGATCCTAGAATTCCTCAGCAGTAGAACCATCATCACCATCACTACAGTCATCGTCATTGTCATTGCTGATGCTTTTGTAGCAGCTGTTTTTACTGCCTACCTTGTACTTATGGGCACTTTTCATATGTTATTCCATCAATTCTCAAAACAATCCCGTATTTCCATGGAAGGGAACTGAGACTCAGTGATGTTAAATGAATGCTGAGAGTCACATGGCAAGTGAGAGAAGGACTGGGATTGGGACATTGTGTGTCTGGTCTCAACATCTGTTCTCATTTTCTTTCTTTAGACTCTTTTTTTCACTGATCCTTGTTGCTACGCTTAAAATTCAGCAAAGCATGAAATGATGAAATTTTTCTTGTGTGTGTGTGTGTTTTTTCATTGTCAACCCTATGCACAGAAGGATAATTGTCTAAAAAGACATAGTATTTGCATTTCAGGGGCCTGAGTTTTTCTTCCATTCTACTATCAGGCATCAGAAGGGCTACCTGATGGTTCTGGGTATCTTTTTCAATTCCCTGGAAATGAAATAATATCTGCCTTGTTTTATAATACGGTGATCAGAATAGTAAAGTTGTGATCCTTGTGATTTGAACTCTCACTTTGAGAGTGAAAGGCACCTTGTGAAAGATAGAAGAGAATGTTTCTCAGATTGAAATAAACTGTCTTGGGCCACTGTGTAACACTAGCTGGTTTGGGCAAGGTGATCATTACTTGGTGACATTTAGGCTCTTCCCTTGTTGGCAATAGTACAAGAATTCTATATAATTAATAGTTCTTTACTTGGGACTAAAAATAAAACCCCAGCCATATTGCAGAGGACAAGAGAAACAGTGACATCAGACAACCTTTTCATTTATTTAGCAAAGCACACATGGTTCCCGTCTCAAAGGGGCAGGCAGACTTAAATCAGAATGAATACCAAATAAAGAATTCATTTGTATTCATAGGCTTTTAATAAATAAAAACAATTTTTTTTTCTGAAATGAGCTCTGAGTCATAGGTATTGAGGCTTTTTGTTTACTTAAAATGCAGAATACAGCTTCTTATTTCAAAATGACCTTTTTTTTTCTTTTTATGGAAGCTTGAGCTTAGATCTTTAGTGACATTTTTTCTCCAAGCAAATATTTACAGCCAAGTTGGAAAGTGACAGGAAGGAGGGTTTAAAATGAAAATGTTACCAAGCTGAAGTTTACATCTGAGTGCAACACATGGTGTCACCATGGACAAAGTACTAAGAACTCAAAATATTTGTCAATTTGTAGAATTTGAAGAAACCAAGCTGTTTTCATTTGTTAAGGTTAACTCTAAAAATCACATTTTGTACGTGCATCATCATGGTGGCCATTTCCACTTCCTATATGCTTGGTTTGATTCTGGTCATGCGATATCAGCCATTTGCTTATGTTATTTTTTTTCCTCCTTCTCCATATGAGGGCGAACTGTTTCAGGGTTAATTCCCCATGTTCATTTCCACTTTCATACCTTCACTTACGCAGTTTTTTCTGCCTGGCACTTCCTCCGTCTTCAACTATCCTCCAGATCCAATACTCTCTTGAAGCTGAGGTCAGGTTCTATGTCCCATATGAACTCTTCTTAGTTGACTTCACTCAATAATGACCAGCACTGCCATTGGTTGTTTTTATCACTTTATCAACTTTTTCCAAATTGTATAAATAATAAAAATTAATTGTAAAAAATGAAAAAGTGTAAAATGATATAAGGGTTAGTAAAAACCACTTCAAATTCTAGTTGTTATCTATAATTTGATGACCATTCTTTCACTTCTCTCTTTAGATGTATAACTACTAGCATATGTAGATGGATATAATTTTATATACTCTGCCTTGGTATGAATATAATTATACATATTCTGCTTTATTATGTAGGCAGCTTACTTTTTATCTGGGATATCTACTTTTTAATACAGCTTTTTTGCTTGTTTACAAACTGGTCTAACAATCCAGATGCCTTCTGTATTTTCTAAGTTCCTGTAATCATTTGCAAATACATACATTCACACACACATATACATGGGCAGGAATTTTTGTCATTGGTTTAAATATGATATCATTATACATTTTTTGCATTTGTCACTTAAAACGCTATGGAAAACTATTCTCCCTGTCATCCAGCTCTCCTTGAGTCAAAGGGTTTAGATATATTATTATTTTCAATGGTTGTATAGTTTTTAATGGAACGAGTATACCATGGATTTTTCCACCATTTTCCATCTGATAGGCATTGATTTTTATTCAGTAATTTTTATAAACAATACTGAAATAAGCATCCTTGAACATTTATCATTTTTAAGGATGATTTAACTTTTATGGGTAGATTCCCAAAAGTAGTATTTCTGAGTCCAAGTGTATGCACTTTTCAATGTTTTAATAGATGATGCCATATTGTTTTCTAAAGAGAATGTAATAATTCACATTTCCATTAGTGTATATGAAGTAACATCTTCCCCATATCCTTGCCAGCAACATGTATTATCATTCTCTTTTACTTTTGCTAATTTGATAGGTGAGAAGTGATATCTCATTGCTATTTTACTTTGTGTTTTCCTGATGTCTGCCAAGAAGGAGCATCTTTTCACATTTGTTGTGAAAAGATTTGAATTTGCTTTTAAGTGGACAGATAATTATCATTTTGCCTATTTTTCTTTTAGATGATTCTTTTTCTTATCATTTTGTTCAGGCTTCTTTTACATTATAGATAGTCATCTTTTTCTTTCATCTACATTGTGTATGATTTTCCTTCCCTAGAAGTTTAGTCTAGTGTTATAATGATCTCTTTATTTATGTGTGTTCAAAGTAGACCAGGAGTTACTTGACAGTAGTGATGTGTGTGATTCATCTCCAGGACATCGTATTTAGGGCAAGGCTCAAAGGGGTTTAGGTACAGAATAAATGGTTCTAACCCTGACAATCCAAATGTATTTCATTTAACAATGGATTGTAGGAAATGATTTGTGTGTGATATCCAAATGTATTTCATTTAACAATGGATTGTAAGAAATAATTTATGTATGTGGCATCACATGGACTAAAATGTTTCAAATAAAAAAAGTTTCAAGATGACTAATGTTCTGAAATAATAATAATAAGTGAATTACATACTTTTCTGCTTTTTAAAAGAGTATGACTCGAAATATCGTAAACATCAATTATTATGCTGAGCTATATCTAGAATATTCTTAAGGACTATTTAGATGCATGAGATTATTTGCCCCTATATGTATGAGTACCTCCAGACATATGGATATATGGATTTTAAATTATCATATCTTTATTTGTGGATTTAAAATTCTCATATCTATTTTTTATACTTTTGTCATCTCTCCTCACTGTCAGATTGTGTTATCATGTCTTGGTAATATCAGTTTATCTGCCTTTAAAAACTGTCCTGTATGTTGTCAAACTCTCGAACAGCAAAGGAAAAGAAAAGAGGTCCTCTTCTCTTTCTATTCATCTTTGTATTGCCTGTGGACTAATATACCAGGAACGATGCTTATTGGAAATGTGGATATGATAAGAGTCAGTAATCACCAAGTCTTGGCCTGGGTGCCATTCCTATGAATAAAGTGCATCAGCTTCCAGTGAAAATATAGCTTTGGCTACTTAGGGGTCTTTTTAGTTTCTTTCTTTGTTTACAACTATATTCTGGGAAAGTGAGGTTGCTGGATAAGTGAAGTGGTTGCATGCCATCTCAAGCAGTTAGGATATAGGTCCTAATTAATTAACTGCATGTAACCAAGATTTTAAATAAAGTGGCTTAAGAGTGCATTTACAATGGTACAAATACATTTCTCAGTCTCATAAAAGTCTGAGTGTTTAGGGAATAAGCTCTAAGCTGTGAAATCGTGTAAGGTCTAAATTTCTTCCAGCTTGTGTTCCTTCATCACCAGGACATGATCCATGATGGTGTGTCACCATATCCTTATTCTAACTGGATGGCAAAAAGGAAGAAAAGAAGTCAGGAGAAGGCCTGCCCATTTCTTTTAAGGATATGATCAGAAGTTGCACCCGTAATTTTATTTTACATCCTTATAGGGCAGAACCCAGTCAACTGGCCACTTCTAACAGAAGGGAGACTAAGGAATATTGTACTTATTCTGCATGGCTATGTGCCAGAATTGAGGTTCTATTTTTGGAATGTGGGAAGAATGGGTATTGGAGGACAGTGTGGCAGTACCAGCCACACCTACTCTCATCATTCTGTTGTTCCCTGGGTTTGCTTGTAAGATGGAGTGCAAGGCAGCAGTTGCCTACTTCTTTTGCACTCCACCTCCTACTGTTGTGTGGAGTGTAAAATAGTTACTCAGCAAAGACAACTTTACATTTAATGTTTCTCTTCTTGTTTTAATGATGAGGAAATGCAGGGAAGAGAATTTAGCTTGATAATGACTTGTGGCTCCGGGACTGGAAAGCTTTGGTCTTCTTGGCTGATTTTTCTGTAGCTTAGTTCATGTGCTGTCCAGTCCTTTATTGCTCCACTCAGAGTTGGTTATTTTTATTTCTTATTTATTCCTCATTTTCAGCTCTGAGAGGTTCAGGTGTGGAGACCACACGCTTTGGAAACAGGTGTATTTGGACAACTCTGTGAGAGTCAAGGGGGAAAATCAGCCCCCTGCAAATAATAGAAGTGAGCTGAAGGTTTGAGATTATGACCTCTTGCGAAAAGGGTCCCCTGGTAATCAACAGATTGCATCTCCTAGCTGAAGTTTCTGCACTCCATGGGCTCCTATTGACTTTCTAATTAACACAAAAGCATCCTTTTCCTTACTCCAGACAGGTTTTGGGATTGGGTTTGCTGTAGCCAAATAGCTGATTCTAACTTGTTCTCTGTTTCCAAAGCGCAGTGTGATCTTATTCTTTTTAGGAAGTAGGATTTCAAGGGATGAAATTTAAACATGTCCTTTCTTCCTCCAAGTTAAAAACCAAATGGGAGGTAAATGTTGGAGTTTGATAAACATGAAAAAGTGCATCTTATTTCTGTTAAAATTTGATTGGAGAGTTTAGGTTGTGCAGCTATTTCAGGCTTCCTAAATCAGTCTGAGCTGGATAGCTCCAGGAAAGCAGTGAAGGAAGATCTTCTAAGGTTAGAAGCTCTGAAAGACAGAAGAAGAGGAGCTGTTGTATCATGTCAATTAGGTTCTTAGTTGCAGATGACATCATTTAAGCTGAAAGGGATTTATTAAGGGGTGTTGGGTAACCTACAGCATTCCAGGAGGGTCTTGGAAGCCAAGCTTGAATGTCAGGACAGATGGCCAATCATATCATGGTATTGCTGGAGTGGACACAACACTGTTGCTAGGGACAGACAGAAGGATCTTTATCTGAACTGCCCCAGAAGTTACTCTCTATGCATATGGTATGTACCTTCTATCTTTTGACATGCCCTTCTAAGCCTCATGTAAGTGTATCTGTTTAGTGTCCCCAGAGTTTCGTCTAGTCACTTCTGGTTCCCATGCAGAAGCATAAGAAAGCACAAAAATGGGGCTACAGTGATGCTGTGAGACCCTATAACATGTCTGCTATAGCCATACAAATTTGCCCTCTTCCTGATTTCACCTACAAAATAAATGGATCCCTTTTCTTTGAAGAGAGAGGCTGGAAGTACCACTGCCCTGCTTTTCTTCTCTGGGCATTCGAGTGGAAGTAGGCTGTTATGCTCCCATTGAACATCACACATTTGTTTACAAATCCTCAGGGGGCACAATGGCAAACAGGATATCCCACACTTCTTAACATGGCATAAAAGTCCCTCCTTGGCTCGTAACCAATTTTTTTCCATCTTATTCCTTTCTAGTATTCTTTCTGTTTACTATCTGGTCCTCTCCTCTGGGCTCCATGTATTCTGAGCTACCTGGAAGTCACTTGAATATGCCCCTGCTCTCCCATGTCTCTATTCTCCGTACCTGCTGTCCCTTCTCCCCCAGTCATGAGCAAAATGCCCTTTGTGCCTTGCGTCATTTGACACATTTACCGTTCATGATGGAAGCATCATTTCCTCTGGGAAGCATTCTTTGTTACTTCCTGGACTGGGTGAGGTGACTTCCCTGGATGTAGTCAGAGCACCCAGCAACCACTTCTGTTTTTAACTTAGCACATAGAGACCCTTGGTCTATCCTACTGCTTGTATTACTTACTGTGAGCTTCCTGAGGGCATGGTTTATATCTTTGTATCCCGATAGCTAGCACAATTCCAGGTACTTACTGTTTGTGCAAATGAATACAATAATGAATTACGGGGTACTGCCAAAGGACATGGGCTTTGAAGTTAGAACTTGACTTTGCCACCACATGGTTGTATAGCTTCAGACAAGTTAAACATAATAGTTCTAAGAAGGCTAAATATAATGAAATAATGCATGTGAAGTGCTTACCAAAGAACACATAGTAAACAATGGGTTGGCTATTATTTTGATTATGATAAGATTATCATGATTATCTCATGTGCTCAATATATGGTAATGATCACCAGTCTACTTTCTGGACTAACATGTAAAGTGGTCATCTATGACATTTCTATTTGCTATAGAACCACACCAAAATATGTTGAAGCCACCAGTGGCTGCAGAAGAGGAATGAAAATAGACAGAAATTGATAGAAGTCACTATCAGGCAAAATCTGTTACGGAGCATTTCAGTGACAGTGTGAGAGAATGCCTCTTGACACCGGGTTTCAGTAGTTGTGCTGTCACCAGGATTTTATGAACAATTCTGCCTCCTTTACATACTTTTTTCTTTCCTTTAGAATTTTTTTTCACTTAAAAAAAAAGAAAAAAGAAAAAAATGACCCCCAAGGTGATACTGAAAACAGTGTCAAAACTTTAGTGAAGGTCAGACACTTTCCAAGGGATTGCCTGGAAGCACACACCCTGCTGTGTTCTCTCTGTGCCTGTGCAATGTTAACACAGTAGGAGCTTCAAGTTGATGTCAAAAACCAGCTTGGAATATGGCAAATGTCTTCTTCGTGCCAACCTCACAGCATAGTGTCTTACATAGAGTACATGCATTTTCGTCTATGTACGTGCAAAATACCTTCTTTTTCCTCTCTTCTCCCTGTGGATCCATACTTATTTCACTACATTCAATTCAGCAAACATTTATTGAACCCCTACTGTGTGCAAGGAACTCTACTGATTCCCTCCTTCTGTGCCTGTTTCTCCTCCTGCATTAACATTACTGCTTTATTAGAAGTAAAGGCTTGTGTTAAAGGAAACATGGGAGTAGCTGGCATCTATGGGAACAGCATAAGCATTTTTTATTACTGATTTTGTAGAAATATTTCTTGTTATTGGGGTCTATATTGAAGTATAGTGGGAAGAGGGAGTATAAGGACCAAGGACCTAGTCCCAATTTGATGTATGATCTTGAGAATGTTGTTTAACTTCCCTGGGTTTCAGTTTCCAGCTGTTATCAGGAATCTTTCAGCCCCAATATCTTATGACTTAAAAAACTGTAAAAGCAACGTAAAGTTTGAATTTGCTGTGTTAATGTGAAAAGTCTAGCGGATTTGGCATTAGGAGCTTGGTTTGAACTACAGCATTGACATTTGGCCTGTGTGGTGTTCAGTTTGAGCTTCAGCCTCCCAGGGCCCTTCTCTATAGAACTGGGACACTGCCTCTTGCTTTTCCTGCTGCTGAAGTTGTTGTGAAGCTTCAAAGAGATGATGCATGTGAAAGTGAATTATGAATAACAAAGGACTATTTATGCACACATATAATCTCTTATTTCTGTAAATAATCACCTTGATTTCACTATGTTATTCCAATGAGCACTTTTGCATTTGGCCTTCTGGGTTGTTTGAAGGAAACACTGCCTTTCAGTTTTTGTTTTTGTTTTTTGCCCTGAAGCAGTCACAGAGTATCTTAAGTAAGTGGGTGCTGTGTCCCCCATGCGTCTTTCAGATCGACACTCGTCTTGGGTCCCAGAGCCTGACTGAGTGCATAATGTTTTATTGGTTGGCCTGAAAGGAGACCATTTGTTCCCTGCTAAATGAGCTGTTACTGTGCGCCTCTGTCCCTCAGCACCTGGGGCTGTATGCATGGGAGAATCCAACCGTGGATCTCAGAAACCTTTTTGAAAGTTTTCTGAAGAAGGGAGAACACATTTCTCTGCAGGTTGTTCCCTCCCTCCTTGGCCTTGGCTCATTAGTCAGAGCAGTACGAGGTAGGTGAGGAGGAGTGGGGGCGGGGCGGGGCGGAGCGGGTGGGAGAGCAGGGCTGCAGGCCAAGGGGTAGGCCCAGGATCCTTGCAGCCTTGCTCTCGTCTTTCTGCTGCCCCTGACCGACAGGTGGTCAATTAGCTCTAATTTGAAAGTGTATTGCTGCACATGGGCCAAGGTGGCTTGTGGAAGCATGCCTCCTGTAGCAGCTTTCCCTTATTTTGGCCCCAGGCCTGACCTGATCTTATGGCCTCCAAAAAGAAGACCTCTCTCTCTTTGGGATGTCAATGGCCTGCCTGGTCTAAGGGCCAAAGAGATGGCTTCTCTCCAGACTGCAGTCACTGGGTCTCCTGAATAAGGACCAAGCTGCCCAATTAGCCCTTTATCTGGGTGCCTGGTTGATTTTGCAGTTTGGTTCACTGAGGATGATGCTGTTGTTATATCTGTGCCAGATGTGGGTCATCTCAGTCCTGGGTCTCTTGTGATACCCTGTTGACACAGGATGATTTCAAAGTGCAAGAGAGAGAAACCCAGAGAGATCATTTTGCCATAATTGCTTCCTTCACCCCTCCCTCTATATATACCCACACACACTCTTTACATTAGAGACAAATTGAATTAATGATATAACCAAAACTAGGGTTCAGGGCTCCCAATCTAAAGGAGAATGTGTATCTGGCTCTCACATTGGTAGAACTTTGTTCCCTTATCTTTTTACGCTCATAGCCCAGGTGCTTAGAAAATTCTTGTGAAATAAATATATAACGGCCTCAAAATAGGTTGTTTTCATGGTTCAGCAATTGAGTGCTGCATTCAGATCCTAGTTCCACCTCTTACTAAATATCTGACCTTCAACAAGCTACTGAACATCTTCAAATTTCAGTTTCCATTGCTGTAAAATGGGGATGAGAATAATCAGACTTCCTTCACAGGATGCCTGTGGGCATTAAAGGAGATAAGCATTTGGCTAGGAGCTCAGAGTAATGTTTCATTAAATGTTAGTATTTGCCATTTCTAATGAGCTACCTAACTCTCCACCCATCACACAGATGAAGATGCTGAGGCAGGATGTGTGGCGAGGGGCTGGATTAACTTGTCCAGTATTACACTAATTAGAGACAAGGCCCCGAATAGATTCTAATCTTTGTTTTCTTCCCAGTTCACTGTTATTCATGTCTGAGAAGCAAGTCTATCCTGTACTTTTCCTTCAACCAGATAAATACCTGTCTTTCTCTGTTTTCTCTTATCCAGTTCCTCCAGACCTTGTACCTACAGAATCTAGGAATACATATATGAGGCTACATAAAGGTTGTAGGCTCTGGGTGTCACTTCCTCCGGCTCAAGCCTTCAATGGCTCTCCATTGCCTCAATATGAAGCATTATCCCTTCATGATCTGGCCCAGGCAGTCTGATCCTAGGGAACCACTGGCAGTTTCTTATGTGTGTCCTGCTCTCGTTCACTTCTGAGCCTTTGATATCCTGGGACAGGGTTTGTTGAGTGAATGGTGGTGAGTGACTTAGAGCCCTTCCAGCTTTCCAGGGCTGTGATTCTAGCATTCCTAGGGGAATAGATAGGTGGGCCCAGCAGGAGGAGGGCCCACTCCTTCCACGCTGCCAGCCCCCTGCCTTGTCCACCCTTGTCCTTCTCCTGATGGGTGAGCACATTGCCTGCTGGGCAGGTATTTCTGCCCCGCATGGCTGTTTCCCACTCAGTGTGAAATGTCATTTTTGCAGGGCTCTCTTGCTCTGCCTCTGAGCATCCTGCATTTTTCCCCTCATGTCACCTACTGCAAGGTATGCCAGTGCCTATTTACCTGTCTGGGAGTGCCAGAAGGCAAGATCGTATCTGTTTTTCTCCCTATTGTAGCTCCAGTCCTTGGCAGTCAATAATCGATAGATATTTGCTAAATGAATGAAAGAATGAATGAATTCAGGATTAGATCAGTGTCACAGAAGCAGACAAGCATGAGTTAGGAAAAGAACGTGTGGTCTCAAGTCCTGGTATATCTGACGTCTCTAGCTCAGCTGATAGTAAACTTCGGGCCTAGCCTTTATTTTTCTCATTATGTTTAAAACCCAACAGTCACCCAATAGTATAATTTCCTAAGTGGTTTCATTTCAGCTCTGCTAATTGAAGAGAACTGAGCTCTTTTTGAAGGCTGACTTTGTGTGTGGCTGTCACTGGTGAGAGTCGAGACTGGTTGTCAATCACTGACAATAGCTTGCCGTTCTGGAATAATTTAAGTTTAGGTCTTTCTTTCACTCAGGCATTCATACTCTGTTATATGTTTTCATACTGAGCTGAGAACAATCTGGGGTGAGAAACTGTCATGTGTTCTAGGAGCTGAAATGGAGATTTCTTTTTTGATTTCAAATTCTTATGGTCTGTAGCTCAGAGTAGCTTGAAGGGAAGATCAGATTTTGGGGTCAGACCTTCTGGACTCCAGGTTTGAATCCTTTGCTTTCCCACCTGCCTTGCTAGCCAGGTGACCTTGACACAGTTTACTCAGTTTCTGAACCTATTTCCTTATACAATTACAGGGGATGTAAATACTTTGTATTGGAGATTATCCTGAGAATTAGAGAGATAATGAAAAGACCTGGGTAAGGGCAGACCCTGGTAACAGCAGCAGTCCTCACCAGCTCCTCGCACTGCAGGCAGTTTCCTCAGGCATCTCATTGTAGACAGCACTCCAAAGGGGCTCCATATGGTGATCGGAGGGCCCTGGGGAGCAAGCAGACCTGGGTTCAAATCCTAGCCCTGCTACTTCACTTACCATCTGGGAGACTGCATAAATCACATGCTTCTAGTATTCCCTTACTATAAATTGGGGATAATGATACCTACTCATCAAGTTGTTATGGAGATTGAAATTATGTGAACTATCAGCATAATCAATGCTCAATAAATGTTATTTCCTTTCTCCTCCTCCTCTCTACATTTCAATATACTTAATTTAAATTAGGAGATTGGGGAGAAAAAGAGGTGATTAAGAAAATGCTTCCTACTTTCTGCTTCACATTAAAGAGCAAGCATATAAGCATTGGCACAGTATTCTGAATCACACCTATCTGGCACTTGTTCATTTATTCAACAGATATTTATTGAGTCTCTACTATGTGCTACATAGAGTTCTAGGCACTGAGATACAGGAAAGAAGAAAACAGTGAGTGTGTTCAGGTGGCACTAACAACCTGCTTGGAGAAATAGATAATAAATAGATAACATAGTGTCAGCAATAGTTAACAAATGGGAAGAGAGAAAAGCAGGGAACAAAGACAGAGTCTGCTATTTATATCTGAATGGTCAGGGATGGCTGCTCCGAGAAGTTGATATTTGATTGAACAGAGCCTTTGTTCTTGCTGTTTTCTCTACCTGCGATGCCACCACTGTCCCTTGTCACTCTCTATCAGCAAATCTCCTGTCATCAAGACTCCACTCAAACATCACCATCTCTGAGTGCCTTTTCTGCCCACCTTTTGAGACCGAGTAAGTCTCTTCTTCCTCTGCTCCCACAATCCCTTTTACTGTCAATATCTTCCATGTTTAACATCCTTCTCCCTCCTTCTTTCTTTGAGCTTCAGTGTCAGGCACAGTGCTAGGCACAGAATTCGTTTGTCAAACTGTGTGTGTGTGTGTGTGTGTGTGTGTGTGTGTGTGTGTGTGTGTGTGTGTGTATTCACTCAGATGTCAGCCCATCCTGACCACATTTGGGGATAGTGGGCAGGTAACCTCAGAGCTGGTCCTGGGGAAGTCTACTCAGCTCTGAGATGTGTACTTTGTCTTCAGAAATGTAGGGCACTATTTCCCATGAGTTAGGCATACTGAAGGAAGACCACTTCTAGCTCCATGGCATGGACAGTTCCATCCAAATTCAGCACTGAGAACTATTAGGCACGGTCTCTTCTCATATTTCCAGAGCTCTTTAATCATTTTTGCCTTTTAGAAGCTACGTGTCTTTGGGAAGATTATTTAATCTTTGTAGACCTGTCAGGTATTTTGGCTTTTGGTTGGAATTGCGACAACTGAACATGCTGTTTCTTGAACCTCCTGCTGGTCAGAAGCCGTGAGTGACTGATATTGGTGTTGATTAGTTAAAAAACAGAAAAACAAAATAGCACAAAATAGTTTATGGGAAAGAGCATGGGTTTAGAGTTAGACAAACATGGATTTGAATATAAACTCTGCCTCTTGCTATTATTTTTACCTGTAGCAAGTTACTTAATCTCTGTGAATCTGAATTTTCCCATATGTAAATTGGAATAATGGGTACCAGTATCACTGGCTGTTATGAAGACCAAGTGAGAAAATGTGCAGCTAGTACATAATTAAATTTGAACTTTGGAGACTATACTCCAACTGTCCCCACTTGGTTATGTTCCAATCAAGAACCCTGAGTTTATTGTCAGTGTACTGTTACTCAGACAGGATAGTCATCATGTAGCACAAAGCAAATCCTGTTTCTATACTTGTAGTTTGCTCTCACTCAGTGGCATAATCATTACTATACAGTGTAGAATGTTATTGTGTAGTGTAGATGTGGGGTCTCTAGCCCACAGCTCTGCACCTTTGTCTAGCACTCCTGTCCTCATACCTTAGTGGCCTGTCCATCAGCATGTTTCTCATCTACTTTGCTTGTCCAGTCCACTGTGGTCCTCCCTTGCCCTCTCCCTTATGTGGCAGAGTGGAACCAGCTGTCCTGAGACTTGAGTTCAACATCTGGTTCGCCCATTTGCATGTTTGTGGTCTGAGTCCAAGTCATTTCCCTTTGCTGAGTCTCAAGTTCATTGCCTTTGAAACAGTCCTGCTCTGCTCTGCCTATGATATAATGTTTGGATAATAAGTTTAAAATTAGAGTATTTTAGGGCTATATCTGAGTTGGGGTATAGCTGAAAGAGCTCTAAGTTTCATTTCTAGCTCTACCACTTATCAGTGGTGATCCTGGCTAATTCACTCACTCACACTCTCTCGACTCAGTTTCCTCATATATACAATAAAGATAACAATAATGACAACTAATGCTTCTTGAATTTTACTATGTGCCAGGCATTCTTTTAAGTACTTTACATTTGTTAACTAATTTAGTCCTCACAATAATCTTATGAAGTTGGCACTATAATCGTCCCCATTGCAAAGTGAAGATGCATAGGCACAGTGTGGTTAAGCAACTTGCTTCATTAATAAGTGTCACATTTAATAAGAGGCAGAGGTGTGATTCAGAATCCGTCTGTCTGGCTCCAGAACTCACGGCCTTAACCATCATGCCATACTCCAACCATGGTGCTGTAATTCCTACCTTGCAGAGCTGTTGGGAGGCTTAGAGAGACTAAATAGACAGTGTCTGTCAATTGTGGATGTTCAACCTGTGTTACACCTTTATTAAGCTTAGCACAACCTAGGATTAATAAATGCTTACTTTGTTGCTGCATTTGGCCATATGTCTGCTTCTGATGAAGCAGTGATTTTTCAGGACCAGATATTTTTCTGGAGCTGTTGTTTTTCTACAAACCTGAGATGTCATGAGTAATATACCAGGGGCTTCTACTTCTAAGGAATCCTTGTAAGAGGGTGCCCCTTTGTCCTTTGTATCAGTTCTTTGTTAGTGGTCAAGCCAGCTGACTGTCGTTCAATAAGGACTTGGGCTTTGTTGTAGAGGTGGGTTTTTTCTAAGCACAAGGAAGGCAGGGTCAGGTCTGCAATTTTCTCTGGCTCCAGGAACAAATACTCCTCCTGCTCCTCTAAGCCTGGGAGTCTCGAGAGATGTGGAGATTGGTGATGACCTCCTGCCTGGGTGGCTATTACACACAAAGCTGAGAGCAGTTTTTAAAGTCTTCTCACCATTTTGCTCTCTCTTTAAAAATTAAAGGCCCGACACCGAGGTGTTTTATTCCCAGACCAGCTGGCCTTTAGGAGGATGGATTGGAAGTGAGAATATCTGATGACTTCCTTCCTAACCTCAGTGGTTTTCAAGGATGGGAAAGGCCACAGGGAAGGAAGGTCACCTTGTTCTTTTTGTCAACCTAATGAAAAAGAAATGAAACATCAGTCTTGATGACTGAGTTCCATAGTAAGGGAGCCATGGGAAGGACGTAGGAGCAATGGCGTGATGTAGGGTTTAAGACTCAGTGAGACTGGGAGGTTGCACAGTCTGCATGGCATACTGGAATGAGCACTGGACTGGGAGCAAAGAGACCTGAGTTCTCATCTCAGATCTGCCACTATCTGTCTGTGTGGTCCTGAGTCAGTTACTGACCCTTGTGGAGATGTTATGTTCCATGTTTAGTATGCAGGCAATATATTGGAGTGGTTAAGAGCAAGCTTTGTTGTGAATTTTTAGTCGTACTGCTTCCCCCTTGGGTAACTTAGTTACTCTTCTCCAGGAGGCTCAGCTTTCACATCTGTAAAATTAAAAGCTTGGAGGCCAGGCCTGTGCTTAGCCAGTGCTTTGCCAGTGTTTCAAATGCCCCACAAGACCCCTCTGCAAGTACATTCTCTCCTTCTTTGCCTTGGTAGTCTCTTATTCCTCCTTTAGAATTTAGTACTAACTTCCCTTTGGGTGGGAAACCTTCCCGATGCCCCCCATTGATTGAGATGCCCTGTATTCCCATCACCCCCAGTGACTTCACTTGTCATTACACTTATCACTCTGTGAGGTCCTTGAGGGCCTAGGTATGGTTCCTCTCCAGTGCCTCAGAGTCCTACACAGGACCTGGTTCCAAGATGCAGTCTCCAAATGCTTGCTAATGGAGTGAATGCATCTCTTCCCAGGTCTAAAATTCTGTGCTTCTAAGTGTATTTGCCTTTACTCGTACCTATTTTTCAAAATGCACATAAGAGATACTGTTTTCTTCTTTCACAAAATGGTAACAATTTTAATTTTTAGGCCAAGCATGGTGGCTCAGGCTTATAATCTCAGCATTTTGGGAGTCCAAGGCTGGAGAATGGCTTGAGACCAGAAGTTTGAGACCAACCTGGGATACATAGTGAGACCCTGTCTCTAAAAGAAAAAAAAGAATAATAATCAGGTATGGTGGTATGCACTTGTAGTACCAGGTACGGAGGAGGCTGAGGCAGGAGGATCAATTGAGCCTGGGAGTTCAAGGTTGCAGTGAGTTATGATCACACCACTGCATGGATGATCTGCCCCAGGTGGGACAGGGGCTTTGGGCTGGTGGAGCATGTGCTGTGACAGGACAGCATCCTCAGTCAATCCAGCAGCATATTTGGTTGCATTTTCTACACACTACAGCTGTTGTTAGGTTGCCTGCGGATGCTCTGGGCCTCTGTCCTGCTGGTGCTGAGCTCCCTGGTGTCTCTTGCTGGTTCTGTCTATCTGGACTGGATCCTGTTCTTTGTGCTCTATGATTTCTGTCTTGTTTGCATAACCACCTATGCCATCAACGTGGGCCTGATGTGGCTCAGTTTCCAGAAGGTCCAAGAACCCCAGGGCAAGGCTAAGAGTTACTGAGCCCTCACCCCAAGCCAGGCTGGCCTCATCTGCTTTGCTTTGGCATGTGAACCTCGCACAAGGGGGCATATCTGGGTCCCAAGAAAGCCCTAGATGCAGGGCTTCCTAGAGTCCCCCCTCCCCCTGCCATATCCACACACGATAATGGACCAAGCGTACCATACACTTGCTCTTTTTTCCACCCAGTGCCTCTGACTCTGTCCCCAGAGGCTGGTCTCCAAAGTTCTTGCCATTGCCCAGGGAGGAAAGGTTCTGAGCAATAAAATTTCTTAAATAATAATAGAAAAGCAAGATTACCCTGTCCCCCTACCCCCCCCAAAGCAATTGCAATTCTTTATGTGAATATAGAAATTCATGCTTGATAAAATATTTTCCACATTTATTACCTAACATCTACTGCCTAATGGCTTATCAGCATTCGGTTTTAAAAATAATCTAAGGCCACTGTTGGATCTCATCCAACTAGATTTCGTGTTTGACTTACTTGGAACTATCTCCAGGTTGTGCCCTCTTGCCTTGAACCGACTATACTGCACAGGGCTACTGCTCCATCTCTTACTCCATGTGGTCTTTTCCATCTCGGATACCTAGCTCTGAGCTATCACTGACTCCCAGATAATGGACCAAGTCTTCTGAAACCAGTTAGGCTATGGGCTTACCCTCATCTCAGGGAGTCCACTTTCTTGGTCTGTTTTTAAAGCAACGATGTCTACATCAGGTATGTGATCTCCAAATTTACAGCCTCATAGAGAGCTTGCTGTTAACAGAGTTGTCAGCAGAGGGGGGAAATGCAAAATTGTCCAACAGAAATAAATCTCAGAAACTGTTTTGTCAAGCCATCCAAGCGTTATACATTTGCTGCTGCATGCAGAATACACAGGAGGGGAGGGAAGAGAAGGGGGAGAAACAGTGAGTGGAAGAGCTGAGACCGGCTTACACTGTGGGCAAATCAAAGCTCTCTTCTCCCTCCATGACCTACTTCTCCCTGCCTTCCTGGAGGCCTTATGTGAGGTATGTATGGTGTCTTCTCCTTCTTGGTCTGTTGTCTCTCCCCTAACTTTCGTGACTTTCTTATTGTAGCTTTGGCACCTGATGAGCTACATGCTAGAGGAGAACAAAGAAACCTCAGAGTGCTGTGGGTGTGGGGCTTGAGGAGAGTGCTGGACACACAGCCTGAATCCTAGTAAGTAGGTCTATCTCAACTTCACATCATTTTATTAAGGCTCCCCTTTGCTACTTGAATCTGTTTCTAGACTCTGCTTAAATTTTAAATATGCTATTCCTCTGCCTGGAATGCCTCGCTCAACCAAATTTCCTCCAGTCTTCAATGCCCACTGGAGTTTTGCTTCCTCCATTCAGCCTCTCCAGACTAATCCAGCATTTTGCAACCTCTCCACTCCCTGATCTTGGGCAACCTTTGTGGTTGGAATCCTAGAGTTGGTTATTTGGCTCTGTTGCCTCCCATTTCCTTCTTTGAACCTTTCTTCTGTGTGTATTTCAGATCTCTTCCAGGAGATTCCAAAGTTGTTGAAGGAAGAACAAACCTTTCCCAGATATTTCTGCGTTTGAAAATAATTCTACATTTAGCCAGCTGTACTGTCTTGGGCAGTCAGCTCAGAAACTCTGAGCCACAGTTTCCTCCTCTATAAAGTGGGATAATAATATCTGCCTTATAGAGTGCTTTCGAGAGTTAAATGAGTTAATATAACTAGCATTGAGGGTAATGCCTGGTACTTAATGGCAATCAATAAATATTCTCAATAAACACTGGGTTCCTCCGGAAGACATTGGTGGACACTGTGCCAGAGATTCAACAAAGGATAACATCGTTAAGTTCTGTGGGGTCAGATTGCCTGGGTTCAAATCCAAAACCTATCACTCTGTGCTTAGAGTAAGCTATTTCACCTCCCTAAACATTAATTTCCTCATCTGTAAAATAAGAATTATTATAGAACCCACCTCCTAAGGATTATACAAAAGACTACATGGAAAGCATTTGGCAAAGTGTCTTGTACTGAGAAATCAAACATTCAATAAATGTCAGCTACTTTTGAGGAGGTGGATGATATTTTTCTCTGTATTCTTAACAGTACCATTTCATTCCAGCTGTTCTGACGAGAGATCTGTAGTTACTCTGTATGTAGATTCGTGTCACACCTCTGATGGGTCAAATGAATGCAAGAAGAGCCCAAGACTTGGCTTCCTACACACCCACCTCGAGCCCTGCTTCTGTGCCTTCCTAACTTTGTGGCTTTGATAAAGTGAACCTCTCTGAGTTTTTTTTTTCCTAATCATCTGGGAGATGGGATAGTAATGTCTACCTTTAAGGGCTGAAAAAAAACTAGTGCCATAACATGTGAAAGCACTTTTTAAACTAAAAAGTGTGCTACAAAGGATATTACATATCTGTTGTTATTATTCGTAATATAATCAGCCAACCAATATTTGTATAGCATCTCTTCCATGCCACACTGAGCTGGGTCTGAGGAAAGCCCCATATTATGAAACAAAATAGCTGTGGCTGATGGAGATACCATGACTTGGAGATGGCCAGAGCTAGAATTCCAGTTGCTGGCAGAGCCAGAGGTATCCCAGAGTGGTTCAGGTTCAACACAATTAAGAGCTGGAGATGAGCAGTTAGGCCAAATCCTGGCTCAAGCTCCCTTGTGAATTTAGCCAAGCAACATCATCTGTCTGAGCCTCAGGTTTTTTGTTTTTTTTTTTTAATACTAAGTTTTAGGGTACATGTGCACAACGTGCAGGTTAGTTACATATGTATACATGTGCCATGTTGGTGTGCTGCACCCATTAACTTGTCATTTAACATTAGGTATATCTCCTAATGCTATCCCTCCCCCCTCCCCCCACCCCACAACAGGCCCCGGTGTGTGATGTTCCCCTTCCTGTGTCCATGTGTTCTCATTGTTCAATTCCCACCTATGAGTGAGAACATGCGGTATTTGGTTTTTTGTCCTTGCGATAGTTTGCTGAGAACGATGGTTTCCAGCTTCATCCATGTCCCTAGAAAGGATATGAACTCATCATTTTTTACGGCTGCATAGTATTCCCTGATGTATATGTGCCACATTTTCTTAATCCAGTCTATCATTGTTGGACATTTGGGTTGGTTCCAAGTCTTTGCTATTGTGAATAGTGCCGCAATAAACATACGTGTGCATGTGTCTTTATAGCAGCATGATTTATAATCCTTTGGGTATATACCCAGTAATGGGATGGCTGGGTCAAATGGTATTTCTAGTTCTAGATCCCTGAGGAATCGCCACACTGACTTCCACAATGGTTGAACTAGTTTACGGTCCCACCAACAGTGTAAAAGTGTTCCTATTTCTCCACATCCTCTTCAGCACCTGTAGTTTCCTGACTTTTAAATGATCGCCATTCTAACTGGTGTGAGATGGTATCTCATTGTGGTTTTGATTTGCATTTCTCTGATGGCCAGTGATGATGAGCATTTTTTCATGTGTCTTTTGGCTGCATAAATGTCTTCTTTTGCGAAGTGTCTGTTCATATCCTTCGCCCACTTTTTGATGGGATTGTTTGTTTTTTTCTTGTAAGTTTGTTTGAGTTCATTGTAGATTCTGGATATTAGCCCTTTGTCAGATGAGTAGATTGCAAAAATTTTCTCCCATTCTGTAGGTTGTCTGTTCACTCTGATGGTAGTTTCTTTTGCTGTGCAGAAGCTCTTTAGTTTAATTAGATCCGATTTGTCAATTTTGGCTTTTGTTGCCATTGCTTTTGGTGTTTTAGACATGAAGTCCTTGCCCATGCCTATGTCCTGAATGGTATTGCCTAGGTTTTCTTCTAGGGTTTTTATGGTTTTAGGTCTAACATTTAAGTCTTTAATCCATCTTGAATTAATTTTAGTATAAGGTGTAAGGAAGGGATCCAGTTTCAGCTTTCTACATATGGCTAGCCAGTTTTCCCAGCACCATTTATTAAATAGGGAGCCTCAGGTTTTAAAAAATCTACTAAATGGGGATTAACAAATCATGTCTTGCCCCCTTTTTGAGGTTCCTGTGAGGGTCAAATGAGATGATAATATTAAATTTTTGGGAACACTGTGGCTCAGAACATGTCCCGTGACATTTCTTGGTGTCCCCACTAGTCTACAAGATCTTGGAAGAGATTGATAGTTGCCTATATTTTCTCAATGCTTACAATATTACTATCTACTCAGAAGATGCTCAATAACTGGAAATGGAGAAATAAAGCATTGTTGCTGTTTATCTTATCAATAAGCATCATTGTTTTCACCCCCTAAATTCCCTGCCAAAAAAGTGCTGTTCCTTTAGTGAGGTTGCCTTTAAGCTTTACTCATTGAGGCTGCTGCTACTGCTACTACTTGTTACTGCTTATTAAATACCTGCTACATTTAAGCTCTTGTGCTAGACACTTCATATGAATTGTCTTTAGCACTCCTAGCACTTCTGTGTGGTTGATGTGGAATCTAGGCTCAGACAACCTAGGGGAAACTTGCTCAAGGACAAACATCCTATAATTGGAAGAGTAAGGATTTGAACCTGGTTTGTCTGACTGCAAATTCTAGGCTTGTTGCCTCATACCCCACTGCCACTAGAAATCCAGCAAGGAGCCCAATTGTCCTTTAATAGCCCACAGTTGAGGCAGGTAGTGGCTTCTCCTCTGAGTGGATTAGAAGTAATTCCCACTTTGAGAACACAGGAGACAGGAGGAGCAGATAGGCCAAGGTAAAAAGCTAGGGAAGCAATTCTTCTTTCAAGGGGAAAAAAATATATGTATTTGGCTTCTTTTTCACACATCCAACCCAGCAGAAAATTGGTTTGTGGAAGATGTAGGTCGTAGCTCTGGCCCCAACATCTGGATGCCTTATATTGTACACTATATTACCAGAGTAATATCGTGCACTTTATTAGCACCAGCAGGATTGGGGATTCCCATGGGGTCTGTTCTTTGCTGTCAGATGCGTAAGGCCATTTAATCTCCTTTATCAGATCTAGTTCTGCCTCCCAGATCCCCACCTCCTCTTGCAGAGCAATAAAGAAAATTTCTTCAGATTCATTGGGCTGAAAACCAGCTTTTAAATGCTCCTCCATCCTCCCCAACTCCTGTGTCTAATAAGCAAGCAAGCCAAGAAGGTGTCAATGCCTTGAAAATCAGCTTTGTGCAATTGAATAGCAGTTTTCTCAGGAAATTTGTAATTGGAACGTCACCTTCTTTAAGCAGAGACTGGAGGAAGAATTTGTTGCTTAGCCTAGCTAGCTCTTGTCTCACCTAGGCACTGTGATCTTTGGGGACAAGGCTGGCGTTCTTTCATCAGAAATTCAGTTATACCTTTGGTCCTGGCTGAGAGAAATGGCTAGAGCCACTTGAGAGACAGGAGAATTTTCTCTGGACAGAAACTGAGTACGTGCCTGGCCTGTTTGTGGGCCACTTTTGATGGAACCAGATAAGATATTCGGGGTTCAAAGAGATTTGTGTTCAAAATCTGAGTTCTATACTTATTCTCTGTGCTCTGTGATATTTGTTCACACATGGAGAGTGTGCCAGCCCTGAGATTGGTGCTGGTGGGTCTTGGGATTAAGACATGGCCTACCTTTGGAGAGATCACAATCTCATGGATAGAAGACACGTATGAATGCATGCTATCAACAAATGGGATAAGTGCTATGGGGAGTCTCAAAGAGGCCCCTGACCCAGTCATGGGACTCAGATCAGGAATCTGCAAGGAGCAGATGCCTGAGCTGAATGCATCCTTAAGTTGGTCCCTACACCTCTGAGCCTCAGTGTCCTCAGCTGTAAAATGGGATAATACCCACCCTGAAGGGCTGTTTGGGAAACACACTGTACTATGCATAATATGCTTAGCCTGAAGTCTACCACATAATAACTAGTGTTATTTAAAGGACACAAGGAGCTGGACAATAACATGAATAGTCCTTTTTACTTGTATGAAAGAACTGGAAAGCAGTCTGGATAAAGATCTGGGTGGCATGCATTAGACTCTGCATTAGGCTCTGCCTCTTATTAGCTGTGTGACCTTAGGCAAGTCACGTCACTTCTCTGAACATTGAGCTTCTTCTCCATCAGATGGGGAAAAGGTTAGGAGGATCAAAGAAGATAGTTAAATGGCAAGGAACTTCACAAATTGTAAGGTATTGTGCTTCTCAAAGGAATTTGTCTTATAACTATTATCATCATAACTTACAGGTCTAAATAATGTGGAAAGTCAGTTCTGTAGAAAGGGATGGATTGTTAGTGCCCAGGAAGTGAATTGGAGGTTAAACAAGCCCCAGGCTTGGTGCAATGAACATCCATCTGTAGGGCATGATTTTAAGCACAAGTTCTTAACCATGAGAGGATGGGAGGAGAGAGACATGTAAAAAAATTACCCGGGGATTTTTTTTAAAAAAATGTATATATACATATACACAGCCCACACCACATACACTCTTGCCCAAGGTATGTCAGAATCTGCAGTGGGCATTGGTGGTGTATATTTATAGAAAGGTGATTACCCATCACTCTTTCCTAAAGTTAAGTTCCACAGTTTTAGAAAGCATTCAAAAACCACTGGATGATAAATTCCCATCTCTCTAACTCTTGTCATCACCATTTTAGCCTATTTGCCTGGCCCTCTGCCTAAAGCATATTCTAATGGATTAAATACTTGGTTTCCAGATATGGCTTCTTCATTTCTATCATTCTGTCTGTGTATTCAGCCAGCATTCTGCCAGTTGGGCAATTTTAAAATTGAGGAACATTTAGATATCTGAATTATAGGACTATGGAACCTGCCAGACCTACAGAACAGGAACATTTTCATGACCAAAAAAGAATTTTGAGAGTCCCATTAGAGCTGAAGACGCTATAAGATCCGGAGAGGTGCAGTCTCCACTGATGGTCCTGGCCATCATTGGCACAGAGCTGGTGATACCATGTTGCATTTGCATAGCTCCCCAGGGGCACAAGGCACCTGCCTGCACACTATGCCAGTGACCTTCGGGGAACTCTGTGAAGTCACCAGAGCAAGTAGCATTGCCCCCATTTCACAGATAAAGTGAGAGGTTCAGAGAAGTTAAGGGACTTCCTGGCGGTCACAGAGTCAGTGAGGGGCACAGCTAGCACTCACCTGGTGTGCAGGCTTCCAGGCCACCATGTGCTGGGGATGTTTTCTGCCCCAGAGGCTATGGCAGTGTGATGAAATCTGACATGGTTTGCTTGCAAGCATGTGCCAGTGACTGTTCTTTCAGATGGGCATGCTCAGGAGCAGTTATCGTTTTACAAGCTGATACCAAGAATCTGTTTAAAATTCGATTTCTTTCAATACAGCTCTTTGAATCTTTTCCCCATTGTTTAGGGTCAGGTGTTCAGTTCTGTAAGGACCTTGTGAGCAACGAGTGGGCAGATCAGTTCTAGCAATCTATATTTGACCCTGCTACTCCAGTGGGAAAGCAGCACAACACAATAAATTCTGATTCATATTTTCTCAGGCAAGCTGTATTTCAGTGGGGACTTGGAGAAAAAAGAAAAGAAATATGTGTATATGGATGTGCATGTGTGTATGTGTGTGTGTACACATTTGTAAGTGTGAGTGTGTATGTGTATTTCTAAAAGACCCATCAACAACAGTACACTAGGGAAAACCACAGCTCTCTAAGAATGTCCCTGGGGTAAAAAAAAAAAAAAAATCAATCTCATAGCTTTCCACCTGGGCTGGCCAATGATCACAATGATAATGCCTTATAACTGCACTGTTTGCAAAATGTATTCACACTGATAATATATATATATGTGTGTGTGTGTGTGTGTATATGTATATATGTGTATAAATGTGTATACGTGTATATATATAGCAAATTCTTACCAAAGAGGACTTACCTTCTGTGAGCAGTTGCTGCACTGCTTCTTATGTCTTATTTTATTGAATTATCCCAGAAACTCTATAATAAGGGTAACATTATCTCCATTTTAAATTGGGGAAATGGGTTTAGTGGGACAAAGTGATTTACCCCAAATTGCATAGCTGGAAAGGCCCTAAGTTCTTCAGTAGAGAGGATCAGAGACTCCACAGCCCCTGCTCTTTAACTTGTTATGTGGCGGGCTCTATACTTACACATCTGTAAATTTTTATTTAAAATTTAAAAAATGACTATGTTAAAGGGCTCTCTTCTACCTTCCACCTTCCCCCCAACCCCTTGCTCACAGAAGAAACAAATAGTCTCTGTTTTCCTGGAGTGACATCTCGTGGCTAGAAGAAAATGTAAAGATTATCTATTTTAAACAGTGTTTCATGGCCATGGTCATGTTAGAAACACCTGGGGTGCTTTCTTCACACCTGGGATGCTTGGATCCCACAAATTAAATCAGAATCTCTTGGGCCATCAGTTAGTTATTTTTTTAAATCTTCAGTTGATTCTAATGTGAAGCCAAAATAGAGAATTACCCACTGTGATTCACTGATCACTCTTTCTACAATATCCCTGCAAAATTTTCAACCATCTTTTGCTAGAAGGCCCCCAATGACAAAAAGCTTACCATTCCAGGAGACAGCTAATTTTATTTTTGAGCTTCTTTTTTCAGGGAACAAATAACCCAAATAAACAAAAACAAAACCTTTTTATCGGTCAGGCAGTGTCACTTCTGTTATCTCATTTAATATGCACAGGCTTTTTATTATTGTCTCAACTTTAGAGATGAGGAAACTGAGGATCATTTATGCCTTCATTCAACAAAAATTTATTGGCTGTACGCCTGCTAAATAAAAAGCCTATTGTAAGCACAGATAGACACTGGCATGGCCCTGGCCCTCAGGGAGCTTTCATCAGTGGGGAAAGACAGTTATTAAAAACCTGATTGCACAGCTAATCAATTACAATTGTGATGTGTGCAATGGAGGTGAAGTGCAGAATGCAGTGATCATTTGTAACAGGTGGATCTGGCCAAGGGTGTGTGGTGCAGGTGTGTATGTGCAGGTGCATGTACAGGGAGGCCAGGGAAGATTTCCTCAGTGGAGCACCCATCTTAGTGAGCTGTGGAAGAGAAGTAGAAATTGACTAAGGACGGGGTGGTGAGGAGCGTGGAAGGAGTCAGCTGTGTGCAGGAGATCCTGAGGCTGGAAAGTGCCCAATGCTTTAGAGGAACTGGAAAGTGGCCAGAAAGTTGCCAACCCTGGGAGAAGGGGCCCAGAGGTTGGTGGGAGTGGGGATTGGGCAGGCCCAGTCTGGTCCTGGTGATTCAGACCAGAGAAGCCTTTGCAGGATGCTAACCAGAGGTGTTGCATGTCCAGATGCGTGCTTGTCAAGGATGAAGCTCAGCTTGGAGATGTGGGTGAGTCTTCTTCCCTTGCCCCGTAGCTGCCTGCTTTTCTATATAAGAAGCATCTCCTTCCTTCTTTCCTTTAAAAATGTACTCTGAAGGGCACACCAAAACCAGAGAGAATGCATCAACAGCTTCCAGTGGGAGAGTTCTGTGTGAGGAGGGGAGGAGAGGAGGAACATAGATGGAAACCCGCAGACAGAGGAGGAGCCTTGGGAAGCTGGGCTGTGGGTGCAGAGCCCTTTTCTCTTTCTTCTAGTGCTCATATCACTATGTTCTTATGCTTTTAAGAAAAAATGTATCTGTATTTTAAATTGAAACACACAGAGAGACAGAGAGAGAGAGAGAGAGAGAGAGAGAGAGAGAGAGAGAGAATGGCCAGAATTGTGGGGGATTACTCCTTAGAAAACCATATGGAGAGTGTGTATAACCCTGTCTTAAATACCTTTTTAAAAACCACCCACAATCTAAAAGGAGTCTCTGATGCACTGCGTGTTGATAGAATCTGCTTTTGGGAAGTGTGGATGTGTGTCTCAGGAAGTTGGGGAAATGGACTTTTCTCTCTGTGAGTAAAATGCCATGCACAGAAGCCTCCCTCTGGAAAACATGCAGAGGTTGTGGTCATTGAGTATTTAATTTAAATATTTGACTCTGTTAGCTTTTTCTCTCTTCTTCCTCATTTCTCAGCACCTTCTCCCCTAACCAGACAATACACTGGTACCAGCCCAGGTTTCAATCTCAGATTCAAGGACAGAGAGACCAGCAGATTCAGGTACCCACAGAGACATGGTATAAAACACAAACACACTCATGTACAAGTATCCACTGGCCTCTTCACTCTCCTGCACATACACATGCAGACACCAAACACCCACAACTTTTACCTCCAGGAAGCAAAACATGCCTCACCTGACCTGATGTAATGTCCCAGAAACTTTCTGCTCCCCAAAGCTGGAAATTCTTAACCTCACCCTCAGCCCTGGCTTGGCTCAACCCTGACCCTAGGGATTCTAGAATGCCCACTTTAGAGCACAAGGTGTCCTACTCCAGGCGGCTCTGGCTCCTGCTCTGACCCTCATCCCAGTTCCAGGAGTTGGACTCCTAAGCAGGTGGTGTCACTTGGTCATGGTTTTGTTCTCTTGAGTGCATGAATATCCTCTTCATAGGCTGCCCAAATCTCTGCTTCTTTCTTACGTCAGCCTTTCTCTCTGTCCCCCTACTGGACTGGAGACCAGCTCACCCAGAAGGCAAGGATAGAGTATTTTATCCCTGTGCCATCTCACCAGTACTCTGCACAGTGTAGGTGGTTATATACAATACATACATACATAATTATATGTATAATAAATATATATTTTAAAATATATAATAAATGCATGTTGAATGGCTGAAGAAACAACTCATACTACCTCAGAATTATATTAGCACTCATTTTCTATAAAGCTGATATAGTACCTCTACTGATTGATGATTGATTGATTCATTCATTCAAATATTAACAGATATTTATGAAGCATATACCAAGTGCCAGGCTCTGTGTTAGGTACTATGGGGAATGTGCATGAAGTGCTTAAAAAGTGCATGCTACATAATAAGCATATTATAAATGCTTGTTAAAAAATAAAGTAGATGGAATGAGTCATGATGCTTACAAGTTAGGTGGGTGGCCTGTGTCTTAGTTTCTTTATCTCTAAAATGGGAGAATAATACTCCTAATATCCCAGTGCAGTTGTAAAGATTAAATCAGATAAGTCAGTAAAGTTCCTATCATGGCTGTTGGCAAACACTGGGACCTCCAGAATTACTTGACAAGGCGAGGAAGCAAATAACTGTGTGTAAATAACTGAATGAATGGTTGAGTGTAGGAAAATGAATAAGTGGGTAAAGGAATGAATGATGTCCTCCTCCCTGCTTGCGTATCTTTCCAGCCAATGCTGGGCCTGCTGACCTTGTCTTCTGGGCTACCCCTGGGGACTCCTGCCACTCTACTCTGCAGACACCAGACTTCATCCTTCTCTACTTTCGGGGTTCTGGTCTGACTCTAGGCTCCAGGTCCTGCTTGGGCCCTTGCGTACTCACCTGTAGTCTGAGAAGAGACAGAGTCCAAGGAGCACAAGCTTTGGAGCCAAGTAGACTTGGACAAGTTTCTTATCCTTTCCCAACTTCCATTTTCTTTTTTGCTCGTAAAATGCAGGCAGAAACACCTGGGGCTATTTGGGGAATTAATGTGTAGAAAGTATCTAAAACATACAAGATGCTTATACTAATTATTATGTGCTTGCTGAAAGACATTTGCCAAAATATAACTGTTTAGATCACACTTCAATTCTAGTCATCCAGAATTGAATCCCAATTTTGGGAGCCCTGAAAGCATCCATATGAATTCAGCCCGCTTTGTGTTGTGTAGGAAGAAAAGCAAAAACATGTATACTGTTTTATAAGCCATCAAGCCTTCTGATTTTTCCCTGAATCAGACATTCAAAATATCTTTTCAGTGTCAGTTTCTCCTGCAGTTTCTGCCTTGAAAGAGCATAATGATCTATTGCTTTCTTTTTGGGTTGATTGTTCTGTAAGAGTTACAATCCTTGCATTAGAGAAATGCAAATCAAAACCACAATGAGATACCATCTCATGCCAGTTAGAATGGCGATCATTAAAAAGTCAGGAAACAACAGATGCTGGAGAAGATGTGGAGAAATAGGAATGCTTTTACACTGTTGGTGGGAGCGTAAGTTAGTTCAACCGTTGTGGAAGACAGTGTGGCGATTCCTCAAGGATCTAGAACCAAAAATACCATTTGACCCAACAATCCCAATACTGGATATATACCCAAAGGGTTGTAAATCATTCTACTATAAAGACACATGCACACATATGTTTATTGCAGCGCTATTCACAATAACAAAGACTAGGAACCAACCCAAATGCCCATCAATGATAGACTAGATAAGGAAAATGTGGCACATATTCACCATGGAATACTATGCAGCCATAAAAAAGGATGAGTTCAAGTCCTTTGCAAGGACATGGATGAAGCTAGAAACCATCATTCTCAGCAAACTAACTCAGGAACAGAAAACCAAACACCACGTGTTCTCACTCATAAGTGGGAGTTGAACAATGAGAACACATGAACACAGTGGGGGGAACATCACACACCAAGGCCTGTTGGGGGGGGGGTAGGGGAGGGATAGCATTAGGAGAAATACCTAATGTAGATGATGGGTTGATGGGTGCAGCAAACCACCATGGCACGTGTATACCTATGTAACAAACCTGCAAGTTCTGCATATGTATCCCAGAACTTAAAGTATAATAAAAATAATAATAAAAAGAGTTGCAATCCATCCATCTGTTGACCCATCCATCCATCTATCCAATCATCCATCCATGCATTCATTCAATTCAGAGGAACAGAAGCAGGTTAGAGTTGCTGCAGTAAGGTCTGTAAGGTGTGATGGGTGCTGTGGTTAAATTCTAAAACTGCATTCTCAAGAGAAGTCTGCTGGTTGCACTAGGATCTCTAGCACAGTTCAGAGCCCCACTCCAGTGTACTGAAAAAGAATCTGTGTGTTTGAAACTCACATCTTAAACCAGTATTTCAGTGGCTCTTATGCAGCTTAAGTTTGAAAATCACTCACTATATCATGGAACATTTTCAATATCCTTCCAAAGAACTTGAACTTGAGGCTCCCCTCAAGGAGTAACTGAAAGGCCAGATAGAGATGGCAGAACTTGGCTTATAAGTGAATCACTTGAAAACCTTTATTCATGCACTCACTTAATAGAGTGCAAAATCTGCACCAAGAACTGTTTTGTTGCTGAAAATATATCAGTACAAGGGCTGTTAGGATTCCTGCCTTTAGGAGGCTAACAATCTAATGAGGAGAGACAGACAGTGAACTTCTAATACATATATTACATATATCTTTTGGAAATATTAATACAGTAAAAAAAAAAAAAAAAAAATGGAGTGGACCAGAGTGGACCAGAGGTTGCCCAGGATTGAGGGCTGCCTTTTCCATAGCCATGCCCTCAGGCATCTCTGAGGGAGGGAGGTCATTTCACTTGATACCTGAATGACAAGAAGGAGCTAGCCTTGCAAGGATCTTGGGGAAGAATTTTAGGTAAATGGAATGGCAAAGACAGAGGCCCAGAGTTGCAAAAATATTTGAAGTGTGCAAGGGACACGTAGAAGATTGGGATGATTATAGCCTAGAGAACCAGTAAGAAGATGATAGAAGAGGGGGTCAAAGAAGTCAACCTTACAAAACATGCAGTTTTTATGCTAATGGTTTCAGTAAGGCCTATTTCTGCAGATGTATGGGCAAGGGGAAGACAGCATCTCTGCAAATGCCCTTTGATGCATTGACTTCTCAGATAGAGGCCCTCTGAAACCTGCCCATGCTGAAAATCCTATGCTGGAAGGAAAACCCCATCTCTGACTTTTTACCTCATGCGATTAGATTTTCCAGGATTGCTCACTCACTCTAGGTAGAGGCCAAAGAGCACCATGAGGCCACAGTGGCCTGCCCCAAGAGCAGTTACTTTAGATTTGCTTGTCTGGAAATGGTGATCTTAGTCAAAAGCTTAGCCATGATCCAACATCAGACATAATCTCATTTGAAAAGAAATGTTGCAAAAATATTGTTTCTACAAGCCTACTGCTTCTGAAAGCTAGCAAGCTTGTAAACAAGAATTGAGAGGAGTAGAGAAACTAATCCATGTGTTTATTCGTTATTCAACAAACCCTAATAGCTGTTACTGAGGTCACCCAGGATTTCTGTGTTGCTCAATCCAGTGGCTACTTTTCAAAACTCATTTCACCAGATGTCCAAGCACAATTTTATATAGGGGACCACTCCCTCTTTCTTACTTTCTTTTGGCTTTTCTCTGCCACACTCTCCTGGTATGTGCAGCCTCCCTGGTTTATCTTTTTGAATCTCCTTTGTCAGCTTTTAGCTCCAAGTGCAGCCTGTAAATACTGATATTCCTTCAGGTTTAAGCATAAGTCAGTCAGTGATAAGCAAAAGGTTTGAATAGGGTAATATGTGAGCACACAACAGGGGAACTTTGTTCTAATGGGGCTTCAGTGAGGCGTCTAGTTCAGAGGCTTCATGAAGAAGTTACCCAACTGAAAGAGGAGACAGAATAGTCCAAATAAAGACTTGGAGGCTTTAATGGCAGGGCATGGCATGTAGGATTTTGAGGTCACAGAGCCAGAAGTTTATGACAGGAGGCTGCAGAAAATAAGGGTGGAAAGGCAATGAGGAGCAGGTGGATGAAGATCTTTTTTCCCGTGTAACTATGTTGAGACATTGAAATGTTTTAACCTGGAGGGTGACATGTTTTGCATTTCAGAAGCAGTGTGAAAGATAGAGTTAAGTGGGCACAAGACTCAGGCAGGATTACAATTAAAAGCCCTTTGGAGTAATCCACGTAAGAGATGATATAGCTTGGCCTAAGGTTATGGCAAAGAAACAGAGAAGGGTGGATGGATTCCAGTGGGCAGGCACGGGAAACAAGTAGGAGGTGAAGTCATCAGACATAAATATTGTTGAATGAGGAGTACAGGTACTGAAGTCCCAATTTAGGAAAGCACAAAGTGGTAGACTACAGATCCAGACACATCTGTAATTCAAGAAAGGAAGTTGGCTTTGTCCAAACTTATGTAAGTGATATGGTTTGGCTATGTCCCTACCCAAATCTCACCTTGAATTGTAGTTCCCATAATCCCCAGGTGTTGTGGGAGGGACCCAGTGGGAGGTAATTAAATCATGGTGGTGGTTACCACCATGCTGTTCTCATGGTAGTGAGTGAGTTCTCACATGATCTGGTGGTTTTATAAGGGGCTCTTCCCGGCCTTCGCTCTGCACTTCTTGATGCCACCATATGAAGAAGGATGTGCCTGCCTTCCACTGTGATTGTAGGTTTCCTGAGGTCCCTCCCCTCAGCCATGCTGAACTGTGACTCAGTTCAACCTCTTTCCTTTATAAATTACCCTGTCTCGGGTATGTCTTTATTAGCAGCATAAGAACAGACTAATACAATGACCCTGCCTTTAATCTTAAGACTTAAAATCTCTCTTTATGAAATGTCTGGATTGGAATAGACCTCAAAGATTCTCAAAACCCCTCTTAGAGATGTGGAAACTGAGGCCAACAAAAGAATCAGTTGCCTGAAGCCATATAACTCTTCACTTTCATTCCTTATACCAAATTTGACCTTTGCAAATCAGATCACATTAACCTTTTCGGATTACTGTAGATTCTTCCTTTCTAACATCAAGTCCTTACCTTAAAATACTGATCTGAAAAACACAGCTGCAGTGTTACATCTATTTTGTTTGTTTCTTTTTTGGAAGTTATTTTAGCTTTTTAAATGGGCTCTAAGAACCAGCATTCTGAGGCAGCAAAATACCAAGTGAGGATTGAGGTTTTCTTAACTCTGTTGGATCTGGAACACTGATAACTCCACCCCCTCCACCAGCTCTGTTTGTCTTATTTAACTAAAAGTTTTTAACAACCAGCTGATGTGTTCCCAAATGGAACTTGAATCAGAGGAAATTAGAAATCATTCCAATAAAATGTACCCTGGTTCACTCCTTCTGTCTTCATGATGTTTTTCTCCTAATTAGGGGTGGGGTGATGGGAAAAATAAAAAGTCTTGAAGTGCTGAATACTCCATTAAGTTAATATGAGATAAGATGGGTTTAAGTTTCCCCCACCAGCTGCATTTATCTTAATTTCAAAGAGCTTCAAGAGTGGGGGAGATGGTATTTCCATAACACTGAATATGCCTAAGAGGTGAAGGAATAATGGTAGGAAGATTTGTGCAATCTTCCTAAAGTAAACCAGCCAGATGGCCTGGATGTCAAGGCCTCAGACAGAATTACCTGAGGATGTGAATTCTGTAGTGATTAAGAATGTGAACCTTGCAGGTTACCTCTATGAATTTAATTCCTCACTCGACTCTAACTGTGTGGTCTTTGACATTTTACCTCACTTTTCTATGACTTGCTTTACTCATCTGTAAGATGGGTATAATCATGCCTACATCACAGGATCATTTTTGGATTAAATGAGCAATAAACAAGGCAATCCATATAAAGCACATAGTATAGTACTTGGCACCTAGTGGGCATTCAATCTGTTCTTCTCTGCTGCTGTAAGAGACTTCCACTTGAACCATGGAAGGAGGAAGTGGTTCATTAACAACTGACCCAGGGAGAATACACTCTGCAGGAAACTGCAGGGTCATTAAACACCAATGGAGGTAACAAGACCATTAATTTCCCAGGGTTTCCTTTATTGAGCCACACAGTGAGGTGATGCTTAACCTAGCAGGAAGGGAGGGGTTTGGAGTGGGATCTGGGGAGCAGGGGATCACAGCTATTTTGTAAGGTTGTGAAATGTGAAATGCCAGGATTGTGCACTCCCTGTGTTGGCCTTGTGGATCATCCCCAAGGACAGAGCGTCTGAAAACCATTTCTTATGTGTCTGTTGCAGGCAGTGATGTGTAGAGTAAAGAGCATTGACTTTGGAATCAGAGCTGACTATGAATCCCATTTCCACTATCACTAGCAATGAGACCACAGGAAAGTGATTTCATCTCTCATTGCCTCAGTTTTTTATCCAAAAAAGGAGAAAATAATGAGTTGTTTTAAGGGCAGAATTAGAGATACAGGAGAAAGCACTTTGAGAATATTTTCTTCTTGGAGTATTTTTCAAGCCTTAAAGTCATAGGCAATGGAAAACATTATCTTATTATGATTGTAGCAATTGAAAGTTGTGTCTTTTCTCACTTCTTTGTATTAACCTTCTCTTTCTCCTTCATTTGTTTGCTTGCAATAAGTAGGTGTGTGAGTTACAGCTAGCAATTGTCAACTAATCATGCCTTGACTAAAAATCATCGCACAACTCACAAAGTGAAGAGCAGGTGCAGTGTGATCATCAGAAAAAGTTATTTTCTTAGAATGAATTTCTAAATGTGAAAAATCAATATCACTTCAGAGAAAATTTCTGGAGGAACTGAATAGACTGACATATCACCATATTGATTTGAATGGAATGCCTAAAATAATTTTAGCTGTGATTTTTTAAGCAACTAGAACAAAGGGAGATTCTATAAGTTACACAGATGAGTGTGTCAGACAGTGGAGATATTTCTTTTTCAAGATAAATCTTGATGTAGAGATGGCTCTTAAGGCATTTTTACAAGGATCTAGGCAGCTGACCCATGTTCTTACCATGGTTCATGAGACTCTTCACCTGCCTTTCTGGCTCATCTCCTGTCCTCCTCACCTTAATCTCTCTGTTCCAGGTTTCTAGACGTTCCTCCATCAAGCCATGAAAACTACCTCAGGGCCACTGCAAGATCGGTTCTCGTTACCTAGAACGCTCTCTTCCCCCAACTTTGCCTTGTTAATTTCTACTTATTTTTCAGAACTCTCCTCAAATAACATGTTCTCAGAGAAAGTGTCTAAGCCCCCAGATTCCTTCTTATTAGCCCCTCATAGCACATTTCCCTCATAGAATTTATCTCAGTTTCTCATTAAGTACTTGGTCATGATTCATTTTCTACCTTGTCCTCATGTGAGCTCTCTTACAGGAAAGTAAGTTATGCTCACCAACAATTCCATGTACTCAATACAAGTTCTGGCACATGATAAGTGCTAAACAGCAACTGGAATAAAAGCAATTATGGAATAAATGAATACATGAATTCTCTATAATAACACAGCTTTTCAAATAAAAGCCTTTTAGACCAGAGGGGTCTGATGTTGCTCATCTTCATCCTGGCAGTAGGAATTGTCTGGATATGAATTGCAGTAGACATTTCTCAGCTCAGAAAGAAGACATTGATCAGGAAGAATGCTCTGCTATTATTTTTTTCCTTTAATTCACTTGTGTGTTGGGGGTAGGTGGGGAGAATAAAGTCCAAAATGTTTCTGATGACATACTGAGAGCTCCATGATCTTTAGGATCACCTTCCTCCAATTTGCATTCAGAGCATGTGCTCCTATCATGCAGATCTGCTGACAGTTTTATGAACATGCTATACCAATTCCAGCTTCTGTGCCTTTCCTTGTGCAGTTCCTCCCACCTAGAATGCCTCTCCCTAGTGGGAAAACATGTAAAATAAGGTCACAGACTTCAGCTATGGAGTCAAGCAGATGCAGATCCAAATCTTGGTTCTGCTGCTTAAATCTCGGACGTCTTGAGGGTATTTATATTTTAAAAATTCGTGTAATAATATCAACCTCATAGAGTTGTTGTAAGTACTAAATTTGAAAATGTTTGTAGAAGGTTTATCTCTTTGAGTGGCAAACAAGTGCTCATTAAATTGTGGCACTATTATTATTGCTACATCTTACTGTAAAATTCTCCTCATTAGGAGAAGAGTTAGTAAAGGCTTCAAATGACTTTTTACTTGATAATTTCTCCTAGGAAAGATAAAGGAAACTTTCTCAGCACACCTTACATTCACCTGCATTATACTACGTATTTTTTTTCATTTTCTAATTGTCTGCATATCAATTTTTAATCTAATTTTAATGTTCTTAAAGACATGATTCAAATAGTCCCTAAGTGTATTTTCAGCACAAAGGACAATACCAGATATACTAGGGGCTACATAACTATTTTTTCAATGTGTTTAATAAACTTGTTAGAAAAATACACTCAATATGCAAAAAAAATTAGATCAGACATTTTCTTTGGCTCCTTAATTTGCTTACATCTTCCATTTATGTCAATCAAACATATTTAGCGTTTGTGCTGAAAGGTCTACACAGTGCTGACATTCCTGATCTTTAAGAAAACATTATGCAATGGCTAAATGGTGGCTTTTTTTTTCATGCTCTTCGCTATTTGCATTGGAAAATAGCTACTTAGCATATTTACCAACTACTTTTTATAAGGTAGTTTTCATTGTTGTTGTTCTTGTTGTTTTTGTTAGCCTCCAGTTCTGAGCATGTGATAACAAAATGTTTTTGCTTCAGATTTGCAAGTGCAGTAGTGTTAGTTCTCAACTCAGTTTGTCACATGAAAAATGTTCTACAACAAAGAGGATTAATTTGTTTCCTACGTGTGAATGCTTTGAAATGGAAGGAAGCTTATCTCTCGTTGGATTCTAGTGGGTTATAACTACTAGGAGAACTCCAACCTATAGCTGTCCCTGTAGCCTCATTTCCTAGCAAATCCCAGCTCACATTCTATAATGCATCAATGCTGGTCAGCCTTTAGATCCCCACATTGTTTAATGTTCTTGCACTTTTGTCTAAGCTGTTCAGTCAAGATACTTGGAGTGTCTCACCTCACTTATCTCCTGAAAAACTCTTCCTTATCTCTCAAGACTCATTTTATGTGTCACTTTCTCTAGGAAGCCTTCCTTGAATGGCCTAATCTGGTTCAGGTTTCTCTTAATTAACTCCAGTCCATTCCTGATTCCTGCTTTAATGAGTGGGTTTAGAGGGTGGAGGGAAGTTCAGCTTAATGTTTAAGAAAATAAGTTTTAACTCTATGAAGATTTCTTTAAAAACTAAAGGTAGATCTACCATTTGATCCAGCAATCCCACTACTGGATCTACCAGAGGAAAAGAAGTCATTATATGAGAAAGACGCCTGCACATGCACGTTTGTAGCAGCACCATTCACAATTGCAAAAGCATGGAACCAGCCCAAATGCCCATAATCAACAAGTGGATAAAGAAAACATGGTATGTATGTACCAGAATACTACTCAGCCATAAAAAGGAATGAAATAATGGCATTCACAGCAACCTGGATGGAGTTGCAGACCATTATTCTAAGTGAAGCAACTCAGGAATGGAAAACCAGACATCATATGTTCTCACTTATAAGTGGGAGCTAAGCTACGAGGATACAAAGGCATAAAAATGATATAATGGACTTTGGAGACTTGGGGAGAAACGTGTCAGGGGGTGAGTGATAGAAACAATATACATTGAGTACAGTGTACACTGCTCAGGTGATGGGTGCGCCAAAATCTCAGAAATCTCTGCTAAAGAACTTGTCCATGTAACCAGATACCACCTGTTCCCCCAAAACCTATTAAATTAATTTTTTAAAATGCTAAAAAAAAGAAAAGAAGTTTTAACTCTAAAATGTAGCCTGAGATTGAATTCGAATTCCACTACTGATATGGTTTGGCTGTATCCCTACCCAAATCTCATCTTGAACTGTAGTTCCCATAATCCCCATGTGTCATGAGAGGGACCCAGTGGGAGGTAATTGAATCATGGGGGCAGTTACCTCTATGCTGTTCATGTGATAGTGAGTTCTCATGAGATCTCATGGTTTTGTAAGGGACTTTCCCCTCATCTTCGCTCTACACTCCTCCTTGCTGCCACCATGTGAAGGAGGACATGTTCACTTCCCCTTCCACCATGATTGTAAGTTTCCTGAGGCTTCCCCAGCCCTGTGGCAGTGTGAGTCAATTAAACCTCTTTCCTTTATAAATTCCTCAGTCTCAGGTATGTCCTTCTAGCAGTGTGAGAACAAACTAATACAACTACTTACTAACTTTGTGATCTTGGGAAAGTTACAGACTCTAAGATTGCATTTTTTTTTTCATGAAATATGTCTTTTCAGGACAGATAATAATATTAGTAAGGAACTCTGTTGACTACCTATATCAAAACACTTATATACCACATTAAAAAGTATCTATTTATTTCTCCTGCAAGACTTCAAGTAATCAACCATTTCAGGTTGTCCAGCACTGAGGGGATTTCTCGAATGTGGGGCTTCCAGTATTAAAACCAGGACAGTCACAGGTAAACCAGGATGGCTGATCACAGTTGCCCTCACTGGACCATAAATAACTTAAAAGTAGGGACTCTGACTTCTAGGCTTTATATTCCCAATGCTGAGCACATTGCTTTCTAAGCAGCAACTTGCTGCTGAGCACATTGCTTGCTGAGCACATTGCTTTCTAAGCAGCAGTAGGAGAAGTGGGATTAATGGGCATGCATCACCTAGGGAACTTTCTCTTTTCCCAACCATGCATAGATGTTTTCCTACCCTGGAGATTCCTTCATACTTCCACTCTAACCTCCGTCCTCACTACATTTGAAAACCGCTGTACCAGTTAGCTATTGCTGCATAACAAGCCACTCCAAAACTTAGTGTTTTATAGCAGCAGATATTTAACTTGCTAATTACAGTGTGAGTTAACTGGAGGGCTTGACTCATGTAGGATGGCTTTTCTTAAGTATCTGCAGGGTTAGTTGGCAAGTCAGCTGAGTTTTCTCATCTTGACTGGGTGCTAGCAGATGTTTGGAGCCTCCACTGAGATGAATTGGCTCCCCAAGCTCTGCTTTACGTGGCCCCTTCATCCTCCACTAGGCTAGTCCAGGCTTGTTCTCATGTGGAGGCAGGGTGCTGAGAGAGCAGAAGTGTGCAGGCCCTCTAGGCTAAAAACAGCCTCATCATCACTTCTGTTGCATATAGTTGGCCAATTAAAGGCACAAAGCTAGCCCAGATATAAGGAAAAGAGAAATAGATGTCACTGTTTGAGCTGCAAAATCACATAGCAAAGAGCATAACTTCATGAACAACTGCAAGGATTGTGGCCATTTTTACAATCTTTCACAACTACTAACCAAATGCAAAGCAATGCTCAATAAAAGCTTAAACTCAGAGTAGTTGTTGTAAGTCAAATAATTATCAGGTACCTACTCTATATCTGGAAGTGTGTTATTCTCTACTTTAAAAACAGCAAGATCTGGGAAGGTATGTTGTCTAGAAATTGAGGGAAGCTTGTGCAGCAGGTAGATATATTATTTGTGGGAGGTTATAACATAGTGTTAGTACAGTGGTAAAGTATTCTCACTGGGAAGTGTGAAAGGAAAATAAATCTCAGGACCTCCAAATCACTAAGCCAAAGGGAATAGTCAGGCTGGGAACTGCTTAGGGCAAACCTGCCTCCCATTCTATTCCTTAAAAAAAATAGCAACTGAGATTAAAAATAGCTGCATACTTTCCTCCCAATGAATTTTCCTGTGGACAAAGGACAGACAAAACTCATTCATCCCTCTGCTCACTGAGATAAATGCATATCTGATTGCCTAATCAGAAACTCAAAAACATGCAACCTACCTATGACCTGGAAGCTTCCTTCCCAGTTAGAGTTGTCCCGCCTTTCTGGACGGAACCAATGTATATCTTACATGTATTGGTTGATGTCTCATGTCTCCTTAAAATGTATAAAACCAAGCCGTGCCTCGACCACCCTGGGCACATGTCATCAGGACGTCCTGAGACTGTGTCATGGGCGCACATCCTTAACTTTGGCAAAATAAACTTCCTAAATTGACTGAGACCTGTCTCAGATATTTGGGGTTCACAGAAGTAATATATACAAATAAAACCATAATGATTAAAAAAAAATACTCAGCTGGCCAATTTCAGAAAGTTTCACAAGTTGGCCTCAGAAAAGGATATGAACTTGGCATTGACTAACTGGGTTCCCTCAGAGTCTGGGACAGATTGGTCCGCTCTGCCTTAGAAAAGGAGGAAGCATCAGACAGGGTTCCAGGGCCTTGAGGGTAGGACTGTTCCTTACACCTATGCACAATCTTGGTCTTTTAAGGCTACTTTCATGGACCAGTGTTCATCAGGTTTGCTGGCGCATTCATCATTCAATTAAAGAATGTTAATGACAACATTGGGGAAATCATATCGTTTGGCCCCAACTGCTGGCAAAGTGGAAAACAGTGAAAACAAAAGCACTCGGCTACAAAGGAGTCATTTAATTTGATATTTTTTAGTTCAATGAGCTAAACAGTTGAATTAATTAAAACCTACTTTAGGTCCACTTTATATATTTAACTATCACAAACAGGTTCTCAGGGCCTTGAGGGGCCATGGGTGAGAAGACCTTGAACACTAGCAGCAAGCTGCAGTTTCAGGGACACATGTGGTTTGAAAATCACACATTCTTGCAGAGGAACACTGGAGTTTATTGCAGATGTGGGAATAAACCAGGTCATAGCCATGGAATAAAAAGGCCTTAGGAGGGTGGTGATTTGGGGAAAGGGGAATGAATTAAAATAAGACAATCTTTGCAGAATAGAATAGTACTGTCATTAGACCAGAGCCTGTGAGAGAAAAAAAATAAGTCTTGCCTGAAAGAGTTGTCCAGAGTGAACCCACTCAGATGGAAGTCTGTCCATGGGCTGTGAATTCAGAATTCTAGCATGTGCTGCTTGGCTGTAGAGCTGTGAACCTGGGATTGGGGCCCGGCAGGCTCCTATGTAATCCTACTTGCTGTGTGACCTCGAGCAAGTGGCTTCAACCATTTTGACCTCAGTTACCTCATCAGTGAAATGGATACTATTATTATAATATTATGGCTCTTGTATCTATTTCAGAGCTGCTACCAGACTGATACTATCACATATGTAACACAAGCTGATGTTAGTTATTAATATTATCATGGTAAACCTTAGATTTTCATGGTTCATAGGAACTCTTAGTTGGAATTACATCGTGATGGCTTATGTTCAACTTCTCTGTTTTTATGGGCACATTTTGTAGACAGGTGTAGCAGATGCCATTGATGCCTCATTCATATCCTGTAATGTTGGCAAAGGCTGCTTGATGCATTGGCCTGCACATACAGCAGGCTGGAAGTTTATGCGTGGGAATTAATGTCCCCCAGGAGCAGCCTTCAAACAACTACAAAAATGAATTGATGAACAAATACCTCAGCTTCTTCATTGCCTGGGTGAGACAACTCTGAAGAACTTTATTGATTCTCTCCTGGGGGTTCTGATAGGATTGAGCTGCAGCTGCCCACAGAGCTAATCTGTGTATCATCACCCCTGGTATTGGGCTTCTGCCCTTCCATGCCTCACTTCTCTACCCCCTACTGGTGCTTCTGGGGAACACCTCTCAAGTAAGCCACTTGGATTAAAATTTTTATGCCATAACACAGTAGGGACTGTGTCTGATTCATTTCTGAATACTAGCGTTTTGATGCAGGGGGCATAGATGCATGTTTGCGAAAGGAAATTTGAATTTAAGTTCTACCCTCTGGGGCTCTGACAAATAATTCGGTTCTATTATTTTCATGACAGTTCTTTGTGCCAACCTAGCTTTTATTTAACTCCCTCCCAACCAAACCAATCTCATTCTCCAAGAGCTGCATTTCCAATTCTTTCAAACTTTTCTCTCATGACTCGGTTTCAGGTTTTCTCTGTATCCTAGGTTGTGTGTTCATATAGGTGTGATCAAATGATGGCAGTTCAAAACTGAGCCACATAATGAACTTGATGCTTGCTCTGTGGCCAGGTAGTGGGGTAATTATTACAGGTAATGTCTTAAGTCCTTAGTTCAGTTAGATACATGGCCATGTTCTAATGCCACTAGCTAAACTCTTGAGGTTTTCTCAAATGCCTTCTGTATGCATGCTCTTTGACCTCAAGATGTAACATTCATTTAGCTATTTGTTCAATAAACTATATGCCAGGCTTTGGGTTAGGCTCTGGGCTTATAAAACTGAAGACATATGCCTGCATTTAAAAAGCTCTACATAGTCAACTGGGAGCCACAATAAACACAAAATACATCATTTTAGACTGAGGGAGACATTCAAAAAGATCATTGCAGTGCAGTTTGATCAATGTTGTATGACATAGCAGTAGTTCTCATAGTGCTATCCTTGGACCTGCAGCATCAGCACCACCAGAAAACTTGGAAATGCAGGCCCCACCCATTCATGTCTACTAAATCAGAAACTCTGAAGCTGGGGCCAGCAATCTGTGTTTTAACAAGTCTCCCAGTGATTCTCATGCTCCCTAAAGTTTGAGAACCACTATGACAGAAAGAAGTAGAGGATTTAGTGGCAGAAAAAAGAAGAGTTGGCATATGTTTCAGTGTGTGTTTATGTGTATGGAGACAGTTGGGTGAATATGGGAAGAGAAATCAAGGAAGGCTTCCCAGATTAGGAAACCTTGAAGTAAGTCTTAAAGGAGAAATATGAGGGTGTTGTCTATGTCTTGGTTTGTTGCAAACCCATCCTGAGATGACCTAAATAATTTAAAGCCCAGATATTCCTAATGGTGAATCCAAAACAGATAAAATGTTTGATCACAATTGTGTCTTGGTTGAAGACAAATCATTACTTAAGAGTTTATAATCATAGAATGGGAAATTTAAGGAACACATGGCAGAAAAACCTTAGTTTTACCAAAGCATCCACTGTGGGTTCTGTTAAGTGATGCTGCCCTCTTCCCCTTACCCCTTTTTCTGCATCATGATTTTAAACTCTTAAGGGCAGGATCTTCTTGACCTGATTTTCCCTTTTTAAATTTCCAAGACTCCAGCACAATGCTCAGTTAATAGTGCTCTAAAAGTATTTCTCCATTTGATTTCCCAGGAACAAATGGTGCAAAGCAGGTTGTCTGTGCTCTTTTCTTTTGGCCCATGTGGCACTAAGCAATTGGTTTAAGTGATTGTAAATGAAAATGGCTGAGTTTAATCAAACAGATGTTTTGCTGTCACAGAGACATAACCTACCTGTGGAGAATGATTTGGAGGTGTGGGTGCTACATGTTGTTTTTGGTGGTCCCTAGAGTCTCAATTACACATATCAACAAAGCAACCCCATAGTGCAGGTGATTTTTATTGTTATAGAATAATATAAAGTATAATTAGCTTGTACAAATGATAGTAATTTCTAATGCCTGTGTAGTGTTTTCTATTTTACAGAACACATTCACGTCCATTAACTCACGTGATTCTCACAACTTTGTGAATCAGAAATTGACAGGTATTAATAGAATTCTTATTTTTTAGATGGGGAAGCCATGAACCAGTGTAGCATCTCTTCTGCTGTGCTCTGTTAGTCAAAGCAGTTACAGACCAGCCCAGCTTCAAGAGGAGGAGAAATAAATCCTACCTCTCAGGAGAATGTCAAAAAAGTTACACCATCTTTAATTTGCTACAGTGACCTTGGCACTTTATCTTGCTGAGCCTCAGTTTTGTCTATGAAGTGCAAATAATACTTACATCATAAGGGTTACTCAGTGGCAATTACTATCTTAAACCAATGGAGAAATAATTTGATTTATTTTAAGAAGGGACAACTGATCATAATATATGGCTATTTGGAAAGACATTCAATTACAGTCAGAAGGCATTGATTAAGTAACAACTCTGACTGTTGTGAAGTCTTAAATGCTATCATCTAATTTCCAGATTGTCTTTTTTTTGTCTTTAAAGCTAACACTTATAAAGTGTTTTCTATGTGTCAAACAGTGTTTTAGGTTCTTATGTTTATTAACTTGTTTAATCTTCACAGCCATTTTGTGAGGTGGGTGGGATTGTTGTCATCCCCATTTCACCGTTGTGTAAATTGGGGCATGGAGGGGCTGAGGAGCTTGCTTAAGTGTTTGATAGAAGCAGAATTAGGTAGGTTGGACGTTGGTATAGAGGCTGCACTCCTCACTGCCATACTCTGCTACCTATCAGGTTTGTTACCTGTACGTCAAGTCACTCCTCCCATTTCAGGGTGGGGATACCTACCTTGAAAACAAAGAATTAAAGCACAATTTGTCCCAGATTTTAAAATGGGGTAAATTTGGACTTCCCCATGAAATGTTGAGAAAATGTTTAAAGATTGAGAAATTTGAGAAAGCAGGAGATCGGATATCAGCTCAAAGTCCTCATGGAATTCTGCCAGGAATCCCCCAGTGCTTGCTAAAAGGTAATTGCCTTTCTTCTGCAAACTTCCTCTGGGACTAAAGCTAACAGTGGACACAGAATTTTGAACAGACTCTCTGTGAAACCCTGAGACTTGGGGTCCTTCATCTACTTTTAAGTGTACATTTGTCAACTTCCAGAATTATAGACATACTTGACAGTGTTTCCTAATATTTTCTCCCCGTGGGGTGAGGCAGTTGAATTATTCATCATTTCTGTTTATGGACCTTTGGTATTCAGCAAAGCAGAGGCAAAAACTTAGAAAAAGCACTATGTCCAGAGATCAGTATTCTGAAAGGACACTTGTCAAGTGGAATTTCTTATTTGCTGCCTGAATCTTCAGAGGAGACAACTGAATTAATTAATAAAACAAAATACCAGAATTTTGGGAGGCCAAGGCAGGCAGATCACGAGGTCAGGAGATCAAGACCATCCTGGCTAACACAGTGAAACCCCATCTCTACTAAAAATACAAAAAATTAGCCAGGTGTGGTGGTGGGCACCTGTAGTCCCAGTTACTCGGGAGGCTGACGCAGGAGAACGGCGTGAACCTGGGAGGCGGAGCTTGCAGTGAGCTGAGATCACACCACTGCACTCCAGCCTGGGCGATAGAGCTAGACTCCATCTCAAAAAAAAACAAAACAAACAAAAATAGACTACATTATTCATGTGTAGTGACTGGTGCTGAGGAAGTCCATACCTCTAGTAAAGATGAAACCAAGCTAATTGGAAAAGAAATTGGCAAAATTCTAAATTACAGCCTCTGTTGGTAGTTATGGTAATTGTTTGAGTTGGGCTAAATACTAGTTAATTTTAAACAACTCATGTTTTGGTTGCACATGTCAGTAGGTGAATATATTAGTGGAGCTTGGTTCTTTGGGTGAAATGCTTAATTTGCTGACTGACAACACATTTCGTTTATTCATCGCCACTGAAGAACCTGCCACTTAAAGCAAAAACAATGTAAAAAAAAAATCAATTGAATTACACCTTCCAGATACACCTTCCAGATATGCCAAGTGTTTTTAGTGCTACAGTCAGCATTTTACCTTACTTGAGTGATTTATACAATCATGATAATTTGGTAAGAGTAGAGGCACATACCATTCTGCCTTGTTGTCTCCTTACCTTCAAACCCACATTTTGTGAAAGGAGGCAGATGGCATAAGGTAATGAAGATTCTTGGATAAGTAATCTGTGTGAAAGGAGTAATAAGTTATCTTCCAAAGGCAAAAAACTAGCTAAACCAGGGAGCAAAAAAGGCAATAATTTATTAGATTTGGAAAGGACAACTAAGAGAGGAGGTGAGTGGGTGGACAAAGGAATGGCATGGGAGTTAGAAGTAGGTTCTAGTTACAGCTCTGCCAACATTTATCTGGGTGACCCTGGGCAAGTTCATGTAGGGAGCTGATTGGACTTGGTGTTCTCTAAGTGCTTTTTCATCTCTCATAATGCCATCATTTTGAGTTTCAGCAACAGTTCGAGTCCCTGAGAGATGGTCATTTTGTCACTCCTTGAATACTTTTCAAATGTGTCAGGAGTTGCCAGTGCTCACCAGTGTCTGTGGTCCCCACTGCATTCGGGCACAGCTAAACTTAATTTCTAAGTCTCTATGTCTCTGTGCGTCTGAGTTCTGACCAATGGAATATGAGTGGAAGTGATGTCCAAATTCCAGGCCTGGCATGAAGAACCTCCACTTCAGCCCCTGCTCTCTTTCCCCGTCATTTGGCTGAAAGAAAAACACTTCTAGGGCTTAGAGGAGGACAGTGCCATAACCTGTAAGAAACTTGGGTCCGTGCATGACTTAGTGGAGCAGAGTTTTCTTCATCCCACTGACTTGCATTCTATTGTGAGACATGAACAAGAAATAATATTTGGTGGTGTGAAGCCACTGAAAATTCAAGGTTGTGTGTTGTAGCAATCAATCTACCCTAATTAATGTAAGGTGATGAGAAACACATGACTTTAAGAGGCAATTCTAATTACAGTAAGTTCCTTCTTGATAACAATGTTATTTTCTTTTAAATATAATTTAAAAATATACTATTAGTTGTAGTAGCATTATAGTAAATATTTAAATGACATGTCAGGTACTGTTCTGAGAAGTAGACATTGTTAAACTAATTTAATCCTCAGAACAATCCTATAAGCTGGTTCTCTTATCCTCATTTTACAATAAAGGAACTAAAAAAAGAGAGATTAAGTAATTTGCCCATGGTTACAAAGCTAGTACAGATCATAAGTTTATCTTACTAGAATTTTATGAGATTAGAAAGGTCAGACATTGTTATTCCTGCCAATTTATGAATGAGGAATATATAAACTAGAGCTCTTCTTATTGGAAGTTTTAAGAAACCTGACTGAAATTGACTTAAGCCAAAATGGTAATGGAGAGTTCACATAACTAAATAGCCAGCCAGGACCTTACAAGACATCATCAGGACCAGTCTTTTTCACATTCTTGGCTCACCTGTTTTTGAGGCTGCCTCTTTCTGTAGCTTCTTATGGGATCAATAGGACTGCAGGCAGTTCCAGTACATTTGTTTTTTTTTTTTGTTTTTGAGACTGAGTCTTGGACTGCCACCCAGGCTGGTATACAGTGGTGCAATCTTGGCTCACTGCAACCTCTGCCTCCCAGGTTCAAGCGATTCTTCTGCGTCAGCCTCCCCAGTAGCTGTGACTACAGGCATGCGCCACCGTGCCCAGCTAATTTTTTGTATTTTTAGTAGAGATGAAGTTTCACCATGTTGGCCAGGCTGGTCCCGAACTCTTGACCTCAGGTGATCCACCTGGGCCTCCCAAAGTGCTGGGATTACAGATGTGAGCCACTGCGCATGGCCATCCAGCATGTATCCTTTAAATTCATCCAAGCTAGCAGAAATAAGAGAGCTTTTGATTTTCCTACAGTGCAAACAAAAGTTTTGCCTCTCAATGGATTGAGTCTTTCCCTCAGTCCTGAACCAATCACTATAGCCAAGGAACTGTAATCCCTAATTGGCCAGGCTGGGTCATATGTCTAATCTTTGAGTCAAAGATCTGAATCAATTCTATCAGAAATAGATGACTGAGAATATAGAAGAGGTTGGTTATGAGAGGAAAATGTACTGATGTACCAAAGGAAGGCATGGACATTGGACAGCCAATATATAATGACCTTTTTTGTGAGCCCAAGTCCCAGAGAGGTTCAGGGACTTGCCTAAAGTCATACAACTAATGATCTTGATGACACAGCCTATCCACAATGAATCTGTCTTATTCACCTTTGCCTATCTGCTACCTGTCCCAGCCACTTTTTGAATGAAAAAAGGAATAAATATTACATGATTAAGACTTATACCCATGTCTTCTGACTTTACACCTTAATACTCTTTCCATTGGCTATTTCCAGGGCTGCACAATACCGCTTACACTATGTGTGAAGATTAATAAACAATTGTTGTTTGCTATAAAAGGTGGCTTTGAGTTCCTCAAGGGATATGCTGCTATGATGCTGGGACAGCTCTCTGTACTCTGACTTTCTCTCTCCTGGATGCAGCTGTCATGACTTCTTGATGAACTCTATCAGCAATGCTAAGGGATTCAGTGAAATGGTGGCATTTCTTCTTAGTCCTGCCTACCATGATATGATGCTGACAGATCCTTCTTTGAAGAGTCACTTCATGGCTGGTACTATTGGAACTGTCAACTACTGTACTTGGGAATCTCAATCAAACTTGTGATGATGGGAATAGATTTACATTTACAGCTTTCAAGTACAAAGCAATATTAATGCATTCATGTTGAACTAACATTATGCCTGGGGCTCAATTTGCAAGTGAGAGTTTGCTTGACAATTATTTTCTCAGAAGCTGGTAAGTAGAAATTAAGGAATAGGTACAGCTGAAATGTAGTTTTGAATTTTGCTAGGGTCTTGATCATGCTTTTCTTGTATGTTCTATCTCTGTCCTCAAAAAAAAAAAAAAAGTGTAACTCTCGCTGGGCATGGTGGCTCATGCCTGTAATCCCAGAACTTTGGGAGGCTGAGGTGGGCGAATCATGAGGTCAAGAGATCGAGACCATCCTGGCCAACATTGTGAAACCTCGTCTCTACTAAAAAACACAAAAAAATTAGCTGGGTGTAGTGGCGCGCACCTGTAGCCCCAGCCACTCGGGAGGCTGAGGCAGGAGAATCGCTTGAGGTGGAGGTTGCAGTGAGCCGAGATGGCACCACTGGACTCCAGTCTGGTGACAGAGCGAGACTCTGTCTTAAAAAAAAAAAAAGTGTAACTCTCCTACTGAATGTTTGTTTCTTCTAATACCATAAAGAGAAAATGGATATCCCAGATCCAACCTATGACCAGGTCTTGTCTATTTTACCTTCTGCATATCTGCTATATCCATCTTCTATTCTATTTAATTCTCACTGTTCTGGTCCAGGCTTTCAATAGATCTTGTCAGGGTTTATTGTGGTTTAATATAATAAAACCTCACTTTTCATTCATGTTGTAGGCCACTGAAGCTTGCAGGGGGTTTCTGCTCCACATTATAATTCAGGGACCCAGGTTCCTTCTATTGCATGACTCCACCATCTAGCAGCATCTCCTCTGCATATAGCTAGAAGATAAGAAATGGAGACTGTAAGAATCTCAAGGGAGGTTTTCAGAATATGAACCTAGAAGTAATTTGCATGATTCCCATCCTCATTTTATTAAGACTAAGTCACATGGGCTTCATCTAAAGGGAAGCTGAAACGTGTAGTTTAGCTGTGTGCACAGGAGGAAAAGGAATCTTCTTTGCCATATCTGATGATATGGTTTGGCTCTTTGTCACCACCCAAATCTCATCGCAAATTGTAATCCCCATGTGTCAGGGAGGAATCTGGTGGGAGATGATTGGATCATGGGGGTGGTTTCCCCCATGCTGTTCTCATGGTAGTAAGGGAGTTCTCATGAGATCTGATGGTTTATAAGTGGCAGTTTTCCCTGTGCTCTCTCCTCTCTCCTGCTGCCTAATGAATAAGGCACTTGCTTCTCCTTCATCTTCTGCTATGATTGTAAGTTTCCTGAGGCCTCCTATCCAGCCATGTGGGACTGTGAGTCGATTAAATCTCTTTCCTTTGTAAATTACCTGGTCTCTGGCAGTTCTTTATAGCAGTGTGAAAATGGATTAATATACCTGGAATACTGTAGTAGTCTCCAAGATAACTGGTCCCCTAGCTTACAGTCTTGCCATACTGTCACCAGAAGTATGTGAAGTGTATTTGTCATCTTGCTGTTTTCCAACTATTTCAGCAGCTGCTTAGCTTATAAGAAAAAACTCAAGTTATATAGTGTGACAGGCAGAAGCCTTCTTGATCTTGCCCTGCTTCTCCAGCCTGTTTCCTCCTGGGACCCTTCCTCATACTTGGTGCTCCAACTTTTCTGAATTTCTTATGGCTCCAGAACACACAAGGCTGCCTTTTCACCTCCTGCATTTGCACATGCTACTTCCTATGCTTGTAATACCTTTCTCAGCTTGCATTTCCATCTGCTGGTTGAATAGCTATCTGTATCTTTTGAGATTCAACTCAGTTCCTCTGTGAAGACTTTTACAATACTCCCTGACCCTAGGTAGAAGTAACCACTCATGCCTTTGCTTTTTCTCTGAGCCCAGACCTCTGTGAAGAGCATACTACAGTTTAGGGGCTGGAGAGAATAATTCTTAAGGGTAAAGGAGTCAGATAGTTTCTGAGTTTGATTAAAATCTCAACTTCACTGCATGCTAGCTTTATGAGCTTGGGAAAGTCACTAAACACTTATAAGCTTTAGTGTGTTCATGTCAATAGATATAGCAGTAATACTTCCTGTTAGGGCTATCGTAAAATTTGAATAAAATAATATGGTTTAGTGCTTGGCACATAACACATATTCAATAAATATTAGCTCTTAATATCGCTGTTATTCCATACGTGTTGCACTTTATAGACTCTATGTAACTTGAACACAGGCACTGTATCTTCTGACTCATATTTGCTATATTCCAGTTCTGAATCATATACTTAGAATATATTGTTGAATAGATGAGTAAGTTAATGAATGAGTTACGCTAGTGTCCCACAAATTACCTCTATTTTAGGGAAGATAAATCTCTCCAGAGAACTCTCAATGAATAACAGGTGTGTCCTTTATCCTGTGTGTCTGTTCTTACATCTTTCCTTTTTTCTCTATCCCTTCTTCTTCCCATTTTTTTGCCAGACCTCTATTCCTTCAAAACATTGTCCTCTCTGTGTCACTTTGTCTTTGTGCCTCTATGTCTTTGCACTCATTGTACCCATCTCTGCAATTCTATCATCTACTTCTGGTATCAAATTCTTGCTCATCCTTAAGTCAGTTATCTTTCTTCTGGAGCTGTCTTGATTTCCGCCCTTTTTCCTCAAAGTATCTCTCATTGCATTCATTTTTGGGCTCAACAAATACAGCAGCCATCTTTCTTGGAACACCTGCCGTATGCTAGGCGGCGAGATAAGCAGTGCATGATCTCTCTATGTCTCTCTCTGTCTCTCTGTCTCTCTCTCTCTCTCTCTCTCTCTCTCTCCTGGTGGCCCTTCTAAGTTTCCTCTTTATATTTTTGCCCTTTTCTTATCTCTCCCACTAGCAAGTAGGATCCTTGAAACAAGATTCAAGTGTGAATCAAAATTGTGTTCTTCCTGATGTCTTAGAGTTAGGCTATTCAATAGTTGAAGGAAAGACAAAGACATAGAAAGTACATCATTTCCTCTTGATCCTAGAAAAGGATCAAGAGACTCGTATGGCCATGGGTTGAACAGTATTCTAGGCTGTGCCTGGACAATAATCAGGATGTATTCCAATTTAATATTATCTTCTGATACTATGCAGTCCCAATCAGATTCTTGGGGCTCTGTCTGCAACACACCATGGCTAGCTAGAATGACACCATGGAAGGTTGAGAAAGATGAATGGAGTTGGAATTATCCAATTTGAAGAATGAAAGGTTGCAGGAAGCTGATACACAGAACCTATAAAAGTGCCATTTAGCACAGAAAGGGTTAGTCAGCAGTCAGCAGTAGAGTGGATTTAGGTTATAAATACGAGAGTTTCCTTCATATGACCACCTTTCGACTTATTGATAAATATTTTACCATGTATATCTTGAAAAGCACTACAAATATTAATCTTTCCAGAAGTATTAAAACATCCTCATACCCACAGGCTGAAGAATGTGCTAGATAAGTTTTAAAAATTGAGGACAAGATATTTTTATGCCTTAACTTGTTTTTATGAGAATGAGAACTAACATTTACTGAGCCAGGTGTGAAACTATTGATTTTACAGATTATCACATTTAATGTTCATAATAACTATGTTCATCATAACGTAAATATTTGTATTTTATAGGCTTAGAGAGGCCAGCTGAAATATCAAATATCACATAGGTAAATAGTGCTGGAGTCAGAATTTGAACTCAGGTCCTATCTGAATATGAAGCTACTATTCTCTGAGTATATGCACTTCCCTTAACCGGAATACTGTCTTTTAGTCTGAGAAGTAAATTAAAATAAAAACATTTCTTCAGATGCCCCAGTTGAATGACTATGAGGCATTTAATACAGATACAGATTTGGACAGAGATATGTGCATATGGCTAATCTCTAACTTCTGCTCCAGCAGCAAATTCTTTATCCAACGTCTTCTTCTTCCCTTTGTTCGTTTATTGTAGTGGCTGGAGCAGACCCTTTGAATTTGGTTCTTGTGTTACTAGCTATGTGACTTTGGCTAAGTTACTTAGTTACTTTACCTCTTTGTAATTCTGTTTTTTTTTTTTTTTTTTTTTTTTTTTTAGACAGAGTTTTGCTTTTGTTGCCCAGGCTGGAGTGCAATGGTGCGATCTTGGCTCACTGCAACCTCCACCTCCCTGGTTCAAGTGATTCTCCTGCCTCAGCCTCCCGAGCAGCTGGCATTACAGGCGTGCGCCACCATGCCTGGCTAATTTTTGTATTATTAGTAGAGATGGGGTTTCACCATGTTGCCCAGAATGGTCTTGAACTCCTGACCTCAGGTGATCCACCCGCCTCGACCTCCCAAAGTGCTGGGATTATAGGCGTGAGCCACTGCGCCTGGCCGTAACTTAGTTTTACCATTTGTAAATAGAGATAATAATAGTACTTATTTCTTAGAATTGTTGTGAGGATAAAAAAAGATAAAGTGTAGTGTTACACATAGTAGATGAATAATGTCTTCGTCTGTTTTGTATTGCTACAAAGGACTACCAGAGGCTAGGTAATTTATAAAGAAAAGAGGTTTATTTGGCTCAGGGTGCTGCGGGCTGTACAATAATCATGGCACTGGCATCTGCTTCAGGTGAGGGCCACAGGCTGCTTCCATTCATGGCAGAAGGCAAAGGGGAGCCAGAACGTGCTGAGATCACATGGTGAGAACGAAGCAAAAGACAGTGAGAAAGGACCAGGTTCTTTTAAACAATCTGCTCTCAATGAAACAGTGAGACTTACTCACTTCCCTCTTCCCAGGGAGGGCACTAATCTACTCATGAGGGATCTTCCCGCATGACCCAAATACCCTCCCATTAAGCCCCGCCTCCAATATTAGTGACTAAATTTCAACATGAGATTTGGTGGGGAAAACAAGCCATATTCAAACCATAGCAAATAATAAATATTAGATATCAATTTTTAAAAGAAATTTAATTGTGGTAAAATACAAATAACACAAAATTTACCATCCTAATCCTTTCTAAGTGTACATTCACATTGTTTTGTTCATTACCACCCTCCATCCACAGAAGTCTTTTCATCTTGCAAAACAGAAACTCTGTACTTATTTAAAAATACCATTTAATCTAGCAATCCCACTACTGGGTATATACCCAAAGGGAAGGAAATCATTATATCAAAGAGATACCTACACTTATATATTTATTGCAGCACTATTCACAATAGCAAAAATATAGAATCAAACCAAGTGTCCATCAATGAAGTATTGTATAAAGAAAATGCGAGACATACATATACACACACATATATATACATATATACACATACACACACGCACACATGGAATACTATTCAGGCACAAAACAAATGAAATCACGTATTTTGCAGCAACATGGATGGAACTGGAGACCGTTATCCTAAGTGAAATAACTTAGGAACAGAAAATCAAATACTACATGTCTCACTTATAACTTGGAGATAACAATGATACACATGGACACATAGAGTAGAATAATAGACATTGAAGACTATGAAAGATGGAAGGGTGGGGGAGAGGTGAGGGTTGAAAAATTAACTATTGTTTACAGTGTTCACTATTCAAGTGATGGGTACATTAAAAGCCTAGACTTCACCACTAGGCAGTATATGCATGTAAGGAATCTGCATTTGTACCCCCTAAATATATAAAATTAAAAATAATTTAAATCCATCTCCCCATTCCTAGCCCTGCCAGCCCCTGGCAACCACCATTCTATCTTCTTTCTATCTCTATGAGTTTGACTATTCTAGGTGACTTCTATAACTGGAATCATGCAGTATTTTTCCTTAGCTATTGATTCTTAGGAGTCGGAACATCTAAGTGCAGTCTTAGCTCCTTGGCTTCCTAGCTGTGTTCCTTTGAGAAAGAATCTTCCTTTTAAATGCCTGAGGTCCTTCAGCTGTAAAATGGGAATAATAATACTCCCTTTCAGCTGGTTTTGCAAAGCAAAGGTGGTGTTAGACATGAAAATACTTTGTGTTCTCCACAGTGGTATTTTTATTGCAGGTGGTCACATATTTTTATGCATTAATTAATCTGTTCCTCCACCCATCACAACATTCATTCCTTTAATAAACTTTAATGAGGTCCTTCTGTGTACCAGCCTCTGTGCTAGGCACCTGCGAAGACACAAAGATACAGACTCTACTCTCAACATTTCACAGACAAGTTAGGAGGCAAAGGGGATACAGATCTACAGCAGCCAGTGGGTGTTGTAGTTGTTATATGCACAGAACTAAGGTCTCAGTCCAGTGGTGGTTCAAAGGGGAAACTTTTAAATGGAGTGGCCCCTCGATTGCAAAGCATCATTTTGGAAAGAGCCCTGGATGAGCTCCAGAAGACCTGTGTCCTCCAGCTTCACGGTTAGCCAGTCCAGTGATCTGGGACAGTCCTGTTCCCCTCTCTGGGCCTCAGCTTGCACTCAGGGAATGGTTTTCCAGTTGAGTTCTCTGGTGTGCTGGAATTCAGTGGTCCGGGATTCTTTCCTTCACTACTCTGTTTATATTATTGGGATTCCGATTGAAAAAAAGGAAAAATGTTCCACTGCTTTAAAAAGTTTGCAACTAGAGATGTACCTTTGGGCAAGGTACCTAATTTTTCTAAACCTCCATTTCCTCATCTGTAAAATGGGGATAATAACAGTACTTACCTTAAGAAAGTTATTGTAAGAACTAAATGTGTTTATAGTCATAGTAAGTGCTCAGTAAATATTAGTTAATATTATTGTCATTATTATTTGGAAAACTCTGGCTAAGAAGATCTCTCAGTCCCTTCCTGTGATGACCTGAGTCTTACACCATCCTCCATGTATCTTGTATTTCTGTTTGCTTTCCAACCTCAAGCTCCTTGATTTCCCTCTCACATTTCACATATACTCAGGCCTTGGACCCTTGGCTTCCCACGTTCTTCTGTGGGCTATTGTTGATAACCTGGGCTGGGGACTGTGAGAGCCCATTGGGGCCTGGGTGTCACAGCATGTGTCCCCTTTCCTCCGCCCATGCAGGAAGTCGAGTTTTCCTCCCTCCCCAGTCCCACAGTCTCATCAGCTAGAACACGGTTCTCCGCCTTGGAATAGTCAACTTGCTCAGTAAGTGAACTAATTACACTGGCTGCGCTTCTCTTTTGTTCCCCGATCTTGCCGATTTGCTATTTATAGCATTTCCAAAGATGTTTTCTGGCAGTGTCCCTTTTCATTCTGCCTCAAAGACATGACACGGAGTGTAAAAACAGCTATAACAAAGCCCCAGAGGCTCTGCCCCCTGAGAACTTTTGGGTAGAGAGTGCTAGATCTTATTTATTTATTTTTTTAACCTGATATTTTCCCAGCAAAAAGACAATGGATGGTAATCAGGCTCTTTCTAGTTGGAGTGGTTTGTTTTAAAAAAGAAGAATTCAGGAAAGGAGACAGAAAGAGAGAACCTGCGGCCAACATCCACACAATGTGCCTGACTGACTGCTAGCATGAAACTAGTCAGAGTGTAACCAATTTGACATCAAGAATTAGAGAAGTGGGGATAGGTTGGACTGCTGCCTGGATGGGAAGGTGAGCTGGTTCACCACGTGGGACAGGTGTTGTCAGTGTCAGGAACCCCACAGTAGCCCCTTGAAGTTCAGAGTGGTGTAGTACAGTCAGTCAGGGGTTTCTTTCTCCATCTTTGACCCAATGTGAGAACAGCAGGATTCTTTCTTATATCTGGCATATATTAGTCTGGAAAGGGTACTGAATTTAGAGTCCTTTACATTGGGTTCAGATTCTAGATCCAGTGGTCATCAGACTGTAAGGTACCTGGAAATCATCAGGGAATCTTGTAAAAATGCCCCACTCCCAGATGGTCTAATCCAGTATTAGCTGACCTGGGTCTCAGAAAGCAGAAGCCGAGGCAAAAGCTTACAAATACTACTACCTTACTGTGGACTAAAGTCCCAAGAAGTATCAGGAGGGGAAGAGGGAGTGAGGAAAGGAAAAAGGAGGACAAAGACAAGGGTGTGCCATTGAGCTGGCTACCACTTCATGTCAGGTGAAGCCAATTTCTCACAAGACTGTCTTCCAGTAGCCCATGGGACCACTGTGCCTCAGGATGGTCAGAGCATGGGAGGAAGGGAGAAGAATTGATCCATCTCCCATTCCCATGGGTTAAAGGCTTGCCCCATGGAGCATTTACTTGTTTGTACTTCCAGATTGAAAATACATGTTGCCAAGTCCGTGACTTCTTGTGCCTCAGCCAGGGTAGTAAGGACAAGAGATAAGGGCACAGGCCATTGGTGTGACCAAAGTGCTGTCAGTTTGCCTGCTTTGGAAGTCAGTGGGGACCTGCAACCAGTGGGCAGGGCTGGTTGTTAGCGGGATGCTGGGGTGGAACAGAGGGCCAGGAAAAGCTAAGTGCATCTTGAGTGGCACATCGGAGGTGTCTGGTTAAACCCTAAATGATAGCAATGAGGGTGGTCTAGGGAATGTACTTTGAGAAACTTGTCCTAGACAGAATGACCTTCCACAAACCACTTAAATTCTCTGCATGCCAGTTTCATCATTTGTAAAATTAATAGAATGACATTTAAACTCACTTTCCTGAATATAAAATTAAATAAACCTTATGGAAAAACTACTTAAATGACACCCAGACTGTACAAATCTGGACTGCTATTTTGCATTGGAACAGCTGAAGGATAGCTAGGAATAAAAACATCCTTTCCTGCTTTCAGTAACATTCACAGAGTTGAAGAAGCTTGTGGTTGATAAGTTTGGACATTGTAATTAACCAAATATGACAAAGCTGAATTTTGTGGAAAGCAAGCCAGCAATCCATGCAACAGTTAACACATTTTAAAGGTTAATTTTGTGCTAAAATGCTGGGTGGGGGGTGCAAAGGCAAATAAAATAGTGCTCTATGGACATGTAAAAAAACAACAAGCAATTTGGGAATTGTACTTCTGTTTACCCTTCTAATTATAAGGCTAATTAAACCCTGATTAGTGGCTGTGGTGTATAAATACTTTTGCTGTGCTTGGTTCCCTTGTGGAACATTCAAGACCCATGAAATTCAGGTACACAAGCAAACTTCCATTTACTGGAGGCTCAGCTACCTTCAGCTTTGGTCATGCAAGTGTAAACAGAGAAAAACAAAGCATAATCAGTGAGTTACCTCCTTTCCTAGTCTTTGATGGTGACAGGTATACATAACCACCACCATCAATTTCTAGCAAGTTCTGATATTATTGAATGAATTACAAGTTGTTAAAACATCATGGCTTGATTGTTTTTGAACCATAGCATTTCCACTAAAGAGGCTCTTTTATCTTTGGACAACTGAATCTTCCAGTGATCACCTGTAGTACATCAAATCCTAGCTCCGTGATTATAAACATGGGATCTTAGTATTAGACAGGCCTTAGGGGTTATATGGTTTAGCTTCCACTCAGAGTAGGAACATGCTATTTTAGATGAATGTTTACAGTGTTGGGAAACTCAGTACCTGAATACCCAGTCACTTCTCTTAGGGGAGAATGCTCATTAATAGAATATGTTGTGAATTCTAAACAATGGTCCAAAGTGGAGATTGTAGACCAAGTCATATATTAAATCGATTCTCTATCAAACATTTTCTGTAAAGAACCAAATAGCAAATATTTTAGGCTTTGAATACTAGCCGCATATGATCTCTGTCACATATTCTTTGTTTTTTGTTTTATTTTACACACTATAAAAATGCAAAAACTGGCTGAGTATGGTGGCTTATGCCTGTAATCCCAGCACTTTGGGAGGCCAAGGCAGGTGGATCACCTGAGGCCAGAAGTTCGAGACCAGTCTGGCCAACATGGTGAAACCCCATCTCTACTAAAAGTACAAAAATTCACTGGGCATGGTGGCAGGCTCCTGTAATCCCAGCTACTCAGGGGGCTGAGGCAGGAGAATCGCTTGAATATGGGAGGCAGAGGTTGCAGTGAGCTGAGACCACGGGACTGCACTCCAGCCTGGGTGTAAGAGCGAGACTCTGTCTCAAGAAAAAAAAAAAAAAAAAATTCTTATCTCACAGGTCAAAGAAAAAAAAAAAAAACAGGCCAGGTGGCTCACACCTGTAATCCCAGCACTTTGGGAGGCCAAGGCAGGTGGATCACTTGAGGTCAGGAGTTCAAGACCAACCTAGCCAACATGGGGAAAACCTATTTCTACTAAAAATACAAAAATTAGCTGGTGTGGTGGTGCACACCTGTAATCACAGCTACTCTGGAGGCTAAGGCATGAGAATTGCTTGAATCTGGGAGGCGAAGGTTGCAGTGAGCTAAGATCATGCCATTGCACTCCAGCCTGGGTGACAGAGTGCAACTCTTTCTCAAAAATTATAATTATAATAATAATAATAATAATAATAATAATATATATATAAAATATACATAAATCTTAAATATACCCACACACATGTATTTAGCAGAATTTTCCTGGGTGCTTTGTAGTCAGGCTTCTTTTTTTTTTTAGACAGGGTCTTACTGTGTGGTCCCAGGCTGGAGTGCAGTAGCATGATCTAGCTCACTACAACCTAAACTCCGAGGCTCAAGTAATCCTCCCACTTCAACTTCCTGAGTAACTGGGACTACAAGTGCACACCTATGAGCCTGGCTAGTTTATTTTTTATTTTTACTTTTTTTTTTTTTTTTGTAGAGTTAAAGTCTTCCTTTGGTGTCCAGGCTGGTCTTGAATTCCTGGCTGTGAGCGATCCTCCTGCCTCAGCCTCCCAAAGTGCTGGGATTATAGGCATGAGCCGCTGTGCCTGGCTGGAGTCAGATTAAAGTGGATTAATCTTTCATCACCATCACTGACTATGTTTGGGACGCAGGACAGCTTATTTAATCTCTTTGAGCTTCTCTAATAATCCATGAAGTTGGGTTATATGTGCAGTGGCAGATTGCAGTAATAGTCCTAATGCTTCTCCCTTCCTTTCTGTGTTCACACTTTTTGCCATGTAATTTAGTAGTGCTGTCTCACTCTGACACTATATGACATGCTCTAGCCAACAAGATATTATCAAATGTGATACAAGCAGAGGCTTAAGTAATGCTAGTGTGTTTCCAGTTGTACTCTTGGTCCTCTGCCATGATCATGAAAGCAAACTTGGTCCAGCATGTTGGAAGATGAGAAAGACATAGAGAGGAGGAAACTTGGCTCAATTGCCTCAACCAAAGCCAGCCTAGATTATCCAATATCCAGTTAATGCTCAGACATATGAGGAAGTCCAGGATAAGCCAGAAGAACCATGTAGATGACTCTCACACTAAATAATTTACTGAGTTTTAGGGTTGTTTGTTATTTAGCATTGTTGCAGAAAAATAAAACTAATACAGATGTCTGCCCACAGAGTTGTTTTGAGAATTAAATAACAACTCCCTTTCCTAGAATTTCTGCAATGTATTCATCTTTAAAAAGAAAAAAAAGTTATTGAACATAATTTTCTACCATTTGTCTAACATTTAGAGTTTATTAGTTACTTTCACTTTTATTTACTTCCTTTAATAAAATAACTGCTATTCCCAGGCTTCTTGGTTGCAGATGACAATACAATAATTTAAGCAAAAAGTAATCAATTAAAGAGTACGAATTGGCTCACAAAATCTCAGAAAGAGGCAGAGAACCAGGCTTGGATGCTATACCATTAACAACACTATGGGCAGGAAAAGCTTCCATTCATTCTGTTGCCCCATGCTAGTGAAAAATCTCTTGCCCTTGATGCTTGCTGTTTGATCTCTGCTGCACTCAGGCTTGAAGCCATGAACTCAACCCCCACTGCTCTAGAAGAACCAGAAGTCTTACTAGTGATCCTGCCAGAATATTTGCTCTCCCTGGGTGGCCACTGCCTCATGATAGTTTCTGTTTAGAAGTCTTGAGTGGCTGTGTATAAATGGAGAGAATTATGTCACATGACTGTACCCTTTCTGGAAGAAAGTTCAGGAAATGTAGTTTTGCTGTTAGAACAGAAGGCAAGTTAGAAGGAGATTAGAATGGGTACTGGATGAGGCAAACCACAGTATCCACCACACAAACTCTAGGGTCAATGGCCCTATCCACATGCCACAGATGAGCAATCGGAGGTTCAGAGAAACTCAATGACTTGTCCAAGGTCATATAGATTGTAGAGGGCAGTACCACCTGAACACACGTTTTTAAATTTAAGAGCTTCATTACTTCTATAACACAACAACTTCCCCCATCTCTTTGAGGGTGGCCTATCTAGGCATAGGTGACATTGCTGGCTGGGGAAGTGAGGGGAACAGCTGACTTGGTCTGAGTTTCCAGGAGACTGCTGAAGTTTCAGCATGAAGCCACTTTGCCAGAAGTAGTGCCAGAGGGATATCATATATTAAAGATTCGAAGTCTTTAAAAACAAAACAAAACAAAACCTATGGTAGTCTTCAGGAATCAGCATGAAACAAGACCTTATAGCCAGCCCAGATGTCCAATCAGGAAAGCCTTCCAGGTTCCTGAACTGTCAATAGGGCTTCAGGCTAGGATTCCATCTGGGTGACCACAACTTGACATAACAGTATGATGCTTGCCCAGCATGTATTTGCTGCAGGCCCTAGAGATATGTCAGGAAAATACTGCTGGGGGTCCCATTTGTGTATGTTTCCTCAGCACACAGCTAAAAACTTCAGATGCCTGCAGATAATGAGACCATAAACCCATGACATCTTACCCATCCTTCTCCTGCTTCCCTCTCATTTTTTTAGACCATAGGAAGGGTTACTTTGAGACAGATTGATGAGTAGGACCCAGACTAGAGTATGCCGATTGAGTAGAAATCCTCATCAAACTAGTAGTGGTTTCACTTATATTATTCTAATGAATAGAAAAGATAAATGAGTTTTTTGTTTTGTTTTGTTTTGCAGAATGTGGGATAAGGGTATCTTTCCAGCTGAGAAAGCAATAAAGAACCTTTCCCACTCTTTAGTGTAACGGGTTGATTTGAGTGCAGTCTGCTCTTCCTCATGTTAGACATGGCTGCTCTCTTTGACTGTTCCCTTAGACACATATTCAGCCATATCAATCTCTTGTTCCCATGCCTGAGCTTTTAAGAGCTCAACCAATGTATCCTTCAGAGTGGCAAAATGCATTCTGAATTAGAGTAAAAGGCTTTTCATTTATTCTTTGAGACCCATTATACATAACAAATAACAACTTTGACTTATTTCTAAATGTCATCTAGCAAAACATCTGCTACCCAAGGAAAATGTGGACCTCCCCAGAACATGAGCTTACCTTTGCACCTGCTGTGAACATCTAGTGATTTCTTAGAATTCACGTTCCAGCCAATTGACAGGAGAAGCATCAGACTGGATTAAAGAACAGAACACTATTTTAGCTGATTCTACTGCATTTCAAGTGGTTTGTACTAAGTAGCTTTTCCATGTATTTGGATAGTGTACCTGAAGAGCAGAGACGTTTACTTTTCTGTTTTATTGGTTATCATTATCATTCAAAACAAGAAAATTGAATAGGAGGCAGAATGGTCCAGCTGAAAGAGGTTTGATTTAAAATACAGGGAGTAGGAGTTATTGTCCTAGGTATCAGGACTGCTTATTTTCATAAAATCTAATCAATTAAGAGATTAGAGGTAGGAAAGAGCATTATATATATATTATTAATATATATTATGTTATATATCATATGTTATATATTTTAAAAATCTTTATTTTTATTAATAATAAAACTGATGTTGAAGAATGTGATTTATATCTGTAGGCAAGTGGGTGTTTTTAAATACTGAATTACAGAATAAGAAAGACTTTCCATCTAAATCCCAGGCAGTTCTGAACAAGTGCAGGACTTCTCTACTCCCTTAAAAGCAAATCCTGACCCTATAAAACATATAGGGTTCTTCTATAATGGCTGGGCAAGCTAAAAGTTAGAAACCCTATAGCTAGAGAAACAGGATTGATTTGGAGTGTGTGCATGTCCAGGGGCGTTGTTAAAAGCAATAGCAATCTCTAAGGCAAATAATTGAAAAGCCAACTTGAAATAATGGTTGCAAGTCACAAGTCAACAGACTAGCCAAAAATTTAATAGGGGTATCTAACAGGCTTAAAAATGAAAAGAGGAATAAAAGAAAAACTGATTGCAAGCATTAGTGGGTGTACAATCTGGGGGAGACAAATTCTACAGAATTAGTCAAATAAAGTCACTAAACAAATAACAACAACAATAAAAACCCTGGAAATAACAACTTCTGGGAAGAATCAGAATCCAGAATTCCTATAATACGTCATCTAAAATATCACTTGTAAAACAATAACAACAAACAAGACGTGCAAAGAAGCAGAAACCCTATAGCTAGAGAAACAGGATTGATTTTAAGTGTGTGCATGTCCAGGGGCATTGTTAAAAAACAGTAGCAATCTGTAAGGCAAATAAATGAAAATCCAACTTGCAATACTGGTTGCAAGTCACAAGTCAACAGACTAGCCAAAAATTTAACAGGGAGATCTAGAATGAGATAGCCATTGTGTACCTTGATAAGCTGCCACTATCCCTGTCGATCTTTGTTGTTCTGGAAGGCTACACACATAGGTGCAGCTGTGTGCATAATCTGGAGACACCAGAGAAGGCTTTAACTAACTATTCATCCATGGCTGAATATGAGACCTCATAAACTTACAGAGGAGTTGCAAGAAGGCATGTCAGAAAGTAAACTGTATCAGATTTGTAAACTGCCTGAAGGTTGAAAGTGTTCTCCAACCCACATACAGATCCATTGTCAAAGGGTAGAAATGTTACTGAATCAAGATGTTTAAGTACTGCCTCTGACCACTCAACATGATCACTACACTATGCTTACCAGGGGTAATCTCTAGAATCCAGGCTTAAAATGAAAAGAGGAGTAAAAGAAGAACTGATTGGAAACATCAGTGGCTGTGCAATCTGGAGGAGACAAACTCTACAGAAATAGTCAAACAAAGTCACTGAACAAAACAACAACAACAAAAATCCTAGAAATAATGACAACTTCTGGGAAGAATCAGAATCCAGAATTCCTATAATATGTTATCTAAAATATCACTTGTAAAACAACAACAACAAAAAAAAACAAGATGTGCAAAGAAGCAGGAAAATATGACCCATACTCAGAAAAAAAGTAGTTAAAACATACTATATTTGACGGGTACAGATTTGGACTTCACAGAAAAAGACTTCAAAGCAGCTATTATAAATCTGTTCAAAGGTGAAAGCAAACCATGTTTAAAAAGTGAACAGAAAGCATTATTATAATAATTCACTGGAGAATATCAATAAAGAGATATAAATTACCAAAAAAAAAGAACCAAATGGAAGTTCTGGAGTTGAAAACTACAGTAATTGAAACAAAAAATTTACTCAAGGGGCTCAACAGCAGATTCAAGATGTCAGGAGAAAGATTTAGTAAACTTGAAGATAGATAAATAGGACTTATCCAATTGGAAGAACAGAAAACAAATAGAGAAAGATGAACAGGGCCTCAGAGACCTATAGGACACCATTAAGCACAGCAACATATGTTTCATGGGAGTCTCATAAGGAATTGAAAGAAAGAAAGAAGGAGGGGAAAGAATATTTAGGAAATAATGCCCAAAAACTCACCAAATTTAATTTAAAAAATAATCCTCACATCCAAGAACCTCAGTGAACTCCAAATAGGATAAACACACACACACACAAATCACATTTAGATATATCATAGTCAAACGATTGAAAACCAAATATAAACAAATAATTCTAAGATCAGCAAGAAGTAAAAAACACTCACTGTATACAGAGGAATGAAAATAAGATTGACAACTGACTTCCTACTAGAAATAGAGGCCGGAAGGCAGAATTATGACATATTCAAAGTGCTGAAAGACAAAAACCTATCAACCAAGAATTCTATATCCAGCAAAACTATTCTTCACAAAGATATTCTCAGATAAACAGAGACTAAATGAATTTGTGGCTAGCAGACCCGACTTACGAGAAAGAGTAAAGAAAGTTTTCTGGACTGAAAGAAAATGACACTAGGTGATAACTTGAATTCATGGAGAAATAAAGAGCACTTGTAAGTTAATTATGAAGATAAATATAAAAGACAATAAATATATGTTTCTTTTCTCATAACTGATTTAAAAGACAATTGCATGAAAACTTAAAAATCTATTGTTGGGCTTATAACATAAAATGATGTATATGACTATAATAACACAAAGAAGGAGAAAGAAAATGGAGATATATTTTAACAAAATTTCCATATTTTATTAGAAGTAACTTAGTATTAATCCAAAGTATATTATGAAAAGTTAAGGTGCATGTTGAAATCTCTGGAAAATTTATTAAGAAAACAACTCAAAATGTATAAATAAATCCAACAAGGAGTTAAAATGGTACAGTAGAAAATATCTATCTTACACAGGAGAAGGCAATTAAGGAGGAGCACAAAAATCATGAGACATACAAAAAAGTATCAAAATGCAGCTGTAAATCCATCCATATCAATAGTTACATTAGATGTAAATGAATTAACTGCTTCTATCAAAAAGCAGATTGTCAGACTGGATAATAAAAGAAGATCCTACTATATGCTGTATCCAAAACACATATTTTAGATTGAGTCAAATACGTTGAAAAGTAAAATAATGGAAAAAGATATACCATGCAAACAACCAAAATAGAGCTGGAGTCATCATACTAATATCAAAGAAATAGACTTTAAAACAAAAAGTCTTATTAGAAACAAGATGTACAGGATATCAGGAAAATGGAACAATTAAAATATATATGCACCTAACAACAGAGTCCCAAAACACGTGAACTAAAAACAGAAAGAACTGAAGGGAGAAATAGGCAATTCTGTAATAATAGTTGGAGATCTCAATATCATACTCTTAATAATTGATAGGCCAACTAGAAAGAAAATCATCAGTTATATGGAGAATTTGAACAACACTATCAATTATTTTGACCTAACTAGTATCTTAGAGCACTCCATCCAACAGCAGCAGAATACATATTCTTTTCAAGCACACATAAAACAATTATTTAGAATAGATATGTGATAGAGCATAAAACAGGTCTCAATAAATTGAAAATAATTGAAGTTATGACAAGTATGTTGTCCAACAAAACCAGTATCGCATTAAAAATCAACAAGTGAAAGAAATTTGGGAAAGCCACAAATATTTGGAAATTAGACAATGCAATTCTAAATAAACTGTGAGTTAATAAATCACAGAGGAAATTAGGAAATATACTGAACAAGAATGAAACCAAGCATCAAAATTTGTGGGGTCCAGCTAAGGCAGTACATAGAGGAAAATTATAACTTTTAATGCCTATATTAGAATAAAGGAGGCCAGGCACAGTGGCTCATCCCTGTAATCCCAGCACTTCGGGAAGCCAAGGTGAGAGGATTGCTTGAGCTCAGAAGTTTGAGACCAGCCTGGGCAACATAGTGAGAGCTCGCCTCTATGAAAAATTTTAAAAAATTATCCTGGGGTGGTGGCATGCACCTGTAGTCCCAGTTACTCTGGTGGCTAATATTAGAGGATCACTTAAGCCCAGGAGGTCGAGGCTGCAGTGAGCTGTTATTACACCACTGCACTCCAGTCTGGGCAACAAAGTGAGATCCTATCTCAAAAAAAAAAAAAAAAAAAAAAAGAAAGAAAAAAAAGAAAAAGAAAAAAGAAAGATCTCAGACCATTGACCTGTGTTTCCACTTAAAAAAACTAGAAAAATAATAGCTATTCAAACCCAAAGCAAGTAGAAGTAAGGAAATACAGTTGTTTTTTGTTATCTGTGGGGGATTTTTTCCAGGATCCCTTACAGATAGCAAAATCTGTGGATACCCAAATCCCTTATATAAAATGGCATAGCATTTGCATATAACCGCCTATATACTTTAACCCATCTCTAGATTATTTATAGCACCTAATGTAAATGCTATGTAAATACTTGTTACACTGTAATTTTTAAAATTTGTGTTATTTTTATAATTATAGTGTTGTTTTTTATTGTTTTTTTCCAAATATTTTCAATCCACAGTTGGCTGAATTCAATGATGTAGAACCTATGGATATGAAGGGCCAACTGTAATACAAATTAGAGTGGAAAACAGTGAAACAGGAAACAGAAAAACAAAAAAGTAGAGAAATTCAACAAAACTAAAAATTTAATGAAAATATTAATAAAATTTATGAAACTTTTACTATACTGATCCAGAATAGAAGAGACAAAAGGCAAATGAAAAAAATTGGAATGAAAGAGATGACATTACTAACCACCTTACAGAAATTAAAAGGCGTAAGGGAATTCTATGAACAACTTTATGCCAAAAATTTAGACAACTTACATGAAATGAAGAAATTCCTAGAAAGATGCAAATTTAACACAATTGACTCAAAGATTAAAAATGTGAATAGATTATAACAAGCAAAGAAAATGAGTTAGTAATTAAAGATTTTCTGACAAAGAAAAGCCCTAGCCTAGATGGCTTTACTGGCGAATTCTAACAAATATTTAAAAAAGAATTAATGCCAATCCGTTGCAAACTCTTCCAAAATATAGAAGAGGAGGAAACGCTTCACAACTCTTTTTGTGAGGCCAGTGTTAACTTGATACCAAAGTCAGAAAAAGATATTACAAGAAAGTTAAACAGTAGATCCATATTCCTCATAAATACAGATGCAAAACTCCTCAAGATAGTATTAAGAAACTGAATTCAGAAACATGTAGATAAAAAGATTCTACTTCACAATCAAGTGAAATTTATCTCAGGAATACAAGATTGGTTTAACATCCATAAATCATTTAACATAATATACCATATTAATACATTAAAAGACAAAAACCTTATAATCATCTCAATACATGCCAAAAAAGTATTTGACAAAATTCAACACCCATTTACTACAAAAACTTCCAGTAAATTAGGAGCAGAAGGAACTTCTTCTAGCTGATAAACCATATCTAAGAAAACCTAACCTTCTATCTTAAAAGCTATAGCTAATGTCATACTTAATAGTGAAAGACTGAATGCCTTTCACTTCAGATCAGGAACAAAATAGGAAGTCTGGTCTCCCCATCTCTGTTTAACACTGTACTGGAGATTCTAGCCAGGAATTGGCAAGGGTTAAATTTGGCCTGCATTCAGTTTGTGTACAGCCCACAAACAAGAATGGATTTTACATTTTTGAATAGTTGTAAACAAAAAAACAGACAAACAGAAAACAAAGGAGAAAATGTGTCAGACTTTGTCTTGAAAAAAAGATATTTTCTATCTGTCCCTTTTTAGAAAAGTTTGCTCATCTCTGACTATGAAACATCAGAAAGCTTCTACTACTACTACTAATAGCTACCATTTACCTTGCTTACTATAAACCAGTCCCCATCCTTTGTTGAGCACTGGAGATATATTATCTCAGTTCTTCTTTGTAACAATTTTTCTATTTAAAAGGCCCTTCTGCATCTGCTGAAGCAAACTCAGTTTAACTTGATTATTTCCGGAAAGATCCTATTTCCAAACAAGGTCATGTTCAGAGATATTAGAGATTAAGACTTCAGCATTTGAATTTTTGGAGGGCATACTTCAGCCCATAATAGCGTATATGTGCATGTGTGCATGCATGTGTGTGTGCATGTGCGTATGTGTGTTTTCTGTGCTTCGGAGACAGATACACAGAGATGAGATGGAGAGGGTTGGTTTCAGAACGGAGGGGAGGAGCAGATACAGGCAAATATGTCCAAATGGTTTCAGGTTGAGTGTGACTGGAAAAGATTGAGAGAAGGTTACTACTTTAATTAGTAAGAGGTTACTGGTGATTTTGGAAATAACAGTTTTGAAAATGCTGAGAGAACAGAATCCATATTGCAAGGGCTTAAGGTCCACTAACCTTATACTTTCTATTTCAAAGGCCCTTCCACATCCACTGAAGCAACTGAGCTTTACAACCCCACTGGGAGGAGGGCATATTTATGACCCATTTCATGGATGAAAAAATAGAGGCTCAGAGAATCACTCTTCTTTTATGTCAGAGCACATCTGAAGTGAATTTTGGACTGACTTATAACAGTTCTGATGTTGTTTTTCTCTGTTTTTATTTAATTCTTGGGTCACCAATGTAAATTTTCAAATCTTTTGTGATATAGTGCAAACAAATGAGTTTGGAGTCAGACAGCTTCATCAAGTATGGGTAACCCTGAGCAGGCCATTTTTTTTTTCATTCTCGGGAATGAGATGAGAATGTTTATATATACTTTGCAGAGTTGTTGTGGGGCTTAAAAGAAACAGAGTAAGTAGGGTGGCTAGGTACTTAATATCAGTTTGCTTCCTCATTATCTCCCTAAATCTACAGTACAACAGGCACTGTGTATTATAGTCCCTCAACTCTCTCCTAACAGCAAGCAATTCCCTGTACATAAAACAATGCTGAGTTAATTATGATTCTTTTCCCCTCAATAACACTTGAATATTTAGCTACATTAAGACAGTTATATGGAACTTATTTTTTTTTCTTTCATCTGAGCCTTAATTTTGGCAACCAAATTAAAATGTAACATTTTTATCACAAATATTTGTGGAGCATTTTAATTCATTTAACAAATATATAGAGAGTTTCTTCTATATGTCAGGTATTGTGCCTGGCACTGGACACACAAAAGTTATAAGGTGGCTTTTGTTCTAAGTGAGAAGAATAGCCCACAGTGGGCAGCTCTGGTGCAGGTAGAGTGCTGACCTCGGTTCCCAAGGACTTTAGGTTGAGTTCTAGCTTATCATTTTCCTGCCAGCTGTGTGATTCTGGGCTAGTTACTGAACTTATCTGAGCTCCAGTTTCTTCTTCTGTAAAATACAATTAATAATATGACTCTAACTTCTATAGTTTAAATGTCTGTACCCCAAAAAACTCATATTGAAATTTAATTTACCATTGTAACAGTGTTGAGAGGTGGGAATTTTTTTTTTTTTTTTTTTTTTTTGAGACAGTCTCTCTCCGTCACCCAGGCTGGAGTGCAGTGGCATAATCTCAGCTCACTGCAAGCTCCGCCTCCCAGGTTCACGCCATTCTCCTGCCTCAGCCTCCCAAGTAGCTGGGACTAGAGGCACCCACCACCACGCCTGGCTAATTTTTTGTGTTTTTAGTAGAGATGGTGTTTCACTGTGTTAGCCAGGATGGTCTCGATCTCCTGACCTTGTGATCTGCCTGCCTTGGCCTCCCAAAGTGCTGGAATTACAGGTGTGAGCCACCGCGCCCGGCTGGAGGTGGGATTTTTAAGAAGTGATTAGCCCATGAGAGTTCTGCCCTCATTGGTGGAATTAATGCTGTTATAAAAGGCTGAGTTTGGCCCCCACTTGCTCTCTTGCCCTCTTGCCCTCTTGCCTTCTGCCTTGTGATGGTAAAGGCCCTCACTAGAGGCCAGCACCTTGATATTGGTTTTCCCAGCCTGCAGACTGTGAGCCAATGAATTTCCGTTCATTACACATTACTCAGTCCCAGGTATTCTGTTATAGCCACACAAAATGGACTAAGAGACCAATTCCATCTTTTTTTCAGTCAGAGAAACCCCAGTTTTTAATAACGTTTTACATATTGGATTTGAAGAGAAAGGATTAAACCTATTTTTTTTTACATGACTGATCCCAGGGAAGCTTTATCTATAGTGAATATTGTCTTAAATTATAGACTTTTTGCCAGTCTGTACTTTATCTGTTTTTTACATGCATATAGTCTAAGTGAGCTAGGTTTTCTTCACCTATGTAAAGAAGAGCTTTCTAAGGTGGCACAGAGCATACCCACCTTGTCGATATGGCTCCCTCGAATGCCTACAGGGTTAAGAACATCAGTGAATGACATGGAGGTCAGATTATGTGTGGCTGTCTGTACAGGGTCTGTCTGGAGAGAGTGATGGCTACCCAGCTCTTATAGAATGCTTTTGGAATTCTGTTAAGAATGTGGAATGTGAACCCGGTGCTATTAGATCTTCCATCATTTCACAAGAAGCCAGAAACCTGGATTTCTATGTGAATACTTCCTTTTTAAAGCCTTGGTTATATATTTTCTATGGTGTGACACATGTAGACGCATCTGTGGGCTGTGATCAAGCCTCTGATCACCAGATTGCAACTTCAGTAGAGATAATAACCCGAGACTTTGGAACCAGAAGAACTACCGCCATTATTAGCTGGAAGGATGACCTTGAGAAAGTTATTTAACTTTCTGACTCAGTTTATCCATCTGCAAAATTGAAGATTATATTGACTCCAATGCAGTAGCAAAAAATTTTTGTGTAAAACCTAGCACAAGACAAACAATTTAAAAATGGGCAAAAGTTTTGAATAGATATTTTACCGAAGAAAATATGGTTAATAAGCGTGCAAAAAGAGTATGAACATCACTAGTTATTAGGGAAATGCAAGTTAAAACCACTGAATGAAATACTGAACAGAATGGCTATTATCAAAAAGTCAAATAATAACAAGTGTTAGTGTGCCCGGAATTGGTTCCTTCCAGTGAGTTCTTGGTCTTGCCGACTTCAAGAATGAAGCCATGGACCCTCGCAGTGAGTGTTACAGTTCTTAAAGGTGGTGTGTCCGGAGTTTGTTCCTTCAGATGTTCAGATGTGTCCAGAGTTTCTTCCTTCTGGTGGGTTCGTGGTCTGGCTGACTTCAGGAGTGAAGCCACTGACCTTCGCAGTGAGTGTTGCAGCTCTTAAAGGTGGTGCGTCCAGAGTTGTTTATTCCTCCTGGTGGGTTTGTGGTCTCACTGACTTCAGGAATGAAGCTGCAGACCCTCGTGGTGAGTGTTACAGCTCATAAAGGTAATGCGGACCCAAAGAGTGAGCAGCAGCAAGATTTATTGTGAAGAGTGAAAGAACAAAGCTTCCACAGAATGGAGGGGGACCCGAGCAGGTTGCTGCTGCTGGCTCAGGTGGCCAGCTTTTATTCCCTTATTTGGCCCCACCCACATCCTGCTGATTGGTCCATTTTACAGAGTGCTGATTGGTGCGTTTACAGTCCTTTAGCTAGACACAGAGTGCTGATTGGTGCATTTGTACAGAGTGCTGATTGGTGCATTTACAATCCTTTGGCTAGACACAGAGCACTGATTGGTGCATTTTTACAGAGTGCTGATTGGTGCATTTACAATCCTTTAGCTAGACACAGAGTGCTGATAGGTGCATTTTTGCAGAGTGCTGATTGGTGCATTTACAATCCTTTAGCTAGACACAGAGCGCTGATTGGTACATTACAATCCTCTAGCTAGACACAGAGCGCTGATTGGTGCATTTACAATCCTTTAGCTAGACGCAAAAGTTCTCCAAGTCCCCACCCGACCCAGAAGCCCAGCTGGCTTCACCTCTCAATCCCCGCTCTAAACAGGACACCCCAACTGCTGTTGGAATTGGGTGATGACTGCTCTAGCTACTTCCTGCTGGATGGGGTGAAGAAGGGGCCCTGCAGTTGTACTGTCCTCCAGAGGGGAACTCTTTAGGTCAGTCAGAGGGCCAGCAGGTCGGTCCAGGGGTCCTTGGTAGAAGTTGTTATTTGAGCTCATTTGGGGTTCCATTTGTAAGACTATTGTAGCTTGATGGCCTTGATCCTAGAGGAAACAAATTTGAAAAGGAGGTTAAAAATACAGGGCCCAAAGGTGAGTAATAGCAAGATGGCTGTCACAGGACCTAGAAAGGGGAGAAACCATGTTGCCCAACTCCAGAGGTTGGTATAAGAGTTTGAAAGGTGTTGTCTGATTTCAGAAGCCTTTTCCTGTAAATGCCAGGTGACAATTCATACTATCCCTGACTGGTTAGTGTAAAAACAACACTCTTCCCCTAACAAGGTGCAGAGTCCTCCTTTCTCAGCAGTGAGGAGGTCTAGGCCTTGGCAGTTTTGGAGAGTCACTGCTGCCAAAGAGTCTATTTGGGACTGTAGAGTCAGGATAGATTTTGTTATTTCTTGCAAACTGTCTGAGAAATCCTTTGAGAGTGTGTGGTAGTAGGATAATGAAGTAGATAAACTGGCTATTCTGGTTCCTGTAGCAGTAGCCATTCCTAATCCTACAAGTAGGGGTATTCATTGTATGGCTCTGCACTGATGGGCTTGAGCTTTGAGGGGTACTGATAGGGTCTGATTTCCTGGGGCAATGTTAATGTTGGGACTTAGAAAGACTAAGGTGCAGGTGCCTTTCCAGTTAGTAGGGAGGCAGATACAGGTTGACGTTCCACATAAGAAGAATATACCTCGGCTGCGTAGACAGAACTGGTTGTGTATGTTTAAAAGGTGTGTGAGTTTGTTGTTTTCACTTTCCCATACTCCTAGAGTACTTGCCAAGGTAGCTCCGGTGTGTGGCTGGAAAGGGGTTTTGGGAGCAAACTGAGTGGCTCCCTGTGTTCTATTTTGTAGAACCCCATTTTGTATCTACTAGTAGAAAACCATTTTGTATCTACTAGGAACCATTTGAGAGAGTGATTAAAAGAGGGGATGAGAAGGCATTCACTAGTGGTGGGGGCACTGCTGCAGGGGGTTTGGGGTGAATGGTCATGCAGGGAGTGTGTTTGCCATTACAAAACCTGGACTGTTTGTTAAGCAGGGAAGAGGTGATGATTTTTGGAGGCCCTGAGAAGCGGACAAGCCATCTGAATGGAGCTGTTTGGGTAACTCAGCAGTTACTATGATCAGTTGGGGTTTGAAGTGGTAGAGTGTAATTCCACTGGCTGGCTTCAGGTATAAGTACCTTTCCTTCTTCTGTCATGAACCACCCCAAGGGGAGAAAACTATACCCCTGTGAAAGTCCCCATTCTGTTTCAGTTGGGGAATACTGGGGCTTAATATCTTGGAGAGGGTTGTTCCATACCAAGCATCCTTCCGTAGGTATTTCTAATGGGAGGTTCTGCCTGGCAGCGGTTTTGGCCTCAGCATCTGCCCAGTGGTTTCCTTCTGCCTTTTCTCCTTCACCTTTCTGATGGCTTGGCAGTGTAAGACTGCCACCTCCTTGGGTTTTTGCACTGAGTGCAATAACTCCATAATTTCCTTGTGGTATTTAATGGGGGTTCCCCCAGAGGTTAGGAACTCCCTTTCTTTCCATATTGCAGCATGGGCATGTAGGATTAGATAAGCATACTTGCTATCTGTATATACATTTATTCTTCTTCCTTTTCCCAGTTCTAAGGCTCGGGCAACTGCCACTAGTTCTGCTAACTGGGCACTGGTCCCTGGGAGAAGAGGCTTACTTTCAACTACAGTTACATCACTAACTATGGCATAGCCTGCCCTTCATATCCCATTCTCCACAAATGAACTTCCATAGGTATATAGGTTAAGGTCAGGATTAGCTAAGGGGACTTCTAAGAGATCATCTCGGGCAGCATAAGTCTGTACTATAATTTGTTGGCAGTCATGCTCAATTGGTTCCCCATCCTCTGGGAGAAAAGTGGCAGAGTTGAGGGCTACACACGTACGTATTTGAAGCACTGGTCCCTCAAGGAGTAGCGCCTGGTATCTAAGTAGGCAGTTGTCTGATAGCCATAAACTTCCTTTGACACCTAGTATGCCATTTACATCATGAGTAGTCCAGTGAGATCCTTTCCTTGTATTATTTTGATAGCCTCTGACGCTAAGACGGCCACCGCCACAACTACCTGTAAACAGTAAGGCCAGCATTTTGCTACTACATTAATTTCCTTACTTAGGTATGCCACTGGTTGTGGGATTGTTCCACGAGTCTGAGTAAGGACTCCAAGAGCTGTCCCTGCTCTCTCTGACATATAAAGAGGAGTTTTGTCCTTCGGGAAGGCTTAAAGCTGGAGCTTTTACTAGGGCCTGCTTTAAGGTTTTGAAGGCTGTTTCCGCCTCTGGTTCCCATTCTACTAGATGAGTATTTGCCCTCTGGTTCTCCTTGATTAGAGTATAAAGGGGCCTGGCTATCTCGCTGTATCCGGGGATCCATAGTTGGCAAAAGCCAGTGATTCCAAGGAACCCCTGCAGCTGTTTTAATGTCTTAGGGTGAGGATAAGCCAGTACAGGCTGTATTCATTCCTTGCTGAGGGCTCTGGTCCCTTTGGCTAAGATTAGGCCTAAATATTTGACCTGCTGTAGGCAAAGCTGGGCCTTCGACCTAGATGCCTTGTACCCTTGATTAGCTAGAAAGTTCAAGAGATCTAGAGTAGCATGCTGGCATGAGGCTTCCAAATTGGCAGCCAAAAGTAAATCATCCACATACTGAAGGACCAGAGTGTCTGGACTTAAGAAGTGGCCTAGATCTTGGGCCAGTGCCTGGCCAAACAGATGAGGGCTATCCCTAAACCCTTGGGGCAAGACCATCCATGTAAGTTGGGATGTGTGGTCTGTGGGATCTTCAAAGGCAAAGAGAAACTGGGAGTCAGAGTACAGGGGAATACAGAATAAGGCATCCTTGAGGTCCAGAACAGTGAACTATTCTGCTTCCTCTGGTATTTGAGAGAGCAGGGTATAGGGGTTGAGTACAACTGGATATGGAGGCATTACTGCCTCATTGATGAGTCTAAGATTTTGTACTAGCCTCCACTGACCATTCAGCTTTTGTACTCCCAGAATTGGAGTGTTGCAGGGACTGCTGCATTTCCTTACTAAGCCTTGAGCTTTTAAATGTTTAACAATATCCTGTAATCCTTTATGAGCTTCAGGCCTTAAGGGATATTGCCTTTGATAAAGAAAAGTGGTGAGGTCTTTAAGCCTGATTTGGACTGGGCGGGCATTTTTTACCCTTCCAAATTGTCCTTCCAATGCCCAGACTTCAGGGTTGATTCCCTCCTCAAGTAGGGGACAACAAATGGGTAACTTGTTCCCCATATTCATGTAGATAATAGCTCCAGCTTTGGCTAATATATCCCTTCCTAATAAGGGTGTGGGACTTTCAGGCATAACAAGAAAGGCATGTGAAAAGAGCAAAGTCTCCCAATTACAACCGAGGAGGTGGGAGAAAGTTAGAGGCTGTCCCAGGATTCCTCGGATGGTAACGGACCTTGAGGACAGTCGTCTGGGGCAGGAGATTAACACTGAGAAGGCTGCACCAGTGTCCAGGAGGAAGTCAATTTCCTGGCCCTCAATGGTTAAACATACCCGGGGCTCAGTGAGGGTGATGACATGAGCTGGCACTTGCCCCGGGCATCCTCAGTACTGTTGTTGGATCATCTGGTTGGGGGCTTCTGGCCCAGAGACACTTTGCTCTCTGGGGCAGTATGCCTTCCAGTGATTGCCTCGGCATAGCAGACATGGACAAGCGGGCAGCTTGTTTCTCGTTGGACAATCTTTTTTAAGGTGTCCTTGAAAACCACACTGGTAACAAGCCCCACCTTGTGATTGGCCTGCTCCATTTACTGTCCTCTCTGAACCACCAAGGTTTGTTTGTCTGAGGGCCATGACAAAGGCTGGGGTCTTTCTCTGATCTTGCTTTTCCTTTTGTGCCTGTTCCTCTTGGTCCCTATTATAAAACCAACGTTGCCAGGTTTAATAATGCCTCCAGATTTTGTTCAGGGCCCAGGGCTTGCCTTTGGAGCTTTCTTCTGATATCTGCGGCTGATTGGGTAATAAACTTATCTTTTAGGATCAATTGACCCTCTAGTGAGTTGGGTGACAGGGGAGTCTATTTTCTTAAGGCCTCCCATAGCTGCTTGAGGAAGGCAGAAGGATTTTCTTCCTTTCCCTGAGTTATGGTGGACATCATTGAATAATTCGTGGGCTTTTTCCTAATTCTCCTTAGTCCTTCTAGAGCACAGGTCCACAGATGTTTACAACTCCAGTCCCCATGATCTGAGTCGAGGTCCCAGTGGGGATCCATACTGGGGATGGCTTGCTGACCAGTAGGGAATTTGTCCCTTTCTTTGGCTGTGGTTCTATCATTTACCTGACTAAGATACCAGGTATCTCCAAACTCTCGGGCTGCAGCTAAAGCTGCATTCTTTTCATTAAATGCCGGGGTTTGATCTAATAATAGCATGACATCTCTCCAAGTGAGATGGAAGATTGGCCCTAGACCCTGTAGGACATCTATGTACCTATCAGGATCATCTGAAAACTTCCCCAAGTCTGCCTTGATCTGCTTCAAATCAGAGAGGGAGAAGGGGACATATACCCGGGTCGGGCCAAATCCCCTTCCCCCTACAGCTTGAAGGGGACATAACTGATAGCCCGGGGGTTTTTGTGGTCCTTTGGAGATTTCTTTGCTTGTTTCCTTCCAGGTGGGGAAGATTAGAAGTGGCTTATCATCAATAGAAATGGGAGCTATAGGGAGGCTAGGATATGGGGGTAAGCTGAGAGGTCCTCCTGTGGGGTGTAAATTGCAAGCTTTGCATAGTTGTGTATTCTCCTTCAATGAAAAGAAAGCTTGGACATAAGGTATTTCACTGCATTTGCCTTCCCTGTTACAGAAAAGGTCAAGCTGCAGAATAATATTGTAATTTATACTTCCCTCAGATGGCTTTTTTCCCCATCAGAGAGAGAATAATGAGGTGCCTCTCTTTCAGAGTTTGCAGGTCAAATTGTTCCCAATGGCTTAGGATGCATTTTAAGGGTGAGCCTGTTGATGCCTGAATGTTTCCCATCTGAAAGACAAAACCACACGTGGTTTTGGTTTGTTTGTTTCTCCCCCTGCCCAAGAACCCACAACGGTTCCGGGACCCTGCTGATTGGAATAGTTGTGCTCATCAACATAGCAGCAGAAACACCTCTTACCCAAGAACCCACAATGGTCCCTGGACCCTGCTGATCAGAATAGTTGTGCTCACTGATGCAGCAGCAGAAATGCCTCTTGCCCAAGAACCTGCAACGGTCCCTGGACCCTGCTGATTGGAATAGTTGTGCTCACTGACACAGCAGCAGAAACACCTCTGGCCCAAGAACCTGCAGCGGTTGCTGGACCCTGCTGATCAGAATAGTTGCACTCATCAACGTAGCAGCAGAAACACTAGTTTTCCTCCTAGACCGCAAGGAGGACCAAGGAATGTCAGATTTAGTGGCCCTTACCAATGCATTCTCGAAAACCTGCAACCTTGCCTGTCCTCCTAGACCACAAAGAGGACTGAGAAAAATCGGATTTAGTGGCCCTTTTTGATGCTTTCTTGAAAACCTGTTAGAGTCCTAAGCATTGTCATGTTAGTAGTGGGACTTTACCCATGTCCTATAAAGATGTTATGCCCCAAAAATGAAGTGGAGGTCCATACCCTGAGGGAGAGAAGGGATCTCCAGGGTTGGAAGAGTGACACCTTTTGTCCTCACTTGAATAGGAAGGATGTCATTTCTGAAGCTCCCCATATCCTAGCTTCAGGAATAGATTTTGTTAGGCCTACTTCTCTGAGGAGGGATCCTAAAATTCCAGGTAGTCTCCCCTATCATGGGGCTTTGGGCAAAAATTATGTCTTTCTGCTTGGTGAGCCCATGTACCTAAAGAAGGGAATAGAGTCCTGGAGTTTATACTAGAAATCATAGGAGAAACTAGAAAAGCACCAGAGACAGGGAGTGGTTTTTAGAAGTGGGACTAGCCTCAGAGAAGAGAGGCGAGAGGAAGTTTGTCTGACAGGCGTTAGGACCTAGGAGGCAAGTGTCAGGATAGATAGCATAGACGGGCAAGTTTCGCTTGGGTGACATGACTTTGAGAGTTCCGCTCATGGCCACAGGGTCAACCAGCCTGTTGTTGGGACCCCGGAGCTGAATGGCTTTCCTCTCTGTCGACCCTTGGCTCAGCCCAGAAGTACAGGAAAAGCGGAAGCTGCTTCCAGGCAAACCAACGCTCCCAACTCTGAAGAGCTGGGGATTGTTAGAGAGCCCTTTCCCAGAAAGCCTGTTACCCATGTCTTTAATCTGGCAGCTGTGCTAGTCTCTTTTAACTGGCTGACAGGTGCCCGGTATTTAGCCCCTGAATTCTAAGGAAAAATAGGACAGAATAGCAAGGGGTCCAGTGGTTCTCACCACTTGGTGATAGTCAATAGTCCCATCTGGGTTGCCAAAATGTGTCCAGAATTGGTTCCTTCCAGTGGGTTCTTTTTCTCGCTGACTTCAAGAATGAAGCCGTGGACCCTCGCAGTGAGTGTTACAGTTCTTAAAGTTGGTGTGTCCAGAGTTTGTTCCTTCAGATGTTCAGATGTGTCTGGAGTTTCTTCCTTCTGGCGGGTTCATGGTCTCGTTGACTTCAGGAGTGAAGCCACTGACCTTTGCAGTGAGTGTTACAACTCTTAAAGGTGGTGCGTCTGGAGTTGTTTATTCCTCCTGGTGGGTTCGTGGTTTCACTGACTTCAGGAATGAAGCCGCAGACCCTCGTGGTGAGTGTTACAGCTCATAAAGGTAATGCGGACACAAAGAGTGAGCAGCAGCAAGATTTATTGTGAAGAGTGAAAGAACAAAGCTTCCATAGCGTGGAAGGGGACCCCAGCAGGTTACCACTTGGGACCTGCTGGCTCAGGTGGCCAGCTTTTATTCCCTTATTTGACCCTACCCACATCCTGCTGATTGGTCCATTTTACAGAGTGCTAATTGGTGCGTTTACAATCCTTTAGCTAGACACAGAGCGCTGATTGGTGTGTTTTTACAGAGTGCTGATTGGTGCATTTACAATCCTTTAGCTAGACACAGAGCACTGATTGGTGCATTTTTACAGAGTGCTGATTGGTGCATTTACAATCCTTTAGCTAGACACAGAGTGCTGATTGGTGCATTTACAATCCTTTAGCTAGACACAGAGTGCTGATTGGTGCATTTACAATCCTTTAGCTAGACAAAGAGCACTGATTGGTGCATTTTTACAGAGTGCTGATTGGTGCATTTACAATCCTTTAGCTAGACACAAAAGTTTTCCAAGTCCCCACCTGACCCAGAAGCCCAGCTGGCTTCACCTCTCATTAGGATATACAGAAACTGAAATACACATTGTTTCATATAATGCTAGTGAAAACGTAAAATGATACAGCCATTATGGAAGCAATTTGGCAGCTTTTTTTTTTTAATAGTTGGCTGAGCGCAATGGCTCATACCTATATTCCTAGCACTTTTAGGAGGCTGAGGTGCGTGGATTTCTTGAGGCCAGAAGTTCGAGACCAGCCTGGTCAACATGGTGAAACCCCATCTCTACTAAAAGCACAAAAATTAGCCAGCCCATGGTGGTGCACAACTGTAATTCAAGCTACTCTCGAGGCTGAGGCATGAGAATCACTTGAACCTGGGGGGCGGAGATTGCAGTGATGATGTCACTACACTCCAGCCTGGGTGACAGAGCAAGACCCTGTCTCCAATAAAAAAAAAAAAACAAAAACGAACAAACAAAAACAAGAACAAAAAATGTTAAACATGAGTTTACCATATAACCCAGCAACTCCACTCACAGATATCATGAAAACATGATTTGCCTATATGAAAACATATAGGAAAACATGTGTCCCCGAAAGACTTGTTTGGGAATGCACGTAGCAGCATTATTGATAGTATCCAAGGAAGTGGAAACACTTCAAATGTTCACGTAGTGGTAAAAGGATATACAAATATAGTATACCCAGGCAGTGGAATAAAATGTAATGAAATACTAATAATACTGAAATGTTGATGAACCTCAAAAATATTATGCTAAATAAGTAAGCCAGATGCAAAACATCACATACAATTCTATTTGTAACAAATATCTGGGAAAACAAGTCTATAGAGACAGAAGGTAGATTAGTGGTTGCCTGGAGCTTAGCGTGGGAACAGGGATTGACTACAAACAGACACAGGGATCTTTTTGGGGTGGCGATAATGTTCTAAATCTAGATTGCAGTGATAGTTGCACTGTTATGTAAATTTACTAAAAATCTTGGAATTGTACATTTAAAACCAGTAAATTTTACAGTGTGTAGATTATATCTCAATAGAGCTTTAAAAATACAAAACCATATCTGGCTTGATATATAGTCATTGATTAATAAATGTGACTTCTTCTCTTCCTCTATAAGTACAGAGAGGCAAAATTGCATACCAATTAAGAATCCAGGCCCTGAAACTGAACCCTGGTCTTTCCACTTACTTACTAACCATGTGTCCTTAAAAACATTACTTAGTCTCTCTAAGGCTCAGGCGCTTCATGGTGAACTGAAAACAACAACAGCTATCTCATGGAGTTTTACAAAGAATTAAATGAGGCCACACACATAAGATGTGTAGCATACAATAAGCCCATAATCAATGACAGCAACATAGTCTTCCAGATCCAGGACCTCCTGTCTGCCCATTTCTTATCTTTACAACAGTGGTTAAAACAGAGTTCTCTTTCCTCTTATTCTTCACTGATCCCCAAAACCTCTGCCCACTCTGGGATTTTCTGTACAAAATTTTAGTTGGTTTATAGGTCTATCATGTGGTCTAGGCTTGGAATACTGCTTAGCATTATCTGAACATGAGTTGCTAGCCACTTATATGAGAGTGTCACTTGGAGGTAGATAAGCGACTTTAATAACACTCAACATGGTAACATGCACGCTCTGTTGTATCTACTTACATATGGGAAGCTCGCCGCCCTTTTGCAGATGTTATCAAGTGGCTTCTAAGGCATTCCTGTCAGGTAGAGGGAGCGAGGACCGAGAAGAGAGCCTCCTTTTGCAGACTGATAAAAGGATGTACAGAGAATCGGGGAGGTTTGCAGGAATTATATGGCAAACAGTTGGAGAGAGGTGACTAATGGGAAGGAGGTCCTTGAGGGTTCCTCACACAGTGGGGTCACACTCTCACATCCCTCCGGGCCAGGCACTTGGTGAGTAATCTTGATGTAGAAAACCAGAGCGGGTTCAGTCTGCCTTTCACTTCCCCTCAGTGGAGAGAGTTCTGGGACACATCTGTCTGTCTTTACTTTAAGAAAAAGCAACAGTGTGAATGTGGCGATTAATGTGGTCCTATGGGCATTAGGCAGTGGTCAGGACCTTGGTGAGCTAGGGGGTCCAGGCCCCTTTCAAAAGGAGCATTTGTTAATCAGCCTCATTTTGTTTCCATGTGGAAATGGGGCCTAGAGTGGCCAGAACTATGCTTCCTTTAAAAGTTAGAAAATCAAGTTTTTGTGTGACATTTCCTAATTTTAAAATATTGCTAACATTTTTTTAAATGTTAGCCAAATGAAATACATCTACCAAATAGATATAACCCCAGACCTAACCCCTATTCTAAAGTAATCTTCTGTATTCATTATATATGTTAAGCAGATGCTGAAAGGAGCTCATGAGGATATAGTGGAGGGGATTCTTGCATTTAATAAAGGATGGGATAGCTTATTATTGAGGACTCTTCCTTTTTGTTTTATTCTATTGTGTTAGAGAACTGGAGGTAGTGTCCAGGCCTAAGGCTGCAGCCACATCCTGGTTGTCCCAACACTCACCTCACTGGTAGCACTTCGTAATGTGTTATCATGTGTGCATGAGAATCACATCAATTTTTCCTTCATTGGCATGCTACATTTTAATAATTGTTCAGATTTCATTTTTTAAAAAAGAATGCTATTATAAGCTATAAAACTCAGAAGGGCTTTGAAAAATCAGAGCCGACTGGAAAAGCCTTTGCATTAAATGCCTGTTCTGAGTGGATGTGTTCACCTATACTTCAGATCAGAGAGATGTTTTTGAAGAAATACCATCAGCTATTTTGATATGTTCTTTGCTGACACATACTCACCGCTGATTTCAGTATCTCCCAAGCCAACTTTGCAAAATAGAGAATTTAAGTGGAAATAAAGTTATCTCTATCCACTATTGCTTGGAGATGTGATGTAAAGCCTTTAAAGTGAATATGAGATTTGGAATTTAGAAAAGGAGCTCGTCTGACCTTTGATCACTCATCTTTTTTTTTTTTTTTTTTTTTTTTTTTTTTTTTTTTTTAGGCTGAGCTCTCTTGAGTTGTTTAGTAGCTTTCATGGGCTAAATCTGTGAAATTCATTACCCTCCCCACACAGTGCATGGCTGATGATGTCTCCACTTAGTTTTGCTTTTTTCACTCATGTTTTTATTTTTAAGCCTAAGGGTTGCCGCGTGTTTGCATAGCTCAGCAGTCAGAGTGGACAGAGGTTGTGTTCAAATACTTCAAGCTAGTAAGACTTTCTTGGAACTATGTGCGGGTAGAAAAGCATATTAAAAGTTTGGGTATTTTTCAAAGCTGTTCTGGCTTTGAATTTACACTGTGCTTTTTCTTGTGAGCTATGTGCATGTTCTCAGCCTCAAGATCAGCCAGGAGTGTGTGAACAGCTTATGCCAGATGAGCAGCCTCAGGCAGGAATACGTCTCTGTCAGACCAGTGGAGTTATTGACCCTCACTGCTGGCTGCCTTGGGTCATCACTTCTGCTGAAAATACACTTGAGCATGGGCATCTCCCACCTTTTTGAGCCCGGTGAGTCCACATTTACCTGGCAGAAAAGTTGTGGTCTTTAGGCTCATCCTGCCCTCTTCGAGCTTCCATATGGATTGGGAAGGAGTGCAGTCCCAGGCAAGCAGGCACCAGATTCCCCCTGTTCTGACCCAAAGTTCAGCAGATTTTCAAACATAAATGTTTCTCAGGTCGTTATATGCTGTTGTTCAACTTCCAACTCTGGGATGGTTGATTTTGCTAATTTTGTCCAGCTTTATAGATGTTGTGGAGAGAGAGGATTTGTCCATCTCTTCACTTGGCTATTCCTGGAACTTGTAATAGGTTTTGCTTTGCTTCACGCACTCCTGGCTACTGAGTCTTTCTCTCAAATGTCATTCCCATATCTACAGTCATGTCATTGCTTGCTCTGAGAACCGGACCTGCAATGTTTGTGCCAGTTACTAAGTTATTGGCACTTAGCTACAACCCTATCCTTTTGTTCTTAACTTCGTGATGAAATTTTTATCTTTGTCCACTGGCTCCCTCTTAGGCTCTGCCAGTAGAGGGTGCTAGAGGGAGACTCCATGGCTGGATAGGGCCAGGCAGGACTTGCTCCTGGTTTGCTTCCCGTTTTTCGCAGGGCTAACTTAGAATAGGTTTCTCCACTTTGGCATTTTGGACTGAGTCATTCTTTCTTGGGGGATGGTGTCTCGTGTGTTGTAGGATGTTTATCAGCACCCTGTCCTCTACCTACTAAACTGTAGTACCAATCCCTCAGTTGTGACAATTAAGACTGTCTTCAGACATTGCCAAATGTTCCCTGGAGGGCAAAATCACCCCTGGTTTAGAACCACTGACCTAGAGTCTAGGTATAGACATACTTCCTCACTTTGGCAGCTGCAATTCCTTCCCTTGGCAGCAGCTGAATCCATTTTTGTAATAGACTTTAATGTATACAGGCAATGTACACATATTCCTTATTATAATGTATACATACAATGTATACCACCTAGCCACTAAATAAGATGACTTACATCCATATTCATTGACTTTAAAAGATTTCTGTAACAGAATAATTGAAAAATAAAACAGGTTTCCAAAATAAAAAAGTAGAGTTTCAGTGTGAGTGTTTGTGAATATGTGTTTGTGTATGCTGTGCAATTATGAATGCCTGGAAAGACCTTCACTAAGGTGTTCAAGGAGGTGGGATTTTAGGAAACTTCTAGTCTCTTTGCATTTTTCTGAATTGCTTGAATTTTCTGTGTGTGCACAGGTTATTTTACAATGAAAAGTGATGTAATTATACTTATTTAAAAGAAAAAGGCAGAAAGGAAGGTGGGGAGGAAATGAGTAACAGAAGGAAAAAAAGAATAGAGAAAAAAAAGAAAACAAGGTTGCCGTGGGCTGACAGAGACTTAAGAATAGCTATTATTTGGATCAGCCTTCTGAATTCATATACCTGGGTGCAGAGGTTTGACAGGATCATTGTCAGTCTGGTATAGCACTGTCCTTTGGCATGATAAGAATATCCTCTTTTCCCGTTACTTTAAGGGCAAGATCTGCCTGTCAAGGCTGATTCTGCACTTTGAAGAATCATCCTTTATACCTCCCTCTCTCTCATGCCCTACATCCTACCTATCACCAAACATTGTTACCTCTTTCCCCTAAATAACCTGCCTCAGCCCCTCTGTACCTATTGTTACCTCCTCCCTTCTCTTCCCTGGACCATTGCAAAGCTTCCTAATTGGTTATCATGTTGTTGGTTTTGTACCCCTCAAATCCCATTCTTTATATTACAGCCAGCCTAATCTTTCTAAAATGTAAATCTGACTATGTCATTCCCTAGCTTAAAAGCCTTAAATGGGTCTCCGTCGAGAAGTAATAAAGTCAATAGTCTTGAACCAGGCTCTTGGTGACAATGCAGTAGTTAAGGAATGAATTCTGGAGTTCATAGCCAAGTTTTACTACTTACTAACTGAATGGCCTTGAACAAGTTAGTGAACCTCAGTTTTCTTTTCTGTGAAATGGGGATGATGACAGTATTTACTTGTATGATTACTGAAAAATTATATATATACATATATGTCTTTAAAACATGTATCTATATCTTTTAAATATATACATATACATATATGTTTAATCACAGAACAGTATTTGGCACTCAGTAAGTACTGATTAAATGTTACCTCATATTATTGCCTGTCTTCCACTACTCTCAATTACTTACCCAGTGCTTCAGCTGCAATATGGTTTTGTAAAACACCTTGTTCTTCCAAACCTTTGTGATTCCAAATAATCCTGTTCCCGTTGCCTAAAATGCAAAGCCCAAGCTCTTTTCTTCTTCATCTTAAGGCATTCCCAAGTCCTAGAAATAAAAATCGTTTTATTCCACTTCCCAGGGTACTGTATGCATGTGTTCATGAATATGCATTGGGAATGTCTGTTTATAAGGCTTTACTCTCAATTGAACTTGAGCTATCTAAGGCAAGGATCTTGATTTGTTTATCACAGTGCCAATTAAATACCTGGCATTCAGTAAATGTTATTAAATAAGTGAACAAAGGGGAAGACTCCATTCTTTGAGACTCCTTGTGTGTTGTGGTTCTACCTTCACTGGCGAGAGTCGTTTCTACTTGTGTCCCATCTTCCTGCCTAGGTTATAACATCTTTTCTAGATGGGCAGTGGACCCTTATGTATTCCTTACGTTGCATCAGCTCAGAACTGTAATACAGTACAACTACAGCACTTCCTACCTTCTACTGTGGTTAGTTGTGCATGTGACTAGCCCACCTACTAGACTGCATTTTTTTCAAGGCAGGAGCTGCCTTGTTAATTTGCCTCCCATTCTTCAACATATATTAGTGACATAGCAGAAGAAGCACTGGATTGGTATTGGTAGGAGTCTTGGGGCCCAGTATTCCAAACACATGCTTTATTGTAAAGAGGCTTTTTCCTTGAGTCTGGTAACTGTACCCAAAATTGTACCCAAAATTATTTAAAGCCTGTAGGACCCATGTTATAACAAAGTGATACAACTTTTTTTATAGCCTATTGGTTTGAATTTAGGAGCAAATGTTGTGCTTGGATTGTAAGAGCATGACTGATTTTCAGTGATGTAGTTTGAGGTCGTTGGAGGGAAACTTGTTCTGGTGAGGCCCAGCCCATGTGTATCTGGCTGTTCCCCATAAGAATTGCAACTCAGCCCAAGTTCATGCTATGAAAGGTTGCCTTTTGAATATCAGTTTCATGAAGAGGCTTTCCCTAATTGCCCTCTGTACAGGATTTGCTTTTTTTGAGTGGCATTACTCTATCCTCAGCTCCTCTAACTGTGCCAGGTACATGATAGGAGGCCCCAAAATGTTTGTTTCCTTATCCAGAGCAGCCTGCGGTAACAGGGAACTACTCTGCTCTGCTCTTAAACCTGCTGAAACTCTCTGATAGAACTGAGACCGTTCCCTTCCAGGAGAAGCTCCCAGAGCCATTCAGAGACAGACAGACTGGGTGACAGCTCTTACCACCCCTCCTTACCCCCTGGCCTACCTGCAACTGCACCTGCCTAGGGTAGTGGGAACAGTGACCCTGATTCTACCTCAAACCACAGACCCTCTTGTTCCTACCTGCCATTAGGTCTCACAGAGGCTGCAGGTGGCAATATAGCTTACTTTTGTTCATTTGTATTTGAAATGCCTTTTTCTCTGTGGAAGAACTCTTTAAGAAAAAAAAAAGGTATCTTCTTTTATTTCCTCCTTCAGGACTAGGGAATTTGTCTCTAGTAGATAGAAGGGAATTCTCTAAACAGATTGAAATATAGTGGAGCATGGAGACTTGCCTTCTCTCCTTAACTCTAACTTCACCAACTGTGTTCATGGACAACTGACCTTGGTACCCTGAATCTTAGTGTCCTCAGCTGAGCAATGGGGATATGCATGCCTTTTCTGCTAAACTCACAGTGAGTTAACCTGCGTCTTGCTGGAAAGAATCAGGGTTCTAATAATCAACCTTTACATATAATGTCTTGCAGAAAGCATCAGCCGCCATGTACCCTGGGTGCAACCCAATTCTCACTTCTTTCAGCTGCTGTCACAGATGGTGATGACCAATGAGAAGACTGATGATCCATAGGCTCTGTTACATTGCAGTAATGTTGAGTGTACAGCGTGGAGAGATTTTACATATGCATGCACTCATATAACCACCATATCAACATATAGAATAGCTCCAGTACCCAAGCAATTTCACTCATGTCCCTCTCAGTTTGTACTTCCAGAGACATCCACAATTCTGACCATCAATTTGTTTTGCCTGTTCTTGGGTCTCATATATAGGAATAACATAGTATGTTCTTTTTGCCTCTGGCTTCTTTCAGTCTGTGGAAATGGATAAACTCGATGGGATTCATTCTATGTTGAACCTGGATTGCAGTTCCTTCTATCTGTTGACTTGAATGAGTCTTTAGAGGGAGCCAGACACTGTCCTACATGCTGTACCTGTATTATCTCACTTAATTCTTAACACTAAGGTAGGGACTTTTCCTTTCATAAATAAGGCTCAGAGAAGTTAAGTAATTTGCTTCAAGTCACAGAGCTATTAAATGTTGAAGACAGAATTCTTGTTCAGTTTGGGTTCCAGAGCTTGAGCTCACTTAGCAAGGGCAAGAGCTTGACATGCTTTCAGAGTTAGACGAAATCAGATTTGTCTCCAGTTCTATTTTGAAGGTCATGTGATTATTGTGTGGTTATTCACAAAGGGGTCTCTATGGGAACTCGCCTTTCATTTGAATATTCTATCAGAATATTTCCTCTCCCCTGCTTAATCATTAGGGTTTCTCACCCGTGCGTGCTTGTGTGCATGTGTATGTGTGTAGATTCGACTCTCCTTGCCTTGCCTGTGCCTGCATTTGCTTTGGGATCCAGACCTGCTTCTTTCTGGCCTCTGCAGGAGGCTGCTTTCTCCAGGCCTTGCCTGAAAGATTAAGCTGCTTAACGATGTCTTCCTCCTCCTTCCGGGGTGTGATCTTTGATGAAGGAATCAGACAGACCTCTGTCTGACTGTGTGGCTACTTTCCCATTCTCAGCCTGTGGGGGTTTCTAAGGAAACGCGAGCTGCAGTAGATTTTTCTCTCCAGTGTGTGTAGTCTGACTTGCTGTCCTCCCACCTTCGAGTCTCACCTTCTTCCCCTGGTGATGGATGACCCCTTGCCTGGGGTGTGAGATTGGAGATAGAGCAGCCTTTGGTAGAGTGTGGGGGACCATCCTGGATGTGGACCAAGAGTTGTAGCTTTGAACGAGCCAGGACTGATACCTAGGCTCACAGGGGTTTTCCCAAAAACTCATCCCAACTTTTCTCTTTTGTAAAATCATCCTTTGAATTTATCTCTGCTCTGTATAGCTTTCCTTCTAAACACAGTATTCATGCCTTTCCCCCCTGGGCTCTGAACTAATCCATTACATTTGGATAAGACATAGACAATGGGTAAATGCCCCCTTGCAGGCTGGAGAATTAAATAGATAATCTGAGCTCTGTTTGGGTCTGTGGCTCAGTGCATAAGGTAATTTGTAAGAGGCTTTGGTCTTCCTTTCTCCATGCAAATGAAGAGAATAAGTAAAGGAAAAAAGGGAAGGTGGGTGAACCTTTTTGAATACTGGCATTAGAGTCACTAGGACAGGCAGAATATAGCTTTTCATTTAACCCCTTGTGGGCTGTTTTCCCTAAGTAACTTTCCTTAATCGGGAAAGATCAGCATTTGCAGTAATTGTGCAATTGATTCCTACCCAGTGCATTAAGTCCCATGTACTATAAATTTTTTCCTTGTTCATCACTGTATTCCCAGTGCCCCTAAGTGTTAGCTCATAATAGGCATTTAATAAATATTCTCAAATGTTTGTAGAGTTGTTCATTAGCAGTATAAAAGTTATTTGGGTAGAGAATAGTTCTAATGAAGTAGAAGGATCATGGACTAAAAAGATGATACAGACCATCTCCCCTGGTGATTTCTAAGGCCCTGTCAGATTTGGTTCTGGATTCCAGCAACTCAGTGTTTACCTGGTCCAGATAATTAAGCTCTGAATCGATCACTGCCCTCCACCACAAGTCATTCTCTATGCCTAGAACACCCTCATTTTCAAGCTGTCTCCTTTTCTACAAAGCACTTAAACAAGGCATCGTGGTGCCTGTTCCCATGCCTCTTGGGACCAGCCACCCAAATCCAGTGACTGGAACTCAGTAAACTCACAGATGAGGAAGCCACAGATCTTCACAAAGAAGCCTGGGCCTGCTGTCAATTACCATTTCCTCATGCTGGCCTCAGCATGGCCTCTGAGAGCACAATGTACACAAAATTATAATGTTATCACACAGGCTGGTGCCCACAATGAGGGCAGCCGCTTAGGAAGGCACACACCAGGGGCAGGAAGGCACAAAGGCCATTCTGAGGCTACAGTCACATGTATTCATATTTTCAGCAGAGGGGGGCTGAAATACAATTTCAATGAAGATTGCATTATGGATTATTGCTTGAAAAAGCTTTGGCAAAGGACTAAGGAGAGTCTTTCTTTTCCAGAGGGGGCTTTTTCCTTCACAGGGGTTGAGGGAAATGGGAGGAAAGGGAAGGCTTTTGCTTCTATTTTCTGCAGGTGACATGGGATGCTTTAGTGATAATGTGTAACAGCTTCCTAAGCAAATCACCATGTGACTCTGTGTATGTGTGTTTTATTTGAATAACTCAGATCCCGTTCGGTAGGCAGACCAGATGCTGTTACTACCATTTTACACATGTGGAGACTGAAACTCAAAGAAGATAAATGGCTGTGCTCTTGTAATTAGCTAGTACCATTATAAAGTTGAAATTCCTTCTCTTAGCTTGCAACCCCTTTTTGTTCTGATTCCTACTTATCACTTCAGTCTCCTTGTGCAGCATGATTTTCCTCTCAGTCTAAACTCCTTCCACAATCAACCTGTGGACCTTTGGTACATTGTGTTCTTCCTTTCCTCCGCACTTTGCACATGCTGTTCCCTTCTGCGCAGCCTGCCTTCTCCTTCACCTACTTCTTCCCTGTCTTTCAGATCTTGCCTTACACAAAAAAGCTTCCTTGACCTCTCAGGACTAGGTACACTGCCCTGTCTGTATGATACCATGCACCCAGAGTCCACTCTGTTCTTAGCACTTTGTACTGAAATTGTGCATTAACTCTTCTGTCTTTCTCACTGGACTATGGTTCTTTGTGGAACAAAAAACACCTTGAATTGCTCCATTGAGTCTACAAGTGAGTGGAAATAGAGGGTGTAGGAGGAAAAAGTTAAGGGCTTAGCATGCCGTAAGAAACTAGCTACACTTGAAACATGCCCAGGTTGGGAAGGGCTAAGATACACAGCAATGTCAGCCACCTCAAGGCAACTGAGAAGCTACTTTTTTTGCTACCTCTGAGGCATCTAGTTTCACTTCTCCACTTAAGGCACTGCTTAGGACCCAATCACTTCATCTCATTTGAGCCTCAATTTTCTCATTCAAAAATGGAGAAGCAAGTGCTAGATAAAGTGAGATAAGAGTGGGAAAGTATATTGTAAGGCATAAATAGCACTAAATAAATCTTTGTTAGTATTATGCAAAAATCTCCAAAACACTGTTGATGAGTGAAATAGTGTTGTGATCTCATTTGTGTAAAAAATAATTATGAAACAAAAAGACTTGCACTTTTGACAAAGTCAGAAAACCGGACTTCAGAAAGTACTCTCTTCCTCATAAGACAACAGACAGGCAGAAAGCAAAATGCCACATTCATGAACAGAAGAGATTTCCCTATTGGGAGGCATTGTATTCATTCTCAAATTGAAGAATTTTAAATACCACCAGGAGTGTTAGTTTGGAAGCAGTATTGCTTGGAAATCTTTCATCATGAAGTCATTTATTGAATACGTGCCTGCTAAATTTCACTCTCTGCTCATCACCTGCAACGTGCCAGGCATTGCTTCACGCACTCCTGGCTACTGAGTCTTTCTCTCAAATGCCATTCCTATACCTATGATCATGTCATTGCTTGCTCTGATAACCAGACCTGCAATGTTTGTGCCAGTTACTAAGTTATTGGCACTTAGCTACAACCCTATCCTTTTGTTCTTAACTTTGTGATGAAATTTTTATTTGTTTTGTCCACTGGCTCCCTCTTAGGCTCTGCCAATAGGGGGTGCTAGAGGGAGACTCCAAGGCTGGATGGGGCCAGGCAGGACTTGCTCCTGGTTTGCTTCCTGTTTTTCACAGTGTTAACTTAGAGTAGGTTTCTCTACTTTGGCATTTTGGACTGAGTCATTCTTTATTGGGGGATGGGGTCTCGTGTGTTATAGGATGGTCAGCAGCACCCTGTCCTCTACTTACTAAATTGTAGTACCAATCCCCTAGTTGTGACAATTAAGACTGTCTTCAGACATTGCCAAATGTTCCCTGGAGGGCAAAATCACCCCTGGTTTAGAACCACTGACCTAGAGTCTAGGTATAGACATACTTCTTCACTTTGGCAGCTGCAGTTCCTTCCCTTGGCAGCAGCTGAATCCAGGCTGCATTTTTCCAACACCTGCAGACAGCTTTGTCACACCTCAGTTAGGTAACATTAGTACCAGCTGACATCCTCAGAGGTCTGGGCCGGCCCTGAGGCCCTCTTCTGAGCTGAGACACCAGCCCTGGCTGAGTAGTGCCCTTTTTTGGAGATCTGATTTTAACACCACCACCTGCCAATGGGTTTTCTCCTCTTTAAGTCTCTAGGTTTTTTCCCTTGTCCTTTCCTTATAGGGGTAGTAGCTGCTTCTTGCAATTACTACTTTCATGATGCCTTAGAATTCCTTTTAATCTCTCAGTTACTTAGCTAATAATTTTATACCTTCTTAACACTTTTGTCCATTGAAGTCTCTATTCCAAAATAACTGGGATATTTTCTCTGGCATCTGACTGATACAGTGTTCTTTCTCCCCACCAACCCTTTTCTTCTCTCTCCTCTCCTTCCATTCCCTTTTCTTCTTCTCTACGTGGCAAACTCCTACTCTCTTTTAGAGCTCTGACAATTACTCCCCTTTTCTGGAGCATTCTGGACTCCACTAGGCAGAGCCAGTCACCCTCCTTTAGTCTCCTGGTACTTGGTACAGGTGCTTCTTACCTGTGGCAGAGCCCTGTATATATATATCTCTGTTTTTCCTGCCAGGTTGTAAAGTCTTGAGAGCAGAAACCACACCACATTCCTTTCTGTATTCCTAGCACATTGCTAATGAATGAATGAATCAATGAAGAACTGCATGACACAGGACTCCTGTCTGTTTCAAGCCTGGTGATCTGGTGGTGCATTTTTCTGCTCCTCACATTCTGCCTAGATTGTAGTCTCAGTGAGGGTCAGGATGGACTCTACTGTACTCCCTTCAGTGGCTGACCCAACACCATGACAGCCATTGTGTTGGGTTTTTCTAACGAGTCTTTTTTGCTCAATAGATATTAAGCTCCTCCAGATAGGGGTTTTTGGGTACAAAGGAGTTTCTTACTGAATATGTGTTGAATGACTTGCTGAAGGTAACCAAAGGAGGTTTCAAAGGAAAGCCCTTGAAGGATAGGGAGGGTCTTTTAAAATGAAGGCTTCATCCTTGGTGATGGATCAGGGATAACATGAGGAAACACAAATAAGTTGTTTAGGGAATCGCTGACTATTTGAGTCTGGTAGAAGGCAGGGCACATAGGAAATATGAAAGATGAGACTGCCAAGGTAGATAGGATATAGATTTTGGACACCCTGAAGAAGAAGGATAAACACAAGGTACAGTAGTTTTGGGGGGAGTCCTGGTGTAAGAGAGTGTTATTACCAGGCTTCACTTCTTGGGATAGGCCCTCAGCACACTAGATGAGAAACTGGGTGGAGGCCATTCAGGAGAAGCTGTGTGCTGTCAAACACGACAGGACGGGTTAACACAGAGAACAAGGCTCCCACAGTCCTGGCAACTCTATTCTGTAAGAAGCAGATTCTTTTTGTGGAGGAAGATGAATACTCCATCCTATAGACAATGGAGACCAAAAGGAGGTGAGAAAAGGAAAGAATAGAAATGTAACAATCACCCCACATTACAGCTCCAGGTTGAATGGTTCAGCTTCAGCTTTTTTTTGGTCTAATTATCACAGAGTTTTTCAGATTTTGATGTATTTCATAAGATATGAAAGACAATAATAAAACAGTGTCTATATTGGCTTTCAAGCAGACTTGTGTGGCAGGGCCAACAGCAGTTTGTAGAATTCAGCTGGGATCTATTTCAGGAGGGAGTAAGAATCCATTATAGTTCTTAAAAGAAAGAAAACAACAGCAGCCTGGGTATGACCTGCTCATCATGATCTGTGCAATGTGGATAATGATATCAGCTTTCCTTTGTGTTCCAGGGCTTTTTGGAAAATCAAATAAGATGAAAGATGTGGAAGTACTTTGTAAATCAGTAAGTGCCTATAAAATCCATCCAGTCATTCAGCAAACACGCTAAAGTTGTCCTGTATGACAGAAATATTATCAGGCACTCGGGGGTAAAGGCATGAATGAGACATGGTCTCTGTCTTTCGAATCTCTAGATGGACAGGTAGGCTTTGACAAAGATACTTGCCATGCCATAAAAGAAGGTTCACACATTTTATAAGAAATTGTCACTAATATTGCACTTAGTAAGATGAGCTTGGTTGCTAGTGGCTGCCAATTTTTTGTTTTCTTTCTAGAAGAGTACTCAGAAGCAATGTCATGTGGTCCAGATTTGGAGCTTTGAAGACAAAGGATAAAGTTTCAAGTTCATTCTCTGTCGTTTAATGACTGTGTGAATTTGGACCGGCCACTTGTTTCCTCACCTGTACATAACTCTTTCTATCTAACTCAGAAGGTTACTGAGATAACTATATTGGCTAATAGATGTTGAAGTGCTTTTAAAACTGAAACTTACTACTCGTATGTTGTGAATGATTTGTTGAGAATAATAGAAAAAACTGGTAATATTTTCTTTCATGGTCATTACTGTGAATGGCTCTTTAATTAAGGATAAGAAAACTGGCACTAAATGTGTAGTAAGGAAATAGTATATGTCTGATGTTGCAATAGGGATTAGCATGATAGAGCTCGTGTAATCCTAATGATAACCTTGTGTGACAGGCATCATTCTCCCCATTTTGCAGAGAAGACTGAGAGGCAGAGATTTGCATGCATGTTCCTAAGGTGCACAGGTAGTACTTTGAAGGGTGAGGAGCTGCCCAGGAGGAAGGCTTGTGCCTGATGTGCCAATGGGCAATGTCATTCTTCAGACTTCCCTTTACCCCTTCCTTTACTGCTTCCGATGGCTTTGTTTTGGGATACAGATTCACTGTGGCATTTCTCTTTACCTTCTCTCTGATAAGGCAGTGGTAGAGTGGAGTAGGGATCTTATTAGGCAAATACTTGCCCAAGAATCAGCCCTTCATATACATGGACAAGCATCCAGGGATAATGAAATTCCAGCTTGTAGAATGGGGGGTATAGTATGTCCCTGTGTGAGCTTATGAGAATTTCCCTTTCCATGTGTATCCTCTTCAGGACATCACTGAGTAACATGGAAGTGAGTCGAAAAAATACTGATTTTACCATATATTTGCCTGATGTATCTGATCTTCTTTCGCCACCCCACCTCAAGACCCTTTAATATATTTACTCATTTTCACCCTGGAATCAACCTTGTTCCTGACTTCTGTGCTTTTTTGTATCTTGTTCTCTCTGCCTGGGATATTCTTCTGTTACTTAAATCTCTGATAAAGACCTACTTGTTCTTTAGAACCTGGCTCAAGAAGTTCCTTCCCCACAGAGTTGGTTGTTTCCTTCTTTGCTTCAACTGTTCTTCCAATGGATAGACTTTTACCACTTATCCAGCTATATCAAAATGTGTATTTACTTGTCTTTCTTCCTTACTGGAATTAACTCTCCAGGGAAAGGGGCTGCAAATTATTTCCTTCTTTATCTTCAGTATCTAGCAGGTACGTTGCACATAGTATGCATTCAGGAACCGTTTGCTGAATGAATGCACAAAAGAATGAATGAGCCTGTAAGGCAGCGTTCTAGCCAGGGTATGCAGACACAGGGCAGCCACTGTTAAGATAGCCTTCTATGCAATTTCATTTTCTTGTTTACAAATTTTCAAGATATTTGGTACTTTTTGGTTGACTTAGAGAAGAATACTTAACAAAAACTATGGTCTTATCCACTTCTCAAAAGAAGACATTTATGCAGCCAACAGACACATGAAAAAATGCTCTCATCACTGGCCATCAGAGAAATGCAAATCAAAACCACAATGAGATACCATCTCACACCAGTTAGAATGGCAATCATTAAAAAGTCAGGAAACAACAGGTGCTGGAGAGGATGTGGAGAAATAGGAACACTTTTACACTGTTGGTGGGACTGTAAACTAGTTCAACCATTATGGAAGACAGTGTGGCAATTCCTCAAGGATCTAGAACTAGAAATACCATTTGACCCAGCCATCCCATTACTGGGCATATACCCAAAGGATTATAAATCATGCTGCTATAAAGACACATGCACACATATGTTTATTGCGGCACTATTCACAACACCAAAGACTTGGAACCAACCCAAATGTCCATCAGTGATAGACTGGATTAAGAAAATGTGGTACATATACATCATGGAATACTATGCAGCCATAAAAAAATGATGAATTCATGTCCTTTGTAGGGACATGGATGAAGCTGGATACCATCATTCTCAGCAAACTATCGCAAGGACAAAAAACCAAACACCACATGTTCTCACTCATAGGTGGGAATTGAACAATGAGAACTCTTGGACACAGGAAGGGGAACATCACACACCGGGGCTTGTCGTGGGGTGAGGGGATGGTGGGGGGAGGGAAAGCATTAGGAGATATACCTAATGTAAATGACAAGTTAATGGGTGCAGCACACCAACATGGCACATGTATACATATGTAACAAACCTGCACATTGTGCACATGTACCCTAGAACTTAAAGTATAAAAAAAACCCAAAAAACTATGGTCTTATTAAAACTTAGTGGAACCTACCTTGAGTATGTTTGGTACAGCAAAGTGAGCCTCCCAACCTGCTCCCATTTTTTTTTTTTTTTTTTAGACTTCCCAGTCTTCGTATTTTACCTAAACGCAAATTCACTGCCTTGGAGAGTGTGAGTCCAAGAAGAAATCCTTTGGGGCAGGTTGCCACATTTTATCTATGCTCCTTTTTTCATTTTAGCCTGTCTTCCAGTTATTTTTAGTAAAGTGCTTATCAGGTGGGGAGAAGCTTCACTGTGAATAGGGAATGGAAAAGAGCTATGAAATGCCTTCCTCAGACAAAGGAGATGCTTATTTAAACTGCTGCATTATTTAATTTGTCTGCTGCTTCTGGGTTTTGTAGGCACATAGAACCTGTGAGTCTAAGACCTTGACCCTTAGAGATTTTGGAATAGAGACATAGTAGAGAATATGTGGGTGCCTTGGGGCCAGGCATACCTGGGTTCAAATCTTGGCTCTGCAACTTCCTGGCTATTAAGTATGAGTAAGTTTATTAGCCTCTCTGAGGTTTTCTTCCTTTATCTGTACAATGAGAATACTAACACTTATTCTGCAGTGATTTGTAAGTCTTAGAGATGATACATTTAAAACACTTGGTACATAGAAGGCTTTCAATGAATGGAAGCTAATGTAATCATTGGCTCTCTCCCTCTTACTTTTTGAGTAACAATAGAAATTTACCCTGAAGAGTATTTAAACCTTTCTTTGTGGCTGAAAGCATCACCAGTAAGCAACTGACTTAGCTTCATTATAAAAGAAGTTTTTTTTCTATTTCTGTTATCCTTTATGTTAGCTACCTTGGTTTCAAGATGAAAATGTGGTGTTTTAAGGTTGAACTCATATTTATCAGTGGAAGGCTGCAAAAATAATAGTGTGAGTGGGGTGGGTAGGGGAGCAGAGAAGAAGGCTTTGTGAAAACTCCCCGTTTGGTAAAAATCACCTCCTACCTTATAGCAAGGTGTGTGTGCGTATGTGCAGCTGTTGGTTTCAACACTCAGTTGTTGATTTAAGGTTCCAAAGGTGCTGTTTTGCCCTGGGGAACTGTTTGAGTTGTGTCAGGTTGATGGTTCAGGGCCCGAGTATGACTCTTGTCAAATTTGGGATCCGAAGCCCTGTATGAACCCGGTTTAGTATTCAGGAAACGTATCCATAGCAGCCGCTGTCAGGGTAACTATCACTAAGGGCAGACAGTTGATGGCTTCCTTCCTGCTATATGCCTGCCCTAAGTCTTAAAAATAGTGCCCTCCATCACCACCCACTTGCAAGATAGAATAAAGTCTTTCCTTCTTTCCATAGATAGTAGCCCTCCTGCCTCCCTTAGTTATAATTATATGATAATAATCAACACTTATGTTCTTCCTCCTTCTTGGAGGCCATCCCTATTAGAATCTCTTGTTCACTAGAACAAGAGAATTTTTTGTTCATATCTATCATAAAACTTGTACCTCTTTGTTCTTACTATCTGCTGATCAGAGAGAGACAGAAAATTAATAAGTAGACAAGAAACTTTTAGTAAGAAGTACTATGAAGAAAATAAAAGAGATAGTGGAATGGAGAGAAAGGGGTAGAAATTACTACTGTTGTAGGGTGACCAGGGGAGAACTGTTTGTGGACGTGATATTTAAGCTGAGGCCTTAATAGCAAGAAGAATCACATGAATTCACATGAAGAACTTGCAGTAAAGACCATTCCAGGCAGTGGAACACCTCACACCACAGCCCTGAGACAGGGGAGATCATGGTCTATTTGATGATTGATATGGTTTGGCTGTGTCCCCACCCAAATATCATCTTGAATTGTAGCTCCCATAATCCTCATGTGTCGTTGGAGGGACCTGGTGGGAAGTAATTGAATCATGAGGTTGGGGGGGGGGTGTGATTTCTGTGCTGCTCTCATGATAGTGAAAAAGTCTCGAGAGATCTGATGGTTTTATAAAGGGCAGTTCCCCTGCGCAAGCTCTTTCCTGCCACCATCTAAGACATGCCTTTGCTCCTCCTTTGCCTTCTGCCATGATTGTGAGACCTCCCCAACCATGTGGAACTGTGAGTCCATTAAACCTTTTTTTCTTTGTAAATTACACAGTCTCAGATATGTCTTTATTAGCAGCATGAGAATGGACTGATACAATGATCGAAAGGAAGCTTAGTGGTCAAAATGTAGTTTGCAAGGGAGAAAGAAGTAGTTCACAAAGTCAAGAGGCAGACAGAGGCCAAGCCATGTAGCATCTTTCAGGTCACAGTAAAGAGTTCAGAATATATTCTAAGACAGTGGGTAGCGGTTGGCAGTTTCAAGCTGAGGAAATAGTATGATGTGGTGTGTGTTCTGAAAATATCAATCTGGCTGCCATGTAGAAAATACCCTGTAGGGATGAGAGAGTGGAAGACAGGCCAGTTAAGAGATAAGTGCAATAGTCCTGGTGGTAGGTAATTGCCAGTTGGACTAAGGCATGTGTGGCTAGTGATGGTGAGGGGGTTGCAGATGGTAGGTCAGGCTACACAGAAAGCTTGGCCTTAAAATCAGAAGTCTTACCGTGTTGGCGAGAACATTTTGTTGATTTGATGACTCTTACCATGTTGGCGAGAACATTTTGTTGATTTGATGACTCCTCAATACTTTCCCTGGTTTCATGGATTTTGAATTCCATTTGTCACTGAAAACACAAGGGGCTTTCTTTGGCACTTTAGATTGCTTTTTTTTTTTTTTCTCCAGCTATAGTATGTCTTGGTAAAATATCATGGACTTCAGAGTAATACAGATATGGATTGAAATCCCTGCTCCAATGCTAATTGGATGGTTGACAGGATAGTTTTTTAATTTAATATATCCAATCTTCAGTTTCCTCTACTGCAAAATGGACTTAATAATAATGCCTGCTTCCTGCAGGTTTATACTGTTGGGTCAGATGAGATTGCATTTGTGGGAATATCTAGCACATAGTAAGCTCTCAATGAAAGTTATTTGCTTTGGGTATGTACTCTGCAGAGGGACTGCTGAGCCATATGGTAGTTCTATTTTTGTTTTTTTGAGAAGCCTCTATATTATTTTACATAATTGCTATACTATTTTTTTTTGAGACGGAGTCTTGCTCTGTTGCCCAGGCTGGAGTGCAGTGCAATCTCAGCTCACTGCAAGCTCCGCCTCCCGGGTTCTCGCCATTCTCCTGCCTCAGCCTCGAGTAGCTGGGACTACAGGCGTCTGCCACCACGCCTGGCTAATTTTTTGTATTTTTGGTAGAGAGGGGATTTCACTGTGTTAGCCAGGATGGTCTCGATCTCCTGACCTTGTGATCCGCCTGCCTCGGCCTCCCAAAGTGCTGGGATTACAGGCGTGAGCCACCGCTGTAATCCCAGTGTGGCTGTACTTTTTTTTTTTTTTTTTTTTGAGACGGAGTCTCACTCCATTGCCCAGGCTGGAGTGCAGTGACATGATCTCAGCTCACTGCAACCCCCGCCTCCCAGGCTCAAGTGATTCTCCTGCCTCAGCCTCCTGAGTAGCTGAGATTACAGGCACCTGCTACCATGCCCGGCTAATTTTTGTATTTTTAGTAGAGATGGGGTTTCACCATATTGGTCAGGTTGATCTCAAACTCCTGACCTCCAGTGATCTGCCCACCTCAGCCTCCCAAAGTGCTGGGATTACAGGCGTGAGCCACTGCACCTAGCCAATGGCTGTACTATTTACATTCCCACCAACAGCATACAAGGGTTCCCGTCTCTCTACATCCTTGACAACACTTACTATTTCTTGTCTTTTTGATAATAGCCATCCTAACAGGTGTGAGGTAATGTCATGTTCACTGCAGCATTACACCATAGCCAAGATATGGAAACAACCTAAGTATCCATTGATGGATGGATGGGTGGATAAAGGAATTATGGTATATGTTATATATTTCACATATATATGTGCAATATATTCACATATATTCTATTATAAATAATAGAATTTATAATAGAATATTCTGTTATATATTATAAATGGAATACTATTCAGCCTTAAAAAAGGATATACTGCCTTTTGTGCCAACATAGGTGAACTTGGAGGACATTATGCTAAGTGAAATAGAGCCAGGCAGAGACAGACAAATATCACATGATCTCAATTATATGTGGAATGTAAACAACATAGATTACATAGAAACAGAGAATAGAACCATGATTGCCAGGAGTGGGAAGGGGAGAAAATGGAGAGATGTAGATCAAAGGGTACAAACTTGCAGTAATGCAGGATGAATAACTCTAGAAATCTGATGTACAGCTTGAGGACTAGTTAATTATATTGTATTATATATAAGAAATTTACTATGAGTAGATTTTGGGTGTTCCTCACACACATACATGCACACACACACGGTAACTATTTGAGGTGATGAATATATGGATATGTTAATTTGCCACTTCACTATGTATGTGTACAGTCGACCCTTGAACAGCATGAGGGTTAGAAGAGCCAACCCCCCATGAAGTCAAAATCTGAGTTTAATTTTCACTCCCCAAAAACACGATTACTAATAACCTACTGTTGACCAGGAGCCTTACCAATAACCTAAACAGTCAATTAACACAAATTTAGTATGTTATATGGATTATGTACTGTATTTTTACAGTAAAGTAAGCTAGATAAAAGATAATGTTATTAAGAAAATTACAAGGAAGAGAAAATATGTTTACTGTTCATTAGGTAGAAGTGGACCATCATAAAGGTCTTCATGCTGTTTTCATGTTAAGTAGGCTGAGGCTGAGGAGAAGGAGGAGGGGTTAGTCTTGCTATCTCATGGGTGGCAGAGGTAGAAGAAAATCTATGTGTAAGTGGACCCATGCAGTTCAAACCCATATTGCGTGTCCTTTCTAGACTGGGAGCAGCAGTCAGATATTCCTGCTTAAATTCTTCCTTTTATGTCAGTGAAGCGCATGTCCGTGGAAACAATCATTGGCCCAGCAGATGTAGTAGGTACAGTTGACTTTCTATTTTTCTCCTTGATAAAAGCTGAGTGACTGCTCTTTTAATCTCCATGATAAAAGCTGAGTGACTGCTGAGATAAGCTCTTTCCCTCTATGGGCCTCAACTTCCCCATCTGTAAAATGAGGAATTTGGACTGGATGATTTCAATAATTGTAGTATTTAGCAATATGCCTTCATGTGATGCCAGTATTAACTTAACAACCACCACTACCATCAGTTATTGAACACCCGCTGTGGGCCAGACGATGTGCTCTATGCCTTACTTTCATCATTATATTTAATCTTTAGGACATCCATGTGACGGGAGTACTAATATTGTTCCCATTTTACAGAAAAGAAACCGAGACAGAGATGCATCGTGTGTTGTGGATAATGGCCACCAGTTCAATTCAACAAAACTCTCTGGGAGTTCCAAATGTGCCAGGCACATTGCAGGGCACTGCACCTGCAGGTATAGGCATTGCCCCCGAAAAGTCCCATGAGGGATCTGTGCTACCATCTCACCATTCCCGCATCCTCCGGCAGGATGGCACCTCACTGTGAAAGCAATGTCTGCAGTGGATATTCTTGGCATGTGAAGCTGGTTTGGGCTGGTTCTTTCATGCAGTACAATGTAGCCTTTCTGAATATTTAGCAAGTACAAAAGGTTTCCGTCTCTTGTTTGTATTCTCACACAGACCCATCTGCAGCCCCATCCCCTGACTGCCTATGCTTTGCCTCTTCTGATGTTCTTTTTCAGTAGCACTTATTTGTTATTCTTCTTTCTCTTTTCTGTTTTACTGTGTTTGTTAGCTATAGAAGGAAGATTAAACTAGGTACAAGGAGTTCTGTCTGCCTAGGAGACAGACTGGAATAGCAGCAAGGGCCTTTGTCTCTTGTGGGCCTGTGTGTGGACATGGTATGCCCAGGCTGCATGGCACAACTCTGACCTGGGCAATCAGGACATTTGTGTTCTCATTCAGGCTCTGCTGCTTGCTGCTGGGTGACCCCGGGTGTATCACCAAACCTGGCTGAGCCTGAAATTCTTTCCTATGAAATGCTTCTACTCATTCTGGTAGAGTCAGAACTTGGGTTTACATGTTAGATTGATGGCTTACCAACTTTGCAACGTAGTGCAAGTCACTTAACTTCGGTTTTCATTTATGTAAAATGAGGACATACCGCAGGGTTGTTATGAAGATTAAGTTACATAATCCAGGTAAGGTGCTTGGCACAGTGCCTGGTGAATTGTAAGCTCTATGTAAATCTTAGCTATTAGTAATGACCATACTGATTAATGGACTTGATGGATGTAAAAAGCATTTTCTAAACTGTAAAGCACTGTACAAATGTTAGTCATTATTTTGGTGATAATTGTTATTTTGAAGTAAGAAAGAAAGGACTGTTGATAATCTTTACTTGCCAAGTCAGTTTTTAAAATAAAATTGGGTTTTATGTTTATCTCCCTTAATAACATGCTTTTAATATTATATGAACTCCTCCTAGGGCATTATTGTTTCAGAATCTGGGCCATCGAAGGCCATCCCATGCCTTTATATACACAGAAATGGGAAATCAGCCAAAAAGCTGTGTAATTTCATTTTACCCTTTGCTTTTCTCATTGAACTTGGTAGTTCCCATCTAAATGAACTGAGTGTTGAGCTTTGAATTCTTCCATCAATAGTTCTAGCAAGCCAGTGTACATTGTGATTAAAATGTACTGACCCTCCTTAAAGAAATAAAATGCAACTAAACGGAAGGAAGGAATTAAATGGAGGAAAAAGGCAGTAAGGATAAAATAAATGCTCTGACAAGACGTCATCCTGTTTGTGCAGTTAAAATCTGGTTGTGTGAAAAAATACATATTCAGATATATGGTACTGTCAGGGCGAGAAAAACATAGTAGAAAGGATCTGGGTGAGGGGACTGTAATCTTTTGTTTTGAAACTAGGAGTCTTTCTTGAGTAAGGTAAGTAAAGTGAAACCCTTTGCCATGCTGTTATTGGAGGAAAATAATAACAGCTTAGAAGACAGCTGTGTTATTTCAGGCTTTTATTCTAGGTAGTTTTTGTGTTCCAGGGAGCAGGATTTTGACCTGCTTTATATTGAATCCATACAATAATAAGTGCTGTTATTGCCTGTCTCTGCTGCCAGGGCTCCCAAACGTGGTAGCCTCCATCCTCAAAGTCTGTGAAACAGCTTTGGATGCAAACAGAGATCTCAGAACTGTCCAACCACACCATTCTTAATAATGAAGAACTTCTGGTGGTAAATATTTCAGGAGTGTCTCAGAAACATGGCAGTTATCAGCTGATTTGGAATGAATACCTGCTGTTATGTAGCATAATCTTTTGCAACTTTTTATATTGGTTTAAGATGCACTAGTGAGGTGGCTAGCTGGCCAGTTGTGTATATATCCCTCATCTCCATTATTGAGTGGGTGCTTCTTTAGGCATCTTCTTTTCCACTCTAGATTATTATTACCAGCATGTTAGGGGCTGTGTCATGTAAACACTTCCATTCAATAAAGCATTTATTGAGGACTTACTGTGTGTGTACATTTGGTGAGGGGTACTTTCTCAGACGAATAGTTCCCTGTTCCTACCCTTAAAATAATGGCCCTCAAACTTCAGTGTGCTTTAGAATCTTCTGGAGGGCCTACTGAAACTCAGATTGCTGGGTTTCACCACCGGAGTTTCTAATCAGTAGGTCTGGTTGAAGAGTGGCACTCCAGAAGGAACACCGAGAATTTCCATTTCCAATAAGTGCCCAGGTGAAGCTCATGCTACAGGTCTAGGGACAACTTTGAGAGCCATCGCCTTAGAGAACTTATGGCACAAATGGTGAGAAGTGCAGGCAACTGATTCTTATAAAAAGCAGACTGAGAGGCATTAAGATGGAGGCATAAAGAAAAGGCTCTGGCTGCAGAGAGAAGGGAGCAATTAATGCACAGTGTGGTGACCAGGAAAGATGGAGAGAGGTAGGGGCATCTGAGCAAGGCCTTGAAGCATGAGAACGAATTAGGCAGGTGGTAAAATCTGCAAAAAGAAGTTTCTGTGAAATATAGAAGGTTAGGGGAACAGAAAAAGATATTCAAAGGTTACCTTCTATTCCTTTTCTTTCCTGGCCCAGGGCCATGAAAGGGAGCATAGGCTTAGATCCAAGGAAATCTCCTTTCACTTTGTATTTAAAAGCTCTGATTTAGGCTCTTATGGGGGCCAGGAATGAGACTGCAATTTTAATGACAGTGACCATCTCCCCTAGATCAAGGATGAAGAGACTCCATTTCCTGCAGAAACAAAAACGCCACCACTCAGTCCCCTCAGGGAACCTAAAAGAAATTAAAAATGGAATTAACAGTTCATCTGGAAACCCCCTTTTTAAAAATCATATGCTTAGCTCACTGTTCCATGAAAACTGTTTCTGAAACACCAGCTTAATGCTGCTGGTATCATATTCCTGTTCCATCCTTGTCTGACTGAGAGACCAAGGCAGCTGAGTGGCAGGGGATAAATGAGGTGTGGCAGGAACTTGGCAGGAGAGACTGAGACAGGGAGAGCATGCCCTGCCCTCTGTGGAGGAGCCAGTAGTGTGAAGGAGTGTCCATGCCTCTTATTCAGGGGTGGAGCCCACAGAGAAGGCCCCTGAAGCAAGGGAAGCAGCATCGGCTCATGAACGTTGGTTAAAATTTAGGCAGGCAGAGAGGGGCGGGAGAACCAACATGCACAAAGACATGGTGACTGACCAGGGCCTGCTGTGTTTTGAGAACTGAGTAAAGTTGTGTCTAACTGGAGTTGTGTGGAATCAAGCAAGAAAGTTGGTCAGGGAAAGGCGGTGGAAGGTACTTTGTCTAGGTCAAAAGAATTACTTGTAATTCTCTGAACATGCCATGTTGTATCACATCTCTGCCCTTTGTCCAAGCTGTTCCCTCTACCCAGAATGCCCTTCCATTACCAACTCCATAAAACCAACTCCTGTTTGTACTTCAAAACTCAAAGCAGCTGTCACTTCCTTTGGGAAATGACATAGTTTGGATATTTGTCCCCATGCAAATCTCTTGTTGAAATGTAATCCCCAATGTTGGAGGTGGGGCCTGGTTGGAGGTGATTGGATCATGAGTGCAGATCCCTCATGAATGGCTTGGGACATTCCCTTGGAGAGAGTGAGCTCTGGCTCTGAGTTCACATGAGATCTGGCCATTTAAAAGTATGTGGCACCTCTGATGTGGTTTGGCTGTGTCCCTACACAAATCTCATCTTAAATTGTAGCCTCTATAATCTTCACATATCATGGGAGGGACCTGGTGGGAGGTAATTGAATCATGGGGGCAGGTTTTTCCCATGCTGTTCTCGTGATAGTGAATAAGTCTCACGAGATCTGATGGTTTTATAAAGGGCAGTTCCCCTACACACGCTCTCTTGCCTGCCACCATGTAAGAGGTGACTTCATACCTCTTTTCTTTCCACCATGATTGTGAGGCCTCCCCAGCCATGTGGAACTGTGAGTCAATAAAACCTCTTTCCTTAGTAAATTACCCAGTCTCAGATATGTCTTTATTAGCAGCGTGAGAGCAGACTAATACAACTACCTCCCCAACTCTCTCTCTCTCGCTCTTGCTCTTGCCATGTGATATGCCTGCTCCTGCTTCACCTTCCTGTATGAGTAAAAGCTCCCTGAGGCCTCCCTAGGAGCTGAGCAGCTGCTGGCACCATGCTTCCTGTATAGCCTGCAGAACCACGAGCCAATTAAACCTCTTTTCTTTATAAAACACCCATTCAGATATTTCTTTATAGCAATGGACTAGTACAGGAAGCTTTCCTGGCTTTTAGATTGAGTTTCCTCATCCTCTGCTGGTTCTTATTATGCCTCATATTTCCTGCAAGCGTTGTACTTAATACCTTGTATTGGAACTATTTATTTACTTATTTACTCCTTCACTAATCACTTTTTCATTTATTCTATCAGTTCATTTATTTAACAAATACATCCCGAGGACTGTGTGCCAGAAATTCTGCTAGACCTTAGGGAAACAGAACAAAACAAAATGAACACAGCCTCTACTACTTTCATGGACTCATAGAGCAGTGGGGGAGCTAGGCATTAAACAGGGAAGGGCAAAATGAGTATATAATTAGAGATTTTTTTTTTAGTTCTCCTGTGAACTCCTAAAGGGTGTCAGTGGAGAATCTGGAGAAGTAGCATCTGGTCAGAGGGAAGATTATGAGCAAAGGGAAGCAATTTCACTTGGTCTATGATGCCTTTATATTTCCATGCTTTTAAGGATTTTTTGTCCTTTTCAGTATCATAATGTTGTTCAACATGATGGAGGGAGACAAAGGCTGAAAATGCCAGCACTTGCCAAGCAGATGGATACCTGATTATAGCACTGCCTCTTGCAAGTTCTGCTAAATGTAGCACTTTCTCTTTGATGTCAGTGCCAAGGAGAGAGTTGTGATGGCTGAACCATATTCCATACCACATGGTGAAGCTAGAAAGTATCATTCTTCTATTGAGCCTCAAGTAGCATCTTAACCAAACAATGAGAATTACCTTGGTAGAGAAAGACCTGGAAGATAAGAGGGATGGAGCTAACCATTGGCAAATGTTGAAGAAAAAAGGACACTCAATTTGTGGATTTGCGATAAAGGGTAGTACGGTAGGGGTGGGAGGATGGTTAATCTTCCAGATGCACAAAATATGCCATTGCAGGAGTCTCTGTTTAAAGACACCCAGATACCCAGTGATCCTTGAGAGAATGAAGATGTTAAAAAGAGCCCTTATACAAGGATTAGAATATCTTATTTAATAATATAGTTTCCACTATTGAGCACCTCCTGTGGCCTGGGCACTTTATGTATTAACTAAAGTAATCCCCAAAGCATCCCTGAAAATGAAAGTGTTACACCATTTTATAGGTAAGTTTGAATACAATTAAGTCATTTGCCCAAGGCCACACATCTAGGAAGTGGTCTGACCAGGTTCAAATCAAATTACATCTTTTAGCAAGGCTTAAGCTTTTCACAGACTTTGTATCATACTTTTAGTACCATGCTCGGTAAATGATATGGTTTGGCTGTGTCCCCGCCCAACCCAAATCTCACCTTAAATTGTAGTTCCCATAATCCTCTCTTGTCATGGGAGGATCCTGGTGGGAAGTAATTGAATCAGAGGAGCAGTTACCCCTCATGCTGTTCTCATAATAGTGAGTTCTCACAAGATCTGATGGTTTTATAAGGGCCTTTTCCGCCTTTGCTTGGCACTTCTCCTTGCTAATGCCATGTGAAGAAGGACGTGTTTGCTTCTCCTTTTGCCATGATTGTAATTTTCCTGAGACCTCCCCTGCCTTGCAGAACTGCAAGTCAGTTAAACCTCTTTCCTTTATAAATTGCTCAGTCTCGAGTATTTCTTCATAGTAGCATGAGAATGGACTAATACAGTAAACATCATTGGTGGCAGAACCAATAATGTATTTTGATCACATTGGCCATGGGGAGCCCATGAAGTATCTTGGGGCAGGGGAAATGATGAAATTATGGTTTTGACGGAAGAATCTGAAGGTGATGTGCGGGGTGGAACAGTGAGAGGTTTTCGTGCTCTGGTCTCTCTACCTAGAGATGAAATGAAGTAGGAGCTGCCAGGTCTATAATACTGGCTGAGATCTCATGAAGGAAAAAGCCCCAAATTACACACCTTGATGGTGGAGTTTAAGCTAAGGGAAATATATTTCTCTGGAGAAGGACCAGCCCAGGCACAAGTAACCATCTCTTCATCTATCAACCCAACCACCTATTCACTCATTCATTCATTTGTCCATCCATTTACCTATTCACCCACTCATCATTTTTTTTAGTTCTCACTCATCCATTGATCCAAACTCTTCAGCATCATTCACTTTCTTCTCTTCCTTTTTCTTTCTCCCCTTTACCACCCTGCCTAACTTCTCATTCCCTCTTTTCTACCCCATAAACATTACCCATTACCCACTTAAATGATCTTCCTCCTTCAAGCTTCCATATTTTTCACCACCAGATTGCATATTTTGAAAGTACAGACTTTATTGCATTGTTTTTCTACTCAGAAACCTATAGTGGCTCCTTATTGCTCTTAAGACTGAAGTCAGATGCCATGACAATCCCCCAACCCACTTTTTTCAAGCCCAGTGCACCATCATCAGAGCCCAGTGCACAAACCTCAAACTCATTGTTTCCTGAGCCCGGCCCATGCTTCCCTGTTTGTGTGCTTTTTCTCAAGCTGTTTGTATTCCTCAGGATGCCCTTCTTGGCCCTCTCTACCTCTAGAACCCTACCTTCTCTGGTTGAAATTTTATTTTGTGAGACTTTCTTTAAGCCCCATAACAAGGAGCTATTTCTTCCACTTTTGGAGTGCAAACTTTTTGGGGAGTCAGCTTATTCTAGTGTTAGTTTGAAGTCCAAGAGTCCTGGGTTAAAATCTTGGCTCTGCTACTTACTATCTGCATGACTAAGGGCAAGTTTTATACTTCTCTGAGCTCAGTTTCTGTGCCCATGAAGTGAAGGTATAGAAGTTATTGATGTCTACCTTATAAACTTACTGTGAGCATTAAATGAAAAACATGAAAATGCATAGCTAATGCTCAACAAATACTTGTGAGTGGATAAATATAATCAAGTAAAATTTTTGCCAACATTCATCATTATATTTTTAAATAATATCATAATATTATGTTTATGAGAAAAATATTTTTTTCCAGCCCAAATCTAAGCTGTAAGTACAGGTCTTGACCAACCCTCAAATGTCAGACCTTCCCATAATCCCTGGCTCAAATGCATGCATGTGCCATAAATTCAGCACCAGAATGCCTTTAGAAGCACTTCCAGCTGAAACCTATGACAACCTCAAGCCCTGGGGAGCGTTCCTCTCACCTGTATGTTCTCTATTTGTGACACTTGAATATGTAGTCTGATACCATGGAGCAGAAGTCTGGCCTAGATTCACTATTACATTGTGTCTAGAGGTGAAAACATGCTGCTGTAACAGGCAGAAAGCTTAGAGTCTTCAGGATCTGGCTTGGGATTTGGCTTGGAGTAGACACTTGGCTGGAGTTGGCTATAAGGAAGGATGAATCAATGGTTGAATAAATGGGGGTTGGATGGATGATTGGATGGACAGTTGGATGCATAGAGGGTGATAGAGGTGGTTGGATGGATACACCAATGGATGGATGGGGGTGGTTGGATGGAAGATGGATAGATGGAGGGTAGATAGATGGAAGGTGAATGGATAAATGGATGGATAGATGGATAGATGAATGGATGGATGGTGATGAATGGATATGAATGGGATACTCATTCTCTTTGATTCAGTTAAAAGGCTGAGAAGTGGTGTAATGGGATGTGCAGTAGACTAAGAAGAGGGAACACAGGTTCCAGGCCAACTTTTGTGGTTACTTTACTGTGTGCCCTGAGGCAAGTTATTTAAGTTGTCTGACGATCCCTTTTCTTAGTGTAAAACAACGGACTTAGATAAGATGATTTATATGACATCCTATAAGATTTTAGTCTTGTAATTCTATGACCCCATGGAGTAGAAAGTAGAGCAATATATTTATTTTTAACTTATCTTTAAAAATAGATAGAGGTATATGTTCATTTAGTATTTTTTTTTTTCTAGAGACCAATGCAGAGAAACACACACACTTCCTGACACACTTCCTGACTCAGTTCTGTGCCCTTCCCGCCTTTCAGCCCCATCTGACTTATGTCATTTCTCCATACCCACATCAGTTCCTGGGGGCAACAATGATTCTTTATTTGTCTCTACAATTGGTAAGACAACTTGAAGTCTTAGTGGAAAACTCAGATGTTAAAATTAGACAGCTCTAGTATAAAATTTTGGATTCTCCCACCCACTTGTGATATTCAGTAAGTTACTTTTTAGGCCCCTTTACCTGTCAGATGGTGTCACTGAATACCTCACAATGAGGATTAAAGAGAATATCTATGTCAGGAAGGAAATGATAGGTCTTATAACCTAGATAAATGAACATCTCCTCCCTCCCTTACCTTGGGCTCTGTGCAGAGATGCTATCAGTTCAGGAAACACCTGTTGAATCAATTAGGTTTGAATGCCATCCAGCCTCTGGGTTTTACTTGCTTTGCAGCTAATGCTTTCAATCTATCACCAACAAAGTAGGAAATGCAAATGTGAAGCTTTGGAAACGGCTTTTGCATGTTATAAATCTGGCATTTCAAGAGGCTGGCTGTGACTAGTGAGCTCAGCTTTCTTACTGTGTGGTCCAAAATTAATGCAGCCTGGGTCGGGCGTGGTGGCTCACGCCTGTAATCCCAGCACTTTGGGAGGCCGAGGCAGGCGGATCACCTGAGGTCAGGAGTTCGAGACAGCCTGGCCAAAATGGTGAAACCCCGTCTCTACTAAAAATACAAAAAATTAGCCGGGCGTGGTGGTGGCGCCTGTAGTCCCAGCTACTTGGGAGGCTGAGGCAGGAGAATGGCATGAACCCAGGAGGCGGAGCTTGCAGTGAGCAGAAATCGTGCCACTGCACTCCAGCCTGGGCGACAGAGCAAGACGCCGTCTCAAAAAAAACAAAAACAAAAACAAAACAAAACAAAATTAATGCAGCCTTCAGTATTGTGAGACCACTGGACACTGACGCCCTGGGTTCTGATAGGCTGTGGACATGGGGCTCATGGACACAGGGGGTGGGGGATATATGAAAATACTTCGGCAGCATAGGAAGAGACCTCAGTCCCAGAATAAGTGGTGGCTAAGTTGCATGTCCCACTTGAAGCATTAGAAAATATGGGTGGTGGGTGGAGAAGGCCCCTCCACTACCAGCAATATTCTTACACACAACTAGCTGCTTATTTACCTCAATTTCTACTGTCTGGAGCACTATTAACAGGGGACCTTTAGTTTCAGATGACCTGCTCCTGAATTGATTGTTGGAGACCTGGGCACTGCTATGTTTTACTGCAACATTAAATATGCATGCTGCCTTGTTCTTCCTTTTCTTTCCCCTCAGCAAACACTTTGTTGCAGTGATCTGAGTGAATGTGACTGGTCTCTGGTGGTCTTGATGTTCCTGCATCTAGCCCTGCATTTTACACATGAGTACACTGCACCTCACAGAGGGTAACTGAAGGGCCCAGGGCTACAGAGGGAGTTAGTGGCAGACCTAGGATTGAAACCCAGGATTCCTGACTACAAGTCACAATCCCCTCAACATTCCACTGCTTATGACTGTATTCCCAAAGGGTCAGTAGAAACTGAAGCATGCTGAAAGCACCTCTTAACTCCCCCAGGATATCTTCCAAAAGTCCCTTAACAGTGTCCAAAATTTCTAGATTATATCTTTCCTTTGGTTGAAAGCAGCATTTCCTGAAGTATCCTTATTTGATGCTCTATAAAGCAAAAGGCACCTACAGCAAAAGGGATTGAGAAACCTTAACTGTACCCCAAACCTCAGTACCACACAACATACCCAGGTAACAAACTTACACATGCACCCCTAAATCTAAAATAAAAGTTAAAATTATCTTTAAAAATAAAGGTAAAATAAAATGAGTCAGCATTGAAATGTAATTATAAATTTCACAAAAATAAAAAAAAGTTCCTGTTTGTAGACAGGAACTCAGTACTGAGTACCAGGTACTCAGTACCTGGTAGCTAGTCAAGGCCTTCCTCAGTAAAGAAATCTCCCTATTTACCTTTGTTATTCCATGTTTCTCAAATTGATTGTCTATAATAACCTCATTCTTCCTTCTCCTTCATCCATTAATCTCTGTAGACACCTCTCAGAAGGAGGCTCCTGGAATGCACCTTGATAAACGGTGGTTTAGGACATGGACAGTCCTTGTTGGTATGTCTGGATTGCTTTAGAGAGATCATAATGACTGACAAGCTTCTAAGTTTTCAGAGCTGTCTCACATCCATGATCCCTTTTGATTTACAACAGCCCCTTCAGGAAGATAATGTATTTCCCTCAACAAAAAATGAGACTTAGAGGCCAATAGGATTGAAGACAGTATATGAGATTGGGATAGGGTTTCTGACAGCATGGCCCACACCCACTTTTCCAGACCTCATCTCCACATGAAGCCAGCTTCTTAGTCTACCTTTATAGACCAGGTGCTGTCTCCTGGGCTTTGATTCAATGATAGATTGTCATTTTTCATCCTATCTGCTGTGGTTTGAATGTATGGGTCCCTCCTAGATTCATGATATGGTTTGGCTCTGTGTCCCCACCCAAATCTTATGTTGAATTGTAATCCCCAGTGTTGGAGGTGGGGCCTGGTGGGAGGTGATTGGATCATGGGGGTGGTTTCTAATGGTTTAGTACCATCCTGCTAGTGCTTTCTCGTGATAGAGTTCTCACAATATCTGGTTGTTTAAAAAATGTGTATCACCTTCCCCTTCACTGTCTCTCTCCTGCTGGCCATGTGAAATATGCCTGCTTCTCCTTCACCTTCTGTCATGATTGTAAGTTTCCTGAGGCCTCCCCAGAAGAAGACGCCTGTACAGCCTTCAGAAGCATGAGCTGATTAAACCTCTTTTTTTTTTTTCAAATAAATTACCCAGTCTCAGGTTTGTCTTTATAGCAGTGTGAGAATGGACTAATACAATTTGTATGTTGGAACTGAAACCCCAAGGTGATGTTATTAACAGGTGGGGCCTTTGAAATGTGATTAGATGACAAAGGTTCTTTCCTCATATATGGGATTGGTGGCTTATAAAAGAAACTTCAAATAGCTGCCTGGCCCTTTCATCTCTCCCAGCATGTGCGGATACAAGGCTTTTTTTCCTCCATGTTAGGATGCAGCAAGAAGGCACCATCTTGGAAGCAGACAGCAAGCCTTCACCAGATGCCAAATCTGCTGATGCTTTGGTCTTAGACTTCCCAACGTTCAGAACTGTGAGAAATACATGTCTATTATTTATAAATTACCCATCTAAAATATTTTATTATAACAGTACAAATGGACTAAGAAAATACTTTATTTGATAACTAAGGAAAATGAGGCTCAAACAGGGAAAATGGGGTGTCCAGGGTCACACAGCTAATTAGTTAGTCATGGAGCTATAATCAGACCTCCAAGGTTCTGAGAAGACCATTGAGGATACAGGTCCTGTGTGCCTTGGGGGTGGGAAAGTAAGCCTGAAAAGAAGAGCAGAGCATGAAGAAAGGAGGAATTGACAGGCCCCAAAGATTAAATTGGCAATGTTGCTCATTACAAGCTCTGTGAAGAAAAATTGCATTCACTGATGCCACCAAGCTGGCTGTCCTTCTGCAATACCTGGCTGCCAAGTGTAAATGATCAAAGAACACTTGGAAACTTCAGAGTGACCTATGCTTACTTGGAGGTTTCTCATTTGTCTAGTGACTTCATCTATTCAAAAAACAAGTGAGAGCCTTAAATCAGGATAAAAGTTCTCTGAGCAACTAAAAGAGATCAATCAACTTATTGATCAATTGCTAAATAAATGAATCAGTGAAAGAAACATTTAGTATACTCCGGCCCTGGAAATCTGTTGGCAGGTAGAGACAAGACAGCGTCCCCATCTCCAAGGAGCTTAGAGATGAAGATGGGATTCAGACAGTTAAGCAAATGACTATAAGACCCTATGACAGAGATTATGAAAGATAACCCAGAGAGCAGGATCTCCAAGGAGGGGCATCCAAACCAGACAGATCAGATGAGGCATTAGCTAGGGAGTCCCAGAGAGTACGATTCCTGAGTGACCTTTTGAGGGTTGAACAGGAGTTAGCCAGGTGAAGAAGAGAGTAAGTAAAGGAAATGGAGCCTCTGTAGAAAAGCATAGAGACCATAAAATAGCACAGTGTTAACTAGGCAGGGGTATAAGATGCATGGTGGGGAAAAAGCAAGTGTTGAGACTAAAAAAGTCATTGTGCAACCAGAACAGAAAGCCCTTGTGTGCCAAACTAGGCCACTTCCAAAACCATAGCAGCTTTGATGCCAAGAATCAGAAATGGAAGAAGGGGACAGAGAAACATTCCGTTTTTAAGAAATAACTGATAATGATCTGTCAGCTTTTTGTATGTAAATACAGATATGCCCAAGAGAGTATAAGCTCGTGGGAATGTACAAAAGAAATCTCAGAATTTTGAATTGAGGGTCACACAATTGAGTTAACACTATTAAAGGGTTAGCTAACACTAACACAGATATCAGAACTGATATCTGGATTATGTTAATTCACTTTAATTGTGCTGTTATCCAGGGTGCGACCTACTACTTCAGTCTCCTATTAGGCTACAGACCAGCCAGGACAGTTTACCCAGGAGTCTACATGGGAGCCTCATCCAGACAGCATCCTGGCGAGGCTGGATCTCCCATATGTAGAAGGGGGATTCTCAGAGGAGCACGGAATCCTGTATGTGTTACCCTGTCAAATAGGCCCTGCTAGGGAGAAAACAAGAAGCAAGATGCTCCTTCAGCTCCTTCAGGGGTGGCAGTTGATAGATCGAGATGTTTCATCTCACACAGACTGCAGGCGGATCCTCAGAGATCCCTGGCTGTATGAGCAAGACAATCTACTTTTAAGACCAATGTTTTGAAAAAGATTGGCCCCTTCTGAATGAGGAGTCATGGAACTGCTATGTGTTTCTTTCTCAGTGCTCTGGAAGGCTCATGGGTTCAAGCTGAGCCTCAAAGGGTTTCCCCCTACCCCGGGCTGCGGAGAGCCCTGGGGGAATTGGCTTCCTCGGGAGGCCGAGAAGTATTGAGGGGCTGGTGTGTTCCCTTCTTTGTTTCCTGTTACCCCGACAGGAATCTTGGCTCTGGTTAAGCAAAGGGGTACAGCAGGGCAGCCATGCCAAGTGGGTTCTTTAAGGCCTTTTCTTTTTGGATAGCACATTCTGTGGGAAAAGGTCAGACTGATTTTATTCTAGGACCAAATAAGTTTGATGCTTGAAAGCTCTTTTTCATAGAGACGAGAATGTTAGAGGATGGAAGGGGTCTTATATAATGGAGTCCAGTGTTTAGTGAGCTCCCCTGCTTGCTTCCTTCCCCTGGCTCCTCCGTGGTAACAGCCTGTCCCCTTCTCCTTCCTCCTGGGACCTGTCATAGAGATTTTAGGTTGTTTACTGACCCCCTCCATCCCAAAGCATGAGTGGAGTGATACTGTCATAAACCAGTCACGCCTCTCTGTATTTCTTTACCTTTCTGGTATTCCTATCCATAAAATGAGCTGATTGTACCTCATAGTGATCAGCAGAATAGAATGCATTTAAATGTCCCATAAAAACTGTAAGGTGAGACTGGGCATGGTGGCTTATGCCTGTAATCCCAACACATTGGAAGGCTGAGACAGGTGGATTGTTTGAGCCTAGGAGTTCAAGACCAGCCTGGGCAACACAGTGGCACCTTGTCTCCGCAAAACATTTTTTTAAAAAGTATCCGAGCATGGTGGCATGCTCCTGTAGTCCCAGCTACTTGGGAGGCTGAGGTGAGAAGATCACTTGAGACTGGGAGGTTGAGGCTGCAATGAGCTGTGATTGCAACACTGCACTCCAGCCTGGGTGACACAGGGAGATCCTGTCTCAAAAAAAAAAAAAAGTATCAAGTGATATATAAATATTATGACTATTATTAGTAGTAGTATTAGCACTATGATTGTACTCTACTCAGAGATTTCTTAAATGAATGAAAGGAACTTACATTAACTAAACATTGGACTAAACTAAGATAAAATTTGCTGATTTTTAAATGCAACTGAACCAAAATTTATGTTTTTTTACATTGTACAAACAAATAAACAAATTAGTGAAACATCCCACACAGTGAACTCCTGCCTAATCCTACTGAATCTCTGTGCTGTGTTTCAAGACCATTGAATTTTCTTTTAAATGCTTCTTCAGTGAATTAATATTTCATGCAACACAAGCCCCTAGTAAAATGCTTCATTTTATATTAATTTATAATTTCTATCTGTTGTTATCACATACATATCTCAGAAAAGTTAGAAAATCAGACCTTGAATCCCCCTTGATCAAATATAATAATAACGACAGCAACAATAATCATAACAGACAATGACAAGCAGAGTCTAGAACCAGATCTGTTAACGCCATGTTGTTTGCTTCATACTATAGCAGTTACCATGCTCTTTCTAACTACTTAGCATGTACTGGGGACATTGCTAGTTGTTTTATGTATGTGATCTCACTTAACCTTCAGAATGCTCTCCTATGAGGAATGTGGCGTTATAATTCTTGTTTTATATATAAGGAAAATAAGGCTCAGAAATGCAAAGACACTGGCCTAAGCACACACAGATAACAGGTGACAGCTCTCACTGACTCCGCAATCCACATTCTTAAACTGCTATGCTAGAATCTTTCCTTGTATAAAATATGAGGAGACTCTAAGAGAAATCATGTATCCTAGTATTTAATCATTTCTCTGATGGCCTTCATATCTAGCTCATTACCTATAATTCATCACAAATATGCAAATAAAAAAGCAGATATCAAAATATTATTTAGGTAGATCAGTGTCCCGGCAAAGCACAGTCATGCGGACGCAGGCAACTCATCTTTCCCCTGACACATACAGCCCCTAAATCATTACTGAATACAGCCCAGGGTAGCCGCCAATATTGAAAATGATGACTTGACTTTGTACACCATATTTAAGGAAACAGTGATGAAAATAACATATTGTAAAAGAGCATTATTTTCTAATAATAACTATTTAGAGTGCTGGTGCTTAAATCTGTAATTGACCATCTTTGTTTGAGTTTATGAGTCTGGGTAAATAGGGTCTTGGGATATATATATATATGTGTGTGTGTATATATATATATATATAATCTAAGAATATATATATAATCTGATAGCATCTATTTTATTCCACGTGCATCCCAAATCTACTGCTACAGGATGATACCAGATAAACATGCACACGCACATACTCAAACATTTATATACATATGTATATTCACAGTAACTGAGATGCTGAGATGACAAGTTACTATGAAAACCTAGATGTTTACACTTCATGTTTTTAAAATAGTCTATATCATTTCTACAATTCATATAATTCTTATGACACTGACTGTCTTGCACCAAAGTTGTATGTGTGTGTGTGTGTATTAGTATATGGCTTCAAACCTCTGTCTTCCTCTCGCATATATAACTGCAAAGCCTGAGTCTTATAAATGATTATTTCCCTTTGCTCAGTACTGGGCACAGAGTCTCAGACATGAATTGAATAAGACTTTATTTACGAACAGAGCCAGAAGAGACATAACAAATCGATCAGTCAAATTTCTTCATTTACCAGATGGGAAATTTGGGGATCAGAGATACTAAAGGCCTGGAGATCGGACAGCTAGTAAGGGCACACCGGGGCCCTAAGCAGGCCTTTTTACTTAGCACTGTGTGATTTCACAGAACAAAGGGGAACTATATGTTCTATAGAAGGTAAATTACGAGGCTGCCTAAAATTTGGGAGCTTCGTCAAGGTAAACTGTTTTCATCTTGATAAAAGAAGAAGAGAGCTCCCAAAATACTTTTCTTTTGACCTACTTAGCTATTATTCATCTCCCTCCAACCCCTGCCCCCATCACCAATTGGAAAATCCTGCTATATAGTTTATCATTCTATCTGCAGCTCTGGATTTAAAGATGCTTTCAGATGGAGTAAGGACTTAGGAAAATGTGCCCCAGGAAGACTCTGACAGACAATGAGACCATATGGCTTCTGTACCCTATCTCTCTCAATGTTTCGACACATCCTAATCCACTTTGGGAAACATAGCTGGGGACAGTGGAAAGAATGAGAGGAACAGTCCCATCCTATGGAGTCTTTTCTCTCCCCATGGGCCTAAATGCTGTCATGGCGATTTCTTGCCCTTGTAGTCACCAATCAGGGGCCAGCTCTAGGAAGGGGTGAATTGTGTAACAAAGACTGGATCTCATTCACCTTCAGAATATCTCAGAAAAATAAAAGAAAGGCAGACATTTCTATTCCTATTTTATTTACAGGAAAGCAGAATGAAGATAAATTAGATTTCAGGACTTTCTCATTTCTGCCACTTACTGTTCTTTTTTTCCTGATATATTCTTCTCTTGCCTTCTCTTCCTAGGAAGCTCGTACTCATTCTCTAAACCCAGTTCATGGATGAAACTTATTTCTTCCGTAGTGCAATAACTGGTACAATATTTAAACTATTGTGCTGTGATTTATCATATATATGTCTCTATCCTTCAGAAATGCATTAATTTTTAATAATAATCACCAAAGCCCTGTCACCACCCTTTCCTATACAAAGACATGAAGCTCAGAGAGGTTATGTGACTTTTTCAAGATCACCTAGTGAGGAAGTGATGGGGCCAATTCTTGGACACAAGGTGGTCAGCCTCCAAAACCTATTCTCTTTACTGTGGTGTGAAAATGCATTTTTTTTTTTTACAACAAATAACCCAGTTGTGAGGATGCATTTTACCCTTGGCTAACTCCTAATACCAATAACTACTAACTCCCATTGCTATAAGGCTTTGTGATTTACAAAGCCCTTTTCCACATACATCATCTCATTTGATCCATGTAACAAAGCTGCAAGGTGGGAGTTGCTCTATGTTTTAAAGTTTATTGCTTTACAGTTCAGGAAATGGAGGCTCAAAGAAGGGACTTGCCCAAAGTCATCCTACCATTTTGAGACAGCAAATTAGCAGGAAATTAGGCCCACATCTATTAACTCCAAATCCCTTTGCCATGTTGCAACAATTAATTAGGGTCCACAGTCAGTCTAACATGCAATGTTAATGCAATGGTGGCACTATTTCCAAATAAACTGTGCATAGTGCTTAAGATACTAAGACATTCTCTTTGGTTCCAGATGTTGCCAGACTTTTCCTCTTTTGTCCATGGTATGGTACAATAAACAGTGCTGTACATCAAAGTCAAGTGAAAGGATCCCAGGCCTCAGAGCATGATCAAGAACAGTCCCATTTGTCTTCCATGTATTTATCATATTGTTACATGACTTGACTTGGTGCTACAGAGAGGAACTTCTCAACCTTTTAGTTTTTCTCACAATATACACAAGGCACAGAGCCATGGGAGAACTCAGGGATATGCATAGTTCTGCATGTTCTAACTTCAACTTAACTCTTTTCGCTTCTACTTAAGAAGGCAAGGAAAGGAGTGAGAAGAGTATTATTAGAGGAAAATTCCAAATCGTTTACTTATTTTGAAATATATATACATATATGTATGCATGTACATTCCATGCTTGGTATCTTAGAGGTAACAAGTGCTTCTGACACGTCTTGGAACTGATTGGGACACACCTGTGTAGTGTGTTTCACTAACAGAGAACAGAAAGTTAACAATGGTAGGGCTCACAGTTGGGTCGGGCAGGCAGACATGAAGTATTGGCTATCATTCATGACAGGATGTCCTGGTGCAGATGATCCTCATGCTGGCAGAACTAAGAAAGAGTGAGGGGTGTATTCTAATTGGGAAGATGAAACAAATTTTGAGAGAGAACTGAATCTTTGACTTGAACCTACAGGGAGAAATGATATTTACTTAGGTGGTAGGGGAAATGGAGAAATAAGATAGGAGTATCATGAACATCATAAGATTTTCTCTTGGGCCTGGGGGAAGAATGTTAAGTAGCCCTTTTACAATCATAATAGACATTTTGGAAGAAGGAGGTAGGAAATGAGGTCTGAAAAGTAGGTAGTACTTTCATACCCTGCTACTGTGTATGGACAGTGGGAAGCCATTAAAGATTTGGCATTGGAAGTGACATGATCCAGCTCATGTTTTGGAAGGTTACTCTGGCAGCTCTGATCCTCTGGTATCTTGATGATCATAACCTGAAAAAGAACCTTGTGGCATGAAGTGGAGAAATAGAAGTGCTAGTTGATGAGCTCGGAAAAAAAATCGAAGATCCCATTTTCCTACTTGTGTCAAGTCAAATAAATGGAGCCAGATAAACGTGGAAAAAAATCAAGATAGTAGCAAAATTGCCTGGAAGCAGAATGTTTTTCAAAGTCCCTAATGAGGTGTCAGTGAACCTAACGAGATGGAACTCCCTACCCTACACCTAGTTTTTCATGCTGTCCTTTTCATCCGGTCATAATTAAGTTGTGAAATTGGAATTATATCCTATCATTAAAGACAGAGGCCACCTTTGCCTGGCTCCTGCTTCTCCAAAGAAGGTAACTGCAAAGTACCCTCTTCCATTGCTTCTTGTCTCACTTATGTTTTGATGTGGCCGCAGGTGAGGGCTACGTCATTTTAGATTTTGATTAAAAAGGGACACGTGGTTCTTCTTCATTGATTTCGGTATTGAATTCTGTCATTCTTAGTTAGGAATTATTAGGCAGCTAAAGTTGGAAGGAAAATGCCATAGTCTTTTAGTGCCATTGCCTTGTTAGAAGAAGGAAAGGGTGGACAAGGGAAGGAAGCATCTTCCGTGGGCCAGACATAGTGCAGGGTTCTCTAGGTATGTTGGTATCCCTTTGGTTTCTTAAGGGTGTTGGCATAAGAGGTAAGCATTATTCCCATGTACAGGTGTGGAAACTGAGGTTCATAGGCGTAATAAGCTTTTTATAAGGTCCCCTAACTGAGAATAGAATCCAGGCCAGGCTTATTCCAAACTCATGCTTTCTCTTCTTTGTTGTAATGAAAGATGATGACTACATTTGTATACAAACAGGGAGCACTGAGAGGGGGCTTAGATCTGTCAACTACCCCTCAATGGGTGCTTCCAGTGTCCCATGCTTTTCTAGGGCACTTTGAGGTCATTATTTATTCCTCCCAAAACCTTTTGAAGGGATATTACTTGCTACTCTTTAGGAGTGAGGAAATTGTGACTCAGAGAGTCTAAGTTATTTACCCCAAACCACACAGGAAGTCCAGATTCCACCTCACTACATTACCTTTCAAGTTGATATCTCTACAGGACAAAATGCCTGATCACAAAAGACGAGGCCAGTAAAGGACATTTCAGGCCCTGGGACCAGCAATCAGGATGGAGAGAACTATTTGGAAGGCATATCCACTTTTCCAAATTTTGGAATGTGGGGATAGGGTGGGAAGGAAGGTGAGAGGCAGCAGAGGCTTGATCTGCACAGGGGAGCAGCTAGCTCTGTGTAGTATTAGTCTGGAGTCCCACAAGCGCATCTACGATAATGAACTTACTAAATAAATAGGAGCATCATGTCCCTTTCTCTGCAGGACTATTAAATAAACTTATTGAATAGATTCATAAAGCAATGACTGGAAACTTGGCTGCCCCAGGAAGAGGGCTGTCATGGATGCTCTGTTGTCCTATTGTCAGGCCTCTCTGCTCCCGACCTGGGGCAGCTCTGGCTATTTCTCTTCTCCAGCTTGCCTGGAGAAGGCCTGCTTTCCTCTCCATCAGCAATGAGTGGAGACTCAGGTTTCCAGGTCAGGCCCTGTTTTCTCTGCTCTGTCCATCATAGCCTGGTATAAAAATGTAAATGCAGGTCCATGATTCCCTATTTGAAACCTTAGGGGCTAGATGTGTGTCCAAAATTTAGAATGATTCAGCTCTGAGAAAGGCAGGGATACATATATTACTTATTACATAACACTCCCTGCTGGGCTTGGGGCAGCACCCACAATTAAATACATTAATATTTCTGCTGTAAAACATATAACAAATAATGTAGGATGCATAACACTATAAGTAGCATTCTGTCAGTTCATGTCAGTTTGCGCCACCAAATTAGTTCAGGCCAGCTTAGATTTTGCCGCCAAATTGAATTAAGCACACACACACACACACACACACACACACACACACAATATTTGATTTTCAGAGCTCTTTGGATTTTATAATTCAGACAAGAGATTGCAGATAAATATTTGTTCAATGCTTGTTACTATTAAAATAGTAGTTCACATAGATTGAGTGCCTATTAAATGCCAGGTATTGTGCTGAGCAGTTTGCAAACATCTACTACATAAGTGTATAAAAGGTTATAAGAAATTTAGCTGTTTGATGGTACTATCAAGAGCTTGATAGCTATGTATGGCTAATGGCTAGTATTGAACTAGTCACATGTGTCTAGTGGCTAGCTTATTGGATGGAACATTTCCATGAGAGCAGAAAGTTCGACTGGACAGCACTGGTGTGTAGGCTGTATTGTGTAGTGGTTATGAGCATGGGTTCTGGAGCCGTACTGCCCAGCACTGCTATTTCCGAGGTACGTGGTCTTTGTCAATTTTTCTTTACCTGTTGGTGCCTCAGTTTTCTTGTCTGTAAAAAGAGGATAAAAATAGTTCCTACTTCATTTGTGGTTATGAGGATTAAATGAGTTTATGAGGAGATATATATATATATATATATGTACACTCATATATGTATTGCTACAGGATCTTTATATATATATATATATATATATATATATATATATATATATATATATATGACTTAGAGTAGTGCCTGGCATCATGTAGTTATCTCCTATAAGTATTATCTAGTATGATTATTATTAAAGATGAGGAAGTCAAAGCATAGAGAGATGGTTTTAACTCCACCTCCCAAGTCTTTGCTCTTAAGCTGAATGCGCTATAGCCTATTCTAACAAATGTCTGGGTCATCTCTACTCCTGTGTTGCTGAATGAGTGAGTGAGTGAGTGAATGAGGGAGTCTGAGAACACTGACCTAGAAGACAAGAACTAGGCCTGACCGGGTGCGGTGGCTCACTCCTGTAATTCTAGCACTTTGGAAGGCCAAGCCAAGAGGATTGCTTGAGCCCAGGAGTTCAAGACCAGCCTGGACAATGTAAGGAGACATTGTCTCTACAAAACATTAAAAAAATAATAAGTTAGCAGGCATGGTGGCACATGTCTGTGATCCCAGCTACTCAGGAGGCTGAGGTAGGAGATCACTTGAGCCTGGGAAGTCGAGGCTATAGTGAGCCATGATTGCACCACTGCAGCACTCTAGCCTGGGTGACAGAGTGAGATCTTGTCCCCCACAAGAAAGAGCAATGCCTGTACCCCCACCTGGCCCAGAAAAAAAATATTAAAAAAAAATAAAAAAAAATAACAAAGCATGATATCTGGTCTTTAGGGTCAGCCTCAGATGTTGAAGCACACAGTGAAGCATGGCTATCCTTTATTGACTCAATTCATATCTTTTACTTGTTTCATTTTCCGGTTTCTAATCTTAATTTTTAAAAATCAGCCATAACAAGGCTACCATAAGGCATCAAACTTGCCTTCAGGACTATATATTTGGGATAATATGTTGATGCTTCATTGATTCTGTGTGACAGCGGTAGAAACAGAAAGAAAGTGGAATCAAAGCTGCTGGTTTGAAGCCACGCAATGAAGCGTCAGATCATTTGGGAAAGAGGTCCCTGATGGAAGTGCCAGGATTTGGACATGAGCAATACCTGGTGTGGAAAGAGGTGGCAGTGTTTGCTGCAGGAGCTTCAGGCATGGAGTCAGATGGAATTAGGTCAGTCCTGAACCTAATATGGGCGACCATATCATATCACTTAAGCTTTTTGAGACTGTTTATCATCTGCAACATGGAATAATTATTTTGATTCTGCCTCTTTCACATATTGTCCTGAAGACCAAATGCAAACTAGAGTAACACACTGTTAATTATAAAGTACTGGGCATGCATAAGTAACTTACTGGTACAGGCAACACGTTTCTTTTGGTAGGCAGGGAAGCCTCTGAGCTTTGGGAGAGGCAAATAGAAATATCCGGTGGGCATTAGTTGCTGAGATTGCTTAGTAAATGATACTCATCATTTTTGTGTGAGTGGCAGAAACAATACTGTAACATATGAGCTATTAATATTCACCAATAGATGAACAGAGCATTTTTGAGGAGCAAATGAGTATGCCAGCATTGACACTGCTCTTTTTGGGCTTTCTGAAAAGAAGGCTTAGAAGTCCACTCGCAAAGACAATACCTGTTAGGTTATCCTTTGTGTTCTTTATAAAGTCATTTAGGATTTTGTGCCAATAAGAACCATCCCTTGTGTAACTTGTATTTTTTAATCAAAAAATGAGTTATGTCATCATTATTTTCTTTTTTGCCCTGGCAGCTAGCAAGCTTATATTTTAATGCTTGCTTGCAGCTGTTACCTTATTCTTTTTTCATGATGTTTCAGAATTAAAGAACTGAATTATAGAGTGAAAAACTAGGAAGAAAGAATAGAGATTGAAGTCTAGCTTCTTTATTTTACAGAGGAAGAAATGGAAAGTCTAGAGAGAGCAAGAGGGATGCTCAGGGACAGAGAGCCAGTCAGTGGTGGAACCAGGACTAGAATTGCTATCTCTGACTCACAGTCCACTCATCAGGCAAATCCTATTTAAAAGATACATGGCAAGCATTGAAGAAGATCAAGGAAGTTAGATGAGTCTGATGTATATTGGAAGCACTTGATGAGGCCATTCACTATATGGATGGATTTGCTAGCAGATCCTGGAATACTTAAGGCCCTTGGCTACTGTATCAATTAGGAATGTGTGTAGCAACAAATCATAAACTCCCAATTTATGGTGGCTTAAACAAATAGTGCTTTTCTTTTCCTCACCTAAGAAGAAGTCCAGATATAGGCAGTTGTTAGCATTGGTTTAATTGTTCAAAGATGCTTCCAGGAACATAGCCTCTTTCTATCATTCTACTTCTTATTCACAAAGTGGTTGCCTCAGTGCCAGGCATTGTATTACTTTCCAGGAAGGAAGAAGGAGAAAAAGCTAAAGCTAAAGGTTTCTTAGAATTTTTTCAGCAGACTTCTACTTCCATTTAATTATTTAAAACTGTGTCACCTGGCCACAGTTAACTTCAAGGCAGGTTGACAAACTGAGTAATTTAACTTTCTAGCTTCTATCACTGGAGTGACATTAATTTTTTTTAACAAATGATGGGCGGGGCACAGACATAATCCAATCACAGTGGATGCCAACCATGAGCAACTGACACAGTTGTAACAATACACACTGATTGAATATCAGCCTTGCTTATTGTAGGGGATGACGAGGGAGAAGAGGATTAAGGGCAGGTGTTGGCAGAGTCTTTGCAGTGTCTGCTGCTGTAAAATGTTCTACATCAGGGTCAGCAAAGGGTCAGTAGTATGTGTTTTACACTTTGTGGCTTTATAGTCTCTGTTGCAATTACTCTACTTTGCCATTGTTTTGTACAAGCAGCCATAGACACTACTTAAATAAATGGGCATAACAGTATTCCAATAAAACTTTACAGGAAGCCAGATTTGGCCCCTGGGCCATAGTTTGATGACCCCTGTTGTACATCCATCTCCATGTTAGGGATGTCCTGGCAATGAGACTGGAATGCAGGGTTGGTTATGTCTACCTATCTCTCTCAATGTTATCCAAAGGGTCATTGCCAACATTTTTTTGTTTGGGACTAGATAATCCTCCTTCCTGCATATGGATGAGAATGGATAGGAAGCCATTTCTTTCTCCTTCAGGAGGCTCTACATATGGTTACCTATCATTAATGATGATGTGGAAATTAACTTTTTTCTTTTTTGAGATGGAGTCTCTCTCTGTTGCCCAGGCTGTAGTGCAGTGGCTTGATCTCAGCTCACTGCAAACTCCACCACCTCCCAGGTTCAAATGATCCTCCTGCCTCAGCCTCCTGAGTAGCTGGGATTACAGGCATGTGCCACCATGCCCAGGTAATTTTTTTTTTTTTTTGTATTTTAGTAGTTACGGGGTTTCACTGTGTTGGCCAGGCTGGTCTCGAACTCCTGACCTCAAGTAATCTGCCCACCTGGACCTCCCAAAGTGCTGGAATTACAGGTGTGAGCCATTGTACCTGGCCAGAAATTAACTTATAAGAGAGCAGTCTTGTGTCTCTCACTTTGGGGGGGCACCTTCCTATATTATTCAAATATTTTCATCAAGAACAGTTATAATGCTTGGGAGATTAAATAAAATCATGATTGTGAAAGTGCTTTGTGAGCTCCAGAGCTGTACACAAAACTCCTACTGAAAACAGCCTTCCTCTCTGCAGATGCTCCCCGTACTTCAAGGACCTTCTATACTTTCCAAACACTGCACAGATTTCCTGGCATCAAATCTGCCCCTATTTGAGCTCCCCTTATCTTTCCTGCAGCAGCACAGTTTGCTTAGGGAGTGTGTTAATTACCACAATAGGGTCATTGAAGTTAGCTCTTCGTTTACAAAAACCCTCCAGGGATTCCAGTACACAAACACATGCCCACACTCATACACACACTCTCATTACACAGAAGTTTTTTTGCCATTTGTGCCTCAGCTTTTGACAACAGATACTTTTATGATGGCAGAGTGGAAGATGCAGCTGAAAAGCTGGAACTTGGAGGAATCCAAAGTTTGCTAATGGCAAATGATACAGGCCTGTGTCAGTCAGTGGAGGAATTCAGGAAGCACACCATTCACCTGGGCATCACGAGCCACCAGGTTGCCCAAACCAGAATCCTTGGTACCATCTTTAACATGTCCCTCTCCCACGCACCCTCCAACCAATCAACAGCTTGGTCCTGTCTGGCCAGAATCCTGCCCATCATCTCATCTCCTTGCAAAATCCTCCTCATTCTCCACTCAGTCTGGGCATCATGTCTTCCAGGAAGCATTTCCTGACTTCTTGTGCCTGTTTCTGGCACCCTCCTCTGTGCCACGATCCTTTTGCAGCCCTCACCCTACTGCTCTATAATTGCATGTTTGTCTGTTTCTCCCACTGGGCTGCAGGGTCTGTAAGGACAGAAAACATGTGTGTCTTACTCATCTTCTATGCCCAACATGGTGACTGCCACTTAACAAGAATTCAGTCAACATTCTATCCATTCATCTTCTCACAGGAAGCGTTGTGTCTCAGAGCTGTGGCTTTTCTTTATCTTTAAAATCTTCAGGGAAGAGTGTCCCCACAACCTTCCAGAGGCTTCCATTTTCTGCGTGGGGCATCATATTTACATCACACCACCCACTTGACAGGATCATGTACTTTAGGAGCATGTATGTGGTGCTTCATAAAATATGCCTGGCTGAAGGATTTTTAGAAAATTGTTCATGACATTTTCATTCATCATTCATTTAGGAAACATGTATTGAGTGCCTACTATGTGCTGAGCACTGAATTAGGACCTATGAATTCCATGAAGAATGACACAGAAATCAAACTATCATCCATGTGCTTTATGTGCCAGGCATTTTTTGCTAGAAACATATTGAAAGTTTCATTTAATCTTTGATATGCATCTGTGAGGTGCCTATCATTGTCTCCATTTTACTGGAGAGAAAATAGTCTCAGGTTTGGGATTACACAGCTGGGAGTTGAAAGAGTATAAAACATAGTCTCTGCTTTCAAAGAACTAATAGTTTAATTGGGAAAACATCTATTCATGCAGTTATTAATTCAAAAATGTATTTATTGAATGCCTATTTTATACTTGGCACTGTTATAGATTCTTTGCATATGGCCCTGAACAAGGCAAACAAGGTCGTTGCTCTTAAGGAACTTTCATTCTCCAGAACAGGAGGGAGGCAATAAATAAGTTAACATATATGTGAGGAAATACTTTCCAACTGGAATGAGTAAAAGGGTGAGTGGGGATTGGAGGGGCTCCTCCAGTTGGAGTGGTCAGGGACAGGCTTCTTAAGGAGATGATACCTGAGCTGAAACCTGCAGGGTGACAGTGACATGAGGGCCTGAGGGTGGAGAATGCTGGACAGAGGAAATAGTAGGTGCCAAGGCATTGCCACTGGGGGATAGGGAGAAAGGGTGCAAGTGACATGACAGAGTTAGATGGATGGTGTAGGTCGAGGTTTGTGTAAGGCCTTGGAGGCCATTATAAGGCTTTTGGATTTAATCTAAGTGCAGTAGATCATTACTGTAGCATCTTAAGCCATCAAGGAACTGGTACAACTTCCTAAAAACTAAACTTCTGGCTACTTTGTGGAGAAAGGATTATAGTAAGAGCAAGAAGGGAACCATGGAGGGCAGTTCGGAGCTGAGAGAGAGAGAGAGAATGATATTGATAGTTGTGGCTTGTATTAGGGCAGCCACAGAGGAAGTGGAGATAAGTGGATAGATCTAGGATGGAACAAAAGAGATAGAACTCAGATAAGAGCAGCAGGCACAGTGATATGAGAACAGGACTTACTGTGGTACAAAGAAAAAGAACACAGAAAGACATTTCCTCATTCTCTGATCCAACGTTTCCCAAAATGTGTTCCAAGTAAACACCATGTGCTGTGGAATGCTAAAAGTTGCTCTTGGAAAAAATATCAAATCCCTTTATTAAAAAATAATCTGGACAATACTGCATTCTGTATTGCAGAGGGATCATGAGCAAATAGCATATTCAAGGCTCTAGAAAACTCAGTAATGAAATCAATTTAGCTTTAATGTGGCTTTTCTCAAGTTTACTTGATTCCCAAAATCCTTTTTCACAGAACATCTTGTGCTGCTCTAGCATTTCATGGAGAAGGTTCAATGGGACAGAATGATCTAGAACAACATTCTTATTTGATTTGTGGCCAGATATCGCCCAGAGAGGAGAATTAACTTGCCCGAGATTACACAGCTATGTGGAGGCAGAGTCTGGAAGAAATTCTAGCTTCTCTTGACTTCAGACACACTGTTTCTCCTACACTAGGGTGCCGTCTGAATTTGCAGAGACTTGTGCTATTTGTATTGATATGGTCTTGACTACAAATAACATGCACCTCCACCCACTGCACAAAGAAAGCATTCTGCTGCACACACCACCCTCCCAGAAGGGCCCTAACTCAGAAATAGTGATGCACAATTCCCTGGCCAAGGTGTCAGGCTTATAAATTCTTACCCTAATGAAGAAAAGAGATTTGTAAAAACTGCACACTGTGAGAAATGCAACAGTCTGGTGGCCTGAGGAGTTGAGGTACTATTGAAATATGTTTGCAAACTTAACTCCCCAGCAACTTCCTAAATAATAATGGGCTATAATGAATTGATAACTAACATGAAGTCTAGACTCAGCAAAAACAAACCAGAAAGATTTTATATTCTAAGTTAGCAGAGACACAACTTGATTGTAGTTCTCGATAAGCTCATGGGGGACCTGCCCATTGTTGCAAAGGATAAAGAGTGCCTCTCTGCTTTCTGGCTGCAGGACAAAGAGAGTGTGTTCTAGGATCAGATTTGAATCCAGGTTTTGCTATCACCTAGCTGGACAATAATGTGTGAGTGTTTTAACTTCTCTGGCCTCAATTTCTTCTTGTGAGATGGAGATAAAGATGTCCTTGCAGGGCTGACACAAAAAGTAAATCAAATAATGTATGTCAGATACCTAGCCTAGTTGACTCAAGCTAGGTGCTCAGTAAATAAGAGCTGTTAGAATTATCAGTTAGTTTTTCCTTAACATCAATCATATCATTCTGATAGCATTTGCTACACATGACCTTGATGTTCAGCTTTTTGTTCACTTATTATTGGTGAAGACACTTTTAGTTGAAAATGACAGAATCCCACTTTGAAATAAGGTAAAAAAAAAAAAGTATTGTGTTTTGCTTATTTGTTTTTTGAAAATATTAGATTGCTTTATGCCATTGTGACAAGGGCCACTGTGTGTAGTTTGGCTTCAGGGACAATTAGAATTAAGGGCTCAAATAAAGCCACAATTCTCCCTGACTCTGTGTCTTAATATTCTGTGGTCAGCTTCCTGAATGTGGAGAAGAATGGCTACCAACAATCCTTAAGGACTCAACTGTAAGTTTTAAAGTTCCAGGGAGAGTCCCTGATTGGCCCAGAATGGGCCATCCCTGGACCAGGACCAATCAACCATGACCAGGTTGGGTAAACCTGTAAGAACATATGAGCATCTATTCATATCACATATCACAGTGTAGGAGAGAAGGATTACTAGGGAGAAGGCTTCAGACATGGAGTGGGGGCAGTGGTGGGCAGATCAAAAAATATTTATCTCCAAAACCTCCCCTTCTCTGCAGGAGATCTAGTAGGCAGCTGCTCTTTTTGCTTATTCAGCTTCCATTCCACCTCACTTTGTTTACTATACCCCCTTTGCCATTGGAGAAGTACCCCACTTCTTGCTGTGTGCTTTGGCTGGGAGTGTAACTCATCCTTCCTTGCCATCAGCCCATCCATAGCCTTACGCCCTTGGCCCACGTGAGTATGATGCAAGCTGGGCAAATCAGACTCTAGCTTTTTTTAGGCTACTAAAAATACAAAGAGTGTTTGGTTTTTGAGAGGAATGACACCTGGGCTAGAGCAAAGTCATTCTGCTGACAGGCTTACGGAGTTGATCCATGAGTTCTCCTCACCAAGATCCCTAGAGCCTCCTGGCTCTTTCTTGCCTGAAGTCCAATTATTCAATTCTCTGATCCATCCTAGAGCTACCCTGAGTGATCTAGCAAATCCTGCTACTTGTTTAAGTCTGTTGGTGCTGGTTTCTGTTGCTTGCACCCAAAGATTCTTAACAGATGCAGGCAGAGGCCTGACCCTATTCACGTTAGTTCTTCCATGCCTCACACTGAGCCCACCTGGTATGCATATGCTCACAAAACATGTGTTAGACCTGGTGACTGCATAAATTCCTTTCATTTATTTCTCTCCAAATCTCCTGTCCCCTTTCTTCAGAGAGAATTCTAGATCAAACCCCATATGTGAAACAGTTAAAAGGCTGAATTACTTGGGTGAGGAAAGCCCCAACACTAAAAGTTTAGGTTCCACCTTGTTTTTTAATAACATTTAAGGAAGCTCGGTGGTGTCTGGAACACAGTTTGAAAATCTTCAGACTTGAAGGTATTTCAGGTACCTTCCAATGCCTGAGTTGCCTTTGAATCTTGAGTGTGTCATCTTCTTTCAACCAGACTGTTCTCTGCATCTCAAGACTATTCCATTTGAGGCCCCAAAAGACACCTTTCTCTAAACTAGTATCTCTACTTAAGAGTGCTGTCAGTCTCATTCTCAGCTCAGTGTTTTACGTGTACTTGTCACTGGGGTATTCCATACTATTTGGGGCATCTGTATGTCATTAAGCATAAGGCAGCACAGGTTAATTGAAATTGTTATTTTTGGATTTGAAATTTTTTTAATTAATTGAAGCCATTCCCCAGAATAAAAATGTCATTTGCTTTGGAGCTCATAGCAGTGGCAATAAAAACTTAGTGCACATTGAGAGCACTGGTTCTCAAATGCATATTCCCGGGCACCATCTCTGAAGACGTGGGTTTAGTAAGGTTCCAATGGGTCTTAGGAATCTGCATTTGTGAAATAAAGAAAATAACTTTGCCACCATCATCAAGTTGTTTTCGTTTCTAAATATGGTAGTATATTTAAGTTCTTAGTCGAGTACCTGGCTTCATCAGAAGCACTTGCTAAGTAAATCCACTATTGTTAGTTTTGTTCATGATATGGTTTCCAGTAGGCTCATTCAGTACGGATCCAAGCACTCACTGAAAGTAACAACCAGCCCTAAGGGTGGTATCTCTCAATTCTGTCTATCCCCACCTCTACTACATTAGTTCAACTTCCCCTCATCTCACACCTGTGACATTACCAGGGCCCTCCCTACAACTTCAGTCTCCTCTGTTTGGGCTCATTCTCAAAAGAGTAGTGAGAATTATTTTACTAAAGCTCAAATCTGAGAGTTTTACCTTCTGCTGAAAATCCCGCCAGGGCTCCCCTTTGCTCTCAGAATGAAGTCTCAATTTCTCACCAGTGCTCTGTGCAGCCAGACTCATGAGTTCCTCTCTCACAGCAACTTTCTCTCTACTTCTCTTGCTGTCCATTGTCCAGTCCCCCTGAACAAACTGTGGGTCCTTCAGATTTCCCCATTCATTTTCCTCCCAGGCTTTGCCCATTTTTTTCCCTGTGTTTAAAACATGCTAGCTTGGCTGGGTGCAGTGGCTCACACCTGTAATCCCAGCACTTTGGGAGGCCAAGGTGGGTGGATCATCTGAGGTCAGGAGTTCAAGATCAGCCTGACCAACATGGAGAAACCCCGGCTGTACTAAAAATATAAAAATTAGCTGGGCGTGGTGGCAGGCACCTGTAATCCCAGGTACTTTGGAGGCTGAGGCTGGAGAATCACTTGAACCCGGGAGGCAGAGGTTGAAGTGAGCTGAGATTGCACCACTGCACTTCAGCATGGGTGACAAGAGCAAAACTCCATCTCAAAAACAAAACAAAAACAAAAACAAAACAAAAACAAAAACAGAAAAAAAACATGCTAGCTTCCCTTTGGCCTGGCCAAAGGCTCTTCAGGTTTCTTTCTGGCTGTTCTGTGAAACCCTCCCTGGCTCCCTGAATGCTAGGTTAGATTACTTTTTATAGAATTTTTTTTTTTTTTTTTTTTTGGAGATGGAGTCTTGCTGTCACCCAGGTTGGAGTGCAGTGGCACGATCTCGGCTCACTGCAAACTCCGCCTCCTGGATTCAAGTGATTCTCCTGCTTCAGCCTCCCAAGTAGCGGGGATTACAGGTGCCCGCCACCAGGCCCGGCTACTTTTTTTTTTTTTGTATTTTTAGTAGAGAGGGGGTTTCATCATGTTAGCCAAGCTGATCTCAAACTCCTGAACTTGTGATCCACCTACTTCAGCCTCCCAAAGTGCTGGGATAACAGACGTGAGCCACTGCACCCGGCCCTTTTTATAGACTTTTACTGCATTCCATATCTCTATGTCCTAGCACTTGTCACACTACATTGAAATTATCTGGCTACTTTTCTGGGTTTTTTTACTAGCTATTAAGCTCCAGGAGGCTGGGACTATGTTATTAACACCCTTTAATCTTCAGGGCCCAGCATAATGCCCAGCACATAGTAGATGTAGATGCTCAATAAATGCTTTAGAAGGAGGGAAAGAAAGAAAAAATAAAGGAAACAAGGAAGGAAGGAAGGAAAGGAGGAGGAAGGAAGGAAGGAGGGAGAGAGGAAGGGAAGGAGAAACGGAAGGAGGAAGGAGGGAGGGAGGGAGGGAGGGATGAAGGAGGGAGGGAGGGAAGGCAATTTATTTCAGCTGGGCCCTAAACAGTGATGGAAGGCACAGACTATAGATTCAGCTCTATAGAGAAAAGAATTCATAAGACTTAGGTGGAGTCATGGTCTCAGTAAGATGGCTTAGTTCAAGGCTGGCCTCTCTCCTGGAAGACATCTACAACGTATGAGAAGGAGCACTGGATCCAAGTCATAAAGCCACAATTTCAGTGTTGCAACCCTATCGCTGAAAGCTCCCTGGGGTTGGCAAGTCACTTCATTTTCTGGGTCTTCAGTGTCTGGTTTTAAAAATGGAGCTAATCATATCTACTCCAAATACTTTTATTGGGATTAAATAGGAAACCACTGGCCAGGCACAAAGGCTCATGCCTGTAATTCCAACACTTTGGAAGGCTGAGGTAGGAGGATCCCTTGAGCCCAAGAGTTCAAGACCAGCCTGGGCAACATAATGAGACCCTGTCTCTACCAAAAATTTTTTTAAAAATTAGCTGGGTGTGGTGGTGTGTGTGCATGTAGTCCTAGATACTTCAGAGGCTGAGGCAGGAGGATTACCCGAATCCAGGAACTTGAGTCTGCAGTGAGCCATGATCCTACCACTGCACTCCAGCCTGGGCAACAGAGAGAGACTCAGTTTCTATGAGAGAGAGAGAGAGAAAGAGGAAGAAAGGAAAGAAAGAAAGAAAAGAAAGAGAAAAGAAAGAGGAAGAAAGAAAGGAAGGAAGGAAGGAAAAAAAAAAAACAAAAAACCAAAACAACAACACTATATTTTAAAATGTGTTGGAAAATTCTTTGCAAAGATATGTTCTTTGCCAGAACATAAGCTCCTTGAGGGATTTAACGTGAGCCGTTTCTGTATTCCCAGTTCCAGGCCCATCATAAATGCTAAATGAAGTTTTGTTGAATAAATGAATGAATAAATAAGAGGATGACTGAATGGAGAGGAAAAGTGCTGGTTACGTGAACTAAGCAAATGGCAGAGAGGCTCAGAATTGCCTTTTTGGAGTGAGTTGCTTATACATATTTCTCTTTCCTGCTGCATGGATAGTTTCTTGAAGTGGGGGGACTTTTTCTTACTTTCCTCATTATTCCTAAGTGCCTTGCACAGCCTTAGTCAGCATTTGATGAAACACTTAGGAATTTGAAGTGAATTTGTGGAACATTTTATAGTTTTCCAGTGGGTTGAAGCAGGTATGTATCATCATCTGCATTTTATAAATGAAGAACCTGAAGTACAGAGATGTTTTGATGAACTCCTCATGTTTGCATCGATAGTAGGGGGCCAATCCAAGACTAGAACCCAAGTCTTCTCATTCTTTATCCAGTGCTTTTTCCCACCAGCCTCTTTGTTTGCTGGCGTCTCTCGTCAGCAGTGTTTCTGATATGAAATGATGCATGCAGGCACCCAGCACATGGGGGCCCTAAAGCAATGGCAGCCCTTGTATTTATGGGCAGTAAAGAGCTCCAGCAAGGAAGGTCCTTCTAATGGGTGCCAATGAATGTTTACAGATGGGGTCTTGCTTTTAACTGAACAAGACCTAATTTTAAAATGCATTCAATTATTCTCAAGCCCAGAAGGCATTTAGAAATGACTGTTGCTAACCACCAAAACGAGGAACTGTTCTGTGACCTTTAGACTCTGCCTTCTTCAGCAGCCATCTTTTGCAGGGCTTGATCTCACACGGAAGTGCCAAAGCACAAAATTTATGGAGTCCTCAGAGTTTTTGTGGTCGCAAATCACAAGACTTTATCAAACAGAAAGGGAAGTTTGCCTTAGAGGGTGAGAACATACTTTTCAGACATAGCGATGGGAATACAAACAGGCCAATTCAATTTCTTTTGGGGTCATGGTTTGTAGCTTTATTGAATGTGCGGCATTCCCTTTTTGAAAGTCCATAGGATGTTTTCACTTCAGAGAATAATTTCCACATCCCATTCGACACCAAGAAATGGGTAATTATTATATCACTTGGTGATTATTTATCACAGTTTGAATGAAAATAAATTGCTTCAAAGTGAAATCTCATTACATGGTTACCTGTCTGCCCTATTAATCTTTCATTTAATTTTCTTTATTTTAATGTGCATACAAATGTTTGTGAGCTATCTCATCTGTCTCCCTCATAATTCCCTCCAATGGATTTAAATATGTTAAGAGAAATTAAATAAATAGGTTAAAGGAAGGCTCGGGATTTGGGAAATGGGGGTTTAGCTGAGAGTGGTAATTTGTTTCTGAACCGGCTGTCTCACTTCCTGTGGAACAGAAGCACACTGGAAAATTTTTAAAAATTGGGGAAAACACATGTATATTCCTACCATAGACCAGCTAGTTAGGGTACAAGTGTTGATTACTATATTTTCTGGATCCAGCAGTATCCACAGTGCCCACACTGGCAGTTTTCACCAATGATTTCATTTCCACTAATAAAATCCACAAAACAGCACCGCTTTTCTCTCACCCTAAGAGTATGAAATCAGTCTTCCCTGAGCCTCCCCATTTCCACCTTAATCCTCCAAAGTCTGAAAATCTAGTTGAAAGGACTTGTCCAATTCAGTTTGATAAATACTAATTGAGGGTCCACTGTGTGCTAGAGGTTGGGATTTGGAAGTCCTTTCCCTCGGGGCTTCACCACCCGCTGGGGAGGCTTCTCTGGTGCATTTCCCTCTCTGTGCCTGGCACACTGCTATATGTATGTGATGAAACAGGGACAGGTTTCTTAGCAGCTGTTGGAGAATCCTTCTTAGAAAGAGATCCTCTTTATTGGGAATATCTTCTAGAAAAAGACTTCTTGGAGCAGAAGCTGATTCTTCAAAGGATCTGAAGGTGGGAACTGCTGACCTGGGATGTGAGGAGGGGTTTGTTGTTGCCCTTGAGTGGGAGGAAAAGTGAAAGGGTGAAGGAGTCAAGACATGACCTCCACTAAGAAAATGTACAACCAAGTTACTAGGACTCAATTTGACAAGGAGTGGAGTCATTAGAGGAATGGACAAAAAGACTGGCCCAAGGAAGAACAGAGACAGGGTGGAAGTTTGGGAGCATGAGGCAGGGCCCAAACTTGAGCAATGCAAGTGAGGCACTAATCTCCAGGGCAAAACTTAAGGGGATACTAACACCCAGTCATCAAGGTAAGTTAATACTCAATGCAATATTGTAAAAAATCAAAATTAAAGTCAGCAGTGTCAGAATGAACACATTATCAAAAATGGAAATGGTGACAAGATCAGTAACAGTGCAGTATGGAGCCATACTGGAGCCTGAGGCAAAGAAAATCAGTCAGTCATACTGGTTCCTGTCTTTATTTAAATATTTAAACATTTAAATTTTGTTTTCAGTAGACTTCATTGAACCACAGCCATGCCCATTCATTTTATTAATATGGGTATGGGTAGCCTTTGTGCTACGAAGACAGAGGTTGAGTAGTTGCAACAGAGTATATGGCCCACAAAACCTAGACTATTTACACCCAGGCCCTTTACGGAGAAAGTTTTCCACCCTGTGTACTAGATAATCACTGGGGTCCACTCTGGTTCTGATACTTGCAAATTGTGTTTTCAGTTTTTTTATAGTAAGTTACTTTTGATGCAAGATGGGCTGTAGCCTTTGATGGTATTTTATTTTATGCTTTGTAAACATTTCATTTTGTATTAAAGTACATAAACTTTAATAGAGGTGCATTACCGTGTATCGGGTGCCACAGGAAGTCTTGGATGATAGCTTGGTACATGCATCCCTGTCTCTCCTCTCCCCTCCTGAACTGTGAGTTGGCATATAGTAGGCAGGGGTCCGGAATGGTGGACACCCCATAACATCCAAACAGTTCTATCCAGTGAAGTACCCACCCTCAAATGGCAGTAGAGCCTCTTGGAAAAACACAGACAGACCCTCTGTTCCTGAAGGTAAGCCCTGTCCCTTGCCTTTATCTACTGCCAATTTTTGCATTTTCCTGAGGTTACTGTAAAATTCTACTCTGCATAATGTTGTCCCACTTTATTGGAAACGCTAGCTTCAGACAATGTGAAAATGATTGGTCGAGAGGCTTTGAATGATACTTACCAAGCTTTTCAGTACATTTTTTTTATCACATAGCATATATTCTAATTCATTAAATTCATTAAAAGAAAAAGGTGGGTGAGAATATGGGCAGCTTCCTATTCCCATTGTTATTTACAAAGCAGGTTTTTATTGTTCCAGTAAGAAAAAAATATTTTGGCAAGATGACATCTCTACTTTCTCTGGAAAAGTCCTCTTAAGGAATGCTATCATCTAAGATCTTGATATAAAAATAGCATTTGACCATCTCTGGATTAGAAAATATAGATTCAGGAGAAACCACCTCATCAGAGTTGGTTCCAGGACCATGGGGTAAGCAACAGATTGGTTCTTGGTGTCTCCATTCCAGAAACCAGTTTCACTCTGAAGCTGCTTCCCCTCTAGAGAACTAAGTGCTCTCCGGGGTACAGCTTGATCACACTCTCTTTCTCCCACTTTATCTTCTCATTTCCCTCCTTTCCTCTCCCCATCAGACTACCTTTTCCTAGGTCCTATTCAACAGGACAGGAATGCATACTGTGCACCCATTGAGGGAGGCAGGACAGAGTTGTGGGTCAAAAGCGAGGGCCTTGGAGCCCAATAGCTAGGTTTGATTCCAGGCTCCAAACCTGACTATCTGTGTAGCCTTGGAGAAGTGACTTAACCTTTCTGTGCCCCAATACTCTCATCTCTGAATTGGGCATTGAATAAGTTAATACATGAAAAGCACTCAGAAGAGCATGTGTCAAATGGTAAGCACCGAGTTAATACCTGCTACTGCTGTGTAGAAGCGCCTGTGGCAAGCATGATGGGGAGGTGTGTGTAGATGTCACAGCTGGAATGAACCTCAGGAATCTGATGGCCCAGGACCTGCAAACCTGGATCCTGGAGGAACCAACTCTCAGTCACTGTGGTGTGGAGAGGGAGGACTGCTGGTGGGACCTTAGGCCTTCAACTCCCCTTTCAGATGCGCTTTGTGTTTACTCTTCTGTTTGGGATCTGTTAGGGAGAAATGCTTTTACAGTTTAAACCAAAGTTTAGTTAATTGACCTATCTATATCCACTGTATTTACAGATAAAGAAAGTTGCATAGAAGAAAAGTGACTGGCCTTAAGTCATATGTCAAATTAGTGATAGATTGGAATTAGAAATCAATCAATTAAAAATATTTGTTAATGCTTAATATGTGCCAGGCACTGCCTTGGGCCATAAGTTCAAAGCATTGTTTAGGGACCTCCATGGTTTCTTACATCAAGCAGGCTCCCTCATCCACTATTCAGGTAGCCCCGTTTTAATGTCCCCTTACCCCCAGGTACTCCTAGGTTGCTCTCACTCTCTGGCCTGAACTGTTCACCTCATTTGTTCCTGAGTGCCTTGTCCCATACGATTACTGATCCCCCTAGCAACTGACCCCAGTGACAGGCTTTTCTTTTTGTATTTTTATTTTATTTTATTTTTTGAGACGGAGTCTCGCTCTGTCGCCCAGGCTGGAGTGCAGTGGCATGACCTCGGCTCACTGCCAGCTCCACCTCCTAAGTTCACACCATTCTCCTGCCTCAGCCTCCCAAGTAGCTGGGACTACAGGTGCCCACCACCATGCCCGGCTAATTTTTTGTGTTTTTTAGTAGAGACAGGGTTTCACCGTGTTAGCCAGGATGGTCTGGATCTCCTGACCTCGTGATCCACCTGCCTCGGCCTCCTAAAATGTTGGGATTGCAGGTGTGAGCCACCACGCCCGGCTGTGACTGGCTTTTCTATTCACAGCCTTACTGTGTTGGGTCTGCATTAGGCTGCAAACAGGAAAGTATCCCTTCCTCTGATCTCTCATTTCCCTCCTTGACTTCAGTTTTTTCTGTGTAGTTGATGTTTTGGACCTTACCCGACTCTTTTGGACCCTAGGACCCTTGACCTCAAGAACAGGATCCACATCAAATACATTCATTCATTCAACAAATGTTTATTGTGTACCTACTTTGTTCCAGACGTGTTCTAGGTGTAGATACTGCAGTGAATCAGAGAAAAATCCCTGTCTCCACTGGGGCTCACAGACCAGTGAATGGTGATATTCAATAATCAAAATAAATGAATAAAACATGTAGTATGATATGTGCTTATTAGTGATACAGAGGTAGAAAACCGTTTGGTGGGACCTCAAAAAGTTAAACATAGAATTACCATAATCCAGCAATTTGACTTCTGGGTGTATACTCAAAAGAACTGGAAGCAAGGACTCAAAGAGATATGCGTACACGCATGTTCACAGAAGCATTATGCCAATAGTCTAAAAGCTGAAATATCCCAAATAGCCATCAATGAGATGAATGAATAAACAAAATATAGTACAGGTATATATATACAGTGAAATATTATTCACCCCTTAAAGAGGAATAAAATTCTGACACAGGCTACAATATGCATGAATCATGAAGATGTTAGGTAAGTGAAATGTTAGACACAAAAGAACAAACATTATATAATTCCACTTATGTGGGATATTTTAAATAGGCCAATTCATAGACACAGAACATAGAATTGTGGTTTCCAAGGGTTGGTGAGGCAGGAACAGCAAGTTATTTTCTAATAAGTACAGAGTTCCTGTTTGAGATGATGGAAAAGTTCTGGATATGAATAGTGGTGAAAGGTTTTCAACATTGTGAACACACTTAATGCCACTGAATTTTATATTTAAAATTTGTTAAAATGGTAAATTTTAGGTTGTGTATCTTTTACCACGATAAAAAAAAATGCTACAGGCAAAAATAAAGCTTGACAGAAAGAAGTGTCAGGGTGGTGATAAGCAAGTTATGTTTAAATGGAAGGAATTGCTGAGCAGATGACACTTGAGCAAAGACCAGAAGAAGCAAGCCACATGGCTGTCTGGAAGAAAAGTGTCCCAAGGAAAGGGACATCACATGCAAGAGCAGCATGATAAGACAGACCAGAGTGGTGTTCAAAACTGAGCCCGTCCTGGACGTGAGTCTCAGTTCCACACTTATTTTCTGGGTGACCTTGCACAATAAACTTTTTTCCTGTGCAAGTTGTTTACTTGTATATAAGAGGGATATTAATACCTACCTCAATTGGCATTATTAGGAGTCAGTGAAATAATGCATGAGAGATCCTTCAGCACAGAGCATGGCACCAGACTGACTTTTAGCCAGTGGTGCCAGCCCAGCCATCCCTGTGTCTATGGCTGGTGTCTGCTCTGATATGTTCTTCTTGGTGCCTGTGCCATGCTGTTTAAGTATTGTGCCCTCACACCTGCCTGGCACAGAGTAAATGGTGAATAAATGGCTCATAATTATTCTTTCCTGACTCCTTGATTTTGATTCAGGCAGTGTTAAAGTACATGAAAGCAGTGAACTCAGTACATAGACGGTCATCAATAAATGTTACTTTTCTTCATTCATTCTCTCACTCATTCTTTCATCTGTCACAAATAAATGAGAGGCAGTCCCTGTTGTCAAGATGCTTGTTATCTTACAACCAGGAAGTCTAGTAAAATATGCAGGATAAGCCCCTAACCATCTCTGGGCACTCAGGGAGAGAGATGTGGCCAGAAGTACACAGAAAGTTCTGTCTGAGAACTGGGGTTCCCAACCTGGGTGAGACTGGGGTTCATGGCCAGGGAAAAGAGCCAGCATGGGAACTATGGTGGGAACATGGGTCATGGATGGAAAAGGAGATCACAGCTGTGGACAAGAATCATTCAGCTGAAATATTTCCAGTCTTACTGATACTGCTCTAGGACATCTTGAAACACCCATTTCTGAGGGGCCTGGGTAGAGTTGTTCTGGATCTCTTCCATTTGCCCCTCCATGGCCTCTGTCTCTTCTTCTCCACCTGGCTCTGTGCCACTGGAGGCTTCCTGGACTTCTGCATTATTTTGCTTGGCTGCCATAACAAAACACCATCAACTGGGTGGCTCAAACAATGGACATTTATTTTCTTACAGTTTTGAGGGCTAGAAGTCTGAGATGAAAATGTTGGTGCAGCTGACTTCTTCTAAGGCCTCTCCTTCCTTGACTTATAGATTGCCACCTTCTCCGGGGCTTCACGTTGCCTTCCTTCTGTACATGTTTGTGTCTGAATTTCCTCTTTTTCAAGGACGCTAGTCAAATCAGATGAGGGCCTACCCTAATTACCGCATTTTAACATAATTACCTCTTTCCAGACCCTATTGTTGTATACAGACACATTCTAGGGTACTGGAGGTTAGGACTTCAACATATGAATTTTGGGAACACAATTTATCCTATAATAGTTCATGACTGCTGGTTCAGTGTGGCCAACAGGGAGCATCAGCAGAGGGTTGGAGGGTGGGAGAGAGTGAGTTGAGGTATTGATCCTCTCATTACTGGCCTATGGTGTCACTGAGGACTAAACATCACAGCTCCTATCAGGCAGCCCTGTCTATGCAAGCCACCACCACCCTTCTCTAGGGTCCAGAACCACTGTCTCCCCTTGCTCTTTCAGAGGTAGGGTGGCGATGGAGCCCAGTATTACTATTCCTGTTTTCCCTTTGCTTGTCCTACACCTTTGTAAATAGGCCTTCTGTTAAACTCCCTTCATGTTACACAATTTGAGTGTGCCATCCGTTTCCTGCTGAGATCCTGAATGCTGGGGGAGGGGTGAAAGACGCAAAGAGAAATTATTTCACTTTAATGCTTATGTGAGTTTTGCAGGCAAAAGACATGGCCTGTATGTATTTTCTTAAACGTGTTTTCTTAGGGCTTGTGGTGGCATCCTCTACTGTCTGCTTTGTCCACTAACACTGGAGTAAATGGTCAATAAATGTTTCATTTTCTTTCCTAAATACAAAAGAGTCCCTGATGTAACTATTTTGGAACTGCCTGTGGGAATCCTGAGAGGAAGCAGCAAGGAAAGACAGCTAGGGTCTTGTGCCAGGGACCTAGGTGGGTCACAAACAGGCCCCGGGCTTGGTGGCTTTCAAGCTGTTTTTCTATTTTCCACCCTGTGTGCCAATCAGCAAAACAGAGACAGTGGCGGCAGCCTGTCCCCTTCCCACCACAGCAGTTGAGCTGAGAGAGTGGAGGTGCAGACACTAGTCACTTCTTTAACTCCATCTGGTACCAACACCCCCCACCTCGGAACTCTACCATACTGGCTTCTTGTGGTTCCCTGAACACTTCCTGCTCTTCTTTGCCTTAAGGTCTCATTATCTTTTTTTCTATCTGGGAGACTCACCTCTCAATTTATCTGATGAACTCGTACTCATCCTTTGGAGTTCCATGCCAACTTTTCTTCCCCCTCAGGGTAAAAAAAAAAGGCTTCCTGAACATCCCCCCTGTTCCCAATGAGGATCAGGTCACCCAGTACCTGTTTTCAACCTTCCTGGAGCTTCTCTTTCACATCATTAAAACTGTGATTAAACCATCATCTTAAAATTAATGGTTTACCTTTTGTATTTCCCATTAGATGGAAGCTCCATGAGGGCAGAGGTTGTGTCTTTCTTGTAACAGTCAGTACAGTGTGTAAGAGCAGATGGCCGGGGTGTGAATTCTGCTCCATCACTTGCCAGCTGTGTGACCTTGGGCATATGACTCAGTCTCTGTGCCTCAGTTTCCACATTTGTGAAGTGGGGGTAAAAATAGGACCTATGTCCTAGGGCCATTGTGGAGATTCAATATGTTGATAAATGTAAAGCATGTATGACAGGGCCAAGCACATAAATGTTGTCAATTACTACTGAATTCTCAGTTGGCCCTCAACAAATAACTGTGGAATGAAAAAGGGTTAAGGGTAAATTGCTGGACAGAGCTCAGAAAAGGCCTGCCCACTTCAGTGTGGTCTTTCTGTGATTTGACAGCCGCAGATTCACATGACAGGGGAGACTCCATGGCAACACTTACTATACCAGGGAATGTCCCTTGAAAGTTGTACAAACACAATGCAGTCTCTGCAGTGAGAAGGCTGGCCAGTCAGCCAGTGCTGGGATCGCTGGGTCCTACGGAGAGGGATGCAGTTAACACATGTGAATCCAGCCTCAGAGCCCTCCATGTATGGTCCATGGCAGCCCTGAAGAGAAAGTAGCAGAGATATATTGGCTCTTTGCCCTCAAGGCATTGGTAACTTGGGGAATGTTTGGAAACCACACTTTCCTCTTAGTTTCCTTATCTGCCTTCACATTGTAACTAGAAAGAAGACTTTTCTGGGTATATGTTATGGGGCAAGTGTTGAACCATCTCAATTTGTGGTTTCCTCATTCGTTAAATACAGACAATAACAAAGTATCATTGTCTTAATGACTACTTTTATCCAATATCTAATGACCTCATTAACAGACATGCAAATTAGCGCGCACACACATACACACATACACACATACAAGTGATCTCACACCACGGCTGAAACAGCTATCACAAAGCATATGCATTGAATCTCACCTTCATTAGCTAGAGAAGTCTGTAAGGCCATCACTTATGATCAATTTATACCTCCTTTACAGTTATTATAATCCTGATTGTCTGGTTTCTTGGTTTGAAACACATTAGAAATTATCATAGTAGGATAGTGAACCAAAAAGAGGCCATGGAAAAGGGATAATACTGCCAGAGGCAGAGACACCAACCACACAAAGTGACATTTATTTTTAAATCTTCGTAGTTTGGGGTCATTTCCTTTAAGGACAAAGCTCTTCAAAATCTCTTTAGTAATATCATTTCTTTTTAAAGTCATAATATTTTGACACTAGAAGAACCTAAGCAGTGCTCTTGTCCAAAGCCCTTATTTTCTGACGAGAGAAGGGTTAGGGTCGCAAATATACCCAATCACCCCACAGCTGAAGCTGGGTAGAGCCCCCACCACCTGGAAGTCCGTGTATGTTCTTCTAACTTTCTCGCTTTGCCTCCTCCTTTTATTGGTCAACACATACATGGTAAACATCATTCAATCCCCAGGCCTCCACTGGCCACATAATTTCTGACCACCAGGGACTTACATGGTGTCAGGAATCTTTCCCTTCATGAATTTAACTGCTGAATCATTACCTTTTTAGGCATTTTTAGGTATGATAATTGGTACCTTCAGGCTCAACTTCTATGTAAAAGCTGAAGACACAGAGATCTTCATTCAGTATATTTTCCTTGTGACCCAGATCCACAGCAATGCGTGTCCGGGGTGGGATACTTAACAATATCCATCAGGAAGAATTCCTTGGTAAGTGCTCGCCATGTGCTCAACCTATTGTTATGGAGTCTAAGAGTGATAGGGAAAGAACAGACCGATGTAACTCCAGCCCTCCAGGAAATTATAATCTGAGAGATTAACAGAAACAAATGGTGGGAAGGAGCCTCCAAGGCAAGCGGGTTGCTGAGTGGGAGACAAGAACACTGAAGCCTGCTGTGTCCTCTACTGTGGCTCTTCTGTGACCTATGGGTAGTCAGCTAACCTCTGTGTGCCTTATCTGTAGAATGCAGATAGTACTTATACCGATCCCTTGCGGTGGTTGTGAGCATTGAAGAAAATAACACCCAGTACATAAAATATTACCTGGAACATAGTCAACACTCAAAAAATACTAAAATTAGAGTTTCCGATTCCACTATAGAGACTAAGTACATGCGAAGGGTTTGTTTAGTCATATATCAAACATTTATTGAGCATCTTCTGTGAGCCAGGCTCTGTGCTGGGGGATGAGAATAAGGAGGTTAATAAAACAGACCATGTCCTGAGACAACTTACAGTCTAGAGCCGGGGTCAGCGAACTCTAGCCCCGGGCCCAAATTCCACCCAGCGCCTATTTTTCCAAATCAAGTGTCATTGACAGAGTTGGGCAGTTGCAATAGAGACTGTAAGGTCCCCCAAACCTAAAATGCTTCTCTAAGTCCCTTTACAGAAAAAGTTTGCCAACCTTAGTTTAAGGACTGCAACTTTAAGTGTGGTCTTTGGACCACAGTGTCAGCATCAGCTGAGAGGAGTGATAGAAATACAACATCTCAGGCCTACACCCCAGACTGACTGAATCCAAGTCTGCATTTTAATGCCACCATAGGGTTCTTTAGATGCACCTTAAAGTTTAATAAGCACTACTCTAGCACATGCCAAAGATGCTTAAATAAATCTCTCACTGAGATACACTGAAGAGGTGTTATGATAGAGAGATGGGTAAAGGACCATTTCTTGAACATTTACTTTGAGCCAGAGGCTGGCCTAAATGTTTTATATACAGTACCTTATTCAGTCCTAATAGTGGTTAAGAAGAGGATACTACGTTTAACTTCACTTGAAGAAACCAGAACTTAAAGAGGCTGGGTGATTTTGACCAAGGCTGTCAGTAAATGAATGGCAGAGCTGGAGTTTGAATCCTGGTTAGCAACTGCAAGCCACTTTCTCTTCATCATCATGTTGTTCTGCTTCCTAAAAGCAAAACAAATGAGGAAGTAAGGAAGAATTTCACAGAGAAATCTTACAAACTTGGCTCAGTGCCTACCTGTATCAGTCAGGGTCCAATCAGGAAAACAATCCACTCAAAGAATGTAAAACAAAGGATATTTAATTTGGAGAGGTGGTTACACAGGGATGACAGAGCTGCAAAGCTACAAAGCCATCAGGAGATTGTGAGGCACCCAGAGATTAATCACAGCAGGAAGGTGCTGCCACCCTAAAGTGGAGGGACAGAGCAATGGGGTGGTGTCACTGGAGCCCAGCAGCCAGAGTGACTTTGGGGAGCTGCACCCCAGTAGGCCTATCCAGTAGAGGGTCTAGCCATGGGACACAGAGCTGCTGGTGGTGCTGCCCAAGGTAGAGACCGGGGAGTAATGAGATTCCACCAATCAGGACCATCTTTCACTGCTGTTTCCCCACTAGCTAGAAACCAGCTAATAATGCAGGAGCCTGGAACACATAGCCTGCAGGGATCAGGATTCTGCAGTACAGAGCAGAGCAAGCAAAGGGCAAGCAATGAACCAAGGGGCAAGCAGGCCAGGAGAGGGTTCCCCAGTGCTCCGTAGTCTTCTCCCTGTGCCAGGAGCCCATCCTAGGCTCCCGTTCCCAGTCTCAAGTAGTATTTCAAAACTGTTTCCATGCCCCATATTGGTGTCCTTAGGTTGCTGTTCTTAGACTTTGGACTTTGTCTCCAGTTTTCTTTTTTTTTTTTTCCCTTTTGAACCCTTGGTTGCACCCTTTAAACTGGTGGTCCCCAACCTTTTTGGCACCAGGGACCAGTTTAATGGAAGACAATTTTTCCATGGACCAGGCAGGGTGGGCAGGGATGGTTTCAGGATGAAACTGTTCCACCTCAAACTATCAGACATTAGATTCTCATAAGGAGCATGCAAACTAGATCCCTCACATGCGCAGTTCACAATAGGGTTCATGCGCCTATGAGAATCTAATGCCACAGATGTAACAGAAGGCACAGATCAGGCAGTAAGGCTCACTCGTCCTCTGCTTACCTCCTGATTGTGTGGCCCAGTTCCTACCAGAGCACAGACCAATACTAATCCATGGCCTTGGAATTAGGGACCCCCGCTTTAAAGTGTCAGGTTCCTGAATTACCTTCTGCCCCTAGTCACTGTCTATCAGCTTTCCCGATTGCATACTCAGCTGCCTCTTGGTCAAATTCACTACACCCCCATGGCCAGCTGTCAGATTCAGTGCTCTGGGCCTCCACTGGTACAGGAGATTGAACAGATATTGCTGAGTGGGGTTTTGAGTGACGAGTATAGTTCATCAGTCGAAAAAGGGTAGTCTGGCGCTCCCAGCAAAATGGGATAGCATAAAATGGGAGGCAGCTAAGGCTCGGGGCTAGGGGAAGTTTGTGTGGCACTCTAAAAGTGTTTAGGCTTTATTCCAATAGTGAACCATTAAAATATTTAAATAGAGACAATATGTAATTGTATTTGTATTACGCAAACATTACTCTGGCTGCAGAGTGATTGTTTGATTAGAAGAAACCAAATTGGGAGTAGAGTGCAGTTAGAAACTTCATCTAGGTGAGGGTAACAGTTGACTTGTCTGAGGAATGGCATGGTGGATGGCTCTGAGAGATGGTAGCAGACACTGTTGGCCACTATCCAAACCATCACCCTCCCCACCTCTTTTTGCTGACAGAGACCTGATTTTATGTGAGCGCCTACTCTCTACTTAGACGTATATTCAAGCAAGGCGCCCTCTCCAGATCATGGAGTGATTTGTTTATTTTAGTTATGGCCACTCTCTTTCTTTTGCCAGTGTTTTGATTAAGAAAGGCATCTGATACAATCCTGGCCCATGAAAGGACCTGGAAGTCTGCTGGGGAGTGGGGGTTGAACTTGAGGGAAGGTGTTTTCTAATTCTTAAAAAGAGATGGGCAAGGAGAAACTCACCTTTTTAGCCTCCAGTTGTGCTTGAGGGAAGAAACCAGCCCAGGAATGTGATGGTCATCTCTGATCTATGAGGGGATCAGCTGAAGAGGAGGAGCAAAGCCCCTGGACATGGAAAGAACTTACCTTGAAAGTGGCATTGAATTTTTTTTTTTTTTTGAGACGGAGTCTTGCTCTGTCACCCAGGCTGGAGTACAGTGGTGCGATCTTGACTCGCTGCAATGCCCCTGCTGGGTTCAAGCAATTCTCTGCCTCAGCCTTCCAAGTAGCTGGGATTACAGGTGCCCACCACCACACCCACCTATTTTTTTGTATTTTTAGTAGAGACAGGGTTTCACCATCTTGGCCAAGCTGGTCTTGAACTCCTGACCTCGTGATCCACCCGCCTGCGCCACCCAAAGTGCTGGCATTACAGGTGTGAGCCATCGCTCCCGGTGATGGCATTGAATTTTTAATTACCCAATCTTGGAAACTTGAGATGTGAGACAATAAACCACTTAAAGCTACTTAAGCTATGTTAGTTTATGTGTGTGTGTGTGTGTGTGTGTGTGTGTGTGTTTAATGCAGCTCAAAGCATCCTAACTGATAAAGAAAAAAAAAATCAGGAGTTCATAGGACTTGGTGGCTTGTCTGCTTGTGGTTGTTGAGGAGAGGGATGACTGTAAGAGGAGTAATTAGTTTTGAGCTTGGGTCAATAGGTAGAAAATTGTGCTAGTTACTAAGGTGAAAATCCCAGACAGAGATACTGGTTTTAGCAGAATGGTGTGAATAAGAAGACATATTTGGAAGTAGCTAAAATGCAGTTGATGTGCAGGATGTGAGTGAAGGATTATGGGGAGCTGAGTCTGGAAGGGAGGGTTGGCCTGTAATGCCTGGTAATGATATCACATTGATGGATCTCATGTCTGTGATTTGCCATCTCTGTGATCTTGTGGATGTTGCTTAACTTTTCTAAGCTTCAGTTTCTTAATCAACAAAATGACGCTAATACTGCCTAGTTTACAGGGTTATCATTGTAAAGACAAAATGCAATCAGTGAATAAATTAAACATGTTATTATTAATTATTTAATGGGACACATGTGGGGAGCTCTGGGTGGTGATGTGCTAAGAGCTGCACTAGGTTTCAGCTGGGAGGGCTGTGCCATGGTTAGACAGAGGAGCAAAGGCTCTGCTAAGTCCTGCTAAGATCTAAAGCTGTAATTAACAAACATTTTATAGGCTCTGAATCTTTTGTTGTAAAGAAAGTGTATCCAAAAGGGTAATAAATAAAACTAACAAAACAGAGTGCTTTATTGGAAGAGGAAGGAAAGAGCGGCTCAGAACAACCTCCTCTCCCACTCCTGATTTAGAAACTCCTGCAGGGGAGACGGAGGGGGCTAAGGAGTCTGTAGGTCTCTGTTGGAAACAGGTTGGAAATTGCTAATGCAAACAGGAAGTACTGAGGACCATGGCTGTGGAGAGGGTGTAACAGAGTGTGAGATGTGGAGGAGGAGCACTTTTGGGAGAAGCAGGGGATTAATAAATGTGTGTAGCACTGAACCGACTTATTCAACTAAACTATATAAGTCTCTTTCCTAGAGAACTCGTACTCATCCTTCAGAATATAGCTCAAGTGTCACCTCTGCCAGGAAGGCTTCCTTGACATGTACCAAATTATCCTTTCTCTGTGCTTGCTCTGACAGAGAAATTGCCTCCTTGTTAGTCTGCCTGCCTGTGTGACTCTGTACCGGGCTGTGTCTGATTTGTTGGTGTGCCCAGCCAAGGACCTTGCACTTGTCTGAATTGTCCCTCCCTAAATGACTAGTGGGTGGCCTAATGGAAGTATAGCCTGAGGGTTCAGATTTAGGAAATAAGGCCTAAAGGAAGAAGGTAGGACTGGATGCCCACCCCAAGAAAGTCACAGAGTTGTGATTAAGGGCAAGAGAAAGAGAGATAGGGAAAAGTTAGAACCCAAATCTCAAAGACTAAATGTAAACCCCAGCAGATGGGAGCCAATTGGTAAACAAAAGGGAATCGGTTTACATAGTAGTACCAAAGGTGTTCTTGCGACCAAGAGTCTGACTCTAACACACTCAGACCTTCTCACCCACACTCCTCCCTTTTCCCTCCAATGACCAGCACAGCAAGGGCGTGCCACTGCCTCCCCCAAGACTTGTTGATAGAGTGATTAAATGAAACCGTGCTGTCTTAATTCTTTTCCTAGTTTTCAGCTGTTTGTTTAAATGGATTTTTTCCTGACCCTACTTGGCATTTCAACCACACAACCTCGGTGGGCTGTATGTTGTTACACATCAATACAAGCACCTCCTCTCCTCCCCTGGCTCTCCCACATTGCTTCTTGGTGTCCAAGATCAAAGAGAAATATTGTTCAAACTGCAGATGAAGAAACAAGGCTGGCTGCCTTTGATGTCAGGCAGCAGCAGTGTAATCTGTGCCCCCGACTTGCTTTTACTGCCGATGCAATTTGCAGCTGCGATGTTGAGTCTAGGTAATTGTTTCTCCAGCCCAAACACCACTAGTATTTTTTATTTAAGTGCAAATTTTCATTTGGCTAAATAAACGGTTCTTGTTTGCCCCCAGCGGATGGTGGCCCTGAAACACTGGGTGCTGGCAGTTTTCAAGAAAACAGTGCCCAGGTAATCAGAAAGGCCTAACAAGAGGCCATTATGTAGAGTGCCCCCTTCTTTAACTTTCCCTTTTATTGGAACGGTGTAATTTCAGTTTCATAAATACTAAGAGGTTTACCGCTGGGCACCGGAGCTATCCATCTCATTCACCTCAGAAATTAAGGCTGCTGCCTTTCCCTGCAATGTTTCTCTTTGTCTCTAATTTCACTTTAGCTGCCTTTAGAAACCAAGCCAGGATGTAAAGAATTCAGACCATTTTATTTTTTACAAGGTCAGATTGCTCATGATTTCTAATAGAGAATATTGAAAACCTTTTTATTGAGGGTCCATCCTTCTTCTAATATATCTCTCCTTCCAGACACAGTTGCAATCAAAGACATTAACATAAAACCTTAATCTTTGTTCAAGACTATAACAGTAGTAGTAATAATAACAACAGTGGCAGAAAATGCCACGTACTCGTAAGCGCACAGCAGATACAGTTCTAGGCGCTGCATGCACATTATCTCATTAACCCTTGCAACAATGCCGCAAGGCAGCTGTGATAGCTCTATGTAGCAGAAGATGCTAAGACTCAGAGAAATTAACGTCTTCCCCCAAAAATTACAGTAAGAGAGAGGCAAAGCCAAGACTGGAACCCCAGTTTCTCTGTTAAACTTCGAGACAGTGTTTTTCCTTAGATATGGTGGGAAAGATGGCATGGATTTTCACAAATCCATGAGTTATGTTCAAGTCAAAAACGACATTGGTGCTAAGTAGTGAAGCAGAGGGCCCATGCCCTATTTTGCTGCGTTGTGGCTTATAAAACACTAGAATGCTAAGGTATCACAATGCCTCTTCTCTCTGTCCAAACGTCTTCTCCACTGTGCTGCCTTTCCTCTCTTGCCCCGCGTTCCTTCACAGGAAAGTCCTCCCTGATCTCATCAGCAGCCCCTCCCATGTGCTGCTGCGGCTTCTTTCCCTGACTTTTCTCATGGTGTTATCACATGGTGTTGTAGCCTTGATGTCTGACTGTCACCTCCACCAGGCTCCAAGCTCCTTGAGGATGAGATTGTGTCTTATTTGACACCCTTTCCTAATGCCTGGCACTGTGCTTGGATAGTATGCAGGAAACATTTATTGATTGAATAGAGTGAATACACAGAAAGGTAAACATCCTACTGCCTTCCCGCTGAGAAAGTTAGTTAACATGATTTCCCTTCATACCTAGTAGAGTATAATTCTAGAATCATACTTATTTTTTCTGAATGGGTCTCTGGCTTTCCTATTTTCCAAACCAACATGGGGTCAAGCGTGTGCTAAACATTTCTTCCTGGTGGCTATTTCCCCAAAATTAAAGAAGATATGAATAGTGCTCCCAAAAGATTTCATATATTACAGTTCATTAGAAGATAATTTTTTAAATAGATGGGCAAATGACCACAATACCTAGCACACAGCAGATGCCAAGTAAATGTGGATCTTCCTCTACCACTTGGATTCGTTTCAGCAAAATGTCGCTAACCTGTGTCTCATTTTTCAGGTTTTTCAAAATATACTCTATAAAAGTCTTAAGGCAAAGCTGTTGTTCAAGCAATATCCTAACTTTCGGAGGTGAGAGAAGAGCTCTAAACTAAGAACCTCCACTTGGGGAGAAACTGGAATCCTCAATTTTGACTTCTGTTGTGTTCCCTATTTTAAACTCTGGTTTAAGTGTGGGCAGAACCCAGCCCTCTCTCTGGATCTCCTTAGCATAGTAGTGCCAGGCTGACATTTATGGAAAGAACTTTACTACACATGCTGGGAGAACCATGGAGGAAATGGTTGATAGAAACAAAACAAACAGTAAAAATAGCCGTATGTTGCCTTCCCCAGCAGAGTGAGAACACCAGGAAGTCAGGAACTATACTTAATTCGTATTTATGTTCTATCCCCTCATCTGGAATATATTCAATAAAGACTTGAATGAATGATGAATGTAGAAAGGAATGAATAAACCAAACATCAAAGAGCTTGAGTAGACCCTAAATGTCCATAGATGTCGTTACATAGGCCTTGACAATTTTGCACAAATTCCTCTTTCTTCCTTGCTTGATCTTTCTTTCTTTTCCCATCTAACTTTTTATTTTCAGGTAAATGCTGTTCTGCTTCCTAAGAGAGCAAACTTCCTATTCTGCCATGGATAGAAATACTACTCTCAGATCCACTGGTCCTCAAGCTCCTCCCACTCAGTTCCAGTTTTCTATGGGATGGGGGTTTGGGGTCATGCATAATTCACAGCTGATTGATTCAGCAGATGTGAATGGCACTCAGTGAGTCCCTATATCAGATCAAGCTCCTCCAATCCTAGGTCTTCCCACCTTTGGAGCCTTATATAAAAGGGCCACGTTTGGCTGACTGACCTAATAGGAGTATAATGAGAATTAACATGGAGGCATTAATAAAATGACAATAATCCTTTATTTTTAGCTTCTGATGGATTCATGGTAAGTTTTCCTTCTTAAAGTGCTCCTCCTTTGAAAGGTAATTACCTTTCAGAGGGCGCACCTAGAGAAGAATAAACCTCAGAGCATAGTTATTGAGTCCTCATTACAGAGCTGGGGATGCAATAATAGCTGCTATGTACTGATACCTGCTCTCTACTAAGTACCTTACATATGCTATAACTTTTAGTTCTCACTCCAGACATGCTATACAGGGGTTATTATTGTCTCCAGGCAATTGTTTCCATTATATATTAGAGGAAATGTAGACTTAGGAAAATTACACATTTTGCCTAATGCCACATGGCTAGGAGGTGAGTGAGCCAGAATTTGAACCAATAATTGTCAGATTCCACAGCTCATGCTCTTTGCACTCTAGCTTGCTGTTATTCCATAAGGACCTCACAGCATATTATGGAAGTATCTGCTGGAAAGTGCTATGGGAGAGCTAATGCCATGTGTTGTTGGAACATCAGGAGGAAGGGGAAGAAGAGCAAGTACTTTTGAAAGGAAAAGACATCTTATTGGGCTTTGAAGAGTGAATAGGGGTTTGCTGACCAGAGAACAAAGGGAAGAAATTCCAAGCAGAAGGAACAGCAGAAGCAGAAGTACAGAGGCATGAGAATTCATGCCTGCCATGTTCAGGAGTGGTGGGCCATTCCCTGGTATGTGAGAACATGGTAGTATAGGATGGCTGAGGCAGTAGGGTAGAGATGGGGCATGATGGCCAGAGAGAGGACTGGAGAGGTGGGTTAGAATCTTAAAAGCTCAAAACTTTGTACTGTGGTTAATGAGGTACCATCAAAGACTTCCAAACATCAAATCAAATGACTGCATGATGTCCTTCTCCCCAGGGCCTTACACTAATACTGGGACAGCACACTCAGTGACAGATAGGAGGCAGGGTATGAGCTGGGAAAATCTCAGTAGGGTGCTTTAAATCATTCCAGCTATGTCTACAGGTAGGAGACTTCAAATCAAGAAATACTCTTTAAACAACAATGTGTGTATGTCATGACAAACTGCCTTTAAATGTGTTAGGTGTTGAGCTGGGAATTTGATACTGGGTGGTGGTGTTATCAAGAGAGATCCGCCCACAGCATCCCAGTTTTGCTAATGAATTCCTTTCCCAGACCCCCTGTTTGAAGTGGAACATAATGAGAGTGATGATTCTACCCCAGGCAGGGCATACTTGGAAACTGTGCAATTAAATACATTACCTTGAAATGCTTTATTGGAAATGTGTAACAACACCCCAATAGGAAAAGTGGGTGAGGGTTGGAGCCTGTAGGGGGAAATTATTTCATTTCATTGAGAGATTTTAATACTTTTTTTTTTAAAAGAAACTGATTGTATTTAAAAAATAAGGTAGTTGGGAACAGTGGCTCACACCTGTAACCCTAACACTTTGGGAGGCTGAGATGGGGGGATTGCTTGAGTCCAGGAGTTCAAGACCAGCCTGGGCAACATAGTGAGGCTATGTCTCTATGCAAAAGTTTTTGAAATTAGCCAGGCATGATAGTACATGCCTATAGTCCCAGCTACTCAGGAGGCTGTCAGGAGGATTGTTTGAGCCCAGGAGGTTGAGGCTGCAATGAGCTATGATCATGCCACTGCACTCCAGCCTGAGTGACAGAGGAAGACCTCATCTCAAAAAATAAATAAATAAAGTTATACATAATGTTTTGAATTAAGAGAAATAAAAATATCAAGATTATATGGAGCCACTGGTTTGCTCACCTATACTAAGGACAGCAGCTTCACAGTATTTGCCTTGCTTTATAAAGAGCTTCTAAACTAAAGGATCCTAGGACAAGATCCCACAAGGGCATTGGGTATAGATCCAATTCTTCCATCTGTCTTGTCTGCACTAGGTCCCACCACTCCTGAGTAAGAGACAATGTCACAAGCCAACATCACCTATAAAAAAGGATTCATTTTTTCCTCCTGATAAAATAACCATTCTTTCATTTCACTGGCCCTCATTAAATGCCTAACATAAAATCCCAAAGGTATTCTACCCATCTGCTTTCAAAGACAATTTCACAGTCATGTAACAAAATGCACCTATGCTGTTAACCCACTTGTATGATGCTGGCCTTTAAATGTATGTGGTTTTCCAAACATGTTTCTCCGGAAGTAGCCATTATCACTTCTTCCACATTTCTTGTGACAAGCACATGTTTATCCAATTTGTATATATGTATGTGCACATATATATATACACATATGTGTGTATATATATAATTATATATATAAAATATGTAATATATATATAAAATTTTCCCCCTCTGAAGTAGGCATTTCTCCATCTTACACAGGGAGGAACTGAGGCACAGAGAGACCAGAGAGATGTGCCCAGGGACCTGCTGGCCAGTCACTGGTGAAGCTCAGTCTTTGTCCCAGGTCTCTGGCAACCCAAGCCTGGGCTTTTCCACTGTCCCTTACCACCGCACATACTCTGAGAGAATGGTTCCAGTTCCCAGCTTCTGCTTAGAGATTGGGACTACACAGCTCTTGCTGCAGACTCATGTGCAGCATTTCTTTATACATGGACATGACTCATCAGACCTTTGAAAATAGGATTGTTTCTGAACAGTCCTAGGGCAATCCCCTTTCCTCTCTGTAGCAAAAAGGAAGACAGAGCCACAGAAAGGAGATGACGGTGCCCCCTAACACCCACAGGCCTAGCTGAAGAGAAAGGCAGAGGAAAAAAGCCCTGAACATCATTTAAGCCCCTCAACCCAAATGCTAAAGCAAACAGACAATAACAACAATAATAAGACTGCCATTTACTGATGTTTTCCTTGTATCAGAAACATCTCATTTGATCCTCACAGCAATGCTATGAGGGGCAAGCAATTATTCTCATTTTAATGATGAGGAAATCAAGGTTTAAAAAGCTCAAGATTTTAAAAAACTATTTAAGACTTTACATATATACATTATTTAAAGAGACAGTTTGGAGGTGCCACTCCTGGTCCCTGGATATCTCTGACATCATTTTCTTCCCTGCTTCCCTTCTCTGGCACAGTGAACATTTTGCTGTTATAACAACACAGCAAGCAGGTAACCTCCTCCATGGCTTTCACTTGCTGTTCGCTCTCCCTAGAATGTTCTACTTAAACATTTTTTCATGGCTTGCTTCCTGACTTCATGCGGGTCTCTGCTCAAATGTCACCTCCTCAAACAGAGTTTCTCCGGACACCATTGACTACTCTCTAATCCCTTGATGTTGCTTAATTTTTTCATCAGCGTAATTTTCCTACCTATCATTGTATTTTGTATTTGTGTGTCTGTTTGCTTATTGTTTGGCTTCCTCTCTAGAGCATAAGTGTCATAAGCAGGGACTTTGTCTATTTTATTCACCAATGTCTAGAGCAGTGCCTAGCACAGAATAAGCAATCCCATATTGTTAAATGTATGATTTGTTAAGTGTGCAATTAAATGTTATCATAGGTTGATTTCGCTGTAAGAACATTCACATAACTAAATTCATATATAGTTAAACAGACTCTGTCCTGAGTTTGCAGCATTCATTCATTCATTCGTCCTTTGTCCTTTCCATTATTCAGCACTTACTAAGCTGCCCCGCACACTGGGCATTGTGCGGCATAGATGATGAAACCAGCTCTGGCCTTCATAATACTAGAGTGCCTTGGAGAAGAAGAGTGAGTAGAAAGACTGAAATGCTGTGGTATGCAGGAGCACATGGTAACGGGGGACTCCCAAGGAAAAATATTTTACTTCTGTCCTCAGGGTCTCATATTGAACAAATGAAATCTGTTGTTCGTCCCTTAGGGTGAGCTTGCTTTTTCCATAATTGGGGTTGTGGGGAGGGTGGAAGGAATGAAAAAATTAGAAAGGATCAGCTGACGTGCCTTTATTTCTTCACCATAAATACCTCTCACACCCAGGCTGGAAGGGAAAAGATGTAAAGAAATGTTTGCGCCTTCACTCAGAGCTGAGGAGAAAAAGGCAGGGTTTTATGCTGTTTTATTGACATTCAAGAATACCGCTTATCAAAAATCACAAGTTAGAGCTTTCTTGAAGTGGATTCATTTTCTCCTCCAAGCCACTTGACTGGATTTTGCCAGAGAAGAGTAAATTTCAAACCCCTTGAAAGTCAGTCTCCCCACAGTCTACAGACTTGCCACAACAATAGCAATAATCCCACTAATCCCAGCTTTCAGACGATGGATGTCCAAACTCCTGGTAGCCACCCCTCCCCCCCACCTCTCTGCTGTGTCCTGTCCCCTCTGCACAGATGCCGGCTACAGCAACCCTCTGCATGAGATGTGCTGTTTTCTGTCTCCAGTCATTTACCTTCTCCTGCCTGAAATGCCCTTCTCCTCTTTTTCCTTTGACGATCTCCCCACTCCACCCTATCGTCCTCCAAGGGTCATGTCAGGGGAAACTTCCTCCAGAAAGTTTCCTGTGATGCTGCTCTCCACCACCTTTTCTTCCACCCCTATCTTCATATTGGCTCTCATTGCACCCTTGGAGTCCCTCTCACTTAGCTACCTTTATGCTACAATTTCTACTTATGTCATCTCCTTCACGAGACAGGAAAGTCTTTGAGGACAAAAATTTCGTTTATTTTTGTCTTTTTTTTTTTTTAAGTTTTGGCTTTCCTAGAATCTTTCTCCAATTCTCTGTAATAAGTCATTTAATGCTTATTGAATTAGGCCTTTGCAGACTAAAGACTAGGTATAGATGATCTTTTGTTTTTCCTTGCTTGATTACTGAGGAATGTTTTATGTGTCCAACGAGATCACTGACTCAAAGAACTTAAAGGAAAAGCAGATTAGCCACTCTGGGTTTGGTATAAATGTTCCACATCAGAATGCAAAATCATAATAAAGGAATCTATAGTTTCGTGTTGCTGGGAGTCAGGAGGCCTGGACTCTGGTTGCAGCCCTGCCACTATCTTGCTGTCTGGCTGTGGGCAAGTCATGGTCCTTCTCTGGGCTTCTCTTACTTTCTCTGAAAAAATAAGCACATGGACTGAGGACTGTCAAGATCTCTTGTAGATCTAAAATCCTAGAATTCTATAATCTTTTTCACATATTAAACACTTTTTTCATGGGCTCAGAGTTGGCTTTACCATTTCAATGTCTTGTGACAGTATTAGCTAGGAAATGCAAGCATCTGACCTCAGCAGAAACACTACAAGTCCCCACCAATCAAATTTCTCAGAAGAAAGTACATTCAAGTGGGGGAAAAAAAAGAGATGGGGAGTTATTCATTTACTGCTCTCTAAGGCTCAAAAATATAGAGATTACTATACTACATCTTCCTACAAGTTTTTTTACTTAATCTTACTGGCAGCCCTTTGAAGTAGCCCAGGTGGGCAACTGGGTAGCCATTAAATATGCCATTCGCCAAATGGTTCAACTCTTCATTCTTCTAAGAGAATAGTAGGAGCATGATTTCTGGCCCACAGTGGTTGGGGATACTATGTAACCAGTTCTTTCTAAGAAGTTGTGAAATAATTGTCAACTTCAAGCTGAGCATTTAAGTGCAGGCATGAGGCCATCTCAGTTTCTCTGTTTCCTCCACAAGGGTGGGCAGAAGTGTTCCAATCAATGGCTGCTCCATCAGCATAGGTTCTGGAGTGAGGCTAGTGTAGAGAAGAAGCCCCAGATGACAGATGAACCGAGAGGTACACATAGCACCAGCAAAAAACAAAACAAAGAAAATCTTCATTGCTTTAAATCACTGGCATTCTGGTGCTATTTGTTGCTGCGTCACAATTTATCCTACCTTGACTGACATGGGCATTATTCCTAGTTTTCCTATGAGGAAAACTGAAGCTCAGTAAAGTAAAATGAACACTTTTTTAGGGTCATACAAACCTCATAAGTGTCCAAACCTGGTTCAGTGCTATTTTCTCTGTTCCATACTGCTGTCTTAATTAGGATTAGGTATTAAGCTTGATTTAATTTGAGCCCAGCCTGTGGGTACTGGCTTTCTTGGTCACCTATTGGAAGATAAGAAGGGATAGTGATAAGAGCATAGGCTTTGGAGCTGAGCAGGTATGAGCTTGAGTCCAGGTTCTGCCACTCATTAGCTCAATGTCCTTGGCATGTTGCTAGTGTTTGGTCTCCTAGTTCTTCTGAATTAAGCAGGACTGCAGATAATGGGAATCCTTAATAGCAGGGAAAACTTACTGTTAATTGTATGATAGCAAACATCAGTTGCAGGATGGGTAGTTATTTTGGGGTGATGTCTGCCTTCCAAACATTCCTCAAATCAGAGAGGCTAAGTCACTTACCTGTATTCATGCAATAAATGGCAGAGCGTTGATCCCAACACAGGCCTTTCTGATTCCTTCCAGTGTGTCTCAGCCTTCAAGACAAAACTAGCTCTGCTAAAATTCTACGACAGTGAGGAATGAGAGGCACAGCCCAAATTTAATGACTAACTTCTTGTTTGACTTGGAGCTTCAAGTTGATTTACTCCTTGAATATTCTTTTCTCTCTTACTCTGGCTTAGCATTGAGAATGGCAGACATTGCCTTGGCAAGGTTACAGGATAAACTTGCTGCTTTTAGGACGTCTGTATCCAGCAGAATCTTTATTTTCTGTCCCTTGGGCATAATCTTGGAAAAACACATCTGTTATTCTGGGTGCTTACCTGGCTGGGCTTATTTTTCCTCCCTTGGATGGAGAAAAATGTGCTATCAACAGATGAGGAAGAGTTTTCACATCTTTTGAAGTCACAGACCCTTTGGGTATTAAAAAACAAACTCTCAGAATCTTGATTAAGTCATAAAGTGTTATTGAAAAAATGAGAGATCAGTCCTTCAGCTCGAAGATGTCAAAGTCACTGGACATGAATTTGGGGTCTCTACTGATTAAGTCACTGAAGTGTGGACAATGGTTGGGGGTTGAGCACACCTTAACAGATGGACTGTACATTTCTCAATTACCTGTCCCAGGACACATATCCCTTCCTTTCCCATTGGCTAAGCCACATTTACATGCAACTGCCTCGAAACTCATCCTCTCTGGTAACTTTCCAGGACCTGAAAAACAGAAACAAAGGCTAGGATGAGAGTTAAATACTTTGATCTACCTTATTCATTCATTTCAAAACACTTATGAAGCACCTATGTGCCAAGCTCTGTAGTAGACGCTTAAAATTCGATCCCTGACCTTATAGAGGTTTTAGATAGTGGAAACATGAAAATCAAGGCAATTAAAAGATGGTATGCTCGGCCAGGTGCAGTGGCTCACACCTGTAATCCCAGCACTTCGGGAGGCTGAGGCAGGTGGATCATGAGGTCAGGAGTTCAAGGTCAATGTGGCCAAGATAGTGAAACCCTGTCTCTACTAAAAATACAAAAATTAGCCAGGCGTGGCGGCAGGTGCCTGTAATCCCAGCTACTCGGGAGGGTGAGGCAGAGAATTGCTTGAACCGGGAGGCAGAGGTTGCAGTGAGCCGAGATCGCGCCATTGCACTCCAACCTGGGCGACAGAGCGAGACTCCATCTCAAAAAAAAAAAAAAAAAAAAAGATGGTAGGCTCATTCATTTAACAATATTGAGTGCTGATCCTATGCCAAGCACTGTCATAAGTGCTGGGAATTTAACAGTGAACAAACTTCCCTGTCCCATGAACCTTAGCTGTTGATGATGGGCAGATAATAAGATAGATAAGTACATGATGCAGTGGTAAGTGGTAATAATGAGCACTCCAAATGAAGATGGGCACAGTAAGTGGAGAGGGTGCAGTGGAGGGTGTTGTTTCTGCCAGGATGGTCTGGGAAGGGTTCCCTGATGACGTGATGTCCGAGGGGAGCCCTAGGTGATAGTGGGCCATGAGACCTGCAGTGTCCTGTGGGGGCACCTCAGTGGGTCATCTAACCCACGTCTACTTTGTGACTTTGGTCAAGCCACCTGACTTCTCTGAGCGTTTGTTTCTTTTTCTGGATCTTGAGGAGGTTTAATGCCCTACCTGCCCACGTCATCTGATGATGAAAATAAAGAAAATCCATCCCTGAATGAGGTGCCTGCTCTTCCGTCTTGATCCTGTGAGTTATTCTCATCAGCCTGCTCTCCAGATGGCCTTGGCCAGTAACAATCTCATGCTTTCTATGGTGCTATGTAAAGTCAATGTCTCACTTTGATCCAGCCACCAAAAACCAAGTCTCCCAAATTCCCTGAGCTCAACTCCACAACAGATATGATGAAAGGAACCTGTTTTTTCATATTATTGTCAGGAATAGTAATCTCATGTGTTTAATGCCCTCTAATGGGACTCGCCCTGGGTGAAGTGATTTGGCATTATGTTCACTATAACAATGTTACTATCATTATATTTATTAATATTAAAATTAACACATGTGGAAACCTCAAGCATATGTCTGGCATATAATTAATACTCAGCAAATACTATTTATCTTTATTGTTTTTTCCTTTTCTTTCTCATCCTATTTCCAGTGATTCTTGCCCTCTGTTTTGTTTGAGCAGAGGCTGCAGGGAGCTAACATCATAGGACTTTAGGCTCAAGGGAGAGAACAAGGTAAAAAAACTCTTTAACTTCCTTCTTGGAAACTTACATTGCACATTTACTGAATGCCAAGCTATGTTCTAATCAATTTACATATATATTAACCTATTTGATCCTCACTTTGACACTATGAGGAACATACATCAATTATCCCCATTTTCTAGATGTGGAAACTCAGGTATAGTGGTATCAAGGAACTTCTTCAAGATGACTGGGCTAATTAATCAAAGAATTCTCTAGCCCAAGCCCCCAGAACAAGAAAGGATTTAGGGGGTAAGGGCAGAAGTTCTTTAAGGAGTTAAGATAAAAAGTGGTGGAAGACTTTCTACAGTATCTCTCCAAATCCTGAAAGGAGCAGATAAGATGCAGGGAATGCTTGAGCCCCAGTGGGGAGGCACCGTATGCTGGAAGGCAGGGGGTAGAGTGGTGTTTCCTGTTGTCTGAGTTCTGCTTACCTTCTTGGATTCTCCTCTCTCCTTCCCTGGGGCTGGCAGGCATGCCCAAGGGTAGTTGTAAATTGCTAATCTCAGCTGCAGAAAGACAAAGTGAATTATTAAAGAGAAAAAATGAATCCACATGCGTTTGAACTCAGACTCGAGCACAGCTTGGCTCAGAGCCTGGCGCTGCTTGTCTCAGAACTTTAGGGTCAATAATTGCCAACTCCTTGCACCCTGCCCTCTGAGACTTGAGGTGGTCCTTGGGCACTGAAAGACCAAGTGTGGATTCCCAGGTACAGATGCAGCATGAGGGGAACGTGCTCCCCAGCCTTTGGAAGCCGTCAATCTTTCCTTTCTCCTGGAAAAGTAGTTGGGTTTGAGGAATAGTGGGGTACTTTGTCAGTTAGCTGCTGGGGCATCCATTGGTCTTTGGAGAGCTAAGGTCAGAAGAACAATTACCCAGCCTGTAATCCTTCCCCATATTTTTCTTCTCCAGACCTGTTGGAATTACATAAGATTGTCAATGCAAGCTTTGTTCTGCTGGTGTTTCTCTCCCTCCTGTTATTTCTCTCTTCCTATCCATTGTTGTCTCCACCTTCTTCTTCATTCTCATTATTTGCCAGACTGTACCACTTTCCTCTTTCCTCCTCATCTAGGGAGTGATGAGCCCCTTTGGTCAATTTCAAGGTCGTTTCTCGGCATGCTGTGGATCATCTGTCCACTGATGTGAAACTGCCATGCAGGGGAAAGCTGGAGGCATCAGATAAATGTGAATTGAAATTTTGGTGTTTTACCTATTTGCTATGTGACCTTGGACAAATCACTTAGCCTTTCCTCCTCTTTAAATAAGGATTGGATTAGCATATGAGTGTACTTGTGACTGGTCAGTGGCAAGTGACCCACTGATGGTATTATCATTATCATTGTTATTGTTTTTTTTTATTATAATTATTCCCTATAGAGAAGGGGTGTGGGTAAAGTCAGCCCCTGCCTGCCTCAACCCCACCAGAGCTCAGCAACAATAACAAGCATTGCTCCTGAAGGCTTTGCTTGCACAGGGCCTGAGCCAATAAGACACAGTCTGATGTTAGGAGGACCATCCTTAGAAAAATGGTCTAGAAAAGTCAGATGTGCAGTTACGTAGATGAAGATGACCCAGGAAGACTCCCTCCCAGCTTCATCCCATGAACATCACTAGGCTGCAGCTTGGCCATCTGACCTCTCCCTGAAGCTTCTCAGCTTCATCAGTGCAGCTACAAGAAAGGAGCTTCTGTCACTGCCTTCAGAGCCCTTGGTGTCACTGCCTTTTGAGGGCAGCGAGGAGGAGGGGAAATAGATTTGTTCGAGTTTATTTATGATTCTTGACATGAGTACAAAAACCCTGGTGCAGTAGAACTGGAAAGACTGCTAGATTTAGAATGAGAAGACTTGGATCTGAGCCATGACTCTATCGTTTACTAATTATGAAACCTTGGGCAAGTCTTTTAACTCTGAGGACATCTCCTGCCATTAAGTGACAACAATCCTTTAGTGTGGATGCTTCTAGCATGGCACTTAGTACATGCTGGCTCCTTTCTTTTAACACTCTTCTAGGGAGGATACTAGACATGGATTTCCACTCTGCAGGAACCCAGAGTTGGCCGGGAGAAACAAAGTGCTTATAATAGTTGCCAATTATTATATAAGAGGCAGCATGGCCTTGGGTGAAGTGCAAAAACTCTTGTGTGAGACTTCCTGGGTGCACATCTCTGATCTCCTGCTTATCACCTGTGACTTTGGGCAAATTAATTAATCTCTACATGTCTCCATTTTCTCATCTATAAAATGGAGCTTGTGATATTAGTATACATATATAGTTGTTCTGAAGATTAAGAGAGTAAATAGACATAAACCATCACCATCACAGAAGGATCTTTGTCTCAGTGCTAGTTACTATTATTATATATCAACTTACAGTAACCCTTCTTAAATGCCCACCTCACTATTTCCTTTTCTTTCATCCCTTGGCCATATTTGATTGGACTAGGGGTTGGGACCTCATATGAATTTAAGTTGAGCTGATCAGAGTCCCTTCTCTAGAAATTTGGAAATGAAGCCGAGTATTGTGTTTGTGTGTGTGTGTGCCTGTGAGAGAGAGAGAGAAAGACTTGTAACAGATATTCTCAATAGCGTTGGTGAAAACATCTTCCCTCTACTTCCCACCTGGGTAGACTGGAGGAGCAGGAAGAAAAACAGAGAGATTCACTAAGAGGGACAGAGATAGAGCCAGAGAAAGGCAGCAGAGTTGGAGGACACACAGAGGGGAATACAGGAGAGGGAGAGAGAGTCGGACAGCTCTCTAGACCTTGGTTCTAGTACATTCTTGAAGCCCAGCTGCATTTGTGACCTTGAATTCTGAGGACACTTCTATGTCATTTTTGACAAATCCTTTTGAATCAATCAGGGCAGCTTAATTTATGCTGCAGTAACAAACATTCCATACACAAATCAAGATGGTTTAATACTACACAGGTTTTGCTCATTCTATAGGCCAACATACACAATCACCAGGGAGCTCTGCCTTATCATCCTCACTCAAAGATAGAGGCTTTATCTTGACACAGGCCTCCACAGTAACTTTAGCAAGGAAGGGAATGTGGCAAACTGTGCACTGGCTCTAAACCTTCCACTTGGAAGTGACACAGATTGCTTCTGCTCACAATTTCATTAGCCAAAAAAGTCACATGACCACACTTATCTTTCATGGGGAGGAGAAGTACAATCTCACCATATGTAAATAAGGAATCCCAGAGTATTTTTGAACAGGCTTTACTAACTACCATGCCCTCTTTTCTTCTCAATCCACCTTAAAATGCTTTCTATTAAAAAAGTGATTAAACAATAATTCCTAAAGAACAGAGATGAACAGAAAATAAATTCTGTGTTTCCTAGGTGGTTGGAATTTAATTGGCTGGGACAAGCTTTTAGAATCCAGAGAAGGAACAAACTAAAGAGCAGATAAAGTTATGCAAGCTGGATGGAAGAGATAGTATTTGACCTGGGTTCTGTTGGTGGAAGTATTTGACTGGCACCTTCACAATTCAGCTTTGGAAACTTTGTTTGTCCATAACATGGTGCACTTTGAAGCCATGAAGGCTGGAGTCTGCATCCCTGCTCCCTGGGGACAGAGTGAGCTGATAGATGACAGGCACGTAGCATATTACATGATGCTGACTAGAAGTTCAGGAAATGTTCGCTGCCTTTCCTTATCTCCCTACACCACAGTCTTTTCTTTCTAGTTACTGCTGTGGCAAAGTTTCTTATTTTCGCCTGGGGAATCTAAACACTTCATACTGGCAGTATCACTGGAGGCCACGTGATTGAGGGGTTTGCCATTTTCCTGGGAAGACGAGTTTACTTGTTGGCATAAAGTTCGTTGCCTTGCTGTTACAAGCCAACAGACTTGAGGCTCTGAGATACCATCTGTTTCTCAAATATATATATATATATATATATATATATATATATATATATATATGTATATATATTAGAATCTTCCCTGAGAATGTCATTTTCCACTTCAGAGATAATTCTTTTTTTTTTTTTTACCAACTAGTAGAAATCCTGGATACTTACAATTATTCTTTTTGTGTGATTATTAACCTGTAAAATGAAAGAGAAAAATATGTATATACAGAATAGCAGTTGAAGCCTAGTGCAACAGAATTATATTTCTAAGCCACAGCTCCAAGAGTAGCTCTCCTCTGCTCTAAAACTGTCAGTAGGTACCCAATGACCACAGAATAAATTTTAAGTACAATTCTAGTAACATCTCTCATGATATTAATATTCCTTCATGTGGTACCCTTCCTCCTATCTGCAACCTTTGAAGTCAGCTAAACAGCAACATATTTATAACGTGTTTGGTTGCAAGTAATAGAAAACCCAACTCAAAGAGACTTAAACAATAGTGGAATTTACCAGCTCATGTATTTGAGAAGTCCAGAAGAATAGAACTCAAGGCTGGTTTGAACCTGTGTCTCATCAATATCACATGGATATGTTCTTTCTGTCCTTTTGATCTACTTTTCGTGGAGTCATTTTTATCTCTTTGAGGACTTAAGATAGCTGAGGATGTCCCCACGGGTTCCGGGCCTTCTGCTTCCCTTAGAGAGTGAGCAGTATTTCCATTCATTCACCTTCTGAACTAATTTCCCACCTTCCTCTGATTATACCTTCGTAAGTTAATTGTACACACTGGATTACTCTGGCTAGTGTAAAGGATTGTGCTGAAGGCTTAACAAATCACAGAGACACATTGACTTAGGCCAGTCAGCTGCCCCATCCCCATTCCAAATTCTACCTGAATTTCCCACTTTAAAATTCCCTAGTTAGAATTTCAAAACCCAGAAAGTATGCATGCTGGGGCTGCAACCATTAATGCATCCAATATGGTCAACACTTAATCTGTCTGTATACTCAGCAAATATTTATGAAGGACTTACTATGTTTCAGAAGACTGTATTCTACCAGACATAGTCTTAGGCTTAAAGGAAGTCACAGTCTAGTATAGGGGCCTGGGGAGAGCAAGTACAGAATGTTTTGAGTATCTACTCAGGTGCTATGATAAAGGTTGGCACAGGGTGCTTTATGAGCCCAGAGAAGAGGAGAGGGCATCCACAGTGGAAATTGAGGGTGGGTAGAGTCAGAGAGGACTTTCCAGGGGAGATGATGCTGAGGAGAAAATGAAATTTAATCAATTGGGAAGGTGGAAAGAGGAGAGAGGAAAGAACAGTATTCCAGACAGACAACACAGTATGTGTGAAGGCAGAACAATGGACAAAGCATGGTTATTTGGCTAATGCAGCTAGTTCTGTATAGCATAGGTGTCAAGAACATGGACTCTTGACATCAGAATGCCCGGGATCACATGCCAGTTCTATTACTTAGAACTGTGTGATGGGTAAGTTACTTGACTTCTATGAGCTTCTGTTTCCCCATTATAAAATAGCTATAATAATACAAATAACAGTAACTACCTCATTGAGGTTGGTGAGTATTAAATGAGTTATGTATAAACTACTTTCATTATGCTGCACTATAGAAGCACTATAAAAGTGTTAGCAATTATTATCATGGCCAGTGTTGTGGACACACACACTTATCTATTTGGAAGCACCAAATCTGGAAAGTGAATAGGAAACCTGGAAAAATTTGATGTTGCATATAATACAGCCTTGCTTTCCCCTTGGTTACAGCTGTATCACGAATTCAAGGCTTGTGAACTGCAAAGGATTTTATTGTTCTTGTCTAAATTGATCGCTTAAGCTGCTGAGTTGGAGAGATTTTGCATGATCATATCAATGTTGTCATCTTATCATTACTGTAATCACTGCTGCTCAGCAATTTCCTCATCTCAAAAAATGAGACAGGATAGTTTGTGCTTGAAGGTTTGTTCTTCGGAATCAGACAGATCTATCTGACTTGATTCCTACTCTGTCACACATATAATTCTCACAGCAACTCTGTGGGTGAGGTCTTGTTACTCCCATCTTGCATATGAGGAAACTGAGGATTGGAAAAATTAAGCAATCCACCTACTGTCATAGAGATGGTAGGTGGAAAGACTGCACTTTGAGTCCAGGATGAAAACTAGGGTTTTTTGCTTCTGGTTTGTTTATTTTGTAAAATGGGATAATGACAGTAACTACCTGCATATTGGTGTGAAGATAATATGAGATAGTAGTTGTGAACCAGTCAACACTATGAATGGCCCAAAATAAATATTTAATAACTTTGCTCTGATTATGACAATATTTGTCTTTCTCAAGTTTTTAACAAGCATCAAATTAACTAATGGGTGTGAAAAAAATGTAAAGAAGGAAGACCATTCATTGAGATATCATAAAAAGAGTTCATGATGATTAATTTATTTAAAATTGCAAAACCTTCCCTACTACCCACCCCCCCCAACCCCACCAACAATGTTTGCTATCCCCTATCCTGCTTTATTTTTCTCTGGAGGACTCCCCACCATCTAACATGGTATATTTTAATTATTTACCTTTTAACTTTTGCATGTTCCTTACTAGAATGTAAGCTTCAAGAGGGTGGGAATTATAGTTGGTTTTGTTCTTTGTTGAATCCCCCAGGCCTAGAATAATGCTTGGAAATAATAAATGCTCTATAAATATTTGTAGAGTGAATGATGAATTCACAAGTTAATTAATCAATTATCAATTAGAAAAATGAGAATTCAGGTCCCTTCCAGTCCTAAGATCCTGTGATTCTGTGTGTTCACATGCATTTCTTGACTGTTCCTACTTTTGAAGGATACAGGAGAGTGGAGAGTTATCTGTCTCAGTTATCGTGCTGGCAAAATCATAGCTTCTTCATGAACCTCAAGGCTTGTGTAAAACTTACCTCGTCATGAGCATCATTTCCATGTGTTCATTCTTCAGACTCAGGTTAATGCTTTAAGGCAACCTCCATGTTTGGTTGGCATCACCTGGTGAACCAAACATCAGGGCCATGTCAAAAAGCAATGACACCGTGCCTTTCTCAGCACAGACACCTAGAGGAGCCACAGCACAGTCCTTGCTCACCCTTCTCTTAGCAGCCCAGCAGCGGGAACTTCAGTCTCTCCCCACCTACACACACACACAGACACACACACACACACACACACACACACACAAACACACACACCATTCTCCTTTGATGGAGATAGAGTTCCTGTTTCTTCTTCACATGGATTCTGGATCTTCCCCATCCATACTGTGTGTTCTCCCAGGATAGTACAGATCACATCAGAGAATCCTTCCTCAGCTGGATTAGTAACACCCTTCATTTCTTCAAGAATACAACGCACGAAAGAACTTCATTCTTTAAGAGCAAATGTAGATTTTCCTCGTTACCTCCTGCACATCTGGCCATTCTTGCTAAGCCTCTGAAAAGGCCCTTCTTGGTGTCCCCAGAGCTCTGTTCTACTCCCCACTCCCACATCACACTACACATCCTCTCATAGCCATTCCCTCCACATTCCTGGCTGCAACCACCAAGTCTCTTCTGGCGGCTTCTCTATGGTCCAGGCTCTCTCCTGAGCTCCGGGGGAAACTTGTGAACTGGGCGTCTCCACCTGGATCACGCTCAGGCACCTGACACTCAACATTTCCACACTTAATTCAACATCTGTGCCCTTGAGCCTGCTTTCCTACACCAGCTTGCAGCAGCTCCATTCATCCGGTCACACAGGCCAGAGACCCATGTTCCAGCCTGACTGTGACCTTGCCTCCTCCTCACTCCTGTCCTGCTTCTGGGCCTCCATTGGCCTTCTAGAGATGTGGATTCAGCATCCTGATGAGTCCCGAGTCTAGCCACTCCTCGCATGCCTATCCTAGCCACAGGCCTGAATCCCATCTCACACAATGTACTTCATCCTCCTTTGCCTCCAGTCTTTACCTTCTCAAATGAACTCAGTTCACTGCAGCAGAGGAATATTTCTAGAACACAGTTCCAACTAAATCATGCTCCTGGTTAAAGCCATTCGGTGACTTCTGCAGAAGTAAGACTGAGATTCTTGCCCCGCTCCTACCCCAGGTATCTGGCTCACCCACCACTACTATCCTTAGCTTCCTCACCTACAAATCGCAGTATGTATCCCTCTCTCATGGGGTTGTTGTGATGACCAAACCAGCAAATCCATGTACTGTGTGACATCTTTGCCAGCATGATGTCTGGCACACAGTAGATGCTCCACAACTGCCCAATTCCCTTCCATCCTTCTTTCTGAACCAATATTTGGGATTGATCATAGACTTTGGTGGAGATTTCTCTTCTGTAAACTGAAACTGAAGCATTTTTAGCTGTCTTTCTTTTGCCTAGGCAAAAGCAGAATGCCACTCCCCGCATCACAGTTCTATCTCTGTGATGACAGATCATCAAATAATTAGGGCAGCAAGCATCTGAAATTGTGTCAGCTCCCTGATGGTTGGGTCCCCAAGTGCCTGGCCTAGTACTGAGCAAGGCATGAGCTTCTCTCCATGCTGCTTCCCCAAAATCTCTGGGCTGGGATAGCTGAAAGGAAGAGAAAGAGAATGCCTGGGGCACTGACTCTGTGGGCAAGGGCAGCAGCTTTCTGTCTCTGCAAGAGGCATTATAGGTGAATATTTGGCAGGGAAGGTTAATGAAAAAAGCATAGGTGTTGGAATAAGAAAATGTGGGTTTGAAGCCTGACTCAAGCCCTCCACATATCTAGTACATGTTGACAACTTTTTGAGCCAGTTTCCTCAGCTCTGAAATGGGGATAATGCTTTTTATCTCATTGGGTTCGTGGAGAGATCAAATTAAATAATGGATGTATTACATAAGATATCATTTCAACATGGAGACACTAATTATTGATATTAGGTGTGTTGTGCAGAACATGCATTGAGGGACAGACAGTGACAGTCACAGAGCAGACTCCTCTGTCTACTCGCTGTCTGGGTGAACTGGGGCTTGTTAATTAACCTCTCTGGGCCTTAGCATGTTTATTTTTAAAATAGGGACAATTGCCCGCCACACTGCATAGGATTGGTTATGTATGTATTCTTGGTAAGCCGTAAAGTACAAAGGATAGTTACAATTCTTGTTATTTATGCTAATCATGGTAGACAAAATTAATTATTCATCATTATTATTAAATCAGGACAGTAAGTACTGTTGTTTTAGAGGACGGTGCCTCGGTTGGAAGCCTTGGACAAACTTAATCTCTGTGTCTGTTTCTTCAAGTATGAGGTTAAGAGGGTAAGTTTGGTGAGCACCTAAAACAGTGCCTAGTATACAGTAAGCAGGCAATAGATGTAATTGCTCAACAAACGCATGTTGGATAATTTAATGAGTGAATGAAAAGTTATGTCATGGAATTATTTTGAAGTCTACATGGAATAAGACTGTGTATTATGTACTGTGGAGTGATGCACATAAGAGCATATTACTCTTTGACAAAGCCGTCATATAGCATGTCCGAGCCTACCAGAATAGCCTCCTTCAACATGTCTTTGTGTGCTCTTCTAATGCAACAAGGATGGACTCTGCACACCCAGCCCTCCAGGGTCAGAGCCCTGAAAGCCTCGTGAAGCCCAAGGAGACTGTGGTGTTGTGTGTCACACCAAGCATAAGTGACAGTAGTGAACACATTAGAGGTGCAGTTTGCCTTTCTTCATTCCCACTCATTCTCATACTAATTTGGAAGAACATTGGACCCAAGAGTCAGAGATAATGATGCTTTTTTTTTTTTTGGTTTTTTTTTTTTTTTGAGATGGAGTCTCACTCTGTTGCCCAGGCTGGAGTGCAGTGGTGCAATCTCAGCTCACTGCAAGCTCTGCCTCCCAGATTCACGCCATTATCCTGCCTCAGCCTCCTGAGTAGCTGGGACTATAGGCCCCCACCACCACGCCCAGCTAATTTTTTTGTATTATTAGTAGAGATGGGGTTTCACCATGTTAGCCAGGATGGTCTCGATCTCCTGACCTCGTGATCCACCCGCCTCTGCCCCCCAAAGTGCTGGGATTACAGGCGTGAGCTACCACGCCCAGGCGATCATGGTGCTTTTAACCTATAATCTTTCTTTTGAGGTTCTGAAATGTTCCAGAAATCCAAACAGACATCTTTTTGAGCTTTGCTATGTTCCTGACAAATAGTGAATGAATGCATCCTTTTCCCCGCTATATATAGGTGAATTAAAGAAAGAAAACACTACTGCGTGGAATTCAAAAGCATTATAGAAGCCTCCTACCTCAGAACGATAGAGATGCAAGGACCCTTAAGGGTTTCTCCTGCAACCTTCCACCCAGTTTCCTCCACTTCACCCCTGGCTGCCAGCCTCTATGTGCCAGGATACTTCCTGTTTTTTCTGGCATCTCATCTGCACTAGTGCTCTTCACGGACCCAATGTGAGCCTTCCCTGAATTTTACCTTCTTTGGAGTCTCACATAGAAAACTTGTCCCTCTCCTCAGCATCTCCACTTCAAATGTTTGAGAACTGTATTCCTGTCCTCTCATCTTCTTTCCTTCTGGCTAAGACTGTCTTTAAATTCTCCATACTATCTTACTGTTTGTGATAATAGTATATAAAATTTGTTGAGATAAAGATTATTATGTGCAAGGCACTGTCCTAAATGCTTTATTTATTTGTTTTAATATAGCAGCTTATGTGTATGGAACACTCATTATCCCCAATACAACAGCTGCATGTGTATGGAACACTCATTACCCCCCACTCATTGTACAGATGAACTGGTTGAGGCCTATAAGGAGATGGCAGTAAACCCAGCTAGTATACGTATGGCTAGGATTTGACTCTAGAGTGTTGGCTACAGAATTTTCACTCTTAACCCATAGACTGTATCTCCTGTACTTTTTAAAAATGTTCCTAACAAAATAATATAGATAGATTGATTATAGATACCAGTTACTTCACTCTTAACCCATAGACTCTGTCTCCCTTACTTTTTTTGAGATGGTCCTAACAAAATATTATAGATAGATTCATTATAGATACCAATTACTGATGGGCTGCTAGTTCCTGGAATCTGTGGTAGGTGTTTTACACACATTAATGCTTAACCACACAAGAACCATGTAAGGAGATCTCATTGTTTGCAGGTGAGAAACCTGGATGTCAGAGCTGGTAGTTACTCTGACCTCCCTCTTCAGAACAAACGTGCTTTATCAGAGAAGCTCATTCATTCACTCTTGCATTCCACAGCATTAGACGAATGCCTCATCTATGCCAGGCACTGGGCTAGGCCGTGGGAGTCCCTCTCCTCATGATAGTTACATTGTAGCAGGAAAATAGACATTAAACAATGAATTACACCATTGTTGATTTCATTTGTGATTTTAGTCACTCAAATAAGGAACTAACATTATATTCAGTGCTATAAAGGAAAAAGGAAGTGTGTAATAGGAGAGAATAACAAGAGGGTCTGATGCTTGTGGAATGAGAGGAATTAGCTATTCTGATGGGGAGCAGAGATGAGGGAGAAAACACTCCAGGTGAAGAGAACAGCATGAGCAAAGGCTCTGAGAAGGTGTTGGGATACAAGGAGAATGGCGAGGCCGGAGCAGGCCCTGCAGAGCCCTGAGTGCCAGATGAGTTTAGCCTGTGAAATGTAGAGTCGCTGAAGGTATTCAGCAGAGAAAGATGTCATTCAATTTTGTTTTGAAAAGATCACTCTGACTGCAAGGTGGAAAACGGACAGGCAAAAAAGAAGTGATTCCAGTGTCTCATGGTATCTGAGGAGCAAGACTCTTGCACCTGGAGCTGGACTCTGCCTCTATTAATACAGCCAGGGATTTGCACCTGGGGCAGCAGCACAGTGCAATAGTCAAAGGTGCCACCGGAGAGCCCAGATGCCTGAATTTGAAGCCTGGCTCTACTTCTTACTCATTATGCAACCTTGGCCAAGTTCCTCAATCTCTTTATGCCTCAGTTTCTTCATCTGTAAAATAACACCTACTTCGTATGGTTATTGTGAGATTATGAGAATTAATATAAACAAAGCACTTAGAACAGGGCCTGGCATAATGTTAATGTTCTTTTGCAATGATTATTATTGTTAACAGCCACACACTCTGTTGATTGGGAGTGGTTTTGGTTAATTAAATCCATAGGATTATTATAACATAAAAAAGTTTATGAGAGTTTTAAGCCTAACAAATCAATCTCTCTTCCCAACCCCAAACCACAGGCCATGCTGAATAAATACTCCCATTCCTCATGATTTCCCCTACCCCTGGCTGGTGTGTTTAACACTGGAATTGTGTCCACTTCCTTTTCTGTATCACAGTGTCTCATGTTATTCATTTGTTGTTTTGAGGATCTGCCTTTTGTCCACTCCTGGGACAGATGTCCCCCTGTGTAGGCTGCTTTGAGCCTCTTTCATCACTTGCTCTTCTCCATCTTATTTAGGAATCAGCTTAGTTGTCACTGCCTCAGAGATTCCTCTACCATCACCCTTATGGTGGACACTGTGAGGTGCCATCAAGAAATCCCTTCAAGATGGTACTTGTTGGTCCAGCCTCTGAGAGTGCAGTGGGCAGACAGCTTGCACTTGCTAGCCTTCCCTGGGATTGCCTCGGCTACAGGGAGCTGCCTTGCCCAAGGTCAGATCCTTCCTCTGATAGCCTTCATCCAATAACTTGTTGATGTGGAGGTTATCAGGTCAGGACAAGTCTGCATGACTGTTCAAGCTCCAGGACTCCCTCAGGGTTGGCCAAGACTGTCCCTGGCCTACACTGCAGCTCGACATCTCCCTCTGCTGACCCCTGCTTCCTTTTCCCCCTCCACAGATGTAGATTCCAAAATCACCACACATCCTAATACACATCCTGCATACTACTCTGTCTTGGTGTCTGCTTCAGGGGAGCCCGCCAACTTGACCATGGCCACTGCGCGCTCTCCGCTGGGAGGGGACCATGTTGTTCCATTCTCACCCTTTGTATCGACTCATGAAGTACATTTTCTTTTCAGTACAAATCAGAGTCTGTCATGAACTGAATTTGTTGATTGCTTGTTTCCCCTCACACCCAGTTCCCTTTACTAAAATATAAGAGTCTTTTATTTTAGACTCTTTTTTAAAAAATCCAGTTTTATTAAGGTATACTTGTATGGCATGTTGACTATAGTCAATAATACTGTATTGTATACTTGAAATTTGCTAAAATATAAGATTCTTATCTTCCCCAAAGGCATTCAGTAAGTATCAGTTGAATTAATGTACTATAATATAATGGTTAAATTCACCCTGCATTTGAAGCTAAACATCCTGGATTCAAATCCTGATTGTGACACTTGCTAACCAGTGATCTTGCCCAAGCTTTTAAATCCTGGAAACTATCAGTGCTTGGCCTAGGGCATGCATAGCACAGGGTAAGTGCTCAATAAATTTTAGCAGTTAATAGTCAATTCATTCATGGGGTTGTTGTGAGGATAAAATGAGATAATATATGCAACTGGCTTAGGTAGCATAGTACCCAACTCAGAATAAGCCCTCAGCAAATTTATCTATTGTTGGCCGGGCGCGGTGGCTCACGCTTGTAATCCCAGCATTTTGGGAGGCTGAGGTGGGCGGATCACGAGGTCAGGAGATTGAGACCACGGTGAAACCCCGTCTCTACTAAAAATACAAAAAATTAGCCGGGCGTGGTGGCGGGCGCCTGTAGTCCCTGCTACTCGGAGAGTCTGAGGCAGAAGAATGGCGTGAACCCGGGAGGCGGAGCTTGCAGTGAGCCGAGATCACGCCACTGCACTCCATCCTGGGTGACAGAGCGAGACTCCGTCTCAAAATAAATAAATAAATAAATAAATAAATAATAAAATTTATCTATGGTCATTACCAACTGTCCAAGTTAAATGCCTGGAATGCAAGTCTGTGGCCTCAGCCTTGGAGTCCCCTGCAGTGCCAGGCACCGCACTGAGTAGACTGGAGGCACAAAATCAAGGCTGGTGGGTTGACGAGCAATCCTTCCTCCTTCGTCCTCTAGGGCAGGGAGTGGGCTGCCTTTATTCTGAGCACTCCACAGCGCCTAACCCAAGGCCAGCCACACAGCAAGCACTTCACATGGGCACTTCGAAGAGCTGGTTTGAACTGAATTTCAGTGTCATTAGGATGCTAAAACGTGGTCTCCATGGTGACTCCCAGCCCAGCAGTCTGAGGAAGGTGCTTCCAGATCTGGTGGCTGGCACACTGCAGCCTCTAAACACATGCCATATTTTTTCACATTTCTCAGACAGATTGTGGGTTGTGTGTTCATTAATTAAGATGAGAGTAATTGGTCCCAGCAAATAGTTTGTACATCAGCTTGCAAATTGTGTGCGCTACGAGGCCCCGTGGTTCTTTCTTCCCTATCTCATATCTCTATAGCTGGTTCCTTGGCTCCTGACTGTTTCTCCAAATCCCCAGCCCCTCATTTTACTGTAACAGTTGAGGAATAAAGGGAGAGTAGGATTTAAAATGAAATTTCTTTGGCTTATTGTAAGTCTATTCATGCCCATGGAGGGAAGAAATAATAAACCCCCTCATCTGTATGCAATACTTTTTGATTTTTAACAAATGCTTTTACACATGCAATTTCATATATTCCTCACTTTCTCACTGGGAATCAGTTATTATTATTGTTAAAGGTGTTAAGGGTTCAGGCTATAGAGCACCAGTTTTGTCTTTTCCACTTAGCAGCTGTAGAAATGGCAACTGGCTTGGGCTATCCACCTGCGGCTTTCCCATTGTGAAATATAGCGATGACCTAGGACCTACTTCATAGGGTTGAATTGTGGACTAGGCAAGATAATGCAGGGAAAGCACAGAGACCACATAGTGGGCTCTCAGTGTTTTTTGTTGTGAATATGCCCATTTTACAGATAAAAACTCAGGGCTCTGAGACACCCAGTTGCTTGGCCAAGATCTCTAGCTTGCAAGGGGCTTGATAGATGCTAGGCTTCAAGCTCTCTGATTTCTAAATAGACACTCTTTCTACTCCATGAGCTTAATTCTGTCTACCATAGGCTGAGTCTGTGCCAAGTGTGGGGGCCCGGGCTATACACTGGACTTTAGGTTCTGGTGCTTCTGGTCTACAGAGTCCTCTCTGAAAGGTTGTTATGAGCAAGGATCCTTGCTCCTGTGAAACATTTCCTCTGATTTTTTCCTATAGCAAGGCTAATTTGCAGCTGTTGTAAAGGTGTCATTTTTTTTCTTGCATCACGAAATGACTCACACCCCTCTTCAGTTATTGTACCCCAAGGCCATTTTAACATTCTGTTATTTACAGCACTGTGACCCCAGAGCAGCCAAAAGGCTCTGCTGCTTGCCTTATTTTCTGTAATTATTTTGTTCTTTTCTATCCCTAAAACAAGCCTTTTGGTGCCAATGGAATGGGCCTCTTCGGACATTCTGTGGTGAAGGACCAGAGAGCCCCAGGTAGTGAGGACAATGTTGCCTTGCTTATTCCTGAGCAGTGCCTAGCTGAGTGCTTTGCACATGGTAATCCCTCAATCAGTACTTGTTGCATGAATGAATGAATAAATAAGTTGGTTGATAAATCAGAGTTATTAGTTCATATGCTGAGTTTGGCTCTGGCCTTCTCTGACTTTTCAGCTCTATCCATGTTCACATGCAGTTGTCTCATTGTGTGCTTTCTTGACATTTCTTGCAAATGACTCACCCAGATCCTGGTGCATGTTCCTTCAGACGCATCTGTGTGAGGGCGAGCATGGTGTGTAGTATCTACTCATCTCAGGGCTGAGAAACTTTCTCAAAGCAGAAAGCCATCTGGGTGACTAGGTAGGCCCTCCATCAAATTCCTCACCTGACGGAGCATCAGGGCTGGAACTCCTGGCACCATAGTGAGTGTCCTCACCCTGCACCAGGAACAGAACCTGGGGAGCTTACCATGTCTCCCCATGCCTTGCTCTGTGACTGTGGACTCTGTGGAGCAGCAGAGCAGCAAGATGAAAAATGGATGTTTCAAAGAGGAAGCAAGGATAGTTGTATGGAAGGTCTTGGAAGCTGGAATAGCAGAGGCAGGTGGCCAGGGCCTTCCCAAGAAGCCCTCCTTGAATCTTGCATGGGATTCTACCATTTGAAGGTAACCAAGACCCACATATAAAACCATGCAGTAGAGGAGAAAGCCCTGGCAAAGCTGTAGTGAGACTTGCACTATAATTCTTGTCTTACTACTTATGAGGTCTGTGACCTCTACCAAGCCCTGTAGCTTTCTGAGCCTCTGTTTCCTCAACTGTCTAGTGCCATAAGTTATCCCTGCCTGAACAAGGTGATGGCTATGGGGAAGGTTTGAGAAAGACCACTTATGCTACATAAGACAAACTGCGAGTGTTATTGTAGGGCAGTGAGGAGCTATATATAGGATATTTTAATACAGAGAATGTTCCCTGGATTAAATGGCTTCTTATTCCAAGGAGAAAAATTAGTTCTAGCCCAAGGCTAGTCATTAAATCAGCAAAATGATTTTTTGGGGCCTCAGTTTCCTTACTATTTGAAATGGAGGTTAGGTTAAATGACCTTTAAATTCCTACTAGGGGCATGTTAGGGTAGATACTAAGCTCAGTTAATTTGCGGATAGCAGATTAACTACATGGAAAAGGAGTCTCTCTCCATCTTGGGGAAAGGAAATCACATTTCCTGTTACCTGCTCTTTGTCAGGTAGTTACATTCCCTACCTCATTTAACTGTCACACAACCCTATGGGGTGCAATAAACCCTATGGGGATACTAAAGCTTTATCAGCCTTTATTACCCTCACTCTACTGAGAAGAGAACAGCCTTAGAGAATGTTATGGGTGGAGTTGTACCCCTCCTCTCACCCCAAATTTATATGTTGAAGTCCTAACATTCGGTGCCTTAGAATGTGACTTTATTTGGGAATAGGGTCATTGCAGATAGAGTTAGTTAAGAGAAGCCATTGTTGGGGCGTGGTTCTAATCCAGTATAAGTGGTGTCCCTGTAAAAAGGGAAAATTTGGACAGACAGACACAGGGCCATGTGAAGACGAAGGCAGAGATCAGTATGACTCTTCTAAAAGCCAAGCAGTGCCAAAGGTCACCAGAAAACTGTAAGAAGCTAGAGGAGAAGCCTGGAACGGATTCATCTCACAGCCCTCAGAAGGAAATAGCCCTGCCAACACCTTGATCTTGGACTTCTAGCTCCTCAACTGTGAGGCAGTAAATGCTATTGTTGAAGTCGCCCGGTTTGTGGCACTTTGTTTCAGCGACCCTAGAACACTAAAGCAGAGGGGTTAAGCGACTTGCTCAGGGTTGCAAAGCTAGAACTCACCCGTGGGTCTTTTTCAATCGAAAGCCTGTGGATTTGTCACTGCATATTCTCTGATACCCTGAGGTGTTGAGCCCATGTGTGTGAAAGAGTGGGGTCAGTGAGGACGTTCCTGAGCCCACGTCAGACCTGAGCATCCTCTGTCCTGGCCACGACTGGTCCTTTCCCCTGCCAAAGGGAGGGATGGAGGCCCTGAGGACCCAGGCTCTTCCTTCTTCATCCTTCTTGCTGGCAGCACTGGAGGAAGCAGCAGGGAGGCAGGCAGCCTCTGGCTTGGCTGGCTTCCCCAAACAATGTCCTCCCACAGTTAGATGTGGCATTCCCCTGCCGAGGAACCAGATGTTCCACGTTGTAATGTGATGTCATGGCAGGAAAAGGTGTGTGAGCAAAGGTAATCATGGAAGACACTGCTCGGGCTAATGTTGCCTTTTGCTTAACAGCCCATGGCTGCTGGCCCAGGAAGCTGAGAATTGGCAGTTTACCCTGGGACTTGTGCACACTCACTTATAACACTCGAGGCATGCTTCTCTGTTCGCAGGCCAGGACTTTGTGGGCCCTTGGGCAGGAGACCCCGAAAACCCCACAGAGGGTGCAGAAAGGGCAGCAACAGAGGAACTGTCAGGAAAAAAAAGATCTCTTGGGCACCTGCGGTTTCTCAATTTACCCTTCCACTTATCTACCCTGTGAGGTGGCTTTCACCAGTCGCTCTTTACTCTGGGGAGCAGATGAGCTCAGAAATGTGAGGCGAGTTTTCCAAAGTCATACAGTAAGAAGAAGGAAATCTAGGGTGAAAAACTGGTCTATCTACAAGAATCTCTATGCTCTTTTATCCACAGCAGAGACCATAATACAAATAAACCTTGGGCACAATTCTGGCTGTCTTCTGAACCTCCTCCTTACCTTAGAGAGCCAGCAGAGAAGCCTGTTGGAAAGAGTTGGCTTTTGGTTTTCTTCTTAAACTGCAGATCCAACCATTTCATTCAGTGGGTGAGCCCCTACTGCCTATGAGAGATGTGCGGACTCCTTGGCCTGGACTCGCCTGATCTTTGGCTCCTTTGCCATCCTTCCTCCTCACCCTGCTGCTCTCCCCACACAGAGGCCAGCCTCTGGCATCCCCAGACTGCCCCTTTCCCGGATGTGTGCTCTCCCCAGCCTGCTCCTCCTGGCTTGGTGTGCCCTCCCCTGCACTACATGAAAAATCTTGCTCATTAGTCAGAAATTAGTCCCTTTTGTGCTGCCTTCCCGGGAGCTCCCAGGAAGTTCCAGCACAGTTGTCAGTGCTGTGATCGTTGCCTAGCATAAGGACCGTGAGTGTAGCCTCTGGAGTCAGACTGCCTGTTGGTGCATCCTTTCTCTGCCATTTCCTAGCTGTGTAACCCTGGAGAAATTGCTTAGCCTCGCTGTGACTTCTTGTGAAATGAAAATGATGATAATGAGTGCTTACTCCATGAGGTTATTGGGCAGACTGAAAATGGCAAGCATATAAAGCACTCCATGTGGTGGATTTGGCTATTTTTAAGTGTCTTGCTTGTTTATGCCATTAGACTGTGTGCTCCTTGAAGTTGAGCACTGCATCTTATTTTCCTTTGTAGCCCCCATAGTTCCTAAATTGGGCCTTGTGGCCAGTTGATAAACTTTTGCTAAACAAAAGAAAGATATGTGCATAAATAAAAAGAGATAACCAGATTTACAGTGGCATGTGTGTATCCAGCATCAACCAGGTGATAACAACACTAATAACAGAATTACCTAGCATGTTTATTGAGTGGTTACTGTGTGTCAGGTACTGTCTTAAACACTTTGCCTGTTACCTCATTCAATTGTCTCAACAACCTTCTTAAGTAGTAACAGTCATTTGTGTTGCCATTTTATGGATGAAGAAACTGAGGTACATGGGTTGCAGTGACTTCCCTATGACTACACAGCTAGAGTATAGCAGAGATGGATTCAACTCAGGCTGCCTGGCTGAGAGCCCATGCTCATGGCCACCCCATTTTGCTGCTTCCAAGGAAGGTGTAATGGCAGTGACCAGCCCAGGGAGGCAAAAGGAGGATCTTAAAATAGCAACCCATGCTAAGAGGCAGGACACAGTAAGGGAGACAGGCAGGGACAGGGCTGTGTGCAGAGCAAGAAGGTGGGGCTGAGACCTTCACTGCAGATGGCCCTGGTACAGTCCTCACTTTTCTCTGTGAGCCAGTCCAGTTGTCTTAAAGGAACTGAGGTAGAGCAGATGGCCACAGATGTACAGGTGTGTTCCTACCTGAAGGCAGGAAGATGGGTACCATGGAGCCTTCCTTTTATTTTGTGTTGTGTTCCTGGCAACTAGCAGAAAGTCTGGCACTTAGTACATATTTAATATGCAAGATAGTTCAATGAATGTGTGAGGATTCAGGAACTCCAGGATTTCATAGCATGAACATATATGCAATTTCCATTTATTTTACTTTAAACCTCTTCTCATCTGTCTGCCAGAAAGCCCAAGTTAGGAGAGAGGATGCACATCTTTCTGTGATGAGATTTTGCTTATCCAAGAAGCCTGCATCTCTCATCATCAGCTCATGCATAGCCTTCGAGAGCCCTGCACTCCTGTAGTTCCAGCGGGTGGCATTGCTATGAGTGATGAAGCCCCCGGATGGTCTCAGTGGTGAACAAATATTAACACTTTGAATCAATTGCACCTTCTTGATGACTGGGAAAACTGTTCAGAGCCTGGCAGAGAGTTATTGCACCATGCAACAGTCGAACGTGGCTGATATAGTGGGAGCGAATGGCGTAAATGAGTTTAAGGCTAAGATGGATTTGCACTTGGAAACTGAAATCATGCAATGGGGTTTGCTGGTGGAATTGCAAAGTGCACCTGGAAGAATGCCAAGAATAATGCAGATGTCTCATCCCGTGCTTTTCATTGTAGACAACTATAGAATGGGAAAATTAATAGTACTTACCTCATAAGGTAGCACGTTGGTGTACATGAGTTAATATAAATAACTTAGAATGGTACTGAGTATGTAGTAAGCACTTAATGAGTACTAGTCAGCATTAACACATACTAGGCACCCATAATACAACTAAGAATAAGACAGATTGGATTATAAGATGGAGAGGATTGTTCTCACAAATCCTACAGTGCAATAAATGGTGTTACAACCAGTCATATAACAGTGTTGCAACAGTTGTGCAATGTGATAGGTGTTGTGATGGCAAAAAGATAGAGTGTTGTGCAACTCAGAAGAGAGGCTTCCCTAAGCTAGACTTGGATGGTCAGGGAAGGTCTCAAGATAAGGTAGCACAATGGGAGGAATGGCAAGCAGGAGGTGGTCAAGTGGAAAACAGGTGAGAGGATGCTCCTAGGCAGCTTATGCAAGGACCTGGAGGTGAGAAAGACCGTGTTCATTGTGGGCACTCAATGTGGAGTTGGTGGGTATATGTATTCCCTAAAGCTGCCATGACAAAGTACCACAAACTGGGGTAGCTTAAGACAATAGAAATTTATTCTCTTGCAGTTTCTAGAGGCTAGGAGTCCAAAACCAAGGTGTCGGCAAAGCTATGCTCTGAAGATTCTAGGGAAGAATCCTTCCTTGCCTCTCTCTATCTTCTAGCAGTTGCTAGCAGTCCTCAGCATTCCTTGGCTTGCAGCTGTAGTGCTCCAGTTTCTGCCCCTGTCTTTACATGGCTGTTCTACTTATGTGTGTCTCGGTTTTCTCTTCTTATAAAGACAACAGTTATTGGATTAGGGTGGTTTCTAATTTGTCCTATTGGTCTAGACCGTATTGGTCTAATTCAATAGGATTAGACTCACCCTAATCCAGTATGGCCTCGTTTTAACTAAATACATTTGCAAGAATCCTGCTTCCAAAGAAAGTTATATTCTGAGTTTCTGGGTAGACATGAATTTTAAGGGGATGCTATTCAACCCAGTACAATGGGGGTGGCCAAGGGGAGTAGAAATGAATAAAGTTGAAAAGAAGACAGGAATCAGATTATGCAGGGATTCATAATAAAAAAAAATAAACATTCTTGAGCACTTACAATATATTAAGAACTGTGGTAGGCACTTTACACATGTAATATGCACAATCCCTTTGAAAGAGGGAGAATCAGGTTGAGTGAGGCCAGAGGGAAAAATCAGAGTTACAAAGTGTGTCATCAATTAGGGTCCTAGTAGAAAATAGAAGGTACACTGGATTAGAGTAATTCAAAGAGGGTTTAATAAAGGGATTGTTTAAGTGAGCAGAGTATAGGGAAAACATACGAGATAGAGCAGTGTGCAGGGCTGCTACCACCCCTAGACATGGACGGTGTGGGTGAGGGAGCAGGTACTGGAACCAAGACTAGGAAGTCCTGTGAAGAAGCCACCTTGAGCAGAGCAGTGACTTTTGGTTGAGAAAGGAAGCCATCCTAAGGTGACTACAAAGGGAGGAAGCCAACGGAGTGAATACACTAACTTGGCCTCTTGTCAAGACCCTGTTGGCTTACCTCAACCGGAGGACAAAAGAGAACAAGAGAGCCCATGGTGTAGTCCACATGGATAGCATCTGGGGGCCCTGGGCTGAGTGAGGAAGCCTGAAGCATGGATCTGGAGGATCAGACAGAAGACAGCTTGCACTGGGGCATTGATGAGAAGGCAGAGCCTGAGAGCCAGAAAGTGGGGAAGTTAGGTTGTGATGAGCAAGGTGACAACCCAACATTAAGAATGCACATGAGCTCTCTCTGGTCCGTGCCTCCAAGATGACAAAGAAAAGAAGGAACAATGGTCGTGCCAAAAAGGGCTGCGGCCACGTGCAGCCTATTCGCTGCACTAACTGTGCCCGATGCGTGCCCAAGGACAAGGCCATTAAGACATTCGTCATTCGAAACATAGTGAAGGCCGCAGCAGTCAGGGACATTTCTGAAGCGAGCGTCTTCAATGCCTATGTGCTTCCCAAGCTGTATGTGAAGCTACATTACTGTGTGAGTTGTGCAATTCGCAGCAAAGTAGTCAGGAATCGATCTCGTGAAGCCCGCAAGGACCGAACACCCCCCACCCCGATTTAGACCTGCGGGTGCTGCCCCACGTCCCCCACCAAAGCCCATGTAAGGAGCTGAGTTCTTAAAGACTGAAGACAGGCTATTCTCTGGAGAAAAATAAAATGGAAATTGTACTTAAAAAAAAAAAAAAAAAAGAATGCACATGAGGCCAGGCACGGTGGCTCACACCTGGAATTTTAGCACTGTGTGAGGCCGAGGCAGGAGGATTTCTTGAGCCCAGGAGTTTGAGACCAGCCTGAACAACATAGGGAGACCCTGTCTATACAAAAAATACAAATAATAATAATAATAATAATAGCTCGGTGTGATGGCACATGCCTGTGTTTCCAGTTACTTGGGAGGCTGAGGCAGGAGGATCACTTGAGCCCAGAAGACAGAGGTTGCAGTGAGCCGAGATGACGCCACTGCACTGCAGCCTGGGTGACAGAGTAAGACCCTTTCTTGAAGGCCTGTGACTGCTCACCCTCATTCCCTATAGTACTAATGTAGATTTATGCGTACATTAGTCTATTCAACATGTATTTGCTGAGCATCTAGCATATGTCCATCACTGGTCAAATGTATAGTGGTAAACAAAGCAAACAAAATTCTCTGCCTTCAAGGAGCTTACATTCTGATAGGAAAAGTAGATAGTAAACAAATAAAGAAAATATACTGACTGTCAGAAAATGATTAAGTGCTATGGATAAAAACAAAGCAGAAAAGGGAAAGAGGGAGTACGAGGGGTGGGGTTGCAAATGGAAATAGAGTAGAATGAAGGTGATATGTGAGCACAGATCTAAATGGAGATGAGGGAGGACACCATTCTGATACCCGGGGGATGAGAGTTTCAGGTAGAAGGAAGGTCAAGTACAAAGGCTATAAGCCACAGCATGCCTGGAGCATCTGAGAAGAATCAAGGATGTGCATGCTAGGAACTGAGTGTGATGAGATCAGAGAGGTAACAGGAGCCAGATCTGCAGATCCTGTGATCTTTGAAGGTCTGTGTTCTGCATGATACAACAGCATATTCTGAAATCCTGGCCGTCCCACATGAACATTGCTCTCCCATCTGTTAAATGGGGATAAGAGTGCTCATTTTGCTTATCTCCAGTGGTGTTTGTAAGGGTCCAGTGAAAAGATGGGTTATGGTATAGCTTTGAAAATCATTAAGTATGAGGTAAGATAATGTTTGTATTGCTTAGTAATTTTGCCTCAGGCCACCTGCTGCTGAGTAGAAAGGCTGCCCATGCCTTCACGAATGTGGCTGTGCTGGACCATTGCTTGACAGCGGGTTGTCATCTTTTCACACAGAATCTCATCTTCCTCCTCTCCTGGGTCTCCAACTCCGAGGCCTTGTTTTTAAAACAGCAATTTCTCCCCACTGTGTTTCATGCCCCAAACCTCCTAAGTGGAATTACAGACCAGTAACTCACAGTGGCCTGTTATTTATCCTATATGCAATAAAGACTTTCTGTAGGTTATAGGAAATAAATGTGCTTTTTACTATCATCTGTAGTTCTTATTAAACTTATCCCCATGGTGAGGAAATATCTTTGTGAGACCAAGCAGTTTTATGTCCCAACAGCCAATGAGCTGATAATGGGTTTTATGTCTAGCTGTAACCAGCAGCATTGCAGACAGCCCTTCGTTCATTGCAGTTAGGAGATGCAGGTTTCTCAACCCATAGCATGTAAATACTTCTTGTTAATTTAGTGGTCCATGCTTTTAAATAGAGTATCTGTTGTCCCCATGCATGTCTGTTGGCTGAAACACAGAATCTGAGATGCCTTATGGAGCTAAAGGAAGAAACCTGGACCAAAAATGAATGGTATGAGGTTATGAAATAAAGATGGAGGAGTGGAAAGAACTCTTTGCACTGGTAGAGTCTTTAAGCCATGAGAAATTTAAAATTGTAGATATAGGAATTATTCTGTTATCTCCTCTTGGCAGAGAAATGGAAGGAGAAAGGCAGCTAAAATTGATTGCTAATTATTCAGACAGAAGCAACTTCTCATCCTAGGAAACTCTAAGACTTAGCGTCTTTATCTGTGAAACAGGGATGATAATGCCATACTCCTAGAATTGTGATGCAAAGAAGTCAGCACAGTGCTGTTGCCCAGTATGTGTTCAACAAAAAGAAAGCCCTTTTAGTTCTAGTGTTATTCTTCCTTGCTAACTTCTTCCCTCTTGTTCTTCCCTTCAGTATAGCATACAAGTGAAAATAACTAGCAGGCAACAATGTGGGACCATGGATTAGGTGAGAAGACAGGAAGTGAGATCCAAACAGAGATCAACAGTGAGTATGGTTGACACCATGGGAATCCCAAACTTTTGTATGGTAGTACAGCATTGATTTAGCTTGCAGACTAATTTCACAGAGTTATTTAAATGTAAGTATACAGATTGGGGTTCTCTGCCATAACTAGGAAAGGGAAGAAGGAAGTGAATCCATATTTTTTGTTACCTACCATGTGGTACCTACTTTCATATATTATCTTTACTATATTTCCAAGACAGCTGGAATTTTGGTCTATTTTCTATTTTCATTTACCATCTGCTATGGTTTAGATATTTGTCCCCTCCAAACTTCATGTTGAAATTTGATACCCAGTGTTGGAATTGGGGCCTAATGGAAGGTGTTTGAGTGATGGGGGCAGATTCCTCATAAATAGAGTAATGCCCTTCCTCAGGGGTGAGTGAGGTTTTGCTCTAAAGTTCCTTCGAGAGTTGGTTGTTGAAAAAGAGGCTGGCACTCCCCAGCCCCTTGCTTCCTCTTTCACCATGCCATCTCTGCACACATGGGCTCTCCCTTACCTTCTACTTTCTGCCATGTGCGGAAGCAGCCTGAGACCACCAGATGCCCAATATTGAACCTTTCCAGACATCAGAATTGTGAGCCAAATGAACCTTTTCTCTTTACAAATTATCCAGCCTCAGGTATTCCTTCATAGCAACACAAAAGAGAAAAAGAAAACTGGTACCAAGAGTGGGGTTTTGTTATAAAGATAGCTGAATATGTGAAAGCGGCTTTAGAATTGGGTAATGGGAGATGTTTGGGTCATGGGGGTGGATCCTTCATGAATAGATTAAGCCATTTTTTGGAAGTGAGTAAGTTCTTACTCTATTAGTTCCCATGAACGCTTATTGTTTAAAAAAGCCTGGCAGCTCCCCATTTTTGCTCTTGCTTTTTCTTTCACCATGTGACCTCTACAAGCTAGCACTTCTTTGCCTTCCATAATGAGTGGAAGCAGCCTAAGGCCATCACCAAAAGCAGATGTTGGCACTATGTTTCTTGTACAGACTGCAGAATTGTAAGCCTAGTAAATCGCTTCTATTCAACAAACAGAGAGCCAAATCATGAGTGAACTCCCATTCACAATTGCTACAAAGAGAATAAAATACCTAGGAATCCAACTTACAAGGGATGTGAGGACCTCTTCAAGGAGAACTACAAACCACTGCTCAATGAAATAAAAGAGGACAGGAACAAATGGAAGAACATTCCATGCTTATGGATAGGAAGAATCAATATCATGAAAATGGCCATACTGCCCAAGGTAATTTATAGATTCAATGCCATCCCCATCAAGCTACCAATGACTTTCTTCACAGAATTGGAAAAAAACTACTTTAAAGTTCATATAGAACCAAAAAAGAGCCTGCATTGCCAAGTCAATCCTAAGCCAAAAGAACAAAGCTGGAGGCATCACGCTACCTGACTTCAAACTATGCTACAAGGCTACAGTAGCCAAAACAGCATGGTACTGGTACCAAAACAGAGATATAGACCAATGGAACAGAACGGAGGACTCAGAAGTAATGCCACACATCTACAACCATCTGATCTTTGACAAACCTGACAAAAACAAGCAATGGGGAAAGGATTCCCTATTTAATAAATGGTGCTGGGAAAACTGGCTAGCCACATGTAGAAAGCTGAAACTGGATCCCTTCCTTACCCCTTATACAAAAATTAATTCAAGATGGATTAAAGACTTGAATGTTAGACCTAAAACCATAAAAACCCTAGAAGAAAACCTAGGCAATACCATTCAGGACATAGGCATGGGCAGGGACTTCATGACTAAAACACCAAAAGTAATGGCAACAAAAGCCAAAATAGACAAATGGGATCTAATTAAACTAAAGAGCTTCTGCACAGCAAAAGAAACTACCATCAGAGTGAACAGGCAACCTACAGAATGGGAGAAAATTTTTGCAATCTACCGATTTGACAAAAGGCTAATATCCAGAATCTACAAAGAACTTAAATTTACAAGAAAAAAACAACCCCATCAAAAAGTGGACAAAGGATATGAACAGACACTTCTCAAAAGAAGACATTTATGCAGACAACAAACACATGAAAAAATGCTCATCATCGCTGGTCATCAGAGAAATGCAAATCAAAATCACAATGAGATACCATCTCATGCCAGTTAGAATGGCAATCATTAAAAAGTCAGGAAACAAATGCTGGAGAGGTTGTGGAGAAATAGGAATGCTTTTACACTGTTCATGGGAGTGTAAATTGCTTCAACCATTGTGGAAGACAGTGTGGCGATTCCTCAAGGATCTAGAACTAGAATTACCATTCAACCCAGCAATCCCATTACTGGGTATATACCCAAAAGGTTATAAATCATGCTACTATAAAGACACATGCACACGTATGTCTATTGCGGCACTATTCACAATAGCAAAGTCTTGGAACCAACCCAAATGTCCATCAATAATAGACTGGATTAAGAAAATTGGCACATATACACCAAGGAATACTATGCAGCCATAAAAATGGATGAGTTCATGTCCTTTGCAGGGACATGGATGAAGCTGGAAACCATCATTCTGAGCAAACTATCACAAGGACAGAAAACCAAACACCACATGTTCTCACTCAGAGGTGGGAATTGAACAATGAGATCACTTGGACACAGGGCAGGGAACATCATATACTGGGGCCTATCGGGGGCTGGGGGGCTGGGGGAGGAATAGCATTAGGAGAAATACCTAATGTAAATGATGAGTTCATGGGTGCAGCAAACCAACATGGCACATATATACATATGTATCAAACCTGCACTTTGTGCACATGTACCCTAGAACTTAAAGTATATATATATAAAAAAAATTTCTTCTCTTTATAAATTACCCAGACTCAAGTCGTCCTTTATAGCAATACAAAATGGAGTAAGACATCACGGTATTTCTCACACCTAGAACAACATGTAGCATGTAGTAGAGCATCAGTAATATTTGGTGAATGAATTATGGATACTTAGGAAAAGCTCAGCAAGACAAAATCTATCAGCCATGTGCCACTGTCCAACTCATAAAAATAAAGCAATGAGGGCCGGGTGCGGTGGCTCACGCCTGTAATCTCAGCACTTTGGGAGGCCGAGGCGGGCGGATCACGAGATTAGGAGATTGAGACCATCCTGGCTAACACGGTGAGACCCCGTCTCTACTAAAAATACAAAAACTTAGCCAGGCGAGGTGGCGGGCGCCTGTAGTCCCAGCTGCTCAGGAGGCTGAGGCAGGGAATGGCGTGAACCCAGGAGGTGGAGCTTGCAGTGAGCCGAGATTGTGCCACGGCACTCCAGCCTGGGCGACAGAGCAAGACTGCATCTCCATAAATAAATAAATAAATAAATAAATAAATTAATTAATTAAATAAAGCAATGAGGTTAATTCTTTTATTCTACCTAAATATTCCTTAGATTAATGATTAATTCCTTCTCTTCATCACACTACCATATGTCTAGTCCAAAATCCCATCATATTTCACCTTTATTTCTGCTGTAACCTACACTTTGTTCTCCCCACCATAACTGAATACCTGTCTTACTGCATAGCCAGAATTTAAAAAGAAATATAATAATATTACTCTCCTGTTTAATATCTTCCAATAGCTCCATGCTCTTTGAATATAGTACCAAACTCTTACAGGCTCACAAGAGCCTGTTGTAACTGGCCCGATAAATTTCAGACTCATTGCTTTTTCTTTCTGTTCTGGACTGTATTACTTTCAGATGCTCAACTGATCTATGTTCTCTTTTAACTCAGGGCCTTTGTACGTGTTACTGTGTTTGCCTAGAATACTGCCTTATACACCCTCTACACTTCTCCATACAATCCTCTATCTAGATGATCTCTACTCATTGTTATGGTCTCCATTTAATATCACTTCTTTAGAGTGCCCTGCATGAGATTCCATATGGTTCCCAACTTCATGCCTTCATGGTTTCCTGCATGCCCCCTTTTCAAACACTAATGGTTTTTTCAAAATAATTTCTTTCCCTACCAGGCTAAAAGCCCCATGAAAGGAGAGGTGGATTCTATTTTGTTCACTGCTGTGTGTGTGTGTGTGTGCATGTGTGTGTATGCCAGGCATATAATATGTACTCAATAAGTATCTATTGAATAAATAGTGATCATGTAATACTAAAAGTATCCTGCAATGTGAGGTATCATTTCTATTTTTCAGATAAGAAGACTAAAATCTAAAGAGACTAAATTTCAAACTCAAGGTCATATAGCAAATAACATAGTTAAGAGTCAAATCTAAGTCTGGATCCAAAATCCATGCTCTTTCTTCTATTCCAAAATAATTTTCTTCAGCTAATCAAATATTCTACTTACCAGCAGGTCACAACCTATGTCATATACTTGGTTCTAATTTGGAAAGAATTATAATTTACCAGACACAACCAATTCCTCCTGCAATGATGCAGAAGGCCCCATAGAACCTTTCAATGTGGTTGCTGAATGACTCTGAGCATAATTATTATCGGAAAGAAGTGCAAAAATAGTTCAGGTTAAGATATATTCGTCAGCTTGCTCCTTTCTGCCCGTGGATGCCGCCGAAGAAGCATCGTTAAAGTCTCTCTTCTCCCTGCCATCCTGTCTAAGTCAGAGTCTCCTAAAGAGCCCGAACAGCTTAGGAAGCTCTTCATTGGAGGGCTGAGCTTTGACACCACTGATGAGAACCTGAGAAGCCATTTTGAGCAATAGGGAACGCTCATGGACTGTGTGGTCCTGAGAGATCCAAACACCAAGTGCTCCGGGGGCTTTGGGTTTGTCACATATGCCACTGTGGAGGAGGTGGATGCAGCCACAAATGCAAGGCCACACAAGGTGGGTGGAAGAGTTGTGGAAACAGAGAGCTGTCTCAAGAGAAGATTCCCAAAGACCAGGTGCCCACTTAACTGTGAAAAAGGTATTTGTTGGTGGTTTAAAAGAAGACACTGAAGAACATCACCTAAGAGATTATTTTCAACAGTTGGAAAAATGGAAGTGATTGAAATCATGACTGACTGAGGCAGTGGCAAAGAAAAAGGGGCTTTGCCTTTGTAACCTTTTACAACCATGATTCCGTGGATAAGACTGTCATTCAGAAATACTATACTGTGAATGGCCACAACTGTGAAGTTAGGAAAGCCCTGTCAAAGCAAGAGATGGCTAGTGTTTCATCCAGCCAAAGAGGTGAAGTGGTTCTGGAAACTTTGGTGGTGGTCGTGGAGGTGGTTTCAGTGGGAATGACAACTTTGGTTGTGGAGGAAACTTTAGTGGTCATGGTGGCTTTGGTGGCAGCTGTGATGTCAGTGGATATGGTGGCAGTGGGGATGGTTATAATAGGTTTGGTAATTATGGTGGTTATGGAGGAGGTGGCCCTGGTTACTCTGGAGGAAGCAGAGGCTATGGAAGTGGTGGACAGGGTTATGGAAACCAGGGCAGTGGTTGTGGTGGGAGTGGCAGCTATGACAGCTGTAACAACAGAGGTGGAGGTAGCTTTGGCAGTGGCAGTGGAAGCAGTTTTGGAGGTGGTGGAAGCTACAGTGATTTGGGCAATTAAAACAATCAGTTTTCAAATTTTGGACCCATGAAGAGGGGAAATTTTGGAGGCAGAAGCTCTGGCCCCTACGGCGGTGGAGGCCAATACTTTGCCAAACTATGAAACCAAGGTGGCTATGGCGGTTCCAGTAGCAGCAGTAGCTGTGGCAGTGGCAGAAGATTTTAATTAGGAAACAAAGCTTAGCAGGAGAGAAGAGCCAGAGAAGTGACAGAGAAGCTATAGGTTACAACAGATTTGTGAACTCAGCCAAACACAGTGCTGGCAGGGCCTAGCTGCTACAAAGAAGACATGTTTTAGACAAATACTCATGTGTATGGGCAAAAAACTTGAGGACTATATTTGTGACTAATTGTATAACAGGTTATTTTAGTTTCTGTTCTGTGGAAAGTGTAAAGCATTCCAACAAAGGGTTTTAATGTAGATTTTTTTTTGTACCCATGCTGTTGATTGCTAAATGTAATAGTCTGATTGTGACGCTGAATAAATGCCTTAAAAAAATAGTTCAGGTTATTTATGTTTCCTTTTTCTTGGATGCCAGATAAACAGTTGTTGACTGGACTTTCAACTCAGGCAGACAGATGATCTAGTTAAGTTCCTGGCCTGAGAGAGTGTCAGTAGAAGAGCCCATATTTCTCACATGTATGGAATTGCGTGAAGATCTTTCATTTATTCTACTCTGCTGTAATTCAATGTGATTACTTTGACTAGTGAATGAGAGGTGGCTCTTTAACCATAAACAAGCGAATGGGTTAAAAAAAATCAAAATTAGTATCTATGCTTTCAATGAGAGGAGTGAAGGGGCTATGATAAAGATTAGTAGGACACAGTGGCTGGTGGCTTCATTGCACCCACACCCCTCATTTGTGAGATGCCATTCACCTGTACATCCACCAGAGGGCAGCAGCAGCAGCGAAGGCCCACCTCCCTGGTGCCACACTTCACACCACACTGTCCAACCACACGTGGCTATTGGGCACCTGAAATGTGGCTAGTGCCACTTGTTGAAATGATAACAGTTTGGATATGTTGAAAGATAACAGTTTAGATATATTGGATTAAAGAAAATATATTATTAAAATTCATTTCACCTGTTTTTTTATTTTACTTAAATGTGGCTAAGTGGCAAATTTAAGGTGACATATGTGGCTTGCATTCATAGCCCATGCTAAATTTCTTTTGGGTGAAACTGCTTGACACAATCCATGGCATAATAAAACAGAATTTCCAAAATAACTAAAGTTTGAATCTCATTTTCAGGCTATGTATATATTATACAAATATCATGTCATGATAAGAATTTGGAGGGATCTTGGAGCTTGTCCTTATTTTACAGCTAAAGAAACTGAGGCTCAAAGAGATGAAGCAACTTTGCCCAAGGTCACACAACCAGTAAGTGGCACAGCTGGGCTTTGAACTTCAGTTTCAAACAAAATCAGTTCTTCTCCACTCAGTGAGTGGCCCAGAAATTGTAGGTATCCCTGGACTTAGAGTGTACCTCTGAGAGCTCCCATCCCTCTATCCCCAGCACCAGTGGCTGGCACATGGCAGGAGCTCTGTTCTACAGCATCCAGTCTGTGTGAGATGCTTTGTTTACTGCACCACACAAAGGATACCAAGACAAGTGCTGCTCAGGCTCTGTTCTCTGGAAGCTCATGGCATAGTAGAGAAGATACCAGATGGACAGTAACCAATTAAAATTGTAAAACAAGTTCTAGCTAAGTACCTTGAAACTAATGTGGAAATGTGTTCAACCTCTTTAGTAATTAAAAAAATGCAAATAAAAATAATGATATGACATTGTACTTTACTCACATCCTTCCTAGTTTCAGGGACCTTAAAGTAGTTCATAATCCTACCTTCGAAAAAAAAATTAACAGAAAATAAAATCAACAACAAAAAAAGAAGTTCTTCTTTATGTAAATGTGTTCTATGGGAGGGACAAGATGTCACCCAAGTAAATGATTTGGATGATATGAACATTTCAATTGCCGTGATGTCCTTTGCCTCAGTTTGCTTAGCTTTGAGAAAAGAAGTTAGTTATAGCCAATTGGATATTTGATATACACTAGGAAAAATATTTATCTTTATTTAGTTTAAGAAAATCCAGAATTCCCAGGCTTTTCTTCAGTATCAAAATGGAAAACTTACTTAACAGAAGAAACCAAAACTTACTCTGTCTCTGGTATCTACCACAGGACTTTACATATATCATGGACTTAACTCAATAAAGCCTTGCTGAATACAAGAAGGTACCTGCGTTTATTCTGTGCCAGTTATGTGCCCATATACCTTAACAGGCCTCTTTCTATAAATAAGGTCATTTAATAACCTTAAAACCCTGAAAATTTTAGTCTCCATTTTCAGATAAATAACAGAGGCTCCAAAAAAAAAAAAATTGATAATCTTGCCCAAATCCCTAATTACCAGGGAGCAGAGCTGCAATTTGGACCCATAATGTATTTTGTTCCAAAGCTTGCATCTCTATGCTGTGTGAAAGGATAGGAGAATAAATGGAAAAAAGAGAAGGAACAAAGGGGAAGAAGGGAAAAGAGGCAAAAAGGGAGAGAAAGGAGGCAAGAGAAGGATGGAGATGAAAACAAAGATGCAAGGGAAGAAAGGGGTGAGTGAGTATGGATTTCTACCTCTTTCAGCACATAGTCTAAAAAGAAAGATAAAGAGTAGGGTCAAAGCTTCCCTGGAAAAAAATATTCCTAGCAATTTGGAGAGACAGTTTTTAAAACGGCAGGTTAGGAATTCATCTACTGTCGAAGGCTTGGCTCTCAGAAGTTCCCCCAGGATGGTTTCTTCTCTTGCCACCTCATTATCGCCGGGAACAATCTGCATGGCCAGTAATGAGAGGATCTTAATGCCGGCAGTCTCAAGAGTGGGTAATGGCCCTGCTCGCGGAGTTGGGGTCACAGGTTCAGGCCTGGATGCTGTGGAGAGAGCTGCGCGAAGCTACAGACCGTCCCCCTGGACCAGCAGTCCATTAGCCCTTACCCCCTTGGTATGGCAGTAATGAGTAGGTGAGGCCCACTCCACAGCCCCTGCCAGCAGACCCGTCGGAGTGGGGTTGTGGCCTCCCAGTGGCAAGTGCTTCCCGCTGCCAGCCCTGACCAACCTGCTGTCCTTGCAGTGCTGTCGGCCGGCCTGCAGGATAGGGTTTGTCAGGATTCAGGATCCTCTCAAATTCTGCTCCTAACAACAATGCAATTAATTAGGGAGCCAGATAATTTAAGCTTTATATTCATAAACTATAATATTTATATAGATTCCAATTGTATGTTTTCATCTGTAAGCCCATTCTGTATAGTAGAAAAAAACAGATTTTCTAGTCAGAGTTCTAAGCCTAGCATCCCTCTATTAGCTATGTGACCTTGGGCATATTACTTCATTTCTATGAATCGTGGTTTTCTCACATGTCATGAGGAATATTAATAATACCAGCCTTATAGGTTTGTTCAGATTATTATTATATATTTGTTATTAATAACTAACATTGAGTACTATGTATTGGGTTCTGTGATAAGTGCTTTTATACATATGATTCTGAATCCTCTGAACTCTACATGTAAATATTACTCTTATCCCTAATCGACAGATGTTGAAACAGGGTAAGACTGAGTTAGTTCGTGTCAGAACTGGGATCTGAAGTCTGGTCTCTCTGACAACCTTTGTAACCTTAACCACTATGCTATAGTGAAATTATGAATTCAATACCCAGAGTAAAAGCCTGATATGCAGTACATTGTCAATAATTATATTAGTTCTTTCTCCTCTCCTTTTCTCTTTGTCTGATATAACAAGAGACACTCAGAAAACATAAAGCTGTCTAGGTATTTCAAACAGGAAAGATTCAATAAAGGAGATGGTCGCATACAAGATGGAAGAGCTAAGAAGCGAAAAAAGGATATTCAGACAAGTCAGAGAGCAGCAGTACGAGGAAGCCACTGTAACCCCTAGGCTAGAGGAATAGGGAAAAAAGGTGGTACCACCAAATCCCAGAGACCAGGGTCACCTTCAGAAGCTAGAAGCACAGAGAAGCCCTGGAGGAAATGCTACCATTTCTGGAGATGCAATCACAAACCACGAAAGCCAAGGGTAAAAATACCCTGTCCCTCTTCCCTCCTTCTGGTCTCCAACTTACCACAGCCTCAAATTAGTAATACATACTCAGAAACTCAAAAAGAAGGAAGCTAAGGAAATGTTGTTTCCTGCAAATTTTTCAAAGAAGGACAGAGGGATCTGAGATTAAATATACAGGTAATTGACACATCTACAATGCTATGAAGTAGTTAAGTTGTGGCGAGCACAGTGGCTCACATCTGTAATCCCAGCACTTTGAGAGGCCAAGGCAGGCGGATCACGAGGTCAAGAGTTCAAGACCAGCCTGGCCAACATGGTGAAACCCCATCTCTACTAAGAATACAAAAATTGGCCAAACTTAGTGGTGTGTGCCTATAATCCCAGCTACCCGGGAGGCTGAGGCAGGAGAATCGCTTGAACCTGGGAGGTGGAGGTTGCAGTGAGCCGAGATCGTGCCACTGCACTTGAGCCTGGGTGACAGAGCAAGACTCCGTCTTAAAAAAAAAAAAAAATGTGGGTTGTGATTATCCTCTCTGTTTGACTCTGTCAAGTATTCATTTCATGGCACAATAGTGATCTCATTTTATAGATGAGAAAAGAAAATCCGGACATTAACTACTACTCCCAGAGCTCCAAAGAGGAAGTGAGTATTAATTTTGTGAGATTCACGGAAGGCTTTAGAGTAGGAGTGACTGTGGGGACATCATGGGTCATGGGTGAAAAGAGTTTTGTCAGATGGATCAGATTGAAAAAGCACTACAAGCAGTGGAAATAGAAGAGGTAAAGGTATCGATCCATGTATTGAAGGGTTTGGGCTAGACTGTCTCTGAAGTTTCTGCCAACTCCTTTTTTTAAACTTGAAATTCTACTAGAAGTGAAAGAAATATATTATCCAAATTGTTTTTTATAGTACCTAAAGGCATTCGTTTTCTAATATGAAATTATATTACTTGACCCATTTATGTAGGCACTGTGATGTACCTTTCATGTTGATAAAGAAATTAGTACATAGATGGAGCAAATGCCACTAACAAGATCGGCTCAAAAGGGACAGAGAATTTTGGTCTCTTATCTGTCTTCTTACTACCTTGTGTTAACAGTTTGGAAAGAGCAGCACAGCGGCTATACATTAACATTTTGGTGATTCATTCCTTCTGGAATATACTGTCAGGACATTTGATCTGCATGTATTTCCTTTATACACTCCTTTGTACTGAATTTGATGGATAAACTTTCCTACTGATGTTACACACCACATTTCAGCTATTAGCATGCAACACCTTTGCTCTTAGAATTTTTACCTCTAGCTTCTCCTGGCTCCAATCCATCACCCCACAGTGTAGTAAATGGACGGCTCATTTTGAAATGCAAATCTGATTATTATAATGCCTCCCCTCCGCCTCACTTAATATCTGTCTGTGGTGCCCCTTGCCTTCAAGATAAATCTAAGCTCCTCTAATATCTTTGCTCCTTCCTAAGTCTCTCAGTACTCCCTGCCTTGAACTCTGAGTTTCAGATGTGTTGAAATACTGACTATGCTCTTTTATGCTTCCATGCGAATAGTCTTTGCACATGCTGTCTCCCCTAGAGTATCCTTTCCCAACTTCTGTCCCAAGCATTATCTATTTCTTCCTAAGGGGATTTCACCCTGCCCCCACCTCCCTCCTTTTCCTTTGTGTTTTCAATGCGCCCTGCATATATTGCCAGTATGGAACTATCGCTCAGTATGTGTAGTTTTGGGTGTGTACAACCTGCTTGAAAGGCTGGCATGTAGTAGAAACTTAATAACTGGCAGCTCTGGGGGTTTGTTGTTGTTACTTTTATTCATTGCTATGTTCCTAGTGTCTAACAGTGTCTGATACACAGTAGATATCAAATAAATGTTTGTTGAATATCCTAAAAGTTGGAGGTTCAAAAAGAGAAGTAAAACTAAACAGTTTTAAAGCCTCTATTTATTAAAATGTGGTACCATTAAAAGATTGTCTTTAAATCATACCTGCTTCAGAAGGTTCAGTAGGAACTTGCTTCCACAGATAAGAAATCCAGCTGTGAGTTTGTCAGAAGTAAGTACATTAAATAAGCCAGATCCTCTTTGTGCATGGCTATTTGCTTTTATTCGTTTCCTTTGCTCTTTAACCCAACAGCCAGCCACCTGAGACAGGGCTCTAGTTTAATAAGCAAAATTATTCCCAGAATGGAGCTGACCTGGCCAGAGACATTTAATAAGGAGGAGACTTGGTAGATAAGGATGGATATTTGTGGCTTCTACTATTTATGAATCATCCAAAGTCCAAACCATGCAGACACTTAAACTGGGAGGTTGGTGTTGGGGATAAGCCCTTTCTTAGCAGGTATGCATGGCCTATCACCCAGCAATCAGGGATTGGTACTATTTTGTGGTTCTGACTCTGGGAGTGGCTAGTTGATCAAAGCATTCTTTCTCAGCCAGTCCTGATACAGCCTCGTAATCCTTCATAGTCTAGAGCACACAGGAAGCCAATGCCAATTCTAGCTTGCTAGAGGAATTTGAGCTGCCAAGCCCAAGGCATTGTCAAGGAGGCCCTTCTTTGAGGGTGGTGTGTGGTAGCGTTTAAGCTTCTGCACTCTGCAGCCAGACTGACTTGGAATCTCCACTGTGTACTCTTGACACTTGTTAGCTGTGTGAGCTTAGGCAGGTTACTCTACCCCACAATGTTCTAGGTTCTGCAACTGTAACACAGAGATGGTAATGAGAGGATCCTAGGTGCCAGGGTTTTTAAATGAGAGTATATAGACATTAATGCTCAGAGTTGTGCCTGAAACACAATACACACTGTATAAGTCTGGCTCTTATGAGACAGCCCACAATCATATGCTGAGGGCCTAGTATATTCCAAGTGTTTTTCTAGATGCTATTTCCAGAAACACAGAGATGAAAAGATGTGGCTCCAGCGTCAATAATCTCAGCCTAGGAGAGATGAGAGACAAGTAAGCCAATCGTTGCAATATAGCGCAATAATTTGACAACTGTAATATGCAGGCTTGCATAAGATTATGTGAGAGCTCAGAGGGCCTGGGTTCCTGGGTCTGCTCAATAGGAAGACTTTAAAGGCTTCACAGATGAGGAGACACTGGAACTAACTCTTAAGAAGGAGTGGGGTTTGGAAAAAAGATTATTAGGAGAGTATGTTTCAGATAGGCAGCAAAGCACGTGCAAAGATGCAGAGCTAGAGACCAGTGTAGCTGTTTACGGAACTGTAATGTATCCAGGGGGTGATGCATAGGTCTGATGAAGTTGGAACAGGTGAGGTTGGGGAGTTCAGCAAGAGCCAGTGCCCGGGGTCCCAGGTGCAACCTTTAGGAGGTTGGACACAATTCTGTAGTTAATTAGGACTCTCTGAGAGTTGTGAGGTTCAGGAAAAGAAGAGAGAATTGAGGTGGATGCCTTTTGTTGCACTTTGTGCTGTTATGTTTATTTTGAAGAGAAAAAATATGAATACATCAGAAACTAAGCTTTCATGAGATTGACATTAGACTGCAGTTTCTGTACATTCAAATAGAATATTATGAGCTAATTCTATTTACACATGTGGTATATTTTTAACTCTATGATTCCTCTTCCGATGTTCTCAATCCGCAGGAAACTCATTTAGCCTGAAGGTTCTGAACCAATTACACAGTTTTATAAGGTCAAAATAAAAGTTGGGAGTCATTTTATTTTTATCTGTACTGGTAGAAATTACAGAATCAAACTGCTTTAATAAGAAAAAACACCAGGATGAGAAAAGTGAAAATAGAAGTGTCAGCACCATCAGAGATTTCTGCTGCATCTTGGATGCCAGCAGATGAGACCAGGGTTGGGCTGTGAAGTCCTTTGACAACCCCGTCTATATCCCTGAACAAGTTGCCAGGGCTTCAAGAGGGATAGACATGAAACACAACATCCTTCCACTCTTATTAAGATTTAATCATGCTTTCAACAGGATTGCAATGTTATTAAATTAGATTTTTTTTCTTCCTTAAAAAGGGATTTAACTTTTGCTTTCCTGACATCATAATCAACATGGAACAGATGCAAAGGGGAATCGGGTGACCTCTGGTAATATGGACCTATACTTAACATGTAGCATGTGAAGTTATTAAAATGGAAATTAATTCCTTTTATTACTATCGTGCCCTATCAATTAATTTGGTTGGAGATGCTTATGAATATGCAATCATTCCTCCCTGCTGCCCACCCCTTATTCTATGTGTGTGGAAAGCACTGGTGAAGCAATAGGTAAAATTTTATATATTTTTTTGCTAGTTTTGCTAGCACTGTTCCTCTTTGCTTCCTAACAATAATGGATAATATTGATAACTAATAGTTATTGAAATCTTCCCATGTGCCAAGCACTTTTGTAAGCACTTCATATTTATTGTTTTATTCAACCTCGACAATAAATTATTAAGATGGGTACTTTTATTATCCCCGTAGAAAGAAGAGAAAGATGGGACAGAAAAAGGTGAGGAAATCTTTTCTAGGTGGCCCAGGCATTCTGACCCCTGTACTCTTCACTACTGGGCCACACTGCCTCTTACTGGCTCCAGGTGCAAGGACTTGGGGAGAGGCCAAAGTCTCAGATGTCAAACTCCTGTAGGCTGAAAAAGAATGTGGGGGACTGGGGATGGAACAGAAGGCTCTGAGAGGGGGGTCAAGTATTTTCAAATATAGGTTTTGTTATTATTTTGGTATGGCAAGGCCAACAGATCAGGAGATGACTCCCATTGAAAAGATAGCTTGTTACACTCACAGACCCCAAGACAAAGTGCCATGCCTTGTGAGGGTGCACACTCAAGGCACCAGGATTGCTCAGGAGGTAGAGGGAAGGCAGGACCCTGATCAAGAGCCTTTATTGTGGTTTCTGTGGGAAGGAACAGGTGAGGCAGTTTGGCTGGTTTAGATAATTTAGCAGGCTCTGGGGAATAGAGGCTGTCCCCACTGTCTGGTTCCTGGCTCAGGTATAGGGGCAAGTGAATAAATGGGCTAGAGTAGATAAAGGAGGTGGTTGGGGGTATGGATTCTAGAGAGATTGGTTAGCATTTGAAAGGTGAGCTCCTGAGAGTTTGTTACTATCTCTAGGAATTAGCTAAGCCTGGGAATGGAGTAGCAGTCTGCAGTAACAGCAAGGCCCCAGACATCAAAGCATCAGAAATACAGAAACTAAAGAGACATAGTTAACAGAGTCGGGGCTTAGTGGGGTTGGTGTGGGGGGCAGTGTGGGCTGTGGAGGCTCCCTAGGGAAGGCAAGGAGGGTGGGATGGCCAGTAAGAAATTAAGACCCGAACGTACATATGATGGTCTCCATTGGGGGGTGGGGAATTGGAGACACTGAAATTAAGCTTTGAAGTATCTTTGGTCTTTTGATATTATTCATAGCACATATTTAACTTTCTACATGTATTAAGCTTTGCAGGGAAGGGTGTTATGACTCATCATTGCAGCTGGGCATTGCTTCATTGGGAGCAGGGACCTTCCTTTGTGTTAATCAACCTTGCACTACCCTGAAGACCTGATGTGAGGCTTGCTCTCCCAGAATGGAAGGGCTCTGTTTCACCTGCAGTTTTTAAATCCTGGCCCCAATAACACCCCATCAGGGCAGGTCTCTCTTTAAGTGCCAGTTGCATGCTGTGGATTTGGTAAAAAAGGAGCTTATTAAACCCAGGTGAGAGGAAGCCCTGGTGAAGAACCACGGTCATGGCTGAGTGCTCAGTTGGTAACCGCTGATTCACAAATGGTTCCTTTTCTCTTTCCTTTAAAAAAGGCAAGAGAAATTATGTGACAGGAACCAAGATAGTACTACAGGTTTGTTTTCTAATCAAGTACCTAGATAACAAGGTGATCTGTACGTTGTGTGGAGGCTGTTTAGTCGCCAATCCAGAACCAAAGAGTCAAGCTGAATTCCTTCCACTCTTCCATCCCCACATCCAATCCATTAACAAGTTTTCTCCTTTCCACCCAAAATGTGTCCTGGAATGCCCATACTCAACTCCCTCCACCTAAGTCTGAGAAGCCACATCAACTGTCTCCTATACTTTTACAAGAATATTTTCATGGGTCTCCTCATTTTGGTTCATTTGGGTCTCCTCTCTCTAAGGAGTCATTCAGGGCCATTAACACCTAGTTTAAAAACCATCCCAAGTCAGATTTCCTGGAAGCTGACCCTGAAACTGAGACTGATATGAACGCGATCTATTAGGAAGCTTTCCCAGGAAAAACTGCACAGAAGTAGAGTGGGGTGAGGAAAGGAAGGAAGGTAAGCAAGGGTGTGATACCAACTAAAGCCCCACAGAGGTAACTTTAGCCTAATCCCATAAGGCAGCAGTCCCCAACCTTTTTTGGCACCAGGGACTGGTTTTGTGGAAGACAGTTTTTCCATGGAGCAGGGTGGGGGTGGAAGGGTGGGGATGGTTTTGGGATGAAACTGTTCCACCTCAGATCAATCTCAATCAGGCATCAAATTCTGATAAGGAGCATGCAACCTAGATTCCTCACATGCACAGTTCACAATGGAGTTCCCACTCCTGTAAGAATCTAATGCCACTGCTGATCTAACAGGAGGCAGAGCTCAGGTGGTAATGCTCAGCTGCCACTCATCTCCTGCTATGCAGCCCAGTTCCTAACTGGCCACAGACTAGTATTCATCCACAGCCCAGGGGTTGGGGACCCCTGTCATAAGGGAAGATCTGGAGACAGCATAGACCACACCTCAGAGCTATCCTCATCAGAAAAAGGGAGTAAGAGCATTTAAGCTCATGCCTGCCATGCATTGGTTAAGGTCTGCCTCTAAGGAGAAATACCTTCCCAGGTGCCTCTAGAAATCTGTGTGTGCAGGCAAAGGGGGTTCTGATACCCTGAGTGCATTCTGATAAGGGGATGCAGGTGCTAGCCTTTGGGGGAGAGAGAACACGTGGAGTCAGTGTGCAGGAAAATGATAGCGGTCTAAGGGAAGATGGGAGGAGTACTGACAGCAACAGCTACACAAAGGCATCCTAGGGTCTTCATTCTAGTGGGAAGGAGCAGGCAAGGGAAGCTTAAATGGGCCATGCTCAGAATCATATTCCATTGACTAGAAGTCAACTAATGATTGATCCCTTAACCAATGCAAGGCAGGCACATGGCCATACACAACTGCAAGAGAAGTTGGGAAATGTAATCCATCTGTGTATCTAGGGAGAAGAAGATAATCTAGGCTTCTTGCCACAAATAGCCTCTCTTAATACTTGAATAAAACTGTAACCTCCCTACAGGGTCTTCCAAGTCTCCACATGTCTGGCCTCTACCTACCTCTCCATCTCTGTCACCTGCTGCTCCCTCTCTACCTCTGCATCCACTCTCACCATAGTTTAGCTGTACTTATAGACTGTTTTATCATATGCTGGGCTTTACTACCACAGACTCTTGAAAAAAATTAGTAGAAGGCTGCAGGTCTATAATTGCAATACTACTGTTATGATGATAAAAGTATTAATCTGACTTTTGAATAAAGGCCTTTGGTGGATTGTGATAAAGTAGATAATGAAACAGCTGGTCCCATTTAGTGGCGACTATAAGAACTAGAACTTAGCCTCCAATAAGCTCACAGAAAGAGGAGAGCTAGACCTCCCTGTGGGCAGCCCAGAGTGGCAGGGCACGCTCAACCAGCTGTATCATTGCTATTCCAAGTGCAGAACCCACGGGCCCTGGGCTCTCCCTTATTACCAACTGCCAGCATGACCTTGGGCAAGTTGTTAACCTAGATGTGCCTCAGTTTCATCTTCTGTAAAGGAGGGCTAATAATTGTTCCACATTCATGGAGTCATTGTGAAGAGCAAATGAATTAATACAATAGAGCTTAGATCAGTCCCTGGCACAGGCTAAGCACTTTAGTAAATGCTATTATTACTATTAGAGGACCTGCAGGCTACACAAACAACTTCCTACCCCGGTTTCCCGACCATCTCACTTACCATGCTATCCTGTTAGTGACTTTTTTTTCCCTCATTCCTATAGCCCCACCCCAGGCTAAGTGGGGTTTGGAGACAACCAATTAAATCAAGCTCCTATTTAACATCAACCGTATACGGATGTGCATCCTCCTGATCATGAGACACAATTTGAAGTCAAAGAACCAAAGGTCTATCTGTAAGCAGCCCTTCAAGCTGAGATAGTGAAAGTGCCCTATCTCGGGTTTTTCCCAAAGCTGCAGTTTTCCTTAGGCTCCTGGAGAATAGACCTCAAGTCTCCCCATAGGCCGGGGGTTGTTTACAACTGGCTTTTCTTTTATCCTGCCAGTCCTGGGCTGATGCTGCCTTTGATTGCACATCTCACAACTCCAGGGGGAGCCATTCTCTTAGACTACATAGTCTCCAGTCATGGCCCTGAACCATGCACTATCTTGCTATCTTAGTGTTTCTTGTGAAGGACACATGTTTTAGATTAATAAACAATTTGGATGTGAATTCTGATGCATTTGCTATTTGTGTGACATTGTATAAATTACCTATCCTCTTTGGGCCTCAGTTTCCTCATCTGCAATGGGGTGGTAATATTCATTCCACGTAGCTGGTGTTGTAAGGATTGTAATGGAGTACAGGTGAAAAGCCTAGCTAACTGCCTGATGACATCTTAGTCCCCTGGAGTTTGGTCGTCCATTGCTGGGTAACAAATTGCCCTAACAGTTAGTGGCTTTACAGCAAAAAACTGTTTATCTGCTTGTGATTCTGCAATTAAGGGAGGGCCCGTTGGGCATAGCTCTTATTGTTCCAGGTGGTGGTGTTTGGGGTAGCTCACCTGGGCTTGGAGGATCTAAAATAGCTTCTTTCACTTGGCTGGTGCTGCAGCTGGGGTGGCAGGAACTACTAGGTGTTGGCTGGGCTTGCTCTCTCTTTCTGCCTTTCTGTCGCTCACTGTAGTATCTCACCTCCAGCAGCCTGTTTCTCTCCACATGGGCTTTCTCTTCAGCAGGTGATCAGAATTCTTAACATGGTGTCTCAGAGCTCCCAAGAGTGCAAAAATAAATTCCACCAAAGTCTAAAGACCTAGATCGGGCCTTCACAGGGTGTTACTTCTGCTACATTCTATTGGTCAAAACAAGACACAGGTTCGAGGGGAAGAGAAGTAGCCTCTCCCACTTGAGAGGAGAAGCAGCATGCACATACATGGATGGAAGGAATCGTTGATGGCCGTTTTGCAGATAATCCATCATGCTCAGTAAGTGACAACCTTGGTTTTCATTCTTTTTGGATTTTAGAAGGGGGAAGAGGGTAGGTGGCTGCAAAACCAAATTGACTTTTAGCCAAAAAGCCCTAAGGACCAGGAAGACTCAGATCAGTGAGACAGAGTAATTCCCATTGCATTTCTCTTTTGGGATGGGAAGAAATCATTTCTGAGCTAACTGCTACTAGAACTATAACCTAGAAATATTTGATCCTTTTTTGTTTCCTTTCTGATTTTCCGATTCGAACTCACCTTCTACACGATCTGGCAGACTGGAACCAGAAACAGGTTACTGATATTTAGAGAAACATCTGTATTTGTTATCTATTATTGCACAGCAAGTTACCCCAAAACTTCATGACTTAAAGTGACAACATTTTGTATCTCACAATTTCTGTAAGTCAGGAATCTGGAGTGAACTTACCTGGAGCCTCTGGCTCAGGCTGCAATATTAGTCGGGGCTGCAGTTATCCCACAGTCTGCCTGGGGCAGAATCCTCTTTCAAGATCCCTTACTTGTTATTGGGAGAGTTCCACTCCTGGCAGGCATTTGGACTGAAGGCTCGGTTCCTCTGGCTGCTGGCTAGAGGTTTCCCTCAGTTCTTTAGCACAAAGACCTCTTCGTAGGGGCAGTTCAAATATGGTAACCAGCTTTATCAGAGCAAGCGAGCAAGAGAGCCGGAGAGTGAGAGAGTGACTGCTAGTGAAACAGAAGTCATATGCTCTTTTCTAACTAACAAGATAATAATTGCTGAAGCAACATCCTGTCATTTTTGCTGTATTCGATTTGTTTGAAGCAAGTCACTACAATCAAGAGTAGGCAGATTATGTCACGACACAAATACCAGGTGGCAAGATCACTGGTGGCCGTTCTAGAATTACAACTCTCGCCACTCCTTTCAGCAAATTTAGAGTCCTCAAATTTCACTTCATCCCTGGATATCATAGCAGTACGCATGGGTTATAATCAGGGTGACTATGTGTCCTAGTGTAACTGGAATAGGTGCAATTTAGATAACCTAGAAAAAAAGATGATTCTAAGTGTAGAGGAACAATGCCTTGTTTATAAAAAATATCAGCAGAAATTTTGTTCATCTTCAAAAGGTAGAATAGTAAGCTTAGGAAAATTTAATGTCACTCTTAATTAATCTACTCAACAAATATTTATACAGTACTTTCTAAATGCTAGAGCTGTAAAGTACAGTAAAAATAGTATCACTACCCTTGAAGAAGTCAGATGAGAACTTGAACACTAGTAGTATTGTATCAGAAATATTGTGAGAGGGAAACACAAAGTGGCCCTTTGATTGAGTTTTGAAGGATGCATAGGAATTTGCTGGATAAAGAATATTTTAGTCATGTTCCCGATAGGAAACAGCACATTCAAAACAGGGTAAGTGATAGAAGATTTATTTCCAAAGATGAGGGCATAAGGAAACCATAAGGAACCGTGAAGTTGTATGGTGCTTATCTGATAGCAGCCAGGCTGGTATCAGATAAGTGGGATGAAAGGACACTGAACTGATTACAATCTAGACAGTGAGAGTCCTGTAGTGAGGGGCTTCTTGAGACAGAAGGATCTTCTGTAGAGGAATACAGCCAGCTTGTGCAAACTTTGTAGGAAGGACTTGAGGGAATAAATACTCTGATCTCACTGTCCACTTTCTCTTTAATCCCCTGACAAATCCATCTGGAAAGCAGAGGACCTGGGAACCCATATTGTATCCCACTCAGAACAGCCTCCAGGAGCACAGGGCAGAATGGAGAAGGGTGAAGGTGGTTCTGGAGGGACAAATAAAGCTATCCAACACAAAGGCACCAGGCACGCCCATTCCAGAGAAAGGGACCAGAGTGAATTCAGGGAGTTGTGAAATGTCCTAATGACTTTGGACTGACAAATGTGACCTGAAACAGGAGAAAGATCAGATCAGGAAGAGGGAGCTGAGGGCAGAGAAGTAGGCAGGGGCCAGGCTATGAGAGGCTCCCTGAGTCTTGTAAAATTGTCCTATTGACCCTGCCAGTTTATGCCCACCATGCCAAGTTGTGCTAAAGAGCTTGGATTCCACCCTGAAGGTAGTGTGGACACAAAGATAACTTTTTAGCTAGGCATGTGCATTGTGGGCCAGGTGGCTACACAGTGAAGGGTGGATTGGAAGGGGCATGGTTTAGAGTCCAGTTCTGCCTACTGCTTTAGGACTTTGCACTTTAACCTCTCTGGATCCTAGTTTCCTGGCTCGTGAAACACAGATGACAACTCCTGCTGGCTGGCATGGGGATTAGATGGGATAAACATTTATAAAATACCAAACACTCAACATGCATGTGGAGTTATTTGTACACAGATCAACAATTGGTTTTGATGGGGAATTCAAAAACTTTGGGCACTCCCCACCCAAGTGCCAGGCATTGTGCTTGAATGCTTTACATTTGATATTCCATTCAATCCATGCAACAGCTTTTGAGATAGCTATTATCTCAATTTACAGAACAGGAAACAAAGGCTTGTTTTTATTACCTGTTATGTGCCATACACTGTGCCTGAGGATTATGAAGGTGAGTAAGAAGACATGGTCCTGGCCCTTAAGAAATCCTAATTATGGATGCTAAGGTCATTTAGATTGGTGCTCCTCAAATTATAATGTGCATATGCATTGCTCACCTGGCGTCTTGTTAAAATGCAGATTCCAACTCACTAGCACTAGGGTCTGGCTGGAGGTTCTGCATTCCTAGCCCTCTCCCAGATGATGCAGATACTGCTTGTCCATAGACCACACTTTGAGAAGCAGAGTTTAGAAGGTCAGATTAAACACACACACACACACACACACACACACACACACGTTTCTATCAGTACTTGCAGCTGTGATAAAATGGAGCAAAGGGAAGATTTTTTTTTATAATTTCAACCTTAGGAAATGAGGGTATAGAAGGGAAACACCGTGCACTTGAGTATTTGGCTGAATAGCAGTTACTAAGGCAGGGCTTTCTGCTCCAGAGTCTAAACCTTCCTCAGCTCAGTTTGGGCTGAGCAGGATATTGTTTTTCTGCCCCTTGGATATATCCCATTATGAGCTTTGATCAAAGCAAACCTTTCCCTTTGAGGCTTAGGGCACATGTTAATAGCTTTGTTATTCGCATGTATCTGCATATATTTGCAAAGCAATTCAGCTTCCTCTGAGAGGGAGAAGGGATACAGGGGCTGGTGGCTGAGCCCAGGGTTTAAGCATTTGTGTAATAGTTGGTCCTTAGCATCTCAAAGGAAATCTGGCAGCTGAGAGCTGAAGCCATCCTGGCGATGGAAGAAACTAAGAGCTGAGTTTCCAGCTGCTTCTCCGGTTAAACGTTCATGCCTGTTCACTGAAGATTCTTATTTCAGGTCCTGCCTCTCTTTTTTCCCATCCGTTTTACCTATTACTGCCCAAGCATCTTCTTAAAGATTTCTCTGAACAGATCACTTTCCCACTCAAAGACTTTCCACAGTTCTGCTTCATCTACTGAAGAAAGCAAATCTTAACATTCAAAACTCTCCCCACATAACCCGGTCCCAATGCATTACTTCAGCCTTGCCTCCATGCTTCCCTTCTGTCTCCGTGCTCTGGCCAAATTGAAGCATTTTTTTGTTCTGTAAGCCATATACATTTTCATATTCAGGACTTAGCTCATGTCATTAGCTCATGTATCAGTTTGTGATACCCTCTCTCCACTTTGTTCACTCATGCCCAAATTCTGCTCAACCTTCAAAACCCAGCTCAAATCCCCCTCCATCCAGGAAGACATCTTTGAACTTCCTACCTGGAGAAGAACTTCGTACCTGGAGAAGTTCTTCCTGCTTAGGAACTCCCTTAGCATTTTATCCACACCTTTCTTATTGTATAAAGTCCTTCATTTGTTTATGTATTAGGACCATCACCAGTTATTGCATGTCTTGAAGGCCGTCCATGCCTAGTCATATGTATGTATAGTAAGTGGTTCATACATTTTTGAATGATTGTATGTATGAATGAAAGGCTGATGTCTGCTGACCTGTGATTGTGAGGCAGCCTATTTCCGTATGTGTTCACTCTTTCAATACGTTCTTATTGAGCTCCTGCTCTCTTGCAGGCACAAGGCTTTGGCAGTACAAAGGTGAATAGAGGAAAACCCGGGCCCCGCCCCAGGGGCTTTTCTGAGGATGGGGCCATCTCATGTTCTTTGTGTAGTTAAGTTGGCTGTACTCCAACTAGTTGCTTAATAATAAGTGATTTGAAAAATCTGAAAACGTCTGATATTTTTACAGATCAGTGACCTGTTAGATGAACAGGCTAAATCTTGTTTAATCTGTGGCTCTGTTCATCAAAGCACTCTTTTGAGTGTGGAGCTTGATAGCAAATTGGATTGTACTTTCATTGTACTGTTTGCCTCCTCACCTTAAAAATAATAGTATATGCTTGTTGTGGAAACCTTGGAAATAAAAAATAAATACAAATTACTCAAAATTTCCCAAACAAGAAATCAATCATTGTTAATATTTAACACGTTTCTTTTCAGTATTTTTGTTTATTTGCTTGTTTTTAGTAATATGCACACAGTTTGATTCATACTTTTATTTATTTATTTTTTTAGAGATGGAGTCTCACTCTGTCACCCAGGCTGGAGTGCGGTGGTGCGATCTCGGCTAGCTGCAACCTCTGCCTCCCAGGTTCAAGCAATTCTCCCTGCCTCAGCCTCCCGAGTAGCTGGGATTACAGGCACCTGCCACAACACCTGGCTAATTTTTGTATTTTTAGTAGAGACAGGGTTTCACCTTGTTGGCCAGGTTGGTCTCGAACTCCTGGACTCAAGTGATCTGCCCGTCTCAGCCTCCCAAAGTGCCAGGATTATAGGCATGAGCCACTGCACCTGGACGATTCATACTTTTTGTATCCTGTGTTTATTTATTTATTTTTTTACTAAGATTACACTTTGACTATTTTCCAATATTATTAAACATTATTTAAAATAATTTTTATTTACACTTACTTTTTTATTGTATGGCTATAGCATAATATTTAAAGCAAATACCCATTATTTATTGAAGCTAAAATTGGGAAATAGCTACATTATGAACAACTTTATGCATCAATATTTTTCCTCATCTGATCATTTTATTAGCATTCTTGAAGTGTCATTAGTCAGTTAAAGTCTATGAACATTTTTAAGTCCTTTCTGTCTTTACTGATTCTTTTTATCAGAGATGGTTAATTCTTCAAATTCTATGTTGGATGAGTCTGGCCTCTTTTGTAATTAACATGGTGCCTGTGGGCTCCCAGCCCCCTCCCCTTTTAAGGTACAACTATAACTTCAAGATTGTTTTTGAGACAACACTCCTGTTCATCAATATCCGCACTGCTGGATAATGCTGCTGTGTTGATTTTTTTGTGGCCCTGGGTGGCAGATTTTTGTAACAGCAACTGTAAGTGGACTTGACATCAGAAGCATTTTTTTAGTGCATCCAACCTGCATTTTGATCTTTTAACTAAAATATACTGTAAGTACTTCTTTTGCTCTCAGAACCCTGAAAGAGCAATCCCACTGAGGCTGCATTGAATTAGCTTGAATCACTAGCTTGTCGTTGCTTGCTGGGATAAGGGCTACCCAGACACTAACCTCTCAAGGTCTGATTCTTAACTTGGTCTCTTTCTACTGTGGGAGAATGAGGGAGTTCATTATAGTTGGCCTTAGTGTTAGATAGTATAACCTCACTGTAATTGAACCTTCTTATAACAACCCTTTATGTTTGTATGATGCTCTGTGGTTTAAAAATCACCTTCAAGATGCTTAATTTGATCCTCACCATCTTTCTGTGAGGTAGCCGTTCATACCACTTCTGTTTCCTAGGATAACCAGACATGGGGGGTACTGTGTTAATAATAGAAATAACATGGGTCTTTGGATGGAGACGTATCTACCGAGTTTCAACTCAACTTAACCACTATGCAGTTGTATGACATAAATTCTTTCAGCCTCAGATTCCTCGTCTGTGAAGAGAATAGTACAGTCGATTCTTATTATTTGCAGATTCCACATTTGCAAATTTGACTACTCACTAAAATTTATTTGTAACCCCAAAATCAATACTTATAGTCCTTTTATGGTCATCGACAGACATACACAAAATGGCAAAAACTTTGAGTCACCTGACATGCGTGTTCTCAGCTGAGGTTGTGCAAAGTGATCTTCTCTGCCTTCTTGTTTGAGCCCTCTTACTATGAACAAGCATCCTTTTCATGGTCACAGGTTTAGCATTTTTTTGTGATTTTTTGTTGGTAATTTCACTGTTTAACATGGCCGCTAGACATAGTACTGAAGCTGCCTGGTGTTCCTAAGACAAGACACTCCAATTTTTCATAAAACACATGGGGTATGCTTTATGGAGAAAATACATGAGTTAGATAAGCTTCATTCAGGCATGAGTTATAGTGCTGATGGCTATGAGTTCAATGTTAATGAATCAACAAAATATATGAAGTAAGATGTCTTTAAACACAAACACATAAAACAAGGTTACATATTGATCAGTTGATGAAAATGTTTTGACCAGAGCCTTGCAGGAACATGACCCTGCGTTTCCCCTAGGAGCAATGGTTCGGTATTTGTGAAACTTTATAGAACATAGCTACTGCAGATAATAATCAACTGTGCCTATCTTGTAGGATAGCTGCATATATTAAGTGAGGATGTGTGTAAAATACCTAGTGTATTGATGTTCTATCATGGGAATTATATTCTACAGATAAGGAAACAGAAGCTCAGAGAAATGAGCTACCTTATTTAAATTTATTAGACCAGAAAATGGCCTGAGTTGGTAGCATATAAACTTAGACTTGTGTGAATCTAAACCCAGCAGTCCTCAAAGCATGCAGGCTATATCTAGGAGGAATTCCACATAGGGGAATTAAATGCTTAATTCTTTCTGCATTTGCTCCTTATTTCTAGGTTTCATCTATATGGCTGAATTCTGGAAAACCTATTTAAACACCCATTATTATGATTTTTTTGTCAGGCCCAGTGCTAACCTCATGCCATCTGGTATCTTTTTTTCATCATGCAATGATCCTGTAAGATAGAAATTATTATGGTTGTTGCCATTTTAGAGACTCCGAGAAGTTAAATAAATAGCTCAAAGTCACACAAATTGGAAGAAGAACAAAGCAGGCAACCCAGGTCTTTCTGGCTCTAGAGCCTCTTTCCTCAACCCTAATATCAAAGAGCCCCAAACTTTTGAGAATTTCATAGACTAGCAAAATAACCAACACCCCAAAATTGTGCAGAAGGACAGAAAGTATGTCAACTTTTATTTATCTAGGTGAGGACACTAAAGAAACAAGTCAGCCACTGACTATCATTATTATGTTATAAAGAAAATTAACTTTAATATTATAAAAGTATGAAGAACTTAACCTCAGATTTTAAAAAATCCAATCAAGGCTGGGCATGCTCATGCCTGTAATCCCAGCACTTTGGGAGGCTGAGGCAAGAGATCCCTTGAAGCCAGGAGTTTGAGACCAGCCTGGTCAATAAAGTGAGACCCTGTCTCTATATACATTTTAAAAATCCAATCCACTTTGCTTTTATAAAAACCTCATAATATTGTCTTCCTTTTTCACATTTCTCCCAGAAAAGGACTGTCTTTGTCATAGACATCATGGTCTTTGGCAACCCCAGCTCTGTACTTTATTATAAGTTATTTCTACTGATCTGGGCCTGAGCCTTGTCACAGGGCAGTAGTTTTTATCTAATGGTATTTAAGATCACTTTTCAAAATTCCAAGGGTGGTTTTAGAGTTTCCAGGCCTGGGCCAAGATTTGGTCCATTTGTCCTTCTACCACAGAGTCAAAGAGAAGATTAGGCTCATATGCAATAGCTGTCAGGTCAACTGTCCCTGGTCTGTCAGGCTTGCCCTGGACAGGTGCAGGCACCTGGCAAATTGACCTCCAGAAAAAGAATGAATGCTTAGTGGTGACAAATGAGTTGCTTTAACTATTGGGAAACAGAGCATATACACAAATCTCCCATGGATCTATATTCCTTAAGGGACTGCATCAGGGAAAGGAGCAACCCATGAAAGACAAAGGCATAACTCTGGCTTTTTCTTCCTCTGAGATGGATGCCCTTCAGAAATGGAAATGGCCCACAAGATAAGTTAGCTTGAGGATTCTTCCACTTTTCTTTGCACCCATAAATCAGGAGTCTTCTATTTCTAGGACTATACTCACTTGGTTAAACATTAATAAAATAATAAGGGAGCACCAATAACAAGTATAGCTTATTCAATAGTTTATATGATGCATCCCGATGATGTACTAAGTTCTTAGCATAGTTAATCCCCATAACAGCCTTATGAGATTGATACCATCACCATCCTCACTCAGGGATGAAAAAATGGAGATACTGAAGTCTTAACAATGTGACCCTCTTATCATTAATAAGTAGGAGAGATGGAAATGGAGCCTAGATTGAAACCTCTTGCTTCTAAACAATGCACTGTGCTGCTCAGCCTACACTCTATGCCTTCTTGCGATATTCTTTCCATGTTTGTAACCAAATGTCCAACTTTTAAATTTTTTCCTTTTGGTAACCGTGTAGGAAATATCAGCCTGCATCAATTCATTGAATGCGTATGAACCTTACTGTGTGTCAGATTCAGAGCTCTGGGTTCAAGCACTTGCAGCATGTAGCTTGATTTTTGAGAAGTCCCTATTCTTGAGGGAGACAAGCACACAAATGGCTGTGATATAAAGCAATATATTAGAGAGCTATTAGAGAAGTTGCATGAGTAAAATGCCATTTTAGTTAAAACTTGAAGGATGAGTGTTTGGGGTGACAGGGCCCTCCAGGTGGAGGTGAGAACAAGAACAATGCACAGGGTCAGAAACTGGAACAAGCGCTCACTGGGGAGTTGGATTTAGGATGTATATGAATAATTGTGATGAGAGATGAGGCTGGAGACTTATCCAGGGGTCATAGTTTAGAGGGACTTGGATGCTATCTTAAGGAAATTGGATTTTATTGATAGTTAACAGGGGGAACCCAAAGACAGAGGAGGAATATGATCAGGGTTGAATTCAAAATAACTTTACTCTAAATTTATGATTAAAGGCCATATATATATATATATATAAAATATTATATTTATAACTCATCTACATTTAATAGGAGACAAGAGAAAGAAATAAAATATATGAAAGGCTCTCTCTATATATATAATATTATATTTATAGCTCATCTACATTTAATAGGAGACAAGAGAAAGAAACAAAATCTATGAAGCTGAAGTGATGAAAGTTTAGACATCAGACAGATCTTTGGTTTCTAGTTTTCTCAACCAAACCACTTAGTTGGGTGGTTCCTAAACATGGCTAATGAGTTGAATTACTAGGAAACCTGTTAAAATCCAGATTTCCAGGTTCTGCCATCTTGAGGTACTGATTTAGAAGCTCTAATCTCTCAGGGCTGGGAATTGATGTTTTTAAAGCTGGCCAGCTGATTCTAATGACCACGAAAACACTTCCAGCAACATAAGATATTGTATTTAGAGAGTTATTTCTGAAGCCTCCCCAAAGAATATTTATGTTGCTAGAGATGTATAAGGGGTTCTCTAGAGAAACAGAAACAGTAGGGGGTGTGTGTGTGTATGTGTGTGTGTGTGAGTGTGTGAAAGAGAGAAAAAGGGAGTGAGGGAAGGAAGGAGGAGGGAAAGGGGAGAGAGAGAAGGACAAATAGATAGATAAATGGCCAGATAGGTGGAGAGATAGATGGTAGATAGACTTGTTATAAGGAATTGACTCATGCAATTATGGAGGCTGACAAGTCCCAAGATCTGAGGCAGCAGGTTGGGTACCCAAGATAGCTGCTGATTTAGTTCCAGTTCGAGTCCAAAGACAGAAATAAAAAATGATGCCTCAGGTGAAGGCAGTCAGGCAGAAAGAAATTCCTACTTACTCAGCCTTTTTGTTCTGTTCAGGTCTTCAACTGATTGGATGAGGCCCACACACATTAGAAAAGGCAATTTACTTTACTGTCTACCAATTCAAATGTTAATATCAACCAGAAACACCCTCACAGACACACCCAGAATAATGTTTGACCAAATGTTTGGGCACCTTGTGGCCAAGTTGACACATAAAATTAACCATCACAAGATACCAGGACTTCATTATAACAGCATAATCCTTATGATAACAATGGTGATAAGAGTCATCATTATCTATATTACTGTAGCCCATGACACAGTGGGTGTATAGAATGTTTGCAACTGAATGAGAGAAGCATGTTAGCATAGTTGTTTGTATTTTACTAAGTATTTTTCTTATCTGTTGTCTTATTTTATGCACACAATAACTCTGCTAAGCATTTGAAATAGATTTCATTATCTTTCATTTTTGAGATGGGTTGTTCAAGCTGCAAAGAGGTAAGCTAATTGTCCAAAGACACAGTGTAGATGACTCAGGCCAACTCAAACCCCGAGCTTCTTTTGTGATCTTTCCACTGTATGGCATTAGTTCATTGCATATTAATTACTGGCAAAGATACACAGGCCTTTATGTTGCCCTCTCCTGACCATCAGCAATTTTCTGATCTTATGACTATATCTATTGCTATATCTAAATGTAGGAGAGGGACAAATTAACAAGTGAAAATCAAGAGCTATGTTTGTACTTAATGCGACTAACAGGCAACATAATTACGAGAGAGCTGAGAGTGTTGCTTGACAAACAAATTAATAAAAAACTCTCATGCCACTCTCAAGGATAAATTACGCAGCAGAAAGCAAGAAGAGGCTGGGTTTGACAGTTGTGAGATAACAACCTTGAAATATATCTACATTACATGATAGGGCTTTGGAGGTCCAGCTTTTGGACTTAGAGGCTAAGCTAATGAACTGCCTTAATGTTCATATTTTTGCAGGATCCATCTAGATTTCTTTTAGGACCACGTTTACCACCTCTGTGAAAACTGCTTAGTTAGATGCTGGGTCCAAGGCAATTTATGTGTTTGATATGGTTAAACAAAATTGTCCAATAAGTCAGAAGTCATTAGATTAATATATAGTTGTTTATCTCACAACATTTTAAAATAAACTTGTAGGAAGAGACTTACATAAATTATTCTTATACTTCTATTATGCTTCCTAGTTCATTCATTTGACAATTATTTATTGGGTGGTAATCTTTGCTAAGAACTAGACTTGCAGAGACAAACCATAGTTCTTGCCTTCTAGTACCTCACCATTTTATACAGTGGTTCCCAACTCTGTCTGCATATTAGATTACTGAAGAGAATTTTAAAATACTAATATCCACACCCCACCCCAGAGAACCTGATTCTTCTGATCTGGAATGCAGCCAGCCACTAGTAGTTTTTTAAAAGCTTTCCAGGTGATTTTAACACAGAGTCCCTGATCTGGTTGAAGAGACAATTATACAACCAGACATAATGCATTATTTTAAGCATTAGAAGAGGGATGTGTGTTTCTGGCTGTGGGCTGGGGGTGATAAAGATTTCCAGAGAGGCTCTGGAAAGGCCTTACTAGAGCTGTTATTTTATATTTGGGGGTATAGGAGAGGTTTATTTTAAATTTTTTGTAAGATTTTATTGTATTATTTGAGCTGCATCTTAGAGCACGATAAATGAGCACAGAAGGGCAAAGAATGCCATGCAAAAGGTACAGCATGTGTAAGGGCACTTGGGGAAAGGATCTCAGTGTCTTCACAGAATTTTCAAGTTGTTTAGTTGGACTGAAATGTTGAGTATGTGAATTATCATTAATCCTTCACACCATGTTTATTGAGGATCTATGCCATGTGAGGCATTGTGTTCAGGGCTCTTAGGGATTAAAAAATAAGACAAAAGGGATCTTACTCCCAACAAACTCATAGGCTATTCAGAAAAATAAATAATGAATGATGATGGGATTGGTGGCGGTGATGATGATGAAGGTAATACAGTAACCGGAACTTAAAATTAAAACTTTGGCTAGATACAAAGATGTAATAGAAATGAAATTCCGAAGTGCAGTGCCAAATTATATTATGTAGTTTAGAGGAAATACTCATAAATATGAAAACATATAAAGGATAAGGATTTTGCTTTTACTGTAATTGATTTTATTTTAAGGGGACAGCAGGAAATTAAGGAGTAAATGTGTTTTAAACATACCGTGAGTCATGCCTTTCAGTCCACTGGTATCAATAGTGATAATAATAATAGGCAAACTCCAGGGAATTTAGAGATCATTTAGTCCCATCCTCTATTGAAGTGCACAGTGGAAAAGGGACTTGCCTGAAGTTCCTGGAGGCAAATCTGTACTCAAACTCAGGTCTACTCTGCCAAAGCAAGATGCAACCTTCTGACTTGAATTTCCATAGGGACCAATGATCAGATTTGAACTTACCTTCCTGAGGCCTCACTTGAATCTCTCTAGCATCCCCACAGCATTGCCTTTGCATTTCTGTCTTGCATACTGAGAGTTAAGGAGGAGCTTCTGATACCTGTCAGTTGTCATTTCACCAGCTCATGAAGCTTGGAGGTCAGCTTTGTGCAATGGGTTGGCACTCAATGTCTTGGAAAGCCCTGGAGTAATGCTTTGGGGAAAAGTTAAGAGCAGCCAGATTCTCAAGGTACCTGGTGCTTTGAGGTTAGAGGCTTGGCTTTTGAGGAAGGGTTTTATTAAGGGGTCTGCCCATGGGATCTGTCTAAGTTCCTCAGAGAGGGCAGCTAATAGCCTAAATTCTCTATCAAGATGAGGCCTTCTGCCAACTCCTTAGAAGCCATCCTTCCCAGATGGTCAGGAATAGCTTTATAAGAGGAAAAAGATAGTTTAAGCCACCTACTCTGTCTGTGGTTCCCAACCCCCTTCTGCTTCTGAACACAATGGCAGCCTCTCATCACATTCGCACCACCTCAACTTAATTGGATGCTTCCTATCACTTGGGATTGATCCAGATCATTCCCGGTTGCCCTTTCAGACCCACTGCTTCAGACTTTCATTTTACCTAATTTTCTAATCTTTCCCCTATACCACATCTACATTTACCTCCAGACTTCCATTCTCTTGGGCCAGTTCTGCTCTGACAATACAAGCTGCCCTCTTGTCACCATCATCTGCTTTGGTTTTTGGGGGCCATATTCCATACTTGCCTCATTTTTCCAACTGTAGGTACTCATATGCTCACAGTCCTCTTATTTTTCCATGTAAGCAATTGGTCCACCATCTATTCTTATTAGTAGGAATTCCCTTATTTTCTTTTGGAAACATCCCTTTCTGGAGTTTTATTTGGAATATCTGGAGCTCTATCCAGGCTTTACCATTTGCTAGCCATGTGAATTTGAGCAAATTATTTAATCTTTAATCTTCAGTTTCCTCATCCATAAAATAGTGGTAATGAAGTAACTACCTTATACAGTTATTATTAAGAATTAAATGAGTCAATCTATAATAAGCATTTAGAATAGTGATGGCACATACTAAATGGTGATTTAGGTCATAGACACGTGCTCAGCTTTTATGCCCAGTGCATGACGCCCACTCTAGGAAGACAAGGCCTGGAGGGACTTCCAGTGTCCACCCCATGCTGGGTTCAAACCAGTCTTTTCTCTAAGCCCCTAAGCTATGGATTTGCACTCAAGTCAGGTCACTAGTTCAAATTTTCGTTTTTCCTATGGTGACTTCACTTCTGCAACACTTGCTTTCATTGGTTGACATAATTTGAGAACTAGCAGGGTCCAGGTCTTTTATTTTCTTTTTGGGTGCGGGGCGCAGGGTCTCACTCCAATGCCCAGGCTGGAGTGCAGGAGTACAGTGGCGCGATCTCTGCTCACTGAAACCTCCACCTCCTGGGTTCAAGTGATTCTCCTGCCTCAGCCTCGCAAGTAGCTGGGATTACAGGTGTGCGCCATCACCCCTGGCTAATTTTTGTATTTTTAGTAGAGATGGGGTTTCACTATGTTGGCCAGGCTGGTCTCAAACTCCTGACCTCAAGTAATCCGCCCACTTCGGCCCCCAAAACATTGGGATTACAGGCGTGAGCCACCGCGCCTGGCTGGTCTTTTCTTCCTAAGAGGCTACTTGATCCTAGGCAGTTTTACACAACTTCTCACTGGGCATCAGCTCTGCGTATCAGGCCACCTTGGGAGAGGAAGACTTTTTTTTACAGAACCTGCTATACCTCTTTTTCTGAGAGGAACCATTCACAGAAGTCCTGATCTAAGTTGAAGTTGTCCATTTGTTGGAGAAATAGCTGGAATTTACCTTGGTTAAATCTGAATAATGATGAATTCATTCCATGAAGCATTCCATTACACAAAGTTTCTTGTGAAGTATCTCTGTCTTCAGCTTATTGTTTAGTGAGGAAGCTCAAAAATAGATTCTAAGCTCCTTACAGGAATTCCAGAGATAATGGCTGTTAAAAAGGAAGAAGAAAAAGTTATTTTAGTGTATTGGTGGCCATAGCTTTATGTGTTTAAGCACTTCAGGTATTTAAGCACTTCCTTGAACACATGAAGTAAAAAGAAGAGAGCTCATTATTAAGTGAAGTAACCTAGCTTAATGTTGCCTGGGATTACAGGCGAACATTTCCTATGCTATTGAATTAAATTTCATGTTCCTCATTCTAATTCATGGGTAGAATTATACAGAAGTCTTAATGCAGAATAATAAATCTGTGGTTCTAGTGGGTCATCAAAAGATTAAAACACTGGTAGTAGTTGAGGGAAATAGGTTATGGACTCCTAAATTTCAGAGAGATGTTATTCTTCTTGAAAGAAAAATAATTGCAGGAAACATTATAAAGAAATAAAGAGAACATATTTTGCAGCTTCTCTGGGAGGATTAGTGATTTTGCTTCTTATTACTCTACTCACAGTGACCTAAGGTAATAGAATTACTTGATTCTCAGAATAGAAAGGATTACAAAGGTTACCCAGTCCAACCACTTAGACTCTATTCCCAGCATGATGATCCCTCTTAAAGCATTCCTACCTAATTACTACTTGCTTAGTCCCACTGAGAGGGAGCTCTCTGCTTAGAATATTTCAAAAGTAATATAGTAAGAAAAATGTTGGTCTGAGTATCAGACAGACCTGGGTTCAAATTGACCTCACTAGTTTCATGATACTGAGCAAGTCACATCCTGTTGGGTCTCAGATTTCTCGTCTATAAAATGAGGAAAGCAATGCCTTTTTCATGGTGCAGTTAGAAATGTGAAATAGGATAACATAAGAAACATCTCTAGGATAGTGTCTAGCTTATTATAGGTACTCAATAAATAGTAATTCATAGTACGTAGGCAATAATTGTTAGTTTATTCTCTTCTTTCTTCGCTAAATATTTCCTGGCTTCTGAGGTTGAAAAATGGATCACATTATTATGAGGTAAAAGTTATTAATAGGGCTATAAACACGAAAGAACAATTTTATTCCCTTTATATTTTCTAAATTTAATACCTAATGTTATAGCTTTGAAGTCATAGCGTTTGTTCCAGCAGTGAATTGGGCCTCTATAGCTGGCCAAAGGAACTTTTCCATAATTTAAAAATAAATAAAATATGAATTGCTCTGGTAGTCTGAATCACCCTTCATTTATTGGCCATCAGAATGAACTGAACCATTTTAGCATTTCAGAATTTTAGAGCTGGGAGTCATCTTAGAGATCATCATATCTGGGCCATTCATTTTATAAATGAGGAAACTGAGGCCCAGAGAGATTAAGTGATTATCTCAAGATCATGCAGCCAGCCTGTGGTGGAGCTGAGATTTAAATATAGGTCTCCTAACTCTAAGTCTCATGGTGTATCCTTTCTATCACATTGCCTCTCCTGAGAATGATAATATTTTCAAATGTCACCTTAATGCTCCTGCCAGATTTCCAAGGCAGTAGTCATACAACTGATTGGAATTCTTTTTCCTTTTTTATTCATCATCTCTTATCTTGAATCTTACCCATAGGAGTTTTATAACAATGTACTTCTTTGAGTTTTTCAGGGAAGACTTGGAAGGGCCTGGAGGAAAGAGAAATGTCAGTGTGGATTAGCAAACATGAAGTGATTATGAAAACAATTAACACCTTTCGATTCCAGAAAAGTGGTTAATAAGAATTTATGTAAACATTTGTTAAATAAATCCCTGGTTCTGGAAATTTCAATTTAGCTTGTCCCCAACCCTTTTCTTGCCAGATAAATCTCTAAGGTTCCAGCCTCTGGACCAATGCCCATTCTGAGTCCCTGGCTCCAGAGGTCAGTGGTTTTATACTAAAGCCATTGGTTGAAATAGACATCCTTGAAGGGTAAGAAAAGTGGCTCAAAGCCTATTACATACAGCATGGGGAGGGAGCCAAAGGCTGTGGGAGGGCCTAGAAAGGTAGGTTTTGTTATTAGGCAACCAGGCCCAAGGTTTGAAAACTCAGAGCTCTCTAAGACCTGGGGACATTAGGACAGTTTAAATCCAGAGATTCTGGCAGCTGGGGAGTAGTCCCAGCTACTGAAGGAAAGACAAAATGAGAGAAGGTAGGAAGGAGGTAGGAAGAAGAAGGAGATAGTAGGGAAGCAAGGAGAGAAGTAAGGGCAGGGTACAGACAGGGAGAGACAGACGGAGACACAGATAGAAGCAGAGAGAGTGAGGGAACGTGAGTGTTGCCTTGGTGTATAAAAAGCACTTAGAATGCAGTAAAAAGCACTTAGAATGCAGTAAAAAGCACAAGCATCGTGATCAGAAAGTCTTACTTTTGAATTCTATTTACTTTATAGCTGTCAATTGGCGAACCGTGGTTTTATTGTCTGAAAATGGCTTAATAATGTGTTATTATTAAAATGAAAGGTTAAAGAGAAATTAAATAAGTTACATTAAAGTGCCAGGCACAGTGCTGGGCTGCAGCCTCAAGGAGGGCTGGGACTCCTGAGCTACTAAGAGCTCAATAAACCTTTGTCTTCCAGCCCCACCTAGAGGGGCTACCATGAGCTCATGTGCCTCCAGTTGGGAGCTTGTCATTACAGCAACCACAGTAGGGAAGAGGGCTGCCACTCACTGAGCACCGCTCAGGTCCCCACAATTCCCTTGCTTCTCCAAAAACCTCATTGTCTTCTACCCCCAGGGTAGCCCTAGGAAGTAGGTAGGTAGCATAGTTCCAGCTTGAAGGTGAGGCAGGGCCAAAGGGAGTTTGGGTGACTTGCCCAAGGTGGCAGCAGAATTTGAACCCAGATCTGTCCAGCCCTAGGGTTGTGTTCCTTCAACCATCCTCTCACTTCCAAATTAGCAATGTGAGAGGAAGATGACAGGGCAGAGGCAGCTGGAGCATTTCAGCTCTGCTTGGGTCATATTTACCTGACCATGCATGATTTTGGAAAGAGTATCTTGCTGAGGACCCCCACTGCCTACCTCCTAGCACTTGGATTTTTATTGTTCTCTGTGAGAAAGCCCTGCCTGGGCACAGGTGGTGGTCCTAACTGGCAGAGAACAGAGTGACTGATTTCAAACATGAGATGTTTTAATAGCCTGTGCCTAATCTCATAGCCCTTGTGCTGATGAGAAGTTTGTCATGGGCTTTTTGCCAAAGTGAGATCCAGGTGTCATCCTGCGAACTGATTGATCTAGTATTCCCAAAGTGACAACGTGGTCCAGAAAGCCAACCCCATGCAAGGATGAACAATCAGTGGACTAGAGGTAATGAGGAGAACCTGGGCTTTCATGTGAGGACAGATATGCCTCCCATTATGGTGCTGCCCCCACTGTGCCACCATGACCATGGGCAAGAGATTCAACTTTTCTTCACCTCAATTTCTTTATCTATGAATAACAGAGAATAATACGTGCACTCAGATTTGTCCTGAAGATCAGAGCCCTCGCTGTAAAGTGCCTAGTGTAGAGGCTGGCAAGTAGGAGGTTTTAAAAATGGTTTTAATAGTGTTATCTATTGTACGTCAAGGATCCTATCTTAAGCTTGGAGAGGGTGGTAGCTGCATCTGCATTGTTCATTGTTATAAACTATTTTGGCCTTGCACCTGGTACATAGTACATAGCTTATTACAGATGGAGAATGGAGAAATATTTTATAGCTGGATTGACAGAACATAGTGGCTGGCTGACTAATGAAAATAGAGGCAATTAAGGTCATTCAGGGCTTTTTAGTTTGAGCAGCTCAAGGTGATGGTGGCATTTGCTAAGTGGGAAGTTCAAGGGGAGGGGCAGACCTAGGGATAGGTATGGGAAAGATGAGATCAGTTTTGAACATGTTGAGTTTGAAGTACCTGTGGGACATCAAGGAGGATTTGACTAGCAGACACAAAATATATGTATCTGGGGTTCAGCAGGGAGAATAGTTGTTCATGCAGACTCAGTTTTGGGAATCATCCTCGTATCACTTAACATGCCGTGGGCTGCAAGTAACAAGACACACTGACTCAGGATTACTTAAATGGGAAATTGGCAAACAGTCCATAGGTGACATCCAGCCCACTGTCTGCTTTTGTAAATCACGTTTTATTGGAATATGGCCATGCCCATTCATTATGTAATGTCTGTAGCTGTTTTCATGTCCAAGGGCAGAATGGTTGGTTCAGAGACTGTGTGACTAGCAAAGCCTAAAATATTTACTTTTTGGCCTTTTGCAGAAAAAAAAAATGTACCGACCCCCAATTTACACAGTAAATAACTACATTATCTCATTAAATAAGATCAGAGGCCAGGTTAGTTATTTGATTTAGAAACGTGATGGGGACCCAGCTCTTTCCATTTTACTGGACTCTACCATCTTCAGTATCTCAACTACCCCCCCTAGGCTGTTTGTGTCCCTTCATCACTGCAAAATGACAGCAGAAGTTCTTTGCAGTTCATCTGGAAATGACATACCCTGATGCAGAGAAAGGGCCATGTCTCTTTCTTGTGTCCTCCTTGCAGAACCTCCCAGCTTCCGTTTGTATCTCTTGCTTCATGATTAAATGTCAGGCTCATGCATGCCCTTGCAAGGGAAATAGGATTAACAGATTGGCTTAGACCTGTGATTCTGAATCCCGACCACACATTAGAATGATCTCTGAAATGTTTTAAAATAAAATCTTCAATAGGTGTGGATACTAGATTTTAAATAAGCATCCCAGGTGATTTTAAGGTGCAGCCAAGAAGGAGCAACCACTGACATGGTTAAATCATTTTGAGAGGCATAGATGTTGGGAACACAAACATGACCAACACATTCTCCATGGAGAAAACAACAGAAGCCATGGATGCTGGGCCTCTGCTCAGGACAAGCTTGTCATGGTTACTCTTGGCAGCTGGGCTGGACTAGACAATATGTTTATCTCGTTAAGGCCAAAGGTAGCATAATCAGAAGTACAGCTTGTGGCCACGGAGAAAAGCCAGGCTTCAGAGTCAAGAAACAGAATTAAGTATCATGTTTAGGGGGAGGGGGACAACATGGAAAGAGGAGATGGGGAAATGAGCCAAGAGTCAGAAGAGGTGAAGGAAGAGGAGTTAAAGGGTTGGAGGTGAGAGGCTCGGGAGATGTAAACCATGAGGGATGCCTAAGGCCAGATGGGATGCAGAGTTGGCTCTGAAGAGGAAAGTTGGTTGTTCTGTAGGGCCAAAGGCATAATGCTGGGCCAAAATGGCAAAGACACTGCCTCCATCTCAGGCCCATGGGCTCCATTTGGCATAGGTCAGGATGGCATAGCTAAGGCCAAGTCTACAAGTGGGGCAGCTGCCTCTCTGCTCTCTCTTGTTTGACTCTGGCTCTCTTGCTTGATTCACAAAAGAGCCTGCAGTTTTGCTGATTAAAAAGCAGCAAATTCACCATAGGTTTGTGAGGGCTGAGCTTAGCACAGCCTTTGGAAACTGCTGTAAAGAAACTCAATTTGCTGTCCAGTGACTACTGTTTCCCCGTTCTTTGTACCCTCTTTCTTCTTCTTCTTTTTTTTTGTTTCCTCCTGTCTTGGGGACCAGGCCCTTTCCTGTCAGCCTCTCTATTACATCTCTCCCTCATTAAGTCAGGCAAATCGATTCCCTCACTCCATTGCCATCTATTCAGCCATTCATTAAACAGACATTTATAAAACATTCACCATGTGCCTGGCACCATCGTGCTTTCCCCCGGAGCCACTGAGATGGAAGACCTCTAAGACCACTGTCAGGAGACTCCCATGGAATAGGCAGAGGTGGATATATAAATAAGCAATCATAATTTATGGGGGCAAGATATGACTGCAGTGTGATCTTTTAAGTTATAAAACTTGACAGCATGGTGGAAGACCGAGGGCCCAAGGGCCACATCTGCACCTGCCATCTTTGTTTGGTCTGGAGCAAACCACCCAACCGCATGAATCCAGTCCACTGATCTGCCAAAAGAGTGTAGCAGTGACTGCCTAGAATCACTCACAGAGATCCTGGAGGATTAATATCCACAGCATGTGAGAGAGTGTTTTTACTAAACTGTGTAATCTCATGCAAAGACAGATGCATTTTAAGTATTTTATTATTCTTTCCCTCCCTAGGTAGAAACAACCTTATTATAACCCTCAAGAATCCAATTTTGAAACTCAAATTCTCCTTTTATTTAATGACACAATAGAAATAATATGAGCATTGAGTCAGACAGAGCTGTGTTCAAAACCTTGTACTCCCAATTCATTGCTGCATGTCCTTCAGCAAGTTACTAATTTCTCTGAGCTTTATTTTCCACTTTGGAGTAGGAGTAACACAGTAACAGCTAATTCCATGAGTGTTACAAGGAATAAGTAAAATGAAACATATTTAGCATTTATTAAGTATGGCCCTGGAACACTGTGACCATGCAGGAAATAATAGCTACTACCATTATTATTACTAAAAGTGTTATTACCAGTGGTGTGCTGGTGAATTCTTATACTACAGTCATCTTAAAAAGAAAAAAAAAAAAAAGAAAAAAAGAAAAGGAAGAAATAAAGGAAGATAAAAGTCCATGATTTGCCCATTTGCCTGTTTTTGTGGTGTAAGCACTCCCACCATGACTGATTTCAAGCTACTGACATCACAGAATGAAGACTTGGGAATGATGTGCATAACTGACTCTCTTGAGCTGGTGTGAGTCTGCTCCAGCAAACCACTGGTTATTATTCATATTATTCAAGTAAAATGGATGCAATGGGACCAAGGTAGGAGCAGCTCTGAGGGGGAAACAACCCTCCAGATGTTGCAGGAAGGAGTTTTAGCTCAACTGTGCCTGACATTTACTGTCCAACAGACTCTTTGCTAGGGATGACCACTCGTGTTGTAATGAAGGAATTGACACAAGTGTACAAGGTTGTTGTTATTAAAGAAAGAAGCCCAGTAAAAATTCTTCTCTTTTTGTGGAGCATGTGGCTCAGGCGCCCCCTGCTGTGGTCTCTGAAGTGCCTGATGTCCTGTCCTGCATCACACAATGGTCAGAGAGGCCTTCCTTGCTGTCTCTGTACCCGAGATCCCAACTGCTTTTCTAGGGTGAAATGAATAATGGGAAACAATACATTACACCACTTGGGAGTTCTCATGCCCACTTTATTATTTGCTTCTCATGGCAGGGCACTATTATCTTCATTTTAGAATGAAAGAAATTGAATCTCTATTAGTCAGGTTAATTTAGCAAAAGCTGCTGTAACGATCCTAAAATGTCAATAGCTTAATACCACAAAGGTTTCTCATATCACAGACTGATGAGACTGTGCCATGAGAGTCAGGGGTGTTCCACTGTCCAGAACCCAGTTACAGGACCCTTACCTTTAAGGAAAGTTGGGGAATTTAGTCATTTTGTGTAATAAGGAAGAGGAAAAGTGAGCATTGAGTCAGTCCACACCCCAGATGCTCATAAGTTATATTGACAAATGGCCAGTGATGATATACACCTCTGCAAGATCTGATCTCTAAACTCTTTTCCATAGCCTGCCACACAGTCTCTCTCTCTTCCTTCTCATTGGCAGATGTCTTAGTTGATTCTGGCTTCTATAACAGAATACTGTAGACTAAGTGGTTTTAACAACAAACATTCATTTCTCACTGTTGTGGAGGCTGGGGAGTCTATATGAGGGCACTGGAAGATATGTTGTCTGGTGAGGGCCACTTCCTAGTTTGCAGATGGTTATCTTCTCATATTCTCATGTGGCAGAAAACAGAGAGCAAGACCAAGCTCTTGTGTCTGTTCTTACAAGGGCACTAATCTCATTCATGACAGCTCTACTCTCATTGCTTTATCACCTCCTAAAGGCCCCACTTCCTAATACTGTCATTGGGTATTAGAATTTAAACATATTTTGTGTTCGGGGAAACACAAACATTAATTTTTTTTTTATTATTATACTTTAAGTTTTAGGATACATGTGCACATTGTGCAGGTTAGTTACATATACAGTAGGCCAGAAGGAGGAATCCAGAAGTGGACCCTGAAGAGGCCACAGGGGTGTCAGAGATGTATAATGAAGGCAACCTGAGTCCCTGAGTCACCCCATGGAGTAGAGCCTCCTGACTCACTTAAGATTATGTTAAGCTGTTGAGATTTAGGGGTTGTTTCAGTAGCTATAATCAATTACTCTGGTCACTTCTGAGTGGGCCCAGAACTCAGATGTTCTGCTTCCTCATTTCCTGTATTTGTGCTGTCAGAACCACACTGCATTTGAATTGCCTCTGATTGGTCAGTCCTTCTCATGCCAGACTGTAATCTCCCTGAGAGCACAAACAGTTTGTGACTCATCTCTGTATTTCATGGTCACTATACAAGACTCAGGGAACTTTGTTAAATATATAACTAAGCAATCATCTATTGTTTAAAATATATATGTATGCACAATAAAAAGATGGCTGGGCATGGTGGCTCATGCCTGTAATTCCAGCACTTTGGGAGGCCGAGGCAGGTGGATCACCTGAGGTCAGGAGTTTGAGACCAGCCTAGCCAACATAGCAAAACCCTGTCTCTACTAAAAATACAAAAATTAGCCAGGCATGGTGGCAGATGCCCATAATCCCACCTACTTGGGAGGCTGAACAGGAGAATCGCTTGAACCCGGAGGTGGAGGGGAAATTGCAATGAGCTGAGATCGCACCACTGCACTCCAGCCTGGGCGACAGAGAGAGACTCCGTCTCAAAAAAATAAATAAAAAGAAAAAGAATTTTAGAAGGAAGGGGACGAAAATGAAGTTGAAGAAATAAACTATTGTTTTTTTTTTTGATTGATTACCTTACATTTATGTTCTAAAGGGAAAAGAGAGAAGAGATCAGGAAAGAAAATGTATAATTAAATACTTAGGCTTATAAAGGAGAAAGATCTGAGGATTGACTGTGCCACTAAACTAGTTTTGTGACCTTAGACAAATTACTCAACCACTCTGTGCCTCAGCTTCCTCTTAAAATAAGGATAATATGGCTACCTCAAAGACTGACTTAAAGATTAAATGAAATGAAAATAGGCCTTGATTTAAGATGAAGAGTTTGGATTAGTTTAGTACTTGAACCCCTTCCAGATCTGCCAATTTCATTTATAAAAGTACAGAAATGCAGATGGCTTCACAGGCCAATACAAGAATACTTATTACCACCTGGGGGATTAGTATAAACCGGTAGAGACTATTTTCCTCATTCCTTTTACATTTACATTACATTCCTTTTCCTAGACCCTCAGGGGCTAGGAAAGTAGACCCATACTGGGCCAGGTCCACAGATGACCAGAAAGTGAAGGCCTGGTGATTGTCATGCTAAATATAAGAGATCAGGGAGATTTCCCATCAGTCTCATAACTAACATTTGGGTAGGATCTCAATGAGCCACAGTTACCTCTTTGGTAAAAATGGAGTAAAAATAGTAGTTACCACTGCCTCATGAGAATTAAATGGGAAAGAAATTTATAAGAAAATGCTTGACACTAGGATAGCAAATAGTTTTCATTTTCCCATGTCAGCATCAATCAGTTGGTACTGGTTGCCTGGAAGGCCATGCTGAGACAAATTTTGAGGTTTCTACTTCCCAGGGAGTGTGAAATAAGGGAAGGAGAAGCTGATAGATTAGTAATGTCTGCAATAGGCATGGAGTACAGGTAAGAGCACATGTGCTGTGCTTCTGAGGGCCCTGCAGGACTAGTACAAAATGGAACATCAGTAAATGTTAGTTGAATGAAGTGGAATTTGAACATAGTTATTGTGTCTCTCTCAATTTTTAAGCAAATAATTGAAGTGGACTATAAAGAAACTGAAATGGGATATGGGGAAATTAACATGGAAATCATACTGCAGGCACTTGACAAAACTAGTTAAACTGGGAAATGCGCTAGATTTTTTTGATGCATAAACATTCTTCTTCTCTTGCAACAAGGGGGTAAAACCGACAAGTGTTCAAATTGCGCCTTTATGTGTGTGTTCTTCCAAGCATGTGTGGCGCTTTGAAGAAGGTTCTGTTGTGTTTGTAGCAAGAGACTCTGTAATTGCTCTGAGAATTCTTGGAATTTTATCAGATGTATGTATATGTTTTTCTTGAGTGAAGGCAAAATATGATCCTTCTTTCTGTAGTAAAAGAAAGCAGCTGCTTTCCAACTAAGTCTGTGGCCTTGAGCCTCAGTGTCTGCATCTCTAAGGTGGGAATAATGGTATCTGCATTATAGGGTCGTTATGAGGATTAGATGAGGGAATGGGCATAATGCTGCTTATGAAAAAGTCAGGTCTGTTCACACATTCTGAATAACAGCTTTTAGCAGAGTGCAGCATCGGATACACATGCCAGACTGTCTACGCTTGACTCCTAGGTCTGCTACTGACTATCTGTGAGAATTGGAGCAATCTACTTCACCTCTATGTTTGTTACCCAACCTGGAACATAGAGAAAATAATAATGCATACTTCATAGGGTTGTTATGTAAGTTAAAATAATTGATAAAAACCAAGCATTTAATACAATACCTGGCACATAGTAAATGCTCAACAAATCCCAGTGATGACAATGATGAGTTACCATCATCATTATCAGACATAAGGCAAGATAGTTTAATTCACTAAACCTTGAGTTTCCTGGAAATATCATATAAGGAAAGATGGTTTAATTCACTAAACCTTGAGTGTCCTGGAAATATTCTACTATGGTGGTGTCAGAGATAAGTAGAACACACACCTTGCTATCAGATGGTTTCTATTATAGTGGTGGGAAATAAAGAACAAGTGTACAAACAACTATTTTATACACATTTTCTTAAGTTCTTCTTAAACTGGAAGAAGAGCAGAGCCTTTTTCTTACAATACTTGATATTATCAAAAGATCTTTACATGCATGGTCTCCTTTTATCTCTCTATTAACCCTATATCCTAAAAGCAATCATATACTATAAAATAGGTAGAATGAGTCCCAATAATATATGATTCCCAGCAAGCTATACCTTACACAGTGCCCCCTTATTTCAGTTTTCCTTTGTCAATATGTAGCATACAGCAAAAATGAAGTTTGAACATTGTTCATTGTTTATCTGGACACTTCTAATGGGTTCCACAGTGTAGAGATTAACGACTCACTGAAATGGTTAGCGTGAGGCAATAGTAATATAGTGGAAAGAGCACTAGGTTTACAATGACTGGATTCTTCCACTTTCTAGGAATATGATCCTGGACTTGGTCAAATTCTTGAGACATCAAGTGTCCTCATCTGTAGAGTGGGGTAATGCTATATACCTTTCAGAGTTGTTCTAGGCTTGAAATTAGAGAATATTTTTGTATATTTTTGGGCCTAGCTTACATTAGTAGGTGTGTATGCACATTTCCTGGAATATGTGTGGATAAATAAGTACATAATAGATATTATTTAAATGTTTCCACTAACTGTCCTGCTATGATTGACACATGATGCTTAACGTGACCAGACCAATACATATGGTAGTGAGTCTTGTAGAAAATGAAAATGAGCAAGCACCAGAACATGGCTGTAATGAAATAAGGTGCTCAGGGTTGTTGAGTCAATGAGTAGAAGAATTGGAACTTAAACTTGAACCTTCTGATCTCAAATGCCCTGCTGGAACTTGGACATATTCAATAAGAGGTTTTGTGTTTTAACTGAACTTATGTCTTGGATTGGCATGAAACTAAACATTTCTCTAAGTCTTTCATAGGTGGAAGATGGAATCAATTTTCTTACAATTTTTCATGAAAGATGCTTTATGTAGCATCAGAAGTTCTGCAGTCTAATCCCACACTATATTCCTAACCTTGTTTTTATCTAGCTTTATTCACACACTGAACTGCTATGATTGAGCTCCCTGATCTTCATCCATGATTTCCAGCTTTTTAATCTTTGTTCAGGCTGTTCTCTGTCCTATAAATGTCCTTTTTAATGTTAATTGCTATATACCTAACTTACCCTTTAAAACCTAGGTCACCTGCTTCCTTCTTTAGGGATCCTTACTTAACTCTTCCCAGCTGGTCACATTCTCGCTTTCCTCTAAGTTTTCATAGTGTTTTATGTTGTTGTGTTTTGGCCCATTTTTACCTTTACCCTATATTATCATTATTTACCACAAGATCCATACACCTTAACTGTTTGGAAGGGGATAAAACCGGGAATTAGGAGTGTGGTGGTTCTGGATTTGAATCCCAGCTCCAATATTTCCTAACTGTGTCATCTTGGGCAAGTTACTCAAACTCTCTGAACTTCAGATTTCTTATGTATAAATGGCAGTAATCTCTACCTCTTAGGGAATAAAGGTTATTATTGTGAGTTCTCTACACAGTGTCTGACAAACAGTAATAGCAGGTATTCCATGCATAGTGATTCTTTTTCTCTTCTTCCCTCTCTTGAAGAATAGAATATTTGTATGCCACATGCCTAAGTCCCATAGACAGTGCTTGACACGTAGAAGATTCTCTATACTATGTAGGTATTATAAAGTAATATAATTTATTTAATTATGTATTAACAAATGGATAGCCAGACGTGTGAAAGAATAAAATATGGCCCCCAAATATAAAATAAAGCTGAACTTTCAGTGTTTAGTTTCTATGTCATTAGTATTTTTTTGCACTGTCTATTTTCCTATTTTTCATTTAGATCCGTTGGGAGGGGTGAACAGCTTCCAGACCCTTAGGTAGGAGAGGGAGTTATTTATCATCACTGCTTTTAGTCCTCCTTCAGCTGTCTCTTTCTTTTGAGCAACTCTCAAAAGAGACCACACTGTTCTGCCTTGAGTACACTGGCTGGGATATGCTAAAGACAGGTTATCTCCTGGAAGGATGATGCCAAACATGATTGGCATGACTTCCATCTCTGAACCCTGCCAATGTTGCCCGCCCTTGTGAGGCAGACACCAAAGATGCAGCTGACATGATGAACTTAAACAAGTTCTATTGCTTACACACTGAATTAAGTCTACATCTGTGGCTGTTAAAGTGGGAAAAAAAGATTAATAAAGTACATGTTGAAGCTTGAAAGAATAATTAGCAGGATGTTATATGTTTTGGCTGCAAAAGCCGTCTCCACATTTAGCATAAAGCAGAACCTTTCTTCTAATCCTTCTGAGGATGAGGGATTGGCTCAAACTAAATTGGTTTTCTTTGTGCATCTTGAGATTTTTTTTTAATGTTATCATTTTTAAAAATTATTATTTTCCAAATTTCAAGTAAGCTTTAATCAGCCTCTTTGTGGGATCTGTGTTGTTTCTGGATTTGCCAGTAACTCGATCAGCTGCCATTTGGGCCCTGATAAAAGAAAGCGCTTGAATTGTGGGCAACAGAGAGCTTAAATCACACATCTTTCGTGGGGGTGCATTCCATCACTATCAGAGCTGTGATGGTGGCTGCTAACAGCCCACCTCACTGAGATGTAGAATGAGTTATTGGTGTACATAATAAACTAACATCTGTACGGTGCATCTCAGAATGAGTGTCAGGGAAGCTGGAAGACAAAGCAGAATGGCATCATTAAGGCCAGATTTAAGACTCCAATTTGTGTAGCATTTGCATAACAATGCACAAGAGCAAGTATTCACTGTTCCCTTTCAGAATCCACATGTTTCACCTTCACAGGAGCATTCCTGAGGGACGGGAGGCAGAGAGGAGGTGCTTGCGAGAGAGGGAATCATTCAGTGGGTCAGAGTATCCTTCTTGCAGGTTCAGAATTCACTGGGCAGGAAGGCGGTGCCCTGTCTTGTAGGCTGATGATAGGTCTCCTCTGGCTTGCACCAGTTCCTTCTCTTCTGGCTCTGAGTCAGCATATTTTTCAGTCAACAAACATTTATTGAACATTGAAAAGTCAAGAAAAATCCTTGTAGTGCAAAGACAGGACCTCATGCCTTGCCTTAGCCACTTTCTTATCTCTGGACCTATGCTACAATGATTCATCTTTGTGATCCTAAATATCCTTATTTCTGCAATACTTACCAGTAGTATATTATTACTAATACTGGTAAGAGTTTGCAGCTATTGAGTCCTGACTTTATAGGAGGCAGATGTCAAGCATATTTAATCCTCTCAACAATTCTCTAAGATTAATGATTCTATTCCCTTCTGCTTTTACCCATGAGGAAACTGAGGCACAAAGAAGTAACTTGCCAGTCACTCAATCTCTAATTAATAAAGGCAGGATATTCTAGTGTCTTTTTATCTCACATGATAGAGTCTCAACAATGTTAAATTGATAAATATTCATTGACTACCTCTGGATGCCAGGCACTGAACTAGATGCCTACGATTCAACAGTGAACAGAAATGGACATGGCCCCAAGCCTTCGTGGGACTCCCAGTGAAGTTGAGTGAAAAAAATAGATGGGGTCACACATCAATCAATAGTAGTGCTATTTTGCCTCTACTGTGTTAATTGGGGAAAGCACAGGCCAACCAAACAGCCTTGGTTTCAAATTCTGCTTAAAATCTGCTTATTGTATGTCCTTGGGTGGGTCTCTTAACCTCTCTGAGCCTTAGTTTCCTTTTGGAAAAAGGAGGAACAATAATTGTACCTGCCTCAAAGAGTTGTTGTAAGAATTAAATATCATAATGAATGGGACATATATTTCTTAGCACAAAGCCTTGCCTCGAATTAATTTTTAAACAATGGGAGCTATTGTCATCATCACTATTATTATTATTAATTAACCAATTTGACTGGAGTGCAGTTAAGCTCCTGTGACCTGAAGGATCAAAAAAGATCTTGCTATTTATGTCTTCTTCAGTATTCTTATCTAGTCTTGCATCTTGAGGCACTGCCTTTTTTTTTTTTTTTTTAACCAAGGCAGGCGCACAGAGCCCCTCCTGGCCACAGCCAGCTGTCTGGGTATCAGGACTGAGGATCCCCACGAGGATATAGCATGTTTACTGATTCCTCTTCAAAACAGCTTCCCTTAAAGTTGCAGTTGTAACAGAATTGCAGTGTCCTCTGGCCACACACTTGTGAGGCTCTCAGTGCTGTAAAGGGAGGAGCCTCATGTGTTCTGAATGACAATGATCATCTCTGCCCCTAGACACCAGCCCTCTGCTCCCCGTCTCAAACTCTGGCCTAGATATTTGGGCAGACTCATGCATTTCTGTCCTGTATGGAGTGCCTCCTCTTTCCCCCAGCCCTTCCAAAGCTGTATCATCCCTAGCAGGTTAAAAGGACATGGGCATGAGAGATTTCATTGGAGGGATGAAAATGTGTGAAAATGATTTATGGTGATGGTTACACACCTGGGAAAATTTGCTAAAAATCATTGAATTATACAATTGAAATGGGTGAATTTTATGATATGTAAACTTCACTACAGTGAAGTTATCGTTATCAATAAAAAGAGGGACACCCAAGCTCACTCTAGTTTGATTTTTTAAGACTCTGTTTTCTTATCTGGAAAACAGGGTCAATTCCTTGTAGCAAAAGGCTTACTAGTAGCTGAGAGGTTTTAATATAAATTTTATTATAGATGTGAAGAAGTGTAACTGTATTAGAGAAAAAAAAAAGTGGAGTCAGTGTGAATGTGTTTGTTTTCCACTCTTCAGGAAGCTGGCTTTAGGTCTGAAATGCATGTGGCTTTTTTGAAGAGTCCTGTGTTGAGTGCCTCTCTGTGGTAGGCATTGGCTGCCACTTTCCTCCTCACAAACACGCCATGCAATGATCATGAGAAAACAGGGCACGTGCGTGTGTTTGGGTTGTTCACTGTACTTCAGGCACGATTTAAACAGTTTTCTCAGGATAATTTCATTCAATCTTACAACAACTCTACCAAGGACATTCTATGCATTCACAGATGGAGAAACTGAGGCTCAGAGGTTAAGCAACACCACTTGGCTAGGAGGAGCTGTGTCCATTCCTTTGCTTTCCCCATTACACTTTCTCCAAGATCCTCAACCCTATTAATAATGCCCCATAAGCTACTGAGGTCCTGCTCCCCATTCTTGTGTTCCCACAGCTTCCCTCCATCCTTTCTCTGGCCCATGGACTGAGGTTCAAGATTTTCAGGTAAACTAAGTGCTTCAAATGGCAGGTGGCTCAACATCTCCACCCCTGGCCTGCCTTGAAATCAGAGCTGCATTTAAATAGCTCTGCCACCAACTAGCTGCGTGACCTCAGCCAGGGCACTTAGCCTCAATTTCTGCAAATGGAAAATATATATTTGTATAACATGTGCATAATAATGTGTATTACTACTGACCCTTCTGGGGTGGCTGTGAAGAATAAATGTAAGAGTGTAAGTGAGAGAGCCTTTCAGAAAACTGTGACTCACTCTGCAGTGTGAGGTGTTACTTCTGGTCACCTCTGCCTATTTCTCTGAGCTCCTTGGTTCTGATTCTGTATTGTAGATACTGTGCCTTGGCATTAGTCCATTATCTCACAGCCTCAAAAGCAGAGTTCCGGATGGCCTAGCACTAGGTCTGGAATGAGTAACGTATGCTAATATATTTCCCTTGTATTCTGACCCCCATTTCCCATCCTGAAGCCTTCGGCTGGGGGTGGCTGAGGAAGGCAAAGGCTGGCATAAAAGAGAGATAGATTCTGGACTTAGAACCAGGCAGAGCAAAACTGGACAGCTACTCTGAGAAGGGGCCGTGTCAGTTTCTGTTTTCTGTTTGTAAACTTCAAGGCCAACAGGTGCTCAGAGCAGTCATCTGACAGTGATGACCAACAATATTTCCCACAAGGCCACCTTGCCCGGGAAGCATCCACAGATGCCAGTCAAAAAGCAATGACCCAGTGGACTTTCAATCTAAGTTGAAGGCATTGATGTGGACCCCGAAGTGCAGGACAGGCAGACTGAATACTGAAGTCAGCACACAAAGAGCAGAACAGTCCTGACCCACACAGGTGGAATCTGTGTAATAAAGGGGTCCTAACAAGCTGGGTTAATGACAATTTCCTCATTTGAATCCTGTTTCAGAAGAATGCAGGGAATTGTATTTTTAAAGAAATCCTAGAACACTTTGGCTAACTGAAGAATTGTCTGGTAAAATGAAGTCTCTCCCATCTACAATGCAAATTTTAAGTAGTGTCAGTTGGATTTCCATAAAATTGAGGGCCATCTATTTTAAAACATGTCGGTAAAGAGAAGCCATCAAAATCGGGTTTCTTCTTTGAGGTTTCTTTGTCATTGAAGTGGAGAGGAGCACAATACACTCAATAGCCTGAAAAAGAAAGGGCTTATTTTGAGTTCCTACTATGCCCTGGTGACTGTGCCATCCATTGTCACGTGTGATTTCATCAAATCCTTACATTTACCCATTGAGGGAAGGGCAGTTACCCCTGTTTCATAGACCAGGCACTTGAAGCTTAAGAACTTAAGTGATTTTTCCATGAACACACAAATAATAAAATGAACATAAATATGATAGTCTTTATTAATGATATTCATATTCATAACAATAACATATACTAGACATTGTCATGAGCTCCTCCATACATTTTAATTAATCTTTATAATAATAAACCTGTATAACAGATAGTATCATCCTTATATTACAGATTTTAAAAAAAGGACTCAAAAGACAAATAACTAGCCTAAATTTAGAAGACTACTAAATGGTTGAGCTAAGTTTCAAACCCAGGTCTGCCTGGATTCAAACTGCTTGTTGTTTTCGTATTTATTTGCTTGTTTATTTATGACATTATGCTCTCTAAAATGGCTTTATCAAGTCATTAGTTTATTTAGGATGTTGTGGATTCTTCTCTCTCTCTCTGTCTCTCTCTCTCTCTCTATATATATACACCTTGTGTTAACTGCTTGTATCTGCTGATTTCTTTGTTATAGGTAACTAAAGGGAAACTGTTATCTTTGCATTATAGAAAATGACTCAGAAGTGTGATCAATGTACAGAACCTCACAGATAAAGAGCCATAAACCAGAACCTGTATTTTTCTTCTAACATCCTAGTAGTCCAGAAAAGAAAAGAATGTGGATTGTAAGGCTGATGGATATGTATGAATAAAGTGGAAGAATATGGGCAGATGGAACAATGTATTATCTTTAAGAACTATAGAATTAACTCATAGCCTAAAGATACCAAAATATGCTAAATACTCACTAGTTTAAAGAAAAACAAACAATTAAAAATCTTCTGATATGATAACACAGAGCCCTGCCAATTCATCAGTTAAGGAAGGGGTCACAGACTAACCAAACAGAGGGACCGTCCAAAAACTCTGAACTTAATATTTTGGATACAGCTCAAGATCAGTGTATCAGTTGCCTGTGGCTCCTCTAACAGATAACCACAAACCTGGTGACTTAAAGCAACAAAAGCTTATTTTTTTGCAATTCTGGTGGCCAAAAGTCCAAAATCAGTATCACAGGGCTAGAATTAATGTGTTGGGAGGGCCAGTTCCTACTATAAAATTTGGAGGAGAATCTGTTCTTGCCCTTTGCAGCTTCTGGTTTCCAATATTTTGGGGCTTGTGACCACATCGCTACAACCTCTGCCTCCATCTTTATACCACCTTTTCCTTTCTGTATGTGTGAAATCTCCTTTGCCTTTTATAAAGAGACTGCAATTGCATTTAGGGTTGACCTGGATAATCCAGGGTAATTTCCCCATCTCAACATCCTTAATGTACGGATATCAGCAAAGACTCTTTTTCCTAAAAAGGTAACATTTTCAGGTTTTAGAGATGAAGACCTGACACCTTTGGGGACCATTATTCTGCCTACCACAGTCAGAAACTGGAGCCATAGTACTCCCAGACAGCAGAGGGATAATCTGTGGTCTTTTTAATCCTTACCCCCATCCCCCAAGTGACAATGAGACCTTTCCTAAAGCTTACTTCCTCACCTGCTGAGAATGCAGGAGATGTGTGGTTCAGAAAAAGGGCCTTTTCAGCTGGGTGTGGTGGCTCGTGCCTGTAATCCCAGCACCTTGGGAGGCCGAGGCAGGCAGATCACCTAAGGTCAGGAGTTTGAGACCAGCCTGGCCAACATGGTGAAACCCCATATCCAGTAAAAATACAAAAATTAGCCATGGTGGAACATGCCTGTAATCCCAGCAACTCAGGAGGTTGAGGCATGAGAATTGCTTGAACCCGGGAGGTGGAGATTACAGTGAGCTGAGATTGAACCACTGCACTCCAGCCTCGGTGACAGAGTGAGACTCCATCTCAAAACAAACAAACAAACAAAAAAGAGCCCTTTGACTAGAAGTTGATGGGCTGACTAAGGCTTTCCTGAACCAGAAAAAAAGTAGGGAGGAGAGAGATGGAGCAAGTGAGGGCCAAGAGAAAGGATGGGAAAATTGGGGGTGCAAGGAGAGAAAATGGAGAAAATTGAGAAAACAAAAAGAGAAGGGGAAGGAGAGGAAGGGATTATGAGGGGAAAAAAGCATGATTTAGAAAAAAGTGAAGAAAAATAAAATGGAAAATTAAGAAGTTAAGAGAGAAGAAAGGGTAGGTAGGGAGAACAAGGGAAGATGATGAGAGCAAATTTGAGAGAAAGGGAAGATGGAAGAGAAAGAGATTGACAGGAGACAGGAAGATAAGAGAGAAATGTGGAAGATTAGAAGGCAAAAAAGGCTGGGTGTGGTGGCTCATACCTGTAATCCCAGCACTTTGGGAGGCCAAGGTGGGCTGATCACTTGAGGTCAGGAGTTTGAGACCAGCCTGGCCAGCATGGTGAAACCCCGACCCTACTAAAAATACAAGGATTAGCTGGGTGCAGTGGCACATGCCTGTAATCCTACCTACTCAGGAGGCTGAGGCACAAGAATCACTTGAACCCACGAGGTGGAGATTGCAGTGAGCCAAGAATGCCCCATTGCACTCCAGCCTGGCTGACAGAGCGAGACTCTGTCTCAAAAAAAAAAAAAAAAAGGCAAAAAAGAGGAGAAGAGAGAATAATTGAGGGGGAAAAGAGACTGAGAAGTGGGAGACAGAGCAGGCAGAGAGAGGAGACCAAGAGACAGCAGAGCTGGAGCTCATGGTGGAGAAAATATTAAAAGCATTTGAAAAGGTGACCAATGTCTATGTGTTTATGTGCCAAAATACATACAGCAGCTGCAAGTCACAAATCACATTCATCGGCTGTTACAGTCTGGTAATTGTCCATACAGATATTTTCTTTCTGGTTCCAAACCCTGGCTTATCAGAGGACAACATGCTTTTGAAATGCCACATTACTTTGTAAGTACATTTCACATCCAAAAGTTCCACTAAGTATGATACACTGAAGACTTATTTCATTTCCATTCTATGTAGCTCCCAGGCTCTAGCACAATTATTTTTAAAGGGCCATTTTGATTTTCAGTTTCCTGCTCTTCAAGGGCAGGACAGACCTTCCCACTGACGTTTCCAAATCAGCCATTTAGCCTCCTCTCTCCCTCCCTCCATTTCTCACTCCTTTCCTCCCTCCCTTTCTCCCTCCCTCTCTTCCTCCCTTTCTTTCTTCTCTTTTCTCTCTCCCTCCTCCCCACTCCCCTTTCCTCCCTTTCTTCTCTCTCTTCCTCCTTCCTTCTTTTCTTCCTTTAACTCCTTTTCTTTCTTCCTTCTCTTCTTTCTTTCTCTCCCTTCATTTCTTCCCTCTTTTGTCTTTCTCTGTTTCTCTCTCTCCCTCTCTTCCTCCCTCATCCCTCCCTGCTTTTAACTGTCTTTTTTATAAGGCAGCATAAAGCTGTAGACCAGGGTTTCTTAAACCTCAGCACTACTGACATTTGGGCTGGAAAATTCTTTGTCCTGGGGGCCGTCCGATGCATTGTGAGATCTTAGTAGCATCTCTGGCCTCTACTCACTGGATGCCAGTAGCAACTCTCCCCACCTCAGTTGTGATAAACAAAAATATCTCTAGACATTACCAAGTGTCTGCTAGGGGCAGAATTGCTCTTGGTTGAGAGAGGCTCTAGTCTGTCCTCAGACCCAAGCTCCAATCCCACCCCACTATTTCCTGGCTATGGGATCCTAGGGAAATCCCTCAAATTTACACAGGGTTCAGAATCTCCTGTAGTGCTTGTTAAAACACAAAGTGCTGATCCTACCCCTGGAGATTTTGAGGCAATCGATTTGGAATGGGGACCTGAGAATGTGCGTTCCTAACAAGCTGCTGATGCTGCTGGTCCAGGACACACTTCGAGAACCACTGCCCTGCCCCTAACCTGGCTGATCTTCAGTACCTTCACCAAACTGTACAGTTCATAAGGCTCCCTTCTCTGGCTTGTTCTACAGGTTATGAGAAACGATGTATCTAAGACACGTAGCATAGGACCCTGGCCCATGATAGCAGATTAATAAGTGGTAGCTCATAAAGAAAGTCCTCTTAAAGGAAGGTTAGTCTTTGGCAGGAACAGCGAGGATTAAAAATGTATATGGATATATTCACAGCAGCTCACAACTGCTCCCATTTTTAAAGAAGAGGTTCGGTGGCTTTTCAGTAACAAAGTACATGTGCTTATTAATAAATCCTCTCAGTGGGACCAGTCCCCCGCAGGAAGATAAATGGAGAGCCAGCATTGCACCTGAGATCCTGGAAATCTAAAATTGATAATCCATGTACATACTTGGCAATAAGAACAAGTGCAAACTCTGTTACTAATGTCCACAAGAAAGAGTATCTGTGGATACTGTTGCCTAAAAATCCTAATATTCTCTCCCTAGCTGAAAGGACTTTGCATTTTTCATACATCTACTATGTGCCAGGCAATATGCTAAATTATATACATGTGTACGTTAATTCCTCAAACTACTCTAGAAAGTCTTATCTCTGTTTGTCACATTAAAACTGGGAGTGAGGCTCATGCCTGTAATCCCAGCACTTTGGGAGACCAAGGCAGGTGGATCACCTGAGGTCGGAAGTTTGAGACCAGCCTGGCCAACATGGTGAAACCCCGTCTCTACTAAAGATACAAAAATTAGCTGGGTGTGGTGGTGTGCGCCTGTAGTCCCAGCTACTCAAGAGGCTGGGGCAGGAGAATCACTTGAACCCAGGAAGCAGAGGTTGAGCTGAGATCGCACCATTGCAAGAATCCGTCTCAAAAAAAAAAAAAAAAAAAGAGAGAGAAAAAAAAGATGGGGACTCAGAGGTTAAGTGATTGCCCAGTGACATCATTTGAAATTTACAAATATCTAGTGAGGAAGCACTATTATTATCCCAGCTTACAGCTGAGGGAGCTGAGGCACTTGGTGTTAAATAACTTGTTCAAGGTCATGCACAAGGCTAGGCAATGGCAGAATTGAGATACAGACCCAGACTATTCCAGGGCCTACACTGTCCTATACCTACGTGTGTTTATACTACATTGTCTCTGGCAGGACACAGAATTTCTAGAAGTACCAGGGAGAACTTGCAAAGGGGCAGATCAAAACAGACAACAGCTTTCTGAGGAGTTTATGAAGGGCTTTCATTCCCCTCCTACCTTTATTCTTTAGAAGACAGGCAGAATAGAGGGTTTTCTAAAGATACTATTTTGTTTCTCTTCTGGCACTGATCATATTTAATACAGTGATTTGTTCATGTGCAAGGTTCTTGAGGGGAGAAACTGCATATTCAGCTCTGTGTTACTCCTATCTAGTATAGTGGCTGGCACACAGAATACACTTGTAGTCATTAGATCAAATTGGGGACCAATGAACTTCACCTTTCAGCAGCAACGAGGTTGTTATCTGGAAACTAAATGATTCTGATTCTGGATTTGGTCAGTGCTATCTCACACAGATTCTTCTGCTGCATAAAAATTCCTCCTTCTCCCCTCAGACCCCATTTCTATTCTCCCTAGTCTTCACCCCCAGTTCAGCAACATTTCCCTAAGGGGAGTTGCACTGTGCTAATCACTAGGGGTATCCTCCCCAAATCGGATGCTGTTAGTGGTGGCAAATCTGTAGGAGTCTGCAGCAACCTCAAACCTTGCCTCCTTGGAGGAAGGAATTCAACTGAGGGGCTATAAGGCAGAGGGAGGGACCAAGACAAGTTTTAGAGCAGGAGTGAAAGTTTATTAAAAAGTTTTAGAGCAGGAATGAAAGGAAGTAAAGTACACTTGGAAGAGGGCCAAGCAGGCAACTTGAGAGATTCAAGTGCACAGTTAGATCTTTGACTTGGGGTTTTATATGTGGGCTTTCTGCATGTGCAGTGGCCTGCCAGCACTTCCAGCACTTGAGAGGGCCTGCATGCACAGTGTTTTACTTAAATTGTACGTGTGCTCACTGGAGGCTTTCTTCCCTTACCAGTCGAGTGTTCATAGAGAAAGATCATATACTAGTTAAACTCCTCCATTTTACCTCTTAGTGAACATGCTGGTGCCCACTTGCCCAGCTTCCCAATAAGTTGGGAAGCTGCTAATCACCAGATTCAGATTTTTTTTTATGTACTTGGAGATGGCCTTTCCCTGGTTCTGACTGCAACCACTTATTATTTGAGAGAGACAGTTTAACAACTACCTGACCATCACCTGATGGTTTTCTGACATTCCTGGTTGGCAGTGGGGTGGAGGCGGATCTCTATCCTGCTCTGCTCATGCCTAACTACCTACTCTAACAATACTTTACGCTCTCCAGGCTCACCAACAGACCCCCCAAATATCAAGAGTGGCCTGGCATTAAAACGAATCTCTAAGGAAGAGAAAATTCTAAGAATCCACAATTTAAGGGAAGAGTCATAAAATAATTACATGCTAAAATCTGAGAGACTTATAAAAATGATTTGTCCCAACATTTGATAAGACCACAGCCCAGTGAGTTACATGATTGTCTGACATCTATGCAGAGCTAGAAGGGGGATGCAATTTTCCCTATTCTCAGAGTTACACTTTTCCACCCTTCTGCATTATTTCTGTCACAGTCGGAAGATGCTGTCAAAGTGATTTGACATCTATAAAAACAGCTTAGATAAACCAGAAAGGATCAAAGTAAGGGCTCATGAATGATAGTCATAATTTTGAGAAAAGATAAAGAACATGAATTTCAACGCAGCAAATGAGGGCAAATTTCCAAAATTTGGGATCCTCAGAAAACAGGATTTATGATCTCTTTTGCTACACTACCTTGCTACCTTGTTACTTATGGGATTTAGTCTGAATTGTTATTTTCGAAACTTCCACTATGTATAGTGCTAAGTTTTTGAAAAATACATAATCTCATTTAATTCTCATCACAATTCTGAATGGGGAAGATCATTATCCTTATTTTTCTTTTTTTGAGACAAAGTCTCACTCTGTGGCCCAGGCTGGAGTCCAATGGCACGATCTCAGCTCATTGCCACCTCTGCCTCCCGGGTTCCAGAGATTCTCCTGCCTCAGCCTCCTGAGGAGCTGAGATTATAGGCACCCGCCACCATGCCTAGCTAATTTTTGTATTTTTAGTAGAGACGGGGTTTCACCATGTTGGCCAGGCTGATCTCAAACTCCTGGCCTCAAGTGATCCGCCCGCCTCGGTCTTCCAAAGTGCTGGGATTACAGGAATGAGCCACCGCGCCCAGACTATCCTCATTTTCCAAATGAAGCAACTAGGGTGCAAAGAAGCTCAATGACTTTGCCAAGGTCACACAACTTAATAAATTTAGTAGAATTTAGATTCTATCCTGGATCCATGTATGTGCTTGGTCTGTGGGGCTTCTGTACCTTTTTTTTTCTGAGAAACCTGAGACTCTCAATAGCAATTTAAAGACCCCTGCTGGCCTCATTTTCAAGTCTTTAAGCTTTCAAAGTTTTCAAGGTTACACTGTAACTCGCTAGTCCTTTTTCCCTAGAGGGTCTTGATCTTGATAACTGTGAGTAAAGGTTTGTTTGAATAATCCATTAACGTTGAGAAAATTACCTTTGCATTATGAAGTATTCTGTGTCACTTTAATACTAATTACTCTAACTGTATTTATTGAGGATTAATGATAGCAATATTTTATTAATAACCAACTGGCATTTATTATTGAATAAATAGAGTGCCTCATTAAATATAGATGCATTTTTATTTGCACACCTTCATTGAAAATGTTGCCAAATTTTTTTACATTGATTAAAAATCTCATTAAAATGGTTGGCTAGTGTTACCTTTGTGCCCCACTTTCTCCCCAAAAGAGTCCCTGGCAATTCCTGCACAATGGGTAGACTTTGGGATTATTCATCAGTCTGTCAGAAGTCCCTTTAACAATGCGCAGCTGCTATGAATTCTGGTTGCCATGAGAACCTCAACTTTTTGCTCTTCTCTCACTTTGTTATATTTTCATGTGTAACCCTCACCTGGTATTAGGAGGTTCCTGCATTTAAAAACTTGAGTACCCTATAAGTAGCTCATCTGAAATCATGTACCTGGGGGAGCTGGAAACTACTGTTTTTGCCTTTCATTTGCAGTTGAGGAAACTGAGGCCCAGAGAGGGGTGGTAACTTGCTCAGCAAAACACAGACAGCTATCAGCAAAGCAAGGACCAGCACAAGGTCTCCTAACCTTCAGTGTTCTTTCGGCTGTACCACACTGCTCTGCTCCGGTAATTCTGACATCCTCTCTCCATGTGCCAATGGTCTCATCCTTCTTTCTTCCTCTCTTCTTTCTTTTTTTTAATCACTAAACAACCCAAACATTACAAGTCTGCTTCACTTGTTAATAGTTGCATTCAAATTTTTCTAGCTGAAAGCTCCTTCCTCCTAAGAATTCCATCACCCTTTAGAGTTGTCCCCACCCACAAGGATCTCCAGGTGTATGCTCATCTATTCTCATCAAACCAGTCAGTCCGCTACCCACATCCTGTCTGCCCCCAGTGTTGGATGCTATCCTGAAGCCCTCTGAATGTGCCTGTCTATTCCATCCTAATAATGCCCAACATAAGTAGGCCAGTGTCCACACAGAGGTGCTTACTCCCCATGCCCCAAAGCTGCTGGTCCTAGGATACTGGAGCATGCTTGGGATCAGTGAAGGAGCTAAGCCTTGTTCCCCAACTCCCAGAAGTGCTCTGTGCATCTAGGCCTCACAGCAGCTTGGCCTGTGCTCTGAGTCTCTTACAAACACAACGGCTTCAGCTTCTGACCTCACTTCTCTGCTCATACAGCCTCCAACTCAGACCAGAAATGAAGTGGAAGAGGGAGGTTGCAGATGCCATGCTCTTCCTTTGTTGTCCTCCTCCTTCCTTCAAGGTCTCTGATCTCAGATTCTTTCCTCTTTCAAGGAAAAAGTAAAATAAAAGTCCTCATACATGTCATCCAGATCAATGCAGGACCACAGGATTCTGCAGGCTTCAGTTCCTCATATAGACAAACTCAGCATCTCATCTCTGTCTCAGCTGGGTTACCTTGCTCTATGTACACTTTACTCCCTTTGTCCTCTGCCTTTTGCTGCCAGACTTAATAGTCAGAGGCCTTGCAGCCTCAGCTGTTCCTACTGTTAGTTCACACCTGGAATTAAAGTGTGCCTTCTACTATAGTAGCCTTGCCTCTGTTCCCCAACAGGCTACGCTTTTATAAGGAGAGAGACCTCTTTGGTTTATTTTATATTGTATTTGTATTATTTAAATTCTGTGTTTTCAGCACTTAGCACAGGGCCTGGCACATTGTAGGACCTCCAGAGATACTTGTAAAATATTAATGAATGAATGCCTAAATGCCTCTTTCTACTGGGGTTGGGATTGTAGGAACCAGTGCAACTGAACTTTCTTTGACCTAAGGAACGAGCTAAACCTTTGAATAAGGGTCTAGGCCAATTTCCAGCTTCTGCCAGCACAATGAGCTCTAAAACGTGACATTTGCATCTATTTCACTAAGACTTGTGGACTCCCCCTACTCCCCCAAACTCTGTAACAATAGAAGTCCTCATTCCACTAAAACTGTGTCATTTCTTTAGCGTTTTGAGGGTTAGAAACTAGGACAAGACTATCAGCCAAATGCAGCGGGTACCAGTGTACTGACTGTATATCTTATCAGATATTCAAGAATGCAGCAAGAAATGTCATGGGGAGCTTTCGACAAAAATATTTAATTAATAGCAACAGCTACAGAAATGAATAACACCATCCAGGCAATTACAGTGTTCAATAAAGCAGCTCTCCGAGGATGGGGTGGCAGCAGATTACTGACTGATGGACTGCATTTAAATATATTATCTGCTCATTGGAAAGACTCCGGTGGGTTCCTCCCCTCTAGGACATGGCCAGCAGTAGTATTATTATTTTATCTTTTTTTCCTTTTAATAGAGTGACAAATTGAATTATCTGAGAGAGTGGTCAGAGATTTCTAGCCCTCTCTGAAATACCCATGCATTCCGTGACCCTAGCAAAGAATACCAGGAGAAATGGAGGAATAGCTGGAAATCACCCTAAATGTGTTGTGTTCAGGGTAAGTGCTCATGAAAGTGTTAAGTGAGGGTCAATAGGAAAAGCTTGGGCTTTTAAGTTTCCAATTCTGGCTATGTTACCTTGGATAAGTTACTCCACTTCAGTCAACCTCAGTTTTTTCTTGCTGGTAAAAAAGTGTACTGAGATTTACATAGCTGTGCGGAGGTGGTGGTGAGGGAAGATAACCCATGTAAGCTCCTGGCATATGGTAGAAGTTCAATGTATGGTAGTCCTTTCCCTCCTAGGTAACTGCATCGGGGTCTAGAAGTGGAATTTGGTTTCCTGGCCACTGAGAGGTTCATGGTAGCGACATGGCACCAGCTGTAGATAATAATAGTAAGGGCAATCAAGCAGTGAAAACACAGCATCTAGATACATGGTAAAACACCACCACAAGGATTCAAGCAGAGCCTAAAATTCCATGTAAAATGCACAACTGCCTTATTATAAGGTTAATACAATGATCAGTTAGGACAGGACACAGAGTGAGAGAATCGATCAGAAAGAATCTGTCCTCACTCTGAAAACGCTGAGTGTCCTCTTTATGAGAGAAGTGATTCTGGGGCACATCATAAACACCTAGATGCCAGTTCCCATCACCTTCCTTTGGGCCAGACTGAGAAAGTGCAGGGAGCAAAATTTCCCTTTCTTACTCCTGGGTAGTGGAATTATATTTTCTACCTCATCTTTATCTACACTGCCTATTTTTCAATAATTTTGTGTTCCTTCATTGATGTAAATTGAAGTATAGCACATACATATGAAAAAGTGCACAAGTCCTATCTATGGAACTTGATGAATTTTTCCAAGGGACACAACCATGTTTCCAGCACCCATATGAAGAAGTAGAGGTTTTCTGGCACCCTTGAAGCCCCATCCTACCCTCTGCCAGTCAGCACCTGACCAAGGTAGCTACAATGCTGTCTTCTAATGGCGTGGATTAGGTTCACCTACCTTTGAACTTTATATACTGTATGTACGTGGAATCATGCCGTGTGTATTTTTTTTTGTGTCTGGCTTCTTTCACCCAACATTATTGTATTAGTTTCATAGTCAGTAAAAAAGGAATTCCCACTTCGTGGAAGAGACAGCCATCAAGTACAGCGAGCTCTGGCTGACTGCATGTGGTCTCCACTCTGCTGTATCTCTGCGTCTGCTTGTGCAGGTCTCTACCTGGAATGTCCTCCTTGACTTGACCTTCTCAACTCGGGCATCCAATCTCCCTTCCACCATCAGCAGCTCTAGAGAGCGTTCTCTGGCTTACTCCTTTTTGTTTTTTTTTTGAGACAGAGCCTCAATCTGTTGCCCAGGCTGGAGTGCAGTGATATGATCTTAGCTCACTGCAACCTTCGCCTCTCAGGTTCAAGTGATTCTCTTGCCTCAGCCTCCCAAGTAGCTGGTATTACAGGTGCCTGCTACCACACCCAGCTAATTTTTGTATTTTTAGCGGAGATGGGGTTTTGCCATTGGCCAGGCTGGTCTTGAACTTTTGACTTCAAGTGATCCACCCGTCTTGGCCTACCAAAGTGCTAGGATTACAGGCGTCAACCATCATGCCCGGTCTTGGGCTTGCTCCTATGCCTCTCCTCTGGGCTGGCCTCCCATGGCTTCTGTGCTTCTGCAGTCACAGTGCTGCTCATACAATGGTGTTCCTGTCCTCTGCGAGTCCAGCTTGCCCAGGAGGTGACTCAGGGGCAGGAGCCATATTTCATTCTTTATCCCCAGAACAATGCCTGGCTAAGGGTGTATATTAGTCGATGCTTGTTGAATTTAACTCATCAAAATAAAACAACATAGCATTGTCACCCACAAGAAGTTGACTGAAATTTTAGGTTACCAGAAAAATTACTGATTGTCAGTATTTTAGAGAATTATTCCACACTCATTGGAGGTAATGTAATGTTTTATTAATAGCCTCTGCCTCTATTAATTTCTCCCTGACCAGCAGAATGGAAAATGAATTAGTCAGTTCCACACATTATTATTCTGTTTGTATGTGCCAAGCACTGTGGTAGGCAGGAGAAAGTTAGGGTAAAGCGTGAGAGAGAAGTAACAAAACCTATGTTGTAGAATTGCTGTGAGAATTGACGATGGCATCATACAGAGCCCACTGCTTGGCCACAGTCATTATTCCACAAATGCCACGTCTCGTCCTCCTCCCACCCCAAGTAGCAGGTGTGGCCTGGAAGAGTGCTATGACTCCTGGTGTCCAAACAACCTGGGGTGAGGCCTGGGTACCTATCTGAGTACCCTAAACACTGATGTGTGTGCCCGGTATAAATGACTGGCCTTCTCATTGATCTCTCTGGCATTTCTTCTGGGATTGTCTTGCTGGAGTACAGAGAGTCTGGCACCCTCTGTCTGGGCCCCTCCCCCGGCCTGATTATATGGGACCAGCATACTGCTGCCCCTAGACTCCCCATATTGCTCACTGCCTCCTCTCACACTGCTGTCTTTATCTACTCTGTCCCGTCCTCAGTCTGGACCTCTGGGGGAAAGACAGCAACAGGCCTTGTGGACAGAACATGCATGTCATGCTCTGAAAGACCTGTGTCAGGCCCCTCCCTCTGCTCTTAAACACTGGGTACCTTTCAGTGGGTGGATTAACCTCTCTGAGCTCAGTTCCTCACAAACTTGTTGTTAGGATAAAAACAATGTATGTATGTGAGACGCTTAAAGTTAAATTGGGAAGGGAACTAACAAATGGATGTTGGTATGTTTGGGGATAAATTAAATCAAGTTGGGCTTTGTTGGTGAAGAGCATGGGCTTTAGAATGAAACATATTTGGATTGGATCCCATTTCTGTCATTTACTGGCTGTGTGATTATGGGAGAGTAACTTATTCTCTGTAAGTCTACCTCATAGTGGCATATGTAGTAGTAAGTGTTTAATAAGTTCTGCTGTTGCATCAGCAGCATCATTATTTTGGACTCAGATGAAGTCCCAGTTCATCATCACCCTTAGACACCATTTCCTGGGAGTTGAGGAGACACTCTGCTGCTTGACCAGCTGGCTGTTCCTGCCCTTGCCTTCCTCCCTCTGCAGTCTTTCAGTGATGGGTTCCCAGGGTGCCTTGCAGCTTGGCTTGGCTGAGTTATGAGGTCAGGCTTGCAAATGACAGATTCGGGTCCTGACACATCATGGAGAAATGGTGCATGATTTACCTCTTTCCAACCAATACTCTGAATTTTGAGGGAGAAGAAAAGAAAGGAGGTGGGTGTAAAAAATAATGCAAAGTCTCAGAAATTAATGAGGTAATAGCAAACATATTTTCATTCAAATGAGCTGGGGTCATGTTCTTGAGGAGGCAAAACAGAGGAATAGCCAGTTGAGTAAGCTCAAAGTGGAAATCAAGCAAACAGGCAGAAGAAATCAATGTCCTGGTGCATCTTTTTTGTGGCAATTACTTCTCTGAGCCTCCCAGCCCTGGTGCCCCATGTTTGGGCTACAGATGTTCATTTAGCAGCCCCAAGTTTGACATCTTAATGTCTTCCTTCCTATATTAAAAATGGATCTCTGCTTCAAAATTCATATACGTCACTAGTGTTTCCATCAAAACCTTTCTATTTAAAGAAACAGTCAGGAGAAATTGAGGGGTGAGGGCATCTTCGTGGGGTGGGAAGAACTTTACCCTAGGAGTCATGCTGTTTGGCATGTAGTCCTGGCTTCATTCTTTAAACTGTGTGGCCAAGGACAGAGCACTCCACTTGTTTGAATCAAAAGGAAAATAGGTTTAATCATCCCCACTCATTTGATCTTTGTGTAATGTGAGTATTTCATGTGTTTGCTGGGATGGGTGTTAAAGTGTTTCTGTTGATTATAAAGTGAAGGCATAGTGGTGAGTATCACCAGGGTGTGGGGGCTCTAGCGAGAGGAGGGGGATCAGGTAATTACCTATCAGGCTCCTTTCTCAGCACTTTACTCATATAACCCTCATGCCTACTCTATGAGGTATTAGCATCATTATCCCCATTTCGTATCCAGAGAAACTGAGGCACGGGGGAGTTAAGTAACTTGTCCAAGGCCACATAGCTAGTAAGTGGCAGAACTAAGATTTGGAGCCCAGGCCCACTTGACTTCAAGTCTGTGCTCTCCTCGCAGAGGGGAGGGCTGTAGACTTCAGATGACCTCTGAAAATGCTTCTTCCAGCAGAGAAAACCAGGTTCTTGAGAAATATGGAAACAGAAGGAGCCAGAACTAAAACTAAGGCTGTTGAGGTCTGGCCTAGGATCCAGGTATGCTTTGCCTCTTAGCTACCCTCAGCAAAAGCCAACATTGGGAATGCCTGCTGATTTGAAAATGGTATTTGTATTTCTTTAGCTTCATAAAGAGGCTCTAGGGTAATTTGGCTGTTAAGGAATTGGAAGGCTAAGGAATACTGGCTATCTGAAGTCCCCACCCCTCTCTCTCAATCCCTTGCCACCCCACACCCCTCAAATTTTCTACCAGGGAACCTTTGGAGTCTAACAGCCCAGTCAGCACTGGCTGTGCTTAAATTGCAATCACAGGAGGCAACAGGCCCTGGGGGATTCCATCTCATTAGAGGCCAAGATGAAGTTTGTGCAGAAAAGAAGTCTCAGTGACCAGGATCCTGCTCCCCAGCTCAGTGTGAGGGGGTCTTCTCCCAAGGGGAAGGAACTCAAGGTTCCTGAACACATACTATGTGCCAGGAAGTTTACCTAAATGGTCATTTGAAACCTTCGAATCCCCAATCTGAGATACATTTCATTTTCCCCATTTTATAGGTGAGGAAAAGAAGATCAGAGAGGTTAAGTCACTTGCCAGGGTGACACAGCCATAGAGTGAGTGGGGGGGCAGAATTGGTACGCAGGTTTTTATGATTGTACATGCCCTGTGTCTCCACTCTGGCAGCCTGCCTCTCGTTAAGTAACCTCAGGCCTCTGCTTCCCTGGCAAGCTCAGTCTGGATAGGACAAGCTTTTGGTTTTCTCACTACGCTGCTTGCAAAGCTGAAATCAACCAACGGCCGCATGTATGTGGTCAGGACCTCCTCCAGGGCATCCTTAGTGTTAACATAGATGAGTCTCTTCTGGGTGGGATTGGGTTCCTAAGTACACACCTGGCCCCAAGCTCAGTAGGGACAACACAATTGTCAGTTCTCTCTCATATTATCTACTTAATTGCAATCTCAAAAAGGAAAGGACGAGTGAATCCTGCCCACCAGATGCTCCAGGCATGCGATCGCATCCCAATTATACTCGTTGTCTTTGTTGCTTTTTCTTCTTCTCCATTAGTAACCGACCAATGTTTTCCTGAAAAAAAAAAAAAAAAACAAAAACCCTCTCACTTTGGGGGGGACACTTCACAGCACTCTCCATTCCCTCCCCCAACTCCTTCACCAGCAAATTAAAACTTCTCTCTGAGCGCCAGCAGAGGCAGGCAGGCATCTTATATAAATGGTAATTAGTGCAGCCTCACTGAAGACTTGGTGGGAAAGAAGTCATCTCCATTTCAGAGCTGAGCACCTTTAGCATTCGTTTGGACCTCTCTTAAGGTGCTTATCACACTCTGCCACGTATGGTTTATTCATTCATTCAAAAAGGTTTCATACCACAGTGGAAAGAGCACATGTCTTAACTGTTGGCACACTTCAGTTTGAATCTTGGGGATCTCAGCTGTGCTACTTGGTAACCTTTGACCTTGGACAATAAACTTCACCTTCCTATGCCCCAGCTTGCTCTTCTTTGTAACTAGGGAACCAATACTACCTTCATAACATCGTGGTGGGTTGAGTGAGATCATATCAGTGAAATACCTCACACAAAAGGTAAAAATAACAATAGACTCACAAACTGTAAGTTACCATTATAGAAAATAGAACCCAGATGTGTCTATGTGGCTGGGAAGAATTGTCTGCTGGAAGGGCTGATGCTGTGCAGGGAGCTGGAGTTCCCATTATCTGAAGAGCGTCCTATAAATGGGGCTGATTTGTTCTCTATGGTTTCAGAGAAAGAAACCTGATGGTTGGAAGTTTCAGGACAGGTTTTAGTTCTATTTTAAAAATATTTTTGTAACTATCAGAGCCATCCAACAAAGTCAATATAGAACAGTTAGTGCATGGGCCCTGGGGTCAGAAAACCTGATGTGACATTTTCAGCACTACCCCTTACAAGCTGAGTGACCTTGAACAATTCATTTAAAGTCTCTGACCTCGTATACTTACCTATGAATTAAGGGTAATAATAGTAACTATCTCATGTGGATTTTAGTGAGAAATAAGACAACGAATGTAGGGCCCAGGGTCCAGCCTGTAGTAAACAGTTAATAAGTGGTAGCTAATTATAATTTGAATAATAATGGTTACTAAAGCCTTTGAGAGATAGAACGTTCTCTGTGGAGGGCCATGGAGAGGACGTGGCTTTGGAGTTAGCCTCAAGAAATGACTTTGGAAGACACTTTCCTGATAAGGTCAAAAAAGAGGAAGCCTTCAGTTCTGTTTCACAAACCAAAGGACTTCCTGAATTGTGGTTTCTCATTTAATGTTAGATGAGAAGGTAAAGCAGCGGAGAACACGTGGTCCTCTGTAAGGGAGACTGCAGAGAAGACAGAATGGGTGTCTTAGTCCATTGTGGCTGCTATCATAAAATACCATAGACTGGGTGGCTTGGAAATAATAGAAATGTATTTTGTACATGTCTAAAGGCTGGGAAATTCAAGATCAAGGCAGATTCAGTGTCTTGTCAGGGCCTGGTTTCTGGCTCATAGATGGCACATTCTTGCTGTATCTTCAAGTGGTAGAATAGGTAAGGGAGCACTCTGGGGTCTTTTTTATAAGGGCATTAATCCCAATCAAGAAGACTCTACCCTCATGACCTAATCACTTCCCAAAGGCCCCACCTCCTCCAATACCATCACCTCAGGGGTTAGGATTTCAATATATGAATTTTGCAGGCACGCAAACATTCAGGCCATAGCAGTGAGAGTCAAGGCTAGGTGATTCCTTTTCCTCCTCCCCGTTTTAGCTCCCAGGTTGAGGGCAGAGCTGAGCAACAATTACAAGATAGCTTGGTGTGTCCTATACTGGCCTCTGTGTCAAGTGTGAAGGGTATTGAATGCCTAGAAATGTGTATGATCAACTGTGTCAGTTTGAACATGTTGGTTAATCTCTCTGAGCTTCAGCTGCATCATCTATAAAAAGAAAGGATAACAATACCTATCTCATAGGGCTGTTAGGATAAAACATCCTGATAGATGGGAAGCTCCTTGCAGAGTCTCTGGTGCATGGTGTGATCACTTAGGTTGTTCACACCCTTTCTGAGTACACTGAGAGTCCCTGAGTCTTGGGCAGCATTTGAGTCTCTGTGCTTGTGTGACATATGAAGAACACTGACCACACATCTTATTTTCTCCGCTATTAGGTCACAAGACAACTCTGTCCGGGACACTTTGACTCTTCCTTCTTCACAAAGCCTAACTCAGACTCCAGTGTGGCTAATACTCACAGCCATTTTTTTTTTTCTTTCTTGAGGGTCTACTGTGAGTCAGGGACCACGTTGGAAACTTTATATTTTTCTCTCCTTGACTCCTTACACCAGTTATTTATTCACCTATTCCTTTGAATTAATCTTTATTTAATATATGTATTAAGCGTATATTATGTTCTAGGCACAGAAGTTGGTGTTAATGCTAATCACCTCTCGAAGGCCTTACCTCCTCCTAATACTATAACCTTGGGGGTTAGGATTTCGACACATGAATTTTGGGGTGACACAAACATGTTCCAGGCACAGTGATAGGTGCTAAGAAACAGAGATAAATACCACATTTCCTGTCTTCAAGGAATACCATCTTGTAAAGAAATTTGACTAGTACATAGAAAAATTGTAATATGAGTGTCATTATTTCCGCATTACAAACACAGAAACAAAGGATTAGAGAGGTATTAAGATACTAAAGCAGGCCGGGTGTGGTGGCTCACACCTGCGACCCCAGCACTTTGGGAGGCCAAGGCGGGTGGATTACTTGAGGTCAGGAGTTTGAGATCAGCCTGGTCAAACTGGTGAAACCCCGTCTCTACTGAAAATACAAAAATTAGTTGGGCCTGGTGGCGTGCGCCTGTAATCCCAGCTACTCGAGAGGCGAGGCAGGAGAATCACCTGAACCTGGGAGGCGGAGGTTGCAGTGAGCCAGGATCATGCCACTGTGCTATAGCCTGGGTGACAGAGTGAGACTCCATCTCAAAAAAAAAAAAAAAAAAAAAAAAAAACCAACAACAACTAAAGCAGGTTTTCAATGCAATTTCCACTGTGCCTCCTTTAACCCTTTTCTGAAAGCTGTAGTTTCCAAAGCCCCTTTATTGAACTCTATGCTCTCCAAGTTGGACGACTACATTTGGGAAGAAAAGAAACAGAAGAGGAGAGAGAGGGTATTCAGGGAGCAGATAAATGCAATTTAACTGACTTACAGATCCTTTTAGGCAACTGACCTTTATGCTTTCACAGAATCTGTTGAGCTAATTGCATGTTGGGGTGCCCAAATTATTAACATGTAGTAGAGACATTTGTTTCTCAAATGCAAAGTAAAAGTAACTTGCCTCCAAATTCTAGATCTCATTAAATGAGCTAATTCACCTACTGCTTAATTTGCTGGAAGCCCTATGAGTAATTAGGCTGCTGACATCTCCCAAAATTATATTCTTAATTGTTGCATTCTTTTGCATCACAATGAAGCTGGCCAGCCTTCCTCCTAGAGTGCCTGCCTCCTCTCCCCCAATAGCTCTGTGGTGAAGAAAGGAGTGAGTTTTGCATTTAACACACTTACCATCACGATTGTAATTAGGGGGAAATATTAATTAGAAACACAAGACCACCCTAGAGATCCAGCAGATATTTGAAGCAATGGGTTTGGCTGTTTAATCTTTCCTTCCTTCCCTTCCTTCCTTCCTTCCTTCCTTCCTTCCTTCCTTCCTTCCTTCCTTCCTTCCTTCCTTCCTTCCTTCCTTCCTTCCTTCCTTCCTTCCTTCCTTCCTTCCTTCCTTCCTTCCTTCCTTCCTTTCTTTCTTTCTTTTTCTTTCTTTCTTTCTTTCTTTCTTTCTTTCTTTCTTTCTTTCTTTCTTTCTTTCTTTCTTTCTGCTAGTCCTGGGCCCTGAAATCCTGCAACTGTTATATTACCAAGACGAGCTCCTATTTCTTGATATTTTTTACAACAATTTATAAGTGCTTACTGGAGCGGGGCTGCCTTGCTTTGGCTTGTAACCCACCACACAATATTTTACTCTTGAGATGTTGCATCCATTTGTCATAGTAAATGTGTGTGTGCACATGTGCATGTGCGCGTGTGTATGTTTTTATACATTGGGTATGAGCAGCATCTTCTTTACACAAATAGCACTATTCTGGGGAAAATGTACGCCAAGCCATTTCCCGGAGAACCACTGCAAACACATTTCGGGCTCACTGTAGATAGACACTCTAATTGCTTTGAATTTACTTTAGTACTTGACTGAGGATTGCTTTGTGGTGATTATGAAAGAATAAGGAGGCTTCTGCAAGGAGATTTTAGAAAGAAAATATTTGCAAGACATTCTATTTTCAAGTCCCTGTGTGAGACAGCCTCCAGTTGCTGACGTGGGACCAGTGGCAGATCCTGCTGCAGGAATAGCGGTGCTGGGGTCCTCACTCAGTGACTCTTAATTTGTTATGACACATACATGTGTCCTTACTGCCTTGCTTTTCAGTTGCATGAGGACCTCAGTTTGCTTTTGCTTCCTGGCTGCAGGAGAGCTATTTAGCATTCATGTGGGTCCTTTTGCAGGCAGTTCTGTGCCCAGGCTATGGTCCTCTTCTACTCTGCCCAGTGAGCTCATTGGCCGCCTGGGATTCCCGTCACTCAATGCCCAGAAAATGTTGGCCAGATTTCACCCCTGAATCTTTCAGTGCGACTTTAAATAAGGGTGATGTTCCTATGTTTGGGAAGAGACCCTTTCTGGTTCTTATTCTACCACAAGCTTTATATGTGGGCTTGAACAAGTCATGAAAGTTCTCAAGATCTCTGTTTTATTTAATATGTTGAAGGCCAAGGCTGCTTTGACCTCCAAATTTAGTGAATGTGTACATCTTGGGTGTCATAAATCTGATTCAGAGAGATTGAGCATTTTGAAGACTTAACTCTGTCTGTGTTTTGCCTTCCTAAAGAGGAATGACCAATGACCTAATTGAGTAATGAGAATGGACACGAGGCTTCACCGTACACTGTAAGAGCAGGAATTGGACTCAAACAGATCTGGCTGCAACCCAGCTCCACAATTTAACAGCTCTATGACCTCAGGTCTCACATTCTCTCTGAGCCTTCATTTTCTCTTTGGCAAAGTAGAACCACAATACCTACCTCAAGCCCAGCATGAAGATTAAATGAGAAAATATTGGTGAAAGTGTTGAACTCAGTGCCAGGCTTACAAAGCTCAGAAAAAAGAAAGGTTAATTATCATCTTACGTATTTCCCCATCCTCTGTGAGAGGATGAAGGGCCAGAATTGAAGCCATGAAACAGAAACTAAAATCAGTAACCAGTAGCAGAAGGCAATGAATGGAAGGAGAAAAATGAGGAATCAACCGACTTAGTTATGATAGAGAATTTTGCTTCCTTGAGGGCAGCTTTGATGAGGTGCATGCTTCTTCCTCATGTGTAGCAGGGTTTCTTAAAGATACTGAAACCACAATAAAAAGACTGACACTAACCACTGCTTGTTGGTCAGGCATTGGGCTTGCAAAGTAATAGCCATAGATGAGCTCACATCCTGACACCAGCTTGGCATTGCAGTTTATGAGGAAACAGACACAATGTCAGATACCTAAGAAGGAACAGAGGTGGGATTTGAATTGTCCAATTCTAAAGCCACCTGGGCTATGTCCACTAGTCCTATTATACTATTAATGTCAAATATATGCTAGACAAGTGCAGCCATTGCTTGTCATTAAGTGAATCACACAATTGACTTCTCTGCTTCATGTGGGTGATTTACCTAAAATGGGTTCTGTTCTAAAGGACAATTTACCTTTGCATCCTCAACGCCTGGCACATGGTAGCTGCCCACCCAATGAATACCGAATAAGTAAATGGAAAAAGAGTTAAATCTAACTCAAATAGGCCACCAGGATAAAACCACTTCCCCTGAGGAAAGGGCCAAACTATTTTCCCTACCTTATTACCTGAAAAATGCTCCCTGCTAGGTAAAACACAGTCCCATTTTCCGGGGCAACTCTGTAGACCAGTGTTTCTGTCACAGAGCCTGTTGCCAGTTGATCCAAAGGCAGTATGCAGTTAGCTGTTACATAGAAGCTAGTGATGGCATGGGCTTTTAGAGTCACTTATTTTATTCCCAAACAGTTTGGAAATTTTAGAATAAAGCAGAAAAGCAAGTGGGTTAAGAGAAAGGAAACTCACATTTATTGAACAGTATCCTGTTCTAGGCACTAGCTTGGGCATCTGCAATAGAAATAACTTGTGCAATAATGGAGACAATGCTGCCTGTTCAATCCAAAAGGCTCATTTGCTCAGCACTGAATTTATGTCAGGGGGCAACAGAGATGGAGGACAATTATGATGTGATTTTTGCCATGTCATTCAGGATATCCATGATACTATTTGGGCATGGATAGTCACAAGCAGGCAAAAAATATATAAAGCCAGGATATTGAAAGATTACAACCCCCTATACACATGTGCGTAGTCTCATCACTGAGGCATAACTATTGACATTAAGCACATCTTCTTTTGATATTTTTCTACAATTTTTTATTTTATTGGATTACTGCTGTACATACAATTTAGAATCATGCCTTTTCACTGACCATTAATTTATTTTTCATATTATTAATTCAAACTCTATTAACATAATGCTTAAGAACTGCACAGTAGTCTAGACAGTGGCTATCTCTCCTAATTATTCTCCTCCTCCTTCTTTTCCTCCTCTTTCTTTTCTTCCTCTTCCTCCTCCTCCTTCTTCACTTATATTTATTGAGAACATTTAATGTATTAGACTGTGAGTTATATCCTTTCCCTATAAAATCTCTTTCAATCCTCATGGTAAGCCTATGAAGTAGATTTTAGTATGCCTTTATAGAGATGAGTATACAGATGAGGCAAATAATGAACAGAAAGGTTAAATAATGTACCTAAGATAATATAAGTATTATAAAGTAGAGCTAGGTTTGTTCTCTCTGACTCTAGAATTGAAGTTTTTAAATACTTCTATTTATGTATTTTTAAGCATTTAGGCTAATTTTGAACTTTCCCTGTCATATTATCCTTGTATGTATGTATATATCTATCTCTTTATATTCATATATATATATGTTTATCTATCTATATCTATGTGTGTGTGTGTATATATATATATACATATATACATGTAGAGAGAGAGAGAGTTACTTTTTACTAGTTTATTAAAACAGATTTACAGAAAAGGAATGACTAAGTAAAAACTATGACTATTTTGCAGACTTTTAATACATACTGCCGAATTGCTTTCCAGAAATTCCCTCCACTTACATTTCTGCCAGCAACATATAAAACTGCCCCATTGCATCATATGCCATTTCATATCCATTTTATCAGGAATGGAAAGAGAAGCAAAGAAGCAGATGACTCTACAAGACTAACAGTTTCAGACACCTACGGTATCTGAGCATTCTGGAGTTCCTTGCTGTTATGGGTATAGGAGTGAAGAGGGTGGAGAAGCAACATGGGATAGGGGCAAGAAAGCATGAGTGGGTGCATTAGAATGAGAAACTTCTAATTTGAAACCCATTTTTTCCATTTACTAATTGGTGGCTAAGAGATGTCATTCTCCCCATTTGTTAATTTATTTCATTGTTCCCAATTGTTGGGAGATGGGGAAGAGTGGAGATAAGGAAGTGCTTGGGAAAAGTGGGGGATATTTCACCTAGACCTTAGATATTGGGGTAGAATTTCAGTTGATGAGAAGGTAATAAAAGAGCATTCCATGTAGAGATGACTCTTGAGTCAGAGCTTAGAGTCCATGGCTGATTCTGGGGACAATAGGGACAGTAATTACTGAGAGTGTGTGGTAGTGGTTGGAGTTGGGGTTGGCATGGCCAGCTTGCCATGAACTTTAAATAGCATTATGAACTTTAAATAGCATTCCAAGCAGTTTGAACTTGATTTATGGATGAAGGGATTCAATCAATGGTTGCTCTGAGGAGAGTGCCTTGATCTGATATGTATTGGTTAGATCATGACTCTGAGTAAATAGAAATCTAGAGACCAAGACTGGACAGAGAGGCACTGGTCAGACAAGGTCAAAATAATCTACTCAAGATATGAACAAGTCCTTTCTTTTTGTTCATAAAATAGAGGAATTATAGAATAATAGAAGTGTGTAAATTTTAGGGGGAGCTCAGAAGAGGGTTTAAATAAATTCCACTGACATTAGGGATCTAAAGAAGGAATTAGGGGAATCAAAATGTATTGAGTGGGACACATAACCAACCTGCAGGAAGGCTAATTTTATCCCCATTTTACAGATGAGTAAAATGAGACTCAGGTGGGTTATCAATGTACTTAACATAATGTAGATAGCAAGTGATAATGCTGCAATTCAAAGCCAGACACCAAATCCCATTCCATTATATGCCTGTCAAGGCATGCTGGAGGAAGTGACTTCTCATCTGATTCTTTCTTATTTTATTTTATTTATGTATTATTGTATTTTTAAAATTATACTTTAAGTTCTCGGGTACATGTGCACAACGTGCAGGTTTGTTACATAGGTATATACATGCCACGGTGGTTTGCTGGCACCCATCAACCTGTCTCCTACATTAGGTATTTCTCCCAGTGTTATCCCTCCCCTAGCCCCCCATCCCCCATAGGCCCTGGTCTGTGATGTTCCCCTCCCTATGTCTATGTGTTCTCGTTGTTCAACTCTCACTTATGAGTGAGAACATGTGGTGTTTGGTTTTCTGTTCTTGTGATAGTTTGCTGAGAATGATGGTTTTTAGCTTCATCCATGTCCCCGCAAAGGGCATGAACTCATCCTTTCTTTATGGCTGCATAGTATTCCATGGTGTATATGTGCCACATTTTCTTTATCCAGTCTATTATTGATGGACATTTGGGTTAGTTCCAAGTCTTTGCTATTGTAAATAGTGCTGCAATAAACATATGTGTGCATGTGTCTTTACAGTAGAATGATTTGTAATTCTTTGAGTATATACCCAGTAATGGGATTGCTGGGTCAAATGGTATTTCTAGTTCTAGATCCTTGAGGCATCACCACACTGTCTTCCACAATGGTTGAACTAATTTATACTCCCACCAGCAATGTACAAGCATCCCTATTTCTCCACATCCTGTCCAGCATCTGTTGTTTCCTGATGTTTTAATGATCACCATTCTAGGCATGAGATTGTATCTCATTGTGGTTTTGATTTGCATTTCCATAATGACCAGTGATGATGAGCATTTTTCATATGTCTGCTGGCTGCATAAATGTCTTCTTTTGAGAAGTGTCTGTTCATATCCTTTGCCCATTTTTTGATGGGGTTGTTTGTTTTTTTCTTGTAAATTTGTTTAAGTTCTTTGTGGATTCTGGATATTAGCCCTTTGTCAGATGGATAGATTGCAAAATTTTTCTCCCATTTTGTAGGTTGCCTGTTGACTCTGATGATAGTTTCTTTTGCTGTGCAGAAGCTGTTTAGTTTAATTAGATCCCATTTGTCAATTTTGGCTTTTGTTGCCATTGCTTTTGGTGTTTTAGACATGAAGTCTTTTCCGGTGCCTGAGTCCTCAATGGTATTGCCCAGGTTTTCTTCTAGGATTTTTATGGTTCTGGGTCTTACGTTTGAGTCTTTGATCCATCTTGAGTTGATTTTTATATAAGGTGTAAGGAAGGGGTCCTGTTTCAGTTTTCTGCACATGACTAGCCAGTTTTCCCTGCACCATTTATTAAATAGGGCATCTTTTCCCCATTGCTTGTTTGTTTCAGGTTTGTCAAAGATCAGATTGTTGTAGATGTGTGGTGTTATTTCTGAGGTCTCTGTTCTGTTCCACTGGTCTATATGTCTGTTTTGGTACCAGTACCATGCTGTTTTGGTTACTGTAGCCTTGTAGTGTAGTTTGAAGTCAGGTAGCATAATGCCTCCAGCTTTGTTCTTCCTGCCCAGGATTTTCTTGGCTATGCAGGCTCTTTTTCGGTTCCATATGAACTTTAAAGTAATTTTTTTTGCAATTCTGTGAAGAAAGTCAGTGGTAGCTTGTTGGGGATGGCATTGAATCTATAAATTACTTTGGGCAGTATGGCCATTTTCACGATATTCATTCTTCCTATCCATGAGTATGGAAGGATTGTCCATTTGTTTGTGTCCTCTCTTATTTCGTTGAGCAGTGGTTTGTAGTTCTCTTTGAAGAGGTCCTTCATATTCCTTGTAAGTTGTTTTCCTAGGTATTTTATTCTCTTTGTAGCAATTGTGAATGGGAGTTCACTTATCTCATCTGGTTCTTAAAGAAGACACAGCCTTTCTCCAGGTGGATAATTATGGATGAAGGCAATTCTTGTGGTGGGTCCGGGGGAATGTCGTCAGCAAAGGCATTGTATGGTGAGAACCTGTGGTCCCTTTGAGAATGTACAAATCTGTGTTCTGCTTTCAGAGATGTGTATATATTAGACTTATTACTCCATTGCTAACTGAGTGTTCACTATGTGCCAAATTCTATTCTTAGTGTTCAAATCTATTGATTAGTAAGTGGCAGAGTCGGCATTTTAACCTGGATGTCTTGTTGCAGAGCTCTTAACAACTTTGCAATGTGGCCTCTTATCTACAATGTTGCGGGTTGGACCCATTCTTTCCTGGCCCCAAATTGAAGGAAACAAATGAAGTCAGTCTATTCTTTTCTTCCTCTAAAGAGGAGAGGAATGCCTTTAATGAAGACAGGGATTAATCAGGGTGATCTGGATATCTCTGTTTTTTAAAAAATAAGGGTGACAATAATGACAGCCATCCTTTCTGGAACTATGCTATTAGCTAATCATTGTGTGGAATTCTCTATAGATCTCTCTTGAACAAACACCAGTGGGCAGGAGTGGGTTTGTTGCCCCAGGAGAATACTTATTGGCTGAGGCATAGGATACTAGAGTGGAAATGGAGGGAGAAACAAGCATTGTAACCTGTACAAAAGAATGTGGACCTTAGGATAGGGCAGTGGGGAGCCATGGAAGAGTTTGGAGCAAATGACTGATGAAATCATGTTGAAAGTTACAAACTCCATTTCTGGTGATTGGGAGAGGAAAGGGAAACTGATTTCATGAGTGTTAGGAGACCAGAGGCATCTTATTGTGGTAATCCAGATTACTTGGCAAGGATCTGGATTAAAACAGTGGCAGTGGTAATGGAGAGAAGGAAATGAACCCAAGAATAATGACAGACTCAACAAGACTTAATGTCAAATTGCATGTGATGAGTGAGGCAAAGAGAGGCATTAGGGATGGCACCCATTTTACATCTTCACAGATTACTTATTTCCTTGCTTGGCTGAAAAACTACCTCTCTACAGAGAAAGTATATCTAATGTTGGGGCCAGAAGCAATGCAGTTGCTTTCTTTTTCGGTGCAGAGAAAGCTAAAAGTGTCACATAGTGATATGCACCACTAATAAAAATCCAGATCCCTCCTCCCCTTCCCGCTTAAGGAGAAAAATTATTTTGCTCATAACTTTGATGAGCCTGATGAATGTTTGGATATCATCCCAAGCATGCAAACCAACCAGACGCTGGGGAAATTATTAATATTTCACTGGTGGACTTGGTTGAGCAAACACAATAAAAACAGGCTTGGTGTCATTGCATACTGGAAAAGCAGATGGCAGTCGAGCAAAGCTGCATACAGCAGTTTGAAATTTTAAATTAAATCAATTTGAAGCTTTGCTTGTGCCTCAGGCAATATTTCCCCTCAAATGAAGGAGACAGAGGAGGTGAACCTGTTATTACTGAGATGGTTTGGTGGTGGCTGCTGAGTGGTGCACTGCTTTCTATCATGTGAGGTAGCCTGAGAGCCGGAAGGGAGATGGGCTAGTTCTGACCCAACTTTCAGAGTGCAATCCAGGGAAATGAAAAACCAGAGAAGCCCCCAGTTCTTTAAAATTTCAACCTAGTCCACGAAGTCTGAAGCTCCTGGTCCCAAGGTTATACGGCCCTCCATCTTGGGGGGCTTGGTGCTCTAAGACTTGGTGTTGCCAAGAAGTGCCTTGCACCAACTTGCCCAGGTCAGGGATTCGGTGAACAGTGACCCAACTGGAGCAAAGAAGTCTCCGATGTTGACAGCACTATAGTTCTTGGAAGTATTGCTGGCTGCCCTTAGTAGGTAAGGATGAATTGGCAATTGTCTTTGAAGTCCTTAAGTTTGTCAAAAGCACATTTGTAGTGTTACGGACTGGACAGCTTGGTTTTTATTCAGTCAGTCCCTTTACTTCTTTTCTGTGGAAGCCAGCAAAGTGAATTCATCTAGACCAGTGGTTCTCAACCCTGCTGTGCATCGTAATCATCTAGAAAGTTTTATAATACATTTCATCGGATCCCACCCTTAGAGATTCTGGTGTCATGAGTCTGGGCCTTTGTTCTCAGCTGTATTTAGCATAGTACCTGAGACATGATAAGCAGTCAAACTTCTGTTTAATAAACAAGTAAATTAAATAATTTGCATATCCCTATACAAACCATACAACCTAGCTGCTATATCTTGCACCTTCTTTTCCCTTGCATCAAGTACCATTCCCTTTTCATTACTCCTCCTGGCCTAAATAACTTCTATCCTTCAGGGCACAAGTCATGTTTTGCCTGCTACAATTGGAATATGACTTTGTCAGTCTAACAGTCTTTTGCTTTCCTATCTGTATCCCCACAGGGTTCAGTATTGCCCTCTTTAAACACTCAACACCTTGGATTGCAGTGGTCTGCTTCAGTGATTGTCTTAGTGAGTTCAGGCTACTGTAATATATTATCACAGTTGGGTGAGTTAAACAACAGACATTTGTTTCTCATGGTTCTGGAGGCTGGGAAGTCCATATCAAGGTGCTGGCACATCTAGTGTCTGGTGAGGACTCACTTTCTGGTTTTGCTGTTGGTTGTCCTCTCATTATGTCTTTGTGTCTTTTAAAGGTAAAGGCACTAATCCTATTCATGAGGGCTCCAACTTCACAACTTAATCTCCCGAAGGTCCCACCTCCTAATGTCATCATATTGGGGGTTAAGATTTCGACACATGAATTTGAGGGGAATACAAACATTCAGTCCATAGCAGTTATTGTAGGCTGTGAGTTTTTTTTAAAGCTGGGACTAGGCCTTTGTATCTCCAAGCTATACACCAGTTGCAGTACCTGGCATAAAGTAGACAGTCAGGAAATGGCAGTTTTGCTATAATAGGAATTACTCTATATATGGATTACTATATATCTATATATTATGGATAATAATCATATATGGAGTATTTTTGTATGTGGTATACATAACAAATGTGTAAAAACAGTGGACACATAAATGTGTAGATGATATCTGGTATGGAAGATATATGTGCAAGACATATGCATGTGGGCCATGGGTATGGATGTAACGCATATGCACATTGATTAGGTGTTTAAGTCAGTGGCTTTCAATTCTGGCTACCTGTCAAATCACCTAGGGGTCTTTTTCAATATATAAATTGTGGAGTCTTGCTGCCTAAAATTTCCAATTCAGGATGTCTAAGACGGCACCTAGGAATTGGTATTATATCTATCTATCTATCTATATATCTATATATATATAACATTCTAAACCAAAGTTGAGAGCCATTCATTAAATTGGTAAGTATTTGTGTCCATCATATGCTGGTGCTGTTGTAGACTCCAGAGATACACCAGTGAACAAGACATAGTCACTGCTTTCATGGCACTTTTATTTGAGTGAGGGGAGGTAGATGAGACACAATTCAATAAATGCCCAAAGACTTAAAAATGGCACTCAGTGTTAAACAAAGAAAATAAAATGGGGTAATGAAATGGAGAGTGATTGGGGTGAAGTTGGGGATGGGCAGGGAAGCTCTCTCTGAGGAGATGACATCTGAGCTGAAATCTAAATGAGGAGACAGTCAAATGAAAATCTGGGGATGAGGTTGTGAGGACAGCAAACATAATTGCCCTGAGACAGAAATGAGCTTGGCATGTTTCATGAGCAGAAAGAAGGCTAGTGAGCCTGAATCAAGGACAAGGAGGCAGGGGTGGGGTGAAATAAGGTCAGAGAGGGGGAAGAAGGTCAGGTCATACTGGGTGTTTTATGAAATGGTAAGGAGTTTGGATTTATTTGGAAAAATTGAGTATCCATTTTGGGAGGGTCTGTAGTAAGAGAGTGAAATGATCCCATTAAGGATTTTAAAAGACTATGCTGGGTATTATCTGGAGAAGTCACTATAGAGAGGCAAGAATGGTGATGGTGACAGAGACTGCTTGGAGGCTAATATAAAAGTCTGGGAAAGAAATGATGGCGACTTGGAGAAGAACGCTAGTAGTGAATGTGGAAAGAAGTGAATAGATTGGGGATGTTTTGAAGGTAGACCCAGAAGAACTTGTTAAAGGACTCTTTATTCAGGTTTCAAGGGGAAACAAGAGTAACACCCTGGTTTTTGAGTCACAGGGTAGATGGTGATGCCAGGTTTTAGGATGTGTATAAGAAGTATCATTTTCAGGGAGATGTATCTGTTGTGTTTAAGGGCTTTGTGTACTTAAAATTGATGTACATTTGACATGTCTATGTAATGTACATGTATAGAGTATGTGTTTAGAAGATGTATATTTATTGTATTAGCTTCCTGCAGCTTCTGTAACAAATTGCCACAAATCTGGTGGTTTAAAACAACAGAAATTTATTATCTCATTGTTCTGGAGGCTAGAAGTATCAAATCAATTTCACTGGGCCTAAATCAAGGTGTTGGCAGGCCTGCATTGCCTCTGAAGGCTCTAGGGGAGAACGCAGTCCTTGCCTCTTTGAGCTTCTGGTGGCTGCAGGCATTCCTTAGCTTGTGGCCACATCATTTCAATCTTCAAGGCCAATATCTTAAAATCTCTTTCTGCCCTGTCTTCGCATCACCTCCTCTTTGTGTAAATATCTATGTGTCAAATTTCCCTATTACTCTCTCTGATTAGGATACCTGTTTTTACATTTAGGGTCTGCATGGATAACTCATACTAGTCCCCCCATCTCAGAATCCTTTACTTAATCACATCTATAAAGACAGATTTTTTCTAAATAAGGCAACATAAATAGGTTCCAGCGATCAGGACTTGTGCATATTGGAGTGTACACTGTTTAAAGAAATATGCAATAGTTTACTGAGAATGATGGTTAAACTATCGCAAGAACAAAAAACCAAACACCGCATATTCTCACTCATAGGTGGGAATTGAACAATGAGATCACATGGACACAGGAAGGGGAATATCATACTCTGGGGACTGTGGTGGGGAGGGGGGAGGGGGGAGGGATAGCATTGGGAGATATACCTAATGCTAGATGACGAGTTGGTGGGTGCAGCGCACCAGCATGGCACATGTATACATATGTAACTAACCTGCACAATGTGCACATGTACCCTAAAACTTAAAGTATAATTTAAAAAAAAAAAAAAAAAAAAAAGAAATATGCAGAATATAGCTTAGTTTGTGTATGTGCATGAAGAAATATGCAGAATCTAGCTTAGTTTGTGTGTGTGTACATGCTCAGGAACATGTGTACCTATGGCTGACTAAGGCTATAGGTGAATGTGAGGGCCTCTGTGGCCCACACAAAGAACACCTTTCCTATGTCCCTATATCAAGAGATGCTCCCAGTGACTTGGCTGCTCAGAAAGTGTTCCTAAACATAGCTCTTTCTTGTTTTTCTCTCCAAATCCAGTTGGCATCAGATCCTGAGGCCATCTCAAGAGAAGACCTTCTGTTGGCTGATATAACTAGTTATACTTACTTATACCCTTTGAAAGTATTTCAGAGTTGTTTCCCAACATCTAAGCTTATGAAGTCCCCTTTTAGGTGAAAAAATTGGCCAGGTGTGTGGTGACTCATGGGAATAATCCCAGCACTTGGGGAGGCTGAGGTGGGAGGGCCACTTGAGGCCAGGAGTTCGAGACCAGCCTGGGCAACATAGCAAGACTCTGTCTCTACAAAAAATAAAATTAAAAACATTAACCAGGTATGGTGGCTCATGCCTGTAGTCCTAGTTACTGGGGAGCCTGAGGCAGAAGGATCCCTTGAGCCAAGGAATTCAATGCTGCAGTGAGCTATGATTGTACAATTACACTTCAGCCTGGACATCAGAGTGAAACCCTGTCTCTAAAAAATAAAAATATTAAAATAAAATAAATTTTAATGATGTTTATTCTCCCAACTACCATGAGACTAAGTTTTATGTGGTTAGTGCCTATTGATTGAGAATGACACATTAACAAAAAGTTAAAATGAATCAACTTATGCTTTTGAATAAATGTGTACTTTATTAATCACAATAGTATCTACTTATAGTTTTAAAATACTACCATCTGGATGTACATAGCATTGCTTTTTCAGGCGATAGGAAATGTTTTGTGTGCATATAGATTTATGACCATTTGAAATAAGTCTAAAACCCCTTGGGGGATCTGTAGCCCACAATTTGGGAGATATTGTAGTGGAAATGGGGTTCACAAACTGATGCCTCATAAACCAAATTTGACTAGCAGGTATATCTGGTTTGGCTAACTGATTATTATTGGTACATAATGAAAGATATTGCCATTGGTGGGACCTGCCCTCTTCTGTGGATTTCAGACCCACCATTCACAATTTTACTAAACTTTATTGCTACACTTCTTTACAAATATCTTGAAGACATTTGATTTGTGATCCCAGATGCAAAATAACTATATGCCTTTGACAGAATTCAGCTATGTAGAATTTGTAAAATACTTTGATATTTCTGACCTCATTTCATTTTCCCCAAAACTCCTGTGATAGAGATGGGATAATATCATTCCTGTCTTACAGATGAGTTAACTGAGACTCAAAGAGTTTAACAACTGGCCTGATGTTGCCAAGCTGGCAAGTGGAATTGCTGAGGCTGGAATCTAGGCCTTCTGGCCCTTTCCCTCACACTACACCATCTACCTTATAATTTTTCAGAACTCTAGACCTAGCTAGTTGTTACTGTCAAAGGATAGTCATGAAAATCAGGTCTGATGAAATAGGAATAAGCAGCTGACCTTCAGCAAAGGCAAGGTAGGAAGTCTGCCCATTTCAGCTCAAGACACTCATAAGTAGACACAGGCAGTGTGCAGGAAAGCAAATAAGGGAGTTTGTGAACAATAGACAAATTTTGTCCAAGTCAAGGGAAACACAGCAATTGTTGAAGGCAGACAGCAAAGAGTAGAAAAAACACTTCTCATGAAGCCAAAAGATCCAAGTCTTGCCTTGCTTATGCCTAGACAAACTGACCTCTCAGAATGCCTCCCTGGTTTTGTTTCTCATCTGTAAATGGGGCTGATGATGTAACACCCACCTCCCTGATTCATTGTCATGAGGATCAAACTGATTCAAAGAAGCAAAAATGTCCTGAAACCACTACAATAAATGGTAGCTCTGTGGTCTGTAGTAAAGTCCAGGGGGCTTTCAGATAACATTTGTTTTTCCTATGGGGAATTAATTTTCAATCTACATAGTCAATGAAGTTTTTTTTGTCTCTCATAGGAAATTGTGGGTTTCTTGGAAGGCTCTGGATATCTGTGACAGACCTCAGGGACACAGATAATTTGAAAATTGCATGGTGAGTTTCCATAAAGGTCATTGCACCAGAAATCTAAGATATCAAAGTTCCTATGGATTAAGAGCTTTGTTTACTACAACCAGTTTAGATCTTAGAGGTTGAATTTGAAATGGAGTGACTGTGAGCTTTGGATTCAAAGGGAAAGTATTTCTTATTCATGTTGATTAAGCACCAGCTTTCTATAGTATCTTCTGGGTAATCTGCTGATTTTAGCTGAAATTATCTCCAAAAGTGGCGGGTCCCCATCAATGGCAGTTTTCCTCAAGTGCCGTAGATATCCTTTTCTCATGTTTTAAATTAAAGATTTGATTGTGGCTTCAGAATATCCCAGCAAGGAGCCCTGGGAAAATTGGCATTTTCTCCATGTTGCTATTCCCACTGCAGCGATTCAGGGTGACCCCCACTGGCAAAGCTGACCCTTTGAAGGAGGAAAATGTTGGTGGCTGTAGTATTCTCTACCATGTGTTTTTTGGCTGCTCTTGAAGCCAAGCTCTCTCACCTCTAGGTGAGATCCATTTTTCTTTGCCCCTTTAGGATTTATTGACTATAGTCTTTGTGTTGGTCCATTCAGGTTGCTGTAACAAACTACCATAGACAGGGTGGCTTATAGACAACAAGCTATTATTTCTCATAGTTATGGAGGCTGGAAGTCCAAGATCAAGGCACCAACTGATTTGGTGTCTGGTGAGAACTCACTTTCTATTTCATAGATGGTGTCTTCTCTCTGTGTCCTCACATGGTAGAAGAGGTGAGAGAGCTTTCTGGAGTCTCTTTCATCGCATTAGATTCCCATTAAGGGCATGAATTCCATTTATAAAGGCTTTACCTCTAAGACCTAATCACTTACTAAAGGCCCCACCTCTTAATACCATTACATTGTGGATTAGGATTTCAATAATGAATGTTGGAGAGACACAAATATTCAGCCTATAGCAATATCTAAAGCACAAAACTGATCTAAAGTAGAAGAGTGTAAATCCCCATTTAACTAGAACCTAACAAAGCAGAAAGTTAATAACTAGGTAGAATCCTGGTCTCAAAAGTACTATATGATGATTGTTGATTTGATTGCAAGAATCAAATGAAACAGCATAGTTTCAAGTACCTTACAATCTTATATGTAAAGAAGCAGTTTTTAACTTACCTTACACTGAGGACTCCTTTTTAACATCAATAAGTTTTGTGATGCATGAGGATACTTATACTTGGTATCTGTTGGATATGAGAACTAAAAGCTGTAATGAATAGTATAGTGTCATTTTTAAATGAACTTGGATGTTATGTAAATACAAACATTACATCAAAACATACATATATTCTACTCGGGAGGCTGAGGCACGAGAATTGCTTAAACCTGGGAGGTGGAGGTTGTGGTGAGCCAAGATGGCTCCACTGCACTCCAGCCTGGGTGACAGAGTGAGATCCTATCTCAAAAAATATATATATAAATAAAAGTAAATTTTAAAAACATACATATATTAACATTTGTGAAGCTCTAAAAGTACATTTGAAAAATGTAAAGTGATATATTGGTAGGACTTTTTTTTAGTTTACAGACAATATTTGATGGTATTCATATTCTTGAACTCTTTGTAAAAATTTCATGGTTCTTACAGGATTTGTTACCCACTGGATGAGAAATTCGGAATAAATTCTTAAATTAGATTTGCTAATTATGTGAAAATATCTATATACATATAATGCTTATGGTGATCATGTAACCAGACTATTTAATTTTCTCTTAAATTATTCCAGATAAACAAGAATGATACTGAAAGGTTTAAGAACTTATACATGTTAGTGCATTGCCTCTGATTAACTAAAAATTGAACAGTATACAAATTATGCAACTTTATGAAGTTGAAAGGGATTTTAAAGATAAGAAGTCTTATGATGCAGGGAAAGAATTCAGAAAGAACTAGAGTTATAGCTGGGTAGGTTCTACAGTTTTCAAGCTGTGAGCCATTGAATAAATTCAGCTTTGTAAGCCTCAGTTTTCTGATTTGAAACTTGGACATAAATCACGTACCTCACAGTATCGTTGTGAGGCTCTGCATGTGATAGGTATTTGGCAAATAGTAGCTATATTCTAACCCATCTCTCATTTTTTTAGATGAGAAACTTAAGGGTCAGAAAGATTGAGACTTAAAGAACACGCACAAAAAATGATCTGTGGCACATCGAAGATCTGCTGACTCATGCATCTGTGTTCTACCGCAATTCTTAAATTTATACTTTCTGCTTCCTATCCTCGAGACATGCATGCCAATTTTCCAGGCTGGAATTGGCAGTGAGCTGACAGACAGAGGTTTGTTTTTTAAAAAGATGAGAGAACAACTTGCAGAATCTTTTATCCAAATTCTCAGAATGTTTTTTAGTAAATGCTTCTTATCCTAAGAACTCAAATGGTGGCTTTCTGCTCTTCCTGCCTTCTCTGATTCTGTTGCCACTTAGAAAGCCCTGCGGTTCACAGCTAATTAAAAAGGGATGGAAGAAAATTATACCTCTGTTGATGCTATTGTTTTAATCTATCTCAAAAGCTTCTTAACAGCAAAGCAACAAGCAGTGGATGAGAGGGAGTTCTCTGTGACAAACAGGACACAGGAGACCCTAGAGTCATTTCCATGAACCCACTATCATTTCATTAAGTGACTTTTATACTTTCTGTTGTTAAAGATTCACACACACACACATCACATCCACACACTCTTTCAGACAATATTTCGGCATCTGCTGAGTCCTAGGAAAGAAGGGAGCTGCAGATAAGAATAAAATATCATTTATATTGTGTATTTATTACATGTCCGGCACTATGTTTTCCTTTTCATTCCCTCAGTTAATAATCACAAGGATGTGTTCCTGTTTTATATATGAAAATGCGAAAATTTTGAGAAGTTAAGATCCCACAGCTAAGTGTCAGAGCTGAAATCCAAAATTACATCTTTATCATCAGTCCTTATAATAATCATTCACCACCTTCATCAAAATGCCTGTCATTTATTGAACACTTACTATGAGTTGAGCCCTCTTCTAACTACTTTGAATATGTTAATTTATTTAAGTACAATTTATGTTTTTAACTCGTTTCGTCCTCACAACCCCCCTGTAAAGTAGGTACAATTATTATCTCCAAAATGTCCCAAGGCGCTGCAGCTGGTAACCCAGTTAGATTCTAGAGCTGCACTCTTAACCACACTGCTCTGTCTGAATCAAAACCAGATATCTTCCAACTCTACACCTTGTCCCTCTAGGGCTTTGGGTGCTAGTAAGCCTTTCAAGAGCTTCATAGGAACAAGGGTAGCACATCTTCTTGAGCCATAATAAGGACACAGAGTATGGATCCAATTCAGGTATACCTAGGTTAAGGTACTCCTGTGTATTATGATGATGTTCATCGCAGCCTTGATAGTGGGTAGCAAGTACAGTTCAGGATCAAACAGGTGAGCATTACGGGTCATCTGGCTTCCTTGTTGTTTAACAAAGCAACACCTATTTTAACATGGCATAACAGTGTGACCAAGTAACTACCCATAGGGAAAGGCTTAAGGTGCCCTCCACCTAGGGACAGTGCTAATTAATGAGAAATAGGCAAGACAGTGTGGCCAGCACCTTGGACAGCCCCACTGTAGCTGTGGCTCCCATGGAAAGGTGACCTACAATCTGCATCTCTGCACTGTGCAACAGGCCTTGCCCTGAAGCTGAAACTTTAAAAGCTCTTGACATTCTTATGTGTGTGTGTATGCATGTGTGTGCACACGTGCACCTTCATTCATTTAAAAAATTTATTTTATTGCAGTAAGAACACCTGAGATCTACCCTCTTAAATTTTAAGTGTAAACCAAAAACCAGTAGTGTAAACTACAGGTACCATGTTCAACAGGTCTATGCAAAGATACGTAACATCACTAATCAATATGAAAACGCAAATCATGACCACAAGATGAATAAGCTCTTAACATTCTTTCCCTAGACTTAAAACAGTGGTTCTTAACCTTCTTGGTGTATGTACTCTTCTAAACAGTGAATGAAAGTGAAACACAGATGCCCAGAAAAACTGGAAATGTGTACATACACGAAAAACTTAACCTAAATTTTAGATTATCAAAAAAAATCTCCTTGGCATTCGAGTTAAGTCCTCTGTTCAGTTAAATATTGCTAGGTAACAAATTACCCCAAAACATAACTAAAATAACAATGTGTTATTTCTCATGATTCTGTGGGTTAGCTGGGAGGTCCCTCTGCTGGTTTCCCCTGGGCTTATTCATGCAGCCACATTCTGCTAGCAGGTGAGCTGAGATGAAAAGTCCAACGATAGTTTCACTCACATGTCTAGTGGTGGGTGCTGGATGTTGGCTGGGTGCCTCAGTTCTTCCCCAGGTGGCATATTCTCCTCCAGCAGGTTGCGCCAGCTTCTTTACATAATGGTGAGGGGGCAACATTCCTCCTTTTAGGTCCTAGTCTCCAGAGCCCACAAAAAGTCAGCTTGATATTCCAATGGCCAAAACAAGTGCAAGTCTAGCCCAGATTCCAGGGGTCAGCTCTTCCTGAAAGAAGCTGCCAAGAATTTTTAACCATATTTAATTTATCACAACCTCCTTAAGCTATCTGATCAAGACAGACCCACAGTTAAAAGTAGTACAGTTCTTTCCTTGCTCTTCAATATGATTCTGCCCTAACCCATTACTTTATATAACACTGCTGCATTTTGTATGCACTGCTATTATAATACTAATCCATTTGTGCATTGAATAAACAATTATTGAAGATCATTTGTGAGCTAGGCAAGATGCCAACTCTTTCTTAAAATTTACATTAGCTCATCAAGTTAGTATAAGAATTTATCAGATTTCGTCTCCCCCCCCCATTTAAAGATGATGACACTGAATCTCAGAAAGATAGAGAAATTTGCCACAATGCACATAACAAGTACATGGAAGTCTTCCACTTTAATGGTCTATTTCTTATTTGCATTTAGTCTGCTGCACAGCTGCTCTCCATTTACCTGTCTACCTCCCCTAAAGATTGTGAGCTCCCTGAGGACATGACTCTGCATTTCTCCTTTGTGCATTATCAGTCAATACAACATTTCTGAAAATGGCTTGTAGGCTGTCAGTAAATGTTGTTGGATGGAGAGATCAAGGGGCTTCCAAACTGTGGATGCTATATTCCTTCCTCTACAAGTATTTCTAGTTTATGTATTCTGAGCTCATGTGGTTGAGAACAATACAATTGGAAATCATAATCAATAACCTTTATCAAAAGCTTATTGCATACCAAAAACTCTTAAGAATTTTTGCATATTTATTTAATGTATCCTCACCACCTATGAGACAGGTCCTATCAACTCGATTTTGTTACGAAGAGGCCAGAGGTTAGAGAATAGAATTAGATCACCCAAAGTGATACCCCTATGAGGTGGCAAAGCACAACTTGAACTCAGGACTGTTTGACTCCTGATGCCATATTCTTGGTAATTGGATTATTCAATTCACCCAATCCTGTTGCCTTTCTGAAGAAAAGTTTATTAGTTCATGTGAAGGGAAACAACTATGAGATAAATATCTCCAGTCCCTACCAAATAAAATAGAAAGAAAGCTGACAGTCTCTACGATCTGACTTTGTCTTTCTAGACTGTTTCCTACTCTGTCTCTCTATAGATTCTGTATTCCTACCAGCTACTCACGCTGTCTATTGTGTGGCCTTCAATACCCTACCATATCTCTTTGCCATCCATTCTTCACACATGAATGTTCCATCCATTCTTCATACATTGGAATTCTCAGTCTTTATAACTAGCCTTAGTGAGTCTTCTTGGGTGAAACACTTTTTCTAGTTCCTGCAGTTGACAGGAACTGTCTATTTCTCAATATTCCCCCAGCAAATAATGTCTACCTTTATTTGCCTTATTCCATCCCAGTTCACTGTTTACATGCCTATCTTCCCCTAGACAGTGAACAACTTCCTGCCTCCCTCTTTCCTTCCTTCTTCTCTTGTTTTCAATAGATTTTATATTTCTGCTGTTTCCCAGGCTCTATGTTATAGCCTAGGACTATAGAAATAACTAAGACATAGATTCTGCCATCGGATAACTTACAGTGTTCAGTACAGGAAAGCCATTGAATAAGCATTGAATGAATAAATGAATGAGCTTGCAGTCTAGTGGGGAAGGCAGGGGTGTAAACAATTGTAATGTCAAATCTATGCTGGAAACATGAGTAGTGCCTCACATTATAGACACTCGGTAAATACTCATCCATTTATTTACTCTCCGTAATGAAATAGGCCTAGGTTCAAATCTTGATCTTACGTACTTGGTAATTTTGAGCAAGTCACTTTAGCTTTCTGATGCTCAGTTATCAAAGCTGTGAAGCAATCAATAGTTACTGACCTCATAAGGTTCTGTGAAAATTAAATATGTAGCAAGTGTCTACAGTAAGAGCTCAATGTATTTCAGTATTCTACGTTCCACACTTAATTCCAGAAAGAATATACAGCAATACATTGTTGGATGAATTAATGAGTGAATAAATTAATGAATAAGTGAATGCATGAGGCAAGGCTTGAGTGGAGTAAAACTGCAGGGCATGATGATACAGACAGACCCTGCGGGGCAAGAGAGCATCAACTCTCTCTAGGGGGATCAGAGCCACTAAAGCCCTGGAAATCACCCAGTTCTGTTACCCCTAGCCCCTCCCCAGAGGCTATGTCCTTGCTCCTCCCCTTCACAGGGGGCCCAAACAGCTTGTTTTTCTCCTCTTTGTGTGTTGGGGATATGTGATTTTACTGTCAGCATGGTGTTTCTAATGAAAGGCAAATGGTGTCCAATGTGACTTGGAGAAAAACATACAAACAACAACAAAATTATATGTTCTTTTTTCCTGTAGTGTTCGCAGGGAGAATATGTGACTTGTTTGCTGTCAATACGGCTTATAATGACACGGTGCACAGAAGCACTGCCAAATGTGTGCGGCATTCATTATACACATGTATTAAATGTAATGCGATATGAGTTTGGCGGCAGAGCAGATGAGAGCTGCCCTGGGGCTGATGTAGAGTTACAGCACCTCTTCCCCGGGGATGATTACTGGGGAAAGGGGAAGTGGGCAGCAGCATGGGCGTGACGCAGGGTGTCTAGAATTTTCAGGACTGATTCTGGGCTAGACTGAGAGAAATGCTCAGCTCAAAGGGTCCTTAAACTTTATTTCAACAACAAGAAATCATTTAATGATCAATTCTTGTGCTCCTACTAAGTGCCAGGCTTGTAATAGGTTCTGGGAATAAGATTCTTCACCAGCTTTCAGGACGTTCACAGATTAGCAAGAGAGACAAACAGATGGAGAGAGAATAACGGTGCACCGTGATTGGTAAATGCAATGATCTAGAAGCAGAGGTTCATGTGAAACTACAGATAAGATACCTAACCCAGCCTAATGTCACTTTTTCCAAGGTGCCTTCCCTAACTCTTCATATGTGACCAGGTCACTCTGTAATATGCTAATATGCTTGCATGGCACCCTGAGCCTTTTCTTCATGGCATTAGTCATTGTCTAAAGTGAGTTATGTGTATGATAATTTCATCAATATCTGTTTGGCTTCTAGACTCTAAGCCCAGGAAAATAGGGACCTCATTTGTTTTGCTTACCATTATATATCCAGCACCTAGCACAGTATCTGATATTTTAATTTGTGGTTGAATGAATGAATGAATACTGTCATATGTGAGCTTAATTTTGAAGGACATGGAAGAAATAACCCAGGTAAAATGGGCAAGAGGAAAGGTGGGCAAAAGGAGGGGGAATGAAGCATGTTATATTAAAAAGGCATGTAAGAAAATATAGCATAAAATTGGGGGGAAAATAAGTAAAAAATTTTAAAAGTGGCTCTTGAGGTTTTTGTTTTGTTTTGTTTTGTTTTTTTTTTTGAGACAGGGTCTCACTCTGTTGCCAGGCTGGAATGCAGTGGTACATAATTGCAGCTCACTGCAGCCTTAACCTTTCAGGCTCAAGTCATCCTCCCACCTCAGCCTCCCAAGTAGCTGGAACTACAGGAACTACAGGCACATGCCACCATGTATGGCTAAATTAAAAAAAAAATTGTAGAGATTATGTTATCCAGGCCGGTCTTGAACTCCTTGCCTCAAGTGATTCTCCCACCTCAACCTCCCAATGTGCCAGGATTACAGGTGCAAGCCACCACACCTGGCCTCTTCCTGGGATTCGTAAATGTAGTATTCCATTTTCTTGGGGAGCCTGAACCAACATTTCAGTGATGAGCTAGGCACTAGTGTGGCTGTTGAATCAAATCATGTCAGAAGGTAAGAAGTTTTTTTCTAAGTGGTGAGATGATCATAGGAAGGAGGATGTCAGTACCTAGTTGATGAAGCTTATTGGAGAAAATGGCTAGACAAAATTGATGTGGGTGAAAATGTCTCTGTACAAAAACACTATGCCCATGGAAAAATAAGAGTAATAATAATAATAATGATGACTAATGTTTATTGAGAAGTTATATACCAGGCAGATACGGTGATATTTAACTTCCATATGCTATCACAGTCAGAATTCACAGCAAAACTTTAAGGTAGGCACTATAAAGATCCCACTTAAAGATGAGCAAGTCGAGACCTAGTGAGGTTAAGTAACTTGCTCAAGATAGTCTAGTCAAGCAGAGGCATAGCCAGGATTTGAATTGGGATCATTTGACTTCTGAAACTAGTCTTAACTCTCAAATTGCTGAACCAGACTTTAGATCGCCACTCTCTTAATTTAACTCCAAGTTCAGTTGGCTCCCTCATTCTGTGAACTCAGCTTTTTTTTTTTTTTTTTTTTGAGACAGAGTTTCACTCTTGTTGCCCAGGCTGGAGTGCAATAGCGTGATCTCAGCTCACTGCAACCTCCGCCTCCTAGGTTCAAGCAATTCTCCTACCTCAGCCTCCCAAGTAGCTGGGATTACAGGACACCACCATGCCCGGCTAATTTTTTTTTGTATTTTTTAGTAGAGACGGGGTTTCTCCATGTTGGTCAGGCTGGTCTTGAACTCCTGACCTCAGGTGATCCGCCTGCCTCAGCCTCCCACAGTGCTGGGATTACAGGCATGAGCCACCACACCCAGCCGAACTAAGCTTTAAGTGAAGAACATGTCTTGCTCATCTACTAACTTTTTAGAAAAAAGAATTTGGGTCCCAGTACAATTCTTTATGGACTTTTGATGTGCTTGCTGTCATTTCAACCCTCATAAATCCAGAGATTTGCAAGGTTTTAGGAAGTGACTCTTGAGAATACTCAGGACTCCTATGGTTGAGCATGACAGGAAGGTGGGGGACTCATTTGGTCAGAGATAATGCTGAGGGTGGATGAGTGAGACTGTGGAAAGCCTGATGTGTCCAAGATCACAGGCGGAGTTCTGAGCCAACTGATAATTTTGAGAAGAAGGAAATTGAAAAGTTTAGAGGTTAAGAGCTTTCCACAGTACTATATACACATATACATATATAATCTATATTATAAATGTACACATATTATTATATGTATATGTAGACACATACATATTACCTATATACAAATGTATACACATGCATATATTATTATAATTCAAAATCTCTAAATAAATGTATACACGGTTTTCACCTTGAATTATACCAGTTAACAATTATTGAACTCCTAAATACCAGGACTCTGCTGTGCATTAACAAGCATTATATCACTTCATCTTTGCAACAAGGTGAATAACTCATTATTATTATCTCAATTTTTCAAATGAAAAAAGAAGACTCAGAGAAGTTAAGCTACTAGCCATGGTGCCAGTAAGTAGCTGAGCTGGAATTTGGTCCCTAATCTGTCCAGCTCCTCCAGGCCTGCTCCACAAACAGTCATATGATTCTGTCCCTCTTACCTGTTACACCTGTTTGCATGCCTGGTTCTCTGGCTCCTCTGCAAGCTCCTAAGGGTTGAGGCTGGGGCCTGTTCACCTCATGCCTGCATGGCTTAGGCCTAGCCCAAAGACAACACTTGCAAATGTTTGTGGAGGAATTGAAGGAATTAATTGCTCCACATACTAGAGGCAGAGCTTGGCTAGAACTAGACTCCCTAAAAAGAGCAGAAAGGACTTCTTCAGCCTCCGAAGATCTCTTCCTTCTCTGAAATCTAGCACTTACAGCCATTTCCATTTCCTAAGTCACCAGATACTGTCCTATTTCATCTTTTATACTACTGAATAAAAATAGTATAAAAGTATGTATTTATACTACCTTATTCAACTATTTTTAAAATATTTAACACTCACATAGATTTCCTTTTTTTTTTTTTTTTTTTTTAAATTTGGTTCTCTTACTGGACTATGAGCTTCTTGGGAGTTAAAAAGAGATAAAGGAAATTTTCCTGTATTGAGTTTGTATAATATACCAAGCACCATGTCATGTCCATCACATACAGGAGTTTTTAAAAAATCTTCATGACAGTCCTTAGAAACAGTTATTATCTGTCTTTTACAGGAGAGAAATTTTGGGCTCAGACAGTGAAACATAGTAATTTGAATGATAACACACAGTAAGGACATGGCTGAGCTGGGACTCAAACCTAGGGTTTTCTGACTCCAAAGCCTATGACGTGGCCACTGCCTTTCCAGTCTGAGCCCTAACTGCCACACGGCCTGGGCTTCCTGTGCCAGACAACACCATCTCTCCCTCCTCTCCCACACTCCTCACCATAGCAGGACCTGATTGCTATCAGCCCAGGCATCGTGGAGGCTGCAGCAGAAACGCGCTCTGGCATCTTAGGATGCTGCATAAGGTATGCCAGCAAGAGGAAGAACAGTTGGTGAACAGTTGGTGAGTGGATATTTTTATGCAAGGGTTGCCTAGAGAGAGGAGAAAGAAGAGTGAAAAAAACTGTTTATAAAGAAGCCACAATTAATAAGGTCTTTGTTAGCTTTTTGGATTTCGATTTTCAAGTCCATTGCTTTGGGTTTAAATGGAAGCAGAAAGGTCCCCAAGGAGCCAAACTCTCAGCTTCCAAAGCATAAAGGCATTTAGGAAACCGATCCCAGCCTGAATGTGTTGAAGATTTTAAGTATTCAGCAAGGAGTGCAAAGATGCTGTGAATTCCTTTGGACAGCTTCTCATCAGGATTGTTTATATTGCAGCATGCTCAGTATGTGAGCTTAAGAGCTACAAGATAATTTAAAAAAGTAAAAGAAAAAGAAAGCACCACCCTTAGAATATCCAGGAGAACCACAACCACTCTAATCTTTTGGCTACCAATTTACATCCCTCTCCAAGCCTCAACGTTCTCATCTATAAAATGGGAATATAGTATCCATCAAAGTGGGTTATTGCGAGGATGTGAAAATGCCCTGCAAACCTTAAAACAATTTATAAATGAGATTATTGCTTTTTGTAGAATACTTTTTTATGTGAAGCCCTCTACTTCCCTTATCTCTTTTTACACATACATTCATTCTTCAAGAATTTAAAAATACATACACAGCTACCATTTGTTAGAGTACTTAGACTACGCAAGATCCATATTTTGCTATATTTGACCCTTGCACTGGCCCTATGAGGCAGGTGCCATTCCCCACCTCACCTGTCCCATATTTCAGTTGAAGAGGAAGCTCAGTGAAAGGTTAAGGAATACAACCAAGGTCAGTAATAAGCAGAGTCAGTATCAAAGACTGCTCTGGAGTGGACACTTGGTCTAGATTCTGAGTGCTGACCACTTGACTACAGTGGCTTTCTGCCTGCTACTTGCCAGGAGCCTTGCAGCCATCCAAAGAGTTAGCATACAAACAGGCATTCTGTTAGGGTTGACTTTGTGTCCTCCCAAAAGAAGATATATTAGAATCCTAACCCCTGCTTCCTCAGAATGTGATCTTATTTGGAGACAGAGCTTGACAGAGGTAAGCAAATTAAAATGAAGTCATTAGAATCGTCTCTAATTTAATAAGACTGGCATCCTTATAAAAAGGGATGTGGACACAGAGAGAAAAGCATAGAAGGAAGATGATGTGAGAAGACATAGAAAGAGGACAAAAATCTACAAGCCAAGGAGGGAGGCCTGGATCACATCCTTTTCTCATAGCCCTTAGAAGAAACCACCCTGCTGAAACCTTGATTGTGGACTTCTACCCCCAGAACTGTGAAACAATACATTTCTGTTGTTTAAGCCACCCAGTTAGTGGCACTTTGTTTATGGCAGCTTTCACAACCTAATGCCTATTCTGAATCCTCTTTTCTGGTTGAGGCTCTGGAAGAGGAAGAGATTAGGTGACTTACTCAAGAGGTAGGTGAGATGGCTGAGATTTGCACCCCATTTTCTGTCCACTCCTGCACATTGATTGCTAAAAGAAAGCTCCTTGGAGGCAGGTATTTCTCTTGGTTGTATTCACTGTGGTGCCTGGCATTTATATCAGTGTCTGGCATATCATAAAGCAATACTTGTTGAATAAATGAATGAATGAATGCAGATCTTTCTACCAACTTACCCAGTGTATCACAGCTAGATTAAAATGATTTTTAAAAAGCACATCAGGCTGGGTACGGTGGCTCATTCCTGTAATCCCAGCACTTTGGGAGGCCGAGGCAGGTGGATCACTTGAGGTCAGGAGTTCAAGATCAGCCTGACCAACATGGTGAAACCCCGTCTCTACTAAAAATTTAGCAGAGCGTGGTGGCAGACACCTGTAATCTCAGCTACTTGGCAGGCTGAGGCAGGAGAATCACTTGAGCCTGGGAGGCAGAGGTTGAAGTGAGCTGAGATCATGCTACTGCACTCCAGCCTGGGCAACAAAGTTAGACTCCGCCTAAAAAAGAAAAGCACATCATCCTGGAACAAGAATTTCAACAACTTACAGTCATTGTCAGAACAAAGAGTTTCATACTTTGTATTCAACTTCTTCCCACAATCAAAGACTTATAATTATAAACAAGTTTTCACAAAAATTCTTTTGAAGTCTTGTTTCATGATTGTCAGGTATGAAACTCCAAGGTGCTAATTCTTATTTGTACTTGGAAACCAGTGACTCACCTGCCTTCCTACCTCTGGTTTCTGCCCATGTTGCAATTCCATCAGAGGTTTTTCTTTCTACCTCGTTGACCAATCCTCAGTTTTCCTTTACTGGCTCTTCCTCATTTTTCCAAACTCTGAACTGCGGTGTGGTCCAGGATTCTGCTTTTCTCACTTTTTTGGTAACCCCATACAGTCTTGTAGTTTTAAATACTGTTTATGTGCTAATATCCAGATTGGTGTCTCCTGCATACACTTCTACACTGAATTCTAGACCTGTATATATCCAATAACCTTTTTAATATTTCCATTTGAATGTCTAATATATATCTCAAAGCCAATATGTTCAAAACCAAACTCCTGATTTCTGCCTTCACCCCAGATAAAATACAGCTTCACTTACAGTCTTCCCTGCCTTAACAAATGTCAACTTTATCCTTCCATTGCTTAGGCTGAAACCTTTGGGCTTCTTTTCACTCCTTTTCTCACACCTGATATCCACTTATTCAGCTGATTCCATAGTATTACTTACAAAAATACTGAGGATGTGGCCACTTCTCACCACCTCCACTGTTACCATCATCCTTTTTGCCTAAATTATTGCATTAGCTTCTTACCTGGTCCTCGACATCCAGTCATGTCCCTGTACAATCTCTTCACATATTTTCCTGAACAAGCCTATTAAAATGTAAGTCAAATCACATGCTCCTCCGTTCAAAATTTTCCAACAGACCTATGTGATTTAATATCTCACCACCTCTCTGATTCTATTTCCTTCATTTCATCATTCACCAGATGACATTCAGTTTTAATTACATGGCCTATGAGCAAGTTTGCAAAGAAACAAGCTCTGGTAGATCCAAGGTTTTTCTGAGGGAGTAATTTCAGTATAATTCTTTGAATAAGCTAACTCTTCTCCACATCTACTCCACCAATACCTCCCAAAGTCTTTCCAAGATGGTCCTAACTAGACCACATGTTGCTCAACTCTTTATTGAAATATCCACTTCAGTTGCATATGATTTTTCTCATTATCATATCATTAGCTGCAGGAGTATCCAATCTAGAGTGGTTACACGTACCCTTACAACTTCTTCTCTATTTTGGTCGAACTCCGTCGGAATGAAGCTTCCCTCATTCTTATGGTTACAAGAAGGTAAAGAGGTGGCAATCTCGTTATCATGTCTGCTTTCTGCCTGTTTTGGTGTGCTGGATGTCTTTATTTAATGAGGTCTTCCCTCCACCCTTCTGTGCCTGCCCCAGGAGGCTGACCTGTATGAAATACATAAGTGGCCTTCTGTACCTTTAAGGCCTCTGGATAAAGTAAGAAATAAGAGTGAGATCAGGCTATTTTTTTCCCTGAATTCCTCCCAGTGGGCTCACCTTGGTTTGGCTGTCTCAGATGTCACTAATCCCCTTCAAGGGGGCTGCTCTACAGGAATCCCTCTCATATAGAGTTCTCTCCTACCTCTTACCCTCTAGCCTGGGGTGGTAACCTCCACTATTATCAGCTCTGGGTTACTGCTTCATCCCCTAGGATTCCCTTCCCTTGCTTACACCTTTATAATTAGTCTCTCCTTGAGCTCTTCTCTCTTGAGTGTGCTGCCAGTTTCTTGCTGGGACCCTGACAGATATATCTGATGATCTATAAATGTTCCCCTGACTTAGTACATTTTATCTGTGGTAATCAGATCTGACATATTGCCTTCCTCTGACACAACAGATTCTTTTCCTGATCAATACTGCTCAACTGAACAAGAGAAAGTCTATCTCTCACTAGGAAGGTGAGTTTCTGAAGCCAAACTGACCCATCCTGTAATCCTAGATTAGACAATGACCAACTGCCTTATCTTCTTGGCATTTTACTACCCACCAAACCTTGTGCATTTAAAAATGGGAATAATATGACTGATATAGACCCGTATATACTATATAATTAGCAAATATTAATTTGTGTTTTTCCTTTTCACCTTGGTGCATTTGTTTTTCTAGCTCATTTTTTTTTCTTCTGCTTCATTTTGGTTAATCCAATACCTTAAACCTCAGTGGAGCTCATGGAGTAGCAGTGTGTAATTTGCAGTCGGATAATTTTCTCATCAGTGGGAGTTGCTCTTGTGCTAATTTGGGCTGTATCCTCTTGTGCTAATTTGGGCTGTATCCTCTATTTCAGTCTTTTGTCTTATTTGTAAAAGGCATATCGTATTATTCCAACTTCTACACTTTTCTTTGTAAGCTTGTGCATTGTGACTGAAAGTGAAACTTTAGAAAATGACATTCCATCCTCAGAGTCATCGACAAGACACTCAAGACACTACTATTAGGGAAAATCTAAATGTACTGTTTTCTGAATATAAGGGTCTTTCTCTGCTCTTGCATGTGGGCTTGACTGACAGTAGAAAAGACAAGGGACTAAGTCAGATTAACTGGGATGCTAGATTTCCCTCAGCTACCTGTCCTTCTGGGGCTGGAGTCAAGGTCATATTGAGCAATGCCACTAAGGCTTTTCACAGGAAGTTTATGAGATGGTTGAGGTGAAGAAAGAGAGGTTTAATCAGGAGGGAGGAGACCTGCCATGAGCCTCAAGGTTCATGGCACATCAGAGAGGCTAAAAGCAGAAACATTGAGTGCCAGAGTTCAAGCTGGAGGTAGAAATAGAGCAGACTGTATATCTCAAAGTAGAGAGAATGAAGAATATTTTCAGACACAGAGAAGGCAGTGGCAAAAAGAGGTGTGGATATAAGCCAAAATGCATTCAGGAACACATTGTACAAATGGGGCTGCTATGCCTCTTTAGGAGAAGGCTTGGCATGGTCACACCAAGTTTAAGACCAAAGCTGAAAGTGGCTTTATCTTTAAGTCTTTTGCCTCTCTGAGCCCTAGGACTCATGGCAGCTAATAGGGGATAACACACCTTGCCCCATTTGTCACCTAGAACTGTTATAAGGATAAAATGAGGTAATGGGTGTGAAGGCACTCTATAAACCACAGAGCACTATACAAGAGTGAGGATTCAGCAGCTATTTTATCATACAGAGCTAAGCTCTTCTCTAAGAGACTGCATACCTGGTCAGTTGGAGTCAGACTAATCCTGAACTCCATCTCCACTAGGGATGTATTAGTCAATAGAAAAACTATATTCAAAGGAATTTAAGCAAAAGTCAACCAAAGGCATGCTGCAGGTAAGTTGCTGGATGGCTGGGCTTGCAGGAGGACAGGTACTGGGTATTCAGACTCAAATCAACCTTGCTCTATGTGTAGTCTCTACTTTTTCCTGTGGTTCTGTTTCACTGGGTTACCATCATAGCCTCGCTTTCTTCTTGAGGCTGAAGCATGATCATTGTAACTCCTGGACCTACCACTTCCTAGGCATCATCACCCAAAAGGAGTGGGCCACCTTCTCTTAGTTCCATTTAAAAAATTCCTGAGTGAACTTGTCCTGGCTTAGATCGCATGCTCATTTAATGACTTGGCTTGGGTCACATGCCCATTCTATGCCAGACCATGGCACCTATGATTGGTGCTTCTGTATGCTTTGGATCATGGAAGAGAGTGTTCCTTAACTATTTCTGGAAGGGAAAGTGCTGAAAAGACCGAAAAATAGATGGCCACTAAAGGGATATAATAAACACTACATCCTATAACCTGTTTTTATGGCCAATATATCCGAACTTTTAGGATGGACTCCCCTCATCCCCACTGGAAGCACATAGAGAAGAGGATTGATAGTGAGTTAGTCAGGGTCCTGGCAAGGAACAGATGGTACACTCAGAAGGGGGTTCTAAGGGGGCTTTAGAGAAAGGACTATTTGTGGAGGTATGGGAAGGGTTAATAAAAACCAAAAAGGGAGTTGGTGGTGAAATATCCAATGTTCCTACCAGTGGGCAGTCAGTTATGTCCCTTGGCCTGAAAGGGAAAGGAAGGGATGGTTATCTGAACCATTGAGACATGTAGCCATAGGGTAAGGCCAGCAGACAGCGGATGTGGCCTTATTACAGGAACCCAGCCACTGCCAACCAGCAGATAAATAGGGAGGGGCTAACCTTTCTCTCCTCTCACCTGCCTGTTTCATGCTAGCACTCTCATTGGCCAGTTCCAACTAGAACTCAGAATTCAATGAGCTCAGCTTGATGGCGTCCTTAACAATTAGATTCCAGGGCACAGAGCAAGGTGGAGAAGAATGGAAAAGCAATCTGGAAGGGCAAACGGAGGATGTCCAGCACAAGGGTATATCTGCTCCCTTTGGCACAAAAGATAGGCCTAGTTGGAGTCCACTCTGTAAAATGGGACACCTTAAAAGAATAATGGAATTTTAGAGCTAGATAAGTCCTTAAGATCATTCAGACCAGAATTTATAAACTTGCCTATATCTAGCATTCAGGTGTGGCTTACATGGCTAATGTAGCTTTAATACCAAAAAGCAAACACTAGCAGGCAATAAACAAAACTCAAAATTTAACATTAATATCCTTAGGTCAAGTATGTAGTTTCCAGTTCACCACGATTATCATCATTCCCTGTTGTCCAACACCCCGTATACATTCTTGCCTCCCAGAAGTATTTGACACGAGGACTTGTAAATAGAAAAGTCAAGCTTCTTCATTTTTCAGATAAAGAAGCTGGGATGGCAAGGAAACTTGTTTGCCCATAGCTGCACAGCCTTGGTGGGAATTCTGTCTGCACAGACAAAAATAGAAATGTATAAATATGAGGACTCAATGAAAGAGTTGTTTGCCTCTATAAGATGAGACTCCATGGGAGCCACCATCACACATGGGAGTGACTGTCATTTGAAGCAAGAGTTATGCAAGGATTCTACTTGCTCTTTGTGGCCTTAGAAGGTGGAAATAGAACAATAGGGAAAAGTGATTATGATCGGTGCAAGTCAGAGCTTGCAAAAGGCTATTCAGAATGGACTGGGATGCCTCAGTTCATCCTCACTTCCCATCTGTGCAGCTGGTCAATTAACAGAAACAGAACCACCCCTTAGTGAGGATGGTGTTGGACCTTGTTCTTAGAGCCCTCCTCCTATGAGTTGAGCTGATGCTGAGTTGAATTGGAATGAGAGGAATGTGTCTTCTTGGCTTTTTTCCATGGATTATCTTTCATTTTATTCCATTCTTTTTTGGTGGCATGTGGGTAGGAAGGCTTTATTTGCTTTGCTCTCTTCTCAGAATCCCTAGCCTTCCTCCCATCAAGAATCTAGAAGTAAGTCTGTGCTCTGTTTGCCTTTACCTATTACTCTCAAATACCCTCCCTTTTTTCCACTCAGACCCATTCCTTTTCTGTCCCCACATGTGTTAGGCTCATTTTCACCTGCACCTACATCCTCAGGATATGATTAGTGAAGATACTGGTTTAGTTATAATAATGGAGATCAAACAGCAGTGGCTTAACTGGAAGGAGGAGTGGAGCTGTTGGGCTGTCTGGATGGGAAGGGTGGCTGTGCTCAACAAAGTCACCAGGAACCCAGTTTCTTCTTTCTATTGCTTCGTCATCCCCCATTGTCTTTATGAGCAAAGATGACTCTTCCCCATCATACTCCCATGCCAATCCTCAAGAGAGGGGAAGAAGACACACAGAACAAGTAAATTCATTTTGAGAAGTGATCCACAACAGTGCTTCTTGTCACATCCTATTGTTCAGAACTTATTCATGTGGTCGTTCCTGGAGGCAAAGAAAAAAAAAAAGGTCATAGAAGTAGCAGGTAGCCACATCTGAGCTAAATTGAGGGACAGGGATGTAGGAGGAGGTGCATTAGTAAAAGGAAGAAAGAATGAATGGATGTTGAGAACCAGTGAGTCCACCCAGGATGCACTGTATAAGCGGAATGACTTCCTTTTGCCCTCTGAAACCAAAGCTCATCATCTTTCAAATACCAGTTTAAATCTGCTTACTCTTTTAAGTTTTCCTAAAGAATCATCCTTAAGATGGGTCTCCGTATTCTAAGAGGACTGGGTTTAATGTTACACCTGTAGTATATACCCAAGGAATATATGGGGAGTTGGTTCAAATGCTCCCCACCACCTTTGCCATTGTCCACGGTCCAGCAAAGGGAGGGAATGATACCATGAGCTTACATTCACTGGGCATCTACTGAGCACCAGGTGCTGTACTAACAGTTATGAGCATTACCTCAATCTATCATTGTAATTGCTCTAGAAATTAGGTACTGTTGTCCATTTGCCAGAGGAGGAAACTAATACTCTGTGGCGTCACTTTCCCAAAGCCCTGCTGCTAGGAAGTGCCATATTCCGAATTTAAACAGGAAACTGGCTCCAAGGTTTATCGCTTATTTCAACACATTGAAACTTTTCTGTAAAGAGCTTTGCAATAGGGAAGCTTCACAGAACTGAAACAACTGGATAAGTCAGTGTTTCTACATTGGTCAAACTGGCAATTTGAATAAGACAGGCAAGGAAAAAGAGTATCTAGCCATATTATCCATTGGGCTAATTTAAGTTTACAGGGAAGTATATATATATATGAATCAGGCTCCTCTTCCCTGATCTGTTTTAAGAAAGTCATACAAAAGACTACCCCCCTCACCCCCCAATGTCTATCCTTCCTTTCCTTCCTTGATCTCTTCCATGATTTTCTCTTGGGGGAAAGGAGCAGATTGAAAACTGTGGTTATATATGTAACCATTAAAATAGATGCTCTGCCTATAAAAATAAACTTGTGCAGGGTCTAATAAATTATGTGTTAACATGGCAGCTCACTAGTCTGCAGGAGAACTGCATTCACTCTCCTGATCAGAGTAGCGTACTTCCAAGCCTCCCAATTTGTTAGTTCCTTAGCCTGGCATAGCTGAGAACTTATTCTGCATTCAGTATAGCAAACATTCTTGAGTACCACAAGGTGCCTGTTTCCAAACTAGATATTGAAGATTGTAAGTGAAGAAAACAAAGGACTTGTCCTCAGGGATAGCAGTCCACAGGGCAGAACAAAACAGGAGAAACAAATAACAGTAGTGCCATCAGATTTTTCTAACAGGTGAAGTGTACTTAAGGTGCTATTGATTTAAAAGAGAGGATTTGATTCTGAATTGAAGAGGAGACATAATGTCTGAGCTGGGTTTTGAAACATAGGAGATAATCAGATGACAGAGAGGGTATTCCAGGCAGAGGGAATAGAATATGCAAAGACAAGGAGGCATGAAACACAGTATATGTTTTGGGAACCATAAGCAGATCCAGAACTTTGCAGTATGAATTTATCATGTCAATTTCAAGACTCTATTTGATGGGTGATAGAGAGGAATAAAGGATTTTAAACAGGAGAATGAAGTGATCCCATTTATGTTTTAGAAGTATCCCCCGTGGACAATGTTAGGAGGACATGGAGAAATGAGGAACGCCTGTTAGAAAGCAGTGCTAGTGATCAAAGATGAGAAATGATGAAATATAAGGTGTATGATGGTCTGGGAAGGGAAGCTAGTGGGTGAATATAGAAAAATTGCTAACATTTATTAAGGATTTGCTATGTGCCAGGTACTGTTTTATGTTCTTTGATATGGTAACTTACTTCATCCTCTTAACCCTTTAAGGAGGTAGATATTATTATTATCAATATTTTACAGCTGAAGAAACTTAGGTATTAAACCCAGCTAAAAATTTGCAGAACCAGCATCTGAGGCCAGTCTGGTCCCAGAGCCTTCTCTCTTAAGCACTGAATGGGGATGCTTTAATTTGCTTTCCTTATTGAAATATTAGGCTAAGATTATCCTTGAAGGGCATGCGATAAGCCGTCTTGCAAGGAAGAGGTTTAACAGAGCAGAGTGACATTTTATCTGAGTACCCAACTAGCTCAACAACCTTGGGACAACATGATACTCTGTAACCTCATCTGTGAAATGGAGATATCTATACACAATTCCTAGGACTTTTCTGAGGATTTAAGGGACAGTTCACTTTAAAAGGGACAACCCCAGTGCCTGAAAGTTAGCAAGCAGTTCTCAAACACTAGTTTATTTTTTCTTTCCTCTTGGAGGATACTGGAACTTTTGCAGCTCCTATTAAAGTTTTTATAAAGAGAGATGAAAATTATTAGACTGTTGAAAATAAATGAATTATGGCTACCTGCAAAAATGTAGGTGAATCTTGGAAAAATAATGTTGGGTGAGAAAAGAAAATCTCAGAAGACCACATATAGTAGGATTCCATTTTCATAAAGTATAAAAACAAGCAAATCTAAGTAATGTATTCTTTAGAAATATGTGCATTATATATATATATTGTGTGTGTGTGTGTGTGTAGATAGATGATAGATAGATAGACAGACAGACAGATAGATAGAGATAGATAGATAGATAGATAGATAGATAGATAGATAGATAGATAAAGAATTGCTTAACTCAGGGGTCTCCAATCCCCAGGCCACGGACCAGTACTGGTCTATGGCCTGTTATAAACTGGGCTGCCCAGCAGGAGGTGAGAGGCTGATGAGCAAGGCTCGCTGCCTGAACTCCACCTCCTGTCAGATGAGCAGGGTATTAGATTCTTACAGGAGCACAAACCCTATTGTGAACTGCACATGCAAGGGATCTAGGTTGTGCACTCCTTATGAGAATCAGACTAATGCCTGATGATCTGAGGTGGAACAATTTCATCCCCAAACCATCCCCCCCAGCGCCCCCATGGAAATATTGTCTTGCATAAAATCTGTCCCTGGTGCCAAAAAGGTTGGGGACCGCTGGCTTAACGTAACACTAAGAACGGTGATTGCTGCTGGAGAAGAAGGCAAGGACACAGGTTAAGGGAGGAGCATGTAGTTGGTACAATGGTAGATTGCTGGTGAGTGCATGGATGTTCATAACATTGTTAATATTTATCCTTTGTAGGCATTAAATATTACATATATTACATTCAAACAGATAATGAAGGAAAAATAGTATCCAAAGAGGTAAATGAGGCTTTAGGCCTGGCTTGATTCAAGATCTAAACAAAGACCCAAGGCTCTATTTCTTGGCTTGGCTTCCTCTAGGTTCAGATTCTTCAATCTGAATAGTGGTGGCTTCCCCGGTAACTTCAGACTTACATTGTTCTAATACCCAGTCAAGTACAAGAGAGAACATCTCCTTCCCCAGTAGCTCAAGAGGAAGATTCAGAACTGAATCTCATCAGCCCTGATTGGCCTGGGCCTGGGGACCTGAATCAATGCCTTTGGCCAAGATGTACATTAACTGACATAGTCTAGGTCTTATGCTGGACTCCTGTGGCCTGGGCTAGAATCGACTAGACTCAAAACGCATTGGTTGAGAGTGAGGGGGAGGGCTGGCTACTTCAGAGCCAAATCAGGATATTGATGCTACACAAATAAATAGATGTCAACGGTAAAAACAGCAAATGCCCACAAGAGCCATTTCCAATTCTTGCATTTTTATGATTACACAAGCAACACACAGATACTATAGACATTTTTTAAAGTTTGGAAAATCATAAAGACAAAAATAAAAGTCATCAGCAACCTTGCTAAGCTGAGAAAACCAATGTTAACATTTAGACTTATTTTTTCCAGTCCTTTCTTTGGGCCTTTTATTGCATTGGTGATTGTGTGTTCAGTTACACGATGTGTCTTCTTTTTACTTAACAAACACATTATTGTTTTCACAAGCTAAATTCAGTCTACTACTGAAGAAGTAGTTATGCAGGTAGTTATGTAGTTTCCAGAGATATATCTGAGCTCAGTCTCCAAGGAAGGTTAGTGAAGCAGGTGAGAGGCAGAGGTTGTAGAGCAGAGAGGGACCCCAGGTCAAGGGGCTAGCATAAGCACAGGCATGGAGGTAAGAAGTACCATACTGTTTCTTGAGCCCAAAGTGTAATGCACAGAACAAAAAGGGATGAAGCTGGAGAGGAGGCTACAGAAGGCCTTGCATACTCTGCAAGAGAATTTGAACATTTCAGAAGGAGACCACGGTTTATTTTAGTTTGGGATTGTGATCTCTGCCCCTGTTCAGGACATACTCACTATCTGAACTTTCTTTCAGGCCTTCTGTATGTCAGCCTTACACATTCTTTAAAGGTAAATAATAAGCTGACCACTCCAGAAATTCCACTTTGCAAATTCCTTCCACCATTCTCCATAGGCGTCAATTTCTCCCTCTTCTGAGGCACACTGAGGGCCTTAGTTCATTATCTTTGCATTTCCTGTTATACCTGGTGCATCGAACGTGAGTCAGATAAATACTTAGGAAATTGGACTATACCAGTGTTTGTCATGTGGGAGAGAGTTTTCTTTCCATGGGACGTTTGGCAAGGTCTAGAATACTTTTGGTTGTCATGACTTTTGAGGGAAGTGCTGTTGGGTATTTAGTGGGTAGACCTAGGGATGCTGCTAAATGTTGTATAACTCACAGCCCCTGCAACAAGGTATGCTCTGGTTAAAAATGTCAATAGCGCTAAGGTTGAGACACCCTGAAGTACACGGACTGAAGTGCAGAGGTTGCTGGGTGGTGGTCAGGAGAACTCATTTCTGGTCTTGGTTCTGTGGCAATTTACCTTGGGGATTTTGGGCACTGTACTGTCTTTGGGTCTCAGGGCTGTCATCTCTGAGAATTCTAGTATGAAGATCACATGCTTTGGAGTCAGATGACACTGGGCTCATATTTTGACTCCAGTCCCTACTCTACCTGTGAGGTCTTGGGCAAGTTACTTTTTATGCCCTCATTTCCTCATATTTTGACAGGGGTAATGGTGTCTACTTTGGAAAACTAGGAGGAATTGAGATCACCTATGTAAATCAAGTCCCATAGCACTTGACACATGGAAGGTGCTCAGTAATCAGCATTGCCATGATACTAAGACTATGACTATTAATAGAATAAAGGGCTTGAAAAATGGACTCTAAGATCTTTTCCAGCTCTAATATTTTAGAACTTCTTGTTTTGTTTTCTCTGCATGTAAATGCTGAACACGGCTAGGCATGTGTATCATATGGGGTCCCTGCAGGAAGCATATGGCACATTCCAACTGAGAAACTTGAGGAAAGTATATTAAAGGGATTTTTATAAAGGCATGAGCATGACTTAGAATAACCAAAAAGAGATAATACAGGACTCCTGAGCTAGACCTCCTAGGTCTGAAAGGGTAAGAAGAGGGGCCGTTACCAGAATCCTGAGACAGGTGGCTTTGTGGAGAGGGCTGCCTTGCAGGAACTGCAGTGAACCTTTGTAGAGACCAGGGAATATATATATCAGACCGCATCCCCTCTTTCTACTCCTCTATCTCTTGCTGGTGGCTTCCATTATTTGAATCCAACAGAATGCCCAAAGCAAAGAGCCTGTTGATGCAACCCTATGTCAACTCCCTAACACACAGATCCTATTAGAGAAGGTGGAGAAAGTGGATTTGGAGGCAAATAAAATATAAACGGCAGCATAATTTATATTTTTGTGCAATTTGTGGCCATGAGAATTTGTGGAATAACAAGCAGTCAGGGGTTTGGGCGCCATGACTTGCTATTAGATTCAACATGTTAATACTTTAGCTCTTTGCTAAGGAGAGAGAGGGCTCCACGTATAGTTAGTTGTCTGCCCCACTCTGAGTGCATCTTGCCCTGCAGACTCAAGGGGAAACACAGTTCTGTTCTGATAAAGGCATCTGTGACTTCTTTGAATACTGAATGCCTCAAGGAATCTCCATGCTGGGAGGTGGAAAACAGTGGAGGCTGGTTTGGGAAGCAGCATGGTTTGGTGAAACCCTAGTGATCTGTGTCCCAGTTCTGTATCTGTCACTTGCTGGCTTTGCTGTCTCTGGGACTCAGTTTCTTCACCTGTGAAATGGAGTAGCAGCCTGTGGTTTACAGACCTGTTGTGTGGATTAGATATACATGATAGAATGTAATCCAGTACATGGCAGCATGTGGTACTCACCAACCAGGTTTTACTGATTTAACATTTGTCTTTTCGTTAGTTATTGAGTGTCAACCATGTGCTGGGCCTTCAAGTAAAGTCATGATGACTAAATTAAGGTCCCTAACTTTAAGGAAATCATGGTTCAGAATAAGTTTCTATTCTGGGATTGACAGGTAGGCTTTGGAAATTCCAAAACCCCCTTAAAATGGAACACAGAAGTTTGTATATATGCAGGTATGTATATGCCTTCTTCAGGAAAGATTTTATTAGTTTCTCCAAGATAAGTATCAGTGAGTGAGAGCTTTTAGAGGAGAATTCCTGAGAGTGAAAGATTATCAACCTCTGATTCAGTAGAACTGCTATTAATAATAAAACAGGCCAAGTGTGGTGGCACATGCCTATAATTTCAGCACTTTGGGAAGCCAAGATGGGAGGATTGCTTGAAGCCATGAATTTGAGACCCACCTAGGTGACATAGTGAGACCCCATCTCTGCCAAAAAATAATAATAATAATAACAATTAGCAAGTGTGGTGGTATATGCCTGTAGTCTCAGCTACTTGAGAGGCTGAGGTGGGAGGATGGCTTGAGCCCAGGAATTCGAGGCTGCAGTGAGCTATGATCAAACCACTACACTCCAGCTTGGGCAACAGAGTGAGACCTTGACTCTAATGATGATGGTGATGATGATGATGATGATGACGATGGTGATGATGATAAACAGACAGTATTCAGTGAGAGCATGATTGGAATGTGGCCCTGTAATCATCTTTCTGTGGCCTTGCATGGAAGCATTTAGGCTAGAGAATAGATGTTGCAGGCAGAAATCGCCGGTTTTGTATAACTAACTTTCCAGAGTTGTCAGAAAGGTGATTGGGAGGGACCAACACATTCAAGAAGATTCTAAAAGATCACTTACAGGGCATTCTATATTGGAGCAAGTACCTATAAGACCTTTTCAACTTTCAGGTTTCACTATCTCACTAGGATACTGTCAAGGTGATGGTGACCGTGGTAGAGAAAAAGAAGGTGTGTGCTTATATGTATCTCTGCTTGCTCTGCTTCCTGTGTGAGGTGGCATGATCACATGAATGAGGTGTTCTAACAGTGTGAGGTGGCATGATCACATGAATGAGGTGTTCTAACAAGCCAAGGAGTGGACCAGGTACAGAGAAATAGATGAGATAGCGCTTTTTGGAGCAGCTTGCCGAGGTTATATATGTGTGTATGTGGAAGAGCTGTTTACGCTAACATGAGGAGATACTATTAGACACTTACAAATAAACTTAATTGCCTTAACTCTGACCAAGGCTGGGAACCATGGAAGTTTTTTTTTGGCGGTCCCCTGCATTCTAAAGACTGGAGCCAATGACAAGTAGTAGCTTTCAAATATCTTTACTTAAGAAATCCCAAAGAGCAGGTTATGGATTTATTAATTCATCAGTTATTAATTGAGCACAGAAATCTCTGCCCTTGAGTTGTCTATAGTATCTTGTGGGACATATACATGTGAAGAAAGCTCTGCAGGCCTGTGGATAGTGCAGTAACATGGGGGTGGACTAAGTAAGTACTGAAGAGCAAGCCAATTCCAGAAGACTTGCTTGAGGAACTAATGTTGGGCTGAACTCTGAAGGATGCATAGAAAACAGAAAGGATGGGGAACGAGGAGGGTGGAACAGGTGATTCCAGCCTCAAGGAACAGGGTACCAGGCCACCAAGCAGGATAGGTGAAAGACAGTCTTGGTTTGAAGAAAGATAAAGCCAGCGTGTTGAGTATGTGGGATGGCTGTGGGATGTGAGACTGGTGGAGCCAGTGGGAAGAGATTATGAAAAACTCTGAGTGCCTTGGCCTCAATATGAGCTTTAATCTGAGTGAACAGAAACCATGTGAGGGTGGACAGCATTTGTCTGGCACAGTTAATTTGTGTTTTAGAGAGAACTACTTCCTAAGTCTTAACATAGAGTTGTGGGCAATGGGGTCCAATGTGACTCCAGTTTCTCTCTTCCCTCTTCTCAGGCAGGAGTAGGCTGAGTCCTTAAGGCCTTATTCTTTCCGCAGCAGAACTCTCACTGGCCCTTTCTCCCATGCTGTGCATCTCCTCATAAATCAGGAGAGAATGCCCCAGGTCTCCACATGGCTTTCTTGTTACCATAAATCTCGGGTATGAGTATGATAGAGGGTGATTTAGGTAATTACATAACATAAAACTGCTCTTGGCTTTCTCATGTCTAAAGAATTGTTATCTGTGTATCTCATTCTGCAATTTATGGCCATTCTGGGTGAGGGAGAGGGTTCTTACAGTCACTGCCTGTAAATTATGTGCTTTTCCACTGGTGAATATTCCTGATGGTAAATAACTATTATTCCTATAGGCTGTACTCATATATACATAAGAAACACAGGCATGTGGAATGATGCAGGCCAATTTATCATGCTGTCTTATTTAGAGGGCAAGGCCAATGGGAGGCAGGGGTGGAGTCTATGCCTCTCTGAACAGGCTCTTCCAATAGGACAGGGGCCACATCCATTTAGGCCTCAGGAACCCTTTGCCATGTAACACACATGAGCTTACTACAAAGTGGTTCAGCTGTAACTGCTCAATTAATAACAGCTTGTGTTGACTTTTTTTAAACCACGTAATTGAGTGTGCAATTGGGTTTACTCTTGCGTTGTATGTTCATTGTTTCTTGATTCTTAATCAAGTATTAATTCTCAAGATGAACACAATATGTTATAATTCAATATCTCCAGCTCTTACTTAGTGCTATGCAGGCAGAAAGAGCATAACTCTTTGTAGGCAGGCAGCAGGTTTTCATGTTGGTCCCTAATGAGCCTTTTATTAGCTGTGTGACCTCCAGCAAGTTACTGTATACTTCTGAATTATTGTCTCCTTTTCTGTATAATAAGGATGGTAGTAATTTTTGGCTTAGCATTGTTATGAAGTTAATTGTGATAATGCATGCTAAAGTGCCATGCATGGTGTTTGTAAATGTTGACAGTAAATAATGAATGAATTAATTAATTAATAGGCCATAACTACAAGGTGTATATAGCTTAATATAACACATAACAAATCATGTTAGTGTAATGGCTAAACCCAAAACACAATGACTCAGCAAGACAGACATTTCATTGTCTCCTAACCAGAGTGGGCAGGCAGGCAGTCCAAGACAGGTAGGTTGCTCTGTTCTGTGCCATCCAGGGCCTTTGTTCCTTCCATCTCGTTGCTCAGCTATTTCCTAGGGTAGTGTTGACTTCTGAATGGCCAGATTGTCTCATCACTACCACATTCACTTTGCAGCCCACAGGAAAGATGAAAAGAGGAAGTAGAAGGCAAGTAGCTTTTTAAAAAGATTGAGACTTGAAAGGTGCACATGGTACTCTGTTGAGTGGCCACATGTCCAGCTGAAACCTGGCAGGTCAGATTCATAAATACAAGAAGAGAAAAAGGAATGTAGGATCTGATTAACACTGCCTGTCTCACATACTTACCAACACTTATATTTAGAAATCAGCTTTAATCCTACCCAAAGACTGAGTGCTATCATGTACAGTTAATTGTGGTTTCAAATATATCTGCTTTATCTCCTCTCTAAATCAAGAGCTTCTCAATGGTTTGGATCTTACTTATTTCTTTTTGGGTGTCCTCCTGAGAGCTTAGCATAGGACCTGATGCATTGCAGCTGCTCAGTGTTTGTTGACTGACCAACTGACTGACTGCAGTGTGCCTGGACTGGATGCTAAGTCAGCCTATACCAAGGCTTGTGGGCAATGATATAAGGGTGTGCCTTGACAGGAACATGGGTCCACTCCTCACTTAGATCGAAGCTGGCCCAGAGCATCCTGGGAGCCAGGCAGCTCCTCCATTACTCTCCACATATTGAGCTTTTGGGAAACATCTGTCCACTTTCTTGCCCCATCTACCCAGAAAAGAAAGAAAAAATATTGAAACACTTGACCTATTCCATTTTACAGATGAAAAAACTGAGGTCTGAGGTTCTAAGTTGTTAAGTAACTTGTTCAAAGACACCTAAAGAGTTATTGCATCACTGAGATCACTATTCAGTTTTCCAAACTTATTAGTACCCTTTTTTTCACCACCCCATTAGATTTCTTTTTTTTTTTTAAGAGACGGAGTCTCACTCTGTCGCCCAGGCTGGAGTGCAGTGGTACAATCTCAGCTCACTGCAACCTCTGCCTCCTGGATTCACGCCATTCTCTTGCCTCAGCCTCCCGAGTAGCTGGGACTACAGGCACCCACCACCAAGCCTGGCTAATTTTTGTATTTTTAGTAGAGACGGGGTTTCACCATGTTAGCCAGGATGGTCTCGATCTCCTGACCTCGTGATCCACCCGCCTTGGCCTCCCAAAGTGCTGGGATTACAGGCGTGAGCCACCATGCCCGGCCCATTCAATTTCTTAAACCAGATAAAAACAATGACAACAACAGTAAATGTTTTGCTTTTTATAATTTCTACCATGTTTCACATTCATGATCTCATTTAATCCTTATAACAGCTGTTGGAGATAGGATTGTTATTAATATGCCTTTTTAACAGACAGAAAACAGAAGTCCAAAGAAGTGATAAAATATTCCCTACCAAAAAGTGAGACACTAGAACCTAAACTCAATTATTTGTATCTCAATCCTGCTGGGCTGCTACTGTGCAGATAAAATGATAAATACCAAAGCACCTTACAAACTGTGGACCATCTCCAGTGTCTGGCATTATTATTAATGTGTTATTGCTGTGAGACCCAAATCTGCGCTTGAGTCCACAACTTGGGAACCCTGCAGTATATTTTAATTATAGCCACTTGATAATCCTGGGATGTTGAGGGGGCACTGTCCTATATCATGCCTAAGAGTCCTAAAGGAGGAGATTTCTCCAAACTCATGAATATTCATTGTAATACAAAACCACAAACTGCATTTTCCTTCATTCACTATAATCAGATGCTCACTGCATTGCTCTCAAACCTTATAGTCACTAAGTGGATGGATCATAAGCATGTATTGTATTAGGTATCTCTGCTAGGGTTTTTTTCTCCCCATCATGTAGGGATTCCACAGTGCCTAAACATATCACTGGAGTAATGAAAAGCTACCATTTCTTTACTGGAAGCTTGGTAAGCAACTGTTTCTAGGGAGCCTCACACACTTTGCCAATGGCTTCTCGAATTGGGCATTGCAGGGATTCCATCCTTTGATTCTTCAGTTTTAACAGTAGAGGTGCATAGTGTGGGGAAAAGCATTGCTGGTGATAGGTCTTTGCTACTCAAATGGTGTCCCTGGAGCAGTGGCACTGGTGTTACATGGGAGTTTGTTGGAAAGGCAGAATCTCAGGCTCTGCCCCAGACCCACAGAACCAGAATCTGCCTATTAACAAGATCTTCAGCTGGTTCATTTGCACTTTAAATTTGAGATGCGTTGGGCTAGAAGACTTAAAAGGTTCTTATCCTCTAGTCTGCCCTTCACTTGCTGTGTAACTGTGGACAAAGCACTTAACTTATTTGAACCTCTGCCCTGCCTTTCTATAAAGTGAGAAGGTAAGGTGCAGACATTAGAAGTTCTAAGTTTGTTTTCAGACAGGTGGTTTGCTCACAAATCGAATGCATCAAATATCAGCAAAAACTGTATCTTCCTTGAAATTTCTAATTTCTTTTCTTTTTGAAACAGTGACTTCAACACATTATTTGTTGTCAATATACAGCAGGCATCATGGCCCTCAATTTCCTGAAATGTGTTGAAATGCCCTGGGCTTAGGAGGACCTGTCTGCCTCACTGAAACCAAACTCGGAATATCTAAACTTTATGCAAGGGAACCTCTAGGTGTAGAAGCAGAGAAGGCTGCACATTCAGCATTTCCTGGAGTTCTACTTCCTTCTGTTCATTTCAATATTTGTGCTTATCATTACTGCTGTAGGTTTGGCCTTCTGTAAAAATCGCAGTCATATTCCCTCCCTTTATAGTGCTGTGTTAGATTCACACCAGGTAGACAAAATTTCTTAAAATTTTTTGGGAAGCTGGTTGTTCATTCAACATTTATTTAGGCCTTAATGTTCTCTTTAGATGCAGTTGCAGGTGGTGGGACAGAGCAGTGGTAAGAATACAGGCTTGGCCCTAATGAGACCTCAGTGGGAAAGCTGGCCTCATTCTTTACTGAATACATGCTGGGGTGTGTTCCTTGGCTACATGTGGTCTTACTTTCTGCATCTGTAAAAGGGGATGAACTTGCTTTGTGGAGAATGGCACAAATTTGTTCAATATCCTCAAGAAGCTTGCAGCCTAGTGGGGAGATTAAGTCTAGGTTTGGGGCAAGGCCATGGACTCTGCCTCCCCCAACTTGGGTTGTTAAGATTTCTGGGAAGAAATTACTGCTAGGCTGAGACTTTAAGGACAAGGAAGAGTTGGTTAGATGAAAGCAAGAATAGAGAGCTGATGAAATCGAAAGGAAATTTGTTTCTGAAAGAATGAACAGTGTCCAAAAGTTTTGAAGATGAGAGAGAACATGGTGGCTGAGGTAAGCTGAGTAAACCTAAATATACATCTGGCTCATCTCAGATAGTTCTTATGGGACATTCACTGGAAAGGAATGAATGTTTATCCCCTTAACCCACATTGGTATATTGAAGCCTACATCTCCAATGTGATGATACTTGAAGGTGGGACTTTGGGGACATAACTGAGTCATGAGGGTGGAGCCTCCACAAATGGGATTACTGCCCTCATAAGGGGACAGACAGACCAGAGCATGCTCTCTTTCTTTCTGTCTCTCTGCCATGTGAGAATATGAGAGAAGAAGGTCATCTGTGAACCAGATAGAGGGCCCTCACCAAGAACGTGGCCATGCTGGCACCTTGATCTCAGACTTTCAGCCTCCAGAACTGTGAAAAATAAATGTTTGTTGTTCAAAAGCTACCCTGTCTACGGTGTTCTGCTGTAGTAGTCCAAACTAAGACATTGACCTTATTAGAAATTTGTTTGAATAACATTGGAAAGTAATGAGTAACCAGGGGACATTGAAAATATTTAATAACTGGTTTGGCTCAGCATTGAGCAAGCAGAAGAGAAGCAGTTGGTACAAGAGGAGAGTCCAGGAGTCCCCAGAAGAGGCAGATGGCAGCCCTTTAGTTACTAAAGGCAAGGTGATCCTGAGGGAAGGACAGTGGCTGCAGGGTACCTCCAGGGGGCCTGGGGAAGGGGTTGGGTGGGTATTGACCAACAGGATGAAATTGTTTTAGTACTGTAGGGTGTATTAGTCTGTTTTCACATGCTATAAAGACACACTTGAGATTGAGTAATTTATAAAGAAAAGAGGTTTAATTGAATCACAGTTCTGCATGGTTGGGGAGGCCTCAGGAAACTTACAATCATGGCAGGAGGTGAGACAGAAGCAAAGGCACATCTTATGTGGCAGCAGGTGAGAGAGAGCGAATAAGTGAAGGGGGAAGAGACCCTTATAAAACCATCAGATTTCGTGAGAACTCACTCACTATCACGAGAACAGCATGGGGGAAACTACCCCCATGATCCAATCAGCTCCCACTAGGTCTCCCTAGATACATGGGAATTATGGGGATTACAAGTCAAGATGAAATTTGGGTGGTGACACAGCCAAACCATATAATAGGGACGAATGTGATCCTACCAACACACTGCCTGGAAATTAGTCCTAGTAGCAACTGCATTTCACATTCTTTTAAAACCCTGTACTGAGCATTGATCCAAGTGCCAGTATCCCTATTGTACAGAAGAAGCTGCTAAAGTTCAGAAAGGCCCTGTGCCTTGACCAGAGTTACACACCCAGCAAGGGCTGGTCCCCAGATGTCTCTAACTCTAAATTCAGAACATCACATGAAAAGGAATTCCCATGAAAGTAGGACCTGATTATTTCTGCTTGGTGCAAGTCACAGCTAGAGGCCCAGAATGTTCTCTGAACATGGCACAGTCAGCTGGCCTCACTATGAGGGCATCTGAACAAGAGCTTAGCCCTGACTATAGGTAACATCATGCACAGGTCCCAAGGATACTGAACAAGCTGGCCAAGAGGCATGCCGGCAGCTAGGGCCCTAGTGTCCTCCTCCTCCTGAAACAGAAGGAACAGAGGAACCACATCGGACAGGGGAACTGCAGGGCCTGCTCCAGGACGTCAGCTCCTCCAGATACTAGTAAGGAAGGGCCAGTGAGGAGCAAGAAAGGAAGATTTGAGTCCTTCAGCCTGCTGACCTAGCTTGGGTACTGTTGCAAGTCCAGCAACAGCAGGTTTTGAAGCTGTTATTTTTTTCAGCTGGGGATGCTATTTTGCCCAGAGCACTTTAAGTGGCTAGGGGCTTTATAAAAGCTCTGTCTCTTAGTACTGGCTCTGTTCCTAGACTGTCTCCAGACCACTTCCCAAGTCCCTCCCTCTATCTCCTCTTGCTCCCTGCCTCTTATTGGTATCCCCACTTGCCTCCCTTGGTAGCTGCGTTCCCAGTGGCCACTGGGAGTTCCCAGTTGCTCTAGACTCCCATGGCCTATTACAGAAATGCAACTCTAGCTCAGCTTTGCCTTCTCTCATGAGCATAGTTTGGCTTTTCATCGTCTAGTAAAAAATGTGGAATGCTAGCTAAGAGATTCTAGACTGGACTAACTTGGCAGGGTTAACTGATCAGATCAATTTCAGGCTGCTGCCACCACTCTTCACCCTGCATCCCCAGCAAACACTTAGGAGGAATCCCGTTGGGTCCCTTCCCTCCTTGGCTCACCCCACAGACCTTATCACATAGTCCCAAGATCAGTAATATTTATTTGTGCCTCTTATAAATACTTAACAAGCACCAATTATGTGCCAGACCCAATTTAAAGCACAGGAATACAGAGATAAACAAGACAAGGCATCTGCTTTCCTGGAGCTTATGCTACAGTCAGGCAGATCAGCAAGCAGAAGTTAAAAAAAAGACAACCCCCCAGCGCCCAAAGGGAGCTGACAAAGGGAAGAGTTGGTGCAAAGGCCCTGAGGTGAGAACAAGCCTGGCTGTGTCACAGAAGAGAAAGGAGGCCAGTGTGGCTGGAGCAAAGACTCCTGGCAGCAGAATGAAGAGTGTCAGATGAGATTGGATGTCTCAGCAAGACACCAAATGTGATGGTGTTTTAGGCCCTCACAGAAAGTTTGTATTTAATTATAAGAGTGATTGGAAACTGCTAATGGATCTGAGTAGGTGGGTGACATCATTAAATTATTTATTTCTATTTTAAACAGTGCAAGACTCCGTCTCAAAAAAACAATAATAAATAAAAATAACATGATCCCAGCACTTTGGGAGGCTGAGGTGAGTGGATCACCTGAGATCAAGAGTTTGAGACCAGCCAGGCCAACATGGCGAAATCCCATCACTAATAAAAACAACAAAAAGAAAAAAAAATTAGCTGGGCGTGGTGGCAGCTGCCTGTAATCCCAGCTACATGGGAGGCTGAGGCAGGAGAATTGCTTGAACCCAGCAGGCGGAGTTTTCAGTGAGCTGAGATCACGCCACTGCACTCCAGCCTGGATGATGGAGCAAGACTCTGTCTCAAAATAAAAAAAGTAATATGGATTACAATCCAATGAAGAGGCAGAAGAGGACCAGGAAGACAGGTTGGAACCATCAGGCAACAACTGATGGTGTCTTGGACTAAGGGAGGCAGATGAATGGATCAACTCAGAAAATAGCCTGAGTTAAATGTGGCCGAGGCCTGGGCTCCAGCCGAGGATCACAGAAGGAAAATCAATTAGCAAACATGTGAGTTACGGCTGTGTGAGTCTTCCATTCTCAAGGCTGATTATTTATTTAAGGGCTCCTGTCTTCCTTGGAATAACCCGCCTGTAAGGCTTTATATTTCACAGAGCAGTTGCCTTTGTGATCCCAAAACAATGTGCCTATTTTCTAGATGAGAAAACCAAGGTTCAAGATGATCAAGTGACAGTCCCAAGGTCACATTTCAGGACAGATATGAAGCCTGTGATGAAAAGCAGGTCATCTGACAATTGAGCCCATCCTTTTCTTTTTTACATTTTTCTTTAACATTAGGCCATTGCAAAAATTGAGATCTGCTTTAAGTTTCCTCCTCCACTCGCCAACTCAAGCAGAGTAGTCCCCAGCATTTTCTGCAGCCACAGACAGCCTGATCAGTCAGGGAGCTTCCAAGAAGAATCTGTCTAGAGCATCTAGGGCAGCTTTTTATGCACTCATTTTTTTTTTTTGTTGTTGTTGTTGTTTGTTTTTATTTCCTGATGGTGATTCCTGGTTGTGACCCCTCAACTGACCTTAGCAATGTGATTAAACCACTTTGTGACTCTCTTTCCTCATCTGTAAAATGGGAATACTAATGCCTTCTCCCAGAATCATTGTAAATATTAATGTGGTGAATCCAGAATTAGGTTGGCATTGAATAAATGGTAATTCCCCTTTTCTCCTTCTCCTCACACTGACCCACAGACATTTACTACCTAGCAGTAACATTGTTTTCATTTAATAATCTGAAATGAAGATAGACACCATTAAGCAATTACCATAATACTACTTGACATTTATTGAACACCAGATCATGAACTGTGACAAATATTTTACAGTTGTTAACCTCAATTAATTCGCACAAAATCTCCATGAGGTATCTATTAAGATTATTATCCCCATTTTACAGATGCAGAAAGAGAGGTTTAGTGGGATCAAACAACTTAATAGAGGCCTTACAGCTGGAAAGTGATAGATACAGGAGTCAAATACAGTCCCTCTGCTTTCCGAACAGATGCCCCTAACCACTAAACCCTCCTTCTTCTCATGGCAAGACTAGCTGTATGTTACAAGTGCCAGGTTTCCTCGCTAATTATCCTCTGTGGCAGGCGTTAGTCAGCATCAGGGCTTAAACTGGTGGCAGGAGATGTATATCTCAATTAGGCTTTGAGTTTAACTTCCAGAGATGGAACAAGAGACTGAGTCTTAGAAGTTGCTAAGTGAGTGAAATTGAAACAGCCAGAAATGGCTTGCCTTAGGGGAGACAGACTCATTGCTTCCCAGGTCACAGAAATTTTGTTTCGTCTCTTTGGCAGAATGCTGAGCCAGCAGAAGTCGTACCTCTGTCTTACAGTTCGCTCAGAAGGAAACTTTAAAGAGTCTTGAAAATTTGAGGCAAATGCAGAGAGAAAGATCCATGGCACAATGTCTACTGTCGCAGCGTAATCCTGCTGCGCGGTGAGGAAGTACCGTGGCATGGCCTCAGAATACGAGCCTCAGAGTTAGAATGACGTGGATTCAGATCCTGGCTTCATCAGGTCCTGGTCTTGGGCAAGTCAGATGCTTTATCTATGAAAAATTCCCTCAATACTGGACAACAGAGTTTTAGAGAAGGTTAAACTGTAATAGATCAAGTTAAATGCTAGGTATTTAGCACATAGTGATCACTGAATAAATGCTAGTTCCTGGGGTTAACACATGTAAAGTGCTTGGAAGGATCCTTGGCACATAAGCATACTATAACAGCAATGCTTATTATTACCTTAGTGCTATCAACATCGGCAGGACACAACTTTTCTTTCTAACTCTCTAATTTAGCACACCTCTAAAAATAATACCACTAGAAACATAACTCCCTGAAAAATTCTATGGTTCATAGATGTTCCACTTAAATTATTTTCAGACAACTTTTAAGTCTTTTCGAAATCCATTTTCTCACAATGAGCTACCACTACACTCCCCCCACCAAATGGCTAAAATTAAAAAGACTAGGGCCGGGCGCGGTGGCTCACGCCTGTAATCCCAGCACTTTGGGAGGCCAAGGTGGGTGGATCATGAGGTCAGGGGTTTGAGACCAGCCTGACCAACATGGTGAAACCCCATCTCTACTAAACACACACACACACACACACACAATTAGCTGGGCTTGGTGGCGGGCGCCTATAATCCTAGCTACTCAGGAGGCTGAGGCAGGAGAATTGCTTGAACCTGGGAGGCAGAGGTTGCAGTGAGCCGAGATCATGCCACTGCACTCTAGCCTGGGCGGCAGAGTGAGACTCGGTCTCAAAAAAAAAAAAAAAAGACTGACCAAATCAAATCAAATATTTTCAAGGATATGGACTGTTAATTCTCATACATTGTAGATGGTAGTATAAAACGGTACAACTGCTTTGAAAAAGGACCTGTTAGTTTCTTATAAAACTGTATCTACCCAATGACCCAGCAGTTCTGCAACTTGCTGTTTACTAAAGAGAAGGAAAACATATCTGTAAAAGACTTTTACAAGAATATTTATAGCAGACCTGTTTATTCCAGCAAAAGCTAGAAACAGATCATGTGTTCATTAGTAAGAGGATAAGCAAACTGTGGTATATTTATATAAATGAATATTCATCAATAATAAAAAGGAACAAATCATTGATACATGCAATATATGGATAAATCTCAAAAATATTATGCTGAGTGAAAGAAGCATTACACAGAAGAGTACTTACAATATGATTCCATTTATATGAAGTTCTAGAAAAGGTAAAACCTATTGTAAAAAAAAAGGAGACTTTGGTTTTCTACTGGCATGTGAGAAGCTTAGAAGATGCCACTTTATCCTAACAACAAGTAAAAAGCTGAACAAACTGAAAAAATCAGCAACTCTTCTTATATCCATAAGAGATGTGAGGTCACTGCCCCCCAGATTGGAAACACAGGTAGGCAAATGCAGAGAATTGCAACTTATAGGAGCAGAAAGCTCCACTGGAACCAGGGCCAGCATAGGAAATCCTGAATTGTAATTGATAAATTGTTGGAGTTTCAGTGTGGACAACTCTGAGAGTTATAAACCTTATAGGGTACCATTCAAAGGGAGACTCCACACCTTTGTGGGTTTTATCTCTAATAGCTCTGCCTGGTTTTTATAGTGTATATGGGAGAAAAACCTCCTAGTGCTTTTGTCAGGGAGAGAAGAAAAGGAGCCATTTTGAAAAATGCCAGGGCATTCTGTTCTTCCTAATAAGATCTGCCCTCATAAGAAACTGTTTAACCAGAGTCTAACATGGGGTTTTATGAGAGCCTAACTGACCTGGGGAAAGGAAAATACTCAATTCCAATCCCCAACTATATTTTGTCTACAAGAAACCCATTTTACATATAAAGATACAAATAGATTAAAAGTAAATGGACATAGAAAGACAAACCATGCTAACACTAATCAAAGGAAAGTGGAAATCAATGTGTTAATTTTGGGCCTAGCAGATTTTAGAGCAAGGAAAGTTATCAGGGATAAAGTGGGTCATTACATAATAGTAAAGGGATAAATTCTCCAAGAAGACATGATGATCCTTAACGTACAGGCACTCAACAATAGAATATCAAACTACATAAGATAAACACTGATAGAACTTCAAATAGAAATAGATGAATCCACTATTGTAATTGGAGCCTTTAATACCCTTCTATCTGACCAACATGGTGAAACCCTGTCTCTATAAAAATACAAAAATAAAAATAAAAATAAAAATTAGCTGGGCTTGGTGGCAGGCACCTCTAATCCCAGCTACTCAGGAGGCTGAGGCAGGAGAATTGCAGGCAAAAATTTAGTAAGAACATAGTTGAAGTCAAAGATGCCATCAATCAACTGAATATAATTGACGCATATAGACTACTTTATCCAACAACAGCAGAATATACATTCTTGTCAAGTTCACATAAAGCATTTACCAAGATGGAAAATATTCTGGGCCATAAAACAAACTTTAACGAATTTAAAAGAATGAAAATCATACAATCGATATCTGCTCTCAGAACACAGAATTAAACTAGAAATCAATAGCAGGAAAACTGAAAATACATGGAGATTAAACAACACACTTCTAAATAACACGAGTCAAAAAATCAATCTCAAGAGAAATTTAAAAATATTTTTAACTAAATAAAAATAAAAACACAACTTATCAAAATTTGTGGGTTGTGGTGAAAGCTGTGCTTAGAGGGAAATTTGTAGCATTGAATGCATATGTTAGAAAAGAAGAAAGATCTAAAATTAATAAAAGCTTCCACTTTAGGGAAACAGAAAAGGGAAATAAAATTTAAGCCAAATTAAGCAGAAGAAAGGAAATAATAACAACAAGAGCAGGAATCCATGGAATAGAAAACAATAAATTAATAGAGAAAATCAACCAAACCAGAAACTTTTTCTTGGTAAAGATCAGTAAGATCGAAAGCCTGTAACCAGGCTAACTGTGGAAAAAAGACAAAGGACACAAATTGCAAATATAAGAAATAAAAGAGGAGACATCACTAGAATCCCATGGACATTAAAAGGATAACAACAGAATACTAGGAAGAATTCTGGGCCTACAAATTTGATAGCTTAGATGAAATGGATCAATTCCGTGACAGACACAATTTGCCAAAACCCACACAAGAAGACACAATCGATCCAAGTAGGCCTATATTTGTTAAAGAAATTGAATCAACAATAACCTTTCGAAACAGAAGGGACCAGGCCTAGATGGATTCACTGGTGAATTCTACAATTTAAGGAATAAATTATAACACTTTCTCTACAATCTTTTTCAGAAGATAGAATCAGAGGATATACTTCCCAACTCATTTTATGAAGTCACCATTACCCCAACACCAAAATTAGACAAAGAGATTACAAGAAAAGAAAACTATAGACCAATATCACTCATGAGCATGATGAGATGCAAAAATCCTCAACAAAATATTAGCAAACAGAACCCAACAATGTTTAAAAAGAATCACACACCGCAATCAAGTAAGATTTATCCTAAGTATGCAAAGCTGATTTAACATTCCAAAATGAAATAACACAATCCATCACATCAGCTAGCTAAAGAAGAAAAATTACATGATCATATTAATCAATACAGAAAAAGCATTTGACAAAATCCAATGTCTATTAAGGTTAAAAACTGTCAGCTACCAATAGACAGAAACTTCCTCAATTTGAGAAAGAATATCCATGAAAAACCTACAACTAACATGATACTTAATGGTGAGAATCTAGAAGCCTTCTCACTAAGATCAGGAACAAGACAAGGATGTCCCTTTTCACCACTCTCTTTCAACATCATATTAGAAGTCCTAGCTAATGCAATAAGAAAAGAAAGACAACAAAAGGTAAACTGATTGGGAAGAAAGAAAGAACTGTCTTTGTTTGGAGATTATGTAATAATCTATGTAGAAAATCCAAAAGAATTGACAAAAAATCTTCTGGAACAAAGAATTATAGCCAGGTTGCAGGATCTAAGTTAATATATGAAGTGAATTACTCTTCTATGTACCAGCAGTGAACAAATAGAATTTGAAATTAAAAACACAATATCATTTAGCACACCTAAAAAATACTTAGGTATAAATCTGACCAAAAATAACAAAATCTATATAAGCAAAACTATAAAACTCTGATGAAAGAAATCAAAGAGTAAATAAATGAAGAGATACTTCATGTTCATGGCTAGGAAGACTCAATGCTGTCAAGATATCAGATCTTCCTAATATGATCTACAGATTCAGTGCAATCCCAATCAAAATCCCAGCAAGTTATTTTGTGGATATTGACAAATGAATTCTAACATTTATATGGTGAGGCAAAAGACTCAGAATAGCCAACACAATATTGGTGGAGAACAAAGTGAAGTACTGACACTTCTCAACTTCCAGTCTTACTATAATGCTACAGTAATCAAGACAGTATGGTACTGGTGAAAGATTAGACAGATCAATGGAACAGAATAGAAAGCCCAGAAATGGACCCACATAAATATACTCAACTGATCTTTGGCAAAGGCAAAGCAATAGAGAAAAGATAGTCTTTTTGACACAAGATGCTAGAACAACTGGACATCCACCTGCAAAAAAAGTGAATCTAGACCCAGACTTTATACCCTTCACAAAAATTTTAACTCAGAATGGATACAGACCTAAATGTAAAATTCACAACTATAAAGCTTCTTGTAATGGTTTAAATGTTTGTTCCCTCCAAACCTCAAGTTGAAATTTAGTCCCCAGTGTGGAATATTGGGAAGGGCACCTGGTGGGATGTGGTTGGGTCCTGGGGGTGGATCCCTCATGAATGGTTTGATGCCATTCTTAAGGTAGTAAGTGAGTTCTCACTCTTGCAAGACCAAACCAATTCTGGGGGTATGCACTAGTTCCTGGGAGAGTGGGTTGTTATAATGTCAGGGTGTGCATCAGGCATGATCCCTCTTTGTACCTGCATGCTTCCCCTTGGACCTTTTCTGCCATGTTTTGATGCAACACAAAAGCCCTCACCAGAAGCCAAGGAGATGCCCACACCATCTTTCCCATATGACTTGTAGAACTATGGGCTAACTAAACCTGTTTTAAAATTACCCAGACTCAGATATTCCTTTTAGCAACATAAAACAGACCAATACACTCCTAGAAGATAACATAGGAAAAAATATAGATGACCTTGGGTTGGGCAATGACATTTTAGCTGTGACAGCAAAGGCATGGTTTACAAAAGAAAGAATTCATGAGTTAGACTTTACTAAAATTAATTTCTGCTCTGTGAAAGACACTTGTCAAAAGAACAAGAACAAAACATGGACTGAAAGAAATTTGCAAAAGAAATATCCATTTATGAACATATTTGAAACACATTTGTTATCCAAAATATGCAAGCAGTCTTAACACTCAATAAGAACACAGACAACCCAGTTAAATATGAGCCAAAGACCTTTACGTACATCTCACCAAAGAAGATACACAAATGGTAAATACACAAATGTAAAGATGGTCCACATTGTATAACAAAGGAGAATACAAATCAAGACAATGAGATACCACTGCACACCTATTGGCATGGTCAAGTTCAGAACGCAGGGACTACTAAATGCTGGAGAGGATTTGCAGCAACAAAAACTCTCATTTATTCCTGGTGGGAATGCAACATGGTATAGCCACTTTGGAAGCCCGCTTGGCAGTTTTTTTACAAAACTAAACATGCTCTTAGCATTTGACCCAGCAATTGTGCTCCTTGACTTTTACTCAAATGAGTTGAAAACACACAGTCACACAAAAACTTACACATGGATGCTTATAGCAGCTTTATTCCTAATTGCAACCAAGATGTCCTTCAGGTGGTGAATGAATAAAAATCTGTTACATCCAGATAATGAAATATTATTTGGTGTTAACAAAAATGAGCTCTTAAGCTACAAAAAGATATGGAGGAAACTTAAATGTTTATTACTAAGTGAAATGAGCCAATGTGAAAAGGCTACGTACTTTGTGGTTTCAACTATATGGCATTGTGGAAAAGGCAAAACTTTGGAGACAGTAAAAAGATAGAGGTTCGTAGTAGGGATAGGTGAATATGCAGAGCACAGAGGATTATGCTCCACGTATTCACAGCGGTGAAACTACTTTGTATGAAACTGCACTGGTAGATACAAGTCCTTATGCATTCATCAAAACCCATAAATGTGCAGCACCAAAAATGAACCCTAATGTAAATCATAGTCTTTGAGTAACAGTGATATATCAGTGCAGGTTCATGAATTGTAACAAATGTACTTCTCTGGTGGGAGATATTGATAATGGGGGTGGCTATACATGTGTGGGGGTGGAGAGTATACGGGAAATCTCTGTACCTTCCTCTGAATTTTATTGTGAACCCAAAACTGCTCTAAAAATTAAAGTCTATTAAAGAAATAAAATAGTGGTTGCCTCTCGGGGGATAGGGCTAGAGTCTGAATGGGAATGTGCTTGAGGAACTTTTTGGGCTGATAGCAATATTTAACGCCTTGATAAGGACTTTGATCGTGCAAGTGCTGTATGTATATGTCTTTGTAAAAATGCAGTGAGAATGTTCACATAGAATTTGTGCATTTCATTGTATATAACTTTTACCTCAAAAGAAAAGAAAACTGGAAATAAATGTTGAACTCCAGTTAATGATATTCATACTGAGATGTTTAGGGGAAAGTGTATAGATGTCTGCATTCAATTTAAAATGCATGAAAAAATAACATGGATTGGTGGATGGCAACAGAGATTGGATAGATGAGTACACATATGATAAAATACAAATTGTAAAATATTTAGTAGTGAGTGTGTGGGTGTTCATGAAAATATTCTTCTGTGTGTTTGAAAGTTTTTATCATGTTGGGGATAAAAAAGAGTTCCTTAAACAATTAGTAGCCTTCTAAACAAAGAGATAATTATAATGGTCATATTGGAAGCCTGAAATGTATGCATTGTTTTAAGGAATGTACTTTCGGATTTGTTATTAGGTCTTAAGTTTGTAAGCCCTGACTTAACGTAACAAGTCGCTATAAATCACAATGCAACGTGATTTAGTGAAAGAATGGCAGTTCACAACCTTGCCTTCTAGTGCTGCTAGATAAGCTTTTGCCACTGATTTGCTTCATTGCATAAATAGTTGGTTTTTTGGTTTTTTTTTTTTTTTGATTTTTTAAATTGAGACAGGGTCTTGCTCTGTCACCTAGGGTGGAGTGCAGTGGTGCGATCATGGCTCACTGCAACCTGTGCAACTTGGATTTCCCTAGAAGCTCAGGTGATCCTCCCTCCTCAGCCTTCCAAGTAGCTGAATGGTTGGTTCTTTCAAGCCTGATGGTTATGGTTCACTTACCCTTCTGCAGAGTCAATAAGGGAGACTGAGACTGAAGCTATCACTCAAGGGGGCAGCTGTCCTCTGTTCTTGAATCTCAAACTCCCCAGGGAAGATTGCCATAGAGTTGCAGATAGGTGCCTTCTTTATGAAATGAAGAGAATTAGCAAGGTCTTTGTGTACAAGAAGGAAACTGTCATAGGTGTAATGCTTATTATGAGCTTCATTTGTGGTCATAAGGTGGTCATCATCAACCACATTTGACAGATAAGGAGACTGATGATCAGAAAGGTTAATTTATTTGCCTATAGTTGCAGAACTAGGGAGTAGCAGAGGTGGGACTTGAACCTAGCTTGCCTTGTTCCCAAGTTCATAACCTCCTGTCACTTAAGGCTGCTAGGAAGGGAGATGTCTTATAGGGGATTTAGAATCCAGAATGCTGTTCCGTGAGAAACTATATTATCAAAGGTAATTGACTGTAATGGAAAGTGTGCCTTTATCCCTGTAACTTTGCAATTCGGAGCTGAGTGGGAAGCTTTCCTAGGAATCTAACCCTTTTGAACAACATTATTTTGAGGAGATTCAATGTCCCATGATATCAGTTCGTGACTACAAACTTGTTAGACAAGGTTTTGTAAGTAGAGACCATCTGTAATAGTCATATCTGACACTTGTATATGTGGCTTTGCTATTTGCAAAGTGTATCTGTATTCTTGTTTGAGTCTACAGCCATCCTGTGACAGGAAAAACAAGAACAGGATCATTATTTCCATTTGATAAATGCTAAGGAGATTGAGAGAGAGAGATCCAGAAGTTTGCCTAATGTCACAGAGTTGGGCTAGGGACAGAGGCATATTGAGACTCCAAGGCCCGTGACACCTTGTTCAACATGGCTCACACCTCACCTGTTTTTTTTCCCACTTTGGCTCCAGGCCCCTAAGTCCAGGCTAATTTACATGTGAAACCTGCAAGTTCTTGGTAGGTGACCAATATATAATGTGTAGCTAATGAGATAAAGTATAGTTTCACTTCTGTTACAAATGAAAGGGAACTCTCAAGGGTATCATAAAATCTGGCCTTTCTCAGTGGAACTCAGAGAGTTTTATGGACGTCAGGAAACAATCCATCCTCACAATGGACCAGTATACCTGGGAACTCCCATTGTCCTCGCCATTCTGTGGAGAAGGAAAGAACATTAAGTGATTTGGCCCAGGGTCACTGGCACCCAGGCCGTCAATCATATAGTCTCAGTGGCAGAGCAAGGAATGGAACTGTGACTCTTGGGTAACCATCCGTGGGAACATGCTTCAGCTATCACATCGTGTAATGTATTTTTAAATACCCCAAAGAGTTCTTGTCGAGAAGCAGAAATGGACCTCCCATATGATGGCCTTAAGGCTCTTCAGCTAGCCCCTGTCCAAGGTCAAAAGGAAGTGAGGGTAGGCCCAAGAGAAACCCCAGACCTGTTTAAATCAAGCCTTTGCTCATCAATCTGTGAGCGTTTATATGTTTTAATCTGTGCTATAGTATCTTGTGGAATGACTGCCTCCTCCATCCCCCTCCTCCACAATCACACCTTTGCTTAAGAGAAATAATCTTGGGAGAGTGAGAAAGGGTGTTTAGTCTAGCCTGCCATTAACTTAGGTTTTGTCCTTGGGTGAGTCATTTTCCGTCTTTGGGCTTCAGTTTACTCCTCTGGAAAATGACAGAATTGGACCAGATGATGGATATTCTTTATAACTATGAAAGAAGAAAATCCTGATGAAGAGAACTTGTATTTTCTAGTCTGAAACTCTGTGAGAGCAATGTCTGTGCTCTGTTTTCAGTGGCCCCAGTATCTAGAGTCTAGTTTCTGACACATAAATGTGGCTTGATAAATGTTGAGAGAGTGAATAAAAATGGCACAGCCCCTTTGCTTAGGATGAGCAATGTTACCATAAATTCTGTATGAAGCGTGCATGTATTTCAAGTGTGACCCATTGCATGCTGGAAACGCTGGTTGTTAATCATCTTAGAGACCTGTCAGAATATAACCAGTGGCTTGAAAAGGTTCTCATGACATAGAAGGCCAAGGCTTTTTCTCTGTTACCCCAGAGGTCTGAACAATGACTGATGTACAAAGTTAGACAGTGACAGTGAAACTCAACACATACTTTTCTAATGGTGATAGGCACTTCATAGGTTAATTTTTGCAGTAAGGAGTAAAGATCTTGATAAGAGACAGTATGACTGCTAGTTATTAGAAGAAAAGCTGAACTTGATGACTTGAGTTTCCTTTTGAGCCCATTATTCTATATTTAACAACCTGATTTTTATGTGAAAAGTGCACAGATATTCGTCTTAGAAGATATTGCTGTGGATTCTACTCTGAAACTTATTCATCAAGTGACTTTAAGTAAATCCAATACAAATACTATTAATAACTAATACAATTTATGGTGATAATAATAATTATTGGCATTTACCGAGAGACTGTATATGTACTTTGTTAACTTTTTTTTAAAACCTTACATTAACTCATCTAATCCATTTGAAGGAGGATCAATTATTAATATCCATCAGACGAGTAAACTGATACATAGAAAATGTAACTTGGATGGGCGCAGTGGCTCCACCTGTAATCCTAGCACTTTGGGAGACTGAGGCTGGAGGATCATTTGAGGTCAGGAGTTTGAAATCAGCCTGGCCAACATAGTAAAACCCCATCTCTACTTAAAAAAAAAAAAAAAAAAAAAAAAAAAATTAGCCAAGCGTGGTCGTGGGCGCCTGTAATCCCAGCTACTCGGGAGGCTGAGGGAGGAGAATTGCTTGAACCCAGGAGGCGGAGGTTGCAGTGAGCCGAGATTGCACCACTGCACTCCAGCCTGGGCAACAAAGCGAGACTGTCTCAAAAATAAATAAATGAAAAAAAATGTAACTCATCCCTGGTCCCCCAGTGAGAAGCTAGGAGATCCAGGGGTTCACCTTCATGACCGTCTGACTCCAGAGTTGGAATTCTTAATCAGTAAAATTCTGTTCCTCAGTTTATTCGCTTATAAAATTGAGATCATAGTATCTGATCATTCTTATTGGGTAGTTAACATAAATCAAATGTTATAAGTTTAAAGTTGTTTGTCTCTTCCATCCGATAGTCAGCTCCTTGAGGTGCATGGCTCATCTGGATGTCCTTCAAAGAGGCTGATTCATAAACAGTGGTGCTCATTAACTGTTTGCTGAATACATACATGAATTAATGGGGAGAATAATAAGGAACTGTTTTATGAGGAGTCAAAGTGCTATACAAAGGTTATTTACTTGTTTTTTGATGTTTAAAATTTGTATTCAGCCTTGTCTAACACCTTTTGAACCTGTAAGATGGGCATAGAAAAAACGCTACTTGCTAGTCCAATGGCTTTAATGCCCAAATGTTTGTCTGTTATAAGTGTTTCTTTCTAATTCTTCTCACTTCGCTTGGATTGTGTTTGACTTGCATTTGCATGAAATTTGGAAGTGAAAATTATGGCCTGTGTTTGCACTTTCTTCATTTCTACTAATATTATATTTCATGTTCAGGAGGCATTTATTATTAATGCTATTTCTGGTAGAAGGAGAAACCGAAGTGTTTAACACTTAACAACCTACAAAGTCTTCATAAAGACCTTTTGAGGTTCTTGTTTCAGCCCTGTTATATCCACGACAACATTGAGACACAGACTCATTCCCTGCTTTTGTTCCTTCATTCATTCATTCAGCATGGCTCAGGAACTGTAACAGTTTCCAGCCTGTGACTTCACTTCAGACTTAGTCTCTGCCCTAAAGGGATTTTGTGGAGGACAGCTTAGAGTTAAGTAAGGGGGAGCAATTTTTAACTTGTGTAACAAATTGCTAATTGCCAGTAATAGATACAGGACTACAACCCTAACTGCAGCCTAATGTTTGCCACTATTGATATCCCCAGGTCATAGACACTGACATAGAGAGGTATGCCCTGCCATACTGATGCAATCAATTTGGTGGTCCCACCTTTCTCACCAGCTGGCTCCTGGGTGTTTGATCACATATGGCCAATCTGTTTAGATAATATACATAACACACGTTGCTAGGATACATACTTTCTCATTCCATTCTTATTTTCAAGCAAAATCATTTCCCACCTCTATTTGATATCGGCAGGAAATTCCTGGTTGAGCTCTTTTATACAAAACTGTGAAAAGCCTGTAGACCTCCTTTCCTGTTCCATCTCTTTATAGACAGAAGAGTCAGCTTCAGGATGATGACTTACTTGACATGGGGTTATTCTAGGGTTTCAACCTGAGTCTCCAGTCTCTCTCTCCATTCTCTAAATTGCCTTCCCCCTTTCTGTCCAGATAGGCAGAAGGAAGGAAGGAAAAGGGGGAGGCAGGGAGGGAGGGAGGGAGGAAGAAAGAAAGGGAGGAAGAGAAGAAAGGAATAGAAAAGAGCTGTAGTCAAAAAGAGATTAAGAATATAAAGAGAAATAGGTCTTTAAAACTTTTCAAATCTTTTTTTTTTTTTTTTGAGACGGAGTCTCGCTTTGTCACCCAGGCTGGAGTGCAGTGGCGCGATCTCGGCTCACTGCAAGCTCTGCCTCCCGGGTTCATGCCATTCTCCTGCCTCAGCTTCCCGAGTAGCTGGGACTACAGGTGTCAGCCATCACGCCCAGCTATTTTTTTGTATTTTTAGTAGAGACGGGGTTTCACTAAAACTTTTCTAATCTTTTATTATGCTTCTCAAAATCATATTCTTTCACAAGGGGTTATCATTTGTGCATTTTCCAACTTACCCATGGAACATTTTTTCGGGGAACAAACAGGAACATCTTGTAGGATGGAGGTTCCTCAGGGCAAAGTTACTCCAGATACTAGGCTCCCAAGCTGTGTACTCTGTTCAGCTTCCTTTTTCTCTGTTTTAATTTCTTTTTCTCTCTTGTACAATGATTCCTAAACTTCCTCCCTTCCTTCTTCCCCTCCTTTCTTCTTTCCTCCCTTTCTTCCTTCTACACATCCTTCATTTCTTCTACACATCCTTCATTTCTTCCTCTTCCTTCCCTTCCTTTCCCTCCCTTCATTTTTCTTTCCCTCCTTTTCTACCTACTTAATGGCAGGCCTGTACTGGCTGCTGCAGAGACTAATAATTGAAACTGAGCCCGCAACTTTGAAGAACTCATTGTGGTTTGCTTTCTAATGATGGGAGATAAAATGACACAGATGAACCAACATTGTCAGGAAGGGAATATTACCATTTAGAAGAATGAGGCAAGATGAGGGAATAAAGAGAAATGGGGTGCTATTTTGTAAAGGTGAGGAGGAAAAGGATAGGGTGACATTTAAGGAAGTGAGAGCCAGCCAAATGATTTTATATGGGAAGTTCCTTTCAGGCTGAGGAAAGAGTGAATACGAAGGTGAGGGTTAGCTCAAGAAACACCACGGAGGGGGCCGGTGTAGCTGGAGCAGAAAGATCAAGAAGGGAGAAGTTAGGAGATGGGTTCAAGGGGATGGCTGTGGCCACAGCCATTGGGGTCCTTAGAGGCCATGGTGGGAATTTTGTTTTGTTACTGCGTTAGATAAAAACCTACTGGGCAATTTTAAGCAGAGGATTTCCTGCTTTGACAGGTTTTTAAAAAGTTTGGTTGGGCTGCTTTCTCGGTGGGGAAGAGACCAGTGGGAAGTCTGGTAGAGAGATTCCCCTGAGAGATGACAGTGGTTCAGCTCAGGATGGTGGTGGCAGAGGTGGCAAGAAGTGATCTGATTCTGGATCTATGTCAAAAGTACAGCAGACAGGATCTGTTGGTTACTATGCAGAGAGAAAGAGGAGGTGAAGACAGCTCTGAGGATTGGCCTTGTGACCTGGGCTGCCACTTACTGAGACAAGGAGAGGGATGTGCTTCTGCTCCCCTGGAACTTAATGTCTAGTTAGGGAGTCAACATCTTTATGATGCATGTGTTTCTGTGGCTATAAAAGGAACACATCCTCCTGGTAAAAACAATTAAAATAATATAAAAATGCATACAGTAAAAAGTTACTTGACTGATTTCCTTCCCAAGAGGCAAATACTATTCCAATCCCTTCCATATTTTTCCAGCCACAGTCTGAGAATATACATGTGTATGGGTTTACATATTATATTCACTTTTTTAATACAGTGCTCCAGAGTATATGCCCTCTACTGCAGCTTACTTTTTCCACTAAATAATATATCTTAAAGATCAGACCATACCAGTACATATAGAAATACTTCATTTTCCTAACAATGTAACAATATATTCCATTTTATCACCATATTATGATGTATTTAATTAATTCCCAATGAACATCATTAAGGTCGTTTCCAGTATTCTTAAATTACTAATGATGTGGTAATGAAAATATCTTTGAACATATGTATTATACACACGTGGAAGTAGATCTGTAGAATAAATACCTAGAAGTAGAATTTGTGGCTCAGAAGGGATGGGTATATTTAAATTGTTGGTAGATAGGGCCACTGTGTGCATCAAAAGGGTTGTGCCAATTTATAGTCCCAGCAACAATTCAAAGTGGTACCTGTCAGGGAGAAAGCCTTTATGATAACAATGATACTAATGATGCCTTATACATTTGCAGTGCTTTATAAATACCAAAATGCCTTGCTATCTATTATTTTGCTTAGTCTCCAAAACAGCTTTAGGAAGTAGGTATTTTGTACATGAGGATGTGGAGCCTTGGAGAGATTAATAATTTGTCTGGCTGCTAAGTAGTGGATCTGGGATTTGAACCTAAGTCTCCAAGATGACAAAGCCTGACTCCAAGTCGGCCTGCTTGAGGACTGCTTGAACCCAGGAGTCCCAGACTAGCCTGGGCAACATGGCAAGACCCTGTTTCAAAAAAAAAAAAATTAAAACATTAGTCAGGTGTGGTGGTGCACACCTGTACTCCCCAGCTACTTGGGAGGCTGAGACAGGAGGTTTGTTTGGACCCAGAAGGTCCAGGCTGCGGTGAGCCATGTTCACACCACTGCACTCCAGCCTGGGCAACAGAGTGAGGCCCTGTTTCAAAAAAAGGGGGAGCTTTTCCAAGCCCACACTTAGATGCTGTCTCTCTTACAGAGCAGGCTCCCTGTTCCTGGAGGTACTCAAACATCAACTGAATAAGGCCTTGGAAAGAATGCTGTTTAGGGCTTTATAGCTCCAGAGTGGGGGTCAGACTAAATGACCTTCAAAGTCCCTTTCTGACTTACAGTTCTACAAACTTAAGCTAGCTCACCTCTCTGCCTTAATAGCCACATCAATAAAATGAAAATAATACCGCCTGCCTCTAACTACATTGGAATGTCATAAAGGTAAATCAGATAGTACACCTGAAGCACTTAGAGCAATTTAGGATAAATAAACTCTATAAATCCAGGTTAGGCTGGGGAAGAAGATGGCTGGGTCCACCTGACCTCCCCTAGGCCTTTATTTGGAATAGTTTCCTTAAGAGGATTTGTTTTCAATATAAATCCAAGTACACACACGTGCACACATGCAGAACTACTTTGTAAAATCCATGCACATCATGTTGAGATTCACAGGTTATATTATTTTATATTGAATAAGGCTCCCCCTCATCTAACACCTAGCTTTGTCTGTAAACTCACCCTAAGCTTAGCTATCACAATATCTTTGTTTATTATCTCCTGTAAACTTCACAACAATCCTGCCAGTTATACATTGTTTATCACTTCCTTTTTCAAATGAAGACAGTTCTATAGACCTCAAAAAGATTCTTTGTCCCTTAGGGTCACAAAAAAATGTATAGGGCAGAGCAAGGATAGGAACCCAGGTGGTCTGACATAGAGTCTATGCCCTTTCTTCTTCCAAGGCTTAGCTCAAGCTTTACTTCTGGACTCTGGAAAGTCATCCCTGACTGCCTCGGACCCCAGGGTGTGTTTGGAATGCCTTTCACATGTTTCACAAGCACCTGTTTATCTGTCCTATGATCCTGTACATGAATATATAGAAACTTACATGTCTACGTGCTCCAGTAAACTGTGGAGTTCCTTGAGGATAGGGATGGTGGCTTCTTTATCTCTACATCCCCAGCTATTAATACAGGGCCTAAGCCACAGTGCTGGGATAAAAAAGGAACTGCCAGTTTTTGAGTGTCTATCTGTGTTAGGTGTATTATGACTGTCTTCTCCTTAACCCTCCCAACCCTCCTCACAACCCAAATTGTGGTTTCACCACAATTTCCAGGTGGAGGAAATGGAGAGTAAGGCGGCATATTCCAGGGACACATAGTGAATGGGAGGACCCAGGATTCAAATTGAGGTCTGTCTTACTCCAAAGCCTGGGTTATTGCAAATATATTGCACCACCCTACCCCTATGAGGATAGCAGGAAGTATGAAACCCAATTTTTTTTGGTAAATGCTATGATTTGGCTATAGTTTGTCCTGACAAAAACTCACGTTGAAATGTGTCCTCCAGTGTGGTGGTATTGGGAAGTGGGGCCTAGTGGAGGTCTTTGTGTCACAGGGGCAGATCCTCTTGTGTGTCCTGGTGCCTTTCTCTTTTTTTTTTTTTTGAGACGGAGTCTCGCTCTGTCAACCAGGCTGGAGTGCAGTTGCATGATCTCTGCTCACCACAAGCTCTGCCTCCTGGGTTCATGCCATTCTCCTGCCTCAGTCTGCCAAGTAGCTGGGACTACAGGTGCCCGCCACCATGCCCGGCTAATTTTTTGTATTTTTAGTAGAGACGGGGTTTCACCGTGTTAGCCAGGATGGTCTGTATCTCCTGACTTTGTGATCTGCCCGCCTCGGCCTCCCAAAGTGCTGGGATTACAGGTGTGAGCCACCGCGCCTGGCTTATGTGTTAGTGCCTTTCTCATGGTAGTGAGTGAGATCTCACTATGGCAAGACTGGATTAGTTCCTATGAGAGTGGGTTGTTACTAAGGCAGGACACCCCTCGGGTATTTTCTCCTTGGAAGTGTCCACTTCCATTTTGCCATGTTATGACACAGGATGAGAGCCCTTGCAAGAAGCTGCACCAGGCCCTTGAACTTTTTAGCCCGAAGAACCATGAGCTAAATAAACCTCTTTACAAAATACCCAGTCTCAGATTTTCTGTTACAGCAAAACAAAATGGACTAAGACAGTAAGAAAAGTTTTATTGGATTACAGCCATGCCTATTTGCTTATACATTGTCTATGGCTTCTTTTTTTTGTTTGTTTTAAGGGCTTTATTGAGATATTTTTACATAGTATACAGTTCACTCATTTAAAGTGTAAATCATATTTTTATTTTTATTTATTTATTTATTTATTTATTTATTTATTTATTTATTTATTTATTGAGACGGAGTCTCACTCTGTCGCCCCGGCTGGAGTGCAGTGGTGCAATCTCAGCTCACTGCAACCTCTGCCTCCTGGGTTCAAAGGATTCTTCTGCCTCAGCCTCCCATGTAGCTGGGATTACAGGCTCCCACCACCATGCCTGGCTAGGAAATCACATTTTTAGAAAATGATGCCTCATTATTACAGGACAAGAGGTAGATGGGAGACTGTCTATTTACTGGTGTCTCAAAAATGAAGTAGCATCAATGTGAGCATGGGGAGTGCTGAAGAGGGGGCGAAGGAGTTAAAAAGGGAAAGAAGAGGGTGGGCTCTTTACAGTTAACTCCTGACTTAGCATTTTACTTTAAAGACTTTAAGGACAACAGCAAATGGATTCCTGGAAGTATATGGATAGATGATTTTAGAGCACTCAAGCCCTGCTCTTCATAAAAGAAACTACACACAAATAATCCACCTGTCAAGGTACATGTCTCTCTAATGTGCTGAGGATGGGGGGAAATGGGGAAAACAAGAATGCCAATGGCTACAGTAAAGGCAGAAGAAATATTAGTACAACATACTGTTCGAGTTCAAAGGAAGATGTGATTCTGGAAGTTTTCAAAGCCCTTTGCATGGTTCTCTCACTAACCTTCATTACAATGATATGGGGCAGGATTATTCTCCCTACTTTACAGGTGAGGAACCTAAATGAGCCTTCCTTTTTCAAGATTCATTAGACTCCAAGCCCCCATCCTTGAAGTACAGTCGGCTGACACCAGGGCTGTCTGGGATCCTTTAGGAACACCTCAAGCCAAGACCTCCCTACACTGCAGAGAAGGATTAAGGACCATGGCAAATGCCCTAGGCCCTTATATCTGGCAGTGGACCTAGAGGACATGCTTACTCATGGGGAGGGGAGGGGAACATGGGAGAGAAAAGTCAGGAGTAAGGCAGGCACATTTAGGAGAAAGTGTAGAGAGTGGCCCCGCTGACAGGGGCCATTCCTTCTAGGTACAACTAGGAGGCAGGAGAACATAGTGGTTAGAAATGTTCACATGGGAACTGTGGAGTCACACAGCCTGAGTTCCAATTCTGTTTGTCCCATTTACCTTCTGCATAACTTTAGATGATTCATTAAAACTTTTTTTTTTTTTTTTTTTGAGACAGAGTTTCGCTCTTGACACCCAGGCTGGAGTGCAGTGGCGCGATCTTGGCTCACTGCAATCTCCGCCTCCCAGGTTCAAGCAGTTCTCCCACCTCAGTCTCCTGAGTAGCTGGGATTACAGGCGTGCGTGACCATGCCTGGCTAATTTTTCTTTTGTATTATTAGTAGAGAAGGGGTTTCACCATTTTGGCCAGGCTGGTCTTGAACTCCTGACCTCAGGTGATCCACTCGCCTTGGCCTCTCAAAGTGTTGGGATTACAGGCGTGAGCCACCACGCCTGGCCTACTTAACCTTTTTAACCTATCCATGCCTCAGTTTCCTCAACTGTAAAATGGGACTAATTGTTTTCTCATAGGGTTATTTTGAGAACTCAACTAATTTTTATAAAGCTCTAAGAATAGTGCCTAGTATGTAGTGAGCACTCCAACCATGTTGGCTGCTCTTAATACACATTTAGAAATACTGTTGGAGCTAGAATTTGGAAAGATTGAAATGTCAAGCTATAAACTTATCCTTGATTCTGTTGCTCTTGGTTTTTGAACATGAAGAAATCAGAGTTTTGGGAAGGTTTGCCTATGTTCGAATGGATTCAAGTCGTAGGAAAACTGGAATCAAGAGACCAGTGAAGGCGTGGCTGACAAGTTCTTTATGGTAATTTCATTGTCTGGGAGAGAGGAGGGCTGGCCACTGCTGACTGCACAGGAGCTGTCAGTGCCTGTCGAATCGCCTGCTCTGAGGTGGTAGTTTGGCTGTTACAGCCCAGATTTCACTGTCAGGGAGGACTTTTGCCTATTACTTTATAGGAAATAGGGATCATTTTCTTTCACCCACCAGGGAGAGTGACTGTCTTTATGAAGCACCTTGGTAAAGAGGAAGAAGACCCGGGGTCTTGGCACAAAGAGTCCAGTTCAAGAACTGGCAGCAGGCTGGAACCAGCAATGCCAACCAACAGCCAAGTGGAGTTGGGCCCTATTTTAAGGACATTGAAGCGCTCACCTAAAATTCTTCTCCTTGGAGATGACCTAACAGAGTGCCATCCTGCTGTTTCTGGTTGATGGCAGGCTTGGCTGCAAAGAGAGCTCTTCCCAAGATGAACTTTTTCCATACTGTGATCATCCCTCTTTCTCCCTTGACATTTGCACAGTCTATTGGGAGTTGGACTGAAGGGGCTCCGAGCTGATGGGCTGTTTGGGCCCCTTTCCCCCTCTACGTTACACATATATCCAAGCCTTTCATATACTGTGCATGGGCTCTCTCTGACTTTGCCTGTCTATCCTGAGTGGGGCTTTGTCTAAACGTGGTGCCCAATAACTTCAAGGGATCAAGTGCTTTCGAGAAATGTTTCTCCTAAGAAGATGAGCTAGGGGGAATTGAAAGCAAGGCTGCCAGCTTTGATGTCTTAAGTATGAAATTTCAATGGCTTACCAGCTGCCAAACTCTGATTTTAGTGCAGCTGGAGTAAGATTTAAGGAAATGATCACATCCCATGTCCCACGGGAGACAAGTAATGATGGAGGAATAGCCCAAGGAACCCAGGACAGGAGAGGCTGGAGATTCTGACCAGGGGTTTTCAACTGGCCTAGGTGATCTAAGAAATATCTCTCTATATATTTCTAAAGATAATTTTGTTTGGTATTTTTCATTATAAAATGCATGCTTATTATCAGAAATTCAGAAAATATGAAAAATCAGAAAGAGAAAAACAAAGTAATAGTTTTGCCATTCCATTCTCCAAAGAAACACATTTCTTTCCAGTTCTTTTTTTCCTTCCAGGATATTTCCTTCCAGTTCTTTTTTTTTTTTTTTTATGATTTAAAGAATCATTGTTTGTCTGTTTACCTTCCTACATATCTACTTATCTATTTGTCTCATTTAGTTCTATAATTGCCCTCGCTTCGGCTTATTTGGTTGATTGGTTTTATTTTTGTTTTGTCCAGCTAGCATAGTAAGATACATTTTTCAAATTACTGCAAATTTCTGCAATTTTCATACTAGACCAGGGATTCCTAAGAGTTAGGGTGCTAAAATCACCTTAAGAATATATGAAAATTCTGGGGTGGTGCCTGAGACTCTGCTTTTTGGCAATTTTGAGGCATGCAGTTCATAGACCATACTTTGGGAATCATTTATGTCAGGCTCAATATAATGTTTATATGATCCATTGAGTGGATTTTTTACAAATTCACCCATTTCTGTTATACAAGATATATAGATTGTTTACAGTCATTCGTTAAGTATAAACAATGCTACAATGAACATTTTCAGTTATTCATCTGTTCATTCATTCAACAGACTTTTTTTAAAGAGAGTCATTAATAACTTTTAATCTATCTCTTGCAGGCATAGGATTCTTTTTTTTGTTGTTATTATACTTTAAGTATTAGGGTACATGTGCACAACGTGCAGGTTTGTTACATATGTATACATGTGCCATGTTAGTGTGCTGCACCCATTAACTCGTCATTTACATTAGGTATATCTCCTAATGCTACCCCTCTCCCCTCCCCCCATCCCATGACAGGCCCTGGTGTGTGATATTCCCCTTCCTGTGTCCAAATGTTCACCCCATGAGAACATGCGGTGTTTGGTTTTTTGTCCTTGTGGTAGTTTGCTGAGAATAATGGTTTCCAGCTTCATCCATGTCCCTACAAAGGACATGAACTCATCATTTTTTATGGCTGCATAGTATTCCATGTGTATATGTGCCACATTTTCTCAATCCAGTCTATCATTGTTGGACATTTGGGTTGGTTCCAAGTCTTTGCTATTGTGAATAGTGCCGCAATAAACATACGTGTGCGTGTGTCTTTATAGCAGCATGATTTATAATCCTTTGGGTATATACCCAGTAATGGGATGGCTGGGTCAAATGGTATTTCTAGTTCTAGATCCCTGAGGAATCACCACACTGACTTCCACAGTGGTTGAACTGGTTTACAGTCCCACCGACAGTGTAAAAGTGTTCCTATTTCTCCACATCCTCTCCAGCACCTGTTGTTTCCTGACTTTTTAATGATTGCCATTCTAACTGGCATGAGATGGTATCTCAATGTGGTTTTGATTTGCATTTCTCTGATGGCCAGTGATGATGAGCATTTTTTCATGTGTCTTTTGGCTGCATAAATGTCTTCTTTTGAGAAGTGTCTGTTCATATCCTTTGCCTGCTTGTTGATGGGGTTGTTTGTTTTTTTCTTGTAAATTTGTTTGAGTTCTTTGTAGATTCTGGATATTAGCCCTTTGTCAGATGGTAGATTGCAAAAATTTTCTCCCATTCTGTAGGTTGCCTGTTCACTCTGATGGTACTTTCTTTTGCTGTGCAGAAGCTCTTTAGTTTAGTTAGATCTCCTTTGTCAATTTTGGCTTTTGTTGCCATTGCTTTTGGTGTTTTAGACATGAAGTCCTTGCCCATGCCTATGTCCTGAATGGTATTGCCTATGTTTTCTTCTAGGGTTTTTATGGTTTTAGGTCTAACATTTAAGTCTTTAATCCATCTTGAATTAATTTTTGTAAAAGGTGTAAGGAAGGGATCCAGTTGCAGCTTTCAACATATGGCTAGCCAATTTTCCCAGCACCATTTATTAAATAGGGAATCCTTTCCCCATTTCTTGTTTTTGTCAGGGTTGTCAAAGATCAGATGGTTGTAGATGTGTGGCATTATTTCTGAGGGCTCTGTTCTGTTCCATTGGTCTATATCTCTGTTTTGGTACCAGTACCATGCTGTTTTGGTTCCTGTAGCCTTGTAGTATAGTTTGAAGTCAGGTAGCATGATGCCTCCAGCTTTGTGCTTTTGGCTTAGGATTGATTTGGCAATGCGGGCTCTTTTTTGGTTCCACATGAACTTTAAAGTAGTTTTTTCCAATTCTGTGAAGAAAGTCATTGGTAGCTTGATGGGAATGGCATTGAATCTATAAATTACCTTGCACAGTATGGCCATTTTCACGATATTGATTCTTCCTACCCATGAGCATGGAATGTTCTTCCATTTGTTTGTATCCTCTTTTATTTCCTTGAGCAGTGGTTTGTAGTTCTCCTTGAAGAGGTCCTTCACATCTGTTGTAAGTTGGATTCCTAGGTATTTTATTCTCTTTGAAGCAATTGTGAATGGGAGTTCACTCATGAGTTGGCCCTCTGTTTGTCTGTTATTGATGTATAAGAATACTTGTGATTTTTGCACATTGATTTTGTATCCTGAGACTTTGCTGAAGTTGCTTATCAGCTTAAGGAGATTTTGGGCCGAGACGATGGGGCTTTCTAGATATACAATCATGTCATCTGCAAACAGGGACAATTTGACTTCCTCTTTTCCTAGTTGAATACCCTTTATTTCCTTCTCCTGCCTGATTGCCCTGGCCAGAACTTCCAACACTATGTTGAATAGGAGTGGTGAGAGAGGGCATCCCTGTCTTGTGCCAGTTTTCAAAGGGAATGCTTCCAGTTTTTGCCCATTCAGTATGATATTGGCTGTGTGTTTGTCATAGATAGCTCTTATTATTTTGAGATGCATCCCATCAATACCTAATTTATTGAGAGTTTTTAGCATGAAGGGCTCAACAGACATTTTTGAGCACCTGCGTAAGGTAAGCCTTTTTTTCCAGGTGTTGGAAAGATCAGTGGCAAGACAGACCCAGTTCCTGCTTTTGCTTAATGGAGATAAAGACAGACCCACAAAATTAGATTGCTGCAAATGGTTGTGAATGCTGTGAAGGAAAGTTTCAGACTGCTATGGGGGAGGCAAATAATTTAGATTCAGAAAGCCTCTGTGAGTACGTGACATACAGGTGAAGCTTGAAGGAAGAATAGGAGTTAGCAGACATCACTTTTAAGATTTGCAGAAGTGGAATTATTGGATTAAAGGGTATTAACTTTTAAAACAACCTTCTTAATCTCCCCTCCCCCTCAGGCTTTAGTGTGCCGGACGTATATCAGTCAGGGTCCAGTTGGGAAAAGACAAACCACATTTGGTATTTCACATGGAGGGGGTTTAATACAGGGGATTAGTTATAAAATAGTTTGATGGGTTGAAAGAGCAAATGGGAAGGGTGAAGTGAAGCAGAGATTAGTAAGTGCAGGAAGCTCCCTACCTAGTGCTGAGGGAATAAGGAAAGCTATAGTGTATCTGGAGCCCACCAGTCCCTCTTTGCTAAGCTGCACTACTGAGGGGCTGTGGATGCTTACCAGCCCGTGCTGGAATCAGCGAGAAGGGACTATGAAGGCTGATGTTGGAGTCAGAGAACAGGCACTGCACAGCTTGTGCTGTGACCTCCAGGGTGCTGGGCCATGAGCCATGACGTCTGAGGAGTACTGGTGGCTGGTGATGAGAATGCTGAGTGGACTCTGTATGACTGAAGCTGAGGTCCGATGGGGTGCCACTTGGCTGATGCTGAGATTGGGAGTGGCTGGTAAGCTCTGGGCCTGGGATCAAGGAAGAGGCCTGAGATCAACAAAGAGGGGGAAACTGCCAAATGATGCTGGAGGTCTAGCTGTCCTCTGCTGCTGGAAGGACACTGTGAAGAAATACGGGACGTGAAAACAGGAAATCCCTTCCTTTTGCCTTCCCAGATCTCCCTGTCAACAAAGCCTAAGCAAAAGCCACCATGCAAGAGAATATGGGAAATGCAGGTTTTGGTGTCCCAGGCAGAGACAGGCAGAAATGAGACCTGAGAATAAACAGGCAGATGGCCAGCACACAGAGAAAGGAGACATCCTTATACCTGTCTCCTGTCCTCTCCTGCTTTTGCACTGCGCCTGGGGGCATTAGACCTGCTCAGTGGTTATCCATTCCATGGCTCCACTTGTCTTCATAAAATTCTTTTTTTCCCTAAATGTCTTTGTGCATAAACCTAACTCTGAATTATCAAAGTCAACACAAAATGTCTATTGTATGGATGGATGACAGGTGGATGAATGATGAATGAATGAATCATAGCTGCTCCTACATATTTCTAAGTATCTGGTACTGTTCTACATTCCTTCTTTCATTTAAGCCTCACATCTGCCCCTATAGGTAGGCAGTATCATTCCTGTTTGACGATGAGACAGTAGCTCAAAGGGTTGAAGTGACTTACACACCATCACACACCTCCTAAGTAATGAGGAGATCCAAACCCCGGTCTGTTGGCCTTCATTCCTGCTACACCTCTGGAAACATCGATAATGCAGGCCAACATTTAAAGGCCATTCTTGAGAGATTCTTAGAGGCAGGTGGGAAGTGGCTTAGTTGAACATACACGAGCATCTATTAGGGTATATTGGTAATAGCTTGGAAATGAGCTGACCCTGGAAGTCCAGTGGAAATGACAGCCTTGTGATTCCAGGCCACGACGTGGCTCCAGGCTCCTGTCTAAAAACTTCCCCCTGACCTTTTCCTAACACTTGGCATTTTAGTGTTCCGTTGATTACAGATCACTTACATGCAGCACACAGTTGACTGTTTGTTAAAATAGAAAGTGGAAAAAAAAATAGAAAAGAAAGTATGTGCTTGCCAGAGCGGTGCTGTGGAACGGCTGTTCCCAAGGTATTCATCGCAGTACGTCTAAACACCTATAATTAAACTAGCTTTGGAGCCATGCCTCTTGGAGAGGGTGGAAGAATCAATTCTGCAGTATTTGGATCTTGTTCTTTGTATACACTGCTCAGCAGTAAAGATGTTCAAAAAGGACCAGATGCTGTGGCTCAAGAATGCAATTACCCACCTATCAGGGGTGTATGGATGATGGTCTGATCTTGGGGACATCCAAGCCCAGGGGAGCAGAAGGAAACAGACAAGTGATGAATACGGTGGCCTCTGGTCCTCTGTGCCTGTACCCCAATTTCATTTCCTTGCTGGGGATTTTATTTATGTAGCTCTGATGAATGATCGCTGGGTCGCTTTGTGTTAAACAGCTAATTAATGGGAACTCAAGTCAGCTGTCCTATTTATGAGACTCTGTAGCAGGCAGAGACACTTCACTCATCTGGAAAAAATAAGTTGGGATCAAGCTGCATCTTCTACATAAATACGTGAGGTGCTGCTGTCAGACGCCAGTACCAGTCAGCACTGTCTGGCTTAACATGAATCACTGAAATGACCCGGACCTTCAGTCTGAGTTGATTGTAGCTAATGTGTGCCATATAATCTCATACGCTCAGAATGTCTTGTGAACCAAGCATGCTATCAAGATACAGTTTTAATTAACATTTGCTTTTTAGATAATATACGCAATTTATTTTGGCAGGAGTTCATTGAAAGTAAAATCTACATAATTAAGATACTAAACCTGCAATATTTTTTTTCTTTGCAGTATTTTTTGCTAAATGGCACAGAATCAGCAACACTTATTACCCAGTAGATAGCTGTAATGGGCAATCACAATTCATAGTTTCTTTCTTTATTAAAAATTGTTTCTCTAACTAGATGATACAAAGTCATATAGTTGATTCTGTTCACTTTTTAAGTTCAGGGGTGTCAGGTCTTTTTCGAAGTTCAATTTCATTAAAAATAAAACAAACACATTCATGACTCTCTCGCACAGAAATCTGCTATAAAATTATAGCTTATTTTAGAAAGTAATATTATTTTATGAGCTTATTTCACTAAGTTTTTCACCATAAAGGATGATGTAACTCTGGGGCATGATCAGTTGGGAATGGGCATGCTAGGAGAAACCTTAAAGATCATTAAAATGATTCCTTGCTTTATGAAGAAGGCCACTGAGTCTCAGAGTGGAAATGTGACTCACCCATGTTCATACAACACACTGGAGCCTGAACCAAGACTAGAACCCACAACCCTTAACAAGCCACACTTGTTTTGTACTATTCTAGCTGCTGTTGCTATGTACTATTCTATCATGGCCACCAGATACCTGTGCTTTTTGAGAAACATCTGCCCTCTACCCTAAAGGAGCCTCCTGCACTCTCTTCGATGATGTCTTGTAAGTTTGGAAATGCCTCTGTATCATGTAAAATAGGCTTTTTTTTTTTTTTTAAAGGAAAATAGACCTGGTTCCCAAGACACTTCCTTTAAAGTGAAGAGCAGCACCATGGCTGAATCCCAATTGCTTTTGTTCTTTGTGATAATTCCTATAATTGGGTCAGAGGGCTAATGACTTGGCTTCACGAATCTAAACCATATGCCTCCATGATTTGCAGCCAGCTGAGTGCTGTTCACCACAGAAGCCCAGGGCCTCAGCTGAGAAAAGCAGCAGCCAGACCGGAGCTGGGAGCAGGAAGCAGAACGGACCCTGGTTATGAGGCCATTTTATAGATCTTCCCTCCACCCCTTCCAATCTGCTTGGTTTCTGAGCTGCCAAGTTCTTCCTAGACAGGCCCTTGACAGGGGCCTTTCCTGAGGACTCTGACTGCGCTTGGAATATGGTAGGCAGGATTGTGCCTGTGTCAGTCTCTTCACTCAGATCTGCAGTAAGCCACTAATTAGTGTCAGTAATTGCTGGAGGAGAGGATAGCTGGCTGCCCATCAGGATGCGGGAGGAGGGGTTGCTAGTGCTCTCCCTCATTTCCTCCCTCCCTGGCTCCCTTCTCTCTAGCGTTAAGCAATAAATCTATATTGGTTAAATCGGCTGTTGGGCTGCTTGTTGAAAAGGACATCGGTGGAGTCCTGTCAGGTTAATGGGTTTAGCTAACGTATGGGCACAAGGATGAGTAACTCCGATCAGGCATCATAGCCAAAGGCAGGAGGGTGGAGGTCTCCCAGAGTCATCAGAGCAGGGGACTCAAAGATACACTTCTGGGGACCTGGGCCCTGGGCTGGTAGGAGGGAAGTTTCAATAAATCTGTTTTTTGGGAGCAATTCTGTTAAAAGAAGGAGAAAATAGTTTAGTCATGCCCTGCACAATGACGTTTCAGGCAATGATGGATTGCATGTAAGACAGTTGTTCCATAAGATTATAACAGAGCATCTATAGATACTTGATGTTATTATTGCAGATCAAGTAGGGGAAAGGACTTATATTTAGTAATGGTGCTGGGTAATTTGGTTTCCATGTGAAATATATATGTGTGTGTGTGTGTGTATATATATAGTATATATAAAACAATGTTATTAATGTGTGTGTGTATATATATATATATACACACACATACCTTCTAGGTTTATGTAATGCTCTCTGATGTTTGCACAATGACGAAATCATCTACAATGCATTTCTCAGAGCATGTATCCCCATCGTTAAGCAACGCGTGACTTTAATCTGTGAGCCACATACCAACAGATGGTGGGGAGGATAGAGGGCTCAGACTTCACACAGACTGGGCTACTACTACTGATGCTGCTAACTAATTGCTGTAACCTGGGGCAGGGGATTAACTTCTCTTAGCTTCAGATTTCTCATCACTACTATGAGGCGAGAAAGAGCATCTATCTCATAGGGTCGTTGACAGCTAATACATATACATTGCTTAGTATATAATCACTGTTCTTAAGTAGGAGCACTTATTACATAGTATGAATTAGGTTAAAATATGTAACACACCAGGCACTTGGGTGCTTGTGTGCTAGTAAATTTCAGTGTAATTTCATACAGACCCTGGAGCATCTTTACAGTCAGGTCAGGAGACCTAATGGTTTCTGGTTACCACATGGTCAGTTCTCTCTTTACCATCCCTCTCCCGCCTTTTTGGCATGTGAGAAAGATGTGAATGAATCATGGCCACCAGATACCTGTGCTGTGTGCAGCCTCCTCTGTAGGTGCACCGTGCCTGAGTGCTTGGTGTAGTGGTACTGAGGGCACCAAGAGCCCTGCTTATGTCCTGATAAAATGTTTTAAGATATATTGCAAGTCCTCAATAATTTGGACACAGAATAACTAATGACATGGAGCAGTTGTGTTTTTGCTTAATTGGCATGTGACATAATTATAAAACAATGTTATTAATGTGTATAAGTGTTTTTACATTCAGTTCCCTGAAGCTAGGTGCTTTTGTTGCTTACAATGTTCCTTTGCTTAGCAAATCTATCTATCTATCTATCTATCTATCTATCTATCTATCTATCTATTTATCTATCTGCATATTATATTCTTATTTTTATATGTGTATTTGCTAAGAAAATGTGTATTGCCTATGTGCATACACATCTATTCATTTATTCATTCCACAAATATTTATTGAGCACCAAGAGAAGGGCAGAATTTTAGAACGAGAAGGGACTTAGGCAGTCATTCTATTCAGGGCTCTAAGTTTAGGGAAAAGGAACCTGGAATCTTAACATAACAAGGTTCTCTCTCCTCCCGGGTACCCTCTTCCCTCATCTTCACTTAGATTCCATGGTCCATCAATATAATTACTGTAATAATGGGCCTCAATAGCTTTCCCTTTCACCTTCCATCCTGCTAGGCTGGCCAGACCACAATTCTGGGGAGCCTCACTGTGCCCCTCTGCCTGACACCATAGCAGCTGCCTTTTGTGGGATAAAAGCCCACAGCTGGGCAGCCTGATTGTATCTCATGACCACACACCTTCATCTCAGAGAGTATGGCAGAGTGGTTAAGAGCTAAGCCATATTGTCTGGGTTTGTGTAGTGGTTCTATCATGTTCTAGCTGTGGGACCATAGGCAAGTTACTTCACCTGTCAGTGCTTTATTTTCCTCATGTTCAATGAAGGTAATAGTTTTTATCTCATAGGGATGTTTTGAGGATTAAAGAATTCAAAATATATGAGGCATTTAGAGCAGTGCCTGATGCTATATAGGTATTGGTTCATTATGGTTATCGTATACTCTTTATTGCTAAGCAAACTTTTCTACATACACAATGGCTGCTGGGGTTCCAGCTATCCAAGTCACATTCCAGGAAGCAGGAATGGAAAAGGGGCTTCTGCTTTTTAAGAATCCTTTCCAGAAGTTTCTCACTACTTCCATTGGGAGAACCTGGTTTCATGGACATACTTAGCTTTAAGAAAGACTGATAAATGAGATCACTATTTCAAGTAGTATTGTGCCCCAGTCGAGATACTGTTACTGAGGAAGAAGGAAGAATGTCATTCAGGCAATGACAAACTCTATTACAAGCTTTGGCTAAATGTAATGAATTCTCTGCATTCCTGTCACCAAAGTGAACAGGGGCATTCATCCTACTCCTTTACATATTTCTGCCTGTTTTGACCTCTCTAATACCACAGCCTCCAGGTTTTCCTCCTACCTCCCTAGCCACTGTCTTTTCATGTCTTTTGCTGGTTTCTCTTCTTCTTCTCAATCTCTGTATGTTAGTGAGCCCCAGTGTTAATACTGAATCTTCCACTTTTCTCCACCTACACTCACTTCATGGTGGTGGATACCCTACACATGCTGGTGCCTCCAAAGTTTACATCTCTAGCCCAGACTTCTTCCCTGAGCTTCAGACTCATACCTACTTATCTCCATCTTGAAATGTACAGTTCTGAAATATAGCTCTTGATTTTCCAGCTAACATGTTTCTCTCCTACCTGTCGCTATCTTGGCACATTAACACACCACCAATCCACTTGAAGCCAAATATTTAGAAGCCATCCTTGATGCTTCCTTATCATTCAACCGCTCACTCCATTGCAATTTCCAAATGATTGTCAAATCTGTCCGCCTCTTTCCCCTCTGCAGGCACTGCTCTAGTCCAAACCAGCAACCTTCCTCACCTCAACTGCTGTGATACCCTCTCCTTGCACCAACCCCCTCTGCTCTGCTACAGAAGAAAGCATGGAAGGAGGAAGACTTTCACGCTTTATTCTGTAGCAGAGCAGAGGGGTTTAATGCAAGGACTCTAGAGCCAGACTGTGTGGGTTCAAATCTTAGCCTCAACACCTACTAGTTTTGTGACTTGGGCAAGTTTTTTTGCCTCAGTTTCTTCATCCATAAAATGAACATAATAATGGTACCTATTTTGTATGGTTATTGTGAGCAATAAATAAGTTAATATACCTAAGCACTTACAGCAATGCCTAGTATATAAGTGCAATCAATAAATGTTAGCTATTATCATTAGCTATTATTACCATACATTTTTTATGGAGCAGTTGGAATAATCTTTTAAAAACATAAATTCAGTTCTATCATTCTTGTGCTTAAGATTCTCCAGTGAGTTCCCATTTCAGTTACAATGGAATTCTAACAGATTACGATGGCTAAAGGCTCTACATTTCCTAGCCCTTGACTCCTCCCGTCCGTACAACTTTCTCCCCATCACTCACCATCCTTAAGCTGCGCTGGCTTTATTTTAGATCCTTTGACATTTGAAGCTCTTTGCTTCCTTTGGGGGCTCTGCCCTTGTTCTTCCCTCTGCCTGGCATACTCTGCCTTCACTCCAGCTGTTCATAGGACTAGTTTCTTCCTATTTTTTAGGTCTCAGTTCAATTATCTCCTGCTCCAAAAGGCCCCCTCTGACCATGTACCTCAAGGGGTAGCCTTGCGCTGATTACTCTTCCTCTTTATTTTCCATGGTATTTATTACCATTTTCAGTTTTCTTGTTGGTTTGTTTGCTTAGTCTATAGTGTGTCTCTCTCTGCTTTGATACGTGAGAATGCAGACCTCACTTACTGTGTACGGTTGCAGATCCCAGGACCTTAAACAATAGTGGATGTAGTAGATGCTCACAAACCAGCTGGTGAATGAAAGACCCTCGAGCAAGATTTTGAAGAATAAATAGGAATTTTCCAGACACTCAAGGAGAGGCAAGGATTTGAGGCAAAGGAAACATCATTTGCCAATGCATGCAGATCTGACACATCACAGTGCCCAGCTATTAAAAGCATGGTACGTCCCTGATACCAGCAGCATCAGCTTCACCTAGGAACTTGTTAGGAATGCAGAATCTCAGGCTGAGGCCTGTGATCCACCAAATCAGAATCTGCATTTTAAGTGGACTTCCAGGTGATTCCTTTGAGAAACAGTGGGGTTGTACATTTGGGGAACTGGAAATAACCATAATTGCCAGAGCATGAAGTACAAAGGAAGATGTATGAATTTGAATGTAAATTCAGATACATGTGACAGGCCCAAAATAATAGTGGTTTAACAAGACCAGATACATTTGTTTGCATTTTATGTAAAGTCCAAGCTAATATGGCTGGTTTTTGGTTAAATTTATCAGAGGCCTGGCACATTGTAAGTAGACCATAAAGATAAATTCTCCTCCCCGTCCTCTGGTAAAGATTTTCTAAGATTTTGAGCTGCTGCTTTGTGCTTGGTTGAAACCATCCTTCTGAGCTGTATTCCACAATAACCAGTGAGCACCCACAACCTGCTGGGAGCTGGGGACTCAGTAGTGAGGGAGATGTGACATCATCCCTCAAGTTGCTTAGCCTCTGGTGTGAAGACAAGCATGGAAATACGCAATTGGGATATAGTTTCTGATTCCTCCTTGTGACTTCATTTCTTGGGAATATCGGGAATAAAGGTCAGCAGGGTAAATGAGAAGGCTCCAGAAGTGAGGCCTCATGTGACTGAGGTTGGGGAGAAAGAAGGTGGAAGGGAGCACAGAGGACTCCAGTTTTTTCCTCCAATATTTGATGAATACTCAACCAAAAGAATAAGGACAGCAAGCAATGAATTAAAACACACTGAATAACACAAAAAGGAACCTACGTGTCTAGAGTGATACTAAAAATTGAAAAGGGAGAGGGAAAGCTCTTTTTAGAAGATCATAGAAGCCAACTAACTTAGAGGAATGATAGAATTAGAAAACTGTGTTGAAACCATGGTTACAATAACTGAATTGAGTAAGTATTAACAACCGATGCTGATAGGGTTTGGCTGTGTCCCCACCCAAATCTCATCTTGAATGGTAGCTCCCATAATTCCCACGTGTCATGGGAGGGACCTGGTGGGAGGTAATTGAATCATGGGGGTGGATCTTTCCTGTGCTGTTCTCATGATAGTGAATAAGTCTCACGAGATCTGATGGTTTTATAAAGGGGAGTTCCTCTGCACACATTCTCTCCTGCCTGCCAACATGGAAGATGGGCCTTTGCTTCTCCTTTGCCTTCCGCCATGATTGTGAGGCCTCCCCAACCATGTGGAATGGTGAGTCCATTAAACCTCTTTCCTTTATAAATGACCCAGTCTCGGGTATGTCTTTATTAGCAGTGTGAGAGTGGACTAATACAGATGCTTACATTATTGTATTAAAAGTTGTTTGGGAAAAGGATATTCATATGGTCTTAAATACAGTCTCAAATTGCACTCCACAGAAAACTGATGGATTACACAGGGAAAAGGTACCTTTACAATGCAGAAATCTGATGAACACCAGATGATAAATTTAATGTCCTCAGTGACGGAGCTAACTGAAATCATGTCACTCAAATTGAGGATTATTCTGTAAAACGGCTGGCTTAGACTACTCAAAACTGTATGTGTCCTGGAGAAAAAATGCAAGGACCAGCTTCACATTAAAAGCTAACAAGAAATGACAATTAAATGCAAAACATGGCCCTTGATTTGATCCTAAATGGGAAAGAGATGCTGAAAGGACATTATTGAGACAATTAGGGACATCTGAATATGGTCTGTATGTTAGGTAATAATTCTTTAATGTACCAAGTGAGATCGTAGTATTGTGGTTACCCAGAAAAATGCCCTTATTCTTAGAAGATACAGGCAAAATAATTTGGGGGTAAACAGGATAACGATATTGCCAAGTTATTCTCCAGTAGTTTCAGAAAAAAATATATAGAAAAGATATATAGAGAAAAAGATAAGACACGTGGCAATTGTTAACATTTGGTGAATCTAGTAAAAAGTACTCAAGTGTTCTTTGTGCTATAATTAAAGCTTTTCAATACTTTTCAATAGTTTCTTTCTTTTTTTTTTTTTTTTTTTGAGACAAGATCTCACTCCGTTGATCAGGCTGGAGACCAGTGGTGTTATCTTGGCTCACTGCAACCTCCACCTCCTGAACTCAAGTGATCCTCCCACCCCAGCCTCCCAAATAGCTGGGACCACACAGATGTGCACTACCATGCCCAGCTAATTTTGTATTTTTTGTAGAGATGGGGTTTTGCCATGTTGCCCGCGTGTTTGTTTGTTTGTTTGTTTGTTTTTAATACAAAGAATGTTTTACTAGCTCTGGTAGCTGATCCTATAAGACCAAGTTCAGAGTACACAATGAATTCTCCAATCTCACATCATTTGGGATTCGCAGTGGGGTTGGCTGTGAGAAGGAATGGTGGAGCTGGGGTTCTGCAGGCTCAGATTCAGCCTCTGTCTGAACCTTACATCATCTGCCTTCTCTTTGCAGTGCCTGAACTAACAAGCCATGAATTCAGCGCCTGACAGACTGGGAAGCACTGGGGAGTAAAGTCTGCTTTCCTTTTAAAACACAATATCAGACTTAAAGCCACCTCCTGTATCTAGGCCCCTTTTCTGCTGGCTAGGGAGGCTCTGGGAAAAGAAAGGCCAGCAGCAGGTCATCAGGGTGGGTTAGGGTGCTGGGGTATTTATTTGTAGCAGTGAGAGGGGCTATTATTAGTGTAGTGGGAGAAGTAGAGATGAGATGAAATTGTAATTGTGAGAGTTGGAGAAGAGTAAATTTCAAAGAACATTTTTAGTCACAGATGGTTGAAGAGAAATACGGAGAACAGGCCCCAGCACCTCGTCTTCCTAGCTGATTGCAGGGAGGGGGAGCTCGCTAATGAACACATTGATTTCCCAGCTCCTCAGAACAATAGCAAATGCTTTCTGTGGTTATTAATTGGGAACCCGCAGCAGGTGTGGGGGATGGAAGGCGCTCATGATTCTAAGTTTATCTTTAAGGGTTAGGCCAATATAAAGAGAATGTAAAAAGCAAGAAGGAAGGTCATTTAATAGCATAGCAGGAGAGCTGGACAGACTTGCTGCAACTCTCAGGCTTGCTACTGAACAGCTTACCTTCTGTAAGCCTTTGTTTTCCTCTTTGGTAAAAATTAGAATAATTTTTCCTTTATATGGTTAGCATGAGAACTAAATGACATAGTTAACATATGTAAAAGTACTTTGTAAGCGTTCTTGCACCATACATTATTTTTCTTCCAGAAAAACTTATCCAAGGAGTGTTTATGAAGCACCTGCTGTGTTCCAGGCTCTGTGCTAGGTTTGAGGAATATGGCAGTGAACTGGAAAATATAGTCCCTGCCCCCATAGAATCAGTAATCTAGCAAGAAAGAACATTCACCAAGTAATTACAAATGGATAGAGATGTACTGACTTCTCTTAGAAGCAGGAAACAGGCAGAGCTGGGAAGTCAGAGAAGGCCTGAAGGAAGTAATTATCATCAAGGGGACCCATCATAAACAGAAATACTACTAAGCTCCCCTACATGGTGGGGTCAAAGACATAAATGCTGACCCTGGTTGGCCACATGGACGAAGGTCTAAAAACTTGTGAAGGATGGATTGACTTATATTTCCCCAGTTGAGGAAAGAGAAACCAGTGTGTCCTTAGAATGACCCCTATAGTCTCGCTTGCTCAGGTAGCCTAGCCTTGAGCTAGTCAGCCATCAGGGCTGCAAGGCCTCTGCCGTGCAAACTCCCCAGGGACTGACTGGCATCCTAGAACAGGGTATTCCTCATTCTCGTTAGGCTGACTCTAATAACGAAGCTCATTTCCCCAAAGTGGTCAGGCAATTCCTGCTTTCTCTCAAATAAAGAAGGCAGCAGGGGACAGGGTCTCTCTCCTGGGTCAACCCAATACCCCCCAGTGTGTGCCATCTTGCTCACCCCCAAGAACACCTCTCTCCATGGGAGACTGTCCATTCCACTATCTCAGTGCCTGCAATTTTCCCCTAATAGCAATGCTGTGAGACTGTAACCAATAGCACTTGCGGTGTTTATCCTCAATCCTAGTCCCTTTTTATAAAACATCCCTTTTTATAAAACCACCCCGGAAAAACAGGACTTTTGGCCTGGGCACCCTGGCTCATACCTGGAATCTCAACTCTTTGGGAGGCCGAAATTGGAGGACAGCTTGAGCCTAGGAGTCAGAGGCTGCAGTTAACTATGATCACCCACTGTACTCCAGCCTGAGTGACAAAGTGAGACCCTGTCTCTAAAAAAAAAAAAAAAAAAAAAAGATAAACAAGACTTCTGGCAGGGAGACAAGAGGTTTGTGTTCAATTGCATTGAGCATGAGTTTCCTGAGCAGCCACTGAGAGATAAGCTCAGTGCTGGGCCTGGTGCATTCCGAGGTAAACGTACCTCTAGTCCAATGCGAGAGCTGGATCTTGACATAAATGCTGTGCATTGTGCAAGGTTAAAAGAAAGGTGAATGAAAGTATCATGAGGCTTCTAAAGTACTTTTTTTTTTTTTCTACCATTCACTCCTTGGGTAGCTTTGTGGAAAACAAGGAATCCTTGTTGTTTGATGGAGTCTGACTTTCTCCGTGAGTGGTGGCAGAGGTGATGGTCCGTGCATGTTTGCAGTCTCAGGGTAGGGTGTAGGAGTTGGGGTGGAACAAGTTGAATCCAGTGATACCTAAGATATCTTCAACTGCTTTGACCTTTATTCTGTTAAAATTCCGTGTGCCCTAATTATTTACCAGTGTGTAAAATGGGTATAATCATTCTTTGTGGTTTTAGAGACAGAGTTCCTGAATAGGACATAATGAGAGAATTTTCTGAGGGCTTCCACATCTAACAATGGTATAAGATCACACACTTTTCATTTTGCCTCCAGGATCCAAAGCAATTCCCATCCCTGTTGGTTTAGAACTGTAAGCTTCACACATAGATGAAATTATGAGACAGCTTCTATTTCATGAGGAAATTTTTAAAAATCATCTGCTCTCTATTCAAACTTCACAAAAGAAAAAAAGAAAGAAAACTCACACGTTTGCAAGAAACTGCTGGTGTTTTTGAATATCTCCCATAAGCAGGAGAATCTGGTTTTGAAAAATTTGAATTTTCTACATATGAAAAAACACATTTATCGATGATACAGATGAACTAAAATTATAAAGTAAATGTTCTTTAGGTTAAAAAAAAAAAAAGCTGCATTCTTATTCCCAGTCTCTGGAACAAACCAATCCCTACCCACACCACATCATTACCCCCACCTTACCCCTAAATGGCAAGGAATATGGAGGAAAAGATTGAATTTGTTTCCTGATTTAAGCATGTGTGCACGCGCATACGTGCACGCACACACGCACACATACACACACACACAATGTAGATACATGCCAGAGATATCACAGATCAGCTGGTTATATGTCCTAGCACTTTAAAAGTCTTAATTCATTTAATCCCACCACAATCCTATTAGCCTGGTGACTCTGATTATCCTTTTTTAAACCAAGTGGGGGCAGAGACGCCAAGTAACTCAACAAGGATCATAAGCTGAGAAGCAGTGTGCTGGGGTTGGAACCCAGGCAATAGAGCTTTGGTGACTGTGGACTTAACCACTATATTTGCTCCCTGATATTTTTTAATTAAGTTCCCTTGGTCCAAAGTCTTCCATATTTGGTATAAAATCTTCATCAAAAAGTTGCCTGTTGTGTACATGGGACCTCACTATTATTTCTTACAACTTCATGTGGATTTGTAATTATCTCAATAAAAATTTCAACTAAAAATGTTGACTAGCATGATGCATGTCTATCAGCAGCTTTCTCAAGTACAAGTGAATTAAAAATTTAAGATATACACAACTAATTTTAGAGATAAAATCACTTTGCAAATGTAAAGAAATATGGAAAAATCCCAGCCATTGGTAGTAGTAGACTCAAAAATGAGGTAGGTCAAAGTCCCAGTCAGCCTCTGTCTGGCGGAAACCCCTTAACTCGTCTGAGTCTCAGTTACCTAAATACGTAAAATGGGATAGTGATATCTACTTCATTGCATTGTTAGGAAAAGGCAGGTTTGTTAGAGTCCAAAGGTACTCTCAGTCTCCCTATGTCACCCTGAGTAGAGGGGCAGTAGGGACCAGCTGCAGGGAAGAGTCTTTACTGGGGTTTGCCTGTCATCTGCGGCCGGTTACTTCTTCAGCCCCTTTCTTCTACCGGTTTCCCTGGAACCCATTCCTTCCTGTGGAACCCACTGTCAGATTGTCATGTCAACTTCATGGGGACCGAAACATCTGCTCCTTTCAGTTCAACATGCTTCTCTTTCCCTTCCCAGATAAACTGGATTTGGAGTCACATTATCTCAGTTTAAATCCTGGTTTTGCTGTGTAGCTGCTGGCAAGCCACTTCCCCAGCTGGGTCTAAGCTTTCCCATCTGTAACATGAAGTGGTTGCACTGTTACTACAAGGTGTCCAAAGCTCCTCCTCCTCTAACATTCCTGCATTCCCTACAAGGAGTGAGAAATACCTACTCTTCCATCCATCTTTGTGTCATCCCAAGCTGCGTTTCCTTGCCATTTTCCTATCCCTTCAAAAATATTGGCCCCGGGGGAGGAGAGTGATACAATTTTAAGGCTGTAGTATTAGGGAAAAGGCACGAGCTGGCCAGCCCAACCTTAAAATGTATGAGGTCTCCATCATGAAGGCATGAAGCTGCCTCTAACCAAAGGAATTGAGAAGATGCGCTAATTGGAAAGACTCAGTGTTGCTAAACTGAAAATTTTGTGAAATCAATTGAGAGAAAAATCAATATGGGATTTTTTTTTTCCACAATGAAAAGACAAGATTCCCACACAATTAAGAATTGGGCCATGGTTTCCACACTCCGCCTGTCTCGTTCTCTTGTTCCTGTGCCACAACTGCTCATCAGAAATAATTAAACATTTTCCCACGGGCAACAATTACTTGCTTAAAATATTATGAGTAAGGAGAATACATTTATAATTACCTAACCTTTCTGAAGGTGAAAATATATATTATCCTTTGATAGAACATAGAAAGGAGTTCCTGGATCTGCCAGTGTGCTGTGCTCTATCCATCCTGATTACGCTAATTGCCTTGAGGAAAAGAACAATACTTTTTTTACAGATGCAGACCTTCTCTTTCATGTTCTGTAACTTTTAGGGATCAAACCATGGTTTCTTTTTCTTGTTGTTTTTGTAAGTCATTAAACGGCCAGCCTGTAGCTATTAGGATGGCCAGATAGCATCTTTGAATTGCCTGAATGCTATAATAATGAGAGTGTTGACATCTCTCTTTTCTTTGGAGTAGGTCTTCTTTTTTGCCACATGCAGATGCAAACTATGAGTCCAGTGCTTCAAGTTTTCATTAGTTTTCTGATTTTGCCTCAAACACACTCACAGTAGAAGCAATAAAATAATAATCACAATGGCTGACACTCATTAAGTGCTCAGGGGCATATTTCTAAATACTTTATGTATACTATCTCATTTAATACTCATAACAATTCCATGAGGAAGGTTACCGTTAATGCTCACGTCATAAAGATGGGAGAGCTTATAGATAAGAGACCTTAAGCCCAGAGATGTTAAGCAACTTGCCCAGGATCACACAGCTAAGAGGTGGTGAAGCTGGGGTTTGGTCAGAGACTGTTCCCTTACCACTCCACTGAAGTCTGTCTCAGATTTCTCTATCAAGCCATTTTGGTCCAGTGTTTTTTGTTAACTGGCAAAGAACATATTTCCTGTAAAATATTTATATAAAAGAGCTGACTACAATCATGCTTTCACATTCAAGCTTTTTTTTTTTCTAATTTGTTTGGCCTTAATGTTCATTGTCAAGTTGACAAGCATATAATAATAGTAATAGTAGCAGTAATAATAATAGTAATAAGAGTAGTAGTACACTTAGTGAGTATATGCCCTAGGCTAAGCACTGATATAGGACTTTCCCTTCTTCCCCTCCCTTGTGATGTACACGATAGTGATACTGCGTAGATAATATCATCCTTGGTTGACATAAAGAAACTGAGACCCAGAAGGGTTGTGTGACATAACTAGGGTCACACAGCCTATAGGTTGTAAAACAGGGGCATCAAGGCAAGTGCCCATCCCACTCAGCCAGTTTTAGCCCACATATTGTGTGCCAGGCACTTTCCTTGGCTCTGTCAATACCAAAGTGAATCAAGCCTCATCCCTTCTGCTAGCCTGGGGCTTGGTTGATTCACACATTCACCAGGTTTTGGGGTCAGTAGTTGGTAGAGCCACATGCATGCTTTCCTCTGTAATAGTCTTTTATTTTAGGAAAACTGGGTTTTGATAGCTCTTTCACAGGCTGTAAAGTTATATAACATTTTGTTGAAATTCTGCAGAGATTTTTAAAAACAGCAGTATGCATATTTGTGTTTGCATACACCATTGGTATGAGGATATTATTTTGGAACTCAGTACCTTTCTCTGATTTTGATTCTATTCTTTACTCCATAATGGCAGGCAGTGAAGCTCTGTATTTAGTATTAGCTCATTGTCCAAACTAGATTACTGTGCCAGGAATTATTCTAGGAATACAAAAAAGTTTAAAATGTGGGAGTCTCCCTCTCAATGAGTAGTTACTTCTTATTTTATGAATATGTCAACCTTTCTTGCTACACTGTATGCTTCCTGAGGGCAGGGACCAGGGCTGTCTGGGTCCTCACTGTATCCTGAGTGCCTGGCACAGAGATCCCAGTGAAAAGTACACAATACACTAATGGTTGATTTAGTTGTTTCTGGAATATCTAGAGGCAATAATGTGATGGTTAAGGCCACAACCCTGTAGCCAGACTGCCTGATTTCAAGCCTTAATTCCAACATTAACTAGCTGTGTGACCTTGGGCAAATTACTTAGCCTCTCAGCTTCTTCATCTATCACATTAGTATAATGAAATCATAGTGTTTACCCCCATAGGTCTGTCCTGGGGATTAAATTAGTAAATATGCATCACAGCCTTGGACAACAGGGTTTGGCACACACGCACTACGTAAGTGTTGGCCATTGTTACCCATAGTTACCCAT